>NC_080743.1:12640000-15140000 GCF_020826845.1 Diceros bicornis minor | reverse complement strand
GGGGCCGGGCTCCGGGCTCCTCGCGCGCGCCGGGGGCTGCGGACGCTGCCCGGCCCCTTCTTCTGGGTCCGGGGCGGTGGGGGGCGCGCGGGCGGGAAGCAGGCCTGGGCCCCTCGCAGTGCTCTGCGTTGCGGGGATGATCTGGCGGCCGCCCCGGCGGGGGTCGGCGGAGGACGCGACTCAGTCGTAGGTTTGAGGAGGGGGTTCCCAGGGGCGCTCCCCTGGGAGGCAGGCGGGGGCAGGCGAGTCCTCGCGGGGGCTCCGCTCTTTCGCTCGGTCTCCCGGTGCCGGCGTGCCAGCCGCGCACGGGGGGCGCAGACGGCTGCAAGCCCCGCGGCGCGCGGCTCCGGTTGTTGTTTCGCTTTGCGGCGCAGTTGGGGCGATCGGACCCGTTCGTGCAGCCCCAGGGCCCCGTTATTCATTGTTCGGGAGGAGAAAACCTACGTGTCATCGTCCCTGGAATTTTTCTTCGACCAGTGTTTGATGCAGACTGTTTCACAGGTTACCCCCTACGGGCCGTCCGTCTGCAGCTTTTGTTTGGGTCAAATTTCCATAGTGTCTGGTTTCCCAGAGCTTTACTCTTACATGTTTACCGACTACAAAACGCTCGTTATTTGAATATTTGCAGGGTGCAAGTTGAGCTGTTGGATGAGATTCTTCTAGGTGCTTTGCCCTCAATTTAAGTATTTTTAGGGTTTACATTCTCGCATAATCAGTATTAGGCCTGGAAAATTGGGCCAGAAGGGAAAATCCTGGCAGGAGCGTAGGCTCTAAACTGAGGAAGAATTTTTACCACAAGGATCTCTAGACTTCTTGCTTAATAGATGTATAGAATTACAGAGTTTTTTAGTTTAATTCGATTATTTTACTTTTAAGAAGAACCTGTTTCAACAAATAATGAGGCCGTCCTAGTTCCATTTCTGGTTGAGACAGTTGTATCATCTGGAATGGTCTGACCAAATCAGATAATAGGCTAAATATTGTTAGTGGATTCATAGTATTAATATAAATAAGGGGAAAAGTAGGAATCTTATTGAAAGACGGTGCTAATTTACAAAAAAATAATAGTTATATTTACACTATGCCGGGAGCTGTATGTTATTTCATTTACTTTGGCAGGATTGGGAAAAAAAAAGGACAGTACAAAAAATATTCCAGGAACCAAGTATTTGACATCTTGCTGAATGTAAGAGGGATCGTCTGCTTAAGATTGCTTCTTGTTTTTGATCTGGTTTGCTGCCAGCTTTCACTTTTTTGGCTTTTGTGAGCTCTTTATAATCTACCAATAAGCAAATAACATAACGATGCAGTTTTATGGCATTAGATTGTAGTAAATAGATTATTTTTTTTAAATATTTGAAATTCAGAGTTGAGATAATTCTTACATTTATGTATCTGTATTGCTGTTAGAATTTTCAGTGACCTTTCACATATAATCTTATTTGATCCTCATGCCAATCGAGTTAGGAATGCCAAGAAGTCTTTTCCCGTGACAAGCAGTTTGAGATTGTATAGGGATCAGACTTTCCTGAAAGCCTGAAATAATCTCGCTGAAGTAACCTTTGATATAAATTGGAATTCAGATAAGATATTGGAGCATTGTGAACTATCACATACAACGGACTGTGGACTCTGCAATAAAATGAAGTACATAAATGGTGAAAGATTTTTGATAAGAAATGTGAAATGTAATTGTTTCTAAAAAAAAAAAGAAATAGTCACAGCTGTTTCTTCAGTGTAGTTTTTAATCTTTTTAAGTGTACATGTGATTGCAGGAGCATTTTGATAAATAGGATAGCTCCAAAGAGTCCAAGATGAGTACAGTTGGTTTAATTGTCTATAAAAAGGAGCGTGAATTTTGTACAATATAGTATGTATATTAAGAGAACTAATATTTAAGAGACAATGTGTAATGGAAATAAATGTCCCTTTCAAAAGTTACTTTAGGGGGCCTGCCTGGTGGCGCAAGTGGTTAAGTGCAGGCACTCCGCTGCAGCGGCCCGGGGTTCACCGGTTCGGATCCCGGTGCACACCGATGCACCGCTTGTCAAGCCATGCCATGCTATGGCGGCGCCCCATGTAAAGTGGAGGAAGATGGGCGTGGATGTTAGCCCAGGGCCAGTCTTCCTCAGCAAAGAGAGGAGGATTGGCAAATGTTAGCTCAGGGCTGATCTTCCTCGCAAAAAAAAAAAAAAAAAAAAGTTACTTTAGAAGGCTAAGTAGGGGGCCGGCCCCATGGCTTAGCGGTTAAGTGCCCGCGCTCGGCTACTGGCGGCCCGTTGGGACCCCGGGCGCACACCGACACACTGCTGCTCCGGCCATGCTGAGGCCGCGTCCCACATACAGCAACTAGAAGGATGTGCAGCTATGACCTACAACTATCTACTGGGGCTTTGGGGGGAAAATAAATAAACAAAATAAAAAAACATTTAAAAAAATAAAATAAACTGTTAAAAAAAAGGCTAAGTAGGTTCAATATCTGTAAGTCTACTAGGGAATAATACCCTTTAGAAATTAAAAAGAATGAAATATGATTTCTACCTTCAAAGAACTTAGAGTCAGGTTTGTACTCAAGTAGGGCAGTTTTTTACATAATTACAGTAAGTGCCTTATGAGTATTATAATCAGGAATTTAGTGAGGGGGACATTCCTTGTGATTGGATCTTGCTGGAGATAGCATTTGAGATGAGTGAGCTTTGAAAGATTTTCAACAAGCAAATATTGGAGGACATGTCTAAAATGAACAGATTATTGGGTTCCTGGAAAGGTGCAAGTTATATTTGAGAAAGGATCAGTAGAACAATTTGGCTGATAATAAGTTATGGTTTGTAGAAGTTAGTAAAAGGAGATCAAAAAGACAAATCATTGAAGGTGTTTGATCAGAAGAGGTATGTGATCCACAAGAATGCAGAATGAGCTGTAACTGGGAGAAGATTGAGACCAGGACAGCACTTGGGCAGCTTTAGGTTAAGCAAGATTTTTTTTTTCCTTGGTGAGGAAGACTAGCCCTGAGCTAACATCTGATGCCAGTCCTCCCCTTTTTTCTTGAGGAAGACTGGCCCTGAGCTAACATCCATGCCCATCTTCCTCTACTTTATATGGGACGCTGCCACAGCATGGCTTACCAAGCGGTGTGTCAGTGCGTGCCTGGGATCCGAACCTGTGAGCCCTGGGCCTCCGAAGCGGAGCGCGTGCACTTAACCGCTTGCGCCACCAGGCCGGCCCCTAAGCAAGATCTTGACAGCATCACTTTTGTGGCCCTTGTAGTTTCTCTGAAGTGCTATCTTGGAAGCAGACCTTGAGATAAGAACATGGGTGCAGGTGAGATGCCAGGAAGCACAAGTGAGGGAGTGGGTGAAAAGTCGGAGAAGGGAAAAAAGCCAATGGATGGGCTTAATGCGGGGCTTAATCCTGTGGAGATTTTCGTAGAACTGCCTCAGCATTGTCCCACCAGATGAAGGCGAGCTGGGGAGCTTTTCTACCTATTCCCAGTCCTCACTGATGGAGATCATCCTTGAAATGCCTCGAGCACTTCCATTGCCTTGGCTCGGGTTGGGCAAGCTCCTGATGTGCTGGAGAACTTAGAAGCAGAGAAATGGTTGAGTTGGGAAGCTGTCAGTCTGCCTGGATACTGTCTATACCAGCTTCAGGGGAATATTGAGGTGGGCTGAAGGGAAAGGGGGCCAGATATCGACTGTGTCAGTTAACAGGCACCCTCCTTAAATAATCCGGATGTGAAATAAAAGCCTCCATTTTGGTGGAGACTAAAAGAAATATGAATTGAGGAAAAGTGGTGAAAAATGAAGCAAGAAGTAGAATTTGGTAACTGATCGAATATACAAAGTGAGGAGGGAATCTAAGATGGCACTGAGGTGTGAAAGTTACATAAATTGTGATTGAGGAGGGTTGACGGAAGGTCACCGACTTTCAAATGAGTTATTTCAGGAGAATAAAGGAGTTTCAGAGTGTTGAAGAGTGTTGATAAAGTAGAGTGTAGATGATCAGGCATTCAAAAGGGAAAAGTAGGGTGGAGATTTGAACAGTGCTGCCACCCCTACTAAATTTATAGAGTCTGGCCCGTACTTGGTTGTAAGTCTCTGTATTCCCAGGGCCTAGCACAGTCCTGAAATATGGTAATATGGTGAAAATATGGGACTGAACGTGACATAAAATAAGGCCATTTCCTACAGTTTTTAACTATTTATAAAATCCTGGAGGAGGAATTTCTAATATTTTTAGTAGAGGCAGTATTGAGATGAATAAATTTTGATTCTTTTTTATAATCACCAATATTCTGGTAAACAAAAAAAAATTGACAAAATTTCTTAGAGTGGTTCTCATTTGAATGTGGTAGTTGCATTTGTTTTTCCATGTTTCTGCATGGTCCACATAAGTATTTTTAATGACTGTCCCATAATGCTGATGTAGTTATTTAATTACCCCTCCATCTTGCTCAGAAGCCTCTGTTAGAACTCTGTCATATTCATTCATTCTTGTTCTCCCTCTTTCTTCCTCCTCCCCCCCCTTTTCTTCTCTCTTCCCCTCTTCCCTAGGTGTTTGTCATAATTATTTCAACTAGATAAGGCTACAATTGACTGTACTTTGCCATTGGACAGATTTTTTTTTTCTTTATAGGAAATGCTAATTAATGTTTGCAAATCTCAATTAAAGGATTTTATTTAGAGTGAGGGTTGCCAGGTTTGAGCTATGCTTTTGGATTACTTATTGTGGCAGTGTTAAGAATAGATTCTAGGGGCCGGCCCGGTGGCATAGCGGTTAAGTGCGTGAGCTCTGCTACAGTGGCCCGGGGTTCAGATCCCAGGCGTGCCCCGACGCACTGCTTGTCAAGCCATGCTGTGGTGGCGTCCCACATAAAGTGGAGGAAGATGGGCATGGATGTTAGCCCAGGGCCAGTCTTCCTCAGCAAAAAGAGGAGGATTGGCAGATGTTAGCTCAGGGCTGATCTTCCTCACCAAAAAAAAAAAAAAAAAAAAAAAAAAGAATAGATTCTAGAACAGATAGATTGCAGATATTGAAATCAAGAGATTATATAGTTCTCTTTGGGCTGGCCCCGTGGCTTAGCGGTTAAGTGCACGCACTCCACTACTGGCGGCCCAGTTCGGATCTGGGCCCGCACCGGTGCAGCACTTCTCCGGCCATGCTGAGGCTGCGTCCCACATACAACAACTAGAAGGATATGCAACTGTGACATACAACTATCTACTGGGGCTTCGGGGGAAAAAAAAAGGAGGAACATTGGCAATAGATGTTAGCTCAGAGCCGGTCTTCCTCAGCAAAAAGAGGAGGATTAGCATGGATGTTAGCTCAGGGCTGGTCTTCCTCACACACACACACACACAAAAATAAAATAAAAAAAAAAGATTATATAGTTCTCTTAATAGATTAATAAGCTTCTCATTAATTAGACTGTTAAGGGTCAAAGAGGGAAATTAGAATATTAATACTAAATTTCTTTGTTATGGTTTGAATGAAAATTAAGAATGATTGGGGGATTTTATAGGACTGTGAGATCTGTGTGAATATTTGAAGAAGTTTGTGTTTGCCAGAATATTTGTTGAAAGGACAAGAAACAGTTCTTCGTGTAGGTTCACGCCTGGGAACCAAACCAGGCTGTGGAGGCAGAGCACAGCGAACTTAACTGCTAGGCCACTGAGGCTGGCCCAAAAAATGGTTCTTGAAAGTGCTCATCAGAGTTCATAGGTTAAAAGTCTCCATGAACAATTACTATGGATTGGTTTAGAATGAAAGAAACTTTCTGCTTGTTATTGCACTCTTCTTACTCATACTTCCATCCATCGGTTTTTTGGGTTGCTTTTATTGGGTAGCAAGTTTCTTCTATGGTAAATATAGAAAAATTAGCCATAAGCTTATTATAGTATTGCATTTTTGCAATTAAAATAATTGTAAAGCCTAATATTTAAAATAGTACTCTTGGGCTAGTCCGATTAGTTGTAGTGGTGGAACAACAGTCTAGGTTGAAACTTCTGACAGACAAATGAATTTTTCCGTAATCAGAGAATCTTAGAATTGACTTTTTAGTGCAAAATGTTGTCCTTTGAAATACCTCTGACGGTCATCTAGCCTCTGTGTGTAACAATGGTGGGGAACATCCTACTTCCCAAGGTTTGCCCTTCGGTTTTTGTATAGCCCTAATTATTGAAACTCTTCACCATTGATTGAATTTGCTATTTCTGATTTTCTCAAGTTACGTAAAAAACAAAGGATTCCTCTTACTTTGGTCATTATGTCCAAATCAAGTCCTCCAACTTCTGCCTTCTGCTGTCTAAACATCCATGCTTTCAGTTGTTTCTCATAATAGTTAACATTTATTTATTGAGTGCTTATGTCACTCTGTTCTAAGCACTTTATGTATGTTAACACACACACACACATATATATGGGTGTATATGTATGTGATTATATAGGTATATATAATCCTCCCAAAACTCCATGAGGTAGATATTTGTAACTATCTCAGTTTTATAGATGAGGGAACTGAGGCTCAGACAAGTAACCCTGATCACAAACCAAGACATAGTGGAGCTTGGATTTGAACCCAGGTAGCCTTGCTCAGAAATTTTACTGTTAGCCACAGTGTCATCTTTATCATAAGATACAGTTTTCAAATTATTTAAGGCCATCTATGGAAAGCATTCTTATTCTGTAGCTTTTAGTATTCTTCATAAATAAAATATTCCAGATAATAATCTATTTAGTGGGCCAGCCCCGTGGCATAGCGGTTAAGTGCATGCGCTCCGCTGCTGGCAGCCCGGGTTTGGATCCCGGGAGCGCACTGATGCACCGCTTGTCAGGCCATGCTGTGGCGGCATCCCATATAAAGTGGAGGAAGATGGGCATGGATGTTAGCCCAGGGCCAGTCTTCCTCAGCAAAAAGAGGAGGATTAGCATGGATGTTAGCTCAGGGCTGATCTTCCTCACACACACACAAAAAAATCTATTTAGTTTATCAGTACAGTAAGACTAGCTACTCTTTGTATTCTGAAACCCTATTGTTCTCTTGACAAATTGAGTAAGAATTGCCCTGTTGTTTCATGCATCTTCTAGCATCTAGAATCTAAATACTTGAAACCCTTTTTTTGGCCTCACTTTAGACAGTAGATTCTTTGAACCTCGATATAGAATATTACATCCATCCTTGTTAATTTAGCTCATTTCTCTAGTTTTTCTTTAAAAACTTATTTTTATCATTTTATAGTTAGATTCCACTAGCCTACCTTCTGTATCTTTATCCAGATTTTTGTTAAAAGTATTGAATAGTTTTGCCGCTTGCTAATACAGACCTTCTTCTGGATTCACTTTAATCTTCTGTATAACTATTAAATTAGCTACCTGACTAAATTCCCCTGACATAAATTTTTATCCTGCAGTCTCTTGAATCTGACTTTATAAAGTTTTACTTTTTGGAATAGACCAGGCAGTGGAACACAGGCAGTTTCTCAATAATAAAAGGTTCTTATTAGGTTACCAACTATGTCCTGATGTGTAATAAATATTAATAATGGGTCCCTTTGCTTTTCCAATATTAAACTTTGAATATCTGTTCCTCTGTTGTTAGGATGGCAGAGTGAGAATTTTGGGCCTGAAACTTGGAGATTGTACTGCTAGAATTCCCCTCCATAAAAGTAATATCTTCAGGAGCGGTTTTGACTCTACAGATGGGCAAACGAGCCCCCAAAACTGTATATCATAGAGCATGAATGCAGTCATTTCAATCTGGAAAATTTTTCAGTTGGTGTTATTATCCTCATTATGGCTGAGAAAATTTCAAATAGTCCAATTAGGGTAGATAGAGGAAAAAGTTGCCAGATAAAAGATTTCAAAGGTAAGGACAAATTGAGGTCAGACTCTGGAAAGCTGTAATTTCTATGCAAAGCTTGAATTTTCTTGTGCTCCCTGGTGATTCCCAACCTGTTAACCACAAGCTTCTAGAGCATTCTCAGAGTTGTGTGGGATATGCATTTGTAGACGGAACAAATAGCATTTTCATACACAACTGTTATTTTCACTGCCTTTATGTTGTCTGTCTTTTCTAGTGTCTCCCCTGAACAAACTATGAGACCAGAATGAAAGCATGCATGCCTTCTTTCTTTTGATGTACACTTAGAGAAAAAGTTGAAGGAGCTAAGAAGCCCTGTTGTCTTACCCTCTTATATCTGAATACCCTACTCTCAATCAATCTTTATCAAAAGAAGGCATAAAAGAATGGTTTTGTTACCATAGTGAATTAACTTAGTAAAATAGATGACTAGAATATTAAGGACTTTCTACTTTGATAGTCTTGTATTTAATTACAGTGAATACTTAAATAGCCTTAGTACAAATTGTTAGCTTTTCTTTACATTAACTAATTCTCATTAAATTGGTTAGATACCTGAAAATTAATAGCGGAACAGAGAGAACTTATTTTAATCTTTCCCTAGCCCCCATTTCTTTTTTGCTCTGAGGCAACATTCAGAGTATATAACCTTCAAGACTATATTTTTATGCTTTTACGGTAGATGTGTACATCCAGATACAATGTGCTGTTATACATGTTTTAAAATTTTTACTTCGGTAGTATCATACAGTATGTATCATTTTACATCTTCCTTTTTTCCATTCAACATTATGTCCTTTAGATCTGTCCATGTTGATAAATTATCCATTCAGTTCAATTGTCATGTGGTGTCCAGTCATGAATACACCATTTATATAATATCCATTCTTCTGATGATGGACTTAAAACATTTTAAAATCAAAACTGAGATTACAGACTATCTAGAAAGCAGTGAGAAGGAGAACATTTCCATTTCGTTGGCAAACATTGGTATTTAGAGGAAAATGTATAATTGAAATACTTGTATTATTAAGTAAATAAAAATGAGAGAATTCAGTACTCATATTTAGGGATTAAGAAAATAAAACCAAAACCAAGTAGAACGTGGAGATTAAAGATAAAACTGTAGTTAATGGAATTAGTAGAAAGGATAAATCCCAAAGCTGGTTTTTTGCCAAGACCAATGAACTAGATAAACCTCTTGTAGAAGGAAAAAAAATTGGAGTAAAAATATACAAGATTATGAATGAGAAAGGAAACATCATAGACACCCAGATATAGGAGAGATTAATGGATGATTTTATAGCAAAATATAAATTAGTAAAATTGACACAAGAAGTGGAAAACTTGAATTGATCAGTTTCCACTAAAAGATTGAAAAAATGATTGAAGATCTATCCGTGAGAGGCAGCATAACAGATGGTTTCACACCTGAATTTCATTTAACTTATAAAGAACATATAATTAAAAAAAAACCCTATCCTGTGGTATAGAAGATGCAAAGTGCATTCTGTGAAGCACATATACTTCGACCAGAAAAGGTCAGTCTCACTTATGTCTAGAAATGCAACATTTCTAAATACAGTATTAGCCAATAGAATCTAGATACGAAACAGACTAATGGTACATTTGGAAGCATTAGGGTATATTACACCAGTGCAACGATCATTAGTATCAAATCTCTTGATATAATAGATTATATCAACAAATGAAGCAAGAGATATAGTAAGCCATCAGTAGTTGCTGAAAAGGCACTTCATAAAGTTCATCAAGACCATTTCTAATAAAAAAAGATCTAAGTAAATTAAGAATAAAAGGAAATTATAGCAAATATTCTGAACGGCAAAACCATTAAAACAAGGACCCCAATATAGATGCTCACGATCACTTTTATATTCAAGATTTCAACAGGTAATTGGTATTAATATTGGAAAATAAGAAGTAAAACTATTACATTTTCCAGTATATTCAGAAAATGGCTAAGAAAACTGGGAAAAGGAATAGTGAAGGAGGTATATCTTGCAGTTAACAAAATATTCTATATAGTTATGCATCACTTAACGATGGTGATATGTTCTGAGAAATGCATCGTTAGGCGATTTTGTCATTATGTGAACATCATAGAGTGTACTTACACAAACCTAGATGTTGTAGCCTACTAAACACCTAGGCTGGGGCCGGCCCCGTGGCTTAGCGGTTAAGTGCGTGCGCTCCGATGCTGGCGGCCCGGGTTCGGATCCCGGGCGCGCACCGACGCACCGCTTCTCCGGCCATGCTGAGGCCGCATCCCACATACAGCAACTAGAAGGATGTGCAACTATGACATACAACTATCTACTGGGGCTTTGGGGGGGGAAAAAAAAAAAAAACACCTAGGCTATATGATATTAACCTTATGGGACCACCACCGTTGTATATGCTGTCTGTTGTTGACCGAAACGTTGTTATGCGGCGCATGACTATATAGCCTCTGTAATCAGATTAATATGGTATTGGCATAGACAGATTAGTGGAACAAAATAGAGAATCCAGAAATATATTATGTGTAAATTTAATAAAGAGTAAAGATAGTTTTACAATTCAGTGGGAAATGGGTAGATTATGTAATAAGTGGTGCTGATACAACTGTGTGCCCATCTGGAAGAAAATAAAATTGGATTCCTGTCTTAAGATAAACTCCAGATGGATTAAAGCCTTGTGAAAAAATATTTAAGGTTATTCTACAGCTTTAGCTATGTGTATGGAAATGTAAAATGGTACAGCTGCTATGGCTGACAGTATCTATGTATATGTATGGTATGGCAATTCCTAAAAAAATAAAAAATAGAATTACCATATGATATAGCAATTTCACTTCTGGGTATATACTCAGAAGAATCAAAAGCAAGGACTTGAAGAGATATTTGGACAGCCGTGTTCATAGCAGTATTATTCACAATAGCCAAAAGGTGGAAGTAACCTAAGTGTCCAGTGGTGGATGAATGGATAAACAAAATGTGGTAAATACATACAGTTGAATGTTTGCTCAACCTGGAAAAGGAAGGAAGTTCTGACACATGCTACAGAATGGATGAACCTTGAGGACATTATGCTAAGTAAAATAAGCCAATCGCAAAAAAACATACTGTATAATTTCAGTTATGAGGTACCCAGACTAGTGAAATTCATCGAGACAGAAAGTTGCCAGGGACTGGTGGGAGGAAGAATGGAGGTTTGCTGTTTAATGGCTGTAGGGTTTCAGTTTTGCAAGATGAAAAGAGTTCTGGAAGTTGGTTGCATAACAGTGTGAATGTACTTAATGCTACTGAACTGTACAGTTAAAAATTGTTAAGATGATAAATTTATGTTATGTGTATATAGCCAAAACCACAGGTTAAAACTTAATAAACAAATAGTAAGTTTGAAAAAACATTTGCAGCATAGAAAACAGGATTAATTTTAAAAGAAATGCTATTGACTCAATAGTAAAAAGGGGAAAATAAAGAAGCAGTAAATAAAAGAGCAAATCTAGGAGGCCATAAAATTCATGAAAAGACACTCAAACTCACTGATTGTCAAGGTAATTCAAATTAAAGTACTAGTGAAATATAACAATATGCCCATTAAATGACAGAGGTAAACAATAATACCAATTGCTAGTAGATAGAATGGTGTTGCTGTGCAGAAAATGGTATTCCCTTATATTATTAGTGGAAATGTAAGTTCTTAGAGCATTTATGGAAAGTAGTCTTGCAAAATGTGTTTTTACAAACTGGCCCATGTAAGATTATATTTACGAGGATGTTTTTAATGGCAGAATATGGAAACAAAGTGAATGTCCATTGACAGAAGAATTGATTGGATAATTTATGCAATGCGTGCATCATGGCATATGTGGATCTGTGAAAAAGTTGACATAGAATGATATCTGGTAAAGTATTATCGACCAAAAAAAGGCCATATATGTCTCTGTCTCTGTGTTTGTGTATGATTGAAGCACACATAACATGTTTTATAGTGTAAGTATGCTGATGATAATCTTTCAGCTTTTGTATGTCTAAAGAAGTCTTTGCTTTACCTTTACTATTTTTTGTGAGGAAGATTGGCTCTGAGCTAACACCTGCCAATCTTCCTCTTTTTGCTGAGGAAGACTGGCCCTGGGCTAACATCCATGCCCATCTTCCTCTACTTTATATGGGACGCCGCCACAGCATGGCTTGACAAGCGGTGCGCCGGTGCGCGCCGGGGATCCGAATCAGCAAGCCCCAGGCCGCCACAGCGGAGCGCGCGCACTTAACTGCTTGCACCACCGGGCCCGCTCCAACTTTTATTTTTTTATTATTTTTTTTGTGTGTGAGGAAGATCAGCCCTGAGCTAACATCCATGCTAATCCTCCTCCTTTTGCTGAGGAAAACCGGCTCTGAGCTAACATCTATTGCCAATCCTCCTCCTTCCCCCCGCCCCCCAAAGCCCCAACAGAGAGTTGTGCGTCATAGTTGCGCATCCTTCTAGTTGCTGTATGTGGGACGTGGCCTCAGCGTGACAGGAGAAGCGGTGCGTCAGTGTGCGCCCGGTATCCGAACCTGGGCCGCCAGTAGCGGAGCGCACGCACTTAACCGCTAAGCCACGGGGCCGGCCCCCAACGTTTATTTTTGAAAGATATTTTCCTAGGTATGAAATTCTAGGTTAGTGGTCTTCCTTCAGCACTGTGAAGATGTTGTTCCACTGTTTTCTGGCTTGCATTGCTTTCAGTGTGCATTATGGGTCTTTCTTGGCTGCTTTTAAGGTGTTCTTTTTATTGTTGGTTTTAAGCAACTTGTTGTTGATGTGCCATAGTATAACTTGTTCATGTCTTGTGCCTTGAGTTTGTTGTGTTGCTTCAATTTGTAGGTTTGTAGTTTTCATCAGATTTGAACGTTTCCACTCAGCTGGGTAACGCTCTTGTTTAATTTTCTCGATCTTCTCTTTTTGTTTAAATTTGGATAATTTCTTTTGCTGTGTCTTGAAGTTCATTATTCTTTTGCATTGTCTGATCTGCTGTTTATCTCATCCACTGTATTTTTCACCTCAGACTTTTTTTTTTAACATCTAGAAATTTCATTTGGGTCTTTTTTTCTATCTTCCTTATTTCTTCTTAATGTGTATATCCTTGGTTCTACCATCTGTGTCATTTCTGGATCTCTTTTTCCTTCCTCACTGTGGGTTAGATTTTCCTTCTTTTTTATGTCTTATAATTTTTTTTTTAAAGGAAATTTGAAGGGAACTTTAATCATTAATTCTTTTTTTTCTTTTATAATTTTATTTATTTATTTTTTTTCCCCCCAAAGCCCCAGTAGATGGTTGTATGTCATAGCTGCACATCCTTGTAGTTGCTGTATGTGGGAAGTGGCCTCAGCGTGGCCGGAGAAGTGGTGTGTCAGTGCGTGCCCGGGATCTGAACCCCGGGCCGCCAGCAGCAGAGCGCGAGCACTTAACCGCTAAGCCATGGGGCCAGCCCTATGTCTTATAATTTTTGATTGGATGCCAGACATTGTGATTTTTACCTTGTCAGGTGCTAGGTTTTTTCATTCCATTGAATGTCCTTCAGCTTTGTTCTGGGACACAGTTAAGTTCTTTGGGAATAGCTGACCCTGTAATACTTGCTTTTGAGCTTTTTTAAGGTAGAACCAAAATAGTTTCTGGTCGAGGGGTTATTCTTTCCCAATACTGAGGCAATACCCTTCTGAGTACTCTATTTTATTCCCTCTGTGTTCTGAAGTCTTTCAACTCTGGCTAGTGGGAACACAGACCTGTGTTGGCTTTGAGAATTGTTCTACTTAGTCCTTTCCGGTAGTTCTTTCCCCTTTTTAGGGTAATATAATCACAGGCACGTGCTCATTGGTAGTCAGCTGAAGACTTAATGGTAGCCCTCTCTAAATTTCCAGAGTTCACTCTCTCTCTATTCAGTTCTTTGCTCTCTGTTACTCTGCCCTGTGAATTCTAGCCACCTCGGCCTCCCTGAATTTTCAACTCTGTCTCTACTACTCAAGGAGACTGTCAGACTCTGGGTTTTCTCCTACTGGTACTGTGGCCTAGAAATTCTCTCCAGGCAGTAAGCTGGGGCAGTTACCTTGTTTTTATCTCTAGGTGGCAGTGTCCCACACTGCCTATTGTCCGTTGTCTGAAAACCATTGTTTTATGTATGTTGTCTGGTTTTTTAGTTATTTAAGGTGAGAGGGTAAATCTGGTCCCTGTTACTGCATCATGGCTGGCGGTGGAAGGAATTGGGTAAGAGGGAAGAGGTATCTAACCACAAAAGGAAGTGAGAGGTGGGTGGAAAAGATTGCCTAACCCTCCCCCAAACATAAATAAGAAATGGAAAATATTAACAATTATTTTAAGTTTAATGTCATGCTCAGAAAATCTGGAACATATTTAATATTATGTAGTAAGGTATTTTTAGAAATAATGATTTATTCATTATTAAGCCCAGAGTGACTGCTGATGTATTTTGTAGGTTGCAGTATAATATTGGACTCATTATTTGATTTGATTTAATTGAACCTTTTTGTTTGACCTTTTTGTTTTATGTGTTTACTAGTGTGTTAATATTTCAGCACATTTATAACTCTTTATTCTTTCCTGGTAAGTTCCTTAATTTTTTCTCAAATAGTGTTCTCAAACCCCAAAGATGAACTAAGGGCATGAAAAGCCCTGTTATTAAGAATGTACAGCCCAAAGAAGACCAAGAAATACTGAGTTAGACTTGAGACTTTTACTTGTAAGTCACTCACTTTACTTGAACCAATCATAAGCTTTTTGTGTGTTAAATGCTGTGTATCAGGGCCGGCCCCGTGGCTTAGTGGTTGAGTGAGCGTGCTCCACTGCTGGCGACCCAGGTTCGGATCCCGGGCTTGCACTGACGCGCTGCTTCTCTGGCCATGCTGAGGCCGCGTCCCACATACAGCAACTAGAAGGATATGCAGCTATGACACACAACTATCTACTGGGGCTTTGGGGGGAAAAAATAAATAAATAAAATCTAAAAAAAAAAAAAATGCTGTGTATCAGATAGCTCTACTAACTGATTGATAAGATTTGTAGTGGAGATAGATAAAATTTAGCAACATTATAATATTCCTATCATTCTTTTTCTCATAAGTTATATTTATAACATTGTGATGTCTTGGAGGAAATTAAATGAATTGGGATTGTAAAACACTTTACCTTCCGTTTATTTTAATGGAATTGAGGAAACTTCTGAAGAATATTAGGAAAATTATGATTGATTTGGGAAATTACCTCAGTCTTTAACTGGTGGTCTCATGGGGGAGGGAGGTATGAGACCTTAATGGTCATATTAAAAAAACTATATAAAGGGATGCTGCAGAGTCCTAATAAAGTTGTATGTGTATGTGTAGTACTATGTGTGTGTATGTACACACACACACACTTGATATGTACTGCCTTGTTTAATCCTTACAATAACCCCATAAGTCAGGTATGCTGTTCTGCTCTTACAAGTATCCTCAGGTCCATCTGACTTCAGAGCCCTTGCTCTTACCCATAAGATATATAGGTAGATTCAAATCCTAGTTCTGCCAGATGCTAACAATGTGAGCTCAGTCAAATTGGTCTCTTTTAGCCTTATACGCAAATGAAAATAATAATTGTACCTACCTTGCGGTTATTGAAAGGATCATATGAGAATGTGGTTCTCAACCTGGGGTAATTTTGTCCCCTAGAGGACATAATTTTACACTGTCTAGTGACATTGGTTGTCAAAGCTCAGAGTGGTGGTGAGGGTGTTCTGGCATCTAGTGGGTAGAAGCAGTATGTTGCTAAAAATCTTACAATGCACAGGCCAACTCCTCCCAATAAAGATTTATCTGACCCAAAATGTCAATGGTGCCAAGGTTGAGAAACTCTGATATAAAGTGACTATCCTAGTATATTGCTAGGATACCAGATAATTTCATGTATATCATCAGTAGGTGCTGCTGCTAGCATGAAAATGAAGGTTTCCATTTGAATTTTCTCTCTTTTCAATTTCTGTTCCAGTTTAAGAGTTAACCTTTTTTTTTTTTCTAAAAAAAAGAGGATAATAATACTTAAATTGGGGAGGCCAGCCCGGTGGCATAGTGGTTAAGTTCCTGCGCTCTGCTTTGGCAGCCTGGGGTTCACAGGTTCGGATCCTGGGTGTGGGCCGACGCACCGCTTGGCGAGCCATGCTGTGGTGGCGTCCCATATACAGTGGAGGAAGATGGGCATGGGTGTTAGCCCAGGGCCAGTTTTCCTCAGCAAAAAGAGGAGGATTGGCAATGGATGTTAGCTCAGGGCTAATCTTCCTCACACACACACACACACACACAAAACTTAAATTGAATAACTTGAACTTTTTCTGTTTTTATGTCAATAAAAAGTCAAATGAGAGAGAGACGGGAAGAAGCAGGAAAGGTAATGGAGAAGCAAACTTACGTTGATTCATAGGTGTCAATTTTAATAAAATGTTTAGTCGAGAAATTTCCAATGTTCAAATTAACTTCAGTTATGAAAGTAACCTAGGTATATTTGAAAATATACTCTTTTGTAGGGCAAACTTATAAACATGTATGCTTCTTATTTTATTTTCTATTTTAATCATTGTTTAATATATTACCATTTTTTAATTAACTTTTTGGTCATTTTTCCTTTAGATATTACCTCATTTGGAAGGCTTTGGGAAACAGGAAAAAATTTCTAACAAAATGTCAACTTTCCGAAATCACTGTCCACATTTGGATTCAGTTGGAGAAATAACGAAAGAAGATTTAATACAAAAATCTCATGTAAGATATAGGTTTTTTTCTTTCTTAAAGAATCATATTCATTTTTCTCCCACACGTGTGTTTTTTCTAAATTACTACAATACTCTATGTTCATAAGTCCCAATTTTTTATGTATGATATTATTAATGAATTGTATTTGTTTGGCTGTGTCAATGTAACGATAATGTTGTCTGTGTGATTTTTGTTTCTTAGGGTACTTGTCAGGATTGTAAAGTCAGAGGACCAAATCTTTGGGCGTGCCTGGAGGTATGCATATGTTTCTTCTCAAAAGTTTGATATTATAAAAATTTATATCTGAGTCAGGGTAACTAGAAGATTTTTTTGACACTTAAAGGATTTCATAAATGAACATACTTTAAAAAGATCATTATTGATAAAAATTAAACTTCAGACGTGGAGTTTTAACTTATAGTGCTTTTGCAGAGTTTTAGTAAGTCGCTATAATATTTTACATTTGCCTTTTGTTAGAGGTGACATAGCTTTTAACTTAGAAATCTTCTGGTTTTATTCTTTTGGCCTAGTACCTTTTGATTAAAATAACTGACTGTGGAAAGTCATTGAATCATTAAGTTAAAACATGTGATGAAAACTTAATTGTAAATGTAATTGTAATGCTCTGATTGTAAATTTACACATTTATAAAATACCTTATTTTCCTTTTCGTATAATTATTTATAGGATAGATGTTCATATGTTGGCTGTGGTGAATCACAAGTAGATCACAGCACCATACATTCTCAGGTATGTATATAGAAAATTTTCATGCAAGACATTTTTAAAAGAGAGCCTGAATTATTAATTGAAGTCGTAGTTCAAAATTTTGCCCTTTTTTATATGAGTCAAACGTTTGTTTATACTCTCTGAAAGATGGAGAGGGAAATTGCTAAGAAGATCAATATTAGAATGTGGTTGTAATTAAGAGAGGAATAATTTAAGAAGTATGCCTCTAGGTGTCTGGAGATGATAGCTAGCATATTGGGAGGATGTGGGGGTTGAAGTCAAGACTGGATGCCTAGGCTTACAACAGGGCCTGGCTAACTTCAAGTCTCAGCTCATATTACCTTTTCCTGCATATCTTCCTAACTGGAGGCCCCTTTCTACTTCACCCTGGTTGTTTGGTGCTTGTGTGTAATTCTGGCATGCCTCTTTTATAGTATTAGGTAGAGCTCCCAGTCTAAACTGTAAGTTTCCTGAGAATGAACTGTGCTTTTCACATTGATATCTCTACAGCATCAACAGTTCTCAATCAGGGTTCCTCAAGAGAATTAATTAAGTCTGAATACCCCAAAGCTCTCAGGCATCATTGTATATAATTAATTTACTTCTCTTCTGTGCATCTAGAATGGTAGTGCTATGTACTATTCTTGGGAGAATTGAGAAAATAGTTATTCAAATCATTTTCTATAGGGCATAATTCTCTTGCAGAATTCCAGTTGAGAAAGGCTGGAGTTTTATATGTCCAAGATCATATATTCACTATTGCCTGAGCCATTTTGTGCTTTGACTCATGTCATTTGTGTTCTTTTGCCGTTCTGATCTCCTAGAATAGTTACTATGCTATTGTCAATTATTTTCTTGTTTTATACTTATTTGCTAACTGCAAAGCAGAGTCTCATGCTCTGCTGTTTATCTTTGTAATGGAATAGTGGTGAAAAATGACAAGAGAATAACTTCTAGAGTAGGCTTAGATATTGTTACTATTCACTATACTTTAGCTGTTTATCTAAAGAATGTTTTTTGGTGCTCCAGTTTAACTGTTCTCTTTTGAGTGTATTATTATTCATCAAAGACCAGCAGTTCATCTTCAATGATCTTTTGAAATGTTTTCAACTATATCTAATTTTGGTTCCTCTTCTCCCTCCCATGTGACATTATACAGGAGACCAAGCATTATTTAACTGTGAACCTTACCACTCTTCGAGTATGGTGTTATGCTTGCAGCAAAGAAGTATTTTTGGATAGGAAATTAGGAACTCAGCCTTCATTGCCTCATGTAAGACCGCTTCACCAAACACAAGAAAACAGTGTCCAGGTAATAATCTAAATCCATTTAATTAAAATACCAAATATTTTCAGGTAATAATTTTAAATATGTCATGTATTTTAAATTTAAAAGAACCCTACCTAAGCTGTACTTTAAAAAATTTCTGTAACGTGCCTTTTTTCCTCAAATGACACAGTGGGGCTGGCCTTTGTTCTTTTGTAGAATAATAGGTTAGGGTGAGATTGAAGCCCGCCTGTTTGAAGATGGAAAACACCTGATGTGTTTTTAAAATTAAAAAAAAATTGGTTTAATGTTTATCTTTTTCTAGCAAATCTGATTCGAGGAGAGATGGTAGGCCTTCTTTGATAAGGAATAACAAATCGTAATTCAGCTCCCTTTTTCTCATTTCCCTCTCCTTTCCTCCCCCATTTGCATTACTGTGAACATTTTACTAACGTATTGAAAACCAGATAGACTATATTAAAGCTTACCGTCAGTCTTTGGTTACAAAATATATGTAAGCTTGCAAAGATCGATCACTTAATTTGAGAATTTTACAGTCATATAAAAATAGGAAAAGGGAAATGAAAAAATTAGAGTAATTAGTTGGCTTCTAACTTATTCTAATCATCATTTGCTCTGTATGGTTTCATTAACACATTAGTGAGTTTTTTTCCTCGTGTGTTATAGAAATTGCGTTGTATTCGTATACTTGTGTCCCTTGATACCAACTCGCTTAGATTTTCCTATTGTATCTTTGTATCACTTTCTGATGGTAGACATTTCTGATAATAAATTTTCTTGCCTCGCACTTTATATAACTTAACGTGACTAGGTTTTAGACAAGGTATACTTGTTGCATTTTTAGTTTCACAGTTGAATGGCTCTAGTTAATAAATCACCACTATTACTGTTTCTCCCACTGATGCCTGTTTATCATTCAGAAATGTGTTTTTTGTCTTTTTGAATGCCCTGCTAGTTTGAAAATAAGTTTTCCTTAGCCGTTTTATATTATTAACAAAAATATGATAACTAAAAGTTGAATCACATAAGGAACTGATAACAGTATTTTATAAGCGCAGTACCTAAAAGGTGGTTAAAAGAATAAGCGCAGATAGTTCATGAAGAAGAAATACAAATAAAAACACATTGAGAAAATAATCATCACTAACTAAAGAAAAGTAAGTTAAAACAGCTATCTGTTGCCATTTCTGCCAGAATAGATTAAGATTGCAAACTCTTAATGTTGAATCTGGTTGAATAAATATACTGATACTTTACTAATGGCTTGTAAATAATTCTCTGGTGAGTTATATTTATAAATTATAAAAGGCATGAATTTGCTCTCATGGAACTTCTTGATGATCCCATTGTTAAAGAAATTACTCAGAAGAAAAAAAGTTATTTGTACAAATTTCTTTAGAGGTATAAAATATATAGACTGTTTAAACCCAATTCGTCAGAGCATTAATTACAAAATAACAGTATTGGAAACTATCAAATGTCATTCATAAAATTTTTCAAATAGAAGTTTTTTCTAGGAGGTAAGATTTTGAATGATATTTTTCTAAGCCTCTGTAACTCTCTGTATTTAAATACAACAAAGTGAGAATATGGGGCCTGCTCAAATGTCCAGTATCTACAGATGCCAGGGAGGTAAAGTAAGTGTATAAAGTGGGTGGGTATGAGTGCATATGCATGCATTGTAGGGGTGGAATAAGGGTCTAAGTTGGAGATTCAGAGGACATACTAAGTGTGTGCTCCTATTCAGTTTCCTCCTCCAACTGATAGCTGCTAAATGGGTTCAGTGTACTTAGATCATCTGCTATTACAAGAGAACTTGCAAAAACTGATTTTTTTTTTTTTTTTTGTGAGGAAGACCAGCCCTGAGCTAACATCTGATGCCAATCCTCCTCTTTTTCGCTGAGGAAGACTGGCCCTGGGCTAACATCCATGCCATCTTCCTCTACTTTACGTGGGACGCCACCACAGCATGACTTAACAAGCAGTGCATCCGTGTGCACCCGGGATCCGAACTGGTGAACCCCGGGCCGCTGCAGCGGATCGCGTGCACTTAACCGCTTGCACCACCGAGCTGGCCTCTGCAAAAGCTGATTTTTATGAGCTCTCTCAATTTTTAAAATATTAGCTCAAAGTTTTACTTTCATTTTGGTTTTGTCTTTTTTTTTTTTTTAACAGTATAGGCTAGCATTTGACCAACAGGTCACCAGTTGCAACCTCTGAGTTAAACCAATTCTCAGGAATTAATATTAGAATATTTTATTGCTGTTTAAAACAAGTGAACTATTTCATATGCATAAAAGGATGCAAAATAAGTCTAGTAACAAGTATCAGGAGAGATTGTAGAAGTCTATAGATAAATTGGTGTGTTAGGATGGAAAAACTTTAGTATTTTTTTCCTGTAAAAAGAAAAATCTGAAAAGGCAATGTAGGATATGTGCACTTAGGGCTTTTTAGCTGTAATGTGATCTCACTTAATTAGAGGTAATTGTGTTTAAATTCAGAAAAATCACCGTGGCTTTGTTATTCAAGTACATGTGTTAATAAAGGTAGAGTGGCATGCTATTACCTAGTGTAGATCCTTATTGTTTTCAAAATATAAATGTAAATTTTATTCTAATTGGTAATACCATGAATTCCTACTTAGAGTTCTTTAAAATAACATCTCTTAATTTTTAGAGTGTAGATGTTACATGAGATAAAATTAAACATTTTTTTTAACCTAAGGATTTGTTCAAGTCTGCTATCTTTTCTGTTATCAAGGATTTTAAAATACCCAGTAACACAACATTAAAAACTCCTCTGGTTGCTGTATTTGATGATCTGGACATAGAAGTGGAGGAAGAAGATGAACTTAAGGCAAGAGGTAAAATAATTCTCTCAAGTATAATGCTTGTTTGTGTGGCACTGCCCATTTCTTTAGGAAACTGTGTATAATTTGAAAATTGCAAAATCTAGAGGAGAAAGGGACTCTACAGACGATAATTACGAAAAAGAAAAAATTCTGAAATTTGGCCTAGGACAATTCTATTTGCAAGGAAAGCAAACTGACAACCTTGAGTGACGCTTGGTTTCTCCAGCATCACTTTACCAAAGCCCACAGGTCTTAGTATAAACTATCTGTATATAATTTAGTACAAATTTTCTTTTATGATTAATGTAAGGGAATTTTAATCTTTTAAGTGTATATTTAAATAATTTTCTGAAAATTAACACTTTGGTATATGTCTGACTTTTCTGAGTTAAGTTGCTATTTTGTATTTCCATAATGTGTTTTATATTTCCTTAACGTAGTTTGGGAACCAGAATAACTACCATACGTAGTTATGTTTTCAGTAAATACATAAAATAGAGTTATTGTGTTATTGGATTATGATATAATTTATAATTTTTCTTAATAGGTCTTACAGGTTTGAAAAATATTGGAAATACTTGTTATATGAATGCAGCTTTGCAGGCTCTTTCTAATTGGTAAGTAGAGAAATTATTTTTGTTTTATTTTGAAATTAATTTTGTTCATATAGCTTTTTTTTGTGTGTGAGAGGAAGATCAGCCCTGAGCTAACATCCACGCTAATCCTCCTCTTTTTGCTGAGGTAGACCGGCTCTGAGCTAACATCTATTGTCAATCCTCCTCCCTTTTTTTTTTTTGTTCCCCCAGAGCCCCAGTAGATAGTTGTATGTCCCAGTTGCACATCCTTCTAGTTGCTGTATGTGGGACGCGGCCTCAGCATGGCCGGACAAACGGTGCGTCGGTGTGCGCCCGGGATCTGAACCCAGGCTGCCAGTAGCGGAGTGCCTGCACTTAACCGCTAAGCCATGGGGCCGGCCCTCATATAGCTTTTTAAAGATTTTATTTATTTATTTTTCCCCCAAAGCCCCAGTAGATAGTTGTCTGTCATAGCTGCACATCCTTCTAGTTGCTGCATGTGGGACACGGCCTCAGCATGGCCGGAGGAGCGGTGCGTCGGTGCGCACCCGGGATCCGAACCCGGGCCGCCGGCAGCGGAGCGCGCACACTTAACCACTAAGCCATGGGGCCGGCCCTCATATAGCTTTTTAAAGTTGCCCTTTGAGCAGAAAACCATGCTGCTGTAATATGCTCAAAAAAAAAAAACAAAAAAGAAGAGGAGTGAGAGGAGAAAAGAAAGAAACACACGTTAATAGTAATATGGGAGAAAGTTAACAATTCTATTCAATTCCATTATCCAACAAGATCCTGTAAATCCCTGGCTATACTTCCCTTATCTCCCTCAATACATAATTTTTCCCCTCACCTCAACTTTCTGAAGTGCCCCCATTTAGAAAATTATGTGGATTAACTAAAACTAAATATATAAATATTTCTGAAAAAATTATTTCCTCTTTCTTGTTGAGTAACTCTCAAGGTAGAATAGGTAAGAAACTAGCTTTGGACATAATCCCTTATTGTCCTAATGAAATTACTGTATTCATGCCCGTAGTTAGACTGGTCCTGGCTTAGACCCTAGGTAGTTGTATGTCTTTGAACAAGTTACTTGTTTTTTTACATCTAGAAAATGAGGAGCTTGAACTAATTAATTCCTCAATTCACTTTTAGTTCAGCAATCCTATGAAAATATTTTATATTTTTCTGTAGGTGGAAAGTCTCTAATAAAGTATCCAGATTTTCTTTCTTTTTTTTTTTTTTTTTTATTTAATTTAATTTTTTTTTGTGTGAGGAGGATTAGCCCAGAGCTAACATCTGTTGCCAATCCTTTTTTTGCTGAGGAAAATTGGCCCTGGGCTTATGTCTGTGCCCATCTTCCTCTACTTTTTTTTGTATGTGGGACACCTGCCACAGCATGGCTTGATAAGTGGTGTGTAGGTCCACACCCAGGATCCAAACCTGCGAACCCCAGGCCACTGGAGTGGAGCACGCCAACTTAACCACTATGCCACTGGGCCGGCCTCCAGATTTTCTTTTTTTTTTTTAAATCATACTCCTAAAGAGTAGGTAGGGGCAAGATGGCCTGTTTGGTATATATCAGGTTCATCAGGTCTAACGTGTAGTTTTTTTATTTTATTTTATTTTATTTTTTGTTGAGGAAGATTGGCCCTGAGCTGACATTTGTTGCCAGTGCTCCTCTTTTTGCTTGAGGAACATTGTCCCTGAGCTAACATCCGTGCCAGTCCTCCTCTATTTTTTGTATGTGGGATGCCGCCACAGCATGGCTTGGCAAGTGGTATATACGTCTGTGCCCGGGATCCGAAGCTGCGAACCCTGGACCGCCAAGGCAAAGTGCTCGAACTTAACCACTACGCCATTGGGCTGGCCCCTAACGTGTAGTTTAAGTCCAGTGTTTCCTTATTGATTCTCTATCTGGATGATCTATCCATTGTTGAAAATGGTGTATTGAAGTCCCCTACTATTACTGTATTGCTGTCCGTTTCTTCCTTCAGATCTGTTAATATTTGCTTTATATTTATTTATATTTATATAGTGACCTTCTTTATCTCTCGTGACAGCTTTTGAATTTAAGTCTGTTTTGTCCGATATAAGTATAGCTACCCATGCCCTCTTTTGGTTTCCACTTGCATAGAATATCTTT
This sequence comes from Diceros bicornis minor, assembly GCF_020826845.1. Taxonomy (NCBI): domain Eukaryota; kingdom Metazoa; phylum Chordata; class Mammalia; order Perissodactyla; family Rhinocerotidae; genus Diceros; species Diceros bicornis. The sequence goes on along the minus strand of NC_080743.1, from coordinate 15,115,782 downwards.
AGGATAGCCAGTTTCTTGCAGGCCAGGATTTGGTCCTTTGCCCAGTCAGTTTCTAATAACTGAATAGATTCATGGAGGTTCCTTCAAGGTAATCAAACTCATAAAAGACTACATTGCCTTATAAATTGCCAGCTTGAGCCACTGGATGGATAACAGTACCACTTACTGGGATGTAGAAGCTTGGAGGAAGAGCAGATTGACTTGAAAGTTAAATTTTGAGCATGTTAAATTTGAGATGCCCATGACAGCCATCATTTTGGGCACTTGATATAAATCTGGAGTTTAGAATGAGATGTTTGACTTTTATAAATTTGACTATCATTGGCATATGCCTGAACATTTAAGATCACCCAGGGAAAAGAGTACTTAGGGAAGAGAGGAAAAGTCATAGGATTATGTCCTGAGGAGCCCTGATATTTAGAAATCTGGTAAGAGCAGAAAAAACGATAAAGAGGGGAAAGAGTGGCCAGAGAGGTAAAGAAGAAGAGTAGAAAAGTGCGTTACAGGGCCAGCCCCGTGGCTTAGTGGTTAAGTGCGCATGCTCAGCTGCTGGCGGCCCGGGTTCGGATCCCGGGCGCGCACCGACGCACCGCTTCTCCGGCCATGCTGAGGCCACGTCCCACATACAGCAACTAGAAGGATGTGCAGCTATGACATACAACTATCTACTCGGGCTTTGGGGGGGGAAATAAATAAATAAAACCTTAAACAAACAAAAAAAGAAAAGTGCGTTACATTGGTCAAGAGAAGGGTTGCTTGAGAATGAGGGAGTAAGTCACCTGTGACGAATGCTGCTGAGAGGGCACTGGGGGTGTTAACTGGGTCTGGCATCACTGAGGACTCTGATGTGGTGGGGTCAGATCTGATTTGAATGGGAACGAATTTGACGAAATGAATGTGAAACTGTAAAAGGAAGCAAAGGAATCATAGATACAAGGCTCTATGTGTATTGAAAGACTAGAAGTCTTTGAAAGACTAGAAGTCAATCAGTATTAAGCTTTGATTCCACTATAACATTTTTCCTTTTTTAAAATTAGCCCACCTTTGACACAGTTTTTTCTGGATTGTGGAGGACTAGCTCGGACAGATAAGAAACCAGCCATTTGTAAAAGTTATCTCAAACTGATGACAGAACTGTGGCATAAAAGCAGGTGTGTACTTAATATATTTGTTTTCTGTTTTATATATTTAAATGAGTCATAGGTATTAAAAGGATGCAGGTCCATTTATAGAGCTGGAAAAATTAGAAGAGAGGGAGATTTGAGATGAGTTCAGTTTTGGGCAGTTACTTGGAAACTGAACATCCAGATGAAGTATCAGGACTAGAGATCGGATATTGAACTGCTACAGCTGCCGTTACTGAACCTTGTGTGTTTTAATGCAGGCATTCTCACAGTGTTAAGTCAGGCCATAGATACCCTTACAGATGTTCATTTTTCTGCTTATGTTTATTTGCTCTAAAGTGTAGCATTAGAAGAAAAATTGTTTGCTGTAATATTTTACTAATTTTGTTTTAGAGCTATTCAGAAAACTGCTTTTACCATTTGTCCTTCTTAATGGTTCCTAAACCACCCAACCTTACCCCTAAGAAAATAATCACCAAAGCTATCTTTTTTTTAACTTTACTTTTATGTAAGACCTTTGAGGGTTTTGTTTTTGTTTTTGTTTTTTTTTGTGAGAAAGATTGTCCCTGAGTTAACATCTGTTGCCAATCTTCCTCTTTTTGCTTGAGGAAGGTTGTCCCTGAGCTAACATCTGTGCCAGTCTTCTTCTATTTTATATGTGGGACGCCACGACAGCATGGCTTGATGAGCAGTGTGTAGTGCTGCCACAGCATGGCTTGATGAGTGGTGTGTAGGTCCATGCCTGGGATCCCAACCCGTGAATCCTGGGGCTGCCGAAGCGGAGCACACAAACTTATCCACTGTGCTGACGGGCCAGCCCCGACTTTTGAGATTTTAGTGATTTCTAATATAAAAATTTCAGTAGTTTTTCAAGTTTTAGCATTCATTCTTTCATAAGTGCCTCAGTTTTCTTTGAGATATTTGACTCCCTACTAAGAGTATTTCTTAAGTTAAACAAAAATTTGTTACTACTGTCATTTCAGTATGCTAGAAAAAGAGGATGGTTTTAATGAGTTCTTTTGGGATGTGAAGGTAAATGTCATCCGCATCTGTAACATTAAAAAGCCTGAATCCTCCGTTGTCGGTTCTCTCTATTGGGTATTATCCAGTGCTGCCACAGGCTCTCATGTTTCTAAGTTCTTTTCTGCATAGCCCTAATTATTATGTTGAACCATCTTTGCCCTGAAACTGTGCTTTAAACTTAATATTCCCGGAAGTTTACCAAACTTCAGAAGCGTCATAGTACAGAATACTAAGCGGTGAAATCTCATATATTTGGTTTACTTTTCATTCTTGTTTTCATAGGTATTTGATGGCTGGTTTTAAAGTTTTATTTAGATAGTCTACTAGGTACACTTAACCTTAATTATCCCAGAAATTTCAAGTAATTAAAATTTTATTTTTAGTAATTAAGTAATTAGAAGTGTTTTTGAGAAATTAGTTAGTAGAGCACGATCATTTCATCAGAGAGGAAAGCAATAAAATATAGCTTAAATATTAGTAATAAGCTGTTCTGATGAGCTGATGAAACATAATACTGGGCAATTTTGAGTGATTTTTTTTGAAACAAATACTTTCTTGATTGCTAATTTCTAAAATAAAAACTGAAAATCACGGATTTCTCATTAAAAATGTTTTCTTGCTCAGGCCAGGATCTGTTGTCCCTACTAATCTGTTTCAAGGAATTAAAACTGTAAACCCAACGTTTCGGGGGTATTCTCAGCAGGTAAGTCTTCATTGCTATCCATTCATAATATTAATCTTTAATAAATTTGCAAAATGCTATTATGCATTATGCTATTATGTAGTCATTTATATTTCTTCCTTTATAAATATATTTTATTTGTCCATTTATATTTTGGGGTCATCACTCCTTGTGTCTTTATTTACCAAGAATGATAACCCTTTATCATATGTTTTGCTTATATTTTTCCACTTTTCTCTCAATTTTCTATTTTTCTAGAAATTTTTAAGTCTTGATGTGTGTAAATATGTCAATATATTTCTTCTAGTGCTTTTAGCTTTGGGAAGTTCTTCATCCAGAGATAAGTTTTCACCTATATTTTCTATGAATTATGCTTTAGTTTTTTAAAAAATGTAATTCTTCAGTGCATCTGTAATTTATTTCATATTACAATATAATTCAAATTTCATTTTTCACAAACAGCTAACAAATTGTGCCAAACTACGAATTTAAAAACTTTCTTCTGATTTTTAAAATTTCTTCTTTATTAATTTTTATGCATAAAATAGTATATAATAGGGTCTGTTTCTAAGCTTTCTAATCCATTTCATTGACCTGTGGTTTTCTGAATTAGTACCAATGGCAGTTTCAATTATTGTAGCTTTATATAATATCTTTCAATATTAATACCTAGCCCTCACATATTTTTCTTTTTCAAAACAATACCTATTCCCTGTTAATTTTTTTCTGATGCAAATTCCCAAATCACTGAATAGTATCCAGTAGAGACTGTGATTTGGTGGGTGTGAGTTGGTGGATGTGAGACTTAAAAATACAAATTTGTATTTTCTTTTCTTTTTCTTTCTTTTTTTTTGTTTTTTGTGAGGAAGATTAGCCCTGAATTAATATCTGTTGCCAATCCTCCTCTTTTTGCTGAGGAAGACTGGCCCTGGGCTAACATCCGTGCCCATCTTCCTCCACTTTATATGGGACGCCTGCCACAGCATGGATTGACAAGCCGTGCATCAGTGTGTGCCCAGGATCTGAACCCCGGGCTGCCACAGCAGAGCGCACACACTTAACCACTGCGCCACTGGGCTGGCCCCGAATTTGTATTTTCGATAAGCATTCCAGGTTGATCAAGGATTTTTCTTTGAGATATAGTATAAGATTGGATGCAGCTTTAATTTTAAGCCAAACTTATAAAATATTTGAATTTAGGACGTCTCTCTGAATTCTAATTGACACGAGGCAAATCCATGTTTTCTTTATGCCTTACTCTTCCAGTTTTTTAAAAAGGCAGCAGTGGGGCCGGCACCGTGCCTTAGCGGTTAAGTGCAGGCGCTCTGCTACTGGTGGCCCGGGTTCGGATCCCAGGTGTGCACCGACACACCGCTTCTCTGGCCATGCTGAGGCCGCGTCCCACAGACAGCAACTAGAAGGATGTGCAGCTATGACGTACAACTATCTACTGGGGCTTTGGGGGGAGAAAAAGGAGGAGGATTGGCAATAGATGTTAGCACAGAGCCGGTCTTCCTCAGCAAAAAAGAGGAGGATTAGCATGGATGTTAGCTCAGGGCTGATCTTCCTCACAAAATAAAAAATAGCAGCAATAGTAAAAGCTGGCCTCCAAATCATCTTCAGTTTTTTAATTACTTTTGTTTTCTTTACATAAATTTTTAGAAATTAGTGCTTCCCTTCCCTCCAGTGCTTTATGTTCTATAATCTGTTAATTCCTCAGTATAATGCTACACATTTAGAAATCAGCTGATAACTACATTTTGTATATTTTCTCTTAGTTTCTATATACATGTATTTTTAATGAAGTGGTAATATCTGTGTTGCTTATCTATTAGGATGCTCAAGAATTCCTTCGATGTTTAATGGATCTGCTTCATGAAGAATTGAAAGAACAGGTCATGGAAGTAGAGGAAGATCCTCAAACTGTAACGACTGAGGAGACCATGGAAGAAGACAAGAGCCAGTCAGATGTAGATTTTCAGTCTTGCGAATCTTGTAGCAGCAGTGATAAAGCAGAAAATGAAAGTGGCTCTAGAGGCTTTTCTGAAGATAATAATGAAACAACAATGTTAATTCAGGATGATGAGAACAATTCAGAAATGTCAAAAGACTGGCAAAAAGAGAAGATGTGCCATAAGATTAATAAAGTAAATTCTGAAGGAGAGTTACATAAAGATAGAGACTCTGTATCTGAAACAGTCGACTTGAACAACCAGGAAACTGTCAAAGTGCAAATACACAGCAGAGCTTCAGGTGACAATTTAATAATTAGAAAATGATATTTTCATTAGTAGACAATGAGTGCAAGATACTATATTTGTATTTAAGATTATAATTGTAATTTCACCATTTTCTGAGGAAATTAGCATGGCATGTTCCTAAAATCAGAACCCATTTCTAATTTACACATTAATATTCACAGTTTATATTTAACATAATAAAAATGAAATAGAATGATTAATAGCTTTGGCTTTATATTTTGTGTGTAGTGTATGACATTATAGTTCAACCATACTAATTTGAAGAAAGAGGTAATTAAATAATTGTTACTTCGGGGCTTTCTAACTAGTAGAGTTTAGCAATATTTGCATGTGAGTGTTAAGTTATTGTCATTCTCAGCAGATTCTGTTGAGATCCTGGGAAAAAGCAAAATAACCTAAATTGCAATTTTATAATCTTACAAACTGTTAGATTTAGATTGCTGTCATGGGCATCACATCAGCTAATATGAAATATTTTGTATATGTTTTGGTGTAGGAGTTTAATTAACTATAATGAACCCTGTCATGATAGAGTATATCATAACACTAGTCAGTGTTCCTTTGAGAAAGCAAGTGGCCAAATGAAGGGTAGTTGAGCTACGTTGCTTTGCATTTATTTCTTCAAGAGTTAACTTGGGCCGGCCTCGTGGCTTAGGGGTTAAGTGCGCGCGCTCCGCTACTGGCGGCCCGGGTTCAGATCCCGGGCGTGCACTGACGCACCACTTCTCTGGCCATGCTGAAGCCGCATCCCACATACAGCAACTAGAAGGATGTGCAACTATGACAATGTGCAACTATGACATACAACTATCTACTGGGGCTTTGGGGAAAAAAAGGAGGAGGATTGGCAATAGATGTTAGCTCAGAGCCGGTCTTCCTCAGCAAAAAGAGGAGGATTAGCATGGATGTTAGCTCAGGGCTGATCTTCCTCACAAAAAAAAAAAAAAGAGTTAACTTATCTTGGGTTATTGTGGTATTTGGTTCTTCAAGGCACAAAATTAAACCATTAGAGGTTCAGATTATCTGATCTTAAAATAAATGGCAGACAAGTTAACATAAAAAGTTTATCTTCTCTAATTACTGAAGAGTGAGAACTATAAGCAATTTATTTAGGTATTTGAACGAATCGAAAATTCCTTCTTGAGGAAAAGGATATTTCCTTAACCACAGGAATACTTGTGGTTCACCTGTGTACAGTGCATAAATGCTTTCTAGTCAGGCTCCTTAATTATACTGACCTTAGGTTTAGAGTTTAGATGTGTTTAGAAGTTGTTTAGTCAAGAAATGTGAAATGTCAGTCTTAAAAGACTTAGCGTAGACTGCTGTTGAGCCTTCCCTTGTCAAGAGTCTGATTGAGTCTGAAGGGATATACTGTACTGGTTCTTTTGTTTGTGTGTGTGTGTGTGTGTGTGAGTGTGTGAGGATTATTAGCCCTGAGCTAACATCCGTTGCCAATCCTCCTCTTTTTGCTGAGGAAGATTGGCCCTGAGCTAACATCCGTGCCCATCTTCCTCTACTTTATATGTGGGATGCCGCCACAGCATGGCTTGATAAGCGGTGCGTAGCTCTATGCCCAGGATACAAACCTGTGAACCCCGGGCCGCCAAAGTGGAGCACGCAAACTTAACCACTTTGCCACCAGGCTGGCCCCGGGATGTACTGGTTCTTTATTGCTCCATAGCAGGTTTGTTCTTAAACATAATAACTAATTGATGACCTAGATCACGGATCTGAGCTTTTACATTTTTTAAAGACCTGATTAAAAAATGTGACAAAGACCATGTATGGCACACAAAACCTAAAATATTTACTATCTGGTCCTCTATAGGAAGCATTTGCCAATCCCTGATCTAGATCATATTTACTGTATTCCCTTCAGAAGGGCCTAGAGTGAGTCTCTTTGGCTCTCTCCTGCCAGTGTTATACAGTCTGCGTTTAGTCGTAGTTGAGATAATGAGAAATGCCTAGGTGAAAGTAGTAAAAGTCATTTATTTTGCATTATCTGGAAAAATCCCTGAAGTCATTCTGTTTCAGGGTCTCTTATGAACAGTTCTCTTTTCTTCACTCAAATACTTATTGAGCGCAATACCTTGCCCTGAAATACGTGTTATGTACTAGGAATCCAACAGCAAACTATCAAGATAACTCTCAGGAGTTTATATTTGCTTGATTCATAATCTAATTCCAAAAAAGGTCCTTTCCTGACAAAGGGATGTGTTTCCTTTTATCACAGAAAGAATAAAATAATTTATGATTATTTTTTGCCTAAATTTCTTAGATTTTGATTTCTCTGTTGGGGAAGATAATCTTTTTCTCCCACATGGTTTTAAAGCTTTTTAAAAACTGTCCTAAATATCGTATTAAAAAATACTAACTTAGGACAAATCCTCTCTGGTTTTATATTTCCACTGCTCACTTCCTGAATTGCCTACAACAGAAATGTGTTATAAACATTAATTGAATTCCTAGGAGGAGAATCACTGTTATTTCACTTAACAAGCACTTTGTCTGTTAAGTATTTTACCCGACAGTTATTTATTATTTTTGTGTGTGTGTGTGTGAGGAAGATCAGCCCTGAGCTAACATCCATGCCAATCCTCCTCTTTTTGCTGAGGAAGACTGGCCCTGGGCTAACATCCATGCCCATCTTCCTCCACTTTATATGGGACGCCGCCACAGCATGTCCTGACAAGTGGTGCATTGTTGTGCGCTTGGGATCCAATCCTGGGCCGCCAGCAGCGGAGCGTGCGCACTTAACCGCTACGCCACAGGGCCGACCCCTACCTGACAGTTATTAAAGTGAATTGGTGTTCAGAATCTCAAATGAAGAAACCTTTAAATTAATTAACATTATTTGACAGGTGGAATAATTTTACTATTTAAGGTAATAATACAAATTTTAAATATTGCAGAATATATTACTGATGTCCATTTGAATGACCTGTCTACACCACAGATCCTCCCATCAAATGAAGGTGTTAATCCACGTTTATCAGCAAGCCCTCCTAAATCAGGCAATTTGTGGCCAGGATTGGCACCCACACACAAAAAAGGTAGAAGTTTCAGTTATTCAGGTTCCTTTGCTTTGATAATTTAAAGTGTTAATTATGAAATATTATTCATTCCTTTAAAATTGACAGCATAATTTTACATAAACATGATTTAAAATTTTTTTGTGTGTGTGGCACAAATTTACATACAATAGAAGTCACTCTTGGTGTAGAGTTCTGAGTTTTAACACATGTATAGATTCTTGTTACCACCAACACAAACAGAACGTAGAACAATTCCAACACCCCAAAGAATTCCCACACACTACCCCTTTGTAGACCATCTCCCTACTCCTCCCTAAGCCCTGGCTCTCTTGATCTGTTCTCTATTCCTATGGTTTCGCCTTTTCCAGAATGTCATATAAATGCAGTCATACAGTATGTAGTCTTTTGAAGCAGGCTGCTTTCACTTAGCGTAATTCTTTTGAAATATAGTCATGTTGTTGTGTGTCTGAATAGTTCCTTTTTATTACTAAGTAGTATTTCATTGTATGACTATACTACTGTTTATTCATTCGCTCATTGAAGGACATTTGAATTGTTCCAGTTTTGGCAATTATGAATAATGCTGCTGTAAACATTTGTGTACAGGTTTCTGTATGAACATAAGTTTTCATTTGTCTAGAGTAAACACCCAGAAGTGGGGTTATTGGGTTTTATGTTAGTTGTATGCTTAATGTTGTACAGAATTGTTTTCCAGAGTGGCTATATCATTTTGCATACCCACCAGCTATATGTGAGAGTTCCAGTATTACAAAACTCTTAGAAGAAAACATAGGAGAAAGTCTTCATAACCTTATATTAGACAAATAATTCTTTGAAGACATCAAAATCATGATCCATGAAAGTAAAAACTTAAAAACTTTCTTGGCAAAAGACACTATTAAGAGAATGAGAAGATAAGATTGAGAGAAAATATTTGTTAATCGTATAGCTGACAAAGGACTTGTATCCAGAATATATAAAGAACTCTCAAAACTTAATTATATAATCCTTTCTTCGAATAAAGCCTTCCTTGGAAGGAAAAACAAACAATTAAAAGCAAAACTATTCAGATTGAAGTCAAGATGGGGAGACTGAACCCCTCCTATTTCATCTGGGTTTCTCTTTGGATTTTTTTTTTTTAAAGGAATGCCCTTGAATGGTATTTTGACAAATTTCTTCAGCATAGTAAATTTTAATGTTAAAGATTCCAGAGAAAAATGCTAAAGGAACTACTTTGATTTTTAAAAAAATGTTCTACACTTGTTTTTCAATCCTAGCTCAATCTGCATCATCTCCAAAGAGAAAAAAACAGCATAAGAAATACCGAAGTGTTATTTCAGACATATTTGATGGAACAATCATTAGTTCAGTGCAGTGTCTGACTTGTGACAGGGTGAGTATGAGGGAATTATAACACAGGAAATTTCCGTCAAATGTTCTTTTTTAAAAAAAACCTAACAAAATGGTATGAAAAGTTTAATTCCTTCTCCCTGCTGCTGCTGACTATACATGTATTTCTTGTGTTTACATCACTATAAATTGATTCTAGGAGTAGAATTTGTTTTTTGGAAGTAACAGCACCTTGTTTAAGGATGGGTCTTTGACCCATCATTGGACAGGCATGCATAAGCAGGAAGAATTAACTCAGTTCTTCATCGCTGGTCACATATAAAGGTGATATGTTGCTCAGCAACAAGAATCAGTAACACATGCATATTCTCCCAAGGCTGATGAAATCAGTATACTGGGAAACTGTTGCTATTTACAGGCACAAGGCTGAGAATGTCTCATCTACGTTTGGTTGTATGGCTTGTACATATTTTCCCATGTTAAGATTGGGGCTCAGATAATAAAGATAGTGTCAGATTCATATACAAGAGCATAAATTAAAATTGTCATGAATTCTTTAACAATACCTCTAAATCCCTGAATTTCTTTGAGCTTTTCTTAAGAGTAATTTTACTTCAGTGCAGTAATGAATATAATTAATGAATATAAAATGACATCTCTCACAAAAAAAAACCCCACAAAGTAAGTTTTCAATTATTGTGTTAGAATCTTAAGTCTAGGGGCTTTCAATAGAGTCATTTCCATGTAGGCTGTTTTGGTACCAAATATTTAAATGGAATTATCCTGAAATGTTTTCACATATTTAAAAATTACATGCTAGGTTTTACATCTTTTAAAAACTATCACAAGAGCTTATTTCCAAAAATAAATGCAGTAGTGCTTAAGAGCTTAGATCTGAAGCTACAGTGGCTGGATGTGAGGTACTTCTCTATGCTGCAGGGTCCTCGACTAATGGGGATGTTAGTTACCTCATAAGATTTATGTGAAGATTCAGTTGAGAACAGCACCTGGTATACATCAAGTGTTTTTGCTGTTATTTGTATAAACACAGTTTGATTTTTTGTTTTTTGCTTATTATAACTTGCTTTGATCTTTGCAGTCTAAAATCTGTCCTCATAAATATTTGTACTGGATTATTTTCATCTCATTCTTAAAACACAAAACAATTTTAGGTATCCGTAACCCTTGAGACCTTTCAAGATCTGTCCTTGCCGATCCCTGGCAAGGAAGACCTTGCTAAACTGCATTCATCGAGTCATCCAACTTCTATAGTCAAAGCAGGATCATGTGGCGAAGCGTATGCTCCACAAGGGTGGATAGCTTTTTTCATGGAATATGTGAAGAGGTATGTATATATTTTCTTTGTATTAATTGGTTGTTAAAAACTGCTGTTTCTGCTGTACTGGCAGAACACTTCCTTTTTTTTTTTCTATCAATAATGTTTCAGGTTTGTTGTCTCATGTGTCCCTAGCTGGTTTTGGGGTCCAATAGTAACCTTGCAAGATTGTCTTGCTGCCTTCTTCGCCAGAGATGAACTAAAAGGTAAGAAATATGAAGCGGTTTTCATTTATGGCTAAGTTGTTATGGGTGATCTAAAATACTAGTGAGACTAAATATAAAATATATTCATAGAAGCTCAGTTTTAAGACAGCTTAAATGGTACTTGCCCATACTGCCACAGTGCCAATATCTACCATGGCAATATAAATATAAATACCACAAATCATAGCCTGAAGTCATTTATACAGATTCCTGTAGTACAAGACAGTATGATAAGTGAGATATCTTAAAACTGCTCTGGATTCAAAGAAGGGAAAATTCAACCAATATACAAGAGTTATTTATGTATCTGGACTAGTCTGTAAATTCTTCCATAATATTTAAGATCCTTCACTATTTTCGTGTGTCCAGCACCTTGCTTAGACATATCGTAGGTGGTCAGTAAATTTTGTTGAGTGAATAAATGGAAAGGATGTTATTTGTGATAGGCCTTCAAGGTTGTAAAGAGAGGTGCAAGTTGTTTTAGGCAAAGTAAATGTCATGAGCTGACTCTTGAGCAGAAACTAAAAAATGTGAGCTTTGTGTTACTGTACTGCGAGGTCTGCCTGTGGCAAACTTGAAGAACTGCAGAACCACGAGAAAATAACTTGCTTTTCATTGAGAGGAATAACCAGATCTGTTCCGTTTTCAGGTGACAATATGTACAGTTGTGAAAAATGCAAAAAGTAAGTGTCATTGACAATACTTTGAATTGCATGTTTTATATTTCAAATGATATTTTTCTTGGTTATATGAATTGGGCGTGTGGAGTTAATTTTCCACTTCGTTTAGAAAAGACCAGTAAGCTTTGTCCTTGTAAAAATAGAGAGACTGGTTGTTGTGTAGAACAAATTTGAGGTAAAAATTTTAACAGATTTAATAGGCTTGTTTAAGATGTGAAAGTGTATTTTGAGATATAAGTATAATTTTTTGCTCAGCAACTTCTAGCAAATAAAATGCTTTTTATGCTAAAAAAAAAGTATGTGATTTTGCATAAAACATTTTCCAGATATTTTATGTAAGATATACTAGGATATGTAACATACATTTTCATTACATAGGTTAAGTTTTGTCATCCTAAATAAGGCAATACTCTCTTCTGGATTACCAGGTTAGCAGGCTACACTCAGGAAGTGAAAGGGACTATAAAGGTACATAGTTTCAAATCTGGGTAAAATTCGGAAAGGTTACACCAACTTTCATGTTACCTGCTCTATGAGGGCAGAATAGAAAGATAGTTAAGAAAAGTATGATTTTGTTTCTTTATATCTACTACTAGCTGCCTTTTTCTATCTTGTAATAAATTTAGGCTTTTAAGGCTTCTTGGTGGTAAGTTAGAAAAGAAAAGTAATTGGAGAATTGAAGGCAAATATGTTTGAGGTAGGGTGAACTGGGAAATTTTTCTGAGTCTCTGTAATAAAAAAATAATAGCCTCCTAATAAAATCTAGAATCTTCATAGTACAAACTTCTGGCTGTTGGCAGTAACCCCAGGGAAATGTTGATCTGCAGCTGTTGGTCCTCCTCATGACAAAAAGGAATGGGGTATATTGTAAAGATGAAAAGCTGCCTTGTACTTTCTAGAAAAAAATACACCTCTAGTGATTTAGAAAGTATTTATTATCAGTTTGTCCTTGAAGGCCATAGCTGATGGCTAAAGAGGGAGTTGGTCTGGAGGGGGGAACCTTCCTTAAAAAGTAACGCTGATGAGGAAGAAGAAAGTAGTGAAGATGGAAGAGAACCTTGCATCTGCCCCCAAATCCGCAGTAGAGATCTGTCAAGCGTATGCTAATATTGACTGTTAATAACAACCACCCTTCATTTATCTCGGGTTGTTTGTTTCCACAGTTAAGAATAAAGGTTATATTGACCTGACCAACCAATTCTATAAAATTGCAATTTTATTTTACCCAGTTTAACTTGATATTTGGATGTTATAAAGGCATAGCCAGACCATGGGTGGTAACACATTTGTTTAAAAAAATTAGTTTTCATCAAAGAATTACACAACTCCCTAAATTTTTATTACTGATATCTTGGTTGAAATAATTTTTTTAAATAAGGGACTCCAGTGCTTTATTAATATGTACTTTTAAATGGGGTAGCATATGGGTAGTCAGCATTTTTTGTCTAATACCTTTTGTCTCTGCATTTTCTAAAAGATTTTGCTGTATATTTGAAAATACTAAAGCTTTTGTAGATTCGTATGGGAAATAGATTTATTTAAATTGTTTTTTTTCCTTTTCCCCCCTTAGGTTGAGGAATGGAGTAAAGTTTTGTAAAGTACAAAAGTTTCCTGAGGTATGGGCTTTATTATAATTCAGTTTATTTTATGTGGTAGGAACATAAAGCATTAACGTAACACAACGTAGTAAATTCTTCAGCGTGGTTGAAGAGTGGAGTGGTTCTATTCACTGGTTGCTATGTATACCCTATTAGGATTATCCATTTTTAAAATACTGAGTTACATACCAAGTAAGTGCCCTTACAGTAAAACTATTGAACACAGTTTAATCAGACCTTGTAGGATCTTGCAGGTATAAAGTATAAAATTAGAAAAGCCAGTAGTTGTGAACTTAGGAAGTACTGTGTTTCACCATTTCCACATTTTAATATCTGGAATCCAATTATCATAATTGCAGGAGAATGTTTAACCTTGACACTTAAAAGAGTCTATTAAATATACACATTGAATTATCTAGCATGTAAAACAATAGAATTTTATGGGCCGGCCCCGTGGCTTAGCGGTTAAGTGCTCGCGCTCCACTACTGGCGGCCCGGGTTCGGATCCGGGCTCGCACCGACACGCTGCTTCTCCAGCCGTGCTGAGGCCGAGTCCCACATACAGCAACTAAAAGGATGTGCAACTATGGCATACAACTATCTACTGGGGCTTTGGGGGGGGAAAAATTATCTAGCATGTAAAACAATAGAATTTTAAATGATCTTACCTTTTTCTTTTAGATTTTATGCATTCATCTTAAAAGATTCAGACATGAACTGATGTTTTCCACCAAAATCAGTACCCATGTTTCATTTCCACTGGAAGGCCTGGATCTTCAGCCATTTCTTGCTAAAGATAGTCCAGCTCAAATTGTTACCTATGATCTTCTGTCAGTCATTTGTCATCACGGAACTGCAAGTAGTAAGTATACAAGTTTGACACATGTTCTTAGATTAAAAAAAAAGTAAACATCTGAACGGATCTCGTAAATAAGACCTGACTGAACAAAAGAAAACATGTAAAGATGGATTTTTATTTTATTTTAATTATTAAAAACGTGTTAGGAAATTGAATAATTTTACTCTGAAATACTGGAAATTATGTTTTGTATGAAGTTAAATAATGAAGACTTTAACATGATCATGTTTATACTGGGTTTTTTAAGATTACATTTTCTGTCCTTATTTCATTTCCTCAAGTGATGGTGGTGAGACTGCGTACTGGAAAAAAATAGGAGCATAGTTCTTGCTGTATCTCAGTTTGCACTAGGAACTGGGGATACAAAAAGTAGTTTATCTTCCGTTCTTGTGTTAATGTTGTATTACTGAAATGATTTAAATTTTTCCACTGCAATTCAGGTGGACACTATATCGCCTACTGCCGAAACAATTTAAATAATCTCTGGTATGAATTTGATGATCAAAGTGTCACTGAAGTTTCAGAATCTACTGTACAAAATGCTGAAGCTTATGTTCTTTTCTACAGGTAAGGAAGTAACTCCTGAATAGGCTATTTTGACAAATATGAAAGAATATCTCACTTTGGGGTTGTTAGTGGCTTTGAAGACTTTCAAAATGGATTGCTGAGTGAAGATTAGAAATTATTTTACTCTCATTTCATTATGTGAGTAAAATAGAGTGAAACGTTACATGCAGAATGATCCTGTGTTAAGAAAATGTTAATTCATTTAGTTGAAGGGCAAAGGAATATATTTGGTTTTAGAAAGATTGGTTTTAATAAAAAGAAAACTAGGTGCTGACGGTAGAAATTAAGTACCAGATTTTCTCCTAAAATAGCTAATAAAGGAAGTATTACTATAAAAATAAATCTTTGGTATTTTTCAGTATCTTTTAAAAGATTAAGTGCCAGCTATTGAAAGAGGAAAACAGCTATTTAGATTGATCTTATTAACAAACATTTGAATGCCTACTATGTACCAGTAGTTATGAGGATACCAATAGTTAAGATTCAGTATTGCCGCTAGAGGTATATAATGTAATGGGGGGTGATACAAAGTGTTTTTCTCTTGAATAGTTCCCAAGACCTAGTAAGATTCACAGTATTAATGTGTATGCTAAGTCTAATAAGGAACAGGGAAAATCCACTTACTAGTCTAATGGAGTAAAGTGCACATTGAATTTAATGAATCATTGTCCTTCATAGGAAGAGCAGTGAAGAGGCACAAAAAGAGAGGCGACGGATATCAAATCTGTTGAACATAATGGAACCAAGTCTCCTTCAGTTTTATATTTCTCGACAGTGGCTAAATAAATTTAAGACCTTTGCTGAACCTGGTCCTATTTCAAATAACGATTTTCTCTGCATTCATGGAGGTAAGAAGTTCTGTAATGGAAAGTAATGGTGGGAGTTTGCTGTTAAATAATTTACAAATTAGGAAAGAGCCAAGAATTTTCCTCTCCCACTTATTTTCCATTTTCCCATCTGCAGTCCAGCTTAAGTGTGTTCAATTCGCTATGGTTTCAGGAATTGGCCTTTTCTTCTGATTATAGTAATCTGTAGCTTCTTCATAGAACAGATATTTATTAAGTCTCCTGTGCTAGAGCCGGAGAATACCTAAGATGCTATTTCTGTTCTCAGAGCTGTAATTTCGTAGTAGAGACAGATACATAAACAGCCAATGACAATACAGTGAGCACTTTTATTACGCATCATTTTTCTCGGCCGAGAGGCATTCAGCTACCCACTGTATTTGTGGCTCTTATCCCTTTTGTCTACATGAATAGCTGGCCCTTTTCCTGAGTATGAAAATGTACTTGGAATTTAACAAAAAAGCCTCATATAGTTATTTGCTAAGTATAACTTAATGCTTTTGTGATTGGCTATGTTTGTTCCCATGATGATAACACCTTAGTGTGGTACCTTGATTAAATTTCATGGTTGAAGATCAATATTCTCATTAATTATTTTTGCGGTGAAACCATAAGAGATAGTAGGAATCTCCTGTATTGGATTTAGAAACCTCAACCTTGAATATTTCTGTAGGTGAATTCTTCTCTTGTTATTTCCCTACTTGAACTACTAACATAAGCCTCTTTCTGTTCTGAATTTCCCCGTAAATCTTTTATGGCATTTCTCTGTGCCTGTCTTTTACTATAGTTACTTATATAAGTGCTTCATTTCTTCTGCTAGCTCATAAGCTCCATGAAGGAAAGGTTGTCTCTTATTTATCTCAAATTTCCCCCAATACACAGTCAAGACTTAGTAGAGATTTACGTAAGTTAAATACTTGAAGATCTTGGTTAACTGATTTTTCTCTGTTTCAAGAAATATGTTCATCTTTAGGAACATAATCACCAAAAAATGCTTATACTTACTTAACTTTTAACCTTTTGGGGAGGAGTTTTAAGAATAATGATTGAAAAATGCCAGTGATTAATCAGTTATAAAATGAGTTTAACCTTTGAAAATAATATAAAGGAATTTAAGAATGAGACAGACCCATCTAAACTTTTTTAGGTGTTCCTCCACGAAAAGCTAGTTATATTGAAGACCTGGTTTTGATGCTGCCTCAGAACATTTGGGATAACCTATATAGCAGGTTTGTTCTTTAAATCAGACAGTATGATATTGTGAAAATCAGTTTATGAAACTGGTTTAAAGGGGATTGGATTATTTCATATATGTTCCTTGTGCTGTATGTTGCTTATGGAGAATATCTCCCCTTTCCTTCTTGCATTCCCTCTGAAGTATGAGTAGGAAGACTTTGTAGCTAGTGTGGCACTAATCTGGATAATTAATTCTAATTTTTATGTTCAGATTACCTGTATTTGTAAAACTGTGCCTAATATTTAACTCTTGAACTTTAAAGTTAAAAATTTTATTTTAAAACGTTTCATACATAATTTCCTTATTATGTTTTCCTTAGGTAAATATTGAAAATAATTCGTTCCATGACTTCTTGAGTGGCCAGGGGAAGCCTCATGTTTAAAACTTAAGACCATGGCTGTGTGTAACTAAGATTTATATGTTGTATGCTCATTTTTAAAAGCGACTTCTTCTACTTTGTGTTGTTGTTGCCTCAAACATGTTTTGTAGCAGAAGTAGCTATAAGGGAAAGTTGAAATATAGATAAAAACAGGTTAGTCAATAAATTGATCAAGTCATTGACCATTATAAACATAACATCCAGTCCTTTTGATTATTTAATTTTTACATTAGTTTAAGTATGACTGACAATTTTCCTGGGAGGATTTATTCTTTACTAGGCATGTAGCCATTGACTAAAAGTTGGAGACATCAGCTTTCTTCAAGATTCCTGTAATTATTAAATTCTTCATACTTTAGGTATGGAGGAGGACCAGCTGTCAACCATTTGTACATTTGTCACACTTGCCAAATTGAGGCGGAGAAAATTGAAAAAAGAAGAAAAACTGAATTGGAAATTTTTATCCGGGTAAAAAACGTGATGTTTTTCAAATTGTAAATATGATCCAGGGTAAAGATAAAGAGCTAACAATTAGCGGAACTATATTACGATAATGAACTGATTGCATGAAAGAGTTGTAATAGATTGGGTGCGTAACAGTGAGAGTCCCCAGGCAAGTCACTACAAATCTAGTGAGTTAAGGTCTCCTTGTGTGGGTTTTAGTTTTCATGGTTTGGTAATAAATTTTGTTTTATGGATTAGCACTGGCAAGAAAGGTCCTTATTGAAATGGTGAATTATAGGTTTCCTTAAGTTAGTGTTTTTCTGAAAGCAACTACCAGACTGTATTCTCTACTTTCTCCCCTCTGTGAAATATAATATTGTTTTGGGGGACTCTCTGTGTAAATATACCCAGTTTCTACAAAGTGAGTGTATTATGAAGCGTTCCTTGATTGCAAGCAGCAGAAAGTCTGATCACAGAATCAATAAGAAATGCTGAACAACCGGGTTTTGTGGACAAGGACTAGTATAGTCCCGTTTATCTAGGGAGCAAGAAGTAAGTCTCTTCAAAGTGCTGCTCTCAGTAACACAGCTCCAACTCTTTACGATCCAAGTTACCAGTAGAGAATCCTAGTAGAGTTTGGTCACTTGAGAGGCATGTTCAGTGGTAATCCTACTGAAACTATATTAGATGAAGGGATAATTCTGTAAGAGAAAATTGAGATTCTTTTAGCAAAAGAGGGGGAGAAGTTATTGAGCAGACAGAATAGATGAACAGTACATTCCATGTTGTGACTGCCCAGCATGCGCCCGCATGTGCGAGCACACACATGCGCGGACACACCTGCTTCTCTTCATAGATTTAGGGCTGTTTTTGTGCCTGTGCTAAAGTAAAGAAATTTTCACATACACAGGAAGATATTACAGGTATGAGTTTTTTTGTTGTGCTTGGGCCTCATTTGCTTCCTAAATCTGAGAGAAAATTTTAGTTGAATATTAAAACTAATTCATCCCATGAATGCTTAAATAAATGGCTAATGACTGATCCATTAGGGATTGATCAACAGAAGCCATTCTAAGTATTTTCAGTAGAATAGGAGTACAGGC
Organism: Diceros bicornis minor; assembly: GCF_020826845.1. Classification (NCBI taxonomy): domain Eukaryota; kingdom Metazoa; phylum Chordata; class Mammalia; order Perissodactyla; family Rhinocerotidae; genus Diceros; species Diceros bicornis. Next base: position 15,097,053 of record NC_080743.1, on the reverse strand, counting down.
AATGAAAGACTTAAACAGTTACTTAAAGGACTGGGCAGTGAAGGACACGCTGACTTTCAGGAAATGCAGTAAAGGACATGCTGACTTTCAGGAAATGCAGTGAAGGACATGCTGACTTTCAGGAAATGCAGTGAAGGACATGCAGACTTTCAGGAGATGAAGTGGGAAAGGTTGCCATTCTGAAGGTAGGAATCGGGCAGTGGTGCAGAGTGGGTTTCAGAGCCCAGGCAGGGTAAAGAGAGCTTTTGTGTATTGGCGCGGGCTCAGTCAAGGGTGTTGGAACCCAGGCAAGATGAGAATGGATGCCCATGTTGGCTGGGGATTGGTGTGTGAAGGGGCGCAGTATAGTGGCAGTGGTAGAATCGAGGGATTGGTTCCATTTGAAGAATCAATCAAATAAAAAGTATAACGAGATCCAGGTTTCTCATTGCCAGATAAGGCGGTTATGGGTATGGAAAGGGAGAAAACAGAAATGGACTCTGTGTTATTAGATTTAAGTTATAGGTATCTTTGTGAACTCATGGTCATACATACATAGATATAGAGGTATAAATGTGTGTATGTGTGTACGAATATATAGAAACAAATAATGTACATATATTAATTCCCTAACTCTGTCACTGAAAGGACCTGGGAGCAGTGATAACTGCAGTAGGATTGAGCATACCTGGCTCTCATCGGATCTTGGCTTCCAAACATCTTTCTCCACTAAAAGGAACCAGCCCTCCTTGGAGAAATGGCAGCTCTCAGGTCTGGAGCAGGGGAATTACAAGATGAGCCTGGAACATCTTACTGTGCCAGAAATTAAAGTTCTTGAAGAATGATAGGAACCTGTCAAAAGTACACGGAAGCCAGCTTGAAGGGACTCCTACTTGCCACATTTGGGACAATTTGAGCTTCAAAATAAATTATAGTAACATTATAACCCATTAAACAAAATAGAAGATGTTGCATCCATACTGATATAAATAAATAAGTGAATAAATTGAAAGGTTGATGAGGAATGGAATATTAACATAATTTCAACTTATTCCCTACAAAATACTTATTAATTATAAAGACAAAAACTAAGCAGAGAAGCCTGGCCCCACCTTAATGAACTTATTAAGTGAGCATCAGCAGAAATGGAGCAAATCAAAACCATGTGCCGGGATAGGATACAGCGAGAAGAACACAATGTCACTTACTTGGTACACAGATGCGTAATCCGAATCTCAAATGAGGAAAGACGGACAAACCAGAATCGGGAGACATCTTATAAAACAACTGGCCTGTAGGGCTGGCCCCGTGGCTTAGCGGTTAAGTGCGCGTGCTCCACTGCTGGCGGCCCAGGTTCGGATCCCGGACTCGCACCGACGCACCGCTTCTCCGCCCATGCTGAGGCTGCATCCCACATACAGCAACTAGAAGGATGTGCAGCTATGACATACAACTATCTACTGGGGCTTTGGGGGGAAAAAATAAAAGTAAATAAAATCTTTAAAAAAAAAACAAAACAACTGGCCTGTAGTCTTCAAAATTGTCAAGGACGTGAAAGTCAAGGAAAGACTGAGGAACTATGCCAAATTAAAGGAAATAGGAAGTTACATGCAACAAGTGATTCTTAACTGGATCCTTTGGCTATAAATGACATTGTTGGATCAATTGGAAAAACTTAATGGAATCTGAGAGTTAGATGCTAGTATTATATCAGTGTTAATTTCCAGATGTTTATCATTTGTGTTAACTATGGAGGAAAAAGTCCTTATATGTATGAAATATACACCAAGAGTTCTGGAGGAAAATATTTTCTGAGCAACTTACTCTGAAATGGTTTAGGAAAAGAAAATTTCTTTTATTTTATACTGGAGTTTTCTTGTAAGTTTGAGATTGTTTCAAAGTTAAAAAATCGAAAATTGCAGAAAGCCTCTGAAAGCTATCTATGCTGTTTGCCACTGGTAGTTCTCAGGAGAATGCTCAGAAACCTGATAAACCTCTAATCTCAGGTCCCTGGTGGGATTCTCTGAGGATGCTCAGAAGACACAAGATGCTGCTGTTAAAGATGTTAGCTGGCTATGACACCAAGTGAGGGATTCTTGGGAAGATGCTTGGAAGTAGTGGCAAAACCCTGTTTGTGCTATCTGTGGATGCCGCAGTCGTGCCCACAGCAGCCACCAGAATGGGGGAAGAATGTTTGTCTTGTGCCTTCCATATATTGCGTATATCATTGGTAGTGCCTAATCTGGAGCACTACTGGCAAGGGATCACGGAAAAGGTAGTCTCTGCTTCATAGAAGAGAGTGTAAGAATGAATGGAAATGATGCATTAACAGACAAGACAGGTCAGCCTGCCCCCTTGTCAACTTAGCATCCATATGCGTTCGTACATCTAAGCAACAACAGTAGCAACAGTATCGTGTTTCTGCCTAACGTGATGCAACTAACTCATACATGAATACATGCAGCATTTACCCTATCCCTAAACTTGGGAGACCAAAGTCCCAGTACTCATTATATCCTTTTCTGGGTGATGGTCATTCACCTTTAGTTCAGTTAGTTCAGTCACGATGTCCCTTTTATGTTCTGTAATCTAAAGAATATAAGATTAACCACCAACAACATACCTTATATGAAATAGTAGAGGAATGAAAGGAAAAATAAATTGGTAATTTTTTACAAACTGGTAAATGTTTACAAATACGTACATTGGGTAAGGAAGAAATATGTGTCTACGGTTGATGACTACCTATTCCATATTCCCTGTTTTCTCAGCCAGCACTTCAGCTGGTTATATTTGTGTTTACCTGGTACACTAAACCAGACCTTCATTCCTGAAGAGTCTGAGCTCTTTGTGGTCTTGCCTGTGTTAGATTTCTCTAGCTGTCTATTAGTTTTTAACCTCTGGATATGGAAATAACTGAATGGTGCTTGTAGTGTGTTGAATGGTGGTCTTCCCAAAGGTATTTCCATGTTTTAATCCTTGTGAATTGACCTTATTTGTGAATTTGACTTTATTTGAAGAAAAGGGTCTCTGCTTATGTAATAAGTTAAGGATCTCTAGATGAGATCATCCTGGATTATCTGCATGGGTCCTAAATCCATTGATGAGTGTTCTTATAAAGAGATGCACAGAGGAGAGATACATAGAGAAGAGGTGAAAGCAATGTGAAACCAGGAGGCAGAGACTGGAGTATCTAGCCACAAAACAGAAGCTTGAAGAGGCGAGGAACAGAATCTCCCCTAAACTCTTCCCAGGAAGCATGGTCCTGCCTACACCTTGATTTTGGACTTCTGGCCTCCAGAACTTTGAGAGAATATCTGGTTTCAGCTACCAAGTTTGTGGTAATTTGTTACAACAGCCCTCTGAAACTAATACAGTGGATATAATCTGGTTTTCAGACGTAGTCCTCCTTGCTCCTGTTGGTAGCAGTCATTTTATTGCACCCTTCATATAGCCAGTACTGTAACCCCCTCTTTGCCTCTTGGTTCAGTGACATGAGGAACTCAAAATGACCAGAGGAGTGTCTCAACTGCCAGTCCACTAAAGCCATTATTGTGTCCCTTTGGGAGCTAATACCTCCAAACTAGTAGAGGCCAAAGTTGTGGTGATGCAAAGCAAAGCTTTTGTGAGTACGTCAATGGATAGTGGTAGACAAGCTCTTCCACTTCCTTTACCTGGTACCTGCCCCATGTGTTCTGCTTATGGGAAGAACAGCACCATATGTTGGTTTCTAGTTTGGAGCGTATGCCACATCATATACGATAGTGCCAGCCCCACAGAGTTTTGCCACCCAGGCCAGTAGCTTTTAGGTGATGCCACATGGTAAGGTTGGTGAGCCCATTTCTTCATTTATTTTGTATAAAATGAGTTCCATAGTCAGAAGTAATGTGGGATATCATCTCAGTGAATGAGACATTCAGTAAGACCAAGAATGGTAGTAATGGGAGAAACATTGTGGGTTAGGAAGGTAGACCCAAATCCAGTGTAAGTTCTAGGTATTTCTAAAGCACATGTCCTCCAAGGACTATATCTAGACTATATAAAGAATTCATACAACTCAAGAAAACAAATATTCCAGTTTAAAAATAAGCAAAAGATTTTAAAGACATTATCCTTAAGATATGACTGATCACATGAAAAGATACACTATCAATAGTCATTAGGAAAAAGCAGATTAAAACCACGATGGATACTGTTACACACTTCCTAGAATGGCTAGAATAAACAGGTGGACAATATCAAATGCTAACAAGAATGCAGAACAACTAGAATTCTAATATGAACATCACTGGTGGGAATGCAAAATGTTACATGCCAAATGACAAAGCAGGTTCTTGTAGGTTACACAAACACTTAGCACATGACTCAGCAGTCTCACTCCTAGGTATTGACTCCAGAGAGATGAAAACTATCTTCACAAAAACCTGTACACAAATGTTTATAGCAGTATTGCTCATAATTGTCCCAAACTGGAAATAATTGAAGTATCCATCAGCTGGCAAATGGATAAACAAATTGTGGTATAGCCATACAATGGAATACTACTCAGCAATAAAAAAAGTTGGACTACTGATGGATGCAACAACGTGGATGAATCTCAGAAACATTATGCCCAAGTGAAAGAAGGCAGACATAAAAAGTACTATGTAATGTATAATTCCATTTATATGAAATGTCCAAAAAATGAAAAACTATGGAGCTGAAGTGGATCAGTGGTTTCTTGGGGCTGAGAGGAAAGAATTGAGTGCAAACTGGTGTGAGGGAACTTTCTGGGTTGTCAGAAGTATTCTAAACTGGATTGTGGTGGTAGTTGCACAGCTATAAATTCACTGAAAACCTTTGAGCTTTATACTAACATTGGGTGGATTATACCTTAATAAAGCTGTTTTTTTTAAAACACAAATCTATGATTATTCCATAACACCAGGGTTTTTTTGTCTTATTCTACCCCCTCCCTTTTTTTTTGACAAAGCAGTGTGTTAGTATAAAAAATAACACTGGAGTACAAAATTAGGTGACGTTGACGGAATGGAAATTAAGTGTAGTTTCTGAAAAATTGAAAAAGCAGATAGGATCGGATTAAGAAGTAAACCAAAGGCCACAGGAAATGACCACACAGGCTTCAAGCTTGGCAGTGACAGATAGCAATAATACTCTCAGCATTCTGTTCCTGCATTGTACAAGGCAGCAAGCATGAAGGTGTCTGCTTGGATAGGGCAGTTAATGTGCACACTTGGGTCAGTTAAAGAAACCATTATCTTCGCTTGTAATATCTACAAAGAATAGTGATTTTCTGAAGTATGCCTTAAAATAAATATGATTGATCCTCAGGGAGATGCATAAGGACATTGTATCCTAAAAACAAAACAAGACTTAATAGATGGATTGATGGAAGGGCAGAATAAATGCTGCTGGAGAGCAAATTAGGTACGGAAAGATCTAGCAAAGGGTTCCTCCTAAAATGAAGCACAAGGATAAACAGATGGAAAACAAAGAAAAGCTTCAACATGTTGGGTAGATAAAGCATCCAGTGTTTTTCTAATAGGTGTTTTAGAAAAGAATAGAAGGAAGGAACTACTTTTAGAGCAACAGTTTAGAAAAATTTCCCAGAACTAAAGAAAAACAGATGCCTTTAAATTAATGAGTGATTGTACTTAACTAAATTTTTACAAGCTCCCATCTGGACACATCAGGAAGAAACATCCTAATGCCAAAGATAAAGAAAGTCCTAAAAGTGTCCAAACCTGGTAATGCTATGAATTAAATGGATTCATCTGGCAGAATCAGTCTGACATTACATTTCAGAAATCTTAGTTCTCTAGGGATGAGTTGTATATCACAGAAAGTCCTAACTTTGATTCTATACTTTGAGACAAACATGCCTTGATTTCTTTGCTAACCACCAGAGACAGCCACAACATTTTTATTGCCTTTCATTATTCTATGGAAGCAGCTATCTTGTGTCCCAGAAGGATCCCTACCCTCAAAGAACTTAGATTTAATGAATAATACATTATACATTAAAAGGTGATGAGTTCTATGGAAAAGGAAAATATGTAACAGGATAAGACGGATCAGGAGTCCAGTGATGAGGGGAGGAGTCAGGTGCACTTTTAAACAGGGTAATGAAGATGGGCCTCATCGAGAAGGTGACATTTAAGCAAAGACTTGAAGGAGATGAGGGAGATAGTCACATATCTGCAAAAAGAAGTGTTAGCCATGCAAAAGCTTTGAGAGGCAGAAATGTATCTGCTTGGTTCTGGGAATAACAAAGAGGTCCGTATGAGCAGAAGTGAATAAATGAAGAAGAAGGTATTAGAAGATGATGTCAAATCATGGGGCCAGACCATGGAGGTACTTCTGGGCTATTAGAATCTTTGGGGACAATTGCAGGGTTTTGATTATAGGAGAGACATCTGAACTTGGTTGTCTTTGTCCACAAGTACTGTGTACCATGGGCATTTAGTTACCCATCATGAAATATTTTTAGGAGTCTCGCTGCCGTTTCACACTGTTACATTTAGATAAATTTCTTTTTTTTTTTTTTATAATTTTATTTATTTATTTTCCCCCCCAAAGCCCCAGTAGATAGTTGTATGTTATAGCTGCACGTCCTTCTAGTTGCTGTATGTGGGACGCTGCCTCAGCATGGCCGGAGAAGCAGTGAGTCGGTACGCGCCCGGGATCCGAACCCCGGGCCGCCAGCAGCGGAGTGTGCACTTAACCGCTAAGCCACGGGGCTGGCCCTAGATAAATTTCAAATACCCTTCATTTTGCTCAGGCTCTGTTGCCTCTACCTCTGTTTCTACACCAGTTTTTCTGTCAGTGGGTTTCTTTAGTTGAAAGTGGTAGAAGCCAGATTGGCTAACTTAAGCACAAAAGAGATTTATTGAAAAGAAAATTTGAATAACCAGACCTCCAGAAATTCAGGAACCAAGGTAGCCCTGGGTATATAGTAACGAAATTGACATTGGAGTGACTCCATTCACCTTTAGGTTACTCCTCTGAAGAGTTCCACTTCTAGTAGAGTTTCGCCTAGTTTGAGTCATGTACCCATTCCTTAGGACTTAGGACTAGGGGAGGAAGTGGAACATCTTCCGGGACTGTCCCACCCCTGTCGAGAATTTATCCTATATATACGTGTATATTGTCTGTGAAGTGACATGTACGAGATCATTCGTGGCAGCATTGTGTATTTAATAGCAGCATGTCGACCGATGCCTTAAGTGACTAGAAGTAAGCTGTAGACAGTGGATGTGGTATGTTTAAATAAGATTTACACGTCAGATTTTTAATAAATATATGGAGTATTTATTGTTTTGAAGACTTTGCCTTGACCATCTCCACTTATCCAATCTTTTATGTCCCTTGTGTGTATACTTGGTAAATTTTGAGACATAATCTAGAATGTTTATTAATGGGTGTTACGATGTATCCTCGTATTAAGATAATTTAGCATCGATGTACATCACATTCTTTGTGTATGAGGAATTGGCCTTATCAGATGCTGGAGTAGAGTGGTTTTATTGTTATGCTACAAAACAAGTTCTAGATGTTAAGTCACGGATTTTTTTTTCCCCCATAGCTCAACAGAGCATTCCAGGAAGAGGACTCTCCAGCTACTTTTTATTGCATCAGTATGCAGTGGTTTAGAGAATGGGAAAGTTTTGTGAAGGGTAAAGATGGAGGTAAGTGGTTAACTGAAAAATGAAATTCTTTGCAGATTTGTTTGTTTATTTAACAAATATTTTTTTAATGTAAATAACATTTTTACCGAACATACCTTTTCTAAAATAAAAAACAGAAGAGTGGCGTTGTTTTACATTTTTGAAATTTCTTGTACTTAGTACAAGACAGCTGCATTTTCATATCTGCTTCTGAATTCAATCTGTTGCAATATGTTATTTTTGTAGAAGTATTAACAGATATTTTTTGAATATCTCTGTGCACTTGGGATTATACCAGTAAACAAGAGAGAAAAAGGTCTCTGCTCTCAGGGATCTTACATTCTAGTTTATATTTTGGTTGTTTTTAATTTTCTAAAACCTATTTCATGAATTATAGCATATTCATAGCAGGAACAAAGAACTGAACAAAATTAGTCTGCTATCTTAATATTGAAATTGAAAAGTTAAAAAAAAATCTGTCCGTCAATAAGATTGGTTAAATTATGGTTTATCCATTACAATGGATACTGTGTGGACTTTAAAAATAATTTGTGTGACACTATTTAATAATTTAAAAATAAGATGTTCTTGATATATGAAAAAGGTTGCAATACAGTGTGCATAGTTTGAACTTTTTGTATTTAACAAAAATAAAGGCGGGGCCGGCCGGGTGGCTTAGTGGTTAAGTTCAAGCGCTCGGCTTTGGTGGCCCGGGGTTCACCAGTTTGGATCCTGGGCACGGACCTACACACTCCTCATCAAGCCATGCTGAGACAGTATCCCACGTAGAGCAACTAGAAGGGTGTACAATTCGAACATACAACTATCTAGTGAGTCTTTGGGGAGAGAGAAAAAAAGGAAAAAAGGAGGAAGATGGGCAACAGATGGGAGGAAGATGGGCAACAGATGTTAGCTCAAGGCCAATCTTCCTCAAAAAAAAAAAATAATAATAATAAAAGGCAAATATGCAAAGGCAAAAAGACCACAAAAATAAAATAGTTTGCCTCTCTTTCTATAGTGGGATTACAGTATTTTTTTCTTCCTTGTGCCTTTTTTTTACAGCTTTTGATAATGAACATGCACTGTACTTCTGTATTCAAGGGGAAAACAAATAAGGTTTTCTTCCTTACATTAAAAAAAGGATGTAGGGGCTGGCCCGGTGGCGCAAGTGGTTAAGTGTGTATGTTCCACTGAGGCGGCCCGGGGTTCGCCGGTTCGGATCCCGGGCGCACACTGATGCACTGCTTGGCAAGCCATGCTGTGGCGGCCTCCCACATAAAGTGAAGGAAAATGGGCACGGATGTTAGCCCAGGGCCAGTCTTCCTCAGCAAAAAAAAAAAAAAAAAAAAAAAAGACGAGGATTGGCAGATGTTAGCACAGGGCTGATCTTCCTCACAAAAACAAACAAAAAAAGGATGTATTTTAACATTTCATTTTGTAATGCTTTTATTGTTTTTAGTTTTTTTTTTGTGAGGAAGATCAGCCCTGAGCTAACATCCATGCTAATCCTCCTCTTTTTTGCTGAGAAAGACCGGCTCTGAGCTAACATCTATTGCCAATCCTCCTCCTTTTTTTCCCCAAACCCGCAGTAGATAGTTGGATGTTATACTTGCACATCCTTCTAGTTGCTGTACGTGGGACACGGCTTCAGCACGGCCAGAGAAGCAATGTGTCGGTGCGCGCCCGGGATCCGAACCCCGGGCCGCCAGTAGAGCATGTGCACTTAACTGCTAAGCCACGGGGCTGGCCCTATTGTTTTTAGTTTAAGTAATGACAATCTGAAACAAATCGAGAACTACATAATTTTTTTTAAATTACAAAGGAATTGTTCTTTTATAGCATTTAAAAGTGCATTTTAACCTGTAATCCCCAAATGGATAGTTAAGAAATCATTTCTAGGGGCTGGCCCGGTGGCATAGTGGTTAAGTTCATGCACTCTGCTTCGGCGGCCCAGAGTTTGCAGGTTCAAATCCCGGGCATGGACCTATGCACCACTCATAAAGCCATGCTATGGTGGCATCCCACATACAAAACAGAGGAAGATGGGCACAGATGTTAGCTCAGGGACAATCTTCCTCACAAAAAAAAAGAACAAAGAAATCATTTCTATTAGATTTTGTTTGATAGTGAGAGAGCCTCTCACCTTTCCTGGTTCTCTTTTGGGGGAACTAAGATCCAAAAAGGAAGAAGCTCAAGAGAAGACAGTTAAGAATTGACTATAATAATCTGACTGAAAAATAATCAATCTGATTATATAGTTACATCCCTCAATTATTTCAGACACAGAAATATGCAAATCTTTCGTGCATTTCTTTGAAAAGTATGCATTTTGATCATTTGTTTTTCCTTGTCACTTAGATCCTCCGGGTCCTATTGACAACACTAAAATTGCAGTCACTAAGTGTGGCAGTGTAATGCTCAGGCAAGGTAAGTTGGACTAATATTTAAGCCTTTACTTGTTAGTGATTTGTCACTGTTAAGAATATATCATCACTAGCCATCTATGCCAGTTTTTTTTTTTTCCTAGCTCAACAATGTGATTCATACATGAAGTAGGACAAATAGTGGAAAAGCTGCCAACGTTGAATTTTTATCTGAGGAAAGGTTTTAAGGCTGTTGATAGGAGCTAGGAAAAAGGATCTCTAACTTTTTAAGACAGACCATAAAATTACAGCTTATAACAGTATGGGCTGATAGTCTGAAGATTCACGTTCCAGAAGTTCTCAGTCATTCCTAGAGGATTCATGCTGAGGGGTACAATGAAAAAGCCTTTGCAGTATGAATATGTAGATTTGTAAATATTATTCTTTCTATATTCACTTAATTTTAGGAGCAGATTCTGGTCAGATATCTGAGGAAACATGGAGTTTTCTACAGTCTATATATGGTGGAGGGCCCGAAGTTATCCTGCGACCTCCAGTTGTGCACGTTGACCCTGATACACTACAAGCAGAAGAAAAAATTGAAGTAGAAACTCGGTCTTTGTAATTTTGAGGATGTAGACAGTTCTAATGAGAAATCATTTTCATTTCCCCTGACATGTACACTTGCAAAAAACATTCCTAAAAGCATGTTTATTTTCTTGATTTTTAATATTTTCTCTCTTATTCCTTCTTACTGGGCATTATGGAAGAATATGTTAAAATGTATAATATACTACAGGTTGGTGTATTTAATGCTAGATAACTTACCAGGAAGTCTTTCAGTGTAATATTTTTGAAAGAGAAGGGTTGATCATGATCATTTGGGAATCAGGTCGTCTTTGATCTTTATACTACATGCAAATCCACAGTCTCCTTTGTAGTTTTGTAAATACTTCTGCTTTGAAAACTTTGTCGTTACTCTAAACCACGGTAACTCTGACCAATCTTTTCAGTTCTCCAAAAACCTAATTTAATTATATAGTTTTGACATGGCTTCATATAATAAAGAGCCTATTTTAAATTGAGAGTCGTAGTCAGAAAAATGTTAACTTCCTAAAGCTCAGGAAACGTTAGGGTGTCACTTCTTTTGCACTGCAGCATATAAACTAGCATCTTAATATTTACGAAATGTGTTTTTGAATGTATCAAGGATGTTTTTAGTTTGAGTGGAATTTGTGTCAGCAGATATCAGTAACTTATTGCCTCTTATACTGGTAAAATGTTAAACTTTAATTCCTATAAACCTAGATAGTATTCATTAATATCAGTAAAAAAACTTAGTTTTAGGGCACATTTTATTTTGAGAGCATGAAGTATGCAATGTGTCAATAAGATTGTTGATAAAGCTGAAGCCACTTGCAAAATGATTTTTTTAATGAAATGCATAAAGTCTTTTTCAGTAATATAGTATGCACTGCTATTTGCTTGATTATGTGATGTCAAAAGTTTAACTAAATTCCAAGTACAGGAGCAAACTGTATTACTTTGAGGGTGTTGAATAGCATTCATGATGGCTTTGTTTTGGTTTGGGGCAAGTTGCCATGAGCTAAAACAGCGTTGTTAAAATCAGTTCAATAAAAATTATTTAAAAATGTATAACTTGGACGTTGAATTTATTTGATAGATATTAAGGGTGAAGGGTATAAAGTTTGTTAATGTCTTCCTGTTATTTCTTAATCAAAGTATGCAAAATAGGAAGTCATTCAGTGTAGTATTTAAAGTTTGGATGTTTGAAATGATGCACTTATTCATCAGCCATTAAGAGTTATTTGAATTTAAAAAATATATTTATAGTTTTTAGTTTTCTTCTTCCTTATAATTATACTGTGATCCTCGGACTGAACGATATTATTGATCTGTCTCTGCATCACCAGAGTTTAGTGTAATGCCTGGCATTTAGGAGATAATCAAAAAAGGTTTGTTTTTAATAGTGCTTGCCATTTATTGAATACTTGTGATGTTTCAGCCATTCTACTAAAGTGCTTTACTTAACATTTAATCCTCGTTACAACCCTATGACTTAGGTCAAGTGGCTGGCCTAAAGTCATACAGCAAAGAATTGGCAGCTTTGGGACTCCAACTCAAGTTGGTGTAACTTCATACCGAAGCTCTTATTCACTGTGATATATTATCTTCTTTTGAAACAGATTATAGGGCCGGTCCTGTGGCTTAGCGGTTAAGTGCGCGTGCTCCGCTGCTGGCAGCCCGGGTTTGGATCCCAGGTGCACACCGACGCACCGCTTCTCCGGCCATGCTGAGGCCGTGTCCCACATACAGCAACTAGAAGGATGTGCAGCTGTGACATACAACTATCTACTGGGGCTTTGGGGGGAAAAATAAATAAATAAAATTATAAAAAAAAAAAAGAAACAGATTATAGTATTAGTCACGTTCACTAATAGCATCTGTCATTGGGATATATAAGATGATAAAGAATACCAGTCTCCAAGAGCATAAATAATTTTTTTACGTTATAATCATCAAAATATGTAACAACACAGTAAAGGGGTAGCAGTCCTATAGACTTTCAGCTAAAGGTTGGCATATGTGTTGATGGGTGTGAAATAAAAGAAATGGTTTCTCTGAAGATGATTTGCTTGGAAATATTTAAGCTTAGAAATAGGAAAATTGCAGTCAAGGGATAGTGAGAGCCTACATGTGTTAAGAGTACATTGATTGGGACCGGCCCCGTGGCATAGCGGTTAAGTGCGTGTGCTCTGCTGCTGGCGACCCGGGTTTGGATCCTGGGCGTGCACCGCAGCACCACTTGTCAGGCCATGCTGTGGCGGTGTCCCATATAAAGTGGAGGAAGATGGGCACAGACGTTAGTCCAGGGCCAGTCTTCCTCAGCAAAAAGAGGAGGATTAGCATGGGTGTTAGCTCAGGGCTGATCTTCCTCAAAAAAAAAAAAAAAGAGTACATTGATTTATAACACGAAGTTGATTAGTTTTTGGACTCTGGAGTCGGTTTGCTTGTATTCAAATCCTAGTAGCTATATTACCTTCCAGCTATGATTTGGAACAACACTTAAAATTCTCTGATCTTGGTTTTTTCATCTGTTAAATGAGAATGTTGCAGGTTGGGTTTTCCAGGAAGCAGCTGTTGAGATGGAGTTAGGAATGCAAATGATTTGTTTGGGAGTAACACTGGTGAAAGAAAATGGAGGAAGCAGGATTGAGCAGGAGTTATCAGACCATAACGCTGACCTGACAAAGTCTCTACCAGCCCCATGGGGACATCTGGAGCTAAGATTAGCCATTAGAGGAGTCTTGCGTTGGGCAGAAATGGCTAGACCCTAGTACTATCGCCTTGTTCTGTCACTGGCTAGTGGCTGCCTAGAAAAAGAGAGTGACCTCAAATTGACACTGGAGAAACTAACAGATAAATGCTGTCAGCCAAGCACATTCCTCTCAGTTGGGCAGTGAATACTTTCTTGAAGAGTGGTTTGAAAATCTGCATGTCTGCCACACTTGATCATAGGATTATGATAATTACATGTGTGGTTATATACAATATAATTAACATAATGGGCACATGATGATGTAATCTTATTCTCTTTCTCCTTTTCAAAATGTGTAACTTTTAAGGGCACATTATCTGTGTAAGAAGCCTGCCAAAAATGTTTAATCTGAATCTGATCATGAAGGGGGAAAATCAAAATAATTTTTTAAAAAGGCACATTGTGCCAAACAGCTGTCCTGAACTCTTCAAAAAATTAGTATTATGAAAGACAAAAAAAGGCTGATGAAGATTAAGAGAACATGATAGCTAAATGTAATGTGTGATCCTTGCTTGATCCTGAATTGGAGGAAATAAATTTATAAGGAGCAAATATTGGAACAGTTGGGGAAATCTGTACTTTTTATTTATTTATATATTTATTTATTTATTTATTATGTGTGAGGAGATCAGCCCTGTGCTAACAACTGCCAATCCTCCTCTTTTTTTGCTGAGGAAGACTGGCCCTGGGCTAACATCCGTGCCCATCTTCCTCCACTTTATATGGGATGCTGCCACAGCATGGCTTGCCAAGCAGTGCATTGGTGTGCGCCCAGGATCCGAACGGGCGAACCCCGGGCCGCTGCAGCCCAGCGCGTGCACTTAACCGCCTGCGCCACCGGGCCGGCTGGGAAATTTGAATATGGAGTATATATTACATAATAGTACTGCATCAGTGTTAAATTTCTTGAGTGTGGTTAACTACTCTAGTAATGTGAGAGAATGACCTTGGTAGGAAATACATGCTAAAGTTTTTAAAGTTGAAGTCATGCTATATGAGATACATGTCTGTGAGAGAGAGAGAGAGCATGCGTGTGCGTGCACATGTGGCAAGAATTAATAATTGGTGAATCTAGGTGAGTGGCACAGAGATTCATTCTATTCTTGGAACTTTTCTGTAGGTTTGAAATTTTTCAAAAAAAAAAAAGTTGGGGGTGAATAAGCAATTGTTACCAACCCTACTCCCCCAATTTAAAAAGTTTTCTCTCCCTTGATTCTCAAAATAACTTCGTTGCTCAGAAAGGTGGTGATTTGCATAAGATTACATATTCAGGTTAATTACATAGTTAATTACATAGTTACGGGTTAATATTCATATATCCTGAACTATCACTAAACTACTTTCAGTTTTAAAATGTAGTTTAAGAAGGAATAGAATTTCAGAACCATTTAGAATCATTGAACTTAAAAAGAGAAGATGGGAAGGCTGACAGTATCAATATACTTTTATGTCGTAATTAGAAAATATTTGTTTTTGCATCAGTTTAGCTCCCAGTGCTTAGTGACATCCTTAGTGATCCTTTGTCAGTTCCTTGGGATAGCACACTACCACACCAGCTCTTCCAGACCTTCCCTTTCCCCTGGCTGCAGTAGATAACCTTAGCCCGCTTTTGCTAAGATTGAGGAGGTATAAGGTCCATTGTCATCCTTTTGTTGCCACCTCTTAATATTTGGTACCCTCTCTCTTTCTAGATAGAGAAAAAAGCAGCCCTTCTCCTCCCTCTCTGACTTCCTCTCTTCCCCTATTAATTCATTTAGTCATTCAGGGTACTTTACATGCCCTTTCACTTCCCTCAGTACATTTTAAAATCAAGTATCCAGGGCCGGTCCCGTGGCTTGGCGGTTAAGTGCGCGCACTCTGCTGCTGGCGGCCCGGGTTCGGATCCCGGGTGCGCACCGACGCGCTGCTTCTCTGGCCATGTTGGGGCCGTGTCCCACATACAGCAAATGGAAGGATGTGCAGCTATGACATACAACTATCTACTGGGGCTTTGGGGGAAAAAGTGAATAAATAAAATTATAAAAAATAATAATAATAAAATCAAGTATCCACCCCATAGACCTCAAACTTTCCCTCTTCACTAGCACTTCCCCTGCCTTTAAAGTTGCTACATTTTCTTTTACTAGGAAGATGAGGGAAATGAATATTCATTCCCTAGACCAATCTGACACATCTGTTTCTTCACTTCTTTTTTATTGACAAACTTTGTACTTGATCGGTCGACGCTCTGCTTCCTCTTGAGTATTCCTCCTCTTTCCTTTTCAAATCGACTATCTGGCTTCTATGGCCACCCTGCTCAAAAAAAGTTTTTCTCTTATATGGCTTATTAGCAATCATTACTATTATTATAACAAAATCTGGTAGATTATCTGTGACTAATTATATCAGAAAGAGGCAACTTCCTTGACTTTTGAAGCGACTGCCGTAACTCAAAGAAAGGTGATCAGTTTGAATATACTTGTCACCATTTTGAAGGATTGTGGGTAAGGGGGTTAGGTAAGAAACTGTTTCTTTAGGGTAAAAAACAGGCCATTGTTCAAAACTATTTCAATAACACAACCACTACCAATCATGGCTAATGTTGAGTTCTTAGCAAATGTCAGGTATTAGGCTAAACATGCATACAAACAGATTAATGTGCCCACGTACATACAACAATTAAGTGTCAGAATTCAAACCAGATGTGTGATTCCAAAACCTGTGCTTCGCTCAGAAGTCACAAATTTCCAATTAGGAAATCCAATGGTTGTTTCTCAGTGACAACTGTCTCCTGAACCTCCCTCTTTAAACTTGTATGGTTCTGCATTTTATCAATTTTTTCCCCCTGCATTATCTGCCTACTGTGCCTTCTCTTCTTTTTGCCTCTCTTATTCTAAATGTTGAATAGTAAATCTCCTGTGACTCCACCTTTGTAAATATATACTGTATTCTCTTATTTAGAGCTCATTCACTCCCTTACTTTCAACTATCACTTCTTTTAAAATGATTTTCAAGTATATTTCACCACCCTTAATGTCTCTTCTAAATTCAAGTCCCAATTACTAACTCTGCTGAATATATCTACTCACATGTCAGTCACCTAAAACTCAATATTTTGAAAAGCAATATAGTCAGGAGTATGGGCTCCAGAGCCAGTATATCAGTTACTTTTGCTACAATAATGCTATGTAACAACCACAAAGGCTCAGTGGTATACAAGAACTTGTATTTATTTTATAAGTCTATGGAGTTCAGCTGATCAGGCCTTGGCTGATCTCAGCTGGGCTCGCTCATGTATCTGCAGTCAGCTGGGCTCACTCATTTCTCTTGGTTGGGCTGATCTAGGATGACTTCCACTGAGATGCCTGGAGCAAATTGGCTCTATTTCTTGTGTCCATCAGGCTAAACCCAGGCATGTTCTCTTGGTTATTGCAGAGGAGCAAGTCATTTTCAAGTTTCTGCATGTGTCCTATCTGCTAATAATTCATTAGCCAAAGCAAGTTACATGGTGGAACTCAAAATCCAGAGAAGGGGGAATAGATTCTGTTTTTAATGAGAGGAACTGCAAAGTCACGTGGCAAAAGATGTGAAAAATTAAGGCTATTAATGCAATCAATCTACTTTAGTCAAATTGCTTGTATTTGAATACTGGCTCTGCCACTTCATAGCTGTGTGACCTTGGAAAGTTTTCTGACCTCAATTTCCTCACCTGCAAAATGAGTACAGGTTTACAAGTCTACCTCCTTGGGTTATTGTGAAACTAAATGTTTTAAAAGATATAAAGTACATAGTAAGTGCACAGTATCTCTCTACCCAGTTTTGGGTGCAGATAACGCGCCCTGCCAGATGCCTAGTCCTACAGTGCTTTTCACATGTCACCAGTGGCACAAAGTCCAGGATCCCAGTCCATCCCCCTCTATGGCTCTAAGTGTTAAGCAGAATTCATGTCTGAAGTGTGTACGTTTCCAGAATTATGGAGGCATAATTACTTTTGATAGCAACTATTCAGGTGTAGATTTATCAGACGAGCTCTTTGGGTTTAAGTTTCTTCAGTTCTGTGTGTCTCACCCGTGTGAACTTCTGCTACACGACCTGTGGACACTGAAGTGTGAGACTGTTCATGAATATAGAAGTAGGTGTGGTTCTCCGACAGTAAAGTCATGATGCTACTCAGGTTGGAGACTGTCTTTTGTAGCATAACAAAGCACCTCAAAACTTACTGGCTTAATGGGGCCGGCCCCGTGGTGTAGTGGTTAAGTGCTCGTGCTATATTGCTAGCGACCCTGGTTCGGATCCCGGGAGCGCACCGAGGCACCCCTTGTCAGGCCGTGCTGTGGCTGCATCCCATATAAAGTGGAGAAAAGATAGGCACAGATGTTAGCCCAGGGCCAGTCTTCCTCAGCAAAAAGAGGAAGATTGGCATGGATGTTAGCTCAGGGCTGATCTTCCTCACCAAAAAAAAAACTTACTGGCTTAAAACAAGGATTTATCATTTTTCACAATTCTGTGGGTTGTCTGGGTGGTTCTTCTGCTCCATGTGGTGTTGTCTGGAGTCACTCACGAGGCTGCATTGAGCTGGCAGATAGACTGTGCTGGAAGGTCCAAGAAGGCTTCTAACATAACTGGGGCCTTGGTGCTGACTGTCAGCTGAGGCCCTACGGTTATCTCTATCAAGACTTTTCTCTACAGGATCTCATCTTCCAGGGCCTCTCCACGTGGCTTCTCTCTCTAGGTGGATATAGCCTGATCTTCATTACTGCATGCAGCTGGGTTCCAAAAGGATGAAAGAAAATACTGTAGGCTTCTAAAGGGTTAGGACTGGGATGGCACAGTGTCATTTCTGCCATCTTTTATTGGGAGGGAACTACTAGATATCAATATAACCGTCTTGACCAGCCTGGTGAAGCAAAGGGAAGGAGGTAGAAGGGGTCACACAATATTTGGTTGTCCCACTTTTAATGATACAAGGATTGGTCAGTGTGTTCAGATGCTGAGAGCTTAATTCTTCCATTGTAAAGTTACTGGTCAACTTTTCAACTAATAGTTTTATCTACTAATGGTTGTTGCCTAAATCAATTATTTCATTACAGATTATAAAATGGTGATTTTCTAATTCTAGTGTTTCTTTTTTTTTTTTTTTTGGAGGAAGATTGGCCCTGTGCTAACATCTGTTGCCAATCTTCCTCTTTCTCTTTTTTTTTTTCTCCTCAAAGCCCCAGTACATAGTTGTGTATCATAGTTGTAGAGTTGTAGCTCTTCTATGTGGGATGCCGCCTGAGCATGGCCCGATGAGCGGTGAGCAGGTCCCTGCCCAGGATCTGAACTGGCGAACCCCAGGCCACTGAAGAAGAACCAGTGAACTTAACCGCTGCGCCACTGGGCCAGCCCCCTCTAGTGGTTCTTTTGAGGCACTTTTTCAAAATCTTCTTCACGTTGTAAACGAATTGTGAGAAAAGAAAGGAAAGTAGTTCTGGATCTGTGATGTGGTAAATGTTGAAACCAGGACTAACTTGGTGCTCTTGGGGTCAGTTGAGATCCAGGAGACTAGTATATATGGAGTGTATTAACTAAATGAATGATGGATCATCTGAAGAATGTATAATCTACTCATTCTTTCAAACATTTCTGGATCTTTCCTTGTACTAAACCAGACTATGAGTTTCTTACCTGGGCTATGTTGTTCACGTCTTTCAGGCCTACAGAATTGCCTTCAGCCTAGATTGAGAGATGTTGTAATAAAGAAAGAGTCTGATAAAATTAATTGATGGATTTACTATAAGGATGCTGTTGAGGGCACTGTTCACTCTATCACATGATCTTGTTTTGAGAAACCACGGGAGAAATTTATCTTTGGTCTTAGTACTGGGAATGGTAATGCCTCCTCTGAGCAACTGTTTTGTTATCCCATGGATACTGAGACTGTCATAACTGATCTTGTTTTTGCTTGTTATGTCTGCCAGAAGCTTAAAGCAAGTGTTCGGGACCTTAGAACATGTATTTTTGTGCTCTATTTTGCTTGCTTTTATCTTCCTTTTGCCTGAATTTTGCCATTTTAATTATTTTAAATTCTATTTTACTTATTATATTAATTTTTTGGAAGCCACATAAGTGTTTTTAGAAATAAGCAAGGCATAATTTTTAAAAATATGCCAAATATATTGGCCTTTTTAGTGGTATACAATGTCTTCCCCACTAGGCACTAAGCACCAAAAGGATTTGTCTTTTTTTTTGTGTGTGTGAGGAAGATCAGCCCTGAGCTAACAACCATGCCAATCCTCCTCTTTTTGCTGAGGAAGACTGGCCATGAGCTAACATCCGTGCCAATCTTCCTCCATTTTATGTGGGATGCTGCCACAGCATGGCCTGACAAGGGGTGCATCGGTGCGCGCCTGGGATCCGAACCCGGGCCGCCAGCAGCGGAGCGCACACACTTAACCGCTAAGCCATGGGGCAGGCCTCTGTCTTGTTCACTTCCAGTGCTTAACATAGTGTGTGGCACAAAATAGGTGTCTCGTAAATTTGTCTAAGAAGTTAATGTTGATGACTCCCTCTTTCAAATTTCCTCTTCCTTGGTTTTTGGGGTACCCTTCCCTCCCATGGGGTACTCTTCTATCACATGGGGGTACCCTTCTATCCCAGTTCTTTTTTACTGTTCTGAACCCTTATTTCTCTTCCATAGTTGTCACTTTTTTTCCTTGCCTCCAAATTTCAGAATTTCTCTGGGTTTTGTTCTTCATTTTCAGCTCTTCTCACTCTTTGTGCCTTCCCTGGATAACCTAATCTACACCCTGGGTTCCAGTTACCACTTCTATGTTAAAGACTCAAATCTGTCCCTCCAGCTCAGACCTGAAGCCTGAATCCCAGACAGATATATTCAACTGACTCCCGGGCAGCTTCATTTGGATATATGAGTTACTTTAAATTCAGCACACCCTAACCAAACACATCACTTTCCTCCCTAACCTTGCTCCTACTTTAGTATTTCCTATGGTCATCAATGATACCTCCATCTCCCCGGTCACCCAAGCCAGGAATCCTAGACTCATCTTTTAACTCACCTTCAAATTCAATCAGCTATCCAAATCTTGGACATTCAGCCCCAAAATATCTGGACACATATTTGGACACAAGGACATTCATTAAACCAATCATTTATTAATAGCATGAAAGTGGAACCACCTGAATGCCCCCAAATAGAAAAATGGTCAAATAAATTATATAACCATCTCTTGGAGCTTTTGAAGAATATTTAATGACATGGAAAATATCTTATGATCCAATGAGAGAAATTAGATCATTGTTTCATATTAGATTTTATATATATCCATAGAAAAAGTAGTGGCTTCTTTCTGGTAGTAGTAAGTTGTAGTAGTAGTAGTAGTAGTAAACATATAAGTAGGTAGTATTAAATTCCATCCTCGTAGGGCCTTTGCATCAACTCTTCCCTCTGTGTGGAATGTTTTTCCCACGCTTTGCCTGACTAAATCCTAAATGCGTATTCATACTTGGGGTCTCACTCACCTTGAGTGTTACTTCCTCAGGAAGGCCTCCCTGTTCCTTTTATTTAAAGACCTTAGAATATGTACTTTTGGGCATATGGACATATTCTCGTAGTGCATTGCACTTTTCACTCATGGTACTTAGTTTGAATTTTAGTACAATATTTGTGTGATTATTTCTTGAATGTCAACCTTCTCTAGACTACAGGCTCTGTAACAGTAGAGTCTATCCTTGTTTTGTTCATTACTGTATCTCCAGCACCTTGTACAGCTCCTGGTATATTTACTGAAAAAGTGAATGAATGAACTACATCAATGGTTTTCTAAGTGTGTGCTGAGGCAGTGCCTCACGTGCCATGGTAAGGGGCTGAGGGAGATGCCAGTGGTTGCCCCTTCCATTCCCAGGTCATCTTTTATTTGTGTAAAGTATTGGATTCTGGCATAAGATTGTTTGTAAAAGGAATGTCAGTGCTTCAGGATATATTGTACAGACCCTGAATTACATGATCTTGACGTCTCTTCCATCTTCAATATTCTGTGATCCTAGATGAAAATAACAAAGGCTATATTTGGATGTATCATAATTAGGGAGTAGCCTTCACCAGTGAGGTTGGCAGTGGTTCTTTTTTCCAAGAGCAAGGAAGCTCCTCTTTCCCTTAGATAATTGAAGATCTGAGGGGCTCTTATCCCTTTCTACTTGGCTAAGATCTACTCCTGGGCCTAGAGTTTTCTCTCCTTGGCTACCCTTTTTACCATCAGTGAACTTGTCCTTTCTCCTCATCCCTTTAGTGCTTCCTCCAAAGACCCTCGAGTCCAGCCACTTGGTGCTTCTTGTAGTTCCCCTCTCACATTGCCATACATTCACATTCATGCAGTTCCCTCAGCTGAGAATGGTCTTTTTTCTCTGCTTTGCAAAGTCAGGCTGTAACTCAAATGCCAACCCTCGTAAAAAGCTTTTTTCAAACCCTCCTCTGTTCCCACATTATTTTATTTATATATCTATATAGAACCTTCTGCACTTCAAACTTGGGCAAGTTACTTAACTCTTTTTTAAGCCTATTTTCTCATCAGAAAAATGTGAATAGTGCCACAGGTTGTGTTCCCCAGAAAGCAGACTCTTACATGGTTAGTGTGCAGATTTATTAGGGAATGCTCCTGGGATCATCACTTGTGAGAGGGAATGGAAGAAGAATTTGACAGAGGGAGAAGCTGAGCTGCGATGCAATCTTAACGGGGTGCCTCAGCTGACGAGGGTTGTTCTGGAGATGGGATGCTCCATCAGAATTGTCCCAAGTTGAGGTGAGAGGGCTGGGCCTTCCAACAATCCTTAGATACTGTTAGTGCCTGTGCATTGATCAGTCATTGGATGTAGACTCCTTGGGAAGGGGTGTGACATTGGGCAATGCTAGAAGGGAGCTAACAGCTGATGGCTGTCTGTGGCCAACACTCAGGGCCGCTGGGGTAATAAGTCCTTCATTCCTGAAGGGCATCTGAGAAGTACATTTCAGTGCCCACCACTCATAGTATCTATCTCAGGATTGCTGGAAGCCTAAAATAGGATAAGGTATAAAAAGCATATTGCTGGCACAGCATATTGCTGGCATATAGGACTCAAGAAGAGATTTATGGTTATTATAAATAAAACTTGGCTCTATAAGCATATAGAGCAAGGTAGGGAAACACTGTTTTGTTTATTTTTGTGTCTCTAGTCCTAGTGTAGAACCTGGAACCAATTAGGTTCAATAAAGGCTTGTTGATGTGTTAATATAAGAATACACCGTCACACTTTGTCTTGAAGCAGATGTTACCTTCAGTTGAAATCTCAACTAAAACAAATAAAAAAAGCCATTTCAGCCATTTAATAACTTTTATTAGCAAAATTAAAGGAGGCACACATATCTATTTGCCTGAAAAAAAAGTTCCAAAGACAAGGAAAACAAAAGCAATGAAGCAGTACTTGACAACTGCAGAAGAGCTCCACTTAAAATGGCTTCTATCACTAGATTTTATGTTTTTGGAAGAGAATCTTCAAACTACAGACAGGGAAGGAGATTTAGCTCAGCTTTTCCACAGCTCATATGGTTAGGTTGTGAATAGAACTATCAACCCAAAGGAAGTGCTTATCGCCATCACTGCGTGTTGGGCTGGGCTGTATTCTTCTGCATGCTCAATATAGTTCGTTGACATGTTTTAATAGAGTATTTATTAAACACTGCTTTGTGCCAGACACAGGTCTGGGGATATCGCAACGAGCAAAGGTTACAAAGTCCCTGCCTTTAAGGATCTCACATTCTTGGTAGCAGGGGAGGGACAAATAGGATCTGGAAGTGATAACTTTAAGAGCGGTGGTGCAAGTGTGCTCTTTTGGATACAGGAGTCTGGGAAGATGTCGACCTTTGATAAAGGACCTAAAATACGCACTGCACATCGACGAGTTAAAAGAAATCTGGAAGCAGTGTTCTAGCCAGAGAGAACAGCAAGCGCAAAGTCCTGAAGTGCATTGAGCCTGCGTGTTGTAGGAACGGTTGGAAAGCCAGAAGGGTGAGCAAGGGGGCCGTGCGATGGCAGATGAGGAGGGCAGGAGCATATATAACACACACACACAGATATTTTCCTAGCCTCAGACCACACTGCTAAGGGAACTGGGGTGTAGAAATCCCTCAAGAGGCCACAAGGAGCAGGATGAAGCGGACTTCTAACAGCGGAGCTACAGGCACGCCTTTCCTCCATGGGTAGGGCCAAGGTAGAGCACCGCAGGGGATGGACTGGGTCCCGCCCTCAGCCCCACCTTCGCCCAGGGCCGGGGGCGGAGCGCGGGGCCGACCCGCGGGGGTCCCCGGCCCGGCGGCGCTGCACGCGCCGCAGTTACCAGCAGGCGGTGCAGTAAGCGCGCCTGCAGCCGCCGCCGCCCGCCCGGCCCGGCGCGGAGAAAGGAGGGGACCGGAAGGAGCCGCTGGTGCTGCGGGAAGTGGCAGGAGCGGGAGGCGGGGACCCACCTGGAAGCGCCGCGGCGCCGCTGTCGAGCTTCCTGCGGCAGCGGCCACCCGAGCAAGTGCGGTGGCGGGGGCGGAGAGCGGCCACGGCGGCGGCGTCCCCCCGAGTGGCCTGCGGCGCCCGGCCCCGCGCGAAAGGTGAGCAGGCGCTCGGGGCACGTGGTGAGGACCCGACGCGGGGGAGAGGGAATGGAGGAGGAGGGAACGCGGGGGACGATCGGCTGTGGGACTCGGCTTTGGAGCCGAGCGCGGGGAGGGGGTGGGCTGGCGGCGACGGCGAAGCCCCCACGTGGGGCGGGGGTGCGCGCGCACGTGTGCGCGGGCGAAAGGGGGGCGGGGAGGGCTCCTGGGAGGGCGACGGGCGCGCGCCCGCTCAATAGTGGCCCACGTGACGGGCACGCCGAGAATCTGCTTCCACGTGACAGGCAGGGAGGCTGGCTGAAGCAGAGGGATGCTGTGTCTGTGTAGGATAACTGCGGACACCGGAGGTTTTAGGGTTGTGTTGCTGCTTTTCTTCTCTACTGGGGGAATAAGATGAGAAGTATAAGGCGGGAAAGACTTCCTGCTCTTTCTCTGCTATACACGTTCTGCAGTCCGTTAATGAAGCACTTTCTAAGTTCCGAAATACTGATTTCTCTGTCCCGCCATGTTGGTTGAGAGGAAACTCGCGAGATGCTGGAGGGCTTGTATCGCGAGATCTCTCGATTCTCGCGGGACCTTGTTGGCAGAGCAGTTGTCCTGGATGGCGGAGCTTTGGGTTCCGGGGGCCTGGGACCCGCAACTCTTTCTTGAAGGCAAGTTGT
Source organism: Diceros bicornis minor (assembly GCF_020826845.1). Lineage (NCBI taxonomy): Eukaryota > Metazoa > Chordata > Mammalia > Perissodactyla > Rhinocerotidae > Diceros > Diceros bicornis. The sequence continues at coordinate 15,072,430 of NC_080743.1, read as the reverse complement.
TAGGGAGGGGCCGGGGGCGAGTGCCTCGCGGTGCCGGGAGACGTGCTGTGTCAGCTTCCTCCGGTCTTGAAGGGATACATTGACCCCATTGAGTCGGCACGGTCCTCCCCACCCCCCCGCGGGCGCTCCGCCACCTGCAGAAGCCTCAGCCAGGGCTCCCTCTGCCCCGCGCGGGGACCGTTCCACCCCCGTCCCGCTCACTGGAAGTCCGCAGCCGGGCTCGCGCAGACGCGGCGATTCCAGTGGATACCGTTCCGCTTACTTCCAAACGTTCTTGTCAGTTTTCCCCCTTGTTGCCATTTTCTAAAGAATTCCAGACCCGTTAACTATTCTGACGCTTGTTTCTGCGGCGGTACCTTTCTCCACGGGGCGTTCTCGGACGCTTCAAACAGAGCGCCCTCCACTTCTCTGGGCGTCATTGACTCCCATTTATTTGGTCCTTGGTAACTTCCTCATCACTCTAACTTACTTTGTATTTACAGTAACTTTTGGCAGTATTGGGAGGGATCCCTCGTATCTCTGTCAGTACCTGATGTCAGGATAAAATCGTTCTTTTAATCTTTTTGTACGTGCTTATTAACTCAGAATTGTCGGTAAGATTTTGATTACTGGTGTGTTAGGAGGTTGCCATCTTTGATGTTCAAGGATGGTTGTTTTAGGTTACATATTTAAGGTAATAGTGAAATGGTTTAAGTCAAATTTTTAGTTAAAAGCAAACCTCTCTTCATAAACTTTGGTATCAAAGTTTGCGTTACAGTTTTTCCTTAAATGAGTTTGACATGAAATTAATTTTTCTCGAACTCTCCAGTGTCTTATCCAAAATTTCTTTACAGTGTACTTTTTTTATATTCTTGAGCGGTCTTTGGATTTATTTAGTATTCGTAGCGGGGAGTTAATTACAAAACTAAGCAGATACCTATAATCCATTCATAATTTGTTTTCTTTTTTAAACTACCAAATTGTTCTTTGCTTCTGCAGTTAATACGGAAAAGTATAACGAGTAAAACGCTCCCTGTTAACTCTATCTACCCATTTGCCTTCCTCCGTCTTAAATCTCTGTAACCACTCTTGGCAGTAGCTGTGTATTATTCCAGATATTTCCCGTGTATTTGTTTGTTTTTTTTTAATGGAGAAGAGGAAGTGGAGGAGTGTTGTTTTAAGATAGACTGTGACAACGTTAGCAATCAGTAAAATTTTTTCTACTCAGTTAAATTTTTATTTAGTGATATATGCATATTGTGACTCATATGCATATTTGCTTTAAAAAAGTAAATTTTCTGCTTGTACAGGTTTTTTGGTAGTGTAGTTTCGTGAAAATATCTTGAGTGGTAGCATTATTTCTGCTCTAGAGATTCAGTTGCTGGTAGCTTTGCATAAAAATAAAGTCCATGTAAAATAGGATTTAAAGAAATGTTTTATCACTTGAGTTTTACAGTTTTTTGTTTAATGTTTGTGTTATATATTTGCCCTTATATTCGTATGTTTATATTTTATAATACTTATATATTCTAAACTGTAACCCAAATATGTGCATAGTAGTTCTCCAGAAGTTTTGAAGGTTAACAGCTCCATTAAAGTAATAGTTCTGACCATGCAGTTTAGTGAGTTCAACTGGAGAGTGGTAGATATATTAGTAGTTAATGCAAGCAAACGTACATATAGTACTCAAAAATTGCTAAGCAGCGTTTGTGATCATTGTGTTTTGTATTTTTCCCCCCAAACCTACCAGCAATATTGTTTATCAGACCTGTCACATAAAAAAGAGTGTCCACTCTTCTTGGGCATTGTGGTTTTCTGTTGTAATAGTTCAGGTAGGAATGTTGGGGAATAAAAGTGAGTATTGAGAGGTGCCATGTGGGAAAGAGGAAAAGAGACATGGGAGTGTGTGTAGGTTGATACTGAAATGGAATTGGAGAAACTGCGGAGAAAAGAGAGGATGGTAGAAGGTTAACAGAGCTGTGGTCCAAGAATAGGCAGGCTCCTGATGGTTGGAGGGCAATTTGAGTTGAACAGAATTTGGAATCACTATTTGAGGCAATTTTTTCCTCTGAAATAATTTTGTTAGACAGTTTTCAATACACCCCCCAAATTGCTTGATATCACCTGTCATAAAAAGTCAGCAACTTAAGTTGATATTTGTGAATTCTTTACTTAGGTAAAGCTCTCTTGTTAAATAACTTTTGTTGCGTACATTTTATTATTTTTAGAAGTAGGAAATTGTGAAAATGACAGTGGATTCAAAGGTCACAGTTCTGTTAATGCCCTTTGTAAAGGTTGTCTACAAAGTTTTGCTTGGTGCTTGGGCTTTTGGTAGTTCATGTGTGCATCTGATCTTTGCTATAATAAGAATAAGATAATTCGTATTGTTACAACTTTGTTTTATAAACTGTTTTTGGTAGCAGATCTTGGGAATCACCAGTCTTTTACAGAAACTAAGTTATCTGAGGTACTGGGTAGAAATATGCTGAGAAAATCTAAGAGAGAGGAGAAATGTATTTTACATGATTTGAGTTTGCTTGAGTAAAACTTAACCAAGAAATTTTATTTTCCTTTTTCTCATTTATTACTGTCATAGAAATGATCTATGAGAGCTAATGAGCTTCAGTGATAGAGGAAATTAATAACAGTGATAATATAATGTGATTTATCCTCTCTTGGATTTTTTTCTTAAGGTCTGACACAGTGCTAATTTCCATGGACCTCTAACTTTGTAAACTATACAGGGTAATACCTATTTATGTATTAATTAAATCAAGAATATGTTTTATTTTTTTACCTCTTCTTGAACCAGTGTCCAAGAGAGATTACAGAAAGTTACTTGACCAGAAACATCAATGAAAGTATGTTGCAGGTGCTTTTAAAAAAATCTATCTAATTTCATATGAAAATTCAGTCTGGATTTAACTACAAGGAATATTTGCTTAAAGTAATATTTAATATAGATGTGGTGTACACTTTGGTGCAAACTTCTGTAGTTAATACTCTGACAACTGCTTTTAATTGTACTTTAAAAAACACTACCAGTAAATATTTCCCAGAGTCCTAAGTCTTCTAAAGCTGTGGAAGTATGGACTTTGCTTTTTTTTTTTTTTTTTTTTGGCGAGTAATATTAGCCCTGACTAACATCTGTTGCCAATCGTCCTCTTTTTGCTGAGGAAGATTGGCCCTGGGCTAACGTCCTTGCCCATCTTCCTCTACTTTATATGGGACACTGCTACAGCATGTCTTGATAAGTAGTGTGTAGGTCTGTGCCTGGGATCTGAACCTGCGAACCCCGGGCCACCGAAGCGGACTGTGGGAATTTAACTGCTACGCCACTGGGCTGCACCCTGGACTTTGCTATTTGAACTTGTCCTTTTCACCTCTTTTGGTTTTTTTTCTTTTAAGCTGTTCTTTCTCATATATGTAGGTAATTTTTGTCTTGTCAGAAACAAATGAGTTGAGTAGCTTTCCCTGAGGAGACTTTCAGAGTATTTAGTTATTATTATGTTTGGGGGAACTCCAGTATATTTATAAGTTACAGTCAGTAATTCAGCATTTTTTCAAGTGCTAAAGATCTCAGCCATTTGAAACAGCAGGGATCCTGAGCCTTCCAAGTAGGTAACCAAGTATTAGACCACAGTAGTAAGCCTATGGTCTTTATTCAGAAGCTACTAATTGGAGTAAATTCAGTGTTGGTTATCTGATTTTTTAGCCACAGATTATAATCCACAGGGTTGGCCATTGGAGTTAGGCACACTGACAGCTGAAATGTCATCTTATTTCAAGGGAAAAGGAAGAAGAGCTGTTGAAAAGTAGATGGAGGGGCCGGCCTGGTGGCGTAGTGGTTAAGTTCGTGTGGTCTGCTTTGGTGGCCTGGGGTTCACTGGTTTGGATCCTGGGCGCTGACCAATGCACTGCCTGTCATGCCATCCTCTGGCAGCGTCCCATATAAAGTAGAGGAAGATGGGCATGGATGTTAGCTCAGGGCCAATCTTCCTTGCACACACACACAAAAATGTAGGTGGAACTATGGAAGAACAGTGTTTTAAGGCCATTACATAGAGATGTACAGTCCTATGATCATTAACTTCTGAGGGAATCACAATATTGTAGAGCAGTATAGTACATGGTGTGTCACAATGACGACCTTAATCATAAATCAACTTGTATTCTACGTACTGTGTTTAAGGAAGTAAGAAATTGGTGTCTTTTTAAAAGATAGAGCGGTAAATGTTTTCAAATCTTTGTTAATTAGTACATTTCAGTTTTCTAGAAAATTCACTTATAGAACTTATCTGATGATACCAAATAAAAATGGTGCTCTTGTGTATGGAATTTCCTTTGTTTTCTTTTATTGCTTTTACGTGTTTATTTCCTTATTTAATATTTCAAGAGATTGCCTCTCAAATAAGGCTCTATTACATTTAATATTTGATATCCATAGTAACCAGTTGTCTAAAGACTAGCACCTTGGTTGATGAAGGAATTTTCAAAGCAGATGATTAGAATTAGTAAATAATCTGTCTATATGATTCAGTTCTGTAGTTTTGAACCCTGAGAATTGAGTCTCCAACCTTTGCACAGCTGAGTGTCTTGAGGTGAGAAATGTTTCATTTTGTAGTGGATTTTCTTTGCTTGCTTTCCCAGTCTCTTTTAAAGATTTTATTTATTCATTTTTCCCCCAAAGCCCCAGTAGATAGTTGTCTGTCATAGCTGTACATCCTTCTAGTTGCTGTATGTGGGACGCGGCCTCAGCATGGCGGGAGGAGCGGTGCGTCGGTGCGCAGCCGGGATCCAAACCCGGCCACCGGCAGCAGAGCGTGCGCACTTAACCGCTAAGCCACGGGGCCGGCCCCCTAGTCTCTTTTAATATGTTGATTTAAACTTTGTATTCCCTTCAGTGTTAGAGTAGTGGTAGATAGTATTTGACATAGGTGTAAGATGTATGTATGTGTTTGTGTTTTAATGATTTTGATGTTTAGCTTGAGGATTTTAAATCTTGGGAATTAATATAATATTAACATTTTGATATATTTCTTCCATTATTTTAAAATATATCCTTTACATACTTGCAGATAAAACATATGTTTAATTTCATGTCCTGCTTTTAAACCTAACGTTAGGTAACATTTGCCCATTCTCACAGTGAGTCTTCATAACCATCATTATAAATGGTTGTATGATGTTCTGTCTGTAGATGTATCATTCCCCTCTTCTAATATTTTGCATATATAAATAACAGAATGAAGAACATTAATACATAAGGTGTTTCCTGTATGTAGTATATTGCCAGATAGTATATTGCCATTTTGTAGTATATTGCCAGAAATGATTTTTAGGTACATTTTAAAGGCTTTTAAAACATACTGTCGCGATATTTATCAGAAGGATCCATTAATATTCACATTGGAGTAGTTGTTGCTCTATACCTCAGTATTAAATATTTATAAAATAGGATGTAAGCCATATCACTTTTTTTCTTAGATTACTTGAGGTGAAACATTACTCTGTGCTTAACAGATGTATTTCTTTTGTGAGTTTTTAAGATAAACAGAATTTTAAAATTAATCAAATCTTTTGATCTAATTTTGTTCTACTCCTGATCTTATAAAATTCTTTCTTGTCCAGAAATGTAATAAACAAACAATACTGATTTAATACGGTTTCTTTTAGTTTTTCTGGGTTAGATTTAAATAAATTTAGGGGCCGGCCCCGTGGCTTAGCAGTTGAGTGCGTGCACTCCACTACTGGCGGCCCGGGTTCGGATCCTGGGCGCACACCGATGCACCACTTGTCCGGCCACGCTGAGGCAGCGTCCCACATACAGCAACTAGAAGGATGTGCAACTGTGACATACAACTATCTACTGGGGCTTTGGGGAGAAAAAGGGGAAAAAAAGAGGAGGATTGGCAATAGATGTTAGCTCAGGGCCAGTCTTCCTTAGCAAAAAGAGGAGGACTGGCATGGATGTTAGCTCAGGGCTGATCTTCCTCACCAAAAAAAAAAGGTTTGAATAAATTTAACTTTTTACCTCATCGACCATTGGTGTGAAGTGAGAATCTAAATGTTTTCCTCCTAATTGGTAATTGTCTCAACTCTATTAAATAACTCTTTATTTTTCCATTTTTTTGTTATATTTCATTTTTACATTTTAAATTGTTTATTTTTATCCCAAACTTTAATTATTTATTTATTTATTTATTTTTCCCCCAAAGCCCCAGTAGATAGTTGTATGTCATAGTTGCACATCCTTCTAGTTGCTATATGTGGGACGCGGCCTCAGCATGGCCGAAGAAGCGGTGCGTCCGTGTGCGCCCGGGATCCGAACCTGGGCCGCTGGTAGCGGAGCGTACGCACTTAACCGCTAAGCCACAGGGCTGGCCCCAAGGAGAACTTTTTTTTTTTTTTTTTTTTTTTTTTTGTGAGGAGATCAGCCCTGTGCTAACATCCGCCAATCCTCCTCTTTTTTTGCTGAGGAAGACAGCCCTGGGCTAACATGTGTGCCCATCTTCCTCCATTTTATATGGGACGCCGCCACAGCATGGCTTGCCAAGCAGTGCGTCGGTGCGCAACCGAGATCCGAACCAGCGAACCCCGGGCCGCCGCAGCGGAGCGCGCGCACTTAACCGCTTGCGCCACCGGGCCGGCCCCCCAAGGAGAACATTTTTAATATTGAAAGTTCTTATTGTTTATGAAAGTGTGGTTTTTTCTTTATGAAATAATTATTGAAGATATTAAAATAATTTTTAAAAAGTGAGATACTTACATTTTAACATTTTAAAACTAGGATGGCTCCAAGGCTGTTATTTTATTAAATAAAGACTTCAACATTTTCTGTTGTTTACAGATTGGTGTGATTTACATGAATGCTAGGAAGAAAAACCAGATTAACTTTGTGAATGTGAAACCATAATAAATATTTGAAAACACATGTGTCCTGTGTTTGGGGATCACATAAAAAGAATTGCAGATGAAGAACTTGGTATGATGAAATTTCCTTCTAACCGTGGATTGGGATGAGACTTAAAGGGATTGGAACATAATTTACACCTTTTATTTCTCCTGGAATTCTGCTACCAGAATAAGGGTATGAGGGATATAAGGGTAATAACCAGAATAAGGGTATAAGGGTATAAGGGTATAAGGGATGAGTTGATTTCGTGAAATGTCACTGAAGTGGTTTAGGAAATAGCAGTAGCTAATTGTATTCTGACGCTTACTTACCCTCCTTACTAGTTATTTTTTTTTATTGGTTAGAAGTTTAAGGAAAACATTCTACAGTTCGTATGCATACATTTTTCCATTAGAAAGTAGATTTATGTGTTTCATAAATAAAGTGAAACAATACTTTATTTGGCTTGGTTGTATTATAGAGGGAAATACCAAGATTTTTTTTCTCCTGAAAAAGGTGTGTGTGTGTATTTGTGCGATTTATCTACTGATAGCCCTTAAGGAGCTTTGTAATACTAATCTGTATTAACTCTCTATTCCCCATCCCAAACCTGTAATTCTTAATCAACTGTCTCTACTAAATATAATTTTTCAATGTTGTTTTTGCAGTAATATGTTTCATTCCCCGAGGGAGAAATTTCCTCTTTTCCTCTCCCTGCTTTTTAAAAAAATGTAAATATGAGTAAAGTATAATGCACACAGAAAGTTCTCATAAATGTACAGTTCAATGAATTTTCACAATGTGAACACACCTGTGTAATCATTACTAAGAAGCAGAACATTATCAAAACCTCAGAAACTGTCTTTGTGCTCTATTCTGGTCATTAACCTCCCTTGCCATGGGAAGCCACTATTTTGATGTCTAGTACCAGAGAAATCTTTTTTTTTTTTTTTTTTTTAGAGGAAGATTCACCCCAAGCTAACATCTGTTGCCAGTCTTCCTCTTTTTTTTTTTTGCTTGAGGAAGACTAGCCCTGAGCTAACATCTGTGCCAGTCTTCCCCTATTTTGTATGCGGGTTGCTGCCTCAGCATGGTTGACAAGTGGTGTAGGTCTGTGCCAGGGATCCGAACCTGTGAACCAGGCCACCGAAGTGGAGTGCACTAAACTTAACCACTATGCCACGGGGCCAGCCCCCAGAGAATAATTTTGCTTGCTTTTGAACTTTGATTTCCTTCATAAACATTATTGCATCTTTATCCTGTTTTGATATGAGTAACCTGGGAAATCCTAGAACTCAATCTAATTTATACCTGTAGATCTCAGCACTTGACTTAGACATTTTTCTCATCGCATTCATAATTTTCATGAACTCTTAGAAGGGACATGAAAGAAAAGCCTTCTTTGTTTTCGGATTCTGTGGTCGACCCTGTTTGTTTTAATGTTAATTTGGGCAAATGTGATACTTTTAATTTCTGTCATTGATGGCCTACAACAGTACCTCAGCTTTTTTTTTTTTCAGTTGAAAATTTTGTTTTGAAGACTTTGCTACAGCATTCCTGACCACCTAATAGCTTTTTGGACTTCTATCCTATGACTTGGCAGGTTTCTTTTCATTCTTTGAATTCTTTTCAAGCAGTGATTCCCGTTCTAGTTTTTATGACAGACACCCTGTGGTATCCTCTTTTATTTCAAAGAATGTTGTGAGTGCCCCACCCCCCTGCAAGAAAAAAGCCCCAATTTAGGTTAAACTATTTTAAAATATTTATTTTATATTTATGAACAGTACAACGTTGCAGTGTGCAGATTATAAAACCAAATTATAGGCTACTAAAAAATTGAGACTGAGCTAAGAGCCTTACCTAGTTAGTATGCTCTTTCAGGCTGACTTCAAGTGTAAGTGCAACTTTATTATCAGAAATTCTCCTTTTTTATTTTCTTTTCTGCCCTTCCCATTTCACTTTCTTAATTGTAAAGAAAGGGATAGTGGAAGATTTATTGCTGTGTTCCTGCACATAATTTTTCTTTTACAAAAGTCCCATGGTTAGTTTGAAAGATACACTTAATTTCCTTTGTAAACGAATTTTGGTTATTGTTGGTAATTGTTAGGGCCAGAATATTATAAATGGCCTGTAGCTTTTGAAATTAGATATTTTGTTCAAGAATAATTTAAGATTAATACATACCTACATTTCAGTCTCTAGTGGTCTTTTATTTGCTGAGCTTTTGTGGAAATTAAAAGTAATGCAAAGTTTTAGCCTAATTCCTAAAAAAAGTTTTCTTTTTGCCTGGAGATGTTAAATGTCTGACTTTGGGGGAATATCATGTTATAGGAGAACATTATCCCATGAAGAATGAAAGAGAGAGTAATCGACTTTCGTAATGGTTACAGAGTTACCACTAAGTTTGCATAAATGCTGTTCTTACTTTGTGAATGAGTCAGGACATTTTCCAGTTTGACCTAAGCCACATATATAGATAGGTAGATATTTTTTTTTCTATAGTTAGCAAAATGTCACCAAGGAAATTCTGATTCATTTGTACTCGAAGGCAGTGGTTTCTCAAACTTTAGTATGCATCGTATTCACCTTGAAGCGTTGTTTGTTTTTGTTTTTTTAAAATAATGGATGGCTGGGCCCCACCCCTGGAATTTCAGATTTGCTAGGTCAGAAGACCAAACTTGGAGAACCAATACCAGGGTATAGTCAGGGCACCTGCTTTTAGAAACAAACACACAGCCCACAAGTGATTCTGATGTATATCCTAGCTGAGAACCTTGGAGCAGTAGTTCTCAAAATATGGTCCTGGGAAGAGCTGTATAGCATCACTTGGGAACGTGTTACAAATGCAAGTTCTCAAACTCTGGAGTGGAACCCAGAAAGCTGTTTTATTTATTTATTTATTTGTTTATGTATGTATGTATGTATGTATGAATGTATGAGCAAGATCAGCCCTGAGCTAATATGCATGTCAATTCTCCTCTTTTTGCAGAGGAAGACCAGCCCTGAACTAACATCTATTGCCAATCCTCCTCTTTTTTTCCCCTTTTTCTCCCCAAAGCCCCAGTAGATAGTTGTATGTCATAGTTGCACATCCTTCTAGTTGCTGTATGTGGGACGCTGCCTCAGCATGGCCGGACAAGCGGTGCGTCGGTGCGCGCTCGGGATCCGGGCCTGGGCTGCCAGTAGCGGAGCGCACACACTTAACCGCTAAGCCATGGGGCCAGCCCCAGAAATCTGTATTTTAAACCAGCTCTCCAAGTGATTCTGATGTGTGCTGAAGTTTGAGAACCATCCTTGTACCTCAAAAGTGTCCTTGGCACCTGTCTGGGAACTTGTTAGAAATGCAAATTTCAGGCCCTACCTAGATCTTTGGAATAACAGAATCTCTTTTTAACTAGATTTCCAGGCAGTTTGAATGTATATTGCAGATTGTGAAGGGCTGCTCTAGATGGTTTGTAAAGCTATTATAAAAGTAATACTGATAAATTAAAATTGACTGAATATTTACTCTATACTGGATACATATAAATACTGTCTTCATTATCATTAAGTCCTCAGGACAACCTTTTAAAGATGGTCACTGTTACCCTTGTTCTGCAAATGAGCAAGTTGAAGCAGAGAGGTTAAGTATCTTGCTCAGTGTCACACAGGTGCTAAATGCAGCAGGGTTTGAGACATAAACCTAAGCATTCAAACTCTGCTTGTGGGGTTTGAGGTGCTATCATCAGGACCATTTATGTGTGTATATGTGTGTCCTCTCTTGTTGTTCCAGAACTGTAGTAGATATTCTAATGAATTTTTGTGTCACATTTTACAATGACATTTGAATTTTCTTCAGGGTCTTATATTCAAGGACTATTTTTGCTAAAATATTGTGTTTTAGACAGAAAAACAGTCAGAACTGAAAGCTGTGATTTGAGTACTTTGGTCTTTAAAAGTAGAAATCTCTTGTTTATTCATCAAGGTTTTATTTAGACTCTTTGTTCCCTTATGCGTTTTGTTTTTGCGTGCAGTTTTAGTAAGGCAGCTCTTACTGGTTAGTGTTTCATTTAAAATTTTGCACAGTGATAAGTGTCATTTTCAAGGGTTGTAGTTCTTTATTAAAGAGACCACAAGGTAGTTCAGTACCTAGAGGCCTCAGTGTGCTAAAATTACACTTTGGGGTTCAATTCAAGTAAGACTTGCAGATTTGCAGAATAATAGATCTAAATGCTGGTGTTAATTTCAAGATGGTAATATAAGGAAGGAGCCTTCTGGTCACCTTATTAATTACAGGTTTTATTTGGGAGGATTTCTGACTCATATTCTTCTTAAGTGCACACTTCAGTGACTTTTAGTAAATATACAGTGTTGTGCTTCCGTCCCCACAGTTCAGTTTTAGAACATTTCCGTCAGCCTAGAAAGATTTCCTTTGCTTATTTTATTTTATTTTTATTTTTGTTTTTTTTTAAGATTTTATTTATTTATTTATTTCCCCCCCCAAGCCCCAGTAGATAGTTGTATGTCATAGCTGTACATCCTTCTAGTTGCTGTATGTGGGACGCGGCCTCAGCATGGCTGGAGAAGCGGTGCGTCGGTGCGTGCCCGGGATCCAAACCCAGGCCACCAGCAGCGGAGCTCGAGCACTTAACCGCTAAGCCACCGGGCCGGCCCTCCTTTGCTTATTTTAAGTCATTCTCACCTCAGCCTATTACAGGTTTTTAAAAAATCAGCCAGTACATTTTAGAAATCCTTTAATATAGGACCATACTACAGCTTAGTAGTAAAAACCTACTTATAAACCTTAATCCATTAGCCTTTTTTTTACTTATTTTTAAGAAACTGAAAAAAAATATTGATATTCTAGCTCTTAATTTGTGTCCACTCAGATCAGTTTACTTGATTGGTAGGATTTAAAGTGATGTGAATGGTAGTGTTCAGGTCTAGGAAACATTCTTTCATTTGCTTAATTGGCTATATAAAATCTAATGTATGAAGAGGAAATCAGGAGAAGAGAGGGAGAAGATAATTGAGAGAAACTAGAGTCCCATGATGATATTGACAACTATAGAGTTCTCATTGTCTGTTTGGTGGTTGCTTGGTTTCTGGAAAACTACCATAAGTATTTGTGTTGTCTTGATCTGAATACTTCACAAGCATGACAGTTTTGTTTCTTTTTTTAAAGCTTTTCTCCACATGTACTTTAAGAATTTAAAGGGTGACTAACGTAGTATGCTGAATAAGGTAGTTAAGCTACCTGACTTTATTATGTCTCTAACCCTGGATTTTTATGGTTGTAGGTAAGGTTCTTTTAACACAAAAATATCTGAAGAATATGTTTGGCATAATGTGATACAGTTTTTGGTTTTAATTAGTGGATTAATTAAATAATACATTAATAATAAAGATTATCAGAACTTTTGATAAATTCTTTGCTAGCAGTTTAATCTCCTAAAAGTTGAAGAGAATTGGTGGTGTGAAATTTATTCTGACCAATGAGGAAGAGCAGTGAGGGACATAATGGAATTAACCATTTTTGAACATCTCTTTTTCGGCAGGTGGACCCATTTTATAGTCACTTCTCTGTGGTGTAGTAAAAAGAACATGGGCTTGGAATCAGATAGACCTGAATTTAAATCCTGGCTCTAGCACTTATGAGCTCTGTAACTTTAAGCAAGTTACTTATCTCTAAGCCTTTGTTTTCCTCATTATAAATGATATAGTACTTGCTACTTATATGTAGAATGTATAAGGTCCTTGATATAAAATAGGTGCTCAATAAATGATGTTATTTTATTGATGTGGAAAAATGGAGGCTCAGAGAAGTAAGTGACAAATATCTGTCCGACTCGAAAGCCCATGCTTTCACGCTACTCTTTGCCTCCCAACTGGAAATGGAATCATGGGCATCAAAAGGCAGTGCCTGTGTAATCTTGGAGTTTATATTTAGGTAGGAATTCACAGAAAAGCAGATTTCAGAAAGTTCAGAAAAAAAGGTTGGTAATGACCACAGATGGTATAAACAATCAGTGTCGATCGAAGGCTCTTAAAAATGAAACCTGTTATTAAAATTACAAAAAATTTCCATTGAGGGGAGAAAAATGTGAGTCATCTAAGGAAATTATTATGATTTGCACAAGTAATTTCTAATAAATTTCAAAAGAAAATATATCAAGAATACTGACATAGCTAATGGTTAATACAGAAAAGTCGTGTGTCAGTAGGTATGTAGGGAGGCTAGAGCTCTGAATGAGTTAAAGCTTGCAAAAAATGCTTAAGGACAACGAAAAGGGCTAGTTTTAGTTAAATTCAGACCAAGATCAGTAAGGAAGAAAGAGGCCCATTGATTGGGGAGATAACATTAAACAATGAGAACTACTCATATCTCTTCTCTTATATCTAGGAAAATGATTTTCAAACTGAAAGGGAGACAACCCTCTTTAAAGAGGAAATTTTGTTCTGTGATATGCTATGTGATAGCGTCTAGTTTCATTAAATAAATTTAGATCTCTAGTTTTAATGAGCTACTTAGAGCAAAGAAGTGTTGGTGTTTCTTGATGTCTACGGCTGCTTTTGGGTGTAGAGAAGACCGTTTACAATTTTTGGTAAAATTGAGTAACTAAAGTAATAAATTAAAAAACTTGTCTTTAAGTTCAAGTTATACATTTTGTCCTATTAATAAATCTAGCAAGTTTAATATAAACTAAGGATATTTTTATTGTTTTCGGCATCGTGGGGGATGACATTTGGATTAATATATTTTAGTAATTCTAGTTGAACAGATTAAATCTCCCTTACAATACCCTTCCCAGGTAAAATGGCTTTTGTACTGGTTTTCTTTTCCTGTAATACTCTTCTCATATATTTGCATGGCTTGCTCCCTTGCTTCTTAGGTTCAAATGTCACCTGATCTAGAGAGGTTTTCCCTGATGAGGGAGTTTCCAAGGGGCATTATTTACGTAGACTTCTGTGTGAATGGTACTCACTGGTGTGACCCTCATTACGCCATCTAAAATAGCACCTTCTTCCTTCACTTTCCCTGGTTATTTTTCTTCATAGTAATTATCATACCTAATATTTATTATTTGTCTCTTCTCATTAAAATATAAGATTTGTGAAGGTTGAAATTATGTTTTGTTCACTGATTTTGTTCTCAGAGCCTGGAATGATGCCTAGGTCATGCTGGATGCTTAGTGATTGTTTCTTGAATGAATGAGCTTATACTGTAAAGTACTTGGAACAGTGTGGGGCACTAGGAAAATGCTGTTTGAATGTTAGCTGTTAGTACTACTGTTACTACTGCTGCTTAACTTAATTACATTCCTTATATTTATGCATTTAATATACTGGGTTTTATTTTTTTTAGCACTTTATATGCCTTATGGAATAAATGTAAAATTTCAACAGGCAGGACTTTCCCAAATATTAAAACTCTTTTTAAGTTAATAAATGAAACATGTAAATATAGTGATTCACAAGTTCTCTTAAACGTTCCAATATTGCTTATTAACCAAATTAAATCTCTTATACCTTTAAAGTCATAAGTCTGAAGTCGGTTACTATTTTAAATTTAGAATAAGACTGTCAAATCTATAATGTTAAAATTCTCTTAAACATTACAAGAACTTCAAGAAAAAATATATAGATAGTTTTAAATTTAACATGGAAATAATATCGTAGGTTTGATAAACTTAATTTCAGCGTTATATTTAATTCTAATTCATTTTGGAGGTTGGACAGTCACTTAAGGGAACAGTTTTGTTGTTTCAGGCAAGTTGAAATTTCTCTCACACAGTTTATGACCACAGATCAGTTACCATTTCTTGACAGGCTGATTATCAACCTGACATTGGCCTTGGAAAATGCCTTTGTCCAGGTGGTTTTTCTCATGCTACGGGTGGACGTATTGAATCTTTAACAAAAATCATCCCTATGAAAACAGTGGAACTCCAAGACAACGCCCTTTGGTTTCTTCTGAATTCACATTTAAGGTCTTTCGTAAATAATTTGTAACTGCCTTTTTTTTTTTTTTTGTGAGGAAGATTGGCTCTAACATCTGTTGCCAATCTTCCTCTTTTTGCTTGAGGAAAGTTGTCCCTGAGCTAACATCTGTGCCAGTCTTCCTCTATTTTATATGTAAGATGCTGCCATGACATGGCTTGACAAGCAGTGTGTAACTCTGTGCCCGGGATCTGAATCCTTGAACCCCAGACCCTGAAGTGGAGTGCACGAACCTAACCACTATGCTACCTGGTTGGCCCCTGTAACTGCTTTTTAACTGCATTGCCTGATCAAGTTCTATAAACCTCATCCAGGTTGCTTCACTACTGGATTGGATTCCAAGAATCCATTTTCTACCTGTCTGGCTTATGCCACGGGTTTTAGATCATTTAAGTGACATGAACTGAGAGATGTTGATAGCTTTTGTTAATTTGTGGTGACTCAAAGTATGTCAGAAGACTAGAAACAGACATAGTCTTATTTTTAAAAAAGGAAAATGTAGTTTTGGAAATCATTTTCCATCCTTGGAGGTGAGGTAGAGAAATATAGGCTAGCTCATCAGCATTAAACATTACATTAATAGGTGTAAAATAACCTTTCTTAAATAGTGTTACAAAGAAATCAGTGTCGAAGTTAGAGATGTGTTTAAAAAAGCTATTTTTGTCCTTGTATATTTTAATATTTTTATTAATGCTTTAGATAAATATACGGTTGTGCTTATAAAATTTCTGTACAACTCAGCTGGCAAGGATAGATGACTAAAGCAACTTCAAAATTTTGCCTGAAATAGCAGGTAGGAACCTATAGTGTGAGTTGCTTAAAAGTGAGGAATTAAAAAAATTTTGGAATTCAATTGAAAAAGTTCTGTGAGCAGAATTCAGTTCACGAATTTTAAGGCACTATACTAAGGGAATTAAAAATCAGTTACACTGTTCCTTCAAGGAGCCTATAATAAAGTAGAGAATACAGACATATCAGACTATACATTGTAAATTCTATGATAGAAGAATTAAGTGTTATGGGAGCAAAAGAGAGAGTAGTTAATTCTGAGGGATCATTGAATTCGTCTTTGAGGAAGAAGAGTTTCCAGGAATTGAAGATGAGGGAAAGTCATTGTCTTTTTTTCAATTGGAGGACTGAAAAATCAATTAGGGCTGTGTTTTTTAAGACAGATATATTTGTGAGCTGATAAAGACTAGATTGGAATGGGAGACTAATTAGGCTATTGCAGGTTGAATGGGGTGATGATGGTCTGAACTGGAGCAATAACAACAGGACAGAAAGAATAGACAGTTTTTTCCAAGACATTTTAGAAGTAGAATAAGTGGGATTTGTTGATTGTATATTGGTAGGAAAAAGAAAGAGTTAAGATGTCTCAAAGCTTTTTAGTTTGGGTGATTAGATATTTGTCATTGAGATTGTTGATATAAGGAGGAGGTAATTTTGCCAGGCAAGGAAGAAAATGACTAGGGATTTGTACTTGTGGAATACAAGGTACTTTTGGGACATCTAGATTGAGAGCTCAGAATATGGTAGTCTGAAGTTTGGGGTAGAGGTTGGGTTTAGAGACACAAAACAGTTTATAGGTTAAAATTTTCTGAAAGAGAGTTATAATGATTTTACCTATGGAGAGAGGATTAGAAAGGGACGTGTACATCTTGAGGGGAGCAGAGAGGAGTCACAATGCGTGAGAAAACGGAAGAGAAGAGACTTGGAAAACTTGTCTCAGAGGTAGGAAGAAAACCCAGTGTATTAAATGCATAAATATAAGGAATGTAATTAAGTTAAGCAGCAGTAGTAACAGTAGTACTAACAGCTAACATTCAAACAGCATTTTCCTAGTGCCCCACACTGTTCCAAGTACTTGACAGTATAAGCTCATTCATTCAAGAAACAATCACTAAGCATCCACCATGACCTAGGCATCATTCCAGGCTCTGAGAACAAAATCAGTGAACAAAACATAATTTCAACCTTCACAAATCTTATATTTTAATGAGAAGAGACAAATAATAAATATTAGGTATGATAATTACTATGAAGGAAAAAAACAAAAAAAATACCCCTTCTCCCAATCAGTATGTTCATCAGAAGATAACACTATCAAAATCCTACAGACAATACCTAATTTAGATATTCCAAATTAAATCCTACTTTATATCTAAACCACTTTTGATGAAAACTAGAAGGAAGTGGAGGTCGAAGATGGGAGTTTCAAAGGAAGGAGGGAAATGATGACTTGGTTAGAAGCTTCAGAGGGACAAATGATGTGGGGACTGAGAATATCAACTTTTGCATTTGGGGGAAGAACTAGCTCAATTTGATAGAGACTTTTAGGAGTTTGGTTTTGCATAATCTGAGAGATCCAACAGTGTGAGTTGCTTAAAAAAGAAAAAACAAAACAAATGAAGTACCGGACTGTGTTGATAGGATTCTGTCCATAATAAGGGATATAATATGTATTCCTTGTTGGTTAGCACACATTTACAATGTTGACCTTGCTTCTGAAAGCTGTTTTTTTTTTTAAAGATTTTTATTTATTTATTTTTTCCCCCCAAAGCCCCAGTAGATAGTTGTATGTCATAGCTGCACATCCTTCTAGTTGCTGTATGTGGGACGCGGCCTCAGCATGGCCGGAGAAGCGATGCATTGGTGCGCACCCGGGATCCGAACCCGGGCCGCCAGCAGCGGAGCGTGCGCACTTAGCCGCTAAGCCACGGAGCCAGCCCTGAAAGCTGAGTTTTAAGAACAGGAAATGAAAAATTGGATGTTTTAAGAGGAAGATAACCAGATGATGAAGTGTCTGAGAACTGTTGAAGGAGTTGAGAGTGCTTACTATGAAGGGAGAATGGGAGGGGACAGCTATTTTCAGGTAATGAAAGGCTATAATGAATAGTCTTCATAGAGTGGCACTAGATCCAGGTAAGTACTGCCAGACTTTTTTCCTTAAGAACTAGGATATTCTCTTAAATAATTACAGTTACAATGAAAAAATCAGGAAATTTAACATTAATGTAATGTTACCTAATTCATAGTCATAATCAAATTTTCTCAATCATCCTAATGACTTTCATAGCCTTTTAAAATGGAGGAGATCATGCGTTGTATTTAATTATCTCTCTAGACTCCTTTAATCTGGAACAGTTCAAGTTTCTTGACCTTGACATTTTTGAACAGTTTAGGCCAGTTATTGATTTTTTATTTTTGTTTTTTGTGAGGATGATTAGCCCTGAGCTAACGTCCGATGCCAGTCCTCTTTTTGCTGAGAAAGATTGGCCCTGGGCTGACATCCGTGCCCATCTTCCTCTATTTTATATGGGACGCCGCCACATCATGGCTTGACAAGTGGTGTGTTGGTGCGTGCCTGGGATCCGAACCTGTGAACGTCAGCTGCCACCGAAGCAGAGCATGTGGCTCTAACCATTATGCCACCGGGCTGGCCCCTAGGCCAGTTATTTTGTTGAATGTACCTCAATTTGTGTTTTTGATGTTTCCTTTGGTTAGATTCAGGCTATACATACTGTTAGTCTTAAATGTAATTAACTTTTTCAAAAACCTTTTTTTGACATATACATTTGTAAAATACATCATCATTATATATAATATATATAACGTATATAGCTCAGTGAATTTTCAGAAACTGAACACTCCCGAGTAACCAGCGACTAGGTCAAGAAAGAGAAAATTAGCAGTACTTCCTTCCAGTCACCTTCTGCTTCCCCATCTCAAGGGTATGCTTTATCCTGACTCTGACAGAATAGATTAGTTTTCTCTGATTTTGAACTTTATGTAAATGACATCATGTAATGTTAACTTTTGAAAGATTTTAAACCTAAATATTTTTACTATTGCTATGAAATTACGGAATCATTCAAGTTTTATCCTTTTGCTTCTAGGGAAAAGATGATCTTTTGTATTTGTATAATTTGTTTAAAATGTGAGTCTGTACTGACTTTTCCATTCGTGTATAGAAATTCCCGTACCTCTGTATGATGAAATTGATGCTGACATTGCTATTGAAATGAACAGAAATTACATTATTTTTTTTAGCGAAAAATAAAAAAAACCAGAAATCAGGCTCTGCTAAGGCAGGATGGCATGAAACTCTTTCTTCTGGTAGGGAAGTTTGGTGAAGCTTGACATCTTTTTTTTCTGATGTCCTTTGTTCCTCGGTAAATAATTATCAACACTGTGGGTTTTCTTACTGTGGGAAATTGGGCCATCCCCTTAAAACAATGGAATGAAGTCGCATTTGGCGGTGGTTTCTGAAGGATGTGCTTAGTCTGAAGTTCTGATAATCATTTATTCAGCATTTGGCACTTGTGTGTTTCTCTGATAAACGTTACTATCTCAATGTCAAGTTACTCTGTGTGGTTTTTGAGCTAAGAAAATTTTCCTTAGGTAAATTGAAATACTGTAGAATCAGCATTTCTAACCATTCTGTAGCCTTGAGCAGAATGCCTTGTGAGAGTTTCTAGCAAGTGTCCCTTTTAACTTTTATTGATTTCTGCTATATTTATGACATGGCATCTTCAGGTATGATTTTTTTTTTTTGAGAGGTACAGGAATTAAAAAAATCTGAGACCCTTGCCACCCCTACACCTTCAGTCATACTTCTTTGAAAGGATGCTTTTTCTTTTTTTAAATCAAAACATCAGATTAAACTTTTCTTTATTTAAAAAGTTGATTAGGTTTATTAGAAAAAATGAAGTGAATTGATTAGCCTAAATCTAAAATTATCTTTCATTGTAACATTAAAACACTGGTAAAGCTGCGTTGAGTGATAGCAAATTAGTAAAGCATATTATAAACCTCCTTTTCTTTATAAAGTATGCTTCATAAGCATATCTTAATGCACTTTTTTGCAGTCACTTTATTTTTTTTATTTTTTATTTTTTTTAATTTTTATTTATTTGTTTATTTTCCTCCAAAGCCCCAGTAGATAGTTGTATGTCATAGCTGCACATCCTTCTAGCTGCTGTACGTGGAACGCGGCCTCAGCCTGGCCGGAGAAGCGGCGTGTCAGTGCGGGCCCGGGATCCGAACCCCGGGCTGCCAGCAGCGGAGTGCGAGCGCTTAACCGCTAAGCCACGGGGCCGGCCCATGCAGAGTCACTTCAAAGTAAATTTAGAATTTACATTCCTAACAGAATGGATGGGGTTAAATTAGGGGCTGCTTATAAGGTTTTTGTAGAGCCCTTGACAATTTTAAGACTTTAACCATGCAACGTGTTAAGGGGAAAAGGGGGAGCAGGATGCAAAACTAAGTATGTGTGTGTGAATTTTGTTTTAAAAAGTGCACCTAGAAATAAGAATGGAAGGGAATACACCAGTATATTACGTGGTTGTTGAAGTGGGTTAAGCTATATTCGTACTTTATATTAAGGATATGTCTAATAATAATTATTCATTTAACAAATATCTATTGAACATCAAGTTCTAGACTAGGCTCTGGATTATAACAATGAAGAAAACAGATAAGTTCTTCTAGTGGAGGGCCGGCCCTGTGGCTTAGCGGTTGGGTGCGCGCGCTCCCGCTGCTGGCGGCCTGGGTTCGGATCCCAGGCGCGCACCGAGGCACCGCTTCTCCGGCCATGCTGAGGCCGCGTTCCACGTACAGCAGCTAGAAGGATGTGCAGCTATGACATACAACTATCTACTGGGGCTTTGGGGGAAAAATAAATAAATAAATAAAATCTTCAAAAAAAAAAAAGTTCTTCTAGTGGAGCTTATATTCAAGTTACAGGAGACGGCAAGCAAATATTCAGTTGAACCGTATTAAATTGCTGTTATTTTGCCATTTTTGACCTATAAAACTGGCAGTTTCATGTGGCTCAACCTAATATATATGTCAGATCGTGATAAGTGCTGTGGAAAAAATTGAAAGTAGGATAAAGAGGATAGAAATTGTGGTTGTGTGGAGGCGGGGAGTGGTGGTCAGGGCAGCCGGATACGGTGATATCAGCAGAGAACTGAAGAACTGAGGGAACTAACCAGAAAAGTATTCCACACGGATGGAACAGTAAATTGAAGTTCTGAAGCTTGCAGTTGTGTATTGCTCTGTGCTTGTGAGAATGCTTTAATATGTTTTTTGCAGTATTATGTGTTCTAATCATGTAGTCCTAGCTTAGGCCAACTATATTAGCACAATAAATTTTCCTAGGCAGGGGAATAGAATTAAGATATGATGATCTTCTATGTGTTTTTTACATATACCTGTTTTCTGGATAACAGTTCCCAACTTTTTCCTATAAAAGATCTTATTTATTATTTTCCCTCATAATCTATATTTTCAGAGGTTTTGTTTGCTAAACAAGTAGTGTTAATACTTCTGATCAGCATTGAGATTAACATTTCTATATAACTTTCTAGTAAAGAAACTTAGGTAGCGGGCCGGCTCCGTGGCTTGGCGGTTGGGTGCGCGTGCTCCGCTGCTGGTGGCCCGGGTTCGGATCCCGGGCGCGCACCGACACACCGCTTCTCCGGCCATGCTGAGGCCGCGTCCCACATACAGCAACTAGAAGGATGTGCAGCTATGACATACAACTATCTACTGGGGCTTTGGGGGAGAAAAATAAATAAATAAATAAAATTAAAAAAAAAAAAGAAACTTAGGTAGAACTAATGATAACAATGTAAATACCGTCAATTCTCATTATTTGCGGGTTTCATATTTACGAACTCACCTACTTGCTAAAATTTGTTTGTAACCCCAAAATCAGTACTCCTGGAGATTTCATGGTCTTTCACAGACATTTGCAGAGTGGTGAAAAATTTGAGTCACCCACTGCACATGTTCCCAGCTGAGGTTGAACAAGGTCATGCTCTGCCTTCTTTCAGCTGTCATACTGTAAACAGTGTTCTTTTCATCGTCTGTTTAGTGCCATGTCTTTTGCATTTTTATGTTTTTTGGGATGAGATTTTGCTGTTTAAAATGACCTCGAATTGTGCTGAAGTGCTGTCTAGCGTTCCTAAGTGCAATAAAGTTGTGATATATCTTATGGAGAAAGTACATGTATTAGATAAGTTTCATTCAGGTATGAGTTGTAGTGCTGTTGGCGGTGAGTTCAATGTTCATGAATCAACAATGTATATTAAATAAGGTGTCTTTAAACAGAAACACATAAAACAAGGTTACCCTGCATTTCCCTTAGGAGAACTGATTCAGTATTGGCTAATTCACTGTTTGTGGCAACTTTATGGAACATAACCACTGGGAATGATGAGAATCAACACCGTGAGATTTGTTATGACAGTTATAGATTTTTGAAATATTTTTTTTTCCATTTTCATTTTATTTATTTATTTATTTTTTGAGGAAGATTGGCCTTACGCTAATACCTGTTGCCAATCTTCCTTTTTTTTTCTTTCTTTTTTCTCCCCAAAGCCCCAGTACATAGTTGTGTATCATAGTTGTAGAGTTGTAGCTTTTCTGTATGGGATGCCACCTCAGCGTGGCTTGATGAGCAGTGAGTAGGTCCACGCCCAGGATCTGAACCAGAAAACCCGGGCCGCCAAAGTCGAACGCCTGAACTTAACCTCTATGCCGCTAGGCCAGCCCCAGGTTTTTGAAATACTGCAACTAGCTAAGGAACCCTTTAACCTCCTCTATAGGTTCTTAGAGGTGGTGGAGCATCCTTTTAGAGGTGGATTAGTATGTTGGTGAAATTTTTTTGTCCTCTCAGCTACTCTTAATTGTTGTTCTT
This sequence comes from Diceros bicornis minor, assembly GCF_020826845.1. NCBI lineage: Eukaryota > Metazoa > Chordata > Mammalia > Perissodactyla > Rhinocerotidae > Diceros > Diceros bicornis. The sequence continues at coordinate 15,049,871 of NC_080743.1, read as the reverse complement.
TTTTTTTTTTTTTTAAGATTTTATTTATTTTTATTTTTTCCCCCCAAAGCCCCAGTAGATAGTTGTATGTCATAGCTGCACATCCTTCTAGTTGCTGTATGTGGGACGCGGCCTCAGCATGGCGGGAGAAGCGGTGCGTCGGTGCGCGCCCGGGATCCGAACCCGGGCCGCCAGCAGCAGAGCACGCACGCACTTAACCACTAAGCCATGGGGCCGGCCCTTAATTGTTGTTCTTGATTGTGTTGACCAAAACCATTGAGAATTCTTAGGACAGGTGGAGCATGGCTTTTAGAAAGGATTAAGTAATCATTTATTACCTGTGACTGGCTTTTAAAGAAACTGACATTGAATAACATCCTTCAAGATAAAAATCAGTGAATAAAATTAGTGGAAATTTAGCTTTTTCTCTAAATTTAACTAATTGACAAATTTATAACCGCTCTAAATACAGCATCGCAGAATTGGAATTTAAAATGATTATAAATGTAAGACTTTTGTTTTTAATATTTTAAAGTAAGCACTTAAGAATCATAATTATTTGTAAGCATTTTCAAAATGCTGTCTACAGTATGGCAGCTATGAAAGATAGCTTTAGAGAGGAAAACTGAAAGTTGATAAGGGAAAACGTTTATAAAAATTGAAAGTAATAGAGGGATCTTTACATCAGACATTTCACATAGGCTTTGCTGAATTACTAATACTTAAGTTGCAAATATCCATTAAAGATGAATGGTTGTGCAGAGCTGAGGTCATGTCCTAATGATGATAAGTGCATGGTACATAACATGTGTTCAATTAATGTATCCTGAAATAAATCAGTCTTACTAGTCCAAGAATCATTTCCAAGCTTTTCTGTTCCAGGAATAACCAAGCTTGTTTGGACCTCAATCAGAATGATATTTACGTAGATGCTTTCTCATTTCATTTCTTCTAAGTCATCAGTCAACTAAGGGAATTTTTTTGACTTAAGAAATTGAAAAGTTCAGGTTGTTTATCTGGCTTCAGGCAGAACTAAATCAAAGTGTTTAAATGATGTCCTTTTAGGGCTATATTTCTTTGGCCACTGAGAGTTTCAGCCTTATTCTTGGCCACTGAGAGTTGCTTGGCTGCTGACAGTTTCAACCTTATTTTTTGCTGCTCTAGTGAGAATCCTGTCTGTTAGGCTGTCTTAATTAGCCATATAACATCTGATGGAGGAACTGTGATTGGTGTTGCTTGCATCATACGCTGTGTGTGTGTATACACATATACATGTGTACACATAGATGCACAGATATGTACAATATAGCTTTATATTGTGTGAACTTTTAGCTTGTTTATTTTCATTGCTGAATATTATTTCATTGAATAATTCATCTAATGTTGATGGGCATTTAGGTAGTTAAAAATAGTGCTGCTATGAACATTCTGGTACATGTCTTTAGATGAAACATGCGTGCATTTTTTTTCACGTATATGTATTTCTATTGGGTATATACCTAGCTAGGATTGACGTGGTTGGGTCAGACAGTGTGTATTTATTGAGCCGTAGATATTACCAAGCAGTTTGCCAAAGTAGTTGTATCAGTTGACACTCCTACCAGTAGCATATCAGAGTTCTGGTTGCTCCACATTCTTGTCAATACTTGGTTTTGTCTTCTTTTATTATTTATTTATTTATTTATTTTTTGAGGAAGATGGGCCCTGAGGTAACATCTGTTGCCAGTCTTCCTCTTTTTCTTTTTTCTCCCGAAAGCCCTAGTACATAGTTGCATATCCTAGTTGTAGGTCCTTCTAGTTCCCCTATGTGGGATCCCACCTCCGCAGGTCTTGATGAGTGGTAAGTATGTCCGTGTCTAGGATCTGAACCAGTGAACCCCAGGCAGCCGAATCGGAATGCGAGAACATAACCACTATGTCACCGGGTCGGCCTGGTTTTGTCTTTTTTTAAAATCATAGTCATTGTGATTTTGATTTCTGTTTCCTTGATGACTAATGAAGTAGAACATCATTTCATGTTTATTGGCCAATTGGATCTCTTCTTTGTGTTCGAAATGCCTGGTTAAGTCTTTTGCCCATTTAAAAAATATTAGGTTGTCTGTCTTGTTCTTATTGGTTTATAGGAATTTATAGAATATAATTTGGACTTGAGTCCTTTTTTTGATCAAACTGTGTATTGCAGATATTTTCTCCCACTCTGTGGGTTGCTTTTCATTCTCTTAATGGTTTTTTGCTGAACAGACGTTCAAAATTGTAATATCCAGTTGATCCATTTTTTCACATATGGCTTTTTGTGAACTGTTTAAGAGAATCTTTGCCTAGTCCAAGATCCTGAAGATATTCTTCTGTTGTTTATCCTTCACCTTTAGATCCATAGTCTGTCTGAATTGATTTTTGTGTGTGGCACGAGGTAGTAGTCAAAACACATTTTATTTCATATGGATATCCAGTTGACCGAGTATAATCTATTGGAAAAAACCTTCCTTTCCCCATTGTACTGTGGTTTCACCTTTGTAGTAAATCAGGTGACCATATTTGCTCATACTCCTTTTGGTTAAAGGAAAAGTAGTTGTTCCTTTTAAACATTTAAAAATATTGTCATTGGGCCAGCCCCGTGGCTTAGTGGTTGAGTGCGCGAGCTCCGCTGCTGGCGGCCTGGGTTCGGATCCCGGGCGCGGACCGACGCACCGCTTCTCCGGCCATGCTGAGGCCGCATCCCACATACAGCAACTAGAAGGATGTGCAACTATGACATACAACTATCTACTGGGGCTTTGGGGGGAAAAATAAATAAATAAAATTATAAAAAAAAAATATTGTCATGACTAAAAGTCAAAGGAAAGGTCATTCTACAAGAAAACATTTTTAATTTTGATCTTGAAAATCCTTTGTTTTATCACATTATATTAGTATTAACTAATTGGCTTGCTTGTCTTAAGTTTTCTCTTCTAGGAGATAAATAGGAAATAAATACAATGATGGGTACTTTCGGCATCAAGCCTTACGCACTGCCATGTGTTCAGGCCTCACACCTCTTCATAGATGGACATCTTTCCCTCTTCTGGACAAAGAGAGAAGACTTTGCAGGAGAGCCTGAATGACTTACAAAGAAGTATAAAACTCTCTTCTCTATTTTTCTGTTAAATGATATCATTCATTAAACAACAAACATACTACAGAAAACAATAATAGACCTGTCAGAATATCTTCTACTTTTGATTAGCACTGGGCTATTCTTACAGATTTTGTGTAAGTAGTATAAAGTTGTTATTGATATTCTCAAGTAAATCTGTATTTTAACTTCTGGAAAACTTGATTGTTGACAGCCTTTGGGAGGAAGTATTAACACAGACCCTGTATCATCTGTTTTTCAGACGTAACCTATCTTATTTTCTTGTGGAAGGAGTTCTTCCTTCACAGTGTTCATAGAATTATTATCATAATGCAGAGAGCCAGAGTCTCGTGGATTGAACTCTGGTTTAGGCAGTAAAACCTAGGTTCAAGTTCTGGCTTTATTAGTTGTGATCATAGGCATTTATTGAGTCTGTTGCCATATTTAGGGAATGAAGATGATGCCTAGCCTGTCTACTTTTGAGGTTATTGTGAAGGTATAATGAGGAAGTTGTTATTGTAAAGCACAGTAGCAGTAGAGTGGTTATATGTTCTGCCACTTAATTAGCTGTGTAATGTTGGATAAAATAACTTTGTTAAGCCTCAGTTTTCTCATCTGTAAAATGAGAATAATAATAGTGCCTACCTCCATCAGGTTTTGAGAGTTTTAAATGAGATAATGCATATAAAGTATAGAGCCTGGCATATTGGACATAATAAATGTTAACAGTCCTTTTTATATACATCTAGTGATTAAGCACTATGTATTGGGGGTACTTTATATAAATTATTTCGTGTAATTCTTAGGACAATTCTCTGTGGTAGGAATGCTTTTCCCCCATTTCACAGATGAGGAACAAGTGTCAGAGGTTAATTGCTCAAGGTCACATAACTAGTAAGTGGTTTTGTTTGGATTGGAACCTAAAACTTTAAAAATTTTTCTCTCCAGTATACTCAGATGCCTTTCAAATATATGCTGTAGGTATGTCTACACCATATGGACAAATCACCTTTGATTCATGTTTACAAAATTTTTCAGACTGAGTTTTATGTATTTCTACTGTTTTCAAATGTCTTCTATCCCAGTCTTCCTAGATTTCTTTAATTTGCTCAATAGGCCAGAACTTCTACTACAGAAATAAACATACTTTGTTGATATATAATTAAGAACAGTTAATGGTTTGTTTACAAACCACTAGACTCCTTGAGTCTGGCTGAGTTAGCTATTACAGAGTGACTTTCGATTTTACGTTTGGAAAGGGAAAAATACTCTTTGATTTTATTCTCTGCTTATAAGGAGCTTACTTCAATTTGAAGTGCAAAACTGTAATGACTCTATAGCCAAGAGAAAAAAGTCAGAAGACCCAGAAATGAAAAAGTACCAAGCCTTAAATATTTCTGGGTGAAGGTTTTTAATGCTGAGTCTGGGAAGATAGAAACAGCCATTGTATTCAAAGGGAATTTGGAGAAATATTTTCAAGTTTTCTTTTTTTTTTTCCCCTAATGCAGTTCATTTTTTGAACCTGGAAAACTAATGGAGATCTTTAAAGTAGTCTTAGTCACAGTACCTCCTGCATGATGGTCTTTCACATTTCACTCCATTGCTTGTAAAATGGGTAGCATTCAAATAAACTCTTTCACTTGGTGCTATATATTTATTTAAAATCCATTTTTAAAAGACAGTTTTTGTGGAAAGGTCTGTGTGTTTGTGAGCAAAAGATTTTCTACTGACAATTCATATGTGAAGTTGAATTTGTAAATCATTGGGAAAATAAGACAGCATTTATGAATTTTGTCAACAACTTGGAATTTATCTTCTATGTGGAGTTAGATTTAGGTGTTTATGAAAGGTAATTTGTTGTGTGTTTGTAGGTCATAATACTAACACTGTTTCCCAAACTTCAATCCTCTTATAACTTGTTTTTAGTGTATGTAAATATAATCTGTATAATTCTTTACTTGAGACTTTTCTTTGACTAAACCTTCTGCCTAGCCTCAATTAAAATTTTTTTAGTAAAATCATTGGTTTGATGCACTAGTTATCCGTTTTCATAATACTCCTTAAAGTAAACACTACCTAAATAAAAGGTCATTCTTTTACTCTCTGAAATTATCAGCATAAGAATGAATAACATATTTTGAAATGTATCGAATTAACTGAATTATCACATTTATATTTACATATCAGCATATAACTCTGAAATTCATAGGAAAAAAATGAGAAATAGTCTTTGATGGTTAATGAGTCCGTAGCTTATAGAAAAATTGCTTCTAAATTTTTCTTTTTCTTGGTGAGGAAGATTAGCCCTGAGCTAACATCCATTGCCAATTGTCCTCTCTTTGCTGAGGAAGATTGGCCCTGGGCTAACATCCATGCCCATCTTCCTCTGCTTTATATGGGATGCCGCCACAGCATTGCTTGACAAGCAGTGCGTCAGTCCACCCCTGGGATCTGAACCTGTGAACCCCGGGCTGCTGAAGCGGAGTGTGGAACTTAACCGCTTCGCCACCGGGCTGGCTCCTAAATGGGTTTTTAAAACTTCATTTATCTCCTTAGATTCACTTTATGTTTTTACTTTGTTCAGTACTCCTTTGACCCACTTACATGAAATAGAATTCTTGAATAATATTTAGAAGTGATAGCTTGATAATTCCTTGTCTTTTTAATACTTATTTCTGTATGATGTCATAATATCAGTTTTATTACAACTTCAGTGGTTCCAAGTTATTGTATTTAATTGGCAAAAACTTAAAAAAGGTTTTACAGATGAGTCCAGGATAATTTTCAAAAAAATTTTTGGGATCAGTGTGGGGTCGCCAATTTTTAATTTTTTTAAAAAATGACATTAGAAAATTTACTGAAACCTCCTTTCACACCAAAAAAGAGGATGACATAAATTCAGAACAAAGGAATTCTTTAAATTGAGTAAATCTAGCTATATGGAAAATGAAGTATATTTTCTGTATTTTACTCACTTCACTGAAGACTAGTTTTTGGGACCTAATAGCCTAAACACAGGATTTGGTTATGTTTCTTTTTTCAGGTTTTTGTCCCATTTCTCTGACGGGTCTTTGTCAGTTTCTGGAATTGTTTCTTCTTTTTATACCTGGTACCTGGACATTGGTGCCTTCAGAGTTTCTGTCCAAAACTCTCTTCTCTATTCTCACCTTGGTTGAATTAATCTGCTGTCACAGCTTCAACTGTGATTCATGAATTATGCTTCTGTAGACTATTCATGTTTTGAGAATTAGCCTGAGATTTTCTACTTCTAAAATGGAACATTAGAATCTTTTGCTGAAGATTTTATTCCGTTAGATTTTTCTTTGAACTAATATTAGAACATTCACTTATATACTACTCACTTTATATACTATAAGTTAGAGAAAGCTATGACATCATTAAAGTGCACATTATGTACCAAAAAAAAAAAATGATGAATGATTGGATATGTGTATGGGTGAGTGGGTTGGATGATAGAGGAAAAGGGAACTAAAAAGTTTAGTCCAGAGTTTTGGTTTGGACAACAGGGTGTTTTGTCGTGTCATTCATTTAGATAAGTAATTCTGATGGAGGAACCAGGTATTAGTACTGGGGCTGCAAGGAAGATGATGAATTCAGTTTTGAACAAGAAGAATTTGAGGTTTTTGTAGAATCTGACAAGCAGTTGGATATATGGACCTGAAGCTCTGAAGAGAAAAGTAGAAGCTGACGTACAGATTTAGGAGCTCTCAGCATTAGTGAGGTTATTGTGCGAGGATAAAAGAAGGCAGTTAACAGAAGAGGGACTAGGACAGAACCTTGAGGAGTACTCCCTGAGCAAAGGACGAGTAGTTTAAGAATCTTTGACTTTCTCTTAAAACCCCACATCCAGTCTATTAGTGAATAGATTAGTCTATTAGTGAATTCTGTTGGGCTTGCCTTCAAAATCTGTGTTGAAGTGGATCATTTCTTACCACTTCCACTGATAACTGCACTGTTATTTCTCCTATAGCAATAATAGCTTCTGAAACCATTTCTACTCCTTTGTTGTGTACAGTCTGTTCTACACACTGCTGTCCAAATGATCCTTTTAAATAAATGTCGGATCATGTTACTCCCTTGATCAAAATTCGCCAGTGGCTTTCATCTCACTCAGAATAAAATCCAAAGCCCTGACCGTGGCCTACCTGGCCCTACATGATCACTATTTAAATGTTAGGTCATTAGAGAATTCCTTCCTGACCACATCATCATTTTTCATTGTCTTCTCTTTATTTATTTATGTTTTTATTGGTCATAATAGTTTATAACATTGTGAAATTTCAGTTGTACATTATTATTTGTCCGTCACCGTATGAATGCACCCCTTCAGCCCTTGGGCACACCCACAACCCTCCTCCGCCTGGTAACCACTAAACTGCTCTCTCTGTCCGTTAATCTTAGACGTATGAGTGAAATCATATGCTGTTTGTCTATCTCTGGCTGGCTTATTTTCGCTTCATGTAATATCCTCAAGATCCATCCATGTTGTGAATGGGACTTTTTTTTTTTTATGGCTAAGTAGAATTCCATTGTATATATACACCATATCTTCTTTATCCAATCATCAGTCGATGGGCACTTGGGTTGCTTCCACTTCTTGGCTATAGTGAATAATGCTGCAATGAACATAGGGGTGCATAAGTCTCTTTGAATTGTTGATTTCAAGTTCTTTGGGTAAATACCCAGTAGTGGGATAGCTGGGTCATATGGTATTTTTTTTTTTTTTTTTTTTTTTTTTTTTTTTTTTTTGTGAGGAGATCAGCCCTGAGCTAACATCCGCCAATCCTCCTCCTTTTTTGCTGAGGAAGACGGCCCTGGGCTAACATCGGTGCCTATCTTCCTCCACTTTATATGGGACGCCGCCACAGCATGGCTTACCAAGCAGTGCGTCGGTGCGCGCCCGGGATCCGAACCAGCGAACCCCGGGCCGCCGCAGCGGAGCGCGCGCACTTAACCGCTTGCGCCACCGGGCCGGCCCCCATATGGTATTTTTATTTTTAATTTTTTGAAACATCTCCATACTGTTTTCCATGATGGCTGTACCAGTTTGCATTCCCACCAGCAGTGTTATGAGGGTTCCTTTTTCTCCACAACCTCGCCAACATTTGTTACTTTTTGTCTTGGTGATTATAGCCATTCTAAGGGGTGTAAGTGTAGCTTTGATTTGCATTTCCCTGATGGTTAGTGATGTTGAACATCTTTTCCTGTGCCTATTGGCGATCTGTATATCTTTTTTGGAAAAATGGTCAGATCCTCTGCCCATTTTTTGATTGGGTTGTTTGTTTTTTTTTGTTGAGTTATGTGAGTACTTTGTATATTATGGAGATTAACCCCTCGTCGGATATATGATTTGCAAATATTTCCTTCCAGTTGGTGGGTTGTCTTTTCGTTTTGATCCTGGTTTCCTTTCCCTTGCAGAAGCTCTTTAGTCTGATGAAGTCCCACTTGTTTATTTTTTCTTTTGCTTCCCTTGTCTGAGTAGACATGGAATTGGAAAAGATGCCTCTAAGACTGGTGTCAGAGTGTATTGCCTATATTTTCTTCTAGGAGTTTTATGGTTTCATGTCTTACCTTCAAGTCTTTGATCCATTTTGAGTTAATTTTTGTGTATTGTGAAAAATAATGGTCTACTTTCATTCTTTTGCACATGGCTGTCCAGTTTTCCCAGCACCATTTGTTGAAGAGACTTTCCTTTCTCCATTGTATGTTCTTAGCTCCTTTGTTGAATATTAGCTGTCCATGGATGTGTGGTTTTATTTCTGGGTTTTCAGTTCTGTTCCACTGATCTCTGTGCCTGTCTTTGTACCAGTACCCTACTGTTTTGATTACTATAGCTTTGTAGTATATTTTGAAGTCAGGGATTGTGATGCCTCCAGCTTTGTTCTTTTTTCTCAGGATTGCTTTAGCTTTTTTCTCAGGATTGGGGTCTTTTGTTGCCCCATATGAATTTTAGGATTCTTTGTTCTCCTTCTGTGAAGAATGTCATTGGGATTCTGATTGGGATTGCATTGAATCTGTAGATTGCTTTAGGTAGTATGGACATTTTAACTATATTTGTTCTTTCAATCTTTGTGCATGGGAAATCTTTCCATTTCTTTATGTCATCATCAATTTCTTTCAGTAATGTCTTATAGTTTTCATTGTATAGGTCTTTCACCTCCTTGGCTAAATTTATTCCTAGATATTTTATTCTTTATGTTGTGATCATAAATGAGATTTTCTTCTTGAATTCTCCTTCTGTTAGTTTGTTATTAGAGTGTAGAACTGCAACTGATTTTTGTAAGTTGATTTTGTACCCTGCAACTTTGCTGTATTTGTTGATTATTTCTAATAGTTTACCGATGTATTCTTTAGGGTTTTCTATATATAAAATCATGTCATCTCCAAACAGTGAGAGTTTCACTTCTTCAATGCCTATTTGGATTCCTTTTATTTCTTTTTCTTGCCTAATTGCTCTGGCCAAAACTACCTCCAATACTATGTTGAATAAGAGTGGCAAGAGTGGGCCCCCTTGTCTGTTCCTGTTCTCAGAAGGATGGCTTTCAATTTTTCCCCGTTGAGTATGACGTTGACTGTGGGTTTGTTGAATATGACCTTTACTGTGTTGAGGTATTTTCCTTCTATACCCATTTTATTCAGAGTTTTTATCGTGAATGGATGTTGGATCTTGTCAAATGCTTTCTCTGCGCCTATTGAGATGATCATGTGGTTTTTATACCTCATTTTATTAACGTGGTGTATCACATTGATTGACTTGTGGATGTTGAACCATCCCTGTGTCCCTGGTATGAATCCCACTTGATCATGGTGTACAGTCTTTTTAATTTATTGCTGTATTCAGTTTGCCAATGTTTTGTTGAGGATTTTTGCATCTGTTTCTATCAGTGACGTTGGCCTGTAATTTTCGTTCTTTGAGTTGTCCTTATCCTCCTTTGATGTCAGGGTCATGTTGGCTGTGTAGAATGTGTTAGAAAGTGTTCCATCTTCCTCATTTTTTTGGAATAGTTTAAGAAGGGTAGATATTAAATGTTCTTTGAATGTTTGTTAGAATTCTCCAGAGAAGCCATCTGGTCCTGGACTTTTATTTTGGGGGAGGTTTTTGATTACTGTTTCAATCTCCTTACTTGTGATTGGTCTATTCAGATTCTCTATTTTTTCTTGGTTGAGTTTTGGGAGGTTGTATGGGTCTAAGAATTTATCCATTTCTTCTAGATTGTCCAATTTGTTGGCATGTAGTTTTTCACAGTATTCTCTTATAATCCGGTGTATTTCTGTGGTATCTGTTCTAATTTCTCTCCTTGCATTTCTAATTTTATTTATTTGAGCCTTCTCTCTTTTTTTTTTAGTGAGTCTGGCTAAGAGTTTGTCAGTTTTGTTTATCTTCTCAAAGAACCAACTCTTAGTTTCCTTGATCCTTTCTACTTCTTTTTTTGGTTACACTTTCATTTATTTCTGCTCTAATTTTTATTATTTCCCTCTTTCTGCTGACTTTGGGCTTTGTTCTTCTTTTTCTAGTTCTGTTAGGTATAGTTTAAAATTGCTTCTTTGAGATTTTTCTTGTTAAGGTGGGCCTGTATTGCTATGAGTTTCCCTCTTAGGACTGCTTTTGCTGCATCCCATATGAGTTGGTATGGTGTATTTTCATTTTTATTTGTGTCCAGTTACTTTCTGATTTCTCCATTAATTTCTTCAACAATCCATTAGTTGTTCAGTAGCATGTTGTTTAGTCTCCACATCTTTGTCACTTGCCCAGTTTTTTTCTTGTAGTTGATTTCTAGTTTCATAGCATTATGGTCAGAAAAGATGCTTGATATGATTCAGTCTTCTGAAATTTATTGAGGATTGCTTTCCAACATATGATATATCCTTGAGAATGTTCCATGTGTGCTTGAGAATGATGTGTATTCTGCTGTCTTTGGATGGAGTGTTCTATATATATCTCTCTGTGTATATTAAGTCCATCTCGTCTAGTTTTGTTTAAATCCACAGTTTCCATGTTGACTTTCTGTCTGGGTGATCTATCCATTGATGTAAGTGGGGGTATTAAGGTCCCCTGCTATTATTGTGTGGTTGTTAATATCTCCTTTTAGGTTTGTTAATAGTTGCTTTATGTACCTTGGTGTTCCTGTGTTGGGTGCGTATATATTTAAAAATATTATGTCTTCTTATTGGAGTGTCCCTTTTATCATTATATACTGCCCCTCTTTGTTGCTCATTAGCTCTTTTATCTGGAAGTCTACTTTGTCTAAGTATGGCAACACCTGCTTTCTTTTGTTTGCCATTAGCTTGGAGTATTGTCTTCCATCCCTTCACTCTGAGCCTGTTTGTCTTTAGAGCTGAGGTGTGTTTCCTGGAGGCAGTGTATTGTTGGGGTGTGATTTTTAATCCATCCTGCCACTCTGTGTCTTTTGATTGGAGAATTCAATCCATTTACATTTAGAGTGATTATTGATGTATGAGGGCTTAATGCTGCCATTTTATTGCTCAGTTTTCGGTTCTTCTGCATTTGCCTTGTTTCTTGTCCCGTGTATTTCGGACTACCGATTCAATTTGGTAGTTCTCTATGATGGTTATATTAGTTTTCTCTTTATTTATCATTTGTGTCTCTGTTCTGATTATTTCTTTAGTGGTTACCATGAGGTTTGTATAAAAAAATCTCATAGATGAGGTAGTCTGTTTTCTGATAGCCTCTTATTTCCTTAGGCTAAGCCAATTCCATCCCTTTCCTCTTGCCCTTCTAAGTTATTATTGTCACAACTTATTCCATCTTGTGTTGTGAGTTTGTGGTTAAAATGATGAGATTATATTTATTTTTGATGTTTTCCTTCCCTTTATCTACAATGTTATAGTTGTTTGCTAACCTATTCTGACAGAGACCTGTAATTTTCTGATTTTGTCTACATATGTTCTCCTTGCTCAAGGCTTTGTAACCCTTTTTTTTTTTACCCCCCAGGTATGAGGGCCTAGTTGAGCATTCTTGTAGGGAGCGTCTTGTGTTGATGAACTCCCTTAGCTTTTGTTTATGTGGGAAAGTTTTTATTTCTCCATCATATCTGAAGGATACTTTTGCTGGATAGAGTATTCTTGGCTGAAAATTTTTCTCTTTCAGAATTTTGAATATATCATTCCACTCTCTCCTAGCCTGTAAGGTTTCTGCTGAGAAATCCACTGAAAGTCTGATAGGGGTTCCTTTGTAGGTTATTTTCTTCTGCCTTGCTGCCCTTAATATTTTTTCTTTGTCATTGACTTTTGCCAGCTTTACTGCTATATGCCTTGGAGAATTTCTTTTTACATTGATATAGTTAGGAGTTCTATTGGCTTCTTTCACTTGTGTTTCCAGCTCCTTCTCCAAGTAGGGAAGTTCTCAGGTATTATTTCTTCGAACAAGTTTTCTGCTCCATTCTCCTTCTCTTCTCCTTCTGGAATACCTATAATCCTTATGTTGCATTTCCTAATGGAGTTGGATATTTCTTGGAGAGCTTCTTCATTTCTTTTTAGCCATAGTTCTCTTTCTTCCTCCATCTGAAGCATTTCAGTATTTCTGTCCTCCAGACTGCTGATTCTCTCCTCCATAATATCAGCTCTGTTATTCAGGGAGTCCAGATTTTTCTACATCTCATCCATTGTGTTTTCATCTCCAACATTTCTGATTCGTTTTTCTTTATAGTTTCAGTCTCTTTTGTGAAGACGTTCCTGATTTCATTGAACTATCTGTATTTTCTTGTAACTGATTGAGTTTATTTATGATAGCTATTTTGAATTCTCTGTCATTTAGATTATAAATTCCTGTGCCTTCAGCATTGATTTCTGGTGCTCGTCATTTTCCTTCTGGTCTGGAGATTTAATAAATTATTTTATACTGTCTGATGATGTGGATTTGTGCCTCCACATAGTGATAGTATCTGGTTGCAGATTCCACCTGCTGACTTTGGGTAGGGGTCAAGAGCTGTGTGTTCTGAGCCGGTTGCGATCTGCGGCTCACTTGCACACAGCTGCTGCTTTTCTGTCTTCTGTATGGGTGCCCTGGCCAACTGGCTGAGCTGGAGCGCCAGTTTAGGGGAGGGGCACGTTCTTTTGCCTGTAAGATCCCAGGGGCGTTCTCACTTTGCCCTCGCTATCTGCTCTCCTGGGGTGCTAGCTTGATGGAGATACCCCCACAGTAGTTTCGTCACCTCTGTGTAGGGCTTTTCTATGAGCTGTGAGGGAACTTAGAGAGTGAAACTGTTCCCACAGAGGGCTCCCCTTCCCTCCTCTCCTCAGAGCCACACAAGGTCTGGAGCCCAGGGTCCTTCCCGATGAGGAGGGAGAGGAGATCTCCTTACCTCCTTCCACTTCCTGTAGGGGTCCAACACTTCCACTTTCAGCCGTATGGCTGCCTGGTCTCTTGGACATCTTTGGTGTGGTGTGAATGTCCTCTGTTGGTATATGAATGTCCTTTTTGTTGTATCTTAGTGGGGAGAGTCTAAGGGGAGAGCTCACTCCTCCATAATGCTGCTGTCACTCCTCTTCTCTTTATTTTGTATAGTACTTCTCACCTGACATAATTTATCTATTGAATTGTTTTATAAGCTCTGAAAGCAGGAACTTTCCTTTACATTCCAGTCTCCAGAACGGTTGTCATGACCACGGTTGGTCCCAGTTAATATTTACTGAATGAAGGAAAACGAGTGACAATATTGGATGTTGTCACTTTCCTGCTTAAATTTTTGTTTATTCTTTTATTCCCTTTGATCAGATTTCTTACTGTACTCTGTTCCCTTTCCATTATACTCTTGAGTTCACATTCACACAGCAGCCAGAATGATCTTTTAAAAATGTATATCATGGGGCCGGCCTGGTGGCGTAACGGTTAAGTACACGTTCTCTGCTGCTGGTGGCCCAGGTTCGGATCCTGGGCACGCACTGACGTACCGCTTCTCTGGCCATGCTGTGGCAGCGTCCCACATAAAGTGGAGGAAGATGGGCACGGATGTTAGCCCAGGGCCAGTCTTCCTCAGCAAAAAGAGGAGGACTGGGATGGATGTTAGCTCAGGGCTGATCTTCCTCACACACACAAAAAAATGTATATCAGATTGTATCATTCCCCTCTTTAAAATTCTTCAATAGAATAAATAATCCAAAATAAATTAAATAAAATAAAATTTAAAAAGTAAATAAAAACAAAGATCAAATTCATCTCATAGCCTACAAAGCCCTTTATGGTCCGGCGGTTGTCTGCTTTAGAGCTTCTTTCGTGATACTTTCTCCCTTGCCTGCCCCAAGGGTCCAACCTCACTGGCCTCATTCCAGTTTCTGATATGCCAAGTCTTTTTTTATTTCAGTGCCTCCATAGATACTGTTCCTCTTTTCTCAAACTTTTTTTCCCTTACTGGTTTATCCTCCATATTTACCCTTAGTTTGAGTAATGTCCCGATAATAATCTTTAATAAAGGCTTTTTGGGCACCAGGGAAATGAAGAATAAGAGAGGATATTTTGTTATAAAATAGTTTTCGTGAATGAAACAGACAAGTGAATAGATGAGTATAGTAAATAGTAATTTTCAAACTTATAGGGGGATAGTTTGAGGGAGGGTGGGCAAGCTTACTGTCATGCAGTCACTTTACCTTTACTTTTAAGTAGAGTGTATTCACTTTTTTGTTTCTCCAGCACATAATTTAATTAAGAGTTTTTGCCTTAAAAAACAGTTTGAAAAACACCACATATGCTTGGTGGTATGATAAGAGCTATGCACAGAGTTCCCTGAGAACAGTTAGCTTCCTGGAGGATGTGGTTGCATGCGATCTGTGCCTTGAAGGGCAAGATAAATGTTAGCAGAGGAAGGAAGGTAAAGATGCTTGAGGCAGAGGTAGTTTTAATCCTTGGCTGTTTATCAAAACGATCCTTGGAACTCTTAAAAAATATATACCTCTACACTTTGTGATAATTGATCACTGTACATTTTTAATTTGTGTACTTCTCTGAATGTATACTGTACTTTAATAGAAAAGTTAAAAAGAATATAAAAGATAAAATAATTACAATGAGACTGAATTCCAGACCTGAGGAATCAGCAACTCCTGCTTTTTTTCTTCAGTGCCACAGATGATTCTGATACTTATCCATGGTTGAAATCCTCTGTGATAGGAGATTGCAGTTTAGATCAGTTGGCTACTAGGGAGGATTTAGAGTAGAATTAGATAGGGATGGAACATTTAGATACAATTTGCACATCCTCATTGAGAAGCTTAGATTTTAATCTGTATCCCAGAAAGGGTGTTTTGTTTTTTGGGTTTATTTTGGTACAGCTTTATTGAAGAATAATTCACTGCACAATAATTTAGTGTATACAGTTTGATAAGTTTTTGTATGATATGCACTGTGCAGCCATCACTAATAAAGATAGAGAACATACCTGTCACCCCTCAAAGTATCCTCATGCCTTTTTGCAATCTCTTCCTACTGTTGCTCTCTTCTCCCCCATACTCTGGCCACCACTGATCTCCTTTCTGTCACTGTAGACGGGGATGTGGATTGTTGTCAAATGCTTTTTCTATATTTGTATAGATGATGTTATGGTTTTCTTTGATAGTCTGTTAATATAGAGTGAATTGCATTGAATCAACCTGTGTACATGTAAACCAATCTTACATTTTGGGGATAAATATCATTTGACCATGATGTATTATCCTTTTATAAATTATTAGAATTGGTTTGTTGAAAATTTGTTTAGAATTTTGCTTCTCTGTTCATGAGGAATATGGGTTTGTAGTTTTGTTTTCTTGTAATGTCTTTTTCTGGTTTTGGTATCAGAGTAATAGAATGAGTTGAGAAGTATTTCTCTTCAATTTTCTGGAAGAGATTGAGTAGATTGGTATTTCTTCCTTAAATGTGTAATACATAGTATAGTTAGAATTTGCCAGTGAAGTCCTCTGGGCCTGAAGTTTTATTAGCCAGTAAGTTTTTAACTATAACTTCAATTTCTTTAGAAATATTTAATGTATTCATTTCTCCTTAGGTGAGCTTTGGTAGTTTTTGATATTTCAAGGAATTTGTCCATTTCATCTAAATTGTTTGGCTTACTGGCATGAAGTGATTTATAATCTCTTTTAAAAATTGAGATATATAGGGCCGGCCCTGTGGCTTAGCAGTTAAGTGCGCGCGCTGCACTGCTGGTGGCTCGGGTTCGGATCCCGGGCGTGCACCGACACACCGCTTCTCCGGCCATGCTGAGGCCGCGTCCCACATACAGCAACTAGAAGGATGTGCAGCTATGACATACAACTATCTACTGGGGCTTTGGGGGGGAAAAAAAATAAATAAAATTAAAAAACAAATTGAGATATATAAAAATTGAGGTATAATAAAATTTACCCTTTTTAAGTGTACAATTAGTGATTTTTTAGTATATTCACAAAATTGCCCAACTATTACCAGTATCTAATTGCAGAATACTTCTAAAAAGAAACTGCATACCCTTTAGCAATCACTTTCTACCCTCTGCTCCCTCCTCCATTCTCTACAAGCACTAGTCTCCTTTTTGTTTCTATGAATTTGCCTTTTGTGGACATTCATAAAAATGGAATCATACAGCATGTGACCTTTGGTGACTGACTTCTTTCATTTAGCATAATGTTTTTAAGGTTCATCCGTGTTGTAACATGTATCAACACCTCATTCCTTTTTATGGCTGAATAATATTCCATCATATACTACATTTTGTTTATCCATTCAGCAGTTTATGGACATTTAGGTTGTTTCCACTTTTAACCTATATGAATAATGTTGCTATGAACATTTGTAAACAAGTTTTTGTGCAAAAATATGTTTCCTTTTTCTTGAGTATATATCTAGAAGTGGACTTCCTAGGTCATATGATAATTCTATGTTTAACTTACTGAGGAAATGCCAAACTTTTCCAAAGCAGCTGCACAATTACATTCCCACCAGCAATGTTAGGAGGGTTACCAATTTCTCCACATCCTTGCCAACACTTGTTGTTGTCCATCTTTTTATTATATTCCTCCCGGTGGGTATGAAGTGGTTTCTCATTGTGGTTTTAATTTGTATTTCTCTGATGGCTAATGATGTTGAGCATCTTTTCTTGTGCTTGTTGGCTATTTGTACATCTTCTTTGCAGAAATATCTGTTCAAGTCTTTGCCCATTTTTTAATTAAATTATTTGCCTTTTTATTGAGTTGTAAAGCTTCTTTATAGACAGATGATTTGCAAACATTTTCTCTCATTCTGTGGGTTTTCTTTTCATTATTTTGGTAAAGTTCATAGAAGCACAAAAAGTTTTAATTTTGATGATTCCAATTTATGTGTATTTTTCTTTGGTTGCTTATTCTTTTTTAATTTCAAATTTTAAACTGTGGGTGAATATGCATAACATAAAATTGACCATTTTAATCTTTTTTTTGTGTGTGTGTGTGTGTGTGAGGAAGATTAGCCCTGAGCTAACATCTGCCAATCCTCCTCTTTTTGCTGAAGAAGACTGGCCCTGGGATAACATCCGTGCCCATCTTCCTCCACTTTATATGGGACGCCACCACAGCATGGCTTGACAAGCGGTGCTTCGGTGCACACCCGGCATCCGAACCCTGGGCCGCCGCAGCGGAGCGTGCGCACTTAACTGCTATGCCACCAGGCCAGCCCCCATTTTAATAATTTTTAAGTGTACAGTTTAGTGGTATTAAATACATTCACCTTTTTGGGCAGCCATTACCACCATCTATCTCCAGAACTTCTTTCATTTTGGAAAACCTTAACTCTGTACCCCTTAAACAATAACTCTCCATTTTCCGTTTCCCCTAGTCCCTGGCAACCACCATTCTACTTTCTACCTCTGAATTTGACTACTCTGGCTACCTTATATAAGTGGAATCATATATCTTTCATTCTTGGTTTCTTGTGCTTTTAGGCTCATATGTAAGAAACCATTGTCTAATCCAAGGTCACAAAGATTTATACTTAGGTTTTCTTCTAAGAATGTTGTTTTAGGTCCTACATATAGATCTTGGATTTATTTTGAGTTAATTTTTGTATATGATGTAAAATAGGGTCCAACTTTCTTTTGCGTGTTGATAGCCAGTTGTTTTAGCACCCTTTGTTGGAAAGGTTATTCTTCTTTCTCCATTGATTTGTCTTGGTACCCTTGGAATAATTATCTCTTAAGTATAGAATCTATAGTAATATCACTTCTTTCTTTTGTAATATTGGTAATTTGTATATTTTTCCTGATTAGTCTGGCTAGAGATTTATCAGTTTTATTGATTTTTCTTAACCATCTTTTGGTTTATTGATTTTTTTTTTCTATTTCATTGATTTCTATTCTTTATTATTTCCTTTCTTCTTTTTATATGGGTTTTATTACACTTTCTAGTATCTTAAGGTGAAAGCTAACATAATTGAGTTGAGACCTTTCTTCTTTATAATACAGTCATGCACTGCAAAACGATGTTTTGGTCAATGACAGACTGCATGTATGATGGTGGTCCCATTAGATTAGTACCATACAGCTTAGGTGTGTAGTAGGCTATACCGTCTAGGTTTGTGTAAGTACACTCTATGATCACACAACAGTGACATCGCCTAATGAAACATTTCTAACATATCCCCGTCATTAAGCAACACATGACTGTGTATCTTTACTGCTATAAATTTCCCTGTATGTACTGCTTTTGTTGCATCCTATAGATTTAATATATTGTGTTTTTATTTTCATTTAGTTCTACTATTTTCTAATTTCTCTTTTGATTTTTTTCTTTGACTCATGGGTTATTTAGAAGCATGTTAGTTATTTCAAGATATTTGGGGATTTTTGAGATATGTTTTTATTATTGATTTCTAATTTGATTCCGTTGTGGTCACGATTTATATGACTTGAATCCTTTAAAATTTATTGATTGTTATTCTTTCCAAGTAACTTTTTCCAGATAACTAAACTACTTTTAAACTTTTTAGACCATTTATATTTGAAATGGCTGTATTAAAGTGATTATTGACATAGTTAAGTTTAAATCTACTGCCTTGCTATTTTTTAAAAAATTTCTCCTATATGTTCTTTGTTCCCTTTTCTCTCTTTTTCTGCCTTCTTTTGGATTGACTATTTTTATTTTTTACGGTTTTATTTTATTGCCTTCATTGGCTTATTAACTATCACATTTGTTTCTTTTATTTTTTTTTTAGTGGCTGCTTTAGGGTTCATAGTATACATCTTTAATTTATCACAGTGTATCTTGAAGTGATATTATACCACTTCACATGTAGTATAAGAGTGTTACAACATTGTATTTCCCCCATCCTGGCTGTTGTGCTGTTACATTTTACTTCCCTGTATGTTATAAATTTAATAGTATATTGGTATCTTTTTTGCTTTAAATAGTCAATATCTTTTAAGGAGATTTAAAAAGTAAGAGGAAAAGTCTTTTATATTTATCGTCACATACCATTTCTGGTGTTTTTCATTCCTTTTGGTAGATTCAGACTTCCCTCTAGTATCTTTTTCCTTTTGCCTGAAGAACTTCCTTTAACATTTCTTAACATAGTGCATGTGTGTTGGTGATGGATTCTTTTAATATTTACAATTTGAAATTATCGTTATTTCACCTTAGTTTTTGAAAGACATTTTCTCTGGTATTTCTTTCAGTATGTTCAAGATAAACTTCATTGTCTAGTGTCTTGTGTTGTTTCCAGTGAGTAGTCTGCTGTCAATCTTATTTTTCTTCCTGTGTATAAATGTGTCATTTTTTTCTATCTCTTTTAAGATATTCTTTTTATTACTAGTTTAAAGTAATTTGGTTATATATAACTTTCTGTAGTTTTCTTCATGTTTCTTGTGCTTGGGTTTATTTAGTCTCTTTGATCCGTGGGTTCATAATTTCCATCAAATTTGAAAAATTTTGGGCCATTAATTTTTCAGAGATTTTTTTTCTGTTTCTTTTGGGCATTCCAGTTACCTATATACTAGGCTGCTTGATGTCCTATAGCTCGTTTATGCTTTTTTTTTTGTTCAATCTTGCTTCTCTCTGAGATTTATTTTGTATAGTTTCTATTGCTTTGTCTTCATGTTCATTGACATTTTCTTTGCAGTGTCTAATCTGCTGTTAATCCCAACTAGCATTTTTTCATTCCTAAAAGAATCAATTTGTTTTTTTAAAAATAAATATCTTCTGGGCCAGCCCTGGTGGCCTAGTAGTTAAGTTTGGCACGCTCTGCTGTGGTGGGTTGGGTTTGGTTCCCCAGCACGGCCCTACACCATTTGTCTGTCAGTGGCCATGCATTGGCGGTGGCTCATATACAAAAAGAGGAAGATTGACAGTGGATGTTAGCTCAGGGTGAATCTTCCCCAGCTAGAAAGAAAAAAAAATCTTTCCTATCTTTACCTAACATGCTTAATCTTTCCATTTACCTTTTGAACATATGAACTACAGTTATAATAACTTAATGTTCTTGTCTAGTAAGTCTAACATATATCGTTTCTTTTTTCTTGATTGATTTTTCTCATTATTAGTGGTATTTTCCTGCTTCTTTGTATGTCCGATAATTTTTAATTGGATGCCAGGCATTGTCAATTGTACCTTATTTCATGCTGGAAGTTTTTGTATTCCTATAAATTTCTTGAGCTTTGTTCTGGGACACAGTTAAGTTCCTTGGAAATGGTTTTATTCTTTTGAGGCTTGCTTTTATTCTTTGTTAGGTGGCACCAGAGTTTTTAGAGCTCATTTTGCCCCACTACTGAGGGAGTGCCCTTCTGTGCACTTTATTTGATGTCCTGTGAATTAGGAAGTTTTCTGCTCTGGCTAGTAGGAACTGTTCCTGGCCCTGTGTGAGCCATGGGTAGTGGTATGCTAGAGCTTGTGAGAGTTCATTGTTGAAATGTTAGGAAGTTTGTGAGCCAGTTTAAATCTTAATAGAATTAAATCATATAAGCTTATAATTAAATCAATTATATTAAGAACCAAGGTGATAAATACTCAAAACTCATTGCCTCCTAATTATATTATTACATATTACTATTTTTGCGCTCTGGTGGTAACGTACATTTGTTGTATCTCTATGGTAGAAATACAATCATGCATCACACGTTCAATGATGGACTGCACATATGATGGTGGTCTCATAAGATTAGTATCATATAGCCTAGGTGTGTAGTGGGCTACACCATCTAGATTTGTCTAAGTACACTCTAATGTTTGCATAACAAAGAAATCACCAGTGATGAATTTCTCAGAGCATATTCTTGTTGTTAAGTGTGGTGTGACTGACTGTACTATATAATGTTTAATGTGCTACTGTGTATTTCTTCCTAACTTTGCACTCAGCGATATTACTTGATAGCTTGAAATTGGCCATAGGTAGGACTATTCACACCACACACCCTGGTAAACCTGTAAACCAGGAACTACAAACCACTAACCGCCCCAGTTACACATTTTCTTGCATTCCCCTGGCTATGGGTATCTTTCCCTGTACTCCTTCTGGGTAGTTTTCCAGGCCTTGGATACACTTCATACACTGATCAATACTCAGCTGAAGACTTGAGGGGGATCTCTGCAGGTCTTCTGAGGTCTCACTTCCTCTCTATGCAGCTCCCTCTTCTCTGGTACAGTGTTCTGGGGACCCTAGCTACTTTGATCTCCCTACACTCCTCACTTCATCTTCTTTTTTTTTTTTTAAGTAATTTTATTTATTTATTTATTTTTCCCCCCAAAGCCCCAGTAGATAGTTGTACGTCATAGCTGCACATCCTTTTAGTTGCTGTATGTGGGACATGGCCTCAGCATGGCTGGAGAAGCGGTGCATCGGTGCGCACCTGGGATCCGAACCCGGGCCACCAGCAGCGGAGTGTGCACA
This sequence comes from Diceros bicornis minor, assembly GCF_020826845.1. NCBI lineage: Eukaryota > Metazoa > Chordata > Mammalia > Perissodactyla > Rhinocerotidae > Diceros > Diceros bicornis. The sequence goes on along the minus strand of NC_080743.1, from coordinate 15,027,924 downwards.
CTTAACCGCTAAGCCACGGGGCTGGCCCATCACTTCATCATCTTAACTCAGGGAGACTGCTGAACTTTGCCAGGGATCACTTGCCCTGCTCTGCAGCCTGGAAACTCTCCAGACAGTAAGCTGGGGCAATTAAAGGCTTTGCCTCATTTGTTTCTTCTCTTTCATTGATCACTGTCCTACATTGTTTGGTTTCCAATGTCTAAAAAACATTTTCATGTATTTTATCCAGATTTTTATTTGTTTCAGGTGGCAGCATAAATCTCATTCCTGTTACTCTGTCTTAGCCAGAAGTGGAGGTCCCTTGGAAGGGTTTTAGAAAGCAGAGTGACAAAATTGTGCATTTTAGATTATTCTATAGATCCTGCATTTGTAAGGGGAGAGACTTAAAGTAGAGGGACCAATTACAAGGCAGGTGGGTTAGTTCAAGTGAGAGATGTTGAAGGCCTAAGGTTGGTCATGGATGATGATACTAGAGGGGGCGGGAATGATTTGAGAAATATGTAGGGGGAAGAATCTAGTGCAGAGTTTCTAAAAGGATAGAATATGAGCCATTTACATCTGAATCACCTGTAGTATTTGATAAAATGAAGTTTCTGTGTCGTGCCCCAAGTTTATTGAATCTGAATTTCTAAGGAAAAGGTTTAAAAATTTGCATTTTAAGCAAATACCTAGGATAATGCTTATGAACACTGAAGCTTCAGAAGAAACTGATGTAATTCTTTTTAAAATATGTTCTTTGGGCCGGCCCTGTGGCTTAGCGGTTAAGTGTGCGCGCTCCGCTGCTGGCGGCCTGGGTTCGGATCCCGGGCGCGCACTGACGCACCTCTTCTCTGGCCATGCTGAGGCCGCGTCCCACATACAGCAACTAGAAGGATGTGCAGCTACGACATACAACTATCTACTGGGGCTTTGGGGGGGAAAAATAAATTAAAAAAAATAAATAAATAAAATATGATCTTTATCTTTGGGGAGCTCCTACATTGGAATGACCTGAAGTGCTTAATAAAAAATAAAGATTTATGCATGCACGTCCAAAACTTCTGAATCTGAATTTCTGGGGTGGTTGGTTCGAGGAAATTTCTTAGACACACTAAAGTTTGAAAAGCAGTAAGCTAAAGTACTTTACAGACGTAATCTCTTCTGAACTTCACAATAACTCTGAGATGGAGTAGGCAGGCATTATGTCTCCTGTTTTATAGTTGAAGAAATGAAGCACGAAGTGGTTTGCTTATGGTCAAACAGTTATTAGTGGTGTAGGGAATCATACTTATGTCTCCTTCCACCAAATCTGATGCTCTTTCTACCACCTTTCTGTTGACTGTGAAATAGGCTTATCTCTAAAATCTGTACCAAGTAAAAATTCAGTTCAGCTCTCTATAGCAAGTAACCCTGATAAGCTTCATTGCCTAGCAAAGGTGTTTATATCTTTGACCATTATCTTAATGTTTTTTACAACTGACTTTGAATGCCCCCCTTTGTTTCTTTTAAAATCATTTAAAGACAGACTAGAGTGCACATATTTAATATTTTCATTTATAACGACTGAAGAATTGGGTCTAAATTTGAGTCTGTAGTATAACCTTTGTTTTGAGTTTCTTTTCTTGAGTCTTGTAAAACTAAAAAAAAATTTCAGTGTCTTGTAATTTAGGTTGCGTTTAGCTTAGACGTCACAGTTATACTTTTAAGTAAGTTGTGTGGTTTATAACTTTGCTGTATCACTAGGACTGATAATATTTTCTAGTGAGATTTTCTGTAGTCTTTTGAAGTAATTTCATATGTGCCATGAATCTGAGATCCTGCAATCTATTTAACACAGTAGTACCAGTGTTAGACTGCAAATAGTAGGAAAAGTAATTCTTTTCAGGCAAGATTGGGTTTTGGATTTGCTTTTGGAGTTCTTGAATAGTCAATGAATTTTATTAGTATGTGAAAACAAGCAAAGCTCTGTGGTAAGGAATAAATAAGAAGGCCTTAGGAACAGGATTTAAATGGTTTGTTTTCCATTTTGTATTCTTTTTAAAGATAAAATAGCTTAAGTTTTTTATAAACTTAAGGAAGTAAGTTACTATAGTTAAATAAATCAAACAAAAAATTATTGTAGCTTATCACAATTCAAAGTAGTTGATCTGCTCCAGAAAGATTATAGCATTTGTGCAGAATGCTTAAATTTGAAATGTATAGTGAATGAAATGAAGAATGCAGTGTAGGGAGTATAAATTTTTGGCTAGTTTAACTTCCTTGTTATAAGAGAATTTATAGCAACTTTTAAATTTAGGAATACTTATATCTGTGTTAATTTTTATGGCATTATTTAAAGTCTTTTAACATTTGTAAACAAATGAATAGAGAATTGTTTTAAGTGTTTAAGGATAGATATCACAGTTACTTTTTTTTTTTTTTTTTGGTGAGGAAGATTGGCCCTGAGCTAACGTCGGTTGCCAATCTTCCTCCTTTTCTTTGAGGAAGATTATCCTTGAGCTAACATCTGTGCCAGTCCTCCTCTATTTTGTATATGGGACGCCACCACAGCATGGCATGATGAACGGTGTATAGGTCCACACCCGGGATACGAACCTGCGAACCTAACCACTATGCCACCGTGCTGGCCTTGATATCAGTGTTTCTTAATCACTATTTATTCTGTTGTCTTATTTCCTCCAATTTTTTTTATTGAGATGTAATTGACATATAACATTAATTTCTACTCTATTATTAATGAAACTTATCACTAAGAAGATCTGGCAGGTTAACAATATCAATAGCAGATTTTGTCTGCAAAACAGATGTAAGGCTATCTGCATTTTCTGTGTAGATTTTTACTTTCTTTTTATTATATAGGAATTTGGAATGGCACACCATGGTGAATCATGTCAGAATGCCATTCATAGGTTTCTTTCTTTGATATGTATGAATGACTATTTTTTGCAGCTCCTTTTTTTCCACTAATAAACTGGTTGAAATGACTTAAAGTTTTAGATAATGCTTTTTGTCATCATTGTAAACACATCACTGTATTTCTCAGACTTGTAATCTACAACCAAGTCTATGTTTGTAAGAAGCTTACCTTTAAGGAATGTTTGTACAGCTACATCTTGATTTATTTCTTCATTTATTTTGTCACACATATTTTCTCTTTACTTCCAAAATAACATTGGCAAATTAGTCTCAGAGGGATAATCTGACCAAGGCAAAAATATCACTGTAAAAGACATTGAATATTTTCAAGTCACATTTAAGGGAAAATCATGATCTTTTTTACTGCATTCTTAAGCATTATAGATTTATTCCCTAATATCGTAAAACACACAAAAAGTACTTTTTGATTAATGTCTGAATAATTATAGACTTCTGGAAAATGAGGTATACCTACATTGGTAATCAGAAAGGAATCTAAGGAGCTGTCAAATTTGTAAGAATTTTAATTTAGAATTAAATTTTGAAGTATTTTATGTGGGTACTCAGAATCATTTGTAAGAGTGTTAGCAAATCCTCTTAGTCTGTTGAAGATAACACATGTTTTGTAGCTAAACATAAGGAATTATTTGTGAAGTTTATTAGAAAATGCAGTGTGCTGTGTGTTTAGAAATATTATCACTTTTATCCACAAATCTGTAAACAGTAACACATCCATAGTGACTATATTGTGGTTTCCCTTCACAGATATCAAGTTGTGCTAGTACAACCATATAAATAATTAATACCTGAAGTCTCAATGTAACATGGACATTAACAGTGATGACAGATAAATGCAGACGCTTGGGAATCAAATACTAGGCGAAACACTTTAAAAAAGGTAAGAAAAAAATGTAATCTTAATTAAGGCCAAGTGGGCTTTAGTTAGTAGAAGTTATTGACTGAAGTTTCTTTTTCAGTGTATCAGGCTTTTAAGAAACACGTCTGCATGATCCTGTTTATCTTAATACTGGTAGAACTCCACTGTAAGTATTAGTTCTTCTGTGAAAATAACAGTTGCAGATATCCTTGCCTGGTAAATACCATAATGGATGATGTTCCTATAGTGAACCCAATCCAAATAGGGTAGTAATGTGGCTGACTGGACCTTGATGGAGTGCTAGATCTGGGTGTTCATGTCTACTCAGATGCATCTCACTTATGGATCCTCATTGCCTGTGATGATTGCCACCACCACCTCACACTATAGAATGTAATGTTTTCCATGTTTGTGAAAGGCTTTCAGGATTGGGTACAAAGGAGTTGGAGTCTTTGTTATAAGAAGAGGGAATTTTCAAATCAAGGGTTACTTTCTGTAGGATCATGTTTTCATTGCGCACCCTCCTCATGTTAATTAAGAAAATTTTTTAATGTAGTATTAAATGATTTTATTTAGAGAGTTTTCCTACCTTTTGCTTTTCAGGAATTTACAAGGCATATTTGGGAGAGATTGCATCTACAGATATTAGATATTAGCCCTGTTCCCCTTCTAGCTGACTAAAAGTGTAATCTGTTTATTTTTACTAGGTAATACTCTAGTTTATAAGGTTTGATAATTGCATCAGTTTTTAAATTGTAATCTTTCACCAAAAATAGTGTCACTTTTAGAATATCTTGTTTTGTGTTTATAATAAAGTGACAATTTTGATAATAAACATCACTAGTCTTTTTCCTGGTGTTCCTCCTTGTTTCCAAATGGACTCTCATAATAACCTATTTAGCAACATTCTCTGAAAAGGATATCATAATACATTATTATAAAGTAAACCTATAATTAATCAGACTGTCCAAGAAATGAAATGTAATTAGGTTAATTAAAAATCTGGCCAACTGGGTACTAAAACCAGAAAATCCTTATTGTTTTTGTCTTTGTTGAAAATCCATATGCCAAAAATAATAGAAATTTTCCTTTATAGTGGAATCTTGTAGCACTTTAATAACCCCTCAAGGTTATGATGGAGATATAGAAGACTTGGTTGATTCTCCTGTGTGTATAACCCAAATTATTTTTGTTGTTCAGTCCACAGTTTTGCATACTTGAAGGCCAAAATTTGGGGAGGCCTCTAGAATAAGAGTAAGAGATTATAAATTCTGTATGAGAAATCTTCTTATCAAGGGCAGTCTTTGGGTCATCTCAAAAAAATATTGCCTAGATTCTAGAAAAGAACTGAGTCACATTTTGACTCAAACTGAGTTGTTATAAAGGTTTAGTATATTTCAAGCTCTTTTTGATTTGTCTTTGTTGGTTTCTAAGAAGGCTTTTCCAGTTTCTTAATATCTCTGAGACTACGGAGTTACGAACAAGTACCAAAGTTGTTACAATAAACAGTCTATTACTTGCTATTTCCTCTTATTATAGAAGGGCTAAATCTATTAGCGTAAGTTAATTTGTTTCTTTAATTCTTTTTTTTTATTATTTTAAAGAAAGGAATTTAGGAGGTTCTAGTATTCTCCATGGCTGAAGCTGAGAGTCTGAAACCCTGATGCTTAAGCTCTATTCTAGATCATAGCTCCAACTCCTTCAGGATATAAGGAAAAGAGATAATATTTCCACAATGATAGATCTTTGGTTGTACAGGTAAGTTATTTAGTTTTGCAGTAGTGAAGACAACTATAGTTTGATTTTTTTTTGGGGAGGGGGACACTTGTTACTTTTCAATACTTCTTTCTCTGCATGGAAAATTGTGCAGTCTAGCTTGCTGTTCATAGGAGTTTGGAGCTATAGGGAATGGGTTAGAGATGAAATATTTTCCCACTTTTTTTTTTCTCAACGGGGATAAATGAAATCTCTAGAGCAGATTATACCTATCTTTGACACCCTAGGTGTTTTTGATTCAAGGAGCATTGTGAAATTCCTTGACTTCTCTTTCTCCTCCATTGTCTTTTTAAGTGTGTATTCATTTAGCTCTGTCTGTATCTGTCTGTCTCTCTATCTATCTGTCTATCTGTCATATGCCTGTCTCTTTTAATGGGGAAGAAAGAAGAGATTCCTTTATACAAGAAAGTACATAATAGAGTTCCCAGACTTCAAAAGGGGGGAAGTATTAAGAACCTTAAGTTGAATTGCATACAAGGGTCCCCATGTTTCACTCTCCTACTTTTAACCTTGTAGGTACAGTGGTAATTGCTCAGCTGAAGAAATTGGTCTTAAAAGAATTGTATGAGAGGGTAGTCAGAATGATTATTAAGCAGTTAATGTTTATGTTCTAGACAAATAGAAGAACAGTCATATTTGGTAGCACTTCCCAATTGTTCTTGCTCTTTTTTGCCTTTCGCTTTGGTTGTCTACGTAGTATCATGACCAGTTTCCTAAAAATTGTTTGCTTAATAAAACTGAGTATTATGATAATGAGTATCAGCTAGGACATTGATGTTAATGGAGGATTGCCAGTCCCTCAATTCCCCAACTACTTTGATGATTATAGTAGGAGCAAAAGATTACAGGCAGTGTCTTTGAAATATCTTTTTGAGATTTCTTTCTCTTAAGTAAAGGTGATAGCTGGAGTAATGAATAAGGTGATAGCTGGAGTAGTGTTTCATTAGGTAGACCGTTTTGGTTTAATGTTTATTATTCCTTTCAGTTCTCATTGATGCATTTCTGCAGATATGATCACAGGGGCTGGAAATTTATGATCTCAAACATAGCTGATACTGTTTCAGAATCCTATGGTTAGATTTGAAGCAAAAGTAGATTCAAATTTGGGGGAGGGTAGTTCAAAAGCAAATAAATGGGTGAGATATGTGGAATTACAGGTAGGATTTGGGGCTTAATATGAATGGATAGGCTGAAATTTGGTTGACTGTCCTTCTCAGATATGCCGTCCAAAGGATGAAGACTTACCAGGGCAGAGAAAAGAGGAAAGGTGTATAGTGATTGATCATATTCTTTTCTCTGTATTCTAGATAGTGCCATATTCATTAGTTGGTGGATAACATATAGGAAAAACTTCATTCTGGTTGCTACATTGGGTTTTGCTGTGTGGATATATTAACTAATAGTTTCCCTTAATTCTAAAACTAGAGTGATTGAATTTCTAGTTCCAGTTGGGTGTTGGCTAAGGTTTTCACCATATGCTTCCTTTTTAGTTAACTAGCAGGGTTATTTTCTGAGATACTTAGTTTGTAAATGAGTTCCTTTCTGTTTCCTTAGCAACTTAATTTTTGACAGGAATATAATTTTGTGATCCAAGCCTCTTCACTGAATCTTTTCAGTAACTCTGTATTATAAAATGAAGAAAACAACTACCTTAGTCTCTAATACATTGCTAAGCATGGCAAAACAATGTTGAGACTTGGTTGAGATAATCAGGACATTTTTAGTCCTTTTTTGGTAATTGAATTTTACAGTTTATCAGATATCTACAGAAGATATGTGCCTTTACATATGGCTATCCAAAATGGAAAAGATATGAAGAAAAACGTTAGAACAGAAGAAAAAAATCATCAGAGGGAAGAGGGTTACAATTTCATTTAACTCTAATCTTCAGAATTTTAACCAATTTATTACCTTAAGTGCATGTAGTATGTTAATTTCAGGGAAGAAATTTTTATAGTCCTCTATTTGGTACTTCCTTAGCCAAGGGAATAGTGGCTTTATTTATAAATTTTTTAATATTAGGATCAAATAAGGAATTAAAGGCTATATTATAAATAGATCTAATTTAGTTTGAAACTTGATGACTATATTATTTTAATAGAATACTGTCTGGTTTCAGTGATCTAAGGCAGTGTTTCTCAAACCCTAGTAGGCATGTAAGTCACCTGAGACTCTGATAAATTGATAAGTCTGGGGCAGGGTCTGATATTCTGCATTTCTAACAAACTTCTAGGAGATGCCCATGATGCTGGTTCTCAGGCCACACTTTGAGTTGCAAGAGTTTGAGGTACCAGAAGAGTCTTTGTTATAAAACAGATTTGCTGTAAATATGGCCTGATAGCACAGGATTTGAGAACTCTAAAACATGGGCTTCATTGTAGTTGTTGAATGGAGTTAAAAATATTTTTAGGGAGCAAAAGAAATAAAAAGAGGTTTAATCTTTCATATTAATCAGTGTTGTGATCACTGGAATGGTGAGAAAATAAAATAGGCCCTCGTTATAGGCGGTATTTTATAATGCGATATATATGGTTTGTTTTTATAAGTAGTTCTGAGTACTAATAATAATAGGTTTATTTCATTAATAATGATGAGGCAGAGATTTTGCTCTCATTTGGATTGGTGTGGAAAGAAAGGAAAGGCTAGGAATGTTTGTTATTGGAATCATTTGAGGTTTATAAGTCCTTAATTGGCATCACATTTTAAAATGTAAAGATTAACAGATTCTTTTTTGTTTATAAAATATTACTGTTGCCAATATTATTTTGAACAATAAATTATGAATATAATTGAATTTGCCTTAAAGATATTTGCATTAGATTTTGTAAGTAAAGTTTATAAAATTAACTTATGTTTTCTTTTTATGTTTACATAGCTATTTAATATTTAAAAATCAGTAACCTTCAAATTTGAGAGCTCCAGATTTGGGTACATGAAACAAATTGATTTTAATATCTTTTAGTTTGTGCTTTTTGGAAACATCATTTGAAGTATAACTTAAGTTTTTGGTAATTAAAAGTAGTATTTATGGGACATTGACTGTTTATTACCTGTGAATAAAAATAGATAGATTGTAATCTTGAAAAGATTTTAGCAAAAGAGAATTGCATGTCAGGTCCCTCTAATGCATCCCAAAACGAAGTTTACTATGAGTTCTGATTGGTGTCCCACACTTAGTGTTCATTTGATTGCTATGGAATTCTCTGGAACAAATTATCATGCTTTAATCCCAGGGTTGATTTTGTTAGTCTTGTACGATTTTTAAAAATTGTTAATTAAAAATTTAGAGGTATGCCATACTCTGAAATAAAACTAAATTCAACCACCTTATATATTTTACAGGATACTTTCTCAATTCATTTGTCAGCAGGCAGGAACAGGAAGACAGTTTCCTTTAATGTTTCCTTTTTTTGTATGTGGTAGCGTGTTGCTGTGTCTTCTAGTTCTTCATAACTTTTCCATTGTTAGACATTTCCAGCTGAGGCAAAGGAGGATTGTATTTGATTTGCGGGGGGAGGGTAGAATGGCGTTTGGAGGCTTATAGGAGAAGGAGGCTATGGGAAGGATGGCAAAGGGGAGGGTGGGTACTGTGAAACTTTGTACTACAGCCATTTATTGGCCTCTTTCTCTATCCATCCTGCACCCCATTCGAAGCTGGCAGTGTAGAGGCAGAGTATCTTGTGAAAAGCTAAACAGAGAGGATCAGAAGAATGGAGACTTGAACTTTTAATAGCTCCTGTATTCTGCTTGATGGGAGAGCCTTTGGAAAAGATCACTAAACCACTCAGAGTTTATCCAAATGGATCAATCAGGGAGTTTTTCAATTTCCCTCGCATTTCTATCTTAGAAACTCCAAACATCCACACCAGAAAACTTACTCATCTCCCTAACAGGCATTAAAACTGTGGCATACACATATACACAGGAGTTCGAAGAAGGAAAGGATGAAGTTATATGTGTACTCCTGATTTTTTAAATGTAATATTTGCTTCGGGGTCTTCTTTCCCTTTTTCTTCTATCCTCTTTGGAATACTTCCTTTCACTTGCTAATTTATGATTCTCCTTCTAGAGACTGGGGAGGCTGGCTTTGCTGTTTTGCTCTTAGCAAGTGCAAGCTAGAATTGTGATTTCTTTCCGTCTGCTTAATTACAGAAATTCTACTGCAACCAAAATTTTTTGGATGCCACATAGTTTATTATCAAAAGATTTGACCGGAAACTCATTTTAGTGAGAGTGAATTAAAAAGAGCAGAGCCTGCCTTTTTAATTGCTGCCTTTTTAATTCCTGCCTCCCAGGAATGTTTTGAGGAAACATGAGAAATGATTGTGGGATAGTTTTTGTGATAGCTGCTATATAAATTCAAGATTATTATTTAATAACCAAGATGAAATCCTGTCTTTGAGAGAGATCTTTTCTGGGCCCTTTGTGCCTATGTATCTGAGAGGCAGATACACAGTGAGGCAGGTTAAGAGCAGGGTCTCTAGAGCCCTGCCCTGCCACTTACTAGCTGTGTGACTTTGGACAGATTACTTAAACTGTATGTGCCTTGATCTCCTTGTTTGTAAAGTAGGGATGATAAAAGCACCTATCCTAGTTGTTGTGAGACTTAAGTGAGTTAATTATGTAAAGTATGTAGAACGATGCCTGGATCATATTAAGTACCATATAATTGTTAGCTATTAATAATATCATTTTTCAAAATGTTAATAAAAGAAATTTTGTCATAATTTATTAGTATTGGCTATACTTGGATTAAAAAGTTATAGCTTTATACTTTTGTTTTAGGTATATTAACTATTACCTTTTTCTCATTATTTTGTTTACATTTTTGAAGGTTTCCCAATGAGTGGATCATGATGACCGTATTGTAGGGACTTGCCATAGTATGGCTGCTTCCCGATCTACTCGTGTTACAAGATCAACAGTGGGGTTAAACGGCTTGGATGAATCTTTTTGTGGTAGAACTTTAAGGAATCGTAGCATTGCTCACCCTGAAGAAATCTCTTCTCATTCTCAAGTACGGTCAAGGTCACCAAAGAAGAAACCAGAGCCTGTGCAAATTCAGAAAGGAAATAATAGTGGAAGAACTACTGATTTAAAACAGCAAAGTACTCGAGAATCATGGGTAAGCCCTAGGAAAAGAGGACTTTCTTCTTCAGAAAAAGATAACGTAGAAAGGCAGGCTGTAGAAAATTGTGAGAGAAGGCAAACAGAACCTGTTTCACCAGTTTTAAAAAGAATTAAGCGTTGTCTTAGATCTGAAGCACCAAACAGTTCAGAAGAAGATTCACCTATAAAATCAGACAAGGAGTCAGTAGAACAGAGGAGTACAGTAGTGGACAATGATGCAGATTTTCAAGGGACTAAACGAGCTTGTCGATGTCTTATACTGGATGATTGTGAGAAAAGGGAAATTAAAAAGGTGAATGTCAGTGAGGAAGGGCCACTTAATTCTGCAGTAGTTGAAGAAATCACAGGCTATTTGGCTGTCAATGGTGTTGATGACAGTGATTCAGCTGTTATAAACTGTGATGACTGTCAGCCTGATGGGAACACTAAACAAAATAGCACTGGTTCCTATGTGTTGCAGGAAAAATCAGTAGCTGAAAATGGGGATTCGGATACCCACACTTCAATGTTCCTTGATAGTAGAAAGGAGGACAGTTATATAGACCATAACGTGCCTTGCACAAATTCAGAAGTGCAGGTCAAGCTGGAGGACCACAAAATAGTAACTGCCTGCCTGCCTGTGGAACATGTTAACCAGCTGACTACTGAGCCAGCTACAGGCCCCTTTTCTGAAATTCAGTCATCTTTAAGGGATTCTGAGGAGGAAGTAGATGTGGTGGGAGATAGCAGTGCCTCAAAAGAGCAGTGTAATGAAAACACCAATAACGCCCTGGACACAAGTCTTGAGAATATGCCAGTCTCTGGAGAATCAGAACCATCTTCTGTTCTAGACTGTGTTTCAGCTCAAATGATGTCTTTATCAGAACCTCAAGAACATCGATATACTCTGAGAACTTCACCACGAAGGGCGGCCCCTACCAGAGGTAGTCCCACTAAAAACACTTCTCCTTGCAGAGAAAATGGACAATTTGAGGAGAATAATCTTAGTCCCAATGAAACAAATGCAACTGTTAGTGATAATATAAGTGAGTCTCCCAGAAATCCTGATGAAATTTCTCAGAGTGAAAAAGGGATATGTTGTGACTCTGAAAATAATGGGAGTGAAGGACTAAGTAAGCCACCCTCAGAGGCAAGACTCAATATTGGACATTTGCCATCTGCCAAAGAGAGTGCCAATCCGCACATTACAGAAGAGGAAGATGATGATCCTGATGTTTATTACTTTGAATCAGATCATGTGGCACTGAAACACAACAAAGAGTATGTGTAAATATGGTAACCATGAATTCTGCTTTGTTTATTATTCCCCACGTTTTCAGTATCTAGTCATAAATGTCTATTCCTAGTGTTTTTATTACAGCTAAAATGAATGCTTTAGCTGAAATTTTAGCTTTAATGTAATGATTTTCTCAACTCTTAAAAAAACTCCAAAAAAAGAAAGACTTTAAAACTCAACTTTATTACTCTTCTCAGTGACAATATGGTTTTCTAGATTTGGTTTTTCACACATCTCAGAAAAGACATGTAGAAACAGGGTTGATGGTGTTTTGTTTTTTAATAAGTTTTATACCATTTGAGTTAATTTATAAAATGGAAACATTGTTAGTTATCACAATACACTTTGATTTATAGTTGTAGAACGTTATGAAGTGTTTATGCCTACCAGATAGAGTAGAGCAACTGATGAGTGCTTAGACAACATCCAGATAAGGAAAATCTAGCAGGCTACAAATCTACTTTTATCTTAGTTGCTTATATCTAATTTCCAATTAAAACTTTTGATTTAAAGTGTGCTTTATGCATCATTTTTCACTTTTGTGATTTAGAGAAGTAGATATTACTGTTAATACTATGACAGCTAGTTGTATGTCATAATTAGCATATTAGAAAGAGCCTGCTCCATAGTTTACATAGAGCATTTTGAGACAGCTTTTTCCTGATTCTAAATTACAAGGGGAGACTATATCTTAAAATACTTTCAGTTCTCAACCCTTGTGATAAAGGCACTTTTTAAAATAAAGAATTAAGTGTCCAAATTTATCACAGTTTTGCTTAGATTTCCTTTGAAGTATTCTTGGCGGTAACACAGATGAATTGGAGCTATGTCTAAATAAACCTGAAAGGAACTGTTAACAAACAGTGCTTATCATAAATGTCATGATAACCAACAGTGAAAGATACATTTATATATAAGTTAATCACCTTTACTTCTACAGAGCAGGCTTTTGAATTAATATCCCAATCAGATTATACAGACTGCATTAAAATACTGATTTGAAGAACCTTTGTAATGTTTTTGTTGTGGTAGTTGTCAGATCCTGGTATGTATCAGGTCAAAGTATCAAATCCTGGTTGTGGAACATAATAAGTTTTTGCCGTGTATTGTAGATAGTTCAGATTTTGGATATGATAATATGGTGGCCTTTTAGTATAGGTCTCTTTACTAAAAATTTTCGTCTGTTTTCTTTGTAAATAGTATTTTAGTATAGGGTTTAATAGAGAGGTCCTTTTATCTGAGCACTTTATTCATTTATTTTGTGGAACTGTTAGCATTTTCATGTATTTAAAGTGTTTTAAAGTCCAATTTGAGGTAGAAAACTTGTAAGTGAAGTTTTTTCTATTTTAGGTTAGTTGAGTTCTTACCATCAGTATTATGTGTCAGTTTTTAAAAGTATCACTTATCTCTAGGCACAAAGGAGCAGAGCATATGTCTTGGGGAAATACCAAAAGCTCAAAAAATGTGCATTTTTACAAAATGATATTTGGCTAATTCTGTTCTTTGCTTATTATTGTTTCTTTGGCGAAAGAGATGCTCTCTTAAGGCTTAGCTGGTTATTGATGATGGAAACTATTTTCCCATTAATTATGTTACTTTTTTTGTAAGAGCTTTCCTGATGATGATTCTGAAGGATGATGATGTTCTTATAAACAATTGTCTCAAGATAGTGGCCATAACACTTAAAAAGTGATGTTCTGTATTCCTAAGCCTTTGGGAATGAGAGCAATACAGTTTCATGGGTTCCTTAGGATATACAGAGTCCTATGAAATTTGGATGTTAGTTGCTTTGTTAGGACAGTGTTCTCAAATTAATGCCTTATTGGGTGACTTTGGGCAAAAGAAATCAGTCCTTGCTTTTTTACCTTGCTCCAAGACTTTTGAAGAGAGCACCTTTTGACACTTCACTTTTAACTTTTTTTTTTTTCCCCAAAGGAAGCAGATCAGGAGAAATGAGATGAAGAGAGGGGTCATCTTGATTAGCATCTTGGTTAGAGATAATTTAAGGAAAATTGGGAGAGGGTAAATTTGATCATGTCAGATGTAATCTCTTCAGTAAAGTCCCTATTCCTATGCTTTTTGTGTAGAGCCAAGAGATGATTGGATGTAGTGTTGGCTCTTTTTACCCAAATTGTCATTGTTAAGAATAGCATCATGATACGTCTAATGCTTTCGAGTCTCAAGTAAATTTCTGGCAGTTTGAAATTGTTATTAAAAGGCACTTGGGGTAAAGAAAAAAAAGGCACGGGGTAGATGGATTATTATCTTCCTGCATACACAGATGTGCATACACCACCTATCAAATTTTTTTTTTTCTTTTTTATTCTTCTCATGCTGGAAAATTTCTCCAGATAATTATCTTTCGAAACTGGGAATTGGCCATTGCCCAGCCTACACGTGAATATCTTTACAGGTAGGGAATGAGTACTTCCTGATAGCCAGTTTAAAAAATACGTTATTAATAGAAAACACTGAGCATGGCTTAGTTCTTTGGAGCCAGGAGGACATGGCTCTTCTTTGTTCCAGTTCAACTCTCCTCTAAATTAACATTGATTAGTTCATCAGCAACCTTCTGTTCTAGCATTCAGCCTATAATTTATCCATCTTGCTTGTAAGCATATCACATGTAGAGTCGTCTCATCACTTGTAAATGTTATTGTGTGTAGAGTCCTAGCCTTAGACCTGATTCGTGGAAATTAGGTCATAGGCAAGAGAAATGAATCTGCAGATGTTCTGGGTACTTACCTTGTTTCCTCTCTAGATGCCACCCCTCTTCTCCAGCACATAAACCCACAGTGTGCTTTTATATATTTATTTTTCCAAATGAAGAACTCCTCTATGAGTAAAGGACTAAAGAGTATATTTTTCTCTGGCAAAATTCCGGCTGTGGATTGTTTTACTAGATGTGCCTTCTCAAAGATTAGGGGCTGGGCAATCAAAAGAGATATATTTTGTCTCAAAACTCTCTGATCTTCAAGATTGATGGATTCTGTTAAAGTGGTAGATAATACCTAGTGACTCTCTTTTTGGCCTAAATAGCCAGACTGACTGAGATCATGTACTTAACTGTGGATTGCCCTTTCTGTTTGGGAATTGATCTTTTGCTCATTTTGAATCAGAAGCACTGAAACTGATCTCTAAGTTTTCAAGTTCTGGCTCTAGGGAGAGCAGATATGGAAGATTTTGGGTCCTGGGCTTTAATGTTCAGAGCTTTTCTTCCATTTCACAAGGCAATCACTGGAAAATAAAATTTCAAGTGAAAATGTGATTTGTTCAGTCACCTCTGAATTCTTATTGTGCAAGAGTAGTTAAATTTATATTTGAAGGGCCTTGTATAGTTTCAGTTAAGGATCTTGTAACCTGTCATGAAGAGATAGAGGGTGAAAAGTCAGATTCAGGGTTTCTCGATTCTTGAGGTCTCACAAAAGATTAACTCACTGATAGTATTGCCAATGTTTATACCAATTTTTAAGTGTCTAGATAATGAAAGTGTATGAGTAAGAAACTTCTTGCTCATCTAAGAGTATTGCTCATGTAGTCTCCAGGTAAGAATCTAATTTTCAAGCCATATTAGAGAATATTTACAAGAATTGTAGTTTCAAACTTGGTTCTCTGAAAATGTTAATGTACTAAATAATTATGATATATCCTGTTGCACCATGCTTATGATGAACCGTTTGATATCTTTATCAATTTCAGAAGCTGCATAGAGAAAATCCTCATCAGTTCTTACAGACTCACTTCCTGTGAGACTACTTTTACTGTTTGTCAAAGAATTTCTTTCAAGGGGCCAGAAAACTCCAAGACTAGGGATGGATTTTGCTTAAAAGCACTAGAGGAGTCATCCTGCACTGGATAAAATAATTTTACCTTTGTACTGTGGTTTATCATTTACAAAGCAATTTCATCTAGTTTCTCATTTGACACCCACAACAACTCGAAAGGAGACAGCATAGGTGGCATTGTGCACTCCTCATTTCCTCACTCATAATTAAGGTTTTTAAGTTATTTAAGTATCATGATGAATTATTGGTAGAAATGGGATTAGAACTCCTATCTTCTAATTCATAGTCTGACCTATACTTGGTTACCTCATCCAATAAGGACTTGTTCCGTGGACTTTTGGGTTTCTAGGCTGAGAATTCACATGGAGCAGATCTTGGGTACTCAGTTTTCAAAATTCTTTAGCCCGAGTTTAAGCTCTGTAACTGTAATCATGATTACTTGGTTTTATCTGTCAGAGAAGCAGCATTATAGGTAAGTAACCTGTTCTATTTATTGAATGAAATACTTTCCTGTTCATCATTTTGAAGAACATTTTGTTTGTGTGTCTATGAAGAATAACTGCCCTGTGCAAGCTGGGGAACTAAAACTGCGGCTATAGCTTGACTTTGAATAGAGGATTTGGATAGTTTGTAACAAATACTTTGGGGAGTGTTTAGAATGCAGTTAGGTATATTAAAGTCAGAGGTTACTAGGGAAAGCTCATGCTTGGTATACCTTGTCAACTCATTGGAAAAGGCTGTGGGCTATAGTAGGCAGATTGGCTCCGGGAGTTTGGCACAAAGAATAACGGGAAGAGGGAAATAACTGTCCTAAGTATAAAATTTTTGGTTGTAAGTGGAGTAAGCCATTGACTAATCAAAATATTCAGTGAATTCTTTGTTTTTTCCTGTTTTTTAAAAATTTTTTGAGGAAGATTAGCCCTGAGCTAACATCTGTTGCCAGTCTTCCTCTTTTTGCTGAGGAAGATGGGCCCTGGTGCCCATCTTCCTCTACTTTATATGGGACGCCGCCACAGGATGGCTTGACAAGCGGTGCATCCGTCTGCGCCCAGAATCCGAATCTGTGAACCCCGGGCCGCCGGAGCGGAGCGCGTGAACTTAATAGCTACGCCACAGGGCTGGCCCCTGTTTTTTTCTTTGAATACCAACATCTTTTATTTCAACTGATGTGAATAGTTTCTAAAAGTGATTCTCTGCTGTAATCCAAGTATATTTGTACCCGAGTATAATTTAACCTTTTCTTCTGGATTTAGGGTTATCTTTGCTGACAGAGGTTATGTAGTGATACTTTTCTGGCATCACTGCCAGAATAGGTCTGTTTTCACCTATGTTAAATGATTTGGGCTTCTCTGCTTTTTATGTTCTTATAATTAGGCTTCTTTTCTATGTTCTTTTCAAGTTCCATGGCTTCTTATAATTTCTTCTTTTTTGGCGGCTTTCATTAGTCGCTTGTGTTATCATGGTGTGCTATCATGGTACTTTCCTGTAATAACTCAGCCTTCCTTTCTAATTGACTGTTTTTAGTTCTCTTTAAACTTGGAAATCAGAGTAACCAAGCTTATCAAAATTAAGTCTCATGATTCTTGAGTGATACACTGAGGAATTTCTCTTTGAATGGATAGAGAAGCATTTGTGCATGGGATTTTTTTTTGTGTGTGTGTGTGAGGAAGATCAGCCCTGAGCTAACATCCATGCTAATCCTCCTCTTTTTGCTGAGGAAGACTGGCTCTGAGCTAACATCTGTTGCCAATCCTCCTCCTTTTTTTTTTCCCCCAAAGCCCCAGTAGAGAGTTGTATGTCATAGTTGCACATCCTTCTAGTTGCTGTATGTGGGACGCCGCCTCAGCATGGCCGGAGAAGCGGTGTGTCGGTGCGCGCCCAGGATCCGAACCGGGGCCACCAGTAGCAGAGCGCATGCACCCAACTGCCAAGCCACAGGGCCCGCCCAGGATGTTTGTTTTAATTGTGTGTTTTCTTGTTTGCTTGTTTTCTGGTTTGGAGATTATGTCTTATGTAAGTTACCAGACATCTTAATTCTGGATAAACAATTGTTTCTTTATAAATAGCAATAAATACTCATTAGCAGTAAAACCCATCTAAACAATTATCCTTTATTTGAGACCAATTGAAGCTTAGCCTTTAGTTGCAGGAACTTTATTTCAGTAGTTTTTATGGTAGGCTCAAAAATATTGTATTTTTACATATTAGTAAGCAGATTATACCATATATACTATTTCTGTGATAATTCATGTGATTAGATAGTGTATTATAATGTATCATAATGGGAAAATCTGTCTTGTAGATCTGTCTTGTGACCTTTCAACTCTGTCTGTTTTCCTGGGATCTGTTTACCACTGTTTCCTTTATATTATTATGGAAGTTGCTTCTACTTGTCTCTTTAATCTCCGATTTTAACATAGGGAAATTTGTAAAGTGGTGAGAGGAGAGTAATTTGTTCAAGAGTCTCAATAGGGGCCGGCCCCTTGGCTTAGCAGTTGGGTGCGTGCGCTCCGCTGCTGGCGGCCCGGGTTCAGATCCCGGGCGCGCAGCAACGCACCGCTTCTCCGGCCATGCTGAGGCCACGTCCCACATACATCAACTAGAAGGCTGTGCAGCTATGACATACAACTATCTACTGGGGCTTTGGGGGAAAAATAAATAAATAAAATTAAAAAAAAAAAAGAAGAGTCTCAATAGGCAGAAATCTCTGTAGTGTGTTATGATTTAATTTTCACATGTCTAGTAATATTTGTATGGTGGGCAATGTAAATATGTTGTTAAGAGTCTGGATTTTGTTCTCTTTATTTAAAAAGTGTTGAAATTTGTTCTGACAGGCAGTTAATTAGCTTGATAATAAGCTTGATCCTGTTAGGGCTTCTGTTTTAGCTCTGTTAGGGGAAGTCCAGAGTCCAGAATACCCAGTATTCTGGGTGTAGTTTCACCATACTTCTATGGCATGGCCTTTCTGGTGTCTCATTTATAAAGGTCTTTACTCTCCCTGGGTGAAACCTGATGAACCTAGCCTCGTGAGAACACTGGTAGTTGTTCCATGTACAGCTCCTTGGTAGTTGTTCTTTGCTTGGTTTCCTGGAATCTCATGTTTTACACATGCAGCTTTATATTCAGCCAAAGACTTAAGGAGACTTCTATGCGATTTCTGTGTTTTCTGTCTTTTTATGTTTTGCTTTTTGCTCTTTGGTGCTCTGTCCCACAAATTCCAGCTGCCTCAGCTTCCCCAAACTCTGTTTTCTGTCTCTGCTCATCAAGACCCCTTCCTGTTCCATGGCACTGACAGTATCTCCATGTAGGAAGTGAGTGGGATCATAGGGCTTATCTCATTTGTTTGCCCTCTCTCACACATCACAGTCCTGCACTGTCTGGTGTCCAGTGTCTAACAATAATTGTTTCTAGGTTTTCTCCAGGTTTCTAGTTCTGTATGGCAGGAGAGTATTTGGTGTTAGTTATTTTGTCATGACTGGAAGCAGAAGTCTCTCATTTAATTTTAATATGCATTAGGTATGTTTTCTTCTTATGACAATCAACCCCAACCTGCAGTTTTGACCATTCGGAAATTATTTTTTGCTGACACTCTTGTGACAATGAGGGCTAGTTTTTAGTTATAGCTTAAAAATTCGTTTACGCAACTTCTTTTTCTAAGAAGCTAAAGTCAGAAATTGGAATAATACCAATTTGAATTGAACGATGAAGGTAAAAGAGACTTGACATTTAGTTGTGTTGATGCGATGTTGCTGTGCAGAAGTAAAAATTGGGTTACTGGTTCACAGAGTTCGTGAGGATGGTTAAAAGAGAAAGTGACACACAAGAAGAAATAATGTTTACTAGGTTTGAAATGGTACCCTTAAGAGATTAAGGAGTAATGTACCTGAGTTTTAGTTAGCTGCTTTCCTTAGATCCTTTAAGTTTTTTTTACTGGACCAGATTTGCTGTATTATATTTTCAGAAAACTGTGGTGAATATGCTCTTTTTATGACTATCAGTTTAATCTAGTTTCTTGTAAATGTTTTTTTCTTAAGTAAAATTAAATGTAGAATATTTTGCAGAAATTTATTTTCCCTGGTACTGTAATTCTTACCATTTGTATTAAGTTGGAGAAATTTGATTCAACTTTTCTTTCTTTCTTTTTTTTTTTGCTACTTTTCACTTGTCCTGTATTATCCTTCCCTTTAATTTTTAAATGTATTTTTTATCATATTATTTTAATTAACAGTTCTTAGAATATAAAAGCCTAAGATTATTTTGTTACGTTTAAACTTTTAGTTGGAGGGAAAGAGTCATACTAACAGTTTATTGGCAATGAGTATTTTGTTATGTTTAAACTTTTAGTTGGAGGGAAAGGGTCATGCTAATAGTTTATTGGCAATGAGGGTAGGAAGTGCAATTGAAAAAGATTACAACCAAAACCTAAAATATCTTTTTTTTTTTTAAACTTTTTTTTAATAATTTTATTTATTTATTTTTTCCCCCAAAGCCCCAGTAAATAGTTGTATGCCATAGCTGCACATCCTTCCAGTTACTGTATGTGGGACGCGACCTCAGCATGGCCGTAGAAGCGGTGCGTCGGTGCGCGCCCAGGATCCGAACCCAAGCCGCCAGCAGCGGCACGCGCCCACTTAACCGCTAAGCTACGGGGCCGGCCCTTAAAATATCTTCTTAATAAACATTTCAAAACATAGACATGGATGTGAAGAGTCAAGTTAAATGAAGCAAGTATAATATTTTATGTCATAAGTAATGTTTTTTTTAAGGCACCAATCATGACTAGATAATGTTTTTATTTTTAAAATCCTATCTCGTGTAAATCTAGAATCTCAATATTTTAAAAAATTTTATTTGTAAATTATTTACAAAGGTTGGACTAGATTTGAGGAACATTCCAATCCCCTTCCATTTCCATTTTTTACCTGGCAGTATGACGCTAGATAAAATGTTTTTAACTTCTGTGGTTGTCAGTTTTCTCATCTATAAATAAAGGTTGGCACAACTTGATTTCTGTAATTCTAATTGTTTCACATGTATATATGTATGTACGTATGTATATATGATTTAAAATTCTCTTTCTCTGCCCTTTCCCTTACTTTTGACACTGCTCAAGCTTCAGTTATTGATTTTTTCTTATTTTGCGTGCTCTCTGTGGGTATTCTCACTTACTGCTGTGGCATAAATTACCATCTACATACTGATGGATTTCCACAAGTATATCTCCAGTCAGATTATTCTTGAGCCTCAGACTGTTTACAAGATATCTTCATTTGCATGTCCCGCAGTAAACTCAGTGAAACATGTCTGAAACTGAATTTATAATTGCTTCCTCCACATACACCTAATATTCAGCACTATCTTTTTACTTAATCAGTAGTGTTTTTCACTTGCCAAGTCTAGAAAAATGGCAGTAATCTTCAATTACTTCTTCACTATACCCTTCTTTCCCATCAGTGTTATTGTTTCAACTTTATTTCTTTCTTCTCAGTGCCACTTTCTTAAATTTAGGTCACTATCATCTCTTTTCTGGATTATTGGAAATTCTTGCTTAATTGCCTTCCATGGTACTAGTATACTGTTTCCCCAGTGGACTCCTCTACTGTAGCTGCAGTGAATGTCCTTAGAACAAAATCTACTCTTTAAAATGAATTATGGCATGTTTTTTTGTGTGTGTGTGAGAGAAAGATCAGCCCTGAGCTAACATCCGTGCTAATCCTCCTGTTTTTTTTTTTTTTTGCTGAGGAAGGCGAGCTCTGAGCTAACATCTATTGCCAATCCTCCTCCTTTTTTTCTCCCCAAAGCCCCCCAGTAGATAGTTGTATGTCATAGTTGCACATCCTTCTAGTTGCTGTATGTGGGACGCGGCCTCAGCATGGCCAGAGAAGCGGTGCGTTGGTGCGTGCCTGGCGTCCGAACCCAGGCCGCCAGTAGCAGAGTGCGTGCACTTAACCGCTAAGCCACAGGGCTGACCCATATTGCGTGTTTTTTAAACATTCTTTTTTACTATCTGCCTCTCACTCTATATTCTAAACAGATTAAATCTTTAGTTTCTCAATTATGTTCTTTCACTCTAGGCTTTCTCGTATGCTTAACTGCCTGCTCTAGTCCACCTTACCCCCATTTCCCTGGTTATTTTCCTTTGTCTGCAAAGGGGGAATCTCTGAGAAATCTTTCCTGTCTTCCCAGAGCTGATTAATTACTCCTTGTGTGCTCTATATTAGCAGATTATAATTTTCTGTGAACATGTACAACAGATCTCAAGCTCTGTGAGGGAACTGTGTCATTCTAGTAGGTTGATGTATCATCAGAGCAATGTCAAGCCTTATCCTGGTTTGAAAATGTCAGAAAAATTTAGCATGCTTTTCATAGTAGAAATTTTTTTATACCATTAGTTTGACTTTTAAGATTCTGAGTTTCTGGAGTTAGTATTAGTGGTGATTTCCTTTTTTAACTTTTGGAAAAATCTAGTCTAACTTTTCAAAAGAAAAAATGAATAAGCTGCATAATCATTTCACTAAACTCAGGAATTGGGGAGAGATGGGGCTGGTAGAAGGGTGTGTCTCGTGATCAGAGATGGTTGTCTGTACACATTACCTGGTGGTAAAATAGTGTTTTTACATGGCTGTATAAAAAACGTAAGCTCAGTTGTTAATACCGGACCCCAGAGAGAGGAAGTAGTTGTATTATAAAGCAAATTTACAAGTTTGTTATGATCAGAATGTTGCATATGGTTTCAAATATATTTTTACAATCTATTTTTGCCAATAGGCCTTAAAAAGCATACAAAGTGGTACGAATTTGGTTGAGGTTGTCTTTATTGAATTGAAGGACTTGAAAGAAACTGTGTATCCCTGTCCATTTATGTGTATCTAGCCTATTATTTAAAGATTTTTCAAGAGATGATATTACTCAGCTTTCTCTGTGTAAACTCATAATTTTGTGTAGATGCTAGAAATAATTGAGAATGACAAGACATGTCCTGTGCCTTTGAAGTTATTGTGAAATTGTATATAGATAGCTTAACAGATATTTAGTTTGGTTATATTTGAAGTGTGTTGGCTGTTAGAGTATTAGTTTATAAATAGAAATTACTAGCTTGTCTCTACTGTATGAAACTTTTATGTATTTGCAATTCCAGAGTAGAAGGTGAATTTTTTAGATGTTACAGTGGATTGTTTCTTAGAATGGGTAATCTAAAACTCTGGTGTAAGGAAAATATGTGAATCTTGATCTAATTGGTGGTCAGGACTTTTTCTAGATGTTTGTGCAACTTTTATAATATCGACCACAATACAGTTGCATTCAGCTTCCTATTTTAAGAGGGAAAACTCAAGAATTCTGTTGAATAGATTTAGATGAACAGGTACTAGGAACAAGTTGAAAGGTCATCTTTTAAGGTTTATTATCACAAGAAACTCAGACTCTTTAGAGAGGGAAAAAAACCCACATTTTTTTGAAGGCTGTAAGAATGTGGATTAAAAAAAAAAAATACGGCTACATTCTTCTAAAAATTCTGGGGCCGACTCGGTGGCCTGGTGCTTAAGTTCGGTGTGCTCTGCTTTGGCGGCTTAGGTTCGCAGGTTTGGATTCTGGTTGTGGACCTACACCACTCATCAAGCCATGCTGTGGCAGTGACCCACATACAAAATAGAGGAAAGATTGGCACAAGTGTTAGCTCAGGGCCAATCTTCCTCACCCCCCAAAAAAAAATCCATGAAAGCCTTTATATGATATTTCAAAAGGTATTCAATTTGAATACAGGATATTCAGTTTGAACATAAGGTATTAAAATCCAGTAACTAGTAAGGAACCTCAGTAGCTTATTTAAAATCAGCAAGGGAAATAAAGTCAAAGTAGTCAGAGCTTGTTTTAGTAAGAGCTTGTTGGTTGCAGGAATCAGAAACCCATTCAAAGTATGTCAAATAAAAAAATGTTTATTTTAAATAAATAGTAGATAGTCTTATGAATATCCAAAGTCAGTAAATAAGGTCTAGCCAGGCTTTGTGAAATTGTAACTTGTCAGTGTTCAAGATAATACTGTCTTACTTCTGCTTTTCTCTGTGTAGTACAGACTGGTTTTTCTTTTGTTAACTGTTTTTTGTACACTTTCCCCCTTCTTTCCCCCATAATTTCAGTTTGCAAATGGCAGTGACGTGCTTGCGCTGGTCTCAACTCTACGTGATCTTTCTTTTCCAGAGCCTCTTCACATTCTCTAAAGAGAACCTAGTTATTGACTCTCTAGTGGATTGACTCCCTTGGGTCAGGTTTCCATCCTTGGCAAAATTATCGATGTTAGGGGGTGGAGCTATTGGCCGAGGGTAGAGGGGTAAGCAAAGGCTGCCTTGGCCTGCCCCTTCCACAAAGACTTCTTCCAGAAAAGAGGTTGATGGGCAGTGTAGGCTTCAAAACATGCCTGTTATAGACCATTTGATGTTTAGGGTCAAATTGTATTCTTGACCGTTTAGTTGTGTATGAAATGGGTTATGGGAACCCTCATACATTGCTAGTGGGAATGCAAAATAAAATGGTGCACCCACTTTGGAAATGTATTTGGTGGTTCCTTGATAAGTTAAACAAAATTACCATATGATCCAGCAATTCCACTTTTAGATATATATTGAAAAGAATTAACAGCAAGTGTTCAAATAAAAACTTTTACACAGATGTTCCTGGCAGCACTGTTCACAATAGTCAAAAGTTGGAAACAACTCAGATGTCCATTAACTGGTGAATGGGTAAACAAAATGAGGTATTATCAATACAATGGAATATTATTCAGCCTTAAAAGGAATGAAGTACTTTTACATGTTACAACATGGATGAATCTTGAAAACGTTATGCTGAGTGAAAGAAGCCAGACACAACAGGTCACATATTATATGATTTTATTTATATGAAATATCCAGAATAAGCAAATTCATAAAGACAGCAGATTTATGGTTGCCCGGGGCTGATGGTTGCACAACATTGTGAATGTAGTAAATGCCACTTGATTGTGTGCTTTAAAATGGTGAATTTTATATTATGTGAATTTTGACACAATAAAAAGAAAGCCAAAAAAAAGGATTGGTGAGGTATGTGTATACCAGGGCATACTCGAGATAATCCACTGGGAGATAGGAAGAAAATGCTATTTATATGTATTTTTCCTCTTAAGAATTTCTGGGGTTCTTTGTATATATTTATAATGTATATAATAAGTACAGTAAAATGTGTAATTTATAAGTAAGTATACATATTGGAAGCATGTGCCACAATTTTTGTTTTATTTTTTACCTGTAGAGGTGCTTAGTGCAAAAAATATGGAAATCACTGTTTTTAACACGGAAAAGCCAATTACTGATAAATCATTAATTTTTTGCTTTAGTGTTTAGAAGGAGTTTTAAAAGATATTATTAGATTCTCTCTTGAAGTAGACCGGTTATAGAATCCTAATAATATACTTAGAGAAACTACAGAGCTCAGCTGACATTCACTTAACAGTCTTGAAAATAACTTGGGTTGCATTTAGCCAAATTGTGTGGTCTATTATAATTGGACTGACATTTTAAGTATGACTGTTATTCCTAAGAAGAACACCAAGAGGTCTTGGGAATTAGAGATTTGTGAATATCTTCATACTGGGAAACTGTGAGACCAATAATACTAATGATAGTAGATATGAATACTGGGTATTTAAATAAAAATGAACTATTTTGGGGAAAGGAGTCATGATTTCTGCAAGGACAGGGATAGGAAGCATGCCTGGGTAATTAATGAGAATTTTTTCTCAAGAGATAAATTGTTAATAAGATAAAGAAAACTTAGAGTGTATAACGTATATAGACTTTAAAAGCCTTTGAGAAGGTTCCATGTAATTATGGTCATTTCCTTTTTAATGTGTGATTAAAAAGAAATATTAGTTAATTTGAGGCGGCCTTTGATGTACAGGAGTTACATAGTGGTTATATTAGGTACCATGTGACTATAAGGTAGTACTACTGATTTTTTAAGCTTTATTAAAAAAGCAAAAACAAGTGGAATGATATCAGTACTTTACTTTGCTAGACTCAACTATGATTGCTCAAAATGTTTTTGGAACTCAACTTTTGGAACAGTTTGCAGAATATCCTCAGTGGTAGTTCTTTTTAAAGGATATTTAATTTTTACTAGGATTCTCAATCAAGTTTGGTGCAGAAATATAACACAGAGAAATATATATTCTTTGTGTCAAAAATGAAATATAGGGGCCAGCCTCGTGGCTGAGTGGTTCAAATTCTGTGTGCTCCGCTTCAGTGGCCCGGGTTCGTGGGTTCAGATCCTGGGCACGGACCTACTCCACTCATCAGCCATGCTATAGAGGCATCCCACATACAAAATAGAGAAAGATTGGCATAGATGTTAGCTCAGGACAAATCTTCCTCACTGAAAAAGAATATATGTATAAATAATGAAACTGACGTCCTTTGATCCCTCATTAACCTGAACTAAATGTGACTCATAAACTTAGCTCTGAAGAATTTCACAACAACTGTATAGCTATTTTGCATATGCATCATTTAGTGCTAAACAGAGTAGAACAATGTTAATTTAACTATCTTCTTTCCTGGATTGTGAGTTTCTTGAAGCTAAGGACCATGTTTGTTGATGTAGTTTCTCCACATTGATTTTTTTTTTTTTTAAAGATTTTATTTATTCATTTTTTCCCCCCAAAGCCCCAGTAGATAGTTGTATGTCATAGGTTCACGTCCTTCTAGTTGCTGTACGTGGGACCCGGCCTCGCGTTGGACGGAGAAGTGGTGCCCTGGGGTGTGCCCGGGATCCGAACCCGGGCCGCCAGCATCAGAGCGCGTGCACTTAACCGCCAAGCCACGGAGCTGGCCCTCCACATTGATTTAATTGTTGCCATCCTTGTTAAAGATTGAGAATATTTTATAGGCTTTTTTCCCCCTTCTTTGTCTTATTTTTTTGAATTATTATAGTAAAAAATTCTGGGAAATCATTATGTTTATAGACCCTCCTCCTTAATGCTTATATTCCGTAATTCTGCGTCTGTTTAATTTTGAGTGACCCCTGACTATCCCAAGGTCATTTACTGTGATGATGGTATTGCTGTTTTTTTGTTAGGTGGGAAGAAGGCTTCCTCAAATCGTTTGATCTGCAGATCATCAATTGTGAAAGCAAAGAGAAAGAGAAGAGGGAGCACCTGGGGCTGCACTGGTGCAGAGGGTCTGATGGCTCTGGATGCCTCTGCTATTGCTGCCATGCTGTGCAGTCTTCATTCCTTCATTCACCCCATTCATTAATGCTTCTCTGAAGAATGTTATTTTCACATTTACTTCACTAATATTAGAAGTCGATTTTAACTTCTGGTTCCTTGGCCATGGTTAGAATCTGAAGTTATGTTTTGATTTGCAAGTAGATCAACATGAATATTGTGGGGGCTTTGAAACTTGAAGCTAGGCACACCCTGGGCTCTTGCCTCTTTGTTTTATTACTCTTTTCTGGCATAACACTGTACTCACTTCTGATTTTTATATCCAGTCATCCTTGTTATCTTTAAGATGAAGATACAGTAGGTAATAAAATCGTTTAATTAGTAAATGACTAGAGTATATCTAGGGTTCACTGTGGTGGGAGTCAACTCCTAGGAGTGGAAGTGGCAGAGCTATTATGCTAATTGTACATGTAATAAGCTTTTATTTTTCTCTTTGAAATTAGAGGTACAGCAAAATTGTTTGTTTTCTATTATGACCTACTAGATAAAAAGATTTATTTTAACACTTTACATACAGTTGGTGTAATGATAATGGTTTCAGAGGCTATTTTATCCCTCTCAGTTTATAGGTATAAAGAACTAGACCAGAAAAGATGAATCATGTTGAAGATTTCAGAATTAGTGGCAGGATTGCCACTTGTTCCATGTTTCCTCACTCACATGTCAGGCATTTTCTACTCTTGATTCCTTATAAAAGTTTTAAATTATTATTATTGTTATTATTTTGGTCTGCATAACAGTCCTGAGGATATGTTAGTCAAATTTCACTACCCCAGTGAAGAAACCATAAAATTCTCCTATATTTTATTTATATATGTATGTATGTATGTATGTATGTGAGGAAGATCAGCCCTGAGCTAACATTCATGCTAATCCTCCTCTTTTTGCTGAGGAAGACCAGCTCTGAGCTAATATCTGTTGCTAATCCTCCTCCTTTCCCCCCGCCAAAGCCCCAGTAGGTAGTTGTATGTCATAGTTGCACATCCTTCTAGTTGCTGTATGTGGCATGTGGCCTCAACATGGCCGGAGAAGCGGTGCGTCGGTGCGCGCCCGGGATCCGAACACGGGCCGCCAGTAGCGGAGCACACGCACTTAACCGCTAAGCCATGGGGCCGGCCCCCTCCTACATTTTTTTGTTGGACTTTTTTAGTATAGTTTTAGATTTACGGAAAAATTAAGAAGAAAGTACACAGAATTCCCATATACCCTGCGCCCAGATTTCTCTAGCAACATCTTATATTAGTATAATATATTTGTTATAATTAATGAATTGATACATTGTTAACTATATTATAATATAGTTCTAATTAACTAATACATATAATATATAATATAATAAAGCCCACACTTGATTGAGTTCCTTAGTTTTTACCTAATGTCTTTCTGTTCCAGAATCCAATCTGGGATACCACATTACATTTTTTTTTTAATTTTATTTATTTTTTTCCCCCAAAGCCCCAGTAGATAGTTGTATGTCTTAGCTTCACATCCTTCTAGTTGCTGTATGTGGGACGCGGCCTCAGCATGGCCAGAGAAGCGGTGTGTCGGTGTGCGCCCGGAATCCGAACCCAGGCCGCCAGCAGCAGAGTGCGCACCCAACTGCCAAGCCACGGGGCCAGCCCCCCATTGCATTTTATTTTCATGTCTCCTGAGGCTTCTCTTGGCTGTGGCAGTTTCTCAGACTTGCCTTGTTGACGACCTGGGCAATTTTGAGGGATACTGGTCAGGTATTAATAGATGCCTCTCTATTGTAGTTTGTCTGATGTCTTCTTCGTGATTAGACTGGGGTTGTGGGTTTTGGAGAGGAAGACCACAGAGGTAAAGTGCCATTTATATCACATCATACCCAGAGATATACTGTTAATATGATTGTTGCTGTTGGTGTTGACTTTGATCACCTGGCTGAGGTAGTATTTGTCAGGTTTCTCCACTGTAGAGTTACTCTTTTTTCTTCCACCTTTCCATGTTGTATTCTTTGGAAAGAAGTCACTGCACAGCCGACACTTAAAAAGAGTAGAGTATCTACGTAAATGATTTGGATTCTTCTGCATGGGAGATTTTTTTTCTCTTTTCTTTCATTCATTTATTCAAGCATTTGTTTGTATCAGTATAGACTCATACATATTTATTTTATACTTTGGGTTATAATTTAGTAGTACTTTATCTTGTTGCTCAGATTGTTCCATTGGGAACCTTTCTGTTGGTGCCTCTGTCCTACCAGGTGATATGTTTTTGTTTTGTTTGCTTGTTTTTTGAGTACTTTCTTACTCTCTGGCGCTTCAGAATACTCCAGGCTCATTTTGTATATTTCCTACCCCAGTCCTAGAATCAGCCGTTTCTCCAAGGAAACCTGGGTCTCTTTATCACAGAATGGTGTTAAAAACCAGTATTTGGGTGCTATGTGTGCTTATTGCTACTGGGGTGTTGTTGCTTTTTTTAGCTGTTTCAGGTGTCAGAGCAAGAAAAAAATATATAGATATGGGCCGGCCCCGTGGCTTGCTGGTTGGGTGCGCGTGCTCTGCTACTGGCGGCCCGGGTTCGGATCCCGGGCGTGCACCGACGCACCGCTTCTCCAGCCATGCTGAGGCCGTGTTCCACATACAGCAACTAGAAGGATGTGCAACTATGACATACAGCTATCCACTAGGGCTTTGGGGCAAAGAAAAGGAGGAGGATTGGCAATAGATGTTAGCTCAGAGCCGGTTTTCCTCAGCAAAAAGAGGAGGATTAGCACGGATGTTAGCTCAGGGCTGATCTTCCTCACACACACACACACACAAGTATATATATATATATATGTACACACACACACTAACCTGTGTATCTGTTCACATATCTATAAATCTATATGTAATAATCTGTATCTAAACTAAGCTAAATCTGAGTTCATATTTTGACTCTGCGTCTAATCCGTTATATTATCACTTAGATCATTCTAGCCTCTTTCCATTGCTTATTGGTAAACTCCAGCAGTGACAAACCTGGCTCTCTCCATTTGCCATCCATTTACTTAATTTTCAGTTCTAGTATGCATGTATAGTAGTATCAGAATTGTTAGCCTATATCCCCATGGAAAATAACTTTATCAACCAGAGAATAGTTCTTATGTGCAAGTCCTTTTAGTTTTATAGATACTACTCATTTCCAAGGTTACCTGGATCAGGACCTTTTCCTTCTGCTCCCTTTGGTGAGGTTATTCATGCGTTTGTAATACAGTTAGATCCTTCTGTCACAGTTTGCATTCCTGACCTCATAGAAGATTTTTAAAAATTTTAATACGTTGAAGTTTATACTTTGTAGAGTTCTGTAGGTTTTAAGAAATGTGTAACGTCGTGTGTTCACCATTACAGTGTCATACAGAATAGTTTTACTGCTGTAAAAATCTCCTTCGCTTCACCCCTTTCACCATCTCTCTCTCTTCCCAAACTTCTGAGAACCAGTGATCTTTTTACTATCTCCACAGTTTTGCCTAGTCCAGAATGTCACATAATAGTATGAAGCTTTTTCAGACTGGCTTCTTTCACTGAACAGTATGCATTTAAGGTTGATCCATGTTTTTTTATGGTGTGATAGCCCATTTGTTTTTATTTCTGAATAATATTCCATTTTATGGGTGTGTCACAGTTGGTTATCCGTTTACCTGTTGAAGGACATCTTGATTGCTTCCAGATTTTGGTAATTATGAATAAAACTCCTATAAATATTTGCATACAGGCTTTGTGTGGACATGTTTTCAAATCAGTTGGGAAAATACCTAAATGTTTGCTTGCTAGATCTAATGGTAAGACTATGTTTAGTTTTGTAAGAAACTGCCAAACTGTCTTCCAAAGTAGCTGTTTTGCTTTCCCATCAGCAGTGAAGGCGAGTTCCTGTTGCTCTGCATCCTCACCAGCATTTGGTGTTGTCAGGTTTTTGGATTTTAACCAATCTAATAGGTGTGTGGTGACCCTCCTGTATTTTTAATGTGCACATTGCAGAGACCTGGGCCATATAAAAATATTTACCATGCTTGACATTTTATTTCATGCAGTAGATGTTTTTATAAACATTTTTGTAAGTGAAATAATTTTAAAGGCTTTGGGGATCACTTAAGGAAACTGTTGGTAATTTCTAATGCAAAAAATTTTTGGCATAATTGATTCCCTTGTTATAAATCTGTTCAAAGCTCTTTCAAAATGAAACTTTTGTTAGAAGAATAGTGAGGTGTGTTTATCATGAGAACAAGAAATTTCTCAGTAACACATTCCCCTGTATTTTGAATTATGGTATATAATACCCTATTAAAATTTATTTTTCTCAAAAGATGAAAAAAAGTGATAACTGTGTTTATTTTATGATGTTGAAATTATGGGGACTCTATTTCTTTTCATGTTTCACATTTTCTGCACTGTTATGTAACTAGAAAATGTTTTTAAAAATCAAACATGGGGCCAGCCCGGCAGCGCAGTGGTTAAGTGTTCGCGCTCTGCTTTGGCAGCCCGGGATTTGCAGGTTTGGATCCTGGGCTTGCAGTGACGCACCGCTTGTCAAGCCTTGCTGTGGCGGCGTCCCATATAAAGTAGAGGAAGATGGGCACGGATGGCCCAGGGCCAATCTTCCTCAGCAAAAAGATGGAGGATTGGCATCAGATGCTAGCTCAGGGCTGATCTTCCTCACCATAAAAAAAAAAGATTCAAACATATAAAATTTATTCTTATGAAGAGTAAATATTGTTATAAAGAGTAAATATTGTTATGAAGAGTTTAAAAAGGAATTTTAACCACCCCTTCCAAAAAAAAAAAAACCACACCCCAGAAATGTCAGTTCTCTTGTGTTGTGCTAGGGAGGAAGGAGCACTAAGATGTAGACTCAAGAGAGATTGGCATGGGTCTCAACCCTTAGCGGCCAATCATGACGGAGTCAGTCTCTTTGAACTTCATTTTCTTTGATTGTGAAATGAAGAGATTGTGCTTATCCTTGAGATGGTACCTTCTAGCTCTAATATTCTATGATTCTGTGGCGTCTGTAGTTGCTGTTTTGGTAATTGTGCTTAGTATTGTTCTCCTAAGCAAACTTTTTTTTTTTAAAATAGGTTTCTAAGAATTTTAAATGATCTTATCCATCTGTGGGATAAATTTCTGTCAATTGATACTTAATTATTAATTCGGCACATATCTATTGAGTGCCTTCTTCATGCTAGTGGAGTGCTGGTTGCTGGGGATATATGAACAGATAAGTCATCTACTTGAATTAAATATGGTGTACATAATTATTGCAAGGTCATCTGTATTTTTATGTGTGTAAAACTGTCAGATTTATTTATTTTTCTGGGAAGTTTCCTTTTGTAAAAAGAGAGAAATATAAAAGTGTTAGGTGTCATTATCACTTGAAGGTCAGTGTGAAGTGATATTAAACACTTATTAAATATTAATGAAGCTAGTAAGAAAAAGTATTTGTCGAGATTAGCAGTGTTTACGCCCCGCCCTATTCAAAGTCTGATGTTGAAAAGAAAGCCTTAAACCTCACATAAACTAACATTTTGATTAAATTAATTCAGTATAAGAGTTGGAGAAAAAAATTTACGATGTCAGATAGTTTATTGGTAACTAAATTTTCATTAGTCTCAAAACAATCCTTTAAGCCTTTTGTGTTCTGAAATTTATTATAGACAAAACATTCTGACTTTACAATGTGAAACTATAACAAGGGGCTAGAATGTAAATAACTGGTTCTGTTTGAGAATCTTGCATAGTTTACATTTTATTTAGGTATTTTTAAAGCGTTTGACAATTTTAGCTGAAGGGAACTATCAGTATGTATATAATTGCATAAATATTTCATACTTTGGGTGATTTAGAGGATTTTGGTGCCTGATACTTTAATTTTTTTTGTTTTAGGATGTCAGAAGTAAGATTTTAGATTTGAAATATTATCCATTTTCTTTTTTTTAAGAAGAAACTCTTTGAAACAATGGTTCATAAATTTTAGTCTATATAAAACTTACCATGTCTTGTTTAAAATATAGACTCCTGGGCCTACACTCAGAGATTGTTTTAGTAGATTTGGGATGGGAACTAGGTACCTGGATTCTTAACATGCATCTTGGGGATATGGATGCAGCTGGACCTTAGATCACTTTGAGAAACTGCTTTTTCTTCCACCTTTAAAAGATTCCCCTGACCCTACATTTTGTGGGATGGAAGAGAAATATCATCTTCACATTGTCTGGAGGAAGGTGATATTGAGGGAAAGATAGGACATAGTGGAGATATGTCCTTGAGAACATCTATCATTTCTTTGATTCTAAGAAATCTGATTGAAATGATGATTGAAATCTTTCAGCTTTCTGGAGGACTTAGCAAAATGCCGTGCTGTTTGAAGACCACAATAAAAACGTAAACTCACATTGTATGGATTTTGTGATTATTAATTTGAAAATAGGCATTATTCTTACAAATGTGATTTTCTAATGTCTCAATAGCCTAGCAGAAAATTGAATTGTCAGACTCTGAAAGAAATAGGTGGTTTTGGTTTTGAGAAATAATTATTTTTTCATTTCTAGACATAGTAATTTTTATCTGCTATGTTCAGAGTCTCAGGTTTAACTAATTAATTTAAAACTGCCTTGATGATAGAGTGAAAAAATTACAGTAGCTTGTTAATCATGTTTGTAAACCACGTAAAAAATAATGATTGTGTAAGACCTGCATCTATTTTGACTTAAGTATTTTTAATTAAGTGTAGGTGAAATCCTGGTTGGTCACTGGCCCTGATTTAGGGCTCTCCAGTATTTCAGTGCTGGGGTAATTGCTTTTGCTTAAAGCTGGTGCTTCAGTACTATAGATTCTTTAAAATTAATTTTATCAATCAAACATGAACTCTGGGCTGCTTTTGCTTTGCTCGGACTTAATTCAGTTCGGCTAACATCTGTTGAGTGCCTACTGTCAACTTGGCGTAGTCTTAGACACCACATACATAAAGATGAGTAAGATTTGGTCCGTTTCCCCAAAGAGTTTAGGGAGACACATCTTAAACCACTACCCTGTTTCCATCTCAATTTGTATTTTAGTCACACAGTCTTGTTTTCACTTCTTCCAAGTATTTTGCTCCTTTTCACCATTGGACTTTTTTCTTATGTCTGCAAGTCTCAATTAATCATTTAATATCGCAAGGATGTTTTTGAAGCTACTGCTTTTCCATAACACTTGAGATGTGATTGCAGAGTATTTGTGTTTGCCTTTCCTTTTGTTTTCCTTCCCCAGTAATTGGCACAGAATAGATGGACAACTGATAATTGGCAAATAAATACATAGACGAATACACAGTTTTTTATTCCCTTAACAACTCTTTTCTATATTTGCCCTTATCTCTCCTTGCTTCCTT
This sequence comes from Diceros bicornis minor, assembly GCF_020826845.1. Classification (NCBI taxonomy): domain Eukaryota; kingdom Metazoa; phylum Chordata; class Mammalia; order Perissodactyla; family Rhinocerotidae; genus Diceros; species Diceros bicornis. The sequence continues at coordinate 14,993,566 of NC_080743.1, read as the reverse complement.
TTCTTATCTGGCTTAGATTCTCTGATCTTTAAATGCATAGTTTTCTTGCCAGTTTTTTTTCTTCCCAGCTCCCATTGCGTTTCCTTGGTTCCTACTAAAGAAAAATCACATACTTCTGCATATTGTTACTACTATAAATTCACGGTTTCCAGTTATAGTTGGGGCCTCTGAGGTGCCCTGTACCTTCCATATTTCCCTAATCAGCTTTTTCTTCATGACTATTTAAAATCTTTTTTACTCTCATTAAGCCTCTCACTCCACAGATGACTTGGCCTTCTACTTCATGAGAAAATAAAAGGCAGCAGAGCAGAACTACCTCAGTCAGCATCTTGCTACGTATTTATCTACGTCTGTACCTGTCCTTCGTGAGTGAGAGTGTAGCCTATTGATTATGCTCTGGGGAGTCAGAGAGGTTTAGTTGGGTTCAAATCCACCACTTGAAACCTTGGGCAAGTTACTTAACCTCCTTGAAGTTTTGTTTCCTCATCTATAAAAAGAGAGTAATAATACCTTCATATAGGGCTGCTGGCTGTTGTAAAGGGCTTAGCATAGTATCTTATAAATACTCAATTTAATACAGAATCATGGTAGTGATGATGATGATGATGATGATGATGATAAAAAACAATCTTTAAATAAGTGAATGAAGGAATCTCTTTTTCCTACCTGAGGCTAAGCCTTCTACCAGTGAGTTGGGTCCCATCCCGTCTTTCTTTTTAAGGACTTGCTCCGTTTGTTATTACTCTTGACTTATTTTTTAGAATCAACCTTTCTTTTTTTGTGTGTGAGGAAGATCAGCGCTGAGCTAACATCCATGCCAATCCTCCCCTTTTTGAGGAAGACTGGCTCTGGGCTAACATCCCTGCCTGTCTTCCTCCACTTTATATGGGACACTGCCACAGCATGGCCTGACAAGCTGTGCATTGGTGTGCGCCTGGGATCCGAACTCTGGCCGCCAGCAGCGGAGCGTGCACACTTAACCGCTACGCCACGGGGCCGGCCCCCTAGAATCAACCTCTCTAATGGGCCCTTTCCCGTCAGCATTTAAACATGCTTAAGTCTTTCCTGGTTTAAAAATCATCTTTTTGTTTCCCATATACTTTTTTCAACACTGTCCTACTTTCTTTCTCCCTTTCATAGCTAAATTTCTTGAATAAATTGGTTGTATTTCTATTTCCTGAAGTGTTGAAGTCTGGCTTGGACCTCCATCACTCCACTCAAGTGACTTAGTGATTTCCTTGTATGAAATCCAGTGGACGTACTGCAGTCTTTTACCTTAGATTTTTTATTAGGAGTTGGCTTTGTAGGCCCTCGTTTTTTTGTTTTTTCTGGTGAGGAGATTGGCTCTGAGATAACATCTGTCACCGGTCTTCTTTTTGCTTGAGGAAGATTGTGCCTGAGCCAACATCTGTGCCAGTCTTCCCGTACTTTGTATATGGGACGCTGCCACAGCATGGCTTGATGAGCAGTGTGTAGGTCCATACCCAGGATCAGATCCCACGAAGCCCAGGCTGCCAAAGTGGAGCATGGGAACCTTAGGCCAGTTTCCACTATGCCACCAGGCCAGCCCCTTGTGGGCCCTCCTTCTTGAAACATTTTTTTCAGTTTCTTTTATCTAGACAGTCACCAAGTGCTATAGAGCCTATCTCATAAGTCTCAGATAACTGAATCTTTCTGTCTCCATTCCCACTACCTTAATACATTCCATCTTCTCCTGGGTTATTATGACAGCTCATTAATTGGTCTCCCTCTAGAGTCTTGCTCTGCTCTGCTCTGTTCTTCCTGTTCTGATGTGAATGGTCTTTGTAAAATGTGAAATTTTTATTTTTCTTCAGCGTAAAACTTCTCCACAGCTTCTTATTGCCCTTAAAATCACATTCAGTCTTGGCTTCACCGAGCTCTGTGTAACGATCCCTTTCTTCCTCCCAAGCCTCAACTCTGTTCACTTCCAGTCACACCAAACCTCTTTTCTTAAGTGCTGTACTTTGCTTAGAAGCACAAGTTTCTGCATAATGTCCCTTCTGTTTCTTCTGTTTGGAACAGTGCTTGAACTCCTTCCCTTCTACCCCCGTTTCCCAGCTAGTTCCATCTCTTCTGGTCTCAGTTGAACTTCTTTTGGGAAGTTTTCCCTGACCATCAGAGATCTTTGATGCTGTCCTGTGTTGTGTGTGTCTCTCTTTACATTACGCAGCACCCCATATTGTAATTGTGTGTTTGCTTATTTGTGTTGCCCCCTTGACTGATAGTTTTGTTAGGAAAAGGCACTTGTCTGTTTTGTCCACCATTGTATCCCGAGTGCTTAATGCAGGACCTTAGTCTAGTAGGTTAATGAGTTAATGAATAAATGAGTGAAGTCTTGTTGGTTCTCCAAGTATTTGGAACTAAAAAAAATGATGTTAAAAATCATACTTTGGCATCAGAGTATAGAAATGTATATGAAGCTTATTTAAGCCTTCTATTTAAATCAGACCAAGTGGCTGATCTTTCCTGACTCATTTTAAGCTAGACAAAACAACAAAGTGATAAGAGACAAGGAAAATATAGCTTAGCTGTCTTACTTGATTACTTTTTTTTTTTGATTACTTGATTTTTTTTTTTTTTTTAGTATTGTAGAGAGAGACTGTAGACTCCAATGTATATCTATTTTAGGCCAGTTTCCAGGTGCTAAGGTAGATTCTGAAAAGAAAAACCTGATAACTTTTGTTACAGTGGCCACTGAAAGAATGACTGTATTTTCAGGATTGTTGATTAAACCTTCATGCAAAAGAACATACCCTTTGAAACATATTAGAAATTACACTTCTTTCAGGAGGCCAGGTATATATTGAGAACATACAAGTGAAGGCTTTTTGGAAAGAGGCAAGTGTTTTTGTACAACTGTTTGAGGCTATCAAAACTCCTCTTTAATTATGAACATGTTTTAGTTAAATGTTGGTTACTCTGTTTATGATACATTTAATTAAAAAAAAAAATCTCCAGGTACTTTTCTTTCTCCTCTGTTGTTTTCTGTTATTGAATTAGTATTAGTACTAGTAGATGAATAGGAAGACTTGTTAAATAGGCTAATTTTATTACTGTTCTGCTATATTTTAAAAAGAGGCAGGAAATTAAGGCCTCAAGTCAGGTTTCGGATAATTTCTGAGTTTTAGGTGTAGGCTAATTTTTTCCAGTGTATAAAATGTAAGCTCAGTATTACACATAAATTAGGATGTGTAAATAATCATGTTATGGAAAGAATTTTATGGCAAGAATCTTCTATCAGTACTGAACGTTTCCAAGTTTTGGTTATGCCATCTGTAAAGTGGTAATACCTATTTCAGAGGGTTTTTGATGGACAATAAATATGATCACATATATGAACATAACTAATATGTACTCAATATTTGTGGAATGAGAGTACAAGTAAGGTAACAATAGCTATACAAGGGTAAAATTAATAGTAGTGTAAATATAATGAAATTATAAGGTAGCAATATCAATACAAGAAAAAAAGTTTCTATTCCATTTTGTGATTTAAAAATTTTGTATAAATCCATCTCTTGCCAGATGCTTGTACACCTAAACACAACTTTAACCATTCTTTTTTTTAATTACGCTTTAAAAACCACTGTGGTATAAATACTTAAGTTGGTCTAATATTGTTATCTAGGAGAACTACCATTACTAAACTGAAGGGACTCTTGTGCTTCAACTTTTCCTCCCCCCAGCCTCCTCATCAGAATGCACTGTTTAACAGTATATAGTAGCTATGCCAGGCATAATGGTTTCTATTTTAATGTCACTACTGTGCTGAAGCACTAAAATTAAAAGACTAGAATTGTGCTTACTTAATAGCTTAGGTTGTATAACTGTAGTCAGTGTAGAGATTAGATTTATTTGACGAAGATTTTACATTTGAAATGCTCCAACAATTATCACTCTTAAGCAGAATAGAGATAATATCTAAAAAGATATTTTGAATAAATACTCATATTGGGCAGAGATAGTGGCTGAAAAATATTTATAAATTGGTGAGTTCTACAACCATTAGAATGATTGCTCTGTATGGTAAAGTGTAACCAGAAATAAATGACAGTAAATTTCCTAACATAAAGTTTTTAATTTTAAAATAATCAGATGGGATCTCTTAAAGTCTAATATTTCAGCTGGTGGGATCTTAAATATATACCTCAATTAAATACTTTCTCTTTTGCTTTCCAAGGTAACAAAGCAGTAGTGGCTACAGGGAAGGTTGGGAAATTTATTTTATTTTATTTATTTAAATAGTTTTTTTTTAAAGAACATTTTTAGATTTATAGAAAAATTAAGAACATATTACAGAGAGTTCCCATATACTCCCTACCCAATTTCCCCTATTATTAATAATCTTACATTAGTATGATACATTTATTACAATTAATGAATCAATATTAATACATTATTATTAACTAAAGTCCATACTTTATTTAGAATTCCTTAGTTTTTGCCTAACATCCTTTTTCGGTTCTGGAATCCCATCTAGGATACCACATTACGTTTAGTTTTTGTGTCCCCCTAGGCTTCTCTTGGCCATGGCAATTTTTCAGACTTTCCTTGTTGTTGATGACCTGGTCAATTTTGAGGGGTACTGGTCACTGTTATAGATTTCTCTCTGTTGGAATTTGTCTGATGTTTTCCTAATGACTAGACTAGGGTGGGTTTTGGGGAGGAAGCCCACAGAGGTAAAGTGCCGTTTTTCTCATGTCATACCAAGGGGTATACTACTAATAATTTACTGCTGTTGCTGTTGACCTTGATCACCTGGCTGAGGTAGTATTTGTCAGGTTTCTCCACTGTAGAGTTATTCTTCTCCCTCTTTCTAGTCACTATGCACAGCCCACACTTAAGGGGTGGGGGGGTATGTTTTCCCTCCTTGAGGGCAGAGTATCTACAAAGTTATTATATATATAAATTATATAATCTCCCCCCCTTTCCTCTCTCCCACTCCCTCCCCCCTTCATTCAATCATTTATTTATATCAGTATGGACTCATTTATTTTTATACCTTGGTTATAATTTAGTATTTATTTATTTTGTTGCTAAAATTGTTCCAGCTTTGGCCATTGGGAACCTTTCTGTTGTCCCACCAAGGGGGTGTATTTTTGTTGCATGTGTTTGTTTTTTGAGCACTGTCTTACTTTTTGGCACAAAATACTCCAGACTCGTCTTGTATATTTCCTGCCCCAGCCCTAGAATCGGCCATCTTTCCGGGGAACCTTGGTTTCCTTTATTGGAGAATGGTGTTAGAAACCAATATTTGGGTGCTGTGTTTGCTCATTGCTACCGGGGGGTGTTGTTGCTTTTATTGAGCTGTCTCAGCTGACAGAGCAAGAAAATATATGTGTGTGTACTATCCTGTGTATATACACATATCTATAAATATTTCTTTTTTTTTAATTTTTATTTATTTTCCCCCAAAGCCCCAGTAGGTAGTTGTACATCATAGTTTCACATCCTTCTAGTTGCTGTATGTGGGACGCGGCCTCAGCATGGCCAGAGAAGCAGTGCGTCGGAGCGCGCCTGGGATCCCAACCCGGGCCGCCAGCAGCGGAGCGTGCGCACTTAACCGCTAAGCCACGGGGCCGGCCCCCCTATAAATATTTCTATATGTAATCACCTATATCTATACTAAGCTAAACATGAGTTTGTATTTTGACTTTACCTCTAATCCATTATATTACCTCATAGATCATTTTAGCCTCCTTCCCTTGCTTATCTGTAAATCCCCACTCCAGCACTGGCAAACCTGGCCATCTACCACTCATTTATTTAGTTGTTTAATTCTATTTTATATGTATAGCAGTATTAGAATTGTTAACTCTTAACCCTGTGGGAAATACCTGTCAGTTAGAATATGGTGCTTATGTGTGGTTCCTTTTGCCTTTAATCTTGGAGATTCCACTCATTTCCAAAGTTGTCTAGGTTAGTACCTTTTTCTTCTACCCCCTTCACTGAGGTTGTTTCATATATTTATAGTACAGTTAGATCCTTCTGTCACAGTTTACGTTCCTTCCTAGGATCCCTTGACCTTCTAAATGATTTTTTTAAACTTGCATACATTAAGATTCATTCTTTATGCTTTAAAGTTTTTTTTATGGGTTTTGACAAATGCATAATGTCATGCATCCAGCATTATAGTATTATACAGAATAATTTCACTGGTATAAAAAAAACCCCCTTTGCGTCATGTATTCAGTGCTTCTCCCTTTCCCTGAATTTCTGGGGACTGTTGATCTTTTTACTGTCTCTGTAATTTTACCTTTTACAAGGTGTCATATACTTGGAATCAGAATATATGGCCTTTTTAGACTGAAGAAATTTATTTTTTAAATGCTCTTTCCTGGTATCCTTAGAAACCGTCTTAGAATGACCTTGATGGAAGTCTAGTCCAAACTTCCACCTAATATATAACACCTCTGTAGCATCTTTTGATGGTGGTCATTTGGTATCTGTTTGAATTTATCTAGTGACAGGGAACTCACTGCTTTTTGAAATCTTTCCTTGTGTTGAGCCTCAGATTCCTCCCTAAAACTTCTACTCAATGATGTGAGTTTTGAGTTTGACTTTGGGGTGACTTGGAATATGCATTCCTGTCTCTACAAAGCAGGTGCTCATATTTTGGAGACAGTTGTAATATGCTCTTTTCTGCCAGCTGTGTACCTTTAACTTCTCTGCTTTTCAGAACCCTGGCTAGTTAACAACTTGTGGGTACACTTCAGTGTTAAATATGGTGTTCAAAATGTAATCTTATACATCAGCTACATAGCTTTCTATGTGGTTTCCATTGCCATTTTCATCTCTCTCAAGTTTATCTTACACATTGCAGCCATTTTAGCCTTCCAGATGCAAATGTCTTTTTATATCATCATTGTCAAAACTTGCAGTTGCTCGCTGTTGCATTAGAGTGGTGCTTCTTTATGCAGGATGTGTTTCAGAATAATCTGTGGAATTTCTTTTTTAAATATAGATGCTCAAGCTGTACTTCCTGGGGATTCAGCAAGTGGAAAGTGATGTTTCACTTTTGAAAAAGGTTTTGTAGTCACTTATCTGGTCTGTTCTTCTCATTTTCTAGCTGAGGAAGCTGAGGTTTAGTGACTTGAATAAGGTCCCATAGTTAGCTGCTAATAGAGCTGGGCCTTGAACCAGGACTCCTATGTGAATCCTAAATAAAGTTCTAAAAAGGTAGAAGTGATCTCTCTGTAACATTTTCTTCCTAGAAAACTTTCCCTTTTAAAAAAAATTGTGCAATATCATAATAGTAATGAAATAATTATGTACTGATACGGAGTAATTATGAAATCAGTCTATAATTGTTTAACCACAATCCAGGTTAAGAAGTACAATATTGACAGCACTTGAGAAGTTTCCTGTGAATAGTTCCTCAGTTACCCACTCCCTCTTCTCAGAGATAACCACTGTCTTACTTTTGTGAAAATTCTTTGCTGTTTTAAAAGGTTTTACCACCTATGTGTGTATCCCTAAACAGTAAAGTTTAGTTTTTGAACCATGCTGCATGTACTCTTTTGTGATACATTATGTTTTTGATATTTTACCTGTGTTGATATAAATAGGTGTAAGTTGTCTGTTTTCATTGCTGTATAGTACTCCATTGTATACCTGTATCACAGTTTATCCATTCTGCTTAGATGGACATTTGGGTTGTTTCTGATTTTGAGTTGTCATAAATAAGGTTGCTATAAATATATGCTGCTGTGTATGTTCAAGGGTTTCTTTTTTTTTTTAGTGAGGAAGACCAGCCCTGAGCTAACATCCAACGCCAATCCTCCTCTTTTTTTGCTGAGGAAGACTGGCCCTGGGCTAACATCCATGCCCATCTTCCTCTACTTTATATGGGACGCCGCCACAGCATGGCTTAACAAGTGGTGTGTCCGTGTGTGCCTGGGATCCGAACCGGTGAACCCCAGGCCACCGCAGTGGAGTGCATGCACTTAACTGCCTTGCGCCACCAGGCTGGCCCTCAAGAGTTTCTTGAGGTTACATACCTATATGTGGGATGTCTGGATCTTGGGGTATGTGCATTTTCAGCCTTTCTAGATGATGACAAACTGAGATATTCTACTCCACTGTGAGAGGGCTGTTTACTTCCTATTCACCTTTATTCCTAGGGTATAGCTCTTCAGGATCTCAGGCCAAGGCATAGGCTGGTTTCTCAGAGCCTCTACCCTTGATAGGCCTTGGACTCCAGCTTTGATCTCCAACCATTTTAAGCTATCAAAAGCACTGCTCAGCCTCTCAGTCTCCGCTACTGGATCAGTCAATTGCTCCAGGGTAAAAGTGCCCCAAAACATATTTTAACTTTTTCCATTTTCTTATGGATCTTGACCTGGTGATACGTGATGATTCTCTTAGCTCTTTGATGCTTTTAAATATTTTTTCCAGCCTCTCTAGAATGAAGGGTTCTGAATGTGCTAGTCTACATTTTCGGGAAGTGGAAATTTGTCCTCATTGGGCTTTTAGTTGTAATTATTATATATATATATTTTGTGTGTGTGTGTATGGGAGGAAGATTAACCCTGAGCTAACATCTGTTGCCAAGCCTCCCCTTTTTGCTGAGGAAGATCGGCCCTGGGCTAACATCTGTGCCCATCTTCCTCTACTTTATATGTGGGACGCCTGCCACAGCATGGCTTGATAAACAGTGTGTAGGTCCGTGCTCGGGATCTGAACCTGCAAACCCTGGGCCTCTGAAGCGGAGCATGTGAACTCAACCACTACACCACTACGCTGGCCCCTTAATTATTATATTTTTAAAATTTGAATTTCCTTTTTTTTCAGAGCTACATACTCTGTTTTTTGTTTCCTATTCCCTGTAGCTATTTTCAAGCTTGTCTTTTATTCCTTTTGTCTTGCTTTCTTGTATGCTTGGTAATTTTTAAACCTGAGCTGTTCACTTTCTTTGGAAAATTATTTATTGGTTATCTTTGAGGCCTATGATTAAGATGTATTTCTCCAGAGAAAATTGCATTTGCTTTTGTGGGTATCTTTGTGGGGGATGGGGGTGTGTGTACCAGTCCAGAACTACTGCTTTAAACTATAGTCATGGCTTCAGTTCTTTTAGGCCACCCGGGTAATTGGATTTGGGGCAGCAAATATGTACAAGGACTGTATTGTGGTAACAGCTTGTTATGCTTGAAATTTTTATCTGCTGCTTTTCTTCATTCTCAGAGCAACTTACCTGTGGGATGAGAATGAGGGGTAGGGTTGCAGCTTGATGGGAGAGGGCCTCCTGTTAGACTATCTCCTTTGGTGGCTCTGTCTTCTGTTCCCTGGCCAAGTGAAGTACAGAAAATGGAGCTCAAGCTTGCATGGTTCAGTCCCTGCCCTCAGGGCCAGGGCCATTTTGACTCTCCCAATTTATGCCTTCACTTAGATTTTGGCCTGTTAATAAAAAGTGTTAGTATCTTACTGGTTCTTCCATGCTTTTAAAATAAAGAAGTACATGGTTTTTTCTTTACTTGTTTTTAATTCAGCATTTTTAGTTATTTTCAAAATTGGGTTGATCTTATACCTGGAAAGACGTATTATCAGAAGCTGAGCTATTAGTTTCTGGCTTAACACAGAATATTTTAAAAGGCTTTTTGATCGTCCTCTAATGATTTCTGGATTTAAATAGAAAGTGAGTGAGAGATCATTTATGAGTTATTGAATTTGCAGATCCTGTAGTTTCAAGTGTTTGAAACCCTTCATGAAGGAAGAGAAAGTATCATCATACAGCTCCTGTTTCACTAAATAGATAATTTTTAAAAATGTATGTTCTACTCACATAAAAATAATTTCTGTTCAGTCATGTATATACCTAGTGAGCTCAGTATTTTGCAGAAATTGGAAATACTACTCTTGATTGAAATGATGGTGTAGTTAGACTAAGTTGAGACACTTCCCTCCCAAATTGTTTTACACTGATAAATTGCTAGGATGGAATTTGTTATTGTTTAAAATGGCCCGGTTGTTATTCTTGAGGAACAATTCACTTTAACATAGTTTTGTCCTGTTGAAAATGAAATCCAGCATGTATCTTGCTCTTTTTTCTCTTATTTCCTTCCACTTACCAATGCATACCTGTGTGCATTTGTACACATGTGCACACATGTGAAACATATTGGTTAACTCATCTGATGTAAGTTTTTCTATACCCCTTTCCCTTTTCTTCTTACAGTGTAGTTAACCTAATACATTGATTCTTATGTCACCTTACTTCTTCTAGTTTTTTTCAGTGTGTTTAATCAAGCTCACTGTTCATAGGATAATCAAGCTGCTCTTTTCCAGTAGCAAAGTGTAATGAATAGCTTCTTCATTACTCAGTTTTTATTTAGGAAAATTATAAAACTTAGAAAAACTAAAAGAATAGTATGGTATGTATCTGTATGTTCTTCAGCTAAATTCACCAGTTGTTAACAACTTAACATGTTGTAACATTTGTTCTCTCTCTCTCTCCCTTTCACCTCATCCTCCTTCTCCCCCCATACACTATAAAAGTATTGTATTTGCTGAGCCATTTACAAGTATGTTGTAGACTCATCACCCTTATAGTTCAGTATATATCTCCTAAAAACAAGGACATTCTCCTGCATAACCTTAAATACCTTATTATTACACCCCAGCCGTTTGGCATTGGTACAATAAAATGATATAATCCACAATATGTATTTAAATTCTTCCATCTGTTCCCAAAAATGTCGTTTCCCCGCCGTGGGTTCTAATGCAAGATTAGGCATTACATGTGGTTGTCATGTCTCTGTATCCTTTAATCTAGAGCAGGGTCTAGCAGACTTTTTCTTAAAGGGCCGGATAGTAAATATTTCAGGCTTTGGGGATCAGCTTCACTTTGCAACTACTCCACTCTGTCATTGTAGCTAGAAAGCAGTCATAAGACATTATGTAAACAAATGAGTGTAGCTATGTTCCAGTAAGACCTTATTTATAAAAACAGACAGTCTGTAGGTTGTAGACCCCTGATCTAGAATAACTTTCTATTTTTTTGTGTGTGTCTCTAGTGACACTATTTAATGACTGTTTGAAGAATCAGGCCAAGTTTTTGGGAGAATGTTCCTCAGTCTGAATTTTAAAAAATGTTTCTCATTAGTTTTCTAAGATTACAAATGCCATGTAACCTTAAGAGTTGTTTGTACAATAGAAATGGAAATCTGATTCCTTGAAAAAGATTCTGGTTCAATTGAAAATAAAATCTTTATTTCTCTCTCTCTCTCTCCCTCCCTCTCCCTCTCCCTCTCCCTCCCTCCCTCCCTCCCTCTCTCTCTCTCTCTCTCTCTCACAGTGTGTAATGTTACTGCCCAGAAATTGGACAATAAAATTAAACTTCTAGATTGTTGATTCCTTGGTATTCTCTTTCAGACATTAAGATTTTTACCTATATACTCCTTCATATGAATGTTTTTGTATTCACAGAAGTGAGTAGAGAATTCAAGAGAACTTGTATAATGAAAGGGAGTAAAAGTATCAAGAGGACTTGTATAATGAAAGGGAGTAAAAATAACTTAGAGACTTGAAGAGTATTTACATTTTAGCCAAATATAATTCCATAATATAAAAAGCTAAAATTATTTTATGGTGAAGGCATGAAACAAATTAACAGTTTTTCACCACGGGTAAGCTTACTGTTCTTAACGTTAGGTTAAGCTTTAGAAATAGATAACAAATAATTTTGGTAAATTTAATACAAAGTTGTCCATGTGGGAAAGCTTTAACTATGCTTGCATCCATGCAAAAGTATATACATTTTTTTTTAGTCATTCTGTTCTCTTGGTTCTGTGAGTAGAAAAAGTGAAAGTGGCATGTTTTACTGGAATTAAAGAATTTTAGGAGTTTTAGTGCTTGAATTTCCTTTAAATATCTTTATGAACGTCTCTGGTGATTGAGTGCTTTCCTACCATCTTTTATTGGTTTTGACTGAGGCAAGGTTTTTCTTCATATTGTGTGTTTATCACAAATTGATTCTAGTTTGACCCTTTATACCCTGTAGAACAAGTCTACCTCCTTTTCTACATAGCTGCGTGTTAAATAAAGACTGAAATAATGTTTTATTGGATATTTTCATTTCTAGGCTAAATATTCTCAGTCTTTATTCCTCACATCACATCTCCTCAATAAATGCTGATATGATCTTGGCAAGTTACTTAATTTGTGCCTTGATTTCCTTATTTGTAAAATAAGGATAATGGTACCTATCATGTAAGTTTCTTGTGAGAATGGAGTTATTACACTTAAAATACAATGTCTGCGTATAGTATACATTCAGTAAGTGTTAGACACTACTGTTATTTCTTGTTATGTAGTTTCTCATCCACCTTGTCTGTTCATGGACCTTTTTGTCTCTCAAAGCAGAGCTGTGTACAGTAGCAGGTGTGATCTGATCAGCCCAGGAAGAGTACAGTGATCATGTCCTCCATTAATTTGGACTACAATTGGAGTTTTCTTTTTAATTCATTGTGGAGAATTTCAAACATACAAAAAAGTAGACAGACTGGTATGATGGACCCTCACATACCCGTCCTCCAGCCCCAAGAATATGGCCAATCCTGTCCCATTCACTCCAATTCAGTTTCTTTTCTCCCTCTCTAGTGTAATTGTAGCTCCCCTACTGTACCTAAGCTCTGTTTCTGATTTACCTTGGTAATTACTAAAGCTTTTAGGATAGTGCTTGTTCGCTTAGTAAGTAATTATTGAATTAATGAACAAATGAATCTTGCCTCAATTGATGCCTGGATCAGCTTCCAGTACTTTGCTTTTGGAGGTGAAGTGAGTGGGTGGGTAGCATTGAAAACAGATTTGTCTTTATCATACTGTTCTTTTAGATGTCACCCCAGTTTTTTATGATTCCTTCCATTTCTGCTTAGGGATATATATGGTAATCTTACTGGTAAAATCTCTGAGTGCTCTAGGAAATAATTCAAATTAGCTGGGCTAGCAGACTTGAATTCACTATTTTCTTACGGTCTTTTCACTTATTCTGGACTTGGTCTTTACCAATGTTTATCCTAGGCCTTTCAATCTGATAATCATTTTACCTTGATTAAAGAGAAGTAAAGAGTTATACTTTCTTTGTCATCTCTGTTAGAATTATTTTTTTAAAGTCAGCATTATTGTGGAATAATTTACGTACAGTAAGATTGTTAGAATTTGTTGTTTTCAAATGGAGGCCTTTTTCCCCCAGTGTCAGTAACTGACTGTAGCAGTTTTTTTTTAAGCCTCTACTTGTTTTTTCCATAACTTTATTCTTTCTTGTGCCTCATTAATTGTTGTTGTGCTTACAGCAGTTGGCTGAAAGTTTGAGAGACTCACAGTCATTTTTATATTGATGATATAGAAGTATGCAACTCCTGTTAAAAACAGGGGTGAATTGTATCATAGAGACACCATGACAAGTCTTTGGTTATTCAGCTAGTGGGGGAGGAGTTCTGGAGGTGAAGCATGGCAGTTAAGGGTATTGTCAAGAGCATAGGTTCTCCTACTCAGCTCACTACCATCGTCCCAAGACTGAGCCTACGTGAGCCTGCCTGGTCGGAACAGCCAGTGCAGGCAGGGCTGTACACTCCATACACCTCAAAGCAAACGAAGGCTTAGGAAAGTGAATTTAGACTTAACCTCTGAAACTTATCCAGGAGTGACTTAGTACAGCCCTTGCTTTCCAACTCAGTTCTTACTTTTCAATGAACTATCTCTAGCTTGAGAGGAGTCTTATCCTTCAGTGTTAGTGGTTTTTACCTTAATTATTAAACGTTTTTACCTTAATTATTAAACATTTCATCAGGGGTTAGTTAACAAGAGACTTGAGAACAAGAATAAGATGTGTTTTAGGCAGGGGGCTGAGAAAGTTTTCTAAAAGAGAATGTCAGTTGTAATTACACCATGGCCGTGAACCTCAAAATTGCAGGTTTTTCCTAAGAAATTTCTGCTAGTTTCCTAACTTATGAACTGAAAAGATTCAGTATACTTTTTTTTTTTAAATAACCAGGTAATTTTTTTTTTTTTGTGAGGAAGATCAGCCCTGAGCTAACATCCATGCCAATCCTCCTCTTTTTGCTGAGGAAGACTGGCCCTGAGCTAACATCTATTGCCAATCCTCCTCCTTTTTTTTTTTCCCCCTTTTTCTCCCCAAAGCCCCAGTAGATAGTTGTATGTCATAGTTGCACATCCTTCTAGTTGCTGTATGTGGGACGCCGCCTCAGCATGGCCGGAGAAGCGGTGTGTTGGTGCGCACCTGGGATCCGAACCTGGGCCGCCAGTAGTGGAGCGCATGCACTTAACTGCTAAGCTGTGGGGCCAGCACCCAGTACACTTTTTGATTGCACAGTATATCCATTCATTCATTTGTTCATTCAAAAAATATTTACTGAGCATCTATATACTGGGAAGTGTGCTGCACACTGGATAAACAAAACAGTGAACTTTTCTGATGTGTTTTCCGTTGTGGAGTTTACAGTCTAGTGGGAAACAGAATGGAGTTTATTTAAAGCCATAAAGAAAAATGGTGCTTCACTAATACTTTAAGGGAGTAACCACTTATTTTGAAGTAAACCTTTTCTTGATTCTTTTTGCAAGATGTATTTGAGCATTCAGGGCTTTTGGGTTAACATGTTTCCATATGTGTATCGATATGTGAAATTAGATACTAGTCAGAGAGGCAGGACAACTTGAATCAAAAACAAGAGAGAGAATTAATTAGTATACATGTAGCGTAGTGAGATTTCAAGATAATGACAGGTAGTAGATTTGTGTGGGTAAGTTATGTGTTAGCTGTGCTAAATGGACCTTTGTAGGCAGGAAAGTAAAAAAATATCTTTAAAGCCTTTCTTTAAAAATGTTCAATACTTAAGAATTGATGGGAAAGTAAACTTCCTCTAGAATGGAGGTATAATGGAAAGAGCAATGAGAATCGTGACACCTAAGATCATGTTTGAATTACATGACAGTTTCCTGTAACTCTGGGCAAGAAAATGTACCTCAGATTCCTTATTCCGACAGAGTACAACAGAGGGACTGGATTTGATCTCTCCTAGTGCTAAAATCTTATGATTTTAATTGTTTTTTATTTAGCAGTTTCTTGATGACTTTGATTGTTGGAAAGTCAAGATGCTTTCTTGTTTTCTGCACTTGTTCAGGTTCCAGAATTAAAAACTTAAGATGGGGGAATAAGGCTTTGCTTTCTCTAACTGATCTTTTCTGACTAGGTACTTCGTAACTCATGAAGACCTCATTTATTCCCAGTAATATGTTTTACTAAACTCTTTCAGGTAACTTTAAAAAGACTGTGTGACTTATTAGTAGATCGTGGCTTGAACTCAGTTTTTATTTGTCGTTGTTACTAGAAAATTTTAGTGAGGTGTTTTTCTTTGTCTCTGTAGTTATCAGAGACTGTTACAGACGATTGCTGTACTCGAGGCTCAGCGTTCTCAAGCAGTCCAGGACCTTGAAAGTCTAGGCAAACACCAGAGAGAAGCACTAAAAAATCCCATTGGATTTGTGGAAAAACTCCAGAAGAAGGTATATATAGAGAACTTTTTAAGATTTATTGAGATATATTTGATAACTTGGTTTATTCTTTTTGTATGGGTATATACTTTTTTAAATGTTTAATTTTTTCCCTTCTGTAATTAACTGTGCTACTGAAGGCAAATCCTGCCTTCCTTCACCCCCACCAAACCACACAATAAAATACCCCAATGAGAATAGCTAGGAGCTTTAATTGGATATTTGTATAGGAACTTGATGTCGTTTTCCTTAGCCATTTTTACGATCTTTTCCTTTTACCTTCCCCAACTTAGAGTGTTTTCCCTCTTCTCCTTTAAGGACTTCAGGATTAGTGAAGCTAAAAGAAAAAATACTTGAGGATTTATTAATTGCTTAGTTGTGGGTTACTTTTGTAACTCTCATCATAGTGAGATAGAAAACAATGGTGATAAAAACAGAAACTCTATTTTAAATGTCTTTAAGATTAGGGTTGTGAAGTCCATGAGGAGGAAGTATAAATTTTACTTAATTCTGAAATGACTTTTATTTTAGTGTAGAAATTCCTTATAATTTTCTATTTCTCTTAAAACATAACTTTGCATATTTAATAGTTAACCATTTGAAAGTGATTGAAGTTTTTATAGTAACTTTCTTGGTATATAAATATGGAGACATTCTAAATGTGCATTTATGCTGTAGTATGTGTCTTGAATTAGGGACCCACTAATTGTTCAATAAATTTGAGAGGCATAATATTAATCAGCATTATGTGAAAAGATTAAAACTATAAAAAAGAATCTTCTTCACCTTGACAAACAAAAACCTAGCCTGTATAGTATGACAAGTTTAGTATAGTTATTGGTTACTGGTTTTTAATGGATTATAGAAGTGGTCTACTAGGTGTTGGAAGAGCCCTCGGGACTTGATTTCATTTAGATGTATTAATTTATTATTCAGATCTTTCTAGGTTTATTATTTACTTGGCAAACATTCTTTTCTCTTCATGCTTTCAGAACATTGAATATCATAATGGATGTAGACTCTCTATATTGATTTGTTAGAACTTCTAAAGTTTTTAGAACCCTGTTGTACCCTCTCTGTTATAGTGGGCCAACTTAGATGTTTATTGATTCTGCATTGGTTTTAAATAGTTTGCTGGTGCAAAAAGATATAGTACAATGGTTACTTACAATGGATTCAACTGAAACAGATGGATTAGAAAAGTAAATATTAATAAAACATTATTAACCTTAATCTCATTTTGTGGATGGGCAAAAAGATGAACTTAGGCACATTTACTAGATTTGTATGTGGTTGGTTATTTGCTGGTTCTCCATTTCCAGGTTTAGTTTAGAACTGAATTTCTTTTCATTTTGTCTCAGAAACAGAGATGTGATATTGACCATCTTAAGAATCTTTTACAAAAATGTACAGATGTATATTAAATCCAGATACTTTAGTAATCATGAAAGACTTATGTTCCTTGGAAAGAAAATTATTATTGGATTTAATTTGGAAGTTTGATTAGGTTTACCATATTAGTTTAGTTGTTGACATGAGATCCGTTTGTTTTAGTGGACGTCTAAAAACTCCTAATTGAAATTAAGAAAACTCGTGGTATATATTGGTATATAGAATGCAGGGAAGATTTAGTTTTCTTTGATATTATCATTATTTTAAAAGACACTCTAATTTTGCAAAAGTTGAGCCTTAGACTAATATGTAGTATGATGATCATGATGATGATAATGTAATATCTCAAAAGCAAAAGAAAAATTAAGAATTCTGTGTCACAAAAGTGGATTTTGCTTGCCAGTTTCATAATTTATGACCTGATTTTTTTCTCAACGTTTTATTATGAAAAATGTTAAGTACACAAAAAGTTGAAAGTGTTATATAGTTAACACACACTCATATCCACTCCCTAGAGTCAACACTTAACATTTTACTATATTTGCTTTATCACATATCTATCAATCCTTCAGTCCATCATCCCATCTTATTTCAAGATGGGAATGCATTTGATACATTCCAGAGTTGCAGATGTATGCACTTCACACCAAAACACTTCAGAATGCATATCGTTAACGAAAATTTTTTCTTTTTAAATTTTTTTTTTTAAATGTTAGGCTTTTTTTTTTTTTTAATTTTTTATTTATTTATTTTTTTCCCCCAAAGCCCCAGCAGATAGCTGTATGTCATAGCTGCACATCCCTCCAGTTGCTGCATGTGGGACGCGGCCCCAGCACGGCGGGAGAAGCGGTGCGTCGGTGCGCGCCCGGGATCTGAACCCGGGCCGCCAGCGGCGGAGCACGCGCACCCAACCGCTAAGCCACGGGGCCGGCCCTTTTTAAACTTTTTAAGGTGAAATTTATATACAGTGAAATTGACAAATCCAATTGTAGCATTATGAGTTCTGACAAATACATCTACCTATGTAACCCAAATCCCTATCAAAAGATATTGATCATAATGATCTGGTTTTAGTAATTATGATAACTAGTGATTTCTCTAACGGTGGTTGTAAAATAACTGATTTCCAAGTAAATTAAAGGTGTAGTTTTGATTCTCAAGATATTATAATTTTTTGTACATGTGGTTAGAGTTGTATATTGTGAAAATAATTCATTGTTTTATGGATATGTCATGAACATGGACGTACATTTAAAATGAATTCTGTGTGTCAAGTCTCGTCTAGGCAATCAAACACATTTCATATACTGTTCTTAGAGATAAAAACCTTCCTTGGCTTTGCTATTCATGTTTCAAGTGTTAATGATAAAGTATAATGTGTCTATATAGTTCAGCTTTAGAGCTCTGTCTAAAAATAGTGCTTATATTTTGTTAAATTCATTCTTCCTTCACTTGCTATCATCTTTTCTACTTAATGTTTAGACTATATTATGTTACTTTTATTGGCTCTTGGATTCAAACAGTGAATAGAAATGTCCAGTTGATGATTACTTGGATTTGGACTCATCTGAAAATATGATTATAGTTGGTAATTTCTTGAATTAAATTTAGACTGTCACTTTATTATTTTTTTCCCCAGGCTGATATAGGGCTTCCATATCCACAGAGAGTTGTTCAATTGCCCGAGATTGTATGGGACCAATATACCAATAGCCTTGGGAACTTTGAAAGAGAATTTAAAAATCGTAAAAGACATACAAGGAGAGTTAAGCTAGTTTTCGATAAAGGTAAGAAATTATATGGTAAGAATTTAAGGAAAGAAATATCTGGCAAAGTCTTGCTTTAATAATCCTACACATGGTCTTCTTTTTAGTAGGTTTACCTGCTAGACCAAAAAGTCCTTTAGATCCTAAGAAGGATGGAGAGTCACTTTCATACTCTATATTGCCTTTGAGTGATGGTCCAGAAGGCTCAAACAGTCGTCCTCAGGTAAGCAGTATGAAGTGTTGGAGTAGGAAAATTTGAATTGTAGACAAAACATTTTAACATTTTCCTGGTTTGTATTCTTAAAATTCACACAGTCTTTAACTAAAGATAGTGGGGACATGAACATTGAAGTTAAGAGAAACCTGGGTTGGAATCCCAACTCTGCCACGTACTGGCTGTGGAACTTCAGATGTTATTTATATTAAAGTCTCTAAGCTGCAGTTTCCTCTCATGTAAAATGTGATTAATATTACCTATGTTGTAGAGTTGTTGTGAGGATTAGATGAGTAGTACGTGTAACATGCCTAGTACAGTGCCTGACACACAGTATTTATTCTAAAAATAAGACCTCTTTGTGTGTAGGGGAGTGTGACCAGGATTTGAGTCCTGGCCTTGCAACTATTAGTTAGATGAACCTCGGTAGACATGTGGGTTCAGAATGGAAAAGTAATATTTTCTTTTCTTTGAAATGAAGTTACGGTCATCGATATCGCAGAATTACTAGGGGTATAAAACCAAATGAACTAAAGGAATGTGAAAACCTTTTGCAAACAATAAAAAATTATGTACACATTAAAAAAATAAATTTACTAAAATATTTTGAAATTAATAAAAAATTCCACAATTTGTATGTTATTCGGCTATATCAAAGGGTAGTCTTTGTTATTGTCTCCTTGACAAAAGCCTTGTTTTTATATGCAGATGATAAGGGGACGCCTGTGTGATGATACCAAACCTGAAACATTTAACCAGTTGTGGACTGTTGAAGAACAGGTAATAGGTATTTCTAAATTGTTTAGGTTAAAAAAAAACGGTTAAGGGGCCAGCCCCGTGGCTTAGCGGTTAAGTGCGCATGCTCCGCTACTGGCGGCCTGGGTTTGGATCCCAGATGCGCACCGATGCACCACTTCTCTGGCCATGCTGAGGCGGCGTCCCATATACAGCAACTAGAAGGATGTGCAATTATGACATACAGCTACCTACTGGGGCTTTGGGGCAAAAAAACAGGAGGATTGGCAATAGATGTTAGCTCAGAGCTGGTCTTCCTCAGCAAAAAGAGGAGGATTGGCATGGATGATAGCTCAAGGCTGATCTTCCTCACGAGAAAAAAAAAACCAGTTAAAATTAGAGCCAATATTATGAGTAAAGTGTATATTGTTGTATGTAATCCCTCTTAACTGTGAATTTAAAATATTTAAACTTATTTCTGTATACCTTTTTGCACACTTCAAGAGTTTTGAATTTTGAGAACATATGAATTCCTTTTTGGGGGTGATTTTTAATGAAGGAACCTGGGTTATGGGAGGGGCATTGGAAAAGGTAGTGAAATGGATAGAATAAAGTTTTTGTAATGTAGCTTTGGGAGAGAGAAAAACCTGGGGCCAAGTAAAGCTGTTCCTCAAAGTACATTTTTTTTTTGTTGTGGAGGGGAGCTAACAAAGCCGGCTCAGAGCATTGTGTTTGATTTTGGGATACAGCTAGGATTGTTTGTGGGTGAGGTTTGAGACACATCTCTGTCTCTTACGAGGATTAACCCCACAGCTATCATGAGTTTAGTAGTTTATAAAATGCATTAGGAAAACTTTATTTGAAGCATCCAGATTATTCTGCATCTTTAAGACTGTGGGAGAATTTAGAAGGTAAGTCAGAATATTAAAATCAAATATTTGAATGGAGGACCACACAAAAGAGGGAAAAGTCTCTTATTTATTTATTTTTTATTTTTATTTTTTTTTAAAGATTTTATTTTATTATTTATTTTTTTTCCCCCCAAAGCCCCAGTAGATAGTTTTAGCCCCAGTAGATAGTTTTATGTCATAGCTGCACATCCTTCTAGTTGCTGTATGTGGGACACGGCCTCAGCGTGGCCGGAGAAGCGGTGCGTCGGTGCGCGCCCGGGATCCGAACCCGGGCCACCAGCAGCGGAGCGCGTGCACTTAACCGCTAAGCCATGGGGCCGGCCCATGGAAAAGTCTCTTTTAGTATTCTGTCTAAATTCAAATGAATTTACACATTTTTGTCAAATCTATAGGGGCGAGCCTGAACGTAGTCTAGCAAGAGAAGATGGCCAATGGAAATCACTAAGATGTGTAAAATACTAATTAATTAGTTAATTACATTTTTGGGGTGCTGTCGTTTTATTGAAGTGACTAGAAAAATCTTTCACAGGTTTATTCTCTGATCTCATTTTCCCCATGACATCGTAAGTTCCTTCCTAGAAATTTTTTCTACCGTGAGGATTTCTAGTGACCTAACCCCCAAAGTTGAGGAGGGAGTGTTACTGTTTAAAATGAAATGTGAATATGTTTATTTAGAAACTCAGTATTAGACTTCCTCAAATTTGGTCTTCGGTTTGGCTTAGAAAAAGCTTGAACAGCTACTCCTGAAGTACCCTCCTGAAGAAGTAGAATCTCGACGCTGGCAGAAGATAGCTGATGAGCTGGGAAATAGGACAGCAAAACAGGTAACTGAGGAGATGGCCCCATATTGTTGACATGTTTTTGATTGTTTTTTTATGAAGAATAATGCAGCTGACATCAACAGATCTGCTGCATCATTTTTAGCTACAGAGTGCTAAGAAAGTATGTGGGTTTTTAAAAATTTATTAGTGTTGTGTATTTTTGTGTTAATTTCAGAAACAACTTGGGATAATTCTGCTTTGGATCATTACTAAATACTAAAAAGTGAAAATGTAATGCACTTAGTGTCTCTTGAATGTTTAGTGAGAGCACCAGTTATGTACTTTTTGGTTAGACTGTGCTAACAGATTTGTGACATTGCCTTAGTCAATGTTCCCTAGTTATCTTTCTAAAAAATACCTAACGGTTTTCTCCTTCGCATTCCCATCGATATTAATAGATGTGTTTTTATGCTACAAGCATGAGTGTTCACAAGTTGAAAATGTGTGTTTAGCTTTGGAATCAAACAAATTTAATTTATTTTTTGTCTAGATTTTAAAATATAAGTGTCTTGGTGGCAGCTTAAAATTATTTCTAGGTTTATGATAAATTTTAAATTGTTAGCATTCATTAAGATACACGTACATTTTAATTTTTAAAAACTATTCAGGTACTGCATGTCTTGTCATTATGTTAAAAGACTTGTCATGTTTTCTTAGGTTGCCAGCCGAGTGCAGAAGTATTTCATAAAACTAACTAAAGCTGGCATTCCAGTCCCAGGCAGAACACCAAACTTGTATATATACTCCAAAAAGGTAAAAAGAAAAGAGATGAAAGTAAACCCTAATCTTCGATTAAACTCATCAAAGTCAGAATTGGTGTGTAAAAGTGTATGTATTTATCAGAAGAGAGTTGTTTTATTTCTAATATTTGACTCACTGTATGCATTTGGTTATATTGGGCATAAATGTAGGATAGAATTCCATTATTGCTACTCAGTGAAATTGAGTGAGCTTTAATGATGATTGTTCATTATCTTCTTAGGAGTAGGTTAGTTTATGTGAATGAGTGCTACTTGAAATATTTTAGATTAAATGTATATCACAAAGGTCTTTGTGAAGTTTTGAGGGTGTTTGACTCTTTAATAACACAGTCAATTTCTGTTTTACAGATATGCTATGTAAATCCAAGAATAGAATGTTTATTAAGATATTTAATCCTCAATATAATTCTCGAACTGTAGGTAGTATTATCACCTTCACTTTACTGATAAGAATGACAGCCAGCTGTTAATATTATTACTGTTAAATGCTCTGGGCCAGGTACTGTTCTACAACCTTTTTATAGATGAGAAAAGTAGGCCTTAAAGTACATTGAGTAAATTGTCTAGTCACATAGCTAGTAGGTCTTGGAACCATTGATCTTCTGATTCTGATCCTAACTAAGCCTTTTCCACTATTCTCTGTGGCTCTACAGTGAAAAAGCTACCATCCCTTTCCTGCATAGAACACTGCATCAAATTGTAGCCAATTTTTTGCTTTAATTGCAAAAAATAAAGCACATAATTGGCCTTCTTTCATTTCCTTAGTAAATATCCTGTTACTTCCCCTCCCCCATCACTGCCATCCTTCACATAAAGAGAAGCTAAGAGTATATCTAATGCTATTACCCTTTGTTATTGAAGCTAACTATTTTACACAGTTTTACATTAAGAATATTGTCTAAACAGCTCCATGTTTTACAAGTTTTGTTTTTATTCTTTTTACCAAGCTTTGGAAGTTTGTTTTAATTTGTCAGTTGTTTGAAATATTTTGGATCTCCCCAACCCCAAATGTAGCATTACCTGTATTAGATATGTAGAATTCATACGGTAACTTTGGAACGTTGGAAACTTGATAACCAGCGTTCACCGTAACAGCTCTAATTTTCATGGTTAATTTCTAAGTTAACTTTAGATGTGTCATGCACATTACATTTTTACGTCTAAGACTAGATGATGGTAACAAAGGGAATACTAAAGAAAGCTAAATGTGTTCCCTCCTTTGGGTGCACTTAATTTTAAATTAACAGACATTTTGACTGTAGAGATCCATCCCAGTCGCAGACACAGTGATTCCTTGCTGTGGTTAGTTTGAATTTTGAAACAGATGAGATGATGGTTCTCCGTGTGGCTGAGGTTATTCTTTGTGGCTGTGCTGTCGGTAGAGGCAGTCTGCACTGTGGTTGAGACTGAGGGCTTTGGCAACACACAGGCATAGTTTGTAATCTTGGTTCTACCACTATCTAGCTGCAACACCTTGAGCAAGAAACGTAACCTCTCTGTGCCTCCATTTCTTCATCTTTAAATTAGAGGTGATAATAACTACTTTATAGGAATGTTGTGAGGATTAAATTCATTGACATAGAGTAAGCAGTCATTACCATTTTCAGACATACATCATGTTGTAGAAATTTTCTTTTTACTTGATAGTTTTATATCTGGCTTAGGCTACTTCATCCTCCCTGATCGTCTATAAAATGACCATAAGAGGAGTTCAGCATTTGAATGCCAAGAGTGTGATAAATGCTGGGATACAAATAAGCTAGATAATGTGCATGTGACCCATTGTACTGTTGTTGGGGTACTGCCCCTATATTTCTTCTTCTTCTTTTTTTTTTTTAAGGCTAGTTGTGCTTTAAAAATACAGATATCATAGAAAAAGCAACAACATAAGAGTACGCTGAAGGGTAGAGGTGAGATCCTTCTAATGGATAGACTTGCAGGAAGTAACATTTATATTTTTATATTTTTGATTCTTTTAGTGATTTTTCCACTGTCCCAATTAAAAATTTGTTTTCTCACTTAGTCTTCAACAAGCAGACGACAGCACCCCCTTAATAAGCATCTCTTTAAACCTTCCACTTTCATGACTTCCCATGAACCACCAGTGTATATGGATGAAGATGATGACCGATCCTGTTTTCATAGCCACATGAACACTGCTATTGAGGAGGCATCAGTAAGTTATCTATTTATACTGTATCTATCTATCTATCTATGTAGATATCTATTATCTATCTAAATATCTATTATCTATCTAAATAGGTAATATCTATATATTTGTGTATTATACAGATTAGGGTACAGAATGAGAGCACCAGGATTTTCTAATTATTCCTACTCTTCAGAGAATATGCTTTCTTTTCTTTTAATTAACAAGTCACATTTGTTGGGTTTTTTTATGATGTGTTTCATAAATTTTTTAATAAAGAAATTTTCACACATATACAAAAATAGAATAATATAATGAACCCACATGCACCCATCACCCAACTTAACAAAGATCAGCTTGTGGCAATCTTGTTTTCATCTATTCTTCCTACCCATCCCAACTCTATCCTGGATTATTTTGGAGCAAGTCCCAGACATTACACAGTATCATTATCATGTTTATTAAAAGGTAATTCTTTATATAATATACAGTCAGTTCACATTTCCCCAGTCCTTCTTTAAATTCCAATAGATTTCCTCTTTCCCTCCCTCCCTCCCTCTCTTTTTTTTTAATTTTATTTATTATTTTTTTCCCCCAAAGCCCCAGTAGATAGTTGTATGTCATAGCTGCACATCCTTCCAGTTGCTGTACGTGGGACGCGGCCTCAGCATGGCTGGAGAAGTGGTGCGTTGGTGCGCGCCCGGGATCCGAACCCGGGCGCGAGTAGCGGAGCGCGCGCAGTTA
This sequence comes from Diceros bicornis minor, assembly GCF_020826845.1. Taxonomy (NCBI): domain Eukaryota; kingdom Metazoa; phylum Chordata; class Mammalia; order Perissodactyla; family Rhinocerotidae; genus Diceros; species Diceros bicornis. The sequence goes on along the minus strand of NC_080743.1, from coordinate 14,968,545 downwards.
ACTGCTAAGCCACGAGGCCGGCCCTTTCTCTCTCTCTTTACTTTCTCACAATTTTTTTTGTTGAAAAACAGGGTCATTTGTCTTGTAGAATTTACCGCAGTCTGGTTATTGTTTGCATCTCCTTGATGTCATTTAACCTATTCCTCTGTTCCTTGAATTTCCTATAAATTGGTAGTAGATCTAGGTAATTGATCAGATTCAGATTTGTTTGTTTGTTAGGGTGGGCAGAACTACGTCATGTGTACTTCCATCAGTCTGGTGCTCTCTCTTTTTTGATGTAGCAGCCATTGATCATTGCCTAGATTCTTTAATTTATTAGGTGTTACAAAATAGTGATATTCTTTTATTTTTTCTTTTATTTGATAGACTAGTCTATAAAGTAAACCTCCCTCATCAACTGTTTGATTACCCTAAGGTGCATATAGAAAAGGCAGCGTAACTGCTTGATTTTTTTCCCTTTAAAATAAGAAAAGTTTTTGAAATAATGAGTTTATTCTTTAATATCCTCCAAAAATGACTAATGAGGGTTTTAAACTTTTGTATTCTTATGAACTGTGGGAGTTAAATATATTTAATGTGTTTCAGTGCATTGATATTATCTTTATTAGTGTTTAAGTTGGCCCATTGGTCATTTGTAACCTATTCAAGTTGGATTTTGAATTCTTCTGATAAGATTCTAGCAGTCCTTTGATAGCTTCCTTACTGTCTGGCATGACAAGGAAATTCCAGGCTTATCTTGTATATTTCTTGCCTCAGACCTAGGGGTCAGTCCTGCTTTCTTTTATTGGGAAATGGTATTTGGAGACTATATCCTGACTCTAGGAATGTTACTTGCTGCTGGGTTGATCATTGTTTCTAGGCCTATTTCGTGGACAGAGCTGGGAAATATGTTATATTTTTGTTCAAAGATAAAAGATATAAGTTCATATTTCTATTTCAAATTCAATTTAAGGACTATGGGGATATTACTTACTTGTATTGATCTTAAGTGTGTATCTTCTTTCTTCCATGCTGAAAATCCCAGTTATCAGTGACATCAACAAAATAACTTTCTTTGTCTTACACTGCTCACATAGCCTCAGAGTGGAATAATACTAACACTACTATCAACAATGTGATTACTGAAAACAGATGTTTTGTGGCACTTCTTTTTTTGCCATAGGATATATCCCACTACAGAAATAAAGTCAAATTACACTTTTAAATCCTCTTGGAATAATTCCTCTCTGTGTTATCATCGACTGGATGCTAATTTAGGTTAATTCATTTCATTTTACTTTTTATTCATAGAGATTCCGTTTTATTGCTGTTAATATTTTTTATTTTATTATCTTGAAATTTGTTTCCTGAATAATTAACATGATTCCGATTCCTTGTGTAAAGGACATAAAGATTACCTTGTATCTTTCTGCATTTTTTTGTTGTTGAGATCATACTAGTTTATAACATTGTGAAATTTCAATACATTATTATCTGTTATTCACCATAAAAATGTGCCCCTTCACCCCTTGTGCCCACCTCCCAACCCCATTCCCCTCTGGTAACCACTAATCTGTTCTCTTTGTCCATGTGTTTATCTTCCACACATGAGTGAAATGATACGGTGTTTGTCTTTCTCTGTCTGGCTTATTTCACTTAACATAATACCTTCGAGGTCCATCAGCATTGTTGCGAATGGGATGATTTTGTCTCTTTATATGGCTGAGTAGTATTCCGTTGTATACATATACCACGTATTCTTTTCGAATCATCAGTCAGTGAGCGCTTGGGTTGCTTCTACTTCTTGGCTGTATTGAATAATGCTGCAGTGAACATAGGGGTGCATAAGTCTCTTTGAATTGTTGATTTCAAGTTCTTTGGATAAATACCCAGTAGGGGGATAACTGGGTCATATAATATTTCTATTTTTAATTTTTTGAGAAATCGCCATACTGTTTTCCATATTGGCTGTACCAGTTTGCATTCCCACCAGCAGTGTATGAGTGTTGCCTTTTCTCCACATCCTCTCTAACATTTGTTATTTTTTGTCTTGGTAATTATAGCCATTCTAAGGGGTGTAAAGTGATATCTTAGTGTAGTTTTGATTTGCATTTCACTGGTGATTGGTGATGTTGAACATCTTTTCATGTGCCTGTTGGCCATCAGTATATCTTCTTTGATATACGCACAGAAAAATGTCTGTTCATATCCTCTGCCCGTTTTTTGATCAGGTTGTTTGTTTTTTTGTTGTTGAGTTGTGTGAGTTCTTTATATATTTTGGAGATTAACCCCTTGTTGGATATATGATTTGCAAATATTTTCTCCCAGTTGGTGAGTTGCTTTTCGTTTTGTTCCTGGTTGCCTTTGCCTTGCAGAAGCTCTTTAGTCTGATGAAGTCCCACTTGTTTATTTTTTTTTTTTGTTTCCCTTGTCCGAGTAAACATGATATTTGAAAAGATCCTTCTAAGACTGATGTCAAAGAGTGTATTGCCTATATTTCTTCTAGGCGTTTTATAGTTTCAGGTTTTAACCTTCAAGTCTTTCATCCATTTTGAGTTGTTTTTGTGAATGGCAATAGCAGATGGTCCACTTTCATCTTTTGCATGTGGCTGTCCAGTTTTCCCAGCACCATTTATTGAAGAGACTTTCCTTTCTCCATTGTATGTTCTTAGCTCCTTTGTTGAAGATTAGCTGTCTATAGATGTGTGGTTTTATGTCTGGGCTCTCAATTCTGTTCCATTGATCTGTGTGTCTGTTTTTGTACCAGTACCATGCTATTTTGATTACTATAGCTTTGGTAGTATATTTTGAACTCAGGGATTGTGATGCCTCCAGCATTGTTCTTTTTTCTCAGGAATGCTTTAGCTATTTGGGGTCTTTTGTTGCCCCATATGAATTTTAGGATTCTTTGTTCTATTTCCGTGAAGAATGTCATGGAATTCTGATTGGGATTGCATTGAATCTCTAGATTGCTTTAGGTAGTATGGACATTTTAACTGTATTTATCCTTCCAATCCATGTGCATGGAATGTCTTTCCACCTTTATGTCATCATCAGTTTCTTTCAATAATGTGTTCTTCAGTAATGTCTATAGTTTTCATTGTATTAGTCTTTCACCTCCTTGGTTAAATTTATTCCTAGATATTTTATTCTTTATGTTGCGATTGTAAATGGGATTGTATTCTTGAGTTCTCTTTCTGTTAGTTGTTATTAGAGTATAGAAATGCAACTGATTTTTTTAAGTTGATTTTGTACCCTGCAACTTTGCTCTTGTTGTTATTTATAATAGTTTCTGATGGATTCCTTAGGGTTTTCTATATATAAAATCACGTTGTCTGCAAAGAGCAAGAATGTCACTTCTTCATTGCCTACTGGACTCCTTTTATTTCTTTTTCTTGCCTAATTGCTCTGGCCGAAACCTCTACTACTATGTTGAACAAGAGTGGCAAGAGTGGGCACACTTGTCTTGTTCCTGTTCTCAGAGGGATGGCTTTCAGTTTTTCACCGTTGAGTATGATGTTGGCTGTAGGTTTGTCATATATGACTTTTATTATGTTGAGGTACTTTCCTTCTATACCCATTTTATTGAGAGTTTTTATCATAAATGGATGTTGGATCTTGTCAAATGCTTTCTCTGCGCCTATTGAGATGATCATGTAGTTTTTATTCCTCATTGTGTTAATGTGATGTATCACATTGATTGATTTCTGGACACATCCTGTATCCCTGGTGTAAATCCCACTTGATTATGGTGTATGATCTTTTTAATGTATTGCTGTATTCAGTTTGCCAATATTTTGTTGAGGATTTTTGCATCTATGTTCATCAGTGATAGTGGCCTGTAATTTTCCTTCTTGGTGTTTTCCTTGTCTGGCTTTGGTGTCAGGGTGATGTTGGCCTCATAGAATGTGTTAGAAAGTGTTCTGTCTTCCTCAATTTTTGGAGTAGTTTGAGAAGAGTAGATATTAAATGTTCTTTGAATGTTTGGTAGAATTCTCCAGAGAACCCATCTGGCCCTGGACTTTTATTTTTGGGCAGGTTTTTGATTACTGTTTCAATCTTTTTTCTTGTGGTTGGTCTATTCACATTCTCTATTTCTTCTTGATTCAGTTTGGGGAGGTTGTATGAGTCTAAGAATTTATCCATTTCTTCTAGATCTTCCAATTTGTTGGCATATAGTTTTTCATAGTATTCTCTTATAATCTTTTGTATTTCTGTGGTATCCATTGTAATTTCTCCTCTTTCATTTCTAATTTTATTTATTTAAGGCTCCTCTCTTTTTCTTAGTGAGTCTGGCTAAGGGTTTGTTAATTTTGTTTATTTTCACAAAGAACCAGCTCTTAGTTTCATTGATCATTTCTACTGTTTTTTTTGGTTTCAATTTCATTTACTTCTGCTCTAATGTTTATTATTTCCCTCCTTCTGCTGACTTGGGCTTTGTTCTTATTTTTCTAGTTCTATTAGGTGTAGTTTAAGATTACTTATTTGAGATTTTTCTTCTTTGTTAAGGTGGGCTTGTATTGCTATGAATTTCCCTCTCAGGACCACTTTTGCTGCATCCCATATGCGTTGGTATGATGTGTTTTCATTTTCATTTGTCTCCAGATATTTTTTTGATTTTTCCTTTAATTTCTTCAGTGATCCATTGGTTGTTCAGTAGCATGTTGTTTAGTCTCCACATCTTTGTCACTTTCCCACCTTTTTTTCTTGTAGTCGATTTCTACTTTCATAGCATTATGGTAGGAAAAAGGTGCTTGATATGATTTCAATCTTCTTAAATTTATTGAGGCTTCCCTTGTTTCCCAATGTGTGGTCTATCCTAGAGAATGTTCCATGCAGGCTTGAGAAGATATGTAATCTGCTATGTTTGGAGGGAGTGCTCTATATATATCTGTTAAGTCCATCTGGTCTAGTATTTCATTTAAATCCACTATTTCCTTGTTTACTTTTTGTCTGAGTGATCTATCCATTGATGTAAGTGGGGTATTAAGGTCCCCTACTATTATTGTGTTGTTGTTAATGTCTCCTTTTAGGTTTGTTAATAGTTGCTTTATATACTTTGGTGCTTCTGTGTTGGGTGCATATATATTTATACGTGTTATGTCTTTTTGGTGGAGTGTCCTTTTTATCGTTATATGCTGCTCCTCTTTGTCTCTCATTACCTGTTTTATCTTGAAGTCTACTTTGTCTGATATAAGTATGGCAACACCTGCTTTCTTTTGTTTGCCATTAGCTTGGAGTATCGTCTTCATCCCTTCACTCTGATCCTCTGTTTGTCTTTAGAGCTGAGATGTGTTTCCTGGAGGCAGCATATTGTTGGGTCTTGATTTTTAATCCATCCTGCCACTCTGTGTCTTTTGATTGGAAAATTCAATCCATTTGCATTTAGAGTGATTATTGATATATGAGGGCTTAATGCTGTCATTTTATTGCTCATTTTCCAGCTCTTCTGCATTTCCCTTGTTTCTCATCCTGTGTATTTCGGACTACCAGTTCAGTTTGGTAGTTCTCTGTGATGGTTATCTTAGTTTTCTCTTTATCATTTGTGTCTCTGTTCTGATTATTTTTTTAGTGGTTACCATAAGGTTTATATAAAAAATTTCATAGATGAGATAGTCCATTTTCTGACAGCCTCTTATTTCCTTAGACTAAGGCAATTCCATCCCTTTCTTCTTCCCCTTCAAAGTTATTATTGTCACGACTTATTCCATCTTGTGTTGTGACTTTGTGGTTAAAATGATGAGATTATATTTATTTTTGATGTTTTCCTTCCCTTTATCTTTAGTGTTTTAATTGTTTGCTAACCTGTTCTGACAGAGACCTGCAATTTTCTGATTTTGTCTACCTGTATATCTCCTTGGTCAAGGCTTTGTAACCTCTTCCTTTTTTTTCCTCAAGTATGAGGGCCTCCTTGAGCATTTCTTCTGGGGGGCGTCTTGTGCTGATGAACTCCCTCAGCTTTTGTTTATCTGGGAAGGTTTTTATTTCTCCGTCATATCTGAAGGGTACTTTTGCTGAATAGAGTATTCTTAGCTGAAAGTTTTTGTCTTTCAGAATTTTGAATATATCATTCCACTCTCTCCTAGCCTGTAAGGTTTCTGCTGAGAAATCCACTGAAAGTCTGATAGGGATTCCTTTGTAGATTATTTTCTTCTGCCTTGCTGCCCTTAATATTTTTTCTTTGTCATTGACTTTTGCCAGCTCTACTACTATTTGCCTTGGAGAATGTATTTTTACATTAATATAATTAAGAGTTCTCTTGGCTTCTTTCACTTGTGTTTCCAGCTCTTTTCCCAGCTTTGAGAAGTTCTCAGGTATTATTTCTTTGAAGATGCTTTCTGCTCCATTCTCCTTTTCTTTGCCCTGTGGAATATCCATAGTCCTTATGTTGCCTTTCCTAATTGAGTTGGATACTTCTCAGGGAATTTCTTCATTTCTTTTTAATCTTAGTTCTCTCTCCTCCATCTGAAGCATTTCTATATTTCTGTCCTCCTGACTGCTGATTCTCTCCTCCATAATATCAACTCTGTTATTCAGGGAGTCCACATTTTTCTTTATCTCATCCATTGTGTTTTCATCTCCAACATTTCTGATTGGTTTTGCTTTATAGTTTCAGTCTCTTTTGTGAAGACGTTCCTGATTTCATTGAACTATCTGTATTTTCCTGTAACTGATTGAGTTTTTTTATGATAGCTATTGTGAATTCTCTGTCATTTAGATTGTAAATTTCTGTGCCTTCAGCATTGATTTCTGGGTGCTCCTCATTTTCTTTCTGGTCTAGAGATTTAATAAATTTTTTCATACTGTTTGACGGCATGGATTTGTGCCTCCACATAGTGATAGTATCTGGTCGCAGCTTTCACCTGCTGCCACTGGCTGGGGGTCAAGAGCTTTGTATTCTCCATTCTCTCCTTCTTCCAGCCCTTGGCAACTGCCATTCTACTTTCTGTCTATGAATTTAACTGATCTGGGTTATCTCACGTAAGTGGAATTACACAGTTTTCGTCCTTTTGTGACTGGCTTATATCACTTAGCATAATGTCTTCAAGGTTCGTCCATCTTGTAACGTGTGTCACAATTTCCTTCCTTTTTAAAGCTTAATAATATTCCCTGGTGTGTATATACCATATTTTGTTTATCCATCCATCAGTGGACACTTGGGTTGTTTCCACCTTTTGGCTGTTGTGAATAATGCCGCTGTGAAGACAGTATCTCTTCGAGTGCCTGCTTACAGTTCTTTTGGGTATATACCGAGAATTGGAATTGCTGGATCACGTAGTAATTCTTTGTTTAATTTTTTGAGGAACCTCCGTACTGTTTTCCATAGTGGCTCCAACATTTTTCATTCTCACCAGCCATGCCACAAGAGTTTCAATTTCTCTACATCATTGCCAACTCTTGCTATTTTCTGTTTTTTTCTTTTGATAGTAGCCATCCAATTGGGTGTGAGGTGATGTAACTTTTCTTAATCTTACTCTCGTTTACCAAATTTAGTAATATCCTTAGATTTTAGATCCAAATTTAAAAATTTAGCACAATTTGTACTTTGTATTTGCTTAAAATATCTGATTTTGATAAATTTCATTATAAAGCTTATTACTGCATTATTATTTAGGTCATATAATATTTATCAGTGTTATTTATTATGTTACTTATGTTGTTTTTCTCTATGATGACACAGAAAGGCAGTAGCTTTAATTTAACATCTTTGCTTGATAAGAATTTGAAATGAATGAAAGATAGTGGGAGATAAGGTAGGTGAAGTGTGAGATTGTAAAGAATCTTTTATCCAGGTGAGGATTTTAGATTTGATGCTGTAGACAAGAAGTCATTGGGAGGTTTTAAGTGATGGTGGGGGCAGAGGAGGGAGTGCATACTACAGAGGAGCAATTTGAGAGAGATTTTAGAAGGTATTAAGTAGTGACAGAATTTGTTGGATTAGATATGAGACAGTGAAAAATTAAGGGTAACTCTTATTAGATTTAGGCCTTGGGCTGCTGAGTGTGGAAGGAGTTAGTTAAATAGACAAATCTGGTTTAAAAAATCACCTGACTCTGCAACTAATTAAGTATGTGACCTTGAGCAAATGTTATAATTTCCGTAAATGTCAGTTTCCTTAATGTAAAATAAACATAGTTGTTAATAACATACCTGACATGGAGAGCAGGAGGAATGGGAGGGGTGGGGTTGTGTGGTCCAGGATTGGGAATTGATAGAACACAGGGTCAGTGAATTGGGAATAATTTTAGGAGCATTGTGGAAATTAGTGACCATGGGATCAGTCACTGGGTGGCAGAGCACAAATAAACTGGGAGAATAGGAAGCAGTTAGCAATTCATCTATCAACTTCAACTTCATATTTATATAGTTTTTACTGTCTGTTTCTTTTATACTCTATTCTTAATAATCATCTTTGTAACTTGGTTCATCCCTTTGAGTAAGAGAGGAATGTATTGGGAGTACAGAGCAGAAAGCAGAGCAGAGATTGGTTTGTTTGTTGTTACCTGAGGAAGCATAAAAATTTGTTAGATTGGAAAAGAGGAGCTTCCTGCAGATCAGGGAGAAGTAGATTATCAGGAGTCTCTGAAGTAGCCATGAGTATGTTGGGATAGGATTGAGTTGCATTAGTGTATGACAGAGGTGGGAGTCATGCCATGTTCCCTTGCTGCTTGGATTATGAGGTAGCCTACTACAATTCAGTATTACTGTTGCATTAAGAAGCTCTACAAAATTGTTAGTCTAAAATATTGTTGATAGCAGCGCTAATTTTCTATGAGCCCTAAAAGGTGAGGTATGTTAAAAATGAAAAATATCTGTCAATAGAAAAATATTCTATATCAATATTTCTTATACTTAGTTCATCTTAATTATCAAACTAACATTTTTGTTTTATGTTTTGTTCTTTTCAATAGGATGAAGAAAGTATTCCTATCATGTATAGGAATTTACCTGAGTATAAGGAACTATTACAGTTTAAAAAGTTAAAGAAGCAGAAACTTCAGCAAATGCAAGCTGAGAGTGGGTTTGTGCAACATGTGGGCTTCAAGGTAAATTTTACTTAACCTTACTATTGAAAAGGTGATGAGAGATATTTAAGGTGGTTTCCAGGGCTTTGACCTCCACAACTTCTGAGCATACAGATAAAAGTTAATAAGTTTAGCTCTTGTCCTGTTCATTTATACAAATTAGTGTGCCTCAGTTACTGATGTCAAGAGGTTTATGATTCAGTAGAGAAAAGACAAACATACAAGTATCTATACTTTGAAGTGAAGTGTGAGATGAAAAGTTTTTGTCTAGCTATTTCTTTTTCTTTGCCCCCAGCTTTACTGAGATATAACTGATAAAAAATTTGTATATTTAAGAAATACAAAAATTTAAGGTGTAAAAAAATCACCCCACATAGTTATCTCTTTCTTTTTGTGGTGAGAACACTTAAAAAAGACTCTCTTAGCAGATGACAAGTATGCCATACAGTATTATTAGATATAATCCCCGTGCTGTACATTAGCTCTCCAGAACTTATTCATCTTATAACTGAAAGTTTGTACCCTTTTACCAACAACTCCCCATTTCTCCCACCCTCTAGCTCCTGGCAACTACCATTCTACTCTCTGCTTTGACTTCTTTAGATTCCATATATAAGTGAGATCATACAGCATTTGTCTTTCTGTGTCTGGCTTATTTCACTTAGCATAATGTCCTCTAGTTTCATCTATGTTGTGGTAAATGGCAGGATTTCTTTCTGTTTTATGACTGAATAATATTCCATTGTATGTGGAATATTTTTTATGTATATAAAATAAAAATAAAAATATTATTTATATATAAAATCATATTTATCCAGTCATCCATTGAGCTATTTCTCTTTTTGTTGCTATTGTTCATAGATCATAAATTTCTCTTCCCCTTTCAGATTCAGTTATCTCTGCTGTTTTTTGAGAGGCTGGTAGTAATACATCCATTCATTCCACAAAATTTTGAAATACCCATTGTGTTCCAGGCACTTTGCTAAGTGCTAGGGATTCAGCAGTAAACTAGGTGGACTCAGTTCCTGCCCTTACTCTGTTTTCATCTCAGAAGGAATTTAGAGAAGTTAAATAAGTAAAATAGTTGACTACGACTAGAGTGCATGCTGGAGAATAGTGAGAGGCTATTGAGGTGCCTTGGAAATTTTGCTAAATTAAACTCTCGTAAAAGGTTGGGGAACCATTGAAGGATTTTAAACAGAGAGTAACATGAAATTTGCATTCCAGAAAGATCATTCTAATTGCTTAAACTGTTAATATTGATAATCTTTAGGAAGGAAGGGGGTTTAGAGTGGATAACTCAATTTTTGACTACTAGATTGTTAAATTCTTTAAACAATAATGTATTCATGTATGTTATTTATGCAATGGAAAAAAAAATTAAGTGAGAGGGAAAAAGATCATTCTGGCCTTAGTATGGAGAATGGATAGGAAGAAAGCAAGGCTGGAGGCAGGGAGACTGGTTAGAGATTCTTTTGGTAATTTAGACAAAAGATGTGGAAATAGAGAGAGACTGACAAGTTTGAGAACACTTTAAGCATTAGAGTTGACTGTACTTTGTGGAATTGGAGGAGGTAATATTGAGACCATGAACTATAAATTTGCTGGTAGTGGTATTACATACCTTATGTGTGCTGTGACTGATAAACTGAAATTTGAAGCAAAATTATTATACCTCTGACGTGCCCATTAGCCAGACTATATTAAATGATTTTTCCTCTTGATCTTTCAGTGACTCTGCTTCTCCATTAGAGATATTCCTGATTGACAGCTCTGGCCCTTCAAGAGGAAACTCTTTCCACTTCTCCTAATTTTGTTGCAAGACCCCGCCGTGGCTTGTTTGCCAGTGTATCAGCCACTCTACTTGGCCTGATGATCAAAGAAACTAGAAATGAGATTTAGTTTGATTTCCAAAATTGCACAGAACACACTGAGGGCTACCACAATGCCACCACATTGAGAAAGAGCTAGATCTGCCTTTTCTTCATGATGGGCATTAGTTCTTAGGAATCTTCCGGCTTTGGAGAATAATGCACTAAATAAAAGTTTAGAGAGGATTTTATGTTTATCTCAGTTTATGTTAGCTATGATAGCCTGTGGAATAGTTCTGTAACATGTTTGGATAGTTTTAACTATTAAGTCAATGGTTCTCAATCACAGTCGTTATACACTGGTCTGGTCCTGTATACAGCACACTGGTCCTTTCAACTAAATAGTTACTAATAATCACATGCTCAAGTTTGTGGGTGATTTGCTTAAAATTTTTTAAAATTATTAAAGCGTATTGAAGGTTGGCTTTTATAATGTCCCTCTCACCCACCTGTAGCTTGATCTTGAGTGGATGGAATTTCAGCCAGTTGGCTAGAAACTATCTAACTTAGAACCATTTTTATGTTATACCACTGTCTAGTGAATGGGAAGAGAGGAGAGGATGTCTCTGTGCACGTCATGTGTTTCCAGCAGAAAAAAAAAGTGTCTTGGAACAATATAGCTTAATACTTTTTCTCTCTGAATCTTTATTATAGTGTGATAACTGTGGCATAGAACCTATCCAGGGTGTTCGGTGGCACTGCCAGGATTGTCCTCCAGAAATGTCTTTGGATTTCTGTGATTCTTGTTCAGACTGGTGCGTGTTTTCTTCATTTTAGGTCTGATTTGTTGACAAGTAAAGAGCTTTTCAGCCGCTAGTGAATTTGATTTCCATACTACTTAGAAAATCACATATGGTGTATTAAACTTTGTTGTTCTAGGTAATTAAGAAATTTTCTTTAGGGCCGGCCCCGTGGCTTGGCGGTTAGGTGTGCACGCTCCGCTGCTGGCGGCCCGGGTTTGGATCCGGGGTGTGCACCGACACACCACTTCTCTGGCCATGCTGGGGCTGTGTCCCACATGCAGCAACTGGAAGGATGTGCAGCTATGGCATACAACTATCTACTGGGGCTTTGGGGGGAAAAATAAATAAATAAAATCTTTAAGAAATTTTCTTTAATCATACTACTTCTCAAGTAACTTTTCAGTAGAGATTTTGATAGATTAATGGATTTAAACAGGTAGAGCTGTGAGGAAGTTTTGTAATATCTAGACCAAAATGCATCCAGTGCCATGTAATGATGTGTTTGTGTTTTTTCTTTGCAGCCTACATGAAACAGATATTCACAAGGAAGATCACCAATTAGAACCTGTTTATAGGTCAGAGACATTCTTAGACAGAGACTACTGTGTGTCCCAAGGCACCAGTTATAATTACCTTGACCCAAACTACTTTCCAGCAAACAGATGACATGGAAGAGAACATCGTATACTAGTCCTCTTCAACACATAGCAATGGTATCATTGTGAATTATGTGCACAGTTTGGAAAGATTCTCTGCTTTCCCTGAAATGACACTCACAGCATGACAGCTTCCTGAGTGTTCTCGTCAAGTCCAGCTCTGCACCGTTGTGGCTCTAGATCACTGTTCAGCAGCTGAACATTCCTGGTGAGCAAAGGGTTTCCTTGGTGAATTTCTCACCACCACCTTAAAGCCTTTTAGGTGGTGATCTTAAATGGGTGAGATGGAAACGAGAGCACACATTAAAGAGAGAGTAAATTCCAAAGGTTTCAAAGAACTTGGTCATAAATATGATAATGAGAAGACAAAAGTATTTATATTAAAACAGTTTAGTAGCTTTCAGTTTTGTGAAAATAGTTTTCAGCACAGAAACTGACTTCTTTAGACAAAGTTTTAACCAATGATGGTGTTTGCTTCTAGGATATACACTTTAAAACAACTCACTGTCCCAGTGGTGGCCACTGATGGCCTTTAGTAAGTTGGAGCTGCTTAACCATATTGATGTCTAATTTCTTTTAACCACAATGAACTGTCCTTATTACCAACAGTGAAGCACTACAGGAGGCAACTGTGGTATTGCTTCCTTAACCAGCTCATGGTGTGTGAATGTTATAAAATTGTCACTCAGATATATTTTTTAAATGTAATGTTATATAAGATTATCATGTGATGTGTACAAACTATGGTGAAAAGTGCCAGTGGTAGTAACTGTGTAAAGTCTCTAATTCACAACATTAATTCCTTTAAAATACACAGCCTTCTGCCTCTGTATTTGGAGTTGTTAGTGCAACTCATCAAAGAAAACTGCCTAATATAAAAATCATATATATGGTAATAATTTCCCTCTTTTGTAGTCTGCACAAGATCCATAAAAGATTGTATTTTTATTACTATTTAAACAAGTGATAGAATTGAGTCTGCGCAGTGAGCGAGAGTTCACGTGCATTCTTTTATACTGCTGGATTTTGTTGTGCATCATTTAAAACATTTTGTATGTTTCTTCTTATCTGTGTATACAGTATGTTCTTGAATAATGTTCATTTGTCAGGAGAACTGTGAGAAATAAACTATGTGGATACTGTCTGTTTATATTATAGAATGTTTGTTGTGACTTCCTTTTGGTTAGATTTTGGAGTTTTTTACTAGTGTTAAAACTGCAAGTTGGTTTTTTTTTTTTAAGGAGTTGTTTTACCTACCTGTCCTTTAAAAAGAGTAAGGACTGTATTATGGAAAAGGGGGTGAACTTGAGAAGCTCTGTAAAAGATGGTAATGTTTTCACTCAGTGTGTGCTGAAACACTAAATTAAAATAGGTTGCAAAAAGAACACATACCATGGTTAAAGAAAAAGGCAATTATTCATGTGCAGATGTGAAAACTAAACTTCGGTTGAAAAATTTTACTCTCATTCTTTTTGATGAAAATAAGCCCCTCACGTATTTCATTTAAACAGGTGGTTTTTGAAAATCACTATACTCCTTGGAAAATAGAATTGATTATTGGAAAAGATAATATAAATATTCTAAGATTAATTAAGTATTATACTGACCCAATTTTTATAGTTCCTTGTTTTTTCCAATTTTAAATCAAGGGAACATTAGTCCTCTTCAATACATTGTAGGGTACTAAAATCTATACCCTATTTTTTTTAATTGAGAAAAGTAATATAATTTTAAATATAGAAATATGAGAATTTTAAAGTAATATATTGATTAAATATTACTGATGATGTTTATAAAATATATCACATCAGAAGAAAAGAATATGGATTTGAGCTTAACTTCTCACCTTGGAATTATTAGTTGGGGGGAGTAGAGGGGAATTGTTAGAATTCTGGGCATTTTGATATTAAATGTTAAGTGAATATGCCGAAGATCTACCTTCAACTTGTAGCAAGACAGTGGCATTTGATGATAAATTCTGTAACTTCTGTGTTTGTATAGGAATAATACTGATTAGTTTTGGAGAACCATTCAGATCCATTCAGAAATCCCATGAAGTATTCTTTGAAAGAGGGCTGTGAGTAATACAATTGTTAGGTAAACAGAGTAGACAAAATACATCCACTTAAATGTATTTTTCAAGGACAAAGCTTTTGAGAATTTTGAGTGGCAAAGAGGATTATTTTCTGCTTGAGCAAGATGTGTTTATTTTACATTTTTCAGCTCTAAGCAAATAGTCCTCATGCCTTTAAAAGGCCCTAAAGGGCAGTAATAGTGGTAATGTGTTGTTGTTGTTGTCATTTGAGGACTGCAGGAATGGGCAGGGTTGTCATTTTCAAGTAGGCCTTCCATCTCCTACAAAGAATTATTGGCTGTAAGAGACAACACAGACCTACTTGCTAAAGCATTGCTTATTAAGTGGTATTTAGTAGGTCAGAAGTATTTCCTGAAATATTATGCTCAAGTTATTGCTAAGAACTGAAGGAACTTGTAATGACACCTAAAACCACTGCTTTAAGGTTTAGGCAGAGGAGATTTTGATTGGTGTGATGTGCGCTAATAATAGCACACTGATATAGTGCTTACTATGTGCCAAGCAAGCATATAATAACAGATTTAATTTTCACAACCTTATGAGACGGGTTCATTTATTATCCTGCTTTCATATGAGGAAATCTAGCCAGAGAGGTTAAATAAATTGCCCAAGGTCTTATAGTTAGTAAAGTGGTGATGCTTGGATTTTAACCTAGACAGATTGCTCCAGAGTCAGCGTCTGCCTCACTACGCTATTTCCTGAGCAAGAGTATTCCTTTTGTGTCAGGCATCACTAAGGCATTGGAGGTCGAAGTGTGCAGGAGTTGCTTTCCAGTCTTTTTTCCTGGGGTGGTGTGGTCCTAGAGTGCAGACCTGAGCACGTGTCCAGGTTTATAGCACGGAGTAGAGAAGCACATCTGTGGATGGGGGAAAAGCACTGAAATGGTCTGCCATGGTGAATTAGAAAAACACACATACCTAGAATTTACATATTCTAATTTGGCAGCAAACATGGTTGTGAGGCTTGAGGCAAAGTTGATACTAAGGCTTGTGTCTCCTGCCTCAGGTAGAATTTGTTTCTGTGCCTCTCGCTTGACCTAGTAGTTTGCCTTGTCCATTTTTCTCCCCTTTCCTCTTTTATTTAAATTAAATTGCAGAACACAATAGTTCACTGAGGTATGAGGAACATTAAAAAAAAGAAATAGAGAAAACAGTACATCACATGTAGTAAGGATAAATATTGTTTTGTGAGATTTCTTTTTTAGTTATAAGTGTGGCATGCTATGTAAGCTGTATTTTTTACTGTAGATAAAGTTTGAAGGCCGTTGTTCCACATGCACTGGATGGAATTGGAAGTCTCCAGATAATAAGTAGGTTTTTCCACAAGATTATGGAGGCATTGTCCTTTTTAGGCTGTAAGGTGTTTGTTTTTGTCTCTTAGCTTGATGAAAAATGTGCTTTGTTTATATGATTCCAGAAAAAGACATAACTTTTTGTTTCACAGTTCATGTAGCTGATTAAATGGATTTTTGAGAGCGCTGTCACATTTAGCTTCTTGGACAGAGACCATCCGTGTCTGTCTGTAACCCTAGGGCCTGGCTCTTCACAGGCTCTCAATAAGTAATTGTTGGTAGTATGACCAGTGTTTTGGGGAGTTACATTTTTTCTCTAGGAAGTTAGGAGATATCACCTACGCCTGAGTCTATCTGTGAGTGCATCTGTGGGACCCTTAGAAGGTTTGGCTCAGGAGATCTCCTTTACAGGGCTCTGAGAGGACTGAAGAATTGGCATCCTGTCTTATCTAAAGGATATGGTTCAACCCTGGGTAGCTGAGAAGATTTTGGTTCTCTCTGGGACCCCAGTTAGGCCATGTATCTTGATTCTCTGCCATGTTTTTAGAGTGATGTAATGGAAAGGGCACTAGAGTGGAAATTCTGGGTCCTAGTCCCAATTGTGGGAGGGAGGCACTCAATAAATGTTGACAAAGAACCATCTTTTATTGAGCACTAGGAACTAGTAAATGGTTTATGTGTATTATTAACTCGCTTAATCCTCACAACACCTCTATTAGGTTGCTTACCATTATGATCTCCACTGTATAGATGAGAATACTGAGGTTCAGAGGATTGAAATGTTAGCTCTCAATAATAATTGCTCTGTGTGGGGCTCAGGATACAAAGCCTTGCCCTCAAGGAGCTTATAATCTAATGCAGAAGACGAGCAATAAACAAGTAAATAAAGAATATTATGTAATTTTAAGCAGAGATAAATGCTGTGAAGAAAAATAATGCTTGAAGAAGAATGATGGAAGAATGGGGACCAGTCTGTCATGTTAGATGGAATAATAAAAGAACGCCTCAATGACAAGGGTAAATTTGAACAGAGACCTGAATAGAGTGAGGGAATTAGCCTTGGAGGAAGAGGCAGAAGGATAGCAATGACAAGGGCTCTGATCCAGTAAGGAGCTTGGCTTGTTCAGGCAACATTAAGAGGGCCAGTGTAGCTTGAGCTAAATGACCAAGAAGAGAGTGGTAGTTGATGGGTGAGAGAGGGTACGGGGCCAGATTAGGTGAGGCCTTGAAAGTAGACAATTGTAAAGGAGTTTGCATTGTGTTCTGATGTCTTCTCCATACGCACAAGGTATTCTGCTATGCAGAGACCTCTAAGGTCCTTTCCTGCTTTAAAATCCTATGACTTTAAAGTAGTGATGTCATTTGAAGCCATTCAAATCAGTAACATGTTTTAGCAGTTCTGTAGAAGACTGGATTTGCACCTCTAGGTACTCTTCGGGGCAAAGCCCCTGCTGATTTTTTTCAAGAGGGCAGCCAACTACAGCCTTAAAAGCTATGGCTGGGCCATCTACTGCCCTGCTGTCTCCTTTCCCTTACCCAAGCTATCAAAGCGGTGGTGGGCATGGACTGTGTTTGCCAGTATGCGGTATGTGTTTAAGGAATGTTAATCCCTTCAAAAGAGTTATTTTGTGTTTTCTGGCACAACTGATAATTTTCATCCTGTAACTCTCTTTTTCTAGTTTGCTCAAATACTCCTTGTGCTCCCCTATAGAGAGTATAACAACTTGGGGTAGTAATAAAGTATTTGACAACTGTGTGAGTTGTAGGAATGTGCCCCTTTTTGTTAATAGAGGCATAATTGTAACCAAAGACATTTAATTTCTTCTTTAGCAAACACTGACATTTCTGTTTAAGAATGACTGCTAGAGAAAAAGGAAATATGAAAATTACCATGTATCATGAATACACTGAGAGTTCTCTCTGTAATAGCTCAAAACTGATATATGGCCAAAATTAAAACCATATGAGCATATCGTAAATCTCAACTATTACTGTGTTTGCTTCTAATTCTGTTTGGAATAAGGCTTCAAATGCTTTCCAGAATGATTTGAGTTACAAATAAATAGAAAAAGAGTTATCCTGTGTTCCATTTATTTTATTTGTATATATCCATGTCAAGAAAAAAAATGACTTTAAAAATACAATTCTGTCCCAGGAATGGATCCTTATCTGCACAACCATTGAAGGAAAAAAAAAATCATGCAAACTGAAACTGTGGTCTTGTGTAGTGACTGAATGGACGATGCAGTTCCAGTAGAATATATAAGAAGCTCTGATTTGGCAACAGATAGCACAAAAGAGAACCCAGATTTCACTGGTTTGATGCAAGGGAACACAATTTTACATATGAGTATGATAAGGTTTTCAAACCCCTGGAAAAGGCCCGTATGAAACAAATACAGCATTGGGATCTGTTAAATGTCATGTACTGACATGCCTCTTCCCACCCACATGAGTTTTGGTACTCTTACTTTATGTCTTACTTGTTTGGCAACAATGGTAAGAAAATAGGTGATCATTTAAAATCAAAACTATAAGTTGACATTAGTCCAGTGAATGCAATGACAAATCACCTCATGCTTTTAAATTATGTTTGGTCATTGGTATTAATATATAATTGCCAAAATGCACCACCAGGTATAGAAGAGACTAGGTTAGACGATTTATCCAATTTGTTCTCTTAGCCATTATGACAGTATTCCAAGTAGCCAGTTTCATAAAAATGAATAGAGAAATGTTACTGGTGACTACTTTGGGTTTTGCTGTCTTGGAAAAGCTATACAATTTCACATTTTTAAAATTTCTTATCACAGTTTTCAAATTTAATCAAATTTCTTATCAGCCATTGGCATTGTTTTGTCAATCCAATCTCTTTGGCTCTGAGCTACCACTGCATGAGACTTGAGGAAACAGCGACAGCCACCAGAGGAAGATGCCCAGGCCTGCCCCCCATATTAAGGGCCTTCATCAGACAACAGCATATAATCCTGGGGAGAGGAAGGAAGATGTGATGGGAGTTAGGGATGCTAACTCCCTATTTGATGAAAGTAGAACCAAATGATCAGACTCTAGCAAGTCCTAAGGGCACAACTGACAGACTGGCACTGCACTGCTGTTCACATACTAACTTAGCTCGGAGGGGCAACCTATGTGGTAGGAAAGTGTGTGTGCTGTGAGTGCAGACAGCTGTCTGAACTGTGAAGGAAAGGTCGGGTAATACCAGGTACGCCATGCATGATTTCCAGACACCTCTCAGGTCAAGCTGGGAAGCAAACAGCAACAGCAGGATTTGGGGGGGACAGAAAAGGTTAACTTGAAACATTGTGTTAAGGGGTAAACCTTTTAATATTTTTCTCTGTCTCCACTCCTTAACATGCGTGCATTTTTGCTTTCAGAAAAGAGAGTCAATAGCTGTGCAGAGACGAAGAAAAACTTCTTCTGGTGTTCCCTCTGCATTTATCTGTATTTAAAAGGAGAAAAAGAGAAAGTCTTAAAAAATGTTTGTAAATAAGACATTTTTAAGAATAAAAAAAGATGACCTGCTTATAACTTGCTATGCAAAATTTTAAAACATAAAACCCCAAAACCACAGAGAAAAAAGTGAACAGTAGTTTAAAAACTAAGTGCCTAAATTAAAACAATAAGATAACCACTCACATCTATTAGAATGGCCAAAATGCAAAACCCTGACTCCACCAGATGCTGACGAGGATGTGGAGCAACAGGAGCGCTCCTTCACTGCTGGTGGGGATGCAGAATGGCACAGCCACTCTGGAAGACACTTGGGCAGCTTCCGACAAAATTAAGCATTCTCTTACCATGTGATCCAGCACCTGCACTCCTTGGTAGTTACCCAAAGCAGTTGAAAACTTGTGCACACAAAAACTTGCACATAGATGTTTATAGGAGCTTTATTCACGATTGTCAAAACTTAGAAGCAAACAAGATGTCCTTCAGTAGGTGAGTGGATAAGTAAACTGTGGCACATCCAGACAATGGAATATTATTCAGTGCTCAAAAGAAATGAGCTATCAAGCCATGGAAAGACATGGAGGAACCTTAAATGCATATGACTAAGTGAAAGAAGCCAATCTGAAAAGGCTACATACAATACGACATTCTGGAAAATGCAAAACTATGGAGACAGTAAAAAGATCGTGGGGAGAGAGGAATGACTAGGTGGAACACAGAGGTAGTTGTTTATGGTAGTGAAACTATTCTGCATAATAGTATAATGGTAGATACACGTCATTATACATTTGTCAAAACCCACAGAAGGTACAACATCAAGAGTGAACCCTAAGGTAAACTAGAGACTTCGGGTGATAACGAGGTGTTGATGTAGGTTCATCGATTGCAAGCAACGTCCTCCTCTTGTGTGGGATGTTGATAGTGGAGGAGGTTGTGCGTGTTTGGGAGTAGGCGGTATAGGAGAACCCCGTACTTTATGCTTGATTTTACTGTGAACCTAAAACTGCTCTAAAAAATGAAGTCTAAAATAACAACAACAACAAACACTAGCTGCCCTGTTGAGGTAAAGCATTGTTACGGGTTATGGAAAGACTTTGGAATTGATTAAAATGAGACCTCTGAGTGTTCCGGAGCGTTTGGAGCAGGGTGGGAATAGGGCGGAGGTTGGGGGATGAGGAGGAGGGGTGCAGAGAAGGAAGCGGAAGCTGGGACCTCAGCTGGCGAGGGTGCTGGGGGCAGAGTCTGCTTGGTGATTGCTGACACGCCCGTGCACAGAGGAAGTAGGAAGGAGCTGATGTCCTGGGCACGAAGGCTCTGCTCTCCCTTCCTCTCTCAGAATGTCCTGACAGTGTGCCAACCACTGAGAGTAATCCCACCACACATGGAACACCCACAGCAAGTAGAGGCCTGGTGGTCCAAGTGAAACTCACAGGAAGGGGAGTGGGGTGGGGGTGGGGGTTGCGAGCTTGCTAAAATGCAGCTTTTTCAGGCTTCATCTCCAGAGGGTCTCCTTTGGTAGGTTTGGGCTGGGCCTTCCAATCTGCATATTTAACAAATGCTCCAGCTGGTTTTGATGTGGGCCATCTTGGACCACACTTTGAGAAACACTAGATGATTTCTTCAACTCTTGTCTAACTTTGTGCGAACTAGTTTCCATTTCACAACCCTAAGGACTTCACTGATTCCAAACATAGAATGAATTCTCAAAAAAAAAAAAACAAAAAACACCACACTTAAATATCCCAGAAAATAGATACAACATTTATAGAAGCATTGTTTGTAATAGCCTCAGACTGGAAAAATGGAAAATGTCCATCAGCAGTAGATGGATAAATAAATTGTGGCAGAGTCATATAATGGAATACTATAATAATGGAAAAAAAAACTACGGCTACATTCAACAACATAGATTAATCTCACAAAGCTGAGGGAAAGAAGCAAGTCTGAAAAGTACATGCTTACAGTATGATTCAATTGATATAAAGGTCAAAAGCAAGCAACACTAAATTATATTGGTTAAGAATCTATACATAGGGGGTAAGACCATAAAGAGAAGCAAGGCAACGATTATCATAAAAGTCAGGAGAGTGGTTCCTTCTTGGGGAGAGGAAGGAGGTGTGATCAGGAGGATGCGTGGGGGAGCTGCAACACTGTTGTTTCCTGACCTGTGTGGTGATTACACGGTGTTCATTTTATAATCCTTCAAACTGTACATATTACTTGTATGCATTCCTGTATGTGCATCTCACAATAAGGAAAAATAAAAATTAAAAATTAAAAGAATTTTTAAGCCCCCCCCGCCACTCCCAATGTGTCGTATGTTATCCTTATAGGGGAGTCAAAGACAGCCGTCGGCAACTGTCTCCCCACCAGAGGCTCTCCATTTGGGGGCAGTGACTTGGCCTCCGCCACGGTTCTGTCCCTCACAGCGCCTTGCCTATCGCTTCTCCTCTCCTTCCTTTTCCTTCCAGCCAACAGACATTTCCTGGCTGCCAACAATGTACTGTGTCCTGGAGAGACCAAGCTGAACTAGACAGCGGTCCTGCTCTCAAGGAGCTCACAGCTCAGGGGCAGAGACAATTAACAGGAATTTATACTGTTGGGGGGTAAGAACGGGAGCTGGGGATAAAGGAGCACCTTACACAAGCTTGGTAGGCCAGGCAAGCTTCCTGAGGAAAGTCATCATCATCATCATCATCATTTAAAATAATGAACTTTACCACGAATGAAGATAAATCCTTGTTATGTATTTATTTGTCTTTTTTCCCCCACTTCTGCCCTCCCTTCTCTGCTAGCTCCCTTCCTTCTTCCTTCCCTCTCCCTCCCCCAGTCCCTTCCTCCATCCCTCCATCCCTGCTTTGCCCACTCCGCCCCACTCCGTCCTGCCCTCGCACTTTTCCCCTCCTTCCCTTCCTGGCTCCTTCTCTTGCTCACTCCTTTCCCTCCTCATTTGCTCCCTGTTCCATCCGCTGCTCCATCCCACCCCACTTCCCTAGCATAAGCGCTTTTTAAACAATCAGGTAATTCTAAAAATGATCTTAGAAGACAGGCTATCCCCATTTCACAGCTGACAAAACTGAGGCTGTGACAGATGAATTAAATTTCCCAAGGTCATGCAGCTAAGTAAGTGGCAGAGACCTGTTTCAAACCCAGATCTCTGACTCCAAAGTCCTTGTGCTTGTTGACTACATACACTACATCCACTGGTTCAAAATGGCTGAATGGTTGAATTTGATGGGAGTAGCAAGGAGTGAAGCTGGAATGATATGCAGAAGTTGACTATAAAGAGGCTTATATACCCTATTACATGAGAATAATGGAGAGTCACACAAGGGTTTTTAAGGAATGGGTTGATATCATCAAACACAGGTACATAAAAATCTTTGATAAATATTTGTTTAATTGAAAAGAATTGCAAAAAGGTTGAAGCGTAAGGCAAAGAGCACTGTATTAGGAGTGACGATACCTGTGCTGTCCCCAGTGGGCTTCAAGACTCCGACTAGCCACTCATCCTTTTGGGGCCTCGGTTTCCTCCTCTGCTGTATGAGAGGACTGAACTAGGACTTGAGAGCCTCCAGGTGGGTTCCAGCTCTGGTATTCTGTGCTATTCTGAATCTAAGTTCACATTTTCATGGGGATGAGGCTCCTATCCGTAGGCATCAGGATTGTTCAGGTCAGCTTAGTGTCTCCAGCTAAGCGGAGCCTGGTGGAATGGGTATGTATTTGCAGATGGTAAAGAAGAACGAGTCTTCCTTTTGGAGAGAACAGCATGTGCCAAGGCTCGGAGCTCTGAAAGCATCTGGATTTTTCAGGGAGCACTGGCTCATTTGTTGAGGGTACAGCAAAAGCGGTTTGGTTTGGGGAAGGAGAAGGAGAGGAGGCTTGACAAATAGGTTGGGATGAGGTTGTGCCTCCATAGATTTGCCTATTCTGGACATTTTAGATAAATGGAACTATGCGGTCTCTTATGACTGGTTTCTTTCACTTAGCATCATGTTTTCAAAGTTAACCACGTTGTAGTGGGCATCAACACCACTCCTTTGTATTGCAGCATAATGCCTTATCATCTTTAACCTGAATCTACAAGACCTGCCTTGGAATGTCTGCCCTCCTCACATCCCTTTTCAGCAAATCTGCCACTGCCCACTGCGCTCTGAACAGTCACCTGACTTTGCCTTATCAAACCTGGGAGGAGGGAGAAGGGGAGGGGTTGGTGACTTCCTTTCCCTGCCCCTTCTCAGTCTCCCTTCCTTGCAGTAAGCGTGGCTAAGAAAAGACAAATCCACAAACCCTTGGCTTATCATTTACGCTGTCCACAGCCATATCAGTGGGAGATACATCAGGTCTCTGGAACCCAAGAAGTTCCCTGAGCACAAAGACACAGTACAATCCTTTGTATGTCATGTAAGTTCTCTGGCCTAGTGTCCAATGCTTTGTTCTTGGCACAAACACTTCCCAAAGCCCACTCCAGATCTTTCCCAGAAGAGGACACTAATTAGACTAGGGATGACCCCAAGTCACCTTCTACTTCATTTGCACATCAGTATTCTCAGTACAATTAGGGATGCCTGTAGTGGGACTTTCAGATGGGTTACACCATCTGCTTCATTTGGACAAACCACACCTATATTCTGGCACCTCTCTTGTCCTCACAAGGTGGTCGATATTTTGCAGTCTTCCTCATTATTTATCTGCTCTCCACAGTGTCTGGCTGAACTCTACTAGTTCCTTGCGTTTAACTGACTTATCACATCCTATTTCTAGCTAGCCCTGAAACATTTCCCTCCTCCAATCTGTTCTCCTCTAACCAATACTACCGAACATTCTCCAACCTTATATGCTTTGCTAAATTTATCTTCCTTCCAAAAGAAACCCAGGCCTGCATTTCCCACGTCCTTGTCTCCCATCTAATAGTCATTATGTCTTTTTTAACACTGATAAATTGTTAGTACAAAATTTTTTAAAAGACCATTGATTATGTCCTCTCTATTTTTCTCTATTTTCATAATTGATAACCTGGTCGTTCAATGTCATGCCAGCTTTGGATTCACATAATTTGGGTTGACCGTTATCCAGAATTTCTTTTAGATTCTGATGAAAACACATTTGTTCATTACAACCACCTTTCAGTTCATTGTGTTACCTTCCCTCTTTATCATCATAATGAACTAATGGCTCCTTCAACACATTCAACTGGTTGCAGTTCACTGTAATGTTCAATTTTTCACTTCTTGGTCAGATAAAACCCACCATTATCCCAAATATCTACACGTCCAGCTAGATGGTAGGATCTGTGAGGACAAGGCTGTCACTCAACATTTGTACCCTCAGTGCTTGGCTCTAGATAGGCAGGCAAAGAAAAGTCAAATGAAAGAATGTATCCTCATTTCCACATTCCCTCTTCCCTTTCCTCACAGAAACAGGCTGTTGTGGGGGAAGAAATACGCTCTTGGCCCATTTTCTGACCCACAATCTGGACTTGATGGAAGGACATGGGATTCTCTCTTATGAAAACTGGGCAACTTGGCTTCAGAAACAAGGGCTAATGAGCACGAGTGCCTGAAGCGACCCTTGTTAACCTCTGACAGCTGGAGGCGAAGGCTTTCCACTGGGATCGTGTCAATCAGGCCAAAGCTGAGGTTTTGGGGGAATCTGGGGGCCCGGCTGCAGGAGTGAGTCATGCCCCGGAGCTTAGCTGGACCATTTCCCGCTTCTAGTTCCATCCCAAACCTCCCTCTTCATTTTACTTCGTGGCTTAAATATGGGGATTTATTTATTTAATTAAATTAAAAAAAGCTTCTCGTTGCCACCCAGCCAGAGTCACATGCTGTGGTGTGTGCCTCTGTGGAGACCAAGGACGTGAGGAGATTTAACGACAAAATCAAATAATCAGGCTTTCTAGGTGGAATAAGCAGCCTTTGACTTGGGTGAGTGGGAAATCTATGAAGCTATCTGGGATTCTCATTAGGCCCAAGAAACAAAGTTCTGAGAAAAAAATTTAGAGGCAGTGAGGCAACTTCTTTTTTCTTATAGAAGGCGGGTGTGTGTGTGTGTGTGTGTGTGTGTGTGTGTGTTGGGAAAGGTATGAATTGGGTTTTTATGGAGCAAAAGTGAGCCCAGCTGGGCTGGCCTGGTGGTGTAGTGGTTAAGTTCGCGTGCTCTGCTTTGAAGGCTTGGGGTTCGTAGGTTCGGATCCCAGGCGCGGACCTATACACTGCTCATCAAGCCATGCTGTGGCAGGCGTCCCACACATAAAGTAGAGGAAGATGGGCACAGATGTTAGCCCAGGGCCAATCTTCCTCAGGAAAAAGAGGAGGATTGGCAATGGAGGTTAGCTCAGGGCTAATCTTCCTCACCAAAAAAATAAAAGGAAAAAAAAAACAGCCCAGCTGAACTGGGTGAGACCAAAGCCTCTGTCCACTCTCTGAATCTCCCCTTTGGTTCTCTGTAGATTTCCCCAACATTTCCTGAGTCTCAAAGTGGATTCTCCCTGCTCATCTAATTGCCACATGGAGAATACTTTAGGAGAACAATAAGTGGCTTTTATATTTTCACATATAACTGTGTAACTCAAAGGAAATGGCAAAGAACCAACTGACTAAGTGCCTTCTAAGTTACAGGAACTATTCTCAGTATTTACAACTTTAGCAAATTTTAAACCAGCTAACAAGGTGCTGGTGTTGAACGTCTTTGGTGAACAGATGAGAAGCCTGTGTAATTAGCATATTGTCGTTTTGTGTGAAGGAGATTTCCTCAACAATTGTGCAAACTTGAAAATAAGATGTCCTCCAATATATGGTAAGTTTTTGCTCCATAATCAATACTTATAATACCAATTTACAGCAACCCTCTTTTCCCATGAATAGTAAAAGCAAGTTTCATGATGTCCCTTTCCCAAAAGATCTCCAATTCTGAATCAGCAAAGTCAGAATGTATGAGGTTTTAATGTATTAAATTTAATTGAAAACTAGGTAAGTGGATTTGCTTCTGACTTTAAGAACTTGCCCTTTTTGGTCTGAGATTTGATATAAAATCCTGCAGTAAGTGATCAACATAGAAAAGATTTTTTTTAAAAAAAGCTAAAAACAAGTGAACAGGAAATATGATTACATTTCCGAGTTTGCACCTGAGTTCTCGAAGGAGAGCAGTCAGAGATAATATTTCCCAGCAGTCAGCAGAACATATGTTAAATTAGGAAAGTAGTCACATCGCTTTGGGAATTGCCCATTTTGCCTACTCTTCTCTTTAGTTCCATGAATTTGTAAACCATAAAACAGTTGGCCGGTTCAAACACTGCCCAGGTCTAGTTGTGTTTTTCCTGAATTTTCCCACACTGTTCAAAACGTTGCTTGAGTTTTAGTTTTGCTTTTCATGTTTTGGTATCATGGGGCTTCTGGGACAAACCCACGCTGTCGCAGAGTGGTTTATGATTATACTGTGTGTGCCACCTTCCTCCTCTTCTAATCCTGTCCTCCGTTAAACCAGGCAGAGCCTCACACCACAGGGATCCCTCTTGGCCGGAGGAGAGCAGCCAAGGCCAAGCCCTTCATGTGCTGCACCTGTGCACCGGCCGGGGACTGTCATTAGACGCTTTTTTCAAAAGTTAGGGTTATGTACAAGACTGCTCCTGGGGAGTCATCCATTTCTCATATCCGGTCAGGCCACGTATTTCTCCTCATTCTCAAGGCCTTAGAAAGAAGGAGGACTATATATGCTTTTACTTTAGAGAGCTTTAAGGACAAGCTTTAGCAAAAATACAAGGATGATTTATAATCTGCACATTAATGGCTTCTCTAAACATAGGACTTCCCAAAGGACGAGCAGTTTGTCCATTTAAAATGTCACATGGTACTATCTTTCCTTCTGTCTTCTCTTTCTCCCAATTCTGTCTGAAGTTTAAATTCAACTAACAGGGGGCCTGCCCCGTGCCTTAGCGGTTAAGCACGAGCGCTCTGCTACTGGCGGCCCGAGTTCGGATCCTGGGTGCGCACCGACACACCGCTTCTCCGGCCATGGTGCGGCCGCGTCCCACATACAGCAACTAGAAGGATGTGCAACTATGACATACAACTATCAACTGGGGCTTTGGGGAGAAAAAAAAAAGGAGGAGGATTGGCAATAGATGTTAGCTCAGAGCCGGTCTTCCTCAGCAAAAAGAGGAGGATTAGCATGGATGTTAGCTCAGGGCTCATCTTCCTCACAAAATAAATAAGTAAATAAGTAAATAAATAAATAAAATAAATTCAACTAACAGATTTTTTACAGACATGAAAAAAAAATCATCTTTTCTAAAAGTGACCTTTCTAAAACAGATCTGATCAGTCATTTCCCTATTTAAAGTTACCCAGTGGTTCCCTCCATTACCTGCAGTATTTAGCTCAAATTTTCTTTCTTTTTTTTTTTTTTTAAAGATTTTATTTATTTATTTTTTCCCCCCAAAGCCCCAGTAGCTAGTTGTATGTCACAGCTGCACTTCCTTCTAGTTGCTGTATGTGGGACATGGCCTCAGCATGGCTGGAGAAGCGGTGCGTTGGTGCGTGCCCAGGATCTGAACCTGGGCCGCCAGCAGCGGAGCGCGCGCACTTAACCGCTAAGCCACGGGGCCGGCCCTCAAATTTTCTAGGATCGTCTAGAACTGTGCTATTTATTGTAGTAGCCATGCGTGGCTACTGAACACTTGAAAGGTGGCTAGTACAACGGAGGAACTGAATTTTTAATATTATGAAATTAAAATTAATTTAACTTTTAAAACTGGTATTTGATTCGGTTACTGGAAAATTAAAAAATATATGGAACAACTTGGGTATGTGAAATCTACCTTTTCTACCATAAATTTTATGAAATGCAAATACAATTCTGGTATTTCTGACGAAAATTTCGCATCTGAATTGAGATATGCTTAAGTACCAGATTTTGAAGACATATTAAAAAAAAGAATGTAAAAAATCTCAATTTTTATATCTATTACATGTTGAAATTATAATACTTAGGATATAGTAGGTTAAATAAAATGTATTGTTAAATTAATTTCATTTGTTTCTTTTTACTTCTTTTTGGTTAATGTGACTACTAGGACATTTTAAATTACATATGTGGCCCACATTATATTTCTGTTGGACAATGCTGATCTAGAAAATGTATTGAATGAAGGAGGAATGAATGAATGAATGAACGGATTCAAGACCCCTCACAGCCTTGCCTCACTTTGCTTTTCAGTCTAGCCTGCCTCTACTTTAATTCATCTGTTTGGCACTACATCCTGTGCTGACGTTATTGAGCCCCCAAGTGTCAGTGCCTTTGTCCCTTCTCCTCCATCTGTCATGAAGTTGTACTCATCCTTAGGACCCAGCCCAAATGTCTTCTTCTCTCTGAAGCCTTTATCTACCTTTCCAGGCCCAAGCTCTGTGCTCCCAAAGACCTGGAACATTCTGTCAATCCTAGTACTACATCTATCACCTGGCTAGGGGTGCAGATTTTCATGCGTCTTTTTTCCTCTCTGAATTCCTAGCATGAAGCACCATGCCTGGGACATTAGAGATGCCCCATCAATGTCAGTGACTAGTCAGGGACCTCAGATGGACCAGCACCAATTCTCTGCCAGTGGAATCCATGGCAGCGGCTCCGGGAGAGGTTCTGAGTTGAGGGAAGCCCATGGAAGGGTCTGCCCCGAGACGGGTGAAGGCAAAACCCACCATGTGATGAAAGCAGCCACAGAGGAAGGAAGTCAAGAATGTGTACAGGAGAGAACAAAGGTCTGGAGTTCTCTTCCGCCTGCTGTTCTGGGAGGATACAGGCCGCAGTGAGCACAACTCATTTCAACAGGACCGCAGCGGGGCAAAGAATATTGCACTGAATCAAAAGCTCTTTGCAGGAATCTAGTGAAGGCCTGAGAGTCAGGAGGGGAGGGGGCTGGAGAGAAGACTGTTTCAAGCAGAGTCATAAAGAATGAGTTTCAGTCTCTCCGAGACAGATGGAAGGTTCATGCCTCATTTGTCAAGTGAGAGGAGAGAACCTTAGGGCTCCTGGAAGTCGCTTTCTCCTTCAAAGTGAAAACCTTTCTTGTTTTCGAGCCAGCAGGCAGGACGGAGGGTTGTCTCCAAGTCCAGGTTGCTGGTGGCTGTCACCCTGGGGAGTGCTGCCTCGGGACTGAGGAGTAAACTTGGCTGAGGTGGGACATCGATAGAAGGGGCCAAACATCCAGGAACTGGGAAATCCCAGAGCTTTTCTCTGTTCAGAGCTCTTCTCAGGGCAATGTGGAGAGAAAGGGGAGTGGAAACGAATGGGTTAAAAAAACCTCTGCTTAGACTAGCTTAGCAGTCTCTCCCACCAGAAACAAAAGCCCAAATAAGGGGGTTTGTTTACTGCATAGTTGTCAGTAGTAGACAAATAGAACCCAACTAGAAAGAAACTAGTTGAATAAATTATAGAATATCCATATTATGGAATATTACATAACTATTAAAAAGAAAACATTATTGTGATATGTATTGACTTCCAGATGTTCCCAAGAAATGTGTACAGGATGGTAGTATTTTCATGAAATCAGAACTCTCCACCACAGGGGGAGGGTGTGTTTATACAGAGTAGATAGGTTGAGGTGAGAGAGAGAGAGGGTGAGAGAGTGACAGAGAGAGAACAAGAGAGAAAGAAGAAGGAGGAGGAGGAAGGCAGGGAGGTGGAAAGATACACAAGAAACTGTTCACGCTGGTTTTTTTTTTTTTTTAGTGAGGAAGATTAGCCCTGAGCTAAACAACTGTTGCCAATCCTCCTCTTTTTGCTGAGGAAGATTGGCCCTGGACTAACATCCGTGCCCATCTTCCTCCACTTTATATGTGGGACGCCGCCACAGCATGGCTTGATGAGCAGTGCATAGGTCCGCTCCTGTGATCTGAACCTGCAAACCCGGGCCCGCCGAAGCAGAGCGTGCAAACTTAACCACTATGCCCCTGGGCCGGCTCCTCAGACTGGTTTTTTGAAGGGAGTAAGATTGCAAGGAGCATTGTTAGTTGTTTTATAAATAGATAGATAGATACCTTTACTCTTCCCTTTATTGTAGTGAGCATTACTTTAGTAATTTGAAAAAAAGAAATCCTTTGAGTAAATCTAATCCCAGCCACCAACGTGAACACGACAATTTTAACGCAGCAAGGACCACTGGATCACCTGCTGATGCTCTCCTCTGTGTAGCCTATTTGATGGATCTTCAAAGAATCTCAAGGAAACACCCTCTCCCGCCCCTTACCTCCTGGGGCATGGGATCTGGCAAGCATCCCTTGATAAAGCCTCTCCCAACTTCCCACTAAAATATCCATGGAGACCAAGAAAAAAGTGAGGAGTCATAGGAATTCTGAAAACTGGGCTTGTTACTTATTGCCAATGGAACTAGATTCCATAATGTGCTCCTGACCCAGAAAATGACCAGAAAAGCAGATATCTGTCCTTCTGCTACATGGCCATGATTTTCAAAGGCAAGAGTTCTCCCTATGCTCCACCAGGACATATTTTTCTATATCTGACTTATGACCGTATTCCCAAAAGAACAACTGAAGGGAGTGGGGACGCATGCCAAACTTGGAGGAGCGGCCCTGGTGCAGGAGGGGCAAGCAGGAAGAGCCCTGGGAGCAAGGGCATCGCAGGGCACAGGGTCCCTGCTCAGCCCCCTCAACCCCGCAATTCCACATTAGGTGCCAGCTTCCCAGATGCTGGAGACCAGAGGAGGAGCTGTGCACCCTGGTGTGCCCTCCAGCGTGAGATCTGAGCACGACCAGTCCTGAGTGCCACCAGTACTTAAGGGCACATAAAATGAGATTAATGCCAATCTGCATATCCTGTGGGTCTGGAGGATTCCCCTCCACCTCCACCCCTGAATGGGAGGATGTAGCAGATTATAGTTTCCAAAAATGCTAGCAACACTATCTCCCACCCACGTACTCTTCTGAATGTGACTTTGCCACTCACCCATCAAGAGATGGTGTATAACCACCATCCCTTACAACCTGGGCTGGCCTTCTCGTAACCCGTAGAAAGTAGTAGAAGCGACACTGTGTAACTTCCTAGGCAAGGTCAGAAGAAGCCTTGCAGCTCCTGCCTTGGGCCCTTGGAACATTCACTGGAGGCTATCACTGGGGCACCAGCTTTGGACCCCAGGAGCAATGCTGTGAGGAGCGCAGCCATTCCAGAGAGGTCACAGATAGGCGCTCTGGTTGACAGTTCTGGCTAAGCCATCTCAGCTCAGGCAGCAGACATGTGAATGAAGAACCATCTCTGAAGTGGACACAACAACCCTAGCTGGGGTAGCCCCCGGTGTCTGAGTCATCCCAGCTGAGGCCCCAAACACCAGGGAGCAGAGAAGAGACATCCCCACCATGCTTCTTTCAAATTCCTGATGTGCAGAGGCCACAAGTATCAAATCATGGTGCTTGTTTTACACCACTAAATTTCGAGGTGGTTTATTAGCAACAACAGTAGATAACCAGAATAGAAGATAAGTGAACTTAAACAAATTGAGATTTCTGGGGGAAAAAACTACAGAAAAAGGCAAAAGGCCACTATTCCAGTGACTCAGAAGGAGAGAAGACCCTTGAAAATCATATAATGCAGAACCTGGAAAATTTTTAAATAAAATTTTTGAATACTCGACAATAAGTATTTATTGAGTACCTTTTTTTTTCTTATGCCAGGCTCAGTGCTACACACTGGGGATACAGCTGTCAACAAGACAGACATAATTCTTCCCACCAGAGAACTGACTTTCTATTGGTAGCTACAGAGAAGTAAAGAAGTAATTATAACAAAGCATGATAAATACAAAGAGGAGAAAGAAACAAGGCTCTAAGAACACACAGGAAGGACAATTAATGTGCACTGTTGCTAGTTTCACCAGAATGTAAGAAGACATGGTTGCTAGGAAACAAGAACAGAAAGTCATGAAATGAGAACAGGCTCAGACTGAAAAGGCAACAGTGTGAGAAGAAAAGAATAAGCTAAGGTAAACAAAAATACACATGAGAATTAAAATCAATGTCGGCAGCTAGAGAGCAGGAATGATGGTGTAAAAAACTGAATTGAATGGGGCTGGCCCCATGGTGTAGCAGTTAAGTGCGCGTGCTCCGCTGCCGACGGACTGGATTCGGGTCCCAGGAGCACACGGACGCACCGCTTGTCAGGCCACGCTGTGGCGGCATCCCACGTAAAGTGGAGGAAGATCAGTATGGATGTTAGCTCAGGGCCAATCTTCCTCCCCCAAAAAAGAGGAGGATTGGCATGGATGTTAGCTCAGGGCTGATCTTCCTCACAAAAGAAACCCCAAAAAACAAACAAAAAAGCTGAATTGGGAATGTGGAAGACAAATTTGGGATTTTCCCCAGAAAGTAGATTGCAAAAAAATGAAAATAATGGAGTGGGTTACAGATATGGAACTGTGCTCTCCAGTAAGGAAGTCACTGCCCCGTTGTTGCTATTGAGCACTTGAAATATGGCTACTCAGAATGGAGATGCGCTGTCTGTGTAAAATACACAATGGATTTAAAAAAAAAAAAAATTAGCATTACCTGTTTCTTTTTACTTTTTTTTTTTTTTGGTGCGGAAGATCGGCCCTGGGCTAACATCTGTTGCCAATCCTCCTCTTTTTGCTTGAAGAAGATTGTCTCTGAGCTAACACCCGTGCCCATCTTCCTCTATTTTGTACGGGGGACGCCACCACTGCATGGCTTGATAAGCAGTGTGTAGGTCCACACCCGGGATCCGAACCTGCGAACCCCTGGCCACTGTAGTGGAGTGCATCGAACTTTAACCACTAGGCCATCAGGGCTGGTTCAATGTTTACTTATTTTTGATCAAAAAATATTATGACCTAACTTTTATATCCAGTGCAACTCATTTGTATGTAAAGTCACCATAGGGACATTCTCAGATATTCAGAGAGAAATTGAACTGAAAATTAGTTGGAGTTCCTTTAGACAACTGAAAGAAGTATCAAAATTAAGAATTCCAGTACAGAGAATTCAAGGCATAAAGTAATCCTGGGCTTTCCTTTACTTGTTAGACTCCAAGCCAAGCAGTCTAGTCAAGTAAGGGTTATCAAGCAGATTTTGCATCCAAGGGGGGAAATGTGGTGTTATGGTGCCTTCTGCTTCCACTCCTTTTATGGCAGGACCAGGGACTGCATTACTCATCTCCATTCGTCAGGTCACAGGAAGTCTCCCGCCAGACTGGATGACTACCCAGAACAATATGGGTACTGCTGTGTTTCAGGACTTAACTAAAAATGGCTAAACTATTTTTTTTTAATTTTTTTTTTTTGTGAGGAAGATCAGCCCTGAGCTAACATCCGTGCTAATCCTCCTTTTTTTGCTGAGGAAGACCAGCTCTGAGCTAACATCCATTGCCAATCCTCCTCTTTTTTTGTCCCCAAAGCCCCCCAGTAGATAGTTGTATGTCATAGTTGCACATCCTTCTAGTTGCTGTATGTGGGACACGGTGTCAGCATGGCCACAGAAGCGGTGCGTCGGTGGGCGCCAGGGGTCCGAACCCCGGGCTGCCAGCAGCGAGCGCGCGCACTCAACCGCTAAGCCACGGGGTCGCCCCGGCTAAACTATTTATGAAGTTGGGACACTGCAGCAGAAGAATGCTGAATAAAAACCTATTTTCTCCTTTACAAAAGCAGAGTTGTGAAGGAACTGGATTTTCTGCATCTGTAAAATGCATGTTTGATAAGTCATTGGCCTCTCTCTCTATTTTTTTAATTGATTAAGACCAATAAATAATCCAGGGACAGCTATCATCTGTTATCAGGCCCTTTTCATCTATGGCCTGGGGTGTTTCTGGGCTAATTATACCATGAGCAAAAAGTATATAAAAAATGGGGAAAAACAAATGTTGCCCAATTACGGCAACAAGAAAATAACTCAAAATGTTCATTAGTGGTTATCTTTGAATGGAAAAATTCTGGAAAATTTTTGTCTTTATACTCTTAAATTTTCTTTTTTTAAAGAATTTTATTTATTTATTTCCCGCCTCCCAAAGCCCCAGTAGATAGTTGCGTGTCATAGCTGCACATCCTTCCAGTTGCTGTATGTGGGACGCGGCCTCAGCATGGCCGGAGAAGCGGTGCGCGCCCGGGATCCGAACCCGGGTCGCCAGCAGCGGAGCGCGGGCACCCAACCGCCAAGCCACAGGGCCGGCCCCAATACTCTTAAATTTTCTAGTTTGTTTTTTTTTTAAAAGTAGTTGTTACTTTTAGACTTAGAAAAATGAGAGATTTTAAGGATCAATTTATACAATTCTGTACATGCCACTCGAGGGCGCTATTTCTGGGGTTTCTCCAGTTCACAACAAGCCCTTCTTTTCAGGGAATTCCTTGTCTCCCACCCAATTCCCAGGGAAGAGTCCCAGACAACTATGTTTATATCAGTCAGATCTTAATTCAAATGCTACCTCCCCAGAGACTTTCCGAACACCCAACTAAAACACACCCCCACCCCCGACAACTCACTCTTCTGTTTTATTCATAGAGCCTATCCTATTAGCAATTATTTTACTTTCTTGTCTACCGTTTTTCTCTTCCCAGTGAGGGACTTCGTCTGTCTTGTTTACTGCTGTGTTTCCAGCACCAAGAACAGTGTCTGACATGTTGTATGCACTCAGTGTTGTATCCTCAGAACAAATGGAAAAGCCCCAGGTGAGCCCACCTGCCTGGCCATAGCTGAAAGGACCAGGGAGAAGAGCCTGA
Organism: Diceros bicornis minor; assembly: GCF_020826845.1. Taxonomy (NCBI): domain Eukaryota; kingdom Metazoa; phylum Chordata; class Mammalia; order Perissodactyla; family Rhinocerotidae; genus Diceros; species Diceros bicornis. The sequence goes on along the minus strand of NC_080743.1, from coordinate 14,933,683 downwards.
GCAAAGCAAGGCCAATCAGAAAATTTCTCTCTGGAATTTGGAACTGTTGTGGGAACTTGTGAATGTGGAAGCTGCAGGATGGCCATATTCTGGCTTCTGGGCCAGAAAGAGAGAAAAATCTGATGGGAGAGAGAAGGTGAGGACGTGTGTGAGAAGCAGAGGGGAGCAAGGCGCCAGAGCCGTCCTGGTCCTGCTGCGTGTCAGCTCTGGGGCGCATCACCTTATAATTAAGTTCCGTGTTTCAGGTTGGCCAGCTGGAGTTGGGGCCTGTTACCTATAACCAAAGAGTCCTGACTGACATACCCATGGTCACGACATTTTATTTTTTCTGAGAATCACAGAGTGATAGAGCCAGAGGATTCCAGGAGATTATCTTCTGTCCATCCATTTTCTTTTAGGATGAAGTTCACAAAGCTCGTTCGCACCACCGTGCCTCAGGCTCTCTGATGCTCAGGCCAGTGTTTTCTCCACCAGGGAGGCTTTGGCCAGTTATTGTGCTTTTCACCCCCAAATGCTACCTTTCAATTGTTTTTTCAATAATAAATGCTCCCACTCAAGGTGAAAAAAAGCTTCCTCTTATGGGTTAACTCCAGTGAACTGGGTGTGACTATCACACTGCTGTGCTGAGAAAGTTCCTGAGGCAGCGTCCAGACTGGGTAGCAAAGGAGTGCCACAGCTCTCCGGGCAGGGAGGAAGGGAGTGGAACGGAGTCAAGTTGTGTTCTAACTCTTTCTCAGATACACAGCAAAGCTGCTTTACGAGAGGGGAAACAGTTGAAAAGTCAGGGCTCTATTGTATCACATACGCCTCTGCCCCTTGGCTTATGTTACAAAGAGTTCTGACTTTATCCTGTGATGATGGCACAGTAAGGACATAAGGAACAAGGCAGTGACTCTGTAAATTCTGCTTGGCTTTTCTATTACCTTTGTTTGAAATTGCATTGCACTTTCTTTGGCTAGCTGCTGGCCAAGAGGGCTGACTGTCATCAGGCAGGGGTCAGCTGGTGGATTCAATACAAGCATAACTGGGCAACACCGAGGCCTGAGGGAAGTGCTTTGGAGGCTGGGCTGTTTCTGGGCTGGACCACAGCGGGGCTCTAATTCCAAAATAAATCTCACTGAGCTACTGATTTGTCTCACTTGCATCTTGAAGTGCATTCACCACCCCCACCTGGTTTAAGAAAACCCCTTAAGCCATCTAGGAGCCCACCTGGATGGTGGGCAGCCCTGCCTTGGGCTCCATAAGCCAGTGAGACAGGGAGGGGGTGCTAACAATCCAAAGAACATCACGGGAACAAGACACAAGCTGTCACTTAGAATCCATGGAGAGAGGAAGCTGTTGCAAGAAGACCAGGCAGGAGCCCAGAGGCCAGAGAGCACGAAGGGACAGAGGCTGTCCCCTTCCCCAATGGAAAACAAGCCTGCCCCCTCCCTGCTTCTCCTCCGGTCTCCCTTCTGTAGTCCGAGCTGCTGGCAAACCCCATGGGGCACCTGCGAACAATTCTCACCTCCCGGGGCCCAGCACTCCAGCCCTGCTGTCTCTAGACGAGGTGGGAGAGGAAGCTGGCTCATCTCTGTGGCTGCGTGGGGAGAGGACAGCCCAGGGCAGAGGCTTCCCCAGAGGCCCGCTGGGGGTTCTGAGGGCTGGAGCCCACACTGCTCTGGAGTCAGGGCTGGAGTGGTTCTAAATATTTGCAAAGTGGATCATACATGTTACCTTACCATGGACCCAGCTGCCAGCATCTCCAAAACGCAGGGGAAGCTGAAGAGACAAGCCAAATGGGACTGGAAACTTCCTTTCCCACTAACTAAGGAGGATTCCAGAAGTCAGATTTATCTGAGAACTCAGCCCCTGTATCCATGTGCCAATCATTTGTGAGTGTGTAGAATCTGGGCTGGAATAACACAAGAGAGAGATAAAAGGGATTTTCTGACTCCGAAAGTGGTGAAACTCTGAATTACTTAGGGATTTTCTCACCTCTACCAATCGTTTTTCTTTTTGTGAGGAAGATGGGCCCCTGAGCTAACATCTGTGCCCATCTTCCTCTATTTTGTATTTGGGACACTGCCACAGCATGGCTTGATGAGTGGTGCGTAAGTCCGCGCCGGGGATTCGAACCTGCGAAGCCTGGGCCGCTGAAGCAGAGCGTGTGAACTTAACCACTGCGCCACCAGGCCGGCTCCTCACCTCTACCAATCTTGAAAGTGGAAGAAGTTCTCTTCTATCTGGATAATTTCCGTATGTGGTCCAGGCTGCACAAAGAGTGGAAATCACTCACCTCGGACAGGCCTTTGAAACCCTGAATTCTTAAGACCCTGCTCTTATATAATGCACTTTTTGTTTGCTTGTTTTTAAAGATCTGAGTCTTTGTTTTCTGTGGTAACTGGAGGTTACACGAATCACAACACACAGGTTTCATCTTGCACATCAATTGGTAGCCGCTGCCCGGAGTGCTGTGTTCACAAACATTCTGAGGCCACACCCGGGTACTGCAGGAAAGAGTGCCACGATGGATCAGCAGTGCCTGCCGTGGATACGGAAGTTGGGGACGGTGGCTCTCATGCCACGTGTCTCACATTCCTGAGTTAAATCAGGGGCATCTCTCAGACTTCTATACCCAGGGCTAAGATCTTAAGATTCTGCAAAATGGACCTCTTACCTTCTAACGGGTTTAGAAGATAATAATTTATTATCAATGGTTTTCCCCAAGGAATTGATAACGTGGCTGCCTCAGAGACAAGTTTTACGACTGATGTCCCCTATTCACTTCCCTGAATCACAAGAAGCAGGTGTCCACTCTCCCTACTCTGCTTTGGCTCCTCAGGATTTGGTTCCTGGATCACTGTCCCAGCCTCCCAGTGGTCTCCTAGCCTTACCTTCTTGGGGTCCGTTCTCCACAAGACTGGCGGAGGGAGCGTCTAAATCAAAACCCTGACCACGCCTGTCCCCTTCCGTGGTTCCCGTCATCTCAGGACAATTGTCTGCTCCCACATAAGGTTCATCTTGATCCAGTCCTTGCTTGTCTCTCCATCCCCATCTCTTGCTCCTCTTTTTCCTTGGCACTTTGTGTCACAGCCAAGCCCAGTTCCTTGTCTCTCCTGACCTTTCTCACTTGGGCTCCTTCTGTGTGGAGTGCCCCACTCCCTCCCAGCACCCCCACCCTGTGGCTCAGCTTTGTTCTCCTCCTGAGGCCTTCCTCGATGCCTTTCCTTCCCCCTCAGACTGTGTTCAAGGGCCCTCAGACCTTACTCTGTGCCCGCTTGGATCCCACATGGTGCTCACAGGTTTGTCTCTCTCCCCGCTAACACCCTAGGCTCTAGCAGGCAAGAGCCACATCTTATCATCTGCTCCAAACCACCAGGGCAATGGACGGCCCATGGGAGGTGCTTGACACATATTTATTAAATAAGTGAAGGGATGGAGATTGGTAGTTTTCCCAAATTCATGAAATTAATGCTGACTCAGCATGGATTATTACTCATGATCATTAAGTTGATGCTATCCATTTCCACAGTCTCTTCAGTGTTTCACCTAATTACCTGTTCTCCTGCTCCCATGTGCTACTGCTCCCAATGTAAGTTACTGCTAGAAATTGAGGCAAAGGAGCCAAGAGCAATTATGAACTATATAAAAATCTAGAAATTCAAAGTTGTTGAATTTTAGATCTAGATAAGATCTTTCTGATCATCCTGTTCAGCTGAGGTCTAGAAGGCAGCGCTTATGCCTCATCCATGTCCCCCTCCCTCCCTTTTTCTCTCTCTCGCTCTTTCTTGGAAAAACTATAATAGCATACATGAAAACTGTATGACCAGCTTTTCATAGTCCATATAATGACAGATATTTAATTTTGATTGATACCAAAGTGAAGAGAGTAAGGGACCCATATTTTGGCCCAAATCGTGCAGCTGTATGCAGCTCTGATTCCCAGATCCTTAACCAAAATTTTCCCAGTTTTTTCTCTTTTCTTGGAAAAAAAAAAAAAAGGGTAACTGGCTCATTTTGGTGAGGGGAAGTGAAATAATTCACCTTATGTAGCTGTGTCTTCGTCTCATAGTAGGCGATCAAGGGGATGGATGCTCGGTAGTAGGTTTCAAGGTGCTTGGCGATGGTGGCGGTGTTGTCATCCGCGTGAGGGCTGCCCCGGCTCCTCTGGAGAAGGCGGTTGGTCATGGTGTCTGCCGAGCAGTCCATACAGATCACCAAGTGTGGGTCTCCAATCTAGGGGTGGGGAGCACAACATGATCAGAAATTCCACTCTGCGATGTTCTGGAAAGACCTGGGACCCCCAGTTCTTTCCTTTCTTGGCCTTCTGATTCCTCTCAAGCTCCCACAACTACATCGCGGCAGAGTTGGGACTGGACTTCATGGCTTTCCATACACTGCCTCAGAACCGTCTCTTGCCCTCAGCTTTTGTCACCTTACGTAATGTGGGAATTAGATAGTAAGCTATGCAATGCAGTCACAATCTGTCCTCCATACTAAGGGGAGGAGTGTGTGTGTGTGTTTGTTTCTTCCTGGAAGCCTTCCCTGACCTACTGAGGCAGAGCTAATCTCTTCCTCCTTTGTACCAGCATTATATCTTATACCAGCCACCAGTAGTGTGATGTGACCCCCACACTGCGTGGGGGTCAGCAGAGCATAATGGTTGAACGCACAAAGGTTGAAGTCAGGCTGCTTAGGGTCGAATCCTGGTGTGGTGACTTGTCTCCATGATGGTTGTCATCAATTCCTTGCCTCAGTATACTTTAAGCTCTTCCCCCACTGAGACATAGGGTCCATTCCTCCACCTCCTTGAGTCTGGGCTGACCTATAACTGTTTCGACCAACAGAATACAGTGGAAATGATGCCACATGCTTTTAGAAGCAAGATCATAAGAAATTTTGCAGTTTCTGGCTGGTCAGCTGCCATCTAAGATGTCCAGCTCCTCTGACTGCTAAGCTGCAAGGAAGCACAAGCTAGCCACACGAGAGGCCATGTGGACAGAGATGCCGGCCCAACCCTCCGCTGTTTTAGACATTCCAGCCCCTGGCTCCAGACATGTGCACTCAGCCTTAGCCACTGTCTGACTGCAGCTATATAAAGGATCCCAAGTGAAAGCCAGCCAGCCAAGCCCATCAACCCTCAGAACCTATTAGAGAAAATAGCGAATTGTTATTTTAAGCAACCTGGCTTTATCCTTAACTAAAAGTCTCACTCAATTTCTCTGCACCCAAGTTTTCTCATTTATATAACGAAGATGATCATAAATTGCTGTGAGGATTAAAGAAAATTAAGTAAGGTAATGTAGGCATGTTGCTTGGCATATAGCAAACAATAAGGCTTAGCTATTACGCTTATTTCCCGTGTTAGGCTACGATCTCTCTGTGTGCAGGAGGTGGGAGTGCTCAGCTCCCGATCCCAGGTCGTGCATACAGTAGGTGATTAAGAAATGTTTGAATGAATGAATGACAGTGACATGATTAGTAGCATGAATCTCCCCATTTCCCCATCCTTCTCTTAAGTGTTCTTTTGCTCCTGATGTCTCAGAGAGATGCCAACCTTGCCTCCACTACGACCCCCAACTCTGGATCAACAGAAACTTGCTCCCTCCTGATCTTGCAGTAGTCAGGCTGTAAGTAAACGAAGGCTTGCTGCCCCACTGTGGAAAGTGCCCAGGATGGCTGGGAAGAAAGTCAGGCTGGGGGAGGACTCGTAGGCAACACATGGAATCATAAGTTCCTTGTGAGTGTTGATCAAACATTTATCTGCCCCCTGGTGAGGGATGTGCTTTAAGGAACAGAGTGGAAAAATTCTCCAAAATCTGGAAGAGTGAAATAAACCTCTGGAATACGTCATGCAACTTTACTGCCTGTATTAATTGGAAAACAAAATGAGCATCTGACAATGGCTGGGTGAAGGTTTAGAAGAAAATGACCCTGGTCCACCAGCAGAGGGCGAGCTTGGGAGGCAGGCTAGGGTTCAGTTGCAGAGTTTGGCTCCCTGGAGCAGTTGCTGTTTGGGGCTGCGTGAGGAGACTAAGCTCTTTTTCTAATTGTGGGGGGTTTTCAGGCTGTGTGAGGAGACTAAGCACTTTTTCTAATTGTGGGGGGTTTTCAGGCCACTCTTGGGGACAGGAAAGATAATTCAGGGACTCATTCAGGTACAAACAGAGATAATGTGTATCTGAGCAGGAGCTGGCAGTAAATGACCCTCTGGACCAAAATAAGCGCAGGACCCCAGGTAGCTTTGCCTTCCACGTTGATTCTCCAGGCGTGGTCCACAGACCAGCAGCACAGGCGTTGCTAGGGAGCTTGTCAGAAATGCGGTCTCAGGCACGGTCCCCAACCTGCTCAATCAGAGTCTGCATTTTAAGAAGACTGCCTGGGGATTCTTCACAAAATAATAGTTTGAGAAGCTGCTCTACCAAACCATTTCCTCCTGCCAAGACTAAGGGGTTTGACCTAACCTCTCTCTCCTGGAATCAGCATTCCTTTCCTATGTAAAGAGCTATCAAGTAGCCATTCCATTTGGAAGTGGCCTGTACCACTGATGTTTTCAATATCTAAAAATGTTTGAAATGTCTGAATGAAATACCATTTAATTATTTTTCAAAACACTGACATACACCTTTAGGAAGTCCCTTGGAGCAGCTCCCTGGTTCCCAGCTCTGCCTCTTTTTCATGGGACTGTGGTCAGCTTCTAGCATCACGTGAGTGAGAGAGCGGAGAACTCTGCCCTTGTCTGAATGAATCAGAGACTTGGGGACAGCTCCCTGTCCCCGACATCACTCTGCCGGTGTCCCTGCGATTCTGCCACAGCAGCACTGGGTGCTTCACGGCCTGTGCGTATTCAGGGATCCCCACCAGCGCACAAGGGCCCTTGGAGGGTGGTCAAGACACCCGTAGCAGCATTCCAGCAGCTGACCACACTGTGCTAAGGGCTTTATGGATGGCCATCCTTTAACCCTTTCAGCACCCCTGTCGGGGGTATTATCTCTACCTTAAGGAGGAGGAAATGGAGGGCCAGCCCCGGTTAAGTTTGGCACGCTCCACTTCAGTGGGCTGGGTTCGGTTACCCGGTGCGGACCTACACCACTCGTTTGTCAGTGGCCATGCTGGGCGGTTGCCCAAGGTCACTGAGGACTAGTTAGTGACAGTTCTGAACCAGCTGTGTTTAACTCCAAAGCCTAGTGACTTCACCCTGGTGGAGGGCGCCAGAGCCTTCAGACTGAGTCTCAGGCCAGATGCTTGGTGGGCCAAATGGAGCCAGGAGAGGAGGGCGGGGTAGAGGGAAAGGAAGTGGGTGGGGTCAGAGGTCACGGGCACTGTACTTTACAGAGCTGGCTCTCGCTGCCTCTTGGGGTCTAGCTGGGGTCAGCATTCACTCGGCTGAGAGCAGCCACCAGGATGAGGGCGTCGGCTTCAGTGGACTTGTGACAGTGGCTCTGCCTTGGTAGTTCCAGCAGGAGGAACGGGAGGAGGAGTTTACCCTGCTCTCCTCTGACCCCCACTCTAGTTTTCTTCTGATTAAGTCAGGACACTGGTTAGGCCACATTTACCAGTGGGCAGGGTGACTCTCTTGTGTTGAGAATAACAGCTGTCTTGTTCTCTCTGGGTGCCTCAATTTCCTCATTTTAAAGTGAGGATAATAATAGTTTCTACCTCAGTAGGATGATTGTGAGGATTAAACGGGTTAATACATGTCAGGTGCCTGGCCCATGTCAAGCACTATATAAATGTGAGCTCATATTATTTAATGTGGGCCTGGCAATAGACTCATCCCTTTGAACTGTAAAAGCCCCTGTTGGTCAGATTTGGGTTTAGAAAGAGTCAGAGGCCCCACCCACATTTTTAGCCTAAGTCACATGCTCCAGCATATTTACCAGTCTCATTGCACCCCGGAGGTGGGGGGTGGGGGGGGAGTGTGAAGGTCCCTGGCTAACAATGAAGCGGCCTGCCTATTCCCATTTGCTCCCACCCCTGGGGTATATCCCCTTGGGAATCTCACTAGAGGTAGGGAATCTGGGTCATTCCAGCATTCCTGAACACACAACCCTAACAATAGTAATACCACCCCACTGCCAACATAACTTCAGCCCCCACACTGCCATAACACAGCTCAAAGTTCTACAACGAACCAGAAGTAAGATGAAGAGAGCAGAAAATCTCAAGCGGAAAATCCCAAGGTGTTCCCCCAGGCACCCTACAAGTCCAAACAACTAGAACACACCATCTAGAAAGTCGCTTGGCCTGACTCAACCTTTTTCTGTTAAGAGCTCATTCTGAAGATTAGAATACATTGATAAATATATATAAACAGAACCACTGGTTCTGTAGATGAAAAGCGTTAGGAGAGAGTTAAGAGTAGTTGGGTAGAGGGATATAATGCCATCATTCATACATCCAGGAAAATTATCTGCATGTTCTGGCTAAGGGCAGAATTTTGGCTAAGAGACTTCTGGAGGGAAAAGCCAAGAGCGAGTCCGTGCATTTACCTCTATTAGTATGTGTTTACTTTGGCTGCTGTTGAGTAAAAGGCTTGGTTAAGACAGGAAAGTGTTTCAATTTCACACCAGGGAGCCAGGCCAAGTACACAGCCCTCCTCAAGATGATAATAATCTATAAAGTGGGGATAATAACACCTACGGAACAGGATTATGAAGATTAATATAATGACATCGGGAAAGCATCTAGTTCAGTTCCAGCACATTTTAAGTGCTCAGAAAATAACAGCTATTATTCTGTTAGTTATGTATTCTGTGTGATTTTAACTGTAGAAGAATGAGCAGAATAAAGACTGGAAGAACATATCTCAAAATGTTAATGGGTGTTATCTCTGGGTGTTAGATATTCTTTGTTTTACACTTTTCTGTATTGTCTCATATGTATGTAATTTTTATTTCTATAATTAGAAAAATACACAATTTTGAAAAAAACTGTAACAATTTCTTGAACCCACTATGCAGACTTATACATGCGTAAGGCACTCTTCAAGGATTCCATCCAGTCTTCCCAAGAAGCAGTGAGATAGCTATTTTCAAACTACATTTTATAGAAGAGGAAATTGAGATACGTAAAGTTGAATGACTTGACAATGAGTTATAAAGCCAGGCTCTGAATACAGGCCTCTTAACACCGAAGTCACTACAACCAGGGATTCTTAACTGGGGTGGGAGATAAGGATGGTGATCAGAAACCCCAACTCCTTCTTCATATTCCTTCTGCCCCTGTGACACACACACACACACACACACACACACACACTCACACACACACAAAGTCGCTGACATCCTTCCCTTCCTCAATACACCATATTGGATACTGAAGGCACAGATCGTTAATTCAATGGGGGAAAAAACCAGCCTTGGGACTAGAAGATAGGAAAGTAATAGAGAAATCACATACAGACTTACCCCTAAGCTGTGGACATCAGTCTGTGTCTGGTTTTTAGTGATGTTATGTACAGTAGCCAAGCAAATCCTCAAAGGAACTTGCATCTCAGAGAATTCAGCTATAGGTATGCTAAAGCGTCAGGCTACCTAACCGAACTGGATTTTTTTGGCAACAGATGGTACCGTGCATCAGGCACATCAGGCTCTGTGGCTGGTGAGATGCCCGCAGGCTGGCTGAAACCAGCCCCAGGCCTGAATGGGTTTCAAACATGGTGGCAGGTCTGACGGGTGTACAAGAAACACTCATTATGCCCTCAACCAGGCTGTTTTCTCTGAATCTCCGCATAAAATCAGATGTCTATATTTGCCTTTGCCAAATTTCAAATTAATTATTTGCCTGTAATTTGAAGGGGGCTGTACAAATGACGGGGTCCCTGCTAGGCATAAGTGAATCAATAACAGCTCACTCTGTGCTTGCAGCATCGTTGTTCTTCTGGTCAGGTCTCAAGCAGGTGCTGGTTTTGGAGGGCTGGATGAGTTCTCTTGCACACAAACCTAATGGATATTAGAATCTTCTAAAGTCACTGTACGTAGGGACAAATCAATATCATGCTTGATCTTCGCAAACTCCCAGCAGTATGTAAAAGACTGTTTTTAGAGACATCTCACTTGAAGGTCGCCGGTTCAGTAATGAAATGGGGCACTTGTATATTTCTTGAACTGGCATGAATTTTAGCTTGGGGTGAAGCTGTCCAGGCACCATGTTGATGACTCTTTCTCATCGCTAAAGTTCTAGATCCGCTTCTTTTCTGACACAGTCTAACACCTGTCTGAACGGTGCCCAGCTGGAGAGGAAGTTTTGCTTTGCTTTAGGGACGTGACTTGGGTGGGTGACTCGAATGCATACATACCCGAAGGCCAGGGAAAGACCGCTTGTCCCTCCAAAGCTCTTAACTCACCCAGACCAGGTCATAAGCAAAGGCGAAAGGTGTGACAGAGTGGGGGTTTACAGGTTTGTATGAGGTATGATTAAAAATGAGTGACCCTAAACTACAGAACATTTTACAGCCTTTTATAGCTTAGAAAACACGTTTATGTATATTATATCATTTGATGCTCATAAAACCCTCTATCTAGGGTTTGGCAGGCATATTATGATCCCCATTTTACAGAGGAAGAATCTGAAGTTGTGTGACTTGCTGAGGGTCACACTAATATATGGCAGAGATGAAAATCCAGATTTTCTGATTCCAGATTACACGAGTGCAGTGCTTTAAAGATGTCACCTGGGAGGCTCTGCGTGTATGCCAATAGTACTGTCACCGCTCCAAACAGTTCGGAATCCCACAGGCCTAAATTCAGGGATTTGCCTTCCGATTCAGTTTAAAAAGTCCCAAAAGGAGAATAAGTATTATAATAATGTTGTTGTTTGCACACAGTAGTTGGTCAAAAAAAGGCCATCTTTACCAGACATCTTATTTATCACACTTGGCCATTTGGGGGTTTCAAAAGAACAATCTATCACCACTGAGAGCAATTAAAAAAAAGACTTTTGAAAACATTTTTTTCCCCAGCACTTCCAAGCAATTGTATGACCTGCCCTGACCCTCCCAGAGGCCTGCCCAGGGCTCTTGGACCTTAAACTCACAGGCAAGGTAAGTGTGAAATCAGCTGGTCGGCTGCTGCCACCTTGAAGCCTGAAACTCAATAAACATTGTTGACCCTGCGGCAGTTTGAGCACATTCCCAGTCCCCACCAGGCAGGGAGCTCCTCCAGGGCCCACCACACCTTCCTCTTCTCTGCATCTCCCCTCGACCCCCAGCCTTGCACAGGCCCTGATCCTTAGGTGGCGAAGGAAAAATGTCCCTGTTCCTCAATTAGTCAGCGTGTATCCCTGGGTGCCTTATCCACAGCCTGGACAATGGCTAGAAGACTAGAATAAACAAAAATGTAAAACAATACATGGAAGATTTAACATCATTAAGATGTCAATGCTACCCAAAGTAATCTACAGATTTAGTGCAACCCCTATCAAGTCCCAATGGCATTTTTTTTTTTTTTTGCAGAAATAGAAATATCCATCCTAAAATTCATATGGAATCTCAAGGGACCCTGAATAGCTAAACCAATCTTGAAAAAAGAACAAAGTTAGTGGTCTTATACTTCCTGATTTAAAAACTTATTACAAAGCCACAGTAATCAAACAGTGTGGTACTGGCATAAAGACAGACATACAGACCAGTGGAATAGAATAGACAGCCCAGAAATAAACTCTCGTATATGTGGTCAAATGATTTTTGACAAGGGTGCCAAGACCATTCAATGGCGAAAAAACAGTCTTGTTGGGGAAACTAGACATCCAAATGCAAAAGAACGAGGTTGGATCCTTACTTTATATCATATACAAAAATTGGTCAAAACGGATTAAAGACCTAAATGTAAGAGGTAAAATGATAAAACTCTTAGAAGAAAACATGGGGGAAAAGCTTCATAACATTGGTTTGGTAATGATTTCTTGGATATGACACCAAAAGCACAGGAAACAAAAGCAAAAATAAATTGAACTATATCAAAATAAAAAACTTCTGTGCATCAAAGGACACAATCAACAGAATGATGAAAAGGCAGCCTACAGAATGAGAGAAAATATTAGCAAATCATCTATCCGATAAGGGGTTAATATCCAGAATATATAAAGAACTCCTACAACTCAACAACAACAAAAAACCAAACAACCCGATTAAAAAATGGGCAAAGGACTTGAACAGATATTTCTCCAAAGAAAATATACAAATGGCCAACAATCACATGAAAAGATGCTCAACATCATTTATCATTAGGGAAATGCACACCAAAACCACAGTGAGATACCACCTCACACCCATTAGGATGGCTATTACAGAAAAAAAACCAAACAAAAAAGCCCCCCAGAAAATAACAAGTGCTGGTGAGAATGTGGAGAAACTGGAACCCTTGTGCACTATTGGTGGGAAGGTAAAATGGTGCAGCAGCTATGGCTGGCAGTATGTGTGTATATGTATAGTATGGCAATTCCTCAAAAAATTAAAAATAGAATTACCATTTGATCAAGTAATTTCACTTCTTTGTATATACACCAAAAGAGTTGAAAGCAGGGTCTTGAAGAGATATTTGTATATCCGTGTTCATAGCAGCATTATTTATGATAGCCAAAAAGTGGAAGCAACCTAAGTAAGTATCAATAGATGAATGGATAAACAAAATATTATTCAGCCTTACAAAGCAAGGAAATTGTAACACATGATACAACTTGAATGAATCTTGAGGATATTATGCTAAGTGAAATAAGCCAGTCACAAAAGGACAAATCTGTCTGATGCCACTTATATGAGGTGCCTTGAGAATTCAAATTCATAGAGACAGAAAGTAGAATGGCGGCTGCCAGGGGCTGATGGGAGGGGGAAATAGGGAGTTGTTTAATTGGTGCAGAGTTTCAGTTTTGCAAGATGAAAAGAGTTCTGGAGACTGGCTACACAACAGTGCAAATACACTTAACACTACTGAACTGTACACTTAAAATTGGTTAAGATGGTAAATTTTAAATAGCTCCTCTATTTAAAAAGATTATTAAAAATATATCAAAAATGGGGCCGGCCCCGTGGCGCAAGTGGTTAAGTGCACATGCTCCGCTGCGGCGGCCTGGGGTTTGCGGGTTCGGATCCCGGGCGTGCACAGACTTGGCAAGCCATGCTGTGGCGGCATCCCATATAAAGTAGAGGAAGATGGGCATGGATGTTAGCCCAGGGCCAGTCTTCCTCAGCAAAAAACGAGGAGGACTGGCAGATGTTAGCTCAGGGCTGATCTTCCTCACACACACACACAAAAAATATCAAAAGAAATAATATATATGACAATCTTTTAAAACTAGTGGAAAGAGATATCTATATAAATATTAATTCTTGTAGGCTCTGGAGTCTTTGTTTAATAAAGGGGGATAACTGTCCCTCTCTTGCTTGTTCTTTGTAAAATCAGAGGTAATGTATGTAAAGTGCGTAGCACAGGACCCAGCCCAGAGTAGGTTCAATAAATGGTAGCTACGACGGTTTTTACTCACTGCTGTTCCCCTGTGAGTGGCCCTGATCCACCCTCTTCACCGGGAGAGGGTGGGACCTGGGGAGGTTGGGATGGTGGGAAGTTGGAGTGGTTGCAAATATATATATATTTGATTCTGCCTGTCTGGCATCCATTGCCCTGCCTTCTTCTAAGGGCATCCCTAGTTTTCTTTGGGTAATCTCCCTTCCCTTTCTCAGTCTGTGTGGTTCAGGTGTGGTGCCTGTTCTCTCTCTTCCCCTCCCATCCCCACCCTGGTCCTCCAGGCTGGACCAGCCTATTCCTGGAGATTCCGTCACATGCCCTCCCATCTTCCCCTTGGCCACAGTGATCGGCTCAGTGATGGGCCCGTGACCTAATAATCCAGGATGATGAAACACAACCCAGGAGAATAGAAACCCTTTTCTGTGAGGTCAGAATGTGGATGGCGGAATATAAGCCTGAAACAGGAAGAAAACGAGGCCAACACAAAGGAAAGAAAATCCAAGAGATGGAGAAAGTCAGGTGATTGATGAGCAAGTTTGAATACATGGATCCGACCAAGTGTGAACCACTCCTGGAGGTTTCAGTACTTGAGCCAATAAATCCACCACCATCAGTCCCCGCCTCTCCTTTTTTTTTTTTGCCAGTGTGTTCGAATTTCTGCCATTCGTAATGGAAAGTTTTGATTAATGTAACTGGGAAAGGGATAGACCTTGAATTTATCCCCCAACCTCAATGATGTCCCCTATTTTTCTTCTGGGATGGTCCCCATAACAACACTCACCCTACGTCCGAACTCTGCCCCCTGCTTTACTTCCCGAGGATAGCCGTCGATCAGGAAGCCCTTGCTGCGGCTGCGGCTGGCCACCATGGCCTCCTGCAGGAGCGCCAGAACGATGCCCTGGAGCGGGGACAGAGTGGTCAGGACCTGAGCTCCTCCACAGAACAACAGAGAATCACCACAGGTCTCCTCAGTCATCCCATTGCGGGACGGGGAAAGGTTCAGGTGAGATGAACCGCAGCCAGCAATATACCATATTTCATCAATTCTAAATCTCGCTTTCCCCCCTACATTTTAATGTCTATGAAATTGGTAGGTGTCTTACAATCAGTGCTGGGTCATAGTTTAATTGTTAGTGTTTTTTTCTGACTCATATATTTTTACTAGTTAAATTTTACTGGGGTGTTCTAAAATAATGGCATTTAGATTAGATGAAATGTGGTGACCATATTTCCTACGGTAGCACTCATGAATTAGGCACAACAGCAGTTTAAAACTAGACCAAACATGGTATAAAATGTACGTCACCATTGATTTCTTTCCAGTAAATATTTTAGAAAATGTGACATCCACTAACTTGAGAAGACTTTCAGTAGATGTGAAGTAGCATTTTCCAGCAATATTGCTTTCTCTGTTAAAGATTTTGATTTAACTTGAGCTTACAGAAAATAAGGGAGGAGAGATACAGGGAAGCTAGGGGATGGATGCAGGAAAAATGCAACCAGTGCTCAAATGGGGAGAACGCCCTGCTCCCTGGCATCCCCTGACATCTCCTGACTGTTGGCAGGGGCTCGGGGAATGCAGCCCTCACAAGTGTGGTCAGAATTGATCCCTAGCTGATCATGAATCAACTCCTCAAGAAGTTTATATTCTCGTGAGGAAGAGATGATAGATGAACAAATAAATATATAAGAGTCAGCTAGAGAGAACTGCTAGAAACACAATTAAAGCAGAGCAAAGAGATACAAGAGTGCTGGAGGTGCTATTTTAGATAGAGTGGTCAGGGAGGGCCTCTTTGATAAATTGTGACAGGTAAGTAGAGATCTAGATGAAGCAAAGATAAATTGTGACAGGTAAGTAGAGATCTAGATGAAGCAAAGGAGCAAACTATGTGAATATACAAAGGAAGAGCCCTCAGGCTGAGGAAATAGCAAGTGCAAAGGCCCTGAGGCAGGAACAGCCTGGCTTGTGGGAGAAACAATGAGGAGGCCAGTGGCTATCAGGCAAGTGAGCAAGGTGAGAGTGGTGGGAAATATACTGGAGAGGAAGCTGGAGTCTAGAGCCACGGGAAGGACTCTGGATTTCATTCTAAGTGTGCTGGGAGCCACTGGAGGTTTCTGGGGAAGGGAATAACTCAGTTTGATAAACATTTTCAAGAAATCACTCAGGCTGCTGTGAAAAGAATAAATTGTAGGGGGTAAAAGAGTATGCACAGGAGGCCAGCTAAGAGGCAGTTGCAATGGTCTGTTCCTTTCATGAGGACCATTCTGGCTTCCAGGTGGGAAACACACTGCACCTGGTTAAAGAGGAAGCCTAAAGCTCTGTTGGTGAATAGGGACTGTATTGTTCAAGCCTTAATGACAGAGCCCAGCATGGAACCTAGGATGGCAAGGATGAATATTTTTGGATACCCATGGCATCCAGCTTCTCAGAGATGGATGGTGACTTGAAAAGAAAAAAGATACATAAAAGGGATTTTCTTTATTTAAACTACACAAGGAAGATATCCAATTTCAAGATAATGCTATCATACTTCCCAGAACTAGACCAAAACATTATTTTCTCTTTTCCAGAGGGTTCTAATTCTAGGCTCTGCTGCACCATGCTCACCTCTGCTTTGAAGATTTTAACTCTTAAGGTGGACATCAGTTTTGGGGGAAAACGAGAAACAGGCTAACGTTCAAGGGGCTGGCAGAGCAACAAGACAGAAGGAACCTGGGTCTGGACAACTTGGTCCAACAGATGGGTGGCAGTCCTGCCACCTGCCTCCAGACTGTTACATAAGAGAGAAAGAAAATACAGCTACTGTTCTTTTGGGTCTCTTTGTTCCAGCAGCTCAGACTAACTGTAACATTCCGAAAGGTCTCCCCCGGCAGGGAAGGCAGCTGTTGCTTACTGAGGGCACCAGGTCTCCACGTTCCATGATGTCTCTGATCAATTTGCTTCTTTCGGATTCTGATGACAGCTCATTACGCAGGAGCTCATCAGTTGAGAGATGTGTAAATCCATATTTTTCCACCAGCTTTTCGCACTGTGTACCTTTGCCAGAGCCTGGGCCACCTAGAAAAGAAGTCATGTATCAGACATCCGTCCCAAGTCTGTGCCTCATTTTTGACTACAGTCACTACAGTGAGCAAGCCTCAGTGCTTCCCTCACCAAGCAAGCATTGAGTACTTATGCTTTACGCAGAGCTGTGTTGGGAGCTGTGGATACAACAGAGAATGGGATACGGTCCTTCCTCTCAAAGGGCTTCCTGTCCATGGAGGGGAGGCATTACAAACAACCAACAGTTACTATGCGGTGGTCTGGTGGGGAGGAGTTCAGGCTGCTACAGGGGTGCCGAGAGGGGTGCACGACTCCATTTTGGCAGAGATGCAAGTCAGAGAAGTTTCCTGGGGAATGCAATCTGCTGATGAACTGAATCAAGCACTGACCACAGTGCCTGATACACAGTGAGTGCTCAACGAATGCTAGCTGTTAATTAAAAAAAAAGTTTCATTTTCAAACGATCACAAACTTACAGAAGAGTTACAAGTAGAGCACAAAGAACTTTCTGAAACATTTGAGAATAAGTTCCCAACTTGATGCCTCATCACTACAGAACACATTCATGTCAAGGAACCAAGCACACCCGTCTACACATCTACACCCCATTCACATTTCATTGGAATTGTCCCAATTGTCCCAATAATGTCCTCTGAAGCCAATGGATCAAGGTTAGAATCATACACTGCCTGTAGTCGTCACGTCCTCTGGTCTCCTTCCTATGGAACAGCTCCTCTGTGTTTCCTTGACACTTTGGAAGATTATAAATAGTTATTTAGTATGATTTTTTCTGGTTATTATGGTTAATTCTGAGTATCCGCCATATTCTTTTGATGACCATTACATCTTTGACTCTTTCTCTTGCCTTCCCAAGTACAACCAGAAGCTAAGTTGTAAGATTTTACATCTGAAAATAACAATAGCTAACCTTTGCCAAGAGCTCACTGTACCATGTTCTAAGCATTTATGTGTATTAATTTAAAATAATCTTAAGAAGTGCCACTGTTATCCCCATTTTTACGGACTGGGAAGCAGAGGCACAGAGAAAGTTAACTCTCTTTATGAGTTAGGCTGCACAGCTAGTAAGTAGCAAGTCTAAGTTTTGAAGCCCGGACTCTGGCTCTCAGCGGCGTTCCGTCCTCTCCTCCCTGCTGTGGCCAGGTTTACCTGGCCTCGGCTCAGGTCCTCATGCTCTCGGGTACAGCAGTCATTCTGCCTCTGCATGGGGGACGGGGGAGGCTTGGGGGCCAGCAGACCTGCTAGCAGGATGCTCTGCCTGAAAAGCACGTCACTTCCCGGCTCCATGCACTCAATGGCTTCCCATTCCCCAAGAATAAAATCCAAACTCCTTAGAGTGGCATTTCAGCCTTCCAGAATCTAGTTCCATTCAACCTCCCAAGCCTTTTCTTTTTTCTTTTCTTATCCTTGCCCGACACTGTGGTGTCCATCCACATACTGTCCCTTCAACAAGATATACTTTTCCAGTGTGGCTTTGCTCTTCCAAGTCCTCAGCCTGGAAGACCCTTCCTTCCTCCTCTGACTCTCAAGACCCTCTTGGTCCCTCAGGCCTAGATCAAATGCTTGCCCCTTCTGGCAGGAACCAGACCTCCACCCTCACCTCTGTTGGAGCGAGTGCTATAAACAGCACCCGGCTGCTCCCAGCCTGTCCTACGCCTAGTCTCCAGCTCACTCACTAGGACAGCACCTTGCACACAGTAGGTGCTCCATAAATGCCTCATGAATCGAGGTTTTCCTGTTAAAAGGGAATATTTAACATTAAAACGCAAAACATGATGGAGATTTTAGCATGGTAGCAGGGATTTGTGACTTATTCTGCAATTTCCTGGTTTGCCTCTCTTCATATTCAAAGCTCCTTTCTCAGAACAGTTGGCGACTTCCCTCTTGAGGGACAACCTTAGCTGTTGTCTCTCCTTAGTAGAAGGGCCTCTCATTCCCTCTCCTTTGCTTTGGCAGAAAATCCAGGAAAGGCCCACATTTTCTGTCCTCTGCTCATCCGTCAGCTGCCGTAAGCCAGATGGGGAGGGTTCAGACCTCTCACAGTATTGTCACGGATGGACTAGATGTAATAGGAAAACAGCAATTACGGAGGCTTGCAAAAATCATGTGGGCCACTTAGAAGGAGCAGCCAATGGCCAGCTAATGCTACGTCGGCTCCAAGCACGATGACTCCTGCCTCCTGAGAGAACAGAAGCTGAGAGCGTGGGGGCAAGAGAAGGCCATTCAGGGAAGAAGTGCTTCCAGAAAACGAGTAAGGGGAACAGAGGGCTGGGCTCCTGCAGAGGCCAGGAGGACTTCTGTGGCCGGATTTACCTAGAAACTCTTTTCCCGGGATGGCTGGAAGCCAGTCATGTGGAAAAGATATTTTCAGACTTGGCTTACAAGGCAAAAATGCCGTGTTCCAATTATTTTCTTCCTTCAACATCCTACTAATACGACTGTTATAGTTTTTGTCCCTCTAAAATGTTATTTAATAAATCTTGACACAAAGGCAATTAAAAAATCTTCAGCTGAGATTAGTAACAGCTGTGTGTTAAACAGCGGCCGCTGCCCCAGTTAGAAACCTTTCGTGGGAGCAACAGCTGCAAATTCTTAGCATTCTTTAGCCAAATTGTGCCGGCACCGTGGAATTTTAAGTAATCTGCACAATGGCTTGATTCTTCCCAGGGCTCCAAACTGGAGAACAGAGTGATTTTTATCGCTGTGGTGAAGGCACAAAAACCACTAGTAAAATATGAATTTTCATATACCATCACTTACATGTCTTGGAGGTCTTAACTTATGACTTTTAAATAAAAAACAATTGGGCCTTGATATCCTTCCAGGATAATTTGTTACATGGAAAAAATCTTTTGAGGTGCCACATATCAGAATGAGGGGGCTGTGTTCTCTGGTGACAAGATGACTGATGGCAGATGAGGAGCTGTCACATTTACTGTCATCACGCTGATTTTGAGTGTATCGTTACTCAAGGCCTAACCCCCTAAGCAAACCTGTACACGAGACCATGTGGTGGATTCACAAAGAGAGTCTAGAATCTGAGATTCCATTTGAAGGGGTCTGTCAACATCTCAAAAAAAAGGTGAAAACTCTTTATTCTCAACCTCCAATGTAATTTAAAATTTTTTCCTTGTGAGGCCAAAGGTGCTACCTTGTGAAGAGTGGAAATCTTGTGAACTCCCACTTCACAGCTCAGGGTATCACTTCTCCCTGAGGTTCCCACAGCGCGGCACTGGGACGGGAGAGGTGCCCGCAGGAGACCCGCGAGCCCAGGGGGCCCACGGCTGTATTCTCGCTCGAGCATTCTCTTTGCTACCTGGTGTTCTTTGAGGTGGCACTGACAAGTGGCATCCCCTCAGCATGCCACCTGGACCACGTTTTTCCAGGGTGCCTTTTATTTACGGGAGCAATCGTCTCTCAGGAGACAGCTTGTGGATTCATGAGCTGGGCCCTGCAGGAGAAGACCTGCTTTCCCAGCAGCTGTGGCAGGGGGCTTGGCCTCAGGATAAAAAGAACGAATGGCAAAGCTGGTGTGTTACAGCACCTGCTGGGCTCAGAAAGAAAGCCCCAACAAATACAGATGTCAGGCAGATAATCAGCTGAATCCCAAATACAAACCAATGCATGCATGTAAGTTTCTGTTACACTTTTATTTTTAAATATTTTAAATAGTACTGGCATAGAGTAGGTTATAATGTCCTTTGCTGACATTTTATTGTATCTTGTTAACTACATAGGGTGCAACCTGGAATTAAGCATGAGGTCTATTAATACAGCTCTTCATTTGACAAACGTCTGTTGGGCAGCCACTATAGGTCAGACACTGTGCTGAGTGCTGGGAATAAAAAGACTCCGAGGCCCTGTCTTTTCCATCAGAGAACTCACAGTCTAATGGGAAGGGTGACGGGGAGCTCAGCACCACAGCAGTATGGTGGGGCTGTGAGCCCGGTCTGTAAACCCTACTGCAGAAGCATTGGGAGGGGCTCCTCGCCCAGGCAGGGGAAGGGTAATTAACAAACAGGCATAATTACCTTTGCCAACATAGGAGACATGTGGAAAAGAAGAGCATAAGGTTGAACTTGGTACCTTCAGTAACGTGACTTGGAGCAAGACAGGGTCCTGCGGAGAATGGCGGGAAGGGGAGGAGTGTGATGCATTGGGAAGGGCACGGGACAGAGGGATCTGGCAATACACCCTGGCTCTGTCACTTACTAGTCGTGTGGCTAAGGGTGAGTCTTAATTTCTCTGAGCCTTACTTTCCTCATCTGTAAAATGGAAGGAAGTAAGAACCAACTCTCTGCCTCATTCTACCTGTGACTCTCCTTCCTCCTTACCTCCCATACCCGACCAGTGGCTAAGCTCTATTGAGTCCACTTTTGAAAAGTTTCTGAAATCTGTCCCTTTGTCCCAAATCTCATTGAAAATTTCCCTTGCCCCATCTCTTTGCCAAAAAATTGGTGCTTGGTAAATGCCACTTACAATGAGAGTAGTACTTACAACTCATCCCTCAGCTCTTCCTGAGTTACATCTGCAGGGTGTCATCCAGCATATCAAGGTCTGAATTAAACACAATCCAAAAACAAGTACGGAGACTAGCCCCCATCACTTTGAGATGTCCAGACCACTTGCAGATGATTAAGATATATATCAGTGTGTGTTTATACACACACACACACACACATACATATAAATTTGACAGTATATGTACAAATACATGTATCTGGTTTAGAAAACTCATTAAGTTTATTTTCTCTAAGGCAAAGCAGAGGGGACAGCATTTTCTAAGTTCTAATGGCCATCAGCAAAGCTTTCCAGGCCTTAATTCCCATCCCATCCAGCCTCAGAGTTCTTTAAACCTCTTCAGCACCAATGACCGCATCACTAACCCAATTTCAGCTCCCTGTTGATCTGACTGAGGGCTATCCTCACACTCTGATCACATCTTCCTCCCCCTTTCTCTTTCCCCTTGACCTCACTTCTTCTCAACCTGCTCTCTGCCCTCATTGTGACCTCACAGAATTGGTCCATTTCTTTTGGGCTCCACTTACCTCCTTGACTAGCTGGACACTAGGCCCTTTCTAGTAACTTTGAATCCTTCGCCCTTTGAATTCTATTGTGACTGCCGTGAGAACCACCAGCCTGCTCTCTCTGCACAACCCACCACTTCCTTTATCTGCATCTACTCTGGGTTGCCAAGAATTCCTAGAGAAAGTAAGAAAACCGAGTCAACTGGGTCATGCTACCTAACTTCACAATAGCTTTTAATGCTTCTTGGCAAATGTATTCCTCTTTTGCTGATACCAAATTGGATGTCCATGGATGGATTCTAGTATATTTCTCCATTGTTCTCAAATCCTCGAACATATTCATATTCCTCTCACTCTTATCAGGCATCTTTAATCCTCCTATTCACTAAGCAGGTGAAGATTATCTTCTTTCCTCAACATTTTCCAAACATGTGTGTCTCATCCTTTGTCCTCCATCTCTCCTTTCTCCTGTTTGGAAGACTTTATACAACTATTCAGCCTAAGGCTAACTTCTCTGCCTTGGCTCTTGAAGCACCTTGGCATTTTCCTTCACAGCATTTTTCACAGTATATGATAAACTATCGTCTATCTATCTATCTATCTCTATCTCTCTATCTCTCTCTCTCATCATCTATAGTTTACTTAAAATCTGTCTTCCATATTAGACTCTATGGCCCACAAGCACAGGATATGGGTGTGCTTTGCTCACCATGGTGCCCAAACACAGTGCCTGAAACACAGCAGACACTACATAAGTGGCTGAAAGAATAAATAATTTAATGATGAATTGATCCTCTCCTCCTGCCTGCTCCAAAAACTTGATCTTCTCTTTCTTGTCGCCATTAAATTTATTCCTCTCAGCTGGCACCATCTCTTCTGTATAGCAACACGCTTGGTTATCTCCAATCCAAATGAAAATATTTCCACCATTGTCTGCATCCTCTAGTTGTGTTTATATTCTTTCCCTTTATTTTAGTACCTGAAACTGCCTGTGTCCATTGCCTCCTCTTTTATTGACTCCCTATCCTCTCACAAGCTACCTTCTACTGTCATCACTCTCCAAAATTGATCTTTTAAAGTTCTACAGTGATTGAATAATTGTCATATTATTTAATGACGTTCTTCTAGTCTTTACTATCTTTGACTCTTTAGTAGCATTTAGTACCTCTGACAAACATCTTGAAATTCTCTCCTCCCCTGGCTTCCAGGACACATGGTTTGCCCACATTCCCTCTCTTCCTTTGCCAGACTGAAGCTCACAGAGAGTAGAAACTGCTTTATGTGTGTTGGTATCCCCACAGAACTTTGCACTGTGTCACAGCAATTGTTAAATACAGTCAATGTCTAGGAGCCCTGTGGCCCCACAAAAGTGACAATTCTATTCTCTTTCACATAAAAGGAACACTGGATCAAAGGACTCAAGTTCCAGGTTCACATCTCAGACCTTTATCTGGATCAAGTCACTTATCCTCTCTGAGATTCAACTTCTTCAATTACAAAATATGGATGATCATAATGTCTATTTGTAGTGAGGACAAAATGGGGTAATAAAAGTAAATTGCATGGAACAGTAGCTGGCACAATGAAACACTCAATAAGCATCATGACTATTATCTGTAAAATGAGGCGGCTAGCATTAGTGATGCTTAAAAGTCCTCCCAGCTCTACCATTCTATGATTTTACAAAGATTAGACACAGCATTTTTATAATGTGGTGCTATTTTAACATCTTTAAAGATGGAGAGTCTTCACAGTTATAGCTTGTGAAGGTATCAAATATCTTTTGTAAATCAGGTTATCCTATTTTTAGATATTCTGCAGAGTTTATCTACCTCTTGAAATATTTCTTTCTCTCTAAATGAAAATGGGCTCCAGGTTTTTGTGACTGAATGATTCCCTTCGGAGAAAAGCTATTATGCCATCAGATCGTGAACTGACTGTGCCCTAGGAACGTTCCTTGGCCACTGAGGGCCTGTGAGTCACCTTAAACATTCCGTCCCTGGGATGAACCACACTGGGTCTCAGCCGGCTGTTGCTGTGACTGACTCTCTCTGACCAGAAACAGTTAAGAAAAATAGAACTTACTCCTCAAAGACAACATCTCTATTAGTTCTGAAACGCACTGCTACTTCAGGTTATTTGGTGAATAGGATGAAATATGCTAGTGATAGGGTCAGCTGAAGGTTATGGAAGAAATTTACACGGGACTAGGACCTTCTTGGTGGTGGGATTGTGCCTTGTTTATCGGTGCCTAGTGTATAGCAGGCGCTTAATAGTTGTTAGAGCAATGAATGGATGGATGGATGAATGGATGGATGGACGGATGGATGGATGGATGGTGAATGATCTGGGAGCTTTAGGGAGGTAGCCCTGTGCATACCATTGGGAGGTAAGGAGACTTTGGTTCCAGACCATTCCTGCTTTGAACTAGATGAGTGATCTTGGGAGAGTCTCTTTGCCTCCTTGGATGTTAGCTTCCTTGTCTGTAAACTGAAGAGTCTGGATTACACGAGTGGCTTCCTGTGTTATTTTGTATCACTCTTCCTAAATATTCCAGCTTTCCTTCCACAGTGTTCCTCCCTGAGGAAGGATTATTCATCCCCACCTTTTTGAACTTAAGAGTTCCCAAGTGGCTTGCTTTGGCCAATGAAACGTGGGCAGAGGTGGATGTGTATCACATTTAGGCAGAGGTTTCTATACTCAGGATGTGGTTTTCCACGTCTCTTTTCTCTTTGCCGTGATACCAGCAATGTTTCTGATCTGAGGGGCTCAATCATCATGCCGCTGATGAACATGGAGCATTAGTCCAGAAGAGGAGAAGAGGAGGAAGAGGAGGAGGAAGAAGAAGAAGAGATATCTTTATTGTTCTACACCACAGAGATTTTTAGGAGGGCTTATTTGTTACTCTAGCATAACCTGGCTTTTTCTGACTGATACTTTCCCAAACTTGACTGTGCATCAGAATCACCTGGGGAGATTTAAAAAATTCCTGAATCAGTACATCTCTGAATCTCTGGGTTGAGGCCTGGAAATTTATAGTTATAGGAAGTTCCCTAGGGAAAGTGTACAGATACCTGCAATTTACTTTGAAATGTGTAAGGGAAAAAAGATGTGTTGATGGATGGATAAAGGGATGGACAGAGGGACACACATGTCATAAAATAAGTTATAGTAAAATGTTAATGGTAGAATCAGGGTGGTGGGTATACAAGTGTTCACTGTAAAATTCTTTCAGCTTTGCTGAATGTTGTTTTCTTATTTTTGTAATAAAAAGAGATGATCGTTAAAAAAACTCCCCAGGTGACTCTGACGACTAGCCTGATTTGGAACTTCTACATGAGATAATCCATGGAAGGCAATCTGCTGTAAAGTCCCCAGTGGTCCTTGCAGAGGGTCTTGGTTGATAGTTCTTTTAATGTTTACAATGTAATAATGCTGAGACAGTGGATCTGTCATGAATGAATATTTGTTACGATGGTTAATAAACATCCTCATTGCCTTATCAAGAGCAGAGCCATCCTCTCTCCTGCTGATGAGGTGACTTTCTGTTTTCTCAGCATCAAGCGGAGAGAATAGGAGGGGAACTGATTTTGTACCAATGGAGTAATTCAGAGACAATCATGTTTGAGAAGTCACTGCAGACTGGTCAGAGAAAGACATCTGGTTCACAATGCTTTGGCTTGATACTGGATCTAATAAGTATCTACTCTATTTGTAAAAATTCACTTAATCCTAACAACAACTATTTGAACAAGCTACTATTTGTAACCTTATTATATAGGTTAAAAATCTGTGCCCAGGGGCCAGCCTGGTGGTGTAGTGGTTAAGTTCGTGCGCTCTGCTTTGGCGGCCCGGGGTTTGCAGGTTCGGATCCAGGGTGCGGACCTACGCACCGCTGATCAAACCATGCTGGGGCGGCATCCCACATACAAAATAGAGGAAGATGGGTGCAGATGTTGGCTCAGGGGCCAATCTTCCAGGCCAAAAAATAAATAAATAAATAAATAAAAATATGTGCCCAACAGCCAACTGTGCCCTGGTAACCGCTAAACTCTACAGTCTCTCATATGTAAGACTAGTCTGGAAATCAGACAGACCTGCTTTTCAGAAATGCACTGTGCCGTCTTTAGTCATCAGAGTGGTCACTGGCAGCTGGCTTTCCTCCTGGCCCCATAGGGTTGCCAGATGAAATACAGGACGTCCAGTTAAATATTGCATAAGACATGCTTATACTAAACACTGTCAACGTTTATCTAAAATTCAAAGTTAATGAGGTGTCTTGTATTTTTATTTGTTAAATCTGGCAACCCTATCAGGCCCCACCGCCTAATAGCCTGGAGACTTTAGGGACATGATTCCAGCTCTGTTCTGACAACTCTAACAGTCTATGATTCTGGATTCATTCAGCTAAAACCCACCACAGGCAGAGCGAGATGTGTGAAATGTCTAACTCGGACAAGATTCTGAAACCGGATTCCACGACTCTAGTGCTCACACAGACAGAAGACAAAGGAGGTTCAGGTCTTGAGTGAGAGGAAACGGCAGACACCATGGTGGTGATTCCTAAGCATTTCCACCCCATACAAGCTCACAGCACCCTAACCCCATCTCCAGACAGGGACAGGACAGGATTTCCAAACCGCCCCAAGGAAACACCACTCAAAATCCCGTCCTTCCCTTCTTCCCCCGGAGGTCTCCGGGACCTGTACCATGCCCAACTCACCAAGCACATTCATTTTTTTAAACTTATAGACTGGAGCCTTCCAAAAGCTGCTTCGGTCAGGCCCTGCTTATTTGGGTCACTGAATTCTTGGAATTCATTCCACTTGGAATTCATTCATCTGGAGTGCTCTGCCTCTTCCAGGTTCCTATTTTGTAGTCCCTTCACACCATGATCTTAGGCATGTATAAAATGAATATAATAGGCAATTTATAAACTTAGCCTCTCCTTTCTATTTTTTCCTTTTTTTAAAGAAAATAGTTTTTCTCTACTGTAAAAGAAATATATGCTCCTTGTTGAAGATTTAAATAATTCAGAAACGTAAAAAGAAGAAAAATCTCCCATAATCCCACTCCCCAACAGTAATCGCCAAGATACATTTTTTGTTGTTTCTTTGCAGCTTTTTTTCTACACTTGGTTTTCTGGTTTGATTTTCATTGGGAATCCGTCTGCTCTAATATTTCTCCTCTTTGGGCTTCTGTATTTTCATCTGAAAATAAGCTTGTTGGGCTAGATAAATCCAAGGTCACTTTCAGCACTACCATTCTGTGTTTTTGTCTTTGTCAGAGAACTTGGAGAATATTTGTGCTTGCAGTCTATTTATGTCCTGTAAAAGGAAGTGAGGACATTTAAGACAGGTAGAGACATTTGTGGTGAATGTGAGTTGGACTCCATCTGGGGTTTTGTGTTCAATTTTGGGTCACATCACGGAAACTGGAAGTCTTACGTGCTGTGATGGGAATGTAAAATCGGTACAACCTTTCTGAAGGGCAATTTGGTAATATAAGTCAAAAGTCTTAAAAGTTTTCACGTCAGTGGATTTATCCTAAGTGAAAAAAAATCACTGTTTTAGTTACATGGATATTCATTACAACATTTTTAATGAAAGCAAACAATTGGGGGAAAATGCACGACAATGGGAATAAACTGAGTAAGTGATAATAAAGCAATACAAAGGAATAGTATATAGTCATTAAAATGATGTATTGAAAGAGGACAGATACAAACAAATACATACAGTAAGATTCCATTTATACAAAGTTCAAAGATATCTATGACATTCCTTGCAGGGGGCAATGAATAGAAGGGGGCACAGAGAGCGTTCTGGGCTGCTGGTTATGTTCAATTTCTTGATCTGTGTGTTGGTAAGATGGGTGTTTCTACTTAGTGAAAATTCTTCACGCTACACACTTATGGTTTGAGTGCTTCTCTATTTCAAGTCAATTACGAACAAATTTTTTTAAATGACTTAGTATATTCGGTTTCATAATCTTGGAAAGACACGATATTTTGTTAAGTACAAAAAGTAGGTTTTAAACTTGCATGATCTCATTTTGATGAAAAATGTATATTTAAAAATATGTACATAGTAAAAAACTAAGAGGAATATAAATCAAAATCTTAATAGTATTCATTCCTAGGCTTTGGGATTTTGGGTGAGTTGTGGTTGTTGATACCTGTTTTCTAGAATGAAGATGTATTATTTTTGTAAAAAGAAAAGAAATCCATAAATTAAAAAAAATTGTAGTCAAGCTGTTTTAGGAGAGATCTTGGCCACGTGTGTCCAAAGAGACAGGAGGGAGTGGGAAATGATAAAAGCAGAATTTATTCATTCATTCCGTAGTAAATATGGAGACTCCATGAGAGTGAGGGACTGTGTTTCAGTACTGAGGACATAAAGATGAGAACACAGTGCCCTGCTCTCAAGGAGCTTACAACCTATAAAATAGCAGATGAAGCTGGAGGTTCTTAATCAGATGAAGATGTGACTCACAGGACAGTTATAAGTGTTTTCAAATATTTGAATGGCTACAATGGTGGAGAGAAAGCTGATTGGTTGTGCGTTGCTCTGTAGGGCAGGACTGACCTAGACAGTGGAAGTTTTGACAGAGCAGGTTTAGACTGAGTCTCAGGAAGGCCTTCCTAAGGCCAGCAGCTGTCCAACAGGAGAGACCCTCTCGTCCGCGGGGGCCCGAGCAGATGCTGCCATTGCCCTCCACTAGGGCTCAAGGCTACGATGGCCCCATCTGAGTTCACCGACACCACAGTGGGGCACGAGAGGAGGGGTGGCATTATTGAGGCTTTGGTGGGTGGCCCAAGAGCCACTGCTGGGCAGCGCCAGAAAACGCACTTCAAAAGGAGGGCTGCAGCCTCTGCCCACTTGCCAGGCTGCTGTCCTGGCTTGGAGAGTGGACTATAGATCTCTTGGGGGCCCAGCTTAATTCTACTTTCTACTGCTGCGTGGACATTAGTGGTTGTACCCCCTCCACAAAGGAGCATCCTCTGTCTATTGTTTTGGTAAGCTCAATCCTACCAAGGATGATTAAAAACCCAAACATTTTTTTTTTTAAGTCAAACCCACTTTCCCTGCAGCCAGAGTGCATTAGACGCTGATGTAGAAACACAATATCTATTTTCTCCTTCTTTCTGAAAAATTAAACCTTATGATTTTTGTTTTTTTTGTGAGGAAGATCAGCCCTGAGCTAACATCTGTTGCCAATCCTCCTCTTTTTGCTGAGGAAGATTGGCCCTGGGCTAACATCCGTGCCCATCTTTCTCTGCGTTATATGGGACACCTGCCATAGCATGGCTTGATGAGAGGTGCGTAGGTCTGCACCCAGGATCCGAAACTGTGGACCCCGGGCCCCTGAAGCAGAACGAGTGAACTTAAGCACTATGCCACCAGGCTGGCCCCAAACCTCATGACTTTTAAATGGGCACATGGCTTCTTGGAATACAGACTACATTTACCAGCCTCCCTTGCAGGTAAAAGTGTCTTTGTGACCAATGGGATATAAGCAGAAATGGTGAATACAACTTCCAGGAAGTGTCCTTGAAGGGAAGAAGCATGTTCTTCCCCCCCCATTTCCTCTTCCTGTTTAATGGACTTAGGACATAATGGCTGGAGCAGGAGCAGCCATTTTAGCACATGAGGTGACTCTGGAGAGACCACATAGAAGAGTAACAAAATATAAGGAACTTGAGTCTTTCAGACCATAGCATGTCATACCATTCCTATGACAGCTTTCACCTAGAATGTTACGTGAGAGAGAAATTTCTACCTTGTTTAGCCAGAGTTATTATTTTTAAAAACTTACAGCTAAAAATAATCCACACTGATTCAGACTCCATATAGGGCTAATTGTTTTTTTATTTTTTTTGAGAGGAAGATCAGCCCTGAGCTAACATTCATGCTAATCCTCCTCTTTTTGCTGAGGAAGACTGACTCTGAGCTAACATCTATTGCCAATCCTCCTCCTTTTTTTCCCCCCAAAGCCCCAGTAGATAGTTGTATGTCATAGTTGCACATCCTTCTAGTTGCTGTATGTGGGATGCAGCCTCAGCATGGCCGGACAAGTGGTGCGTTGGTGCGCACCCAGTACTGGCTGCCTCCCGGGCCGCCAGTAGCAGAGCGCGCACACTTAACCGCTAAGCCACGGGGCCAGCCCAGTGCTAATTGTTATTAGTTATTCTATTATTCATAAGATAGTGAATGCCCTGTCACTTAAAGTATTGAAATTAAGGCTGAATGATTATTTGTCAGAGATGCTCAAGATTCATTTCCTAAGTTGGTTGGGGAATTAAGCTAGAATGACCTCTCTCTGAGCTCTGTGCTTCTCCTGCCAGGGAGGAGCGAGGAAAGTGAGCGCAGTCTCTCATTTTAGACCTTCCGGTGATGGTGTGCAGTGCTGGGGTTCACATTTCAATGCATGCTTCTTCTTTCTTTGGAGAGGACTTGAAAACAAGGGCTCTAATCAATTATTTTTGCTTGGTCTGAGATACTTCAGATGCAAACCTTTTCTAAGTGTGCATCTTCCCACCGCTTTTCCCTGAGAGCATTAAAAAGAACCCAAACCCATAAAACTAGAAGAGCAAATATGAGAAGTATATGGGCAAATTCACCAAGGGCGGTTTTCCCTCCTGGTGCTTCCTCGCCTGCACCAGCCTGGACTGGTCCTTGGTCCACATCACTTCCATCACGTCATTCCTCTGCCTCCCGGGCTTCTGTGATCTTGCCCCTCTCCTTCCTCTTCCTGGGCCATGAGGGGTATGTTCCTACTACTGTAATTTGTTCCCTACTTACAATCTCCCTTCTTGGAACCCCTCTCTCCTCAGCCCTCTCTCAAATGTAGAGGACCCCATCGGTTCTCTGAGGCTCCCCTGGGTTCTCAGCTTCTCCAGGAAGGGGCTCCCACCATTCAGCCATGTGCTTTCTTTGTCCTCCCATCCCTGCTAACACTCACGGAAGAGCTCCTCTGTCAGCTAATTCTACACTGTCCTGTATTGGTTCTAAAGTTTTCAGAAGCATCAATTCGTTGCTTCATCAAACAGATTATAAATAAGCTCCTTGAGGGGTGGGGACATTAAAAATTTTTAAAAAAATTCTCCCCTGTACTTACCGCAGTAATGATCATAATTCAGCCCTTTCTTGCTCTGCTATCTTTAATGACAGTTTAACAACACATCAACTCCAGTCCAAGCTCCCTTCTTTGAAGGATGGTAACAGTCAGAATCGGTACCGCGAATGCAATGATGTGCTAGCTGTGTCTTTTGTATTTTGCTTCCTGACATCTATTCCAGCTACATAGCGCTGGACTGCAACGGGATTCTGATACAGAAGCCGTATGCTACCCCACTCAGGAAGTTTACCAAAAGCCATGTTTTTTTTGCTTTTTGGTGGGAAGGGGCCAGGAAGACTTTATAACGACTCCATTGATTGTTCAGGAGCCATCCAGAGGAAGAGTCTCTTAGTTATGGTTGGTTCTTAAAAAATGGTCAAGCCCTGTAGTTTTACTTCAAACCTCTGCTCTTGTCATTATGACTCAGAGATGGTTATTGGTAGAAGACAGGTTAATACACTTATTTCTGACAACGGGTCTTTATTTACCACAACTGAGCTTGAGGAACTTGGGGACAGTAACTTTATCTGAGCTGTCATCACCTTCCATTCCATTTCCATCTCTTCATTCATTCATTCATTCTAAAGACAAATATTGAATGCTACTAAGTGCCAGGCATCCTGACAGATGCTGCAGAGACAGCAAGAAAAGGAAAAAAAAAAGGGCATGATCTCTGTCATCTAGGAGATTTACTAAAAAACCATTCTCCAATCAAGGGTCATCATTGACTTCAAGCAAGTGGTCTGTGGAAGAGGTTCGCAGGGGCAGACTCTAGGAGACTGCTGGCTGGGCTTGGTCAGGTTTCTCACTGCTTAACATTCTCTTCCTTTCTCAACAACAGATGTTGGAATGAGGGGCAGTCTCAGGCCTTGTCTCAACCGCTCCACCCAGACCAAGCTGAGGACTTCCAAGAAAAACAAGACTGTGTTCTGCGTGCTGTTCTGCTCACACCAGCTTTCCACACAATTATGATAAGAGTTAGTCCAAGCAGGGAATACGCAAGGGACCAAACAGGTTCCTTCCACTTTAAACTGAGGTCATTTGGCTGGTGTGGATGGGTGGTTGGTGTCTGGCACTAACTCGGTGATCCACTTTCTGGTAGAAGGCACATCTCGAAGCACAGTAGAACCATGAGGAACATTGCCTTCAAGGTCAGTGCCCCAGACCATATGAGAAAAAAACATCAGCTGGGTCACAGGACCATGTCATGGTAAACTGAGCTGCACTCAGTTACAAGAGGAGAGAGCCTTGACCACTGCTGGTTGGTTTAAATACGTTTCACTTACAGCTAAAAAGTTGCTCTGAGACTCTCGGTTCTGGAGCCTGGAGCAAAATGAGTGGGAAATACCTTGGGAATATTACATTTAGGAAGGCCAAAACAGTCACTGTCCCCTTAACCACTGGCCTGTTATTCTGCTTCATTCCCCAAGGCTAACTATGGCCTCCTAGTGTAAAATCGCTGTCGTGTTATCGTAAACAATGGCAGGTATGTGTCCACAGAGGAAATGGCAGCCTATTGGCAGGTTTAAGCCCGAGGCCTAAGAGACCCTTCCTCAGTTCCACTTGCCCTGATCCCAGCCAACCACAGCTGCTCAAGGGAAACACACTTAACAGGTCAGTCCCTTAGGGAGGTTCAATTTTGACAAATGACACCAGAAACAGATACAGGAACTTACCCAACTTCTTGACCTTCGTTATGGCTCCCCTATCTGGTAGGCATTCTTTCCTTGTTCCAATTCACTTCTGTTCCCATTCTCGTTTCCCCTTTCTCAGGATCCTCTCTTTCTTATTGGTTGTCTCCCCTCACTCAGCGTATAATAGTCATAATGAGAGCTAATGCTTGTTGAATATTTACTAAGAGCTCTGTGATACGTGTTAACTCATTTCCTCCTCACATCAACCCTAGGACCTAGCTACGATCATCGCTTTCACATTACAGGTGAGGAAACTGAGGAAGAATGGGTTTAAGGATGTTGTCCAAGGTCACACAGCCAGGACATGGTGGGGCTGGGATTTGAACTCAAGTAGTTCATGCTCTTGACTAGAGTCTGTACCGCCTCGCTTTTATATAAATGTGCTTGACTCCCTCATAGTTTAAAAACATTCCGCTACTGACATTCCTTTCCCTTTAGATACTGCTCTCAGACTTTCCTTTCTCTTAGAGTCGTTTCATGAAAGTGTAGTCTGTATGCGTCCTCATTTCCTTATCTCCGATCACCCCCGAACCTACTGGCTTTACTCCTTTCGGTTCCACTGGAACTGCTCTCACCAAACTCACGAATAACTCTTTGGTTGCCAAACCCAACTGACAACTTTCATTACGTTTTCTTTAACCTTTCCCAGATGGAAACTGTCTCCTCCCTTGCCTTCTCTGACACCATTGGCTCTTGATATTCTGCTTTTCTCTCGTTCTCTCCTCCGTTGGCTCTGGCATGGGTGTTTCTCAGACTCTAGGTCCCAGCTTTCCTCCAGCCTCACTCTGCCTAAGCTCGCTGGGTGATCCCTCGCACATATATGTGGTTTCACCCACCAGTGATATGCACATCTGTATCTACAGCCAGAGCTTGTATTTTGGGTACCAGTTCTCAAAAACTTCTTGTTTAATGGATATTACCTCATGGACGTCCCATTAGCATCTCAATCTTAAAATGTTTAAAACTGAACTCTTCATCGCTCCCTCAAAACCCATTTCTTCGCCAAATTCCTTATTTCCTTGAACGGCACCTCTGTTCACCTGTTGGTCTAAACCAGTCACTTCTGAGTCATGTTAATTCCTCTCATTCA
Source organism: Diceros bicornis minor (assembly GCF_020826845.1). Lineage (NCBI taxonomy): Eukaryota > Metazoa > Chordata > Mammalia > Perissodactyla > Rhinocerotidae > Diceros > Diceros bicornis. The sequence goes on along the minus strand of NC_080743.1, from coordinate 14,900,246 downwards.
CCTGCACATACAATGGATCTTTATGTCTTGTTGCTTCTACTTCCTAAAATCTCTTGGATCTCTTTCTTCGTTTCCACTTCAACTGCCTCCTTGTTCCTCATCTGTATGACCATCCAGACGACCTCTCAGCTGGCCCCCCTGCTGCAGCCGAGACTCCCTCTCACTGCTGACAGAGGGCTCTCTCTGAAATCCAAATCTGACGACATGTGACTAAGAGCCTTGACAGGTCCCAGCTGTTACAGGATGAAGTTCATATTTCTTAGCCCGGCATTTTCAGTCTTCCATGCCCCAGACTTTGCCTCCGTCTCCAGCTCTGCCTCTTACCACTTCCCATGCCCTCACCTCTGAGACTCTCTCTTGCACACTTGTTCCATCTCCTTGATGTGGGCCCACTCCAACTTTCTTCTCACCTAGCACTTGACCAATTCCTTTTCTTCCTCAGGACTCAGCTCTGACTTCCCCTTTCTGCCCCCACTTCAGTCTTTCTCTCCATCACCTGTGCCTCTGCCGTGGCATATATCAACATGAGCTCCTTGAGATTAGGGAGCCTCGTCTTTCATCTTTGCAGCTTAGGCCTGTCACTTTGCTGATATATAGTAGACACTCAATAAATGTATCAAACGAATTAATGAAAGTCACCCAAAGGAATATATACCTAATGGAAGCATTTAATATAGCAGTGAGAGAATATATTTATAATAGGGGAGTTAAGCAGCCCCCTTGAGGTCTGTAAATCCCTTGGCCTAGGCTATTTTTTCCTCCTCCTCCATACTAGGCCATTGTTGGAAATCAATATATAGTCAAAGTACCCCAGCCAACCCACAAAGAAAATCTCAGGAGAACCAGGTTCCCTCAGATGCACCCAGGATCACATTCTCAAACACTCGCTCATCGTTGCTCTTGGTCCTCTGAAGCACTTTTGGTAATGCTCACAGAAAATGTGCCTGTGATACGTCTTAGTAAAAGATGCAGTAGGTATATTCTGAAATCAGTGTGCTTTGTGTGTGTGTGTGTGGGTGTTCAGTAATGGTTCAGATACTTTTATGAATTCAAATTGTTTCCTGTTTTGAAGTTAATATAGAATTTCACATAATTGGGAGAAACATGGTTGTGGCACTCAGGGGTCTGTTTCATTGATATTCATTTGATGTCTTATTATTTTGTCTTTGTTTTCAGACATCAATAGCTAGATATATGGGAACAAAGTAAAATAGAAAACCAAGGCATTTATTCAAACAGTTATGGCAAACGTTTCCCTCACCCACTCTTCTCCACAACCTCACCTATATTTGACCTCCTTCTTACGCTTCTACAGACACTTTGAGAGCATGGGCTTTGAAGTCTGAGAAACTTGGGTCTGAGTCCCAACTCTATCACTTACTAACTGTGCACCCTTGGGAAAGTTACTTAACTTTTCTGAGCCTCCATTTCTTCATCTATAAAGTGGGGAAGAATATGAGTACTGATGATTGGTGTGCCAACTAAATAAGATAATATGTATAAAGGCAGCTAAGTGTCTGGAATGTAGTAAGTCACCAGAATATGTGTTAATGTTAATATTGCTATTAGCTAATTAAAATAAATATTTTGGGGTTGGAGGATGGGGCCTTTGACTTATTTAATTGCCTTCATACTTCACTTCCTTGGGGCTACATCTCTATTGTACATGCTTCCCATTAATAGAAGAGTTAGGAACATGTCGACTCATTGGCTGCTCAAATTGGGGGTGGACAGAGAACAAATATTTTGCTATCTTAAAACAAATTCAGAGAGGCTAAGAGTTTGGTCCAACGGCACACAGAACTTGGATACATGTACAAGATTTTGGGCGTTCTCTCATTTCCAGTGTCGGGGGGGGTCCTTCTACAATCATAGCATCTGCCAATGTCTACTGATCATTCTTAGGGGGTCTCGGAAGAAGCAAAAGAGGCCTTCAGTGAGCCAGGCCTGGAGATGTGGCCTTAACTGAGTGAACAGGCTGAGTACCTAAAGCTTTACCTGGTGACTCAGTTGATGAGTTAATGGTGCTTCCAGAAAGATCTCAACAAATGGGTAGGGAGACAATGAGTGTGAGGATGTGAGGGCTCCATTCACTATACCCGATAAAACTCATTCACTCGTGCTCTTTTCTTTTTAGTAGTAATTTGCCCTTCTGGATGACTCCTCATTAACTCAGCAATATTTCTTTTTTGGAGGAAATAATTTAAAAAACATGGAAAAAATAAAAACCCACTTCTGTCATGTCATGCAGTGTTCCAAGGGCTGTTTAATGTCTTTTTGACACTCACAGTTCTTTAAGCATAGTGAGTCCTTGATAAAGGTTTGTTAATTTGGTCTGATTAAATGAAGAAAGTGTTTTGTTCTAGTTCAACATTACGGAGAGCCTTTTTGCAGTGAAAAGGTTTATACAGTTAAGTAGGTTCATTGTCAGTACACAACGCCTGCACTTCACCAGCATTAGAAAGACATCCCATCAGCTTGTGAATGCATTTGAGGTTCTCTTGGAAACGGCCCAACGTCTCTCTTTCTTTACGCTCATCCTGAATGGCCAGGGCTTTGAAAATACAGGTGTCCAGCCAGGAGAGTGCCAAAGGGGCCCTTAGTAACTGCATCTCTTTAGAGGAGAAAGAGCTGTGGCAATCGTGAACCTGTGCCTAGAGCAGGGATGATGGTTCACGGTAGCGCAGACCACAGGCTTTGGAGTCAGATGGAAACTTACGCCTCTGTGTGAACCTAGCCTGTTTCATGAGCTGCCTGTTTTGACTTCGTGGTGGAAACTCAATCAAGTCTAGGTTTTCTTAGTCCCATCTAATGATTTCTGATAACCTTGATAGTCCAGTTCTGCTACAGACTGACTGTTTGTGTCCCCCCAAACTTCATATGTTAAATCCTGACTCCCAATGTGATAGTATTAGGAGGTGGGGCATTTGGGAGGTGATTAGGTCATGAGAGTGGAGCCCTCATGAATGGGATTAGTGCCCTTATAAAAGAGACCCCAGAGAGCTCTCTCGCCCCTTCCACCATGTGAGGACGCAGTGAAAACATGGCTGTCTATGAACCGGGAAGTGAGCCCTCACCAGTCACTGAATCTGCTGGTGCCTAGATCTTGGCCTTCCCGGACTCCAGAACCGTGAGAAATAAACTTTTGTTCTTTATGGTATGGCCACCCAGTCTATGGTATTTTGTTTCAATGGCCCAATCAGACTTAGACAAGTTCAAATTTCAGTCTCCATGTCAGGGCACTTCTCCCATCTCGAGGGTGCTCTTCACCCTCCCTCTGGTCCTGGTTCTTCCTGCTGTTGATCCCCCGAGGCATACCCCCTCTACCTTCCACCCAGCCCCTGCTTTGGAGCCTCTTGCTGGACCTCCTGGTACATTCCTCTTTGCTCAACCTGACAAGCACCTAGACTTTGCCTTCAGGCATCCCCTGCAACGCTGGGTATGGAGAAGCATTCAGAACTCTTACAGGCCCAGAGGAACCAGAGAAACAAGGGTTGTCAGTAGATACACCCCCTACTCACATTTGCGAGGTTATTTGCTTCTAAAAGAACAAATGAAAACAATGCCCAAGGGACTTTTTTCCTCCAAGACCTCCCAAATGCTAAGTCTGGCATTTCATCTAGCTGCTCAACAGCCTCCCCACCCCAATTAACCCTAGGGTGGTACTTCTCAAAGTGTGGTCTACACACCGTGGGGGTCCTCTATTTTCATTACAACACTAAGAGGTTATTTGCTTTTTACTGATGGTGCAGATGCTATGGTTGTAAAACTGTGGTGCGAATCAAGGCAGACGCATCCAATTCTACTAGTCATTATTCTTCACCACCATGAACTCGCAGTAAAAAGAAAAAGAAAAGGGGCCAGCCCGGTGGCGTAGCAGCTAAGTTCATGCCCTCTGCTCCGGTGGCCTGGGGTTCACAGGTTCAGATCCCGGGCGCGGGCCTACGCACCGCTTATCAAGCCATGCTGTGGCAGGCACCCCACATATAAAGTAGAGGAAGATGGGCACGGATGTTAGCCCAGGGCCAGTCTTCCTCAGCAAAAGGAGCAGGATTGGCAACAGAGGTTAGCTCAGGGGTAATCTTCCTCATCAGAAAAAAAAAAATAAAGAAGAAGAAAAATGCCAGTGTTACTTAAGAATGCCCTTGATGAAGCAGTAAAAAATGTTAATTTAATTTTCACCCTTGAGTACATGTCTTTGTAATATTTTGTTTGACAAAATGGGAAGTACTCATCAGGCCCTGAGCATACCTGGGTGTAACAGTTTTCTCCAGGAAAAGCACTGTGTGGCTGTGTGAGTTGCTTAACTAGTTGCTTTTTTACTTGAACACCATTTTTACCTTCTGAAAGACTGACTAATAGATAAACTATGGTTTTTCAGACTTGAGTACCTGGGAGACATTTTCTTCAAAAGAAATAAAGGAAGCCTACCACTTCAAGGAAAACAACTGGCCGCATTTGTTGCCAATGACAAAAGCCGAGCTTTCAAGCCCCAGGTCCATCACTTACTAGCAAATTATTTAACTCTCTAAAGTCTTACTTGAAAAGTCAGGATGGTGATAATACTTATGCCAGAGGGATACAAGCATTAAATAAAATAACATTATAAAAGGTTTTATACACAGGCTGGTGTGTGTTAAGTGTTCAATAAATGTTTGCTTCTATTATAGCTATGTCAAATTAAAACAATCAGATTTGTTTTTCATTTTTAACTTAACCAAATATGTAAGTCAATTCCACAAAAAATGTTCGACCTGAGTCCCAAGTAGATACTCTCTAAAAATTAAATTAATTCATAGCTCTTCAATAATAGGCAACAATGAAATGACGATAGGGCTCTAGCAAAATAATGGCAGGCATTGAAATATTGAGTTTTATGCAAAAATTCTCATTTCTTCAGTTTTCCTCCAGGAAATAAATAGGCCTAGTTGTGCAGTGGTTAAAAATGCACGGAATCAGGGGCTGGCCCAGTGGCGTAGTGGTTGGGCTTGGCGTGCTCTGCTTCAGAGGCCTGGGCTCTCTGGTTCGGATCCCAGGCGTGGATCTATGCTACTTGTCAAGCCGTGCTGTGGTGGTGACCCACAAACAAAATAGAGGAAGACTGGCACAGATGTTAGCTCAGGCTCAATCTTCCTTGCCAGAAAAAAAAAAAACAACCCACACAGAATAACACAAAACATTGTCAAAGTGCCTCCCAAAGCTTATTACTTAAAAGCAGCTTATCGAAGGCCAAGATACACAAGGCCATCTGCGTCCCCGACAGGCTGAAAGTTACGGCCACTGACAGGTATCTTCATCATTAGGCCATTAGCATCACACCTCATCTGTAAAGTTGGACGATTTTCCAAACTGAAGCACTTCTACAAGGCTTCAGACAGGGATTAATGCGAATTCAGGTTATGTCACATTGTGGGCCTAGGCAGGCTATGAAAAGCAGAAAAGGGAAAAAGAAGCCAAAACGGGTTGGATAATAGCAAGATAATGATCAAGAGATTTAAAAAAAGGAAAAAGGAAAGAAATGTATCAGAAAAGGTTGTGAGAAACTGTAGGAGCCTGTTAGTGGGATATAATGAGGCTCTTTAAAGGATATTTTTACATTTTCCAAATAATTTTCCGTTTTCAGCAATGATTGAGTCCCAGTCTTGTACATCAGCACCGTTCTTATACCCTGTGTGTGAACAACCAAAGTCCACAGAACCTTTTTCAATCCTTTGATCACCAGGCCTCTCCTGTGAGACTCTCACCTGTCCTTTGCAAGGCGTTTCTCTATAAACAGCGACTGGGCTGCTTTCTTCATGAACAAAGAGGGAGTGTTCACACAACATTCAAAGGGCCATCTAGGTCCATCCTTGCCACCTTTCCCTTTGGTCCAGCCAGTACACTTCCCTGAATGTTTTCTCCACTCAGATGGCGGTCAGTGCTATTACCTGCCTCCACTTATAAATGTTTTGCAAATGAGCAAGAAAAAGCACCAGCTTAGCGGGGCAAAGTCGGTGTCGCTTGTTCCCAGTGAGAGGGCAGCAGCTATGTGGAGTAAGGAGCATCTGATTAGGCTCATAATTAACCTGAAAACTGTCCTGCCGGGCACAGCTACAGCAGCAGCAACCCGCCTGCTGGTTCCAGTCCACGAATTTCGATTGCTATTTCGGTTGTTATGGAAATTGACCACACTGCTTCCTAAAGAATTCATTATTCCAACAAATATTTGTTGTTCGAGTCATTTTGGTGTGTCTAAATGAGAGATACAGACACAAGGATGGAGGAGCACTGAGGAGGAAGGCTGGTGATTAGAGAAGACTTCACAGGGAGCTAGAACTGAAACCAGACCTTGGGGCATGATTAGCTAGGGGAGAAGACATTTCAAGTGAAGGACTGGCAAAAGTGAGGAAGGTTCAAGGGATAATAATAACGCAGAGGCAGGGCTGGAGCCGAAGACTCACGTGGGGGCAGAGTGGGAAATGGGGAAAACACATTGAGGCCAGCGGGGAGGGGGCTTTGAAGGCCAGTCTAAGGAGCTTGGACCTTTCTGTGGACAAAAGGGAACTAACGGGTACTTTGAGACGGGGAAGAGTGCTTTAGGGACATTAATTTTATCTTAAGACTAACAGAGAGGGTGTCAGCCTCGCCTCTGCTAACACTACAGCTCCACTGGGAGTCTGGTAGATGCCAAGACAATGACTTGAAAACAGAAAAATTCAGTTATCTTCTCATACAGACAAAACCACACTTGTTTCACTGAAATCAACTGACTCATGTTTACTAAAACTTATCAAAACTGCTATGGGCGTGTCTATGACATCCTGAGTATTTCTAAAGCTCAATTGACCTGCAATAACACAGCCCCCAAATACCATCCCGCCATCTGTCAAAGAAGTATTTAGAACTAAGGCATTAATTTTCAAGCAGAGTCCAGTAAAAACTCTAGAAGAAGAATAGTTATTTTTCCTCATATCACAGTGGATTTGTACCTTCTACTGCCCCACAGTAAGCTGACATCATTTTTACTAGAATAGTGATTGACCAATAAGTTGAAATACAGGAGAGTATGGTTGGATATAAGAAGAACCTGTTGCTCAGAGCAGCAGTTCTCAGAGTGTGGTCTGTGGACCCTTGGGGGTCTCAAGCTTTGTCTGAGGCCAAAGATTTTACATTGTGTATTTGACCGTCTGAAGGGCACAGGACTTAAGAACTGGTGAGCCAAAGTTGTTAGTTACGCCTAGACGGACAGAAGTGATATTTGAAAATACATTTCAAAATTCAACTGTGAGTGCTAAACAACGGGTAAATCTGAAATAATATTCTTGCTAGAGAAGTAACAACAACCACAAAACAAGCTGTACTATTTTGAGAAGCTTTTTGGGACCACAATACTAAGAACACAGATTTCTATGTGACAATAAAGGCTCATTCTTGGGATTCCTGAACATCAAGTTTCAAGAGCCTCTCCCCTTCCTAAGTTGCCCCTAAGATATAAACTGAACAGAAAGCATAACTGATTGCATATGGCCTTGGTGCCAAGAAAACTTCTTAAAGTTTATGTGGAAAGGGGAATTTTCTTTGAAATTACGATGATGAGTTTCTCTTCAGCAAGGAGTAGAAATACCATACTTTTACTTTCTGGAAAGAATGTAAAATAGGCATGGCGAAAGTCCATCCAGTTCCCACGGCGAAGGTCAACTAGAGGCGTGCAGGTCAGAAACAGAACTCAGGTCAGGCTCAAAAATTCTCACGGCTTAAGACACGCTATTCTCTTGGGCTGGAATTCTTCCTCCTCTCACGTCTCATTAATCCCTTCAGTCACCACCGTCTCTTTCTTCAGTTCCCTGCTTAAATGTCACTTCTACAGGAAAGTCTTCCCTGATCACCTCATCTAAAGTAATCACCCACTTCTACCCCAAACACTTACCCAGGTTGTTCTCTGTTTCAGCTCCTTTTTGTGATAATAATTTGATTAGTTCTTCTTTTCATCTAAGATGGAAGCTCTGTGATCCTTGTTCACTGCCCAGCATGGGTCCAATACTCAGTATGTATTTGGGGGATGATTGAATGTGGGAGACAGTCCAGAGTAATGACTCACATGACTGAGTGGTGGAGTGGGGAGGGCCCTGGAATGGGGAACTACAGCTCTGGTTTCCTCGCTGCCACCAGTTGGCTGAATGACCTTGATCAAACTTCTTAAATTCTCTGGGACTCAGTTTCCTCATTTGACAATGAGGGAGACTTATTGAGAGATTTCCAAGGAAGCAGCCTGCCTTTAGGGTACAAGATTCTAAGTTTACTCAATTATATTTCTAGGGTGCTGATAACCATTCTTTTTTCCCACTCATTGAGGAGGTGTGGACCTTTTCATTATTTCTGAAGATAAATGGATATTTTCTGAAAAATGCAAAGGCAGGTGTATTGACTTTTTTATAGACTTGAATAATTAGAGGGAAAAGGACTAAGTTTCAGGAGGTGCTCTGACAACGTTTTGTGCTATTCTGTGCCATTTTAACTGTTGTACAACTAGTCCCATTGATTTCCATGAGGAAAACTGGAAATCTGGCTCTCACGCTCATTAGCTCTGTGACCTTGGACAAGTTCCTCAACGTTTCTGAGTCTTAGTTTTCTTGTTTGTGTAACAGATATGTAATAGGGATAGACTACCAACCTAGAGGATTGTGGAAGGATTAAATGAGATATCCTGGAACAGAGAAGACACTCAGAAAATGCTGGTGAACCCCAAATGAATTTTATGCCACAATTAATTTACCAATGAGTTTCATAGTGCTAGGACATAGAACAAGTGGATTGTTTCTACTGTTAGCTGTATGGAATGCAGGGGATGGTTACCGAGGTATATTTGAATATGTGGTCACTGGTGTATTTAGAGAGGAGAAGGTCATTTTTCAAACAGAAAAGATTTTGACATACAGCATCCTCCTACCCATGGGATTACAATGTATTTTATTATCATAGAGCTAAACTCAGGAGTTTGATATTCCTTAGAGATCCTACTTTGTCTATGCTGAAAAGATGCAAAGCCAAAAGCAATATAAAACTGTATAAATGAAAGCAACAATCCGGAAGCCTCAGGGGTGTTAACCAAAAAAAGAGGTAAGACTTCAAAACAGGATGAGAAATGAATAGTTTTTTTCCCTACCAAGTTGTTATTATCAGCAATTGCATTAGAAAATTTGACGGCTGTTACTCACCAATCAGGAAAATAATTTTACACTTCCTCAAATCTTCCATGAAACCTTTAAAGTAAGAATAATTTAAGTTATTGGCAAGAAATACTGTATTGAAACTGTGGTATTACTCGCGCTATGTAAAAATCAAAATCCTGTAGTTTTATTTGATAAGAAGCTTGAAGTTGAGTAAATAGGTCATAATTAATAGGCACTGATGACCATTTCAGCCTAATCCCAGACCCAGGTAATGCATTTTCATTTTAACACAGAGTACAGACTTTAGGTGGTAAAACTGATAAACCATTAAATAGCACGAATCACAAAGATAATTTTTAAAATTATTTAAAATTTTCCTAAGTGTCTCAGTTTTGTAATTTTATTTATTTATTTATTTATTTATTTTTCCCCCAAAGCCCCAGTAGACAGTTGTGTGTCATAGGTGCACATTCTTCTAGTTGCTGTATGTGGGACGCGGCCTCAGCATGGCTGGAGAAGCAGTGCGTCTGTGCGCGCCTGGGATCCGAACCCAGGCCACCTGCATCAGAGCGCACACGCTTAACCGCTAAGCCACGGGGCCGGCCTCAGTGTCTCAGTTTTGTATTTCACATTTTTTAACATTTGCTAATCTCTCTTTTAATAAAGGGTTAAAACACAAGTAGGGAGTCTGGAAGACAATATTTTAAAAATAGTTCCTATTTACAGAAAATAATGCTACTTTCCATTTTAGGTAGTGATAGAAAGTTTCCTTTTAAAATAAATGTATTTAAATGCGAGGCAATTTAGAGAAAAATATTAAATAATATATAGTACAGGCAGTATAGAGATGAAGCAAAAATCGCTAAGGTGGTGAGGGAAGACTGAGTTTTGGGGACCACTACTTAAAGGCAAAGGATTGATTAGAAATTTTTGGCAAAGCGAGAAACCCTCCAGACTTTGCGGCATCCTAACAGATTTCCAGTGATCACGTGGTATAGTGGGTAGCCATGACAGATGGGTAGACAATAGCTACATTTTTGGTCCTATTGTCAACTGATTTGACGTCAGCAAGTGATTTCCTCTCCTTGGACCTCAGTTTCACCATCTGTAAAATAAAGCTTTTGGACCCAATGATCTCTAATGTCTCTTTTGGTTCAAATACCTATGATTCTGTGGTTCCCATAAATAAATGGGCCACACGAGGAAGTGGCTCCCTTTGTCCCTTGGCTAAAATTATGATGCTACTATTGTTGTATGTTTAAGATATCTTCCTAAAGTAAACCAAAATTCTAAGAGGCCTTGAGTGAGAGTGAGGTCACCTGAAGAGTTGACCAAGCTAAAAACTGGAATTGGGAATGGCTCTGTGAGCTCAGGGTCTCTGTGCTCAGAAAACGCCAATGGTTACTGCTTGAGTCTGGAAGCAGGGGGTCCTCAAACTAAGAAAAAAAATTTAGAGTGAGGTCTTGAAGACAGAGGAAATAGCAGTCCTACCCAAGACTGTTTCAGAGAGGAGCAGATACAAGTAACTCACCCTTGCTTTATGGCCATAGGGTTTTATTTATGAAGGTTAGACTTTACATGTGCTCAGGAGTTGAACCTGCTACCACAACATGAGAGTTAGCAGGCTGCCTACTCAACTGTGCCGGGGCAGGGTCAGACTTCTGTCCTGGAAGCAGGGTTTTTGGGCAGGCCAAGAGTCCAGCTGTAGGCTAGTTCAGGATGCTGTGAAATTCAGAGTAGGAATCTGTAGAAGCCACTTCAGGAGGTACTGCTCCAGCCTAGAGGCCATCCTGAGTCAATGAGGATGGTGTAAGGCCTAACAAGCAGGCCCTAGGAGGGTCAGAGCATCTTACCATGTTTGAATCCATCCTTGGACGGCTAATTTTTGAGCAGCTTAGTCTAACACCCACAGAGGTGTGAGGCTGATTCCACAAACAAGAACTTCTAGAAAGATTTCTTTGATGTGCTTAGGCAAAGGCCAGGCAAAGATTCTGAACCAGTGAGCTGGGTGAGTGTGGAGTGCTGTGGACTATGGCTAACAAGAGTTATCATTCAACGTCATGTTTTTAGAGCACCGTGCTGGACAAACAAAATCCCTCTGAGGCTGGATGCTCCCCTCAGCTGCACAGATGTGACTGCTGATAGAGTAACTGAAGATAATTTTGAATACTTTATTATTGTTGTTAACCCCTATGCTATAAGGGAGATACTTTTCCAACTGCAAGATACTCTGAACAGACAGTAATATATTACGATGCAGGATATCGTGATTTTTCACTTCATGAAAAATTTGGATCAAGTTTTAAAGTAAAAACACTAGAGTTCAAAGGCATTTGGTGTTTCTTGTTGGAATGCTGGGCCCCTGGGGTGTGCATTCCAGGTCCTGGGCAGCAGAGGTTCCTGGAGCAGCCCTCTCAGTGGGAGACCCTGGGAGCGAGGGGCAGCACTGGATGGAAGCACCCTGAGTCCTAGTCTAGGGGGAGCTTTGGGCTCTTTTCCTGGTTCTGAAAGTGGCTGCCTTTGCTCATCCCATGGGTGTGAGTTGACCAAAATGACAAGTGGAATGTGATTACCTGGAGAGGTAATAGAAGGTTTTTATTTCCCATTTTGGTAAAAAAAATTGTAATTTTTACACTTAAAATGAACATATAGGGGACCGGCCTTTGGCGTAGTGGTTGAGTTCATGTGCTCCACTTTGGCGGCCCGGGGTTTGCAGGTTCGGATCCTGGGCGCAGACCTATGCACCATTTATCAGCCATGCTGTGGCAGGTGTCCCACATATAAAGTAGAGGAAGCTAGTCATGGATGTTAGCCCAGGGCCAATCTTCCCTCATAAAAAAAAAGAGGAGGATTGGCAACGGATGTTAGCCCAGGACTAATTTTCCTCACCAAGAAAAAAAAAAAAATACTGATAGGACTCTGACTTATACTTCCTATTTTATATAGATGATAAGTACTTTTGAAAGATCATTCTTCTGACAGTTACAAAACTTACTTTTTAGTGGAATTGAGGTGGTTCATTCCTAAACACAGTGCTACATTTTTGCAGGAATCCACTAGTAGCTGGGGGAAAGGCCGAACTTTACCAGAGAGAGAGAGAAAGAGGGACAAGAAGAATTGGGTTGGAGATACAAGGGGAAGGAGACAGGGGAGAAAGAGCTGGAAGCAGAGGAAAGAAGTGAATGTGGGGTCTTGGGAACCATTTGGTTTTCACACTGAAGCATGGACTTTTTGTTCTTTTTAATCAAAGAGATGCTCCAGTTTCTTTACAGAGCAGCCCACGGTGGCTGGAAAAATTCTACGTTATCTGGAGCTTTCTCGTCAAGGCAGATACACTGTGTTCTTAACATGTGGGACCAGATATGTTCACCAGACTTCCAGTCTACTTTTATGAAGTTGAGCAACTTTTAATCTATTTGCAATCTAGGAAAGTGGCTGTGGTTATTATTATTATTATTTGGTATGGTATCCCTATCCCAGTTTTAAAAAATAGTTATTTTTTTAAATTAATAATGGTACATTCATACAGTGTAGTCATTACAAATTAAGGTTATACAGAGTTTTTACTGATATGGGAACATGCATATGTTATGATAATCACAAAAAAACCTGGAGATCATATTTGTAAATACACATGTATTCTCAACTATGTGTAAATAGGTATCTAGATAACACACTAGAATAAAATATACCAGAATGTTAACCATGATTATTTAGAGGTCATAAGGTCTTAAATGGCTCTTATTTTCTACCTTAAAAAAATTTCCACAATGAATATGTTAATTTGATAACCAGGAAGAAAGAAAACTTTATTAGGCAATGAATCAATCCTTATCCATTTGGGACCGAGTTGATTATTTGCTCTTGGCTCTTGTTTATGTGCCTTTCTCCATGAATCACCATGATGTCATTTGATGACGGAGATTTCCACATACTGCTATTGCCATTGTCATCAAATGACACTTTATCTACCATCTCATGCTAAGGGATCAGTGCAGGATTAGAGCTGGGTTATTTAGAAAGCCAAATCACTCACTTGTATGTGCTCACAGACAATATCAACATGTTTCCATGGACCATAATTGTAAAAACCTTTATTACAGAGAGGAAATCTTAGGAGGTATTTTACCTAGGGCAGTCATAAACCTTATCTTTTTTGGACAATCTTAAATTCACATAACTTTATCTATTTTCAGTTCCGTGTGTAGCTAGTTACGGTTGGATTTTTAGTTTTTGCAAGACTTCTAACATGACAAAAATTATAAAGCAGTATAATTTGGATATTTCTTAGGTTGCATCCCAATGGCACACTGCAGAATAGTAATTACTATGCAGGAAAAAGACTTTTGTGTTTCAACAAATTTGAAGTTAGCCAGTTGTCTTTACTGTGGGACTTTGGGGAACCTTGCTGTGCAGTTATATATGTGATTCTTCCAAAGGGGATTGAGTGTTAAGTACTCCCCAAACATATTTTACCAGAGCATCTTCTCCTCACTGAGCAACTCCAGGGTCATGTTCTCTGGGCAGCGAGGAAACGCATCTCTTAGTAAGGTCTCCCTTTGGTTCTTTACGTGGGCCAAGAGGGGAGACATCCAAAGAGTTCCCATCTTAACCACGTTCTCCGGCTAAGGGAAAGGTGCATTCTCTTGGTAGTTTCTTGTCTCTTAGTTGGTGTTTAATTAAAAAAGACATGCTCAAAGCTATTAAAATGACAACTTTGGTCTGATCAGCAAAAGAAACTCACCTCCCATGGTGTCTTCTCCAAATACATTTAACTGGTCATCACCCTGTTTATAAAAAGTCAAAATATTAGATGATAATACCAACAGGCATTGTGCTAAACTTATTGCCAACATTAACATACTTAACCTTCCAGATAACTCTATGAAGGAGGCACTATTATTACCCACCTTTTACAGATGAAGAAACTGAGAGTTTGAGAAGTTAAGTTGCCCAAGGTCACATAGTTGTGAGGGACAAAGAGCAGATTTAACCCAGGGCTCCGTCCCCAGAGGTCATGCTCTTCTTAACTGGTACAATATCCTGCCTCATTTTCTTGGTGCATAACCTATCTTTGGTCAGAAAAGCTGATTTCAAGAAGGCAAAACCCTTCAGTACCTGAAGCTCACTGATAGGTGTAGTCACAGCTGTTTTATAAAAAACTCCACAATTTAAAGCTGGACCTGGCAAACTTTCTAGTAAATAGAGTAAATATTTTCAGCATTGTGAGCCATATGGTCCCTGTTGCAACTACTAACCACTGGCCATAGTTTGCCAATCTCTGAAAACTAAAGCATGAAATAAGGAAAGTTGGAATGACTAGCTTTGATTGACGGCTGGCTTTAAAATTTTCATTCTATTTTTTAATCAAACAGCTGCTCCATTTTCCTTACAGAAGAACCTATGGTGGTTGGGAAAAAATCCAGAAAGAAAATTTGTAAAAAGGCATTTGGTGAGAATTCTTATTCCCACCTATGTCTCCATCCATCCCATTTTCCCACTCCCTGATCCTTTATAGGTAACCACTCACAGAAGGTTTTTTTGTATCTTTCCGAAACACAAAAAGTGACTTCCAGATATCTATGAATACTCTTGAATATAAACATATAATCTTATTACCTCCATTTTTTAAACAGAAAAAAGCATATTTATACATGCATATGTGTTTATAATACACATACTAATCTATAATAATACTGTTCTTCTCCTTGCTTTTTCACTTATCAATATATTTTGGAGAACTTGCCATATCAATACAGAATGTTCTCGGTTATATAGTATTCTATCGTATGGAAGGTACCATAGTTGTTGTTATTGTTTTTAACTAGTCCTTTATTGATGGACCACTGCGTTATTTCCAATCTTGGACTATTTTTGAAAAAGTAGCACAATGAATAAACTCGTATAAATGCCATGTCATACACACATACCTGTAGGATAAATTCCCAGACAGTCCAAGAGTAAATGTATTTATAATTTTGATAGATTTGGTCAAACTGCTCTCCATAGAGGTGGCGCCATTTTGCGAGGACAGCCTCTGGCTCACGCTTCACTCCAGCCTCTTGCCTCTGATTCGCTTTGGCGCAGGAGTCAGTTAAGTGAAGTCGCATTAATGCTCCCTTGAGGTAGCCTGCCTTGAGAACACTTTGAAAGCAGAGCCTTGCCATCCTTTTTCAGAACATATGCTTTCAGGGCAACTTGACGGCTTCTCTTCTTAGATTTGCCTGTGTATCCAGAGCTATTCCAGGTGAGGGAAGAGTTTCTAAGGAGTGGTCATTCAGGGGCATATTTACATTAATGAACGCCCTTCCACGAGCAGAAAAAACATCAATTATTCCTCAATGAGCCTCCCTACGACTTCCCATGTTGAAATCATTGCATTTCAGAGGTGGGAGTATAGGAATCATCTAATCCAACCCTACCATCCTCCTCTCCCATTTTACAAATGAGAAAGTTGCCGTTAGAGAGGTCACGTGAGGGGCGCACGGCCATGTCATCATGTCCTTAGTGAGGTCAGGGTTGGGATGAGAACCACATCTCCTACCACCCAGCACAGCTCCTAGAGATTTAGTCCCATCAGCTTAGCCACTGCAGTGGATCTGTTAGCGTCCCGACGCTCACCTGGCAGGTGCACCCACCCCCAGCTGCTGCTAAGGACACACAGCAGTCTGACCCCTTCTTTAAGCTGGAATGACTCGGTCTAAGTCGTGTCCCAGAGGTCCCCTCGAGATCAGGCTGAAGCCAGGACCCAGCCGGGACCACATCCTTGCTCAGCTTCTACCCCTGCCCTACCCTGCGTCTCTCCCTAATAACACACTTGCAAAGAATCCCCATCTCAGGCTAGGCTTCTAGGGAAGCCCAAGCCCACAGCCCAAGTCTGACACAGGGACCTATTTGAAGCAACTAATACATTTGCCTAAGATGCAGCTACATAGTAAGAGGCTCAACAGCGTTTGCTGGGGAAGGGCTGTTTCACCAGACTCTGCTTACTGCTTGTCATATAGCTATTGAATACACCCAGGTAATGGCAGGACGAAACCAATGAGTCCTTTCCCTCAGTTTTTAACATTAGTGTTCGATTATCAGACTTACACCCACCTTATAGGCTAAACTATATCAGATCTTTCTTGTACCTGGCTATCATGTTTTGGGAGTCTGATCAGAGATAATCTGAATTCATAAAACAAGGCACCATGTTATAAAAGGGCCTATCTGACCTCTATTTGGCTTCTGGAGTTCTGATCTGTTTTTATCCATAGCTCTTATTCACAGTCTTCTGTTCTGTCTGCCCAAATGCTTCAAATGAGCCCCAGCTTTATTTCCAGGAATGCATTGATAGTGAACAGGTTTCTGGGGCATAGATGCAACCGTCATCAGCTCCGTGCCAGGAGTGCGGTGCCTGCACCCACTGACAGGACAGCCCAGGTGAACCAGACGTGTGATTGGAGGGTGTGATTTTCCAGTGAGGCTCGAAAACCCACGGTTCCCATGTGAATCTCTTGTAAATAAAATTAACCTGGCATCTTAAATACACACACACACACACAGACACACACACACACACACACGACAACTAATGAAAGGCAAACACTTCTGGTTTTGGTGAAAAAGATGCCGTATAGCCCTTGGAGGTCCTAAATCTTGTCGCTTTCTTTTTAAATGCTAGGTGTGTTCTGCATGAAAGGCACAAATTTCAGAATGTCAATTATATAAGGAGCAAAATGTCACACAGGCTTATTCGAGAACTATCCGACGAGGCGTTTATACCCGGTTGCATTGTAGCAGCATCTTCAGGGAGGCACACTTTGAGAAAACACACACCATCAACTATCAAGCTCCACCCTGAACACCAATGGGCGCTTCTTTGCGTTACAGCCTTTTACGGTGTTCCCACTCCGACCAGTCAGCCCTTTGTCACCTGTAAGTCTCAAGTGTCGGGTTAGGCTTGGGGGGTACAATAAGACGTAGATGACTTTCCACAGCATTGCACTAGGTTTTGGAGTGCATGAAGCAGGATACCAAACCTCAACAAACCGACCAAGAGAGTTAGTACAAATGCAGGCACAGGTTTTAGGTAAGTGCCGTCTGTGACTCACAAGTATGGAGCCAAGACACAGGCTGCCATGATGCAATTAATACCGGTGAAGTTGGGAAGAGCTGCAGTGACACCAATCACACAAAAACACAAATTCAGGCCACTGTATCTTTTTGTGCTATGTATATGATAATGAGTTGGTAATTGATGGAGAGAAATCTAGAATCCTATTGAAGGGACACAATCAGAACCTCGAGGTAGGACCAGTGGCTTGATACGGAAATTGTGGATTTAGAACAAGATTTGTTTTGGTGTCTTTCCCTCATTCTCCAGTCAACCCAGAGTCATAGGAGAGCAAAAACAGCCCACATTCAACTTTATTTCCCAGTGTGGGTGTGTAGGCAAGAAACTGGTTTTGCAAGGCTGGATTCTGGTATTACTGTCTGTAGGAAGAGCAGCTAATTGGTGTGCGGATGTGTTTTCCTCTATGCTCAAAGCTCCTAGTACCACCACCTCAAGATATGGATGTCCCGCCACTCCCAATTCCTGGAACTATTGACTTTTTCGTGGGAGAGATCAAAATAGAACAACACAGCTTCACAGATGGGTTCATCAATCATAAGGAATTATGCTCTTCAACCTACTTTGATTGCAACATCCTGGTTACAGGATCAATTTCATGTGGCATTGTCACAAGCAGATCAGGTCATAATATGAAGCTGACATTTAAATAGTGCTTTACAGCTCTGGAAGCCTTTCTGCAGATGTGATCTCACTGGATCCTTGCTGCAACCCTGTGGATGAGGACTGACGTAACTGAGGTTCTGTGGTGCTGCTGGATGGGGATGTGCCTGAGCTCCCACTGCTGCCCAGAGCTGAGCTGAGGACTCACCTAAGCACTGTGATAGCAACCTATCCTTCCTGAACAGCATCCTCGTACTGCTATTGGAGGTGGGGTCACGTAGTCAGAGACGCCTGCTGCCCCTCCTTAAATAGTGTTGATTTTTAAAAATCTTTTGGGACCACAAAATTAAAGCTCTCCTGGGAAGGAGAAAGAAGTAGGCCATTTTTGGGGTATCTTCCTCGTTCAGAGTAACCTATTTGTATTAACCAGTGTGTGTGTTTCATGGCATAAAAATGTGTTTAGTTTCAAATGGGATTATGAGAAAGAAGCTTTACTTGAGAACAAAAGGTTACAACTAAGATTAATTTCTTGCCTTAAAATTCACAAACAAATGCTGCAAAGACTATTTTTTTTTCCTCTGACAGCACAGACACCAACTTCAAAATCCAAAAAAAATGGATTTCAAAGAGATTCCCTGGTTTCTGAGACAATGTGAGCAGCAGTCTTTTCTGATTTTTTTCTTATCTCAACTAGTACTAAGCAGATGACCCAAATTCTGGAAGAATTGTGAACTGTGAAACGCTAGCATGTGAGGATTTTCCTAGGTTTCTATTTAAATTGGTCTAATGACTCCATCTCTGGTTATAAGAAGCAACAGCAGGGCGGTGGGGAGGAGGTTTGGGTGCAAAATGTTTGGCAGTTCTCAGAAGTGGTCATCTTCATTGAGGAGCAGAATCTTTTTTTTTTTGGTGAGGAAGATTAGCCCTGAGCTAACATCTGTTGCCAATCCTCCTCTTTTCGCTGAGGAAGATTGGCCCTGGGCTAACATCCGTGCCCATCTTCCTCCACTTTATATGTGGGACGCCTGCCACAGCATGGCTTGATAAGCGGTGCGTAGGTCCACGTGTGGGATCAGAACCTGAAACCCTGGACCACAAGTGGAGCGCATGAACTTAACCACTATACCACTGGGCCGGCCCTGAGGAGCAAAATCCTTATAGGAAAAAACAATAATTAAAAAAGAGCAACCCAAACAATACCAGGCTACTTCCTCATCTTGTAACCTGAAAATGAAATTTTTGCATTCCTTCTTTATGCCTGTTAAAAAACAAAAACAGCAAAGCACCTCACACAAACGATTTTAAATGCGGTTATTGGAACAGCTCTTTGGGCAGTATTTAGAGGGTTTTCAATGTGTATGATCTCATCTGATCCTCGGAAAAACACT
This sequence comes from Diceros bicornis minor, assembly GCF_020826845.1. Taxonomy (NCBI): domain Eukaryota; kingdom Metazoa; phylum Chordata; class Mammalia; order Perissodactyla; family Rhinocerotidae; genus Diceros; species Diceros bicornis. Next base: position 14,880,990 of record NC_080743.1, on the reverse strand, counting down.
AGGAGGTAGGCAAGCTAGCTATTTCCCATTTTTCAGAGGAGGAAACTCAGGCTTGGAAAGCCATGTGACTGTGCGGGATGCCCCAGCCAGTCGGAGGCCCTGGTTCCCCAGGCTGTGTTCTGAGGCCTCTCCTGAGGCCTCAGGAGCGTGAGGTCCCGTCTGTGTATGCAAGCACAGGGGGACAGACTATAGTGAGTGACTACGCTACACGGGTGTCGTGAATGCTTACGGTGTCATGTGAATAGAGACCACGATGGATTCACTTGCTAAAAGAGAGACTCCAGGTGGATCATGCTTACCAAGTGATTTGAAAGTGAAATTCTCAAGTTTTACTGGTAATCTGTGAATGAAATTTTGAAATTCCTCGGAACTTCAGCAGGAGAATATTGGAAAATAGAACCATAATTACATTTTATCAGCAGGATGAAGGGAAACTGGGCTTTGAGAAATGTTTTGAGTGTTTACAGTTCTTTTCTAAAGCATGTTTTCATTTAAAGTAATGGGAAATTTGGGAAAAAAAGAAGTCCAGGAAGTGGTATGTAATTTAGTTACACCCCAGAATTTATTTTACAGCAAGTCCCATTTCTCTCTCACTGAAGTGTACGCAATTAGAGGTCTGCTTGCTGTGGAAGTGCTTGTGTAATTGAGTCAACAGGGGTGAAAAAAATATAGGGGATGCTAGGCTAACCTTTTTCCAGTCTTATTAAATTGCAGGTTCTCTACATGAATTGCTTTAAATAGTGATTTCCAGTTCCAGTTCTCTAGGAAGAATGATATTTACTTCTTTTATGCATAAATTGAAATGTCGGGGTCTCTAATAAAAAGTTTTAAAGAGAAAAGTTTTTCCTCATGTTTTCTTACAACTTCCTGTTTTCACCTCACTGCTAGAACACCATGTAAGAAACGCTTTGATCTTGTCTTCGTGCGCCAAATGCGGCTCAGTGGTTAAGCAGGGCTTTGGTAGGCTGGTGGTGTAAACGAAGAAGCAAAGGTCCCATTCTGATTTTGTCTCATTTAAAGTTAACGTTGGCCATAAAGTCACAGCTGACTAGTCTTACCAAGGATGGTGATTCGGCCTTTCCCTCCTTGTTTTCTGATTCCTCGTAAAATAGAGCTTCACCATTGGGAACCACAGAGCCCACTGGCCTGTCTCTAGTACTTTTGTGAGATGCTATGAGGATATAGGCTCCTTATGAGATACTCGCAGCAAAATGGAAAATCAGGTTAATAATTAGAATAAAACACACTATATGTGTGTTCATGTGCTTTTCAGAGAGAAAAATGTCACTCAGAGAAGTCATCCTTTGTCCCACCGTCTTTATTTAAAAGAAAGTAAGATTGGAGGAAGGTCAGTCTGGATGAAGCGAGCAAACGGCCAGCATGGAGGACTCCTTGACAACTCCCCCTCCATCCCTCTGCCTTCTGAGTTCTCCACTCACCATGGGTGGACCCCAGTGCTTTCTCTGAGTCTGAAGCTCTTCTTTTATTTTTATTATTATTTTTTCACTAATGAGTGTATCATTTTATTCCTATGCCAAAGTGAAGCACGGTGAAGCACTTCTTGCTTATCATGATCACAGATGCAACAAAAGCCTTCTAAGGACCATCCCTGAGCCTACAGTCCAGCTCTGACCCTGCCCTACTTCTCTCACATTCATTATTCCCCAACTTGAACATCTGTGTTCAGTTCCCGGAGGTTTCAGAGGGTCAGGCTGAGTGAGGAGCGGGACAGGGTTAGTGAGTGGCCTTGGGGCTTAGAGTGAAGGAGGAACCAAAGAAGACATCCAGGCTGGAGTTGAAGATCAAAGAGGCAGGTCGAAAGAAGTGTTCTTCCCACTAGAAACAATCTGTAGACCTGAGATGACGGGGCTTTAATTAGAGTCTACAAGTCCCAGGAAGGGCTCAGGAGGAGAGAGATTGGCGAGCAGCTGCTATTTACAACTTGTATACAGTTCATGCTGTTTTGCTCAAGCTAGTTAAGATAAACTCTACATGAGACAAATGAATCTATTAATTTTCCTAGAACTTGACCTGTTTAATCTGGCCTCTGGACCCCTGCTTCTTACGTTTGCCCAGCCTGGAATGCCTTCTCCTTTGTCCTGAGTTTGTCTACATTCTGCCTCTCCCCGCATCTCCCCTCCTCTCTGAGCCTTCGCCAGTCACTGCTCCATCAGCGAACTCCTAGGGAATCAGTCACTTGGCCTAGAGCGTGTGTGAGTGCTAATACCAGCATCAAGAGGAGGTAACATGTTTGCAGCATGTGCTGTGTGCCAGGCACAGTGCCGAGCACTTTACATGCATGATCTCATTTAACTGTGCTGTTATTTAACTTCCCATGTGCAGGAGTCACTTGCAATACTCCCCTCAAAGACAGGGCTGCCTTTTATCTTTTCATACCCCAATGATTGAGATAGATAGAGATGTGCTAAGTAAAGATTTGTAAATGACTAATACAATAAGAAGACAATTTTTTTCCCAAAATATGGTAAGAATAGTCATATAGAAGATACCATGAGTAGACTTCTCCGCAAGGAAGAAAGGCAGAAGTAATAAAAGGAAGAAAAGTCTACATGTCTAAGATCCTTAGCTGTTCAACCCTAGAAGGGTTGATTTGGAAGGTGGAGAGTCCCCAGCACCAGAAGTATTCAAGTAGAGGCAGAATAACTATCTGCCAGTGAAGAGATTCTTAGACGTTGTAAGAGGTTAGACTAGACGCTATCTAAAGAAGTTTCCAATGCTGAGACTCTACCATCCATTCAACAACTCCACAAATATTTATTGAGCTCTGAAGTAGATAGAATAACGGCCCCTCAAAGATATCCATGTCCTAATCCCTGGAACCTGTGGATGTGTTACCTTACATGGCAAACGTGACTTGCAGATGTGATTAAGACTCTTGAGTGGATTATCTGGGTGGGTCCAATGTAATCACAAGGATCCTCATAAGAGAAAGGCAAGAAGGTCAGAGTCAGAGGAGATGTGACGACAGAAGCAGAGGTCAGAGTAATGCCATTGCTGGAAGGGGGCTACAAGCCAAGGAATGTGAGCAACCTCTAGAAGCAGAAAAAGGCAAGGAAATGGATTTTCCCCTAGTGCTGCCAGAAGGAATTCGATCTTGCTGGCACCTTGATTTTAGCCCAGTGAAATCCATTTTGGATTTCTGACTTCCAGAACTGTAAGATAATAAATTTGTGTTATTTTTATCCACCAAGTTTGTGGTAATTTGTTATAGCAGCAACAGGAAATGAATATAAGCTCCTCCTATATACTAGGAACTGTTCTAGATGCTGGGAATATAATAGCGGATAATTTTGACTCAATGAGTATATTAGGTATTTGAGTATGCACACACACAAAAAGAGCTGCAAATCATTTTTATCCGTGGAAGCTTTTATTCAAACAGAATTTCATATGGAAGCCTAATATCGAAAATAGAGAAGATTGGAGCTGCTACTGGTGGAAGTAGAATGGGCAGCATCAGAGCCTGCCAGGGCCGCCTCGTCTGCCCTCCTCCCGAACCCCTTAGGCAGCTGCTCTCAGATGCCTTCTCAACAGCTCACCTGCTTTCTTGCAGGCAGAGGCACCTCCCTCTTTGGACAGGCTGACAATGACAGATCCTTGCTTTCCCACTCTCTGTACTCTGGCCATGGGCTTGTGACCAAATCTGGGCCAAGAGGATGTGAAGAGCAATCTTTCGGGGGCTTCGGAGGACAGATTAACTCCCTATTAAAGAGGGAGGGACACACCTGGGGACAATGAGCCTCACTCACCCATTCGATTTTTGCAAATGGTTGTGTGAGGACGAGATGTTTGGAGCCACCGCTGCCACCTTGTGACCTTGAAGGGAGGCAGTGACTACACAGGGAGGAGGGCAGATGGGAAAGAAGGAAACAGTCCCGCCTTGTGTGACCACTACTGCACCAACCCTGGAACTGTCTACCTCTGGACTGTGATTAAGGGAGAAAACAACATTTTTAATTGTTTAAGCCAATTGTTGTCAGGTGACTTGCAGGTGGAAGCAGCCTCACTGAATCCTGCTGAACTTACGCACAATTGCAAAATCCTTTCTTGGGTGAATAATGACGCAAGTATACAGAAATTCATTTTTTTGTCTATACTTGAAGGCACTTACCAGTAATCTGATAAATAAGTTACTAAGGGTTAATAATATTCGGAATCCAAACCTAAAATCAGCGTGTTTTTAGAGCTTCTGGAGGACTCCGATTTAGTATTCTAAGAACTGGGCCGCCGTGCGCGGCCGCGCTTGCTCGTGCTCCCACAGAGCGGGCACGTGCGGAAGAGGGCAATCTCGCGGTTGTCGGGAAGGATGCCTTGTTGCTGCTATTCTTGCTTTTTCATTATAAATTATGAATACTTTATCTTCATTATTGTCAATTTAATTTGTTGTGGGTTGTTTACATAATGTTACTCTGTGGGGGGACACTTTGCATCGACAGTGTTTGGGGATAGACTTGAAGATCTACAAGTTTGATGGTTCACACACGAACCTGCAGGCTACTCCAGTGACAGAATGCACGTCTCTAACTCCCCAATGTGCTGGTGTAAAAGTCAGTGCTGTTGCAGGGTTATTTTTTGGGGGAAAAGTGCGAACAGGTGAAGTAGGCAGTGGAGACAAAAAAAAAAGCATTTCAGTGCATTCTAAACCCTGAACTAACGTTTCTATCATTTTATATATTGGTTATAGTAACACCAACTACATTTATTGGGTATCCTCTCATTTAATTTGCTCACCAAGCCTACTGAAGGAGGTGCTATCACTCCCATTTTACATATTTGAAGCTGTGCCTTAGGGGTTATGGACTGTGCCCGAATCAAGCAGCCAGAAAACGTGGGAGCTGGGATTCCGACTCAGGTGTGTCTAATTCCAAAACCTGGGCACTAACTTTTAAAAATATAGCTTCTAAATGTCCCATTAAAATAAGAAAATTCAAAATCATAAGGCAAATTACGAGGATTAGGTCGTGTTTATATCCATAAGATGTTGTTTCCCTGCAAATTCAAAAATTGTTTTGGAATTACCACATATTGACTAGGCTACTTGTCAATTATTTTATATTGAAAATAATTTTTACCTATGCATTTTTTATTGAGGTATAATTCACATAAAACATTATAATAATTTCAGGTGTACAACATAACGATTTGATATTTATATATTGCAAAATGGTCACCACAATAAGTCTAGTTAACATTCATCACCATATACAGTTACAAAATTTCTTGTGATAAGAACATTTAAGATTTACTCTCTTAGCTACTTTCAAATATGCAGTACAGTATGATTAACTATAGTCACCATGCTGTACATGATATCCCCAGGACTTATTTATTTTATAACTAGAAATTTGAACCTTTTGACCCCTTTCACCGATTTCGCCCACCCCCCACCTCTGGCAACCACCAATCTCTCCTCTGTATTTATGAGTTTAGCTTTTATAGATTCCACATATAAGTGAGGTCATATAATATTTGTGTTTCTCTGTTTGACTTATCTCACTTAGCATAATGCCCTCATGGTCCATCCATGTTGTCGCAAATGGCAGGATTTCCTTCTTTATTTTTTTTCTTCATGTTTTTTTTCCTGTGTGTGAGGAAGATTAGCCCTGAGCTAACATCCATTGCCAATCCTCTTTTTTGCTGAGGAAGATTGGCTCTGGGCTAACATCCGTGCCCATCTTCCTCTACTTTATATGGGACGCCACTACAGCATGGCTTGCCAAGCAGTGCGTCGGTGTGTGCCCAGGATCCGGGCCTGTGAACCCCTCTTAACCCAACTTAACCACTGTGCCACCAGGCTGGCCCCCAGGATTTCCTTCTTTTTTATGGCCGAACACTATTCCATTGTGTGTGTATATATATATATATATATACACACCACATTTTCTTCACCCATTCATGCTACCTATGCATATTGACCCTACAAAAACACTTAAATAAAATTTCCAGTCTTATGCCTCAAATATATTTTGCCTTCTCTTTTCTTGCATGCAGCAGGTGCTCAACGGTTGCTGACAAAGGGAAGTATCATTTGTTGAGCTCCTGTCAGGCACTACAACAGTACTTTCACAGATCTCTCATTATTCTCATGCTAATACCATGAGGTAGGTTTTACTATCGTCCGTTTATAAGTGAGAAAATTAAGGCTCTGAATATTTCATAGTTTTACCTGCTTTAAGGAGAGGGAAAAGCCATATTGGTGGTTAAAAAAAAAAAGTTTCGAGGTTTGTCCTTGCACCATCAGATCAAACAGTCTGTAATAGGTTAACGGCAACTCTGGCCTCAAATTTTCACTCTTCCCTGCATTCATGCCCCTTGCGATATCACTTTGCAGATCCTCTCAAGAAGTGAGTCTTTTTCCCCACCCTTGAACCTGGGCCAGTCTTGAGATTTGCTTCACCCAACAGCTTGAGGAAGAGGTGACAGCGTGTCATTTCTGAAGCTACACTTCAAGAACCTTGCATGCTTCCATTTCCTCCCTTGGCACCCTGTTCCTGCCGTGAGGACAAACCTGGGCTAGCCTGCTTGACAGGAGCAGAGTTCCAGCCATCCCGGCAAGGCCATCCTAGACCAGCCAGGCCCCGCCTGATCCAGAAGCTGACCACTTAGAGTTCTATCAAATAATAGAACCAGTAGGATACAACTCTATCTATATCTCTCTATCTCTATAAGAGATTTCTTCAAGGAACTGGGTCACATAATTGTGGGGACTGGTTAGGCAACTCTGAAATCCACAGGGCATGTTGGCAGGCTGGAAACTCTAGGGCAGGAGGTGACACTGTAGACCACAGGCAGAACTTCCTCTTCCTCATGGAGGCCTCAGTTCTGCTCTTAAGGCCTTTCAACTGATTGCTTGAGGCCCACCCACATTATCAAGGATAATCTCACTGTTGGTGGGAATGTAAACTGGTGCAGCCACTATGGAAAACAGTAAGCAGGTCCCTCAGAAAATTAAAAATAGAACTACCATATGATCCAGCAATTCCATTTCTGGGTATTCATATGAAGGAAATAAAATCACTATCTCAAAAAGATATCTGTGGGCCGGCCCCGTGGCTTGGCAGTTAAGTGTTCATGCTCCGCTACTGGCGGCCCGGGTTCGGAACCCGGGCGCGCACCGACGCACCGCTTCTCCGGCCATGCTGAGGCCGCGTCCCACATACAGCAACTAGAGGGATGTGCAACTATGACATACAACTATCTACTGGGGCTTCGGGGGAAAAAATAAAAGGAGGAGGACTGGCAATAGATGTTAGCTCAGAGCCGGTCTTCCTCAGCAAAAAGAGGAGGATTAGTACAGATGTTAGCTCAGGGCTGATCTTCCTTAAAAAAAAATAAAGAAAAAAAAATAAAAATAAAAAAATATTAAAAAAAAAAAAGAGATATCTGCACCCTCATGTTCATTGCCGCATTATTCACAATAGCCAAGACATGGAAACAACCTAAGCATCCATTGATGGATGAATGGCTAAAGAAAATGTGGTATATATGCACAATGGAATATTATTCAGCCATAAAAAGAAGGAAATCCTGTCATTTGTGACAACGTGGGTGGATCTTGAAGGCATTATGCTAAGTGAAATAAGTCACAGAGAAAGACAAATACTGGATGATCTCATTTATATGTGGAATCTAAACAAAAATCAAACTCAAGGATATAGAGAACAGATTGGTGGTTGCCAGAGGCGAGAGGTGGGGGGTGGGCAAAATAGGTGAAGGTGGTTAAAAGGTGCAAATTTCCAGTTCTAAGATAAAAAAGTCCTGAGGATGTAATGTACAGCATGGTGACTATAGTTAACAATACTGTCTTTGACAGATGCTAAGACAGTAGATCTTAAATGTTATCACAAGAAAAAAAAGACTGTAACTATGCATGGTGATAGATGTTAACTAGACTTTTGTGGTAATCATATTGCAATATATACATATATCAAATCATTATGTTGTACACATAAAACTAATACAATGTTATATATCAATTTCCTCTCAATTAAAAAAAAGAATCTCCTTTACATAAAGTCACTGATTGTAGATATTGACCATATCTACAAAATACCTTCACAGTAACACCTAGATTGGTGTTTGATTAAGTAACTGGGTACTATAGCCTAGCCAGGTTGACATATAAAAGTGACCGTCACACTGGATATGTGAGTGAGCCCAGCTGAGCCCAGCCTTGACCAGTGGAACCGCTCAGCCAACCCTACTATCTCAAGAGAAATAATAAATGGATGTTATTTTAAGCCACTGAGTTCCAGGCAGTTTTGCAGCAATAGTTAACTGATACATAGCATCTCTGATTTTAAAACAGTATTTGAAATCTTCAGCCCAAGGACTTTGCCCTTGCTATTTTCTCTCTGTGCTATAATTTCCCCAAGACAATGCAGAAGACAGCTAAAAGGTTGGTTTCTAGAGTGATCTAGCTGTGTGCCTTCCGGAATACGTTGCACTTGAAGGCCAGCCTTTGTATCTCCCCTGTTTTAAAATTCTAAGTCCCACAGGAGGTAAAAGAGAAACATTTTACTATCTTTCGAAAAGCCTTTGGCAAAGAGTATTTGGGGAATATTTAAAAGCCACGATGACATCATATTGGAAAAGCACACATTCAACCCACCACCAAAAAACAAACAGATGCAGGAGGCAAAGAAACCAGCCTGCTCTTTCCTGCTTTTCAAAGTCTCTCATACAGAATGCCGTGCAGAAAAAAGAAACTGCCGAAAGCAGAAATAAAAGAGGCTCAGGAAAGACAAATCTATAAGAGGAGTCAACCCTTAAAAGCTGAGACATTCAAAATGGAGGGCTTGGATGCCTGCTGCTGAGAGAAGGCAGCCCTTTCCCTGTGGCCGGAGGCTGGAGATGACCTGCCTCTGAGGTATGGCTGCCATGTACAGTTCTACAGTTGTGCACTGCACAAATATTCTTGGCTAGGGGGCCGAGTGCACTCACTACCTGTGTGTCCCCAAAGATATGTGTGCCTGGAGGGAGGTCTTTTTCTAATTTGCACAAAAGCAGTACATGGGCTAGCACTGGCCTGCCTCCAGGTGAAGTTTGATCAATTTTTCCCCGTTAAATGTTCAAGATAGAAAAAAAAGAGAGTAAGAGAGGAAAAAGCAAATGAGAGATTTATAGCTTTTGCAAATGCCACCTCCATGGTTATCAGTCAGACACCCGCCCAGCTGCTCTGAGTAAACACACTACTTACACACCCGCCTGGTACTTGCTACACCAACACGGCCTCGGGCGTCGTCAGCCCTGCCTTGACCCGACCCCAGCACGTGAGCTCCTCGTCTGCTGCTGCTTTCTGCCTCCTGTCCTGACTCATAGCATGGGAACCACTACTCCCTTCCTGCTTACGCGGTGACGCTGTTGCGAGGCTCGGATGAGGTCCAAGAGAAAGGACAGGGCGTAAATACAGGGTGTGGCTACTGTTTGTGAAACGACTCTGCCTTGGAGCGGGGCAGCGCTGGTCTTCTTCGACGCGGCTTATGAGCTCAGAGCGCTCTCCTTCCCCTGAAGCTGCAAGATGGCAAACTTTCAAGGCCAATGGGAATGTTCTAAGGCTGGAATCAATCCTTCTCACCAATGCCTCTCTGTGTCTTTTCTGCTACTTAGTACACGTCTGTACTAAAATTAAAGAAATAAAAGCCCCAAAGAGCAGTAAATATGGAGGAGATTATGCCATGGATTTGACACATTGGTATTTATTGTAGAAAAAAAAGATAGGGTAAGAAATTAGCATATGCAATGGGTGAAGGGAGTCAAAAGGTACAAACTTCCAGTTATAAGATAAATAAGTCCTCGGGATGTAATGTACAGCAGGGTGACTATAGTTAATAATACTGCATTGTATTTTTGTAAGTTGCTAAGAGAATAGATCTTAAAAGATCTCATCGTAAGAAAAAAAAATTGTAAGCTTGTGTGGTGATGGATGTTAACTGGACTTATTGCGGTGATCATTCACAAGATATACAAATATCAAATCATTATGTTGTACACCTGACACTAACATAATGCTGTATGTGAATTATACCTCAATAAATAAAAGAAATTACCATATGAGAACTAGGCGGTCCATAAAATAATTATTTTATGCTGAAACAATGTTTACCTTTGAACACTAGCTTCACCAAAGCACACTTATAAATCATCGGCTGTGGCCTTCCCAACGCCTTTTCCCTGCTCTGATTTTCCTCATTTCTGAGCAGCAGGCCTTGCACACAGAGATCTACAGGTGGAAAGAGGGATACTCACTGTTGTGAATATGTTCACAGAAACCCTGTGAAGGAGGAATCAGGAGCCTCCGCTTTACAAGAAAGGAAACTGAGGCCGGGGGGTGACACAACTGTCCAACATCACGCCCCTGGCACGTGAGAGAGCCCATGTCGGAAACCGGGGGACAGGACTGCAGACTCAGTGAGCTCTTCCCTGTCTGTGAGTGAACACGTGAGGACACTCGACATTATTTTGTATGCAGGAATCTGTTAGTGCGTATCCAGGAAGGTTACTAATTGTTACATGTCCATTCAAGTCCACGTCTAAATTAATCTGGTCCCACCTGTATTTTCTTCAGATTTCCGTGTCTTATGTTTCTGCAGTGTTTTACAGAACGGAGTGTATTTCCATTTCTGACACCTGCAATGCAGTGTGGGATGCTGGAAAAGGCACTGGACCCTGAGGAACCTGGATCTGAGTCTAAATGGCTGTGCTCTTGGTAATGTTGGTGAGGCCTTCACTCAACACTGAGCCCCCGCTCTGCCAGGCACCGGCCTGGGCGGGCAAATAGACATGGTCTCTGTGCTGACGAGCTTCCTGTCAGGTTGGGGAGAGTTATCTTAATTAGATAATCGTATAACTAAATGTATATTAAATATAGATGTATACAAAAACAGGGTTCTAGGAAAATTAGAACAAGAGCTCTAATGCGCACTGGGGTTGGGGGATGGGCTCGAAGTTGGCCAAGTGGGGAAGGGAGGAGAGGGAAGGTGGGGAGAGACAAGCCTGTCCCAGGAGGAGCGCTCAGCTGATGCAAAGGCCGAAAGGAGGAGTAGCTGGTGTCCTGGAGAAGCTGAAGGCGGGCCAGCGAGGCTGGGCGCGGAGAGCGGGAGGATGGCGCGCTGAGGCATCCTGCGAGGCCTCAGGGCCACGGCCAGGGCTCAGGGTTGATCCCAGCAGCATCGGGGAGAAAGGCATTGGAGGGCTGTCGGCTGAGAAGGGCCATGATCAGTGCTGTGTTTTTATAAAGATCACTCTGTCTGAAGTGGTGAGTACCATGACCACCCCAGAGGGTGGTGGCTGAGAGGAAAGGAGCTGATTGAGAGTATTTCGTAAACAGTAAATTGGTGTACAAACGTAAGGTGTTATTATTATATCCTTTGTTTCTTAGTATATCAAGGCAGGGGTTATCTTTCTTGTCTTCAGAAAAGCCGCATCTCTTGTTTAAGGTTATAAGAGAAGTTTGGGGTCAAATCCAGTGCCAGAACCCACCCCCTTTCCCACCTCGTCTTCCCATACAGGCCCCCCTCCCCATCTTGAACACCGAAATGGACCCAAGTGGCCTTCGGTGGAAGCTGGATGTAAGCAAATGTTACCACAGAACATTCTGAGGTGAAATCCGAGGCTCACGGGTTCCTAACCACGGATGACACTAAGGCCAGCATCTAGCGTGGCATGGAGGGGTGAACAGGACATGTTGGTTGAATGCAAAGGGAAGAAATGCAAATTCTTAGGAAAGCCTTGGGGAAAATAACTCACCAAACATACTACTTTTTCCTTTTTTTTTAAAGAATGTTAAGCTCAAGAGCAACTACAGTACATTTGTTTCTTCATTTTTTTTCACTTAACTGAGCAGTTGCCACGGCAACTCAAGAACAGACTACTCATCGCCTTCAATGAATTGCAGATACACATTTTTCATCTACTGAAAGTTGCAGCGAGCTTTTTAAAAAGGTAATTTTGAGCTGTTGCTTTTTTCCTGGCCTGATATCAGTATTCTCTCTCCACGGGCCCCAGCACTTCGCTTTCATGAATGAGAAAAATATGTCCTGGGAAGAGAGGGTTTGGAAATTTCATCAGGCTTCAGACTTGCCAGCCAGTCAACAACAGTCAGACCCCACAGCGCGCAGAGCGGGACCGCAGGCACAGGAGGAGCAGAGGAGCAAACAGCAGAGGCGGCTCTCTCTTTCCGGGAGCACTCCAAAAAATCAGCACCCCCTTCTCGGCAAAGAGCTCCCAGAGTCAGTCCTCAGAATTTCATCCTGGAATTAGGATGAAAGGTCCCCTCTCCCTTGATCTCTTAAATCTCTCCTCTCTCACCAGTCCCTCTGCTTCTGCCCTGGCCCCCGTCCCTATCATCTCTTTTTGCCGGAATTATTAAAATAGCCTCCTAATTAGCCTCCCTGCAACTAGTTTCTTCACTTTGTCCATTCTCCACATGGGAGGCAACAGTGTATTTCCAAAACGCAGCCCTGATGGTCTCCCTGCTCCAAGGCTCATAAGGAATTTCCACCAATGAGCACTCAGAGCCCTTCCTGACTCAGGCCAGCCCATCCCTCCAGGCTCATCTGTGTCACTGTCTGTGCCCACAGCCCTCCTGGCTGTCCCTTTATGTGCACTGCCACTTCCAACCTCTATATTCAGCCTATCGTCTTTCCCTGGAATGACCTGCCTAGCTACCTACGACTCCTCTTATTAGAAGACCCATTTTAAGACTGAACTCAAGAGTCACTCTCCTTCCTCTCCTTGGAATTGATCTCCCTCTCCAGTGTGGCCGTAGAGGATGCTGCATCTCTGTGACAGTACACACCACATCACACTCTGCCCTATATTAGAGTTAGTTGTGTATTTTATTCATCTTTCATCTTCCTTGGTGCCTTGAACACAGATGGAGTAAGTGGCTCCCTCCTCATTAACACAGGGCACTTCTATAATTTCTCAGCATAGCGGACATCTGTTGGTCTCTTTGCCCAGCACCCATCCTGCCCCTAAAATCTGACCCTGGCCACAGGTGATTGGATCAGGTGTACACCTGAACCAAGCCTGGACAATTAGCATCCTTCCCTAGGAATTTACACTGAGAGAGACTGGCCTCTCTGTTAGCTGGACCAGTTGGTAGACACATTTACCACCATGTAAATGGGACTAGCAGGAGAAATAAGTCTGCAAAGAGAGAAAAATACAGCAATACATACAGGGATGTAGACATACAATGGAGGGAAATTCTTAATGGCCTTTCGGCACCTAGTTCTGCATTGTTCCTAATGTTCAGGTGCGTTCTTCCTTGGATTTGTGAGAGGTCCCCAAAGATTTATAATAAATTTACCTTTTGCAGAAGCTACCCAGACAGGTTGTTGTGACTTGCACCCAAAAGGGTCTTAACTAAGACACTCACATAGTGAGGGTGTGTTTTTGTAACACGCTTGTCTTTCCCAGGAGACTGAGATCTTTGAAGGCAAGGACTGAGCGAATCTTCACTAAGTTTTATAACCCCAGAATCTGGCCTAGTGCCTGATATTTAGTGAATGCTCACTATGTAGTTGTTAAATTGGTATATCGACATTTTTCGACTCAGATGAGATGAGTACAAAACCCATAAAGCACTAAATCAACGTGAGCCTCGCTTATTGTTTATCAGACTCACTGTGCTGAACTCTGCCCCTTTACTCCTCTCCAGAGGAGAAGGAGCAGTGTCTGGGGGACTTCTCAATTGTTCAGAAGTCAGGCAGGAAAGAGAGGTGCTAGTCATTGGGCCCCCCTCAAACACTAGGGGGGAAGAAGAGAGTCCTCCCTCCAATGTTCTCCTATAACTTATTTGAAATGCTTCATTAATTCACATTCAACTAATTTACGTTTATGATAATCCCACTAGAATCTGGATTCTTCGCATGCCATTAAAAAAGGATTTGATGCTATATTGCAAATAAGGCAGCGGGGACACAATTAAAATAGTCAAGAGAAGAAATTTTAAGATAGCTTTAAGCATTGCAGAGGTTCTAGTTTACACAGAATTGATGCAAATTACTTTTCTCCACTAAAGCAGAGTTCAAGTTATCAATAACAATCTCCTTAGTCTATCTCAAGAATATTTTCAACAAACTCAATTTATTATTTTAAGACACAGAGAATAATGCCACTGTATTTACTGAATATGATTCTGAAATTGAGACTAACCAAACCAACACAGTTTCCAAATAACCATGTTTTTTCTACTTTTTGCAGCATTCAAAAATGGTGAGGAAGCATATTTACTAATACTTAAAGAGATTCACAACATATTATTATGTGAATAAATAATTATGTGAACTAAACAGTAGGTGTGATCTCATTTTTATAAAAATGTATATATATACACACAAAAATTTATAATAAAAATTAAAACGTTAACATATTAAATTGCTTAAATTTGGGTGCATGGTTATAGATGCTTTTCCTTTTAAATATCTGTACTCTATAATTTCTATAAAATGAACATGTGTTACTCAAGTGAAAAAAAATTTAAACAGAAAATTCAGGATCCACATATGACTCATCCTTTTATCCTTCCTTCCATCCATCCATGCATCCATCTATCCGTCCATCCATCCATCCATCCATCCAGTTATTCAACAAAGATTTGTTAAGCACCTACAATGTGCCAGGCCACGTTAACCCAGATCAAGGCAATGAATGGGTTCCTTGGCCTGTTCTTCTTGTGTGGAAGCTGTAATGCTCAAGTTTATGATGTGGAGAATACAGACCATCTGCTCTCTTGTCTGTAACTTTTGAATACGATAAGAGCTTGTGAACCTTGGAAAGACAGGAGATATCCTTAGAAAGTGCAAAGTCAGAAATGCTTTCTAAAGACTACTGTTTGTCCTCCTACGAAGAAAACTTTCTGTTCTTCAAATAACATTCCTAGAACATTTTGATCACACCTCTGGATCATTTTAAACCAAGGTGAAATGTAGAGCAATCTCAGGATTGGAAAATTAACTTTCAAAAGACAATGGATATTATGTTTCTTTCATTTTTACTGGGGCCAGTGTGTGTGATAAAACAAATGTATATTCTAATCTTAACCTGGGTTTGGTAACAAATCCCTGTTTATAGGAGGAAGGAGTGGGTCTATATACAAATACCCATTTTTTTCTTTGACTTGCTTTGTTTGTTTCCTGTGACATTTACTATTATTTTAAACGTTCTTCATTTGATTCCTCTTTTGCATTGAAGCTGGCAATGACATAATCTCCTATCTACACCTTAGCATATTTTGTGTGTACAGTGACCCATTCTGTAAGGTCTGAATCACTTTATCAGCATCCATTGGACACAGTCCATATATATGAAAATGTTCTTTATTTTTGTCTTTATGACTCTTTTATTAATGAAATTTGTATTCCTGGGCAAGGTCTAGAACTGTGTCATATCTCCGAGATAACACATGTACCTTAAGCCTGAAGTAATCTCTCTGCTCATTGTAAGATCATAAGATTTAGAGCCTTCACAGATTTCTCTGAATGTCAGTATTTCCCCTGGGTACTTGCATTGTACCACATAAAAGATTAAAAGTTCTATTTCTTTAAAACAGGATAAAATATATTTTAATGATTCAGAAGTCACACTTATTTAAGCAAATATTTTCTAGTTTAAGAAACTCAAGATGAATTTAAACAATACCACTTCTTCTTGTTTCCTTCTCCAACTCCCTACATTAGTAGTGATACTAATGCTAGCTACCATTTACTGAGGCCCTACTATGTGCCAAATATGATGCTAGCTTCTGGGGATATACAGGTGAACAAGACAACGCTCAGGAGTTAGTTATTAAGTCTGTAGTTCTCAAAGTGTGGTCCCTGGACCAGAAATTCAGTATCACCTGGGAACCTGTTAGAAATGCAAATTCTCAGACCTTACCTCAGACCTACAGGGGTGGGGCCCAATAAACTGTTTTAACCAGTGCTCCAGACGATTCTGATGCTCCTTAAAGTTTGAGAACCACTGGGTTAAACGAATGAATGAAGACAGATTTGGTTTCTGCCTCTGTGGATCTTCCAGTCTACTGGGGTTGTGGTGGTGGTGGTGCGTACAGAGAAGTAAACAGACAACGACAAACTCCGAAACTTGCTGTGATAGGGGAAGCACAGGATGCCTGGAGAGCTTTTACAGGCTAGAGAAGCAAGCAGAGGCCTAACCATTTAGGAACTTGTAATTCATGAAAGGAGTCTGAAATTAATCTTAGGGACAGTGAGAAGCCATTAAGACATTTTTAAGGAGAGTGATAAAATTAGATCTATGTTCTAATAAGATTACTGGGGTTCTTTGGAGAAAGGGAATAGGATAGATATGAAAGACAAAGGACCCAGGTCCCCGGACACAGGAGGGAGGCCAGAGCCTGAAAATAAGATTAAAGGTGCCTATGGGGCAGCTGGACCACCAACTCTCTTCCCAGTGAGTAAACCAAGAGCCAGAATCCTGTTCCCCAGGAAAAATACCAGAAGTTATTTGCTTGGGGAAAGACAATAAAAATCTCTACATTTTGGCATTGGAGGTCCACAGGGAAACGACTAGTCCCTGCCTATGGTAGGCTGAATAATGGCCCCCCTCAAAGTCCATGTCCTAGTCCTCAGAACCTGTGAATACATTACCTTACATGGCAAAGGGGACTTTACAAAGGTGATTAAGTGAGGGATCCCGAGATGGGGAGATTTTCCTGATTATCAGGGTGGGGTTGCAGCAATGTAACTGCAAGAATTATTAAAGAGAGAGGTAGGAGGGTCAGAGTCACAATAGGAGATGTAAGAAAGAAGCAGTTGTCAGAGAGGGAGGGAGAGAGGGGGATGGATGGATTTGAAGAGGCTATGCTGCTGGCTTTGAAGACAGAGAAAGGGGCCACAAGCTAAGGAATGCAGGCAGTCTCCGGAAGCTGGAAAAGGCAAGGAAACAGATTCTCCCTTAGGGCCTCCAGAAGGAAGGCAGTCCTGCTGACCTATCAGAATTCTAAGATAATAAGTTTATACTGTTTTAAGTCACTAAGTTTGTAGTAATTTGTTACAGCAGCAGCAGGAAACTAACACACTGCCTAACCACGCGGGACTAAAGCCCAGCACTGGACAAGCCTCCTACCCTAGCCGCCCCAAGCACACAGAGCAGTTAGCCTGCCTCACTCCTAATATAAATGGACAGCCACAGACCTCAGAACTTAGGAGGAAACTTTAACTATGAAAGAAAGAGGTCTTTGGGATTAGGGTGACCAACCACCCGTTCGCCCTGGACCCAGAGGTTTCCCAGCATGTGGGACTTTAGGCTTGAGAATCAGGACAGTCCCAGGCAAACCAGGATGGTTGGTCACCCTACTTGGAACTGTGGCCCCTCTCATTCTTTCAAGTCTGTGACTTAGGTGTGTTCTCTCTCCCTGGGACACACACCCTCCGCCTAGTCAACTCCTACTGAGCCTCTAGGCTCCAGCCCAAATTTGGAGACGGAGAAACGCACCCATGTAGAGGGGGCTCTCTTCTCCAGCAAGGTGTAACACCAGAACAGGCTGTTAACTTCTCGAGAAGCCTTGACTCAGGCAGATGCCAAAGAGACCTCCCCCTGCTCAGAGTGAAGACCTGCAGTTGGGGTGGGATTTAGTCCTATTTCCCTGTAAGATCAGAGACTCATCTTTATAGTTCTCTAAAAACTATTAAATCTCACACTTACTTTTGAGGAGTTACCTGACATTTTACTGACTTCCCCTGGTGGTTGTCTCCTCCAGACACCACCTGCCGCTGTGGGCAAAGGCTGAGATGAATAACTGTGTGGAACTTGCAAAATGCCAGGCACCCCAGTCACACTTATTCTAATTTAGGGTCACCTTCATGAATTGGCACATTTTCTTCACATTTAAACTAATCAGAGAAGTTCATATTTTCTTACATTTTGGAGCCACTGTTCTTAGTGCTTTTGATCTGCTGTACTATCTTTGCGCACTTCATCCCTTTCAGCCAGCAGCCTGCTTAGCTAGTGGTGGTGGGTCTTGTGCCAGCTGCACGTTAGAATCACCTGGAGACCTTCTGAAACATAGTTTTGCCCAGGCTTCACTCCTAGACCAATTAAATCAGACTCTCTGGGGGGTGGGGCCTGGATTGGGCAGGTTTACCAACTCACCAGGTGATGCTAGCAGCTGGGATGAAAACTACAGAGTTGAGAGCATTGGTTTTGAGTCCAAAAGACTTGGTTCAAGTCATGCTTCAGCAACATACAAAGTATTTTACCTGGGCCAAGTAGTGTCACCCTCTGAGTCTCAGTTTCCTCATCTATGAAGTGGGCTTGATAATGCCGAGCAGATAGGGCTCGGGTGTGGATAAAGAATGTGAAGAACTTAGCTTAATGTCTGACCCATATGGAGTGCTCAGCAAGAGTGAGCTGGTCATCACTGCTCGGGCAGTGGAAGAAGCTTCCTACTGTAGATCAAAAGAAAGCACAACATGATTAACCAACTTGTTCAAGATCTTTGTCCAGAGAGAAGATGGAACTTGAGATCTTAACTCTTGGTATGGATTGTAGTCTATAAATTAAACTCCACAAAAGATAACAAAAGACCTTGAGAGAGAACGTCTCCATTTAAATGGTAACCTAGACCCGCTCAAGAAACTGCGTAAAATTAATGTCATCCAATGACTTGTGTGCCAGACATAAGCAGTTAAAACTTTCCACAGTGAAGAGTTGCAGGTAGAAGTGTTATCCATTCCACTTGACTTGGCCTGAAAATGATTATTTTTCGTGGTGATAAACATTAATTTCCTATTTTGGTAAATCTATTTAGTCTCTTTGGAAAACATCAAGTCAACAAGAAAGCTATGCTTTGGTTTTCAGAATTTAAATATGTTATTGGAATGCAATCATTTTCAGAGTAAATAGAAACTAATGAAAATAAAAATGATTAAAATCTCTAGAAATAAAGCTAGTCGGATATGTGATGAAAAAGCAACCATGTCTCATTTTATGCTGTTGGTTCATTCCAAAAAAAAAAAAAAAAAGAGAGAGAGAGAGAGAGAATGCCCTGGCTCTTAGGCTGGATGGAGTAATATTGTCCAAGAGAAGGTGGGATTTGAGGAGAGGAGAATGAGCCAATACTGCCTTTTCTAGCCAGGAGAGAACATTCCAGCACAAAGAGAGGTTGTAGCTTGTGAATGGAGGACAGCTGACCCTACTCCCATGTCAACAGTCCTAGGAAACGCCAAGATCTCTGGTGGGTTTGGCAGGTGAATGGCCGGGATCTCAACTGCCCCTGTGGTCCAGCTGGTCACAGCAGCATGGATGCCGTGAGCGGAACAGCCACTTGTGAATCGATCACACAAGCTTGAACAATACGCATCTCAGGTTGACCATAAATAGCTGAAGACCAGAAGCCTCTTCCTCAAACTTTTTGGACCAAGTAAGTCTTCCCAGACTCTAGTGAGACCCTAGAGGAGAGGACGAAGGGGCTTCCCATACCATGACTGAGAATGAAACTTCCATTACCTGCAAGTATAGGGCAGTGGAACCAAAGTGATTTACAAAAATACCAAAGTGTTACATGAAGGCAGTATATAGTCTTACCTAACTACTGTAGCACTGTTGCTAAAAATGTTTCTAATTTACAGTTGATACATATACTTCACGTATAGTATAACTGTACTTATTTAGTTTTTCACTGATAGAATTGCATAAAGTGATAGAATTGCATAAATCCAATTATCTTTGGTATATAATTATTACATTTAAATATTTAAAAGGATCAGTTGAGTGAGAGCAATTTGGAAATGTATAATAAAATTGAAGACACACAAATCCATTGAAAGATAGGCTGGCCAAGTAGCCTCATTTTACTCGTGAGGAAGCCAATGCCCAGAGGGCTGAGATGATTTCCTGACTTCCCACTCACCCCAGTAGTGATTTAGAAGAGGAAAATATTTAGCATAGGCGATAGCCAGTCCCTTTCCACTTCCTCCCCTCCTATTTGTTAGAGAGAAACTCTCAACAGCTGAGCAAGAAGACAGGACATTCACTGCATCAAATTTACAACAATAAAAATTAGAAACAACCTAAATGCCCATTACCACAAGAACGGATCACTACATGGTGTTATAGTGTTAGGTTGGGATAATATATGGCAGTGAAAATGAATGAAGCAGAGTTACATTATCAGCATAGATTGAGAAGGATATGTGCAATATGGCACAATTTATAAGGGATTTAAAACATGAAAAAATCCCTACATTGCTTGGGAATACGTTATCTATTTTACATACAATAAATATTTATGAAAAACCTACCACGTGCCAGATGCTGTTCTAGAGGCTGGTAATACAGCTGTGAATAAAGCAATGTGCCTGCTCTCCTGGAACCTACAGTCTAGTGATAGATGCACAGGGAGTAGAAATACAAAGACAGATGTGGGATCGATAAACACTGAATTCAGAACAGCGGGCACCTCTGGAGAGGGCCAGAGGACTGTGATTGGAGAGGGTGCACAGAGAGATTCAATTACTTGCACTGTTTTATTTCTTAAGCTGGGGAGTGGGTAAATGGTGTTTGTTATATCATTCTTTATAGTTCTTAGTCTGTCTGATATATCTTATAAAAAGCAATTTACTTTTGTTCCCTAGTTTTGCTTCTACAAATTTCTTGTATTCCTGTAAAAACACGTTTTCCTTCACAGATTATAGGGAGGTCAAAGAAACATAAGAAGATGAATGGAGATGATCTGGGAACTAGCTGTAGATATTTAAGAAAGCCTGTGTGTTTGGAAATAATGAGAGCTCTTGGATGTTTTGAACGATACTGTTTCTGGAGAAAGGAAGAAGGTGTGTAAGCATCAGCACAGAGCCAGGCCCAAAGAAGCTCAGTAGCTGCTTGTGAAATCAAGGACTGACTGTGGACTGAACTTGTTTCCCAGGAAAAGCACGGTGTTGGGGGGGGGGGGCGGGGGCGGGTTCTGCTCTATGTTCCAGGGGCTAACCTAGCCGGCCACATGGGGGACTGGCATTTTGGAGGACTAGTTTATTGATCAATGGACTGCAGATATTTTAGCATTTAATGTACGCTCTGCATCCTGAGTCATGTGGGACTAAATTGGACCTAGTTTGACAGCTCTTATTTCAAACAATTTAGACGAACAGCCTTATCTAGAAGTCTTCCTCTTTAGAATCCCTTTGTCCCATCAATAATCCTTGTTTTATTATTGAAGTATATCTGATTAGAAGGAAGTGGAACTATTGTAATACTACTCATAATACCCTTTTGCCCAATAATCCCAATATTAGTAATCTCTCCTAGAATAATAATCAAGGATTTGGGCAAAGTTTATGATATGCCAGGGCAGCATTATTTATAACAGCAAAATGATGAAAAATAAGTGCCCTGCAGTAGAGGAATGATGAAAATAAATATAGTATACCTATAGAATTACATTTTATACTGTCATTAAAAACGTGTTTACAAAAATTATTCGATGACATGGGGAATTCCATGTTATTAAATGAAAAAATTTGACAGGGCCAGCCCGGTGGCGCAGCGGTTAAGTGTGTGCGCTCTGCTGCGGCAGCCCGGGGCTCGCCAGTTCGGATCCCGGTCGCGCACCGACGCACTGCTTGTTAAGCCATGCTGTGGTGGCGTCCCATATAAAGTAGAGGAAGATGGGCACGGATGTAAGCCCAGGGCCAGTCTTCCTCAGCAAAAAAGAGGAGGATTGGCATTGGATGTTAGCTCAGGGCTGGTCCTCTTCACAAAAAAAAAAAAGAAAAAAAAGAAAAAATTTGATTATAACATTATTAAATATCTATCTATTAATCAATAAAGTACTCCAAAGTGTTAATGTTAATTTTCTTCTTTATATTCATTACAATTTTCCCTGGCATGTAGTTTGCTTTTATAAACAGGAAAAAAGTTATTAAATTTAAGAAAATAAGGAAATGGAAGTGTATTTTGCATTGAAAGTGACGCAATCACAGACCTGACATTTCTTAGCATCTTCATCATCTGTTTATATGGCGTGCTCATTTTATAAGCTTGTGAAGAGATGACCTCCTATGACTGCAAATACTAGGATAAAATACAAGCTAGGTTTTTTGTTTTTGTTTTTGTTTGGCAAGGACAGGTTTTCCGGAGGTCGTTATTATAGATTCTGGGGCAGCAGCATGGTTTATTGGAAACAGATGAACTTGGAGTGAAGACATTATTAGTTGTGTGACCTTGGGGATAATGATGCTTTCCTTCCAGAGTTGTGGTGAGGATTAAACCAGATCCTGAGGGCTCTTGGTTCAGCACAGGCACCTAATAAAAGCTGTTGACTCTGAATTTTCTTCAAGGTTATGAATATACAGTAAAAAACTGCAAGTTTTACGTTGTGTTCTTTGCCAGTTTCCCCCAGACAAGATTAATTAAAAAGCAAAGTGGCTTTAAAAGGAGTGTTGTTGCATTTACTGTTTAGAACCGAGTATGTTCTTTGTGAGTCATCAAGCTTCTAAATTAGAGAAAAGACAAGCTAACACAAAGCCCCTTTCCCTCCACCACACGGCGGCCTCCGAGTCCACCCAATCTGTTCTCTCTGGGCCCATTGCCACTCCCGACCTCTCGGCAGGTTCTAGCAAAATCATCACAGAGGTAAATGGGCTCTGACTGTCTTTGATTCCTCCTCCTCCAACACCCTGTCTTCTTTTGGGTCCTGGAACTGCATGTGGTTTCCTGGTTTTCCAAAGTCCTCTGCCCTGCCAGGGGCAATCCTCAAGGTGGTTAAAGCTTAGTCTCGGTGATGTTACACTGCCCGGTTTTGAATCCTTGACATGTTACTTAACCTCTCTGGGCCTCAGTTCTACATCTGTAAAATGTGAATAATAATAAAACCTAGTAAGGTTGTGGCGAGGCTCAATGCTTGGAAAGTGCTTTGAATAGTGCCTGAAACATAGTAAGCACTTGAGAAATTTTAGTTATTATTATTATTGCTATTTCTTCAAGTTCTTGCTCTAAAAATCCCTCATAAATGCAAGGCTAGAAAGCACCCTCCTCAGTAAGGAGGCCGTGGAGCTTAGGAGCACAGCTTCTGGTACTGGACAGAGTAGAGTTGAGTTACAGCTCTGTCACTGTCCAGCTGTATGACCTGGGGCAGGTAGCTTAATGTCTCTAAGTCCCAAGTGAAACTTGGGCTAGAGGCAGGGTTGGTAAGATAACTGAATCATGCTTAGCATTGTGCCTGATCTGAGTAGGTACTTAATACATTTTAGCTATTGTAATTGTTCTAAGTGTATTGTGTGTATTATCTCATTTAGTCCTCACAAAACCCCCATTTGGCAAGCGAGGAAACTTTGGCTTAGAGAAGTTCAGGGCCACGCAGTTCGTGATTGGCAGAACCGGCCCTCAAACCCAGGCAGTCTGACCCCCCCGCCCACGGTGTTAACCCCTGTGGACCCCTGAACACCACCACCTCGGCTTAGTGATAAGGAATTCCTTCATCCTTCAGAGTCAATGGCCAAGAATGACTGAATATGTTTCTACTCCTCCTAACAGTTACCTTCTAAAAGAAAACTCCTATGATTTTTGATATTTGATAATACAGTGATTTTTATGGGTCTGAATTTAGGCCTGAAAAAGATGGTACAAGTAACAATGTTCTCAGATGGTGTAAATTTTATTCAGCTGCAGTTAGTTACAGTTGATTAAATGATATGTTAGTGATGAAGAATTGAGAGAGACCTTCTAGTGACACAATATCAACCCCACCTTTAGATTCCTAAGTGATGGGATTTCAGGTACTGAAGCAGGCTAGTGGGGGTGCTATCGAGATATTTCTGGGATTAATAGTGGTGGGAATTGATGCTGCGCACACACACACACACGCACGCACACACACACACACACACACAACCCTGGCTCTTTTGTAAACAAGTAGACTCAGAGATGGAAAGGACCTTAGGAGGCATATAATTTTCCTACCCAGTACAGAAATCTTTTTTTTTTTTGACATCCCTGAGGAATGGCTACCTAGAATTTGTTTGAATATCTTCAACAAATACCGAATATTCAGCAAATATTGAATATCTTCAATACCAGTGAGGTATTCAACTGGATAACACTAGTTAGAAAACTCCTTCATACATTGATCTGAATTCCATTTTTGTAATCTCCAACTCGAGGGCCCAATTCTCTCTTACACAGTAGTATAGAAGTGTAATTCTCTCTTCTAAAATGATATATTCCCTTACAGAATGGAATTTCTTCACTGAACAGTTAATTATGGAGCATGAGTCAGGTGCTGTGCTGGGAACAGAGCTGTGGACAAGACCACAAACCCCACCCACCAGGGAGTGGAGGCCAGCAGAGCCTGGTCAGGCATCATGCTCTCAGGAAAGGTTCTTCTCCACTTAGGTATTTCCAGATCTTTCAGCCACTTCTAAGATAGTTTTTGGATCCCTCAACATCCTAGCTACCCTCCTTTGAAAACAAGTAAATTAGAAAAAATTTCATCATCGTCATGTAAATTTGTTTTATTCCCTCTTCTCCATTTACTGTTTACAGAATGTCAGACTTCTTTCTTGTACTTTCCTTCGAGATTCTTCTTCATTTTCTTTATGGAGAAAATATTTCTGATTTGCCCTCCTATACTTTGTCAAGCATTACGCAAGGAATTGAGGAATTATAGTGAAGTAGACATGGTCTGGGTCCCTAGCTATAATCTACCGGGGGAGAAAGACATGCCCACAAGTAGCCATAACCCATGTGACAATGCCCTAGCAGAGATGGAACAAGTGCTGGTAAAAGTAAGAACAGCCTGCTGAGAGCTTTCAGGATGGTACTGGAATCCCAAGTAAAGTTTTATTTTCACTATTTTAGTATTTTCTTTCTCTCTGTGCTATTATTTAATGTGTTTTGGGGGGAAGATGTCCTTTCAAAATCCTAAGTGGTAAAGCTGTACTTCTATAATGTATTTTCTGTCTACATTCAAAAGAGGATATGGGAAACTTACAGCAAACAGCATCATGTTAAGACTTCATGTTTGTATAACTACATGTGTAGTGCCTTACATTTGATAGAATGCCTTGATAAGAATTAGCTCTTAATCTGCACATTATTTTCCTCATTTTATAGATTTGGAAACTGAAGCTCAGAGAGGTGAGTGGATGTGCCAACAGCACAAAGCCACTAAGTGGCAGAACTCGATCTCACACCCACCCAGGATTCTAAGCCTGGGGTCTTTACATCCTCTAGCGACAACCACCATCCCTAATAGAAACATGCATTCAATAGGAAAATTGAAATAAGGATATACACTGAGACCCAAAACCCCAGATAAAGAGAAAGATAATTTGCCAGTAGGTGGACAATGGTAACTCCGCTCCTTGGCAACCAACTCCAAGCAGCAAAGGGCAATCTCATCTCATCCCTCTCCTGCCATTCACATTTAAGTCTGTGTAAGCCTGTGTTTGCTTTTAGGTTGGGTTTTCAGGTTTTTGCGCACTCTCCCCACCCTCACTTCTGTAAATACAAAATAATCCCAGGAGGTTATTTGGTTTCCCATTAACAACAGTTTCCTGTGGTTCAAGGCTCCGATGCACATCGGATGACTGGTCACACATGAGTTCTATTTCCTTCCCTTTATTAGGCAGTCATACTATTATCACAGATATTTTCATTTTGCTTTCAAAATAACACGGCATTCAAGGTTATTCCTGTTAATAAGATGTCACAGGAGACTATGAAATTAATTATAAAACCTGTCCACTGGCACAAAAACAGACACACAGATCAACAGAATAGAATCGAAAGCCCAGAAGTAAACCATGCATGTGTGGACAGCTAATCTTGGACAAAGGAGCCAAGAACATACAATGGAGAAAACAAAGTCTCTTCAACAAATTATGTTGAGAAAACTGGACAGCCACATGTAAAAAAACGAAAGTAGACCATTAGCTCACACCATACACAAAAATTAACTCAAAATGGATTAAAGACTTGAATATAAGACCTGAAACTGTGAAACTTCTAGAAGAAAACATAGACAGTATGCTCTTTGACATCGGTCTTAGCAACATATTTTCAAGCACCATGTCTGACCGGGCAAGAGAAACGATAGAAAAAATAAACAAATGAAACTACATTAAACTAAAAAGCTTCTGCACAGCAAAGGATACCATCAACAAAATGAAAAGACAACCTAACAATTGGGAGAAGATATTTGCAAACCATACATCTGGTAAGGGGTTAATCTCCAAAATATATAAAGAACTCATGCATCTCAACAACAAAAAAACTAACAACCCAATTAAAAAATGGGCAAAAGATCTGAACAGACATTTCTCCAAAGAAGATATACAGATGACCAACAGGCACATGAAAAGATGTTCAACATCATTAACTATCAGGGAAATGCAAATCAAAATTACAATGAGATATCACCTCACGCCCATCAGAATGGCTATAATTAACAAGACAGGAAACAACATGTGTTGGAGAGGATGTGGAGAGAAGAGAACTCTCATACACTGCTGGTGGGAGTGCAAACTGGTGCAGCCACTATGGAAAACAGTATGGAGATTCCTCAAAAAATTAAGGCTAGAACTACCATATGATCCAGCTATTCCACTGCTGGGTATTTATCCAAAGAATGAGAAAACACCAATGTGTAAAGATACATGCACCCCTGTGTTCATTGCAGCATTATTCACAATAGCCAAGACTTGGAAGCAACCTAAGTGCCCATCAAGGGACAAATGGATAAAGAAGATGTGGTATATATACATAATGGAATACTACTCAGCCATAAGAAACAATGAAATCCAGCCATTTGTGACAACATGGATGGACATTGAGGGTATTATGCAAAGTGAACTAAGTCAGAGGGAGAAGGCCAAATACCGCATGATCTCACTCATTAATAACAACAACAAACAAACACATAGAGACAGAGATTGGATTGGTGGTTACCAGAGGGGAAAGGGGGAGGGAGGAGGGCAAAAGGGATAATTAGGCACATGTATGTGGTGATGGATTATAATTAGTATTTGGCTGGTGAATGTGAGAACATCATGTAATCCCACGCAGAAATAGAAGTATAATGATATACACCTGAAATTTATACAATGTTATAAATCAATGTTACTGCAATAAACAAAAAATTAAAAAAAAAAACCCCATCCAACAAGAATAATAGGGTTTTTGAAAAGAGAAAAGTGAAGAGTTTCTACTGATCTGTGCTTCATATGTTTTTACCCCTGGAGTATATATCCTATCACTTTGAAATAAAGAATGCTCTCAGTCTCATTTCCTTCTGCAAAGATTTCTCCTGTAGTCCTGTGATATGGCATGCCAGATGTGCATAGTGATGTGGCATTTACTTTTACGTCTTTGGAGTGTGGAAATATATTGAATTCCTGGATTAAAATTGGAAACCCAAGTGATATAATGTTGCTATTTAATATTTAATACCTACACTGAAAATATGAAGGACATCCCTGACTTTGTAGTCAATAATGGTGAAAATATATTCTTATTAATTTATGAGGTTTAAAAATGGGACTTGCCTTTCTTCTTACAGAATCAATTAGCTTCAACTCCCCATGGTCAATAGAGACAGCCAGGAAGGGCTGGTTGCCTGAACCTGCAGCAGGTATTTTTGTCTTAGTGTTTGGAGAAAGCTAGACTTACATCCTTCTGACTTTGGTCCCTCTGCAATAGTTCTTACTTGCATTCTTCCAATAGGGCACCAATAGTTTTCACCAAGTACAGGTGTTTCCTTGCAGAGTGGAGGTAAACCTGGCCATTCCAGTTCCCAGCTTCAGCCAGTCCTTGTAGGACTTGCCACAAAAACCTGACTTCCCCTTTAGAACAAGAACCTGACTTCCCAGATTATGATCAGTGTTATGCGACTGAAATATACTGCTTTGGGAATGGTACCATTTTAAATCAGCTTTACAAATACAACCTAACGTGTTTTGGCGAAATGTAATATTTCTTGATTTAGAAGCTGAATATCACTATGGAAATTCAGTTAAATCACACACACACACACACACACACACACACACACACACACACCAGTAAACTCTGTTATCTGTCCTGACTGGGGAATGTGGCATTATGCTTTTATTCAGTAAGTCTATTTTGATCCCAAGAGCGTCCCTGTCACAGTGTAGTGGACAGAAAAGAAGTACATGATAGGGTCCTCCTCCTTGAGAAGGAAAGAAAGAAGAGGAAATATTTACTGGATGGTCTACTGTGTCAGGTATTTTTACATAGATTTTTTCTTTTAATCCAAATAGGCTGCAAGGTATTATGTCCATTTTCACAGATGAAAAAAACTCAGGCTTGAAGAGGTTAACTAACTTGCAACCCGTACGTGTGGCACTGGATTCGAACCAGATCTCTCTGGTTCCATAGTCCATGCTCTTTCTCATAGTGGATGCATGCAGGAGACAATCAGGGAGTCATAGGAGTCACTATATAATGAAGTACAAAATTAAATATAATAGAGTCTTAAGACTTAGGGTATAAACCTCAAAGTTTTCGATGTTCAGTGGGGCAGGCAAGAAATGAATATGTACTCTCATTATTAGAGAAGATCTCAAGGAAGAAGAAGCAGGATTTGAAATGATCCTTGCAAGATTGCTAGGATCAAATATTCTCTTTAATAAAGAGCTGGCTCGTATTTGTGACATAGAGTTATATTTTTAAAGAAGTCAAATGTACTTCTAATTCTTCTGGGCTTTGCCCCCTAACTGTCCTCTGTCCACTTCCTGTCCTCGGTCCACCATCACTTACACAGCTGATGTTCTGCTCTGTCTCTTTGTAGCACATATTTGGTAAAACTCCATCCCTGAATGAAGCGAACTATCGACCTTCTCTGTGCCCCATGGAAGTTCCACAGCCCTCTGTATCTTTAGTGCCTAGAAAAATGTCTGGCACCTATAGAGTACCCAACAAAGTTTTACTAAATGAATGGAAAAGAATGAAAAGGATCAATTGGTCAAAATAAATTTCTGGGCACTAATGTCAAATGGGCTCTCAGACTCTATATGAATAGAGTTCCATCCTGCTGTGTTTCCTTAGTTCACTCTCTGCTGGATTCTACAACCACAATTCAATCCTCCACTTGCTTCAAACCTTGGACACTCAACAGACAGCTTTGCCTCTGGAAGTCATCTGACAGGAACTCATCAACTTCCTACCATTAAACATACAAACTCATGCTCCCATTCTGTCCGGGTTCCTTCTGTTATAAACCATGTGTGGTCCCTCTTCTGTTCTAAGGCCAGTCTCCCCAGCTATGCTTTAGAATCCAGCCCTCCTGCATTCAGGGGAACCTTTCTCTCTCTTGTATATTCTTCTCCCTAGTGAGTGGGTCCTTCCTATGAGTTTTTAAACATGCTCAAGTGTCTTCCATTACCAACAAACAAAGACAACCTCCCCCACTAACTCTTTGTAAAGTCAACAATTTCCTCCATGTTTCCATACACAATGGCCATTTTCCATTCTCTCTCTTCCTTATCCTCTGCTCAACATTTGACTTTGCTTCTTGAAATACTGTTTTCTTTGGCTTTTAGAGCAGCACGCTCTGCAGATTTTCCTCCTATCTCTCTAAGAGCCTCTTTTACATCTTTTTTGCTGCCTCATCTTCCTCTACCCAGCCTTTTAATTTCCTCAATGCTCAGCTTTAGGTCGTCTTCTCTTCTCAGTTCTGTTCTCTTTCTCTATCTCATCTCCACTCACAGCTTTAAGTTCTACCTATATTCAGAAGATCACAAATTTATATTTCTAGCCTAGATCTTTCCTCTAAGCACCAGACCTGTGTATTTAATTCTTCCCTTGAATCCTCTACTTGGATGCAATAAAACACTTTGAACTCAGCATGTCTAAAATTACACTCATGCTCTTTCCTTACAGAACTGGTGTTTTCTTAGTGTTCTTTCTCAGTGAATGTCACTACCAACCACCCAGCTATACAAGTTAAAAAACCAGGCATTGTCTTCAACAGCTATTCCCTCTTGGCTCTCACATCCACTCCAACATGAAGTCCTGTTGATTTTGCCTCACAAGGACCTCTTGAATACATCCTTTTCTGTCCATCCCCTCCACCACTCCAGTGCAAGGTACCATCAACCATCTCTTGTCTGGACCACTGCAGCCTCCTGCTGGACTCCCTAGATCCATTCTTGCCTTCCTCCAGTGTATTCTCCACATTGCAGCCAGAACGATCTTTTTTTTTTTTTTTGGTGAGGAAGATTGGCCCTGAGCTAACATCTGTGCCCATCTTCCTCTACTTTATATGTGTGATGCCTGCCACAGCATGGCTTGACGAGTGGTGCGTATGTCTGTGCCCAGGATCTGAACCTGCGAACCCCAGGTCACCGAAGTGGAGTGTGCGAACTTAACCATTATGCCACCAGGCAGGCCCCAAGAGCAATCTTTTTTTAAGCACAAATATAATTATTCTGACAGCCTCCCGCCCTCCCTCCAAAACAAAAAACAATACATCAAGGCTTCCCATTGCTCTAGGATAAAGTCAAAACACCTAATCTGCTTTCCAGAGCCCCACTCTCCAGGCTCCTCTCACGCCATCTTCCCCCTTACTATGCACTCCACTTACACGGGTCTTCTTTCAGATGCTGGGCTTCTTCCTGCTTCTACACTCTATTTCCTCTTTCTGAACATCCCATCCCCTTTGGCCCCCCATGCCATCATTTCCTGTTCTCTCACTTTCTCACACATACCTGGTTACCTCTTACTCATCTTTCAGATCTCAACTTAAGCATCTCTTGCCTTAGAAAAGCCTCTCCTCACTTCGCTGACCACATCTACACATTGCACTATGTACTTCTTCTCCCAAGCACTTAACACAGTTTTAATTTCATATTTATGTGATTATTCTATTATTATCTATTTCTACTGTAAGCTCCATGATAGTAGGAACTGAGTCTTCTTTTGCTCACCATCTATTCCCAGCACCTCATAGACAGTCTGGCACATTAAATATTACCAATATCAGTTGAGTGAATAAGTAAATTAATAAAGTTGAAGGCATGGGCATGGATGAAGCAGTTGTGTAGCAAGAGAAGAGGTCCTATGATGAAACCTGGTGAACACAACATTTTAAGGGGAGGGCAGAGGAAGAAAAACCACGTTGGGGGGAGGAGACAAAGAAATAATGGCCATAGAGGTGGCATAAGCCAAGGGGGCCAAGAGTTTTGAGAAAGTGGAAGTGCCATCAGTGTCTTGGGCTGCAGACGTTATAAGAACTAGGAAATGTTCTCCCGACTTGGCAGTAATGAGATGACTTTTAATGGTCTCTTAGGGGAACGAGGTAGGCAGAAGCTAGTAGAGGGCAGAATGGGAGGTGAGGATGTAGAATCAGGGGAGCTGACTCTCTTTCACCAAATTTGGTGTTGAAGGAAAGGGGAGAGGAAAGAGACTGTCCTACTTGGCCTTTCTGTGACACTTGGCACTGTTGATGGCTCTTTCTTTCTTCCAAGTGGGGATGGTGGGTTGGTAGACAGAGGAAAAGAAAGATACTTCCAGGGTGAGAGCCTGGAGAAAGATAAAGCAATACCAGTTAATGGAGCAAGGTCCTGGGGGGAGATGGAAGGAATGAGATCAAGGACTCGGGTGGACGGTGAGCCTGGAGACCCTCTGTTATGAGATGTACATACATTAAGGGTCGTTATGTCTTCTTGGAGTATTGACTCCTTTATCATTATGTATGCCCTTCTTTATCCGTGATAACATGTGTTGCTCTGAAGTCTGCTTTGTCTAAAATTAATACAGCTATTCTTGCTTTCTTTTGATTAGTGTTAGCATGGTACTCCACCTCTTTACATTAATCTATATGTGTTTTTATACCTAAAGTAGGTTTCTTGTAGACAACATATAGTTGGGTCTTGTTTTTTGAGCCACTCTGAAAATCTCTGTCTTTTAACTGATGTATTTAGATCATTGACATTTAAAGTGTTTGTTGGTATAGTTGGATTCATATCTACCATATTTGTTGCCCACGTTCTTGGTTTCTATTTTTGTCTTCCAAACGTTTTCTGCCCTCTTGGTTTTAATCGAGCATTTTATATGATTCCATTTTCTCTCTTTTCTTAGCATATTGATTATATTTCTTTTTAAACTCTTTTTTTTTTTTTTGTGAGGCAGATTAGCCCTGAGCTAACATCTGATGCCAATCCTCCTCTTTATGCTGAGGAAGATTGGCCCTGGGCTAACATCCATGCCCATCATCCTTTACTTTATATGGGACGTCGCCACAGCATAGCTTGACAAGTGGTGCATCGGTGTGCACCTGGGATCTGAACCTGCAAACCACAGGCCACCAAAGTGGAGGGCATGAACTTAACCACCACTGGGCCAGCCCCTTTGTAAACTTTTTTTAAGTGGTTGCCCCAGAGGTTGCAATACACATTTACAACTAATCCAAGCCCACCTTCAAATAAGTGGACAGTGCAAGTACCTCATAATAACAAAATATTCCTAATTCCTCTCTTCCATCCCTTGTATCATTGCTGTCATTCGTTTCACTTATACATGAGCATACATAATTGAATAGATTGTTGCTATTATTATTTTGAACACATTATTATACGTTAGATCAATTAAGAATAAGAAAAATAAAAGTTTTTATTTTTCCTTCTCTTATTCAGTCTCTGATACTCTCTTTCTTTGTAGATCTGAATTTCTGACCTATATCATTTTCCTTCTCTCTAAAAACTTCTTTTAACATTTCTTGTAAGGCAGGTCCACTGGCAACAAATTCCCTCAATTTTTGTTTGTCTGAGAAAGTCTTTATTTCTCCTTCAATTCTGAAGGATAATTTCACAGGATACAGAATTCTAGCTTTTTTTTTCTCTCAATACTTTAAATATTTCACTCCACTCTCTTCTTGCTTGCATGGTTTCTGAGGAGAAGTCAGACATATTTCTTATCTTTGCTTCTCTTAGGTAAGGTGCTTTTTCCTCTTGCTTCTTTCAAGATTTTTTCTTTGTCGACTTTCTGCAGTTTGAATATGATATGCCTAGGTGTAGGGTTTTTTTTTTTTTTTTTTTGTATTTATCCTGCTTGGCGTTCTCTGAGCTTCCTGTATCTGTGGTTTGGTGTCTGACATTAATCTGAGGAAATTCCCAGTCATTATTGCTTCAAATATTTCTTCTGTTCCTTTCTGTTTTTTCTCCATCCAGTATTCCCATTACATGTATATTAACACCTTTGATAATTGTTCCACAGTTATTAAATATTCTGTTCTGCTTTTTTCAGTCTTTTTTCTCTTTGCTTGCAGTTTGGAAGTTTCAAGCTCAGAGATGTTTTTCCTCAGCCATGTCCAGTGCATTAATGAGCCCATCAAAGGCATTCTTCATTTCTGTCACAGTGTTTCTGATTTCTAGCATTTTTTTTTTGATTCGTTCTTAGCATTTCCATCTCTCTGCTTGCATTATCTATCTGTTCTTGTATGTTATGCACTTTTTCCATTTGAGCTCTTAGCATATTAATCATAGTTTTTAAAAAAAAAATTCCTGTTCTGATAAGTCCAATATTCCTGACACATATACCTCTTGTCCTGACACTTGTTCAGTCTCTTCAAACTGTTTTTACCTTTAGTATGCCTTGTAATTTTTTGTTGAAAGTTGGACATGATGTACGAGGTAAAAGGAATTGCAGTAAATAAGACTTCAGTACTATAGTGGGAAAGTGTGGGGGGAGAGGAAGTGTTCTATGAAACTCATAAGACTATATGAGTAGGACTCAGTCCTTTGGTGAGTCTGTGCCCTTGGACTGTGAACTCCACCAGTGCTTCTCAGAGTTTTCCCCCCTTAGGTGGGACAGGATGGCTAGAGGGGGCTGGAGTTGGGTATTTCCCTTCTCCCAGGTAGGTTAGACTCTGATAAAAGCCAGCACTTAGGTTGAGAGCAGCCTTTGTTAAGAAAAACAGAATGCTCTAGCGTATTTCAAAATGGTTCCTTTTCCCCTCCCCCTGCCAGAAGCACAAGGAGATTTTTCTCTGATATTCACTGTGAGGACATGGGAGAGCTCCAGGAGGTAAAACTCACAAAGTGTGGGGACTCCCATGACTGGGTCCCCTGGAGTTTTTCTCTCTCAGACTTGCCCACACTGAGCCTCCAGCAATTCATCAATTGCAGTCTGGGTGGCACTGGTTCCTGCGGAGGCTCTGCTCACAGGTTTCTCCTCTGGTAAGCTGTGATTCCCTGAATCCGCCTGTCTGTCTCTCCAATTTTTGGTGCAGCTCTTTGCCTTGTGACCTCACTTCTCTGACAGATCTGAGAACAGATTTTTCAGTTTGTTCACCTTTTTACTTGTTGTTAGGACAGAATGGTACTTTTTAAGCTCCTACATGCCAGACTGAAAATCAGAAGTGCTCAATTAGCTTTCACTTAGCTGAAAAAATGGTGGCCTCTGTCAGCTACAGAAAGGCATTGATTCCTGAAAAGTTCACTCTAAGTTGGGCTTGGGGGAGGGAAGAAAGGGAGTATTTGTTCTGTACAAGGTACCTTGCTCTCCCTATATCCTGCAAAAATGCTTCTGAGTGGGGTTATCATCACCATTTTCTAGAAGAGGAAACCCAGGCTCAAAAGAGTTAGCAAGTTATCAAAAAAAAAATCATATATTAAGTAGAAGAACTAGAAATCATTTTATTGGCTTTTTAAAAAAATGGACATTTATTGAGCACATGCTGTGTCCCAGGCTGTGGGGCAGGAGAGCAGAACATAGGCCCTGTAATGCAAAAGGATGTTACAACACAAGGTTTCATGGGTCCCCCAAGAAGGTGAACTGAGCGTGTAACAAGAAGGGCTTCCTCAAGAAGCATGGTCCTGATGGAGTATGAGTAGGGGTTATCCGGGACAGGGGTGATGGGGTTGTGGAAGCTTCCATAGAGAAGAAAGAGACTGTGCAAAGCACAACTCACTTGGGGGAATTGCAAATGGCTTGGTGTGGCTGGAGCATTCAGTGTGTTTTGGTGATTGGCAAAGGATGAGTTTGGGGAGGGAGGGAGGGGGTCAGATTCTGATTTGAAGGTTCCCGTGTATTGTGATAAGAGGTTCCGATTTAATTCTGACATCAGTGAGGAGCCAAGAAGGATTTTAAGCAGCAGAATACCATGACCAGCTTGCTTTTCAGCAAGATGATTTTGATGAGTGAGAAGCCTGGGGCAGGGAGCCTGGTTACGAGACTGTCACAGTGGTCCCGGGGAGGAAGGCTGAGCGTGTGAACCAGGGCAGCGGCAGCGGCAGCGGGACTGGGGAGGGAAGGAGTGATTCCTGCACAGAGCTGACCAGTCTCTTGATCAAACGAATGTAGAGAGAGGGAAAAGAAGGAGGTTAGAAAGATGCCTTTGTGTCTGGCTCGGGCAGCTGGGAGGAGGGCAGTATCACTCACAGAAATAAGAAAAACAGAAGGAAGAACAGATTTTGTGGGGGAAGATGGTGAGTTCAGTTTTGGACGTGTTGAGTTTCAGATGAACACGGGAAATCCAGCCATCGCTGCTTAGCGGGCAGACATACGTGATAGGAGCTCACCAGGGAGCTCTAAGCGAAGCTGAAATCATGGCTATGACTGAGCCTCTCAAAAGAGAATGTGTGCAGTGAGGAGGGAAGGGGCCACAGCCGGGATGCTGGGGAGCACCCACATTTAACTAATCTATTGATGGAGAGGAATTCAGCAAGGAAACCAACAATGAGTGAAGTGGGAAGTTGGAGGAGTGCCAAAAGAGAGGGACCACATTGAGGGGCAACAGCTTCGTGGCCGAGGCTGGCTCGGTGCTCACCAAACCTATCTCTCCCTTCCTGGACACCAGGTGAGCTCCATTTTCCAGCCTCCTTGCATGCAGGGAGAGCCAGTGACTGGGGACGCCAAATGACTGTGGGAGGAAGTGATGTGCAAGTAAGAGCAGGTCTGTCTTCCTCACGCTCTTTTCTTTCCCATCCATGATCCCTTTGGAAGTTGCATGTAAAGAACCTCTGGAAGGAAAGCACTCAGATTTTTAGTTTTATTTGCTACCATAGCAGAGCCTAGCGTATCCTTCCGATCCTGGCTCTGCAGTCAGACACTGTGTTTGAATTCTGTCTTTACCTCTTGCCAGCTGTGTGACCTTGAATAAACTGCTTAATTTTCCTGTGCCTCAGTTTCCTTATTGGGATAATAATATAATGAATATAAATAATGATATAATAAATAATAAAATATATTTATTATTAAATAATAAATATTTTATTATTTAATAATAAATATATTTAATAATATATAATTTTAATAATAAAATATATTTAACATAATACAGTAAATAATAATATAATAATAATATCTGTCATATAATTGAAGATGAAATGAGGTAATAAATGTTAAGCACTTAGAACAGGATTAAATACTCTAGAAATGTTAGATGCTAATGGAAAGGACAACGTCAAGAATGGGGGGATGGTTTACTGCTGGGGTCAGCAAACTATGGCCTGCAGGTCAAATCCACTCTGCGGACTCTTTGTGTATAGCCTCCCAGTTAAGAATGGGTTTTAGAGCCAGCCCTGATGGCCTAGTGGTTAAAGTTCTCCGCGCTCTGCTTGGGCAGCCTGGGTTCAGTTCTTGGGCGTGGAACCACCCCACGTGTCTGTCAGTAGCCATGCTGTGGCGGCGGCTCACACAGAACTAGAAGGACTTACAGCTAGAACATACAATTATGTACTGGGGCTTTGGGGAGGGGAAAAAAAAAGAGAGAGGAAGATTGGTAACAGATGTTAGCTCAGGGCAAATCTTTCCTAGCCAGAAAAAAAAAAAAATCACCATGTAGAAACAGCTATGAAAAGTACATGTAGTTAAAAAAAACAAAAACAAAAAAAGAATGGGTTTTACATTTTTAAATAGTTGAAACAAATCACTTGGAAATTATATGGAATTCAAATTTCAGTATCCATAAACAAAGCTTTACTGGAACACAGCCACACCGCACTCATCTGTTTAAGTATTGTTACGGCTGCTTTTGCACTACAACGGCAGAGTTTGAGTAATTGTAACAGAGACCACATGGCCCACAAAGCCTAAAATATTTACTACCTGGCCCTTTACAGTGGAGGTTTGGTGAATGAATGAAGCATAGGTCAAGAAAGATAACTAAAAAGTGTCAATTAGACTTGGCAATGGATTACCAGTGACCTTGACAATGGCTTTATTTGGAGTGGTGAAAATAGAAACCAGATTCTGGTGCCAGGCTGACCAGAGTTTGATTCCTGACTCTACATCTTGCCAGCTGCGTGGTCTTGGGAAGTCATTTAACTTCTATGAGCTTCAATTTCCTCAGCTGTAAACTGGGGATAGACAGAGCCACCTTCCTGAGTGACTGGAAGGATTAGCAATAACACACGTAAACCATAAAACACACTGTCTGGTTTACAGTCGGTGCTCAACAAATGCACACTCTTGCTTCATTTACTCTGCTGCCACCAAAATTGCTGTTCCTTTATAGGCAAGGCCTTTTCACTTTTAATATTTAATTTTTGTCCTTTGTGTTCTGATGTTTTACGTTATATGCCAAGTCTTTGCTCATACCATACCTCTTTAGTGAGGCCGTCTTGGTTAATATTGATCATCCTATTTAATACTGTAATCTGCCCCCCAGCCCAGCATTCCTAACTCTCTCACTCTGTTGTATTTTTTCTTTTTTCTTTTCTCATAAAACTTATCTCCTCTGACAATCTAGAGAAGTAATTAATTTGTCACATTTATTGTTTACTATCTGTCTTCCTCACTAGGATGCAAGCGCCTTGTCTGTTTTATATAATTATATATTTCAAGTGCCTAAACAGTACCTGGCACACAGTAGGTGCTCAATTAGTATTTGTCAAATGACCAAATGAAAAAAGAATAGGTGAGGATTTTTTTTTTTTATCCTGCTCAGGACTGGATGTGCTCCTTCAATGTGGGGACTTGTCTTTTCTCATCTCTATAAAAATCTCAACCATTGTCTGTTAGAATACAGCCTCTGCTCCATCCCCTCCATTTGGTCCTTCTGCAACTCCTTTTAGAACACTTTGGCCCCATCATTCTATGCTCGGCGTCTCCTCAGTTCCTTCTTATATTTGACAACTATTCAGCTTTCTGTTTTATTCTAAGGCAATTTCCTTAGCTCCATCATTAAGTTTCTTTTTAGCTGTGTCTAGTCTACTATTCAACCTGTTAATTGAATTTTTATTTCAAGGACATATTTTTTGTGCCTAGAAGTTCTATTTCTTCCCTTTTCTTTCCTGCCTCTTCCTTACCTTTCTTTCCTGTACTTGTTTCATGGTTTCTAATCTTCCCTTTATCTTTGAATATTTTAAATATTCCCTTATTAAGATTTCTTTCAGACTCTTCTGTTATCTCTAGTTCTTGGGGTGTGAAGGCTTCCATTTGTTTAATTAGTTGGATTTCTTGTTATGGTTCATTTCCTTGTGCAGCCTATAATTTTGGATCGTGAGCTCACCTTCAGTAGTGGTTGTCTGGCGTTTGCCTCTGCTGGGGTCTTAAGAGTTAGCAACTGAAGAGGCTCCAAAAACGACTCACTGAATGGCCTGACTTTGGAGGCTAAGCTGGAGGCAGGATAGCGCAGATGTTTGGAAATGTGCCCTCAGTTCACTTCCTCCAGTGAAACTACTTGTGTAACTGTGGGAAAACTACTCTTTGATTATTAATTTTCTTATCTATGAAATAAAGATAATAATTCCTATTTCCTAGAGATGTTGTGAGGAATTAGTGAGATAAGCAAATTAAGGAACTTAGCAGAATGTTTAGTATGTATTAAGTGCTAATAAATGCTAAAAAATATTATAAATACGTGGTACCTATTATCTCACTTGTAAATATTTTCTCCTTGCTTTGTGATATAAGGGAAGAAACGTAATGCTCATGAAAATAGCTTCTGAATGTGTATATGAAATGTATAGCCAGCTGTTACATTTGGACACTGCTCAGACCTCTTTGCTTTATTTGTGACATGATTTAATTGAAGATGGGAAAAACCCCCAGAAGAACACGTTCACTTGGCTTTCAGCCACCATAGAGGAGCACGGATGAGAGGTGGAAGGAAGTTTCAGACATCCTTTTAAAAAAATAAAGCCTAATTAGAGAGTTGGATCATTTGCCAACCATTTTGGATCATTAAAATATAGCAGCAGGGAGAGTTCTTCTGCTGAGAGGAAAATGACCCAGATAAAGTTCTTTTATTCAAATAGAAAATATATTTAACTTCTTGGCTGTGTTGTCATTGGCCATCATTCCCTTTCAAAGGTTAGAAATAGAAAAGCAGAGCCCTGAACCTGTAGCTCATGCTCAGTAAGTACTGTTGGTTCATTATGGGGAAGGGACAGAGACACAGGCAAATTCTCGGGCAAGAGAGCCTCATGTAACCTCATTTCTATCTTGTATAACCTTTGACCACAAACCTTTCCTGAACGAATTGCCAGTTTGTATCTGCGGATACAGGAGGGCTAAAGGGCTGAAATTTGTGAGTGAAAGCTGTAGGCTACTATGATTTATCATGGAATATGTTACTAGTTACCTGTAAACACATCACAAAATGATTTATAATTCTAATTCTCATAAAACATTTACAAGGGCTAAAATTAAAAACATTTAAATACAGACAAATTTTTAGATTTTAATTTACCTGATCTTCATAATCAGATCCTGTATCAATGTTCTCTCCAGTGTCCAACATCATTGAAGGATCAAGGTCACTTGAACCTAAGATTAGGAAAGAAAGGATTACCTGATGGAGGCTGTCTGTCCATGCATCTGAAGCAAACAGTCTCCCACTTGGTTTCCATATTGTCCTTATGGTTACATTAAATTCACAAACATTTCTAGACTCTTCCCAACCCCAGGCACTATGTTTGGGCTGCAGATAGAAAACGCAAGTACTCTGGACACTGTCTCCACCCTTAAGAAGAAGACAATCTTGTGGAGGAGGTTGATTGGTCAACAGCAAGGTTCAGAATCCAAAAAGAAAGAGCTGTTAATTCTGACTCATGGTGGAGGTGATGATGGAGGTGGGATTCTTCATGAGGAACTAATCTATAAGCCGGAACCATGAGGGTGAATAGGATTGTCCAGGAGAAGAAGCGGTTTAGGGGTGTGCAATGGTAACTGAGGTAGAACGGACACCCGGAGCAAAGTACAGAGTGGGAAGAGCAAGGGGTTTCCAGAAATCAGAAGGGCTGAGTTTGCTCACTCCATGAAAACCTGAGAAGTTTTTCCTCCAGCCTTTGGGTCATCTTAGTCCCTAACTAAAGGTGAGAAAAATCAGGTTAACTTAATGTATTAATAGAGAGGTTTTTTCCCTCCTAATTACTACAGTTTACATTAAACTGCTTACCCATGAATCCCCAAGGCTCAAACTTAAACTAGTCATTTTCGTAATGGGGTTCCTGAAGCACAACTGATTCATCGTCCTCATCGAATGAGTCTTTCCTGCTGGGAAATGCGCATCACCTAACCAGCCAGAAGGACAGACTTCAGTGCTGCCCATAAGATGCTATGCACCCTGTGAAGAAACCAACCACTCCATGTTTCATCGTAAACTTGGCCTTGCCAAATAGTTTTGGTCGGAATATGCAATGGGTAATGTTTAATGAAGATGGATTTTTAAAAGAACTTCAAGCATCTCACATACTTCTCAGATGTGGACCTCTCCTAGAGACGCTGCTTTCATACTTTCTTCCCAAAAGAAATTCAAGCAGTCTCTTCTCATCTCTTCTCTTTTTTCTTCTCTTCACATCATTACCCCTGATGTTTACCAAAATGACTAAGTACTAGCTCATTATCAAACTGACTAAGTACTCAGCAGTCATACCATTGTTTACTATGTTTGTATCTTAAAAACTTTTTTAATGGTTGACAAAGTTTTTCAAAATGGAGATACTTGACCCATCAACCATTTTGGAAAAGTAACTAAGTGCAGAGTTGCCAAGTGCAGTTGCGTAGGTGTGTACAACACAAGTCTAGGTGATGCTAGTCACCCTGTCAGGGCAGCACTTGTCAATTCCGTTGTTAATAAGGTGCTTGCTAGAATGGAGTTGGGAACACCATGTACCACATGCAACTATCAGAGTGAGACTACAGGGGTGATATGGAAAATTTAATTTTATATATATATATCTGTTTAAGTAGTGGGATTATATATAATTTTTCTATATTTGTGCTTTTGGTATTTTTCAAAGAAAAAATGTTATAAGGTGTATCTTAGGGCCAAAACATTCGACTGTCTCAAAGCCCAATTTGAAGATCAGTTTGCACTTACGTGTCGTGAGGCAGTAGAGATGTCAGATGTAGAATGCATATTTTTCCATGAGAAGATCACAGACATTTTGGAAACAGTATTTCACAGAATCCCACCCCCTTGTTTCAAAAAGAGGAAAATTAGCTGTGGAGAAGTTAAATAACTTGGCCAAGTCATGCAGAAAGTGAGTGAGATCAAAGGCAGAAGTCGTAGCTCCCATTTCTCTCTCCTAATACATTCTGCTGACTCCAAATTCTAAACAAGAGCAACCCAAATGGCCTTATAAATATGACCTTTCACGACAGTACTCTACAGGAGAGGACCTGGAGGAGGCAGCCATCTCTTTCACATTCTGAGAAACTGAGGAACAGTGAATGGTTGATACTGAGGCATGTCTCTGGGTGGCTGTGGAAATGGAAGAATCAGAAGGGGAACCAAGGAGTGTCCCTCCAGCCTGTGACAGTCAACGTTCCTTTCTAGGTGGCTGCTATTGACAGCATCATTAAAGGCAATGCCAATTTGATTTAGCTTTCATTACTTCCACAATATGGATATTACCCACCACTCACTAGTGGAAATGGTGATAGGCACCTGGATTCAAATGACACCCTCCACTCAGCTGTATTTAGAGGGATTCATGTGATCTGAACACAAAGGCTTATTAAACATATAGCTGTTTTAGTTCCTGTGTCCTACTTATTTTATTTAATTAGAAACTAGTCTTTCAGTTGTTTTAAAAAAGTACAATATGAAGGGCTCTTAAACAACCCAGTTAACAGATAATACCCATTAATATTTGAAACCGGAACAAGATTATTAGAAAACTATCTTCAGCAATGGTAGAATGAAGAGATCTTTGTTAAAAAAAAAAACAACTTGTGCTTATAAGGAAGAAGAGATTGGCTTTTCTAATAAAATGCTTTTAACAGAAACTTTATTGTGTCATTAAAGGATGGAATTTCTTGACATGTTGTTGCTCTTGGCAACAGTACTAATACATCAAAGGAGGCAATAGACAAAGGATGTCATTATCAGCTCAGATAATGATTGAATAGCCTTCATTTTCTTTTAGTATTTGTTGCTCGGTTTGCTGAAAATGGGACCTTTAATGATAGTCTAAGGTTTGACATACAAAATAGGGAGGTAAATATAGCCATACGTACACATTTTTGCCTTCTTTCATTGGACAATTTAACACATAAAAGAACTTCAATGATCTTGTTACTCAAAAAAGACAGCAAAATTAGGACATTTTGAAAAAGGGATAGTATGGCTCTCATTTCTCCCTATTTTAAATTTCTTGACTTCTTTTCAGATTTAAAAATATCCTTTCTATAGATAACAGAGAAAGGTATGAGCTGAATAGAACCCCACAGGGAGCACTCAGTGTCACCAGTTTTAGATGTAGAATGGTCTTTGGAAATATTATTTTCAGGTTTTCTCCTTAAATTTAAGTGGAAAGATGATACAAATTGGCTGTAGAGGTAGTGGAAGGCTAACCATCTTACTTTCTGGGACAATGTCACAGACTGTTTTCTTCCTAGTGGATCTTCAATCTGAAGTTTTAGGAAGGTCCTCCTCCCACTTTGAGTACCAAATAAAGGGACACTGCTGCCAGGCAGGACTTCTAGGGCAGTGCAGGGCATCTGCAGGCAAAACTCCTCCAACTCTTCATCTGTCCCCTCGCAGGAAAGTGGTCTCCCCTGTTCCGTCTCTTCCAGTAAGCTGTAAGCAGCTTTAGGTAAGGTTATATTTCTCTGAATTTAAGAGCAAAACTTAGAAATTCTATGCATTCAATACATATATGCTGAATGACTGAAAAAAGAGTAAAAGGACATTTACATTTTACTTTTGCAGATCTTGATCCTCTTCATTCCCTCTAGAAACACTAATCCCTCCTAAGAGCCTTAGGCATTAGGCACGGAGAATCCAGCTCTAATCCCAAGTGTGGGAAATGTTAGTCACAGTCGGCGTTAGAATTCCTTTGAAGAAGAGCACTGCACTTCTTTGGAAAAAATCTGGACCATATTTGGGACTAGAAAGTGAGCTCCTTGAGGGATCTGATGTTGGTGGACTC
The DNA here is from genome assembly GCF_020826845.1 of Diceros bicornis minor. Lineage (NCBI taxonomy): Eukaryota > Metazoa > Chordata > Mammalia > Perissodactyla > Rhinocerotidae > Diceros > Diceros bicornis. The sequence goes on along the minus strand of NC_080743.1, from coordinate 14,837,659 downwards.
TTCTGAGTGAGAAGGGAACGGGGGATTTTCCAGTTAGTCCACAACAGGGGTAGGGGAAAGGAGGGAGAGAGAGAGAGAGAAGAGAGTAGAAATAGACCTAGGAAAATGGGGAACTGTTGTGTTTTAATAAGATGTGGCCTGTCCCTGTGACTCCTCAAATCCTCAGCAAAGATACTAACTTATATGTAGCCTCTTCAATGTGACAGCCACACGCTTTATACACATAAGCCATTTACTCTCCACAACAATCTTATGAGGTAGCACTATTATTAGCCCCTCTTTATAGAGGAGGAAACGAGGTCCAGAGAGATTGAGTGATGTGGCCAGATGGCTCTGCTAGAAGTATTAATGAAAGGTGCCAGGGAAAAGAAGACAATGAAGAATGGGGCTTGAAGGGTGCAGAGGTTCAGGGAATGGTGTTCCATAGTGTGGAGGCAAGCAAATGCATGCTCTGCTCTGGAGCTAAAGAAAATTTAGTATGGCCATGTGTCAGTGTACTCGGCGGTCCAGCTGAGGTGGCCAGCTGGAAAAGAACGAGCTTATGTGCCATCTCCTGTGAGATTCACACCGGATATCAAACACACAGATACACACAGACGCACAGACACAGACACAGACAGACAGACACACACACACACTCTGTCCTCATGAAGTCTTGCCCTCTAATAAGGGAAATAGATTTTTAATAAACAATCATATACCTAATTATAGAATCACAATTGTGATGAATGTCCTGAAGGAAAAGCGCAGGTACTATGCGAGGGCCTAATGTAGTCTGGGCGGGGGTCTGAGAAGGCTTCCTGAGGAAATCACACTTAAACTGAGATACAAAGCGGGATCTGGCCAGGTGGAGGATGGGGCTAGGAGCTGGGAGAGTAGAGGGATGCAAATGGAGACAGGCAGTTCCAAGTAACTTGTGCAAATGGTCAGAGGCAGGAAGGTACTCGAGGCACTCAAGGGACTGGGGGAAGCTGGCGTGGGGGAGCGGGAGGTGAGTGGTCCTACAGGACCGATGTAGGAAAGCTAGGATACTTCTGTCATATTAGGGACACTGGTGCTCAGCCTGCAGGAAAGTCATTGAAGGTTTGGCTTTTTACTGGGGAGGCGGGGTGATCAGAGCTGCACTCTGTGAGGATCCCCATGGCAGCCACAGCACTCATGACAGATGGGAGCGGCCAGGGATGAGGTGAAAGGCCAGCAAGGAATGACACAGCCTTTGATGAGTGCAGGGGAGACAGAACAAGGACGGGACTCCCGAGGGTCCCTGAAGAATGAGGATCCATGTGGGCCAGGAGGGCAGGGACATTTTTGCCAGGCTCTCTTAAAAGAGAAAAACTGCATGATCTCACTTATATGTGGAATCTAAAAATGTCTAATACATAGAAGCAGAGAGCAGAGCAGTGGTTACCATGGGCACGCAGGTTGGGGAGGATGCTGGCCAAAGGCTACAAAGTTGCAGTTGAGCAGGATGAATAGGTCTAGAGCTCTAACGCACAGAGATGACTAGAGTTAATACTACTATATTTAACGCTGGAAATTTGCTAAGAGAATATATTTCAGGTGCTCTCCTCACACACAAAAAAATGGTAACTATGTGAAGAGAAGATATGTTAATTAGCTTGACTATAGTAATTATTTTACTATGTATATGTGTATCAAATCATCATGTTGCACACCTTAAATATATACAATTTTTATTAAAAAATTCAAAAGAAGAATTGAAAGCCATTCACATGGAGGTGATGTGGGACCCCTGGGGCAGCTGCGATTCTTCGAAGAGAGAAGGGGAGAGTGGAGGGACCAAACCTGGGGGCAGACAAGTCACAGAGCAGAGGCTTGCTTAATTGGGGGAGTCACCAACATTTACAATCCCGGAGATTTCACCTACAGATGCAGGGTTCTGTTTTCTCTTGAAAGAGAGAAGGATCCAGCAACACCAGCCAGTTTCTTAACGGCAACAATAGCCTGGAGCTGAGAAGCGGCTGCCTCCCACAGGGGAGGCATCCTTGATCTCTAGTTTACCACAGGCCCTCCCAGGCTGACTTCACTCACCAACGGCTGTCATAGGGTTATTTTAAGGCTGCAGCAGAACCCAGCTCTCAAGGTCTGGGGAGTGGAAGGGAGCGAGCAGGAGTTGGGGCTATGAGTACAGACTCTTCTGCTCATAAGCCCGGAGGTGTAGACAGGAAAGAGTAGGCCCCTGGAAACCTCTGCTACCGGCCAGGCACCGTGCACTCTGCCAAGGGGACTTGAGGAGGACGAGGACAGAGCACCTGTCCTCGGGCCGTTTACCAACTAGCACAGAAGCCAGCACAGCAGCATTACTGCACAACTAGGCCACCTTGGAGAAATGCCACTCGAGAGCCACAAAGTGCTGGGGTTCTAAAGAAGGGGGAGCTTGAATCAGCTCCTCCATTGCACTGTATTAGCAAACTGAGGATATCTAGCTGTTAGATATTTGTCGTAGAGGTCTAAATAAATGTTCCAAATAAAATATTCACTTAAAAAGCACAGGTGTCATAGCATTTTTCAGAGCAGCAATAGTCTTGTTTACATGATCTCACATGCTTCTCAATATTCCGTCTCTCCCTGCGATAGGCCATCTTCTTGTAAATGTCACTGGAAAATTAGGCCGGTGAGTTCACATCAGTTATCTGTGCTCTGTGGGTCTGCCTAGAAAGAATATCGCCTTGCCCTTCCTTTCATTCTGCCTCTCTTTGAAGCTATTCTTAGAGGGCTTCAAATATGGTTTAAAATTTTAAGTGGTTAGCTTTTTTCTCTGAGCCCAGAACTTTTGGTCTTTACCCACTGAGGCCATAACTGAGAAGAAAGGTCAGGACTGGACAAAGACTTGTGAGTCGTCCACATGGAGCTGATAGTTGAAGCCATCAGGGACAAGGAGCTGACCCAGAGCCAGAAAGTAAAAGAGAGAGAGAGGGGTGGAGGACAGAACTGTGAGAACCGGCCACGTACAGGGGTCTGATTGCCTTGCACTCCTGTCCAACGTCCAGCTTCTAGGCCAGAGCACGTAGGAGGAGCGGGGGCAGAGCCGCTGCAGGGGCTGTGGGCGGGGAGGAGAATGGCCACCAGATTGAAGGGGAGGGTTTTCCCAGGCGGCACAGGAGTGACCTGTCTGACTTAGGCAGTCCTGGAGCCATTGTAACTTTGAATTGCTGCACGCAGTATGGGCAAGATTAGATTTTTTTTCTGTTATAGTAACACAGGTCCTGCTACATTGTGACTACATTTACATGAGCAGTGACTGGAAGAAAAGCAGTAACTATGAGGGCCAGGTGTACAGTCTTTCTTTTCTATTTTGTTTTGTACCTTTATTTTTAAACCACAAAGTGTAAAGCTCTGAGGACTGTGTCATCCTTAAAACCTTACAGCACTTTGTCGCGCTCCAACGTTACCACAAAGCCCCAGAGGATCGGGGCGTGCTGCTGTCCGAGGGGCACAGGCACTTACCGGCCGAGGCCTCTTTGTTTGGGAATAACTTGCTGTCAACTGCTGCGCTGACGTCACGGAACACCTCATCCTCGTCTCGGTCAGCGTCACACTGGGGGACATCAGGACAGACAAGTTGGGAACACGAGAGTACACAAATTAGTTCTTCCCAAAATATAATGAGCACGCTTCACACAACTGTATCTCTAATGAGGCAGGCCAACGGGAATTAAAGCCCTCGAGTCTTTAATCAGACATTTAGAGAGTTTTTCAGCCCAGACCTCATATCAAACAGGGAAGGATGTTAGGGAGTAAATGTACAGTCACTTATGGTTAAGAAAAATGTGTGGAATTTTCGTATTTTATAAAGTGAACTTTGGAAAAAATGACCATTGAGATTTACCTTGTGCTTTTCTGGCTCCAAATATTTTGTTTAATTAAAAAAACTTGATGAAAATATATAATTCTAAACAACAGGGGAAAAGAGTTTCTAATTTATTGTTAAAAAAAGAAAGAACCCTCAAACCAAATTTTAGATACTATACTAATACTATAGATACTATACTTAGATGTAGTCGATAGACATTACAGATTTAGAAGTAACAAAAATTACAGATTTAAATATTTACTTTACCATTGTCTAAAATTTACAAAATTTTAAGTATTAAAAAATGTGGTTATATTTATAAATCCTCTATTTCCCAAGTTGTGCAGTGGTTTTTTAAAATACGTGTTTGTCTTTTTAAAACAGCTTTACTAAGTTATAATTGATTTACAATAAACTGCACATATTTAAAGTGTACAAACCGATACATTTTGACACCTGTTTACACTTGTGAAACCATCATAAAAATCAAAATAATGAACATATCCATCACCCTCAAAAGTTTCCTTGTGCTTCTTGGGAATCCCTTCCCCATCAACTAACCCCCTACCAGGTAATCATTGATCTGCTTTCTGTAACTAAAGACTATTTTGCATCTTCTAGAATTTCATATAAAAGGAATTGTACAGTACTCAACCTTTTTGTCTGGATTATTTAACTCAACACAATTATTTTGAGATTCATCAATGTTGTATCCATAGTTCATTCCTTTTCATTGCTGAGTAGTATTCCATTGTATGGATATACTGTTAGTCCCATCCTGGGTATCTTTCAACTCAGACATTGTAGTTTTCATCTCTAGACGTTTGATTTGAGTCTTTAAAAAAACCTATGTCTCTATTTAAGGTTTTGAGCATCTGAAATATAATAATTTTTAATGTCCTTCTCTGCTAATTCTAACATCTGGTGTCAGTTCTGAGTCAGTTTTGATTCATTTTTTCCCCATCATTATGGGGCATATTTTCCTGTTTCTTTGCATGCCTTAAAATTTTTTATTGGATGCCAGGTATTGTCATTTTGACCAGGTTAGACGCCAGGGATTTTTGTATTCCCATAAATATTTTTGAGCTTTGCTCTGGAATGCAGTTTAGTTACTTGGAAACAACTCGATTCTTTCAGGTCTCGTTTTTAAGATTTGCTGGGCTGGACCAGAGCAGTGTTTAGTTTGGGACTAATTATTACCCACTGTTGAGGCAAAACTCTTTGAAGAACTCTACCCAGTGTCTGGTGAATCAAAAAGTTTTCCAGTCGTGGCTATTCCAAGTCTGGCGTGAGCACCAGCTACTGTTCCCGCGAATCCTTTCGGGCGGTTTTCCCAGCTTCAACTAGCTCCCTCATGGGCACTGATCAGTACTCTGTGGAACGCTGGAGGGGACCCTCTGCAGATCTCCAGAGTTCTCTCTCTGAGAATCTCTTGCATCTCTGACACTCTGTCCTCTGAACTCCAGCTACCTTGGTCACTTGGACCCTCAGCCCCATCAACTCAACCCACGGAGTCCACCAATCTCCACAGGGCTTCCTCCCCTCTGCACCGTAGCCTGGAAACTCTCCAGCAGTGAGCTGGAACAACCGAAGGGCTCCCCGCGTTCGTTTCCTTTCTCTCGGAGAATCACTTCACTGCTTGATGTCCAGCGTCTTGAAAATTATTTTCTTAAAATATATTTATTTTTTTCTTTGTTTCATGTGGGAGAGAAAATCTAGTCTCTTTTATTCCATCTTGGCCAGGAGTGGAGGTCTCAACCCTTTATCTTTTAACCTTAATTATTATCTTGAAGATATTTGAGAAGATTTAAGTGATTTATTCCTTTATATTCTCCTACTGAAAGGTTTTGTTATTTTCAGTGAGGGAAATTTAGGAGCCTAAATTAGACAGTTATTCCCTTACTTTTCCTTACACAGGGAAAGCACATCTGTATGGTGCTTCCGAGTGCTTTCACTATGTCACCTTAGCCCGTGGGGAGGGAGGCAGAGAGTCTTTCTTCTATTTTCCAGGGGAGGAAATATCTACTTGGAGATACCATGACTTTCTCAAGTCAAACAGCTAGTAAGCAGGAGAACTAGGACTTGAACTTAGGATGACTGACACTTCCCATCCTACTGGGCTACATATGATGGTCACAGTAAGATGAAGGGAGCCCTTCTGCTCACATAGGTGTTAACACAGCACGTTTGTCTAAAAGCAAGGAGAGAAGGACAGGTGGTGGTTAGGGTAGATACAAGGAGAGCACGGAGGCACAATTAGGGCCATCGTAACGCACTGCTTCCCACACCCAAATGCAGCTGGTGTTTTTCTTTCAAATTATCTGTTGGCTATCATCAGAAGGGGTAACATCTACTAAGCGGGGTTTTGTTTCTATCTTTTTCTTGGACTTTTGAGGGATGGGTGGCAGCACTGTCATTTTATAAACGAAAGAGCATAAGCTTATGTTTTAGCCAGAGATCCCTAGCAAACAGAGCCTAAGGCAAAACTTATAGGTTAACACTTTATTGGGGGCAGTGTGTGTGTGTGTGTGTGTGTGTGTATGCAACCCCAGAGCAGTAAGTGTGAGGGCAGAAGGAAAGTGAGGCAAAGAAGGAAGGAGAGCAAACGTCAGGGTCTACGTTCCTGATCTGGGCCCAGCTTCACAGGAAGACACAACTGGAAACTCGGTCTCCAGAAAGGCTAACTGGACCCACTACATCTCAGAGCAGTCTGATGGCGGAGGAGGGAGAGGCATTTATGTGTGCCTCCTTTCAGTTTCCTATCTTTCATTGGTCCAAGTTTTCCCTGTGAGGAGTTGAGTCTCTCCACTTCTTTCTTTCTTCTTTCTGTTTTTTTTGGTGAGGAAGCTTGGCCCTGAGCTAACATCTGTGCCAATCTTCCTCTATTTTACATGTGGGACACAGCCACAGTATGGTGTGGGGGATCAGAATTGGCTACCCCAAAATGTGTCTCTTTGGCCTGAGGATTATTTTGGGCTAATGAGGATTATTACTTTTAAAAACTGCAGACATAGGAGAAGCTCTGAAAAGTAGAATTTACCCTTTGTAAGAGACATTTACATTTGTAAGGGAAATCTCCATCTATAAAGGTATTTCCCTCTCTGTACCAGGAAGAAGTGGGGATGACCTTATCTCTAGAAACTCTTATCAATGCGGAAGGCAAGGACTTAAGTCTGCATAATAACCTTAGCCTTGTTTACCGTGCTTTTCTGGTAATCTCCAATAGCTGAGTCCCCCCATCTGCAACGTCCTCCTTTGTCTCTACTGAAGATGGTATTTAAGATGAAAGCCCCTGCCATTTTGGTGAGTTGCTCAGTTTTCCTGAGTCTCTCCCAAGCGTACATGTTATAAAGCTTTGTTTGATTTTCTCGTGTTATTCTGTCTTATGTCAATTTAATTTGTACCCCAGCCAGAAGGACCCAGAGAGTAGAGGATTTGTCTTCCTCCCCTACAATGGCTTGATGAGTGGTGTGTAGGTCCGCGCCTGGGATCTGAGAACCCTGAGAACCCCAGGCCACCAAAGTGGAGCATGCGAACTTAACCGCTACACCACCGGGCCGGCCCGCCATTTCTGGATTGTGTGGCTTAGCCCCTGGTGTCCCAGGGAGCAGCATAGCATCTGAATCTAGAAGTGTGGAGAAGAGCCAAAGCCTCCACAGGTCTGGTCTGGCTGGGCCCGGCTGCCATCTCTGCAGAGGCTCCCACCATGGTGGGCATGATGAAGCCCAGCCCTCAACCCTGAAGAGGCTGGCTGGGGCCACCAGCAATGTGGAGGTACAGGGCAGTGGTGGACAGCGCTCTCCATTCAACAAGCAACAGAAGCCCAGGGCACATGGACTAAGTGAGTCAGGGGAGTCTTGTAAACTGGGCTCACACAGCTTAAAACTGTCTAGAATTGATTTGAATTTCTGCTTCCCCATGTAGCAGCTGTCTGACTTTGAGCAACTTATTTCCCCCTGTTCTTTGCATTTATACAATGGGATTGTTGTGAGGACTAAAGAGATGGTATATTTAACACACCAGCACAGAGCCTGGTGTAAATTGTAGTCTTTCTTTTTCTTCTCTCTTTGGGTCCCGAGGGCTGAGGGGGTATATCCTATAGATCTTTGATTGCTTCTGTACTTTTGACACACACACACTTTTTTTCTTTTAAACTTGCGGATTATAGAATAAGGAATACAAGAGACTTTGAGGCTTTCTAGGAGATAGTCTATTCTCCCACTGATTTGAACAAGGATATGTTAGTTCTAGCACAGACTAAAGTACTTGATTGTCCAACCCAAAAGACCAAGTGCAAAAGGTAAACACCACTCATGAAAGCATTCAACCAATATTTGCTGAGTAACTACTACATCCTAGAGAGACTCTTCAACTGACCACTCCTAAGTGTTTGGACGGTGAACACAGAACCATGAGGACGGAAGACGACACCCATATGGCCAACTCAACTCTGGGATTATGCAGATGCTGCTGAAGCCCATTGACTCTCGTGTCAGGACCACAGAATTTAACCCAGATTTCCTTATTTTCTGTAACATCCCACATCTAGAACTTCCAGACTAGCACAGAAGTCTTCTCTCCAGTCTTTTAGCAAATAATGTGCCATAGACCTTGGAGAGCATTCTGATGGAGTACTATCAGAACAACTGCCACTTGTGATAAATAAATGACAAGCAATAGGATATATTGGAGTATATGAGGAAGCCATTTCGTGTAAAACTAATTTGGCCTGACCTTGTTTTTCCAAAAGGACCTGAGTGGCCATTGAGCATGCATTGTATATCTGCTTTAAGCATTTACTATGTCTCAAAGACAAGAACAATGCCTTTAAAGATAAAGTAACTTCCCCCACATCAGCATTTCCTTAAGGATAAGTATCTCTCCCTAGGCTAGGGATTGATTGCTGACCTGCTGTGACCACCCAGCTGGAGATCACAGACCTGTGACCTGCTGTGTTCATCAATGGCTGTATGAATCCCTGTGCCAGCTAGGCAATCTTGTGACTGTTGTAAAAGGGACATTGCAATCATATGTGATACATGCTCTTTGATGGTATATAACCACTCTATATACCCCTCAGCCCTTGGCCCTTGGCCCTTCCTTCCTTGGCCCAGTCTTCAGATCTGGCCCATAATAAACTCACCCCAATTTTGATTTATAGATTGATTATGGATTATTTGCACTGACACTAGCAAGGATTTTTTTTCCAATCATTTTATTGAGGTCATAATGGTTTATAACATTGTGTAATTTCAGGTGTACATTATTATTTATCAGTTTCTTCAAAGATTTTTACAAAATGGTAACATTCAGTGTTGGAGATGTTGTGTATATGGTGAGTGGAGAACTGGCTTTTAAATCATCAAACATTTTACTTGTTTTTGCATAAAACCATATATATCAATGGTTCTCAACCAGGAGTAATTAATTTTGTCTGCCCCTCCCTTGCCCGCCCCAACATTTGGCAACGTCAGGAGACATTTTTGGTTGTCATAACCAGCAGGGGGGACGCTACTGGCCAGGGATGCTTCTAAATATCCTACAGTGCACAGGACAGCCCCCTCACAACAAAGAATTACCCAGTCTGAAATGTCAGTAGTGCCAAAGCTGAGAAACCCTAATCCACACCAAGGCATTCTCAGCTTTTGGGTTTCTAAACAGTGTCTTGAAACTAAAGTAGTGATGATTTTCCTTTTCTCTCTTTTTAAAGAAAAAGGTTTTGAGCTGCAAGAACCTGGGCTGTTAACTTCAAAATACAAAGGACAGCAGAAGTGATGCTGCTGCAGGGGTAGCAAAGATAAGGGTGATGAAGGTTCTAGGAATAAAGGTTATTTACATCTCATGGGTCAGAAACGAGCTTCAGGGGGCAGCTGTAATTGTGTGCCGCTACACCAGATGATGTCTGAGGTTGCTCCCAGCTCTGACTGTCTGTGATTAGAGGAGCACTTTACCTCTCCCATGGTTGTTATTTAATGCCTAGCAATCTTAACAAAACTCTTTTCTTACTCTGAGGGAAAGAACTCACAGAGGACACGGTCTGCATAATCTGTTTTACGTCATTTAATGTAAGAGGGCTGCAGAGATCAACTGGAAATTTCAAAATGAGATGCTTACCAAATTCCCTATTTCACTCACAACACATGTTTTAATTTGAATAACAAATGTTGTACCAGCTTTCAAAATCATACAAAATATATCTAGATTAGGAAAGGAAATTATAGTAGAGGGAGTAAAATTAGGCACCATCTGAGGGGAAAACGACAATGATGGTTTGTGTTTTTAATGGCAGAAATGAGTTTTTGTTTTTGTTTTTTTTTTTGGCCCTGATTTTCAGGCTGCCACAGGCTGCCCAAGTCTTCTCCATGGAGACAGAGTTTTATGCATTCTTACCTCTGCTAGCCAGGAATGTTAGGTCTATTAATATCCTAAATGGAATCAAAAGGAAGGATACCAGGTCAATCTCTCTTTCCAGATCCCACCTTTCATTAAACTTAGGTCTATCTCCCATTTTTTCTCTGCTTCATCATTTGAGGAGGAAATAAATTGGCTCTGTTATTAGTATTGCCTCAGTTTTATATATCCCATAAGCATCATTCTCTGAGCATCAAACCAGCTTCTTGAATTTTTTACTTCTCCCTGGTTTCCTGCAAAGAATTTCAATTAAGCGTGCTCTCCACCAATGGCTTTTATCATTTGCTACTGGAGATTCCTCAACATGCAAGAAACTGGCCCTTCAAATTTTCTCTTATATGTTTAGAGACTTCCCTCTAAATGATTGATTGGTTGGTGTTCTCTTTACAGTGACTTTGTTTTTCTCCAACAAAAATTGGAGATTTCACTAAAATAGTAATAATTTAAAAACTTGTGGTAACCGGAGTGAAATCTGTAGTTACCAGTGATGGAGTAACGACAGTTTATATTATTCTGCAGAACCATGTCTCTAAGCCTTCATAATTAATCCTAAAATTTGATACAGAAACACCTAAGTGGATTTGGTGGGAGGTGGGTAGCGGCAATATTCTGTCTGAGAAAGCCAAATCAACTCCATATTTTGATGAGCAGAATTCCTGTGGTATGGCCCTGCTGAACTGAGATGTATAGAACATATTTCTTAACAGAATAAAATGAGGGTTAAACGTGAAAGAAGATAGATATAAAAATAGACATGATTGGTATACAAAATGATGAGTACGGAACACTAGAAAGCTGTAGATATCTTAACAAAAGACTCTTCTTTTCTCAGCTTTTTGTACAGAATCTTTATTTCACTAGATATTCAGATTATAGACAGCATCTAGAAAATTTTATTGGGAAAAACTCAACACAATAAAAAGATTCCAGAGAAAACTGCTGCAAAGGTTATGAAACGTTCTAAGAAAAAATTTCTTCCTGAACTTGAAACCTTAACAATGTAATAATGACTGACTTATCTTATTCTATAGAAACCTAGAAAAGAAAGCTAAATTGAGATAATTTTAATTACTGTTACTACACTAGCCCAGAGGACATTTTTCAGAATCTTCATCAGTACTCAACAACGAAAGGGCGCCAAGTAAAGCCCCAGGTTCTGTTACCATTTTTTGAGCATCTATTGTGTGCCATGCATTGCTAGTTTTCTTTATACACTCTCATCATTCAACCCCTACAATATTATTAAAAAGGGGTATCATTATCTCCATTCAAAAACTGAGCGCCTCAAAGATTAAATAATCTTTCCCCGGTCATGTAGGCAGTCAAGCCAGGATCCAGATTCATCTGTCTACATCAAACTGTGAGGCCCACCACCCACCAACGCTGTCATGGTCAGCTCTCAGCTCCAAGGGGCAGCCTTAGATCTTAGCTGGGCACTTGCAGAACAAATCAGGGCTTTTAGGAGTACTGTCAGGACAGCCCCCGAAGAATCCTCAGAGGCCAAGCCAAGCGAGGTCCAGATGCAATATACTCAAATATTCTTGATCTTTTTCTTCATTTTGAGGCCAGAGTAGGTGATTTTATTTCTCTGTATGATGCACGTACCCTGTACATCGTGGCTGTGGCTGTTGGCAGAACGTCCTTGCAGGCCAGCCAGGGGCATCAGAAGTGGCAAGAACAGGCAAAGTTGACGGTAAGAGGCAGGTGACTTCCTAACTCCAAATAGAGCTCTCTCTGGGAGTCTTTAGCTTAATGCTATCAATTTCACAGGGAAGCTGGCTGCTACTCCAGAATCCTCTTTGTCTACTGTTGACTCTAGTTGCACCCTCCACGGCAGCCTTCTAAAACTTCTCTCTGCAAACAACTCTGCCTTTTAGTTTGGTGAGAGGACTGAAGTCATCCAGCATGGATTCTGTTTTTCTCTTCTCATCACCACTCAATCCCCCCTCAGAAATCAAAGAAAGAGTAGGCCTACTCTTCCTCTAAGAGCCTCTCTGGAGTTGGAGCATAGATTTGTGACATGAGCTCATCTCTGGTCTGACACCTCCTGTAGAACTGCTTTGGTTCCGCCTCAGGGCTCCATCCACCAGCACCCGAGGCCTTGCCTGGCTTAGCTGTTCCTCTCTACCTCACAGCCAGGGCTTCAGCTCTGCCTTTGACTGAGAGGCAGCATTCCAGACTCCTTTCCCAGAGCTCCTTGTGTTGGTTGTCTCATTAGAAGATGGTGGATCCAAAACCAGGCTACCCCCAATAAGAAGGGAAAGGGTAGGTCTTAGGTGACACTCTTAGGTCATGAGAGAGAAAGGCCAAAGTGTAAAGAATTCAAATCAGTGGTGGGAACTAGGGTCTGGAACAATTCTTGAGCTGAAGGGTGGGTGTCTGCAGTAGCTGATTATTTAAATTTTGCAGGCTCAGGTAGAGCCCTGGAGCAGACATCCTCAATCTGACCAGTGTCCAGATCGTGAACAGACATCAAGTGCCCAATATTCTGCTCACTGATCTGTGGGCGCTATCACAGGACATGTCAAAAATTAAGTTGCTGCATGTGGAATCTAAAAAAAAAAAGCTAAACTCATACAAACAGAGAGTAGAATGGTGGTTGCCAGGGGCCAGGAGGTGGGGGAAACGGGGAGATGTCGGTCAAAGGGTACAGACTTTCAGTTACAAAATGAATAAGTTGTGGGGATCTGATATTCAGCACAGTGACTATAGTTAACGATACCATATTATATACTTGGAAGTTGCTAACAGAATAGATCTTAAATGTTGTCACCACACACACAGATTATAATTATGTGAGGTGACAGATGTGTTAACTAACCTCATTGGGGTAATCACTTTGCAATATGTACATGTATCAAATCATCACATTGTGCACCTTAAACTTACACAATGTTATACGTCAATTATACCTCAATAAAGCTGGGAAAAAAAAGTAAAACAAAATCAACTTGCTGCACAAAGCACACAAAAGGTATATCTACTCTAATGGAGGCAGCTGAAATAAACCCCTATTTAGCAGATGACAGAGGGATTTACTATTTTTTAAGATGATATTACTACATGGTGCATTGCTTCTCACTTAAAAGTGAATTAAGAAATAGATCTGTAGCCCAGCAAATAGGTTGATATAATGGATTTTGTCAAATAAATAAAGCTTTAGACTATATCTTGGGATCACCATGGATTCTATCCAATCTTTTAAACTGCCTACAAGATGCAATTCAAGTCAGTAAAGATGTATTGGCACCTACTCTGTGCCAGGCGTGTGCTGGGCACTAAAGATAAATGGAGGGGAGATTAAATCGTGTTAGCTTTTCTGTAATTATTAAGGCACCAACAAGGACTAAAATATTCTGAAAAGACTTGATGAAGAAAGATTAAAAGAAGAAAATGGAGAAGAAAAGACACGATATACTCACTGTAGACAAGAATCTCATTTCTATTTTTTCTCCACTGCACCTAGCAAAGTTCTGAGCCCTGCAGTTAGACAATAAATACTCGTCAAACTGAATTAACCAGAAAATTCAACTAATTAAAATACCCTTTCCCTTCCTATTTTCTCTTCTTCTTCTCTCCTCCTAGCATTTCAGCAATCTGAGACTTTATAAAACTACAAAGTGGTGGGATAAAAACTTAAACATTTGCCAAGAAAGCTTCCAAAGTACAGAAACTAGTTTGTCTCAGAGGTCAAAATTCAGCCTCGTGTCTTTTGGTACCTTTCCTAATTACAGGCTCCATTCTCTCCAGGGCTCAAGCGTCTCCTGCTACAGAGCCCTAAGTGGTACCCTGGAGCCTGAAAAACCGCTGCGCTGCCTGAGCGCCAGATGTGAGACTAGAGGATAATTTAGGCCCTGGGAAGCTCATCATTCTGTTTTCTTTTATTTATTTATTTTTTTTTCCCTTTTATTTTTTTTTTCTCTTAGTTGAGATGTTTCATTCTTTTATTTTGTTAAATTTTCTCTCCAGCAGTGTTGACTTTAACTACCCTGGTCAAATATGTCAGTTCATAATTACGTGGGAGATTCAGTGGAGATCAACGAGAATCAAAGAGATCAGCTTAGAAAATGAAAAACTAAGGGAAATGTATTTGCCATGTGAACACAGGACGTCGCGATGAAACACATCACTAACAAGTAGAAAAAGGGTCCAAATTTTAAATCAAATTCCTTTTTAGTTAATACATACATTCTATGTTCCCAGTATTGAGAGATTGGTTTTCTCTTTTACAAACTTCTTTAGGATAGCGTTTAATATTTATGAAAACGTATTTTATTGGAATAGTCAACAATCATTCTGGATAATAAAATAGCTGTTAGAAGAATCATGTTAATGTTTCCCCTTATTGGAGATGTGGACACGAAGTATGACTTTGGGGAAGTTAATTTAATTCAGTCAAATATGGCAGTATCTCTGTCCTCATGGAGTTTAAGGACTATGTTCAGAGACTGACAAGTCAATCACTAATAACAGTTCCATGTGGGAAGGGCTGTGATGGGGTGTACATGGGGTGCCCTGGGTGCTGGGGCTGGGCAGGTGGGTGGGCAGTGTGGGGTTAGGGGATGGTCAGAGAGACTTCTTGGGGAAGCTGATTCATGAGTCAAGTTCTGAACAAGTGAGACTAAGCAAAATGAAGAAAGGAAAGGAAAGGCAAGAGGGAACAGCAGTAAAAGAAATGAAGGTGTGAAAGGCATAGATTCTTTGAAGAAAATTAGAGTGCCTTAAGATCTTGGGATTCACCGTCTGAGAAGGGATGGGGTGATGCCCCGTTTTGCTTACTGAAGTTATTTGAAGCCCTTCTTGGGGTTTTTGATCTGATAGCTGCTTCCTCTACCAGAAATCCCTGGGCATGTGCATATAGTGAGTGTGTGCTGGGCTGTGCACACAGGAATGTGACAGGTGAGCCCATGTACGTAACAGTACTTATCATTTATTGAGCACTTTCTATACTCTGGGCAATAGGCAAAGTACTTTGCAAACATCTCAATTAACGCCCAGAACAACCCAAGATATCAGTCCTCAAGGAAATAGTTGGCTGAGAATGGTGAGTTCTTACTTAAGGTCACACAACTGGTGAGGAACAGGGCTTGCATAGTAACTCAGGCCTGTCTGACTGCGATGCTTGTGCTCTTAAGAACTAAGCTATTTTAAGTCTGAGAAGAACAAATCCTATGTTCTTAGTTATCCCACATTCATTTCTTTTTCCTCTCCATTTTTAGCTTTAAGGTCATTTCCAAATTCAGAGTCATTTAAACAACCATCCTCGTTTTTTCCTTTACTCACTCATCCAGGTCTAGCACTTTGTGATAATGTTGTTTGTATCAAGTTCCCAAAAAAAAACAAACTTTGCTTTTGTCTTTGTTTCAGAATAATTAACTTATTAGCAAGATGGCTATGACAGGCTTGATGTTAAAAAGTAATTAAAGAATGGAAACAGAATGGAGCTTGTGTAACAACTTACTAGCCATTGAGCCCTGTGGATAACTGAGCAATTTTGCCCCAGGTTTTAGGAAATATATAAATGAAGCCAGAAGGAAAAAGAAAATTATGAGAATGGAAATCTGATTTGTAATAATGGGATTTATATTTAGTCCATGGGCAGAGGAAGGAAATTAATATACAAATAGATAAAAACATCCCTTTAAATGCTTCTGAGGCTAAGTCTTTATGTGGATTTAACTGCTTCAACCATGAGGATGATTACTCCTCTTATTCCTCTGCTAAATTGATTAGATTTTTGACTAGAAGCAACATGTAGAAAAAGAGATTACTTGTCATCCATAAGCAATATCTACATTTTATTTGTTGAATTTTGAAGTGAATTATTTAGAAAAATAATTATATTGGCCATGTATCACTCAACCAACAATGCACTCAGCAAATTCAGAGTCAAGTGTAGTCCTGGGTTGATTCTGTTGAGTAAGTGTGGCATTGATGGATCTTTCAGGCGGTAGTTGAGGGGGGTGGCTAGAGAGGAAGGAGAGTGAGTCAGGGGACACAGATGCAGGATATGCCTCTATCTCATCCCATGGAAACTCATCCATGTGTGTCCTGGCTGCACCTTCTCCATCACTTTTTTTGTTTGTTTGAAGTTATTTTTTTAAATTATTCCTGTATCTTTTTTGTTTTCAGGTATACTGGAGATCCTAGAAGAAATCTTTCCTAGCCTCCTAAAGACATCAGTAATCAGAGGTTCTGTTCTACAAAGGTGTGACTTCACTCAAGGACAAAGTGAGCATTGCATCTGGAAAGCCAATTAGCCTCCATGCTGCCTCAAGCCACGTCTACTTCTCTTTATATTTTTACCCCTGCAACCAGG
Organism: Diceros bicornis minor; assembly: GCF_020826845.1. Classification (NCBI taxonomy): domain Eukaryota; kingdom Metazoa; phylum Chordata; class Mammalia; order Perissodactyla; family Rhinocerotidae; genus Diceros; species Diceros bicornis. The sequence goes on along the minus strand of NC_080743.1, from coordinate 14,821,115 downwards.
GGCATGGCGAACTTCCTCCTGAAGGGGATCGGAGTTGGTAAGCTTACCTAAGGTATAAAGAGTGCATAGTATTTGCAAAGCAATAGGCTCATCCAAAAGGTTATAGACAACGTTCCACTTGGTACACATAGGACAGGTCAAAGGAGACAAAGCCAACAAGAATCTGTTAGGATCCTCAGGGTAAAAGGCTGAGCCTGAGAAAAACAAAATTCATGCCAATTTCAAATCCAACCTTCAGGCTTATAGAATGAAGCAGCTTTGATCACACAAGTGCAAAGGCAGTACGTCAGCTTTTACAAAAAGACAAGGTGACTTTGCAGGACATCTAGAAAATCTATCACACCCCACAAGACCCCTTTGCTGCCACACAAAGCTCTGCCCTCATCCTAAAGAAGAGAATCCACCATTTCCCCAGAAGCATGGGGGACCAGTGCCATGCTCAGAACTCTGCCAGGATGTCTCTGATCTTCTTTCTTCTTTCCTTCAACTGCAATCCTTCATTGCAGCAACAGTTAGGGGAGAGGAGGGCCCTCATATTTACCTTTTTCCCCCCAACAGTGGATGAGGGGAGTATTATTCAGGGGACTTTAGATTTAAAGGTCACTTGTTGTGAGTATTCTTAGGTCCTATGTCTCTTAAAAGCTGTGAGTCACAATCGGTTTCTCTATTCCCTAGTAAATTCTTGAATTTGCAAGCTCATTAGGAGGTTCTCACGGTTGGTTTCCATGTACTCAATAAGCATTTACTGAGTACCTAACATTTTCTGTGGGTATAGTATACAGAGATGTTTTACTCTAGTATCACAGAATAGAATAGAGAGAATTGTGTTTTTCTCTCTTATGAATGTCCTCTCCCTGTTCAAGTAGGAACTTCCATTAAAGGTGAGTGAGAAAGCGACACTATTGAGTGTGGAAACTTTTGTTAATTCATTCATTAAAAAACACTTGGGGCCGGCCCGGTGGTGTAGTGGTTAAGTTCGCGAACTCCGCTTCGGCGGCCCGGGGTTTCGCAGGTTCGGATCCCAGGCTCGGACCTATGTACCGCTCATCAAGCCCTGCAATGGCGGCATCCCATATATAAAATAGAGGAAGATGGGCACAGATGTTAGCTCAGGGGCCAATCTTCCTCACAAAAAAACCCCAAACAAACAAACAAAACAATCCCACTTCTTGTGCACCTACTGTATGCCACGCACTGGAGGTTCAGTGCTCAGTAAAACAGGACTCTTGCCCTTAAACAGTTCACAGTCCAGTGATGGGGACATTCACTTGAACTCTAACATTCATACAGAATAAGGGCTGTCACAGAGCTATACAGAAATGTACAGCAGGAGATCAGAGGAGAAAGGAGAATTAATTGGTCTCAGAGAGGGAAGGGGGATTCAGAAGGATGTGTAGGGTGGGTGGGATTGGGTGGGATTGAGGATTAAAGAAAATGTTATAAAAGAGAGGGCATTTGAGCCCAAAATATTCACGACTCATAAATGTCCTCGTCTGGGTTTATGGCTGCCCCACCAGATCTAGTAAAGTTATTCTTCTTTATCTGACAACAATTTATGAATCAGAAAACACAGAGCCAGATCTACACTATTTTTTATCTGGCTGGAGAATTAGGTTTCTCAATGTCAACAATGAATTGTTTTGCTTTGACGGCAGGTAGCACTAAAGGGAAGTGATACAATGTAGAGCGAGACTCTCGAACTAGACCACTGGGATTCAAATCCTAGTCCAACCAGTACTAGATGTGTCACCTCAGAGGAGTTACTGATGCTCTCAGCCTCTTTCCTCATCCACAAAAACGTGATAACCATAGTGCCTACGTCATGTGGTTGTGGGTTGCTGAAAGGGTTAGGTAAGAGAATCTATCATTACCGTAGAGCTCGGCACATAGTAAGTCTCAAAGAGTGGTAGCGATGACTATTTGGGGGGAGTGGCAAATGGTTGTCAGTGTAGAATCACATTTTCTGGAAGCATTTAAAACGGGATCAATTCTCTTAAGTCCAAAATGATTTACATCTCTTTCTGACAACCTCCTAGGTCTCATCATTGCCTCTGCTTTTTAAAAATCTCCCTGGTTCACATTTATTTTATAAATACCATTATAACATTGATAAAGGAAATAAAAGCCACGATAACAACGTCACCCCAACCTGTGCCTCACTTTCACTTGTCCACAATCTCTTTTGGACCAAGCACAGTCATTAACCTAGAGGAGGTGCTCTGCAAGTGAATAAATGAATAAACAAACGAATTCTTATTTCAATGGTTCTGCCTCAAAAAGAAGTGTAACGTATTACAAAAGTCATGCCCTAAGAACTAGGCTAGATTTGTGTTTAACCCTGAAATCTGGTAATAACCGTAGTATCATAGAATGCTTTCCTGAATTTTAAAATATTTAAAAAGAAATCCCAGCACTGTTTCTTGGCTGGAAAGGCAAAATGGGAGATTGTGGGCAAAGTGGCGAATTTGGAACAAGAAACTATAGCAATGACATTAATACTAGATTGCTATAACGGGTTTCTGCGGACTATAAAAAACAATCCTTTGGCCACTAAAAGGCCATTTCCTTTTGGCATAAAGTCATGACCTACTTAGCTGTCTTGTCAGGAGAGTCAGAACCATTATTATGAACCTGCAGATTTGGGTTCTGTATTCGCCCAGTTGTGATTAACACAGCTGGATGAGAGCCCAGAGGCTGAACACAATCCCTTGGGCACGTATTGAAGAGAAATCAATATACGTTCTCTTTTGAAAATTCAGATACATAATTTTTAAAGATGTATAAGTAGCCAGATACTTATCTCACTTTAAGGTAACATTAGTATTCACTTAAAATGCGTTATTTAAAATTTTTCCTTAATACATGAAGCGAATTACAGAGGGATTTGGCATAATCAAGTCACTTATCTCATATATGACACAGGGCAAACCAGTAATTACTCTGAAGAAGAGCGAAGCAACTCATTAGAAAGACCCCAAATGTGTTAGAGGCTTTTTTCCCATAAGATTCATGAGATTTTGAGTTTGGAAACTTGCGCCTTGGAGGAAGGCTGAAAAATAACATCCATTTTAATCTCATGCCTTCCAATAATATTCACAGTGTATTTTTAACTACACCCAGGCCTAAACATAAACAACTAATTTAGAATGTATGATTATATATGTGCATATTCACTGGTTAATCTATCATATAGCAGAGACAAAGACTGGGAATCTTCCAGATGTTTCAACCACTCTGCAGGATCCAAGGATTCCAGAATTTCTAACCTTTATTCAAGGACGATCTTGGAGTCTACAATCTGTCCTTTTAGATGGAGGGAGATGCAGCTGTTAATTCCATTTTCTAAAAGGAAATCAAAGTCACTCTATGAAGCAATAAACGACCAGGATCAGTGGTTTCCAATATTTGGTTTTCCTCATTTATCTTACCTTCCTCATTTCTGAGCATTTGGTATAATGAAGAGGTTAAGAGTGTGGGTTCTCATATCATACCGGCCATGTGGCTCTGGAAAATGTACCCATCTCAGTTTCTAGCGGTGCAAAATGGGGTAGCAACAGTTCCTACCTGACAAAAATAATCCATGCATGGTGTCTGCACATGGCAACTGTTTTATAAATGCTAGTTATTATTACTATCTGGTACTTCAGCCTCTTTTCTGTAGCATTTATCCATGTGTTCATTCACCCATTATCTATTAATTAATCATCTGCTATGGACAGACACTGTGTGACATCAGTAGCCTGAGGACGTTTTTACATGAAGAAGGTGCTGAGAGATACAAATATATATACCAGGTAGGGACACCAACCCCAGCTGTTGTGAATGTTGGCTGCTAACAGCTCACCCCCGACCCTTTTCTGGAGGACTGCTCTTGGCTGATGAGTGCAACCTGGGAGCAGCCCCCGCCCCCTGGGCCATCTCTGTGCAATTCCCTCTATGGAGCTGCTGGTGAGATCAGGCTGGGGCTGGGCTGCTCCTGAAACCCTTTACTGGTGTCGGCCTTCATCCCCTGCCCTCTCCTGCGACCCTCCCTCCATGGCATGTGTCTTCTGAAAGCACTCCCTCAATAGACCCTCAGTGGCTGTGCTGTTACAGAAGCCAACCCAAGATAAAATGTGCCCATGTGTTATTTTTATAAAAAAGTTTGATAAAGCAGCTTTCAAGTAAATACACTAACCAAAAATTTCTAGAGCTTCTTTAAAATACATAGATAAAAATAATCTCTTGTTCTTCTAAAGTGATTGAACATGTACTTTTTAAGTATCCTTATTCAGGCTTCACTCTGCCTTTCTTTATTATCCTCACTTCTTTAAAACGTCCTCATCCTTAAACCTAAGAAATCATGTACTGTAATGGATGTAAAGTAAATAGAACAAAAATCTTATTTAAGAACTTTTAAAAACCCTTTTGAGATTTGTCTTTATTGCTCACATTCTTTCAAAACTGAAATAAAAGCTTTCTTATTTTTTGGATGGATTGGTGATTTTGATCATCTCCCTGGTCCAGTGTTTATTTCCATTGACTTTTTTTCTTTACTCATCACAAGTGGTCTGGGTTTGTCACTCTGTGTAGAAGGCTCTTAGCTTCACACGCTCTGAGCTGAAATGGGTTTCTCCACTCTCACCTAAGAATCCAAGTTAACAGTTTTATCAAGTGTTTACTGATACCAATCATGAGGCCACCCAAGATGTATACAGTAGTCTGCCAAAATCTAAGTTTCACGTAGTGAAAGGTGCTCTGGTCAAAACTTCCACAGCTTTGTTTTATAAACCATGACAAATACTGCAATTATGAACAATTATAGATGAATGCGTGGTATAGGCATTCACACTTTAGAGACTGTGCTACATCAAAGTAGCTTTTTTATGAAATTAAGCATAACTGATTGTAACTGGGTATGATAGTCAGACAAGAACAGAATGAACTTAACATTCTGGAAGTGTGCTATCGAACAGCTAATTATCCTTTATAGCTGGTGATACTTCCCCAAATCATCGAATCACAGAGTTAAAGCAGACTTTGAGTGTCCAGCTGAGGTCCTTCCTACTCCTGCACTCATGCAGACCCATGCTTGAAGTCTGCTGGCCAGGTAAACCATACTCTTCTAAAAAGGAATTTTAGAGAAACTGTGTTTTCAAAATAATAACAATTTGTTAAAATAGTAATAATTTGCAATTATTTTACCTCCTCAATTCCAAAATTCATTAGTAATCACACTGTCAATTTCTTTAAAAAGCTAAAATTGTCTTAATTTCCTCTATCTTCCTCTTTTGCGAAGTTTTCTTCTCTCTTCTCTCTAGACCCTCCTGTCACTTTTCTGTGCTTTACTTATGTAATTCGGTATTTCTGCTGTGCCAGGCAACCTCTGTGCCCCAGACAATGCTACTTTTTCTCCTTTCTTCTTTCCTATCAATGAGGCCCAGAAACCCTTCTGCGGTAGCCATAGATTTATCCACTTTCTTTCCCAGCGTTTGGAACGAGGATTTGCAAATATCTTTCCTACATGTTTTAAAATTGAATGTTACTATTCCTTCCCCATCTCCACCATTTTCTTCTCTCAGGCAGATGTGGTCTTGACTTTCACCAATAGTGTGTCATGTCAAAGTCATCCGCAGTCGCCCTCTGCAAACCTCAGAAAAGCATCCTTAGGCTATGGAGCTCAAATACATCGCAGCGCCCCCACGACGGTCCCTTGCAATTCAGGCTTTCGTTCAGTCAAAGAAATCAGGTACTGTAATCAATGCCATAAGTTTTACAGATCCTTAATTCGTTATTTGGTTATCATGAAGCCTTCTAGTTCTCCTTCCATGAGCTAGCTCCTCTTCATCCAGTCCTCCACTTTGCCTCTTCTACTCTCCTCCACATACCCTGATACTCTGAATTTGCTTCCTTAATTTGTGGTCTGTGACTCAGCCTGTCCAGTGAAACAGCAGCTCTTCCAGTCACCCCACCAGAAAGGACTTGCCACATCGCATTCTCCTTTTGGCCAAGTAGAGGAAGTTCAAGGCTGTAATCAATCTTCTTTTTTTAAATAGATCTCATCCTTCCCACACTTTGTTTTCAGTAGAGCATAATACTTCTCTTAAATGTCAGATTTTATGTAGCTGACAAGATTTTAAAAGTATTTCTCCCACATTTCATTCTAAATTATCATAGTTTCCCATACATGAGGAATGCTTAATGTGACAAAAAAAGGTAAGGTCCAGAATATTTTACATGGATTTTGGGGTACTCTGAGATGTTAAAGATTTGGCAGCACAGGCTCTGCCTGAATGCTGAGAACAGCTTACTGACAGAGAGAGGGGGCATGATTGGGGTGATGATAATTCAGAAGGGAGTATACATATTCCTTTGCTCCCTAAATGTAGCATTTAACAGGGACAGAGCGTCTGTGACTGTTGTTTCACTTTCCTTCTGTTTAATGACAGCCATCTGTTAATCTAGCAGCTTGACTGATAACATAAAGTATGTATGTCACTACGGAGACCTTTGAGGCTGGTCTGAATCAGCAATGAATGCCCAACACTTGTGATATTCTGTTTGCAGAGCTATGGAAGAAAAAAAATGTCATGGAGTGGAATAAGTGATATTCAAACCTTGAGTCTGCTAAAGTCCCATTTATATATATGTGCATGACAATGGAACGTTTAAACAATGTGGTTGTTATTGTGCCATTACGTCATAATAGATCAAGAAGCAGTAATGCTTGTTCTTGTTTAAAATAGCAGGATAATAAGAAAATAAATAGCTGAGAAATCAATATTAGAAGAAAGTACCCAGGTGGTGGTTTTAGCAGACAGTTTTAACCCAGAAATAATGGTTTATCTTGCTTTAAGCAAACTTTTCATGATGGAAAATCCAGTCATAAGTGAAAGATAAATGAGGGGATCATTATTTGCTTTTCAAGAGACTGAGTTGTTCCCTAAAAGTGCTACTAGTTAGACATCAGGTCCTGTTAATTCTCAGCAGAATGTAAGTAATTTTGAACAAGATGCAGGAGGCTTGTTCTGGCTCCATTCTGCTAATAACTTGAAATGTGATTTGAGATGCGTCTGGTCAAGTTTCTTCATCTATAAATGGAGACGTTCTGGGTCCAGTAAGTGGTTTCCAACTTGGGAGTCTCCCTGGGGTCTCAGAAAGCAATGATAAGCATCAACAAGTTACTTTTCTAGGTATTTTACATTTCAGAATGCCTAATGGAAATTGTAGTTATGTGTCACTTAACGACGGGGATATATTCTGAGAAATGTGTTGTTAGGTGATTTCGACATTGTGCAAACATCATAGAGTGTACTTACACAAACTTAGATAGTATAACCTATTACACACCTAGTTACATGGTACTAATTTTATGGGACCACCGTTGTATATGTGGTCTGTTGTTGATCGAAATGTCATTATGCAGCACATGACTGTACTTCTATCCACAAAGATGCTCTAAAAGCCAACTAAAACCTTGAGTTTCTTTGCTTGGTCTTGTTGACTTAGTAAAGTAACAGAGGTTAGCAAATGCTGATCAAAGGCTCTGATTGGCTGCAATGACGTTCTAGAAATTTCCAGTAAGAATTAGGATAAAATAATTTTTAAAGTTCCTTGGAGGTGAAAATATTATGAATACCTAAGTTTTTCCATCTTTAACATTCTAATATCCTTCCTTTCCATGGCCACTGCCATTACTATAGTTAAAATTGCTCTCATCTCATAGTAGGAATATCACAATAATTGCTTAATTCTTTGCCGACCTCTGGTCTGGTCTCTTGGTCACAGCGTCCCTCATACCACCACCAGGCCGATCTTGCTCCAAAATTCAGGGACTTATTATTTCCTACGAAATAAAGTCTACACTTGGCACGGCCTCTCCAGACTGCCCTTTCATAATTATTCTCACTCCACCCTCCTTTTTTCAATATAAATCTTATGCTGCTGCCATGCTGGTTTACTACCCAGTGTCAGCTGAATTGTGTCCCCTAAATTCATATGTTGAAATCCTAACCCCCAGTGCCTTAGAAGTGACTATAGCGAGAGATAGGGCCTTTAAAGAGGTAATTAAGTTAAAATGGGGTCATTAGGGTGGGCTCTAATCCAAAATGACTGATGTCCTCATAAGAAAAGGAGATTAGAGCCAGCCCTGATGGCCTAGTGGTTAAAGTTCAGTGTGCTCTGCTTTGGCAGCCTGGGTTCGGTTCCTGGGCGTGGAACTACACCACTCATCTGTCAGTGGCAATGCTGTGGTGGTGGCTCACATAGAAGAACTAGAAGGACCTACAACTAGAATATACAACAATGTACTGGGGCTTTGGGGAGGATAAAAAAAAGAGAGAGAGAGGAAGATTGGCAACAGATGGTAGCTCAGAGGGAATCTTTCCCAGCAAAAAAAAAAAAAAAAGAAGAGGAGATTAGGACACAGACAGCACAAACCGAGGGATGATCATGTGAAAACAAAGTGAGAAGGTGGCCATTTACAAGCCAAGAGAGAGGTCTCAGAAGAAACCAAACCTGCTGACACCTTGATCTTGGACTGGTAGCCTCCAAAACTATGAGAAAACAAATTTCTGTCATTTAAGCCACCCAGGCTATGGTATTCTGTTATGGCAGCCCTAGCACACTAAGACACTCTCTACCTCACAATCACTTCCTAGCTGCCTGCCTCTGTTCCCATGTACTTCCTGTGATCTCCACTGGAAAGTCCTCCAGGCTCTTCCACTTACTCACATGTTCTTCTTAACACTCAACTCTACCCCCTCTCCGTGAACTCAACTCTACCCCCTCTCCGTGAACTCAGCTCTACCCCCTCTCCGTGAACTCAGCTCTACCCCCTCTCCGTGAACTCAACTCTACCCCCTCTCCGTGAACTCAACTCTAACCCCTCTCCATGAACTGAAGCCCACGGCATATCATCTCCTCTCTGAAGTCCTGAGATATTACCAGTCTGTCACTCTTGTTTAGTATTTGGATATGCTGCCTTACAACATTGTCATCCTGAATGAACCACAGACTCATGGAAGGAATGGACTGTCTTGCAATTCTCTATATTCCTCTACAGAGCCTAAAATAATTTATTGGGCTTACTAAAAGTCTCAAAGATAATTAATATTGATTGATTTATATAAATTAATCTACACATATTGCTAGGAACCTGGCTAGTATATAAGCAAGATTATGACTATTCCAAGTCTTTTTGTTAATTTAAGAATAATTACACCAAAGTCATACATCCACAGAGTTAAAAAGAAAAAGAATATGTTATTGAAAGGCTTAATGAGAAATAGCACTCTACTCTCTCCTGCAGGCAAAACACATTTTTATTTTAGCTGTTTCATCTGGAAGTTATTGTCATGATAAATAATATACTTTTACTGCTATTTCTTGATTTCTCAATTTTAGGCTTTCTCTCTTATACCACTTTCCACCTCCTATTGTTATGATCTCCCAATAATATTGTATCACTATTTTCCATTAAATAATTAATGCTCTTTCATGCATCCTGCTCCTGTTCTGTGGCGACACTATTTTCTCCTATCACTCTGAAGATGTAACTAGAAGGTTATTAATGTTTTCTCTCATTTCCTGCATATTTCCATGTTTTCCAGGTTCGTATTGCACCCACTTTCATTCTGGAAGCTTTCCTCAAAAATCTTTTTGGTCGACCAGGCATATTTATGAATGAGGCCATTTTGCCGAGAGACCTCTCAAATGTCAGAAAGCATTTCATCGGGGCCCATCAGTTTCTCCAGAGAGGTATGACTGATGTCCTGCCAGAGGACAGGACTTGACACTGGTGCTGTGCACAGCGCAGGGCGGGGGCCATGGTCGGATGGCCTTGTGGGCAGGCTCTCAATTCAGCCTAAATCTCATCTTGGCTGCTGTAATAGGTGTTATGGGCTGAATTGTGTCCCCCTAAAATTCATATGTTGAAGTCCTTAACCCACAGTACCTCAGACTAGGACTGCACTTAGAGTTAGGGTCTTTAAAGAGGTAATTAAGTTAAAATGAGGTCTTATGGCTGACCCCTATTCCAATATGACTGGTCCCTGTAAGAAATGGAGATTAGGACACAGATGACACAAAAGGAAGACCACGTGAAGACCCAGAGAAGGTGGCCATCTGCAGGCCAAGGAGAGAAGTCTCAGAAGAAACTAACCCTGCCGATGCCTTGATCTTGGCCTCCAGAACTGTGAGCTCTACGTTCTCCAGAACTACAGAAAATAAAATCTGTGAGAAATTTACATAAATAAATTTCTGCTGTGTAAGCTGCCCAGTCTGTGGTACGTTGTTACGGCAGCCCTAGCACACTGATACACTTGGTGTTTCTGCATCTTGAGTGTTTCTTGGTTAATTTATATGTAGGAGAGCCCTCAAAATTCTTCCGAGGGGAATGGGCCTGAGTAACAGTGTTCTGTACGCGGGTATCGGAGGGGAGGAGCCAACTCTTCTGTACACTATTTTTCAACAAATGTCTGTCATTGGTGCTGAGCCTTGTCCTTATGTTAAGCCATACCTGGTGTATCCAAATCCTGATCCTCTCCAAGGCTTTGCATTTTCCCTTGTTCCATTTAAAATGTTTCCGTTTTAAACTGTGTCTTCCTTCTCCCCTGTTAAATCAGTCACTCGTATCCCATCTGCCTCTGTCTTCCAAAAATTTAGTAGACTCTTATTCATGGACGGCCTCTCTTGTTATCATTGTCCTTGCACTTTGTACATTTAAGAAAAAATTCCTTTATCATCATGTTAGTGGGCTCTTGGGAGGGAGAGGAAATAAATATGAGTGGGTCATCTAGCCACTCTTAATCTGACTCAAATCTTTACTTAATATTAAAAACTGGAAATAAAAGCCATTTCCAATAAAATACTTAAAAGCTGGATTTAGATATAGTAATAATAATGTCTTACTTCTGATTAAAAATATCATTTACAATTGGATCTTAAATTCTATGCTTTCATCTTATGTTTTTTTATAGTTTATTTCAGGATTTAAAACTGAATAAATAATAGCTATAGCATGTTAAAATAGGGCATAATTCTGAACCAAATTTGATCTCATTTATAAATGATATAGTTAAGACAGCAGAAATTACAGAGCAACAGATATTTAGAGCAGTTTTACTATAATATGAATTAACTTATGCATTATAACATTTTAATGACATGGATCATAGTACCAGGAATAAAGATTATATTCACGAAAATCTTGATTAATCGGTTGCTATTAGGTGGAAGGGCTGCTCAGGACAGGGCAGTTGAGCTCTGGTGTCAGTGACATTTTGGATAATCTGTTTTCAAAAAGTTAAACTGAGACTTTACAATGTGTGAATGTGTGTTTCCATTTTTGTCCTCTCCCCCTGCTCTGACCCCCAGTAGTGGATGTTGGGACCAAATTTTACCCAGTTAGGCATCAAATTCCCAGTTAGGCATCAAATTCCCTGTCTATTTAATATTTATTTATTTATTTGGTGTGTGTGTGTGAGGAAGATCAGCCCTGAGCTAACATCCATGCCAATCCTCCTCTTTTTGCTGAGGAAGACTGGCCCTGAGCTAACATCCGTGCCCATCTTCCTCCACTTTATATGGGATGCCACCACAACATGGCTTGACAAGTGGTGCGTGGGTGCGCGCCCGGGATCCAAACCTGGGCCGCCAGCAGCGGAGCGCGCGCACTTAACCGCTACGCCATGGGGCCAGTCCAGAATTCCTTGTCTATTAAGCAGCCTCTAGACTTTGTTTTCTCTTCTGAATTATGTGACATTAATTAGGTCATTAGAGGATTCTGATTCCATTTCTCGACTGGTTGCCTTTTACAGGAATATGTGAAGTGCCAACATTTTTTGCATAAACAGTTGCTAAGGAAGGAGTGTAAAATGGTGATAGTCATTATGGATTCCTTAATAGGTCTATTATCGCTAACCCCCTGAGAGAATTACTATTTGATTTTATATTTACATTCTGTATAAGTCTTTGGCAAAATACTGCCTTCGTAAGTTAAAGTTAATTTAAAAAATTGTATTTTCAAATGTTACAGAAAGATAAATACAGAGATATTCAACCTAAAACTGCAAGTATTTCTCTGTCTTTATGACCCAATTTGAATGTGTTTACATAGTTTTTTGGCATATTTTTAATATATAATCAGTGTGTTAGCACATTTTGTATTCTTTTCCACTGTTACGCATGGATCCAGTACAGTTCGCAGTGCTTAGCGTTCACCCACTCATTCAGTCCCCAACACCCCTGTGAAGTAGGTACTATGTCCTCCCCATTTTACAGATGAGGAAATTGAGGAATAGAGAGTTGGAGAGTTTAACCTGACTGTTCTACATCTAGTAAGGGGCAGAGCCTGGACTCGCATCCAGGCAATTGGTTTCCACTATGCTATACTTCCTCTCCTTCCACGAGTACCAAATAATCCGTAGTCCTGATAGTCACTAAAATGTTATTATTTGTAGTAGTAGTGCCATCATTGCATAATCGTAGAAGTATTGCTGCATAAAAGAGGTGTGCTCATTTTGGTAGATGTTGTTATATATTTTGAATTGGCTTCCATAGTGAATATTGGCCATTGGGTTATTCTAGTTTCCCTAAGCGTCACACAGAGTAATACAAGAAGGTTCCCTATTTCTTTTCTTCCTTTTCCTTTTCCTGTTTTCTCTTCTTTCTTTGTTTTTCTTTTGCATTGTTTCAGAATCAGCATGGTGTGGTAGAAAGAGCTTGGATGAACCAAGATTTGAATCTCTCTGAACCAGGTGATTTATTTAAGTTTTCTGGGTTTCAGTTTCCCCATCTTTAAAACTCAGTCAGTAATATCCACCTGTAAGTATTTTAGCAAGGATGTGAAATAGTATCTGTAAAGAGTCTCGTGCAGTGCTTACTTAAGCAAGTTCTCAGTATAGTAGCTATAATAATTATCATCATTACATAGTCCTAGAAATATTGCTGCATGAAAAGGATATGCTCATTTTGAAAGATCTTGTTATATAGTTTCAACTATCTTTCATAATGATAGTATGAAATTTACGTTGCTGCCTGCAATTTATGAGTATACTCTATAGCTCTGTCAATGTTGAACTCCATTGTTTTTGATAATTTAAATAGTTGTGAAGTGGCACTGAATGTTTTGGTTAATTAATATTTCCTTGATTACCAGCCAAGTGTGAACATTTTTTTCTAAATGATATCTATTCAAGCCTGTCTGTACAATGAGGGCCTGTTATCGTACTTATAGCTTTCTTCAAATGCGAAATTTAGATGTGAAGATAACTATCACATTTATGTTGGTTTCATTATATCTCTAGTATAACATATTTTTTAATATTTCAGTAATAAAATTCATCTACTTATTATTTCTTATATTGCTCCAAATGTAAAGGGAAATATATTTACTTTCAGAATTTTAGCAATTATACCACTGCATTTTTTTCCTAAAAACCCTACATATTTAGCTGTTTCATTAAGCTGGAGTTTATTGTGGTCTTTGGAATAACATTTGAGTTGAACTGGTTTTTCTTTATACTGACGACTGTTCATTCCCCAGGGCATTACCACCATTTAAAAACATTTGGTTTAACACATACCTATATTTTGCATTTTCAGTCATTTTATTAAGTTCTTAACGTTTTGATATTACATTTTGATATTCTGCCTGGAATTGAACTTACTTTGAGTCTTCTTAAACATTACAGTCAGGAGCAAGGCTTATGTTGCCTTTCATTCATACTGGTCTTTATTTTTCCCATTAAGCTTTGGTAATTTTGTTTGTTCAGTGCTAGAGAATGCCATATTAGCTTAAGTAGCAGATATTTATTATTTTCATTGATACAGTAAGTGGGATCCCTTTTTTCTTCATTATTTCTCATTTTATGATCAGTCACTTCACTAAATTTTCTAATAGCTTGTTATGGACTGATTGCGTCCTCCACCCACATTCCCTAACTCCCAATGTGACTAGGGAGGTACTTAAGGTTACATGAGGTTGTAGGGGTGGGGCCCTAATCTGATAGGACTAGTGCCCTTATAAGAAGAGGAAGAGACACCAGAGATGTCTCTCTCTCTGCCATGTTAGGACACAGAGAGAAAGTGCCATCTATAAGCCAGGAAGAGAGCTCTCACCAGAAACCAACCCTGATGGCACCTTGATCTTGGACTGCCAGCCTCCAGAATTGTGAGAAAATAAACTTGTGTTGTTTAAGCCACGTAGTCTCTGATATTTTGTTATGGCAGCCCAAGCAGACTAATACATAGCTTTTAGTTTAGTAGCCTGGATTTTCTAGCTATAAATAGTTTGCAATGGTGATATTTTTCTTTCTTTATTCCTCTACTGAGGAATTTTTTTTTTGACTTATTACAACGGTAGGAATCTAATAATGTAGAAAACTCAAGTACAATGAAGTTAATGCTCGTTTTGTCTGGAAATGTCTGTTATATGTCTTTGTTAAGTGTAGTATCTCTTAATTTTAAGTAAATCTTATTACAAAAGAATCATTTTATGCTTAAACTTTCACTTTTCAAAAAATCCAGACAGATGTACATTTCTATCAAATGTCTTCTTGAGCAAGCTATTCATATGTTCATCATGATTTTTTTCTCATCATGCTGTTGATATTTATCATAATAATGCTTTTTCTCATTTGGTACAAGAGTTGTTCTAGGGATAAGCATTACTTAGTTATGGCAAATGAACTGATGAACATATTCATTTATTCTCTTTGCATTTCTTTTACTTAGGCTTACAAGTGGGTTGACTGCAAAGGAGTTTTACTTTTAGCAATAAACTTGGCAAAATTCAGGGTCAGGATGACAGGTGCCTCAAGAATCCTGTGATGCTGGCTGAGGAAGTATTATTGCTACTATTAACAATAATATCACACCATTATAGGATTTGAGGGCTGGAAGATCCCTTAGAGAACATCTGGTGTCCAATGTTAACTCCTGGTTAACAGTTGAAGAAACTGAGGCCCCAAAATGTGAATGACTTGTCAAAAGCCCATACATAGCTGGTGGCATAAGATGAATTAAAAACATATAAAAAATGTGTTGTAAGCCCTTAGAAGGGATAGCAATATGGAAGTCAAATAGTCATTACCATCATTTGCCCCAGTCTCGCACTTAGTGCACAATCTCTAAGCACAGACAAAAGAATGGTTAAAGGATTAGGAAATGGGTCTTATGAGGAAATTGAAAGGGAATTGTGTTCATTTAGTTTATGGGAGGGAAACATTGAAAGGCCTTAATATCATTTTCATGCAAAAAAAGGAATCCCTAGTGGAAGGAATGCCTGAAAATCGGTTTTATAAAGTTCCTGGAGGAACTGCGGGGTGAAAACTGACGCCTGAGATGTGCAGGCAGCGCAGCGCTCGCCTTCCACCAGTCCAGCCTCTCCCTGCACTGGGGGGTGGAGGGGTCAGTGTGCACATGGTGGGGGAGGCCCAGTGAACGGGCCCTGAAATTTAATAATCGAGCTTAAGTATTTCTCATAAATTTATTACTTTGCTTAATTTAACACTATCTCGTGTTCTCACTAAGGTTGTTCCCACATCAACATGGAATTTATTTTGCTTCATAAGATGTTAGTTACTTTTGGATAATAACGTGTTTCTAGAGTTTAGCTGAATACATACAACAGGGAATGCTGAGTGTTCTAGATGATAGCAATCAGAGCATATTGGTAAAGATAAGATAAAGTTACCTGGGAACCCCAAAATTTTATGAGCTGAAGAAAGATTGTTCAGAATTCCTCATGTTCAGAATTCTGTTAAGCAAACCTCTGTGAAGTCAAGGATGCCATCCTGTTGAGGACTCAGGAAAGACCTATTTTGTAACTGCCTGTTTGAGTATCTGTCTTGCCCTCCTGTACATGATGTCTTTGAAAGCAGGGACCGTGGCTTGTTCTTTGTAGCCTCTGGTGCTGAGAACAGCATCTTGTTCAAAGCCGGCTCGAGTTAAATATTGGTTGAAGAAATAAACGGACGACTGGAATCTGGGCTAAACTGAAACTCTTGCTTAAGAAAGAGAATTTACTCATGTTCTGAGAGGCCTTGAACCTTAAAGCATTAATAGTATTAAATTGAAAAGTGGAGTTAGGAATTTAAGTCTCACCTCTTCCACATCTCCTCCTCAGTCTAAACTCTGTGCCACGGAGCCATAATAAAGCTGTTGTTTCCAGACCGTGCCACGCTGTGTAACCTCCGTCGTCTCACTGGCTGGAATGCCTTGGTTTCCATTCTTCATCCAGCTAATTCCTATTTTTCCTCCAGCTAATTCCTATTTTTCCTCATAACTCAGCTCAGGGCACCTCCTCCTGGAGCCTTTCCCTGACCTTACTTGGCGCTGTCTCTGCGGCACACCTCTATCTTGACAGCACTGGGGACTCGGTACTGTTGCCTTACCTGACTGTCCCCAGCACTAGTCTGTGCTTTCTTTGAGGGTGGGGACCATGTCTTAACCATGTCTATGCCCAGCGCTCAGCACGGTGCCTGGTACAGCAGAGGCGCTCAATAAATGCTTGCCGATTAAATGAGGAAGTGGGCTCACAGTTTTCCACTGGGGCTTGACACAAAGTGTTATATATAGTAACTATTTGAGGAACCAACTGAACATCCTCCAGTGAGTAAAAGCAGGAGGTGGTAGAGAGCAGCTGGCCAGAAGTGCAGGCTCCAGAGTCAGTCACTGGTTCTAGACTTGGCTCGTCACCTACTAGTTGCGTGACCTTAAGCAGTTATACGCTGTCTCCAAACCTCAGTTTCTAGTCCATAAAACCAGTGACAACAATAGTGCCGACAACGACGCGGGGGGGGTGGTTTGGGAGCACTGGCTGTAAAGCACTTAGCACAGGGTGGTAACTATGCTCAGCAAACGCTTTTAAATGTGAGCTGTTATTACCACGAAGTGAAGCGCTGCGAGCGCTAGGCTTGGGCTGCGCCTGGTACTGCACTTTCCTTCCAACCCCGGGGGCTGAGGCGTGGTGCACTCAGCAGTTCTCTTCGCCATCCCAGCCCTGTTGGGGAGGACGCCAGACAGGAGCTGCATGCTTGCAGCCACCACATCTCAGCTGGCTTATTCAGCACGTGCCTTCTGAACAGTTTCAAACACTCTTTACTCTGTGGGCTCAACGGGAACCTTCAGGATGCTGTCATTAATAATTATTAGTTCCTTGGAACCCTGCAAGCTGTTGACGTGCTACAGAAACAGAAAACCCAGTCTTTTTACTCTACTGGCTTTTAAGGCCTGTGTGAAATGCATACTTTAAGCACTGACCCAGATCAGTCATTTACGTCTCTTAGATTCACAGCGTATACAAGTTACAATCTGCGAAACGCTATGCAACAAAAGCATGGGGATCAAATAGCACTAACAACGTCTACTATTTCTCTTGTTTCTGTACCCTACATTTATTTTGTTTTCAAATTTCAACGTGGACACCTTGTCTATTCTTTAAAGACACACACGCCCTGCTTACACCCAAATATCCTAGTTACAGAGTTAAGGAAGCCACTAAGTCATAAATTCATGACAACGAACATGCTCCTCCATCCTCAAATTTACTACATTTGCAGGGTCTCCTACTGCCACGACGAAGATTGTTTGGATCACTAGGAATAAAAGACCCTAAATGTGATGCTCAGTGGCCCTTTAAGTCTGTGCAGGTTACCAGCCCTTGGGAATCTCTGATGCTAATCTGCAGGGTTCCTAAATCCAAAGGACAAATAACCCTGCTGTCAGCAGAGAAAGGAAGCAAGAGCAAGAGCTTCTCCCTCTCAGGGGTCTGTGATAATGATGATGACTAATGCTCTTTGCAAACCACAGTGGGCAAGGCTCCAGAGAGAGTGCTGAAGACGCCAACTGCATCCACTGCAAGTGGGGCCCTTATCTAGAAGGGAGATGGCCACTGGAGGCTTTCCGCCAGGGCTCACCCAGAGCTCGGGATCTCTGCCATACATTGCTCCTTCCTATTTAATCACTGGGCCTTCTGATGCTGGATCGCCCTAGATCCACCAAGGTCAAAGGGCACACGACATGTTCAGACTACAAGACTGTGGGACAAGGCGGCATAGGTGGTCGAGACTGGGGAGCAAAATTAAGAAACATGGTTTTTACAGAGTAGGAACACAGTATGTTCTCTCTTGTGCCCTCTGTGGTGTGTTTTTGCCCAGACCTCCCAAGATTGTGAAAGCATGTCCATCCCATACAGAGCAGCTGGAACAATAACCCGCCTCAAACACTGTTTATCGTACCTCTTCTCTGTTCAAATCGATGGCAGTGTGCTGTCCTAAGATACCTAAAACTCACCTTAGCCTAGAGATCCTATATACTTCTGACACTTCAATTGCATTAACCCTAGTCATTGTTGCCATAACAGCTCCACTATCTTCCCTAGAAAGCTTCCTCATTTTGCATACTTTTTCACATACCCTTTCTTCAGTTCATATGATGACTTCTCCCCAATCTCTTCATCAATCCAATCTTGTATTAATATACATTTTAATTAATCCGACTCTACCGTCAAACACTATTATACTGTTTCACACGCAGTATAAGGACTTTACAACAGTATATTCCCAATTTGTCCCTCTCACCCTTTGTGCTCATATGTTTCATGTTTTTTTTACATTTTATAATTTATATTGATGTACATTTTGCTTTTACATATGCCATAAACACAAAATACATATCTATTGGTTTTTCTTTAGACAGTTTTCTTTTTGAGTAATTAAAAATTTAAAAAGGTGACTTTTCCTTTACCTTCATTTATTGCATTTCAAGCTCTCTTTATTTCTTTGTGTGGATTTAAGTTTCTGTCTGATGTCATACTCCTTCATCTGAAGAATTTCCTTTAACATTTCTTGTATTGTAGGTCTGCCGGCAATGAATTCTCTCAGCGTTGATTTGTCTGAGGAAGTCTTGATTTCTTCATTTTCGAAAGGTATTTTCACTGGGCACAGAATTCTTTGTTGACCCTTTTTTCATGTCAGCACTTTAAAGATGTTACTTCACTGTCTTCTGGCGTACAAGTTTTCTGACAAGAAGTGTGCCAGGAATCTTATCTTTGTTCCTCTGTATATAGTGTGCCTTTTTTCTTTGGCGGCCTTCAAGATTTTCTCTTTATCTCATTTGCAACACTTTGATTATCATATGCTTAGATGTTTTGTTTGTTTTTGCATTTACCCTGCTTGGTGTTCTCTGAGCTCCTTATATCAGTGGTTTGGTGTCTATCATTAATTTTTGGAAAATTGTTTCTTCAATTTAAATGAAATTTAAATTTTTTCCACCCTATTTTCTCTTCTCTCCCTTCAGAGAATCCAAAGATATGTATGTTAATTTTTTTGGTATGCTCAGTTCTGGTCGTTTTTTCTTTTTTTACTTTGTCCCCGCTCTGTGTTTCAGTTTGGGTAATTTCTATGGACTTGTCTTGAAGTTTTCTGATTCTTTCCTTGGCTGTGTTGAATAAAATTGTTTTGTGACTTTTAGACAAAGAACTTAATAAAACAACATGATGAGTGCTATCAAGCAGGTATTTACAAGTTGCTGTAGGGAACAAAGGAGGAAGGTCTCATGGGGATTGTGACATTCAAGATAAGCCTTAAAGAATGAGTGGGAATTCTCCAAGGGTAAAAGATGTGCAAACTCACATCTTTTACAAAAGCACAGAGGTGTGAAACTGTATCCCCCACTCATGGAACCACTAGTATTTCAGTAGAATCAAAAAGAAACATGGTAGAGTAGCCCTGAGTTCCTGCTAGGGAATCCTCACTTTATTCAAGAGGTAACAGGGAAGCAAAGCAGGATTTTAAGCAGTTGAGTGACATGATCATACATATCACCCATGAAGCATGTGGATATTGTCTGGAAGGGACTGGCTTGAGAAAAGGGAAAGCAGTGAGTTATTGTAGCAATGCCAGCAAAAAGGCATGGGAGGAGGGGGCTAACTGAAGAGGTAGGAGCAGGAATACAGAATGTAGAGAAAGGCCCATCTGAAGGGATACCTTGAAGTTAGGATGATGAGAACTTGGCCACTGATTGGACATACGGGTAAGCGGGGTTGGGGGGTGTCCAGGGTGACCGAGGTTTTGACATGGTTCCTTAGGAGATGGTGTTGACATTTAGGGAGGTAAGGAATGCAGGGAAGAAGCATGTTTGGGGAAGGGCAGAAATTGTAAATTCAGTCTTGGACAGGTTGTGTTAAATTGTCCATGGGACATCAAGTAGGGCGGACCCCACTCTCAGGGCATCTGATATAGGGGTTTGGATCTCCCACAGAGTATGAGGAGAAGGGAGGAGGGTCAAGAGAGAAACCAAGAATGACAACATAAAATCTGAGAGGAGAACAGAGCCCATAAAAGACGAGGAGAGGACATTCTCCATTCTTTTGGAGCAAGTGATTGTCCCATTACTTTGCATACTCAAGTAGGGTGATATAATTGCTTGTTTCAGCTTTATTACAGAGCAATGCTATTTAATAGTACCACTTAAAGAAAGTGGGACTCCTATTTATTTCTCATTTTATCCATATCTTTTACTTTGGCTTACATTGTGCAACCTTTCTAGTAAATACAACACCAAAATACCAGTGATTCTTTTTGAAAACCAAAGAGAAAACAAATCAAAGAGAAGACGCATAGGAATAGCTACATGCACCACTGATCAAGCTGCCAATAATAAAAAAAAGCAAAACAGGTTTTTTTTCTGGCACTGAATTTTCACTTTTTAGCTTGGTTTTATACCAACTGTAGGCTACCTTTCCCCAGCTGCTCGGAAGTGAGCACCATCAGAGCCTGCCTCAGACTACCTGCCCGCCCTCTTGATTTGTGTTAAGTGAGGATGAGGGAAGAAGGATGGAGTCTGAACTGTGCGGCTGGAGACTCTAAATCAAATTATTGCCATGTTCCCTAATTACTCTTCAGTGTCTGGAGTCTCAAGTGACATAAGCCAGTGGTGCCCTCTTTGAGTTTTCATGCAGTGCCAGAAGTCTGAGGCTGTGGCGAATGTGTTGAACACTGCAGCATGACTGTTGCCATTATTTTTTCCATCAGAAACTGAGAAACATTTGAAAAATTAAACATTAGCTCTTATACAAATCTCTCATAACTAAAACTCATAGCTCTTGGCAGTTGACAATACATTTGCACCTCTATTCTCTCACTTGAGCACCACAGCAACCTAGTGAAACAGATATTAATGTAATCTGTTTCCAAAGATGAGAGGACAGGTTCAGAAATTAAGTCATTAGGTCACACATACGTGTGACAGGGCTGAGAGTCAATCTCAAGCTGTCAAGTTCCAAACCATGATCTTTTCTTACACGACACCGTCTCCCTATGGAAGCAGCACTTTAGATCTGCTTGATTACTGCAGCATCTCCGAAGAGCTGCATTTCATCGTGTGGGCATAGGAAGAAAGTGGCTTGTGCGGCATTAAGATGGTTCAGTGGGATCCAGTTTCCCAGTCCTACAGATTATCTACTGCACAATACCCCCAGACAGGGCCTAGGAAGCAACCCTGAGGAAGAGCTGAGAATTCAGTCCATTAAAATATTTGTGACCTACAGACATTGTAAAAAAAAAAAATCTCTTCTCATATTGAACAAAACAGGAGCAGAGTGCGGATGGGGCACGGAGCATCAACACTCTAGGGAAGGCCAGTTCTAAGGCTGTTCTCTCTCATTTCCACTGGCTCCACTGTTATTTCTTTTAGCGTGGGATAGCAGATCTCCAGCACACAAGCTGTCATCTCCTTTTCCTGCATTTATGGCAGACACTGCTAGGCGACCAAGACACTCCTTCTGATAGAGCGCCAGTTGCTCACCTGCCTCAGCACAGCATCTAGGTGGGCCACTGCTCAAGTTCCATATGCCAGACAAAATATTTTGGCATTCCTGCTTTAGGGCAATGATCTGAACTGCTTTGTGTTACATCGTAGCACCATGAGCACATGGTTTTGACCTGGCTTGAATCTCTTTAGCTGCATGACCTTGGCCAAATACTTCCAAGTCTCTCTCTAGCCTCAGTTTCCTCATTTATAAAACGGGGACTAACACCTTAAAGTACACTGTTACTGAGAGGACTAAATGAAATAACAAATATAGGTCACTTAGCTCACTGCCTGGTTCATAATAAGCACAGAGTAAAGAGTAACCTTGTTATTGATATTACAGAAGGCCCATGTTAAAAGGAAGAGTGATTAATTTTATGAGTTTGATAAGAATGCACTTACTAATATCATAAAATTGAGAAATCAGATAAACTTAGTGAACATGAAAATAACGTATTAACTGCTTTTCCAATGATATCTTTTAGATCTCTCTATTACATATTACTCCTTAAAATAAACCTGTACTTAATGGAAAATGAGTCTCAAGAATAAAGCCTATTTGGAAAGGATATTGCTAAACCTGATCTTGTGGCTTCCTTCTCTTGGTTCTTAAAAAAAGCATTACCTCAACTGCCATAAAAGAACTGAACTGAAATGCAATAGGGAACTTTAACCCAAAAGGAAATTCTTATTTGGGAGGATTTCATGATAACTACTTAGAGAATTAATTGGTCACTTTACTATCAAGCCAAGTAAAAGAGAAAGAATAAAAGCGAGCTCAAGGGCATTTTGCCTGGCTAAGAAAACAAAGCTGGGTACTGCTCGAGGACAAGCCTCCCACAGCTTTTCTGGAGTGGTTTGGGTTTTGAAGGAGATTTGCATACTCAAATCTTATGAGATCGTACTGAAAATGGTAGGCAAACAAGAGGCTAAAACTAAATTCTATATTTCTGGTACAAGCTTTGCTAAAGAAACTGAGACACCAATCTAATTTCAGGTGACTCTCTACCGACTCTGAGCTAGAACTCATTCAGTTGGAAAATGATGATGTTCTATCTAAACGGAAATCTCCAAAATGACACATTTACTCAACACGTGTATTTTATAGGCTGAGAAACATAGATATATTTTCTTGGGCAATTTTTGATGTTATTTAGAATAATATTTTTATATAGATTTTCTGATATACTGATCACAGTGTAACGTTTAAGATTTACAAGTTACTTTTATTTTTTTTTATTTTTTATTTTTTGTGAGGAAGATCAGCCCTGAGCTAACATCCATGCCAATCCTCTTCTTTTGCTCTGAGCTAACATCTATTGCCAATCCTCCTCCTTTTTTTCCCCAAAGCCCCAGTAGATAGTTGTATGTCGTAGTTGCGCATCCTTCTAGTTGCTGTATGTGGCACGCGGCCTCAGCATGGCTGGAGAAGCGGTGCGTCGGTGCGCGCCCTGGGATCTGAACCCGGGCTGCCAGTAGCGGAGCGTGCACACTTAACTGCTAAGCCACGGGGCCTGCCCCAAGTTACTTTTAAAATAGAGAATATACTCACTTCTTCAAAAGCATTTACAATTTACTTCAGGGAGAACGTGAATAAATTTTGAATAATGATCTGGCAATTGGATGACCATCTGTTAAGGATGTGTATTCAATCATATGTTTATTCATTTACTCGCTCTTTAAATCAACAAATATTACTGTGTCACTATATGTTAGGTGTGGGATTATAATGATGGATAAGATGGAGGCTCTCTCCTCAAGGAACCTATAGTAATAGGCTCGAGAAGACAAATTCTCTATTGAATGAAAGGTTACACTAAATGGCATCTAAGATCTCTTTCTTCTTTAAGTTTATGCCTCAGCTATAAAAAATTTTTAAAAAATGATAGTGCTCAATGCTGATAGAGTGCAATGAGGTGGGAATTCTTCATACATAACTGGTGGAAGTATAAACTATTACCAGCTTATTGTGGAAAGTAAGTTTGCAGGATGTATCAAGTCTAAAAAAAACCCATAAATTTTACTTCTTGGAAATAATTCTGAAAAAATAATTAAAAGTGTGACATGTATAAACAAACGCACTTGTTGCTTCTTTATAATGGTAAAAACTTGGGGAAAAAAATGGCTAAGAAAATTAGATCCCTACAATAGAATAGAAGGCAGCCCTAAAATGATGTTTATGTGGAATTTTTAACTGGTAAATGCTCATGCTAAAATTCTCAGAACAAAAATTGGGCATTTAATTATATACAAGATGCCTTCATCTTGTATGTACCTGCTCTATATTTAGTTATTTATATTTTACTTAGAAGAATGTCAAAATGTTTGGAAACTGTGGCTAAAGATTTTTGTCCAGTGGCATTTAGGTGGCTAGAAGACCTCCCAAAGTTCCTTTCATCCAGTGCTACTTTTTGCATGAGTAAATCTGGCCCTTACGTATCCAAAGCAATTTAGTAGATACTTTTTCTTGATCAAAGAGAGAATAGGGTTTGGAAACTCATTCTGAAACACTGGCATTTTGACATTAGTAAGTTAAATGTATTAAAAATGACTAAGAGTCATACTTCTCCTTTAGAATATTAAATGTAGAGATTTAATCACAAGCCCAGTTTTGTTAAATATTCTCTTTTTTTTTAATTCCCCAGAGTGTTGAAATTTAATAATAATTTTTTTCCATGAGAAAGGTGGGGGAAAAGGTCTGGGAATTTTTGGATATTTAAATTCTGGTGTTTAAGTGCTCATAAAAGAAGTATTCTCACAATTGGGCTAAGTCCCTGATTTCCATGATTGTTACTGTGAAATAGGAAATGGCATACATTTCTCTCTGTGTTGTGCAATTTTTGTTCTTAGAATTTTTTAAAGAACTTTTCTAAAATTCACTGTAAAATTTCAAAGGAAACATTAAAAAAATCTAGTGGTACTCAAGGTCTGGTAAGTGTCAGTGATTAAAAAATATGAAGAGAGTGGGCTATTATTTGTGATTTATCAAAGATAAACACATGCTAACAGTACAGGCTGCATTAGTAAGGATTAGGAATGAGGATGATAAACACAATCAAAAGCAGATAGGAGAGATCCAGAGGTTCACACGAGCGTGTGCTTTCATGGGGGAGTGCAGGTCTGCCATTTCTGAGAGGGTCAAGCATCCTGGGTAGGACTAATTAAATCCTGTAATTCTTTCTCTTCAACCCCTCTTCCTTCTCCCTTGATGGATCTTTCCAAGGAGTGTTCATAAGTATCAGAACTTAACTAAAACTTTTCCTCCTTTTCCTTCCATTTCCCTCCCTTTCCTTCTATTACGCTCTAGTTTGCACGCTAAATCCGGAGTAGTGAAAGAATGAAGACTCTCACGTATCAAACGTTTGTTAAATACTGGGCTTCTTACACGATATCTTTTTAAATTTTCCTAATAATCCTGTGGAGTAGAAGTTACTATCTCTATTTTATAGAGGAGCAAACTGACCCCAATGGAAGATAGGCTGCATTAATGTCCTGTGGGTGGCAAGTGACAGAGCTGCCTTCAGAAGACAGGACTGCCTGACTTGGAAGCCCACCTTCTTCGCAACCATGCTTTCAAGTAGGTTCTCAAATGCCTGAGGGGTAGGCAACAGTGAGAATAAAAACGAGCCAGATCGGGGACCCCTGACAGAAAGGGACTTACTAGCCGGCCTAAAAGCACCACTGAATTGACTCCCAAACTTGTTGCTTTTGCTACCTGCTCTGAAACTCCCTTTCTAAACAGCACCTCCAGGGCTACAAAATATTCTTTCCATTTGAAGATGTCTAGGCTTCAGGGAAAATTATAAGGTTGGGCCCCTGCCCCTTCTTGCCTACCTAGATACACTAGACAGCCAACTCCTGGACAAAAGTAATCCACATGAATATGCTCTTGGAAGGCTCTAAATAATGCCAAGAAGGGCTCCTGGTCATGTGAGAACTACAGATAGGAATAAAAGCACATTCTCACGAATCAGAGCCCAAGCAGAATTCTGACTGCAAGAGAGAAACCACGGAACTGTGTGAAGACACGCGGATGGAAAGAGTGTGGGTGTTTACAGTCTCCCCACGCCCACTCCCTCTCTTGTTCAGCATGGGATGGAGTTAACAGGAATGGAAAGTGACATCCAGCCATGCATAAATGATTTTAAAAAAGTATAAAAAAGCAGAACTGGTAGAGGAAGGCTTTAGAAAAGAGTTGTACAACAAAGGGTGGCATTGTTACTTCAGGAGAGCAATGGGCAGCCAGAATAACCCCAGAAGTACTTGAGTGGTTAAGGAGGCACCGGGCTGTTTTGAAGCAATGCCCAGCTGGGAGGAAGGGTCTTGGGGCCTGGATCGCAGGCTGCTGGCCCTACACTGCTTGGCAGGTTTGCTAAGCCCACTGGGCTGGGGCTGGAAGCCCATGGGCTATCTCACTTCTGGCACAAGGTGAGGCGAAATACTCCTTTCCTTCTACTCTATGTGGCTTTCCAAATGTACTAAATGGGAGAACAACCAAGAGGAGGAAGGTCATTCAGTATTTCTATCCCATTCCATTGTTCTTTCTGACAACCTCGATCCATCTTTGAAGTTTTAAAACCCCATTCCACTATGACATAGTGGATTATTCACAGTGTAGTTGGAAAATAAACTGTAATCCAAATTCCCCCCAGTCTGTTTGCAATTTCTTCTGTGTGGTGTGAAAATTTACTCTGAGAGAGGCCCTAAGGCTTTGAGGCTGCCTGGGAGTTTGTGAGATGGGGGACGATCGTCAGAGGCTGAAAGGTAGAATTCACTGCTTTGAGATTTGGGGCTTAATCGCTTTTCAGTGACTTATGGGAGAGAGTGTCAGGCCGCCAAGCTTACTGCTGGAATTCTCCACAGGGCTGGAGGTGAAGTGTGAAAACAAAAGCTATGTACCTGTTGCTTGGGACAGGTGTGAGCAGATGAGAACCAGCAGGGCGGGACCAGAGCCCTAAAGGAGGCATCTGCCTCGTGCCTGGTCCCAGACTCTCAGCGAGCTGCTCCCGTCATGGCAGCCTCAGTCTCCAAGGGCAGAAACACGCTGCCGAGAGAAGTTTCCCCCAATCGCCCTTTTGGGAAAAAAAGAAATGTGGGGAAATTATATGGCTTTCTCAAAGCAGATATAACTGCTACGTCTCAGCAATAGTAAATGCCATATTGGAAAGAGCATGGCTGTACTCTAAACTCCAAAACTTGTCTATTTTCTTTTGATAATTTATGATAAATTTATCTTGAATGCTTTTGTCAAAATGCTTCCTGAAACTACTTCAATGTTGACTACCTTTTAACGGTAATAATTACTTCTGGAGTAAAATATGATTTCCTTGTAATACAAATAATTCTGATATAATAGGTTCTTATCTTAAACAATTTGCATTCACCATTTTCATACACTGCCTATTATACAAGGGCAGTACAATCCCATTTTGTCTTCAGATATACAGATGGAAGAGGCAAAATGAATATAACTCGCATGCTTAGTTGATACAGGAGACACAAAGATTATATACGTGATAACAGACTAAGATGACAACAGAAGATTGTAATAACTTGAATAATTTGGGAGATCCATGACATTACAAGAGAGATGTATATATTACTTATTTGAAGACGAAAATTAGGGACAATAAAAGTAGTGTCTGTTTTCACTGAAAAAACAATTTGCTAATATAACACTTTAAAAATTTAGATTGCTATCTATGTTTTAAAAGTAGAACTACAGAAGTTCTCTGGAGGTACTGTTAGCCTTGCTAAAATGTATATTCTTTTGAATAAATTTGAGGTTGTGTATTGGAGAGAGAACAAGTTTGGGAATTAGATAGATCCTGGTTTGAAATCTGGCTTTATCACATACCATCTGATTTTAGAAAGGTCATTTAACCTCTCTGAGCATCTGCTTTTTCATCTGTAAAATGGATAACAAAACCTCCTTTGAATAAGGATGAAAATGAGCACCATTTCAATGAAACAAACATTCAGTAGCCTGGTATTAACTGCAAATAGCATTAGTTAATTAAGGAGTGATGTGTGACCACTTTTGATTGTTAAATGGAGCTGGATCCTTAAATTAAGATTACACATATTATATTAATCTTTAGAGATGCACATAGAACTATGAAAGTATTATCACATTATTCAATTGGAAAGGAAAAGAACCCTCTATAATACACTCATGAGCTCTCTTAGGAATAATTAGTCTTGGAAACAAAGGCCGGCAGAAAGTAACTGCAGAGTCTCAGCATTTCTCAAGTGTGAAGATACTACTCAGACAGACCACTGACATTCAGCAATCATGGGTGAAGGCTAACATGCATCAATTGTCATTAGTCAAGAAAGAGAAAAAGCACTAAGTCCTCTGCTTGGAAAATATATAACTGAAAAGCAAATTTTAAATCACTGAGTAATTTACTAGCACTTTAGCCCAGGGACAATTCCTTGTCATTATAACTTGACCTTATTGAAGAGTAGAGAGATTTTAAACTGAAAATTGTCCACAAGTTAAAACCACAGTTCTCTCCTGATAATTTAACTCTAAGACATATGGTTTATGTTCACACATTCATCCAAAGCAGAGTGTCAAAAATAAAGCAGCTAAGTACAGAGAACTTGGTACCATACTTTTTGGTACTCACAGTGAAAATAAAACTTCGCAACCGTTATTCCTGGGTAGAGGTAGGAAGGTGTGGTCGAAAGAGCATGGGCTTTGCAGCTAGGCAGACACAGAAGGAATTCTGGCTCTGCCACTCACTTGCTATGTGAACTTGGGCAAATCACTTCATCTCTATTAAATGTAATAGTCTTATCCATGTTACAGTTAAAGGTTTTTCAACAGACGAGAAATAGTCATGATAACCAAAACAAAGATAGCAATAGCACCTACAAGTTACTGAGGGTTTACAATGCGCTAGGTACTGGACCACATGTTTTACAGACACAACCTCACTTAATCTGTACAGAAGTTCTCTGGAGCTACTGTTAGCCTAGTTCACAGATGAACAAACGGAGGCTTAAAGAGATTAAGTAGGATCTGGACCTATCATACTCTAAAACTTGGTTATTCTGTCTCCTTCTGAATGTATATGAAAGACTTAACACCTACACATGAAGTCTCTGACACCCTTGATAAATTGTAGTGATAATGATGATCGTATTTTCATCACATTGTTTTTGGGAAAAAAAAAAACAAAACTGTTTCTAAAAGCAATGTTTATGTGCAATATCTGGCAATAAGAGAATTACAAAAAGATAAAAGAAATGTCTTGTAATACTATCGCCTAGAGAAAACCAGAATTAAGATTTTGCTATATTTCCTTCAAGATTAAAAAAATGTATAATGTTATAAGATAAATTTTGCACATTTCTATGGTATTAAAAGTCTTTGAAAACATGACTCAATGTCTATAAATATTTCATTGTTCGAATGTACCATAATATATTTATTAGGGACCTTGTTTCCTTTTCCTGCTCTTGTAAGTTTATTAATTCATTCAACAAATATTTATTGAATACCACCATGTACCATGCACTATTCTAGGCTTTGGGATACAGCAATGAATAAAACAGACAAAAGAAAAAAAATCCCTGCCTTCATGGAGCTTACCATGGAATGAGGAGAGGTAGACAATGAATAAAATTAATTCAATGGTATACTAGAAGGTAATAAATGTCCTGGAGAAAAGTAAAGTAGGTAAAGAGGATCGAGAGTGTGGGTGAAGAGAGGCTGCAAATTTAAAAAGCGGGTCAAGGAAGAGCTCTTGAGAAGGTAAGATCTGAACAAAGACTTGAAGTGGGTGAGAAGCAAGCCATGTGGCCACCAGGGAGGAGCACCCCAGGCACAGAGAACAGCAGAAGCAATACCCTGCGGTGGACTGTGCCTGGACCACTGGGAGAAGAGCAGGGAGGGCAGTGAGGTTGTGGAATAAACAAGAGGAAAGTAGGAGGCATGAGGTCGGAGATAACAAGACACTACAGCAGAAACAGGGCCATATGGGCCAAGGTAAAGACTTTGGTTTTTATTGTGAGTGAGATGAGACACCGCTGAAGAATGTGAACAGGGGAGTGACATATTCTGGTTAGCTTTTTAAAGTGTTTTGTTAGGCAGCTATGTGTCTGGTCTGCAGGGAACATGGTTGGAAGTGGGGAGGCCAGTGAGGAGGCTGTGATAATCCAGGAGAGAGACAGTGTGGCCTGGACTAGGGTGGTAGTGGTGGAGGTCCTGAGAAGCGGTGGGATTTTGGATGTATTTTGCAGGAAGAGCCGACAGGATTTGCTGATGGACTGGATGTTGGGTGTGAGATGAGAAGAGTCAAAGGTTACAAAGTTTTTGGCTTGAGCTACTATAGAAGGATAGAGGGACCGTCAACTGAAATGGAGGAGAGCAGAGTAGAGTGGGGTTGGGAGGTGTGTGTGTGAGGGATCAGGAGGCAGAAGGTCAGTTTGTACACGTTAAACCTGAGATGCCTATTAGACACCCAAATGGAGATGTCAAGTGGGCAGTTGGACATAGGAGTCCAGAGTTCAAGGAAGAGGTTGAACTTAGAGGTATAAACTTGGAAGTCAGCAGTATGCAGAGAATTTATAGACATGAGGGTAGATGAGATCACCAAGGAAGTGAATATATCTTTGATGAATATTCTTATTCATAAACATTAATCCTTACTATGGTCATTTCATCAGGACAGATTTCTAGGAGTGAAATTATTGGGTCAAAGGGCATGCACATTGCCAAGGCTCTTGATACTGACAAATTCCTCTTCAAGGTGGCAACAATTTATATTACCAGCCAACGATGAATATTACACTTTAATCTCTTTTAATTTGACACACATATAAACGGAGTCTCATGGTTGATTTGATTTTTCTGATGACTAGTGAAGTAAAAAGTTTTTATAATATGTTCGCTGATCATTTTTATTTCTTCTGTGCATTGGCTGTTATCTTGTTCCGAGTAAGTTTTCTGTTGGGGTACTTTTAAAAAAATTGTAATTTGCATAATTTATAACTTTATTACTTTAATTAGTTATTTATAGTTCTTTGTTTTTTATGTATAAGACAAGGAAGTACGAACTATGAAGAGGGATCAGAGGGATACCATAGCGATCTTTCTGGTAACTCATGAGTTGTGACATTCCAGGTCATTTTACATGCTTAGGCAGATAATGGCAGTCTTAAAGTAATAAAGTATTGAGCTACAGTTGGGGAAGCATACATAATACAGCCCATTTTTAAAAACACGTAATGAAAAGAAAAATCAAAACAATGTAAGAGAAGTTTTTAAAAATTAAAACATTGTGCTCACTGAAGTGAAATCATCTGAAAACTAGAAATATTGTTAATATTGCTAGAGAGTGAGTAGCAAATGTTTTAGGTCAACTATTTTTTAGTCTAATAATGCATGGCAGTAAAGAAAATAATAATAACAGCAAACATTTACATAGTACTTCCTATACGCCTGGTGCTGTTTGAAGCACTTGATATATATTGCCTCATTCTTCTCTATTGCCCCATTCTTCTCAACAACTCTATGAGGTAAGTACCAATTAGGAATTCCTTTTTAATGGAGGAGGAATTTGAACCACAGATAGGTTAAGTAACCTGCCCAAGATGCCACAGCAGAACCTGGATTCTAACATCCATAACCTGGATTCAAGAGCCCAAACTCTTTCAGTTGCTTTATACATATTACTTCATTTACTTTTGATAGCTACCTTCAGAGGTAGACATCTCCCCAGTCTAGAGACAGAGAAACTAGATACACCACTTGTTCAGGTCCTATAAGTAAAAAATGATAGAAGCTGGACTTGACCCAGGTCACTTTGAGACCAAAGTTGGTGTTCCATCCCCTCATACCACTCTGCCTCCCAGGAAATAGTTAAGAGCCAAAATGCCTGGGATAAGTGTTACGTAGTAAAGGAATTCAGGAACAAAGGAGACCCATGGAGGCTGGAATTGTCAAGGAAAGGAGGTAGAATGATGAGGGACAAAAGACAGGCTCTGAAAGGTAGAATGGAAGAGAAAGGGCAACTTAAGTGAGAGCAGCAAAGCTGGGGGGGTGAACTGGACTGGCATGTTTGGGGAACATTACAGAGATCGGGGTGGAAGAGAGAGTTTGCACTGGCTTACCGGCTTGCACTCGTCTTTCTTATTCTCCTGGACTT
This sequence comes from Diceros bicornis minor, assembly GCF_020826845.1. NCBI lineage: Eukaryota > Metazoa > Chordata > Mammalia > Perissodactyla > Rhinocerotidae > Diceros > Diceros bicornis. The sequence goes on along the minus strand of NC_080743.1, from coordinate 14,789,160 downwards.
TATTTTGACACATATTAATCATGTGTCCTCCTGTCTCTTCCGTGAATACCCTTCCTATGATCGAGTTTCTATTAAACTGTAGCTTCTAAAAGGCAGAGAGTTTATTCTGTTCATTTTTGATCCCTAGCCTATAAGGACTTAACATACATTTGTTGAAATTGGTTGACTGCTGGTTTTGATCTGCTCTAGACTTTTAGATAAGGCTGCTTACATTCACAGATTCAGAGTCCGTCTCTTCCTTTCAACTGTGTCCCTTCAACCAGCATTGAAATATATTCACGTCTCCCCTCCCTTAAACAAAAACAATGGGATATGAAACCAAAACAAACCAACACAGAAACAAACCAAAAACTCTTCTCAACTCCAATTTCCATTCTAACGACTGCTTTATGTTTCTTCTTTCCTTCACGGTCTAACGTCTTGAGTTTTGGACATCTGCCCACCCAGCTCGTTTTCTCACCTCCCACTTACTCCTCTGCCTACGCCAATCTGGTGTCTCTCTGTCAAGCCACCAAACAGGCAACGGACAGTAAAATTCATGAACTACCTTCCAATGGTTAAAATGAACTGGCTTGCTCCACTCCTCATCTTTCTTGACTTCTCACAGAAACAACTTCGGACAGTTGACTCCTCTCTCCCTGGAGCACTTTTAATTTAGCATTTACGATACCCAATTCTCCTTTTCTCTCATATCTTTGACTACTTTCTCTTCCCCTCCTTGCCTCACCTTCCCCTAACAACCTTAAGATGTTGCTTTTATTCAAGACTCTTTATTGCTATTTATGCAATATTATTTAATTACAATCTATTTACCACCAACAATATATGCTTATAGAGTTGATGAATGGACAAACAACCTAGTGCCTTTCTCGGGCTGAGTTCTAAGAAAATCTGTTTCTTTCTCCTTGTGCTGAATGCTTCATTTAACCTTCTTCCTATGCTATTCTGGCATCTTCTTCTAACTCTTGCTAAACTCTCTATTTGGTTCCATTACCAATTTATCCCTGAGCCTCAGCTAACCCAAGATCCATCCCTTAGTCTGTTAATTCAATTCCTAGCTCTGACCAAGTTATTTAGCTTTGGACAACTTTTTTTTTTTTTGTCAGGAAGATCAGCCCTGAGCTAACATCCGTGCTAATCCTCCTCTTTTTGCTGAGGAAGACTGGCTCTGAGCTAACATCTATTGCCAATCCTCCTCCTTTTTTTCCCCCCAAAGCCCCAGTGGATAGTTGTATGCCATAGTTGCACATCCTTCTAGTTGCTGTATGTGGGACGCGGCCTCAGCACCGCCGGAGAAGTGGTGCGTGGGTGCGCGCCCGGGATCTGAACCTGGGCCGCCAGTAGCGGAGCTCACGCACTTAACCGCTAAGCCACGGGGCCGCCCTGGACAACTTTTGATAGCATTAATTCTCAGTAGACTTTATGGAGGGAGAAAAAACATTGCCCACGAATTTGACAGTTGTTTGGCACCATGAAACCAAATAAATAATGTGAAGTAAAGTTAGTGAATTATCTGGGGAGAAGTTTCACAAAGAGTTCAAATAAGTTTAGTATGTATTTTTCCCTTATGGAAAGTATTTCATTGGTTTCCTGCAGATATCACATTGCCGTGTCTTGTTTATTTGAGCTGAATTCTCCCACTTCTTATTTATTTGAACTGGCTGACTTACTGTTATTTTTGATCTTCAAGTATATGCAGTTTTTAATAATTTTTATTCAGTTTTTTAGATTATCAATAGAATAGTAGAAAAAGTCATAGAAAAGAAGAAAAAAGATAGAAGTCATTCTTAATTTCACCTTTCAGATATAACCAAATACATATGAATTTTCCATGTAACATGATAATTATGTAAAAATACCCCTTATATGCTTGTGGCAAAAAGAGATATAGTTTCAATGTTTTTCTATAACATAAATGAACAGAATCTGAAGGAGTTCTCTCATTTTATAATTCTTTTCTTTTATGTTTTTTTCCTGAGTCCGGAAGATCTTTTTTCCTCTATAAAAATAATAGTTTTAATTTAAACCAATCATTGTAAATGGTCTGAGTTTACAAAAATAGACTTTTTCTTTCCTCTTTTTTTTGAGGGAGGCTGGAAATTTTCTATTTAACTGGCAAATCACATTTTTGTGGGTAAAATTATAACTATGTCTGAGGTAAGAATAAATAATTCTCTGAAGCATGACTCATTTTAAAATTGAAGGAGCCAAGGATAGAAGGAATTCAAGATCTGAGAATCCTTTTTAAATAATTAAGGCAAAGTCCTACTTGTAGTCAGAAGGAGAGCTTAACCTCTGCTCTTCTCTAATGTGTTCATGTTTTAGCTTCATCTCTGGGACCAGACTGTAAACTCTCTGGGGTTAGCAGCTGTCTTGGGTCTTTTCTGGATCCCCGCAGTGATCTGCAGAGTCTCCGTAAATGCTTAATAAATATGGGCCTTTCGATTCCTTAAGTCACGTGGATCAGAATAAATAATAATTTCATTTGTGTGCTCTATAAGTGACTTACAAAGGACTCTCACATCTTTTTTAATTTGAGCTTCACGTTAATTCTGTGAAGTAGAAACACTAGGTCATTATTATCAAGGCTTTGAGAAGGTAAATAAATTGCCCATCTGATGTCTTGCAAACATGCTCATGGTATAATTTTAAGTTAAAAAAATTTTAAAGCAGAGTACAATATGATTTCAACCACCACACTCTCAAAATATCAAAGAAAAACACTGCATGGAAAAGACGCAAAACGTTAACAGTGGTTATTTCTGGGTGCAGAATAATGGATGATTTTTATTTTCTCCTTATACTCATCTACATTCCTCACCCCCAACAGCCACCCACACATGGGCGCACACGCACGCACGCACAAACACACACACAAAACCTTTCCATAAACATTACTTATTTTAAAATGGAAGCATAAGATTTTTACATAAAAAGAATTAAAAACAGAAGTAAACAGACTCCATTTTTCCTCCTCTTGAGAGAAACTTGAAAGCTGCTCATCCTTCAGGCGGCTCTACTTGCCAATGTTGAGAAGTAAAAACGATAGAAAATAGCATAGCACGCATCTGCCAAGACAGATTTGTGGTTGACGTTTCTCTGAAAAATACCTCCATTAAAATAAGTAGCTGTTGGTGTTGTCTCCTGATTTAGTCATTTTGAAAAGTAACGAGTAGCTTTCAGAACTGGGTTTCAGCTTTCCCACAGAACCCATCACCTTGAATGGATATACCATAGACATGACTGAGCATGTGATGGAGGGGAATTTATCACCAAGCACATGTCATCTTCCTAAAACATATTTGCATGATGTTGTTCACCACAGTGAAGTGCTCAACAAATGTAAGCTATTATTCATTGTTATTATTTAGCACATATTTTGATTAGACTCGTTTCTAAGCGTTTTGGAGCATGGACTATGGATTACATGAATAACTACAAGTATCATCTATTTAACCACCCATGTGATATGAGTACTTTATTAATATTATTTCTAATCCTTAACCTTGCAGGTCAGTTAACTCCACCCCCATTTTACAGATGAGGAAACTTCAGCTTAGCGAGGTTAAGAAACTTGCCAGGATTCAAATCCCGATCCTTGTGACTTCAAACTCAGCCTTTGGCCCCCCATACCACACTGCGTTTTGCTTAATATCATATTTATCATTGAGTCCCGTGCAGCATTTCCCTGGCATGGGGTTCCTTTGACTATGTTAGAAATTGAGCAGGGTTTCTGAATGACATAGGCATGAATGGACATTTGAAACTCGCAGCTTTCCCCAACGTTCTTGGTATCTATGGAGACCATCCTCAGAGAGGGAGAAAGGGGGAAAATCAATGAAGACAGTGAAAGCAAAATTGGAAGAAGAAAAGAGAAGAGAGAGAAATCAACACCAAGAGCCTATAAAATAGCTTCTGAAGGGCTTTTATAACTGGAGACAGGTTTGGCAATGCTTCTTTCAGACTGTTAGGCTGCATTCAATTTTCTCAGTTCATCATTTCATAGCAACTGTAGCAGCCACCTTCTTGAGATTTAAAAAAATGTTACTGGAATATAGGAATTTCTTTCTTGTCAGAAATCCAATATAGTAAAAGAATCGGGATGAGAAAGCAGCACAGCACATGTGGTTGCTATAGCACTAATAATACTTCTAGCTGGCACAGGAGGAAATACCATCAAAATATTAATAACAATAGCTATTCCAATAGTGCTTTCTCTGTGCCAGGCACTACGTTGAATGCTTTAATTACCTTTTCTCGTTCAATCCTCACAACCCTCCTAGGAGGTAGGTATTATGAGATTCAGTTTTCAGATGTCATAACTGAGGCTCTGAGCGTTCCAGTAACTTGTGGAAGGTCAAGAGCGGGCTAATGCCTAGAACCAAGATCAATTTGCTTCTGGCCTCTGAGTTTTTAATCACTGGCCCCATTTTTCTCCTTTGATAAATGGTGCTGCTTTCCCTTTTCTGGCCATGTTCATTTTTTTCTAGGTTCTTCTCTTTATGTCTCCAAATCCAGAATGTGATTAGGGTGTTGGTTTAAATCTATGTTCCATTCAATAAATGTTTACTGAGCACCTACCATGTGCCAGGCAGTGTTCTAAGAGTTTGGGAGATACTGGTAAAGAAATCAGTCAAAATGCTTCTCTCACGGGGATTTTGCTTCAGTGAGATTGCACATCATTTCTGAAATCTGCATTATTTGAAGAATTCTAAATTACCTTATGAGAGTGTGGAACAAGGAAAATTAAAACCTGAAGTGCAATTTAAGACTTAAATTTTGAACCAAGAGACCTAACGCTTAAAAAGAAAACAAAGCATGTTTACGGCAAAGTGAAGACTAGAGTTCTTAAAGGTGTTGTTACCTAGGATTAACTGCAGAGAAGATGTGAAAAAAGGTTTCCAAGCTGAAAAGTCTTTTTTTGGCTTTGTTTTTGCCCCCTCTTCCCCCATATATATATTAAGCTCATATATATATATTTAATGAGGGCCATCATATAATTGACAACCCATAATATGAATTTAGTAATTCATATTTCTAAATAGTAATTCATATTACTAAATGAATATTTACTAAATATGAATACTAAATATTCATTTAGTAAATATATATTAAAGGCAAACTTACGGGCTCCAAGCCAGGTGCTGGAAATAAAATATTGAAGACAACAGCAAAATTATAAAGAAGAAAGTAGACAGTGGAATTATAAAGACAGTAGAATTATAGTTGAAAGATACTAGGGTCATAAAGAAGTGGAATGATAAAATAGTGTAATAACTGCCATGATAGGGATCAAGAAGGGGTGTTAGGGGTGCTCATAGGAGGGGCATCTGTCCCTGGCAGCCTGGTTTCCCAGAGGAAGCCCCCTCTGGTACGACAGCCCAGCCAGGTCAAGGCAGAGCGGTGGAGCTGATCAGGACTGCAGGGAGAGGGCAGAGCCTGGGCAGCAGCCCCTGGCTGAAGAGAATGCAGTCTGTGAGCAACTACAAGTAAGAGAAGATAATTAGAGCCAATGCAACTTTCCTATGTTTCTTCTCTTCTCTTCTCTTCCACTTTTAAAGCAGTTACCATTTCACAGAATATGGAGTAGAGCAGTGCTATTATGGAATTGCCTACCCATGCAATTTTAGGACATTAATTAATTGATATTGTTAATACCAAATTTCAGTGTCTTAGGAATTCAGATTCAATTGATAACATAAATAGGCAATCAGAAGCAAGCTACAGTCATCCAACAGCGCTGACAGAGCCAGGAGGATTCCACTTGAGGCTTTAGGATCCACTGAGACAGACAGGGTGTAGTTGGAAATTACTGCTGAGTTCAGTTGTAAGGGATCATATCATCTTTCTGGAGTTCTGTCAGAATTAATTTGTCATGAACATATGAACTCCAAAGCCTTGGTAGAAAAACTAAAAATAAACATTATCAAGTATATATCAAATGATGGCAATGTCTATATACAGATAGGAGTTTGAGGATAGAAGAAAAATCATATCTCACATTGCACAACAATCTCTATATTTTCAGATTAAATTTTCAGGTGAGAAGCAAAATTCTTTACCAAAAAAGAAAAAATCCATTGTTTCTCTTTTACTTCCTTGATCCTGAATTTGACAGCAATTGTAGAAATTGTTTGAAGCCATACTCTGTGGTATTTTCTGAGAAATCTCTCACAGTTGCTGACACCTTCCAATAACCTTTGAATTGGCAATGGTTAGAGGCCCGACCACAGGCAAAAGCATGAATTTTTGAAAGCCTGAGTCTAAAACACTACTGAAAAGCTACTTATTCAATCCAAATCAATGAAGTCTAAACACAGTCTTGTTCACGCTCAACTTATTAGAACTAACTCATTCAGTCCAACTCATTAATTTATGCATTAATTCAGCAAATACTTTTAAGCACTCTCTCTGAATCCCGTGCTGTTCTGGCTGCACAGTCCCTGATAAGTTGGTTACTGAAGAGAACAGCCCAGGTCACACTACAACTTGCACACATGCAGGCTTCTTTTCTACAGACATCCTTTTAAATTCAGGGTTGTTTTGTTACTTCGTACAGTAGGATCTGAAAGCCAAAAATCAATGTCTTCATTAATATTTGAGTACCCCATTTTAACTGTAAATCTGAAAACAATTGCCTAAAAGGAAACTGACGAATGAATGTATTTTTGAAGGTTATTTTCTACTTGCTCAATTAAATTCCTAAATCAGGGAGAGGGGAATCAACAAGAAATTAGAATGGTGAAGATAAAATTTCTTTTATATCTTCACTCCTTCGCTGGCTGTTCAGCCCTTGATTCTGTCTTTTTTTCGGTCTACCTGTTCCCATTTCCAATCCTGAACTTGGTAATGACTATGACTCCTCACTCAGTAATTCCAAATACCCGATTACTTCTCTGAATGCATGGAGTAATAACCCCCATAGACTGTCCCAGAATGTTTCGAGGTCATTCAGTCCCACAGGAGTTACCATGGAGAAGGCAGAGGCAATTTACTCCATCTCGTAGCCCTTTATACATCCTTCCAGCACAATAATGGTCAGACGCATGGAGGCCACTCATTTATTTCCTCTCTTCCACTCTCCACGTGGGCTCCTTCAGAGCAGGGGCATGTCTGCGTATCTGTCTACGTCCCATCTGCTAGGTGAGGGTAAGCTAGGTGGAGGCTCCTTCCTTGGGGCTGTGCCTGGGTTAGAGCCTTCCAGAGGCTGGCTGGGTGAGAGGCAGAATGACAGATGAGGGCAGCCAGACACAGAGGAGAAGAGAACAGACGTTAGCACGTGCTGAGCCTGAAGGGTGAGGTGGGGCAGATGGAGAAGAAAGGGTAAAGTTGGAGTGAGACGTGGAGCGAGTGAGGCGAGAGTCACGCTGTGCAGTTCAGGATTTTCTGAGAAAGGACAGCAAGCTCTTGTCCTCATCTGAAATGAGACTATTTAGGTAAAACACCTGGCATCTGTTAGGCACTAAATAATTTTAATACTTACCTTACAGGGTTGAGTGATTAAAGGAGGCAAATATGTGTAAAGCAGCTGGTGTAGAATATAGTCTGTTAGTCCCTCTCCGTTTCTCCTCGAGTCCCATTTCTCAGTCAAGGACATCTGCAGTTCACAGTAATATGGTCTTATCAAGATCTTTCTGGACTCTTTTGAGGGGGTGGTTTAACTCTGCTTGGGTACAAGTCTGGCTCAATTACTTGTTATTAACAGAGTGGACTCTGGGGGACAGAACCTATTTCAAACCTCAGCTCCCTCATTTACCGGCCCCGGCATTACGGTACGTTCCTGAACCTCTCTCAGCCTGTTGCCTTCATTAAATTTTAAGGACTGTTGTGAGAATTAGATATAAAGTGAATAAAGAGCCTGGAATATTGAACGTGCTTACTGAAAGGTAGCTATTCTTATTAAGCACGAACACTTTCTACCTTAACCATTTTGGACAGAATTACTAGCAAATGTATTTTCCCATATCTTTTTAAACAGAGAAAACTGAATTATTTTTTATTTTTATTTTTTTATCTTGTAGTGGTTATTATAGGTTGGCTTACTCAATATTTGTTCTAACTCCTTTTTCCTCTGCTTTCCTCTACATCAGAGGCTGGGAAGCTAAATAATTCACTTCCCAGCCTCCCTTGAAGGCAGGGAATACATATGACCAGTTCTGACCTAAATGCAAGTCAATGAGGGAGGGAGAGGAGGTTTATAGGAAAGCTCTTGCTTTCTGAATGAGGGGTAATAGATGTGGCTGCTCAGCCCCTTGCCCTAACCCCTTTGTCCTATTTGGAATGTGGATTTGATGACTAGACCAGCAGCAGCCATTTTGTTACAATAAGGAAACACATTAAAGAGGGTGGATCAGAAAGATAAAAGTAGCATGAGTCCTTGATGACACTATTAAGTCACGGTGCTTGCCCTGGGTCATCCATCTCTGTATCCATGTTTACACAAGTCAAATAAACCTGTTTGTTTAAGCCATAGCTATTCAGCTATTCTGTCCTTGTAATCAAACACAACCCTAACAGATACAAACCTTTTATTTTTGATAACTTATTATTGTGCAATGCTTTAATGGAACCGTGTCCTCATATCTATAAGATGTGTAGGGCTGTCTGCCATGAAAATAAATGGTTCCAGATATATCTATAACTTTTAAATTAATTTATTAATTTATTCATTCAATGAGTTATTTTGAAACAATTTGTGGAGAATAATTGGTGATTCAACAGACCCTTATGTCTCTTTGCTTGGATTTTAATGTCACTTTACAGTACTTTAGCTAATCACAGTCCTCAATACATCACTTTTCCTTTCCTATCCCCTTTCCTTTCAACCCGCCCATGAATGCTATCCAAATGGGAAATCAAAATGGTTATGTTGGTAAAATTTATGTTACATCCCACATGCAGATGATGGATGAGTGCTGTTTTTCCTAAAGCACTTTTTCAGTTACTCACACTTTTGCACTTAGTTCCAGATGGTTGTGGATCCTGCCCCTCCATGGAGAAGTAAAACCTTGTGTCACACTCAGTCACCATCCCAGCTCAGGCCCTTATCAAATCCAGCCAGACGCTTCCTCCATTCAGTGTTTTCCACATAGCTACCAGCTTATATTTCTAGTTACGTCATTCCCTTGCTCGGAGCCTTTAAAGCTCGCCCCTGCCCGCAGAATAACCCTTTTCCTTAGCTCAGCACTTCAGGTCTTCCTCAGTTTGATCCCAGCACATCTGTCCTCCTTCTTTCTAATTTTCACTACGCCATTACACACCTTACATGCCTCGTGTCTGCTCATGTCTGCTTAAACGCCCTTCCTTCCCATTTCTGGGGTCCCACTCTGACCCACCCCTCAAGAAATGTTTCTAGTCAAGCCTTCCCTACTCTTTCCAGGAGGAAGTCATGCCCCTGCCCCTGATCCTCCTGGCCTGTGACACCTCTGTGTGTGGCGCTTACCCTTCCTGGGCTGTATTCCAGTTATTTATGTTGATGTCATCGTCTGCACACAAACTCCACGAAGGCAGATCCAGCTCCACATCCTGCCTGTATTCCCCACAGTGCCTGACGTGAGCCCTTGTCCGTGATATTGTGCAGCATGCAACAGGCCCTCAATAAAATGGTTTGAATGGATGACTGTCAGAGGACCGCCATCACGGGGAAGAGGAACCACAGACTCGGAGTAGAGAAGGCAGAGCTTTGCCTGCAGCACAACCGCAGCCAGTTTCACATCTGATTGCAGAACTGAGCAAGGTAAGAAGATGATGACTACTATAGACACACGAAAACACAAGGCCCAACGGTTGGCCATTCGTGGTAAAATTTCCTCCTTGTAATGTGTGTTCAGATTAATCAATTTTATGAATTATCTTAACGATTTTACATCTGTCACCTAGTAAAATTACTATTTAAAAACATCTCAGTGTAACACACCAACAGAATTAATTTTCTCATTTATTCTTTCCTGAGAAACAGAACTGAAGAGGTGACAGCTGAATAGAGGGGCTTAGCAAACAGGAAATGCCCGGAGGAAGCAGGAATTCAAGATCCGGAGTGTGAAAGTGTCACGTTTTAATGAAGCGACAACACGGCAGTCACAAGTGCTGCCTCTGCGGTCGGCATCCTGGGTTGGGCTGAGGCTTCACCGCTCTTGTGGGATCCTGGCCCCCTACACTTTCCTGTGCTTCAGTGTTCTCATTTACAACACAGAGATGATAATGATACCTGCCTCACGGAGGTCTGGTGAGGATTCATGACCCACCACACGTGAAGCACCTTGAATAGTTCCAAGCGCACATCAAGCACTCAGGAATTGTTAGCCATTGTTTTTTAAGATACTGTCTAATCATAATATTTTCTTGTATTTTCCTGACTGGCAAGCCTTACATGCCTGTCCTTTTTCTTTTTGTCTTCTTCTTCATTCTTTTTTTTTTTTTTTTGGTCACTTTAACTATAGTTTCATCTCTCTTTAAAGATGTTGATCAATTCCAATTAGTTTGGTCTTAAACATGAAAAAATTTAGTCCGAGGACTTTACCAAAAATATTATTTTCTTACTCCTGTTCCCAATAAGTCTCAGCATAACGTATTAAAGTAAATTAAGACCTAATTCTGGAAGTGTGGACTGTTTGTTGACACTATTGTCAAAATTATTGTTCTGATCACAGAGCATCTCCTGGAGAAGAGACCGGCTGAAAAATTTGTACCTGTATATGTATACATTTTCCTGTCAGGAACTGTAGAGTTGAAACAAGAGTTTATAGGAAGCTGTTAGTATGACATGACATTCAGCTACCAACTGTCTACTAATCTGTTTTATTTTACTTTAAAAGTTACAGATAAAGACAAGCTGTTGTGAAAGCCAGTCCCATAGAAAGAGTACAGGCCTTAACTGAAGTATTCTTAGACAGACTTGTCAATACAGTTCTTGGAATTGGGGGTTTCTTAATGTGACTCTTCCAAATGTGTTCACTTGAATATTATCTTGATTTTATCCACATCATTTATTTCACGGTTATCATGTAAGGACCCTACTTTATAGTTAAGACGATTCAAGAGTCATGCAGGGGGCTTTTCGGACTCTATTTCATGGGTGTCTGTTACAATAAAATCAACAGAAAAATATTTTACATCCTTCTGGGGAAGGAAGTATGTTCATTCTTTCAGTTCCTCCTCATTTTTTCTGTCAACACCTGTATGAAACATCACAATGAGAATAGTGCGTTTGTTGGTGTGAGAGTTCCCATCATCAGGCGTTGACAACAGGGTTGCCATATAATGGCCATCAATTTCCCACTTTGGAAGGAGATGCATTGGCTGAGTCATTTGGTTTGCTCTCTGCCTGCAGAGTGTGAATAGGGCTGATACTGAGCGAGCTTTGGGTATGGAAAAGTGTTGAGTCAGGGTGCTTGCTTGTTACGGAGACGGAACGCCAGAATTAGCTATAAATACAGTATCTACTTGTTCTCCCTGCTGTTTTGACGATGTTTAGGAATCAGTGTAATTTGTCCCCAGAACTGTGGATGTTACTTGGCTGTATGTGGGTGGGCACTTTGTGAGCAAATGGCTTTATCTCTCAGAGCTTTTATTTTCCTTTCTACACAAAAGATCAGAGAATGAAACTGGTATCATAGTATTTCAGTTTTTGGAGCCCATAATGATGACAGTTTACAAAAGGAATCAGATTTACTTTTCTATTTAGTTCTAGATATTTTTAAATCAGGATTGCAAAGATCAACGTTAATAGGTAAATTAAATGGGTACCACTGACTAATCCAGAGATGTTACCCTCTTAAAGTCAGCAACGATACTTTTTCTAGGGCAGCCTCATCTTGCCAGCTCTGCACACAGTAAGATCTGATAAATGCTCGTTGCCCACACAGTGTGATTCCTTATAAGCTGCTCTTTATTCAAGTCAAAAATGTATATTTCTCATGTTTCTTCTGGGCTCTTCATGTTGAGATTCTATCAGTATCAGGTTTCATGCCAGAAGGTACTATGTACTTAATTTAAAAATACTTTGAATTTAAAACATTTCAGAGGGCCATATATCCAGGTGCACATAGACACCATTGTCACCCAAGTAAATATCTTCCAGAATATCTCCATAGCCATTCCTGTTTATTAACCTTTGACAACTCCTCCTTGACTATTTTCTGTCTTGGTTACTACATCTACCAAATAAGAATTAATGGGGGCTTTTGGCTACATGACAATGGATGTTTAAACAGGATATAATAAGCGATGACACTTAAAGGAAATACAGCTTCACTATGTCACATATTACAAATTCATCAACCTCAAGTGCCGAGAAGCAATAACAGAATTTTTTCCTCCTAGTAATTTTAGGAGAATGGGTTTGTTTGGGTAAACTGTTATCATGTATTTGCATTGTCTTTCTTAGGTTTAGGTGGGTTGTTGAATCTACTGAGGGTTTGTGCCATTTAGATTTCTTTTCTACCACTCCATGCAGCGATGCTAGTGGAGATGGCGATAATTAACCAATGGCTGTGCCCTGGGAGTTTCGGGATAAGGATACATGTACTTTCAATGTTAGTGTTGATTCCTTTGAAACGTGAAGTTAATTAACAAATAATTATTCAGCAGTTCTGTCTAAATTAACTTCCACTATTCCTGTTTATTTTCCCTTTGGCTAGGAGAGTCTGGTGGGATGGGAATTACATGGTTTCAGTGGTAAATCTGAAATATATAATGGAGGTATTCTCAAATGTGAAGGAAGTGATATGTGGCACATGAAGCAAATGCAGTGCAAATGGGGTTATCTGGGGGCTCAGGGGCTCTGTCTGGTGAATGAACAATAGTGTGGTTTTGTTCTCTGTGCCAGTGGTTCCCCAGCACTGATGCCAGTTTGTGCTGAAGTATTCACTTATCCACAGCAAAATGAGAAAAATAAGGCAAATGTTGAGAGTTCTTAAAGCCAAACAGATTTGTTTAGAGACTTTAGTTGTAACTATGTCACTCCTAATGTTTTTGTGCTAAAAATATCCCTTTCAAACAATGGCAATAATAGGTGTTTTTTTTTCCTGACACCCTCATTTAGTAAAATAAAAAAATCCAACTTGGGAAATACAAATTAAAGCAACAATGAGATACCACTAACACACCTATTAGAATGGCCAAAATCCGGAACACTGACAACACCAAATGCAAATGCCAGCGAGGATGTAGACCAGCAGGAACGCTCATTCATAGCTAGTGGGAACGCAAAACGGCACAGCCACTCTGGAACACAGTTCGGTGGTTTCTTACAAAACGAAACACACTCTTACCATATGATCCAGCAATCGTGCTCCTTGGTATTTATCAAACTGAACTGAAAACTCATGTCCACACAAAAACCTGCACATGGATATTTACAGTGGCTTTTTTCATAATTGCCAAAACTCGGATACAACTGATGTCCTTCAGTAGGTGAACGGATAAATAAACTGGAGTACATCATACAAAGGAATATTAGTGCTGAAAAGAAATGAGCTATCAAGGCATGAAAAGACATGGAGGAACCCTAATTGCATATTGCTAAGTGAAAGAAGCCAGTCTGAAAGGCTACATACTATATGACATTCTGGAAAAGGCAAAACTATGGAGACATAAAAAGATCAGAGGTTGCCAGGAGCCAGTGTGAGGGATGGGGAGAGGTGGCGAGGAACGAACAGGCAGAGCATAGAGGTATTTTAGGGCAGTGAAAATACCCTGTATGATATTATAATGATGGATACACGTCATTATACATTTGTCCAAACCCATAGAATGCACAACACCAAGAGTGAACCCTAAAATCAGCTATGGACTTGGGGTGATCATGACATGTCAATATAGGTTAATCAATTGTAACAAATGTATCACTCTGGTGGGGATGTTTATCACGGGGGAGGCTCTGCATGCGTGGGGGCAGGGAGTATTTGGGAAATCTCTGTATCTTCCTAACAATTTTGCTGTGAACCTAAAACTGCTCTAAAAAAATAAAGTAAGCCTTAAAAAGCTGACTTCATCTTAGCCCATTAAGATTTTTTTTCTGATCTATTAAGTACTGAAATTAGGGAATCACTGGTCTATGTGGGCTTGTTATACACCAAGATGGTTTATAATTAGGCCCTCACCCACTTTCCCAGGAACATTGGTGTTGGTAAACGAGAAATAATCCTGATTTTAATATTTGTCAGCCTATGCCTTTCCTGGCTGAAGAGATCTAGTTGCTAAATCTGGGTATTAATTAGCAGGCCTCCTATGACTACAGCTTACTTCTCATTTTAAGTTATGCTTCTCTTGTTTCCTCCTATGAAAAGTCCAGAAGAGGGGGCTGGCCCGGTGGTGTAGTGGTTACGTTGGCGTGCTCAGCTTCGGCAGCCCGGGGTTCGCAGGTTCATATCCCGGGTGCAGACCTACGCACCGCTCATTAAACCATGCTGTGGCGGCGTCACACATTATGAAATAGAAGAGGATGGGCACCAGAAGAAAAATGACCATTTGCTTACTTCACAGACTAAAGCTAAGTGTGGACTTTCACTGATTATCATCCATATTAAGTAGTATTTGTTCAGTGTATACAAGTGTGCAACCATTTACCTGGCAAGTTTCATTTTTCCAGCTGAATAGACTATCCAATGGCACAATGCATTTTGGAAAATAATAACATACACATTACATCTTACTCTATTGATTTTCAAGCATTTTAAAAGACCCTTTTCTTAAAAAAATAAACAAAACTGCACGTACTTTTTAAAGAGTTCATCAAACTTACAAAGACTTGATTTGTCTTAACTAATGGTATTTCTTAAAAAAGTTTCATCCAATTTGGTGAGGATGATTAAAACAAAGACTAGTTTTCTTTAAAGCTTTTACAATAAAGAATTATCACTAAACATACACATTATTGAGGCTTTTGAAAAATCTATAAAAGGGAAAAAGTTGTTTAAGAGTTATACTTTCATCAAGTCCAAGTGCTCTAACATGTCATGAGACACAGCTCACTCAGACTCAGTAAGCAGCTTTCCTAGTCCCAGTAATGCTCAAACACACTTCGAAGAAAAACTTCTGACAAACTTTGGGAACTCACAGCATCGTAGTCTTTAATTAGAACTCACAGTATTAATCTTTAAAATGATGAGAAATTACATCCAACCTTATGGTAAGTTCAAAAACAACATATAAACTCCCTGAGAGGATTCTATGAAGTCCCTAATATACTGGCCCTGTGATTTCCTATCATTTAATTCATACTTGCACAGATGGCTGTATACAGACAAGAACAGTAAAAGAATAAAAATGAAGAGGTCCATGTGATGGGACCAAGTCAAGAAGATACGATATTTAGGCAACAGCATGTTTCCTTGGCTACTATGATTAGGTTTTCTCTTCAGTCACACTGGGTTTGTTCTTTAGCCAAATCTGCCAACAGACACAGTCAATGATGAAGTAAAAAAGAAAAAAGAATGGGTTTTCTATCTATTACAACTTAAGTACATTATTCAGACATAGCCATTAGATAGCTTGATTACATGGATGTTATAGAAGTTAAGGAAAACACTGGGACAATTTTATAACTGATTAACAGACACTTTTAAAGAAAAAATGAATTCAGCATGAAGTTTTTAAAACCTAAATTCTTCACTTTGGATTTCTTCAATAATCTATCTATGGGAGAAAATGCAACCGAGTAGCCTCAGAGAGCACAGAATTGTTAGTGGTAATTGTGGGTTCCAAAAGATAGGCAGTAGAGGGGAAGGAAGAGGGAGGAAGAATATAGAAATTATAAAATACCATCAATCCCTTAAATTGCCCTAACAACATTCCAGGCCCCCTTCTAAGCACTTGAGACATCATTTACTCCCCACAATTACAATGAGGTAGGAGCGATGATTATACCCATTTTACAGGGGTATTTTAAGCATCTGAGTCACAGAAAAGATGAGTAACCTACAGGAGGTCAAGCCGGTGGTAGGTGGTGCAGCTGGTGGTGCAGGGTGTAGGTGAACCAGGCAGTGTGGCTGGCACATCTGCATTGCCATCGTCTGCCATGTTACACACATTCTCTCTTGTTACCTGTACAACAATATGTGGTAGGAAATGTCATCTCCAGTTTATAGATGGAGACCAAATCCTAGAGTATCACAAATTTATTAAATTGGAGCTGAGATTTCAAGAGAGAGGTTTCAGACTCCAAAGGCCTAAAACCTGAAGAGGAGCACCAAGAGGAAGTTTCTCAACTGGACTGAAGAGAGATATGGTCTCTGTGGTCCTTAAGAAACTCGCACCAAGATAAATGGTTAAGCCTACCCTTGGGCGGTGAGAGAGTCTATTCTCTTCACAATAGGGAATTCCAGTCCCTAACACAGTGCAGGACCTACATGAGGGCGCCCTGTACATTCTCCTTTGCAACAGTCATCACACTTAATAACTTGTTAATACCTCTTTCCCCATAGACTGTAAGCTCTGTTCATTTAGTGGGAGCATACCATGTACCAGACAGGTTCTGCTCTAGGTGCCTGGAGTATGTCAGTGAAGAAAACACAGATCCTTACCTTTGCTTATTCAGCTTTGCACCCCTAGCACCTAACAGAGTGCCTGACACCCACTGGCTCTCAATAAATATTCACTGAATGAATAAATGAATAAATTAGGAGGGGCAAGTAGAAACAAAAGAAAAAAAAAACTGCAGAGAAAAGGAAATATTTGTTTGATCTCTTAACCCTCAAATTTTTATTAAAATTTTAATATGCTGATGATTAATAAGGATAACCATTTTTATTATTTAAGTCATCTTTAAAAGCAGAAACGCTACCAAATATATTTTAATTCCAACTGTGAAGTATGGTCTGTGTTCTGAAGGCAGGACATGTGGTTCAGGATGAAGCATCTGCTGCTTCCTCAAACTAAATTTTCAAATTATATTCCCCGAGCTTAGCCTGTGTTCGCGTTCACCACTTTTCAAGAGGTGATTTTCCAAGGCAAGTCTTCTCCTGTAATTAGAGGCGTTGATTTTAAAGCTCATTTGGTTTTAGCGGCGAGGTTACAGGCTGCCATCCACATTGTTATTGACTCTCTCAATTAGAGGCAATGGCATTTCACCTCCATGCAAAATATTAGTAAATTAACAATCCCGCTCTGCATTCATTCGGGAAATCAGCTCTGCCTGTGATGACGAACGTGACAAGCAGGGAGTAAGCAGACACTCCAGTAATACCTTTAAGCCTTGCAAACACCAATTAAAACTCTGGCTCTACACCTTACGGTTGGGGGTTGGTCTGTACGGTAAATTTCTTTTTTCATGACACATCGCAGAAGTCAGCATTGGTAATTTGCAAGAGAAACAAGCAACAACCCCAACAAAAAATACCCACAGAAACATCCACCCTGATTTTCTTGAATCCTTCCTGTTGCTCAATGTCTCTTTTAGACCGTAAAATAAACTCTGGCATAGTGAACAATTTTCAGATCAGATTTACAACTCTCTCACACGACAACTTTAAGGCAAATTCTAATAAATATTTCTTTTATAGTGTTAAAAAGACGGCAAAGAGATTATTATTCAAATGTCATGACTGTCTCTTTCAGATCTAAAGGCATCTCAGTCTAAGGAAGGGATTTTTGACCTGGGAATTGTTAGGTCACAAGAGCTCCGTAGATGGGCTTCAGTAGATTTACCTAAAATTTGTGAAAAATGTCTTATGTGCATTTTATTGGGCGGGTATGTGTCACTTTTATCAGGTTCTCTACAGGAGCTTGTAACCCCACTAGACAAGAATCTCTGGTCTGATGAGAAGGGCCCAAGGGCTGAGGCGAGGGCTCACCGAGGTCTGCCACCACCCAGCTGTCAAGAAGCTGCTCTGGTTTTAACATCTTCTATAACATGCTTTCTTCAGATGGCCAATGATCCTCTTCCTCTCCTCTGCAAATTAAAACTTGAATCTCTGATGTTGTGGGTATCATAAATTTAGCTGAATCTTCACCTCTAATGTCCTGTATTCTGACAACTGTATTAACTAATGATTCAGCCTCATCCTTCCTTGGCACTTTGAGTATCATTAACCACAAAACAAACTAAACATTTATGAAAACATTAATATTTGCATTGTATTGATGGGGCAGAAAGATCAACACCTTCCATTTAAAGACATTATCACTTCTTTGTGCCAAGTCAAACCCTTAGGAAACTTTTTCATACTGTCAGAATCTCATTTCTTTATGTGATACATTATGAAAAACAAAGTTTGACTCATAATTTAAGTCCAATTTAACACCATTTCAACTGTGTGTGTTTTTTTGTGTGTGTGAGGAAGATTAGCCCTGAGCTAACATTCAATGCCAATCCTCCTGTCTTTTTTTTTTTTTTTTTTTTTGCTGAGGAAGATTGGCCCTGGGCTAACATCCGTGCCCATCTTCCTCTACTTTATATGGGACACCACATGACGTGACAAGCAGTGTGTTGGTGTGCACCCGGGATCCGAACCTGTGAACCCCCCGGCCGCCGAAGCGGAGTACGAGCACTTAACAACTTGCGCCACCGGGCCAGCCCCTCAACTGTGTGTTTTTAAGTCTATCAATTTTATTAGGTTTCCAAAGACAGAAGAGTTGGGGAACTGGGCAAGTATTGCTTAAAATTATCCAAATAATCATTTCAAAATCCTTTTTCGGGGGGGGTGGTTATAGAATTCTAGCGAAGGTTAAAATTGATCATCTTTTGTAAAATCAATTAAACAAAAATTAAAGTATTTTTATCATTATGGCTTAATAAAATCATATCAGGTCAGAATTATTGATTTTTTCATTGGATCTGCACCCCCAAAAAAGCCAGTTTTTTTTTTTTGTGAGGAAGATCAGCCCTGAGCTAACATTCATGCCAATCCTCCTCTTTTTTTTTTGCTAAGGAAGACCAGCCCTGAGCTAACATCTATGGCCAATCCTCCTCCTTTTTCTTTTTTTTTTTCCCTTTTTCTCCCCAAAGCCCCAATAGGTAGTTGTATGTCACAGTTGCACATCCTTCTAGTTGCTATATGTGGGATGCCGCCTCAGCATGGCCTGACAAGTGGTGCGTCGGTGCGCACCAGGGATCCGAACCCAGGCCACCAGTAGCGGAGCACGCACACTTAACCACTAAGCCACGGGGCTGGCCCCAAAAGCCAGTTTTTTAAAGAAAGGGGATTTCTAAATGAGAACATGAGCTAATTAGAAATCTGAAAGATCATTCTTGTAGTAGACATGGAAAAGTAGAGCTAACTTACTGTCATGATGAGTCCCTTCTCCTGGAAGTATTTAACCAGTGGAGCAGCGTTCTGCTTGAAGTTCATTAGTCTCCTTTGGGTAGCTTTCAGATTGTCATCAGGCCGCCCCTGTTGTTCTGCACGCTTCTGTAATCTTTCTTTGAGCCTCTGATTGGTGCAAGCCAGAAATACCACCAAGTCAGGAGTGCAGATCTGTGGAGAGCATCAAACCAGGAGACAGGCATTCAGCACACCAACCAATGCAAGTGTGGGCAACGGCATTCGTCTCTTTTGGTTCTGTCGAGGCTGCCATATTTTTTGGCCCTCTATGTTTTTGCCAGCATCTTTCCAGGCCTGTCTCTGCACAAGGCCAGGAGGAGGCATTGCCATGATAGTCCACGTAAATGGCATACCCCAACCCACGCAGCTGTATGCAGTGGCATAAGTGCTTAAAAGCATGGATTTTAGACTCAGATTATCCTGAGTTTGAATCTAGACTCTGCCATCTATTAATTGTTTGTCCTTGGGCAAACGGTTCAATTTCTCTGATCCTCTGTTTTCTGATTTGTAAAATAGGGAGAAAAACGCCCCGTCTCAGTAGTTTAGTATTTCACAATTTTTAAAAATCTTTTAAATAGCTTTTGAGAAGCCTTAACAAGTTAAAAAATCACTTTGTAATTTTTGTGTGATATACGATAAGGAAGTTATCTGAAGTTAAAACTTTTATTTTATCAAATATCAAATAAATTATATAAGGAAGAAGACAATACTTGACAAATAAATTAAAATGATATACTGTGCTTGGTATGGTCATAATGTGTATCAAAATATGGAAAAAATATGAACTACTAGCTCAGTATCAAATGCAGATAAAAACTTCTTGCATTTTGAAATTCTTGCATTTTTCACTTAAATAGATTAAATGATTTACTTTGATACATTTCGTGTTTTGTTTCAGGCTGCAAGGTAAGTGCTTTTCTCTATATAACACAATGAGGTCATGGATAGACTTATATGTGTAATCACTATATTTTGTCTTTTACTAATGGCTTTTGACATACCAGAGACAGCTTGAAATTTATATAAGATTTTTTTACACTTGATTTATTTTTTTTAATTTTTAAATTAAAAGGCCTTTAAAAAGCAGTTTTAGATTTACAGAAACTTGAGTGGAATGTCTAAGTTTTTGATCAAGGAATGTAACTTCATTCATAAAAATGACTGGTGTACATCTGCAAAGTTATTTAATTTTATAATTAACTTACTATCTTTCCGTGGTATAAATTAAACAACATATAACCGGGAATAAAAGAAATTAAAATGCAGAACAGGTGAGACAACCACCTGTGGTCAGCTAGGGATAACCAGCTGCATGCTCAACAGAGTGACCACGGCCACCACACATTTATCTGATTCCTAGTTACCCTCACATACGTCCACTCGTTATGGCCTCATGTTCTCCAGTGGTGCTCTGTTTTAAAGGAAAAAGTATTTACATTGTGTATTTTTTCCCCAAAGTTTAAAATAGAAGCAGACACTATTCTGTTTCAAAAGACGTGAGGCCCCCTAGAAAATTTTCATGAAATTCACTTGTAAAATGTTGAGAACTGTCACCAAACAAAGCAGTTGTCATAAGATCCTTGGCACACTTTCTCTTAGCCTATGTTCTCAAAATATATTTGCTAATTGAATTAATCAATCAATAAATGAGAACAAAAACTGAGATATCGCTTTTGTCTACATGGAAGTAAACTTCCCAATTGCTGATTTTGTTTCTCCCACTGAATCACCTAAATCAATCTTTTGCTTTTCTGTCATTATATAAACAAGTCAATTTTCCTCTCTCCATTTCATTAAAGTCCCTCACTGAATGATTGTTCTGCTAAAAAGAACCTATGACTGTCCTTGATAAGCAAAGACGTGTTCACTGTGTCAGACTGCAGAGTGAACTCATTTTAACACTCTTGTTCTTAACTGTCAGGACTTTTGACTGCCCTATTTTTTATGAAGACGTGTTAGAGGGTCTAGACCCCATAATTCAGACCAGCTACACTGTCAGAAACTAGGAAGCAAACACTAAAAGAAAAAAAAGAGAGAGAGAGAAGAGATCACAGTTGAAACAAAAACTGGAATCACAGAAACTAAGAGATGGAAAAAACTTAGAGGTTCTGTGACTCACATTAATGGCAAACCTGTAATCATCTCCACACTCTCTTGACAAATGACTTTTAAACTTGGAACATTTAACCTTGAATGTTCTGCCTGAGCATTTCTTCTGATGGGTACTTACTACTTATGAGTGGCCCCTCTCATTGTTGGATGACTCTCATAACTGGTAAGTTCTTTCTAATACTGGGCTAAAATCTGCTTCTCTATTCTGCCTACAGGGAAAACATAAAACAAATTATTTCTTTCATCCACTAAACATTGATTAAATGTATACCATTATCACAGAGACTAGACTAGATCATAAAAGGAAAAAAAGATAGATAACTGGACTTCACTATCATTTAACACGGAGATAATTTCTGGGCAGTGTTTTTAACAAACTATGGGGCTGGGGTCAAAAACCGGAATATGGGGCCCACCAAGAAGGAGGAACTCTAGAAAGTACCTCTAGGATTTCGGTTGGAACCCTAAAGGGCTATAGCATCAAAGTATGGGTGAACCAGCCCTCACAGGACTGAATCCCATTTAGAATCATCATTATGTTAAGGTGATTAAATGTGTTTAACAGCCAGGTAAGCATAGCTGAAAGAGAATCAGTGAACTAAAAGTTCAGAAGAAAATATCTAGAATGAAGCAAGGGAGAGAAAGTGATAGGAAAAGTACAGAAAAGAGCAAAAGAGACATATGAGACGTGGTTAGAAAGTCCTAGAGAAAGAAAAGAGAAAATGAAGAAGCAGTATTTGAAAATATAACAGCTAAGAATTTTCCAAGCTGACAAAAGACATCAAGTCCCAGATTCATGAAGCAATATAAACAACCAAGAAGAGGAAACAGAAAACTCAGATCTAAGTGCATCACAGTAAACTGCTGAAAGCCTAGACAGACCAAAAAAAAATCTTTAAAGCAGCCAGAAAAAAGAAATGAAAGATTATCTTCAGAAAAGCAACAATAAGACAGATAGCTAAATTTTAAAAGAAACAGTGAATGCCAGAAAACAATGAAATGATTATCGTTAAAGCGCCAACCAAGATTTTTATATCCAGTAAAAATACCTTTCGAAAAGAGTACATACAGACATTTTAAAACAAACAAAAACTGAGAGAATTTGTC
Organism: Diceros bicornis minor; assembly: GCF_020826845.1. NCBI lineage: Eukaryota > Metazoa > Chordata > Mammalia > Perissodactyla > Rhinocerotidae > Diceros > Diceros bicornis. The sequence goes on along the minus strand of NC_080743.1, from coordinate 14,766,679 downwards.
ATCAGAAATTCTACACTACTGGAAATATTGGAGAGTATTCTTTAGGTAGAAGAAAAATGATTTAGGATGGAAAGTTGGCCCAGAGGAACAAATGAAGAGCAATAAAACGGTAAACATGCGAGTAAACCTCCATGAATGTTGACCTTATAAAAGGGTACTAAAAGTATTTTGTGGTATTTAAAAATAAAGATAAGCCATGAGGCAGGTAAACAAAGTTCAGCTGTTCTAAGGTCTGGTTCAGGAAGTGGTAAAAGTACTGATTTCTATGAGATGTTAACAAGTTCACGATGCATGTCACAATCCCGAGACTGGGTGCCAGCAAACTCTTTCCGTGAAGGGCCAGATAGCAAATGTTGTAGGCTTTGCAGGCCATATGGCCTTGGGGCATGAAAGCAGCCACAGAAAGGAAAGTAGGATCTGGGGGCTGGGAATGCAGAGGAGGAAGGCAAGGCAATGCAAAGGTGCAATGTTGAGTTAGGCACTGCGACAGGAGACTGGGAGTCCACGCTGCTGGGGCTTCGGAGGGGACACCTGTGAGGAGCCTTTATCCATCAGACCCTGTCCCCTATCGGTCAACAGTTACCTCTTGGCATGTTACTTCCCTGATACTTTCACACTGTGTATGTGTAAGTCCCAGGGCAGAAAGCCAAACACACACACTGAGTTGCTGCACATCACACTGGCGCAAAGATGGTCACAGCAGCAATGGCCAAGTAATAGGTGGGCTGAGAGAATATGAGGTGGGGCATCAGAGGTGCTTGATATAGCAGCATACTTCTTTAAATATGCAGATATAGAAAGCTAAAAGTAAAAGGATAAAAAAGACATACAATGGAAACGTTAACCAATAGAGAGCTGTTAAACGATACAAATATCAAACCCAATTAAAAAATAGGCAAAGGACTTGAACAGACATTTCTCAGAAGACGACATACAAATGACCTACAGGTATATGAAAAGGTGCTCAACATCACTAATCATCAGGGAAATGCAAATAAAAAACACATTGAGATATCACCTCACACCTGTTGGAATGTCTATTACCAAAAGAAGAGATAACAACTGTTGGCAAGGATGTGGAGAAAAGGGAACCCTTGTACAACGTTGGTGGCAAACGTCCATAGGGCGGCCACTATGGAAAACAATACGGAGCTTCCCCCCAAAATTAAAATTACCTCATAATCCAGCAATCCCACCTCTGGGTATATATCCAAAGGAAAAGAAGTCAGTATCTCAAAGAGATATCGGCACTCCCAGGACGGTTGCAGCATTATTCACAAAAACCAAGATATGGAAACAGCCTATATGTATGTTGACGGATGAATGGATAAAGAAAATGTGGTGTATATATATATATAGGCAACGGAGAATTATTCAGCCTTTAAAAAGCAGGACATCTTGCCATTTGTGACAACATGGATGAACCTGGAGGACAATATATTAAGTGTAATAAGCCAGACACAGAAAGACAAATACTCCATGATCTCACTTATATGTGAAATCTAAAATAGTCAAACCCACAGAATTCTACTACAGACAGTAGAATGGTTGCTATCAGGGGCTGAGTGGAGGGGGAAATGGAGAGATGTTGGTCAAAGGGTACAAAGTATCAGTTATGCAAGATGAATAAGTTCTGGAGATCTAATGTGCATTAATATGACTATAGTTAACAGTATTGTATTGTATACTTGAAATTTGCTAAGGGGGTAGATATTAAATGTTCTCACCACAAAAAAGAAAATGATAACTATGTGAGGTGATGGATATGTTAGCATGATTGTGGTGATTATTTCATTATGCATATGTATATCAAAACATCAAGTTGTACATCTTAAATATATACATTTTTTTTTGTCAGTTATACCTCAATAAAGGTGAAAAAAACCATACAAATATCAGACAATGTAGTAGACTTTAGGAAGAGAAGTATCACTGGAACTAAAGACCGTCATTTGATTATGACAGGTTTATATAATTATACCAGTTTAATTACCCGGGAAGAAACAATAACTCAACTTGCATGATCTAATAAGACAGGCTCACAGTATACAAAGCCGAACTTGGACAGAACTAAAAGGAGAAAGTCACAAATCCACAATCGTAGTGGGAGATTTTAGTTGTGCTCACTTTTTCCTTTTTTTTTGTGAGGAAGACTGGCTCTGGCTAACATCCATTGCCAATCCTCCCCTTTTTGCTGAGGAAGATTAGCTCTGAGCTAACATCTGTGCCCATCTTCTTCTATTTTGTATATGGGATGCCACCACAGCATGGCTTATGAGTGGTGCGTAGGTCCGGGCCCGGGATGCAAACCTGCAAACCCCGGGCTGCCGAAGCAGAGCATGCGAACTTAACCACTACACCACCAGGCAAGCCCCGTGGGAGATTTTAATATACCTTTCCAAGTAACTGGCAGAACAAGTAGCAAAAAACCAATAAAGATATAGCAGTGTTTAACACAATTAATAAATTGATATATATTTATAACACTACAACCATTAAGTTGAACACCAAGTCTTTTATTTATTTATTTATTTATTTTTTATTTTTTTGTGAGGAGGATCAGCCCTGAGCTAACATCCGATGCCAATCCTCCTCTTTTTTTTTTTTTTTTTTGCTGAGGAAGATTGGCCCTGGGCTAACATCTGTGCCCCTCTTCCTCTACTTTATATGGGACGCTGCCACAGTATGGCCTGACAAACGGTGCATCGGTGAGTGCCTGGGATCTGAGCCTGCGAACCCAGGACCGCTGAAGCAGAACATGCCCACTTCACCACCACCCCACTGGGCCGGCCCTGAACATAAAGTCTTTTAAAATACACACAGAAAATTTATAAAAGTTGACCTCATTCTGAGCCATGAAGGAAATCTAAGCAAATTTCAAATGATTGAAATTACACAGATTATCTTCAAAGACTACAGTGAAAATAAGCTCTGCATAAATGATAAAAATATAAATAGAAAAATCCCGTGTTTGGAAATTAAGCAATATACTTCAAAATAATTCTCAGGTCAAAGAAATTACGATGGAAATAGAAAATATTTTTAATTAAATGATAATGAAATTTTGACATTCCAAAACTTGTGGAATGTAGCTAAATCCATATCTAAAGGAACATTTATTGCTTTAAATGCATACTGTAGAGGAGAAAAGGAAGGTTGAAATTAGTGATCTAAGCATCCATTTCAAAATTACAAAAAAAGAAAAAATTAGATCCTTTTAGGTCTACTAAAAAGTAGAGAGAAGGTAAAGACAAGAGCAGAAATTAATAAAATAAACATTTTAAAGCTAAGGGGTTGACTCTTTGAAAAGACTAATAAACTTGATAATCCCTGGTGAAACTAATCAAGAAAAAGAGAAAAGGCACCAATAAGTATTGAGAATGAAAAGGAATGCATCTCTAAATAACCTACAGAGATTAAGGTGGTAAAAAAGGACATTAAGAACAGCTTCATGAAAACAAGTGGGAAAAATTACACGAAATGCACAAATTTCTAGAAAAACACAACTCCCCAAAACTGACAAAAGAATAAACAGAAAATCAGAATGGTTCTATATTTATGAAAGATATTAAATCCATAATTAAAAACCCTAACACAAAGAAAACACCAGACCCAGATGGCTTCCCCAGTGAATTATACCAGACACTAACCTAACAGAAACTCTTCTATTAAATATGGAAAGAGGGAACACTTTCCAATTCATTTTATGAGGCCAGAGTTATCTCGAATCCAAAGCCTGACAAGGACATTAGAAGAAATAAAAATCACAGGCTAATCTCACTCATGAATGTAAATGCAAAAATTCTAAGTAAAATACTAGCAAATCAATCCATCAATATATAAAAAAGATTATATACATCATGACCAATTGGGGTTTATTCCATGAAAGAAAAATTGGTTTACCTTTCAAAAATCAAGCAATGTAATTTACCAAACCAATGGAATAAAAGAGAAAAATCATATGATCACCTTAACAAATAAATATAGAAAAGGCATTTGGTAAAACTTAACATTCATTCATGATAAATAATCTTATTCAACTAGGAATTTGAGAGAACATGCTTAATATGATAAAGAATAAATACATAAAATTTATAGCAAGCATCATACTTAACTGTGAAATGCTGAAACCTTCCCTCTGAGATGAAACAAAGATGCTCATTATCATAATTTCTAGTCAACATTATAATAGAGATTTTAGACAGTACAATATGACATGAAAAAGAAATAAAACATAGGATTGGAAAGAAAAATACAATAGTCATTTTAGACAATATGATTGTACATGTAAAAAATCCAAAAGAATTTAAAAGCCATTAGAATAAATACCCAAATTTAGCATGGTCTTTGCCTACAAGGGCAGTAAACAAAAATCAATTTTATTTTTTCTATATACCACCAACAAACAATTTAAAAATGAAATAAAAATACTTGTTAAATAACCAAAAAAAAAAAAAATTAATTACCTAGGGGAAAAATCTAATGAAAAATGGTACAAGAATACTACATAGACCTTGGCAGAAAATAAAGATTTAAATAAAATGAAGCATATGCCATATTCATGAATGGAACACTTAAAATATGTCAATTCTTCCCAAATTGATCTATAGAGTCAATGTAATCTTTAAATTCCAGCAGGTTCGTTTTTTTGTCTATGTATGGGAATTGAAAATTTGACTCTGAAATTCATTTGGAAATGCAGAGGCCCAAGACTAGCTGAGGCAATCTTCAAGACAGTCTTGAAGATAAAGAATAAAGTGATAGAACTTATCGCCAGATAGTTCAATTCATTACAAGTATATGGTAATTAATACAGTGTGGTATTGGTTTTAAGGAAGACCCATAAACCATTGGAACAGAGAGAGAACTCAGAAACAGAGCCACTGCCCAAATAAATGGGCATAAGATTTATGACAAAGCTGGCTCTGCAATGCAGTGGGGAAAGCACAGTCTTTTCAGTAAATGGTACTGGGACAACTGGATGTTCATATCACAAACAATGACTCTTGACTCCCTACATTATATGATATGCAAAAATTCATTCCAAATGGATTTTCAGATCTAAATGTGAAAAGTAAAATGATAAAGATTTTAGAAGATAACACATAAGAACATAGCTTATAGATCTTAGGGTAGACAAGGATTTCTTAAATAGGACCTAAAATACCCTAACCATAAAGGAAAAGTTTGATAAAGTGAATGGGTTTAAAATAAAAAACCACTTTTATTTATTAAAGTACACTATTAAGAGAATGAAAATGTCAGCTACATTTTCATTCAGAGAAGATATTTGCAACACATATAACCAACAAATGGCTTGTTTCAGAAATATGAAAAGAGTTGTTACAAATCAATAAGAAAAACAGAAAACACAATAGAAAAATGGGCAAGAGGTTTGAACAGGCATTTTTTTTTTTACAAAAGAGGATATCCAAATGACAAACTAATTGAAAAGGTGCCCACATCATTAATAATCCAGGGAATGCAAACTGGAACTACACACCCACCGGAATGGCTAAAATTTAAAAGACCAAAACCAACAAATGTTAACAAAAATATATAGCAACTGAAGCAAGTTTGTGATAACTCATAGAACAGCACATTCATAATCTGTGTACCTATTATGTGCTAGATTCTATTCTACATACCAAGGACTAACAACGAGCACATCAGGTATGTCCTTGCCCTGATGGAGCTTATGGCCAATTAGCAGAGACAAACTTTAATCAAAGTATCTCACAAATAAATATAAAACTGTAACTGTAGTAAGTACCACAAGATAGAGGTGGAGTAGTTGTTACTGTGAGAACATATAATAGGGAGATCCAATCTTATCATGGAGGTCATGGAAGGCTCCAATGGGGAATTGACAATTGAGTTCAGATGGGAAGATGAGGAAAGATTAAGTAGACAAAGAAGGGGAAGGAAGAGTGGTCTTTTCAAGAGAACAGAAATTCATACAGAAGGGCAGGCATATGACCTAAGAGGAATGCGACACCCAAATTTTACGCGAAGTATGCAGCTCACAAAATGAGAATATTTTAGACATCATTCTCCTAGAGAGGAGATAATCTAAATAGGTAGGCAATGTTTTTTTAGGATAGGAGAAGTAATGAATGTCTTGTTGGCGGATTTCTCCAAATTAAGTTTACAAGTGGAATATTCTAGACACTGGAACAGACGAACTGGAACCCTGGCAAACATGAGTTCTGTCACCTGTTTTCTTTGTCTACTCTCTTTTCCCAATTAACATGCACGGGCTCTGCAATCACATGGCTTGGTTATAAACTCTATGACCTGAGCTATTAAGACCCTTAGGTTTATAGAAAAGGACAAAAAGTGGGAGAATGTTAATCTCTAAGGAAAGCAAATTAAAGACTCCACTTCCATTCTTCCCCATCCCCCTCTCTTCACTTTTGAAGAGAAGTGTGGCTAGAATTGGTCAGAGCAAGACTTTTCACTGAGCCATAGTATTAGGTAGGGGTGTGGTTTCTCTCACCTAGGATCCTCTCTTTTATTTCCAAGAGGCTGGAGACTAATATCCATCTCTCTTTCTTTCTGCTGCTCATCTTTCCTTTTGAATTTGCTTCTTTCTATGCTAGTGAGATCTGCTGAACTTAATTGTCAAAAGGCCTGCATTGGGCAGTGCTAAGCACTGACACAATTTATGGTTTTCTGGCTCTGCTTTCTGTCTCCTTCTCTCATTGGCATTCTCTGGATTGATATTTCTGTGACAACAGTAGGACAATCTGAGCCTTGAGGGGTGGGATTAGGGTTGGAGGAGGTCTTCTGGCTGCTTTGGTCTTAGGCTCTAGGCTGCAGGTGGCCTAGATAAAAGGAATCCTCCATGTGGTTGAGATAGTACTTTTGGGCTCCACTGGGTTTAGAGACAAAGTTTCACAGTAAAAGAATATTTTTTTGCTGTCAATTGCTGTCCCTGCCTGTATTTGATTTAGACATCATGGTGGAGGATTGGTAGACTGAGGATAGGATTTGATTGTTCCTCAAATATCATTTTAATCTCTCGTGTTTCCAGTCATCAGTGTTTGGCATTAGGCCCTGATTAGAAAGAGGAAGACATTTTCCCTGACCTGAAGGAGCTCATAGTCTAGTAATTGAGATGAAGAGATAATTATAATACAATATGATTAGCATAATGTTAAAAAAAATATGAGAATAAAGAGGAGGGCCACTTCCATATGGCAGTTCTCATAATACATGGTGTCAATTAACATATTCTCCCTAAGCCTTCTTTTCTCTAAGACAAATACCATCCCAGATTGCCATTATTATTACAATTACATGAAATTCCATAAATTAAATGAAATCTGTTTCACTGAGGCAAACTCAGATATCAACATGAAGGAGACTCTACAGCCATGTTACTGAAAGAGTAGTCCTCGCACTAGTGGCCCTTGCACGGCATCCCCTGGAAGCTTGCTGGCAATGCACGTTCACGAGCTCCACTCTGTTCTTTTTTTTTTTTTTTTTTAATTTTTGGTTTATTGCAGTAACATTGGTTTATAACATTGTAAAAATTTCAGGTGTACATCATTGTACTTCTATTTCTGCATAGATTACATCATGTTCACCACCAAAATACTAATTACAACTCATCACCACACACATGTACCGAATTATCCCTTTCACCCTCCTCCCTCCCCCCTTCCCCTCTGGTAACCACCAATCCAATCTCTGTCCCTATGTGTTTGTTTATTGTTGTTATTATCTACTACTTAATGAAGGAAATCATGCGGTATTTGACCTTCTCCCTCTGACTTATTTCACTTTGCATTATACCCTCAATGTCCATCCATCCACTCTGTTCTACTGAATCAGACTCTCTGGAGCTGGGCCTCAGGAAGCAGTGTTTTAACCTCTGCTTTATAATATAAGAAACCCTACACAGAAAGGAGTGCTCAAAACAGGAGCTTATGGAAGTTGCAAGGTCTTTAAAAGTAAAATAACAATAACAATAAAAATCCAAAGAGAATCGATATGATTAAGCACAAAAACTAAAGAAACTAACTTAGACAAATACCGTATGATTTTACTCATAGGTGGAAGATAAACAAATACATAGATAAAGAGAATAGATTGGTGGTTACCAGAGGGGAAGGGGGTGAAGGGAAGGTGAAAGGGGTAAAGAGGCACATGTGTATGGTGACAGATGGAAACTAGATTTTTGGTGGTGAACATGATGCTGTCTATACAGAAGTCGAAATATAATGATGTACACCTGAAATTTACACAATGTTATAAACCAACGTGACCTCAATAAAATAAAAATAAAAAGAAAAGAAATGAAAAAAAATTTCTTTTCTAAAAATTAAAAGGTGGAAAAAAAACTAACTTAGGGAGATAACTAGTATATGAAACCATATTTTTATAGTTTGGGCATTTCTTTTTGAAAAGCTATAGTCTATCCATTTCCATGACCCTGTGGTAATCTCTTACTACAAAATGCATATTGTTTCTACCACTTTAGTTAAGTAGTTATGTAGGTTATTCTGCTCTTTCACAATTTGTCACAAGCCAAATTAATCACATCTGCTGGACAGAGTATATCATTAATGGTTTCAAAAAGATATTATTAGTTTATGAAAAGTACATTTCTATGGCTTGACTTTTACGGTGCAAATCTTCATTTCAATAAGAACAGTTGGGGTACATTAAGCGTCAAGATGTAGAAAATTAATGAAGAGGAAAAGATTAAGGTTTTATTTAATATATACCAGGTTGACAACGTGGAAATGAAGGTAAACTTACCATGCTATTTTTTCCAAGATGTCTTTTCCCCACCACTAATTTGATTATGCAGGCATCTACTTCATTCGTTTGTTTATTCATGCAATTAATATTTACTAAGATTCCTTTATGAGCCAAAGCTGAAGTTCTGGAAAGGTAGGCTGAGACTAGATGGGCTGGCATTGTCTTCCAAGCTAAGCAGTTACGGTTTTATCTTATAAATGTGGGAATATTATATTTTATTTCATGCCTTAGAATGAATGTCAATGGTAATGCAGGGGGCAGACTGGATGGGGAGAGACTGGAGGCAAACAGATCATCTGGAAGAGCTAATGAGCCTGAACTGTCTACAGTGATGCGCCCCTTATGAATAGAGGTTAAATCAAATATAATGTAAAACAATATTCTTAATATTGTCTTTATGGATGTGCTTGATTTTAATGCTCATTTAGGAAATAGAGGGAACTGTTAGTGCCAGCATTAAGCAAACAGCCCTGAAATAAAACAAAAGGACTTCCTGAGATTGGAGGGGAGAAAGGAATGAAGGCAAATGGGTAGAGTTAAAAAAGATATCGCCTGTTTCTACACCTGTGGGAGGAACCATGCCTGCCTGGTTCATAGCAGTCAGTTTATGGACTCTGCATTACTAGCCCATATAATGCATGACTGATTAGACCACAGAAAATAGTATCTATTAAGAAGCAGTCAAATGATTGGGCGATGATGTTGGGTGATGTTTCCAGACCCAGCCAAGAAAATCACCGTAGGGAAAGACCTTGAAGAAGTGGAAGATCTCAGCGTATTGCTAACGCTCACCATTTAGCCAGCTTCTAAACCAGCCGCTCTATACCTTGCCTCTTTACAAACATTTAACATTTAAATACATAATATTGACAATAGGAATAATTACCCATGAGATCCTGTAGTTGGTATGTGGGCACAAACCTGACTTACATTGTCTACTACGTTTTAAATTCATGGAAGCAAAGAAGAGAGGGAGAATTCTTAAAGATCAGGTGGTCCAAATTCCTATTTGATTTACTGCATAGCAATCAGTTTTTAAAAAACTATTGGAGCTAAATATAAGATATACTTTTAGTTGCATCAAATATGATACAATATATTCATTTTAAAAAGCAAGAACAGTGTAGTTTCTCTCTGACCTACCTATTTTAGACAACTGGATTTTATGCTTTGAGACATTGCATCCATTCAAAGGAAGTATTAGACCAGTGGTTTAGAAATTCTTCAAGCAAGAAGCACATTTCAAATCTTTCAAAAGCATTTCTTGGAGGAAAATGAAGTTCAAGGGTATATTAAATGCTAACTGATATTATGGGAGTATAAACTAGATGAGAAATTATGTGACAGTTCCATTAATACTCCATGCATAGACTTACTGAATGGAAAATAGGCTGAAAATTCAGCACAAAATGCCATTATTAAAGATTTCCATTTGAAGTTTAGATGGAAATTTTTTTTAACTTTGGTGTCCTTCCAAAGAAAAACTGGTATCTTTTTCTTAGGTATAAGTTATCTTGATTTGTGTGGCTGAAAGAAGCTAACACTTCAAAAGAAGATGCATGACTAATACAGTTCTATTTCACACTTATCAATGTTGATTGCTTAGCATTCACTCAAACACAGAGACTGTCTCCAAGGAAATTCAGAAAAGACTATTAAGTTATAAATGGCTGGAGGAGTGATAGTATTCCACTCTATTCATTGGACATTACTATATCTCTCTGCTTAGCCTGTCTTCTCATTTATTGATAACGAAGAAAAATACTTAAATTCATATCCTCAGACAACATTTGAGGCATTAAGTAAGACCCAAACAAATTCCAGCCCGAATTTGAGAACATATCTTTAGAACATCTTGTTCTCAAGATTTTCTTGAATATCCTAAGTATGAGAATCACTACGGAAGATTCCTTCATTCTTCTACTCATTCAATCCACAAGTGTTTATTAACTATTTTAATATATGCCTACAAGTGGTTAAACTAGGTCACTATTCTTTCATTCATTTCTCTTTCTATTTTAAAATCTTCTGTTAAGTAGTATTCTAGCACTCCTTGGAAGTGCACGTACGTGTCCACTTCAGTTCAACAGACATTTATTGAGCATCTACTATGAGCTAACTACCATACTAGATGAAAGAAATGCAAAATGGGCAAGACACAGTGCCAGCTCACCAGGTTCTTCCAATCCAGTGTGGAAGCAGACACATAAAATGTTATTTCAATACAGTGAAATTGTATGGAAATTCCACTACGTTGGAATACAGTTTCAAAGTGGAAGCCAGGGCAGGGTACAATAGAGGCACAGAAGAGGGCCTGGAGTTCTGGAAACTTGTGGCCCATGTGAACACCACATGACTACATGGGACACTTTCTTTCCCTAGAAGCTTTCCAGGCTCTGCTTTTTCTGGGGAAAAGGTTTAGGGTGAGGAAGGAATGAAAAAGTTATATCTAAGTCTATGTTCTGGTAGGCAAAAATGGGTCTGTGAGAAACTCCGCTGATATAATCAAATTATTCTTCTATCTTTCACTCATTCACTCACTCACTCATTCACTTAGTGAGATTTTGTTGAGTACTACTAAGCATCAGAAGTATAATGGTTGCATTTTGCATTTAAAAAGTAGCTCATAATCTGGCCTCCAGCTCTGAATTGCTCTGATGTAACAGAATGTGATGAACTAAAGCTTCATTTTAGAAGTTGGTCTGGTAGCCATCATCACATCCAGAGTAGCAAACTAAGCTGAGAGACACCCAATGAAGTGACCAGCAGAATATGTGAAATCAGGATTCTTTCTGACAATCAGGAATAGTCTCTGTGGGTACCCCTACCTCACTCTATGCTCCTTTAAATACAACCTCACTTCTAGGAGGAAGGTAAAGGTTTTGATTTTTTCCTATAAAGATCTAATAAATAGCCGGGTAGATTTAGGGTTCTAGAACATCTGGGATGGGAATTCAAAGTCTTATAATCTCCAGTCTAAACACCACAGATATGCCCCATCCCAGAGGCTTTCTATCTGGATGGGCAGAGAGTCATCGTTGCTAATGATCACAGCACTCTAGATTTAGCTTCAAAATCCTTCTCAACATAGCCAGCTAGGGAGCCATCACCATTTGAATGTGGTACACAAGATGAAATCTTTTTGCCACTGCTAGTTTATATACCTTAGAGAGGTGGCTCAATAAGCCATACATGAAAATTAATTTCAGTCTCATTCTATTGAGTAACAACACACACACACACACACACACACACTCAATTAACTGGATTTTCAATGCTAAATAGTAGTGGACAGAAGAGGTATTTTTTTACTAAAACCAATGAAGTTGTTTCCCACAATCAATGACGTCTGCTTTCAATGTTCTACTCAGCATTTTCAGCAGGCCGATCTTTCGCTTACTTTTCCATTAGTAAATGGGTAATTTTCCAAGGCGCTAGAAGACAACAGCTATTGTAAGAATGGGTCTTTTCAAATTGTGCTGGTGCCATTGAGTGAGAACAGACTTTCGAGTCTCTTGGCCAGAGTAGCAGCTGCCTTCACCTTGGCCTTTCCGCTCTAACTGGGAGCCAGAGCACTGAAGCATAATCACGCTAACAGGATATTTTTAGATTATTAATTTAGTGCTTTGAAATGTAGGAGTGATTTGGGCAGAAACAAATCTGAGCTGGAAACCCTTTCCAAATATTTCTCTCGTGTGTGTGTGTGTGTGTGTGTGTGTGCGCGCGCGCGCGCACGCGCGCGCGCATTTCTTTCTATCTGTCATCTATCCATATGTATGTATACACAGACATACACACATATACATACACATTGCCTAAAGAATAATATTTATTAGAATATTTGGTAGCTCAAGTAAAACTTACTTGGGTGAATTTTCAGAAGGCTCATTATTATATTTTAATAGAAAGCAAAGAACCATGGATATGGAAAGCCCCACCGGAGATTTTAAGCCATTATCTATTTTATTATTCACTCACTCATTTACTCATTCATTCAGTAAATATTGAGTATTTAATGTGTGCAAAAATAATATTAAAGAATTCCTAAAAATTTATAGACAAGAAGAATCAGTGGTTGGCTCTAATAATTTGCTCTAATGCTTAACAATTGGTACTTTTAAGGAGATTTTCCTCATATACAATTCAAAATTATTTTCTTAAACACAGATACATTTACTCAGCAGAGATGAACTAGACAACATACCATTTATAAAACTTTTAGACATGCTTGGCAAACAGTTGAGGAGATGACTATGAAGACAAACAATGATTCTGAGGTAAATATGACAAACTTGTAAATCTGAATGTGCTTTCTCCTTCAAAATAGACCCTTTGGGAAATTAAAAATTCATTTTAATATGTGGTCCACTGTTCAAAACGTTTTTGGAACTGTCTTTTGGATCTAACTCCAGAGAGGTTCTTTTGGATGTAAATCCCTCCTTTCAGACTAGATTCGACCTGGTTTTTTTTTGCTCGGGGAGATAATATGTATAATTGGGTAGAGAGAGGATTGGACACAGGTGTGTGGGCTGCTTCTGGCTCAGGAGCTGGGGTTGCTTACTCCAGCTCTCACATTAACTCAATTTGTGAAATCCAGCCAGGCACTTTACCTCTCTGGGCCTCAATTTTATCATTTACAAAATGAGATCAATAGCTACCAAGCTTTTTTAATTCGAAGATTCCTTTCAAAGGCTTTAAAAAAAATCCTAAGAATTTCCATGTAGTAAAACCTGTACTTTTGCTGTCAGTTGATTGAGAAAATGCTTATTTTGCCTAGTTCTGTTTGCCTCTGCAATGACTCAGCTACCCCCAGAGGCAGAGACCACCAGTTACAATATGCGGGATAGAGTAGCCTCTAAAATTTGTGCTTCTGTGAACCTATGTACTCATAGAGGGCATTATTTAAAGCATGAATGAGAAGATATTTTTTGGCCATGACTCATGAAAAAAAAAAAACTGAGGACTACACCAGACTAAAAGCAATAATCAAGGGCTCCTCCCCGCATTAGAAAATTAGTCACTACCACTTTTCTGACGCAGACGTGAGCATATTTCCCTCTCTATCCCAACCTCAGATATAGACAAATACCAATGACTGTATTCGAATGCTATTAAAAAAAAGATGTTATCCTTCTAAGTATTATTTTAATAAAGAATTATCACGGAAAGTTAAATTAAACAATAAGCCAGAGGTGGCTCACCCTATGTTTTTTATAATATATTGAAATTTGCTGCTAATATATAGAACTACAATTGATTTGTACATTGACCTTGTATTCTGTGACTTTGCTAAATTTATTAGTTTTGGTAGTCATTTTGTAGATTCCTTAGGATTTTCTTTGTAAACAATCATGTCATCTCCAACTAGAGTTTTACTTCTTCCTCTCCTGTATTTATGCCTTTTATTTATTTTTCTTGTCTTAGTGTGTTATTTAGAACCTCTGGCTCAATGTTCAACAGAAGTGGTAAGAATGGACATCTCTGCAGTTCCCAGTCTTGGGGGAAAGCACTCAATATTTCATCATTAAGTATGATATTAGCTATAATTTTTTTCATAGATGCTCCTTAGCAGATTAAAAGAATTTCCTTCTATTCCCAAATTGCTGAGTTTTTTTCATGAATTGATGTTGAATGTTATCAAACTGATTCATGTATTCTGAAACTTTTTTATTAGGTATATACACATTTATAATTTTTATGTCTTTCTGATGAATTGACCCTTTTATCACTCTGGAATGTTCCTCTTTATCTCTAAATACTCTTTGTCTTAAAGTCTACTTTATCTAATATCAATAAAGTCACTCCAGCTTTCTTATGTTTAGTATTTGCATGGTATATCTTTCTTTGTCCTTTATTTTCTGCCTGTGTCTTTATTTTTAAAAAGCATCTCTTAGAAAAATAAAGTATGTTCATTTCTACCCAAATAATGAAAATCCCAGTTGAATCTTTCTGTAAAGGTAGGAGTCCTTTTATAGTGTAAACAATTACCCTGTCTACTCATTTTAGAAATTCAGCATCTCTGACATTTTCTCACAACACGTGGCACACTCGTGCACATATTTACTCTTCACAGAATGTAATATGCTTATAGTCAGTGAGGCTAAATTGGTAGGATCTGAGAATAGTATCTTGGGCTTCCAAAGTATATAACAGTCAGTTTAATTTGAATTTATATTTTTGGTAATTACTTAAGAGACTCAAATTTTAACTGTATCTGCATTTTCTCAAGGAACTGGCTTTTCTATTAAAGACATTAAGGGGATTGGGCCTGGAAATTCAGGAAATACAGTAGTTTATGTTTGAATGAATCACTGTGCAAAAAATAAATGTTAACACTGGGAAAGCCTTTTGTCACTCATCCTTATCAAGCATTCTGGGGAAATGAAACCAATGTAGGTTGGCATAAAAGAATGAAGATATGGTTACTGAACAACTACTATATGCAGTACATTGCAGGGCTGTGAGAAAGACAAAAAGTAGATGCAAGGCTCTCTGTCTTAATGAATTTGTAATTGTGTTGTATATTTTCCCTTTATTTCTCCAGCACCACTCTCCACCATTCTCTCCCCAACTCTCCGCCCTGGGTGGTTGATTCTTCTGGAATGAATCAATGGGTTCTTTTGCCCTCTGGCTTTCAGTTGGTTTTGGCCTATGGTAAACACCAGCAGGACATCAGAGGAAGGCAGGAGAGGAAAGTCTGGATATTTATTACCTTGGCTGCCATCCTGTAGCGTCATCATAGGCTGGCTACTACACTTTACCAAGGGTCAAAACTCCTGTAAGGAAGCCTTCTTCATATATCTGTCTTTTTTCTGAGTTCAAGTAACTGCTTCTTCTTCTTGAATCTGTAGGCCTCGGGATGATAACAGATGCTACTTTTACCAGCCTCGTGATACTGAACTATCCTTTGTAGTTTCTTCACATCCTATGGACACCTTTTCAATAGCTCCTTTATTAAAGACTCTTCTGCTTAGCCTATTTGAGTGTGCCATATCTTTCCTATTGGAATCTGACTGACACAGCAATCTGGTGAACTAATAGTTAACAATTTAAGGTACTATGTGATAAGTGCCGTGCAAATGTTACACACAGTAACGTATTCTGCTGAACAAGCTGAGAGTAGAGAGAAATCTCCAAAGCTTGGGATTCTAAGGGAAGAATGTGTGGGAGAAGGTGAGACTTGACAAGCAGTAAGAAATGACCATCAAGGAGAAACAAATAGCGAGTGAGCAAGGACAAAATGTGTTCAAGGCGTGGTGGTAATACAAGCCAAGTCTGATTCAGATCAGACTGCATGGGGGCAGTGATTCCACAGAAACACAAGAACCTTATGACATTAATAGAGAACACATATTATGTGAAATTCCTCACATTCTGAGGAATTTCTCTCCCACTCAAGAAAGTAAGTGTGAAGGCTAGTGAAGATGACATTATTGGGATAACTGAAGATGTGCTCTGATTTCAGTACTTCAGTATTATTAGCAACAGCTGCTTGCTCCATAACTATGGCAACATGCTATGGCTGAGAACCTTCGTTGTGTGCTATTAAACACTAAATTAAAATTTGTACTCTAATGTGCTTAAGAATAGCTTTGCTAAAGGTTGTTAACTTGGTAACGTGCAGATTCTTGGGTTCCACCCACTAGAAATTCTATTTCTGTAATTCTGTGGAGGGACTTGAACGACCTGCATTTTTTAACAAGACATGTACCTGACTGATACAAACCAGATAGGGAGAAACACGTTTGTAGACAATAATTGGCATTAAAGGGTTTCGACCAAGAGAATGAATTAATGACAGTGGTCTTCCAGAAAGATTAATCAGGACACAAGATAGACTGGATGTGGAGAGAATAAGGACAAGAAGGGTAGAGAAGTGCAGACTCTATAAGTCCAACCAGATGGGAGTGAGCACCTGACGTGAAAAGATCAGGAAGATAAGAAATGAAGAGAGCCAAGTGAAGAATGGGCAGGTATTTATTTATCATGGTGCGGTGGTTTAAAACATGTCGGGGGACTGGCCGTGTGGCATAGTGGTTAAGTGTGCGCGCTCCGCTACTGTCGGCCTGGGTTCGGATCCCGTTGCGCACTGACGCACCGCTTCTCCCGTCATGCTGAGGCGGCATCCCATATGAAGTGGAGGAAAATGGGCACGGATGTTAGCCCAGGGCCAGTCTTCCTCAGCAAAAAGAGGAGGATTGGCGTGGATGTTAGCTCAGGGCTGATCTTCCTCACAAAAAAATAAAAATAAATAAATATATAAAAAGTCAAGATTTTTTTTAGTGGGTTCTAGTTCTCCTCTTTTTGAATATGACTCATTTCTAACAAACAGAAAGTGGTAGAAGTGCCATAGGACTTTTGAAGCTAGGTCAGAAAAGATGGCAGGGCTTCCTTCTGGCTCTCTTGGGTTACACGCCTTTGGGGCCCTGAGCTGCCGTGAAGCCCAGCCATCCTGCCACCTCCATGGGGCGACATAAGAAGAGATGCCTAAGGAACTCCAGCTGTTCCACCCCCAGCTGGTTGAGTTTTCCCAAACCAAGTGTCAGACATGTGAGTAAAGAAACCTAACCCCAACCACCATTTAAATACAACATCACCAGAGATCTGGAGTCAAAACCAACCAGCCGAGCAGTTCTTGATTTCCTGATCCATAGAAAGCATGTGAAATGATAAATATTGTTTTAAGCCACTAAGTTTTGGGTGATTTGTTATGGAGCAACAGAACCTAATTTACTTGGCAAAGTCAAAGACAACTCTGATTTTATATTTGTACGAAATCTGGAAATTGTCTTTACACTTTATATAGGGCAATTATAAAAATTTCTTTTAACTTTAATGATCTTTTGTAGTCACAGTACATTGCAATAAAAATAATCATCTAGTAATATATTCTCAATTTCAAAACTTAATTATTAAATAATTACAAGCAAGCTTCTAAGTCATTAGTTCCATGGAACACATCCACATGTTTTTAATATTTTGCATGAAAGTGTTAATGCTTAGAAAAAAATTTGTGTAACTGAAATTAAATCACTCCCCCTTAGGAGCAAATCAAATTTGTCCCCCTTAGGAACAGCAAATCAAATTATGAGTCTGTCAAATCAGTTCACTATGCAAGTAGGATGACAGCCCTGTGAGGATTGATTTTCTATCTGTCAGCTTTCTTTTAAACTATATTTATCTAGTTGAGAATTTTTCATACATCCAATCTCACTCACTCAAACTCAGAACTGAACTCTATATTTTTAGACTGCTTTTAAATGGCAAAGTTGAGGCTAAATTACAGATCCTAGAGGAAAGCACACCTAGAAAAAGGAAAAAAATTTAAATAGTCATATATACCTGCTCCAGCAGGTCTCAGCCTCTTTATCCCACAATGGAGCTGGGTGTGCTCATGGGCCACAACCCTAGGAAACACAATTCCTGGAGTCCGTTCTCTGTCACTCAAGCAGCCTGAAGGAATGCAAATGAGTAAGAGCGACCTGCTTATAGAAATAATCTTGAGTCCATTACTTTATTTAAAATAAGTATTTCCAAAGCACTGGCGAAAGCTAGGGTGTCTTGGGGGGAACTTTAAAGTCCCCTCCCCATTACCTCCCCCCTTGACTACTCCACTACAACCCAAGTAAAAATGCTCAGTGCCTGCTATTACTAAACATCAGTACCTTCACTACGAACCTCACGCCTCAGAAAACAAACTATGGCGAACTGTGGGTTTAAATAAGAGTTTGAGTTTGTGTTAAAGAAGCCATTACTTCAATTATTCCCCAAATGATCTCTGAGTGCTATGAATCAGCCATATTTAATCCCCTAGTCCAGGATTCCTTAAGTAGGATGCGTGCACCCCAGGAGGATGGCTGGAGATGATGGCAACTCATCGTCTCCAGTACAGGAAGAAATATTAGATCTTCTATTTAAATTATTTTTTTTTAATTTGACAAATGGGAGAAATTAACCTTCACAAATATTTAATATAGAGGCTGACAGTGTGGCCCCCACTATGTCAGATAGCCATATGTCACCTATGTAGGGTCTACATATCTTTGTGAGATATTTTTTGTTGACAAAACAACAATTAAAATCAGCCACAGCTGAGACAAGGGGAGGACAAGGGGCACTGTAAGGTGTGGCTCTAAGGCCTCATTAAGAGCCAGGCTGTGACACAAAGGCCAGATACTGGCTGGGGGCGGCAGGGGGGAGGCCTGCCGTGACTAGAGAGCACCTACATTGTCTAATGACAGTAGCACTACTCAGACGTGGGAACATGGACTGGGAGCTGCCAAATTGCCAAAATTTCAAGACAAGCCAGAAATCTGCTTTTTAATATGAAATCTCCCAATTTTAGAATTTGGTACACATTAAAAAAAATTATCTGAAGCCCACATTCAGCCTGAGGGCTGCCAGTTTGTGACCTCAAGGTTAGAGAAAGCTAGTGGTCTAGAATATGTGTATCCCCTCCCTTGGAATCCTAGCTGTGTCTTCACTTGCTGGTGGCTGTGGGTAAGTTACTTAACTTGTTTGAACTTCAGTTTCTGTACTTGTAAAGTGGAATAACAACAGCTAGTGTTGGGGAGTAAAGTGACAACACAATGAAAGGCAATTATAAAATATGTACATTCAAATATAAATTTCTAGAAACAATCTACTTTGCTTGCACCAAAAACAGAATCAAAAGTGCAGGAACAGTAGAAGAATCAGGTCAGTTGAACACCAATTGGTATCTATAAATAAAACAGAAAGGAAAAGTCTGGATCTTTGGGACATTTGGGTCACAGAAACAAAATATTTTTTGATTACACTTGGAAGAAAACCAACCGGCCAGCATTATCATCAAGGAAGCTCTGCACAGGTCCCGAACAAGGCAGCAGGCGGCACCAAACCACTCCCCACATGAAAATCACATGGACGTGGATGCACAAGCCTCGCTAGGAAAGGGAAGGAGCAGCTCTGTGGGACCACTCCCAAGGACAGACAGACCGGGAGGAAGACTGGGTGAATCAAAAGAGGGTACACAGAATGGAGGGAGTTTTGGTTTGTTTAAAGATGTAAAACCAAAATGCGTACTGAGAACACCACTACTAATTCCTGGGCTTCCAAGTGTTTCTGCCCCGCAGTGTGAAGGTCCCAGGACTCTGGCTGAGAGATCACCGGAGAGGTTCCAGCCATTTTTAGTGGTAGAAAAATTTCTTCCAACAGAGTCTTTCCCGGAACCTCTGAACGTAAAATAAAAACAAAGCTGCTCTGGGCTGCCTTAACACCTCAAGGTGGCCTCTCAGCGCTCCAGCAATCAATTTGAAAAACAGCCTAGAAGGAACCTAAAGGCCCTTTTGCTTTCAAAGCGTCTGACAAAAAGGAGGGGAGAGTTGCTGAGGGCCCTTCCACTGTATAAGTTTATGGAGTGTTTACCGTCAACACGTCTCATAGTCATAACCACTTCCTTCTGTTGAGTGGGTTACTATGAGCCACACGCTGTGCTAAAAACTTTAGGTACTTGATCTTATTTAATCTTCACAACGATTCTGTGAGGTATTATTCTCCTCATTCTTCAAAGAAAAACATTGAGGCATCAAGAGGGTCAGCAAATTAGCCAAAAACATACAGTAAATGAAAGTCAAACCCAGTGTACTCCATCGACATTATAATCAACTCCACTGATTTACATGAGGGTCTGAGGAATTGAACTCAAGATCGCTTTTTTTACTTTTTATTGTGGTAACATTGGTTTATAACTCAAGATCACTTTTTAAGCAGTCACTTGAATCCTTCCTTTTCTGGATATCCGTGACACTAATATTTATGTTTCATCTCAAATCGACAAACATTTAATAGAACCCAATTAGTAAAGGAAGGTGCTAAGTCAGCAGGACGGGTGTGGAGGTCGTGGTGGGGTAGTGGTGAGAAGGGAAGAAGAATATGGAAGGAAGTTTACAGCATGAATGGGACAGCTCTGCCCTAAGGAGAACTGAATAGAGAAGAAGTCTGTCTGGGGGGAGAGACAGACAGACAGACAGGCACACTCACAAACAATAATTCTACAAAGATCAATTAAGCACTAAGAAGAATTGGTCAGGAAAAAAGTAGCTGATTCATAATAGTAGTAAAACTAGGAAAAAAGCTAACAAAAAATGTACCAGACTTGTCTATGGGAAACTATAAAACTGTTTACTGAAGGACGTAAAACAAGACCTGAGTAAACGGAGTGATATGGCTATGTTCATGGATGGGAAGATGTCAGTCCTCTGGAAATTAATCTAAATATGATACAATCTATATTGAAATTCAAATAAAAATCTCAACAGTTTTTTATGGGTCTGACAAACCGATGCTAAAATTCAAAAAGAAGAATGAATATATAGACATAGCCAATTCAGAAAAGAAGAATTGGAGAGGATTGCCCTTCAGGCATCAGGATATAATGTAGAGGTCTTCGATTGAAACCTTGACATCAGTGCAGAAATATATAAACAGACAAAAGAAGTGGGTAGAGAAACCATATAGCAGACCCATATCTATATGGGAATAAGTCACTTCAGTGGGGAAAAGATCTACCAGTCAACAAATGACCTTTGGATCACTGGGTACGTTTTTCATTTCCATTTAAAACATACAATAAAATTCTATCTCTATCTCATACCACATACAACAATTAATGCAGATAGAATAAATACCTGAACCCTCAAAACAAAACTAAAAATTACTAGAAAAATATAGAATATTTTTGTGAAACTGTAAGGAACTTAAGATGAAAGGTACATGTTTACATATAAGGAACATATAAGGAGTATTATTGAGAAAAAATAAATGGAGAAAATATTAAGATATAAAGCAAAGGATTAGGATCTAGAATGTACAAACCAATAATAAAAACTCAAACAATGCATCAGAAAAAAGGGGCCAAGGTTATGTTTTGACAATTCTCAAAAGAAGAGATAGAAATGGCCATTAAACATGTTTTAAAAATGTTTCAGTTCACCAGTGATTAGGAGAATGCAAATTAAAATAGCTATGCAAAAACATTTCTAATCCATGAGAGAGCCTAAAATAAAAAGATTTAAAATTAAGTATTGGTGAGATGTGGGGAAATAGGAAAGAAGTAATCCTAAATTTATGACTACTGTTTAATATCATATTAACAAAATCTAAAACATAGATTCAAAACTACACACACACAATCTGCCCTTTACCCTAGAAAATTCATTTCTAGAAATATTCCTGAGAGATCTTTTTGACATATGCAAAGGGAGATGCGTACAAGGATGTTGGTCACAGTGTTGTTGGTAACAGCAGAAATTTTACAGCAACCTGAAAGTCCACTAATAAAATACGATATATGTATAGAATGTAATATTATGAAGCAGTTGTAAGAATGAGCTACGCCTATGGATACCAACACAGAGAGAGCTCAAAAACAGAATGCAGAGTGGAAAAAGCAAGTCAGGGGATGATAGAAATAGCACTGAGGAATGGCAGGAGCAGGTCACTGTGAGAACTAGGAAGTAGTCCAGCATATGCGGTATGTCCAGTAGAATGCATATGCAGATACATAAAATTGGAAAATTAGCTGGGGCCAAAAAGTTGAACATATTGTTACTTATTTTTATATATAGATTTGGTGTAGGCTTCCCTCCTCCATTTTCAGTAATAGCACCATAGAGTTCTTATTGGTTTCAGCTTTACTGTTTGGTTACTAAATCCTCAGTACAGAAATCTAGCTTTTCTCCCCATCCCCATCCCATGGAATATGAAATTCTACAACCTTTAAAAAACGTCTTGCTTAGGTTTTCACTGTGGATTCTGGGCTATCTAGGGAAATCTTGGCTGTGCAGTATGTTCAGCTGACAGTGGAGAGATTGTAGACTTCCCACTCTTGCCCATCATGATTCCTTTCCCCTCACTAATCTGTTACCTCTTTTCAACAATCAGGCCAAAGGTGAGAAGAAATTTTCAGATAGGAAGGAACTAGTATCAACCGCAAGGAGGAGAACCAGGGCTATCCTCTGGTGATGAGGAAAGTCTCCATCTCTCCCCTCCCCTTGACATGGCAAGTCTGAGAGCTGGGAGAGCTCAGCTCTGGGGCTGGGAAGTAGGGTAGGAAGGGAAGATGGAGCTGTGCACAGCATGTTGTCTTTGGTGGAAACTGCCGATTGTCTCTCAAAATCTGTTTTTCCTTCTTCCGTAATAATAGCTCCGTAGCCAGGCCTAAGCCTGTTGTTTTATATGGCCTCAGAGTAACCACCATCAAAATGAGAAAACAAAGAAATAAAGCAGCTTACTATTGCGAAAATTAATAAACTAAAACCTCACTAAATTGGAGTTTGGAGGCCAAAAAGGGGCGCTCTCATGCTCTACACCTACTGCAGAGCCCAACAGGAAGAAGAAAGACCAATGAGAGACTCTCACAACTCAGCCAATGAAAAGCCACTACATCTCAAACTCTTTGTTTACGATAGCCCTCCCAATTGCCTCTTCCCATCTGTAGAAGAGTTTTTCCTCTTTTTGCTGTGGGAGATTTGCACGTGGCTAGGCATGGTTGCAGACCCCAAAGTGCAATTCTTTGCTGATCCTGAAAAAAAAATTTTTGCTGGAGAAATAACTGGCTGTCTATATGTTTAAATATCATATTTAAACATTTAATATTTTATTTAATATTTAAATGTCAAAATTATCCACATCCAGAAAAGAACTTTGGGTGTAGTTACAGGCACATGGAACTAACTGGAAGCAAAAAGGGCAGAAGCCTACCAAATTTTTGAGGAAATGGTTTTACCAAAGCAACCATAAGCCTAGCCAGAAGAAACTTGTGTTTTTTTCAAGCTTAAAATAGCTCCCAAGGTGGGCATAGTCTCCAACACAACATTTTGATGTGGCCATGCAGGATAATGGACAAGAAGAAGAACTTCTCAGAGGGCCAGGAGCCTCAGAAGAGAACAGACAAAGAGTTCCTCCATGGTGGATAACCAGGAGTTGCCAAGGGGCTAACCTAGGAAATCACTCCACTGCCAGGGTGAGGGCCCTTCGAAATCCCTGCTTCACACGATTTGTTATTTGCTATGGTTCAGTGACTACTCTGTGTTGCCAAACTGCCCTTTTCTGAATAGGAGCCTTTATTTCACTTCTGGTCTTGCTTCTCCACTATTTATTGGTGGCAGAGAGAGAAGACAACTTGATGTTTAGTTTATAGGTGGCTAAGATGAGGAGTCAAATCTGAACCTAATGAAGAGAACTGTACATCAAGTAGAGATACTCAATTCTTGAACTAGATGGTGGGACTCTGGGTTGTTTTCCTTGGGGAGTGAGTGAGTACATTCTATGTGTGGGAAGAAGGGAGCATACAGATATTTGGATGGCCAGAGGGGCAAACTGTGGTAGAAACTGCTAGCCAGGTCTCCCATCCTGCCATAGTAACAGAACTATAGCCAGGCACCTGGCTAAGCCGGACTATATTTCCCAGCCTGCCTTGCAATTACAATGTGACAAAATTCTCAGCAACGCCATGGGAGCAGAAGTCATGGATGCCACTTCCAGATCTGGGACTTCAGACCTTCACTTTCTCTTCCCCTTACATGCCAGCTGGAACCCATATGTGATGGCAATTCTGTTTTGACCATACAGATGATGACAGTGTGCTAGTGGATAGCAGAACAATAACTTGGAAGGAACCATGATCCCTAAATGACCTTAAGGAGAAAAGCTGCCCAATCAATCTGGACTGTTTACACTCAGGCTATTCCCTAAGAGGAAAAATACACTTCTCTGTCCTATAAGCCACTTAAGTGTTAGGTCTTTTTGTTACAGTGGTATTACCATCACTAGTATATGGCCAATGTCAGAAATCCATCTCTTCTTACACCCTGGACCTGTGAGGAAGTCTTGGGAAAATTTCTGCATATGCTTGTGTTCATGCTCACATGTGCACTAAAAAAAGCTGGTTAAAGAACAACCTTGAGGAGTTGTGGTATAATAAAAATATATATTTAGTTTTTGTCCCTGGTTCCTGGCACAAAGCTTCTAAAACCCTTGGAATTTCCTGAGTGATAGGAGCATCTTTTGTTATTCATAATGAACTCCTTCTGACTACACCTGAGTCTAAGCTAATGAGGCGACTGGGGGGGGGGCGGCCCAGACAGGGGCAGGATGGGGGCTGGTTGCCAGAAGAACCAATCACGAGATTAGCAGGTGGGAACTCTCAGCCCCACTTCCCCAAGGAGGGGAAGGGGTTTGGAGATTGGATTATAAAAACTCTTCAACAATGAACTTTGGGGAGCTTTCGGGTTGGTGAACACATTGAAGTGCTGGAGGGTGGTGCACCCAGAGAGGGCATGGAAGGTCAAAACCCCAACCCCACACTTTGCCCTACACATCTCTTCCATTTGGCTGTTCCTGAGTTGTATCATTTATAATAAACAGGTAAATGTAAGTAAAGCCTTTTCCTGTGCTCTGTGAGTCATTCCAGTGAATTATCAAACCTGAGGAGGGTGTTGTGGAAACTTCCGAATTTATAGCTGATCACGCAGAAAAGGTGGCCCCTGGGACTTGCAAATGGGGTCTGAAGTGGGGGGCAGTCTTGTGAGACTGAGCCCTTAACCTGTGGAGTCTGCACCAACTGTGGATAGTTAGTGTCAGAGGTGAATTCAATTGCTGGATACCTAGTTGGTGTCAGAGGATTGGAGAACTAGTGTGAATCCCCACATAGTTGGTGTCATAAATGGTACAAGAAAAAAAGACCCAATGTGGGGCTAGCCCCATAGGCTAGTGGTTAAGTTTGGCGTGCTCTGCTTTGGCAGCCCGGGTTGGCGGGTTCAGATCCTGGGTGTGGACCTACACCACTTGTTAGACATGCTGTGGCGGCGATTCACATACAAAATAGAGGAAGATTGGCACAGATGTTGTCTCAGGGAGAATCTTCCTCAAGCAAAAAGGGGAAGATTGGCAACAGATGTTAGCTCAGGCCAATCTTCCTCAGCAAAAAAAAAAAAGACACACAGGAACTTAAGGGTACACAGGGTGTGGAGTAATCAGGGCTGACCCTAACACTTTGCTTTACAAAAAACAGTCCAGCTTTGCCTCTGTACCCTCTCAACTCCTGCAGGTCAGCAATGGTGGCATCGACCTCAGGCACCACTCTACTGTCCAAAGTGGCCAAGAACTTTCAGGCTGCTATGATGCCAACCTAAGAAGATGTTAAATTGAACTTTTCCAGCCTCAGAAGTGTGGTTGAGAACAGCAAATGCAAGTGACTGCACATTCTAGAGACACCATACCATCCTATAGAACTTGCTAACAGGTGTCCCCAAACCAGTATCATAACCCCTGGCCCATCACCCGTGTCCAGATTATATAAGAGAAAGTGGAGATTGACCACGTATCCAGAGAGAGTTGCTGGAGAGTTATGCATTTCCTGCCCCTTCCCCCCGACCTGTCCCACATGAGGAAGAATTTCAGGATTCTGAGACATCACTCTAGTTTTCTGAGCCTGAACCAGGCCCAAGCTGAAGGTAGCAGAGATACGTTAAATTAAATGAGAAATTGAAGTTTTGATTTAGATTGAACTGGGCTTTTTTTCCAGCTTTACTGAGATATGATTGTAGACTTTTTAACACCTGAAAATGAGACTATCTGTTAACGTTTTTAAAGTGACCGGAAAAGCTATGGGATCTTCCCGAGTTATTATCCAGGGGAGAAGCGAGAGACTTGACAGGGCATGTTTGAAAGGCAATAGAGGGAAAGAATCAAGTCACTTTTTCTGCTTGTACCCACCAAGTGCACTTCATTTGATACATAAGGTGGACCAGGTTTGGAATGCCTGCCTACCTGCCTGGCTCTCACGCTTCCACCAACAGCTCAGTATCACATGGAAGGGTTGCCCTAGCACCCATTTCCAACAGCAAAATCACGGCGCAGCAAAAGCAACAACAAAATATTGATTCTCTCTCTTCAGGGCCAGAGCAATCAGAACCAAGCCCTTAAACTGAAAAAGCCCCAGAGGTTCTGGACTTACTGCAGGAAGGCGAAGCCTGAGGAGGAGAGAAAGACACTCCAGCCTAATAGGTGTCCCAAAACAGTTAATCTGAATATTCAAAGAGAGGCTTTATGAAGCTATCTTCTGGCCTTGAACTGCCGAATTCCAGACTTCTTTTTACATGAGACATAAACTTACATCTTATTTGACTTAATCCTCTCTGATAGAATATCTGTAATATGTTTTAAAGTTTAAATAAGTAACAAATAGTAAGAAAAATATAAGTAAGAAAAAGATAAACAAGTCTGTAGAAAAATGGGCAAAAGAGAGTAGGCGATTGACATAAGGAAGAAATACAAATGTCTGAAAATACACCTAACCTCAGTAGTAACTTAAGAAATGCAAATTTAAAAAACGAAATACTGTTTCTTACTTATCAGGTTGGCAAAAATTTTAAATATGAATTATATCTGATTGGAAAGGGTCTAGAGAAGCAAATACTCTCATTTCACATCCATGGGACTGTAACCTGGAGACGTCTTTTTGGAGAATTGTTTGGCAATAGCTAGGAAAATTTAAAATGCATTTGTATATGAGCTGCACACATGTGCGTGCATGGGTGTGTGTAAGTGTGTAATGTACAAAAAAAGGCCTGGAAGAATGTGTAACAAATTTAACAGTATTTCTATTTCTCAGGAGAGGAGGGGCAATGGAATGGAAGGAGGGTATTAATGGACTTTCATTTTTTATACCAGGGCTTAAAATTTGTATGATGTTATATTATTTTTGTAATTAAAAATTTTAAAGGAAAAATCAGTCATACTAGCTTTTCAAAGATTAAATAGATATACAAAATATTTTAATTGATTTCCCTCTAAAATAGATGTGTTGGGTGTTGAGCAGCATGGTCTACTCAAACTTGAATAAATTTTGGCAGCCATAACCCTACCTTGTCATAGGTAGGTAGTTTAGCATTTCACAACCCAATGAAGAGGGCTTCCTTAACTGGTAACAATGTAAGTACACGGTGATATTTTATATCCCTGAGCAGTACCGAATAAGGCTTGTTTAAGTAATTAAGCATTAAAAATACAATATTTTTTTTTAATTTTTTTTTTTAAGATTTTATTTATTTATTTTCCCCCCAAAGTCCCAGTAGATAGTTGTATGTCGTAGTTGCACATCCTTCTAGTTGCTGTTATGTGGGACGCGGCCTCAGCATGGCCGGAGAAGCGGTGCGTCGGTGCACGCCCGGGATCCGAACCCGGGCCGCCAGCAGCGGAGTGCGCGCACCCAACCGCTAAGCCACGGGGCCGGCCCAAAAATACAATATTAAGGAAAGTATTTTGAAATAAAATTTAGAGAGATTTGCATTTTTTAATAAAAATAATGAATTCTATTATTAGTTTTTATCTTTTCTTTTTGGCAGAGACTGTCTTCAATTTTTAAGCATGAGTGCCAAGGAAATGACCTTCTGCCAACCCATACTTGCCCATTTTCAGACCAGAATTCATTCAAAATAATACCAAGTCTTCCAAGAAATCTTTTCTTTTTAATCTCAATGTTTTCAGCAAAAAGTAGGTCCTTTAGAATATAAGGAGACATTCTTACTTGGTCCTCAAAAGAGAGAGCCTGGGCAACATCTCTTGGAAATCCATCAATAACGATGCCCTCTTCATCAGGTATTTGCATCAATTTCTGTTTTATTTCTGTAATTGTTGTTTCCTGTTATAAAGAAAAAGGAAGGAAGACCACAGTTAAATTTAGTACCCTCACAACTGGTATAAAAGACTTTGTAGAACAGAAACAAATTATACAGCAGTACCTGTGGGGCCAGTTCTCCAGTTGTAATTATTTTGGCAATAAGACTCCATTTCCTGTTGCTGCTGGTGCTGTGGATCTTCTTTCTTAATAATTCTCCCACTGAAATGTATTGAAATCCATAACGTTCTGCGATTTTCAAACTTTGAGTACCCTTTCCACTTCCTGGACCACCTATTATTTAAAACAGGCAAAATTGTGACCTCCTTCGACAATAAGAAACTCTCTTTTCTACAACTACTACCTTCGTGTTGAGATGCAGAACCTAGACCACCAGCACTGGGCGGATAACTGCTCTACGTGTATCATTCTCCATGTCACCTCTGAATGCACAGCAAGTGTAGACTTAGCCAAGAATTGTCATGATCAACTGCATTACATGAAAGAGACATTTTTTCCTCCACCCATTTTAGTACATAGCTAATTTTGTGTGTGTGTGTGTGAGGAAGATCAGCCCTGAGCTAACATCCATGCTAATCCTCCTCTTTTTGCTGAGGAAGACTGGCTCTGAGCTAACATCTATTGCCAATCCTCCTCCTTTTTTTCCCCCAAAGCCCCAGTAGATAGTTGTATGTCATAGTTGCACATCCTTCTAGCTGCTGTATGTGGGACGCGGCCTCAGCATGGCCGGAGAAGCGGTGCGTCGGTGCGCGCCCAGGATCCGGACCCAGGCCACCAGTAGCGGAGCGCACGCACTTAACCACTAAGCCACGGTGCCGACCCTTACAGCTATTTTTTTTTTTTTTTAATTTGAACAATGCAGTTGAAAAAAACCTTTACGATTTTTCTATGTAAACTATAATAGTTTTTTCCTCTGTAATCAAAGAAAAATCTATGGGATACAAAAGACAACGATTGAAATAACAAAAATGTGTTCCATGCCAACAAAGAGTTAATGTGCAATTTGGTGAGTTGTAACAATTATTTTTAAACTGAAGCCACATGGATATTGATGCAGCTTATTTAAATTTTTTTTGAACTCTCTCTGTTCATGGATGTCCTTGCATTATCTCCTTCAAATTCAAAAGCAGTGTTATGCAATAAATATGCAGAATGAATAGAATAGGTCCTTAAGGTAGAACAATTTCATAGAACTCATGATAATTTTGATTTGTGATACATTAGTATGAAATAACATTTTGCAACATAACTCAATACTAATTATTGGTAATTGCCACTTATTTTTTAAAAGCATCAGTATTAAAATAATTATAAAATACATGCCTCAGATTTTATTTCCAAATCATATTAGATTATTTAGTTAATTTATATTTCTAAACAACCAGGACCAATTAGAATCTAGAGTCTAAACAAATTTCAAAATAAAGCACGCAGCAATCAGCCGAGTCTGTTGTTATTTTGTTGGCAGTTATCAGAACAAAATATTTTCAAGTACTTAAGCATAAATTATTGAGTATAGGCAAAATATTTTTATAATTATAATTTATTAAGCAATACTGAAAATAAGAGTTCAATAGAAAAGTGAGTTCATGTTCTCCCTACTAATTCAATATATCAAATTTTGGGGGGGTTGAAGTAATTTTATATATAATTATTTAGTAAACATTTTTTATTCCTGTTGCAAATAATATCAGCAAAAAAGAAAGACAGCTATTTTGTTCTGTTTTGTTTTTTGTAAGTAGAGTTCTGAGTGGGTAGACTTGGTTGGCCAGGGCTTATTTCCACTTTAAAAATTTTAATGTGCAGAATTCTAAGATCAACTAATATAATAAGAACCATTTCTTAACCCCAATCCCAAATAATGCACCTGATAATACCTAGCTTTCACCTTTTTATTCCTTTATTAAACTTAGGATAGGAATTTGTTTACATTTTTGACCATTCTCTTTCTAAGAAACTCTAAATCCTATTCTATTAAACTTAACATTACGAGCTACTACTAGATTAAATTTATTGCTTTGCAAATCAAAAGTAAGTTTTGGTTCTAAATAGTTGCTTTTGGTCCAATAACCAATGGGCAAATCATGGACTGGCTTGAAGAATAAAAAATTATATGACCAACTCCACCAACAAATTCAAATTGATTCGATCTCTGAAGAATGAAAGTTATCTTTCATAAACTACATTTCCACACTTGATCTCACAAACCATCAAACCAAGAGATTATAAATTCCACTGAATTAAAAACAAATTCAAACATGCTAACAAAGTTATGGCACCTTCAAGGAAAGAATGGAGGCAATAGTAGAAAACAAAAAAAACATGATTAGCACAACTGACAGAGAATAGCATTAATTTATTGGATGAAGTTGATTACTGAAGCTTCCTAACAAATTAATTTTATATACTTTCTTCTCTCTGAAACCAGAGTAGCTCAATTTTGTTCTATTTATCTATCTCTAATGCTTATAAATACTAGGATCCATCTAACTCTTAGAATTTATGATTATGTTAACATAAGAGAGATTCACATGGGGGCTGGCCCAGTGGCGGGGCAGTTAAGTTCGTGCGCTCCACTTCAGCGGTGGCCCGGGTTCTCCAGTTCGGATCCTGGGCACAGACCTCCTCACTTCTCACCAAGCCATGCTGAGGCGGCGTCCCATATAGAGGAGCTACAACTCTACAACTATGATACACAACTATGTACTGGGGCTTTGGGGAGGAAAAAGAAAAAGGGGAAGATTGGCAACAGATGTTACCGCAGGGCCAATCTTCCTCAAAAACAAAACAAAAACCAAAAAGCAAAAACAAAAACAACAACAAAACAAAGAGATTCATATCCATGCCAAGAAGGCCAGCTTTTTAAAAAAAATTCTGTATCGTCAGAAGGGAAATTTTCTTTATTTGGATGTAACACTATGTAAGTATCTATACCTCCTCCACCCTGTATTAAGGCTGGAATTAATAAAAATTTCTAAGGTTCAGGTACAATTACTTTACAATTCTTAAAAAGTCATAAAATTGTCCCAATTTTCTCATATAACCTAAGGTTCGGCTTTTCCTTTCTTCTCTTTTCTCAATCTTCTAAAAGTTATTTACACTCATCAGTTCTGCATCATTCTTATATTACATAAAATCTTACAATACAGTGTATAAGTCTAAAACCAAAATCACACCCTTGGGAAACAATCTGATTTTACCGAGTAAAAAAAAGAACTGCGAAGTGCAGGAGATTTGAGCATTTACACCTTCTCCAAAGATCTTAGTTTATAGAAAAATTTTAATCACTTCATATAAAATTCACAGCGCACAAAAAATTCATATATGCCCTGTTTTACACAAGAGCAATTTGGTATTACACTTTTTTCATGGATAATCAAGCCTCCATTTGTACATCCTGTTAATAATCACCAATAGTTTACTAACAGCAACAATAAAAACAAAACTGAAGGAATATTTCATCATAAAATGGCAAAACAGTTTCCAATATTTCTTCACTTGTAGCTCTATCTTTAATAAAGCATTTCCTTGTCTTCTAGGTAAGGACCTCAAATTTTTATGCACAAACAAAAAAATTCCATTTTCAAAAATAGAGATTTATGGCATAATAGCGGTTACCATATGTCAGAAGAATATTTTGACTTTTAGAAAGCTGATTTCTATACTCTTTTGCTACAATATTATTTTAAACAATTCAGGGCTAAATCTATTTGCAACTTCATTCTCACTACACTTAGAGATGTACAAATGCCACTCTTTCTAGTCTGGAGAACTTGAAAGTTCCTGTTAGAGCTTGCTGTGTTCATTTGCAGGCTTTTTCCCTAGTTGCCATCATTGTTATATTTTCCCGGAGCAGTACTCATTTGCATGAGGGTTGCATACATTTTGCCCTCTGTTAACAGTTATTGGCTAGAATCACTTTGAACATTTCACACTAGATTTTGCTCTTGGTCATCTCTGTGAAAGCTGAGTCAAATTGGAAAGTGAGACAATAACTCCATATGTTGCTTGTTCACAGGTCTCTTCACGATTTTTATAGATTTTTTTTTGTGTGTGAGGAAGATCAACCCTGAGCTAACATCCACGCCATTCCTCCTCTTTTTGCTGAGGAAGACCGGCCCTGAGCTAACATCTATTGCCAATCCTCCTCCTTTTTCTCCCCAAAGCCCCAGTAGATAGTTGTATGTCATAGTTGCACATCCTTCTAGTTGCTGTATGTGGGATGCAGCCTCATGGCCAGACAAGTGGTGCGTTGGCGCACCCTGGGTTCCAAACTCGGGCCGCCAGTAGCAGAGCGCACGCACCTAACCGCTAAGCCATGGGGCCGGCCCCTGATTTTTATAGATTTTGAGGAAGTTAGAACTCACAAGAGTGGTCAAAAAGGCTTTTGCAAGAATACTTAAAACATTTTCAATATCTATTCCTTGTGAAATGGCATAAGACTGATATTTTCACATTCAACGTAAGATGCATATTGGCAATTAAAAAAATTACTATTATCATTATTATTTTGATTAATACTCTGATATTATGTGCTGTGTAAAACACTATTCCATTAGATTTGCTTGTCTAATAACATCAAAACTTAGATTTTATTGTAGGTGCTGGTCTGCCATGAGGAAGATTCATTTATATGAGTCTTTACCAACATATTATAGGGTATTTTTCCCTTTAAAGTTAATAGTGAATAAAAATTCAATTTGCTGAGTTAAAGGAAGAAAACAACACATCATGTTTAGAAAACTTCTAATGAATTCAGTTATCTATGTTAAAAATTAGGTAAAAACCACAGGACAATAAATCTTGAAGAGATTACCTACTTTCAATTCATAATAGAAAATTTCTATGACATTGTAATGGGATTCTATAAAATCCCATTGCAATAGGCATTAGATAATATAATTAGAACAATTTCTGTTTTATTGAAAAATTATGCTAAAAAAAAATCCATCTATTGTCTCTTGAGCTTTTGTTTCTATTGTTTGTCATTATTCAACTAAGTATTTGCAAATATGATACATAATTGACATAATTTTTTGAAATGTAAACATATAAACAAAGTTAGCAATAATATGAGAATTTTGCTTTCTGTCCTCATACCTATAACAAGAATGATTTTTGGTCGAGGTCTGGTAGGATCAAAAACCTCATACTCCTCAATTAACTCTGCAGTCTCGGAAAGGTCCGTATCACTTTCTATGGAGAATTGATGGATTGGAGGGAGTCGATCATACCGCCGATATGGAAAGTTTGAATTTTCGGGCATTACTGCAAAAGAGTAAGATAACTTTGAAACGGAAAAAAAAAACGCATAATAAAACATTTTTGGCACTTAACTAATTAGTAGAAGAAATTTAAAAACTAAATGAGTTTTATTTTTTCCAACTGGAAGTAGACCCCATCCCATAAGTGGTCAGCAAACTTTTTCTGAAAGGGCCAGATGGGCAATATTTGGGGCTTTGAAGGACATATGGTCTCATGGTCAACTTGGCCATGGAAAGCAGGAAAGCAGTCATAGACAATATATAAACAAATGGATGTGCTTGTGTTCCAATAAAACTTTATTTATAAAAACAGGCAGTGAGCTTAACTTGGCCCATGGGTGATAGTTTGCCAAGCTCTGCCCTGGAGGAACCTTTTAAAGTACTGCCTAGTTTTGCTTGGTAGTTTGTATACGTCCTGGTCTCTGCAAATGGTACTCCCTAGAGTTGTGTAGTGCATAACCTTCACACCTTTCACAACCATATGCAGCTGCCCATGGAGCCATGGGCAGCATAATGTATTTCATTTATTCAATATGTATAGATACACACCACTATGATCCAGGCATGGTAGTGTAGTCCAGTGGAATGGCTTAATGGCGTAATGCACAAAAACTTAGGGTACTGTTACAAGACAGGTAACAGGGTAGCAAACAATTTCTACACTTGGAGTATCTTTCAACATCATTTAATTTTACTTTTCCAATATTTATTATCTTTAATATCCTTGATTTAAAAACGTAACTATGAAGATTTAAGTTTATATCTACAATGGCAACAAATATTTGCCATTTATTACCAGACGTGTTAGTGTGCTGAGGATGATTCAGTAGAAGAATAAGATGTAGTCCTGTCCCCGCAGGGCTTACAAACTGGAGCTTACATGCTTATATCTGACAGTGGTAAGCACACCAGGCAGGATAAGTGCTAAAAAGAATATCTCTTATAGTAAACACCACAGGCGTTCAATGAGTGGGTAGATCCATTTGGGCTGGAGTGGTAGGAAAGGACTTGCAAAAGAGGCGGGACCTGAACTTTGAAAGACAAGCACAGGTGATGAAATGTGGAAAGTTACCCCAGCTGGTGGAAACAAAACACAAAGACTCAGAGTCAGAACTACAAGTGACATATTCAAAAGGACCAGAGGACAGAGCTGGCAAGCTCAAATCAGGCAGATGGTCTCATCCCGGCTCCTTCATGGTTCATGGCTACCTGGTTCATGGCTCCTTCCTTCCTCACCCCATGTGTCAGTATTCCAGGAATACTGAGAATACAGAGAAGCCATAACACCCAAAAGGCACCTGCACAAAGGAGACAGGCCACCTGGCTTTCCACGAGGGATTTGGCTAAGGGAACTATTGGATTTTAGTATGGCATAATGCTCACATCTCCTCCTGGGTGTTGATCAGTTAGAACTTTCCATTCTCTGTTGATACAATAAATGAGGTCACTAACTATTGACCCACTGGACTCACTTTAGTTCCACAAAAGGAGTGGAGTAGTTTGCAGATGACAGTGGATATTCTTTAGAAAATTCTGGGATGGGCTATGTCAGGAAAGGAGCTGACAACAGAATCTTGTTCTGCCTTGAAATTGAATTGCTTCACCCAACACAGGGCAAAACTCTAGGCATTATCCTTGATTACTTTCTTCCCTCACTCTTTACATCTACTCCCACAGACTTTGTCTCCAAAACATATCTCAAATGCATATACTTTTCTCCATCTGCACTACCACAACTCTTCTCTAACCTACCATCATTTACTTGGCCTACTATAATAGACTCTATCAGTCTACCTGCTTCCATGCTTGTCCCCACAATCCATTGCCTGAAATGCTCTTCGCCTGTTGGTCCCAGGGCTGACTCTTCGTGTCATTCACACCTCAGCTTAAATGTCACCTCCTATAAAAGGATTTTATTGACTTTTTAATCTAGGGTAGCCACCCAGTTAATTTCAAGGACATCACTCTAATAATGCTCTCACAGAGAGCACACCATTTCTCCATCTGAGAGGTCTCTTACTCATTCATTGTTTGTCTTCTCCCATTAGAGTCTTGAGTTCCATGACAGCAGGGACCTTACCTACCTGGAACTCTGTATCCTTGGGATCTAGAACTGTGATTGGCATATAGTCAGTGTCCAAAAAATATTTGTTGAATTAATAATAAAGAGAACAGCCTTCCTGAAATAGATGGTTTCCCCTGGAGAAAAGCCAGGAGATGGGTAGGTAGAGTGTGACCACAAGGTGAAGGACCTTGAATCCAGAGTAAACTGTTTGGCTTTAATCGGGTAGAAAGCCAGTGGAGGTGTTTTGGGGGGTAGAGAAGTGACATGATGAAATATGAAATATGCTTTTTAGGAAAATTAATCTGGTAATAGTTAGAATGGATTCGAGTAGGGAGAGACTAGGAGCAGAAAGGTAGCAGCTAGGAGGCTGTTAAAGTAATCCACAGGTGAGAAGTGAAGGCTTAGGTTAGAGGGCTAGTAGGAGAAGTGGAAATAAACGGCTGGATGTGAAGGACATGGTTAGGATTGGGATATGAGAAATGAAAGGAGGTGATAGTTAAAAAATAACTGCCAGGTTTCAAGTCTAAAAGAATAAGGAACACATTGCATTTCATATAGTATCTTTATGCCCTCTCTTTTCTGCCAGAAATACTGGGCATCTCTCATTCCTGTCTATATCATAGCCTCTTCCTCTACATCAGGACCTTCTGTTCTCTGTTCCCTGGTATACTCTCAATCTTCTCCATCCTTCTCTTGCTAATACGTGCTCAGCTTTCTGTCTCTGAGGATTAGCCTATCACTTCTTCCAGGAAGCCTACTCTGAACCCCAGCCTAGGTTGGATCCAGCCCCTTGTTAATACGGTTAGTTCTATGGCATTCCCTGTAGCACGCATTGTGCTCCTAATATTTTTAATGCCTGACTTTATTGCTAGACTGTAAGCTCCATTAGGGCAAGTGCCATGTTTGTTCTTTCTTGGTGGCTACATCCCCAGCCCTAAAAGAGTGTCTGACACATTTTAGCTCTCAATAAATGGTTATTTTATTGCCCAACTGAGGCATTGACGGGCTTCATGGAAATAGGAAAAGGAAAAGGGAGTGCTGGTTTTGAAGCAAATATGGTATGTTTGGTTTTGGACATGTTGCATATAAGATGACAACGAGATATTCCAGAAGAGAAGCTCCATGGACATTTGGAGCTATGGGACTAGAACTCTTATTCACGAGTAATTATTTATTCAGTTGTATACATATGGAAGAAAAAAATGGATGCTCATTTCACATTTATAGTAAAACGTTTTAAAGAACGGTCAGCCAATAATTTATCCTTGTTTTTACCATGTTTTTACTTTAGAAAGTAATTTGCTTAAATGATTAAAATGTTTTATTTCACAGAATAATTTTTCATGATAATTACATATCAGCATAGCTATGTCAATACTTCAGCAAAGATGCACGAATCACTTTTTTTGTGTGTGTGTGTGAGGACGATTAGCCCTGAGCTAACATTTGTTGCCAATCCTCCTCTTTTTGCGGAGGATTGGCCCTGGGCTAACATCCGTGCCTATCTTCCTCTACTTTATATGGGACACTGCCACAGCATGGCTTGACAAGTGGTGCGACGGTCCGTGCCTGGGATCTGAACCTGCGAACTCTGGCTGCTGAAGTGGAGCATGCGAAGTTAACCGCTTGCCACCAGGCTGGCCCCACGAATTACTTTTTATTTCTAGAAACAATCATAATGCTTTAAGTTACTGGGAAATTAGCAATGTTGTTGAATTTAATAGTAACTTATTCCATAAATTACAGCTAAAACCTACAAAGAGTGAATGTGTAAAGCATTTCATAAAATAAACTTTTATTATTACATGACAAAACTGTTTAGAAATCATTTTCTGTCTTTTAGCACAGGTTCTAGATATAGGAGAGTGTGGTACAACATTCTTGTCACCATGGTACATGGAAAGGTTCTATTTGATGAGTAATTAAAAGGTCTCTGAGCGGGAATTCTGGTCAAGTATTAGGTATGGAGACTCTAAAAGTAACAAGCAATTTTAATTCTAATGAAAGTTAAACCTACATTGTCCATTCCTGTGTTAGCTTATCCTGCTAGATTGGCAGTTCCAAACTGGTCATCTGTGGCATAGCCCCACAGATGTGTTTTGTTCAACTCGACATTTTTCCAGAATTTGTTCTTGACGGCCTTTAGACAATGACTGCTCTCTCTAGTTCTGCTTTCTAGTTTGACCACAGTCCCCACCATTCTTTCTTACCCACTTGGCTTGCCTGCCTTGCCAAACCAGGTAATAGTATAAAATAGAAGCATTTGGATTTCATTTTGTTGTAAAACAGTCACTTTATGTACCCAATCTGAGAGCAGCTTTTTGACTAAGTGAATTTCATATCCTCTTAGATTTAAATTTAAAAACATAAAAATATTTTAGACTAAATCCTGTAATACCTGAGGTTTGTTAGTACTTTAAGGTTTAGAAAGCAGTTCCCTATATTTATCTCACTTGATTTAACAACGGCATGGGGCATGTATTTAACACTGAGCCAGATTCTAACAGTATGACGACACCCTGGGAAGTAAGTTAGCAAATCTTCAAGCCCATGAAAATATCATTTTCTTCACCAAAGCAGTAATTTACTAAATGGGGTGCTGCAGTGGTTAACTGGCTAAAGGTACTCTCTTGAGTTCCCAATCCTAAATCACCTACTGATGACTTCTGCCTGAACAGGGAAAGATTCTTCTCCTCTCTGGAGATATTTCTGAGAAAATGTTGTTTCTACTTTCTCTCTCTGCTTCTGTTTCTTAAAATTAACACACCGTGACTTTTCCCCACACCACATTCAGATAAAATCTAAATGGGTCGTGACTAAATAAGATAAAACAAGCTAAGATTTATTTCCCCCTTATATTCATTGCAAATAGAATTGTCTCCACTTCAAATTCTGTCAGTATAGCTGAAACTGTTCATGGTATAACTTTTGAGAGTGTTATAAACTTTGAAAATATAATGATCTTGGCCACTGGGAAAGAACTGTTAGTTTCTCTTGTTTGTAACTGATTCCATTTTTCACATATTATTATACTTAATTTCATCTAGAGCCTAAAAGGCCGGTTGGCTGATGTTGAACCACTAATTTGGATAAGCACATATTTCAGAAAGCTATCAGAATACCACAAATCTTCTCTAGCGAACTACAGTTCTTAGTTTCAAACTATTCCTAAAATTGTTCAAGTTCATACTGTCTACTTCTTTTATAATACTCAAACGCCTAATCCAATGTATTATATTCAGTAGCTGCTTAACAGAGCCTTGTTGAATTAACTAGTATAAACTTTACATGCATTTGTGCAGATGTGTTAACATGAACTCTGAATTTGGAAACATATTAATAAGTCAAATCTCTTCCCAGCTAACAAAAAAATGTTGACTTGTTATATAATAACTGTCAATTTTGTCTGTCATCTATTCATTTATTTGGAAAAGTCTTATCTGCGATTTTAAGGAAAAAATCATAGTTTGCTAATGTAATTCATTTTGCAAAGTAATGAAGTCAGTAACAAAATTTCATTAAGCCTTTAGTGAACTGCTGGACAATGGTATGTAATTTTGTTTGTTTTATCACGGAGGTGATTAGAATTAATAGCAGAGAGACATTAATCATATACCAGGGTCAAATAACCTTCCAGGTGTTTGGAAACCTAATAAATTAAATCATTGCCTACAGTCTACAAGGTATGTTTTATTTTTTTTAAAGATTTTTAATGTTTTTTAATTAGTCAGTAGGGAGAATGGGAACATTTTCTCATCCTGAAAAGAGATTTTTAAATTATTTTTTATGCATAATACATAGTACATTTTAAAGAGAACTATTCTAACTATAAACTTTCTGTTATTCTACATATACATTACCATTTCTTAGAAAGGATCTCCGTGACTGCCCTCCATTGAGCGGAGGTAAGGTCTTCTTTTCCTGGCTGACAAATGTGTCCCATTTCACCTTGTCACAGCCGCCCAGCTCCTTTACTTTCTGTAAACAACTTTCCAAGTACTCTACTGGGTCTTCGGGCTTAGAACACATGAGTCCATTCAAAAGGCTCTGAAATACAACAACAAAACATGCCCACGTAAAATATGTTTTAAAACCACTTTTGTTAAAATAGTGTTTGTCCCATCTTTAAATTCTCAGTTGATTTTGTTCTTTGCATTTGTTTTTTTAATAAACAATTAGAGTCGAAATTATGATCTGATTGGGTAATTAAGATAACCCATTATGTTTAAAACCTCTGCTGGGGGTGGGGGGTTAGATTTGCCAATTTCCATGCCGTAAAAACTCCTAGCATGGCAAGTTTCAAGTTACTAACTGACTTACTACGTTCCTGAAAGTCTATGCCATTTTCTAGTACTTGAGTAAATGAACTTTCATTTTTAGAAATTAAAAAAAAAAAAAAAAAGATAATCCCTTAAATTCTTGACCAATTAGTTTTCAGCTGCGCATTCTCTGCCTTTTAA
The DNA here is from genome assembly GCF_020826845.1 of Diceros bicornis minor. Taxonomy (NCBI): domain Eukaryota; kingdom Metazoa; phylum Chordata; class Mammalia; order Perissodactyla; family Rhinocerotidae; genus Diceros; species Diceros bicornis. Next base: position 14,726,437 of record NC_080743.1, on the reverse strand, counting down.
ACAATTCAGGTAACTATATAGTTTAAAATGGAAGGGCCCTATCAAAATGAGATAATGTGCAGTGTGTAAAATGCCCCAGTCATTATTTATCTCATTCCTACCCATCCTTAAAGTCTACAAGCCTCAGTTTCTTCATCTGTAAAATGGGAGTAATAATACCTACCTTAGAGGGTTTTTTCAGGATTAAAAAATTTAATATTTGTAAAATATGTATTAGGTGCCTGGCATATAGTAAGTACTCAAGAAATATTGTTCATGGTTTTAGTTAACATTATTATTATTATCAGGAAATCTCCCTGAGCTCATAGGTTGGCTTGCGGATCCCTTCTTCTGTGTTCCATGGGACCCAGAAAAAAACATCTTACCTGTCATTTTATACTGAAAACATCAGTTTATGTGTTGGTCTCCTCTTCTAAACTATAAACTCTTCAACAACACAATGTAGGTCTTATTTATTTTTCAATATCCAGCCCCTGACACACCTGCCCTGGAACGTGGTAGCTGCATGTTGGACTGGTTTCTAATCAGGAAAAACAATTCACTCAAAACATGAAGTCTGAGACTTACAAAAAAGCCATTTGATATATAAATCACCACAATATCCATTGAGGTTACAGAGGAAAACCTGGTGTCCGAAGTGTCACATGTACTAGTTTCTAAAAACGCTACAAATTTGGAAATGCTGATTCCTGGGAACTGGATTGATGTGTGAAATATTTTCCTTTAGAGTATTTCATGGAAAAAGAATAGGTTATTATTATCACCAATATACATTATTAATGCACAAAACACACAGTCTTTGTAAGGCTGACATCTTTCCTAAATACAGTATTTTATTTTCAAATTATTCTTGTGCAATTTGCCCAAATTGGTAGGCAATGCTTACTAGGTACATTTGTTCACTGAAATCCTAAATAGTGTGGGTTAGGGTCTTCAATCAGAGGAGTTCAACTGCAGAGGAGTGGAGAAAACTAACCTGGGCATCCATATCCAGTTTGTGTGTCAAAATAATCACACACACAAGCTATACATACACACATACAGACACAGACACACACACACATTGCGTTAAATTCCTCACATTCCTCCCATGTTAACACAGCTAGCTCTGTGGTAGTGTTTACTCTGTATCTTTGTATGCCTTAGCTTACCCAATGCACTCTTAGCCCTATGTGGTATATCATCCCCACTTTATTTAGGAAATCATGGCTCAGAGATGCTAGTGAGTTGATCAAGGTTACTCAGCTAGAAACTCGTAGGCCCAGGATTCCAACTTATTGTTTCTGATTCCAAAACTCACATATTCCTCTCTCCACATCTTGCAAAAATAGGATATGGGATAAAAAGAAAATGCCAGATTATCTGTGCCCCATACATAATCCAACTACAATATGAATCACTCAAGATTAGGTCTTTTATTTTTTTTAAATCCCTATTATTGCCTAAAATGAGCAAGGATACTGAATGAAGATCTTTTCTTAATGGAAAATATACATTTCCACTTTCCCTAAACAAGTCTGTCTCCCAGAATGGTACTGACTTTAAAACGGGTAAATGGGTTCCACTCCTTCACAGATAATTTAAATCCTTTCTTCTAATAGTCAGCCACCATCAGGGATCCAAGACAAGTAACAGACTTTGTTACTCAGTCTCTGTGAGTTAATCCTTTGAGAACTTGAATAATCTAATTTGATTTTTCTCAGTATTCAAATTAATTGCCAAATCTCTGCTCTAAGGTATAGTAATACAAGATCAATATATACACCATAAGGTTAGCTTTAGTTAAGAACTCAAGACAAAAATAGGGGAAAGTGGTTTTTATTTTAAATATTTAATCTAAAACTAGAAACACACTCCAAACTTGCACCTAGCAGAGATGTCCCACCTAGCCTATGCGATGCCTCGAGTCAGGAAGAAGTCTGAACAAGTCGGTTACATACATCTAGCTGTTTGACAACATGGAGATTCAATAATCAGTCACTCGGTCTACAATGGTGTCTAATATCCACAGCTGGGGCCAACGTTTTGGGTTTGATAGATACCTAATTGCTAAATTTTGTATACCTAGAAACTTTGTATGCCTATATTGTGGTTTTGAGGGAGAAAATCCAGTTTGGAAACTTAAAGCATTTGGTTTTGCTGTCTACACCCATCGCATGGAGAACTGCCAGGTTCTACTTCTCTCTTGCACTGTACACAGCACAGATTCTTCTTACTGGAGGGATGGAGCCTTTGGAGGCACCTGCAGTCCCCTTCCATCTTCCAATGTCCAGGATTGCATTTAAGTACACTGTGTTACAGCATTTCACCTAAGCAAGTTGAGTTCCTTTTCTGGGTGTGCACAAGGTTAAAACGTCCCATTCATATGCAGAAAAGCGTAACACCTGAACAAAAACACCTGCCACCACTTATTTGCATACACTGTGTAGATTTTCATGAACAAACTATCGAAATTCTCTGTAGTTACCAAGGAGGAAAAACAGTACCCACTTTTATTAAAAAAAAAAAGACATACTATTAAGCAGCACTTTGCAATCAGGTGACCCTCCAGCAGATGTTTCTAATTACTCTTTTAGAAGTGTAGGAATGAAACTGATCTCAGTAGTAGTGTTTATGACTAAGACCTTCAGCACTTCCTCTCCATATTTACTTTTTGAAAATTAAAAAAAAAGGAAAAGAAAAATTCAACAATCCTACATCCTCCAAGACCTGTCCTTAGGCAACATCTCCTGATTATTTGCAAGCACTAGTAATGCACGTGCTAGATTGGGGGTTCACATACCGCGCTTGTGCTCAGTGGGTGGTTTACCTGGAAATCTTGGCTTCAAATGGACTTGAAACGGTAGCTTACAGAGGTGAGAAGAAAATGAAGATCGGTAATTATGGCGGCCCATTTTAAAGATAATTTGGAAAACAAGGACAAAATGCTTTTCCCAAGTGGTGTTTTAAAATTCCTTGCAGCAGAACAAACCCCCAAACAGGAGAAAGAGCAACTCATGGTCTTTAGTTTGCTATATCAGTCTACAGTCTATCATCTTTCAGAAATGGGGGAGCAGGTTTGCAGTGAATGGATTTTCCCTTTCGGGGCTCACTCTATGGCGGTTGGCTCGCTTCCATTCTTTTTTTTTTTTTTTAACCTAAGCAAAAGCATATAGGATTCAGGAATGTTTTAAAATTAAAATATGGAGAGAAGGAAAGGAAGTAAAACGATCCGAGACAAAGGCTGTGGTTTAGAACTAACCAAGGTTCCTTAGTTCATCCCTCAACCCTCGTCTCCCACATTCTCCAAGTCCCTCATCCCCCGGGTCCCTGGTGCAGATGATGCTCTGACGCTGTCTGAAGACGGAGCAACAGGAGTCGCACCCGCCTCCTCGCTCTCTCTCCGACCCTCTTTCTCCAGATGGACTGGAAAGGGCAGGCGAAAGCCCGGGCGGGGGAGGAGAACCATCCTTTCCAAGGCGACGGGAAAACGTGCTCAGGAGTTCATTCACCGAAAGCGCAGAGCAGCGCTGGGTCCCTGCCACCTGGGAGGCAGCGCTGCACTTCATGGGTTTGGATTTGTTTTTTGCATCTTCATCGCTCTCCTCCCAGCTCCCCTGGGGAGGGCTGCTTTCGTCTACACCTCCCCTTTACTGCCGGGGTTCCGACCCTCGGCGCACCCTCCCGACCCCTCAGTTTCTAATCCTTGCTCGCTCCTGAGCGCCAGCGCACCCTCCTGGCCTGGCGCTCGCCCCCAGAGAGCGCGGCCGGCCACTGCCCGCAGCCCATGCTGGGTGTCCACATCCGAGGGACGCGCTTGGGGCAGCCTGCTCCCGAAGCCGGCTGCAGGACTGAAACTTCATCTACCAGATGCGGGCTTCTGAGCCCAGCCATCTGACGAGGACCCCGGCAACCCGCCGGAAAGGCGGCGACCCCCGGGCGAGCGCTCGAGCGAGCTTCTGCAACCCCCTCCAATTCCGTGCCCAGCGTCTGCAAGGTGGGACGGGCGCGGCTTCCTCACCCCGAGCCCCGGGGCTGCCCTCCCCCCATCCTCCCGCCCCTCTGCCAGCCCTAGCCCCCTACCTCGAAAAGCTGAGGGATTTCCCTCCGGGCCAGATACTCCTTGGCATCGTTGGTGTTCATGGCTGTGCCGCGCGTGCCTTGGGGGCGCAGGCGGGGCGGCGGCGATCCGGGCTGGGGCTGGCGGGGTCGGCGCCGAGCACCGGTGCAGCCCTGGCTCTCACGACAGACACTCCACGCTCAGCTCTGCCCGCCTGGCCCGGGCCCCTCCGCCTCTCCCCGGGGCCGTGGTCTCGGCGCTCCCGCCGCCCCCGCCTCGGCGCTGGTCCCCGCGCGCGAGCTGCGGGCTCGCAGCGGCGGCTTCCCGGGCGCCCAGCAGCGCAGCCGCCAGGGGAGGGGCGCAGGGAGCGGAGGAGGGAGGACAGCGCGGCGGCCGCCAGGCAGCAGCCCACCCGCCTCTCCGATCTGGTCTGCGGCGGCGGCCAGTCACGCTGCGCGGGCGGGCGCGGGGCGCGGGGTGGGGACGGGGGCGCGTGGGCGGCTGGCAGTCACACCCCCGTGTCACACCACCGACCGGGCGCGGCGCTTCCCTGCGCGCGCCGCCCCGGGGACGCGGCAACCTGGGACCAGGTGGCCGAAGGAACAGAATCGGGGTGTCTAGAAACCTGCGACATTTTCGCTTCTCTGGACCTTCTTCTACACACCTACACACGTACACACGTACACACACATACACACGCACACGATTACTCATGGGTCCCCAAGGAAGAAATCGAATTGTCACAGAATTTATTCCTAAGGTTACCGATCTTTGACAATAGGGAGCTGGGGGTAAGGAGAAAAGGGGATTCATGGTGTGGAATCCGTCCTTTTAAGATAATTTTTAGAACTTGGGTATTTTTATCCTTCAGGAAAGTTTTGCTAACTGGTTTCAAATTTTTTTCCCTGTCAGTGTCACAAATCCCTACAGATTTCAGTATAAGGCCTTAGAAGGAGCCTGAAATCTTCATTAACAGAAGGATTAGTAAGTAGTCAACTAATTCTCTCCATAGAGAGGAATGGGAAAGTGGAGGAGAGAAGTGGGTGGTGGTGGAGAGCTGGAGACAGCTGAAACTGGAAATGTGCTTAGAAGGTGAGGTGGGTGCCACATTAGTTAGATCTGAGAAGTGTGCAGGCAGTGGACTACGGGCCATCAGAGCTTCCCTGGGGTGAGAATGGGTGGATGTGCTAAGGCAGTGATTCTGCAAAGGATTTCCTGTTACAGACCATTATCAAGGTGTACTCATCCTCCTCCTAGCTCCCAAGATGACTCATCTCCCCCATTAAGAAGTCTTTTCATTGCACGACGGTCCATGCCTCCCTGAGAACATGACCTCTCACTGTGTGCAAGGCCTGAGGCTGTGGGAGGGTGTGTGAGAGGAACAGGAGGCTCTGATAGACACTGACGCCCAGGGTCTGGCCAGGCAGAGAAGTAACCTGCACCCGCTTCCAGAAACCAGTGTCTGAGTGTCCATTTCAAGTCCATCTTTGCAGATCTTTTCTTGGTTCTGTGTCTTCTCACGAACAACTGCTGCTCAAGCCTTAACCGTAGTTGCAATTTTGTTTTACCCAAAGGAGGGAACTCAAGAATTAATTGAGTTTTGTAAAGTAAATGAAGTTTTCTGAACACTTGTGAAACCATCTGTCATATGGTAGCCTTCAGTGAGGCAGGTGTTCCAGTTCCACGGAAATTGGTTTCTGCCCTCAGAATATGCCACGTCACTTACAGTGCCAGCGTCCGACATTCTTTACCTTATTTAAGAGCAGGTTATGCCAGTAGTGAAGCGTTGTCTCTTCCCTATGCAACAATGCTTGGAAAGTGCCGGGGTCCACGGCAGGAAGGCTGGCTTTGTGAGCAGGCACAGCTGAGGCGGAGCACCTTCGTCTGAGATAAAGAGGCCGATTTCTGCAGGACCTTTCAAGGTCACCCTTTACAGACAAGAATCTGGCAGAGCACAGCTCGCATCCTCCTTCCTGGGGAGGAATGTATCCTAAATGGATACATGATTCTAAATGAGCTTTAGTATAGCCGGGCAACTTGCTTGTATAAAGAAAGTGGATAAGAAAGACTGCATTATCCTAAATAGTCTAGATAACCTGAAAAATACAGTAACTGGAGATGGCAGGTTCTCAGGTAGCCTAATGCACTGACAATGAGTGCTTTTTGGTGTATTCCAGATGTTTGAAAGAGGCAAGATGCTGCTAAATACTTTTGCAAAGGGAGTTGTGGTCTGGTAGGGGAGGGCTATATGAGGGAAGCATAATGCTTAAAAGCCAGGCTAATGGTTTAGAAGAGAGGAGAGAGAAAGGGCGAGGAATGACAAATACACCCTTGCCATGGGAAAGCTGACCCGTCGCTTCCTGATACGAAATTCCAAGGATGGGTATAGAAAGGGTTCATGGCCCTTTGCTTTTTGTTGACTTGGGGGTGCATTCCTGCAAGCTCTAACAAGTCAAGACGATTACCGCATGTCTGGTGTCTCCAGATAGAATCTATTCTGCTTCCACATTGGAAGAGTGTGCTGGGTTCTGAGGTACAGCAGCAAATAAGATAGACGTGAGCTCTGCGACCAAGGAACTTGCATTCTACTGGAGAGTGCATGGAAGAAGTGCAGATGGACAATAAACAAATAAAAATGCATAAACAGCATCAGATAGTGATAAACGAAGGGCCGATAAGCAATTAAAAATACCCCCCCCCGAAAGACATAAGCAACAACGTATCAGATGGCGATAAAACTAATGATGAAAATCAAACAGGCTTACCTGTTGATTTGAAGCAAGGGAACAGAGTCCAGATTGTCTGCTGGAAGTGGCAGAGGAAGTGGGAATGGGGATAACCTTTGGGACTGTAACTAGAACTTTCCAAAGGTGCAGACATCCTTGAGGAAGAGGCTCTTGGTGGGAATGTTTCTCTTGGTGATCCCTAAAGAGGGCTCCGTGCTGACACACAGGCTGTGTATGTCTCAGCAAAGGAACGAACCTTGCTGTCTTTGTTAAACGAGTGTCTAAGAATAGGCACCATTTGCCCCATCCGCACAAAGAAGACTCAAGGGCTCTGTACCCAGGACAGCACTTTCCAAACCCCACAGAGATGGCTGGAGCCTATGCTTAAACCCTCATCCATTCCTAACAGATATTTATGCCATCTATAATTTAGATGGGGCCAGTTTAACTACAGAAAATTTTAGCAATAAGGTGCTAAATATTTCTCATATTGCAGTGCCTTGCCCCAGAAGAGGAGCCAGATGGGATCAGCCACAGGCACTGGTGCAGGTGATGGGAATGGCGTGATGACAAGTCTGGCCATAATAATACAAGGTAAGGATTTATTGAGGGCTTGTTATGAGTCAGACACTGTAGAAGCACTTTATAGAGTATATTACATATTTATACACATGTCATATTTGATCCTTAAATCAACCTCTGCGATACATGTTATTATCTTTAAATAAATGAAATAACTGAGACTCGAGAGCCTAATTTCAAGGTTGTACTAATAAGTTAGTGTCAGTCCACCTGCAAAACCCTATGCATCTTTGTCCCTTAGAGCATCATCACAATGCCTTTCGAGTTTACAAAGGCCTGCAACCGTTTCTTTTTGTACCTTTCAGTGTTTTCTGAGGGTCCTTCATTCTTCCTTTCCTATTTCCTTCCTTCCTTTCTTTTTTTCAGCAGATGTTATTTTGTATTTGGGAGGAAATGAGCTATTTCAAACACAAGCACAACAACAAAACATGTGTAACAACAAATTTATCTCAGTAGATTTTCTAATTGTTCAAAGTCCTTTTCTATTTGAAAGTTTTTGCCTGGTTCAAAGGTTGAACAGACAAGACAACATTCCCATTTACTGAATTCTCGAGTGTTGAATTTCTCTCATCAAGCAAAAAATCAATATCTTTTTCCTTATTATTCTATTTCCCTCACTAATTGACAATTCACTGGGCCATTTATATATTCTGGGCCATTTGTAAATATTTTGTTTACCCAGAAAAAACTAAATGTATAAGACCTTCCATATTGTGTGTATATTGTCCTGATAAGTATCCCCCTTGTTTACCTGTATTCTTTTTAGAAAGTTTTTCTGAGGCTTTCACTTTTTTGTAAATACGGAATGTACACACTGCTCTGTGAAATCTGGAGGAAATGCAGGCTGAAATAAGGGTGTGTAACACAATTCTTCAGCCAAAGCAGAATTTCCCTATGCTCTATTTCTTTTCCCCACACTGGCTGAGTAGCTGAGCCAGACACTTCGATTCTGGATTTCAAAGACTGCTAGGAATTTTTGGATTAGAAGAGGTTAGAGGTAAGAGATTAAAAACTTGCCCATAATGTCTGAAAGCATTAGGAAAATTTCCAAGTATATAATATACATGCTAAAAATAGTTAAGATTTGTGAAACCCTATCTATTTATGTGTCTATTCATTAGTTAATACATTCATTGATCAAAAAATTATGAAATAACCTTTTATGTTCCAAATCCGTGTTTGGAGCTGGGAATACAAAACACAAGACTTAAGGGGTTCACTCTCTAGTAGGGAGAGATGGACTTGTAATAATGAAGTACAGAGAAGTGTAATAATATGCTTTAATAATATGATAGCAGTAGATATGTGGAGGAAGGTCGTTATGGTGGGGACACGACCCGTATAAATATGTATATGGTGAAAAAAGCACTTAGTCTCAAAAATAGACTTTCTTTCAATGTTTCTTCACCACTCAAAAAATTATTTGTTTTTTAGCTGTTTTTCCTTCCAGCTTTTTCCCCAGATATATAGCTTTTCAGAAACATCATCATCACTGTAATTACACACATTTCCATGCTGTGCATAGCCATCTTTTAAAATGCTTTGTAAGAGCTCGTTAAGAAGCTTTGACAGGGGCAACTTAGCCATTTTCTCCCATGGCTGCATATTTTGGTTGCTTCTACTGTTATGCTACTCTAAGCAAGTCTGGTATGGAGAGCTCTGTGCACATGTTTTCACATCTTTAATTATTCCTTAGAAAATTTCCAAAAATGGAATTACTGGATAAAATGGAAAATGCATTTTGTGGTTCTTGATTTATTTATCAAATTTCTAGAAAGGTCTAATCCATTGATAGTGCCATAAGCAATATTCTGAATGGATGAAAGTTCCAGTTTTACTATATCTCATCAAGAAGGAATTATATTTTTTATTTTTAATTTTGCCTTAATAGATTAAAGTTATACATTTAAAAAAATTCCATCGTAACTTAATTCTCATCTACCTTGCTAAGTCCTACCTTCTGTCATTTCTCTTTTTAACTTGGGTCCTTTTTTAATAATTCTTGTTTTCTTCCGTTTTTTATTCTTGTGCTCCTCTTCCATGATCAGGCTTTTGTTTATGGCTCTATTACGGTATTTGTCATATTCTGCCTTATGGAAAAGTTATTTGCAAAACTGTCTGCGTTCTTTAATAAGCTAGCAGCACCTTTTGGAAGGGATGTATCTTTGTATCTGCCACAGTCCCCAGTGCAGGGTCTTCCACATTGTGGGGCCTGAAGTGTGAAGCACTTTATCACATTGTCTCATTTAATTCACACAATAACTTGAAGCAGGCATTGTTTTCCACTTTTAGACAAGAAGAAAATGAAACCGAGTTTCAGATCACACAAGTAAAAATCGATTGAAATGTACACACAAAAATCAATTCCAGATGGATTTTAGATCTAAATATAAATGGTAAAACTATAAAGCTTTTAGAAGAAAACATACCAGAACATAGTTGTGACCAGGGACTAGACAAAGATTTCTTAAACAGTTCATTAAAGGTGTTTGTAATGAAAAAATAAATTGTAAATCAGACTACATTAAGAGTAAGAATTTTTGTTTCTCAAAAGACACCATTAAGAGAACAAAAATGTTATATTTCCTCTCACTGTTGAGTGGAAGACAATATTTGTAATACCTTATATCTAATAAAGGACTTGATATACAAAGAACTTCTACAAATCAATAAGAAAAAGACAATCTAATAGAAAAACAGACAAAAGACTTCAGCAGACACTTCACAAAAGAGGCTCTCCAAATCCAAATTCAAATTGCTAATAAATACGTGAAAGGTAATAATTTCCTTAGTCATCAGATAAATGCAAATTAAACAATGTATACCACTAAATACCCACCAAAAAGGTTAAATAGAAATACAGTAAATACCAATGTTAATGAGGCTGTGGAATAGTCGAACCACATACCTGCTGGGTGATGTAAACTGCACAACTATTTTGGAAAACTGCTTGGAAATAACTTAAAGCTGAACATATGTATATATGTATTCACTGAAAGACAGGTATTAGAATCTTCATAGACACACTCTTCTAAACAGCCCCAAACTGGGAACTACTCCAGTGGTCACCAAATGTAGAACACATAAATTGTGTTTTGTTCGCAAAGTGGAGTACTATAAGCAATGAGAATCAACAGTCCACAGCTATAGGTAGCAATATGGACGAGTCTCACAAACATAATACTGAGTAAGCAACAGACACAAAGGATACAAACCAGATGATTTCATTTGTATAAAGTACAAAAACAGGCAAAACTAATCTACGCTGTTAGAAATCAGGACAGTGGTTGCCCATAGGGGAGTGAGGTGACAGAGAGAGAGCTCAAGGAGGGTTTGGGGGATATTGCTTGTGTTCTGTTCCTTGGTTCGGATGCTGGTTACATGGATATGCTCATCTTGTAAAACTCATTCAGCTGTGCAAATAGGACGTGCACTTTTCGTGTATCTTCGTGTATATATTGTACTTGAATAAAGAGTTATGTATGAAAAGTCAAAGGTGTTGAAGTATGAAATTCAAACCTAAGACCATCTCACTCTTAAATTCCACGCTCTCCTAACTGTTCCATGCTATTTATCATCTAACAAGCAGATCAAAAGTGAATTTTCAATCCACTGCCCTTTATTATTACACTGAGAGGCAAATTGCTGCTATAAACACTGTTTTTTATAGGTAATAATTTATTTACATCTTAGTCTTTCTCATTGCGAGGTTCTGAGCTCCTCACAGGCAGGGACCATGTCCTAGAAATGTTTATATTCTCAGTGCTTTGGACAGGGCTTGGCCTAAAATAGATACACATGAATGCAGGAATGAACTGTCTATGTCTATATCTATAGAATCCATAGGACTTAGCCAAAGAAATTTAGAAAGATACTCTAGAAGGAAAAAGTAAACTTTCTAATATTTTTTAAAACAAACATGTTGAAGCCTTCTAAAATTACACCATAAGGACTTGAAAGAATAATTAATGCCATTTATAGGGATTCCTGATTTACTATGTGGGAGCACGTTTAGGTGCGGAAAAAATCTAGATCAAGCAATGTATTTGTAATGTCTAGAAATATAATGGTTTATAAAAACACGATTAAGCTACACAAATTACAATGAAAATAGTGTTTTATGGTGATCCATTCAGTCAAATATTTCTTGAGTACCTACTATGTGCCAGGCAGTACTGTGCTGCCAGGCACATAGGCGAATAAAACACATGCAAGGAACATGTATCTAGGAGGGGAAGCAATAAAAATCATATGTCATAAGTCATAAGTATACTATAGATTGTTAGAAGGCGATGAATGCCATGGGAAAAGAAAATGCAGACGGGAGTGAGGAGGGCCAGAGGCTGGTTACAATTTTAAATAGAGTGGTGAGGGAAAGCGTCATGGAGAAGGTGATGTTACAGCAGAGATTTGGGAAGATGAGGGAGTTAACCCTGCCCGTATCTGGAGGAGCAGCAGGTTCAGATGTCCTAGGGAGGGAGGATGCCTAGCGTGTTCTGGCAACAGCGGGAAGGCTGGTGTGGCTGGAGGAGGGGGAGGAGGAGAAGCAGGGAGGAATGTGGCCAGATCACGTAGGGTCTCGTAAACCGTGGTAAGGTGTTGGACTTTTACTCTGAATGAAACGGGACATTAGTGACGGGTTTTGAGCCGAGACTAACATGATCTGACTCACATTTTAAAAGGAAAATCCATCTGCAGTTTAGCAAGAGGTAAGAGGCAAAGGTAGGAGCAGGGAGAACAGTTGGGAGGCTGTGTGATTCAGACGAGAGATGAAATCAGTAGAGGCGATGAGAACTGCTTAGAGTCTAGATATATTTTGAAGATAGGACAAACAGGATTTTTTGACAGATTGTATGTGGTTTATGAGAGAAAGAGAAAACATCAAGGATGACTTCATGTTTTTTGGCCTGAGGATAATAGGAGACTGTTAACTAATTGGCCACAAGTAGCTTGCTAACTTATGAAAGTAAATACGCAGAAAGGAACTCTGACTTGCTCTGAAGGGGGCCTGGCACATGGTGAGTTCTCCTTACTACTTACTGACCAAAATTATGTTTTCATCCACAACCTTTGGTTTATGGCAGCCATCTGAGCTCCAAAGTTAACCTACATGTTACGTTAACCCACATGTTGCACAAAGGTAACCTCTTGTGCAAGTAGAAGAGAGGAGTTTCCACTTATTTCAGGAACATACTTGGAATTTAATGTTTTAGAATTTCAATGTCCATTCATCTGCATAAATATTTTACCTAGGGAAATCTGTAACTCCATCAAATCTAGTCTTCATCAGTCAACCTAACTTGGCTACGATAAATATAAAGAAGGAAACAGCTTAAGCTCCAAGGAGCCTCTAAATTTAAAAGGTACAGCTAAAATACATAGAGAAGCATTTTCACTTTGATTTAAATAAATATTCTGACATATGCTTTGAAGTAAAAGCTTTTTTGTCTCATATAAGCCCCAGAGGGAAACAAAAATATGACATCAATTTATTTTCTTAAATTTGTTTTCCCAGAATGCAAATAACACATTTGAGTTTTTATTATTCTTTTTTATCATTATTGACAAATGGCAATTCTGTGAGCCTAGAGGCCTAAAATTTCTAAATCACACATACGTGTCAGAACCATTATGCCCTTTTGAGTGTTTACTTTGCTTATTTTTGTGTTTTTACTGTATGTCTCATGAACGATCTATTAGTAATACATACATTAATCAGCTTAGGATGAGTAAGATATAATCTTTCCATCCAAGGAATTAAATGTGTTTCTCAACAGTCACAAGGCATTCATGTTGGTGTGCTAGAAATTTTTAAAACTTACCAGGATTTACCATCTGCTACTGTTTTTTATCTATTCCGTTTAGCCACGTTTCCTCTATTAATTGTTCTTCTGCAATATAATTAATTAACATTCACACTGTTTTTCTAATGAGATGAAATCATAAAACTAAACGTCTAGTGGAGATTATATGAGCAGTGATTAATTTAAAGAAGTCCCTTCCCCAAATAAATCAACATTTTGGATTGTGCAAAGGAAAACTAATACTAAAGCATTTCTCCAATCATGTCACTCTGTTGTGCAAAATTTTAGTGGCTACCATTGTCTGCACTGTCAAATATGGTAACCTAGCTACGTGTGTTATTTAAATTTAATGCATTAATTATTTATTAATAACTTTAATACAATAAAATTAAAACTTCTGTTTCTCAGTTGAACTAACCATACTTCAAGTACTAAATAGCCATGTGTGGCTGGTGGACACCACGTTGGATAATGCAGATACAGAACATTTCTATCATCACAAAAATTTCTATTGGAAAATGGTGGTTTAGAGGATAAACTACAATTTTTTTTCACATCGAGTTCCAAGCCCTCCATAATTTCATTCCAGTTTACCTTATTAGGTATATCTTCCACTATACTGATCATATGGAACCCATGAATCCTGTGCTTTTTTTATTTCTGAGTCCTTACTTAATTGATTCCCTCAGGTTATAGTTTCCTTTGTTTTCCACTTAGTGAAATATTCCGATATCTAAAAGGATCCACTTAAATGCACCTTCTTCATAAAAGCCACCTGTATTTAGCCCTAATGGATTTAAGTAATTTCTTCTTTTGTGCTCTCTGGAATGCTCTTGTATCTCTATTGTACCTTGTAGCTTATTTGTGTATGTTTGTTTCCGTCATCTGCTCCAGCCCCCAAAATATGTCTTCGTGGTTGTACCCCTATGAAGCTTATCGCAGCGTCATGTACATAACGAACACACTAAAGTCATGATTGGAGTAATTTATAATAAATTTAAATATTCTTCTGTTCTGGGAGCATTTGCAGCTCCATTGTTTGATGCGCTTTGAATTTGTAAATTTATTTCCTCCATTATTTTTTAGGATTATCATTTTCAAACCTTTTCAAACCTTATCTACATTGACTAGCCTAGAAGAGGGGGTTGGGGGCACAAATTGTATTACGTTATAGACACAGGTTTCTCTTTTCATGACTTTAATTCGGTGCTTGAGCATTCAATTGCCTTTGCTATTATTTCTCATTCCTGTGGCTAGAAAACAAGATGCAATTTAAATCAATCAAACAAATAGAGAGTCTACTAATCCCTGATAATTGGTCCTAGGTGATCGGTGTCTTTCCATTCAGCTGTCTCTGGTCAATGGTTTTCCAGAATCACAAGCATCAGGACAAAAAAGGTTGTTATGACATTGTTCATGCCTTTCTAAAAGACTGTTGGGTACACTTCCATTATTTAAAGCAAAACAAAGTCTCTCAGTGATTAATCTATTTTCAAATCATAAGCTCCAAATGGATTCCCAGAGGTCATCACTCCTCTCATCTCCAGAAAATATAGCACAAGACCATGGCATATTCCTTTTAAGGAAATTTCGAACTCTGTTTCTCTTGTCTTCTACAACATTCTCATTTGTAGTTTTTAGAAATTGGCAGATGTTATTTGTGAAGATTATTTCATGTTAATGAAATGTTGGAAGTCCCAGTGTTGGAACTGCCTTCGTGATTAGGAGAAGAGGAAGTTTTTGTATATCTCTGTTATCCTGAGTACCCACTTTCAAAAGAAGGTGTTTCCTAACATGGCCCTGGTGGCTTCATGGGGACACTCATCCTGATATTTTTGGACTTGACAGCTACTATTCAATAAGAGTGGAAAGAGAAAGTAGTCTTATGCTCACCCTGAAGCCGACATATTTATTAAATGCTCTTTGAATTTATTATAAACACCTTTCAACTCATTTATCTTATGACTGTACCAATAATCTCTCAGCAGGTGACTTCTACATCTGTGCAGCTCCAGCCTTGGCCTCTCTCCTCTGCTCCAGTTCTGCCGTTAAAAGTAGTTGCTAGATATTCATTCTTTCGTTCAGCTATCATTTTTTGATCACATATATGATCAGTGTGGCAAACACTGTGCTAGGTTATTAGGAAAAAAAGACACAGCCAGCGTGGCAGAATGCTCACGGTCTCCACAGAGGAAAAAGGCTACTAGACCAAAGATGACAATGCAGAAAGGGACAATATAGCAGAGTGGAAAGAGCATATGCCGTGGAGTCCTAATTTCTAGTCTTGTCTCTTTCTTACCCAGCTATCTGATATCTATAAGTTATTAACCAGTTTTATAAGCCTCAGTTTTCTCTTTTATAAAAGTGGGAATATTAATCTTTAACTCACTGAGTTATTGTGAAGGTTAATTGAGCTGGGAAGTGAAGAGTTGAAACTTAACCTAATTCTCTGCCTCCAAATTCCAGTTCACTGTCTACTAAATTTCTTACTCTATCATTTAAGACCTTGATCCTAATTACCCCTGTTCCCTCTCACACATTGCAAGCTCAGATTAAACTGATTTGCTTTCTGTTCCTTGGATACACTTGCCTGATGCCTCCTTGCCTTTGCTCAGGCTCTTCTTTTGGCCTGGAATACCTGCATGACTAAATTCTTCCTGCTTCAAAGCTCTCAGTGAAATAGAATCTTCTTCATAAAGCTTTCCTTGGTTTCTGCAGCATGAAATAACTACTTCCCATAAAATCCTGTAGCATTTTGTTCAAACTTTTTTTTAGTGATGTTTTTATGAGACAAGGTACATCTAGTACTAGAATGAGAATGATAATTAATATCTATGGATTGAAATATTATAACTGTGGCAACAGTTTGTCATTTGAGCTTGTGGAAGATATGGTGGAACAAACTTATACCTCTGAAATGAAAAGAAACGAAAGGAGTGTGAAAGTGGGTCCTCATCTTTCCCCGTAGCCAACCCTCAGTTTGCCCTTGCTAGTCCCACTTCATCAATTTTGCTTTCTTCTCATTGTCTTTAGGAAGCTGCTTTTATGTCTTAAATTAGAAATGGTGGTAATGAACCAGACATAAAAACCAGCTGGTATAAGTCCTTATGAACAACTTCAAGGTGAGCATTTTTAAACTTGGGTTGTTTCCTGGTTCTTGGTAAATGTGGGTTTGTTGGCTTATTTTTCCTTGAACCATCTCTAAAAAAGTCTTGAATGCCTGAAAAGATGTGACTCTCTAGAGGTTCAAACTGTTTTAATTACTGAAGGAAGAGTGAATGTCATTGGTAATCTCATTTGCTTCATATGTCATTAGACTACTCAACCAATAAATATGTTGAATCTTCATAAGTAAGAGATATTTTCCATAGCAGCAATTTGATACCCATTGTTCTAAAGTTTGAGAATACATAATGAATTAAATTATTCATTGACAAAGTAACCTCACTTTCTGTGTTTGTGCAAATATTAGTAAAATTCATAAATCTCTATTAAATGTCTAGGCGCTTTGACAAGTAACAATGATTTGGTGGTGAATTATCACCGCTTTTGTGGCAGTCATCTACAATCAGACAGGGACCAGGAGGTGCTGCGATCAAACCAGTCAACAGTCTGTATAGTCTTGTACGCCCACTGGTACTGCCAATTGTACCTTCTTTTGCAGGAGAGGCCATCATCTCCATTTTCCCATTAATATGAATATGTATGAATTATGGTGTATAATATGAATGTACATATGAATATGTACAGTTTCATTGAACTCTGTGAGCAACTCTACTTTATTAATCGTAGTTCAAAAATGTACTTTCACACTCCACACAATGAAGCAAATGAGCTCTTTCTGTTTGCTTCCTTATGCTATTTCTGCCTTGATCATTGCTGAAAATTTTAAAACGTTGATTTAGCATCTCTATATATTCAATTTCAAAATCTTGGTCATTTTATCTGTCTGTATTATCCAGGCTGCAGACTGCATAGCGTAAATACTCCCTCTTTGCTTTTTCTTGAGATTGCCACAGACTTTAAGTTCTTTACTTTCCAAGTTCTGTAGAATTCTTTATTTCTGTTAATAGCAAAATATTTTTGTATTGAATATCTCTGCTACACGTTTCCCACATTCTCTAAGATTTGACATACTCTTTTATCCTGTTTTTCTGATCTCTTTGTTATCCAGAATTCTGAATTATTTTATTCTGTACAGAAGATATTAGTCAACTGACCCAAGGATAACCGCCTGCTGATGGCCACTGGCCACTGCTGAATGTCTATAGGTGGCATGGCATTCTGAAATACCCGATCCACAATAGTGTCAGGGACTGGTGATATAATTTTATAAATCTGCTTTCTATTTTAGCTGTGTCTGCAACCAGCAACTGCGACTTTACTTCCACCTCAGTCATAAGGTACAGTTCCCAGCCTGGGCACCCTCCTGAAAGAGAGAAGGTAGATCTAAGGGATGGGTACAACTGACGCCACTGGAGAGAGTGTTCGTTCTGCCTCTTAAGTGATACTTACCACTTTCTCGTAGGTGGTTAGGAGAACAGACTCTGGTAATAATTTGCTGAATGGTTAGTGTGAACTAAGTGCACTTGCTTCTTCATTGCCTCTGACTTCCCATGACTGGAAGTTTGAATGTGAGGACAGAAGCAGGAATTTCATCTCTCTGGTATGGCACCTTTCTCAGTGGAAAAAGAATTCAACCTGACGATTACATAACCACTCTGCTGTTGCAGCACCACATGGCAACATTAAAAGGATCCTAAGGAGCCTGGGAAATCAATTCTACACATGATTGTGAACCATGTATGGAAAAGATTCCTCCATGTCTTCATTGAACTAGGCAGGCTAGTGCCTTAAATTATTCTGGAACGAGTAAGTTCAAAGCTGACTTATATTCATTTCCTTTCATGTGATTTCAACTATGAGTCATCTGTTCTGCTGAAATTGTGGACACATTGGTGTATTTTTAACTTACTATGAGCCACTCCTCTAGAATAAAACAGAACAGAAATGCAATATGCAGTTGTCTAGAGGGAAGTGGTGTGCAGGGTCTTGAGTGGAGATCTATGTCCTGGATCTTGCAGGAGCCGATGAAGGGCTCCAGGGCTGAGGCTCTCAGCCCACCTTCCCCAGGGCTGCCTTCCCAATCCAGAGGAAGAAGAAACACAATTTCCCATAGTGTATCATTCCTTGGGGCTGCTGTAGCCCTTGGCTTCGATGTCTTCCTCTTTTCTGGACACTGTCTTACTTTTGCGGTTCCCAAACCAAGCACTGCTATCTAAATCATAGTAGAACCTCCACATATATTTGTTGAATCCATCCATCCACTTATTCCTTCCTTTATTTAACAAATATTTATTAAGCACCTATTATGTACAAGATCCTGTGCTAGGCATTGGGGATACAGCAGAGAACAAAACAGACAGTTCCCGCCCTGACACAGCTTAATTTAGTGTGTTAAGGGTGGGGGAAGTCAGACTACACATGAAAAATTACCCAAATAATTAAAGCTTCAATATTTATAAGTGATCTGAAGGACTAGGGAGTCCTTACCAAACTCTGCTAATTAACTAGCAATATAACACTGGCCCAATTACTTAACCTCTCTGAGTTTCAGTTTTCTTATTTGTAAAACAAGAGATTTGCATGAGTTGGTATCTAAAGTCCCTTTTAGGCCTGAACTTTATGATTCTATGTTGGGTTAGTGAAAAAATATGTTTTGTACAAAGAGCAGCTGATTAAAATTATTCATTAAATGATAAGACCAGTAACAATAATCAGAAGGAGTTCATTTAATAAATTTTCAAACTCTTGGTGACTGTAATGAGAACCTCACCACGTAGAGAGAAATAAAGTAGGGAATCTGCTAAATAAACAAAAAGTAAAACAAAAACACAGTTACATTAAGAATTGGAGTAAAATGAATGAAATGTCTTGAATTCTGAATATTTGGCATCATTTTGGATGAGTACAAGGATGGTGTGAAGTATTAACTGAAATCTTTTCTAGCACCAGAGGGTTCCAAATAGTGCAGGGGTTACAAAAGAGGTAATATCTTTTTGAGACTAAAATTACTAAACTCTTCAATGCTGCATTTAAAAAAGGCCCAGTTCTTGGCAAGAGACTTCTGTTTTGTTCCCGCGTGAGGGGGGAAAACTGAATTGATGACCTTTACCAGTGAGACAGATAAGAGGAGACTGGAAGAGTAGAGTGTTTTAGGGGTTATCTCCTCCTCTCCCCATGGAGGAAGGAAGGGAAGTGCTCAAATAGTTCCTTCCTTGAGGTTGAGGGAAGGGAGCCCAAGAGATTTTCCCTCCTAAAATTTGTGGGGTAGCTGGTAGAAGAACAGATTGACATCTGGAAGCCTGGTGGTTGCCGGCTGACTCGTGGCTTGTTGACCTGCCCTGGGCTGTTAGAGTGAGGGAAAGAACACTGGGAGGAGACGTGGTTGTAGTAAGCTGGGTGGCCTGGGAGCAGGAAATTTCCCTGCAAGTTCACTACTCTCAAGAGATACAGCAGACACCTGAGAGCAGGCCAGCCTCATCTGTGCCACAGAGCATCCATGAGATGGGGGTTTGGGAGAGACTTGTTGGGTACTGCTGCAGCAAGAGGCCATGAGGCACACACAGAAAAGGGATGTAGCATGATGCTAAATAGGAATCCTCCAGCTGAACAGGCCCACTCTCACAGGTACCACCAGGGTCTGAGGGGAGTTTCAGGGATCTGAGTACCTCATCGGTGGGGTCTGTTGAGTCCCCCACTCACCCCACAGAGACAGTAGCTCGGACACCAGATCAGTGATGATAACCACAGAAAGGAGACAATAACTCCGCCACATCATAAAAGGGAACAATGGTCACATCGAAGAAAGATGAAATCAATAATTAGCCCTGGGCAGTCAAGGAAGGAAACATTTGTCTCTTGCTCCTGCCTGAGATGAGGCTGATTTAGTCGGGGAGAAGGACTGACCCCTGACCACGTAGTTTCTGTACGTGAATTACACCAGCAGCAGACTTTGGGTTCCAGTGGCTCGAGTGAAACAGCAGCTGAGCAAAGGATGCCACCCAGAGGCCCAGAGGAAGCACAGGACCTGGTGCCTGAGGACTCCAGCTCTTCCCTAGCACCTTCCCCCCTGAGCCACACCCTTCCCTCATCGCATGAAGACCATGGATATTTAAATGACTATGTGATACTGAGCTTTAAAACATGTTGGACTAAGTTAATTTTGTTCCTACTTACCAGTGGACAAGGGGCTCAAGGGAAATCTAGAATAGCTGTAACCAAAATAAAGAATCTGTGTTTACTTTGTAGACTTGAGTTTTCAAGTCTGGATTCCTGACCCTCCTATATGCTATTATTGAGTTAAATAAATAATTGGATTACAAAAAGTCTGAAAAATTGGATTCTCGGTTATAAATAATGTATTGTGGAAGTAATATAATACAGAAAAACCATGTATGACTGAACCTATTTTGATATGAAATAGAGCAGCTTCATTTCCCAGCTCTGAAACTTATTAGGTGTCTGGCCTTGGGCACATTGCTTAATTTCTCTGCCTCAATTTCTCCATCTGTAGAAAATAGAAAATAATAGCCATCTTGTTGGATATAAGGCTTGGGAGTAATGCGTATAGAGTTCAAGAACAGTCCCCGGCACACAAATGATGCTAAACAGTGGCAGTTACCATTAGTACGATTACTATATGTTGTGGTCTTCTTACTTTTTCTATAACAGAGAAGTCAGAATCACTGGCACCTGCTTACTTTAGATGAATAAAACTTAATCTCTTAGCCAATTCTCCTACTGTATATTGTAGACAGCCTATGCTTACCAAAAACCACAATGGGGGTCAAATTCTATTTGTTGTCGATGTTACATTGCAAAGTCTTTCAAGTTAAAATATTCTTCCTCAATGAATTATAGAAAATAGAATGAGGAAAAAATGTGAAAATTAACTTTAGAAATCAATGCAATTCTTGAGACTTGTTTTTTAGACAATGGAAATGGAGAGTTGAGAAATTTTTATTTGATCCTCAAAGGTAGCCAATTAGGTTATTTTTGGTCCCCAGTTCTTCCTTTTTGAAACTTGTAGGAACTATTTTTTCCTGAAACATCAAATAATTACTTTAATTCCCTTTAAACACCTAAATGGGCACCTATCTAAACAGAAAAGTTATGGAGAAAGACTATTTATGAAAATAATGATAGATTAAAAAAAATTCCTAAAATAGCATAGTTTACTAGTTCTTTAAATACATGAATTGCAAAAGTTTCCAAGATTTTCTGTCTCTGGTAATGTATTTTTCTTATTTATCCATAGCATGTCTCCATAACCAAAAAGATGTTTAATAATATACATTGAAAAAAATCAACAACAAAAACATCTCTCAAGCTTGCTAATTCAAAATAACATAAAGTACAAAAATATGGATATAACCATTGGGGTGAAAATAGAAAAGTTGTAATGCATCCAGACATTTCCATAATCTGGGTATCTTTTATTGTTTCAATCACATATTTGTGCTTTTTACTGAATTTCCCAGTTCTTATGTCTATGATCAATCAATAATTAGTTATTAATTAATTAACTAATTGATTAATTAGTTATTGATTATTGATTAATAATAATTGAACTCTACATGTCTTACTCCTGAGCCTTGTATTAATCCAATAATCACAATTTCAATATTGCCCCAGTGTCTCTGCTGTCTGTGATTACAGTTCCCCTCTACTCCATTTTAGCATGTTACAACTACAGCAGTCATACCAGTGTATCTTCTGGGACATTTGCAAATTCAAATATTCTGTGTCATCGGTCCCTCCTCCCCACTCATCTATGAGCACTAGATACCTCCTACTTATAGGCTCTGTCTCACCTTGTCTTTGTTCCATACTCAGGAAGGAAGATTTTATGATTCCTTAAAAGCAGATGGAAAAGAAATCAGATGGAGTCCAGAATTAGTTGTTGATTCATATTATCAACATATTAATCATGTGGAAATCTAATATTAAAATAACATGAACTCAGAGACGGCAGAACAATACATCCCAGTTTTCCTCCTACCTCACGGACTACTCTTTTTTTTGTTACTTTTGTTGGTTCTTCTTCATCTTCTCAAGTCTTAATTACAGAGGGTGATAGGACCTAGTCTTTGGACCCCTTTTTTTCCTCTATGGACCCACTCCCTTTGTGATCTCATCCAGTCTTGTGGCTTTACATGCCACCTGTAGACTTAGTCTTCCCGAATGTATGTCCCCAGCCCAGACATTTCCTCGAACTACAGGAACTCTTGTATACAGTTGCCAACTTGATGATTCCACTGTAAGGTCTAATTGGCACCTCAAGTTTAATATTCCAAAACCAGCTTCCTGATCATCTTCCCTTCTGCCTGTCCTCTAAAAGTCTTCTCTACCTCAGTTAATGGCTACTAAATTCTTTCAGAGGCTCAGGCCAGAAGCCTTGGGTCATCTTTGACTCTTCTCTTTCTTTCATCTCCCACATCTTGTTGGCTGTAGCTTCACAGCATATCCAGAATCCAATCACTTCTCTCCATCACTGCCATCCTGGTCCAAGTACCATCACTTCTCACCTGCATTATTGCAATTGCCTCCTGAAAGTTCTCCTGGCTTCCATGCCCTGTAGCCCACTTCTATAATCAACACAGCAGCTAAAGTGACCCTGTTAAAAATTAAGTCCAGTCATGTCATTCTTTGCTCAGAACCCTCCAGTGGCTTCTCATCGCACTCAGAAAAATAGCTGAAATTTTGCAGTGGCTAAAAATGCTCTACACGATTTGTCTTTCTTGACACCCACATACCCTACCTCCAACCCTTCACTCTGACCTCATAACCTCTTCCTACTGTTCCCATCCTCCTCTGCCTAGTTCATTCTGCTCCCTTGTGATTCCAAGGTCCTGCCAGATATGTTCTTTTCTCATGGACTTTGACTTGTACTTTCTTCTGCCCGGACGGCTCTTCCCTCAAATATCCATGTGGTTTGTTCTCTCACCTCCTTCATGCCTTTGCTCAAATGTCTTCTTCTCAGTGATGCCTTTCCTGACAACCTTATTTAGAACTGTAAAATCCCCTTCCCTCACTTTTCCCCAGACCCCATGACTTCCTATTGCTTCTCTCCTCTCTTATTTTTCCTGTATACTACTTATAATCATCTAGCAAACTATACAATTTGCCAGTTAATTTTTTCTATTTTCTATCTGATGGTCTTTTCCCAATTAGAAAGTAAGTTCCATGAATATGGAGTCTTTTTTTCCTGCATCCTCAGTACCCTGTACGTAGTAAGTAATTAATATTTATGAAATGAATTATAGTGGATACGTACTGAACTTTACATGTATTAATTGAATTCATAACAACCCTGTGAGACAGATCCTGT
The DNA here is from genome assembly GCF_020826845.1 of Diceros bicornis minor. NCBI lineage: Eukaryota > Metazoa > Chordata > Mammalia > Perissodactyla > Rhinocerotidae > Diceros > Diceros bicornis. The sequence continues at coordinate 14,702,893 of NC_080743.1, read as the reverse complement.
CATTATCTTCATTTTACAGATAAGGAAATTGAAGCAAAAAGTGAATAAGTATCTGGCCCAAGGTCACACAGCTTGGATACAGTGGAGACGAGTTTCCAACCCACCCATTCTAGCTCCAGAGTCTGAGATTTTAACCACTTTGCTACATTGTTTCTCAGAAAATTCATCTCAAGTTTGCTTAACTTTAAATAACCAGACATTTGTATAATGGCTTTACTTTGTCCTTTTCCTTCCTGTTTTATTAAATTAGAAGATCTCAGTGAAACAAGTATGCTCCTAAAACCTTGGTATCAGTTATAAATTGAGGTCATATGTGGACAAGTGAAGAGTAACTGTTTCTCCCTCCTTAGTGCGGAAAATTGGTGATCTGGTGGTTAAGATTCGGCACTGTGGCCCTTTGTCGCTTCCTGGTCAGAGAACCACACGCCTGTCTGTCGGTTGTCATACTGTGGCAGCTGCGTGTTGCTGTGATGCTGAAAGCTATGCCACTGGTATTTCAAAAACCAGCAGGGTCACAATGGTGGACAGGTTTCAGCGGAGCTTCCAGACTAACACAGACTAGAAAGAAGGACATGGCCACCCACTTCCAAAAAATTGGCCATGAAAACCCTGTGAATAGCAGTGGAACATTGTCTGATATAGAGCCAGAAGGTGAGAGGATGGCACAAAAAGACCAGGCAGGGTTCTGCTCTGCTGTCCACAGGGTCGCTAAGAGTCAGAATTGATTCAAGGGCACTAACAATAACAATGTTTCTATACACTAACAATGAACTACCAGAAAGAGAAATTAAGAAAACAATCCCATTTACAATAACATCAAAAACAATAAAATACTTAAGAATAAATTATTTAACCAAGAAGGTGAAAAATCTGTACACTGAAAACTATAAGACATTGATGAAGAAATTGAAGAACACACAAATAAGTGGAAAGACATCCTGTTTTCATGAATCAGAAGAATTGCTATTGTTATAAAGTCTATACTACCTAAAACCGTCTATAGAGTTGATGGAATCTCTATCAAAATTCCGATGGCATTTTTCACAGAAATTTAAAAAAATCCTAAAATTTGTGTGGAACCAAAAAAGATCCTGAATAACCAAAGCAATCTTGAGAAAGAAGAACAAAGTTGGAGGCATTTCACTTCCCGATCTCAAAACTATGTTACAAAGCTATAGTAATCGAAACGGTCTGGTACTGGCATAAAAATAGACACATAAACCAATGGAACAGAATCAAGGGCCCAGAAATAAACCCACACATATATGGTCAACTAATATTTGGCAAGGGAGCCAAGAATACTCAATGGGGAAAAGATAGTCTCCTCACTAAATAGTATTGGGAAAACTGGATATTCACATGTGAAACAATGAAACTGGACTCCTATCTGACACCATTCACAAAAATTAACTCAAAATGGATTAAATATTCAAGTGTAAGACCCAAAACCATAAAATTCCTAGGAGAATACATTGGGAAAAAGCTTTTTGACATTGGTCTTTGCAATGGTTTTCTGCATATGACACCAAAAGCACAAGCAACAAAAGCAAAAATCAACAAGTGGGACTACATCAAACTAAAAAGCTTCTGCACAGCAAAAGAAGTAATCAAAAAATTGAAAAGGCACCCTACGGAATGGGAGAAAATATCTGCAAATCACATTATCTGATAAGGGGCTAATATTCAAAATATGTAAGGAACTCTTACAACTTTTAATAGCAAAATAATAATAATAATATGATTAAAAAATGAGCAGAGGACCTGAATAGACATTTTTCCAAAGAAGACATACAGAGGGCCAACAGGTACGTGAAAAGATGCTTAACATCACTAATCATCAAGGAAATGCAAATAAAAACCACAATGAGATATCACCTCACACCTGTTAGAATGGCTGTTATATGTCAAAATGGCTATCAGTAGAAGATAAGACACAACAAATGTTGGCGAAGATGTAGAGAAACGAGAACCCTAGTGTACTCTTGGTGGGAATGCAAATTGGTACAGCCACTATGGAAAACAGTATGGAGGTTACTGAAAAAATTAAAAATAGAACTATCATATGATCCAAGAAGCCCACTTCTGGGTATTTATCCAAAGGAAATGAAATCAGGATCTTGCAGAGATAATCTACATTCCCATGTTCATTGCAGCATTACTCACAACAGCCAATATAAGGAAACAACCTAAATGTCCACCAACAGATGAATGGATGAAGAAAATGTGGTATACATATCATGGACTATTATTCAGCCATAAAACAGAAGGAAATCCTGCCATATGAGAAAACATGGATGAAGCTTAGGGCATTATGCTAAGTGAAATAAGTCAGACAGAGAAAGACAAATACTGTATGATCTCACTTAGGTGTGTAATCTGAAAAAGCCCAACTTATAGAAACAGAGAGTAGATTGGTGATTGTCAGTGATTGGGGGATGGGGGAATTGAGTGGTCAAACTTTCACAATGGTACAAACTTCCGGTTATAAGAGGAATAAGTTCTGGAGATCTAATGTACAGCACAGTGACTATAGTTAACAATACTGTATCATGTACTTGAAAGTTGCTAAGAGAGTAGAACTTAAACGCTCTTACCACTCACACAAAAGGTAATAATGTGAGGGGATGGGTGGGTTAACTAACTTTATTATGTAATCATTTTGAAATATATACGTGTATCAAATCACATTGTCTATCCTAACTTACACATGTTATATGTCAATTATATCACAATAAAGCTGGAAGAAAAAAAAAAGCTAAAGTCGTGACTAAAACTATTGGCAAGTTATTTATTTAATTACAAATCCTGGCTTAATTTCTTGCTTAATATAATAAACACAATAATTATTTTTGAACTAGTAATGTTATCTGTTAACATCTTTGCAGTTTGACTTAGAAATTTCTTTAGAATGGATATTTTTTTCTCCACGTTTTGCTGCTAACTCAATGTTTTCAGATGTAATGAATAAGGACGTATTTTGTTTCATTTAGAAATGTTTTTAGCATTTCCAACATCAAAAAAGAAGTACTAGAGCCATTTAAATTATTAACTATATATGTTATATTTATCCTTAACTTAAGATATTTTAAGTCACATTAGGAAAAAGATCAAGTATTTCTAACCTTAATATTCCATTTCTCACCACATTCTCTTACCATTTTCCCCCTACTCTTGCCTTCCTGCTCTAACTCTCCCCCCCACAACCCCACCCTTATTTCCTATCACTGGATTTTACTATGTGTTTCGAGATCATTCCTCTATGATATTTCTAAATGTTTGGAAAGGCAGTCTCATGCACACAGTCTTTCAATCCCCTCTGGCTGCGTAAGAAGGGCCCTTAAGCCTGGAACAGTTCCTCATCAAGAGAAAAGGAGCCCTCACAGCCCATACTGGGTTTATCCCTTGTATGGGAACATCTTTCCTGTTTCAGACTCAGTGTGTACTTCTTTGTTCTTCTTAAGTGTGCCTGTCAAAGGGTACCTGGCCAGCCCCACTGCTATATCTGTCCCCTGCAGGAAAGGGACGAGGTCCTGTTGCAGCATAAGAGAGGCACGTGCAAGCCAATTGCCCTGTGTTAGCTGCCGAGAGGCACCTCCTGGACCTGGGGGAGCAACGTGCACTATTGAAGTTATCTTGCTCTCTCTCTGCTCTGTGCGAGTAAAGCGTCATTCCACCCGGTGCTTGATGGTGTTATATTTTCCTTGCCGACTCTGATAGTAAGATGCAGAAGTGCTTGGACTTCTACTCCTGGTGATAGGAGACAGATGCCACTTGCTCAACACAAATCTTCAGCAAAATTACTGCTTGTTTGTTTTGTTTGATTTTGTTTTCATGGAAACTCCTGGTAGATTGAACTTTGTGCCCAAGTGCAGGTACCTGAGTGGACATGTAGGAAGGATAGAAAGAGGGCCCTGTACTCACATAAGCCTTGAAATTAGGGCATCAAGCCACGTTTCCATAATCCCCAAGGGAAAGAGAAAGCCTCAAATGATACTGAGTTACAACAAGCTTATTCTAATCTTATCCACTTATGGAGGGATGGCTAGACAGAGCATCCTCACTGTGCTATAGCTACCACCATCCCTTTTTGAAATCCAAAGGCTGGGAACTACTGCCCTAGCCAGCAGTCCCCAATCCTATCAGACCCATAGATACTGTAGCTTGTATACACACCTCCCAAAAGTAAAAATAATTCCCTAAGTATAACTTAAAGGAGAAAAAAAGCAAACCAAGTCATAATAAAATAACGTGTAGAATAGAAACTAGCCAGCCCAAATTTTACTTTGAAAAACTTACAAGGAAGTAGATTAAAGCCATCCATTCATTTCTTCATTTTTAATTCATGGAAAAATCTTTTTTAAGTTTTTGCATGAAAAGAGACAGCACAGCTTACTGGTTAAGAGCGTGCTCTAGAGTTTGACTGCCAAAGTTTGAATCCTGATTCTGCTCTTTTCAGCAAGTTACTCAAGTTCTCAGTGTCTTAATTTCCTCGTCTGAACAGTGGAGATAAAATTAGTACTATCTTAGAAAGTTGTGGCGAGTACCCAATGAGTAGATACATGTAAAGTGCTTGGATCAGGCTAAGTGCTAGCTGTTATTATTATTGTGAAATGGCTTGAATGACACTATTGGACATGTCAACACCAAAACAAAGTACATCTGCAGAACTTCTATAAAGATTTGTACTGTTTTTTTCCCTTAATTTAAGCTATTTTCAAAATATATAAAATAACAGAAGCTTTCTTCCCAAGTTGGAGAGATCTCTCGGCAAGGGGCTGGCTGGAGAAGGAGAGGAGCTCAAATTGCAAGGATATGCGAGCTGGGAAGCAGAAGTGACCACTAAGCCTGTCTGAGAGGGACCATTTTGAGTTCATAAACTCATAGACTCAAGGATTTAAAGCTTTCAGAAAATATCAAAGTGAAAAGCAAAATTCTGCTTTGTCACCCTCTGTGCCAACAGTTTATGCCATTGCCAGTGGTTAGTACTATTAATAGCGTCTTATTTTTCCTTCTAGAAAGTATCTGTAAATATAGAGCATATATATTTTTATTTTATGTAAATAAAATGAAGTTTCTGTCTGTTTGTCTCTTTGTTACTATATCGTACAATAATACCTGGATGAGATTCCATCATGTCTGAGAGGAATTCACTGAGGATGGTTTGACATAAAATACAGACTGCATAACACAGATGAAAGTCACTCTGGAGAGTCTTTTGGGCCATTGCAAAGAAGCAGGCAGTTGTCCTCTAAAGCAACTGACAGTGAGGTACAGGAAGCTTGTGTGCTGCCAACTGGCAAAGAAGTGCCATATAGATTAAAAGATCTAGGACAGAGAAATCAAACTGGGGTTTCAGACATGGATCCCAACTGGAAATTCACAGAAGTACACACTTTAAATTGCAGGTGTTGATTTCTGATGAAGATCTTTATCGTGTGATAGTTTTTTGCAGGATCCTTAGGATGAGCAGCAGCAGGGATTTATTTACTTAATATTGGTTAATGGATTTCTCAAGCCACACTGGGCAGGTTTGCTAACTATATGGATCGTTTCCTCCCTCACATATGGTATTTTGTGGTTTACACAACAAATATATGAGTGTCTACTCTGTGCCAGCCATCATATTAAGTGATAGAGTTATGAAAATAACCAACACTTTGTCCTTGACTTCACAGAGTTCAAGTCAAATTAAGATAAAATTTCCACTGATGGTCTGAAGGATATGTCAGGTACAACCCACTTTGAGCCTGAAGCTCTTAACTTGGTAGAGAGGAAAGCATAGACTGGGAATCTTTAGATACTATGGACATTTTTAGAATAGTTCTTTATGCATAAATATTCATTTATTCCACAAATATTTGCATAGTACAAATATTTGGGTGGTAGGCCCTGGTAGGTCATTGTGAGGACTTCGGTTTTTACTCCCAGTGAGATAGAAGGGAGTAGAATTTTCTGAGCAGAGGAACGACATGATCTGACTCACATGTTGACAGGTTTACTATATTTGAAGAATAGAGTCTAGGAATCCAGGGCAGAGAAACCAGTTAGGAGGCTATTACAATAATCTAGAGAGAGAGGGACGATGGTGGCTTGGACCACGGTGTTCATGGTAAAGGTGATAAAAATCAATTGTCTTCAAGATATGTTCTGAAGACATGTTTGGTGATGGATTAGATGTGGGTTTTGAGCATGTTGTCAATGGAGAATTGGATTTAACAGGGGTTGGGCTTTAGGCAAGCATATGTGCTCTGTGCTGGAATATGACAAAATGAGCATGAATACAAGAGAATTGATTGTAATGATTGAACATTAAGTTGGATAAAGATGGATGCGGGCACCTGAGATGAGGTGAGGGTAACTGAAAAGGTGGTGGAATCAATGAATTGTCGGTTTTGATATGGTCAGAGATCTTTGGAGATAGGGTTCTAAAAGAGTGAGGTAGAAAAATAGGTAGTGGTGGGAAGTTGGATGCTGAAAACTTAGAAGGGTTGCAGTTTTTGGTAATAACAAGGTGTAAGGTTAGGAATGAGTGGCTGACATAAGGTGATGGAGGACAAGGTCGTGGAGGAGAGGGGTAGAGGAACTTAGAGGCTAGAGTATTGGAAGGATCATCTACCTGGATTTTGAAGCGACTAGGATTTAAGAAAGTAATAGTGTTGAAGAGAGCAACAGTGAACCAGGAATTAAAATCTGGCGGATGACTGCAACAAGAAGAGGTAGTGGGTGGTATAGTCAGATGATCTGAGATTTAAAGTCAGAGAATTTTAGGGAGGAGGAAAAGAGAATGACCTGGAGATGAAGCAAGGAGGACACCTATCCCTCACCCTATTTTACCTGCAGACCTAATATTTCCAGGAAAATGGAGGGAAAACAGCTGCCACATGATAGGATCCCGGGGGAGAGCCAGGTTCACAATAAAGCAAGAAGGTGAAGGAAATGCCGAGAGAAGAAACTTAGAAAATAAGAGAGTTTGCTGCTGATGATCCATGAGTTCCGGAGGGCACAGAGCTCACTCCTTGTTCTTGGCACTGGAGGAGCAGACGCTGGGAGTGTGTGTGTCTTATTCTGAGAGCCCTCCCAGAGGGCATAAGCTTTCTGGGCTCCAGTAAATCAGGAATCTGTATTGGCAGAATATATATTCCTCTGAATTTTTGAAGTGGAAATGCCTTTTGCATTTCAGGATTAATACACTTTGTCTACTTTAGGAAGGACCTAAATTTAGAACCAATCCACGTATCTACTATAGGTTTTCTGTATTCGGCACCTGAAGGGACTCATCAGACGCAGAGAAGGGACCCATTTGGATTGATAATGGCCCCCTAGGACTAAGACTATTAAGCAAATAGTGGGGAACAGAGACTTATTGAACCTCTCTAAGTCCCCTGTTTGTTAAAGGAATCATCATTAAGGTAGAAGAGAGTTGGCGTTCCTGGAACATTTTGTGGTGCAACTTGCAACACTGATAGATTCCAGCAAATTTGCTGGGTAAAAGTTCTGAGCCAAAGACTGTGTTCATTACCTAGTTTCTTTTATGCTCACCTCTTTGACCCCTGCAATCTGGTTGGGGTGCCTGAGAAAGCCCAGATTGCACACATTTTATTTTTTATTTTTATTTTTTTTGTGAGGAGATCAGCCCTGAGCTAACATCTGCCAATCCTCCTGTTTTTTTTGCTGAGGAAGACTGGCCCTGGGCTAACATCCGTGCCCATCTTCCTCCACTTTATATGGGACGCCGCCACAGCATGGCTTGACAAGCGGTGCGACGGTGCGTGCTCGGGATCCGAACCGGCGAACCCCGGGCCACTGCAGCAGAGCGCACGCACTTAACAGCTTGTGCCACCGGGCCGACCCCTACCCACATTTTAAATTGATCAAATACAGCAATGCTTGGCACTGCTCTTTTTTTTCTTAATGGAGTTAGATTTTCTTTTAAAGATGTTTTTTCTTTGTATCAAAATAAATCATCACTACAGTTGGCTCACAAACCTCAGCTGGAATAATGTAATGGATTTTTAAAAGCGCTTTCTTCCCTGATATAACTATTTGGGGTAAAAATGGATCCTTTATTGAAATAATTTCCAAAGCATTTAATTGAAATGCTTGTTTCTGGAAGATTCCATTTCTACATTCTTAGAAGAGAAATTGAATAGTATTTGACAGACTTAAACGGTACAGATTATATTTGACATCCTTTATAGCCATCATTAGAAGAGCAGTAATGAAAATTGAGTGGATGTATCACTTTATTATATACAACAGAATAAAAAATTTATTTTTCTCTGACACTCATAACCTCATATATAACCCTTGTGGCATTATTACATATTGCTTAGGTACAATTTTATCCTTAATTTTGAGCATTTTTGTGCCTGTTTTGGTTTGTATCAAAAGTAGAAGAGTGTAATTATTCAAGGAACAGAATAGTGTTAGGTTTGTATGTGTAGCAGGTACAAATTTCACAGACACAAACCTGTGTGGGTAAAAGATGAGAAAACTCACTTTATTTTCCCATAACTAAATTTAATTTCTACTTCTAGCTCCTGTTTTCACCTGATGGCAGAAAACTTTATCTCATAATTCAAGGTAAACTCAGGCAAATGCAGTCATTTCTCAGTCATTTATGTTTAAGTGTAGTCCAGTTCAGAGCGCTCTCCCTTCTCCTCTCCCCAGGATGGCCTCTCATTTTACGGCGGCGGGGGGCGGAGAGGGAGCAGGTGCTGGAAGGGTCGTTTATGGCATTATGGCATTGAATAATCAGAGAATTCTGCCCTGGAATTCTCTGAGGCGGCTGGTGATTGCTCATGCTGACGTACGCTAGGTCTGCTTCTGGTTTCCTGTTTGCATAGTTCACGCTGATATCTGCAGATGTGATCCCTTTTAAGGACTATAAGACCCTTTGGGAGTGGCTATTTGCTTTGTATTTTTATTCTCTGAAACAAAGAGAAAGTTTGGCCAATCGCCCCTCACTTCTCACTTCTCTGGGTCTGTGAGTGACCCAGAGCTGTCACTGGACTTCTCTGTCCCACTGCCTTCACCTCATTGTGGCCCAAGGCACTTCTTTGGGATCTTTTGTGCTTCACTTCCAGAGCTCCAGATGTGAAGCAGACACAAGTCCTCTCTACAGAACCCCCCTGCCCCCAAAGTTTATATGGTGGGCCTGTTATCCACCACCCTTCCTCAAGACCAGCTCTTGGAGAAGGCGGGAAAAAGGCCTCTCGTGAGGACCTGCCACAGTCTAAGCTTCTTCCTTTCACTCTTGAAACTCTTCTCCCCAGAGGATGGTAAGTGGATGCTACTCTGGCTCTTTTTGGGAAGAAATCTTAGGCTTCAATTCTTCTAGAGCTCAGCCTTTTAAAACTCAACACCTACTAGTTTCAAGAGCCTACTTTGTAATTAAAGATATGAGTGTTGACCATTTCTTTTTACATCTCTGCTCCTCTCTGGAGGCCATGGATGCCCTGACCAATTTGAGGGAAATACTTACATGAGGAAGAGCTGGACAATGGGTGACAGTGGAGGATGCAGAGAGGACTAGAAAACACACTGCTGAGTACCTGAAGCTATTCTCCCACAGTATCTACTCTGGCCTCATGACCATCTCCATTTGTATATTCTTCCCAAGGTTCTGTGACATCAGTCAAAACTCTTACCTCAATTATTTCCTTTTTCTCCCTTCCCACTTTTGTCTCAAACAGAGAGGTTCTGGTTTTGGCTTTTGATTTTTCTCTCTTCTTAGCCTCTGCCTCTTTGAAATTTCATGCATTTTAACACCTTCATCTGCTATATCTAAATAGTGCCTACCTCCAATTCTGACCTCTAATCTCACATTTCAATGGCCTTGACGACCTTTCTACTTAGACCTAGCATCACCTCAAAACAACATATCCAAAAAGAAATTCTTCATCTTCCTGTCACCTTTCAAAACTAGCCCCCACTTTTCTCCCTATTTCTATTAATGGCATCACCATTTTTGTAGTCACTATGTCCAAAACTCTCCCTCTTTTTGGCACCTAACAGTCAACAAATCTCGTGCATTATTACTTTGAAATGTCTCTTATATTTGCAACCCCGTCTCCATCCTGACTCTCAGCCCCAGACTGTGGCAGCTGATTATCTCAGTACCTGTGCTCTGATTTAGGAATTTCTTTAGCCTCAACTCCTCCTGCCATGTCCGTCTCTTCCTTGTTTTGACTCTATACCTGGGCTCTCACATTCCATCTTGCTTCTTAGATGGGTGAATAGATTTTGGATGTTCTAGCCTGGTTCTAATTCTGAGTGTCTTTCAGGGTATTTGTTCTTCAATTTTGTGTGCCAACCCTGCATGCTGTCTTGATTGATGAGGACTCCACTTGATAGAGCCTAATCTTCACCTGATCCCTGCCTAACTGGGAAAGGTCTTCAAATTAACTCGCCTTCTGCCTGCAGTCTGCGGACCACCATCCTCAGATTAATGGTAGTCTTATCCACTCTCTTTCTTCCTTCCTAATCCTCAGGGATCCTTTATAATTACCTATAGGAGAAAATTCCAACATGTTGGATCTTCGATTTAAACTCTTCCACATTCTGTCACCAACCAGCTTTCTAGCTTTATATATTAATAAGTGTCATTGGACCTTAAATTGGTCCAATTACATCTCTTCAGCACTTTTTGCTTTTGGACCTCTGCAACTTTGTTTGTATCTTTTCAGATAACTGAAATCCGCCCCCCCCCCCCCATTCCACCTATGGAAAACACTCTTGTTTCAAATTTTAGCTTAAATTCCTTCCTGAAACTTTCCTACCAACTTACTGTCTCTCTCCCGCTGGAAACACAAGACAATAGCAGGAACTGAAACAATGAATCATTATAATCATATAAACAGAAACACAGAATATAAAGATATCTATATATAACAGTTGCATGTAAGTAATTTTACTAGTTGTTACAGCAGTTGGATTGGTAACGCTCTGGATGGGTTTCTGTGGGAAATGAGAGATGATTTTTAATTGCTCTAGCAAAGGTCAACATGACCTCTGAATCCCCAAATCTAGCCCTTCTTCCTAGGCCTCTTCCTTCTTGATGTTTGTTGCATGCATCCTCCCCAATCCCCCGTCCCCTGGCCCCCCATTTCCACCGTATTGGTCCTTCTTCCTCACTGACTGCCCCTTTTCAGGTGGGTTTTCCATCTTTCTTTTCCTAAACCCTGATTTGCAGGTGCTCCCTGACTGATATCACCATTGACTTCAAGGACCAGCTTATGACTCACAAATATTGAAGTCTACCCTTGACTCTTCTACTAGCAAGCTCAGTCTAGACCTATGTTTCTGGCTTGGAGGTTCTGTAGGTAATTCAAACTCTAAATATCCTGAACTGAACTCACTATTAGCCCCCACAACCCCAATTTGCTCCTCCTTTTGTATTTGCCATCTGTGATGGAAACAACATCATCTTCTCAGTCACTCATTCTGAAAGAATCCTCAGCTGCTCCTCAGCTCCTCCTCTTCCCTCAACACCAATTCAATCCTCTCCTTGAAACCCTTTGGAGCATCTCATCACACTCAGAGTTATATCACAATTTTTACCATGGCTTTAAAAGGCCTGCACAAGCTGATCTCTGCGAAAGTCTCCAACCTCATGTCATGCCACTCTTCTCCTTTTGCCAAACTCTAATAACTCAGATTTTTCACCTGGTGGCTGGCTTATTAGGATTCTCCACATCTTAGTTTAAAGGCCACCTTCTCAGAGTCACAGTTGTCCTAACTGAGGTAGCTCCCCTTCTATTATTTTCTATTACCCATCATTCAATTTCTTTCTTTCTTTGCTTCTTCCTCTGAACCACATATTGCCTACTCTTCCACTGGCAAACAGAGTTTGAAATGAAAACAGGTGCCATGTCTGTTTTTTCATTGTGGTAGCTGCAGGTGCTTGCCATGCAGTAGGAACTCAATAAACCTTTATTGAATTGAAAATCATTCATCAAATTCTGTTGATTCTACTTTCAAAATGCCCCTTGAATACAACTTTCCTTTCCATTCTTACTGCTTTTTCTCTAGCTTGACTCTCACTACCTGAGAAGCAGTGAAGGATAGTGGTTAGATATGCGACTCGGGAGCGAGACTTTTTGGGTTTCAGTCCTAGCCCCAACACTCACTAGCCATGGAACTTTAAGCAAATTATTTGACAACTGTATACCTATGTTTACACATCTATAAAGTGGAGGTAATAATAGCATTTGCCATATAGGACTGTTGTAAGAATTAATACACCTAAATAGGTAAATAATTAGCGTATGCACATAATAAGCATTGTGTGTTAGCTATTATTACTTTTCTCATATAAACTATTATTGTAGCCTCCTAACTATCTTTAGTATCTTGACTGCTATCTTCCTAAAACACAAATTTGATCATAGTACTTTGCTACTTGAAGATGTTTAATGGCTTGTACTGTCCACAGGATGAAGTTCAGCACCCAGCATTGAGCACAAGGTTGTTCGCAGTCCAGCACCACTGCCCACCACTCTGACCCAAGCTCCTGTGTTCCAGGGGCTTGAGTTACTCGTCTTTCCTCAAAAGTTAACTGCGTTTCTTTCCCTGATTCTGTGTCTCAGCTCATGTCCTTCCACCTAGAATGCCCTTTGCCCCTTCCAAACAGGCAAATTCTTTCTTTAATGGGACATTAACATTCTTTCTCACCATCTCTGAATGCCCAGTTCTAATGTTGCCCGTTCAGTGAAACCTTCCCTAACTCTTCCTAATAATAATTATAGCAATACTAAAAATAATGACAGCTGTTAAACTTATTGAGTACTTACCATATGCCAGCCACGGTGCTAAACACTTCATATTTATTATCTCATTTAATCTTTTTAATGAGCCTATGAGATAGGGCTACTGTTAGTCTCCATTATACAGATGGAGAAACTGGGGTTAGAGAAGTTAACCAAAATTAACAATTTCTCTGTACTCCAGTAGGACTTTAGATATACCTCCATCATAGCTCTAGAATCCTGTTACACTATTACTTATTCAAGTGTCTGCTCTGCCTCCATTCCTGCAGAATGAGCCCCTTGCAACTAAGAACCGTGCTATTCAACTTTTTATCCTCCAGGCTCACTGTGATGCCTGGCACATAGTGGTTAGTCAGAATGTGCTTTCTCTTGCTTGAGTTGTGTCTTCACCAAGGTATCCAAAATCAGTTTTAGACAACTTTCTCTAATTATGTCTAAAATTTCCTTTGAATTCTTGTATCTGGCCTAAAATTGCCACATTAACTTTTTTTGAACTAAATAATTATAAATCCCCTTTAAAGAAGGGATGGAGAAAATAAGAGAACCACATGGGACATTAAAATTTGTTTTACTTATATGAAAATCAACGTAGATATCAAATGATAAAAAGTTCCAACTGTAAAAAGAAATATAGTGTAAACAAAGCATTCATATTTATTTTGTGGTAATGACACAAAACAAAAGGAGTAAAAATGCATTTTATTTTGATTAAATTTGTTCTGAGATCTCTATACCTAATGATGCCCTTAAGAACTAAAGTAATTTTTGTTTTGTATTTTCTTAAAACCATAGGATGCAGCTATAGAAATTTCCTGACACGATAACCCTACATATCTTTCACTGATAGGTACTTCTCTATTCAAAACAATCTCTCTCTTCTTGGGAAAGACGCTTTTGAAACCACATATGAAAAGATTAGGTTTTTTTTCATCGGAACTGACAGATAAAATTAGAAATTAGAAAGGTCTAGTTTATGTGAAAATTTTACATTTTTTTTTTTGCCAGAATATGCCACTATAGAGAGAGAAGTCTGGCAATATGAATTGCAGCTTAACCCTATTATTTTACTATTCCTATGGGAAATACTAATTTGAATTTTGCAAAAGTTCCCTTGAAGTTACGGGAAAAACAAGAACATTGAAAATAAATTATTCTATTAAGTAAGTGAAATTCAGGAAGGCAGTGGAAGTACATTTTGTATGCTGTTACAAATCAGACTACCAGAATAATTTTTGCCCCCAAAGACCTGCAATTTGGAGTTCTGTTGGGGTAGACAGAGAACGAACTAGAGGATTTGCTGGAAACAGAGAATGGGGCTCACCCTAGGGAATGGGAAGAAGGAAATGTTAATAATGAACATTATTTGAGTACTGGTTATGTATCAGACACTGAGCTAAGGGCTTTAGCATGCATACATATGCAATATTTCATTAAGTATGCATTATTATTATTTTCATTTTATATATGAGAAAACCAAAGCTTAGGGGAATTATATAACTTGCCCAAGGAAACATAGCTGGTAATGTCCAGCTGAGACCCAAACACCAGCAGTCCTGACTCCATGGCTGCACTTTTAACTGTTATGCCCTAACAGACTCAAGAGGCCAAAAGTTGGGCTCTAGAGGTTCTATCTTCAGTTTCATCTCCATAAACAGTAATTTGTGGTGACTCTATGTAAGATTGTTAGGTTCAACCTAAGAAATTCAACAAATAGGAAGTTGAGAAAAGCATTTCTGGGCAAGACTGATCACTGTTGGTCTTGGGGGCATTGGAAGGGGCTCCACATTTTAGGTATGCTCTTTAGACAATAAGAAAAGTAAAGGCAAAAATAGGAAGATTAAAGTTACTACATATAGAATCATATAATTTTTGATGACAGCTCAAGAGGCTTTACTGCTAAAACCATCATAAAAATACAGTCTTTACAATATTCTCAAAAATCTCCAGAGGAGGTATACCGTTCACAACCTACTTATAAAACACTGTGGTCATGAATTTCTTCCTGATGTCTAACCTAAATCTATCAAACTGAAATTTAAACCCCTAATTTCCTTAAGTATAAATGATGAACATTTGCTTATCCATATACATTTAAGGAAGCTGTACAAAATGCTGAGTAAAACTCTGCAGGGACTTGGTGACATTTGGGCAAGATCAGGGTCATTACTGGGAAGAATTTTTAGGCTGGTGAAAAATTTTATGAGTCTCAAGGAATTTCTCAGTTGTTGATGAATCTGTCAAGTGTTGATATACAGCTAACACCAAAGGTCTAGGTAATGATCATGCAGTTATTGATTATCCATGCCCTTTAAATTTTCTCCTTCTCCCTTTGGCTGACTGTTCCACATAATTGCTCTGCTTACTTGAGATTAAAATCTACCCATCCTATTTGTCAGCTGATGTGGTTAAAAATATTTGTTAGTAGTTAAAACAACACAATCAAAATAAAATTGTATATCATACATAGAATCATCATTTTAAAATGTCCCCTCTTTTTCCTACTAATAATGGACTCATTTTGCTTTCTTTGACATACCAGGTCACTTTCTTTAAGATTAATTCATTGAATTTGGCCCTCACCAGTTGTCTTTTCTTGTTTTGTGAAAATAAGTTGGTATGTACTTTCTATTGATGTTTTTTATTTTTTTAATAGACTTTATTTCTCAGAGAAGTTTTAGGTTTACAGCAAAACTGAGTGGAAAGTACAGAGTTCTCATATATCCTCTGTGCCCCCGCCCAGTAAATACAACCTCCCCAACTATCGACATTTTGCTGCACAGTGGTATATTTGTTACAATTAATGAAACTATATTAACACATCATTATCACCCAAAGTCTATAGTTTGCATTAGGGCTCACTCTTGGTGTTGTACATTCTATGGGTTTGGATAAATGTATAATGGCATGTATCCACCACTGTAGTATCATATAGAATAGTTTCACTGCCCTAAAAATCCTCTGTCCTCTGCCTATTCATCCCTCTCTCTCCTCAGTCCCTGGCAACTATTGATCTTCTTACAGTTTCCGTAGTTTTGCCTTTTTCAGAATGCTGTATAGTTGAAATCATATGTTGATCGTACGTAGCCTTTTCAGACAGGCTTCTTTCACTTAGTAATACACATTTAAGATTCCTCCATGTCTTTTCGTTGCTTGATAGCTCATTTCCTTTTAGCACTGAATAGTGTTCCATAGTCTGGTTGTACCACAGTTGATTTATCCATTCACCTACTGAAGGACATCTTGGTTGCTTCCAAGTTTTGGCAATTATGAATAAAGCTGCTATATACATCCATGTGCAGGTTTTTGTGTGGACATAAGCCTTCAACTCATTTGGGTAAATACCAAGGAGCACTATTGCTGGATTGTATGGTAAGAGTGTGTTTAATTTTGTAATAAACTACCAAACTGTCTTCCAAAGTAACTGCGCCATTCTTTTTCCCCCGCTGGGAAAAATTCACTCTAAGATAACATCTGTTGCCAATCTTCCTCTCTCTTTTTTTTGTCCTCCCCAAAGCCCCAGTACATAGTTGTATATTGTAGTTGTAAGTCCTTCTAGTTCTTCTATGTGAGCCGCTACCACTGCATGGCTACTGACAGACAAGTGGTGTGGTCCTGCACATGGGAACTGAACTTGGGCTGCTGAAGCGGAGCATGCCAAGCTTTAACCATTAGGCCATCAGGGCTTGCTCGTAACTATATCATTTTGCATTCCCACCAGCAAGGTATACGAGTTCCCGTTGCTCCACATCCTTGTCAGCATCTGGTGTTGTCAGTGTTTGGATTTTGGCTATTCTAATAGGTGTATAGTAGTATCTCATTATTGTTTTAATTTGCATTTCCCTAATGGCATATGATGTTGAACATCTCTTCATATGCTTATTTGCCATCTGTACATCTTTTTTGGTAAGGTGTCTTTTTACGTCTTTTGCCCATTTTAAAATCCGGTTGTTCATTTTCTTATTGTTGAGTTCTAAGAGTTCTTTGTGTATTTTGGATAACAGTCCTTTATCAGATGTGTCTTTTGCAAATATTTTCCCTTTTACTTTTTTAAAATATAAAACGTTTCCTTCCATGATTTCTACAGTTATCCTTTTCCCCCAGTTGGTATTCTTTTTTTTTTTGTGAGGAAGATTGGCCCTGAGCTAACATCTGCCAATCCTCCTCTTTTTTTGCTGAGGAAGACTGGCCCTGGGCTAACATCCATGTCCATCTTCCTCCACTTTATATGGGACGCTGCCACAGCACGGCTTGACAAGCGGTGCATCTGTGCACGCCCGGGATCCGAACTGGCGAATCCCAGGCCGCCACAGTGGAGCGCGTGCACTTAACCACTTGTGCCACCAGGCCAGCCCCCCAATTAGTATTCTTCATTATTTAAATTTCTTTGAAATCTCATTTATTTATATTTATTCAAAATATATTTATTGAGCACCTTTTGGCATGTCCTAGGTCATGGGAATGCAAGATGAATAAGGCATCGCCCTTGGCTTCAAAGAGTGCAATCTGTCCACCTTGAGAGACAATATAACAACTGCTGTGATAGAGACACATGTAGGGTGTTATGGTAGCAAAAGATAGTTGTTACTCTTCTGGGAAAGATAGGGTCAAATGAATAACAATGATAGCAATAATAATATCTGAAATTTATTTATCAAGCTCTTTCTTTGTACCTGGCATTGTAGCCAAGAGTTTTACGTACATTATCAAATTTAAAGTTCACAATAACTATGTGAAGTATATATACTTTAATCTCATTAAATTAAGGATTTCTGTTCAACGAAGGATAACATGGACAAAGCTGAAAGACCAATGACAGGAGGGGGACAAGACATGTGAAATGTCTAAAACCAATAAAGAATTAAATATTTGTATTTTGTAAGGAACTCCTGCAAATAAACAGGGAAAAGACAGAAAACACAACTTTAAAATGGACAAAGAATATGAAGAGGCAACTTACAGAGGAGGAAATCCAAAATGTCAACAAGTTTATGAAGACACAGTCAAAAGTATTAGTCCTCGGAGAAATATATATTAAAACAATGAGCTATCACTTTACCCCTATTAGAATGGAAAAAAGAAAAGAGAAATGCTAAGTGTGGGGGCATAGGAATCCTCATGCACTGCTGGTGGTAGTTTAGATGGAGCATCTATTTTGGAGAGAAATCTGGCTTCGCTTCATCATATTAAATATGCATATCTTTTGCCCCAGTGATTCTGCTCCTACTTTCCTCACAGAACCTTAGCTCTTTTTCTGGAAACAATGTTACTACCTGTTCGGGACAAATAGTGATTGATCTTGGCTAGTCCTACCAATTCTGTGCCCCTTTGTCAGGTCTGGAAATGGGCATGTGACCAAGCCTGGACAATCACGCATAAGGTGAAGTCTGCTAGGAGGCAAGTAAGATTGTCTTCCGTGATATGCAGGGATATGATATTTGGAGCTTTCAGCAGCCATCCTACTACCATGAAAAACAAATCAGAGTCCCAAAGCCAATATGCTGAGATGGCGGAACGGGAGGATCCTTGGTCTTTGAAGAAATCACTGAGTTTGCAAACCAACCTCGAAACCATCTTTCAATGGACTGCTTGTCTTGCCACTTGATTAAATATCTTTAGGGTTTAAATCAATTTACTGGGAGTTTCTGTTGCTTTTGGGCAAAATCATCATTACTGATGCAGTGCTCAAATGTTTGTTGAATGAATAAATACTGATTGCTATAATCATCACAAAACAAACTATTCTTTGTTTGTCTCTATTTCTACAGTAAAAGAAGTTAAAGAAGTGAAGGAAATAATGAATGGAGGTAGCATAATACTAAAAAATTTAGTTGATTATGAAAATAGCTATGTTAGACCCTGTATTGTTTTCCTAGGTCTGCCATAACAAATTTTACTATAAACTAGGTGGCTTCAAAACAACAGAAATTTACTCTCTCACAGTTCTGGGGGCTAGAAGTTTGAAATTAAAATCAGATTCCCAAAGCCAATATGCTGAGATGGCAGAACAGGAGGACTCTTGGTCTTTGAAGAAATCACTGAGTTTGCAAACACAACTCTAAAATGGGCAAAGAATATGAACAGGCATTTACAGAAGAGAAAATCCAGAAGGTTAACAAGTGTATGAAGACATGTTCAAAAGACATGACTTTCTTCTCTGTGTATATCTCTCTATGTGCTTTCCTCTTCTTATAAGGACACAAGTTATGAGATTTAGGGATGATATCCAGTGCGATCTCATCTTGTTCATTCTTGATCACATATGCAAAGCCTCTTTTCAAATAAGGTCACTTTCTGAGGTTCCGGGTGTTCATGAATTTTGGGAGGATGCTATTCAATCCACTACAGAGCCTAAATATTTTATTTATTTCATCTACAGCAAAAGTATCTGAACTCTAAATCTTCCATTTTTTATGCCATAAAAATAGTCTCTCTTATTTGCAGTTAAGCTGATATAAATCTCTGTGGCAAATAACATACAAGTTCTCATTACAGCACCATCATTATACATCACTTCTACATTATGATACACTATTTGTTGAACATAGGCAAATTTATGTTGATTCTCATTAAAGGACATTACCCATTCAAAATGTTACAGACACCTAAGTGCATTGAGAAGCAAGCAAGCAAACAAACAAATAAAAAGGACCACTTAAATAAAATTAAGAACATTTTACTTGTTTAGTGATTTTGATGGCATGGTATTTATTAATAGGCTGTCTCTATTTTTCTTCCTTTTGGTTTTCCTAGAGATGTTAATCCTTCACTACAAACATCATTAGGGCATATTTATTATAGAGGTGTTATTCTCCCCTCCCCTTCCAAAGGTAATCTCAAATTATGGTTTGGAAAATTACTACTCATCTGGAAATTGTAACAGAAGAGCCTAATGTTGAGAAATTGGGAATTCTTGGTTTTTAATATCCAGTTATTTCATTTATGAAATTTCTTTGAGAAAAGTTCTTTTCGTGATACATTTTGTGTTGATTTCAAAACAATTTTTGTCCTTTGTTCCTTTACTTGTGTTCTTTAATTTTGATCTGATAAAAATAGAATTTCAACTGGCAAAGAAGATGGTTCTAATTTCCCTCAGGGTCGACATTAAGTGCATTCCACAAGCTCTTTTTGATAGATTGACTACCAAAAGGTAATAAATCTAATATTTCCTAATGTAAGTTCTGGACAGGGAGGCTATTGAATCATTATTTTATTTTACTTTTTTGTCCAGTGTCTTCAATTTATTAACTTAATGATTTCATTTGACTGAAGTATATGAGAGAGAGAGAGAAAAATGTCTGATCATTAAACTAAATTTGGCTAAATCAAGCAGAGCAGGTAGAGCATTTCTGGGACTAAGCAGCTGCTGTTAGCAGATATAATGAGTGGGAGGAATGTTAGCTATTCCTTTAAATAACACTAGAAGTGTTCATTTTTATAATAATAAAAGTGATATGTGCTCTTTTTAGAAAATTAAAAAAATTTGATTTCCCATCTCTGTCTGGCAAATTCCCATTTATTCTTTAGTTCTAAGCTGAAGTCCTCAGGAAGGCACTCTCTGACTAGATTGGGCTGCCCTGGTACATGACGATGTCACCTGTACTTCTCCTTTGTTGAACTTATCACAGTATAATCAATTAACAAAGTGTAATTATCTGTTTAATATCTACCTCCCCTACTCTCTAAGTTCCATGAGGACAGGGATCGTGTCTATCTTATTCTCACCTGCACTCTCGGTTCCTAGCATATTGTCTAGTACAGAGTAGATGCTCAATGAGTGACTGTTAAGTGAGTGAACAGATAAATGAAATAGAACTTCCATAATCTCAATAACCAGGACTAAAAACTGGTTACATTTTAGGAAGCTTCCTTCTTATTTTTGTCTATTTTTTTACATGGTTGAGAAATTATTCTCTATACAGTTTTCTACACTGTCTTTTCACTTAATGTTATCTAGTTTTTCTTTTAATGATTATTTTTATTTAAGATGTTTTATAAATCCATGATAAAACAAAAAAGTTCAAACAATACTGAAGAATGGAGAGTAAAAGCCCTTTAAGAATCCAGTCTTCATTCTCAGATCTCCAAACACTATTAACAGTTTAAGTACCTGTCGTAGATTTCTGCTGCTGCTGTAACAAATACCACAAACTCAGTGGCTTAAAACAAAACTAATTTATTATCTTATAGTTCTGGGGGTCAGAAGTCCAAAATGGCCTGGTAGAGCTGTGTTTTTTTGGAGGCGCTAGGAAAGAATCCATTTCCTTGCCTTTTCCAGCTTCTAGAAGCTACTCACATTCCTTGGCTGGTGGCTCTTCATCACTCTGACCACTGCTTCCATCATCACATCTTCTTCTCTTCTCTGATCCTCTTGCCCTCCTCTTATAAGTAGTCTGTGATTACACTGGGCCCACCCAGATAATTTAATATAATCTCCCCTATTTGAGATCCTTAATCACATTTGCAAAGTCCCTTTTGTCATGTTAGGTAATATATTCCAAGATTCTAGGGACTAAGACATGGACATCTTTGGGGAGTCATTATTCTGCCTACCATAGTACCCTTCTAGCAATTTTATATTAAATACACAACTGCTCCCTCTCCTCTGCACCGCTCGGATGTCTTCCTAAGAGAGGCCTTTCATGATGTCCCACACTTTACTAAACAGGGTATAATTAAAATATTTATTAAAAGTCTTTGGGATTTAGGGAATCTCACAAGATGCTTACTGAATAAAGCAATATACTATTGAATAAAAATCTATTGAATAAGATCAATTGCAGTTGTAGAAAATTCTCAGCTCATGGAGAACTAAACTCTATCAATTAGTTTTATACCAATAGAATCAGTGGCTTCTTGATTGACAAGGGAGGATCACACTACTAATGAGATACCAAGTTTTACCTCACTCAAGTATTCAACATGACTTTCTGTCTAGGTCATTATGGCGTTGTAATGACAACACAGGATTTCCAAAATGAGACTTTGAAGGGCAGTTGCTCTACTCTTGCATTGAAGCAATGTTATTATGGGTTAGTTCTGAAGCTAATGAGAAGGATCATGTGATGGAAACTGATTACAGCAGAACAACAAACTATTATTAAATGGCTCAATGGAAGGAGGGAATAAAAGCATTTGAGGCCAAACTGAAATGGAATTTAAGGTGGTCCAATATCAAAATCAGTACTAGGAGATGATATAAATACACTGGAAAGAATGTCCTTTTGCTTTATTTTAATTGATTTTTTTCTATTTGTATTTTATTATATATCTGATTTCCTTTTATTGAATTTTATCTTGCCCAAAGAGACATTTCAACTGTTAGATATGAAATGTTTCCATCAAATACTTGTGATGATTGTTGTAACAAATAGACTTGCCTGTAGTAGTTAAACTACATGGTATAAAGCACATTGCAAAATTTGCATTTCCATTCATGTTACATTTTCTAAATGTAACAACATTTATTTAGTAGTCACAAAAGTATTTATAATAAGTTTATGCAAATTTTCTTTCCAAATTGTTCTGGGTAAATATTTAAACTAGACCTCACTCGTATATGAATCCTAAACCTGGTCTGCTTCCTGTGATTCTTACGTTTTAAAAAAAATGGCACTACTATGCATTCATTTGTGCAAGTCAGATTTCCAAAAGTCATCCTTGAAATTGTCCTCTCTCCTACTTTCCAAATATAATCCATCATCGTGTTCTGGTGGTTGTAATCTTAAAACTCTTATCAGTTCTCTCCATTTTTCATCATCTCCAATCTTATCCTTCTGGTCCAAGCTACCACTGCCTGGACTGGAGCAATGGCCTTCCAAAAGCTCTGCCAGAAGCCCTTCTCCTCAGTGGAACCAGTGTGATCTTTACCATTCTGAGGCTTTCCTTGACCTGACCCTCAAGGCTTTGAAAGGAGGTGGCACCTGCTTAGCAACACAGTTTCATCTTGCAGCACTCTCTTTTGTTCTTTGAACTGCAAGCACAATGTCATTCAAAAAGTTTCTGTAATAAGTGAAGCTCCCTTTCTTCCCTAGGTTCTTTGCAAGAGCTGTTTCCTCTGCCTTGAAAGCTCCACTGTCCCTTCCATCTTTGCTTCATTAACTTATTAATTTCAGCTCAGTCCATTTCCTCAGGGAACCCTACTTTGGTTTTTCTTACAAAGTTGTGCCCCCTACTAAGGGACTAACTAGTCTAACTCTCCTATTAGACTTTTACATTTATTTAAATGCTTCTACTATGAATGTCTGCCTTGCCTAGTCTGTAAGCTCCATAAAGGCAGGCACTTGCTCAGTCTTTTCTCTCTCTTCCATTGCCTGTGACTAGCACAATGCCTGGTACATAACTGGTGCTCAATAAATACCTACTGAATAAATGAATAACACAATGGTGTTCTTGGTGCAGAAAGGAGAGAGAGAAAAAGATATGGTAGGCATACAGATAAGAGAAGAGAGCAAGAATAAACACTGATCCAACACCAGAGTCAACAGGCAATCTGAGTTATCACTGGATTGAAGAGCAATAGTAAAAACAGCGTGGAGAGACCTTATGGTGTACTTTCTGTGAGAGTCAGGCATGAAAACTTTCATTAGAGAAGCCATGGATGCGTATGGATGAGTGGAATTTTGATCTGATTGTTTTTTCTTTTAGTTGCTAAGTTAAGTCAATTATTCACTTAATGAATAACTGAATTGAATTCTAGTCTAAATGAAGACTCTGGTTAACAATTCTTTTTTTTTTTTTTAAATTGAGATATAATTGACATATACCATTGTATTAGTTTTAGGAGTATAACATAATGATTTGATATTATGTATACATTGCAAAATGATTACCACAATAAATTAGCTAACACTCATCAGCACACAGTTACAAATTTTTTTTTCTTGTGACAAGAACTTTTAAGATCTACCCTCTTAGCAACTTTCAAATATACAATACAATATTGTTAACTATAGTCACCACACTGTACATTACATCCCCAGGACTTATTTATCTTATAAGTGGAAGTTTATACCTTTTGACCCCCTTCACCCATTTCTTCCACCTCTTCCCCCTTGCCTCTGGCAATCACCAATCTGTTCTCTTATCTATGAATATGGTTAATAATTCTGACCAAACAATGCTATCTCACATATTAACAGATTAAAAAAAATTATTTCCCATGTTGAGTGGTGTCTACAACTGCTCATGTGTCCTATATTTAGGTATGAAGCTGGCAGTATCCCATACTTTAAAATCAGTGGTTCAACGAAAAAACCAAGAGAAATAGAAATCTACTTCTTTAACACGACAATAAGCATTTATTCTAGTCCAAGAGCTAACGATAGGCTTAATGAAAAAGTGCTAAAACCATTCCTTTTAAAACAAAAATGAAACAAGCAAATTTGCTTGCTATCAACATTATTAATTATACTGAGCCATAACACAAGCTATGAAAAAGAAATATAAGGAATAATACTGGAAAGGAAGAGGTGAAAAGATAATTTGCAGATACTATTACTGTAAAACTAGAAAAGCCAAAATAATGTCAAACAAAATTTTTAAATAATTTTCATTATTAAAATAATGAAAATTATTATTAAAATAATGAAAGAGCAGTTGGACACAAAATATGACCTATATATCAGCAATAACTGATCAGAATACATAATATTATAGGTATTACACATTTATAATTATTTATACGTATTTCCCATACAATGAAAAAGAAATCCAGTAAGAATAACAACAAATGTTAAAAATGCTTAGGAAGTAGCTTAATTTAGGTATCTCTGACTTAAAGTTTTACTGAGAAATTAAAAAAAGGGACCACAAGGGGCTGGCCTGGTGGCATAGTGTTTAAGTTTGTGCACTTTGCTTTGGTGGCCTGGGGTTCGTGGGTTTGGATCCTGGGAACAGACCTATGCACTGCTCATCAAGCTATGCTGTGGTGGCATCCCACATACAAAATAGAGGAAGATTGGCAAGAAATGTTAGCTCAGGGCCAATCTTCCTCACCAAAAAAAAAAAAAAAAGAGACCACAAATAAATGAAAGACTTCCGTCTTCCTGGATGAGAGACTAAATATGATAAAGGTGTCAGCTTTCTCAAACTTATTAATAGATTTTGTATAATCTCATTAAAAAATCCAAATAGTACTATTTTCTTATAACTTGAAAAAATTATTATAAAATTCAATTGGAAAATTTACCAGGTGAAATCATCATGAAGTCTACTGAAATGGTTATCCTCAACGGCCAAATATTAAAACATATTAAAAGCCATAATAAGGAAAATAACATGCTATTGGCCCCCAAATAGACATGCATTTTAATTGAAGAGAACAGAAAGCCCAGAAATACTGTATTTTTTATAAAAATTTAATAAAAAAGTTATCATGAGGCAATGGGAAAGACAAGCATTATGTAGAAAATTATGTTGGATAATGGAATACCAATTTTGATAAAAGTCCAGGTAGATGTTATAGCAATGGCTCCCACAGAATCACGTCTGCCTGTTTCCACACCCTTGTGTCTCTGGGCTTGGGCGCACCACAAAGTTCTGGGTGGTTTGTTATGCAGCAACAGATAACTCACGTAACATCTTAAAGCATATACCAAAATGTATTCCAGACAGTTGAAGAGTTAAACATAAAATTAAAAGAAAATAAAACTTTTGATCTGAGACCTGAATGAACTCCTCAGACAAGTTCTTTCAGGTCCCAGATCAAAAGTTATCTCTGCAGAGAGGTTTTCCCCGACCACCTCATTGAAGTAGTGTCTCCGAAGTAGTGTCTCCTTCCCTTTCAGTTTCTGTCTCTTTACCCTATTTGTATCACTATGTGAATTTACTGTATCCATTTTTCTTTTCTTTTCTTCTTATCGTTTGGCTTCCTTACTAGAATGTAAGGCTTATGAGAGCAAAAACCTTCTTTTTAGCAGTATCCTGGTACATTATCAGCGTTCACTAGACTTTTGTTGAACTGTTGAATAAATAAAAGGCATTCCGCTAGTGTGCTAACTTTCTCGGCCTCACAAGGGAAAACCTGAATTCTGATTACCTAACAAACATTAAACATCTCATCAAGTGCAATAGCAAAAGAAAAAAATAAAATGGAAAGAGAGACAAGAGAATGAGAAAAGCAATAGCATAAAATATGACAAGGGTTAATGTCATTTCTTCATAAAGATATCATTCAAATTCATATGTAAAACAAAGCTATGAACAGAAAATTTACATCAGAGGACATACAGAGAGTTTATAAACACAAGGAAAGACATCAGATCTTTTTTTTTTTTAATTTATTTTTCCCCCCAAAGCCACAGTAGATAGTTGTATGTCATAGCTGCACTTCCTTCTATTTGCTGTATGTGGGACACGGCCTCAGCATGGCTGGAGAAGCAGTGCGTGGGTGCGCACCCGGATCCGAACCCTGGCCGCCAGCAGCGGAGCACACGCACCCAACCGCTAAGCCACGGGCTGGCCCAAGACATCAGATCTTGATAGTAATCAAAGCACTAGAACTACTTGAGGTAACTTTTTTTTTTTTGAGGAAGATTGGCCCTGAGCTAACTTCTGTTGCCAATCTTCCTCCCTTTTTCCTTTTTTTTTTTCCTCCCCAAAGCCCCAGTAGATAGTTGTATGTCATAGTTATACATCCTTCTAGTTGCTCTATGTGGGAGGCTGCCTCAGCTTGGCTTGAGCAGCGGCGCGGAGGTCCCAGCCCAGGGCCGCCAAAGCGGGACACCAGAGCTTCACCGCTACGCCACCGGCCAGCCCCTTCAGGTAACATTTTATACCACGGAATTTAGCGGCAAAAAACGGTATAATTTGGTGTTAAGTTGTGTATTTTGACGGCGCCGTAAGTTTGTACACTTCATAAAGCAACGGCATTGACAGTCATTAAAATTTTTGTGTCTTTTGATCGAAGATTCCTATTCCAGAAAAATTATCCAGAGAAAATAAGTCAACAAATGTAAAAAGCCAAATGCCCAAAGATACTCTCTACAATATATTTTTATAGTAAAACTTAGAAACTTTGTATTGTTCAATCAAGTGGCAATTACTTTGAGGCACCAATAAGGGATGGAATTCCATGTTACTGTTAAACCTTAAAATCAGGAGGATTATGAAGCAGCATAAAAACATGTTTTATGTCATGCTAGATGGAAACCAGAATTTAAAATTGAATGCATATAATGAACAGAATGGAACGAATACATATGATCCTATTAAATCCTCTCTCTTTAAGTTTTAGCTCCATAATTACAGAAGAAACAAAAATTTAACTAGTTTATCCATGTTCATACTTTTAATAAGTAATAGACCCTAAGCCTGTTAGCTGTAGCACCCACCCATCTTTCCATTCGAAATGAATCCAATTAATCTTGTTTTTGTGCCCAAACACTTGCTCCTCCCACCACAGCATGCTTCACATAGTCAAAGAATTGGCAGCACTATGCAAAAAAGAAAATAGCTTCTTAAATCTTATCAGATCACAAGTTTTTCTCCCTCACCTTTCAAAAATATTTTAAACGTTATATCTATCCTACAATACAAAAACTAACGATGCAGTTAAAGATACAGCATCAGCACCTCCCGCCTGCCCCGCCCCAGCTATCTAGGAACTTCAACCCCGTGCGAGCGCTACCTTTTAAAGGCTGGCGAGGGGCGGGCCTCAGGGAGGTGGGGCTGGCGTCGCAAAAAGCCGCCGTGCTGCTTTACGGCCCTCGCCCCGCCCCTCCAGGTGCGGGTGGGCTGAAGCCGGCAAACATGGCCGCCACCTACTGCCTCAGCCGGGCTTTGACTGCCCTGGCAGGGTTGTCGGTCTTGTCCTTCGGCAGCTTGGCCGCTAGTCAGATCGAGGTAGGAGTCAGGCCTCTCTGAACGACAGGGCGCTGGGCGTTCAGCCGTGTCGCGGCTGCGAGCGCCCGGCAGATGTCCTGTACCCCGCTGAGGGAAGCCTCCTGGAGTCGTCAGCCTCCGATGGGCTCTCCGGGCTGTGGGAGGGTGTCACTGGGGACGGGATACGACAGTGTCGGTCGGTTTCAGCCTTTTAAAACGACGAATTAAAACAGTCAACTCCTCGGAGATAGGGGAAGACCTGATCCTTTGCTCCTACGTGTGTGCAGACCTAGCAGGTGAAGTTCAGGCACAAGAGTGCAGCCCCTGCTTCCCTCCTGCTAAACTGCATGCTCCCCTTTGGTCGGAGTCGGATGGGTACTGCGTTTGATCTTCGGCTCACAGGACGTTCTGGCTCTTTTAAAGCTTTTACTGTCCACTGTACTCTGATGATTCCTCGGTCCAGTTCTACAGTCTCGATCTCTAGCATCATTTTCAGGCCCGCATATCCAGCTGGCTAAGGGGCCTGGATAGTCGGCAGATAGTTGAACATCTGTGTTCAAAGTTTTATCTTCTGCCTGCCCCACTTCCTATGGTGTTGCTGCTAAGCTAGACACCTGGGAGTTTGTAATAAACTCCTCTCTTTATCTCACGTTTTAATCATCGCTAAATTCTATGTTCTGAACTCTTAGAATTGCTTTCACCTCTCCAGTTCCACTGGCTTAATGCAGGCCCTGGTCATTTCTTACCTAGACTCTTGCAATAACTTTATCTTGTTTCCCCCAGGTTTTCAAACTCCCTCACTTAGATGCTAAGTTAGCATCTAAAATTTTTTCCTAAAATGTAAACGTGATCAGGTTATTCTTCTGATTGAAACTTTTCAGTGTTTTTCCATTGCATACAGAATATAAAGTCTAAACGTTATGATCTGGTCTCTGGCTACTTTTCCAGTCTTCATATTGGAGCCCACTCTCCCTGCTGTCTCAGTACTTTGAGCTTACACCAGGATTTCAAACTTTTTGAATACACACCCCCACCAGTTAAAAGATATTGAGCACTCTATATATTCATGAATTGCTGCTAATTTATATATTCAGTATTTATAATGTATATTTTTAGATGATATGAATAGAAGTTCTGCCATTTCCCTCCTTTATTCTAGTGGATTATCTTGTATACTTCATTTTGGATACCATTACTCTTTTTTGTAGTTACACGGTTGCCTTGCTTTTTCACATTACCGTGTTTTATACCCCATTTCCTCTGGCTGTTCATTTACCAAGATGCAGTAAAAGCATAACCTATGTAGAACCTTTTCCTATCCCTTACCTTTGGCTTTACTGTTGTGATTTGCACACTTGCCTAGTATAGCACTCATCTCTTATAACCTATGTATGCTTTGTACTGTTTATTATTTCATCATGTACTTCAAGTGCAATAGCTCCCTAACTGGTCTGCCTCAAATCATTCTTTCTTTCTCCCAGTCTGTTCTCCAAGCTGCAGCCAGAGTAACTTTTAAAAACACAGATCTGATTATGTAACCCATATACGCCTTAATGTTGCTTTAAGGATAAAGAGCAAAATCTTCATCATGACCCACAGACAAGGCCCTGCATACTTGTGCCTCTGCTGACACCTCCAGTTCTCTCTTAAACTTCTGCTTATGCTAATCTTCTTTCAGTTTCTCAAAACCTCTAAGCTCCCTCTGTCATTAGGACCCACGTTCCCTCTGGAATTATCTTCACTGTTCTCTTCATCTTTTGGATCCTAACCCAAATGTCACTTCCCTAGGGAAACCTTCCCTGATCCCTCTCCCCCAGATCAGGTCAGGTCCCCCTATTATTCTCTTTCATGATACAGTGTATCTTACCTTTATGGAATTTATAATTTGCCCTCAACTGCTTAATGTGTGTCTATTGAATTGAAGATAACCTCTTTGAAGGCGAGTACTATGACTGTTTTTGCCTGTCATTGTTTTCTGAGCACTCAGGACAGTGACTGGCACCTGGTGTCTGATGAATGTGATGAGTGAATGAATGTTACATTGTAGTGGAATGTGTTTGCATGCTTATCTTCTTTATTGAACTCTGAGATTCATGAGAGAAAGTAGCATGCTTTTTAGTGATTTTTGTGTTGCTGTAGATTCCATGGCACCTGGCGCATAATGGGTGCTCCATTAACTATATGTAGAATGAATGAGTAACTTTATAGTGATTATATTGTCTAAACAATCACAAAAGAGTTTTGCCATTTCAGATTTTTTGCTAAAGTCTTAATGGTGTAAGAATTTTGGAGCTGGAAGGGACATTAGAAATTATTGGTTTAACTCTCATTTTCTGCATGAGAAAAGTCAAGTCTCAAGAGCTAAATAACTTACCCCAATCTCACAGCCGAGTGAATGATAGGACCTGGGCTAAAACCCAGATCTTCAGATTCCTAAACTAATACTTTATCTGTTATAGCACATTACTTTCTTTAGCTAGGCAGCTGTTGAGAAAGGTTAAAAGATATATATATATACATATGTATACATGTGTGTATGTATGTGTAAATATATGACATATACACATTTGAGTGGAATTTTTTTTTTCACTCTCCCTGAAATTGTCTTGTCAGCTGAAAATTAAAATGGCTAACGTTTGTTATGCAATTACTCTGTTCCAGTCACCGTTCCTACATCTGTGAGTCAGGTAATATTACCATTTTATAGATGGGGAAATGGAGGCATAGAGAAGATAAGCAGCTTTCCTACGTTCATACAGCTAGTAAGTAAGAGGGCCCAGATTTGAATCCAAGCGATCTGACTGTTCTAATACTACTGTTTGAGAGGTCGTTATGGTTTTTATTCACTATTATTTTAATATATAATCAAAATCATGCTCATTAGATGCCTGGATAGTGTTGGATGCGAGGTTTTAAATGTTCCATGATGGCAAATATAACAGATTTACTTTAACAGGTTAGTGATATGGTACATGATAGTATGTTAGAAAATGTGCTCAATCAAGTATGTTGGTGAGTTGAAATAAAGTAATTGGAAGTACCCAGCACAGAGTAGGGACGAATACTGAATGAAATTTCAACAGCAAGAGTATTAATTGTTATGTGTAGAATCAAAACATGAAATAAATCATTCACAATTTGAAGACAGTGGAAAATTAGAAGCACATGAGGAAGAGCTGGCCGTGTGAGAGAAAATGTATAAAAACAAACAGCCCCTCCCCCCCAAGCAATGCCCCCCGCCAGCAAAAAATAAAACTGTTTATTTTGTCCTTCATAAGGTCAAATACTAGAATCTTTATAAGCTTGCACAGTGATGACTTACTGTTATTACAACTAGAAAAACTCCCTGAGTCTGAACTGCCCTTTATCAGTCTTTACTCTGGGAGTGGGGCTTTCTCTTCTAATCTTTTTGCTGTTATTTGACTGATAGGATCAAGCAGAACAGTTCTTTAGAAGTGGCCATACAAACAACTGGGCTGTATTGGTAAGTATATTCCATGAAGGTATACCTTGCTGTTCACATTAGATATGTGTCTGAGAAATTTTGTCTGAATCACATTTTTGAAAATAAAATTTATTTTCTTATATCTTATAACAGAAATTCTTTATTTTGATTTGGCTATATTTTAAATTGACTACATCAACTAATAATATTCTTTGCCTTCAGTGTATCTGTCAAGTGGTGGTGGGTAAATAAATATAAGAATAAATTAGGGATACTGTTGTTAAAGGAAGCATTCTATGAAATATAGAATTATTTTAATGATGGAAACTAGTAATTGTATTTCTTAATTATAATATTAGTTTATAGATATGCTCTACTTAGGCTACTTTTTAAAATTTTTTTAATTGTTTTTTTTCTGTTCACAAAAATCGATGATCATTATAGAAAATTCAAATTATATAGAAAAGTTTAGAAGAAAACAGATTAATTTTATATGTGAATTTCATCTCAGTTTAAACAAAAAAGAAAATGGAAAATGTCTTCAAGTCCCACATGCCAGGATCAACATTTTGGTGAACCTTCTTCTAACCTCCTCTCTTCATATATAAGCATAAAATACATGATTTTATATAACTAGGGTCATATTATATCTGCTATTTTGCAACCCGATAGCAGTATATCTTGGGGATCTTTCCCTGCCGGTAGTTATAGAGATACATAATCTTTTCCAAAGGCTGTATTGTTTTCTGTTTTATGAATGTATCATAATCTTCA
Source organism: Diceros bicornis minor (assembly GCF_020826845.1). Taxonomy (NCBI): domain Eukaryota; kingdom Metazoa; phylum Chordata; class Mammalia; order Perissodactyla; family Rhinocerotidae; genus Diceros; species Diceros bicornis. Next base: position 14,671,084 of record NC_080743.1, on the reverse strand, counting down.
GTTCATGGACATTTAGATTTGAAATTTTTCATTATTTTAAACAGGGCTGTGTTGGACATCCTTATACATACATCTTTGTAAACCTGGCTGATTTTCTCTTTATGATAAATTCCTAGGCATAAGGCTGTGAAGTCGTGGAGCATAATTGCCCTCCAGAAATGCTGTACCTCTTTTTCTAACCCCAAGTTAACTGTGCATTAACTTATCTTTTCTGTTTGACTGCTGGGCAACAAATTAAATTTTGTTTTAATTTGCATTTTTTGATTCTTAGTAAGGTTTGCTTATTGGCCCAGTTTCTTTCTTTTTCGTTTTTTTTTCCTCTGTGTGAATTACCATCTTTAATTTATCTGGATTCACAAATTTGTGTTTTTAGTTCACCAAATATAATACGTGTAATCAATTTTGTTATTCCTGTGCTTGGAAAGTATTTGGGTGATAGTTTTGCTACTGGGGATTCATTTAATGACATTAACATGATTAGAAGATACAATAAATTTGACAAAAAAATGTACAAAAGGGTTGACTGGAAGAAAAGATTAGAAAATAAAGAGGCAAGAAAGGAAGCTGATTTTTGTGAGAAAGGAAGGGAGCAGAGAATGTACAGTGTTTCAAATAACTCGTGTTGGAAAAGGAGGAAAACTGGGAAACACAAATTGTAAGAATACAGTGGGAATGTAAAGGAGGTGGGTAGAAGAATTCAACTAAAAGTACAGAGCAAACATATGAGATTATAAGTAACTTTATGAAGGCCAAAGGAAGATTGTCCAAATGTTTGAGGCCTTGTAAGTTTATCGAGAACAATTTTATAGAAGTATGTAATTATCTACAGGTTGCTAGAAGTAAATAGTGATTACAGTTGCTATACATATTTGTATGGAATATAATTTTATTATGATTAAATAGAACAGTAAAACATAGGTTCATGGCACATTTTCTTGTTCTCCAGGAAAGAGCACCTTCTATATGCTACCCCTCACAAGAGTTTTATGAAGGAATTGAATAAAGGTTGCTTAAGATAAGGAGACAGGTTTTCAATGATTCCTTAAAAGTAGGGAAAACCATCAAGAAGCAGGCGACGATCCCCCAATTTGAGAGGATAGCTTACTCTGCAGGAAACTGAGGGCTCTTCCATGATTAGTCTCCCGGTGACATTCTTGAAAGAGGGAATAACTGCTTATGTGCAGACGACTAATTGCTAACGGGCTCATGCTTTAGAATAAGAGCCTCTTAGCTAATACTACACACACATCAAAGCCTTCCTTGTTCTGGGAAACCTCTGACCAAGCCCCTCTCCAGTCTCAGTAACCTGGGTCTCAGGTGAGAATAGAGGGTGAAAGAGAATTATTACTGAGCATTTCACAACAGCAGTTTTCATATTTTGTGCTGTATTTTACACATGAACTCAGACATAGTATAGTGAGACTTTAATAAATTGTGCTTTCTTAAATGGAAAATTATGAAATTTGACCAGGGCCAAGTTGAAAGTACTAAACATACCTTTCTTTCAATGTTATGTAATTCATATTTTTAAAAAATATATATATTTTTTCCTTCCAGTTTGAATTAATTTGTTTTTAGTCCTGACTAGATGATCAGAGGTAAATGAAATGCCCCTTTGCTTTTGTAATATGACTGAAAAAACTTACCACCAGAGGGAGATAGAAGGAAAATTAGATTCCATTTTAGTCTCAGGATCTGCTGTGAAACAAACATTTTTGCTTCTGTTTAATAAAAAAAGTTATAAAGATAATCTGTACTCATGGTTGAAAAGAGGTATGGTGAGGAAGGGTGTAAACTGGAAAGTTATTGCACCCTTCTTTGACCCCTTTTTTTATTCTCTATAATCACTATTATCAGTTTCTTGTGTATCCTTTCAGAAATGTCAAAGGCATGTAATCACATTTGTGTCTTCTCCTGTCTCCTTTTAAAAAGACTAATGGATCATATTCTTTTACAACTTCCTTTTTTTTTGGTATTCTATTCAGTGACTAGGTGATAATTTATATTAAGTTGATATTTCCTCGTCCATTCTCTTTTCACACCTTAATTTCATGTCTAGTAAATTGCTGGTGAAAATGAAGGCAGTTTCTTAGGTTTATGATCATTAAATACCAAAATAGATGAGAAATCCTTTTGGGTATGATAAAGTGCACTGAATATACTGGTTTTTATTATGACTAATTCAGATATCAATTATATTATTTCTGCTCAAGTTAGGGAACCTGTGGATTCTTTGCTACTGATGGGTAGTGATTTTGTTTCTTGCTTTTTGGATTTGATTTTTGCTAATATGGCAACATTATAGTGAAAATCCTTGAATACATATTTTTGCATACTTGTATGAACTAAATCAAAAGGTAAGTACATTTTCAAACTTGACGTATGTTGCAAATTACTCTCTTAGAAGGTTTATATTAGTTTACATTCCCATCAGTCGGTTATAAGTATTCATTTCCCCACACTCTTGCCAATACTATGAATTGTCAGACTTTTGAATACTTATCAATTTGATTTGTATTTTTTAAGTTATGACAGAAGTTGAGCATCTTTAAGAGTTTTATTTTCCATTTTTAATACTTTTGTTATGAAATGCTTGCTCTCATCCCTTGCCCATTTTTCAAAATTGGGTTGTTCATCTTTTTCTTATTGAGTTATAATTATTTCAAGTTTTTCATTTCAGTTAGGATTTTATGGTATTTTTGACATAGGGAGTTTTACATTTTTATGTAGTCAAAAATTTTAGTCTTTTTTAAATTGGATTCTAGGTTGAAAATTCATTTTAATTAAAAAATCTCGTAGTTGCTTTCTGTCTGCAGGGGCGAGAACATGTATGCTAGTCTCGAAACTGTCATTATACCTGCTCTCAGCAGAGGCATGTGGTGGGGGGAGGAGGCTGCTTGGTGGTAGGTGTGCTACCAGCTGACCCCATTCTCGTTTACTTCCTTTGGAATGGATTCTCAAGAGGGTTGACATTTGAAGCATGGCATTAGATTTTCCTAGCACCTTTGATATCATTGTTAGGAATCAGTTTCTTCTTTTTTTAAGTGTAAAACTTGTTTGAATTGTTTCTAGTTTTCTGTTGAGTTCAACAGTTTCTTTATAATGTATTCTCTTATGTGCATATAAAACTGTTTTGTATGTTATGTTTTAGTCTCTATCTTACATTTTTCACGACTAAAATTAGGAAGCAATCCAGACTGAGAGGAATATCATATAACCCAAGGTAGCTAATTTTCTTTTCAGTTCTATGAAGAGATTATGGGCACTGTGTTTGATTCTAAAGAATTTAATCTTTTAGAAATAGGAACATTATAGAGTCACATAAATTGAGAGTAACTAAGTTGGTTTAGTATTTGATTAAATTCCCCAAAGATTTGTTTTAAGCTGAAAGGTCTTTTTATTTAATATAGTTATGACCCCTCTCTAGAGAGATTGGTTTTATTGACAATTCTTTATGTGCTTTGCTGTTTCTAAGCCTGAATTATGATATACTCTTTCTTTAGGCATCTCTGTTTCCTACTTAAAGAGAAATAATTCTGTAACTCTGTGGCTTATTTTGATTAATAAAAATAATATATTTGTTTTAATATTTTAGGTATGTACATCCCGATTCTGGTTTAACTATCGACATGTTGCAAATACTCTTTCTGTTTACAGAAGTGTCAAGAGGTTAGGTATTCCTGACAGGTAAGAATTCTAAATAAAGCTTAACTCTGAATCTCAGTAAAAATCACCCTTAGATGATTGTTATTATATTTGTATTTTTGTATTACTTTTGAAGAAGGTAAAGAAACCAATCGTGTATAAAGTAGCTGTTACTTAAGATCATAATGGTAAATTATATGAAACAACAATCAATACTAAGGTAAAAAGATTTGATAAAGTATGATTGTTTGGTATCTTTTATTTAATTATTATATGCCTCACTCTGGGTTGTTAATTGCAGGCAACAGAAGGCAGTTCTTACTGATTTAAGTAGAAAAGGAATTATTAAAAGTATATTGATTAGTTCAGCAAATTGCTGGGAAGGCTGTAGCCTTAAATAGTCAGGAACAAGGAAGATGAGGTAGCAGAGAAGACATATCTAAAAATCATGGCATAAAATCCGTGCAGTGATGATAATGCAGCTGCGAACTGCTGAAGGCTGCACTCAGCCGCTGCATAGCTGCTGCCTTTGCCTTTGGAAACTTAATGTTGCTACTGCTGCCTGCTGCCAAAATCTAGCCTTTGCTGTCCCAGCTTCTGGCTGTCTCTAGCTCTAAATTTAAAGTCCTTGGTGGGAATGTCATATTGGCAGAGCATAGATTAAGTGCCATGTCCATGCTACAGAGGTGACAGGAAGAATGACTATGTGGTGTTGTTAGCTTCTGTATAGGGAGGTGGGCTCTGCCTTCTATGATGACTCATAAAGTGGGATGTTTCCTAATTACATGAAGGAGTTCAGGTACTGGGCAGAACCCCCACCCCCCCACCCCCAGATGGAATCCTCTACATTTGGTTTGTCAGATATGATCAGGCTGTTTTTGCCATTATCCAAGCAGTTCTAGAAGAAACTGCAGTGAATTCAATTACTTAGGTTTGATTTATTTAGTCCTGTGTACCTCTCTACCTACGAGGCAGTGTGGAAAGAGCTTTGCAGTCAGATGGATCTGAGTTTGAAATCTGGGTTTAGTGGTGATCTTGGTTAAGTCACTTTGCCATACTAAGCCTGTTTCTTCAGCTATTACGTGGTGATAATAGTACCTTCTTTACAGGGTTCAGGCGCTTCCAATAAAAGCAAAGAGAGAGGCTGGCCTGGTGGTGTAGAGGTTAAGGTTGCGTGCTGTGGTGGCCTGGGGTTCATGGGTTCGGATCCCGGACATGTAGCTACATATACACTGCTCATCAAACCTGCTGTGGTAGCCTCCCACATACAAAATGGAGGATGATTGGCACAGATGTTAGCTCAGGGCCAATCTTCCTCACCAAAAAAAAAAAAAAAGCAAAGAGGACCATGTATAAAGTGCTGCAGGAGCACAAAGGAAGCAGTGAAACAAAGTTATAGTACCTTGTACGTAAATAGCTCCATTTTAGCCTTGGAGGCTGACAAGAACTATAATTTAATTCTTGTATTTCATCTAGAAATTAAGACAACTTGATAATATTACCATTTTTAAAAAGTACATTAAATTAGTCTGAGAAAGAATGATTTGTTAGATCAAGTATACATGTATTATTCCTGTGATTAGCCAATTATTATAGTTTGTCAGTTGGTTCTCAAATAGGTCTATGTGGTGTTTTTAGCCGCTGTGGCATCTGTACCCTATGAGCTCCTCCAGGAGGTTACTGTGCATGGTTTTCAAAGGTTTTCACTTTGGTAAACGGATCCTTGTCTGGTCTATAAGTCAGTAGGGTATGTGTAAATGGTTTCAGTAAGATGTAGAGGGCGTTTTTAGAAATAGGATGTAACTATGGGATGTATTTTATATATTATAATTAGTAGATTTGTCCCTAGGTTTCTAAAGAATGGTCTATAAAAGTTTATTCCTGTTTCAAGTGATTGCCTGTCTACATCTCTATTTATGAAGTCTTTGTTGGGGAATGAATTGGGGATTTAAACAGTTGGTGATTTAAACCATTTGTTATTTAATAAACAGAGAACAACAGAAAAGATTCTATTTAGTTTTTAGCCTATTATGGTGAATACTCCTCTTATTGGTGACTTGTCCCATTTTACTCCTACCAGGAATTAAATATAAAAATATAATTATGAGTAATGTTTTAGTCAGAAAGTAACAAATTATTATGAAATAACAGTTTGGAAACTTAAAAATCATTAAAAACAGCTTTCAGTTTTAAAGCTTGAATTTCACAATACAGTTTGAATTTATTTTATACATTGTGGGGCATTTTCAAGTTAAAACTATATTATCATAACTTCTGTCATATGCCAGATATGTACCCTGAGAAAAATGATTGATCATTACATTAATAAAAATTATGAGTAAGCTCTGCTTTTTAAAAAAAATTTGTTTGCTTTTTTAAAGGAGCATTTTACCTTTATTTGAAATGCAAAGTATTTGCATTTAGTTTTCCCATATGCTTCAGTAAGAAATTAGTTCGTGTCACAAATCATTTACTAAAATCCATGACACAAATGATTGACTTTTCTTTTGGAAGTTCACATCAATTCCATCGATCCTGTTTGAAATGTCACATTAGTTATGTCACTGCTCTTGTTTTGATTTCTCTCTGATCTTCTGTCTGTATTTCACACACTCCGTCCACTTGAGCTGTTCTCTCTGCCTAGCGTGGTTATCTGTGCTTCTGGCTCACTGCTACCTAAACCTGGCTGTGATTCTGAATCACTTGTGGTGCATGTTAAAAATACTGATTTCTTGGCTTCACTCCTGGAGATTCTAATTCACTAGAGCTGAATTGAGGCCTAGGCATCAGCTCTGTACGTGGGTCTGATGCACAAGCAAGTTTGAAGCACAGCTTTAAGTTTTACGTGATCTTCCAAATTCACCTTACTCTGATACTTCTTCAAAAAAGCATTTCCTGACCCCCTTTTTTGCTTCTGTGGTGTCTGTCCTGTGTATACTTTGATTATAACATGATTTTACTAATTATAGTATGTCTCCTTCATTAGATTGTAAATGCCTTGAAGGGAACAAGGATTATATTTCCTTTCACTTTATACTTCCGGCACCTAGCACAGTGGCTAGCACCATAGAAGGTGCTCTGTAGGTATTGAATAAATAAACACGTGACTTAGAAATACTTTATCAGTTAGGCAAAGCAAATACAATTTTTTACTTTAAAAGTAAAAATATTTTTATCTCTTAAATTGTGGTAGTTTAGTTTTTAGCAAATGTGGATTTGGTATAAAAGACATTTTAATAAATGGGTTGCCAGAATTCTATAATACCATTTCAAAATATTGACTCAGGGAAAAGTGATTTTAATGATTATGGAGGAAAATAAAAAGACATGCTCATAAGATCTTCATAATTGCCCGCCAGCTTGACTGTTATCGTTTTCATACCTAAGTTCCATGGAGGATAGGTGTCTTCCACTCTGTAACCAGGCTTTCTATAACTGTACCCATCCTCAGAGATTTTGTTTATTTGCCTGGTTTTAGCTTGCTGAAACATTTCACTATTTCTAGGAAATTTTCTGCCCTCAATAATTGTTTTGGACTAAATCCCTGTTTCACTACCTCAAATATGCTTAATGTGCTTGAGATGCGGAAAAGAGGCCTTAAGCAGGGGTTAGATTCTAAAGTCAGTATGTGAAGCAAAAATTGAGCCAAAATTATTCTTGAAAGTTTCTTAAATAGCACATAAAGTATAATATGGTATTGTCTTTCATCAAGTCTAACACAGCCAGTTTTTCCTCCAGGGCTAGAGCAGATCATTGTTTTCCTTTTCTTTTTCTTTGGTGGAACACTTGATAAGGTGGCTTCCTTAGGAGTAGGGAACATGTGGAATTGTGATGCTCATGCTGTGAGAGGCACATGGGAATTGAGACTGACTGAGGGAATGTAGAGTCATAGCTCCCATCTCGTGTTTATTTTGGGGAATAAATGCATTGAGTATTCGGGTGGGTGAGATTCTCCTCTTTTTTTTTTTTTTTTTTGGCTGAGTGCACAAGATTGGTTATGGAGTTAAATGTGTATATAATTTTTCTTAAAAGATGATTTAGATCTACTACAAGTTGGGGGGATGTGAGTTTTTGTAATGATCCCTGTCTGATAAACTATCTATTTCTGTAGTTAAATCCAGCAGCTTTTCTGATTCTATTTTTTTCCCTTACTCTGTATTTTAATCATTATGTGAGATTAATATTCCTAATTTAAATTAAATTCCTAATTCCTAATTAAATTCCTAATTTTAGTCTTCATCTGCTCTTATGCATAAACTCTTAGTGTATGCAAAATAAAGTTCACATTCCTCATGCTGGTACTCAGGGCTTTTGCAGTCCTGTCCCATATCTGGTATTCTGATCGTTAATTTCAATTCCTCACGCTCCAACCAATTCCCTCTTAGAAGTCCCTGCGTTGGCCTCTGTCATTTCCTCCCACCAGTCCTTCCACCTGTAGTTTTTTCCTTCCTCCCTCCTTTCTAGTTTTCCTCTGCCCAAATTTAATTCATGCATTCCCTAAAGCTTTCTTGGTCCTTCTTGCAGAAATAATATTTTATTTATACTTCTATCAAGGTACTTTTTGTATGTATTGATCTTATTTCTTCAAGGCTGGTTCTGATGCTATGTTTATATTCCACACAATGCAGTCTTTAGTATATTGTGCAGAGTTGAATGCATGAATGAATAGTAAGCTAAAGACCTCTAGCTGAGTGGAACCTGATTGGTCTAGGCTAGAAAGGAAATATTTATGAATACTGCTTATTTATATTCTCTTTAACTCTTGTTTCTCAAACCACACTGAGCTAAAAGTGCTCTGTAGTTGATTTTATAAACTATTTCCTAACTTCTACTTTAGGGATCCATGGGTGGGGGTGATCTCACCAGAGAACTTCAAATTCATTTCTTTCTATCAGATAGAAGTTCGTAAGAGTCTTGCCTAAGACAAGTTAATGTCAACTTTACTTATTGTCTACCTTCCTGCTATTTAAGTTCTCTTGGGATGTACTTTTTCTGGGTCCCTTGTCCCTTTTAATTTTTTTCTCAGGTAATAAATATTAGCATTAGAAATGTGAATTCTGGTAATGTTTCTGTAAATTAAAAAGGAAAAAAATCACTAATTGCCTGTTGTTATTGTTTTTAAAATCACATTGGTAATATAGCTTTTGACTGTTGCTCTTTATGCTGCTATGGATTAGATCTTATACATAAGAGGGCATTGTCTAAGGTGGAGAATTAAGAAGATATTCAGAATTTTCTTGTATAATTTCTCATTAAAATATGGAGAAGGACATGGTTCTTATGGTTCTTTGAAAACGCTTGTGGCTTTCTCTGCAATCAGGTCAGCCACAATGGACTTAACTTCCGGCCTCCTCCTCCGCAACAACTCGTGTTCCCTATCCACCGTAATTCAGATACTATGTTACTGATTTTATAGTGAATTATTTCGTTTCTTCCTTGTGGTCTTTATGAGAGATTGCCTTTTCCCATTTTACATATTTAAATGGTAACTCAGAATGGTTAGATGACCTGCTTAAGGTCCATTAGAGGTACCACTAAACAGTAGAACCAGAATTTGAATTCAGGTCTTCTGACTTTATGGCTGGAGCACTTCTATTATATCATAGCTATCTCCTCCCTAAGAAATTACAACAGTAAATATTTATGTAGCGTTTACAATTAGAGAATTCTTTTAATATAATAACATTATCTCTTTTTATTCTTATGACAATCCTGTAGAGGTTGGTATAATTATGCACATTGATCATGTAATAGCTTTTATTAAATTCAAAGATGTATATGTACAGGTAGAATGTAGTTCTGGGGTGTTACGAAAATAGTTAATATTAATTTAATAAATATAAGAAATGCCTCTCCTATTTTCTCATTTTCTTATTTTTTCCATAGTTTTTACTGTTGTCTGTCTTCATTATGTCAGGCTTTATGTACTTCATGCTTCTGTACTCCATCATACTTTGTAGCTGTAAAATGTGCTTCTGTACTTCAACAGCTTTGTCGCTATTGATTCCCCGTTTCTAGTCTGTTTCTCCCTCCAACTCATCCTACACGCAGCTGTCAGAATTATTTTTCTCAGACACTGCTTTTGTCTTTTCACTCCCACGGGCAAGAACCTGCAGTGACTCTGTTGCGTCTCTAAAAAATTCAAAATTTTCAACTAGCCTTCAGTCTTTAACTGCTGCTTTGTTAATTCTAACTTATTATGTTCATTTGTTGATTTGTTATGACATCTACTGCATAGTATTTAGTTACTTCTATTTCTACTTTTTTTTTAATCATTTATCCCACCTAGAAGACTTAGAATGTCCTCTGTGCTCTCCTTTCCTACCCATACATCGTTCTTTCCTTTGTGTCATTATGTAGAACTTTGTAGAGTACTCTGTACAGGGAGGTCACTGAGTGATTCTTTTAAACCATTACAATAATTTATAAAATTTTCTAAATAATTAAACGTATATTTAAAATTTTATTCTATGACTATTTTTATTTTATGATTTTGCCTCATTTTTAATGAACAAAGGGACAAAATGTAGTAAATATGCTTTGTAAATAATTTGCAATGTATTATCATATTGTCAAGATAATATTAACTCATGCCTTTGAATGTTCTGCTTCTTGTCTCCTGTCACTTCTCAACAGTTTTTTCTCATATACTCTGTAAAAATATAAATAACAGTGTTTGAATATGGATACTTATGTATTCTGAACAATCTGTCATTTTATTCTCACATTGGCAGCTGATCTGTCTGTGGTTCTACATGATGTTCCTGGTGAGGGGTATAATATCTGGAATAGGGAAACATTTAGAATAGTTAAGAAGTCGAAATGTGCTCTAAGGAGAATAGTGACTAAGGTAAAGGGAGCATGTTGCCCACCCACTGCCCTCCTGCTGTTATGTTTAGGTAATAAGCAGGACCCATTTGCAAGACTAAGAAGACCTTGAAGGGTTTTATGGAGCAAAGGGGAAATTTCTTTATTGATTTGTAAATTGATAGGAAGGTTTTGGGATGTTGAAGAAGGGAGAGAAGCTTATTCCTTCATCACAAACACAATGTCTTCATTACTGACACCATCCTCATATCCAGTAACTTGATTTCCTTGCCTTTGTTCTTTAGAATTGTCTTGGCTATTCTCGGATCTTGTTCTTTCATGTTAAGTTTAGAATCAGCTTGTCAAGTTCTTAAAGGCCTGTTGGGACTTTGATTTGCATTGCAGTGAGTTTCAGATTAATTTAGAGAGAATGGGCTTCTTCATGGTATTAAATGTTTCAATTTATGAATAAGATGTATCTCCATTTAATTATGTGTTTAACAGCTTTCACTTAAGTTCTAAAATTTTTAATTTCTCTCCATAAACATCTTTGGTAGAATTTTTAGTTGTCTTAGGTATTGTAAGTGGTACCTTTTAAAAAATACATTTTCTTACTTCTGTTGCACATGCAGTTGTTTTTCGTATATTGTTCTAGCAACTTGCTGAACTCTTATTAATTTTAATAATTTGAATATAAATTCTCTTTTTTTGGTAGCCATAAAATCTACAAACAATGACAGTTTTCTTCCTTTCAGATCTCTGTACCATAAAAAAGTGGTTTTAATCTTCAAAACTTTTCATATTTGAAAATTTTGGGATAAAAATTGTCTTTAAAGACCTCAAAATTAGTAGTCCAGAGAAATCCGTTATATCACACATGAGAAAAATGTGTTCCTGAGAGGTAAAGTGATGTTTAAGGTCAACAATGGTGTGGTGGCAGACCTAATGCTAGAATCCTGGTATAGTGGTTATATTATGCTATGTTGCCCAATTCATCAGTATAAATAAGTGAAACAGTGAAGAAAAAGGATAAGTGAAAGCAAATAATTGAAAATAAAGTTAATATTGATATGCCTTATGAAGTTGGTGTTTGCATGATAACTTAATATACTTGATTTACTACTGTAAATGATAATCTAATAATCTTGCCCAAATTACAATAGCCTATCTTCAGAGCTTTCTCCTATTATGAGCTTTTTCATTGTCCATCTATCTCAATTTGAAGATAACGCAGAAAATTATTTTTATTTTCACGTTGGCACCTCCAATAAGTGAATCTATTGCATCTTATATCTAGTATTTACGTCAGAATGTGCAGTAACTTTGTTTCCTGAGTATTTGTGATGGCCTTGTTAAATAACCTTGTTAAATGATTGCTTTAAAATCAATTATAAACCAATTTAAAATTCAGGTGCTTCAAAGGACTGTGTAAATGTAAGGAAATCACAATTTAGGTGGGAGGCAGTTAGCATAGTGTTTAAGAGTACAAGCTGTTGGTCAAACTGTCTCTATTTGCAGATGACATGATATTATATATAGAAAACCATAACGACTATACCAGAAAACTGTTAGAACAAACGAATTCAGTAAAGTTGAAGGATATAAAATCAATATACAAAAATCTGTTGTGTTTCAATACACTAATAATGAGCTATCAGAAAAAGAAATTCAGAAAACCATCCCGTTTACACTTGCATCAAAAACAGTAAAATACCTAGGAATAAATTTAACCAAGGAGGTGAAAGACTTATACACTGAAAACTATAAGGCATTAATGAAATTGAAGAAGACACAAGTAAATGGAAAGATGTTCCGTGCTCATGGATTGGAAGAATTAATATTGTTAAAATGTCCATAGTACCCAAAGCAACCTACAGATTCAATTCAGTCCCTATCAAAATTTCTGTGGCATTTTTCACAGAAATAGAAAAAACAATTCTAAAATTTGTGTGAAACCACAAAAGACCCCAAATAGCCAAAGCAACCTTGAAAAAGAAGAACAAATCTGGAGGTGTCGCACTTCCTAATTTCAAACTATATTACGAAGCTATAGTAATCAAAGCAGTATGATATTCGCATAAAGACAGACACATAGCCCGATGGAACAGAATCAGGAGCCGAGAAGTAAACCCACGCATATATGGTCAATTAATTTACAACGAAGGAGCTAAGCATATACAATGAGGAAAGGACAGTCTCTTAAATAAATGGTGTTGGGAAAACTGGACAGCCACATGCAAAAGAATGAAACAGGACTACTAATGTACACCATACACAAAAATCATCTCAAAATGGATTAAAGACTTGAAAGTAAGACCTGAAACCATAAAACTCCTAGAAGAAAACATAGGCAGTACGCTCCTTGACATTGGTCTTGCTGATGATTTTTTGGATTTGACACCAAAAGCAAAGGCAACAAAAGCAAAAATCAACAAGTGGGACTACGTCAAACTAAAAAGCTTCTGTACAGCAAAGGAAACCAACAGCAAAATGAAAAGGCAACCTACTGAATGGGAGAAAATATGTGCAAATCATATATCTGGTAAGGGGTTAATATCCAAAATATATGAAGAACTCATATAACTCATAGTAAAAAAGCAAACAATCCAATTGAAAAATGAGCAAATTATCTAAATAAACATTTTCCAAAGAAGATATACATATGACTAAGAGGTACATGAAAAGATGCTCAACATCACTAATTATCAGGGAAATGCAAATGAAAACCACAATAGGGTATCATCTCCCACCTGTCGGAATGGCTGTTATCAAAAAGACAACAGGTGTTGGCGAGGATATGGAGAAAAGGGAATTCCTGTGTACTGTTGGTGGGAATGTAAATTAGTGCAGCCACTATGGAAAACAGTATGGAGGTTCCTCAAAAAACTAAAAAGAGAACTACCATATGATCCAGCAATTCCATTTCTGGGTATTTATCCTAAGGAAACAAAAACACTAACTCGAAAAGATGTCTACACCTCCATGTTCTTTGCAGTATTATTTACAATAACTAAGACGTGGAACAACGTAAGTGTTCATGGACAGATGAATGGATAAAGAAAATGTGGCGCATGTATATACAATGGAATATTATTCAGCCAAAAAAGAAGGAAATCCTGACATTTGTGACAACATGGATGGACCTTGAGGGCATTATGCTAAGAGAAATTAGTCGGACAGAGAAAGACAAATACTGTATAATCTTACATATTTGGAATCTAAAAAACCCCTGAACTTGTAGATACAGAGAACAGATTGGTGGTTGGCAGAGGTGAGGATTAACGGGTGTGAGAAATGAGTGAAGCTGATCAAAAGGTACAAACTTCCAGTTATAAGATTAATAAGTCCTGGGGATGTAATGCACAGCATGGTGACTCGGTTCTTGAGTTAGGCCAGACTACAAAGTCTAGTTTAGTTTCAGAAATGGGCAGGAATGATGACTTATGTTGCTTTTGCTTCAGATTGTTTCCAAACCAACAAAGAAGCAATGCAAAGGAAATATGAGATAAGGATATGAGTAAGTGGCTACTGCTCCCCTCTATTTCCCTAGTTTCTCACCGTGGTGATCCTGAGTTTGGCAGTTGGTGCAGCCTGCAGAAAGGGAGAAACCAGCCAGGTCAGAGGAATCCAGAACAGTCACTAGGGGAAGGGCCACGTTGTCACTCAGAATTTTACCTACCATCACATAAGGCAGCTCTTTGCTGTGCCTGAGGTTCGTACTTACATGTTTTACTTCCTTCTGTATCATTAGGTCTTCAGGAAACCTGGAAATGGCCTGAGAAAATCATTGCTGGTTTTTTTGATCTGGGACAAATTATTTAATCTTTCTCAGCCTTAGAGCCCTGTTGGTAAGGTGGGGAAACAGTACTTAGATGGGGTGAATCTTGTTGGTTCATCAATCTGGTTGGGAGTAATTCCCAGCTCCCTGTTCCCTTGCGTCACTCCACAATCTCTTGAATCAGTCTGTCATGTTTTCTGATTACTTTGATTGCATTGGCCTAGCATCATCTGACTTGACGTTAATTTAATGATCCTAAATACTAGTTTTATTATTACTGTGACAGTATTAATTACCATAAGAAAGGTCATAAAAAGGTGGAGGTTTGTAAGTTGAGTCATTGTGAGGCATGAGTTGCTTGTGTACAGACGAGATAGGAATAATATGCCTATTAGTAGGAAAAGGAGAAAGAAGCAGATGCTTGCAGAATAGCTGAGTCACATGAGTGGCAAAGCGCTGGAATCCATAATATTCTACAATTTTTTTGTGTTGATATATCTAAAACTACTTTTGAGTTCTAGTCTTTGTAAGGCATTATTCTTGAATTTCCATAAAATTGTGTGCCATTCTAATATTCATCCTCCCTGTTTGAACTCACTTTAGTGATTCTTTATAGTTAAGACAGCCTAACTAGAATAAATTAAGGTATGGGTAAAGGGTTAACAAAACCCTTTCCTTCTACAAAAGAATTTGACTTTTGTTCACCTTGTAACTCTGTTTCCTTGGATAGCTGATAAAGGTAGGCAACATTGCTTATGGTAAAAATGTTCTCTTATTGATTAGATAACTACAAATGGACCGGGATAAATAAATCATAAATACTTGAGGAGAAAGCCATACCTTGGGGTTTCCCTGAGTGTGTTGATTCTTGTAATTGGGCTGGTTCCTTTTAGGGACCCTGAAAACTATGTCTATGGAGTTATTGCATAAGGTATTGACTCCAGTGGGGCATGAGGCTTCTAAGCCAAAGTGGATATTCTGCCCGCCCATATAAGTCTCATTCCCTCATATCTGAATTGTCACCTGAAGGACCAAAGAGAATAGCTTGGGAGGATTACATACATATATACATACACTTATACCACAGTATCAGCTATAGCCTCTTAGACTTGAAAGAGAGAGTCCTGGACAGTTGTGTGTACCTCTCTGTAGCTTGTTATGAGGGTACTCCCATGGAAGGGCTTGCCTAATACTGCCTATATTTGTTTCCTATTGCTGTTGTAACAAATTGCCACAAATTTAGTGGCTTAAAATAATGCAGTTTAGTTCTGGAGATCAGAAGTCCACAATGGGTCATCAGGTCTGTGTTCCTTCTGGCGGCTCTAGGGAAAAATCAGTTTCCTTGCCTTTTCCAGCTTCTAGAGGCTGTCTGCTTTCCTTGACTCATGGCTCTACTCTCCATTTTGAAAGCCAGCAGCATAATATCTTCAATGACTCTTCTTTAGTTTTCACATCTCATTCTTCCTCTCTGCTTCTGCTGTCACATTACCTTCTCTGACTCTGACCCTTTGTACCCCTCTTATAAGGACCCTCGTGATTACATTGGGCCTACCCAGATAATCCAGGATAATCTCCCCATCTCAGGATCCTTAACTTAATCACATCTGCAAAGTCCCTTTTACCTTTAAAAGTAACATATTCACAGGGTCTGGGGATTAGAACATGGACATCTTTGGGGGCCAACATTAAGCCTACCACACTGTTTTAATGGCAAATATTATTTCCTATTCTAAATCCTTGTAACTGAATTTGATGCCAAATTTGGTCATTTTGTGAGTTTGAATGTTTACTGGTTCCTATCAAGAAGACACCTGGTGGGTGTGGCAGAGAAGAAGTATTTGGAATGCTGGAAAAGTGAGGCATCATGGAAACCAAGAGGAGTTTGACAAGGCAATAGCCAACAGTGTTAACTAGAGAAATGTCACATAGGAGGTGCACTCAGGTTCTTTTGAATCAGGTGAGTAGAATTATGATTACAGTAGTCTGAAGAGTTAATGGGAAGCAAAGAAATAGAAAAAGTGACTGGAGGATGTTGACTGAGAAAGAAAGAGAAGCGGAGCATAGACTACGGGGATTTAGAACCAAGACAGATTTTTTGATTTTGAAACAAGGAATTTATAAGTTGGGGGAAAATGTCAGAAGAAAGGAAAAGTAAAAATAGGAAGAGAGGGATTAAAATTAATTTGGGGGTTCTTAGGTCTCTGCATCGACTCTTCCATTTATGATACTAATTCTTTCTAAACTAGGTTGAAAAATATTGGAGAACCAATAAAAGGAGCCTGATGCATTTGAGGTCATATGACTTAGGATAGGTGCTGGCTTGGTCTGAGAAATAGGAAGGAAGAAAGACAGCTGGTGGGAGGTAGGGGTGGAATACACGCTAATTTAGTTTACTTCTCTTCCTTTCTTTCCTTCTTCCCTTTTCCAACCAACAAATCTGTATTGAGAGCCTATGGTGTTTAGAATACACTTGCCGATTTGTATAATGTCAACTGAAGTGGGGACACAGGAAAGAGAAAAGGCAGGGGAGTAAACTATAGCCTCCAAGAAAAAATGTAAGCGCTTGGGTGGTGGCAGTGTGAGTGACCTCAAAATAAGTCAGACTCAACTTGACATTTCACCACTGAAAGTGGTGATAATAATAAGTATTTCCAAGAAAGGCCTGAGGACTTCTAATGGAGAATTGATAGAAAGTGTTGTCATTCTCTGTCATCTTATATCTGACTCTTTCAGGGTTGTGAAAAGGATAAGTGAAATTAACATTTGTGAACATAATTTGATTTCTTTGGAGAAAAGATATTTCACAGAGTTTAATATTAATGATTTCCAAGAATTTGACCTGAGCATGAGTAGGACATACTCATTTCAGTAAAAGGTACCCTGACGTTAAATCCTTATGCCCACCCATTGTTATGTTTAAGAGTATATCCATCTCCAAGGCTTCAAATCGTGAAATTCAGATATTTTAGAAAGTGAAATCCATATTAGTCAGAACTTAATTTACCTAAACTGTCAGTTTTTCTCCACCTTACTTGAACCAAAGGACAATCAAATAAGATCTTATTAGGGAGCTTGTTCTATAAATATATTTTAGGTTTATTCTGGGCAAGTAAAATCTATTTCTTGGACTTCATCTAATTCGATCTATATTGTTATATTTAATAAAAATAGATATTCAAATGTTAGCTTTGATGTACTGATAAGGATTGTTGTATAGTAGATTATACTTATTCAAGAAAGTAGTCTAGGTATTGTCTTTTTTCTTTGCATTTATCTATTTAGATGTTTATCTCTTGCACTAGGTTTTTACAAGCTGATGAACACTGACAAATTATTTCTCCCACAGAACTATAACCACACATTATAAGACAGTATAAATATATGGTTGAACTAACATTAATACGCATCACCATATGATCAATTACATAATAAAATTATCAAGTATCCAAATACTGAGTTACACAACTCAAAAGGCATATAAAAATTAGATGTCTGCTCAGTTCTCTAGCAAAAACCCACTTCTTTTTTTGCAAGGGAGGTTGGGAAGAGAAGTTAAAAAAGCACACTTCAAACAAAAATAATAGCTGGTAAACAACTTCCAGTAGGTATGGAAAAGTAACAAAATTTCAAAAATTTTATGATTAAGAATTGTTTTAGCTACAATAACAAAGCCTCTCTACCTTTAAAAAATATCTACTAAATTAAAGAGCGTATTCTACATATTCTTCACAAGACAAAAGTCAATATCTTACTAGAAATATTTAATAACCTCCTCCCATTCCTTTTCAGGTCCTCCCTGTTAAGTTGTACCCAAAAGTGCAAACATTAACTTAACTGTAAAGCTTTTTTGCTTAGAGACATTAAATATTAAAGATGTGCTTCTGTACAGTGTAGATTTTCAAAATGGAGGTTTTCTGTCACAGCACAAAATGAAATTTATAGAAAAATATTAAATGGTGCCTGTACGACTTGGTAAAAAGTCTAACAAAAATACTGGTATGAATGTGGGAAATGTAAACGTAAAGTGAGCAAGCAAGTAACCATATTGGCCCAGCTTTCAATGTTTGAAATGACTGAAGGAATAACCCACATAAGTTCTAGTGTTCATAGTTCCTAGGGGTTTAATTCTATGTGATACTAACATACGAAAGTGTTATACTGGATATTTCGTTACCTAATCTGTCTAAATTTCTTATGTCTTGGTAAGATTCTGGCATGGGAGTCGATTTAAAGAAGACTTATAACTCAGTACTGCAGGATTTCAGGAAAGGTCAGCTGGTACCAACGATAAGCAAATTTTAAGTGCTAAACAGCAAGAATCTTTTGCTAAGTGTCCAAATAGGTTGATTTTAACCCAAACATAGAGATTCTGTCAGGCATGTAATCTGGTAAAACTGCTTTTCAATATTCCTATAAAATATTAGACTTATTCACCAAGCCAACTTCTTGGCTAATATGTACAAGAAATTAGGTCCTATCTGAACTTTTAAAGAAATTCTTTTCCAAGACAGTAGCATCAGGCACCCTAGTTCTATTGACCATTGAAGTCTTTGCGGCACAGACACATTTTAGAGTGATAGTTCTTTAAATACAAAAGTTGCTTGATGGTAAAACTCCATGCTGCTTTTGTCTTATGATCTGTACTTCGTCTTCATGTTTCATTCCACCTTCTATTAATGTGAGGGCAACAAGCACGGGAGCTCTCCCGAGGCCTGCAATACAATGAGCAGCAGTACAACCAGGTTCTTCACAAAACTTGATTTTTACAAGACTTAATCAGTGGTCGACAATCTGGTTAGATGGTAGTGCACCTTCATCTAAAGGCCTGTCAAGAGCATGGATGCCTTCTGTTTCCCTAAGAGCAATGTCACACATTGCTTCACATACTCTTGCTGTTGTGGTAACTCCTTACTTCTTAAGTTTGTCAATAACTTTGTTTAAGGTCTCATAGATTGGATTATGTATAATAAGAAATATGTTCTTGTATGTGACTTCCATGGGAGTTGAGCAGTTCATTCAAGCTATGTTAATATAGTTAAAAAAATACTAATTAGGGTTATGAAAAAATTTAGAAAAATTGACTACAGAAATGATGTAAAGAAACTTCACTCAACATACTCCACTTGAAATTCTCAGTGCTTCGGATATAAACTTGGGAAGAACAGGAAATGAAATGAACCTCCTAACAAGAAGCAGCAAATGTTCAATCCAGTAATATTGAGCGACAGAAAGGAAGTGCACTGAGGCTTACCCCATCTAGGTCAGAACTGGAAAATGCTCTGTGGATTTCAGTTCAACACTTCTGTGTCCAGATGAACTGCTTTGATATGGCTTCTTGGTGGAGTAGTAATGAATTTCTACAGTTCTCTTGTCCGCATAAAGGTCATGCTGTGCTTGGCAGTAATCTTCACTGTCCTTCAGAAACTCCATAAATGTGTGATGACAGAAAGGAATATGTTTACTCATTTGAGATTGTGGCTTAATCATGCAGTGGGTCCCAGGGTGGCAGCGACTTCAGCAGCAGTGCTGTGGCTGCAGGGCAGGGGCCGTGGTGGCCGTCGCAGGGTGCAGGCAGTGCAGGTGCTGGCAGGGCACCAGGCCAGTTTTGGGTTTTGAAAAAGAGTTGAAATCAGAACATTCCATTCCCCAAGCATTCTGAGTCAGGTTTTATTGTAATTAAAAAAAGAGTTTGAGAAGATTTTTCCATTTTTTTAAAGGTGAAAACAGATTTAAAGCTCTAAAATTAAATGATTTATTTATTAAAATTTTAAAAATATTTGTAATGAAGTTTAAAGCATAAATTTCATTGAACCATGGAAAATGGAAATACTAAGAGGAGGTTATGATGAGGAAAAGTGATGTTCCTTTAATATTTGTTGATGTGAGTATGGAAGTTATTAAAGGTTTCCTTTGGCTCGGCTCACTACTTGGCACTGGAGTCAAAGGCAGTGTATTCCATTGTGCCAAAGAATGTAGTAGTGGATGGAAGGTGTGTGGGCTTTCAAATCAAATCAAATCCCAGCTCTTCTGCTTATCAGCCATGCAACTTTGGACAAGTGATCTGACCTCACTGAATTTCCTTATCTTTGGAATGGAGACAATAGTCTTCACAGGATTGTTGTGATTTAGTGAGAATTAAGTATCTGAAAAGACTGCAACACAATATCTGTCACATAGTAAACTCAACAGATATGTGTTTCCACCTTCCTGTACCTCACCACGTTACCTCTAGCATATTGTGGCTACGTTTTAAATACTAGTAATCATCACTTCTGTGTTAGAACTGGAAGTTTTGAAAGTTCCTTACTCAGAACTCTACCTTCCCTTTTATTTTTAATTTGCTTGTCTACTAACATTCTGTGTTCAAATATGTTTTTGGAAGTTCTACCATATTGTTTAACATGTCTCTTCTGAATTTGAACCGGTTTTCTCTTTTACTCTCTAGAAATGAAATACAGTGGTTAATTCTGTAATCTTAGCTTGTTTCCATTTTTCCATAACTTCTAATATTATTTTTCCATAATCTAATTGATAATTTGGATAAAATATTATGGTAAGTGCCTATACAATTTCATATGCAAAGGTTAAATGAAATTCATGTCAATGAAGACTGTTATATTGCTTTTTAAAAAATAAATTGTTGAATTACATTTAATTGAGATTTATTATTATCTTCCAGTTAATCTTTCATTTTGTTTGTGATAATCTCCATTTTATATTTTTCCCCTTTAATTTTTGTCCTAATTGACTTTTATGATCAAATTGAAGAGCAGAAGTGGTGGCAAAATACTCTTCACCACCAGTATTGTGTCTCTATATTTTATCCTTTGCCGAATAGATTTTTAAAAAAATGAGGAAGTGATATCTCAGAAGAAGCCTAGCCATCCAAGTCCTCTTAGTGAAAAGAATATCTAAACTATCTTGCTTAATGCCCAGAGAAAATTAAGGAGACCTTTTGATTTTCTTGCCATTTGAGAATAGAAATGTCCTAGAGAAGGCATATTAATGATGTCAACATATATTTTTCAGGCCAGATGTGCAATTCAGGCCTTATCAAGTCCTGGGAAACTGCTTACAGCATTCTAAAGAGGTTACATATAGACTCTTAAAATCTTTTACTGATGCTAACTAAGCAAGATTCCAAGATACTTGTCATAAAAGTAGTTGAGTTGGGGAGACTGACTATATCAGTACGTATCATTATTGGAAAAATAACAAAAACCAATAGCCTTAGGTGTAGGCTACCGGTGTGGGTGCACCTGGTTGAGAGTGAAAATGGCAGGCTTGGTGGCTAAAAAGCCCTGGTGAGAGAAGGGCCAGCAGCAGGTTGTAGTCCCCATGCATTTCTGTAGAAAAGAGTCGAGGGCATAGGGGCATTGATTGGAGACTGTCTAGAACATTAGCCTGTGTATCTCTTTGAAGTTCTGTTCTCTGATTTTTGCATTTAAGTGGGCACTTCAATTTTTCAGTTATACCTTACTACATTTAAAGGAGAAATTATATGCTCTACTGCTATTCTTCAATTTGAGAGTTTGCTAAGGTCTCTGGATGTTTCCATTTAGAATATCAAGGGCCTATTTTATGTCAGTTATGTGCCATAAATATTGAACAGCAGTAATGAGTTCATGTATTTAACTTAATCCTCTGAGTTGATTAAATTATCAGTATAAGACAAAACACATCATTAAATCCTTTCAAATGTCCTCACATAGTTTCAGGGTAAAGCAGAGTTGTAAAAAGCAAATGCTCAGGGGCCGGCCTGGTGGTGTAATAGTTAAGTTCTCATGCTCCCCTTCTGGCAGCCCGGGGTTCGCAGGTTTGGATCCATATTCGGACCTATGCAATGCTCATCAAGCCATGCTGTGGCAGGCGTCCCACGTAAAGTAGAGGAAGATGGGCAGTGATGTTAGCCCAGGGCTAATCTTCCTCACACACACACAAAAAAGCAAATGTTCGTGTCAAACAAACTAGGTTTGAATCCAAACTCCACTATTTACTAACTATGTGACCTGGGACATGTTACTTAACTTCGGTATGCCTCAGTTTTATAACCTGTAAAATAAGGATGATAATAATATATCTTGGATATAATATATGAGACAATGCTTGGAATGTGCTTATTTTATTAATATGGTGCTTGAAATATACCAATTGCTCAATAAATGTTAGTTATTATCTTATTATACTAAACTACATGTGGCTTTAAATATATGAGCCTATAGCTAGCTAGCTGTCCCCTCATGTAACATATCTGCTGCTGATGACTTCCTGTCTCTGCAGTGAAGTTTTTTGAGTTTTTATTTCTAGTAATATAAGTACAAAATACCTGGCATCATATAGTATAGTAATGCCAATTGTTTGACATTTGGCAAATTAAAAGTAATTCAGAAAATCTTGATGGTCTAGCACCTGTGGCTCACAGATTTGTTATGATTAGTTTCATAGTGCATCAGTGGCAAGATTTATTAACTTGGAGATTCCTCAAGACATGGAAGACAAGGAGGAAGAAAAGCCTGACATCAAGCTAATGATTACATAACAACATTTGTTGAATTTGCTTGGTCCAACAGTCATTCCATTGCTGCAGAAGCAATAATCTATAGAGTACGTGGAATAATTTGTCAGGAAAAAAAAAGCAACATCTATGAGCAGAAAACAGAGATTTAAGAGGGCATCAAAGATCCCTGTGATTCTTGAAATCTCCTGCTGCTTTAATTTCAGCTACTATTCTAGATTGGGACGGTGATATTGAAGATAAGCCTGGTGATCCTAGCTCTGGCAGCTAAGGATGCTCTAAGGTAGTACTATCTGATTACTAGCATGGCTATAGAATGTATAGCAATTTTCAATGAAGGGTTTAAAAATGTTTTGACCAACACAGTAATTTATTTAAATTTCATTCAGTGAAAAAGTTTTATTAAGGTCATACCAGTCCATCATAAATGAAAATTCATGCTTTTTGAAATTTCACACTCTAATGGTCTAGGATGGTGAAAGATTATTCATCTATTTAAAATGTATTTTTTTTTTACCCATTGGGTACTGGTTCCTTATTGGGCCAAGGAAGAATTTCAGGGAGTGGGTAAAGAATGGCCTAGCAGCCCTGATGCAGGGCTTACCTGTTCCTTCAGTGTTTGGCAAACATAATAATGGGAAAGTATTTTTTTAGACCATTTTCCCCCCACATATGTTTCTCAAATTGGGTTTCATGCCTTCTTTTTTTGAGAAGTTTTAAAATTTCATTTTCATACTAATGATCTTTAAAATCTATATAAGCATGATCAGGGTATTCTATTTAGATCAGATAGCAAAGAGTGGTAAGGGAAGAAAATATTAGTTTCTTTATGTTTGTTTTTTAATTTAAAAAGGAAAGAAGTTATGCTTCACTAATATTTATTATATATATTTAAAGTAGCAAATACATATGACTTACAAATTAGTCGATATATATGGGTGTGTCTTCACATTTTGTTTTAAGTAATAGGAGTGCATGATTTAACAAATGTGCAAACTACTTATATAAATAACCACTGTATAACTGAACTTTCTCTACAGTTTCAGTCCTCACTTTTTCTTTTCGTTTGGTGTTGAGAGAAGGCCATATTACCTACCATACGCTTCGTTGTATGATGCAGGTTTTGCAGGGGCTTGACTAAAGTGTGAGAGTTGAGTCATCACACATGGTAGTATAGGATTGCCAGACTGTAAGTATCATATTCTTGTATCGATTGGATATATTTGAGGGATTTTGTCTTAAGTTTAATAAGATACAGAGCAACTTGCTATCGTTATTTATAAGAATATAGTAGTATGTCTTCAGTGTAGATTTTTTTGGTCCTGATTCTAGCAGTGATTGGTTTGATACTCACTCAGTGAAGACTTAAATAACTACTGTGATGCTCACCTGATATTCAAGTGAGAAAGACACTTTATGGAGTTGACAAGTTAGATCTCGAAGTAACTGGTGTTCAAAGGATGTTTACTGACAAAGGTTTAGCTAAATAGAAGATCTGATTATCCTGAACAGTAAACAGAGCCTGGAAGTTATGTCTTGCATTTTGTACAACATGCTTTTGTGAACAGACATTTTCTGTATCATCAAATTATAATGTAGTGTGGATGTCAAAATATAGGAAAAAAATGAAGTATGGAACCAGGCCTGAAGTTAATCTCTTTCTCCTGTTAAATACAACAGACATCATTTGGTTTTAGCAAAATAACATCATCCTTCAAACGGAATTAATGTTTTTAGAGTATTATTGGTTTGGTAGTTGTATTGGAATTTAATTTATAATTTTGTCTTTCTTTTATAGTTTTATAAGAACTATAAGCCTAAGGAGTTTACTTTCATGTGTATATTTAAGTATCATTATACAAATAATTTAATACTTAGACCAAGTGATAATTTTTTTTCTCTATAAGAGAGTTCTGAACATTTCTTAAGTTTCATAAACAGTGAATTAGAATATGTAGTTGGACTTCTAAATCTTTGAAACCTAGTCTGTTTCCTGACGTATTTTTTGTTTATTATCCACAAATAAAATGATGTTTTTATGATATATTGATTATGTTAACCAAGGGTTTTAGTACTTATATTGAGGCTAAAAATTATCTGTAGGAAAAATGTTGATTGAATTTAAAATTTTAAGCTGAAATTACTACTTATTTATGATATTGAAATTGTATAGATATTAAATAATCATTTAATTTCATAGAGTGAAATTCACCTTAAACCAGAAACATGGCCTAAAGGAATATTCTTATTTTTATGTTGAGATTTGGGAGTCAGTTTAGTCTTGTTTAACAGTGGCTTATAACAAAAAAAAGATAAGATCAATAATAACTTAATGTAAGTTAATCATCTTAAGTTATTAAAAAGAAGATCTATTTTCCATTTTAAGAGAAATAACTTTCATCGTTCTGTGAGTATGAATCAGTAACAGCTGAAGATCTGATCTTTGAATGTGGTAGTGTTGGAACCCTTTCAAAATAGAAATGTAGCCAATTTTCAAGAAAAATCACAATGTTTCAGTTTTGAACTTTAATGTATTTGGAACATATGCAGCAGAACATTTTCTTCTTGCTGTCTCCTGCCAAACTCATTATGCCACGTTAATTTTTCCCTTATGATTGGGAAGCTCCAGTATATGGTAGAATAAAGAATTGCCTGATTTATGTTTACCAGTTTTAATGGTAAGATCAAGATGAGAAATATTTAAGAGAGATTTTGTAACTTTCTCTCGAAGAAAATATATGCAAAATTGAAAATGTTTCATTCACTCAATGAACATTTATTGAATATCTACTATATGCCTGACTCTAATACTAAGCCTGAATGATTCAGAGGTGAACAGGAAAATAAAGCTCCTGCCCTCAGAGAGCTTATATTCTAATGAGGGTGATGGTGGGAGATGACAGGGATTTCAGATTCATAAACGCCCTATAGAAAATAAAGCATGTAATGAGAATAGAGTACTTTAGCTGAGATTGGAATGATACAAAGATTTGGGAGGAGAGAAGCCTAAATTTGGTCAGTAGCCCCTGAGGTGGGAAAGGCTTGGCATATCCTGGAACAGGAAGAAGGCCCATATTGAAGGAGCATAGTAAACGTGGGTGGTAGGAACTGAAGTTAGAGAGCTAGACAGAGACCACATTAATTGAACCTTTTAGACCATGTAAGGAGTTTGAATTTTCTCTGATTATAATGGGGAGTCCTTGGTGGGTTTTAAGGGCGAAAGTTTAATGATTCAACTTATTTAAGGAAGATCACTCTGGTAGCTATACGGAGAATGAACTGTGAGAGGGTGAGAGTGGAAGCAGGGAGCCAGGTAGGCAGTTATTCCAGCATCTAGTCAAGAGATGATGGGAGATGGAGTGGAGCCAGTGAAGAGTGGTGGATTGGAGATGTGTTCTCTGGTACACTGATTGCACTTGCTGATGGATTGCATGTTTTCATACTTAAGCATTTGGGGTTCCGAAAGTTACATTCTTTGGAATATCATAGTTTAACATGGAATCTGTAAGTCTTGAGAATATCAAATATTAAATTTTTAAAAAATGTTCTGGGAGGACAGTGTAGTTCCTTCAACTTCCCTTTGCTATGTGGCATAAAATATGTTCTGTTGGGAAAAAAATTTATGTTAGTAACTTCAATTTCTGCAGATAGGTTCATGCCAGATTGCTCTAATTTTTCTACTTTAAAACTTATACTACATAAGGATATTAAAAAAATTATTAAGAAAGCTCTTTTAACTATGTACTCAATAATAATTTTGAGTTATTTTTAATGAAGAAAAGAATGAACATAACTGTCACATGATATAAATAAAATATATGTGTTTTTAACTTTTTGGTTTTTTTTTTTTTTTTTTTTTTTTTTTTAAATAGTGAATATGGTTAATTTATCTGCCTTCCTTCCTACCTTTTTTTTTTTTTTTTTTTTTGATTTTTATTGATATTTTAATGGTTTCTAACATTGTGAAATTTTGGGTTGTACATTTTTGTTTGTCCATCACCCCATATATGACTCCCTTCACCCCTTGTGCCCACCCCCCACCCCCACTTCCCGGGTAACCACAGTCCAGTTTTCTCTGTCCATGTGTTGGTTTATATTCCACATATGAGTGAGATCATACAGTGTTTGTCTTTCTCTTTCTGGCTTATTTCACTTAACATAATACGCTCCAGGCCCATCCATATTGTTGCAAATGGGACGATTTTGTCTTTTTTTATGGCTGAGTAGTATTCCATTGTATATATATACCACATTTTCTTAATCCAATCGTCAGTCGAGGGACACTTAGGTTGCTTCCACTTCTTGGCTATGGTGAATAATGCTGCAATGAACATAGGGGTGCATAAGCCTCTTTGGATTGTTGATTTCAGGTGCGTTGGATAGATTCCCAGTAGTGGGATGGCTGGATCATAGGGCATCTCTATTTTTAATTCTTTGAGGAATCTCCATACCGTTTTCCATAGAGGCTGCACCAATTTGCATTCCCACCAGCTGTGTATGAGGGTTCCTGTTTCTCCACATCCTCTCCAACATTTGTTGTTTTTTGTCTTGGTGATTATAGCCATTCTAACGGGCGTGAGGTGGTATCTTAGTGTTGTTTTGATTTGCATTTCCCTGATGATTAGTGATGTTGAGCATCTTTTCATGTGCCTATTGGCCATCTGTATATCTTCCTTGGAGAAGTGTCTGTTCATTTCCTCTGCCCATTTTTTGATCGGGTTGTTTGTTTTTTTGTTGTTCAATTGTGTGAGTTCTTTATATATTATGGAGATCAACCCCTTGTCAGATGTATGTTTTGCAAATATTCTCTCCCAGCTGGTTGGTTGTTTGTTCATCTTGATTCTGATTTCATTTGTCTTATAAAAGCTCTTTAGTCTGATAAAGTCCCACTTGTTTATTTTTTCTTTAGTTTCCCTAGTCTGGGTAGGCATGTCATCCGAAAAGATTCCTTTAAACCCAATGTCAAATAGTGTGTTGCCTATATTTTCTTCTATGAGTTTTATAGTTTCAGGTCTCACCTTCAGGTCTTTGATCCATTTTGAGTTAATTTTTGTGAATGGCGATAGCACATGGTCCACTTTCATTCTTTTGCATGTGGATGTCCAGTTTTCCCAACACCATTTATTGAAGAGACTTTCCTTTCTCCATTGCATGTCCTTAGCACCTTTGTCGAAAATTAGCTGTCCGTATATGTGTGGTTTTATTTCTGGGCTTTCAATTCTGTTCCATTGATCTGTGTGTCTGTTTTTGTACCAGTACCATGCTGTTTTGATTACTATTGCTTTGTAGTATGTTTTGAAGTCAGGAATTGTGATGCCTCCTGCTTTGTTCTTTTTCTTTAGGATTTCTTTAGCTATTCGGGGTCTTTTGTTGCCCCATATAAATTTTAGTATTCTTTTTTCTATTTCTGTGAAGAATGTCATTGGGATTCTGATTGGGATTGCATTGAATCTGTAGATTGCTTTAGGTAATATAGACATTTTAACTATGTTTATTCTTCCAATCCACGTGCATGGGATATCTTTCCATTTCTTTATGTCATCGTAGATTTCCCTCAATAATGTCTTGTAGTTCTCATTGTATAGGTCCTTCACCTCCTTGGTAAGATTTATTCCTAGGTATTTAATTCTTTTTGATGCAATTGTAAATGGTATTATCTTTTTGAGCTCTCTTTCTGTTAGTTCATTATTAGCATATAGAAATGCAACTGATTTTTGTAGATTGATTTTGTACCCTGCAACTTTGCTGTAGTTGTTGATTGTTTCTAACAGTTTTCCAACAGATTCTTTAGGGTTTTCTATATATACAATCATGTCATCTGCAAATAGTGAGAGTTTCACTTCTTCGTTACCTATTTGGATTCCTTTTATTCCTTTTTCTTGCCTAATTGCTCTGGCCAAAACCTCCAGTACTATGTTGAACAGGAGTGGTGAGAGTGGGCAGCCCTGCCTCGTTCCTGTTCTCAGAGGAATGGCTTTCAGTCTTTCCCCGTTGAGTATGATGTTAGCTGTGGGTTTGTCATATATGGCCTTTATTATGTTGAGGTACTTTCCTTCTATTCCCATTTTATTGAGAGTTTTTATCATAAATGGATGTTGTATCTTGTCAAATGCCTTCTCTGCGTCTATTGAGATGATCATGTGGTTTTTATTCTTTGTTTTGTTGATGTGATGTATCACGTTGATTGATTTGCGGATGTTGAACCATCCCTGCGTCTCTGGTATAAATCCCACTTGATCATGGTGTATGATCTTTTTAATATATTGTTGTATTCGGTTTGCCAATATTTTGTTGAGGATTTTTGCATCAATGTTCATCAGCGATATTGGCCTGTAATTTTCTTTCTTTGTATTGTCTTTGTCTGGTTTCGGTATCAGGGTGATGTTGGCCTCATAGAATGATTCAGGAAGTGTTCCATCTTCCTCTATTTTTTGGAATAGTTTGAGGAGGATGGGTATTAAATCTTCTTTGAATGTTTGGTAAAATTCACTGGAGAAGCCATCTGGTCCTGGACTTTTATTTTTTGGGAGGTTTTTGATTACTATTTCAATCTCTTTACTTGTGATTGGTCTATTCAGATTCTCCATTTCTTCTTGGTTCAATTTTGGGAGGTTGTATAAGTCTAAGAATTTATCCATTTCTTCTAGATTGTCCAATTTGTTGGCATATAATTTCTCATAGTATTCTCTTATAATCCTCTGTATTTCCATGGTATCCGTTGTAATTTCTCCTCTTTCATTTCTAATTTTATTTACTTGAGCCTTTTCTCTTTTTTTCTTAGTTAGCCTGGCTAAGGGTTTGTCTATTTTGTTTATCTTCTCGAAGAACCAACTCTTTGTTTCATTAATCCTTTCTACTGTTTTTTTGGTCTCAATATCATTTATTTCTGCTCTGATTTTTATTATTTCTCTCCTTCTGCTGGCTTTGGGCTTTGTTTGTTCTTCTTTTTCTAGTTCTGTTAGGTGTAATTTAAGGTTGCCTATTAGGGCTTTTTCTTGTTTGTTAAGGTGGGCTTGTATCGCTATGAGTTTCCCTCTCAGGACCGCTTTTGCTGCGTCCCATATGGTTTGATATGGCATGTTATCATTTTCGTTTGTTTCCAGATAGTTTTTGATTTCTCCTTTAATTTCATCAATGATCCATTGGTTGTTCAGTAGCATGTTGTTTAATCTCCACATTTTTGTCACTTTCCCAGTTTTTTTTTCCTGGTTCATTTCCAGTTTCATAGCCTTATGGTCTGAAAAGATGCTTGTTATGATTTCAATCTTCTTAAATTTATTGAGGCTTGCTTTGTTTCCCAACATATGGTCTATCCTAGAGAATGTTCCATGCGCGCTTGAGAAGAATGTGTAGTCAGCTGTTTTTGGGTGGAGTGCTCTGTATATGTCTACTAGGTCCATCTCGTCCAGTTTTTCATTTAAGTCTAATATTTCTTTATTAACTTTTTGTCTGGATGAGCTATCCATTGCTGTAAGTGGGGTGTTAAG
Organism: Diceros bicornis minor; assembly: GCF_020826845.1. Lineage (NCBI taxonomy): Eukaryota > Metazoa > Chordata > Mammalia > Perissodactyla > Rhinocerotidae > Diceros > Diceros bicornis. Next base: position 14,640,852 of record NC_080743.1, on the reverse strand, counting down.
ATCCTCTACTATTATTGTGTTGTTGTTGATTTCTCCTTTTAGGTTTGTTAATAGTTGTTTTATGTACATTGGTGCTCCTATGTTGGGTGCATATATATTTATAAGTGATATGTCTTCTTGATGGAGTGTCCCTTTTATCATTATATATTTCCCTTCTTTGTCTTTCTTAACCTGTTTTATCTTGAAGTCTACTTTGTCTGATATGAGTATGGCAACACCTGCTTTCTTTTGTTTGCCATTAGCTTGGAGTATTGTCTTCCATCCTTTCACTCTGAGCCTGTGCTTGTCTTTAGTGCTAAGATGTGTTTCCTGAAGGCAGCATATTGTTGGGTCTTGCTTTTTAATCCATCCTGCCACTCTGTATCTTTTGATTGGAGAGTTCAATCCATTTACATTTAGGGTAATTATTGAAATATGAGGGTTGAATGTTGCTGTTTTGTCACTTATTTTCTGGTTCTTTTGCATTTCCTTTGTTTCTTGTCCCATTTGTTTTGGACTGCCAATTCAGTTTGGTTGTTCTGTCTTATGATTCTTCTAGTTTTCTCTTTGTTTATCATATGTGGTTTTGATTTGATTATTTGTTTAGTGGTTACCTTGAGGTTTGGGCGAAAAATCTTCTGTATGAGATAGTCCATTATCTGATAGCCTCCTATTTCCTTGTACTAAGTCAATTCAGTCACTTTCCTCTTTCCCTTCTAAGTTGCTCTTGTTATACCTTATTCTATCTTGTGTTGTGGCTGTGTGTTTACAGTGATGAGGTTAAATTTATTTTTGGTGAATTTCTTCCTTTGATCTTTGAGTTTAGTATTTAAGTGGTTGCTAACCTATTCCGGTAAAGATCTACTATTTCTCTGATTTTGTCTACCTACTTGTCTCCTTACTCCAAGCTTTGTGTTCCCTTTCTCTTCTTGTTTTCAGGCCTGAGGGCCTTCTTGAGTATTTCTTGTAGTGGCGGTCTCGTGGCCATGAACTCCCTTAGCTTTTGTTTATCTGGGAGAGTTACTATTTCTCCATCATATTTGAAGGATATTTTTGCTGGATAGAGTATTCTTGGCTGAAAGTTTTTGTCTTTTAGTATTTTGAATATATCATTCCAGTCTCTTCTAGCCTGAAAAGTTTCTGTTGAGAAATCCGCTGAGAGCCTGATGGGAGTTCCTTTGTACGTTATTTTTTGTTTTTGTCTAGCTGCCCTTAATATTGTTTCTTTGTCGTTGACCCTGGCTAGCCTTACCACTAGGTGTCGTGGTGAAGGCCTTTGTCTGTTAATATATATAGGAGTCCTGTTGGCTTCCCTTACTGGTATTTCCTGCTTCTTCCCCAGATTTGGGAAATTTTCAGCTATTATTTCCTTGAATAGGCTCTCTGTTCCTCTTTCCCTCTCCTCTCCCTCAGGAATACCTATAATTCTTATGTTACATTTTCTAATAGAGTCCGATATTTCTCGAAGTCTTTCTTCATTTCTTTTTAGTCTTAATTCTCTCTCTTCTTCCATCTGGAGTATATCTGTATTCCTATCCTCTAAAGTACTAATTCTTTCCTCCATATTGTCAGCTCTGTTCTTTAAAGATTCCAGATTCTCCTTTATCTCCTCCATTGTGTTCTTCATCTCCATCAGCCCTGATAGGTTTTTCTTTATGATTTCAATCTCTTTTGTGAAGAAACTCCTAATCTCATTTAATTGTTTGTCTGTGTTGTCTCGTATTTCGTTGAGTGTTTTTATGATAGCTATTTTGAATTCTCTGTCATTTAGTTTATGGATTTCTGTGTCTTCGGGGTTGATTTCTGGGTGCTTGTCATTTTGTTTCTGGTCTGGTGATTTCATATATTTTTGCATTGTGGTTCCTGTGTTGGTTTTGATTTTCCTCATCCTGGAAGTCTCTGGTTGCAATTTCCACCTGCCGCCACTGTGTGGTGGTAAAGGGCTGTGTAGTCTAAGCCCCCTGCGCTCTGCCCCAGTTTTTCTGCTGCGATCCGCAGTTTTGTTTTGTTTTGTTTTGTTTCTTTTCCCCACTGCGATCCACAGGTCCAGTCCAGTTTATTCAGGTCTGCCTCGGACCGCTAGATCTGGTCGAGCTGCAGACTCCGGGTTGCGGGGAGGGGGGAGCTCTCTCTTTTGCCCTCTGGGTCCCTGACGTGGGAGGCTTCTCGTTTGCCCCTCTTTATCCGCTCTCTGGGTTGCTCAGATGTTGATGGTAGCCCTGTGGCTCCTCTGAGCCCTCTGTGCGGGAGTTTCCCACTGGCTGAGAGAGCCCGAAGAGCCACAGTTTCCCGCCGAGGGTCGCCCCTCCCCCCTCTCTGGGAGCCGCGCGGACCGGATCGCTGGTCTGATGGGGAGGGAGCGGAGTTCTCCTTACCTCTCCCCACTTCCTCCGGGGGCCCAGCACGTTCCGCTCTCAGATGTCCGGCAGTGTGGATCCCTCCGCTCCAGCTTTTGGCTGTCTGGGATTCCGTTGTTGGTCTGTGGCTGTTACTTTTGTTGTATTTTGTGGGGGAAGAATTCACGGGAAAGCTCACTCCGCCATGATGCTGACGTCACTCCCCTACCTTTTTTCTTAACTTTTTGGTTTTATTTAAATAGTATATTTACTGGATTTTTTTTTTCTAGTCACATCGTTCTGATGCTTGCAGATGATATGGCATGCAACCCTAGAAATCCCAAACCAGCTACAGTGTTCAGTCACAAGAATATGGAACTAAATGTGTATGGAGATGATGTGGAAGTGGATTATAGAAGTTATGAGGTAAATTATTTAATTTAGCAACATTTTTGAGATGTAGTTGTTACTTTTAAGCTCTAAAATAGTGGTAGAATGAAATAGTCTTATTCTTTTTTTTTTAAAACTTTGTGCATAATTGTCACTGAAGCCTTGATATAATTCTGTCTCTGGAGTTTATATTAAGGAAACAATACATGAGTAAAACTTTCACAACATGAACATTTCATGTATGTATCTAGGATGGAACAACTTTATCTTGGCTTCTATATTAGAGTGTTTTATTGAGGTTTTATGTATCAACTTTCTTCTACAGTAAATATATTATTTGTTTTTCCTATTTGGTCTAAAATTTCAAGTATCATGTTTTTAGTAAATATATTAATTGTGGAAAAATTAAAATCACTAACAAAAAACTCACCGGTATTTCCATTACTTAGAGGTAACCACTATGCTTCCAGTGTTTTTATGCATATATGATTAAAAATAAAAATTTAAATTTGAAAAAAATGGCATTATACTATATTTTCTCCCTTTGAAACTGCATTTTAAATTTAATATATTGTGAATATGTTTAAAATTTGAAGTCTTTCTTGATGAAGTCTTCCTCGATAATCCTTCCCCTTTTACCAAGCCTACCAAATTAAGACACAATTTCCTGTGTTCCCAGACCTGTTTTGAAGCAATTTTAAAAGCATAGCTGTCTCCTCCCAGGCTGTAAGCTCCTTGAGGACATGGCCTGTATCTTATACCTAGCAAGTACCTATCGCCTTTTGAAGGCACTCAAAAATGTTTGTTCAATGGTTAAATGTGTATGAATGTTGGACTTTTTACGTGTTTATTTAGTCATCATAAAATGTAGACCAAAAATTTTCCTTTGTTGTTAGCCAACAAGAAGTCCTATTGAAACACTTAGCATTTTGTTCTCTTCTGGGAAAAATGTAAACCAAACAGCTTGTGCACACAGATACACAGACACACAGACACACAGACACACAGACACACAGACACACACACACACACACACACACATTTACATTCCTATGACCTAGAGAAAAGTCAAACAAGAATAGATTTTCTGCTTTTTAAATTTAAATCTGTATAATATAACTTTAAATTAGCATTGTACTCCCCATGACTTTAAATATTCTTTCAAAGAATCCCAGAAGTCCAGAAATTCCAGCTTGGGAAATCTGGTTTAAAGCGAATTTTTACATGTTAAAGATACCCCTAATGAAATTTAAGTAACAAATGCACTAAAAAAAATCAAAAGTACATAATTTGGGGATTATTTATGGACCTATCCTTACAGTTTTATTTTTATGATGTATTATGGACCTGTCTTTCATGGTTAATCTAGAATTGACTAAGTGGTTGCACAGATTAACTGCAATAGTTATAAAGTAACTGAATTTATTTATAAGTTTCTATATTTAATATCTTCCCAAAGAATTGCCTATGAAGACAGATTAATAATTTTTAAGTTTTTGGCAGTACTTTCATAGAATTTAAAGTTTTAAATTTAAAATTAACTTATTTTTCCCCAAGATAGTTTTTATTTATTAGTTTTTAGTATTTTTTTTAAATGAAGCACAGTTACTTTGAGGTATATAGGTAAGTTAATATATTTTAATTGAGTTATATTTCTCTTTGTGTTTTATTTTGAGTTTATGCTGAGTAATACATAGAGAAAGAAGAAGGAATGTTTTTGAAAGTAAAAAAAAATTATCAGGTTTCCCCAAGTTCTATTTCATCTGATTTCTCATTTTTTTTCTAGGTAACTGTGGAGAATTTTTTACGGGTATTAACTGGGAGGATCCCACCTAGTACTCCTCGGTCAAAACGTCTTCTTTCTGATGATAGGAGCAATATTCTTATTTATATGACAGGTAATTTCAGAATTTAGATATTTACTAGTAGAATATATTGTGACTCTTTTCAAAAAGATATCTGCATGGAAAGAAATTTAAACACCTTAAGTGATTTTTGGTGAAAATAGTTTATTTGTTATATACTTCTCTTTTTCTCATGATATATAACAACTTGAAATGATAGTTGAAAACAGTATGACATTTTGTGCTGTCCCGTAGTTTCTTATCTCTATTTTTACTGTTACCCTGGTAAAGCTATGACCTGTTACTGAGTATCCTGCTATATAGCCTCTTTGCCTTCCGTTTTAAACATCTCCTGTTCATCATCCTAGTAAAGTATTTCATAAAATTTGCAAATCTGTCCCTCCTCTGCTTAAAACTTGACAGTGGTTTCCCCTTGATGGAGTTTCAAATTTTAGTGTGCACAAGGATTACCTGAATGCAGGTACTTGGGCCTTTTCCTAAAATTCTGATTTAGTTTTGGTTCAGGGTGGGACTCAGGAAACTGCATTTTAAATATACTCCCCAGATATGAGCTGCAGTAGTCTATTGTCTGTTACTTTGAGGAATATTGGAGATAAAGTCCTCCATAATATAATTTAGTTATATTATTTATTTACTTATATACATAATATATATTATTATTTATTTAATTTTTGTTCTTACAGTTTTTCTAATTCCTTTCCAAGCATTTGACTGTTTCAGTCCTCCAAACCTTTGCTTAAGCTGTTGCCTTTGCGTACTGATGTCTTCTCAGTTTACTTTGCCTACCTGGTTGTTCCCCATCTTTTTAGTCTTAGCTCAGGAGTCACTTCCTTTAGTGATTTTCCTAAGTTTAAGGTGACCTGTGTCTCCAATTGCCTGGGACAGTCCTAGTTTACACCTGTTGTCCCAGTGCAATTATTAATAGCACCTCCTTCCTCCCTTAGCAGTGTCCTGGTGTGAATAATATATTTTATAATTGCCTACGACACTTTTCATCTCCTTGGCTGGTGTGAGCTCTAGTCTTTGCACTCCTGTATTAATCTGTAGTTTCTATCTTAGCATTTAACTTCTTATTACTTTCTTGTTTGGATGTTTGTTGCCTTCATTAGATTTTGAATTCTAAGATGTCATTGCTAGTGTGTTTTTCATTTTTGTATCACTGTCATGTGGTAGTATTCAGTAATTATGAATGTAAATCAAGCGATACTGAAAAGTTTTTTCAGAGGGCGTTCCATTCAGCTGAAGATAAAAAGGGTGCAGACTGATTCTTAGATGTCACATAGCAGGACAATTACTGACCCCTACTTAGTGGTTTACTATTCTTTATCTATCATGTTGCATTTATTACAGCTTTTAAAATTCAATCAATTTATAAACTTTATAAATTAATTCAGCAGAATTAATGAAGTCAGGAAAATTTTCGTTTTAGTTTATAAGAAATTTTCGAGCTTTTGTGGCAAATGAGATGAAGTGCAGTCTTGTGGCTTAGCTTTATTTGATGTACTAAACTAAAGGTTTTACATTTTTTTTCTGAGTCTGTTGGTACTCTTTCAGGATAACTCCAGGTATGGAAGAAATTCCAGTAGTCTAAGATAATATTTGGTAAACTATGGCCCATGGAAGGAGCCTATTTTGGAAATAAAGTTTTATTAGAACACAATTGCATCCGTTTGTTTTATGTATTGTCTATGGTGGCTACTTTTACACCACAAGGACAGAGGCCAGTAGTTGCAACAGAGACCATACGGCCCACAAGCCTAAGACATTTACTACTTGGCCCTTTGTAGAAAAAGTTTGCCAACTCATGTAAGACAATAGGAGGGCTGATAACTATGATAATATGATAATAGCTAATATTGTGGCTTTCTATACATCAGGCAATTTTCTAAAGCATTGTGTTTATTAATTCTTTTCATCCTCACAGCAACCTGAAGATTTAGGTGCTGATATTCAGGGCTGCCATATGGTTGTGTGGCTTGTGCACTGCCCATAAGTGTCTGGCTAGAGGGGGTGAGTGGGACCTGAATCTAATATATGTTTACACTTGCTAAGCTGTATGCCCTGTCATAGAGTTGTGTCTAATGGGAGGGAGAAGTTTTTTTTTTTTTTTGAGGAAGATTAGCCCTGAGCTAACATCTGTTGCCAGTCTTCCTCCCTTTTTCCCCTTTTTTCTCCCCAAAACCCCAGTAGATAGTTGTATGTCATAGTTGTACATCCTTCTAGTTGTGCTATGTGGGATGCGGCCTCAGCATGGCTTGATGAGCAGTGTGTAGGTCCGTCCCCAGGATCCGACCTGGTGAACCCTGGGCCGCCGAAGTGGAGCACGCGAACTTAACTGCCATGCCACTGGGCCAGCCCCTGAAGTTTTTTTTTTCCCCCTCACAAAGACGTAACCACTAACCGCTTTTGAGCTCACAGGACTGTATATATTCAGAGGGGCACTGAAGTAGACAGATTTTTCTACTTTGACGCCCAGTGGGAGGTACCTTTTAAAAATTTGCACGAAGGAGCTAAATAAGCATGCTAATGATGGTCTCTGATACATTTCTCACTTTACAGCTGAAGAAACTGAAGAGGCATAGAAAGATTGTTATTTGCCTAAGATAATACAGTCATTAAGTGGCAAAGCTAGCATTTGAATCCAGACAGACTGGCTCTATCATGCATTCTAAATATCACAATCTTCTGGTCAGCTCTCACAGGATGCTGGTTGATGGTAGTAAAAACATCGATTTTTAGGTGAGAACTGTACTTCCTGATAGTACAGCATTCCAGGTGTACACTGTGAGTGGTACTAGCACACCAAGGGACTAGGGTCTTCCACTCCTTTCTTACCACAAATGTTTGCCTGGTACTTGAGAAGTTTTTATGTATCGAAACTCATTTCTGACATAACAATGGGGCCAGTAAAAAAGTATAAATGTGCTTTTCTAGAATTGAATGATAGAAAAACTCTTAAAGATCTTATATCTACTATTTTTAAGGCAATCTATCATTATTCTCTTTTTAATTGGTATAATAGAAAATTAAATTTATTTGTTTTCACAGTACTTTATATTTTAGAGTATAAAATAACAAATGATATTAAAATATTGTCATGAATAAAGTAAATGTTTATATTCAGATATATGCAGTTTGCATTAAAAAAAAGTGTCTATTTGATCTTTTTAACTCTTCCTACAAGGACATGGTGGAAATGGTTTCTTGAAATTTCAAGATTCTGAGGAAATTACCAACATAGAACTTGCAGATGCTTTTGAACAAATGTGGCAGAAAAGACGGTAATTAGCAAATGACAACTTTTCATAAGATAAATTAGTACCTAATTTTTCCGTGGTTAGTAGATTTGTAGATCTTATTTTAGAAGATTTTAACTTATTTTAATCATTTCTTCTAATCTTTGAGATTTGTGTTTGTTATTTCTACTGAACTGAGTTATTTTTAAAAGAAAAACTTAAGGTTATTAAAAAGCCTGAAAAAAAGTTAACATTTTCATATGATATCTCTTGTTATTTCGCATCCTCTTTGTTCCCCATTATTTAGGGGGATTGTAAACATATATTTATTTTCCAGCTTGTACCTATTCTTACTTTTTGCACATTCTCTGGCCCTCCATGTGATAGCAAAACAGTGTGTATTTTTGTGGAAAAAAATGCTAAAATTACAATTAGTATAAAATTCGTAACAACTCACATTAAGGATGTTATATTGTTAGTCATCCATGGTAAGCACCCCTTTAGTTGAAAGTTGTCATATGAACTTAAGTGAATTTAAAGTAGCAATAGAACTGCCTTTAAATTGATTACCTTCAATAAACACTTTTGGGTTACCTTCTAAACAGATGGCCCAGAGGGGAATATGATGCTTATTTTGCCTTCAAAGTGTTTAAAATCTAGTGGAAAAGAGAAATATGTACACAAGTTAAATATTATAAATATTGAATTATAAGCATAAGCAGAATGTATGGAAGTGTTGAGGAGGAAGCTTTTGCTAGGTACTGGTTTTATCTTATTCATAGCTTACCTTTATTGAATGCCTACTGGGTGCTGGGCACTGTGTTTTACAGGTATTGTCTCATTTAATTTTAATGACAGCTCCATGAAGTAGATACAATTATTATTCCCATTTTTACAAATGAGTAAATTGAGGCACAGATGGATTAAGTAACTTGTCAAACTTTACACAGCTAGTCAGCGCCAGCGCTAGGATTCGCGCCCAAATGGTCTGATCCCAGAGCTTACTCTCTTACCTGTACTCTCTCTCATAACCTTGGATGTTTCTGATCCTCTGGGGCCTCTGCAGATTTTGTCTCAGAATAAATGTGTCATATTAATGGTGCCTTCTACCACCTGGTTAGATATTGTGGGTCAAGATTCTATGCTTTCTTTTCTAGGTGCAGTGTTAGCTCTTTACCCAGATCCAGTGTCTGAGAGAAACCCCTACGAAAACATATCTGCTCCCTACTTTCACTTTCACCAGCTATCCAGCTCATTCTAAAATATGGAGCTGATTAAGTGATTCTTTCTCTTAAAAAAAACCTTTGATGTCTTCCTCAAACTTATAGAATAAGATCCAGACTTCATATGGGATCCTTTACAAATTGACCCTACTGTAGCTTTTTGAAACAGATTTCCCTTCATTCCCCCAAATTTACTCTAAATCCTAGCTACACAGTGCTATTCCCCTTTTCACAAACATTTATGCTTTTTCACGTGTAGGGGCCTTAGCACAGGCTTTTTCCTCTGCTGGAGTGTGCGATTCCTTCCTTTGTTAGATAAAACAACAGACCACACCTTTCAGTGACCCGCCTTTCTTCACAGTTTCCTCTGTTCCTCTTGGAGCACTTTGGCTTTGTTAGACTCTAAGCTCTATGAGGGCAGGGACTGCTGTGTCCCCAGCTTAGTGTCAGGCACATTGTAGGCTCTCAATAAATATGTGTAACACTTATCACATCCCAGTATAGTTATACACTTATGTGTCTGTCTTCCAGTTAGATTTTAAGCTCTTTGAGTATGGTGACCACCTCATATTTGTTTTTCTGAACGTAGCTCAGTTTCTAGGACAGTGTGGGTGCCAAATAAGTGTTTGTTGAGTTGAATATTCATTTTGATTCTGAATCATGTGACATAGATAAGGGAAGGGAAAAGAGTTGGGGCAGCTACTTTGTGGCACAACCACTGCTCCCTGTTGAGGTGGTTTCTCTGGACAGGATTATTCCCTAATATTTCTAATATCAAATTCGTATTGGGAATTCTACTGAAAACTCTCAAATTTTTAACTAATGAAATGACTAAGATATGACTTCAACATCTTATGTTATAGAAGTATTGTAAAAATATTAGTCAATGTATTTTCAATAGCATGATTCTTGTCAAAGATATTACCACTTTTCTTTCAGCTACAATGAACTACTCTTTATTATTGATACTTGTCAAGGAGCGTCCATGTATGAGCGATTTTATTCTCCTAACATAATGGCTTTAGCTAGTAGCCAAGTGGGAGAAGATTCACTCTCGGTAGGTGCATTTTTCCCATTTGCAAACTGCATTGTCTTTGCGCTGTTGAGCTATTTCTGAAATCACTTATGTGCTTTATGAATATATTTGTTATTTCATATTCTTAGACTTTTTAACATCTTAGTAGGAAATTTTGATTACATTTAAAATATTTTGTTATAGTGATGCTATTAGACATATACTTATTTTTTTTTGCCCTGCTTTTTCATTTTTATTGAGGCATAATTGACATACAATATTATGTTAGTTTGAGGTGTACAACATAATGATTCGATATTTGTGTATATTGTGAAATGATCACCACAATAAGTCTAGTTAACATCTGTCACTGTACCTAGTTACAGAAATTTCTTTTCTTGTGAAGAGAACTTTTAAGATCTACTCTCTTAGCAACTTTCAAATATGCAATACAGCTATAGTCACCATGCTATATATTATACCCCATGACTTATTTATTTTATAACTGGAAATTTGTACCTTTGACTTCCTTCATCCATTTGCCCACTCCCCACCTCTGGCAACCACCAATCTGTTCTCTGTATCTATGAACTTTTTTTTTTAGATTCCATGTGTAAGTGAGATCATACAGCATTTGTCTTTCTCTGACTTATTTCACTTAGCGTAATGTCCTCAAGGTCCATCCGTGTTATTGCAAATAGCAAGGTATTGTTCTTTTTTATGGCTGAATAATATGCCATTGTATATGCTTTGTCTTTTCATAGCATCAACCTGATCCTGCAATTGGAGTCCACCTTATGGATAGATACACATTTTATGTCTTGGAATTTTTGGAAGAGATTAATCCAGCTAGCCAAACTAATATGAATGACCTTGTAAGTATTTGCTTGATTTAATTATAGCGCATAGGTATGCTAATCTTAACGTGCTAAGTCAAGTCTGTCATTCCCTGTGCTCCTAGGATACTGTTTCATATATTGAATGGTGGCTTTTTAAACTCTTTGAATATCCCTTTACAGTAGTATCTCTCTCTTTAGTACAAGAGGCCTAAAGCTTTAGCCCAGTTGACTTGCTATTCCTTGAGGTACTTTCCTATTTTCTTCATTCATTTGCTCATGCTCTTTTCCCTACCAGAAATGCACTGTTTTTTTAGATTCACCCATTGAAATTCTGTCTATTCTTTGGGAGTCAAGTCAGATCCTGCCTCCTCCAGGAAGCTGTCCCATATTCTTACCTGTTGCAATTTACGTAAGATAAATAAAGCTTTTCAGAGCTCTATTTCTCTTTTGTGCCATTTATCATAGTCTGTCTTTTTTTTTGAACTTACTAATTGAGTGAGAGTGTTTTTCTCACTTAATGGGAAGTTCTTGGAGGAGAGGAGCCTTCTCTTACATATTTTTGTGTGCCCTACAACTTCTAGTATGGTGTTTTGATGTGGCTTGTTGAATTTAGTTCTTTTTTTCCTGGCTTTTCTGCACTGATTGTATCTTTTTATTTTATTTTTATTTTTAATTTTTTTTTTTTGTTAGCCCTGAGCTAACATCCGATGCCAATCTTCCCCTTTTTTCTTGAGGAAGATTGGCCCTGGGCCAATATCTGTGCCCATATTCCTCCCCCCTACATGGGACGCCGCCACAGCATGGCTTAACAAGCGGTGCGTTGGTGTGCGCCCAGGATCTGAACCTGCAAACCCTGGGCCGCTGCAGCGGAGCACGCACACCCAACCGCCGTGCCACCGGGCCGGCCCCCTGATTGTATCTTTTTAAATAAATCTACTTTGAAGTTGCTATCGAAAGTAGACATAATAAAAGCTTGAAATAACAATTCTAGACTGGATAATTACTGGGCATTAGTGACTTTCATTCTTTTTTCCATTAATTTATGCCTTCTTCATTCATTCACAAATGTTTCTTGAGTTTTTGCTAAGTGCCAGGCACTGGATATACCCTAGTGAAAGAGGCAGACACTGTCCCTGCCTTCGTGCAGCTCTGGAATGAAGGGGAGGCTGAGTGCATGGACTCCAGCGCTTCAGCCAAGCAGCTTTGCATGGATCTCTTTTATTATATAGAAATCTTTTAGGTAAATTTTTACTTATTAAAGAAGTTCTACTGCAAAATTCTGAAACCACTGTATAAGCTATCAAATTTGATAGCATAGAACTACTTACTACATTTTGGAGGTTATATATTTTGATGCCTGTTAAATCTCAATATGAATTTGAATATTAAAACAAAACTTGTGATATTGCTACTTTAACTATAAGAAAATTATAGTCACCTCAATTCCAGTTACTTTAATTTTAGAGTTTATTCCCATTTTTGGACTATACATTGTATATTTTATGTAATGCATGACATGCTGTCTCAAAAGTTTACAATTTGTGCACTCACACTTTAAATGTCTAGTGTATTTTTTAAGAGAATACTTCTTCCATTGAAATCATACGGGAAAGACTGAGGGAACTATTGTTTGTTTTTTTTTGCTCACAATTGCTGTTTAGTGGTTTTTTTTTTTTTTTGTGGGGGGGGAAGATCAGCCCTGAGCTAACATCCATGCCAATCCTCCTTTTTTTTTTTTTTTTGTTGACGTGGCCTCAGCATGACTGGACAAGCAGTGCATCGGTGCGCGCCCGGGATCCGAACCCCGGGCCGCCAGTATCGGAGTGCGCGCACTTAACCGCTAAGCCACGGGGCCAGCCCTCTATTTAGTTTAGTTTTTTTTTTTTTTTTTTTTAATTTTTATTTATTTATTTATTTTTTCCCCCAAAGCCCCAGTAGATAGTAGTATGTCATAGTTGCACATCCTTCTAGTTGATGTATGTGGGACGCGGCCTCAGCATGGCCGGAGAAGCCGTGAGTCAATGCGCGCCCGGGATCCGAACCCGGGCCGCCAGCAGCGGAGCGCACGCATTTAACCGCTAAGCCATGGGGCCGGCCCCCTCTATTTAGTTTTTAATAAACATTCCTCACTAATATCTCGTCTTGTCCTTCTCCCTCCATTTTTTTAATTGAATGATGATTATTTTAATCTTGTTCAGTAAGAATGATCCATTTCCTTGAAGTTAAATAATACAGTGATGTGCCATATCTCTAGATATTGTGTAATAATACCTAATTTTTGTTGGATTATGTGTATATGATAAAATTTGTTGAGTATCAGCTGTATTCAGAGTATTGTACCTTCAGGAGCAGCAAAATTAGAAGACTTGGTGCTTAGCCTCTTAAAAATGTATAGTGTCATTGGTCACAGTTGAAGACCACATTTATAGAGTATCACTTGTTATATGAAGTCTCTGATCCTTCAAGTAATGTTCTTTCCTCAGTAATGTTCATAATTCTTGCTATGTACCTTTATTATGCTTTGAATATTGCTCTGTAATTGTTCATACTTGTGATGTTCCCTGGAGGCTTTGAGCTTCTTAAATAGGAGGTATAGGGACCATGCTTTATGCATCTTACTACCCACAGAACTTAATTATAGTACCTGGTGTATTTGTAGATGCATCTACATGTAGATGTAGATGCATCTACAAATCATTTCACAGTGAAGATTTGTGAAATGAAGGAAAGGACATGACAACAATGCACATTTGTATGGTTCCTTTAAATACAGTGAGGTTAGTGATTAAAATTTTTCCTGGAAGAGGTAGATTTTCAGGTTTGAAAGAAGAGAGTATATAGCATACTCTAGAAAAGTGGAATACCTGCAGAAGCACAGCAGTTGGAATACTAGATAATCCTTGTCTTTCGTGGTGAACATATAACCCGGCTCGAGCGTAGAGATTCCTGTGCGTGAAGATTATTGAAAATTAAACTGAGTCGTTGCAGGTCATTATGTTGCTGAGGCTAAGAAAATCAGATTGATAGGATAAACATTCTTGAAGGAAGGAATGACTTCATAAAATGTGAAAGTATGTTTATTTTAGCAGCAAAGAAGATAATACTTATTCAGTGTTTCCCGAGCTCATTTGACTATGCTTTTCCTGCTTTCTTCTGCTGGTTAACTTAATGAAGCGCATCAGGTTGCTCATACAGGGATGCCTTCAATATACCTTTGTTTCAATATTCTTTGTTTATTTTGTTTTGTCTTTTACTTTGTTTCTTCAACCTTCCATCTGTTTTGTCCTTCCTGGGCAGGTGCTGTGGGCCCTGGGCCCTTACCAGCAGTCCTGTAATGGTTTTCTTTATATATCCTGTGCTTCTGCCACACTAGGTTATTAGCCTTACACGTCTCTGCAGCTGCTCCATTATTAGGAATGTTCTTATTTCCCGTCTGCAGTCTTCCTTTTCCTTAAAAAAGTAGCTTAAATCTGACTCCCTCTTTTTTCTTATCTTCAAACTATAAGAAGTTTATCCTTTTCTGAAGTAGAACCTGTCACCTTTTTTTCTACCTGGTTTTGGTTATTCATCTCTGACTAGACTTAAAGCCTTGAAGACAGGACCATGTCTTATCAATTGTTGATCCTCTGTGGAAGTATGAAGTATATGTAATAGACACTTTTTATGCTTCACTGAGTGAATGAATATGTGTCTGTCGTTGGTAATTCACTCATGTGGAATAACAGGGATAAGATTAACATAAAAATTACTGTGAGATCTGTGTAGCGATGAAGTTGCGGTTTTCAGACTGTAGTCTTTGGAGCACTAGAGTGTCTCGATGTGCCTTGGGTTTGTTTTCATCATGGATAAACTAAGAAAGTTACTTCATTTATAGAGAGGTTTACATAGGCTCACAGCAGGAGAGCAAGGGGGATATCTGGTGGGGAGGCTGTCCTTCAGCTTCCTGCGATCCGCAGTAGCTCAGCTTTCGTCTTTTTTACATATGGGGGTATATGTAATATTTTATTTGAGTTTAAAGTTTGAATGAAGAGTCATGATTACAAAATCTTTAAAAACCACTCTGGTAGATCATCCCACTAAGATGGATATAGATGAAGAAAAAAGCAATTCTCTTGTCATAGTGTTGCGTGTGGGTTCTCCTAGATTTAAGCATTCAAAATATCCTTTGAGCATATGTTTAAAAAAGTGAATGTTTTTTCCCTCCTTGGCTAGCTTCCCTATTTATCACCTGTTCTAGTGTCTGTATAGCTTTCTTAGAATATCAAGGACTGCGATAGCAATGAAACTTTAATCTTTAGAACCAGCAGCTTCTTTAGGTTAGAAGAGCTTTAAATTTAAATATACTACAGTCTACTATATTGTGTTAATTGGATTTAATAAAAGTTGTATGTATATATAGGCATGTATGTATTTATTATTGTTATATATGTTTTTTCAGTTTCAGGTATGTCCCAAAAGTCTATGTGTGTCTACTCCTGGACATCGCACTGATCTTTTTCAGAGGGATCCTAAAAATGTCCTGATAACCGATTTCTTTGGAAGTGTACGGAAAGTGGAAATTACAACAGAGACTATTAGTTTGCAACGAGATTTAGGAATCATGGAAAGCAGGTATTCATCTTAAATTATTATTTGAATAGAATATTCTAGTTTCACAGTTTGTAAATTTTTGTATAAGATAATATTAAGAGATGAAAGTTGATGTTTGTAAACAAAATTACACAATACTACCCAATCTTCCATTTATGTAAGCCCTATGCTTTTCAGATTTATGATCAAAAGATATAGATAGCAGTGGGAAGCTAAGATCATGATTAGGATTATGTTGTAGGTCCAAAAAACGTGTTTGTAGTAGTATGATTTGAGATTTGCTAAAAAGGACTAAAACTTTCCCCATAACTGGCTGTCTCAGAGCCATACCTTTCTGTCAGTGGAGGTGTGTATAGTGGTTCAGAAGACCTTAATGAAAGGGCAGGTATATGAGTGTTTCAAACATTAATCCTCTCTAATGAGTGTGTGCGCTGTCACCTATTGCAGTAGGAGGTATTAAACGATGTGACATTGAATGAAACTGGCAGCTGGGCATTTAGAGGGTAATAAAGGCCCTAGGAATCTGGCAGATGCAAGGCAGATAAACATAAAAAGGGGAAGCAAGTGCCAATGCTTCCATGTTCACAATTTCTTCGGGCTCCAGCAATCTGGTTAGTTCTCTGACTGGCGTGTATTTTGGTTCTTAGAGTCCGAGTGGTTTGTGAGCCTGGTTCGGTCATAGCTCTGACTTTTCCCTAGCGTTGTCTTCTGTTAGTCTGGAACAGTTTATCCAGGGCAGTTGTAAATTTGGAGTGACCATCCATCAACAGCTGCCACTGTTTAGGATTTCTTTGAGGGCTCTTGGTAATTCATTAAGGAAAGGAATGAGAGAGAGAGGTATAAGCCAGGTACTCCCCTCTTGGGGAGTGGATTGTAAGTGAGAAAGCAGTGAATATGCGTGCATGCACGTGTGTGTGGGGGGTGTGTGTGTGTGTGTGTGTGTCTGCGGGAGAGAGAGAGAAAGGGAGGGAGAGGGAGATTGGGAGAAATTGGTTGATTTTGGGTATGTGAATTTTAGAGATATTTATACAGTTCCGTTTGTTTTTTTCTCTGTAAACGTTTTTAAAAGCAAAACACTTTGTTAGGGTTAAATAGTGTCTCAGTTAATAGCCACTTTCTTGAAACATATAGATGATATATTATACTCGGTATTGAACTTCGTGATTAGGTAAACTAATGCTATCTACTGAAAACTCGTACTCCAGGGAGCTCTTTTGGGTTGCCAAATGGCAGCATATACATTATTCTCAATTTTGAAAATTTCAAAGGTTTATAATTGAGTTTATGAATTTTTTAGGAATAAATTTAAAAAGCTAGCACAAAATACATCTTCCATGAAGATTTAAAATTGATATTATTATTAAATATTTCCTATTCTGGATATTCGAAGTTTTGGATTTTTTCTTTTCGAATTTCCTATAGCTATTGGCTTAAAAAATATTTTCTTAAGACAACAGATGGTATCCTACAGCAATATCACTTTTATTTATTATTTAAATACTGAATTTCAAATTACCTTTGTAAAATAGCTAAACTATCTTAATACTTAGCAACTAAAATTGAAATTGAGCTACTATATGTCTTTTACCAGATTCATTTTGTAATTTCGCTTGAACTTAAGTCTATAAGATACAAGATACATCTTCTCTTAACCATCTGAACATTGTGTTAATTTCCTTTGTAGGCAAAGGCCATCTTTACTTCTTCTGTACTTACTTTCTATTCTCTCCAGTATTAAATTTGTAATAATTGTACAATAAAAAATGATTTCATGGAATTCTACAGTTTCATTATATATTGTGGAAGAATGGAATTTTGTCTCATAAATTATCTCCATGTATTAGTTTGAGAACAAAAATTGTTGCTGAAGATTATCTTAATTTATTTTTAATTGAAAAGAAAATTATTTTAAGCATCAAAGCCAGATTGTTGAATTAGAGCACCCTCTAGTGTTTATAAATAAATTTTATTTAGAATATTGCTTACAGATGGGTTCGTGATTACTGGTATATGTTATCCAATTAATTTAGGGGAATTAAGTTCCAAACATGCTCCAGGAAGTTTTACATGAATGCCTCAAATATTATCTCAGTGTGTGTAGGTGGTACTTATATGCAAATATGAAAGGCAATCAGATGTTTGTTTAGAGAAAAGTATATTTGTGAGAGATCGGATATCACAAAAAACTATTTTATTAAGGAAATTATGGGCTAGAATGTATTTTTTCAGATCTTAGGTTAAAAATATCAATATAGTCACTGTTATTAAAATTGGCAGTTATACTTTTAAAAATATTATTTTCTACATATATTAGGGAAATAGTGGAACTGATTTGTTCAGATTGTCAGTATTTCATATTTTGTGTACTAGAGTTGTACTAAACTAAAATCAGATATGATGAAGAACTTTAGTACATAAAATTGACTGAAGTAGCTATATGAAATAATTGTTTTTATGTTTCCTGAAATTTAGATATTGAGTAGGGTACAGTCATATAGTTAGTAACGACACTGTTTCTGTGTGTATCTTACTAATTGTGTTATTAATTTATTTGCAAGAACAAATGAGGTAAAATAAGGGCTGATTGCAATAAGGTTGGCTTATAGAACTTGATTCTAAACTGCTTCACCTGAGTGTGTGTACGTTGACTTTTACTAAGTATTCAGACAAACAGCCTGCCCTCCTGAAAGAGTTGGGCTTACTAGAGAATCTAGTAATAAGTCTATGTTAGCATTAATCAGATTACCAGTTTTGTGTCCTTACGATATATATAGGGAAAAGAAGCTCCAGCTTGTGAATGTAAAAATAAAGGCACATTTTAGTGTTACAAAATGTAGGAGTCTAAATTCTGTAGGCATTGGCCAAGAAAAAAGGGAATCCAGGACAATATGAACTGTAAACCCTGAACTTTTATCCTGGTTGGTTAGACGAAAACTTACCTAGTCTGACTTTTGCTTTAGGCTCTAAATTTAGGCACTTGATTCTATTTATGAATGTTTTGTTGTTGTAGTTTTATTCTGTTATACTAGAATTTCTTTCTCTCTTTAGGCAGTCTTGAGCAATTGAAAATTTTTGAGTCTAGCAGGAAATTTGAGACTGGACTCTTTTCTTACGGATTTCGTACAGACCTCCAACAGAGGGGTGAATATGGCCTCATCGAGGTCAGCCTATTTTTTTTTTTGTGAGGAAGATCAGCCCTGAGCTAACATCCATGCTAATCCTCCTCTTTTTGCTGAGGAAGACCGGCTCTGAGCTAACATCTATTGCCAATCCTCCTCCTTTTTTTCCCTTTTTCTCCCCAAAGCCCCAGTAGATAGTTGTACGTCATAGTTGCACATCCTTCTAGTTGCTGTATGTGGGACGCGGCCTCAGCGTGGCCGGAGAAGCGGTGCGTCGGCGCGGGCCCGAGATCTGAACCCGGGCCGCCAGTAGTGGAGCACGCGCACCTAACCGCTAAGCCACGGGCCAGCCCAAGGTCAGCCTATGTTTTGAACGCCAGAGTAGGACTCTTTCAAGGGCTTCATAAGGAGGTCCCCACCCACGCATGAGGTCAAAGATCAGACGGTTGCTGCCACAGTCATCGTATTTTGAGCCCTGTCTATATGCTTCATGCTTTATATAATTAGCTAGGACTTTAATAGAATCCAACATGAGCTGGCATTATTTTCCTAAGGACATTTGTTATAAAGATATTCTGTGTTTTGTGGAACCCTAGGGCAGACCCCAGTAAGGGACCGGAATCAGGAACCAGATAGCAATCAGAAATGTGGGCAGCACTCTCTCCATCTCCCTGTTGTTTTAGTCTCTTCTTTCTCTGCTGCTCTGGCAGCGGAGGGATAGAATGTGTGCACACCACTGTCCTGGAGGTTTGTCTCTTGTTTGTGATAAAGCCCAGATAGAGAAGGAGCTTGCTCATTCCCCATTCGAAGTTCCCCGGACGGCTTTGTGATTAGCCCAGCTTGGGTCAGATGTCCACCTCTGGTCGAGCTGGGCAATAGTGGGGTCATATAACACAAAATCATGCCGCTGGGGGTTGCACCCCATGTTAATAAGATGAACCCCCAAAAAGGGCTCAGGAGCTAGGCAGATACCCTGAAGGGTATTTATATTAATTTTATTTAGTTCGTATGATAACTTTATGAGACAGGTGTAATTTCCTCATTTAAAAGATGAGTAAACTGAGGCTGAGAAAGGTTAAGAAACCTGCCGAAAGTCATACATCTAGCAAATGGTAGAGCAAGATATGAATCTAGGAATGCCTCATACTTCTAAAAAATACCTGTTCCTATTTTATTCTTTTATAATTTACCCTGAGTTACTTGGCTTGCTCTCCTTTAACAGGGTATGAAATATAAATGGTAGCTCAGTGAATTGTCTGAAAGCAACTGCTCATGTAGCCACCAGAAAAAGAAGTAGATCAGTGCTGGTACCCAGGGAGCTCCCCCAACCCTGTGGCCCTTCCCAATTGCAACCCGCTCACTCCCCTTCAAAGTTAACCACTATCCTAACTGTACGCAATTTACTTTCTTGCTCTTCATTTTAGTTATATCACCTAAGCGTGTATCTCTCAACATTATGTTTTGATTCTTTTGCTAATATTATGTTTTTGGAATTCATTTGTGTTGTTGTGTGCAACTGCAGTTTGTTCAATTTTTTTGAGTTTTTAAAAATTGAGGTATAATTTACTTACAGTAAAATCACCCTTTTTAGTACACGGTTCTGAGTTTTGACAAATGCATACATTTGGATAATCACTATGCCGCTTCATCACCAAAAGAAATTTCCTTATGCCCCTTTTTATCCAATTCCTCCCCCACATCCCTGGAAACCACTAATCTGTTTTCTGTCCCCATGGTTTTGCCTCTTCCAGAATGTCATGTAGATGGAATCATACATTCTCTACCCTTTTGAGTCTGACTTCTTTTACTGGCATAACACATTTCAGATTCATCCCTGTTGTCACATGTATCAGTAGTTTGACTGATACAGCAATAAATTTTCAGCAATAAAAAGGAACAAACTACTGATACATGAGATACAGTTTATCCATTCACCAGTTGAAGGACATTTGTTTTTGCCCCCAGTTTTTGGCAATGATCCATAAAGCCACTATAAACATTTGCATACAAACGTAAGTTTTCATTTCACTTGAGTAAATACCTAAGAGTAGGTTTGCTGAGTCATATGGAAGTGCATGTTTAACTTTATAAGAAACTTCCAAATTATTTTCCATAGTCACTATACCATTTTCATTCCCGCAAATAGTTATTCCACATCCTTAATTACACTTGGTCTTGTCTTTTTAGTTTTAGCTGTTTTAGTAGGTGTGTAGTGATATCTCATTATGATTTCAATTTGCACATCCCTGATGACTGAGGATGTCGAGCATCATTTCATGTGATTATTGATCATTCATACCTGTTTCATGATGTGTCTATTCAAGTCTTTTGCTCAGTTTTAAAAAACTGGGTTGTTTGTTTTCTTACTAAATTGTAAGATTTCTTTATATATTCTGGATACAAGTTCTTTGTTAGATATACGTATTATAAATATATTTTCTTAGTCTTTGGATTGCCTTTCATTTTCTTAATGTCTTTTTAAGAGCAGGAGATTTAATATTGATAAAGTTCATTTATCAATTTTTTCTTTATGCTTAATGCCCTTTGTGCAAGGATTCTTAACCTAACTCAAGGTCACAAGGACTTTCTTTTATTTTGTTCTAGAAGTTTTATAGCTTTAGCATTTATGTTTAGGTCTATGATTTACTTTGAATTAATTTTTGAGTGTAGCATTAGGTAGGGATTGGGGTTCATTTTTTTCCATAAGGATATCTAGTTATTCCAGCACCGTGTATTGAAAAGATTGAATTCATTATTGAATTGTGTTGGTGCCTTTGTCAAAAATCATGTGACTATATATGTATGGGTCTATTTCTGGACTCCATTCTGTTGCGTTGAACTATATGTCCGTTTATACCAGTATTAGACTATCTTGATTATTTTAGCTTTATAGTAAGTTTTGAAATCAGGTTGTGTAAGTCCTACAGATCAGTTTTTCTTTTTTAAGGTTCTTTTGACTGTTCTAGATCCTTTGTGTTTCCGAATAAATGTTAGAATCACTTCGTCAATTTCTGAAAAAAACCTGCTGGGAGTTTGATTGGGATTGGATTGACTCTGTATATTTGAGGAGTGTGGACACCTTAACCATATTGAGTCCTCTGATCCGTGAACATATCTCTACATTTATTTAGATCTTATAATTTCTCTCTGCATTGTTTTATAGTTTTCAGTATAGATATCTTCCACACTTTTCATTAAATTTCCCAAATATTTTTATTTTGTTGCTATTTTAAGTAATATTTAAAAAATTTATTTTCCATTTGTTGCTCAAATACAGAAGTACAATTAATTTTTATATTGACTGTATTCTGGGATCTTATTGAATCTGGTGTTGATCAACTCAATCCCAGTCAAAATCCCAGCAGGCTTTTGTTGTAGAGGTTGACAAACTGATTCTAAAATTTGTATGGAAATGTAAAGGACGTATTATAGTATTCATGATATCATTGAACATTTGAATTCATCTCTATTCATTGTGTTTACTAGGAAATTAAATCAAAATTTAAATATACCTATTCAGTAGAAACATCTGTTTTGGAGTTGGGCAAAATAGATTGTGAGGAATATGAAACTTTGTGATCAAACTATTCACTGAAAATTGCTCACAGTAAATTAATGTGATTATGAAACTTTATGAATGAAAGATTCACCAAAATGGCTCACACAATAGTTGACAGGATTTCTTCCCTACTTTCTACATACTACTGTATATTTCAAAGTGATTACCTTATTCATCAATATAATTCTGTATTATCTTAAGCATCCTATTTGGCCATTTATTTTATATTGTTGTTTATAAATGTTAGTCATTTCAGTTATTCAGAAGCTCATTAAAGTGGAATTTCAGAGCATGAAGTAGGTGTGATTGTTTTATTTATAATGATACCAAAACTGATAATTAAATCACCATTTTGTCATTTTGTATACACATAAATTATTGTTATAGTTTCAAAATAATGTATTGATTATTTCATGGGCAGATTTTTTTTAAGCAGTTTATTTCACTACTTACAATTAACAGAAGCATCCATTGGGTTGGTTTATGACTTTTAAGAAATCAGTGTATATAAATAGTGTAGCAGAATATAGTGCTATTTCCCTTTGTATAAATAAAACATCTCTGAATATAAATTAGTAAATACTATGTTTACTAGGGATAGTAATTTCCAACTAGTGTTTATTAATATTTAAAACTGTATCAAAGCAGTTAATTTTAATTTAAACGCTAAACATATAGAACTTAAAATTTGTAAATTGTGAAAAACCTAAAAATGATATAGTATTATTTATAAAATAAAACATTGAAACTTAATCTGCTGGGATGTTTAGGGAATAAAGTTCTGAATTATATGGAGAGTAGATTGTGGGACCTTGAAGGTTTAACTCTTTGATTCTAGATTCTTTGACTTTCTTGGTCTCCTTACTAATTGTAATGTTGTTGCTGTACTCCACTAAATTAAGTTTTAATGTCCTAAATGAGTTAAATCAACTTAATGTTTATTATCCGGCATTATAGAGGATATTACAGCATAATAATCAAAGGCAAGGTCATTGGAATCAGTCAGCTCCTGAATTCAGAGCCTCTGCTGTTTATTAGCTGTGCACTTTGGGCAAACCATTTGACTTCTTTGATTCTCAGTTTCCTCATCTGTAAAATGGGAATAATAACTCCACTTCATAAGATTATTAAGAGAATTAATTTTCATTTTGCTTGTAAAGTTCTTAGTTCTGTGCTCAAATATAGTAAAGTGCTCAATAATGAGTGTTCAACATTACTGAGAGAATATATCACATGTACTGATAAAAATTATGGCTAGAATTCTATTTTTAGTATATTTTTGGCCATTTGCAAAAATTATCTATTCTGCTTTTATTAATCTAGTACTAGAAAGTAATTTCATATCTGGAGGTTTCTCATTTGGAGAAGTACTATAAAGAATTGGGAAATTGTGTTTTACCAGAAGATGGCAGTAGAATTACATATTTGTACATATGGAACAATTATATTTTTTAATACTAAAGATTGAGGTAGGTTCTACCTTCAAATAATCATGCTATTTGTTTCTTCAGATTACTGACAGGAGAAAAAGACTTTTGATATTGAATTGTCAGTTTAAAAAAGGATAGTAAACGTTTCTCTCTATATGTAGTTGTCTTGTTGTAATAAACCTAATAATATGGAATTTTTGTTATAAAATAGGTAAATCTTCAGGATTTTTTTGAATTGTTATTCTTCTGGCATATTTTTAGAAATTAGTTTGCATATTAATAAATACTTAATCAAGAAATTGAAGGATCAAAAACTTAAGATGTGTGGGGGCTGGCCTGGTGGTGTCATGGTTAAGTTCACGAGCTCTGCTTCTATGGCTCAGGGTTTGCAGGTTTGGATCCTGGGTGTGGACCTATGCACTGCCTATCAACCCATGCTGTGACAGGTGTCCCACATAAAAAGTAGAGGAAGGTGAGCACGAATGTTAGCTCAGGGCCAATCTTCCTCAGCAAAAAGAGGAGGATTGGCAACAGATGTTAGCTCAGGGCTAATCTTCCTCACCAAAAAAAAAAAAAATAAATAAATAAAAAAATAAATAAAAAAAAACCCCAAAACCTAAGATGTGTGTATGAAGATTATTTGTGATTAATTAGTAATAAAGATAAACCAGTTTTTATTTATAATTTATCAGTGGGGAAAACTGGATTCAATTTTTAAAATATTGATTTATATCTAACGCTTTAGGATTGTAGCTGTTAGGTAAAGCAAGAGGAAGAAGACATTTATATTAATAATGTAAATTTGTAAGCCCATTTCAGAAATTGCCATTTTTATTGAAGCCATGTTATGCCTTGTTACTTGGTTTTGAAGGATTCTACAGGTGAGGTATTGCCAACCTGTCCCTCCTAGTGCCAGAAGGAACCTTTACAGCAGTCTGATATAGTAGAAAGAGTATGGAGGTGAAGGGACTTGCATTCAAATTTTGCTTAGTTCCTTGCTTTATGTCTTCAGGCACATCATTTAATCTCTCTGAAACTCAGATATTTTATCTATAAAAGGGTAATCTACTCTCTCCCTTCAGAGTTATTGTGAGGATTGGGGATAATGTATATAAAATGAACATACTTTGTCAATGCCTTTTTAAGAGCGTGCCGTGTAAAACTCATCGCAGCCGTACTGATGTCTCTCCTCCAATGCAAAACATACAGTGAGAGTGTTACCCTCTTTGTTTGGTGTAATATAGCTTTATTTATATAGCTTGATTTGCATTTTTATCAGGCATGCCACATAGTGCCCATTCTGACAGGAATTATTGTTAGCCTGGCCTTCTCATATTTACCCATGTAGTTGATTTTTTAAAAACTCTATTTCTATTTATGCTTACTTCATTGTGTTTTATCTTATCAATAATTATCTTATAAGTATTAGTTCATTATTGTAGCCTATCAGTCTTTTAGAATACTCATTCTGATATCATAATATTAGCATTAAACTATGTGTAGGTTTTATTGTGGGGTGAGGGGGAATGAACCTGGTAAGGGACAGGGCCGTGAGGTCTTTGCTAGCAATATCCTTCATGGTAGATATTAATTTTGGGGCACTGCTGTTAGATTTGTTAGAATACTATGATTTTCTCTGGGGTAATCAATAATTTGAAATTTCATGATAAATTTTTTTTAATAAAGACAAACTGTACTTAAAAACTGCAAGTAAAGTCATTTATGTGTTTTCATTAAATTGATATAGTAAATATTATTTAAAGTATATTTTTCTATGAAAGTAATAGATAAATTCCTACAAGGTGGCAGGTAATTAAAAATGCTTATTTCAAAATTAATTTTCTCATAAAAATAAAGAAAACGCAGGAGACTGAAAAAAATCGTTTACTTTTGGCCATGACCTGGTAATATATATAGTAATTAAATATTTATATGAGAAAAAGAACATATTATGTTTCTTCATGAGACAAACATTTATTGACAGTTTTCATTTGAGCTACCGATGACATTAATCTATCCAACATTGACTAATTCTATTATGCTCCATCTTTCTCTGTTTGTAATTCAAGTATACAAAGTTCTTGTCATACTCAGTGGTATTCCAGACTTCGCACTTTCTTTAATTTGATGACATTGTCGCATATTATTCTGAAAGTACTTTCACTAAGGGAAGCATGCAGCTAATATTGTTATGGGATGTCTTTTTTTCAGTGAGATTGATCAACTTTATATTAACTTCAGTATTAAGAGCCTTTCTTTGTTCTTTGTCTGATGGGCTCAGCCTAATGTTAGTTAATATTTTTCAGTATGGTTT
Source organism: Diceros bicornis minor (assembly GCF_020826845.1). NCBI lineage: Eukaryota > Metazoa > Chordata > Mammalia > Perissodactyla > Rhinocerotidae > Diceros > Diceros bicornis. Next base: position 14,614,957 of record NC_080743.1, on the reverse strand, counting down.
CTCAAAAGTGAAAAACAAATGAAAATTAATGATATACAGGAGTTCCAAGGATATGATCTCAGAATACCTGAATTTGTCCGTGATAACTAAGTGTAGATGCTGGCTGAGAATTACTTTGCATCGCACTGTGAGTAGTTATGGACCTAGTTTAATTGGTCTGAACAACATTGCCAGTCAGAGATTCAGACACTTGGTAAGCAATTTAAATTGAGTTATATTAAAATTAGTATATCTAATTTTAAAATGTTTATTTCTTTATACCAAATATATGTATATTATGAGTATGTGTATTAAGAGATGGAATAGGAACATAGTGTTTTAGATTTCTACCTATCTACTTCTAGGTGACTTAAGGATTGCATGCTTTAGGACATTCTTTTGCACTTTTGCCTTAAGGTACTGAGACAGGTAATAACGAGCTAAATTATGAGTACAGGCAATCGCTGGCTTAGAGAGTCCACCCTTAGTTTCTATGGCTTGCCATAGATGGAGTTGTAACTGCTCTAATTGCTTTGCATAAACATGGTCTGTACATTTAAAATCTTGTATCTAATGACAGAAAAAGCTCTAAGTTACACTTTAAAAAATAACTGATAGTCATAAGGATTTCTCTTTAGTATGCCAAAACACTGTAATGTATATCTTCTAAATCACAGAAACTGATTCAAATTTATTTTGTATGGTTTTAGTGTTAAGGGTGATTTTTTTTCTTTCTAATTTGAAAATTAGGCACAGTAAAACCTTGAGTATCCAGAAATTAGGTAACTTCTAGTAATAACAAGTACTTGAAAGTTGCAAGTGAGTTGGCTCTGAATATGAGAAATCCCATTTTTACCTTAGATGTAAAAACACAACTTGACTTTAGTGGCCTTTGGCATCCATAGTTTGAAATTTCATCACAGGGAAATATTTCTCAATAAAAGAATACCCTGTAATATTCAGAATTAGAAAGAACAATTCACTTTTTCTAGAATAAGAAATGAATATAAATGATTTATTAGAGAGGTGGTTTGAAGTTAATAATAAAGAACAATTGACTTCACTTTCAGAATTGTTGCTGACTAGATTTTTCTGAAAAACTCTTCTGTTGTAAAATACTTAGATGCTCTATAAACTACAAAAAAAGTACTTTTAAATACAGAGCTGAGCTACCAAGAAAGTAGTTGTGTGGAGACAAACAACATTGATGAATGGCATTTCTGGTTTTTTCCAGATTGAACTAGAACTGGTGGCACCCCTTTATTCAGTGGAAGGGGCTGCAGAAGTTCAACTTCCCATGTTTCTAGACAGTCACAGCTAATGTTCCAAACATGCAGCTTCCTTAAGGAGTTGGAGACAAGCTCAGACTCTTAGTTTCCCTTTGTAAGGCCTGCTTAGACTTACTATGAAGAGAGTATCAGTGGGTGGGAGCCCTCTCCTAGAGCCACCCCATGATGTGTCCAGATGTACCTTAATCCCAACGTCCTTTACAGGGGTCCATGTGCTTTATCCTGCTGCAGGCCCTTTAATCTGTGAGGCAGAAAGTATTTGTAAGAGCCCGTTGCTGAACAGTGGCTCTCAATAGGAAGCCCTGCTTTCCTCAATAATAGGGAAATCTCTGGGGGAAAACATATAAGGAGCTAAAATCCATGTGGTAAGTAACCATGGAAGGCAAGGTTCCCTAAGTGATAATTACTGATATAGAAATCTAGAGTTTAAGGCTTTGTGTGAGGGTCAGGACAAAAGGCTGCGGGCCTATTTGTGTATAGTTGGGCTTAAGAAAATGACTGCCTGCTTAAAATTGGTTACCCAGCTAAACTGTCATTAAAGAATGAACAAAAAAATGACATTTTCAATCATACAAAAGCTGAGAGTATTTTGAATCAATACACCCTTACTTATACGACATCTAAAGGGATGCACTTCTTGAAGAAGGCAAAGGAGCCGGAAGAGAGGTCTGAGTGCAAGGAAGAATGCTGAGCTCATAAATTAGTACAAATGTGAGTAAATTTAAGCAAAAACTGAGTATCTTTTATAATTATGATGATAATAGTGACATGGTAATTGTTTGGGGGAGTAAGATAAATCAAAGTATTTAATATGTATTTAGTATTTAATATTATTAAATAATGTATTTAATAATAATATTATGTAAGAAGGAGAGGAAGTGATTGGTTTTAAAGTATTCTGAGGTTTGTTTTTTTTTTTTTCGTGAGGAAGATTTGCTCTGAGCTAACATCTGTTGCCAATCTTCCTCTTTTTTTTTTTTTTTTTTTTTTTTTTTTTTTTTGTGAGGAGATCAGCCCTGAGCTAACATCCGCCAATCCTCCTCTTTTTTCGCTGAGGAAGACGGCCCTGGGCTAACATCGGTGCCCATCTTCCTCCACTTTATATGGGACGCCGCCACAGCATGGCTTGACAAGCAGTGCGTCGGTGCGCGCCCGGGATCCGAACCAGCGAACCCCGGGCCGCCGCAGCGGAGCGCGGGCACTTAACCGCTTGCGCCACCGGGCCGGCCCCTCTTCCTCTTTTTTTGCTTGAGGAAGATTAGCCCTGAGGCAGCATCTGTGCCAGTCTTTCTCTATTTCGTATGTGGGTCACTGCCACAGCGTGGCCTGATGAGCAGTATAGGTCCATGCCCGGGACCTGAACCCGTGAACCCAGGCTGCCAAAGTGGAGTGTGCCAGACTCAACCACTATGCCATGGGGCTGGCCCCATCTGAGGTTTTTTTTTGAATGGGGGGAAAAGAGTAGTAAATTTCAATAGCTTTAGACTGTAAAGTAAGTGTGCATTTTACGTTTTGAGAATGACCACTAAAAGAATAGAAATAGAAGAAATACGATAAAAACAGTACAGAAGAAAAGATGGGCTTAAAAAAGTCAATGAGGAGGTAGCAAAGGAATGAAAGTGAAACATAGAAAGAGCAGGAATAATAGAAATTACAAAGCAAGAAGACAGAAATAATTATAATTATGTTGCTTATAACAATAAATTTAAATAAATTAATCTTAGTTTAAAACAGAGATCATCACATTAGGATAAAAAGAAATCTAACTACAGCTACAGACAGAAAACGTAATGATATTAAATAGCTGAAAATAAAAGGATTACTAGGCAACTGCTAACCAAAAGAAAGCTTATGTATGTAGTTATATTAATATTGGACAAAATAGACTTCGGAAAGGGCATTAGCAAGGGTAAAGAGGGCAACTAATGGTAAAAGGTTTAACTCAGCAGGAAGATAAAAGCATGTTAAACTTTTGATTATCTAATAACATAGCCACCATATATTTTTTAAAAATTTACATACTTGAAGAGGTTGATAAATTCACCATTATAGTGGAAGATTTCAATATCACATTATCAGAAATTGATAAAATATTCCTCTAGATGTTTTGAAATTGAAGATATGAGCAACATGATTAACAGACTTGACCTGATAGATTCAACAATTAGAAAATAAGCATTCTTCTCAAGCTCAAAGGTAATACTTTTAAAAATTGACTCATAATTGGCCAAAAAAGCATATCTTAACAACTATAAAGGTTTGGAATCTTATGGAACATTTTTTTCTGATCACAATATAATTGTTAGAATCAATAGCAAAAAAGAATTGTTTAAAATATATATGTATGGAAATTTAAAAACACACTTTGAGTAATTCTTGGAATAAAAAAATATCAGTGGAAAATTTAAAAATACTTAGAACTGAGTGATAATGAAAACTTTAAATATCAAAAGTAGTAGGATACAGTTTCTGATTATGGAAAGATGAAATAATTTGTAACAGACTTGTCATCCTACCAAGAACAGCTAGAAAAGCCAGACAAAAATCATATTTTTAAAGACATTAGAGAAGTGTAAAAGCAATGAGGACTGAGAAGCTAAAAATCCAAATTTGAGAAAACTTTTCAGAGATGAGCTCAAAATCTGTAGCCACTTTTCTGCCGGGTTAATTCACTGATTCTAAGAGTAGGTCAAAAGTCGAGAATCTGGGTTAGGTCCAGGCAGTGGGTCATTGCTTATAGATAGAGAAACTGGCAAAATTTTTAGTGATTGTGTGAAGCTAGAGTGACAGTTGTCACTCAATCACAAAACCAGTTTCCCTTTCAAGATATTTGCCTCAATCACATGACCAGTTTCCTTTTAAAAATATTTGCCCAATTTTGAACCTAAGGGAAAGCTATCTGTTAAGCAGAAAACCTCTGAAAACCGGAGCTGAATTTACTAATCTTGAATTCTGAGGAGATGAAGATCTGCAGGATGGGAGTCCCTGGAGAACACACCAGGTGAGACCTGACAGTCCTGGAGATGGTGGTGAACTGACACTGACAATTTCCAGCTAATTTTCCCTTTGAATCTATGTACTGATTTCTGGGCGCAGCAAGAGTAGAGATTAGCCAACTGTGGCCCATGGGCCATATCTGGCCTGCTGCCTGTTTATGTAAATAAAGTTTTATTGTAAAACAACCACATTCATTCATTCATTTACGTATTGTCCATGGCTGCTTTCGGGCTATAATAGAGTTGAGTAGTTGTGAAGGAGACGTTATGGCCAGAGAGCCTAAAATAGTTACTCTCTGGCCCTTTACAGAAAAAAGTTTTTCACCTCTATGCTAGAGGAGTCTGGGTTTGGCCTCTGATGAAGGGTCACTAATGGGGACAGCGTGACCAGTACAGCTTTTGGCAGTTCAGTGGGGCTGGAATGCCGAATTCTGAAGCTGCACAGGACAACAGGACAAAAAATCTAAGGCAGAAATCTTTGAAAAGCACAGTGGAATTTCTGTAATATCTCTGTGTTGAGGGGACAAAGACCTGCCAGGTTTCAATTTAAAACCTTCAAAGGCCTCACCCTAAGAATAGGGGCAAATTAGAGGTAGAATGAGTCTTATCAAAATTGTAAGTCAGTTCTAATTCAACTCAGTTGCTGATTGAGTGAAAGTGATCAGACTACCACTCTGTAACTGCCAGCAGAGGCAAGTGTGGATCTTCTCAGATGGAAAATAGCATTGTTGGTGGCTTTTTTTTGTATTATAAATATGCCGTGTCCTATAAACAATCAATCAAAAATTATTAGGCACGTAATAGGGAGGGCACTATGACCATACACTAAGAGCAAAACAGAAAACAAAAGAGAATATAGAAGCAGACCTAGAAGTGATCCAGAACTTGGAGTTAGTACATAAGAACCTTAAAGTAACTATGTTTAGTATGTTCAAGAAAATAGGAAAAAAATTCTTGAAAACAGATGAAAAGATAGGGAATTGACCAGAGAATATGAATATATCTAAAACAATGAAATGAACATTCTAAAATTGAAAAATTTAGTTTCTGAACTGAAGAACTCAATGAATGGTTTAACATCAAATTGGATACATCAGAAAACAAGATTAGTGTACTTGAAAACAATTCAATAGAAAATATGCAAACTGAAGCACAGAAAGAAAAAATGAAAGAGTAAGAGACGTATTAGGTTCAGTCAAATGGTGTAATGTGTGTAAATAGTGTCTTAAACTAGAGGACAGATTGAAAACAGAGAATCAGCAATATTTAAAGAGAGAATGAACAAAACTAATGAAACACATCAAACCACAGATTCAGCTAACTCTATTAACCCGAAGCAGGAGTGGGATTTTCTTTCCCAAAGGAAACCACAACTTGGCACATTATAGTCAAAATGCTGAAAAATCATAGCCAAAGAGAAGAATCTTAAAATCTCACCAGAGAAGAAAAGGCACATTACCTTTAGTACTGATGTAAACAGTGGGAGTCATAAAACAATAGAATGACATGTTTAAAGTGCTGAAAGGAAGAAAACTTCTAACCTATAATTCTATACAGCAAAAATATATTCCAAAAAATGAAGGTGAAATAAAGATATTTTCAGACAAACAAAAACAGAATTTGTTGCCAGTGCACCTGAACTAAAATAAAAACTAAATGGAGTTCTTCAGCCAGAAATAAAATGATCCCAAAGGGAAACACAAAAATTCAGTGAGGAATGAACAGACCCAGAATAGGTAAATATATCATTTAAGATAATTGAATATTGATGGGACAATAAGTAAATAAAAATGATCTCCTGTTAGGTTAAAAAATATTTGTAGAATTAAAATATCTGACAACAGTAAGGCAAAAGGCAGAGGGATAAATGGAATTGAAGTGTTGTAAAATACTATTCTTGTTGGAGAAATGGTAAATGTGATCAGTTTGATTAGACTACAGGTCAAAGTTGGGTTCTAATGTCCAAGGTAACCACTATAATAATGGTAAATGTTATGTATAACTACCATGTTAATAAAGGAAGAAAAGGATTAATAAACTATTTGGTTAATTCAAAAGAAGAAAGAAAAAGGAACATCAAATAGGTAGGAAATAGAAAATAGATAATAGTTGTAAATCCAGCTATATCAGTTATTAAATTAATGTAATTGGACCAAATGCCCTGTTTGAGAGTAAGGTGATCATACTAAATTAAAAACAGAACCCCAAAATGTGCTGTTTATATGAGACGTCTTCGGTATAAGGGCACAAAAATCACTTGGAATGTGGCTAAAGTAATACTTAGAGGGGATTTAGGAAAAAAAATAAGTAAAAGCAATAAAGCCTCCAAGGAAAAGAATATTTGCTTTTTTTTTTTTTTCAATTGTTAAAAATGTGTACCCTCTCCCAAGAAACTACAAACAAATGGGAGGCTTAGATGGTTTTCATCTGTGACATTTACCAAACACACGTGTGGGGCTGACATATACAAACAGAATAAAAAAAGAAAGCATGTTACCTAACTCGTTTGATGGAACTAGTTAATTTTGAAATCAAAACCAGACAAGGAGAGTGTCAAAAGAATATAGAGCCAACCTCACTTATGATCACAGATGTACAAATCTTAAATAAACTTGAATCCAGTAATTTATGATTAAAATACTCATGACCAAATAGAAGTTATCTTAAAATTGCAAGAATGATTTAGGATTACAAAATATATTAATGTATTTTGTTATATCATTATATTAAATATGAAATATTTTGTAATTGTTTTGGTAGATGCAGAGAAGGCATTTGATTAAAATTCATCAATCATTAATGTTGGAAAGGGAACATGGCTTAGCAAACTGGAAATAAAAGGGAGCTGCCTTGACTTAATAAAGGCTATGTGTCTAAAGCCAGCAGCAAACATTATACTTTAGAGTGAATCTTTAGAAGCATCTCAATGAAAGTCAGACAAGATGAGGATGCATGCCATAATTCCATCTATTCATCATTGCACAAGAAGTCCCAAATAATGCAAGAAGACAAAGGAAAGAATAGGAGGTCTAAGAATCAGGAAGAGGTACACTTTCTGTGAGTTTACAGACCAGTGCAGCCATGCATTGCTTGGTTTTCTGGGTTTTTGTTATATCTGTTTTACTGTGTTTCTTGGGAGGTATTCTTTTTTAACTGGTATGTGCATTTTTATGCCACACTGCAAGCTGGCAGTAAATAAGATGCATTTCAACTCGGTCTACAAATTAATATAACCTTAGTTCTCTTGGGAGTTAACTTCCTGTTCTCTATCTCAAATTATGTCTCTTTCCCCCAGTTCTTCATTTTCCTTGTGCTTCTTCAAAGTAGGTTATAGCCAAGGTTATGTTTTAATATTTTCTCTCACAAGTTTTTAGTTTGATAATTAGAAGAATGGTGATGCTGCGAGTTTGGGAGGTGGATCTCATTTCAAGGAAGATGATGCATTAGACTGTTGTCTCATTGCTATTTAACCTATCTTCACAAAAATGATCTTTAGTGACTCTTGGGACCTTTCTGGAGTTGTAATAGCATTTTGTGTTTGTCTCTATTGACCAATAAATTTGAGTTCTTTTCTCCCTTAGAATATCTTTAAACTTTCAGGAATGTCATGGGCCTCCAGGTTTGTCAAGTATAACTTGCACGGCAATATGTATTGTCAATGATATGAATGCTCGGGCATTTTTTAAAATGAAGTTTAGGAGTGGAAATTTTTCTATCCTTTCTTTTTTTCCAACAAGATTGGATAAAGAAATTAATTTTGTTTCTCTATATACTATTAATTTCAAGTAATTCTTCTGAGCTATCATGTTCAAGAGGTTACACTAACTTTGGCTAGCTTCCTGTTTTTGATATGTTTAGAGAATTTTTTTATGATTTTGGATTACCTTAAAATGATGTAATTGAATTATTTATTGATCTTCTTAATTTTTAGTTTGTATTTGGAATAGCACAACATCTTTGCTTTTCTGTTCTTTTTGTTGGGTATATTTCTAGTATTTGAGAAGATGCTTTGGCCTTCTGCCCACAGTAAGCTATGTCATTTTATACATAAATAATCTAATGTCAATATGGCAGTATAGAATAAAAACTTCACCTGTTTCTGAATCAGAGATGGCCTTATATGTGGGCACAGTAGGTAATTTTACAATGTTATTTCAGGAGTGCTTGGATAGCGCAAAAGAGAAAGATTTTTGAGAGCGCTGGGCATCTATGAAAGGGTAAAAGAACACCAAAGAGATGAAGGTTGGTAAAGCCTAACTTCCTAGGTTTCAGAATTTTGCCAGCAGCATTTTATTACTTATGCAGAGGATTTGGACAATATTTTAATTGCATTTTGATTTGAGATGGTAGCATCACTGTATTGGATCCAGAATCCTTTCTTAGTGTAAACAAATTCTATTTACTATTGTTTTCTACAAAAACAGTTTAAAAAAATAGTAAAGTAAAAAAAGAAATACATAGCTTTTTCCGTGCGGCAATTACTCCCTTGTTAAGTTATTTAAGTAGATCCTCTCAATGAAGGATCTTGGAAAGAGATAATAAAAAAGTATATCCTTTTAGAAGGGACTCAAAATGTTAAATAAAGGAATAATGGATGGCTTTAAGAAAGAGAACTTTACTATTTTGCAAAAGAAATTTCCAGGTTCCCTTAGGATGACAGCCACATATAAATTGAAATTAACATTGTAGTTTTCTCAGTTTCTGAATTATACTATAAGCATGACTACCTGATCAGAGCCCTGGCTACTGAGGACTTGAGAGATGGGGCTTAGAAAGTGTGGATGGTCTTAGGTGACAATCTTGGGAAAGTACTAATTCTGAGAGAATGGAAGATACCTTGCAAGGAGGGAGGGAGTGTCCCTTGGAGGCTTGGTGGTGAAGAGAAAGAAAGGAGCAGCTAAAGATAAAGGTCTAAAGGAAATAAATGAAAAAAAAAAAAAAAACTGTTTCCACCACCACCACAAAAAGTACCATTTATTGAAGAAACTACACTTCAGTCTAGCCACAGAGGAGGGTGCTCTTGAACTGAAAACCCAATAAGCCAACTTATCTCCCTTCTTCCCCCATCACAAGATAACTTGCTGTTGCTGATCCTGAAACAAACCAGTACAAGTAATCTTCAACAGGAAAAAAAGCCAGCATCTGTACAAAGTTGCTATAAGAAAACAGAAAATTAAAATCGACTCTTTTCAACTCACAGAGAGAGAGAGAGAGAGAAAGAGAGGTGGGAGAGAGAGTAAAAGGAAAAATAAAAAGAAAGAAAAATCACAAAACAGGAAAACTGAAACACAACACTCAAGCATAAATAACCTATATTAAACAAGCAATTGCATTATGAAAGGACACCATGAATCAGACACTCCAAAACTCACAATTGCAGTGGACAAACAAAAGGAAGATGTATGAAACAGCAGCTGACTGAACTCTGGAAAGAAAGTGACGGAAAAAGACAAAAATCATTTCAGAAATGAAAACTTAATTACATGGTACCAAGGAAGATAGATACTGCCAAAAGTTCCATAAGATACATAAAGAATAGAAATGAAAGAGTCAAGAAAATGAAACTGAAATAAGAGAGATAAAAGGATCAGAGAGAAAGTGATAGAGAAAATCCAATATATTTTGTTCAAGAACTTGAACTAGAAAAACAAATGGAAAATGAACAGAAATATTTAAAATTATGATTAAAAAAACTTTTCTGAAATACAAAGAGATCTGAATTTCCATATTAAAAGGACTCCTTTGTTCCTGGGAGAATTGATCTAGAACAACTGACTCTTAGCTATATCCTATATCCTGGTATTAAACCTTAAAATAAAAGGAAAAAAAGACCACTTGAGCCTGCAAGCCAAAAAATAATAATTAAAAAATTTAAAATAAATTAAAAATGAAAATAATTAAACTGGAAATAAAACCAGCTTGACATCACACAGCAACATATAAAGCAAGAAAATGATGGACAAACATTTTTAAGAAATTCCAAATGAGTAATAATTTTAATTTATTGTAAAACACTGAATAAGTAAAAAACTCCTAAGTCCATAGTGATACCCACGATTAAAAATGTCCTGCGGTTATTAAGAAAATTTTCAAACCTATCCTTGGTTGATGCATACTGAAGTGAAGTATGAATCGTCATTCTGCAACTTTCAAACGGTTCAGAAAAAGTAAAAAACAAATAAAATATAGAAACTTGTTTGGAACTTTGCATAGCAACTACTTGGCATTTAAAAAAAAGTCACCCAGGGGCCGGCCCGGTGGCGCAAGCGGTTAAGTGCGCGCGCTCCGCTGCGGCGGCCCGGGGTTTGCTGGTTCGGATCCCGGGCGCGCACCGACACACTGCTTGGCAAGCCATGCTGTGGTGGCGTCCCATGTAAAGTGGAGGAAGATGGGCACAGATGTTAGCCCAGGGCCGTCTTCCTCAGCAAAAAAAGAGGAGGATTGGCAGATGTTAGCACAGGGCTGATCTCCTCACAAAAAAAAAAAAAAAAAAAAAAAAAAGTCACCCAAAACAAATTGCTAGATTTCCAATATTTTTGTACCTTTTATATTGACTGAGAGACATTTTGTAAGTAAAATGTATTCCATCTTATACATTGTTACTTTAGATTTTTGGAATAAACAACGAAGAGTGGCTTTTTCGTATTTCTATATATTCTTAGAATTACTTCAGTGATTTAATCTTCATTTATTTTTTTCAGCAGATATTTATTGCGACTGCTGGTGCCATCACAGGAATCACGGCGGTAGCACCTAACTGTTCTGAGTAGTAGTCATTGTGTTCGTCCCCACCACAGCCACACAGTGAAAAAGAAACACATAAGTGCACAAATATGTCAGTTTCACTTAGAAATATCCTTGATGAGGGAGGAAAATTTTTTAATTGAATTATTTATCTTTTATTATTGAGTCGTAATAGTTATTTATATATTCTTGATACAAATCCTTTTTCAGATATATGATTTGCGAAAATTTTCTCCCATTCTGTGGGTTCTTTTTTCACTTTCTTGATAGTTTCCTTTGAAGCACAAAAGTTTTAAATTTTGATGATATTCAATATATCTATTTTCCTTTTGTTTCTTGGTACGTGTTTTATATACCTAAAAATGTAGATAGACTTTTTAAATGTATATTGTGAAATGTTTTAAAATAATGTAGGGGTTTTTTTGGTCAATGAGTGTTTATTGTATTTTATGTTTAATTGTGGTAAATATACCATATTAATTTTCGAGGACTGCCATAGCGAAGTACCACAGATTGGGTGGCTTAAACAACAGAAATTTATTTCCTCACAATTCTGAAGGCTAGGAGTCCAAGACCAAGGTGTCAGCAGAATTGGTTTCTTCTAAGGCCTCTCTCCTTAACTTATAGATGGCCACGTCGTGTGTGTGTGTGTGTCCCCAGTGTCTTCACATGGACTTTAGTCTATCTCTGTGTCCTCTGTCTCTATGTCCTAATCTGCTCTTCTTAGGACAGTATCATATTGGATTAGGGCCTACCCTAATGACCTCATTTAACCTTAATTACCTCTTTAAAGACCCCATCTACAAATACAGTCACATTCTGAGGTGCTTGAGGTCAGGGCTTCAACATACGAGTTTTGGGGACACAATTCATCCCATTACATATACCTAATATAAAATTTACCATTCTAACCATTTTTAAGTATACAGTTCAGTGGCATTAAGCACATAATGTTATAATGTAACCATCACCACCACCACATCCAGAACTTTGTTTGTCTTTCAGGACTGAAACTCTACTCATTAAACAATAAAACCTCATTCTCCCCTCTTTTGCTCCTGGCAACCACTTCTGCTTTCTGCCCCTATAAAACAATGTTTTGACATAATTTTTTTTCATCGTTAGTGAAAGTCTTTAAAGTTCCCCCAAATTGATTATTTATATGCTAATTCTACAAAGTATACACAAACTTTTACCTAGCTAAGAGGTTCTTTAAGCTCTTAAATCATGTGCAAAATTTGGTCCTTATTTGTATATCTGCCTTTTTCTTGAGAGAGATTCCAGATTTCTCATCATCGGTTTCCTTAACTACAGCCCTAGAGGCTTAGACCAGTCTTGTTTGATTATTTTTCAAGATAATTCAAGGTTTCAATTTTTAAAATTTAATTTTTAAATTGATAAGTTGATGTGTAATTTACAGAAAAAAGGTAAAAGAAAATTTAAATATGTTTAGGTCTTATTGTTTTGAAATCTAATGTTTGCTATTTCGAAAAGGGTCAATAATATTTTAAAAACATTTTTTCTAATTCTCTTCATTTGGGGAGGTTTATTTTTTATTCCTACTTTGCACTTTACTATTTTATACTGTATTAGGTATGTATTATGTCAACTCTATCTCATTGTAAATGCAGGTAGTAAAGAAAATATTTTTCATATAAAATAACTTCTCTGAGAGTTATTGTTGTCTTCATTTTATTCATATATTCATTCAGCAAACATTTATTGAGTCTTTATTTTTTGGTAAACATTGGATCTACAAAGAAGAATAAGACATGTTTTTTGTCTTCAAGGAGGTAAAAAAATGTACCTAGATGGATCTAAATAAATTATTATATTTGAAAGAAGAGTAAACAAAGAAGGAATTGGTGGTTGGTCTGAACAGGAAACAGAATGAAAAGAGTCATAGGGCTGCAAGGCCCAGTGGCGGGTGGCCGGTAGTTGGATACTGCTGAAACAATAGCCCGGTATATAGAGAAGGAGTTGCTGGAGATGAGGCTTGAATGTGGTTGGAGCCAGGTTTTGAAGACTTTTAAATGCTGTGATTACGAAGCACACCCTATGAACAGGTAGTTCCTAAACATTTTTAAGTCTCAGAATGAAAGACAGGATCTGAGAATATTAGCTGATGTCAGCTAATCTTATTACATAGTAATTAAATGCAATGTGAATGCATTTATAGTTATGTCATTTAAAAATTATTAGGTGGTTTTTCATAGATTATTGATAAATACTGATTATTTGAAAAACATTAAATATATATTTTTTAATATATTTCATATTTAGCATATTTAAATATTTGCTGTATTTAAAATAGTATTTACCTTAGCTTTGTGTTTTTTAATTTCTTTTTTCTAGCCATAAGGAAGACCAGATGGATGAAGAACTAATGGAACCTCTGAAATATGCCGAGCAACTTCCTGTAGCTCAGATAATACACCAGGTTTGCTTTCCATTTTATTCTTTTGAAAGAAACAAGATTTTTAATCTCTGAAAAGTAATTGCTTTTGTTAGGTTTTTCACAATCAATGTGCTATAGCTGAAAGGCATTCCAGGCCGTCTATTCCTATTTAGACTCCACCTATTATGGCTGGAAGTCTCATTCAAAGCACAATATTAAAAGGCTACTTGCTGTGTAATAGTAGAATTCTTACTTATATAAAATACAGGGTAAAATCAGAATTATCTTTTGTGCATTAGTTAACAATAAGACTTAATTTCAAAAAACTTTCATTTGAACCATTGTATATAGTACTTGTTAGTGACAAGGAAAAAGCTGAAAAAATATCATTTGGTGTAATTTTTTTGAGTAGGTAAAATGAGAAAACAATCTTTCCCTACTTCTTCCACTCCACCCCATTATCAGCTCTTGTAAAGTACAATTCTAAATGTCATGTGGGCAATTTTTTCATTTCCAATTATAATGACTCTATCATCCCTTCTACATAACTATAGTCTTAGAGAAGGCAGTGTGGTAAGTACTTAAACTTAGATTTTGTACTGTAATTTTGACAGCATATAAAAGTGTGCCCTGCTGGGCCAGAATCTAAGAATTTTAAATGGTCTGTTGACAAGAGTTATGGTCTTTAGATCTAACAGATTTTTTAGAATCTGTAGATTATAGGAAGTATTAAAAGCCTGTAAATGTCAGAATTTCTTGGAATTTTAATGAATGTTTATTATTATGAGTATTTCCATATGTCTTTGTCAATCAAAAGAATTTTTGGGGCCGGCCCAGTGGCGCAGCAGTTAAGTGCGCGCGCTCTGCTTTGGTGGCTCAGGGTTCGCAGTTTTGGATCCTGGGCGTGCACCCACACACGCTTGTCAAGCCATGCTGGGACTTGTCAAGCCATGCTGGGGCAGCATCCCATATAAAGTAGAGGAAGATGGGCACGGATGTTAGCCCAGGGCCAATCTTCCTCAGCAAAAAGAGGAGGATTGGCATCGGATGTTAGCTCAGGGCTGATCTTCCTCACACACACACAAAAAAGAATTTTTATTTAGCTGATAGGGGTTGATTAGAGGAAGTACTGGTTTGAAAACGCCTATTAAAAGAAACAGGCTTTTACTTTAAAATATTGGCTATATAGATCTTTTCATTGACATTAAAATTTAATATTAAAATTCTGCAACAAATTACAAAAAATGGTCAGAAATTTGCCCCTTTGAGAAGCCTATCTGTGCTTGGTACAGGTCCAGTTTATATGTCAGGAATTCCCTAGCACTGTCAGAGCTTGAATGACCTAACAGCCTGCAAATGTCACATTTAAATTCTGTCTTCATGCCTGACTCTCAGCATAAATGAATTAAACAGCAGAGCCGGCAGCAAGTCAATGTGTTCTTAACAGTAAGAGTGAGCAATGAAACAGTCTGTGGTTTGTTCAGAATAGGTAAATAGAAGCTGCCCAGAACAGTTCACCTAGAATAAAATCTGAAACAGGAAGCGAGAATTAACCTTTCAGGTGGTTGATCAGATGAAGTGTCAGTCATGTTTTTATACCAGGAGTGCACCAATGAGCTGTGGTTTATGTAACAGCTGCATTTTCCTGTTATACGCCACATGAATTCAAAGATGCACATTTTTGACCCTGGTGAGAATTTTTATTGTGATATTTTTGGCAGTATAAGAAGCTGTATTAATTTTAACACCAAATCATAAACATTATAATTAAAATCTGTAGTATCTGAGTTTAGAAAATTTTGATTTTTAAGAAATTTGCATGATAGGAATTTCTTTTATGTTTGTTGAATAGAGTTACTCTGTTCTCAGGGGTTAATCAGGAAGGGTCGTTATTGAACCAGACTCTGTTCCTCTTATTTCCCTTTCCTGACAGTACTGCAGCATTGGGACTGTTACCATTGTCTGTCCAGTGGTCTTTAAGAAACATATGAGTTTTGTTGCTAGAAGTCCACTTATTTTTTTCCCCTAAGAGAATAGTAATACATGTGATAATTAGGTTCAGCCAATCCCACAAAAGCTTTTTAATCTGTAATATATCTAAATTATAGATTTAGTATAGTATATATCTAACCTCTACCTGTAACTGTTTTACACTATAAGTAACTATTTTTCCTCTAATCTTGAATCATGTTTTATCTGTGCCCATTTTGGAGCATGTATCATTTGTATTTGAAATAATGTTATTTTTTCACGTCTTGTATCTCCTATTTGATTGTCTTTCCGGACATTCTTGGTTTCTTGATATTCCTTTCAGCATCTGCCTTGTGCTATGTATGCATTTATCTGAATGGATGGGTATGTATTTTTAATGGTACATTGAGAGCCAGGAGCACCTCTTTTCTCTATTACCCAGACATCAGAAGCCAGAGTCTCTCACCAGTAGCACAGTTTAGAAGCTGCAGGAGAGGAGGAGCAGGGACAGGAGCTATTAGCATGAGGAACATCTTGAGAAATAGAAGAGAGGGGAATGGGTCTCAGTCATCTGAGCAATTAATTTCTTGTGTATGTTATTTAAACTGCATTTTACAGTCAGGGGCTAGGCAAGATTCTCAATATTGCCATTTTATACTGCCAAATTATTTGGTATTTTTTAGAAGTGCTAGCAAATACATCTAGGAAACCCAAGAGACTCAAGTTATAAACAATAGAATTAATAAAAGAATCTGGTGAGATAGCCAGATATAAATAAATAAAAGTGATAGCTTCTCTATATTTGCAATAAGTGCACAGAATGGAAATGGGAAAAATTTTCTTTTACAACAGTCAAAAGAACTATAAAAAACTTAGGAGTAAATTTAACAAGTAAACTCTAGGTCCTGTATAACAAGAATCTTGGAAATATACCATGTTTCACAAACAGAAAGACATACCAAATACTTGATGTGGTGAAGAATTTAATATCATAAAAGTATAATTTCTCCCAAATTAGCGGTTCTCATTAGAATGGAAGCAAGTTTGTTTTTTGGGGTTTTTTTTGGTGGGGAAGATTGGCCCTGAGCTAATCTGTTGCCAGTCTTCCTCTTGTAGCTGAGGAAGATTAGCCCTGAGCTAACATCTGTGCCCATCTTCCTCTCTTGTGTATATGGGATCAAGTCACAGCATGGCTTGATGAGGGGTGCGTACGTCTGTGCCAGGGATCTGAACCTGCGAACCCTGGGCCTCCAAAGCGTAGCCCGTGAACTTAAGTGCTACGCCACCGGGCTGGCTCTAAGTTTTGTTTTTTTTTAGTGTTAGGAAAAAAATGACCACATAATTCATGTGAAAGAACAAATATCCAATAATAGCCAAACAATTTATGTAAAAAGAGAGTTGCACCTGCCTTACCAGATATCAGAACACAGCCTCTATAATTAGATAAATATGATACGGACAAAAGACTAGACAGATGAATTAATGGAGCACAATGGAAGAGTGGATTTCAAACTTTATTATAATTCACAATAAGAAATACATTTTACATACATAATGACCCTTGATGTATGTGTTTGTATGTGTGTTAAAAAACAGAAATAAAAGTTTCATGTGGGGCAGGCCTGGTGGCGCAAGCGGTTAAGTGCGCATGCTCAGCTGCGGTGGTCCTGGGTTCGCTGGTTCGGATCCCGGGCGTGCACCAACGCACTGCTTGTTAAGCCATGCTGTGGCAGCGTCCCATATAAAGTGGAGGAAGATGGGCACGGATGTTAGCCCAAGGCCAGTCTTCCTCAGCAAAAAAGAGGAGGATTGGCATCGGATGTTAGCTCAGGGCTGGTCCTCCTCACCAAAAAAAAAAAAAAAAGTTTCATGAAACATTTACCTTCATTACATATGATGCACACTGATATTTTATTTTTCTGTTTTCTATTTTTTAAAATACCAAATAAAGCCTGCTAAGTTGATTTCAAAAGCAACAAATAGTCTTGACCTGTGGCTTGAAAGACACTAGAATAGAGAATCCAGAGAAAAAATTCACTATATCTGATCATTTAATATATGATTAAGATGATATTTCACTAGGAAAATGGTTAAAGTTCTATTTCATGTTATATATGAAGAAAATTTTGTATAGATTAAAGACCAAGTAAAATAAATAAATAAATAATTTTAGAAGAAAATTTAGGCAACTGCATTTATAATCTGGAAGGAGCGAAGACCTTAATGAACACAATAACCCAGAAGATATGTTCAGCTCCATAAAAATGGAATATTTTATACAACACAAGATACTACAATGTTAAAAAACTAATGTTAAAATCAAGATGAAATGTTTACGTAGAAGACAACAGTAAATTGGTTAATATTTAAAATATATTCAGAAATCTTGGAAGTTTAAAAAAGGCAAACAAAACAACTCGGTAGAAAGAAAAGACAAAAGAGATGAAAAGCAGTTCAGAAAAAAACAGATCTGAATGGCCAATGAATGAAAGAAAAGAACCTCAAACTCAGTAAAGGAAGTGCACAATACAAATTCAATAAAATTATTTTATACCTGTCAAACTGGCAAAAATTAAAATCACACTTTGGAGAACAGTTGGGCAGTTCCTCAAAAGGTTAAACATGGAGTTACCATATAATCCGATGATTATACCCTAGGTGTATAAAAACATGTATCCACACAGAAACTTGCACATGAATGATAATAGCAGCATTATTCATAATAGCCAAGAATTGGAAACAACCCAAATGTCCATCAACTGATGAATGGATAAATAAAATATAGTATATCCATACAGTGGAATACCATTCATTGATAAAAGGAATGAAGTACTGATACGTGCTACAACATGGATGAACCTTGAAAACAGTATGTTACATAAAAGAAGCCAGTCACAAAAGACCACATATTGTATGGTTCCATTTATATGAAATGTCCAGAATGGGCAAATCTTTAGAGACAGAAAGTGGATTAGTGGTTGCTTAGGACTGGGATGAGGTGAGGGAATGGGGACTGACTTCTAAATGGGTACAGGGTTTCTTTTTTCGGAATGATAAAAATGTTCTAAACTTAGTAGTGATCATTGCCTGGCTTTGTGAATATACTGAAACCATTGAATTGTACACTTTAAAAGGATCAGTTTTATGGTATATTAATTATATCTCAATAAAGATATTTTAAAAATTACAATCACTCATTTCTGGCAGAGGTGCTAGGGAAAGGTACTTGTGTACCTTGTTGGTAGATATCTGAATTATTTCTACCTTTTTAGAAGGCCATCTTGCAACATCTCTTCACATTTGTATATAACTTTCAACCCAATGGTTCCACTCATAAGAATCTAGCTCGTACTACTAATATATAAATAAAAGTACTATTATATAAGAATCTCAGTACAATGATATTTATAGCAGCCTTACTTGTGGCCACAACAAATTGGAAACATATGGATGCCCCTCAGTACAGTTGATATGGCACGTATGAGATTCAGAAGCCAAAATTCACTGGGGCAAATACATATTTTTCTATATTTTTTTATAATTGGATTTATTTTTTTGTCAACTAACATCTTTCCTCTCCCTGTTTCTGCCTAATGGTAGAAAATTTAATCTAGTCACTCACACCCAGGATTTTCACGCTCTTCCACTCCTTCCTGGGGTGATGGAATCACAGTTTAGGTAATAGGGAGTATTTGACATGTCTTCATGGCACTGAGAGCTTCAAGGTGTTCCTCCACTGAGATATACTGTTACATTGTATGGTTTTGAATTGGCATTTATTTCTTCTGGTAATCACTGAGATGGCTGGTGTGCATAGCCTGTCTGTTAATACTTAATATATCATCTCTCTACATGGCTGCATAGCTCTGGCAATGTTAGAGGAAGAGAACAGAGTAGGTAATGGGAAAGACCAGCTTCTCATTTGTTGTCATTCCTTCTCCTTTTCCTCCTCTTCTGTCTTCTGACTTTCTCACTTTTCTTTCTTGCCCCTTTCCCTCATATTTCCTTCTATTTCATTCCTTCTTTGGCAAGTGAATTAAATGCAGAGTCTGATACATAGTAGACACTGGATAAGTATGGTGACCATTGATTGTTGAATTTAGGGGTCTTTGACATACTGACTAAGAAGCAAAGAGAGTTAGGAGATCTCTAAAGGTCACAAAGAGTTTGTTGACAAACCTAATTTATGATACTCAGGTTCCTTTCATAGCCAACAATGGTAGTATTTATTAAACATTTCTGAGTAGGTATACAAATTGTAGGATTCATTATGTTAACAATTTAGGCAATCTAGTGGTCCTGCAACAAAATAAAAATGTACAAATCATGGGAAAGTGTAAATTGCAATTGCTAATGTAAGGAGCATTACCATATATGAAAGTACAACTAATCCTTTTAAGGATTTATTAAGTTTGTTAGGACTTAGAATATTATGAATAAATAGAAAAATACAGACAAAGAATGTGGTTTGGTTAACCTTGTATCCTTATGCTGGTAATTTCTCTTTAAAGGTGATTATTTTTTCTCTTAATCTGTTTACTAGGAAGGCAGGTATAGAACTCTCTTACTGAGACAGGATTATTTTTCTATATATGTAATTTTACATTTACTTCACAGATGTTAATTTTAAAATTAAACCAATTTTTAAAAATATCTTAAATTTAGGATTAAGACTTGAAATATGTGACTGTACTATGGTACTTTGATGGAAAGTTGGTATTTTTTCTTCTTTGTAAAAAGAATTGCATGCAGAAGGGTCAGATAAGTTTTTTGGTTTTTTTCTGGAATTAGTGGGTTCATTTCACTTTAATTTGTAAACATAAAAGTTGATTAACGCTATGTAGAGTTTATTGAGTTATAAAATAATGACAACTAGGGATTTAAAAAAATAATCAGACACAAAAGTCTTCTAAAAAGAGAAATTTGTATGTAGTTAGGAATATATATCAGTGTAGTCTCAAATACACATGTTACTTAAACTTCCTTTGAAGTAAAATATTTTAGAAATGTACTGAAAAGTGAAAAGGTCAGTAATGAACCAATATCTGCAATTTAGCTGTTATTATCATAACACTTTTTCTTTAGTCTCATCTAGTTAGGCATGTGTTTTATTTTTAAAATTTTTTGTCAAGAATTAATTTTGTTGGCCCTGGCAGATATTAAAATATTTAGGCTTGTAGTGTTTAGTTATGCAAAGTGGCACTGATACAAAAATGTGGGTAAGTCTTATGTGCAGAATAGATCCGAGAAGAATTGATAGAGTAGGTCTCCTAGATAGACTGGAAACCTCAGTATGTATATGGATTATATAAATGATAAAGGTCACATTACAGATCAGTGGGAAATTAAAGGATTATTCCATAAATGATGCTGAGACAAGTGATTAAGTTTTTTGGGGGAAAAGACTAGATTCTTGCTTTATAACACATGGAAAAAGTAAATTCTATTTGGATTATAGATCAATGCAAAAAATGGAAAACATCAAAACAATTAGAAAAGTATGTTGGTAAATATTTGTGGGTAAGGACTTTCTAAGTGTAAAAATAATGGCAAAAACTACAAAGGAAAATTGACATATTTGACTTTGTAAAAATGTAAAACTTACGTACATCGAAATGAAAAGACAAATATCAAAGTGGAAAAATATTTTCCTCACAGAATTACTATCTTTATGTATAAAGACCTTTTACAAAGTGATAAGGAAAAAACCTAACACTCCAATGGAAAAGCAGCAAAGAACGTATATAGACATGCCTCAGAAGTTGAAATAAAAATGGCTACCAAACTGATGAAAACATGTTAATATTCATTAATAATCTAAGAATTGTTTATTTCAACTATAATGTGCCATTTAAAAAAATCTCTTAGAGGCCGGCCTGGTGGCGCAGCCGTTAAGTGCACATGCTCCGCTTCGGTGGCCCAAGGTTCACAGGTTCAGATCCTGGACGTGCACCGACGTACTGCTTGTCAAACCATGCTGTGGCGGCATCCCATATAAAGTAGAGGAAGATGGGCATGGATGTTAGCTCAGGGCTGATCTTCCTCACAAAAAAAAAAAAAAAAAAGAAAAAATCTCTTAGAGTAGCAAAGATATGAAAAGTAGTAATATTCAGTAATGACAGAGCACACACACCACTGGAAAGGAGTGTAAATTGGTACAAATTGAGGACAATATGGTAATTTGTACCAAAATTTGTAAATATGTTTATGAACTATTTAAACATGGCCAGTTGAACATACATGTTTATTCTCTTTCTTGAAAAACCCTACTAAAGTGACAGTAAAGATGTAAAAATATATAAACCCCCAAAGAGAAAGAGAATGGAAGAGGAGAGAATAGTAGATGAGAGGCAACAAAAATTGAAAGAATAAAAGTAGTTGAACAAATGGTAATTAACTTAACAGAGTGAAAAAGCTGAACCCTAACTTTCGTCCTGGGCGAGACGTGTAAGAAGAAGCCAGTTTGTCCTGCAGAAGCTGGAAAAGGAGGCACCAGCACCTTCAAGGTTGGGTGCAAAGGGGCACTCCCAGTGTCCTCCTCCTGTTTAATTCTCAGAACACTGGCATCCAGGCCTATATATTCTATCAGCAGAAGATTGGAGAATTCCTCCCTGAAGATACTAGTCTAATAGAAAAGTAATGTTCATCTTGATATTTGCACCACCCCAGTTTAATAGCCAAGTCCCAGCTTGTTCACCCCACTGGTGAGCCCACTGGTTTATAAGTGCTGCTAATGCATAAAGAGCTTGTGATCAGTGTTTTATTTCCTCACTCTTGAACATGAAGATACAACCAAGGATCATCAGACTTTTGGGGAATGTCTTCATTATGAAAACAAAGATCAAAATAAGCAAATGGAAAAAGGGAACTTAGCAAATACAGACAATGCCAGGAACAGAAGAAAACCGTAATAACCACCACCACTGCTGCCTCAGAAAGAAATAGAAGATATTTTATTTATGAAGCAGGATACTATACAGAAAAGGAATATTCAGAAAACAAGGAAGAGCTCTTGGAAATTAAAACTATGAGAGCAGAAATAAAAATTTCAATAGAGAGTTTTGAAGGCAAAGTTGAGGAAATCACTCAAAAGGTGGGACAAAAAGACAAAAGAGAAGGAAAATTGGAGAGAAAGCATAAGAAAATTGGAGGAATAACTGTTGGTAGACAATTCTATGTGAGTCTTTCATATTTCTGTACATCTTGTGAGCAGAGGCACTGACAGGCTTTTCTGGATTGTCTTGTCAAAGATGTTTGTATAGTGAAGAGCCTTGGAAGACAGAGATAAGGGCAGATTTGTTTGCTATTATAATAAAGATAATGTCTCCCTCCAGGGCAAAGATTGGACAGATTTGTTGCAGCTTCTTATAAAAGATTTGGGATTTCCTAATCTGAGGATTCCTTGTCTGTTACATAAACTTGCTGTGTACATGGCATCTACGTAGGCCTGCCACTGCATTGTCCCTATGGGACTCTAGGGGCAAGGAGAACTGACACAAGCATGAAGCTCATGCTGCCATGAGTAATAAGTCCTTTGTCTCTGACCCAGGAGTCTTATGTCTTTTGCCAATATCTGTGAAACTATTCTAGGCCAACTTGTTACCTTGGAAGCAGGGTAAAATTTCAGACCCTTCACAGATTTAGACAATAACTGATGAGGTCCAACATCTGACTAATAAAAGTACTAAAAAAAGAGGACAAAAAAAAAAAAAGAGAGCAGGGTATATTAAGGAAGTAATACAAGAAAACTTTTCCAGAACTCAGTGGTTTACTAAGTGCTCAATACTATGAAACAATTAGACTACATACCAAGGAACATCATTTTGAAATTTTAGAACAGTAAATATAAAAAGATCTTAAAAACTTACAGAATGAAAAAAAAAAAAGAGCACAATCAAAAGAACAAGAATCAGAATGTCATCACACTTCTCAATAGCAACATTTAAAACAAGAAAACAGTGGAGTGATGTTTCAAAATTATGTGAGAAAATAATTTCCAATTTAAGATTCTATTCATTGCTAAAGTATCCATCAAATATCATGATACAGGAAAGATATTCTCAGTATCAATAAATATTTTTTTCCCTATTCATCCATTTTCAAGAAGTTACTGGAAGTATGATTCATTGAATGAAAGAATACACCCAAAAAACTGAAAACATCCTTCAGGACACAAGAGATTGAGCCATCAGGGTGAAATGCTAGTGAAATTCCCAGATCGATGTGAAGGGAAGTCTCAGGATGACAGCTGTTGTAGAATTTTAAAGAGTGTGGACAATTCAATTATGTATCAATAAAAATGGGGAAAAAAGAGTGCAGACTGGAGTAGGATGATGGCGTGCTCCAAGATGACTGTCTCTGGGAGTGGTGGAATGATGATAAATTATCTGATGTGTTTAACTGTACTAAGAGAAAATTTAGTAATATCTTAAGAGTAGATTTGGTAATAGCTACATAGAAAATTAAGCCAACAGGAGATTGAAGCGACTATTAACTTTAGGGAAAATAGTTGTGTAAGAAAAGATATAGAATTGGAGTATACTTTTGTGGCTCAACTCAAACAATAGTTACATAGTTATAATAATGAAACAATTGACTGTTTTAAGAGAAATTATGGCATAACTACATAGGAAAGATAGGAGGAGGAGAACTGGACGGGAGGTTGGGAGATAGGGAGCATGACGCTGTCAAGGAACAAATTTATCTTGCATAGGAAATCAGTAGATAATGTCTAAGCTTGAAAAACAAGTAGTAGCAGTATAAGCACGTTATCTAGAAATATTGGAGGTAAATACTGGAAGAAACAGAAAAAAAGAATTGAGATGGTTAACTGTGAGGAAGGAGAATTGGAGAGGAAGTAGTGATGGGACTGTTATTTTTTGTTATGAGGCTCACGTTACCAGTTAGCTTCTAGAATAATGTTCAGGCAATACTTTAAATATAAAAATTTACTTAAAAATTAAATGAAAAACAATAAAGAAAAGTCAATGAAACTATAAGTTGTTTCTTTGGAAAGATGAACAAAATTGATAACACATTTTGCTAGACTGACTGAGAAAACAGACAGAAGAAAAAAATTACCAAAATCAAGAATGAAAGAGGGGGCATCCCAACAATGCCTTCAGAAATTCAAAGGATTGTAAGTAAATGTTATAAAGACCTTTATGCCAACAAATTGGACAAGTTAGATGAAATGGACAAATTCCTAGAAAAATATAAATACTAAAACTGACTCAAAAAGAAATAGAAAAGCTGAATAGACTTTTATCAAGTTAAGCAATTGAATTTGTAAATTAAAATCTTAACACAAAGAAAAATCTCGGCCCTGATGGCATCACTAGTGAATTCTATCAAAAATTTAAGTAAAAAATAATACACAGTCTCAGAAAATTGAGCAGGGGAGAATACTTCTCAATTCATTTTATGAAGCCAGTATACTCTGAATACCAAAGACAAAAACATCAGAAGAGAAGAAAACCACAGATCAGTATCCCTCATGAATATAGACACACAAACCGTAACAAAGTGTTAGCACAGGAACAAGAGACAACTTGTAGAACATCAAACAGCTGGTCTATGGCAAAGCCAAGATTTGAACCTGGATGTTCGTGCACTGGTTTGCTCTTATACAGTTGACTACACTGTGCTATGAAAGCAACAAAGATAAGGTGTGAGTTCAGTAAATACTAACTGAATTTAAAGCTCCAATGAGGCTGTCTGTTCTTGGGCTTGCTGATTATTGTCCCCATTTGTGAAATTAAATTTATCTTACTGTGTCCACCTGTTCCTATATTAAACAAGCAAATATATGCATGATTTAAACATCGTGGTTAGAGAGCTTTTAGTAGATGCTTTCCTGGGATTTAAGATGAGTAAGAGATTCAATTCAGGGGGACTCAACATCAGGAAACAATTTTATCTTCTTCATTAATTCAAGACCCTCCTCTAAGGCAAAGGCTCTCTGTAAACAAAGGTACAAACCCATGTGTGCTTAAAAAACTTGACCTTACTCAATTTTTATAAATCAATGAATACTTTGCCTTGACAGAGATATGTTATCACTGTTCTTATCCATATTCCAGGCTTTCTCTGGATCCTCCTATTTCAATTACAAGGCTTCTTACAAATCCTTTAATATTTTTATAAGATTAGTAGATTGCGAGACCTCTATTTTTTAATGCACCTCTGCACAGTGTACATGATGATGGTACCGTGTAACCTTACTATTCTCTTTGATTCAAACAAGCTGCCCAGAGATTACGATAGAGCTATGTATTCATCAAAGAGTCAGCTTACTGGAGAGAAGTACTGGCGAGTGTCCTGTCAGGCCCTGGCTTAAAACATAGAAGTTTATCTTGTAAAATGTTGTTTCATCTATGCTTTGTTATTCCTTTTTAATCCCAGAGATAATTTTTTCCAGTATAACCAGTCCATATAGTTTCCTGCTCTGTCCATTGTTTCTCTTTGGGGGTATTCTTGGCATTTGAGTGGGACAGTCCTTTCATTGTGCAAGACTGGTCTGTGCATTACAGGATACTTGGCAGCCCTGTTCCTTCCAAACGCTGGCTGCCAGTAGCACTGCTCAGCCACTGTGGTACCAAACAGAGCCCTCCCCTGCTCTGAGCTCCTCCCCTCCCGTGGAGGGAGTGCCCCCTCAGGTTGAGGACCACTGCAGGTAATTGTTTGCAATGTGCCCATAGAACCTTTTATTTGTAAAGTCCAGTTTCTTAATCTTCTAATTGTGACATTTAAAAATCTGTGTAATTGAGAATCTCTTGTCACTTTTCTACATTCTGAGATATTGTCTTAGATGCTGCAATTCTAGCTTCTGTCATTATATGACATGGATTTGGATAATTTTTCAGTTCTTCTGTCCTCGTTTATGATAACTCTTCTTCATCTTGTTTTACTGTAGCTATTTTGGCATTTTAATCTTTTTTTATTCCAGTAATGCCTACCTCATTATAGCTAAACTTTACTGAAGGTTGACTGAAATGTCTATCAAGTAGAAAATCTCTGACACCTTCTTTTTAAAAATGTGCCTATTGAATTATCGATATCTGGAAACTTATCAAGAAGTTGCTGAATCCATATCACTCTGTCTGCCTAGAGACTGACTAAGATTGCTTTAAAACCTTGTAGAGCTTTCCCTAATCATAGCAACTTTAAAACTGAAGTCTAGTGAGAAATAATATACTGTTCATTTATTTTCATGCACATCATAAGGCAAGTAATGAAAAACTACTTGAAGGTCATGTGATATTCTTTTAATATCAACTGGGATATGATTTTAAATTCATATAAATTAACCTCAGCTTTCATATTATAATTTATGACAATCACTTCCAAAAGTGTCACTTTTCAAGGAATAAATGAAACTGTAAAGCTGTTTGAAAATAGTGATCAATATTTCAATACTGATATTTCTTCAACTTTGTGTAAGTTTGAAAAATTTTGTCCATCTGTAAATTTGTCATCATTGTTTCTGATATATTAAATTTCTGTATTAGAAATGAGAAGTGTGAGCCTCGCTAGTCATTAAGTATTCCAAAATAAAAACAAACGGATAACAGTTTTCACCGTATTTGTAAGGATTTTAAAAATGAGAGTAGTTGATATTGGTGAAGAGGCGGTGAGATGGGCATCCTTATAAATTGCTGATGGGAATGTGAGTTAATACAGCCTTTCTGAAAAGTAGTTTGTTAGTGTGTGTATATTTGTAAATAATAATAGTAATTCCACCCCTATGATTTTATTCAGAAGAAGGAATTAGATTAGAACAGAAAGATTTATGTTTAAAACTGTTATGTTTGTTACAGCATTTTTTTAGGAAACTGCATAATGTAATAAAGTGAACTGGAATTGAATCCAAACTTTATCACTTAATGACTGTCTGGTCTTGGGCAAGTATTTTAATCTTTCTTTTGCAAGTCATACATTGGAAATATGATGATGATGATGATGACAACGACAATAACAGTGAAGACAGTGACAGCTTTATCTGGGTTAAATGCTGCTGAATAAATCTAGTTAGGTCTTTTTCCAATTTTCAGTAGCAGATGTTCCAAATATCTGCTACAATCTTTATGCTTCTACCTCACTTCTAGCCCCTTTCATGCTTGGCTTATGATTTAGCCTCCTAAGTCTGGAGAAAATTGAGGTCATTAGGCAAAAACACCTTCAGTATATCTTCCCTGTACCTTCAAACTTATTTGTATTTTCATGAGTCTATTTCTGTCCATCTCAAAGGAAGAAATGTGTGAATTGTATCAGAGATTCCTACACAATCAGGAACTTTGATCCGCCGGTTGTGCCTTTCTCTCTTGTCTTTACTCTCTTCACTGCTAACTTAGGTGTTTTTAGTCCTTAAAAAAGTCTTCCTCGGGCCGGCCCCGCTGGCGCAAGCAGTTAAGTGCGTGCGCTGTGCTGCGGCGGCCCGGGGTTCGCAGGTTCGGATCCCGGTCGTGCACCTACACACCGCTTGTTAAGCCATGCTGTGGCAGTGTCCCATACAAAGTAGAGGAACATGGCCACGGATGTTAGCTGCTCTTCCTCGAGAAAAAAGGGGAAGATTGGCATCAGATGTTAGCTCAGGGCTAGTCCTCCTCACACACACACAAAAAAGTCTTCCTCAATCTTGCTTTCCCTTCAGGCTTCACTTGTTTTCCTTTCTTTCTTGTTGATATTTTAAAAATAAATTAGGTCAACAACAGAAAAACAAACAACCCAATGAAAAATGAGCAAAGGACTTGAATAGACATTTCTCCAAAGAAGATATCCAGATGGCCAATACGCACATGAAAAGATGCTCAACATCACTAATCAACCGGGAAATGCACATCAGACCCACAATGAGATACCTCTTCACACCCATTAAGATGGCTATTCTAAAAAAAACACCAAAAAACAGAAAATAATGAGTACTGGTGAGGATATGGAGAAATTGGAACCCTTGTGCACTGCTAGTGGAAATGTAAAATGGCACAGTGCTGTGGAAAACAGTATGATGGTTCCTCAAAAAATTAGAATTACCATATGATCAGGCAGCTCCACTTCAGAGTACGTACCCAAAAGAATTAAAAGCAGGGATTCAAACAGGTATTTGTACCCCAATGTTTATAGCAGCGTTATTCACAATAGCCAAAAGGTAGAAACAACGCAAATGTCCATTGATGAATAGATGGATAAACAAAATGTGGCTTATACATACAGTGAAATATTATTCAGCCTTAAAAAAGAAGGAAATTCTGACACATGCTTGAACCTTGATGATGTTATGCTAAGTGAAATAAGCCAGACACAAAAGTACAAATATTGTATGATTCCACACATATGAGGGACCTAGAATAGTCAAATTCATAGACACAGAAAATAGAATGGTGGTTGCCAGCTGCTGAGGGATGAGGGAGTGAGGAGTTATTGTTTAATGGGTACAAAATTTCAGTTTGGGGAGATGAAAAAGTTCTGGAAATGATGGTGGTGATGGTTGCACAACAGTGTGAATGTACTTAATGCCACTGAACTGTACACCTGAAAATGGTTGAAATGGTAAATTTTATGTTATGTATGTTTTACCACAGTAAAAAAAGTAAACTACCTCTCTTCATTTCTTCACTCCCATTTTTTTCAATCTACTTTGTTCTAGTTTGTACTCCAGCCACTGCTCTGTAACTGTTCTTGAAAGTTTACTAAAATTTCCTAATTTTCACATCATCCTAATCTTTATCTTCTTTGTGGTATTTGGCTTTGTTAATTAATGTCTCCAAAACATTTTTCCTTTGTTCTTAGACCATCACTGTATACTGGTTTTCCTCTGATCTCTCTGATCACTTCCTTTGAAAATCTTTTGCTGATGTCTTCCTAGACTTATCTCTAGGATTCTGTCCCTTTTACAAATTTCCAGTGGACGTGCACTCTCTGCTCTTTAATCTACCATGATGGTTTTCAAATATCACTTACATGCCAGTGACCCACCCAGATATCTTCGTCTCCTTCTTGAGTTGCAGAACAATATTTTATTGTCTGTAAGAAAATTCCACCTGGATCTCCAACACATTGTCTAAAACAGAATTCACCCCTTTCCTAAATGCTTCCTCTATTTTGTTTTATATCTTAATGCCACTATATCGTCAATAATATTGGTTCAGAATCTTGGACCTTTTTTTTTCTTTCTCTGTCTTCTCCCTACTACTCTCCTTCCCTCTCTTCATCCCTTCTTCTGCCTCTCACAATATTCATATATAATTGGTTTTTAATTCCTATTTATTCTATCCTTAAATGTCTCTCAAATTCATCTACTCCTTTCTATATTTGTTTTGCACCTGCAAACAGGTGTAAAATATCATATATCAGTTATTCATAATAATCATCATCAGAAAATAATTAGTACCATTGAAAAAGTTATCACTCCCGTTTTACACATGGATAAATTGGGGTTCAGAGTGGTTTAAGTAACTTGCCAAAGATCTTCCATCTTGTAAGTGGCAAAGCCAAAATTTGGATGTAGGTCTGTTTGACTTCAAAGTCTTTCCTTTTAACTACTATGGTATAGTTTCTCCTATGAACATTGTACAGTTTTTACAAAGGAACTTTGTTCCCAGGAAATTTGATGAATGAGGTGTCAACAGACGTAAGGCATGTTATGGTTAATTGAAACCACAGTTTGGAAGAACTAAATATCAACAGGTTTAGTTCAATATTCAGAACATAAATTTCCATTTACTTAGAAAGTGGCCTAAAGCAAGTCACCCTCTTTACAATTCTATTCTTGATTTCCTTCTCCACCCTATTGTCCTTTGCTCCCCAGTGAGGGCTTAAGACAAGGTAGAGATCTGAAGGGAATTGGTACAAAAAGTGGTAGGAGAGGGTGCTAAAGTTTAGCTTTACTTATTTAAAATTTTACATATAGTTGGCTCACTTGAATCAAGAGAAAATTCTTCTCTGTAGTCACCAAATCTGAGGATCCATCTTTAGTTTAGATAGTTCATCAACATTAGGGATTTAATACACTTTTGTGAGCTATCCTGATAATCTAACAACATTTATAATATGATTTCAAAAATTTCTTTTCTGATTTCTGTAAAACTGATCATAAAAAGCACATTTGGAGTATAGCTCATTCACTGTTTGCCTATACTAATTCTTTATCTGTTCCCCACCACTGAGAGAACCTTAATAGATAGTGGTTTGTCCAAAGTTGTGAGAAAAATAAGTGTCAGAGAGCCCTGATGATCTCTAACTTGTAGGAGTGGACCTTGAATACTTGAGAATTAGCTATACACAACTAAAATAAACAATCAGTAATTAAAAACAACTAGAAAAGAACACATTTCTTTCACAAGTCAAAGTAATTTAGAGTTCGTCACATTTGGAAAGCAAACATCCCTAATGAATGTTAGACATTTGACCCTTTGTGTTGCTTTGAATATTAAGATCTTGGTAGTAATTAACTTTACTCCCTTTGCATTACCGCTCCTCCTCTTAGTTACTACGACAAAAGACTTCCAGATAAATTTTTGGTGCTTCTTCATAGAAGTTATAAAATTTTTCTTTTTCTTTTAAAATATTTTGTATAAATAGTAAAGACTTGTTAAAATATATTTTATAATGGATTTTCATTTTATTAACAGATACCATGATATAATCATAATGGAGTTCTAAATTGAGTTTTGGTCTTTTAAACTTCATTCTAATTTTACAAATGTGCCAAATATAAAGAATGTTTTCATTTTCTGTATTCTGTTATATCAAAATGTATCACATAGCTTCTGATGTATTCTTAGATTTTCTGACTATATTTGTCTTGTGGTTAAGTGTAGACCATAATATTAGGGCTATAATGTGATTTGGTGGAGGAATTTTGGTGTTTGAATAAATGTTTACTTTCTGGAGGTTGAGGTAGACAATACTGGAAATGAGGAGATGGGCCCTTTTCCAGCTCCAGGAAATGGAAAAGTGATGTGCTCCTTGGCTAGTTACCTAGCTATATATTTTACCTACTTTTAAGATAGAGAATCTGTACAAGGAAGAAAAAGTACATTATACAGTGAAGAAAACAGAACCAGATCACTCATGCCCAATGCATCCTTCGCTTCTAGTAGGAAGGGTTTAATTTACAATGCAATAAAGTAAGGTAACATTTTAGTTACAGAAAAAAGGTGAGGGAAATACATTGTTGCTTTTATCAATTAGCTGTCATTATTATATGCCTATCCTAATAAACTTGACAGCAGTTAAACCCAGGGATCCACCAAAAGCAGTACTAGAAGTACCATGGAAAAAAAAGAAAAGGAAAGCCAAGAAGACCTCTTGTACAGATCCAGGAACTGGCTTTTTGGATATAGACATATTAAAATACATTACACTTCAGCTTTGTGCTGTATTCTTGGCAGTAGTTAGATCCTGACTAGCAACAGATCGAAATAGCGTAACTAGGAGTTATTTAATCTGTCATCTAAATTGACATGAAATCGCCTTAATGTGTTTCCCAGTAAGAGTTGAGATTATCATTCACTTTAAAACTGATATATGCATGTAAGAAAAGTCATATTTTGCATTAAAGAATCAATCTTTAGTTACAGATTTTTTTTTTTTTTTTTTTGGTGAGGAAGATTAGCCCTGAGCTAACATCTGTTGCCATTCCTCTTTTTGCTGAGGAAGATTGGCCCTGGGCTAACATCCATGCCCATCTTCCTCTACTTTATACGTGGGATGCCTCCCACAGCATGGCTTGACATGCGGTGCTTAGGTCCGCGCCCGAGATCTGAACCTGCAAACCCTGGGCCTCTGAAGCAGAGAGCGCACACTTAACCACTACACCACTGAGGCAGCCCCTAGTTTTTAACATTCAAGATTAACTTTCATTTCATTGTACCAATCATGTTTGGTGAGTAATTAGTGTAGTATATTTCAATTATAATTTCTGATAACTTTTAGATAGGCACAGATTTCTTTCCAAGATTATTTTTACTTTGATCTACATTCAGACGTAGCTATCAGTACCTGATAAAGGTATTTAATTGTTTGATTTTCTTTATCTTTTTTATTCACCAGTTCTGTCTCCAAGGTTATTAATATCTTGTGAAAACAAAATAATACTGATATTACTTAATTTTGATTAAGAGATTTCTAGTTTAATTAGAAACTAGATTAGATGTCTGTCTTAATCTTGTGGAATAATTATGTTTACTTTTAAGTAGTGTTACTAAATCTATAGCATTGCTAGAGAGAGATGTATTCCGCTCTAGCAAGGGAATTATATTATAAATGGGTATATTATAAATGGATATATTAGGCACTAATTAAATTGTTTTTCTGTTAATGAGCTCTATCTGCTATACCTAAAATTGTTAAAGTTTGTGATAGGGTAGATTTAACTGACATTTTAACAATTAACTTTTGAGAGTTTTCACATTTCTTATTTTACTTCTTTCCTGGCACGTCTCAGTTGGCTGTTTCT
Organism: Diceros bicornis minor; assembly: GCF_020826845.1. Taxonomy (NCBI): domain Eukaryota; kingdom Metazoa; phylum Chordata; class Mammalia; order Perissodactyla; family Rhinocerotidae; genus Diceros; species Diceros bicornis. Next base: position 14,582,122 of record NC_080743.1, on the reverse strand, counting down.
GCCAAAAAGAAAATAAAATAGTACCTCTAATAGACTATAAACCTTAGCCTGCTGTCTTCAGCTAGTATAGAAGGGCTGTTCAGAGCATTGTCATTGATTAAACCATACGGAGGGCTTTTATCCATGGGAAAGATCATTACAAATAGAGTATGGGAAAAATAATTATAAGATTTGCTTTTGTTGTGCAAATATGTTGAACATTTTTATAATGACTACCATGACTAAAAGTGACTAATTTTGTTAAAAATACTTAGTCAAACTTTATATAATTTATTTTAAAATAAATTTAGTTTATGGTATTTTTAGGTACAAGCAAATGGTGTTCCAGAAAATTAATTTGACTGAAATTAACTTGTTTCTCCAAAGAATGACTTCATTTAAGCACAGAGGGGGGGCTTCCTGAATGATTCTTCAGACTATATATTTCAAAAGAGAAGATACCAGTCCTCAGACTTTAACACTTAAAAGCATTGTGATGATTCTGTTGGGAGACCCACATTAAAGAAGTTATAAAAATTCTGCCTAAAAACAAGGAGTTGGAATTTAACTTTTTCTTAAACAGGAAAGTTGACAAAAGCCCATTATAGTAATTAAAAAATTTTTTTCTTAGCTCTTTTTACCCATTTAGAAATAGTTGTACAACTGGGGACAAGCATTATTCATTGTTGGTGTATTAGTGGAGTTTTGGGGGATTTTTTTGGTACAGCATAAAAAATTTAAATGTACTTTTTGGATTTTCAGGTGGAGTAAGTTTTGATAATTAAGTAGGTGACATCTTTTTTTGTGTGTGTGGAAGGTCGGCCCTGAGCTAACATCTGCCAATCCTCCTCTTTTTTTTGATGAGGAAGACTGGCCCTGGGCTAACATCCATGCCCATCTTCCTCTACTTTATATGGGACACCGCCATAGCATGGCTTGACAAGCGGTGCCTCAGAGTGCGCCCAGGATCCGAACTGGCGAACCCTGGGCCACCACAGCGGAAAGCGCACACTTAACCGCTTGCGCCACCGGGCTGGCCCCTAAGTAGGTGACATTTTTCATACCAGAATGAGAGAATTTTTCTAATGGTTTGAAATAAAAAAATAATGTAAGAGTATACTGACTTCTCACTGCTTTGATAAAATCATATTATCTCAATGTTAGAAGATCATCTAGACTTTTTAAAATCCATCCAATTCTTGCATCTCTTAGATGGCGTCCCACCAAAGGGTTGTTCAGTAAAGGACAGATTAAGACGACTTTAAATGATGGAAAAGTTCTCTCATACCTCTCAAAGCAAGCAGTTCTTTCTTAGAACTGCTTGTTGGAAAATTTTCTTATATCTAATTGAAAACACTCTCTCGTACTTTCCACTCCTGCATTTTAGTTCTAGCACTAAAGGCTACATAAAATAAGTCTAATCCTGGTTCCATCTGCCAACCATCATCGGATATATGAAAGGTTATTACTTTTCTCCTCAGCTGTCTGAGATTCTGTCTTTGGAATGAGTCAGAACTAGGTTCAAACGAGGGTTTGCTAATTAATAGTTTTGTTACCTTGAGCAATTTACTTACCTGTTTTAGTCTAGGTCTTCATCTATAAAATGGGGTTAATAATACCTTCGAAGAAGAATCGTTACAAGATAATATATATAGAACACTTGGCACATTCTTGATGTTCAGCAAGTGTTGGTTCTTGACAAATGTTGACTCTCTTCCTCTTCTTCCTCTCTTTCAACCCCCCTCCCCTCATATTTAGGAGAATGTACTTAAGAGCACAATTATTGGGGCAGAGAATGAGTTAAAATAAGGAAATAACAGGAATCACTTAGTTACTCACTGACTAATGGAAGGAGAGAATAGGTCAACACTTACACCTTTCCCTATGTTCATTGTTTGATTGAATGACTAAACCATTGGTCCATGGATCTGATTGGTAAAACTGGGTATACATGTAGGAAAATTTAACTGGAATACAACTAGTTGGTATAGTTAAAACATAGTCAGAAATTTTTGGAGTGTGCACCTATTTCATTCTGTTTCCGTGAAAGATAAAATGGCAAGCAAACAAGCTGGTAAAAGGAATCTGTGCACAAAATACCCAATTTCTTGTATATATCATATGTATACTACACAACTTAAATTCTTATTCCTACTTGTAGCCACGGAATTTACATTTGCTTCACTCTGAGTTTCCCCGAGTATGTTCCTAAAGCACTGGTTCTGCAAGATGTTAATAGTTAATAGGTAAAAAAAAAAGGGTTTCATAGTATAATGTTAGTGAAATGCCTAGTTAAAAAAAAATTACATTTCTTTAAGACTTGTGATGATCTTTAATAAACTGATATGTATTGTGAAGGTATCAGATGTTTAAAACACTGTTTTATCCTCTTTTGAGGACATACTTTATTCTTATTTCTTTGTCAATATAAATAATATAAAAACACAGGAGGAAAATCTTTCTGCTCTCTTAGTTTCTGTGGATGGGCCTAAGAATTAAACTGACATAAAATAAACAGGAGAAAAACATAAATTTTATTTAATATTTTTATGGGAGTCTTTATAAGGAAAATAAAGACCCAAAAAAGCAATTAGGAATGAGAACTTACGTACTTTAATAAAGAAACAATAGGGCCGCCCCGTGGCTTAGCAGTTAAGTGCGCGCGCTCTGCTACTGGCGGCCTGGGTTCGATCCCGGGCGTGCACCGACGCACCGCTTCTCCGGCCATGCTGAGGCCACGTGCCACATACGGCAACTAGAAGGATATGCAACTATGACATACAACTATCCACTGGGGCTTTGGGGAAAAAAAGGAGGATTGGCAATAGATGTTAGCTCAGAGCCGGTCTTCCTCAGCAAAAAGAGGAGGATTAGCACGGATGTTAGCTCAGGGCTGATCTTCCTCACAAAAAAAAAAAAAGAAAGAAACAATAAATTTGTGGAGAAGTCATGAGACAAAGCTTGGGCTAGGGAGAGTGAATTGTGGGAAAGTGATTAGGAAGTATATGGGGGAAACTAAAGGAAGGTAAGGGTTATTTTAGTAGGTTAGTTTGTATAGATTCATTTTGGTGTTGACTCCCAGTCTCCGGTGATAAGAAAATTTTTCTCTTCTTGGTACAGGGAGGGTACCTTTGTCATGGGAAATTTTATGATCTGCTTTTAGGTGGAAAGGTGGAGGTCCAGAGCCCTTCCTGTATCTGCTGTTTCTCAAGTACCTTCAGTTCAAAATAATCAGTACGCCAAAGTGTCATATTTTGGGGTGGCATGTTGTGAGCCCATTCAACAGCAATTCTTTAGAGCATGACTTGACAAACCATGGCCCGTGGCTCAAAGCCAGCCTGCCACCTGTTTTTTGCAAATAAAGTTTTACTGGAACGCAGCCAAGCTCATTCATTTACATAGCGTCTCTGGCTAAGTTTGTACACAAGGCGGAGTTGAGGAGGCAAAGTCGAGTGCTTGTGGCAGAGACTGTATGGCCTTTAAAGCCTAAAATATTTCCTATCTGGCCCTTTGCAGAGAAAAGAAAAAGGACTGCTGCTCTAAAATCTTGAAATAATTTCTTTCTTAGTATCATCAGTATTTATGAACATAACTAATTTATAAAACTATTCCATATACCTTAGTTCTATTAATAAGCATTTGTCTACTTTTCTGTACAAACGTAAATGAGAATGATCTTTTTCATAACCTACAAATATAAATAGAAAGGAACCCATGTTAATATACATTACTACTTTTACAGGAAAGAATAACCATATTTACAAGCCACTTAGCTCAAATGGCTTGTACGTAGTAGGCATTCAGGAAATATTTGTTTAATTTCTTACTGATGAAAAATCTAGAAAAATATAAAACAAAGAATACAGTTCAAAGGGGTTCTTCTAGCTTTAAAATAAAATAGCATTTCTGAATTTTGAAAGCATCTGTCAACCTGTTAGTAAAACATGTTTTACTTACATTTTTCATGTGTAGGAAATAGATATATAGATATTAAAGATGCAGAAAATGATGAGATATTATCTTTATATCTGTTAATATGCACTTAAATATCCTTTGCTACATGGATTACAAAAAAAGGTAAATCCTAGTAGTTTTTAAGGTAACCATTTATATGTAAAAATATAAATTAGAGCATGTGTGTGTAAAAGTATTTCTTGCTTTAAATTATCAAATTTATATATGATTACAAAGACCTCTCCACTTCAGTCAGTTGCCTCCATGTGGCAGTGTAAAGTGGAGATTGAAACATTTAAAGATGCATTCATCTATGCGTATTACTATGTGATCCTGAATAGCTAGCACGGTGCCTCATCCCTCCTTAGCCCCTTCTCTCGGTGGTGTGCCAAACCTTTCTTCCCCAGTTCTACTGCCAGATCATAACACCAACTATATCCAATATGTGCTCTATAGCTCATTGGTCTCGTGCTTATTTTAGTTGCCCTGTAGTATCTGTGAGGTGAAGGGAATTGCCTGGAGGAGGAGCAGTCTGGACACATTCCCAGAGAGAATTCGGGAGTTTAGTGGCATTATATAGTGGTCAAGAGCACCAGCTGTGAAATCAAACTAAAACACGTTTCAGTGCTAGCAAACCCACTTACTAAAGCTTCTAGTTTGTGACTAGTCAGGTTACTCAGTCAGTTTTCTCATGTTTAAAATAAGATAATAATAATTATGTCACAGTGCTGTTGTAAAGATTAAATTAGAGAATGTATATGAAGGTCTTACCGCAGAGGGGAGCGTTTGGTCAGCGCTCCATGAATGATAATCACAATTATGGGTAGTGGTGGTAGTTTTTGTAACAATTGGTAATTTTCCTCAGCTGTAAAGCAGGGTAATAATATTATCTACCTTAAAGGCACTGCGTTAGCACATTTAAAATTCTTAAAATAATGCATGGCATATGAAAAACATTTAAAAAGGGTTAGGATTATCTGCAATTTCTGCTTAACTCTCTTGGGTTCCTTCCTAGGTATTCTTATCAGTACAGATTCCTTTTGTTTTACACTCTGACTGGAGATCCCTTTCCTCTCTCTAGGAGTCTCGCCTCCTTTCCAAATCTATTAGGGATATTGAAATTTTTGTAGACTCTACAGAAATATGTGTCTTTTTTACTCTGTGGCTTAAAACTAGGTAAGATGGTAGTTTGTATCTTTCAAGGCATAAATTGTCAAATTCATTGCCTTAAGTTATTTTTATATCTTCTTATTATCTTTTGAATATCTGTATAATCTGTAGTGATCGTCCTCTTTCGTTCTTTTTTCCTTTTTTCTTTTAATCAGTTTTGCCAGAAGTTTATCAATTTCATTGAACTTTTGAAGAAGCAGTTTTTGGCTATTGAAATTTTTTTCTACCTTTTTTTGGTTTTCCCTTTTATTGAATTGCACTCATTTTTATTTTCTTTTTTCTGCTTACTTAGGGTTTTGTTTGCTCTTTCTCTAGTTTCTTCAGGTAGAATCTTAGATTACTGATTTTAGAAATTTTTTCTTTTCTAATACAAGCATTTAAAGCTACACGTATCTCTGTAAGCATATTTTATGTGCATCCCACACATTTTGAAATGTATTTTCATTTTCATTCAGTTCAAAATATTTTCTAATTTTCCTTGTGATTTCTTCTTGAGTTATTTAGAAATGTATTGTTTAATTTTCAAGTGTTTGGAGATTTTTCCAAGTACCTTTCGGTTACTGATTTCTAGTTTAATTCCACTGTATGGAATACTCTGTGTGATTTCAGTCCTTTTAAATTAATTGAGAGTTGTGTTATAGGTCTTTCATGGTGAATGTTCCATGTGTACTTGTAAAAAATTTGTATTCTGTTGTTATTGGGTAGAGTGAAATAAATATCAACTACATCAAATTGGTTGATAACGTTGTTCAAGTTTTCTGTATTCCTCCTGATTTTTTTAACTTATTTGTTAATTCTTAGATTGTGCTGAAATATACAATTGTAACTTTTCCTTTCAGTTCTGTCAGTTTTTGGTTTGTGTATTTGAAACTCTAAGTACATTTAGAATTGGTGTGTCTTTTTGATGAATCAGTCCCTTTATCAATATGAGAAATTCCTTTTCAGCCCTATAATATTCCTTGTTCTAAAGTCTGCTTTATTCTGACATTAATATAGCCTGCCCAGCTTTCTTTTTCCATTATATATCATTTTATTTGTTTACTTTTAACCTATCTGTGTCTCAAATTTAAAGTATGTTTCTTATAGGCAGAATATCATTGAGTTTTATGTTTTTATTCAACCTGACAACCTCTGCCTTTTAATTGGAGTGTTAAGATCCTTTCACTTAGTGTGAAAGGGTGTGTATTTCAATTGGATTTACATCTGATTGGATTTAAATTTACCATATTGCTATTTGTTTTCTATTTGCTCCATCTGTTGTTGTTCCTTTTTTCTTCTTTTCCTGACTTCTTTTGGATCGAATATTTTGTGTGATCACATTTTATCTCCACTTTTGATTTATTAGTGAATCCACTTTGTTGCTGCTATTGCTTTAGGATTTATAATGTACATCTTTAATTTATCACATTCTCCTTTAAATGATATTATATTATTTCACCTATAACATAAAAACTTCATAATGATATATTTCCAGTTCCTCCCTTCCATCCTTTGGGCTGTTGTTGTAATATGTTTTGATTCTACATATGTTATGAACCCCACAATACATTATCATTTTTGCTTTAAACAGTCCGTTATCTTTTAAATAAGTTTTAAAATCAGGAAAATATTTTTATATTTATCTAGCTATTTACCATTTCTCTCTCTCCTCATTCATTTGTGTAAGTCTGCATTTCCATCTGGTGTAATTTTCCTTCTGCCTGAAGTATTTCTCTTAGCATCTCTTGTAGTATAGGTCTGCTGTAGGTACACTTTGCAGTATAGGTATTTGGTATACACCCTTGTAATGTAGGTCTGTTGAATTTCCAAAGCTTTTGTTTTACTGAAAGATGTTTTATTTCACCTTTATCCTTGAAAGATTTTTTTCACTTGATACATTTTTCCTAGAATTCTAGGTTCACAGTTGTTTTTTTAGTACTTTAAGGATGTCTTTCCATTGTCTTCTGGCCTCCATGGTTTCTGACAGTGCATCTTCAATCATTCTTATCTTTGTTCCTCTGTGGCAGAGGAATGTAAAAAATTAATATATATATGAATGTAAAAATTCATATATATATATATATATTTTTTTTTTTGGTGAGGATGATTAGCCCTGAGCTAACATCTGTTGCCAATCCTCCTCTTTTTGCTGAGGAAGATTGGCCCTGAGCTAACATCTGTGCCCTTCTTCCTCTGTTTTATGTGTGGGATGCCCGCCACAGCATGGCTTGATAAGTGGTGCATAGGTCCACTCCCGGGATCGGAACCTGTGAACCCAGGGCCGCCGAAGCGGATCGTGCAAACTTAACCACTACACCACCAGGCTGGCCCCTCTACATACGTTTTCTCAAAAGGTCAGATAGTAAATATTTTAGGCTTGTGGGTCACCTTGTCTTTGTTGCAACTACTGAACTTTGGTGTAGTGTGAAAGCAGCAATAGACAATATATAAATGAGTGTAGCTGTGTTCCAGTAAAGCTTTGTTTATAAAATCATGTGGCTGGCTTGTGTGCTGTAGTCTGCTGAACCCTACTCTGTAAGAACAAATCTCTTTTTCTCTGACTGCTTTTAAGATATTCTCTTGATCATTGTTTTTGAGCATTTTGGTTATGATGTGCCTTTGCCTGGTTTTCTCTATGTTTTTTATGCTTGATGTTGATCTTTGTGGATTTGGTGGTTTATAGTTTTTATGAAATTTGAAAAAATTCCAGTCATTATTTGTTTTAGATACTTTTCTCCCCCCCTCCTTGGGATGCCGGTTACACAAATGTGGTTCTGCCTGGCATTGTGCCACAGGTCACTGAGGCTCTTCATTTTCTCCTTCATTCTTTTTCCTGCTCTTTTTCTTTCTGTGCTTCATTCTGAATAATTTCTATTGCTATTTGAATAGTTCTTTGCTGATTCTACTGTAGTGTCTAACCTGCTAATACCATCCGGTGTATTTTTCCTTTCATATTTCATATTTCGTCTCTAGAAATCCTATATGGGTCTTATTTATATATTCTCTTTCTCTCCTCATATGTTCATGTATAATAGCTATCTTAAGAGCCCTGTCTACTAAATTTGTCATCTCTTTCATTTATGGGTCTGTTTCAATTGATGGATTTTTCTCCTAGCTATGGGTCATATTTTCCTCCTTTCCATGCTTGGTTTTTTTTTTTTTTTAATTGGATTCTAGATATTTTAATTTTTTTGTTTTTGGCTGCTGGATTCTGGATTTTTGTTTTATTCATGTAGCAAGTGTTGTATTTTGTTCTAGGATCAGTTTGATCCCTTTAACGATTGCTTTAAGTTGTTCTAGGCCTTTGAGCAGGGTCTTAGAGAATGAATAGGTATGGAAGAGTAGGAGGAATGAGACTACAATATTTCATTCTTTTTACTTCTATTTTTTTTAAACTTGTAAAGTTAATATCTTAATCAGTTATTCCACCCAAGGAACAGGTATCAGATGTAATGAATAGTTTTATTTCAAGTTTTGTTTGTTAATTAGTTTTCTCTCGCTGTGTAACAAGCAAGTGTAGTGATTTAAAAACATTTCTTATCTCATGGTTTCCATGGCTCAGGAATCTGTGCACAGCTTAGCCTAGTCCTGTGCTCAGGGCCTAACAAGGCTTCAGTCAAGCTGTCAGCCACGACTGCAGTCTCATCTGAGGCTCGGGGTCCTCTTCCAATCTTACTGGTGATTGGCAGAATTCAGTTTCTCATGGTCATAGGACTGACTGAGGCCCTCAGCTCCTAGAGGCTGCTTGCCATTCCCTGTCCATGGTCCACTCCACAGCATGGCTGTTTGATTCTTCAAGAACAACAGGAGAGCATCTCAGCTGCTTCTAATATACTTGTCTGACTTCTGTCTTTGATATCTAGACCCTCTTTTAAAGGGATCACCTGATTAGGTCAGCCTTTCCCCCAGGATAATCTACCTTTTGATTAACTGAAAGTCAGCTGGTTAGGAACCTTAATTACATCTTCAGAATCCCTTCATCTTTGCTATATAATGTAATTACAGGAGTGATATCCCAACATATTGGAAAGTCCTGTCCACACTCAAGAGGAAGAGATTATACAGGATGTGTAGACCAGGGAGAGGGAATCTTAGGGGCTTAGAATTCTTCTGACCACAGTTTTATTTATACTATTAATATAATTTGAAGAGTACAAATTATATTTTTTAGAGAGGATATAGATGGACTGGAAATACTAATAAACTGCCACTGATTAAACAATTGAAAACAAACAGCTGTTTTCTGAAGGAATTATAACCATAACCTCAGTAGATTGTTTATTTCTTTCCTTAAAATATAGTTTAACTGAACTGATACGCTCATTATATTTTAAAAAAAGAATCTCGAGGGCCGGCCCCGTGGCTTAGCGGTTAAGTGCATGCGCTCCACTACTGGCGGCCCGTGTTCGGATCCTGGGGGTGCACTGACGCACCGCTTCTCAGGCCATGCTGAGGCCACGTCCCACATACAGCAACTAGAAGGATGTGCAACTATGACGTACAACTATCTAGTGGGGCTTTGGGGGAAAAAAAAAAGGAGGAGGATTGGCAATAGATGTTAGCTCAGAGCCGGTCTTCCTCAGCAAAAAGAGGAGGATTGGCATGGATGTTAGCTCAGGGCTAATCTTCCTCACACACACAAAAAAATCTCAGGCCAGCCCTAATGGCCTAGTGGTTAAAGTTCCATGCTCTCTGCCTTGGCGGCCTGGGTTCATTTTCCGGTCATGGAACCACACCACCTGTCTGTCAGTTGCCATGCTGTGGCAGTGGCTCACATAGGAGAACTAGAAGGACTTACAACCAGGATATAAAACCATGCACTGGGGCTTTGGGGAGAGTAAAAAAAAAAAAAGAGGAAGATTGGCAACAGATGTTAGCTCAGGGCAAATCCTTCCCTGCAGGGGGAAAAAAAAAAAAAGAATCTTATTGAAACCTTGGAAGTTTTCCATTTACTTCCCAATAAACATGTACAATTTTGAAAATCCTCAGTTTCCGCTTTTTACATAATTTTAGTAGTTAGATCTGTGCTCTGTTAACTGTTTTGAAGTCCTGTGATAATGTTCCCCCAGCAACACGAAAGGGTAGACTGCATACTGTTCACAATTGGCAGCACAGTGTTGCTTAGCTACCTATCTTTTTAAATTGAGATCAGGCATTTTAATAATAGGTAGCCCTTCAGCTTTTAAGTGTTTGCTCATGACACATTGTAGTGTTTTATGTATGCTTTTCACCTTTGTATTATAGCTGTTATTGTGAAAGTTTAAAAAAGAAAGAGGAGTGTATTTAATAGCAGTCAGTAGAGTACCTTAACTACATAAAATTAGTCATTTTATGTGAAGCTCTAATATAGACACAAATGAAATTACAAGCTATACTTTAATATGAACTTACCTCAACTGCAGCTGCACTACAAAATGCAATAATTATACCAATCTGTCATTTGATTGTGAGTAAAATCATTGCAGAATGTCTATAATATTACCTATAGTTGTTTTAAAAATAGCAATATTGTTATACTCTGGGAATATCAATAAATACATACTGAAAAGGCACTTTATTATATTGTGTTGCTTTCATGGTATTCACATTACTTTTTTTTAAAGTAAGATATCAGGTACTAACCAGTATTATTACAGTGTGTCTTCTAATTTGGAAAAGATGAATATATGAAGGTTCTTCTAGGTGGACTCTTTTTTTTTTTATTTTGTGAATTTATAGTGTTATACTTTCTTTTTTTTTTAATTTTTTGTTTATTGCAGTAACATTCGTTTATAACATTGTAAAAATTTCAGATGTACATCATTAAACTTCTATTTCTGCATAGATTACATCATGTTCACCACCAAAATACTAATTACAACCCATCACCACACACATGTACCGAATTATCCCTTTCACCCTCCTCCCTCCCCCCTTCCCTTCTGGTAACCACCAATCCAATCTCTGTTCCTATGTGTTTGTTTATTGTTGTTATTATCTACTACTTAATGAAGGAAATCATACGGTATTTGACCTTCTCCCTCTGACTTATTTCACTTTGGATTATACCCTCAGTGTCCATCCATGTTGTCACAAATGGCTGGATTTCATCGTTTCTTATGGCTGAGTAGTATTCCATTGTGTGTATATACCACAGCTTCTTTATCCATTCGTCCCTTGATGGGCACTTAGGTTGCTTCCAAGTCTTGGCTATTGTGAATAACGCTGCAATGAACAGAGGGATGCATGTACCTTTACAAATTGGTGCTTTTGCGTTCTTTGGATAAATACCCAAGAGTGGAATAGCTGGATCATATGGTAGTTCTATCCTTGATTTTTTGAGGAATCTCCATACTGTTTTCCATAGTGGCTGCACCAGTTTGCACTCCCACCAGCAGTGTATGAGAGTTCCCTTCTCTCCACATCCTCTCTAACACATGTTGTTTCCTGTCTTGTTAATTATAGCCATTCTGACGGGCGTGAGGTAGTATCTCATTGTAGTTTTGATTTGCATTTCCCTGATAGTTAGTGATTTTGAACATCTTTTCATGTGTCTGTTGGCCATCTGTATATCTTCTTTGGAGAAATGTCTGTTCAGGTCTTTTGCCCATTTTTTAATTGGGTTGGTAGTTTTTTTGTTGAGATGCATGAGTTCTTTATATATTTTGGAGATTAAGCCCTTATCAGATGTATGGTTTGCAAATATCTTCTCCCAATTGTTAGGTTGTCTTTTCGTTTTGTTGATGGTTTCCTTTGCTGAGCAGAAGCTTTTTAGTTAGATGTAGTCCCATTTGTTTATTTTTTCTATTGTTTCTCTTGCCCGGTCAGACACGGTGTTTGAAAAGGTGTTGCTAAGACCAATGTCGAAGAGCATACTGCCTATGTTTTCTTCTAGAAGTTTCACAGTTTCAGGTCTTACATTCAAGTCTTTAATCCATTTGGAGTTAATTTTTGTGTATGGTATAATGTAAGGGTCTACTTTCATTTTTTTGCATATGGCTATCCAGTTTTCCCAACACCATTTGTTGAAGAGACTTTCTTTTCCCCATTGTATATTCTTGGCTCCTTTGTCAAAGATTAGCTGTCCATAGATGTGTGGGTTTATTTCTGGGCTTTCAATTCTATTCCATTGATCTGCGTGTCTGTTTTTGTGCCAGTACCCTGCTGTTTTGGTTACTATAGCTTTGTAGTATATTTTGAAATCAGGGAGTGTGATACCTCCAGCTTTGTTCTTTTTTCTCAGGATTAGGTGGACTCTTTTAATACAGGTTTATCCTGTGTATTTCCCTTCTCTCCCACTCCCTAGAAATAATTAAATACATATCCATTGTAGAAAACATACTTTCAAAAGTATAGATAAGTATAGAGAAGAGATTAAAATTACCTCTAATCCCCCTTCCCTCCGAGAAACACTGTTAAGACTTTATAGTAGGGCTGGCCCCATGGCTTAGCGGTTAAGTGCACACACTCCGCTGCTGGCGGTCCGGGTTCGGATTCCGGGTGCGCACCGAGGCACTGCTTCTCCGGCCATGCTGAGGCTGAGTCCCACATACAGCAACTAGAAGGATGTGCAGCTATGACATACAACTATCTACTGGGGCTTTGGGGGGAAAAAAATTAAATAAATAAAATCTTTAAAAAAAAAAAGATTTTATAGTATATTTCCTTTCTTTGAATATTGTTATAGAAATAAAGATAATATTTCTTACTCAATTTGCATCTTGCTTTTATTTTCTTATTATTACAGTATAAGCATCTTTCCAAATCATTAAAATTGTTTGAAAACTATTTTGATAACTATTTAATTATGTGCTTGTACAATATTGCCCATGGTATTTTTTATATAGATTGTTTCCTGTTTTTATTATGTAAATAACACTGAGAAGAAAATCTTTGTGCAAAACCTTTGTCAGCATTTCTGAGTTCCTTAATATAGATCCTAGCTAGGAGTGTAAGAGATCCTAGGACTGAAAAGATATGAACATTTTAAAGACCTCTGAACATGTTAATAGATTACTTTCCTGAAAAGTTGACCATCTTTATTAACAGTTACTAGATTAATTTTAAATAGAGGAAGAAATAATTAGTCTATTATTTTTAATTTGTTTTTAAGATCAAGAACATTGAATTTTTTGCAGACGTTAATTGGCCATTTGTAATTGTTCTTTTGTGAAAATTTTCATTTCCCTGTCCCATTGATTGATAAATCCTTGTGTCTTTTCTTAATGGTTTTTGAGAGATCTTCATGTACTGAATTTATCCCCGTTTCTATCATATTTTCCCATTTATTTGCGTTTTTTTTGTGTGTGTGAGGAAGATCAGCCCTGAGCTAACATCCATGCCAATTCTTCTCTTTTTGCTGAGGAAGACCGGCCCTGAGCTAACATCTACTGCCAATCCTCTTCCTTTTTTTTTTTCCCTTTTTTTCTCCCCAAGGCCCAGTAGATAGCTGTATGTCATAGTTGCACATCCTTCTAGTTGCTGTATGTGGGATGCCGCCTCAGCATGGCCGGACAAGCGGTGCATCGGTGCGCGCCCGGGATCCAAACCCAGGCCCCCAGTAGCGGAGCGCGCGTACTCAACTGCTAAGCCATGGGGCCGGCCCCCTTATTTGCCTTTTAATTTGATTTATACACTTTGAGAAATACAGATCTTTCAAAAAATTCTTTTAAAAACCTCTCCACCATTTCTTTCTTATTTTTATTCACTGCTTTTAGACTTGGAAATCCCTTTACTGTGCAGATTCTCCTATATTTTATCTCTTTTTACCCCATTCACTTGTGGATGGTTGCTGGCTCAAGCTCTCAGAGGCTTCTCATTGTCTTAGGTCCCAACACGCAGCTAGGCATTCATAGAATTCTCTTTGGCCCCAATGCTTGCTACTCCCAAACAGCATCCATTCTTTCAACAGGGTTTCTTAAGTGCCAGGGTCCTGTGAGTTCAGCAGCCAACAAAGCAGATGCAAATGTCCACCCTTGTTGAGCTTCCATCACCTTCCTCCTGCCAGCGAGACTGGGGCATCACCTTTTCCCCAATGCCTGGCTTTTCTTGTCACCATGACTCTGCTCCATGAGCCACCATCTGGGTGTTGTCCTCTTCTCTCCACCAACCCGAATATGACGCCTCGTTCAAGGGCCAGCTCTCCCGAGAAGTCCTTCCTGAATAACCAACCACTCACCTGACAGTCCCCTCAGCCCGCAGGCCCTTTGACTCATGTGTTCTACTCTCCACAATGAGCGCCTTTGTAACTCTCTCCACCAGTACCATTACCATAGCTACTATTATGATGTATCCCTAGGTGCTGCATTACAGAAGTAACTAAAAAAAATTTTTTTTAATCTAATATTTTTACATGTAATTCTAAACCATGTAAAATGTATTTTGGTTTATATTGTTGGGTTAGAAAAAAAACTGATTTTTTTCCCGAATGTTTACCCATTGTTAGAGCACCAGTAAGAATATTCCCTTGCCTGTTGATTTGTGCTAGTTCTTCTGTTGTCTACTAAATTCTTGGATACTGGGCTGATTGCCTACTTTCTATTCTTTCATTAATCTTTCTATTTTACATCAGAACAACATTATAGATTAGCTTTATCATAACCTTTTGTTATTCATGACTGTTTACCCCTCTTTGTAGAGTAATGTAGATTGTTTACTTTATGTCTTGTGCTGTGGGTATTCCTAGTTATTTTGTGGTTTTTATTGCTATTGTGAATGACATTTTTTTCTATTCTGTTTTCCAACTCATTTTTACTGGCATATTGGAAGGGTATTTTTTTAAATATATTTATCTCGAATCTGAGATCTTTATTCTCAATAATTATAAAAGTTGATTTTATAGGGTTTGTTATCTAATCATAATATGTGCAGATAATGAAAATTTACTTCTCCTTCCTAAAAGTTATGTCTGGATTGGCCAGAAATTCCAGAGCCTTATTAACTAATAATATTGATAAGTGGGTATTCTTGTCAGAGAAAAACTGAAATCGTGATTCAGGAAAAACTATGGTCAGCTTTCTATTAAAAATAAAATCATAGTCAAAAACAAATCGTCTTTAATTATCCTAGATTAGATTAATTGCTTTGCAAATTTCCCAGGTGCATCAAGATCCTGGGAGATGTTCATTTCTCCAGTGGGGGGGCAACGTCTGATGAACACTAATTGCTAACTTCAAAAAGAAAGGAACCCGACTTCACATCTAGATTGCAGCTGGGAGGAGGAAGGCTAGAGGGAAGGTGGGTGAGTTAGTCTCTAGATTCCCCCATTTCGTTTCCTTGAAAGCAGTTCCTGGCATGGTAGCAAGTGGAGTCAGTCTCTTTCCCGGAAGACTGTAAGCGAGAGCCAAAAGTGAGCCTCACTGCAGCTCCCTTAAAGTGAGGGGGTTGGCACAGAACATTCATGAAATTTACCTCTGGAAGACGGTATAGCAGGTGTTTTTCCTGGACAGCTTCATCCGAGTCTGGCTGTAAATGCTGTTCAGGTGCGACAGGTGGTTGTTGAAGTCCTTGCTTTGTGAAATTTAGCTCAGATGAGTTAATGAGGCTGGATTTCTCATTCTAGGAGGGTCAGAAGGGATTATTTTGACAGACCTCCCCCACTTCAGCAGAGTTCATGGTGGACAAGAGGTTGATTAGCTGCCCTTCGTGCTGTTCTTATTGTTGCAGAAACCTGGAACTACAAGTGTGTAGATGGGAACTTTATTTTCTTCTGATAATAAAAGATCAGGATTTTTCCTTCCATGTTAATTGTCACCTCAGTGGATGTATCCTGTAGCTTTTGATGCAGAACAAGCCACTCCAAAATTTAGTGGCTTAAAACATCAGTCATTTATTTAACTCATAATTCTTCAGGTTGGCAATTTAGGCTGAGTTTAGCTGAGCAGTTCTGTTCGCAGCTGGTCTCCCTCATGAGTCTGTGGTAAACCCTGGGTTGGTTAGGTGGTTCCATGTCTGGGAGTTGGCTGGTTGTTGGCTGGGGGACCTGAGTTCTTCTCCACGTTGTGCCTTTTCCTCCAGAAGCCTTGCCTATGTTTTTTTCTCATGGTGGTAGCAGAGGTCTGAGAGAGAGCAGAAGCAAGCAAAGCCTCTTGAGGCTAGCCTTGGAACTAGGGTATTGTTGGTTGTGTTGCGTTCTGTTGGACAAAAGAAGTTGCAAGGCCAGCTGACTCAAGGAGTAGGATATAGATTCTACCTCTTGATGAGAGCTGCTATAAAGCAACATATTGCAAAGGGTGTGGACACAGGGAAGTATGGAGAATTGCGGCCATTTTGTGCCCTCAGTCTACCACAAACTAGGTGAATGAAGGACTCAAAGATGTGCTTAGGACACTATCTTCCTCGTGAATGTAGATTTTAATTTTGCTATTATAGAATTGTGTCACCCAGCTCCCTTTTTATCTCAGCCTATTGTCCTTGTATCTTATATTATTTTTCTCTTTATACTATTCTTTTATATTTGTTTTCTTTTGCATCTTTATTTGAGTCCATACCCCATAAAATTTTGCTAAAATTATCTTTTGGTTCCTTATTAAATCTTATTCATAGATATGTTCTCTGTGTCTTCAGGATATTTTTTTCTCATGTTTGGGAAATTTTTACTCATGACCTCACCTTGTTTTTTCCTTCTTTTTAGAACTGTTGGTATTTGCCGACAGAGCATGTGGATGCTTCTTACTATCTACTTAGATTTGAATGTGTTGGGGGAGAAAGAGTATCCTCTACCCCCCAGTAGTCAATCATGTTTAGTTCACTCCCCTGTTATTTCATTGTCACATGCTTGTGATATTTACTTAACCTTTCTTTATATTAATTATTCTAGATTTTCTACTGGAATTAAATTAAGGTTTTTTCATAGTGTTGCACAAAGAGCACTGTGACTTCCATGAGCTCCGCCATCTGAAACGGTTTGAGAACCACTGAACTTACCATCTTGTAAGATACTAGAGGGAAAGGACATTTGTCATTGTCATCATCACACATATGACCAGAAGCCGTTGCAGACTTTTGAGTAGAAAGTAACATGGGGAAAAGTTGGATTTAATATTTTGGGGTGTTTGGGGGAGTTTTCTGGAAGGAGTGGTGGAGGGTGAGAGTAGACGTGGGAGTGAAGGTGGATGTAACCACTATAAACAATATTGTCAGTTCAGTTCATATTAAGCATCTGATTAAAAACTTCTAAAACTCTAGCATTATGCTCCAGATGAAGATATTAAGGTGGATTTCTCTTCTGTTAGTTTGACAAGTTAATTTTGAATTGATGAAAGTTGTACAAATAACAAAAATCAGATTTTTTCAAACATTGTTCCTCATACCTGGCAGACACAAATGAAAAGCAACTAAAAACTACTTTGGGTTTCATATCATCACTTTTCTAGGTAGGAATGAGTAGTTGTAAACTAAATTTCCAAAAAACATGTCATTGCAATAATTGTGTGTTCATTCATCCCTGGGAGGTATGTGTTACTATGCCCATTGTACAGATTCAGAAATGCAGAGTGGAGAAGGGGCTCGGCAGGTAACATGGGCTTTAAGTATTAAAACTAAACTTTGGACCCAAGGCAGTTGATTCTAAATTCCTTGCTCTTTGAACCACACCACACCATGCCCTTGTTTTTAAATTATTTATTTAATTTTTTAAATTACAAAAGTAACATATGCTTAAGGCAAATAATACCTACATGCATACATGTGAGGCTTTTATATTTATGTATTATACAAATATGTATTTGTATTTTAGAAAGGTATGTCTAGCAGCAGTGTGGTTGATAGATGGAAAAGAGGGCACCTGGGAGGAAGAGAAACTAGTTAGGAGACTATTTCAGTAATCCTGACAAGAAATGGTAAGAGCTAGAAGTAAGGGAGTGGCAGTCATTGAAATGGGAAGGTCTGAGATGTGGGGGAACTAAGAATGACTTCCAGGTTTATCACTTGGGCAACGTGGTGATGCCCTTCATGTAGATGGAGAGATAGAGAACAGGGAAGGAAGAGCAGAACAGCTGGAAGGGTCAGGGATGAGTTTAGTCTTGACTGTAGTAAAGTTTGTGATCCTTTGGAATATCCAAGTAGAGATGTCTGTTAATTGTATATGAGTCCAGGGTTTAGTGTAGAATTCCAAGTTAGTGATGCAAATTTGGGAGTCATGAGCCTGTTGACAGAGGTTGAAACCAGGGTACAGCTGTCACCCAAAGATATTTATAAAGGGAGAGAGTAAATGGCTGAAGGCAGAGCTCTAGAGAACACTAGCATTTAAGGAGCAAAGAAGACTGACAAGGAATGGCTGGAGAAGTAGAGTAAAAACCTGGTGAGAGCATCACTGAAGATAAGGGAGGAGAGCTTCAGAAGAGAAGGAAAAATTTGCAGAAAAATCACCTAATTGAAAATCAGGCATTTCCATTGATAACTTCTCCATTTATAAAATTAAAAGACAAAGAATTTCATTTTATTAAAATATTCTTTGGAATTTTCTAGTATGTTTATAATGTTGTATTCATTAGGTAACTATCATATTTTAAAGCGTAGATAATAAACGTAAGTAACTATAGAATGTGGCAGTGAATGTATATATATATATTTTTTCTTTCTCTGTGAGGAAGATCAGCCCTGAGCTAACATCCGATGCCAGTCTTCCTCTTTTTTTTGCCGAGTAAGATTGGCCCTGGGCTAACATCTGTGCCCATCTTCCTCTACTTTATATGGGACGCTGCCACAGCATGGCCTGACATGCGGTGCGTTGGTGCGTGCCCGGGATCCGAACCTGCGAACCCTTGGGCTACCAAAGTGGAGCGCGCGCACTTAACCACCGCGCCACTGGGCCAGCCCCTCAGTGAATGTATATTACCAGCATGGCCTTTGCTGATGAATTCTGGTTGATTTGACCTCATTTGTTTTATTTTTGAGCTTTTCTTTCTTTGTTTTTTTTCCTTTTGTAATGTGCTGAGCTGAGGATTGAGTGAGGAGCATTAGGTGTCCTGGTTATATAAGGGAAAACCAAACTCTAAGTTGTGGATACCTCTAAGAGATTTATGAACCTTTCTTGGATCTAGTTTACATGGTGACTAAAGCACATTTCAGATTACAGTTTCTCTTCTCCCTAGCCTACTCTAAAATATGATTTTCATATCACAACTATCCTTACAATCTTGGCTAGTAATTCAGAAAGTAGAACTCATAAAGAGATCATAGTCACAGACTTCCAGTTTCAGGGCCATAATGCAGCTGTTGAAATGACAACTAAATGGGGAAGAGTGGTCTGCCTTTCATTGCTGGGCAAAGAAACATACAAGACACTTGGCTGGGTGTTGAGGGATGGGGAATGGAGAAGGGGACATAAAATGGACTCAGCCAGACTTTGGACGTTTGCAGGGAGATAAGTGATAAATATAACTCTAATAGCAGATAGGAATAAAAGTAGAAGGAGCTACAGATCCGAAGAAAACAATATATCAGCTGGGAAAATCGGGAGGAGTTGGCATTTGAGTTAGTGAGTTTTGGATAGGCAGAATGGGGTAAGGAGCATTCTACCTCAAGGGAGTAACATGACCAAAGGCACTGGCCCCCCAACAAGTATTTGTTGAATATCTGAGTAAATGGCATCCAGTAGCATTTGTTATTCCACTGATTTATTTAGTATAATGTAAATGTGTGTCCTATGTGTCAGGCACTGAGGCAGGTAGGTGCTGGGAATATAACAAGATGACCCCCATGGAGCTGTGGTCTAATAGGAAAGACAGATGAAACCAACAAACTAATGAATATTTAAATTCCAAGTGAGAAGGACTGTTAGGCGCCTGAATAGCTTGGGTGAAGAGAGGTGGTTGGATAGGGTGGTCAGGGAAAGCCTCTTTGAGGGAACTAAAGGTCATTTGAAACTGATCTCTGTAAGAACTACTTGGAAATATTTACCCTGTTTGATGCCATCCCAATACATTTAATATGGTTAAATGACTCCCCCTTAAAACACAACCTGTAAAATTTCCATTTTCTGTCAGTATTTGCTTTATCCATTGTTGAATTATTTACCTGTTGTTAAATTTACCATGTCATCCTTGTTTTGCAGAAACCAAAGCTGAAAGATTGGCATCCTCCTGGAGGTTTTATTCTGGGATTGTGGGCACTCATTATCATGGTTTTCTTCAAAACTTATGGAATCAAACATATGAAGTTCATTTTCTAGACATGACGATGTATGAAGAAGACTGCATGGAAGACTACAACCTCGGATAAAAATTTATGTCATTATATCTTTTTAAAAATACATTGCTCTTGTGTGAATTGGCAAAAAGTATAAGGAAACTATAAATTTGAATAAACTATTGATTTTATAACTTAAAGAGAAATAATTGTTAATGCGGGTGCTAAATGACACTCAATATATTTCAGTTTTGCGTTTTATGTGTTAATAAAAAGATGGGACAGAGAGATCAGAGTATACTCATTGACTTTTTTTTGAAAATAAGAGTTTCCCCTTTTTCGCTTTTCATTTGGAAAAGAAAAAATGTGAAGACATTAAGTTCTCACTAGCAGAGGTAACTTCTGTTAGTATTTTTGTGTATGGTCTCCCAGTCTTTTTTTTCTATGTACATATTTTTTTTCCAAAATAGAAATCATATAGAACATACCATTTTGTAACATCACTTTTCATTTTGCAGTGTTCTCAACCCTTTCCCTTTCCTTGGATGTTCTTCAAGAACACATTGTGATTGGCTTCATAGTGTCCATTTTATGGATGTCTGGTAATTTATTTAACATTCTTCTGTTGTTGGACCACTTAACTTGTTCCCAGAATTTTCCTTTTTCATACTTTAATGTGTTAATATTTTACTGTCAGTCGTTCATGGAATTCTGCAGTTTTAATTATAAGTAAATATGAAAAATTAGTTTCTTAATCTGTGGTACTGACAGTCTTCAGGACCTTATGTGCTATCAGTTTATCTGGAAAATTCAGGACCTTTGGGAATTTTACGTATTGACTGCTCAAGAGGAACAAACTCCATTGTTTTTCATTTCTAAGCATTCTGTGAATCTCTAGAGTTGGTCACTTCCTCTTCAGTTTCCACACGGGAAGAGACGGTCTGTTTAAGGTAAACCCTGCCCACTGGCTGGGTTTACACTTTTCCTGAGACAGCCCCGTAAAGTGGATAGACTATGTGGAAAATGCACGCTTGTGGTCCTACCTTCGTGTCTGATCTGTGTATCACAGGAGGCAGGAAGCCCCTTTCTGGTCTCTGACAGATGCCCCGTCACTGATGTTCCAGCTTACCAGCCGTCTTCATGTCTTTCTCGTAAAGACATGGAAATAGTACTGAGATTGTGCTTTGTTACCAGCCCTGGTTTTTGCATATAAGGGGAAAAAACTCTGAAAGTTGAGTTTCCTTTCCCTGAGGATACTTTTTTGTATTTTAGCTGTTCTAGCCAAGAACTTATGTTTTAATCTTTAATCATTACAAAGATCTGTTTTATAATTATAGGTAACATTAAGAAGACAACTCTTCCTCCACAATAAAACCTCTTAAAATTAATATTCCTTAGGATTTGTTTTTCTTTTAGCACTTAAAATATTACCCTTTAATTACATGCAAAATGGTCGTACTTTCATAGGCAAAGGATTAATTGTATTATCTCCCAGGTTAGAACAAATGATACTGAGGCTTTTTGCCAGCTCTGAATCTTCATTTTAATTGATCTTTTTATTGGTGCACTAGATAATGAAGAAGGAAAATTTTTACGTACTTTTATGGAGAAGGATCCTTTTATACATAGAAAGGGATATTAAAAAACAAAATTCAACTGAGTAAATTTTAAAAATCTTACTGGCTTTATTCAATGATTCATGAATCGGACAGCATCCTATCTAGCTAATAGAAATGAGCTCTGGAGAGCTCTACAAAGTGGAAGGATTTTATAGGCAGAAGAGGTAGGAAAAGGAAGTTAACTAGCAAAGAGTGGATTGTTTCAGGCAAGATTACCTTCCCTTGGGGGATGGCAGGGGTCTGTCAGGGGGATTACCTCACTAGTGCTGATGGGGTAATTCCAGACTTACTGGTTAAGATTACATTCACGGGAGAGGCTGAAACTGCGCTTAGATTAGATATTAAGTCTTGATTTGGTGACATGGGCTTAGCACAAGTGACTCCATTTTGGACCTAGTGTCTCTTTTTTTTTTTTAACAAGGGAGAAATAAACTTAAATTCAAATAGCCGGATCATAGTAGTGCTAAGAGACAAAAAACGTTGACCGTGTCACCCTCCAAACACACTAGGTCATGAACACTGTGGGGGAGTGGAGCTACTTAGAGTGGTAAAGGAAATATGATTGTTCTTGAGCCAAAGTAATTTAGTTTGAATATAATGAAAGTCTTGATGGTAAAGACTGCTGGGAAGTAAAAGTGTTCCTCCTCAGAGGTTGTAGATGGTGCACTTCTTAGTTAAAACAAAACTGGGAAAAGTAATACTGGATATAACATACAGGGTTAAATTTGCTCAGGCAGAGTTTCGAAGAGCAGTTATTTCTCTTTCTGTTTCATTATTGAATTTTCAGAATATAGTTAAAGCAAAAAGCTTAAAGTATGTTAAATGTTTAGCTCATAACCATAATCTTTTTACATAAAGCATATTCTGCCTTCAATAATAAGTAAATCCTCTGCATGTGGTAAGTGGGTAATGTTGTAAGTGCAATTAAATGGCCCAGACTTTAAATGATAACATAAAAGCATATCCTTACATATGGTCTACTTGAGTCACAAAGAGCTGAACTACTGAAGGGTGTTTTCTTTTTGCCTTGCTCACAGTGTCACTGTGGGGATCAGATGAGATAATGTTATGACTAAACACTTTGGAAATTGTGAATATAAGGTGGTGTTATTTTTCTTATTTCTGCTCAGGAAGATACCAGGCGGAGTGCATGGTGCAAGAGTCCCTCTTTCTGTCGTACTTGTTTACCTTTCCAAGCTCCTTGGTGTGATTCTTGTTCTCTCTGGTATTCTTTTTCTCCTCCCTGTGGTGTCCTTCAAGGAGAAAAGGAATCTAGATGAATAGGTCCCCGCAGACCTGTCCTGACTTTTGTGGGGAGGGACAGGGTATAATAATGCCATTCTGCAAAGGCAGCCTGCATGAGAAAAAGAAACCAAATGATGTGTATTTTAAAATTATGAAAGACATTCATTTGCAGTTTATGAAAGGGAAATGTAGTTTGGATGCAAAGCTGATTAAATTGGATCAAGAAAAATTGGAATTAAATACATAAAATAATGCATGCATTTATGGTTTCAATTTTTATATATCCTTAGCTGGTTGAAAGTGATGATTCCCACAGCAAGCATAACTCAGCTTGTTTCTGCTTACTGAGTATTTTCTACAGTGGTGTGTGTTGATAACGTTTCTTCCATTATGTATGTTGTATAGCAGAGTTACAGTCACTGTGGGAATCATAATTTGAAATTTTGACTCTTGTGTTTCTGGGATCTTTACAACAAACGTTGCATTAACATAGAATTTTTTCACTGATTTTACTAAAATTAAATTCATTTGTAGCAGATACTGTTTTACCTTATGGAAGAAATATTTTATAAACATACCACAAAGTGTGGCTATAAAATAATGAGATCAGTGTCCATTTTGCTTTACAGAATCAGCCCCATTACTTCACTGGCACGCACCTCCCCAAGGGCGTTTACCACAGAGATATGTTCTCCAGTCTCGCCTTCTGTTGCTGCCTGCCCTCCTGCCCGTGTACCTGCTGCCTAAATGCGAAGGTCTTTCAATTCGCAGACAGTACACCTTGGTAGTAACCAGTCATTTTTTTTCTTTTAGTACAAAAATTTTACTGTTTTGGAAATGTGCTGTGAAATATTTGGTTTAATTTAACTGCGTAGACACTTGAATAATGGGATCGGTATAGATGAAGGTGTGACCAAGAAACCGGTTTTATTAAAAATTCATTTTCTTCAAACATGGAAAAGTGGTCACTGTTGTTCTTGTTTCATCTGGGCTGCTTGCAGCCTCGGAGACTTCCGAGGACTTTCAGATTGCCCCAGGAGTGCCCAGTCATCGGGTCTGCCCGGTGGGGCTCACATGGTATGACTCTTCTGACCATGGAAGTGCCAGCTCTGACTGCTATGGTTTCAGGGACAGCTGGCGGGAGCTATGTAGGACACTTTCTTAGGGATCATTAAATCAGGTCGTAAATGTAAAGCACATCATACAATGCCTGCACATAGGAAAAGTTCAACTGTTTGTTCTGTGCTGGGCAGGACTGTAGCTAGCGCTTGTTTTTAACCCCTCCTCAGGCCCAGGGGTCACTCTCTAAAGAACATTAGCCTTGCTGCCCCTGGACGGGCCTGTTTCCTTCTGTTTTCAGCAGACACCGTTTTTCGATAACAGTTTCTTCTCACTTTCTTTGAATACTGTCCAACAACTTCAATCCACAGACTCTCTTGCCTCTGGCTGCTGTTTTTTCCCCCTATTTTAGATAGGTTGAGGCTTTTCTCAGTGTTCTGTCTGCCTTAGTTTTTTACAGTCTTCTCTCTCTGTGGCCTATCTACTTTGTTGGAAACACACCTTTAGCATGATTTAATGGACAGTCTATCCTCACCCAGACCCCAGACATCTGGATGGTAATCCCGTCTGAATTTCTCCTTTATTCCTCCATCGCAGTGGGTGCTGCATTTCCAGAGGGACATCCTCTTCTCCTCTCACCCCATGTTAGTCAGAACTTTTTAAGTTTCAAATGATAGAACTTTTTAAGTTTCAAATGAAATTTGTTCAACTAGAACAAATTTAGGCCAAGAAGGGAATTTGCTGGAGGGTTAGGATATCTCACGTAATCTTGTGGAAAGGGGGTCTGATCTGAGCCTCGCCAGGGATGAGAATGTCACCTGGATTCTCTTCTCTGCTTATTTCCTTTATGCCTCCTGGAGACTGGCGTTCCCACATGGCTGGTAGCTCCAGAGCCTCATATCCTGTGCTTCACCACAGAGAGGAAAATTACTCCCTTTATTTCCAGATCTAAAAGTCTTGTGGAGGAACTGATTAACCTTGTCAGCATCAAGGTTTCACCTGGTCAGAGAGTCAAGGTCTTGGTAGCATACCCTGTCTCTTGGGGCCCCTCCCAGAGAAGGGAGAGAGCACAGGAGCCAGGCAGGCACCCTTACCACTGCTTTCCATTAACTTGCCATTCAGTGGGTGGGCCATGGAGCTGCAGCATCACCCTGGAGCTCGCAAGAAATGCAGAATGTCAGCCCCCTCCCCCCCACCTCAGAACAAACCAGGATCTGCATTGTAAGAAGATCCCCAGGTAATTTGCATGCACACGAAGCTAAGAGAAGCACTGGTCTACTACACCTTCCTAGACTAACCAGCTAGATTTTATCCCCTAAAAGGAGATTATAAGATTACAAATACTTGTAAAACAGCCAAGGGTAGCATATTTTATGGGTTAATTGACTCTGTAGCATTATTTCCAACTTCAGATCTTTTAAGACTGTGCACCATTCTTATTCATTTCCTTCTCAAGCTTTTCTGAATTGTTTAATGCTTAAACAGGCATCTTACTGTACGTAGTATCTTTGACACTCCTCTCATCAGGAGGTGGAGTCTAAATTCCCCTCCCCTGAATACGGGCTGGACTTACTGACTTAACTCTAATGAATAGAATGTGGCAGAATAATACTGCATGCCTTCCAAGGCTAGGCCATAAAAGGTGCCGCAGCGTCCGCCTGGCTCTTTCTCAGGACACTTGCTCTTGGAACCCAGCCACCATCCCCTGAGGAAGCTCAAGCCACATGGAGAAGCTGTGTGTGTGTGGAGAAGCTGACAACCCCAGCTGGGTCCCAGCCAATAGCCAACATCAACCTCCAGAGAGTGAGGGGAGCCTCCAGATGTTTCCTGACTGCAACCACAGGAGAGACCCCCGATTGAGAACCGCCTAGTTGACCCCCAGAACCATGAGAGAGAATGATTTGAAAAAATTGTCATTTTACCCCACTCAGTTTGGGATGGTTTGTTGTACAGGGATAGTTACTGAAACGCCGTGTTATGATGTTGCCCACTCTAGTAGATACTATGAAGGATACAGAGAAACAGGATTTTTTTTATTGATGTTTTAATAGTTTTTAACATTGTGAAATTTTGGGTTGTACGTTTTTGTTTGTCCATCAGCATATATATGACTCCCTCCACCCCTTGTGCCCATCCCCCACCCCCATTGCCCCTGGTAACCACAATACGGTTTTTTCTGTCCATGTGTTGGTTTATATTCCACATATGAGTGAGATCATACAGTGTTTGTCTTGCTCCTTCTGGCTTACTTCACTTAACATAATACCCTCCAGGCCCATCCATGTTGTTGCAAATGGGATGATTTTGTCTTTTTTTATGGCTGAGTAGTATTCCATTGTATATATATACCACATTTTCTTAATCCAGTCATCAGTCGAGGGACACTTAGGTTGCTTCCACTTCTTGGCTATAGTGAATAATGCTGCAATGAACATAGGGGTGCATAAGCCTCTTTGGATTGTTGATTTCAGGTTCGTTGGATAGATTTCCAGTAGTGGGATGGCTGGGTCATAGGGCATCTCTATTTTTAATTCTTTGAGGAATCTCCTTACCATTTTCCATAGAGGCTGCACTAGTTTGCATTCCCATCAGCTGTGTGTGAGGGTTTCTGTTTTTCCACATCCTCTCCAACCATTTGTTGTTTTTTGTCTTGGTGATTATAGCCATTCTAACGGGTGTGAGGTGATATCTTAGTGTTGTTTTGATTTGCATTTCCCTGATGATTAGTGATGTTGAACATCTTTTCATGTGCCTATTGGCCATCTGTATATCTTCTTTGGAGAAGTGTCTGTTCATTTCCTCTGCCCATTTTTTGATCGGGTTGTTTATTTTTTTGTTGAGAAACAGGATTTTTTAAAAAGAGTTGCAAATTAATTCTTGAAAGACACACATGAAAAGATGAAATAACTACACAGCAGAAAGTAAGTGACATTTAAGAGTTATAAAATAGGGGTTTTAAAAAGAAACTTCTATTTTTAACTGCTGTATAAATATGTTATTAATATTGTATGTACTCTCAGGGAAAGAGTCAGAGAAGACTTCAAGAAGAAAGTGAAATTTGGCTAATTGGACTAGATTTCTCTATTCTTTTCCCTCTCTATTTCCCACTATTGCTCTATCAAAATTATAAATTTTCTTCAATCCTGGCCCACCAGCTCAGACTTTCCTATCATCAAAAGATTTTTCTTTGTAAGCTGAAAGTTAAATTGGGGGAGGGTAACCAGCCAACTTCCTTCTCCACCTCCTACAAATTTACCTCTGCTTTCCCCCATCCCATTGCTACCATGCCTGTGATGAGAGGCTGTGTTATTGACCCCCCCCTTCTTCTAGGATTTTGCTTACTGATAAACTCATCTCTCTTCTTGTCCTGCAATCTCCCTTTGCATAGGAAGTGCTTTTCCTTACATTTTGCAAGATGTTCAAGCTTTCTCATCTTAAAAACTCTTCTCAAAACCCTATGTCCTCTTTTAAATGCTAATATAGAAATGCTACCTAGAGCTCGTTTCTACTTCATTTCATTGTCTGTCATTTCAAATGAATGGGTGGCTTCCCTGCCTTGTATTAATTCGTGAAACTTTTCATGAATCTAGCTTCTGCTCCCACCACTCCCGTGAAACTCCTAATTGCCAAATCCGATGGAATTTTTCTGCCTGCATCTTTTTTTTGTCAGTTATTTTATTGAGATCATACTGGTTTATAACATGTAATTTCAGGTGTACATTATTATATAACAGTTTCTGTATAGAGTGCATCGTACTCACCACTAATAGTCTAATTTTTATCCGTCTGAGTAATTTCAGGTGTACATTATTGTATATCAGTTTCTGTATAGACTGCATTGTACTCACCACTAATAGTCTAATTTTTATCTGTCACCATACATAAGTGCCCCTTTACCCCTTTTGCCCACTCCCAACCCCTTTCACCTCTGGTAACCACTAATCTGTTCTCTTTATCCATGTGTTTGTTTATCTTCCACATATGAGTGAAATCATGTAGTATTTGTCTTTCTCTGTCTGGCTTATTTCCCTTAACATCATACCCTCAAGGTCCATCTCTGTTGTGGCAAATGGGACGATTTTGTCTTTTTTTAATGGCTGAGTAGTATTCCACACCTTCTTTACCCATTCATCCATTGATGGGCACTTGGGTTGCTTCCATGTCTTGGCTATTGTGAATAATACTGCAATGAATGTAGGGGTGCATAAATCTCTTTGAATTGTTGATTTCAACATCTATGGATAAATACCCAGTAGTGGGATAGCTGGATTGTATGGTATTTCTATTTTTAATTTTTTGAGAAATCTCTGTACCATTTTCCGTAGTGGTTGTGCCAGTTTGCATTCCCACCAGCAGTGTGTGCGAGTTCCCTTTTCTCCACATCTTCCCCAACACTTGTTATTTCTTGTCTTGTTAATTATAGCCATTCTGACAGGCATGAGGTGATATCTCATTGTAGTTTTGATTTGCATTTCCCTGATGATTGGTAATGTTGAACGTCTCTTCATGTGCCTGTTGGCCATCTATATATCTCCTTTCGAAAAATGTCTGTTCGTATCCTCTGCCCATTTTTTGATCAGGTTGTTTGTTTTTTTGTTGTTGAGTTGTTTGAGTTCTTTATATATATTGGAAATTAACCCCTTGTTGGATAAATGATTTGCAAATATTTTCCTCCAGTTGCTGGTTTGTCTTTTCATTTTGTTCATCATTTCTTCAGGGGGGGTCTAGTGGTGATGAACTCCCTCAGCTTTTGTTTATTTGGGAAAGCTTTTATTTCTCCATTGTATCTGAAGGATAGTTTCTCTGGATAGAGTATTCTTGGCTGAAAGTATTTGTCTTTCAGTATTTTGAATATATCATTCCACTCTCCCCTAGCCTGTAAGGTTTCTGCTGAAAAATCCGCTGAAAGCCTGATAGGGGTTGCTTTGTAGGTTATTTTCTTCTGCCTTGCTGCCTTCAATAGTTTTTCTTTGTCATTGACGTTCACCAGTTTTACTATTATATGCCTTGGAGAAGGTCTTTTTGCATTGATGTAATTAGGATTTCTATTGGCTTCATGTACTTGTAAGTCCAGTTCCTTCCCCAGGTTTGGAAAGTTCTCAGCTATTATTTCTTTGAACAAGCTCTCTGCTCCTTTCTCCCTCGCTTCTCCCTCTGGAATATCTATAATCCTTATGCTGCTTTTCCTAATTGAGTTGGATATTTCTTGAAGAATTTCTTCATTTTTTAAAAATCTTAGTTCTCTCTCTCTTCACCTGAAGCATTTCTAGATTTCTGTCCTCTAATTCACTAATTCTGTCCTCTATAACATCAACTCTATTTTTTATGCTTTGTAGATTACTTTTATCTTATTAATTGTATTCTTCATATCCAGAATTTCTGTATAGTTTTTTTAAGGGCTTCAATCTCTTTGGTGAAGTATTCCTTCTGCTCATTAATTTTATTCTTGAGCTCATTGAACTGTCTTTCTGAGTTTTCTTGTAATTCATTGAGTTTCTTTATGACCACTGTTTTGAATTCTCTGTCATTTAGATTATAAATTTCTGTGACTTTTGGAAACTTGTCATTTTCCTTCTGCTCTGAAGTGTTACTGTAGTTTTTCATGGTGTTTGATGAACTAATCCTTTGCCGGTGCGTCTGTGGTAGCATCAGGTCACAGATTCCACCTGCCACTGCTGGGGGGAAGCGGGAGCTGTGTTTCTGATCCTGCCCAGCCTGCTGGAAGTTGTGCAGGTTCAGCAGCTCTGTACTTGTGCAGGCTGGCCACAGCCATTCGGGGGGTCACTCTTGTGGGGGTGGAGCCTCTGTGCTCAGTGGGCAGGTTGGGCAGGCATGGGCCAGCACTGTGCTTGCTGGTGGTTTGGCTGAGCTGCTGTGCTTGATGGGTGGCTGAGTCATGGCCACTTGGTGGAGAGCGTTCCCCCTGGCAGGGCTGCCAGGGCTTTGTGGGTGCTCCTGCAGGCTGGACTACCCCTCCAAAGGCATTTGCACACAGGCTGGGCTGCCCCTGCCTCCTCTTAGAGTCATCCCAGCAGCTGTGTGAGGCTCTACACCCTGGCTCACTTCTGCTGGGGAGGGAAAGGGGTGTGCTCACATAGTTCCACTGCTTCCCAGGGACTCAATCCCCCTCTGCCTTCAGATGTATAGCTGCATGGGTCTCTCAGGCATCCTGTTGTGTTGTGTGGGTATCCTCTGTTGGTTAACGAATGTCCGTTTAGTTGTAATTTAGAGGGGGAGAGACAAAGGGAAAAGCTCACTCCGGCACATTGCTGACATCACTCTCTCTGCCTGTATCTTTCTTATCTCTCCTTAATATGTAACAGTTGTTGATTACTCCACTTTTAGAAATGTTCCCTGTTCTGCCTTCATGGTGCTGCTCTCTCCCCAGCTTTTCTTCACATAGCCTCTCCTTTTTAGTCTTCTCCGAGCACATTTCTGGGACAGCCCACTCCAGATGTTTTGCAGAGTTCTGTCCTCAGACTCTTCAAATTCAATAAACACTGTCCCTGACTATTTTTTATCTCCATCTGTGGTTTCCACTATTGCCTCTACATCATTGGCAGCCAAATTTCTATATCTCAGTACCTCTTTTGAGTTCCAGAAGTGCCCCTTTCTACTTGAAAGCCCCACAGGAGTCTCAAACTCAGCATACCCCAAACTGAACTTATCTTTCATTATCACCTCACCACCCAGCTCTTCCTTCTCTATTTCCTTTTTCTTTTCTTATATTCTGAATCCTCTCCGAATGCACACAGATTGTAAAGATATCTGTGTCCCATGAAAATGCTTACCATAGAATTTACTGCAGAAGATGCTCTTAATAATAATAAGGGATGGAGACTATGGACTTCACAGATTAGATTTCTCCTTACCAAGGCTAATATGGCTAATGCTACTGCTGTGTGCCTAGTCTACTAACAGCAGAGACTGACCTTAAAACTCAGCCACTAACTGAGTTGGTGCCTCCATTCCCCAGGGGGCCAGTCAGCTGACTGGTGATAGCTGGGTTATATTGACCCTCACAGAGTGGGCAGAAATTCATCCACACTGAAACACATGCATATTCTGGGTATGGATTTGTGTTCCCTGCTCTGAAAGCTTCTGCCATCATCACCATCTATGAACTCACAGAAATCCTTATCCACCTTCATGCCATTCTGCACAGTATTGAGCCTGATCAAGGAACTCGTTTCACAGCAAAGGAAATGCACCAATGAACTTATGCCCATGGAATTAATTGAACTTACCACATACTTCATAACCTGGAAGTAGCTGGCCTGATTGAAAATAGAATTGCTTATTGAAGATTCAGTTATGCCACCAGCTGGGAGACAGCACCCTGAAAGGAGGGAGTTCTGTTTCACAGGGTGCCATGTAGGCTTTGCAGCAGAGACCGTTACATGGCATTATCTCCCCCAAAGCCAGAATGCATGGATCTGGGAGCAGCAGTGGAAACAGGGGTGGCTCCTCTCACTATTACATGTCGCAACCCATTCACAGAATCTTTGCTTCCTGTCCTGGCAGCTTTGAGCTTTGCTGGTATGGAGCCCCCAAGAGAGGAATGCTTTCATCAGGGGACACAGCAGTGTTTCCTTTGAATTTGAAGAGAAGATTGCCACCTGGCTATTTTGGGCTCTTTATATCACTGAACCAACACGCCAAAAGTGAGGAGTTACTCTACTGGCTGGAGTGATTGATCTCAGTTACCAAAGGGAGATGAGTAGCTGCTACGTCTTGAAGGCAAGGAGGGCTATGTGGCAAGGGGATTCTCTGGGGTGCCCTTTACCAGTTCCATGACCAATGGCAAAGGTTAATGGGAACCCTAACAGTCGAAAAAAGGCAGGATGATTGAGGACTCATTCCTCTGAAGGAAGCTTTGGGTCACTCCACGAGGTAAAGAACGGACCAACTCAGCTTCTGGCTGAGAGCAAGGGAATCTGCAATAGATCGAGGCAGGTAGGAGGCTGTGGGTATCAGCTACGGCCCGTGGCCAACTACTGAAGCGAGGACTGTAGGAGCTCCACGTATTTTCTCTTTGCCTCTTACACGTCTATGTGTGTGTGCTATTTCTCTCTCTCTTTTTTTCCCCACCTTTATTTTATGCAAGTACCAACTTGCATAAAAGGTGCTTAACCCTGCAATACAGTCTTTAGGTAAGAAAATATTCAGTGAGACTGTGATGGAATTTGAGGGGTAATTACTAGAACCAGCACTGCATACAGTAACAGTTGGGTTGGGCATCTCCTTATTTTGGTGAAGGGTGAGAATTTCTTCACTTGTAAGAAGAATAACAACACCTTGTAAGATGGAAATAGAGAGTTGTGTCATTGTTGTACAGCGCGCAAAGGTGTGTAGAAGAGTGAATGCAGAAGCTGAGTAGCCAAAGGGGTGTACTGTTCCTATTACCAGTTCAGTGTCTCTTAGCTCCAAATCCGCTCATTACTGGTCTGTGATAATGGAGCTGAACCCGTTAAGAATTTCCCTTTATAGTGAACATAATGTTAAGCTTTGTCAATAGAAGGTGCTGGGGGAGCATGGCAGGAAGTAGGAGCTTCTCTTCCTGTTTCTGGTGTGCTCCTCCCATAAGCTCCTGCAGTCTGCGCGTGTGTGTCTGTGCACACATGAGTGCACACATGTTTTCTACAGCGCCCAACAGCTGGCAGCACAGGGCACCTCCCTGTGAGTGGCTTCCTAGCAGAGGGTTCCCAGCATGAATGGCTGCCCCAGGAAACCTGCCTCTAGCAGCTCTGCGGTGGAGTGCAGATGGCGCTGCCTTCCCCAGCACACCCCCTTGGGCATCGCCATCGTGCAGTGCTGCCAGCAGGGCAGCTCCCCCTGCACAGCTTTCCCCACACCCTTTCAGGTGGCTTTTCAGTGAGTTCTGAGGTGTGGCTCCTCTCTGAGGATAGCTTCCCTAGCACTAGTGCCAAAGAGCAGCTTTCCAGTCAGTTCCACTGAGACAATATGTCAGTGAACTTCTCTGCCATCCAGTGAGCCCTGCCGCACCCTCCCCAGCAATGTCAGCCTGGGGAAGGGTTGGCTTCTTCCTTGGGTCCTCTATCTCAGCCTGGGGAGGGGTGGCTGCTCCTGAAACCTGCCGTTCCTCTGTTCTTCAGAGTTCTCTTTCTCTCTCCCTAGCAAATTCCCCCTTACTCTAATTCCCTGTTCAAATTACCATGCGATTTCCTGACTGGCCTTTGACTTGTACCTTCCCCACAGAAACCAGATGGTATTAAACGGTGAGATTCCCGGCCACAGTCATTTAAATTGTCCAGATTATGCCTCTGGATTCAAGGGAAAGTCCCCTTCCCTCCCAGAGAGGTGGAGAAAGGATTCAAGCCCCTTCTCATCACCTCCCGCTAATTCTGAAGGCTTCCCTAGGAGACTTCCACTGAGGGTTAGGAGACGGAAGGAGTACCTCCTTCTGTCCCAGCCTGGCAGCCAGAATGGCCCAGGCGACGCACAGACCTAGCTAGCACGCATGTGGAAGCCAGCCAGCAAGGGCTCGTCAACTCCGTTTTAAAAACTCTGGATTCTTCTGGCTCTAGGCAGCTTCTCCTTGCTCCTTGTAATGAGTACAAGGAAACGGAAAGATTCAGGCAACAGGAT
The DNA here is from genome assembly GCF_020826845.1 of Diceros bicornis minor. Classification (NCBI taxonomy): domain Eukaryota; kingdom Metazoa; phylum Chordata; class Mammalia; order Perissodactyla; family Rhinocerotidae; genus Diceros; species Diceros bicornis. Next base: position 14,548,400 of record NC_080743.1, on the reverse strand, counting down.
TTCTTGTAACCCTGCCAAGAAAGGAGATGACTCAAAAGAGAAAAAAACACGGTAGAGGCAGGCTGCTCTGGAAATACGCTTGCCTGGTTGGTTACGCAAGTGCTTCCAGATTAAGAAGCCTGAATAGCACAGTGGTGAAGAGCCTGAGCTTTGCATCTCTGTCGCTTGTCAGCCTGATAAATGCACATTATACAAGGAACGGAATAATTAAAATTACAAATAAGAAAATACAATTATTAACCAATAAAATCAAAGTTGGGGGAGAAAAATTGAAGCTGAAATAAGAGACCCCAAATAAAGGAATAAAAATAAGGCACTAAACAGGTTAAAAAACAAGACCAGAAGCTCAGAAATTTAAAAGTGTAACTAGGGAAAATGAGATAAAGAATTAAAATTTTAGATGTTAAAATCAGAAGCTTAGAATTTCAAGGATATAGTTGTGAATAAAACTGAAGTAGAAAAAGGAAACAAAAATGTTTAGAAGTGAAAACAATGGGGGGAAAAATTAAATGGAACGTAAAGAACAAGCCAGGTGGCTGAAACAACTTATTTTAAAGGAAAATTAAAATAAAGCTAAAAGGAATACAACATTCTCCAGGATCTTATAGGAATATAAGATTCTCTAAGTGCTAAACATTTAGAGAATGAAATAAACTAAAAATAAATATGGAAAATAAGAGATGAACAATTTAAAACATGAGAAGAGCAAACATTTTTTTAAAAAGAAAGTTACTTTCTTTTTAAGAGACACCTGGCTTTTGTTACTGTTATTCTCCAGATACTCAAGCAGCCACAGATTCTAGAAGATTGTCTCTGTAACTTTGATTCCCAAGGTCAGGTTCTTTGTGAAGCACCCCTCCAGGTTCCTTTAGGCGAGAAGTTGAAGGCGACAAGCAGTTCAGAATATTGAGCCTCTTTCTCCAAAGGCTCCTGGCTCCTGTGTCTGCGTGGCTTTTAGTTCAATACCTTGAAGAGCTGGGCATGGCAACAGGCTGGAAAGATACATCTCCTGGCCTGGCCAGCACTGTTGTCTGCCTCGGCTCTATGAGCGGTCCTGTGGACATGCCCTTCCCCAATTGCCTAGAAGCCCAGCAATCGCTCTACAAATACACTGCCTGCCCACACAGCTCTCAGGGCTGAGGTTGTTATGGACCTTCCTTCCTTCTCTTCACCTTGCTGGCTGCAGCTCAGACAATCACACTGTTTTGTAACATTTCTGGCCTCAGGTAGAAAGCAAATCAGTGGTTTGCAAACTTTTTGGCTACCACTCACAGTAAGAAATACATTTCATAGTGTGACTCAGTACATACATATGTGTATACACCTGTATGACTAAAAAAGAAGTTTTACAAAATAAGTACCCTCTCTAATGTCATACACTGTTATTTTCTGTTCTTTTGTATTCTGTATTATAGAATTGTCTCAGGTAGAAGCCAGATCAATGGTTTTAAAAAATATTTAGCTTCCATTCGCACTAAGAAATACATTTTACATTGTGACTTAATGCACATATATATATGCATTTATGTAATTAAAAGAAAAGCTTTACAAAACGATACTCACTCTTCATATAATGCGCCTTTTAACTTTCTATTCTATTGTATTATAGTTTTGTTGATGGCTTCTGAGTAATATCTAGCTATATTTGCATCTCCAAGTTTCCTACCAAGCAGACTCAATGGCAGTATGGAGAACCACAGCCAAGGAAAATGCCCAACAGGATTGTAGAGTGATTACAGATGTCTTTGTACTGACAATGCACTTTACTACTCCCCGGTGCTGAGCTAATCTATACATTGTGCCCTTATTCCTCCAGTTTTTGTCAAGTATGAATACCTTCCACATGAATGACACAGCCTCAGTCTCTAAGGTGTTTACAGTAGGGGAGGGGGAGCCAGGATGCTGGTGAAGAGAGCTCCAGGAGAGTTTCCAGAAGATGTTATTGAATTGAGAGTTATCAGTTAGACACAAATTTTTTGAAAATGACAGAAAACCCAACACAAATATGCTTAAATAAAAAATAGAATTTATTTACATAACTGAATGCCCAGGAGAGATTTGTCTTCAGGCTCAGCTTGATCCACCACTCAATGACATTCTAAGATCTATCTCTCATATCTGCTTCCCTGTGAAAGGTCCGTTTCCAAGGTGATTCTTCTAATGGTAACAAATATGGCTTTACCAGTCTCAAACTCGAAAGTACCACGAGCTGGTGGGAAGAGTTTGTATCCCTGCATAGGGTCATGTTCTATCCCTGAATCAATTATTGTGTCTGGGGGAAAGGATGTGTCAGTAAGTATAAGCCAGCCAGGGGCTACCTCTAGAGCTAATCCCCCATAAACCACATGGTTAAGAGTGGAGGGATTGATTTTCGAAAGAAAATATGGGGAACAGTGGGAAAATGGAAGCTGGGCTGCCAATGGCAAGTGTTTACTCCACTGAGCCTCGAAGGTAGTGTGGAGACAGGGAAAAGAGTTGTGGTGGAGAAGGCTTGTCACTACTTGGGGACACACTCGAGGTGCAAGGAGTGGCACCTGGAGCCACCTGAAGTCACCTGATGCAGCCAGAGCTTCAGGACACACATGGAGGAGCCGTGAGAGATGAGACGAGAGCTACTGAGGCAGACGGCGGGTTCTGAACCCAGGCTAGAGAATGAGGACCAAATCTAGCAGCTAGTCGAGCTCAGAGAAAGGTTCTCAGTGAAATGAGCATTTTCTGAGACTCACTTTGCATCGGGGGCAGAATGATTAGAGAAAGGCAATCCGGGAAGGCCACGGTCATCCAGGCAAGAGTTACATGAGTGCCCAACAGGGGAGCAGCAAGCACGAGCGTGGAGAGAGGGGGGAACTGATCCGAAAGCTCTGGGCTCCTTCATCTCAGAACCCCCGTAAATGAACTTTCAATTCTGTTGACTTATGCAAAGGAGGGACAGATCCTTTAATATTTAATTGGCTTCAAACAAAGATCAAACAAATCCTGAAAGCTTTACTTTTCAAAAGGGAAGAAACTACCTGTTGGGGAAAAAAAAATGCCAATTGTTATGGAACTCATTATACAAGTCTATCCCATCAAATGGTTAAATTACTTTGCATTAAACGAGATGGAATGAAGACATTTCTTATCCACCAGACAGCTCCAGAGGCCTCACTGGGCCCCCCGGTCAGAACTTCTCTCCTCCTGGTCCCTCAGAACCTGGGCTCCAACTGTCTTGTGTCAGCACTACGCGTGTGCATCCTTATCACCCACTGGATTGTGAGCGGAGGACAGAAACCTCTTCATGTTGACTGAAATAACTCCCTTTCCCTCCCTCCCTCCCTTTCCCAAGCACCTACTTGGATCCAAGCATCACGACAGGTGCTGGAGATACGGAGAGGAATCCCAGCTAGACCCGAACCCGAACTAGACCCGAAGGAATTGAGACATTTCACAAATGCTGGGAGAGACACCCATAGAGAACACAGGGGGAGGAGAGCTCCGTTCCACGTGGGGAGATCAGGAAGCGCTTCATCAGAGGCAACGCGTAATGTGAGTATTAAAAGACTAGCAGGCAGAGAGGGTGGGCAGGAGAGAGGGAAGGCACTGGGTGGGAAGCACTTGCCAGGCAGGTAGTTGTTTTAGCATGGGGGAGGCCGTAACACCTGGGGCCACATGGGTGTCTACAGAAGTATGTAGCCATTTCTTTTTCTTTTTTTTTTGGTGAAGAAGATTAGCCCTGAGCTAACTAACATCTGTTGCCAATCCTCTTCTTTTTGCTGAGGAAGATAGGCCCTGGGCTAACATCTGTGCCCATCTTCCTCTACTTTATATGTGGGATGCCGCCACAGCATGGCTTGATAAGTGGTGCTTAGGTCCATGCCCAGGATCCGAACCTGCGAATCCCAGGCCACGGGAGCAGAGTGCATGAACTTAACCACCGCGCCTCTGAGCTGGCTCCTGTAGCCCTTTCTTCTAGAGCACTTTCAGAGCACCCCCCCTGCCTGTGCTGGGACTGAGTCATCATGCACGTGAGCCTTTCACATATTCTCATGTAATCCTTACTATAATGCCGTACAATAGAAACAATAGGAGGAACCCTGGTTCTATAGAAAATGGAGGTTTAGCAAAGTGGTTGAGAGGCACACAGCTGGGAAGGGAGTAGAGGGTGAGCCTGTGAGATGTGCTGGCTTATAGGCCTTTTGGTCCACTAGAGCACACGGCTACTACCCAGCTATCTGGCTGCAGTGACTCTGTCCTTTAGGAGCTGAAGCAGATTGGAGAACTGGGGCTCCCTTTTCTGACCTCAGCTATGTCACTTCTTCATTTTATTTGCCAGAATCAGTTTTCACACCTGCCCGAAGAATCAGCCCATTATAGATAAATAGACAGAATAAACTGTACACACACACACACACACACACTCGTTTGGCAATAACGATGGTTAATGTAAGGTGAAAGACATTTGATGCTAAGGACATGGGTTTATTTTTACTAAAATAAGCCAAACAAGATTATTTTCCCACTACATTAGAGCCACTTACAATTATATTGAGAACAAGGAGTAATCTGGTAGAAATTGAAACCCTGATACTTAAAGTTATTTTGATGTTTTTATTTAAAAAATAATTCTTAGCAGAAGAAAGTTTTTAACATTCCTAGAACCCCATAAAGCATTGCTTTATTCATATGACTTCCATGCTTAAGAAATTTCAGTGATATATTGTGAATATCACGAAGTCCACACCTTCTACGTGGAATTTAAGGTCGGTAATAATTTCACCACAACCTACGTTTCTAGTTTTGTTTCCAGGCTCTCTCATCCTCCCTTGTAGATCTCCTCCTTTTCATCCATGCTCACTTGTCTCTACTTACCATTAGCTTTGATCCTGCCTCCTCAGTGGAACCTGTTGCTATTGACAATACTGTCTATGCTGAAAGTACTTGACAGAAATCCAAAGACTTTTCTGAGGACTGAAGTCTTGAATTGGCACATTGTGGGAGCAAATCTCTTGCCGGCAACTGTCTATAGTTTTCTCTCACCCTGTGAGTGAGCCTGGCTGGAGTTGCCTCCCTTCTAGATCTCTTATTTGACGTAGAACGAATAGCTCTAGTCCCACGGAGGGCTAAGCTGGATGGACCATTTGGTAATTGTGAAACCCACACCTTGTTACTACCTCAAAGAAAGACAATAAGAAGTGATAGTGAAAACGTAGGGTATAAAAAAATCAAGGTAACCTTCCCTACATTTTGTTTCATTCTATCCCTTATTAAAAATGGCGGGCCACGTACTCATATCTCTCTTGAAATCCAGGGGAGGAAGGAGGCAGACATGTGGCTCTAAGAGCTGGAAGGATGTGGTTGTGACACTAGGAAAAGAGGAAGCTGAAAACCAGAGCAGAACACCAAGAAAGAGTCATGCTGTGCATCGGCCAAGAGTCACAAAAAAAGGCTTTGAAAATTCTATCTTGGAAGCAAAAACGTAAGAGAGGGAATATAGTTGTCACTAGGTGCCAACTTGAGATGTTCTTTTCAGGTTGGTGACAAGCCAGGGGGATGATATAAACAGAGAGTGTTTGTATTTCAGCAACATGTTTGCTAAAGTTCCACTGCATGCTCGTGAAAAAAAATTGGTGAAATATGCACTGGATCAGAGTTACAAACCCCAGGTAGATTGGTTCTATCCAAATTAGCAGCTTTTTCTTACCCTACAGGGAAGCCTCGGCTGGAAAACCATCTCCTGAATAATACGCTTATCAACTTTACACTTGGCACAAACAATAAGAGATTAAAAGTGTGCGAGACGACAGAATTAAAATTATTTTGACAGGCTGACACCAATAAGATTAAATTTAACATAGATAAATGTTAAATTCTTTATTTAGGTTAATTGTTTTTTCCCCTGAGGTTAATATGGTTTGGAACACAGGATTTTAAGAAGATGCTTCTGGGAATTGTAGTTGATCCTATGACAACTGCCCATTTTAAAATCCATTTAAAATATTTTTAAAATTCCATATAGAATTATTTTATATTTTGCATCTGACAAATAATTCAAACATCCAAAGTGGTGTTTATTATTTCAGTTGAATCTCTCTTATGCTGGCATATTTCCTTCGGGTATTTTTTTGATATTATATAGATTATATAGATGAATACCTAATAAGGAGTCTACAAAGGAATGTTCCCCCCAAAATATATGATAGATATGGGTTTGGGCCAAAGGATATTGTTCTGAATTGGTCAGATGGTCTGGGTTGGAATGGATTAAATAACAGATTGGATAAGATAAGAGAAAGTTAGCAAATTGGAGACTAGAATTGAAGAAATTACCTAGAATGTGGCACAGAAAGACAAGGAGATGAAAAGTATGAAAGAATGATTAAGAGCACAGAGGATAAAATAGAAGATCTATTATGTATCTAGTCTGAGTCCAAAAAAGGGAGAATAGAAAGAATGTAGGAGAGGCAATATGTGAAGAGATAATGGCTAGTAATTTCCCAGAATTGATAAAAGATGTCAATCTATAGATGTAGGCAGTAACTTGTATACCTAGCAAAATAAATAAAGAAATCCATATCCAGGCATACTGTAGTAAAACTTCAGAACTCCAAAGGTAGAAACAAGATTGTATAAGCAGCCAGAGACTGTACACAGAAATAATGAAGTAAACAACAGAATACTTTTCAACAGCAACATAAATCAGGAGAGAGTTGAACAGTATCTTTAAAGAGGTGAGAGAAAATCACTATTAACCTAGAATTGTGTATCTGGAAAAGGAAGGATGAAATAAAGACATTTTCAGGCGTATAAATCTTAAATTGTTTGCCTACCAATAAATCTAAGCCAATGAAACTTGTAAAAGATTTAATTTAAGAAAAATAGAAAGAAACCCAGAGAAAATTTCTGATATGCAAAAAGGAATGTAGAGCAAAGAAATAAGTAAACAAGTGTAAATTTAAACAAATATAAGTATTTTATATTTTTAAATAAATTTAAACAATAAATATTATATATAAAATAAAAAATAATTTCTAATGTGTAGCATTGAAAATGAGGCAGATGGAAATAGACCATATGGAGGAAGTTTATAATTGAGAATTAGAGGGTTCTAAGGTTCTTGATTATTCAGGCAGGGAGGGGAAATCTATAGATATTGATTAATTATAGAATCCCCTAAGCTGTTATATACATGAGATAGTATTTCATTTCAAGAGTGACCAGTAACAGAAAGAGTACATAATTTCCAAACCAAGAAAAAAAGAAAAGTGTAATAATAATAATAATAATAACAACAACAACAATCAGGTAAAACAAAGGGACAATAAAGGAAAGAAAAACTTAGAAAAAGAAGAATGAATGGAAATCGCAAAGTAAGATTATAGTAACAAGTCTAAATATATCATTAATCCTCTCAAATTGGAAATGAACTCAACTCTCTAATGAAAGATAGAGATTGTTAAATGTGAGAAGGAAAAAAATTTATGAGAAATGCCTAAAATATACAGATGTGATAGATTAAAAGTAAAAGAATGGAAAAAAGATATTCCCAGAATAGTAACCAAAAGAACACTGAGGTAGCTATTTTAATGGCAGAAAAATACAGACTTTAAGGAGAAAGCTGTATTAGGGATAAAAGTAGTTAATATCAAATGATAAAAATTAATTTCACCAGGAAGATAAAACAATTATAAACTTGTATGCTCCTCAAAATAGCTAAAACAAAATAGTTATAGACTAATGGAAGGAAATTCAATATCATATGGGAGGATTTCAAAACATTTCTCTATTATTGTTTGACCAAGCAGACTAAAATTAGTAAAAATATAAAAGATTTGAACAACCCAATTAGCAAGCTTGTTTAACGGACATATATAGAAATCTGGATCACCAAAATTTTAAAAATATACATTCTTCTCAAGTACACATGGAACACTTATACAACCCGACAATGTATTATATAAAACAAGTCTCAAATATCTCAAAGAATTAGCATAATGCTGACCACATTCTCTAACTACAAGCAATTAAGTTAGACATCACCACAAAAAAATGAGTAAAGCCCTATATATTCGGCAATTTAAAAAATCTGAATAAAAGAGAAAGAAGGGATGGCTCTTCCTTGCAGTACAATTCCTAATTCCAGACAAAATAAATATAGAATAAATGATGAAAATAGAAAAAGAAACCCCAGGCATTTGGCAAATACCACAGTGACAACTGTTGCAGCAAGAACTATCAATGGATGCTAAAATTAATGGGTATGATGAAAAACAGGATATTTGCATATTTATAAATATCTCCCTGCAACGTTCTTAGTAATTATAAAGGAGAAATAATAACTTGACAGTGGGGAAACCTGAGCCATCATCTGTATTAGTCAGGCGTTCCAGAGAAAAAAAACCTATAGGATATATTTATCTCCATGTTTATCTATCTATCTATCTATCTATCTATCTATCTATCTATCCATCCATCCATCCATCCATCCATCTATCATCTATCTATCTATAGAGAGATTAATTTTGAGGAATTGGCTCATGTGATTGTGGGGGCTAGCAAGTCCAAAATCTGTAGGGTGAGTTGGCAGGCTAGAATTCAGATAAGAGTTGATGTTACAGTCCTGAGTCTGAAATCTGCAGGACAGACCAGCAAGTGGGAAACTCAGGCAGGGTTTCTATGTTGCAGTCTTGGGGAAGAACTGCTTCTTTCTCAGGAAACCTCAGTCTTAGCTCTTAAGGCTTTCAACTGATTGGATGAGGCCCACCCACACTATGGAGAGTAATCTGCTTTACTCAAAGTCTACTTTGGTTGTCAATGTTATCACATCTAAAAATATCTTCACAGCAATAGCTATACTGGTGTTTGCCCAAACAACTGGGCACCATAGCCTAGACAACTTGACACATAAAATTAACTATGACACTATCATAATATAGTGATCAAATTTACATCACTGGTAATGAAACATATTGACCCCTTGTAGCTCCTGCTATAACGCACTTAAAAGAGTACAACATCACTTTAATGGTACTACATGGCTTGAATTTAAACTTGACAATCACTGAGTTCATTTAGCTCTAATGCTGGATATAAGATCAACATACAGAAATCAACTGTATTTCTGTATACTAATAAATACCAAAAAGGTAGAAGATTAAATTGAAAAAAATATCATTTATAATAACACCAAACAAACCCATCAAACACGTAGGAATAGATATAAAAAAAGATGTAGAAGACTTCCACAGGGAAAACTTCAAATGGTGTTCATGAATTGAAAGACTTGATATCATTAAAATGTCGATTCTCCACAAACCGATCCATAGAGTCAATGCAATCTCAATAGAAATCCCAGAAGGTTTTACTAAATGTGGAAAATGACACTCTGATTCTAAAATTGTATGTGGAAATACAAAATGCCAAGAATAGTCTGAGCAAAATCGAAGACGATGAATAAGCTGAATACCTTCCACTTCCAGATATCAAGACTTATGAAGTTATAACAACTCAGATAACATGGTGATGGTGCAAGAGTAAAAAATGGTACAGAGTTCAGAGTCAAGAAACCACTTTATGTATGGTAACCTGATCTACCACCAAAGCTCCTCTCTAACTCACTGGAGAAAGGGTGGTATTTATAAAAAATGGTGCTGTGTCCATTGGCTTTCCTTAAGGGAAGAGAAATGAATCTTGACTCCTACCTCACATCATATTTCTAAATCAATTTGAGATGGATCATAAATCCAAACATGGAAAGGAGGAAAAAAAATAAAGCTTCGAGAAGAAAACATAAGAAATGACCTTGGGCTATGTAAGAGTTCTCAAATAGGACACAAATTATACTATACATGAAATATTGATAAGCTGGAATTAAAATTATTAAAATTAAGAACTTTGAGTCATGAAAATATACAATTAAGACAGTGAAAAGGCAAGCCACACACTGCAATATATATATATATATAACAAAGAACTTGAATCTAGACTATACAAAGAATTCTCATAAATAAGAAAAAACATGACAACCCAATTAAGAGAAATGGGCAAAAGCTTTAAACAGGCATGTCACAAAAGAGGATATGCAAATGGTCATCAAGCATATGGAAAGATGCTCAACCTCACTATTCATCAAGGAAATAAATCTAAAACCATAATGATTTATCCCTATATAGCCAGCAGAAGGGTTCAATTTATAAGGACTGACAATACCAAGCCTTGGTAAGTATGCAAAGCAACTGGAGCTCTCAGTTATTGCTGGTGGGAGTGTAAACTGGTGCAACCATCTTGGAAAACTGGCGATATCTAGCAAAGCCAAGTGCTGGTTTATCTGTGACTCAGCAATTCCACTCCTTGCCGTATACCCAGTAGAAATGAGCACTATGTCCATCTATGTGTGTATATATATATATATATATATATATATATATATATACACACACACAAGAATATTCAGAACAGCTGTATTCATAGTAGCCCTAAACTGGAAACATCCCAGAAGACCACCGACGTTAGAACTGGTAATTCCAATGAAAAGTGATGCTATATAGCAGTGAAACAGAAACTACTGCTATATGCATGAACAAGGATGAGTCTTACAAACATAATTTTGATTGAAAGAAACTAGTCACAAAAAAGGACATACCATATAATTCTATTCAGATGAAATTTACAAAAGGCAAAACAATTCTTCATTGATGGAGGTCAGAAAGTGGTTACCCTTGACAGCAAGACCCACTGAAGAGAGCATGAGTGAGCTTTTGCGGGTGCTGGAAATGTGCTGTATTGAGATCTTGGTAGTGGTCACATGGGTGTACAGATACATATAATTTCATCATAAACATACACATTCCTAAACATACAAAAGTACACATAAAATTTGTGTACTTTATCAAATAAAAATACCTCAGTAAAATTTAGTGACTTAAACACAAAGAATAAGTAAGATATTCTTCAGGAAGAAGAATAAGGTGAGGGGGAAATTGCCCTACAAGATATCAAGACATTATAAAGCTATGATGATTAAGATTATATGAATTAGTACAGGGATAGACAATTTGGTTAGAATGGAACAGAATACAGAGAGCAGGAATAAATCCCCACATATGGAAATTTGACTGCAGATCACCGGAGAAGAATGAATTCTTTAGTCAATGGTGTTGGGACAGTTGGTATCTATATAAAACAAAAGTGATTTCTACCTCACTTTATACAAAAATATAAATCCCCTCCTGCTACATGAAAGACAAAAACTTTGAAATTTTAAGAATGAAATATAGGAAAATAATTATTGATCAGGAGCAGTGGAAGATTTATTAAATAAGGTATAAGAAGCTCTAATCATACAAGAAAAGATACAAAACATGACTACATTGAAATTAAAACCTTCCATTTATCGAAAGACATCATAGAGAAAAAGAAGACAAGCCTAAATTGGAAGAAGAAATTTGCAATACATACAATCAACCAAACATGATATCTAGAATATATTAAGAATTCTTTAAAAGAAAAAAGAAAAGGTCAAGTCACCCAGCAGAAAAATGGACAAAGATGAACAGCCATTTCACAGACGAGGTAATATTAATGGAGAAGGAAGAACGCTAAACCTCATGAGGAATCAGGGGAACACAAGTCAAGATCACATGGAGATATAATTTACATGTGCCAGATGGGCAAAATTTACAGTCTGAAAATACCAAGTCGAGTGTTAACAAGGATGTGAACAACCACCGTTAGAAATATAAAGTGTCCAACGACTATGGAAAACAATCTGGCAATATCGTGCACATGTGAACGATTTGACTCTACAGCCCAGCAATTTTATTCCCAAGTATATCCTCTGTATAAAAATTCTTGCACATATGTACTGAAAGAACTTTCCAAGAGTGTTCATAAAAGTATTGTACATATTAGCAACAAACTGAAAACCTGAAACAGGAATGGATAAAAATAAATTATGGTATATTCACACAATGGCATTACACAATAGTGAAAGTAAACTGGAGTATATGCAAAGGAAACGAACAAACCTTGGAAAAAAAGCAAGTTTCAGGAGACTATACACAATGTTATAACAATCTTATAATGTTTATTAATATGTAAAACTAAATGATGGGTTATTTATTGATATAGCTGTATGTAATAAAATGATTTAGAAAATAAGAGAATGGTAAATAGAAAATCCAAGACAACAGAAGGAACACTCAGGTAGCTTCTTGACTCCTTAGGTTTGCTTCATAATTTACATATTTGTCACTTATTATTTGGTATGTATCAAATGTTACATATACTATAAATATGAAATAATAGAATATGATGACTATTCTAATAGAAATTTCTACCTGTAGGGTTAAATTTCCACCAGAAAGTACGTGGTGGCTGAGGGAAGAGACTCTGGAGACAGACCTGTGTCTTCTAACTTGACTTTCCCATTTACTAGCCGCATGACCTTGGGAAAGTTACTGAAGCGCCCTGTGCCTCAGTTTCCACACCCATAAAAGGGAGATGATAAAAGAACCTATGTGTTTATGGGGATTATTGTGAGGTTTAAATGCATTTATATGTGTAAAACACTTGAATAGTGCCTGGTTCGTGGCAAGCCATGTGTCTACTCTCATCTTCATCATCCTGGGGGCCAGATACACAACTTCCCTTACTCTGAGTTTAGTTATTTGCACAAGGGGATAACAGGATTATTGTGAAATGAATATATACACAAAGCAAATGATATTGTGCAAAGCACCCAGTAGATATTCAGTAGATAAAACATAATTGGAAAGACTTTGATTCAATCTCATGGATTTCCTACATTTGGTTTTGATTAAAGAACTAGTCACATTATAAAGCACTAAAGATGCTAACACTTGAGATGATTTACCTAGTGAGCAAAGACATTTTTTTAGGTGTAATTAGTCATGGCATATACTAGAGTTTTCATAACATCCTTGTTGGTATTCTGTTTGAAATCCTGTTATAATGTCTTTCGCAATATTTTATGAAATAATATTTTGTGATTATAATAAAAATTTTGAAAATGTGGGAACATCTATAAGCCTATCCATTCAGAAATAAGCACTCTTCTGAGTTTAATCTAGCATCTTTTCCTATGCTGTAAAAAACGAAATGGAGATCACACAGTTAAATAAATATGTGGAAGCGTAGACAATGAAAGAAAGGAATTCCATGTTCAAGAAAGTAATGATTGGGGCCAGCCTGGTGGTGCAAGCGGTTAAGTGCGTGTGCTCCGCTGCGGCGGCCTGCGGTTCTCCGGTTCGGATCCCAGGCGTGCACCGACGCACTGCTTGGCAGGCCATGCTGTGGTAGCGTCCCATATAAAGTGGAGGAGGATGGGCATGGATGTTAGTCCAGGGCCAGTCTTCCTCAGCAAAAAAAAAAAAAGAGGAGGATAGGCAGATGTTAGCATAGGGCTGATCTCCTCACAAAAAAAAAAAAAAAAAAAGAAAATAATGATTGTGATCCCGTGTAGAAGCAACCGTTGGCAGCTAACTCACCTTTACTGATTTGATGCCATCTTGCCCTTTCTGTAACCTTTACTGATTTGATGCCATCTTGCCCTTTCTGTAACCAGGAGGTAATCGGATGGCAGGTGCTGGCCAGGTGGTGACTCAGGAGTCTGGGATGCTCCACCTGAGGACACCTTTTCCCAAGAGTTCTCCTTTCCCCTCATGTTCTGGTAGAGATGAAACCATTTTGGATCTGCTTCATGGAAACAAAAGGGTTTTTCTTTTGGTTTATTTTGTTTTTAAGATAAATGTATGCTTAGTTTTTATAGACCCTCAGTAACCATCAGTTGGATCCCCAGCAGCTTTAGGAAGCTGTCAAGTTTAAGGCAGGCTATAACGCGTCTCATTTTAGCCTCCCTTTTGTAGTTGAACCATAGAAGTCAGAGCCCAAGCTGCCTTTCCGCCTTTCTGCATATGGTATAGCATTTGTCAATATTACATTTAATTTGTGCTAAGAGCTAAGAGCAGCTCAATAACAGCGAGAACACCAAGCTTGCTGAACTTCACTTCGTCTGTGTGTTCAGTGCAGCCAGCATTAGCAAACCTAATGAATTCAGCAACATCATCCTACCCAAATCCAGGTCAGCTCTGCTGATTAAAAACATTATAGGTTTAAGGACTGACCCTATAAAAACCACTTAAAATTTAACTATTTCATCACCTATTCTGTCTCCTGTACTTCTTAAATGGAAGAATATACACCAATTTCCAATCCAATGGGTCAACATTAAGAGGTCATCATCAACAACAGACATTTATTGAGCGCCTATTGTGTGCAAGGCACTGTGCTGGGCATGGGGCTACAGAGACAAAGGAGAACAGTCCCTGCTCTCAAAGAGCTTCCACTCTAATTAGACTAACAGGACACACACACAAAAAGACAAAGAACAATCCAAGGTAGCATGTAATATTAGGGTACTGAAAAGAAACAAACAAGATTGTAGCCTTTTTTTGCATTTCTCTGGTGGCTCAATACCCTGAGTAGGTGGGGACGAGTGAGCTAGAACAGAGGGGTGACTCCTGTTCATTTTTAAGCCTTGTAGACACTCTCTCACCTCTTTTCATTCCAAATTACCTTCTGGAAAGTGCAATAACCTAGGCAATTGGTTCACTTCCCCCCTAAGGTCTTAGTATTATAGTTGTCTTTGAGGTGACAGTGTGACCCACTGTGCCGGTTTGCCCGGCACTGTCCTGGTTTTAGCACAGAAAGTCCGTGTCCTGGAACTATTCCCCTCCTCTCCTCCCCCAGGCCCAGGGAACCAGGATGGTACTTCTAAAGTACCTCATCCTGTAGCTAGATGTAGTCCTCCCACCTACCATGGTCATTGCTCTGGCAGGACCCACCCCAAATCTGTTCCACAGGCAGGTCTCTAGTTTAAAAACCTACAAGGAAGACCTTAACAGCCCTAAAGACTGCTGGTTTAACAGCAAAAGAAGACAATCAGGAGAGAATGACAGCAAAGGATGGAATGAGGTTCAAGAAAGAAGCAATGAGGATTAAAGAAATGAAATAGGTCCAGGTGTGAAATTTGTAGGAGTGTTAACATCACCTCCTAACCCTGCAGAGAGAGAGAATAGGAACATGGACCCTTCTCTCAGAGTAGGTCTATTTGACAATCTGAATCATCACCCCAGTGGAATTCCACCCAGTGGAATCCAGGGTATATTTCTGAAATGAAGTCACTCCTACACATGGGCAAATATTTGGGTGGGTATCAAATAGGTACATATGTGTTTAAATAATAGTCTTAATCCTAATAGAATTTCAGCTTTTTCCTTCCACTTTTACTAGCATTCATTTAGGTTCCAAATCAATAAATTTAACGTTTGAGGGTTTTTTTTAATTTCAAAACGAGGTTGTATCCTTCCATTTTAACGTAATTCAAATAGATCAGTAATGGAGAGAACTTCAGAAAACAAAGAGAATCTGTTTTGAGAGGTGTTGTTTGGAATCTGAATCTCTTATCTCGTAGTAACTTAAGGATTCCAAAAGACCACACATGAATTTCTCTTTTAGGTATAGTACTTTGTGTTTGCTCTCATTTATTTTTTGAAGAAAAGCTCTAACTCTGACATCTTAGGAACTTGGAAGTTCCTGGATCACTCTGGTTTTATGTCTAGCCCTTAGGAGCACATACCAGGGTTAGTGGAGCACGGGGACTTAGTTACCAAACACCCATTAACCATAATGAAAATCACACAGCGAAGTCCCCACACAGCACACTGAATATTTACCTCCTAATGTTCTTTTAATGTACGCTTTCTTGGGTGAATATTTACTGTAGAATATTGAATGTAAGATTCCTCTTTTTATGGGCCATTTGAAGTGATTGATTTTGTTTGTGTATTCCTGTATCTTTGCCCATAATGGCTATCTATTGTAATGGCCTCTGCCAAATGTTCTTGCGTTGAAATAACAGACGCCATGGATCGGCCAGCTGTGGCTTTGTATTACTGTGGTCTTAAAAGCTAGGAGGACGCTGATGACACAGCTGGGGAGAGAAGAGAAAGGTATGCAACACAATGAGTATCACTTAGGCTTCAAACACAATCGGATATTGAAATCACTGAGGTCTGTAAACACGGTTTTGTAGTCTTCTTTTATATCAGAGTTGATGTCTAATGGTGTTGAATGGTGTTGAGACTGATAGTCATGAAATGAGAGTGGTAAGGTAAGAATTCAATTGCCCACAACCAGGTCTATCAGCAAAATCTATCAGAAATTCTAGGCATTTTCTTTAAATGCTATAATAAAACCACTGCCTAAGTGATAATTTCTTACACTTATTAACACCATATTTTAAAAAATATAAACTCACATACTCACATATCCTAGCTACATGTAGACTTAAAATATTTCCCAGTGATGCCAGGAATTTCAGAATTCGGTTGCTTTTCACTCTTTTGAGTATTTGAGAGGGAGAAGTTACAAAAAAGATGGAGCTATCATAAGGTCTTTTTTTAAAAAAAAAAAAAAAAACCAGACCAAAAAACAGAAACCCTAAAGCTGAACACAACACAAACATTTGAGATATTATTAGATTAGGTAATCGAGTTACATCTTTGCATGTCCTAAGTATGCCTTTCCATATTTCCATAAAAATAAAACTTGTTAAAGGAGCTACTTACATCTGAGCAACATAATCTCTTCAAGTGATGGTTAAGATGGCCTAGAAATCAATTCTATAAAATTCATACTCTTTTTCATACGTTCATAAAGTATTGAGTATTCAGAGTCCATGATGCAGAAGGGATTGTTACTGGAATAAAATTCTATAGTCTCTTTAAAAACAATGAGAAAATTTAAATAACACATTCCAGTATGTTTTGGACAGACATTTCAACTGTACTGGCATTTAACAGCTCAAGCCACACCACGATAATACCAACTTTGTTTTTGCTATATAACTATCTGGACTATGTTTGCATCTCAACAACAGTACTCCGTATAATTAACAGTATCAGTTAGTGCAAGGGAATGGAATCTTAGTACTAATTAAGGAAAGGGAAAGGAAGTCATCACGTGGGAGACTTTCTCTAATCACAAGCCAGGTCACGTTGTGTAAAACAGTGTCCGTCTCCATGCATAATATTTGCTGGTGCCTTCAAAGTTGGCATTAGAAAAACTGATGCCTCCTAAGCCACGTGTAAATAAAACACTGGTATATTTTTTTAAAGACTATTTTTGAACAATATTACTTGCTTAAATGAAAATCTTTCATACTAACTGGTCTTGGCTCTGAATAAAATAAGTCCTTCATACTCCTCCAGACCGGGGAATGGCAGTGAATATCATGTTAGATTTGCAGTGAGTAAATCTGAACAGTTCATCGGATCAGTGAGTCATAGGATAGGAAAACTCCTTGTATTCTCACAGATTCACAGAAGGGCAGTTCCTTGCTCTTGTAGCCAGGAATACCACAGAAGTTCTCTCTCTCTCTTTTTTTTGGTGCAAGAAGGACCAGAGAAGCATGGGGTAGATTTTAGCCAATGGGGACCAGGGAGGAAGTGTGTTTTGAACCACGAGAGGGAGACAGGTAGTATGGGTAATATAAAAGGCCCTGTAAAATAAGGTTCCCACTGCCATGGGAGCCCCATGGTTCCGAGTGCAAAGTCTTAAATTGGTCAACGAGAGGCTCATAGGATTTTAGATTTGGAATAAAATGTAAGAGGTCGTCTGGTACAGTCACATATTCTGCAGAAGAAGAAATGAGGGCTTAAGTGAAGTGACCTACATCAATTATTACTATAGAAAACTGTCTTTACAGTTCTCTTGTTAGTCTCTTTTTGTTTTAATGACACAGGTTTTAGTTTTCGGTTTTGTCATTTGGAGCATTTCTGCACGTTGGGAAATGTCATAGCTCTTCCTGAAGCCTAAGGGTTCAAAAAATGCAACACAACATTTCCAAACCAAATACCAATTACATGCTAACAATGAGCATTGTGAGCCCAGGAACTCATCAACCTGATTCTAGGCCTTTTCCAACCCAGGATTTCCAACTTCAGGATTAAAGAGTCAGGAAGAATAAATTACCACATAATCATAATCTATAAAAATACTGGCCTAGTGTACACTAAAAAACTCTCAATAAATAAATACTGGACATTTGCTTTATGAAAGTCAGTGGAGATGTGCTCTTCAGAAATCATGTCCATACTTTCAGGCTGTTTTCTACAAATCACACATACAGATTCCAACGGAGGACAAAGGTTACAGATTGGGTTAGGATACAACTTGATAGAAAAAAGTCTTTCGATGTGGTATTTCTATAAAGGAATACAACTATTATATTGTTGAGTTGCTCATGTTTCGGTTTCAAAGGCAATACTTAAAGAGATCCAAAATGTTTTTAGCCATGGCAGCATCATTGAAATGATAAGGTAACCCCTTTTGAAAGGGACAACACTCATTAGGATGTACTAATTCTGGAGTTTTCTCTTACAAACCAACTGCACTGCTTTGTAGTCACGTCTTGCAGGCATCTGTACATTGTACTTCTTGAGGAGTGAAGCTATTCTTGCTACCAGTTCTGTTCCCCTTTCGTGTCTGGTGGCTCAGGAAGTTCAGCGCCCTGGTGTCTGATACAGTGGGTACGTGGGATTTCAGTCTGGCATGCTCATTCCTCAGAACACAGGTTTATTCTCGGGATGAGTGATAGCAAGCGATTCTGGTTTCCAGTCTGGTTGAAAAAAGTGAATATTGAATGTCCGTGCCCAGTTCTTAAAGACTCGTTTCTCCGTGATAAAGCGATGATGACTGCCCTTCCGTCCTCGCTCATGGGAGAGGTACATTGTACATTCATCAGGTCCAAAAGGTTCATAATAGTGATAAGGTACTGAAGGGTGATTGGGATCCCTGTGGGGGAAAATGAGATAACTGATTAAAATAAACAAAAAATTCCTTTGATGGAGGTAAGATGTTATCTTTAATAAGCTGATAAGCACAAATCATATTTCAAGTTAAATGAATTTCAACAAATTGTTTTCCTGATGTATAACCAAGTGGAGAGGTTTTGAGGTTGTGAAATAAATGCGTCATTATCAAACAGAGAGATTAGAGTGCCTTGTAGGACATTCAGGCTTTGGGGACTTAGAAACTACGCATTACTAAGACCCAACTACAGTTCTTGCTTCCACTCTGGCCCCATAAAATCTGTTAAGCATAAGCAGCTATAAAGTTAATTCTCCCTTTAACAAAATATTTTTTTAACAAAAAATATTTACAAAAACAAAAGATATTTAGCACAAGCAGCTATAAAGATATTTACAAAACAGATCATTCTCCTTCCCCATCCCAACCCCCCAAATCTCCCAG
Organism: Diceros bicornis minor; assembly: GCF_020826845.1. Classification (NCBI taxonomy): domain Eukaryota; kingdom Metazoa; phylum Chordata; class Mammalia; order Perissodactyla; family Rhinocerotidae; genus Diceros; species Diceros bicornis. Next base: position 14,529,089 of record NC_080743.1, on the reverse strand, counting down.
AGACTTTTACACTAAGAGCATGGCCTAGAGGGTGCTATGTGATCTGACTCCTCTCAGGAGCCTTCTCCTGAGCCAGTGGGCCTTGTGTGCTATGCTCCAGGCATACTGGCCTTTCTGGTCATCAGCTCTGCCGAGCTTGTCCCTACCTTGAGGCCTTTGCCCTCAAGAGCAGTCACCTGGCTGGAAGTTCACTGCTTCTCACTGCTGAGGATCCACCCAAATGTGTCGCCCTCAGAGAAGGCTTACCCAACAGCGGCCCCCTTCATTCCCTCTCAGTCTGATTTATTTATTTATTTATTCATTCATTCATTCATTTATTTGTGAGGAAGATTAGCCTTGAGCTAACATCTGTTGCCAATCCTCCTCTTTCTGCTGAGGAAGATTGACCCTGGGCTAATATCCATGCCCATCTTCCTCTACTTTATATGGGACACCTGCCACAGCATGGCTTTATAAGCGGTGCATCGGTCTGCGCCCGGGAACCTGTGAACCCCTGGCTGTCACAGCGGAGCTTGCACACTTAACCACTATGCCACCAGGCCGGCCCCCAGATGTATTTTCTTTATAGCATTAATCCCTCTCTGAAATGCTGGTGTTGTTGACTTGCTTATTATCTGTCCACGAGGGCAGGCCTCTGTCTTGTTCCTAGTAGGTGCTCAATAAATAATTTTTGAATTTCTGCTGTTGAGAGAAATTTATATGGAGTTAGCAGCTAAACAGCAAGTCTCTAAAGACATTTTCTTCTCCAACTATGGAAAGCTGATGAGCCTAGTTTGATCCCATGGGAGAAAGACAGCGGGCACCATTTTTCTTTTGTTGCTCTAGATAGATGATGTATTAAAATCTAAATCTAGAAATTCCAAATCCTCAATCCCTGCTGTGTAGCCTGACCGTCCCAACATTTTTCTGTCTCTATATCCCTGTCTCAGCCTCAAACAAGAAATACTGGCTCATTTCTTCAAGATAGTGTGCACAGGATTACCATGAGGGGTTGGGGGGGTGCCCTTGTTGTAGGGTTACTAAAATATTTAACCCCCAAAGAGCACTGGTCTCAGACTGGTTTCCATTCTAGGCCGGTCCACCCTACCTCTTCTGTCTTGAAGTCTAAACAATAAGATTAGTTAGGATGTCCCAGAATAAACTCTCCTATCCTGAGCTACGCTCACCAACGCGCCTTGTTGCAGAGCCTATGTTCTTCTTAGTCTCTTCCTAGCTCTTCTCTTAAAAGATCCAGGTGTCCCAGCTCCCTGCAAACTCCTTTTCAGCGCCTGATGCCCTGGGGTCTCCCCTCTGGTCACTTGGGCTCTATTCTAAGTAGAGTAACTTGGTTACAGATGCTCATCCTGCTAGACACCTATTCCGTTTTCTTCAGAGGAGATCAATACACAAATGGCTTTTAGAGCAGCAACTTTACAGGGTCAGGGATCGAAGTCTTTTATCAAGAGAGGTGTCGAGTTTGTGGCTCTGACAACAATAAACCTTTGAGCTGCCTCTCCTCTGAGGTTAAAGTTCTTCCAGGAAGAGAGATTTATTTTTGTCATGCAGCATTTAAACATTCCTCTTCCTGAGCTGGATGCTGTGCTGAATTAATACTTGGCATCTCTATTATGCCTGTCTCGGAAGTATCTCTTTGTTCTATAGTGAAACATCAGATCCTGTCCTGTCTAGTTATTACAGATTTCACTTATTTATTTACCCCAGAAATTGGAATCCCCTTAAAATTTTAGTAGAAGGTGTTCTCAATACAGAAAATGTATGCTAGGAAAAATTCAAGTTGGAACCGACGACTATGAAGAAAAAAATAAACAAAGAGAGATAGAAATTGTGAGACAAATCTCCCCAGATTCATATAGCATAATTTGGGGAACCATGACAAATTCATGCCGCCATGGTATCCTGGGGGTTAAGCTTTTATTCCAGTTCAGATCAGGTTTTAAATCTGATTCACCTAAGTTTTGGACATATTATTGGCATCAATCTGACTAAAGAAACAATTAGGTTTCTAAAAATATCATGAGATTGAGTTGGCATCTAGGAACAGAGGGAAATTGGAAACCAGCTACAGGAGGTCGTAGGATCAATTTCTTTATTCAGGAAGACCATCTCTTTGAATGAAAACTTATCCGGGAACATATTGATCATCTAAAGGGAGAATTAAATTTACATATTTGGTTATTATGATTTCAAAGGTGTCCAAATAACCAACCCCAAAGGGGGTTGTTTCCACACTTTAAGACTCTGTCCAAATGGCAGAAAAGTGCTTCGTGGGACTTGAGAAGGCAGAGCTGAAGCAGCTGCAAGGACAGCTCTCCTGGTTGTGAGCCTGCCATCAGCTGTGACCCACTGCTCCATTCTGAAAGCCCTTCCCAGTTTTAGGTCATAGTTCCTTAGGTCTTTTCTCAAAACTGACTTTCTAAAGGCTGCCATAGCTTTTTCTTTCTCCACTTGATCCAAATGAAAATAACCATAAATATCAGCTGAATTTCCACATCAAGAGGCTACTGTTGTAAAAGGGAGGAGTCTGGCACCCAGGTTCCTGTTTTAGGCGAAGGGGAGCTGAGGGAGTGAAGGTGCGGGGGCGGGAAGGGGGCAGGACAATCACAGAGCCAGTTCCCCAACTGCAGCCTGTCATCAGCTCCCCAAGGGCCATTTGTGGGGACAAATCCTGCAGAATAATGTGAAGAAGGATTTTTTTTCTTTTAGAGGAAGCAGGTGGGGAGAGTGAAAAAAAACTACCATTTAGTGCACACGGGGAGCTTTAAAGAAATGCCATCGCCTGCCTTCCACGCCCACAGGTTCCGGTTTAATTGATTTGGAGAGGGTCCCAGGCACGGGTAGTTGAAAAAGTGCCTGAGGTTTGAGTATCAAAATAAATAATGGCAGTATTGGATTATAAAACCCATAAAATAAAATAAATATCCATGGGTCCATGATGATTTCAATAAATAACTGAATAAATAAATAAATGAGGGAGAAGAAACAGCATTTCCTTACAGAAGAATTCCAACTAATAAATCTAGAAAGAATGAGGGAATAGAAAATCAGCATTAGCATAGCACAGTGATTGTTGCAGGCGAGATGCACCAGTGAATGGAACATCGGTGGGGAAAAAGAGGAGGAGAAATCAGTCATTTGCCTCAAGTATCTCCTCCAAGATATTTATTAATGACAAAGGGAAAAACAGTAACTTTACAATGAGTAAACCCAGCAGACATCACCTTAACCAAGGGATCAAGGTTAATATCGCCAGTAATAAGACATTTTGACATCACGTTCCCCTTGCTGTGAGATGCTAGAAGAGCTTACTGCTTCTATATCTTTCCCAGTCATGCAAAACCTCAAAGTAATCATGAGAAAATATCTCACACATCCAAAGTGAGGGACATCCTACAATAATGACCAGAATTCTTGAAAAGTGTCAAGGTCATGAGAGATAAGGAAAGATGTGGAACTGTCACAGATTGGAGGAGACTAAGGAGACATGACAAGTAAATGCAGAGGGAGCCTGGACTGGGTCCTGGAGGAGATAAAGGACCCAGAAGGAAAACTGGTGAAATCGGAATAAAGGCTGTTTAGTTTAGTTAAGTTTAGTTTAGTTAAGAGTATTGTAGAGTGTTAATTTCTTAGTTTTGATAACTGGACCCTAATTACGCAGAATGTTAACATTAGGGGAAGCTGGGTAAAAGGTATACAGGAACTCTGTACTATTTGTGCAACTTTTTCTGTAAGTCTAAAATGATTTCAAAACAAAAAGTTAAAAAATATAATGATGTTAAAAAGCTCTTTAGGAGATTCTAATTTGCAGCCGGGTTAGAGTCGGCTGATTTAGTTAAGGACCCCCCAAGCCTTGGCACTTAACTTTTATTATCTCTTCTACATCTCCATCTGGTGCCTAAGGTAAGTACCCCTGCTCCCATTTGATGGGTGAGCATCTGGCCCTCAGGGGCAGAGGCTAGTGCTGGCTTTAAGCACACAGCCTCACTCAGGGGTCACCTGAGCAGCTAGGCTTGACCCTTTCAGCCTAAAACACAGTGCCAGCACTCCACATAGAGTAATTCATTTAATCCTCCCAACAGCCCTCTAAGAGAGGCGCTATGACCGCTTTTTACAGACGAGAAAACTCACGCATGGAGAAATTGAAGAAGTTTCAGGGCCCAGATTTGGACCAAAGCTGTACTCTTAAGAGTGATGCTCTGTGTCTTGGAAAAACTAGTGTCCCACCAGGTGGGTTTCTGTACTGATGGCAGCCCAGGTTCCCACTGGGGTTGGCAGCACACGATTGGGAGCAACTTGGTCTTTGCTATGTTCTCCCAAGCACCTATCTGTAAAGGTGCCCCGTGCATGGTGGGTTCTCTGTGTAGCTGGTCAGGGTGCTAAGCAGAGGCCTCATGCTCATTTACAATTCTGCTCACTAATATCAATGACAGCAGGAGTTTGTAATGTTTTATTTTTGAATCTTCTAAAGTTAAGCTGTACAATTGGAAAGAAACCTCATAACATTAACAAGCAAGGGAGGATATTTCCATTTCTGGGTATGATCCAGCTTGATTCGCTCACTGGGTTTGGGGCTGGACTATCTATAAGGCTGCAAATGGCCCAAGGAAAGAATGGACACACTCTCAGAGCTCTCAGACACTCTCTGCAAACACACCTCTATTCTTGGCATGGTACCTGGCATCTAGTCGGTAGTCAGGAAATGTTTGAGGAATAGAGTTGAGTTAATAGCTCTCGAGCATCTAGGCTGTTCTGAAACTGGCCTGCACTGGGGGCCTTTGGGGATACTATGAAGCATTCAGAAGAAAATGTCCTACACAGGCCTTCCTAAACCTCTGCCGCAGGCCTAGGAGACCCACTGGGCCACCATTCTGCTGCCTCGATTTCTTGTCCTTACAGCCTCTTCTGGAAGCAAAGTGCTGCAGACCTTGGATGCTGATGAAATAATACTTGTGTCTCTGGGGCACAGGGAGCACAAGAGCCCGCAGCTGTCCACCCTTCACGGGGCAAAGAGCCAAACTGAGTCACCGGAACCTCACCCCCCCCACCCCCCCAGCTCAGGCACCTCAGTCGGTGTCATAACACCAACCCTACCCGCAGGAGGGAGAAGGAACGTAATGAAAACACCAGGTGACTGGCAAGAGTTGGTCAAATTATGGCAAAGACGGAAGAAACGATAAACTGCTAGCAAGAAATACACCAATATATTTCAAGTCTACTTCATAAACTGTGAACCACATGGATGCATTACCATTCCATACCCGTCCTCTGTAAGCATCTGATTCTACACGGTGGACTGTCACCAAGTAGGAATTTTCCCCATTACGCTGGCAGCTTTATTAATGTTCACCAGCTAATAATTCTAGCAGAATCAACTCTCTGATATTCATGATACTTTTGAGATGTCCTTCACGTTATGGATGAGATATTAATTTAGTTCCATGACAGTGATCACTCTGAGTCATTACTCCGTTAATTAATACTCAAGAAATGATGGGAACAGAGAGTTGTAAACTTAGTAATGTGTTAAGTACGAGCAGAAATAAGATTATTAGGTAGAATTTAAATGCTTGGCCCATTATTATCACAAATAATTTACAATGGAAAATGAGATTAAAAATACTCACCATAACTTAATTTGGAAAGCAATGATAACAGATCTTTTCACTGCAATTTATAGTCCATCTAGAGAGAATGGATTTGGCTTCCTATATGGATATGGCATGATGTAAGGGTCTACTGTCCACATCATAATATATTTTGATGACATCTTAGGTACAACATGGCATTAATTTTCTTCAGCTTTCTGAACAGTGATGAGCCTGAGTCTGGTGGTGGAGGCAAGATGGAGACTGATGTCTGAGCACCTCTTTGAGGACCTGATGCTCGCCCTAGCTGAGAATGAAACAGGTGACCACTACTGACTTCTGAGGACCCTTAAGATCTGAATTTGCCATTTGCTCATTATACTTTTCATTCACCTGGCACCTTTGTCTTAAGGTAAGTTTAGAATCAGTCTCTTAAACGCCACCAAGGAACGTTTTTTATTTATTCATTGAGTCAATCAATACTGAATATATACTATGTGCCAGTCACAATGACAAGTGCTAAAAATACAAATGTGGATTCAGACACGATTCCTCCTATTAAGGAGCCTAGAGGCAAATGAAGGAGATAGACAAATCAATCAGTGAGGTGGCACTGGGGTGAAGGTGGCAGGGGGCCCAGCAGGGCACAGGTGGGGTATGACACAGACTGGGGGTCAGAAAGCTTGGAGGAGGAGGGCCTGCTGCATCTGGAACAGTGGAGGGAGAGGTGAAGAGCTTTGGTCTTGAGCTCTGGGAACTTGAATTGAAATCCTAGCTCTGTTACTTCTCTGCTCTATGGCCTTGGCCAGCTGTGTCATGTCTTTAAGTTTCGTATGTAAAATGATGATAATAATAATATTTTACTTCATGGGATTATCATAAAGGTTCAGTGAAATGGCGCTTGCATTCATACTAAGCACAAGGCCAGCATGTGGTCTGTGCAGAAAAAATCAGCCATTAATATTCCTAGCAAAGAACTAGTAGTAATCAGCCAGATTAAGAAAGGAGGGGACGGACATTCCAAGCTGAGGGCAGAGGGACAGGTGTCTACAGGGTGAGTTCCTTTATAAGTGTTTCAGTATGGCTAAAATAAGTCTGTGTGAGTAGAGAAGGTGAGACTAAAGTGGATGCAGAAGTCAGGTCCCGAAGGGCTTGAGTGCTAAGCTAGGAGTGTGAACTCTGTTCGAAAGCTTTGGGGAGCTGCTGAGGGGCTTAAGCGAGAGTCAGACTTGTGCTTTATCTAGCAGCACAGTGCTGTTCGGAGGGGAAGGAGAAAGACCGGAGTTGGAGAGAGCACTCAGGAGGCTATTGCAGTCCAAATCAAAGAGGAAAAGGTTGTAGGGCAGTCAAATGACTTTTAGTCAGTGTTAGATTCTGCCAGGTTTTGAATAACATACGTCCCTCATCTGCCACCACGGCCATTACACAACCACTGCTTCCATTTGCAGTTTTAAATATGAATGTGGGGTCATCGCTCTTCCCACGGAGTCTGTGTGCCTACTAGTTTAGGGGCTACTAGAAGCTTTCTTGCCAATGGCTGACTCTTGGAAGTAGCTCAGGCCCTTTGAGTGTGATGAGAAGGCCAGACCTCCAGGAGAGCTGGTTGGAGAATGACAGAGCCAGGCCTGGAGGAGGGAACTTACACACACTCTTGGCAATCAGGCACTCAGGGACTGCTTAGCTGTTTGCTCCTCCAAGATATAATTTAGTCCGTCCCCTCCCTCATCCCACAGCATAGCAGCTGACATGTCCTTTGGGTCACTGCCACCCTAAGCCGACAGAAATGACTGCAGAAGAAGTTCATTGTTTGGTCTCTCTGTGCCTAGTTTCTCTGGCAATAAGAAGGTGATGATTAGATTCTCCTGAAAAGTGTGTGCGAGTTTGACTTGGATTAAAATGCAGCATGATTGTATCATAGGTTGTCAAAGTTCTTATTTGCCATGGGATCCTTTGTTGAAAAGAAATCTCGTACAAGAGCTCCTGTGTAAAACAGACAGAAGTGGGTCTGCTCGTGAGGAAGTAGGGTGGGAGGGCCCAGTGTTCTCTTGTCTTGGCTCCTTGCCCCTGTTCCATCTCAGAGGAATACAAGGACTCCTCTGAGTCTAGTTTGAAAGCCAGAGGTGGATGTTTCAATAAAGCCCTGCAGGTCAGATGCTACCGACAGGCAGAGGGTGAATATCTTCTCCCATAGACACCTTGTATAAGGCACTTTCTGTCCCTTATGACTGACTTGTGTTCAAGCGACACCCAGGTGATTGAAGGCAGAGACCTTGCCTCATTCATCTCTGATTATGTCCCTAGTGCCCAGCACAAGTTAGCCGAATGAATGAAAGCCTCAGTGATTAATTTAGTAAATGACTTCATTTGAGCATACTAATTAGATTTTAAGGTCCAAAAAGGTTAATTTACCAAAAATGAACAGTTGACTCTCTTTTTGCTTGCTGAAATCTGGCTCCATGTGGCTAACTCTTCATTCTGGTGGGAAACTGGGCACTTTCAGGAAGGAATAGAATGAGTAGGTACACTGGGAGCAGCCCCATGTGATGTCCTGCAAGGAGCTGGAGGCCACGTGAAGTCAGTTCTCAATGGTGAAGAAAAGTGGGATCCAGTTCACAAAGGAGGCCGTACATGTCCTTCCCTTCCCAGCAACAGGCTCCTCCCACCAACTGAGCACCATTCATCAGTGCTCTCTGGGCATCTCCTTAAAATGTGCTGATGGGTATATCCACACTTGCAGGTTAGTGGGTCCCTTCACCCCGTCAGTTTATGGATGCTGAACATACACCAGGGCTGTGCCAAGCACTCCTCATCTGTTACCTCGTGGAATTATCATATAAACCCTTGAGGTAAGTAGTGTTGTCATCACCACCTTACCAATGGTGAGGCAATCATTAAGTAACTTGCCCAAGGTCACTAAGGCTCAGTTGGGGCAAATAACTTCTGAGAGGCAGAAATGGTCATTTTTGCCCATATAAACACCCTTTTCCTGCAGCACTAAAAAGAGAGTAGAGGATAGGGCCGTTCATTCTCTTGACATTTAGGGAGCATCTGTATGGGCCAGGACAGTAAACATCTACTGTCCTTGCACCAGGGCTCCAACAGTGAACCCAACCCACACAGATCTCTGCCCTTGCTGAGTTTACATTCTGGTGGACTCACCAGCCTGAGCTCTGCCACCTCACAAGCCATCCCTGACCACTTCTGGTCCTGTTGATAACTTACTCCCGTACGTCCTAGAGCTCATGACACATGGGCCCTGCTTGGCCCCTTACAGTCCTCAGCTTCTCTCAAAATAAAAAAAGGGAGAGTGCTCGGCGGTCAGGCTGCCTGGCTGGTTTGGGCATCAGGACCATGAAGGTAGGGCTGCCTGTCCTGGGTGAGAATTCCCTCTCTCCAGCCGCCTGCAGACAGAGCATGCCCCACGGACCTGGGGACCCCCAGCCAGGCTTGAGAAGGCCAGAGAAGACATGGCCTCCCAGCACCTAGGCCCCCTATGTCCCTGCAACTCCTCTGTCACTAGAGAATGGCCAGGCTGAGCAGCTGGGAGAAGCAGGCCAAGAAACAGTAGGGGGAGATGGTCAGACTAGGACTGACTGACAAGTTGCTTTTTCTTTCCCTGGGGGCAGACACTGTTTGCAAGAGTCAGTTGACTCTAAGAGGCTTTGCCGTGTTCAGTATATTTTGGTCAGGTTTATCATGAGCCTCTAGGAGGCAAGAGCTGTGTTCCATTCTTTGAACGCCCCAAAATTCTTGGTACCTTTCAGGGCAAATCTCAAGTACTTAGGATAATAATGATAATAATTAATATTTTGTATATCTTACAGTATAATACTAATGTGTTGGTAATCTTAATCTTTCCGGAGTGGTAACTGTGTGCTGGGCACTGCATCAGACACTCTACATCCATGATCTCATTTAATCCTCACCACGACCTGCTCGATCTTACTTTTTTATCCTCATTTTGCAGATGAGGAAAGCAAGGCTCAAGGTCACCCAGTTAGGAACTGGGTGCTTGGGGGTTCAGCCAACATGGAAATGAAGATTAAAGGAATTTGGGAATACTCTGTGCTGCCCCGGTCTTTCCCTTCTTACTCTTCCTAAACAGGCATTACGATGGAGCAGGATGCTCTCTCCAGCCTCCCCCTCCCCACCAGACGACACCCAGCACACTTCTCCACTTTCTCTGACAGGACGCTGGGCACAGGGATCCTTTTGAAGAATTCTTGCTGAAAGCATCTCGTGAGAACAACTATCGGAAATTTAGGCTGGCGGCTGAGGAACAGAAACCCAGAGCCGGTGGCAACATCTGGTGTATCAACAATATCTTGATTTCCTTGTTAGTGTCATTCCATAAATTGTGTCCCACCTACGTACATGAAGTCGTGATGAACTAACTCTGAGTAAGAGAAGTGACAGGTTAACTTGCCTTTCATTTGTTTTCCATAATAAATGGAATATTTCCTTGAACACTCTAAGTCATTAACATTTCAATTTATTCATGCGCTTTCTCTCTGGCGTCCTAATGGCAACATTACATAATTATATCTGCCATGGAACCATCAACTTTGACAGCTCTTTGCCTGCCTGTAAATGCCGCTCCCTCTGCCTTTGTTAGCCTGTTGGTTTGAGGAGGGAGTTTGCTTTTTCACACCATCCTACCTGCTTTTTGCACGTCGGTTATTAAACAGGGAAACAAGGCCAATGAAGTAAGTGATGAGGAACGGGGTGAGGATCCAAGCTACCTCTTGCCATGTACTAGGTGCTGTTCCAAGTAGTCTACAGGTATTAACTTATTTAATCCACCTGCAGCCTATGAGGCAGCGTCTATTATTATCATCACATCCACTACTCATGACGAGGAAGCTGAGATACAGAGAGATTGAGCAACTTGCTCAAGGTCACCCTAGGTTAGGAAGTGGTGAGGCTGGGCCTTGAACCTGTGCAGTCCGGTCCAGACTCCACACCCTTCCTTACTACATTATGTTGCCCCTGGGGGTGAGTGAGTCCAGACAGATATCAAAGGCCTGCTCTGTTCACACCTTTCCTTCTCTGTGACCTCTGATGTATAAACTAGCACGGCTGCTATGGTGGGTCTTTGGGTTAAGAAGTGGGAGGAAAGTGGCAGGGTGGTAACAGCATGATTTAGTTCTCTTCATCATCCTCGTATCAAACCTCCACGTTGTAGATTTTGCCTAAAGGCCCACAGCCTTCGAGAAGTTGCTAGGTTTAAAACACAGGAAGGTATAAGCAAGCATAAATTTTAATGAGCAAGTTTAAAATGCCCCCACCCCAGGTTTTACCATTTGAAGGTCAGGATTGAGGCCACGTGGGTCATCAGGCGTTCCTGAAACCTGGGGCGCTTTCTGAATTTATTGGCATCGCTATTTTAAATTATAGGTGAATTTTCAATTGGCTTCTACAAACCAGGCCCTGAATACTTCTCAGGGCATCTTTTGGTACACTCCAAACTCTGCCTGGGCACCTGGCAGGAAGAACTTAAGGTAGCAACAGAGATGTGTGTATGTCCCCTTTAAAATGATACATCAAAATAATTATGCCTGTGCTTTCACCCTTAGAAGCACAAACTGAGGCTACTGATGTGGTGAGGGAAAGAGGCTCAGAGGAATATTTTAATTTTAGAAAATAGGCCTTACTGTTGAAGGAATTGCCCTCTTTAATTCATTAAAAATTACCACATTCCTTTCAAATGAGAATAAAACTAATATTTCTTAATGCTCATTCATCATTAATATTATGCCAATTATTGCATTACTTTTGGTTGATAAATATTCAGAGGATAAATGAAGCCCGCAAGATGGATTAATTCTCCCGCAGTACAAACAAAAACTTTCAATATTTTATATTACATAATTAAATGCTGTTTGTTGTTTCTAGAACCAGAACTTGGGACATGTTAATTAATTACTTCAAGAAGACAGACACGCTTCACAGTTGATATTTGGAATCAGATATTTATAAACCCTGCACCACACTGCTGATGAATTATACTTGCAGCATAAATCCTACCTGCAGAAGTCTGGGGGCACCATACCATAAACATTGATCCTGTCACAGAGCTCCAGCGCAATCGTCATCGTGAACCAGCCGGTGCTGAGCCAAGTGTTGGAGATCTTCCTGGGAGGAACAACAGTTAAGTCTGCAAGCTGGTAAGGTAATCAGCATACCCACTACCATCTTAAATCCTTTCTGGAGCAAGGCTGACTATGATCACTCTCTCTCTCTCCATTTGGTAAATGGCTGGAACTTTACCAGATAAATGATGTTGATGCTCCACCATGGTGGATTTGTGACACTAAAGGATGCTCAACGGACTTCTACGTCATCAAAGATGATGATCAATATTTCAATGTTTAAGTGCATATTACCACAACTCAACTTCCTGCGACATGACAATCCCCACGTGACAACTCTTTATTAACTAGAATATTTGACTAACTAGAAATGTTCCTTGTTCCCCAAGCAGGCTAGATAATGAAGAGCATATTAAATATGAATAAACACATAAATGTGTTTATCTATTGATCGATCCATCGATCGAAAGATCTTAGGGTAAAAGCTTGCCTTCAATTAGGACTAAGTTACACCAACATCTCGATTGAGTGTCTTTCCTTAAAAGGAGTACATTCATTTGGGAGGGGGCTCATGACCAGAGGAAAAGAGCCACAAGAATGCTTATGTTTAACGGAGCACTTGCTTTATTTTACCTCAGAACATTCAGAGCCCTCTGAAAATTTTTATTAGAAGACCAAAAGTTGACAAAATTTAAGGAATGAATCTGTGCATTCCAATATTCATTCATTTGCCGATTCAAACATCTGTACTGAGCTCCAACCAGGTGCCAGTCCTAAGGATGACTGTGGAGACACAATACCAAGGTCTAATTTGACCCTGTGAGAATGACTCGGTCTCCCAGACCATGCTGCTGTGGATATTAATTTCAATTCTTCGAGGGTCGCTGCTTTTACTTTTTTTTTCAGTGCTTATGGCATGCCTCATTAGCCAGTTTCAAACACCTTATCCCCAAGGTCAGACTGTCTGACTTTGCCCGGCCATAGCACCATATGTGACGTGAATAACAGAGTTGCAGAAAAGCTTTTCTACTTGGCACTGTGTTGCACTCCTCTTTGAAAACGAAGACTGTTTGTTTAGCAGTTTGCATTATTTCCATTTCACACGAGGAACAACAACAAAAAAGGGCATTTTAAGGAGTCCTTTGTTTTGTCAAGTGCCAGACAAGAATGGGTGACTGAGTCATTCCATGAAGTTCACGGCTTCAACTTTCTAGTTCTCAATGCCTTTACTCATTTTTGTTTTCCATTCCATTGTATCCTGACCAGTAATATCGCAGGAAATACATTTAAAAGCTCCTGAAGATAGGAATAACAGGGGTTTGTGTCTTACCTGTTTCTATCACTAACCAGCTGAGTGACCATGAAGCTGGTGTCTGGGCTTCGATTTCCTCCCTATAAAGCAGGCATGGGAAGCTCTATCTTCCTGGGCTATTTTGAGGACTAAACGAGAGACACCATAAAAAGCATCTAGTCTGTGTTGATACATGGAGAGATTCCTTCCTCCTCTCTTGGTTGCTAGGTTGGAGCAAATGAAATAAATAATTCGGCCATTCCTTTCAGTGCTTTTTAGCACCAAGGAAGAAACTGATATCCTTCCAACACTCTGCTACTGGGCTCTGGGGTAGGCGCCACCATCAGTGGTCAGGGCAGTAATAACAAAATTCGGGAGCCTTCAGCCTACGTAGGTATTAACAATCCCCCTTCTTTCTCACTAGGATTATATATTCATCAGGCCTTTGGGACTGAAGGAGGTGGAATGGACCAGAGCTGACTGGGTGGGAACGGGAGGGGAGGAAATGCCTCAAGTTAGAGCCTGTCTTCACCCATGTGGCTGTTACAACGCGATGACCAGTTGTTCTAGACTTAAACGGGGTGAGTGAATAACTGGGAGGATGCGAAGACCAGGAAGAGAATGGCAGCTCACTTACACCACCAGATTCCTGATCTGGGGCTTACAATGTGTCCCTACGCTTTTAGAGTTGTCGGAAACACCAAAGGGCTTTTCCCAGTGGCAGAAACTCCCCATAATTTTGGCTTTCTTCTATGTGATGTAGTAGAGATCACAAGCCACAGCCTGAAATACAGCAGGATGTGGCTCTACAGAAAAAGGTTTCACGGATAAAACCGGGCAGAATACAAAGTGGAGGACTAAAGAAACTAAAGTGAAGAGTTCTTTAAAGTGCCACTTAAAATTCCCCAGACTTCTTAAATAATAGCCTTTTGGGATCATGTGCTATAGAAATGCAATGCTTTGTGCTGTCTTTCTAAAAAGATTTGAACTCTTTTTCCAACAAAGGAATAGGTACTGTTTTTACACTTAATCAGCTGTAATGAAGGAATATGAAGAGCTGTCATGTGCTTATTAGGGAAAATTATCAGATATTCTTTTATATGATGAAGTAACACACTGAGCTGATAATTCTATAGTGCACACTAAATTACAATTAAGGGCCTTTCTGCTCCACCAGAATCTCATTTATAATCTCTATGGAAATATTTTTCCCACAGTTATTTCATTTATTCTTCCTTTATCTAATTACTATAATATTGGTTCTGAATCATATTTTCCTAATGTACCCTTATTCAATTATAAAGTTATTTTCAAGTACAGTTACTTTCTAATATCAAAGAATACCACTTGGCCATCTATGTCATTTGTCACCGTTCTTAATTGCAGATTGTTTCTCAGCCATTTTTCCTCCACCTGTAAGTAGAGTGAAACTTCTATAAATCAAAATCTATAGAATTACCCTATTTCTTCAAAATATTAGCCTGAAATGAATCTCCTGATCAGGAGATGTGCAAAATTAGTTATTCCACACTTTGTGTATCTTTAATACATGCTACTGGTTTGTTGGGTTCAAGAAAAGCATACATAGAGGAAATACTATTGGACCCTAAATGTTTTGTGTTTTAATTTACAGAAATAGCTTTGTTCTGAAGGGCTGTTTCTAACTTGGTTCTTTTAACTTGGGGTAGGCTGCAGGTTAAGAATATGGACACACAAGAACACTGAGTCAATACAATATTAGCTTCTTTAAGACAGTTTCCAAAAGGTAAAAGGCACAAAGATTATAGAAGTGATGATGTACTTCAGCACCCTACAAAACCACAGGTGTAGTTCCCCTGAATAGGGACTCTGGACCCTCGTAGATGGATGTTTGCACCTGAGAGGTCCAGTACCTTACCTCTTTATCAGCTGGGCTCACGAGGGAGACGGACTTATTAAGCAAAAAGTTTTCACTGATCAGAACTTAATGAATTCAGAGAATGGGATATGTCTTGACGTGAGATTGTTTCCTAAAGATCTAAGTGACCAAAGGGTGGAATGCTTAGTCTCCAAGTTATCAATTTAAAATAATCCCTAAGAAGATCCAGAGCAATGTGCAATTACCCTGAATAGCTAACACTGCAGCAGTGTTTCAGGAATTCTTAAATTTAGCAAACAACCATTAAACTAAAAAGGGAGAAGTGTTTTCTGTTGAAAAGAGTGTTTCTACTTATTTTGAATTTTCCAACCAGACGAAAATGAAACTGTAAATAACTCCCCTCATTCTCCTTCCTTTATAAAATGCTTTCTTGGTTAAATAATTCTTATTTGTGGTTTTTAAAGGGCAATAAATGACTGGATTTCATGGCAGTTTGTGATGACAACCAGGCTGGGCTAACCGTGGGGTCCCCTGGGCTTCCAGAAGAGGGAGCCGTGGAGCCAGCAGCCAGCTCTCCCTTCCCCCTCTCCACCAGATGTCATGCCCACCTCTGCCTGGACCAGCCCTCAAATGGTCACAAGGTTTCCACGATTTAAAGAGAAAGCTCTTCCGTGCAGAGAATTTGGGGTCACTGGGCTTTGGTCTTTCTTTAAGACTGCTCTCCAATAATGAGCTGCCTCAGCTAGCCAAACAATGGAATTATCATATCTCTTTAGTTTTAAGATAAGAAATTGACTCAGCTGTCTTTTTTATAGCGTAGACTTGGCCAGCTCACCACCCTTCATCTCTGCCTCATCTCAGGCCACTCCCCCCAGCAGCCCTCCTGACTGCAGCTACAGGGGACTTTTCTCCAACCCACTGCACCTTCTCTTACCTTTGATCTCTTGTACCCATAAGGAGGTTTCTCTCTCCTCTTCCCAGGCTCTTCTTTACCTGGATAAATATTTACCTGCCTAGGTCTCAGCTTAAATACACCTTTTTGAGAAAGACTTTCCCTCATCCCCTCATCTCCTAGACCAGTGCTTTTCAAAATGTTTCGACCTATGGTGAGAAATACATTTTACACCATGATTGAGCATACCTACTTACATGTGTATATATACATGGTTTTCATTTCATTTTACTTTTTCGAAGTGTATAATTCAGTGCTTTTTAGTATATTCACAGAGTTGTGCAATCGTCACCACCACCTAATTCCAGAACATTTTCATCACCTCAAAAAGAAATCCCTATGTATGTATATTTATATGTATAAAACCAAAACAAATATTCTTTCATGAAACAATACTTTGCCTTACTTACTAAGGGTGATGAATGCTGATATTGTCTGTTCTATTCCATTCCATCCATTGCATTCTTTCCATTACATTAAAAGGAAAACCTTGCAGGGACTCACTGCACTGATTTCATGTCCCATGACTGACTTGTAAGTAACAGTTTGGTGAACCTTGCTCTAGACCATTGCACGTCTCCCTGTCCCGCATGTCACAGCACCATTTTTCCTCCCCTCGAATGACCTCAGCACGCTGGCCACTACTTGCTGAAAGTCAGCCTGCCCTGTAAGACTTTATACTCTGGGCGGAAGGGTCTAGAGCTGCCTTATTGGGGCTGTATCCCCAGTGCCAGGGGCAGTGAAGTAGTAGGTACTCAATAAATACCGGTTGACTAAGTATTTGCCTTTGAAAGGGAAAAATAAACCCATACCCTTCTTTTTGGTTAGTGTTCGCACAAGTAAAATAAAACGCATAGAGCTATCATCTTGCACTGATTACCAGTAAGCCAGCAGCTGTGTAGCCTCTTCCTCCAAGCTAGGGATTTAGCCTTGAATTATCCATATAATTGTCTCAGTGCTTCATTTCACTTTGCCATATAAATTCAGCTCGAGCAGCCCAGTCTCCAGGAGGACCCTCCAGATGAGCTCCATCAACGGCAGGAGCGGTGAGGCGACCACAAAAGCCCTTAGCAAAAGCTTGGCATTTGGTGAATGGGCAAGGACACTTCCTCCCCCTCCCCTGCACCTGGCCCCCGCACCCCGGCCTCTGCACCTGTCTTTGCCCGTCTCCCGCTTGAAGAGCTCGTCAACCTGCAGCATCTTGTGGCGCGTGATCATGAAGGCCTTCAGCCGCGGCAGCACCTGGCTCAGGAGCTGCAGGTTGTTGTAGACCTGGCCCTTGCCGTCGCGCCGCATGTAGCTGCTGGGGCCCCAGAAGATGAACACGGTGCCCTGGCTCACGTTGAGCAGGTCGTGGCGGTTGCGGAGGATCCTCTGGATGCTGGAATGCGCGATGACCCTCAGGCTGGTGCGGTTGCCCACGTCGCGCCCGTAGCCGCGCGTGGGGGCGTCATTCATGCGGATGACACACTCGGTCTGGTCAATCTGGGGGCCTTGCCGGCTGCGCAGCAGATGCCCCGAGCTCGTCACCAGGGCGCAGTCTCTGCAGTGCATTTTCAGGGGCTGGAAGGCAAGGGGGAGAAGGACATGGTGAGCAGCAGCCCTCGCTTGGCGCCAGCAGGTCGCTTCCCTGCCTCAGAAGGCTGGCCATCTCCCCTCTCTCTCCCCCATGCCGGGATATATTCCTTCTGCTGTTACCTCATCAGCCCTTAAATTCTCTTCCAAATTGCTAACAGGGGGCTTTGGACAAGAAGGAAAGAGAGCTAGCATTGGTCTGTCAAACACTGGGCTCAAGGCTTTACTGATACTAAACAACCAACTCTCATATCAACCCAGCAAGGTTGCTGTTAACCTGATTTTTTACGGATGAGGATACTCAGGCTCAGAGATGCTAAGAAATTTGCCCAAGGATGTATAACTAGCAAGGAATGAAGACATGCTTTCAAACCCAGTTCTTTCTGAATCCAAGTTACCCCCAGGTCAAAGAAAAGACTACACTACAATTTGCTGTGACGCTAGTTTTGATACTTTTAACTCACTTTATCATGTTAAGCATTTATCAATATTCTTGGATGCTGTACCAATACGTTTATTCTAAATAAACATCATCTAAGAATCATGTGGGAAAAGACATGCAAATTATAACTCCTCAGGTGCCATAATTTGGAAATGACAATTAGGATAGTTTCTTCCACTTTAAGGGGAGAGGGAGAGAAATTGAGCTACTCCATCTTCAAAAATGTAAAGAAAGCCTCGAGCTCAGAGGCACAGCCCTCAGCGGCACAGCCCTCAACCTGTGAACACGTGTCCTGTGGAAGCCTGGCCATATAGGGACAACTCCAATGACAATGCTCGTTTTAGCACCCTGAACTGATGCTTTGCTTTCTGAACACCTGTGTTCTAACGAATTAGACATTCTCCTATTCGTGTTTAATGAAAGTATCTCTCAGTTGCTGTTTGAAGATAATGTAATTAGGGCCTGAGACCAAGGCCAGCAAGTGCACGAGAAAATGACAGTCAAGAATGTTCTGGAGGAAAGTTGCACAGTTAGATTCCCCCAGTGCCTCTGCCCTTCTTCCCTGTTAACTTTGAACAGGATACACTGGCTCCCTGCCGGTCTCAGGAAATCGGATCCACTTTAGTGCTGCACATGTTCGGTCCTGTACTTATTCTGGGGGTTTCCTGAGCCATAGCTCTGTCTTCGGAACCAGACAGAGAGCACCTGAAGGCAGCCACCTTCCCTCATGCGTGGTGGCCAAGGGCACCAGCTCTGGGGTCTGACAGGTGGGTCCAGCCTTATCGCCACCACCTTTTAGCTATGGGAACTTGGCAAGTCACCAACCTTCACAAGTCTCAGTTTTCTCATCTCTAACTGAGGATAATTAATGCCCCATTCTACTTTGGTAGAATGGAAATAATTAAGATACATTCAGTATAGATTGAGCCATTTGAAATTGCCAACATTTGACCTGCAAAAATAGCAATTGCATGGGGTTGAACCCAATCCTTAGCACAGAACCTGGCACGTGATCATTCAATAAATGGTAGCTGCTATTGAGATTCTCAGGCAGTGTGGAGGGCACTGTACTCACTAAGGCAGGACTGATCACTTTAGGTTGATAATTGACACGTGGGCTTGTGATATGGAGATTCTACCATTGCAAAGTTTTGTCATTCATTCAACACCCAGTTAGTCTTAGGTGAGAGCCACTGTGCTAGGCAGCAGGGACGCAAATGGAATGGAAAAAGAGAGTCCCTCAAAGTTTATGCTTTAGTGAGGGCCAAGGGTCAGTAAAGGGGTGCAATAGAGTGTGACAGCGTGAGGAGGGGGGGCTGTGCTGAAGTGTCAGTAAAGGGGGCTGTTTAGAACACAGCAGGCCTGGGGGCATGAGGAAAGAGTGGTCAGTTCAGCTGGTATTTACTGGACACTCTCCGTGTACCAGGCACTGTCCTGAGCTTTGTATATATTGCATTCATTCTTCAAATAACCTCGTCATAAAGATACTCTATGATCAGCCCTATTTTACTAATGAGAACATTGAGGGAGAGAAAAGTAAAGAATTCACTCAAGACCATACAGTTAGAAAGTGGCAGGGCTGGAATCTGAACCCGGGAAATCTGACTGCAGAGCCCACGGGATTAACTATTATGGATTGCAGTGCAGTAAAATAGATGGAATAAATGCCGTGGGATATTTCCTTAACTCATTGCCTACCTCCTTTCCTCTCCCAGAAACTCAGTGATGCTATTCTTTTTTTCTGCTGAGGAAGATTTGCCCTGAGCTAACATCTGTTGCCAATCTTCCTCTATTTTGTATGCGGGTCACTGCCACAGCATGACCACTGACGAGCGGTGCAGGTCTGCGCCCAGGAACCGAACTAAGGCCGCTGAAGTAGAGCACGCCGAACTTAACCACTAGGCCACAGAGCCAGCCCCAGTGATGCTATTTCTTTTTTTATTTTTTGTGAGAAAGATCAGCCCTGAGCTAACATCTGCCAATCCTCTTCTTTTTGCTGAGGAAGACTGGCCCTGGGCTAACAACCACGCCCATCTTCCTCCACTTTATATGGGACGCCGCCACAGCATGGCTTGACAAGCGGTGCGTTGGTGTGTGCCCAGGATTCGAATCGGTGAACCCCGGGCTGCCGCAGCAGAGTGCACACACTCAACCGCTTGCGCCACCGGGCTGGACCCCCAGTGATGCTGTTTCTTGATCAGTAGTATTGTTATTGCTCTCAGGGCACTGGGCTGGGTGGATGCAGTATGGTGGCAAAGGTCTTCTAGCCACTACCTCCATTCCTCAAGGCCTGTTCACAGTAGACTCATCTAACCAGAGCCTTAAGTTAATGATGGTGAAATGTGGTTAAGACCAAACAATGCTCTGTTGTTTCAGATAAAAGTTCAATAATGCTCTAGTCAATGACAGAGTTCCTATTATGTGTCAGGCACTGAACTTGGTGCTGTAGATAAAAGACAGGTAAGACCCTGTCCTTCTTCTCAAGGAACACATAGTATAGGGCAAGAGTGAGCCCAGACAAACAATTACAGGGCCATGTGGTACTATAATACAATTAGATACAAGGGCCATGGGACCAAAGATGAGGGGACATTTGAGCTTGTCTAGAAGAGCTGGAGAGGTTGGAGGACAGCCAGCTAAAGATTATGAGATGGAAACCAACAGAGGAGACAATTTAAAAAAAGAAGGAGTGGTCAACGATGTCATAAGACAGGATAGGACAAGTGAAGCCAGACTTGGAAAGTGTTCTTTGGATTTGGTGACCTCGGCCAAAATAGTCTCAGTTGAACAGAAGGGACAGCATTTGATGGTTGTTGGACGTGAGGAAGTGGAGGCTGGAGCTTGGCTGCTGAGGGCTGGTGCAGGGTTGATGGGGGAGCAGGGCAAATCCACAGGACGGACTCTGACACGTAGGGTGACCAGCCGACCCGGTTTGTTAGGGATTGATTGGGTTTTAGCATAGGAAGTCCCGCATCCTGGGAAACCTCTACTCGTGGAGAAGCCCACTAAAAAAATTCCTACAAAGACGACAGGGGCACCTGCAAATAGCCTGTTACTCAATGATGATTATTAGGGTCAGAGACCCAGAGTCTAAAGCAGGCTTTATCACAAATCAGGTACTTAACTTTCTCACCAGAAAAACAAAGAGGGATCAACTAGGTACTTGTAGCCAGATGACATTCATTAATTTAAAAGACATTTACCGAGCACTTAATACACCCTGGAGGTACCGTGTAACTCAGTACATTTGATTAATAAGGTCATATTGTAAGATTTCATTCCACTGGACCCTAAGGCCATTGGAACCTGCTTTTCTTCATCAGACTCACCTAGAATTATCATCCTGAATTTTCCAGTTTGATTTACAATTTCAGACACCGTGCTCATTTTTACTGGAGAAAACATTAAGTAAGGTCCCAGCATCTCTTTCCTCCATTCTCAGTTATCCTGCTGTGAGTCTCAGAGCACAGGCTGGTTGACAGGTGAAACTAGTAGCACCTTATGGAGATTCCAAGGCCTTCTCTCTCTCTCTCTCTCTCTCTCTCTCTCTCTCTCTCTCTCTCTTCTCTGTGCCCATGTGAGGCCAGCTGAAGACCCTTTCAGGAAAGGCCAAGGTTCCCGACTGTGCCATACCCACCCTCTGTGATTACTGGTCACCACCAGGACATGCTGGGGTCCACCCAGTCCCAGAAGCCCCCCTCGTGATTCCTGTCCACTTGCCTTAGCTCTGAGGTGTTGATAACCTCGGGCACCAATACCCACTCTCTGAGTTGTGCAGATGCACCAAACATTGCAAAGAAGATTGAAGTTTGAATTATGCCTTAAGTGCCTTTTGGTAAGTGGTGCCAATAAAATGACAATAGCTGTTCTAAACATAATGTTACACTTCCTGCAGCTGAGAAGAGCATGTACCAAAGGCTGAATCACTTCCAAAGGAGGAAATGAAGTCTGTTTTCTGCATTCGGAGGGACTAATGATGTCTTGGGAGGCAGAATGACTAAAAATTATGCAAATTGTGTGACCCTGCTTCTCAGGATGTGTTCCAGGCCTCTAAGAGAGCCATGTTCCTCCACATCTCAGGACCGTTATAATCCATAGTGTCTTAATGATATGGGTGGAAATAGTCATGCCTTGGTGAGTTAGGATTCCTGATGCAGTATTTACATGTTCTTCCCTTAAGCACTCAGATGCTGGGTCAACGAATCACTCAGCGGAGCGCGGGAAGGTGAACTTGTGGCTCTGCTAGCTGGCCTGGGAGATAAAACTCCACCGAGGACGCAGGAGCGGAGGCGGCTCCCAGCGAACTCGCTGCCTAGCAAGGCCTGCTCTCTCATTTCCTCTTCACAGTATTCAGCCTCTCAGATTCTCGGGGATGTTTTCCTTAAATACCCATTTGGTGAGGTGTTCCATCCTTTGGCAGGAAACATGGATGCCCATATTAGGTCACTGCAATCCTGGTAATCTCTCTTGCTTCCTGACCCATAAAAAGCACTCAATTAATACTGGATAGATGGATGGATTGATAAATGAGTGAATGAAACTCAACCTCCTGCCTTCACTGTCCTCTGATAAAACCTACCTCCTGAGACATGAAAGGAAGACATGATGTGGTGACCTAACCAACAATTTGCCTGCAGATCTCAGCCCTACTCTTCCATTGAGAGAAGGGGGAATGCACCGGGGAAGCCTCTGTCTGCAGAGGAGGAGGTGGTGACCATTCGCCTCAGGGCAGCCACTCGGCCCAGGGAGCCATAATGGCCAGAGCTCAGGGCACTGCTTGGAATTAATGGCTGGCTGGGAAAATGGCCCAGGACACAGTAAGGACCATTAAGCCCAGCCAGTTATTAATCCCCAGTAAGAGCTTGATGCCAAGGTCATTAGAGCTGTTGTGAGGTGAAAAATGCCCAGGAAAGTCTACAGCGCACGGACGACTTACCCGCCCTCCAGGTCGCTGATGCTCGGAGCCGCAGCCCAGGCCCCAGGAGCATGATGCACAGAAGCCTGGGGGAGGTGGGCGGGCTGGCTCTCTAGAGGGAGCGTGCACACACAGACATGCGCGCACACGTGGAGCTCACCGTTGTATTTTTGCTGTCACTTTTGCTTTTTGATAATGTGTAAGCATTTGTCATTATCCCAGTACCTGGGACAGTGTCTGCAACTTAGTGGGAGCTTGTGCCAGTTTTAGAATATTTTAGGAGGTGTGAATGAGTCTCTTTCCACCACTGCCCACCCCCAGAAAAAACCCCAAGATCAGGGAATAGGGGAGAATGACAACTCTCATCACAACTTCCTCCTTTGGGCTGTGGCGACAGGAGCAATCCCTGTTTGGGAAGGCACGCGCAGGGAATGAAGGTCTGATTTCTGTCACAGCCCAAAGTATAAGAGCAGAAGGAACTCTCCCTGTGACTCAGCTGACGCCTCCTGAGCCTTTCTTAAGAGAACAGACCAGGCCAAGTCAAATTAAACTCGACACCTAAAACACTCAGTGATGTCCTTGCAAATATTTGCAGCACGGCCATCTCAGGCTTCACTTTTTAAAATTCTGATTTATTTGGCAGAAGGAAAGGTACCTTCGAGCATAATGTCCATTAGCTCAGTAATGAGACCAGTCTTGCTCTGGGAGCTGCCTTTTGGTCTGGAGCAAACATAAGAAATATTAAATAGTTTCAGGTGTTTCAAGAATCTCTGCACTTTCCAATCTGATGTTTTCCTGTAATTACTGGCTTTTATTAGCTGTCAATCTCAGTTCAGCCTGACACTGGATATAAGCCACTCTGATTATTTAATGTGATTCACTAGAAAAATGCTACTCTTCCAAGCTGCCCCTTACCCTCTTATTCAGTGACAAGCCCACCCACCAGCCTTCACTGACAAGAAGTCCTCCTCTCTCCACCCAGCGCCACCTTCCCTGAATTCCATCTACTGCTGGCTAAGGACGAAAAAGCTCCATGGGTAGGAGGCAGTACCGAGCAGTGTTTAAAATACGGCCTTTGGAGTCACTGGCTTTGAATCTGCTTCTTCCACTCATTAGGTGGATAATTTTGGGCCAAGTGGCTTAGATTTTCTGAGGCCCAGTTTTTTCATCTGTAATCTAAATATAGTAAAGCCAATCTCAAAGAATTTTGCTGTCTCAATTAATGGTGGGCCTTCCATCCAGTGGCTCAAGACAAAATTCAAGGATCATTCTTGATACCTCTCTTTGTCTTCCCCCTCCAACTCAGACAATGCTACTGGATCTATCCCTTACATATATCCCAGACCTCCCACTTCCCGCCATCCCTGCTGCCGCCACCTTCCCCTAAGCCACCGCGATCCCTCTTCAGCTCCTGCTGCACACTCTTGCCTCTTAACTTGACTTCCCTCATTCTGTCCCTCCTCTGCATTCCTGTCTCCACGAAGCTGCTGGGCTGACCTTTAACATGTAAATCAGATCATGCCACTCATCTTCGAAATCCTCCAATGGCTTCCTGTTGCACCGGGAATAAGAACCTAGACTCTACATCAAACTCTTTGCCATGGTGCTCAAGATCCGCAGCTTCTGTTCTTGTCTCTCTCCAGCATCATCCTGTGCAGAGCTCTCCGTGACTGCGCTGCCGTTTCTCCAGCGCCTGCTGTCTGACGGGATTTCTGTTTGCTGTTCCCCGCTGCCCCAGCCACTCTGCTCCTGATCTCTGCATGCGGCTCCTTCACAGTCTTCCGGTGTTTCCTCAAACTGCCTCCCCAGGGAGGCCTTCCCTAACTACTCCATCTCCCCTGCCCTCCTTTCTCATCTCCTGTCATTCTCTCCATTATCGAGGTTTATTTTTTAAAACTCATGTATCACTACCTAAAATAATCTTAATTATGGCTTGCGTGTTTACATGTTGATTGTCTTTCTTCCTTACTAGAATGTAAGCTCCACTGTCTTATTCACACTGTATCTTCAGCACCAAGAACAGTGCCTGGCGGGCCGGCCCCGTGGCTTAGCGGTTAAGTGCGCGCGCTCCGCTACTGGTGGCCTGGGTTCGGATCCTGGGCGCGCACCGACGCACCGCTTCTCCAGCCATGCTGAGGCCGCGCCCCACTTACAGCAACTAGAAGATGTGCAGTTATGACATACAACTATCTACTGGGGCTTTGGGGGGAAAAAAAAAAGGAGGTGGATTGGCAATAGATGTTAGCTCAGAGCCGGTCTTCCTCAGCAAAAAGAGGAGGATTAGCATGGATGTTAGCTCAGGGCTGATCTTCCTCACAAAAAATAAAAAAACAAATAAAAAAAGAACAGTGCCTAGCACAAAGAAGAAACACACCAAATATTTTTGAGTGAATTGTTGAATGATAAGGCGTATAGCACTTACCACAGTGCCTGGCGCATCAAGAGTATGAAATAGATGTGCTTAAGTATTTAAGTATCCCCATTTTGCTAGTAACCAGTTCCTGATAGTTTTTTTTCTTTTTTTTTTTGCTGAGGAAGATTTGCCCTGAGCTGACATCTGTTGCCAATCTTCCTCTTCTTGCTTGAGGAAGGTTCGCCCTGAGCTAACATCTGTGCCAGTCTTCCTCTATTTTGTATGTGGGTCACTGCCACAGCATGCCTGCCGACGAGTGGTGTAGGTCTGCGCCTGGGAACTGAAGCTGGGCCACTGAAGTGGAGTGTGCCGAACTTAACCACTAGGCCACGGGGCCTCCAGTTCCTGATCTTTTTTGTCTGAGTAAAGCACGGTGTTTGGAATCTCCTGCATACGTCATAACAACCTTCAGCACTAGGTGACCTTCAAAGAGAGGCCTAGGAAATCCCAATAGTTTATATGTTTTTATTTAATTGCATTCCATTTTTTAAATGTCTTTTAACAACTTTATTGATATATAATTTACATGCCGAAAAATTCACCCATTTTGAACATAAATTCAATGATTGTTAGTATATGTACAAAGTTGTGCAACCACCATTGTGATCTAATTTTAGAATATTTCCATCGTCCTGGAAAAAAACCTCATGCCCGTATATAGTGACTCTCCATTCCCACGCCCAGCCCTAGGCAACCACTGATATATTTTTTGTCTCTCCAGATTGGTCTTTTAGGACATTTCACATAAATGGAATCATACAATATATAGTCCTTTGTATCTGGCTTTTTTCATTGAGCATAATAATTTCGAGGTTCATCTATGTTGGAACATGTATCAGCACTTTGTTCCTTTTTCTTGCTATAACATCCCATTGTATGGATATACCAAATTTTGTTTATCCATTCACCAGTTAATGGACATTTTGGTTGTTTCCATTTTTTGGTTTCTATGAATATTATAAACATTCTTATACAAATATTTTTGTGGACATTTGTTTTCATTTTTCTTGGGCAGATACCCAGGAGTCGAATTGTTGGGTCATAAGGCAATTTTATGTTTAACATTTTGAGAAACTTTCAAACTGTATTCTAAAGTGGCTACACCATTTTACACTCTGCCCTGCAATGTATAAAAATTCCAGTTTGTCTACATCCTTGTCAACACTTGTTATCGTCTCTCTATTTGATTATCACCATTCTAATGGGTGAGAGGAAATATCTCGTTGTGCTTTTGATTTGCATTTTCCTAATGACTAATGATGTTGAGCATCTTTTCATGGGCTTATTTATGTGATTAGTTTTTAGGTTTCTAATTCCATCTGTTACATCCCACCTCCACCTCAAATAAATCACACAAAAGGTAGGTGATTCTACTGAAGTCTGAGTCAACATCATATTGACTTTTGCAGAAGTCTTGTGTGTGCAGCACCCACTAGCAGGAGGAGGGTGGCTGGTCTACATGTATGGAAAATACAGAGAAAGAGGGGCCATTTAATCAAGACTTTTAAGTCAGGAGAGGTAAATTCAAAATAAAATAAGGTGAGCAGTGGCTGGGACATATTTTTATATTTAAACCAGATTTTGTAAAAATAGAACTACCATATGATCCAGCAATCCAGTTTCTGAATACATATCCAAAGGAAGTGAAATCAGTATTTTGGAAAGATATCTGCACTCCCATGTTCATTGCGCCATTATTTACAATAGCCGAGATATGGAAACAACCTAAGTGTCCATTGACTGATGAATGGATAATGTGCCATACATACAATGGAATAGCATTCAGCCATAAAAAAGAAAGAAATTCTGACATTTAAGACAACCTGGATGAACCTGGAGGACATTATGTGAAGTGAAATAAGCTAGATAGAAAAAGACAAATACTGTATGATCTCACTTGTATGTAGAATCTTAAAAAAAAAAAAAAAAAGAGAAAAAAGTCAAACTAATAGAAAGAGAGAGTAGAATCGTGGTTGCCAGGGGCTGGGGGTGGGGGAAAGAGGCAGATGTTGGTCAAAGGGCACAAACTTTCAGTTACAAGATGAATAAGTTCTGGGGATCTAATGTACAGCATGGTGACTATAATCAATAATACTGTATTGTATATATGAAATTTGCTGAGAAAGTAGATCTTAAGATCTTAAGCATTCTCACCCCCCCCCACACACACACACGTATACACGGTCATGATGTGAGGTGATGGATGTGTTAATTAACCTGATTGTGGTAATCACTTCGCAGTGTATACATATATCAAATCATCACATTATACACTTTAAATATACACAATTTTATTTGTCACTTATACATCAATAAAGCTGGGTGAGGAAAAAAAACAGATTTTGATAATTAAAGGTAGAAAATTCACTTTACCTGGTCATATTATATTCAAATGAGTTTCACAGAATTATAGAATAGCATCACTGGCAGGAATCTCAGAGATTATCTAGACCAGTAATTCTGAGAGTACGGTTCCTAGACCAGTAACAACAACAAAGTCTAGGAACTTTCCAGAAGTGCAGATTCTCAGGCCCCACCCTAGACCTACTGAATCAGATGCTCTGAGGTGGGGCCCAGCCATCTGTGTTTGAACAAGTTCTCCAGGTGATTCTCAAGGTGAGAACCCCTGGACCTGGCCAGTACCCTCATTTGACAGAGCAAGCAGCTGAAATTCAGGAGGCTATGTGATTTGCTCAAGGTGAAATGCTGAGGGCAGCACGTGGGATGCACCCCAGGTTTCCTCACTTCTAAAAATCTAAGAAATCCACCTATGTCCGTGGACTGTTCAAAATCACTGAGGACTCACTGGAAAGGAATCACGAATTAATAACGCACTTAAGATGGAAACTGAAAATGGAAGTGGTGTGGTGCAGACGGATGAATAAGAAAAAACATTCCTTATTTGACATGCCACCCTCAGCAGGGCTGCCTGCCTCTGCTCCATCTGCCTGCTGGTTTGGAATAAATGACAAGGAATAGCTACATAGCATCTAAACCCTCTATTACAGGGAAGATGCTGAAGGCCTCTGTGCATGGCTGGGGCTGCTCTTGCCCCGGAAGTTGGGCCTCTGGGGCTTCTCTGCAGCCGGAACAGCCCTTCAGAAGTATGGCCAGTCAGGACTCTCCCGTCTGTTATAGGTTAAATTGTGCCCCCCGCCACCGTACATGTTGATACAGATACTAAACCCCAGTATCTGTAAATGTGCCCTTATCTGGAAAAAGGGTTTTTGCAGATGTAATTAAGATGTACGTCAAGATGAAGTCACACTGGGTGAGAACAAGTCCTACATCCAATCACTGGTGTCCTTCTAAGAAGAGACTCAGAGACGCACAGGGAGAACGTGATATGATGATGACAGAGATTGGAGTGATGCACCTACTGGCCAAGGAACACTGAGGATGGTTGGAAACCACCAGAAGCTGGAAGATGCAAGGTAGGATTCTTCCTTAGAGTTTTTCGAAGGAGCATGGCCCTGCCAAAATCTTGATTTCAGACTTCTAGCCTCCAGAACCGTGAGAGAATAAATTTCTATTGTTTTAAGATACCCAGTTTTGGGTAATTTGTCCCAGCAGCTCTGGGAAACAAATACGCTGCCGCCTACAAAGTCTTTGTTCTCTGCCTCACACACTCCCCCAGACCCCACACACCAATGCTCCTTCCCGTCTTGGAGCTTCCATCCTTATGGTTCATCCTCCACACAGCTGCCAGAATGCGATTTTAGAGCATAAAGCACACCACTCCCCTACCCTGCTCGAAGAATAAAATCCAAACTCTTCAGCTAGGCAGAGTCTCGCCTGCCTCATGGCCCTCGACTCATTTCACTCTCCATTCTCCAGCCCCATCCACACACCCATCTCCTTTCTGCCCCTGGGAGACATCAGACGTTCCTTCTGTCTCCGACCTTTGCTTCCCCAGGTATTCACATGCTTGGCTCCTTCTCAGGTCGCAGCTTAAAAGTCACCTCCTCCAGGGGGCCCTCGCTGACTGCCCTAATCAGAAGGGTCCTCCTCCACTTATTATATAACGAAGATATTAACCACTAATAACACTGACAAAATGTTCAACTAATGTGCCAGGCACTGTTTTAAGCATAATACCTACATCATCTAACTGAACCCTGAAAACGTGCCTTGACAGGCACGTTCTACCATTGTCCTTATTTTATCAGATGAGGCAGTTGAGGCACAAATTAATCACCTGTCATGATCCTATTTATTGTGTCTGGTACTTACCACAATCTCTAATGATTTACATTTTTTCTTTCTTTATTGTCAATCCCCGTCACTAAAACGTGAGTGCCCTGAGGGCAGTGATCATGACCGTGAGTACACATGGCATACAGCAGGAGCTCAAGAGATCGTTAAAGAAATCTCCTAATACTTTTCTACCTGACTTTCTCGGCACGCAGTGGATTGTTTTTCTCTGTCCAAAAGGGGCGTGGATGAGTTGTCAGTGAGACAAGCCATTTCTAGAGCCAGTTTCTTCTCCAGAATGCTAGGACCACGGTGGATGTCACACCAGCTCACCCCACAGCCATCACGTAACTCCCCGATGTGAATTCCTTCAAAGGGCACTCGTATGCAATCACTTCCTCTGGGAGGAGATTGGATAGAAAGGCCCCTGTGCTCATTAAAACAAACAGAAAGCTGCATGTTCCTTAGAGTAAGGTGACAGTTCATGCTGCCCGACAAGCCCGATTCCACAAAGGGGGCTTCCTTGGCTTCTGCTGCATTTGAAGGGGCCTTAAGAGAAACCCCGCATGGCCCACATCTGGGACATGACTGATAACTGATGGTCAAAGGCAAGGGAACTATGAGAAGGTGGGAGTTCCACATCTAGCTGAACTGAATGGGGAACAAAAGCTAAGGTTTCAGTTGACCAGATGAGAAAATAATCTAGTTGAACAGAACACTAAATTTATAGCATGAAAGTGGAAAGAGCACTGGTGTGAGTCAGACTTGGGTTCAACTCTCAGTGCTGTCGTTTATTGGGAGGGACTTCCCTACTCTCAGCCTCAGTTTTCTCATCTGCAAAATGGCCATGGCGACACTCCATCAGCTGTCACTATTACTATTATCATGGCTTAATTATTACAGACACAATATGAACCTTCCTGAATAACCTGCTACCCTCTCCCCCTTAAGTCCAGGCACTCGCTGAGCCTGCTGACTCAACCTCCTGTGTCTCTGTTGAATTTGATCATTTCTCTCCACCTGTATGTTGCTTCCCCTGACCCCACCCCTGGTTCAACCCTCCCTCTTTGCTGGATCACTGCCGTGCCTCATAGCCCCTCCTCCCAGGGCATCCACTCCTGTTCTCCACACCAGCCAGGGTGGCCTTTCTAAAGTGCACGTCTAATTAGGACTTGCTTTTGCTTAGTATCCCTAATGTTAGGGATCCCTAAATCCTAAAATTTCTTAGTATCCTCCTGTTGCTTTGAGGATGAGGTCCTTCCAGTGGCTTACCAGGCCCTGATACCTTGCCAAGTCCCTTTGTACCCCCCAGCCTCTCATGGCTCTCTACACTCCAGTGACATTGACTTTGTTTGACTTTGTAGCTCCTTGTGGCTCCAAGTGGCACTATTCATAAGGCTTTGCCTCAGGGCCTTTGCATATGCTTTCCCTGGAACCTGAGTCTCCTCAATTATAAACCAGAACAATAATACCTAGCTTGCAGAGTTGTTTGGTGGCTTAACTGAGATAATAACAGCATTCAAGGTTTCCCTCCCCTGCCTCCTCTCTCCATCAATGACTTTTGTAACTCCTTCATCACTCATTCAAAGCATCATTTCCTCAGAAAACCTTCCCTTAACTCCAAGACTAGCTTAGCCTCTGTTTCTCCCTTTATAATTCTCATCATATGTGCAATCACTGATTCAGTGTCTGTCTTCCCCATAAAATAACAAGGTTCTTAAGAACTGGGTTCATGTCTGTATTGGGTTAGGTCACCATAATATCCCCAGGACCCAAAATATAGTAGGTGCTCACTAAATATTTGCTGCACAAGTAACTAAATGCAGGTGAGAGGACTATTCCAGAACCATAGCCTCACCCAGGCTTTCTCTTTGGGTTTCCATTTCCATTTGATACACCCACGTGTAGACCCAGAGACAAACTCACCCAAAATACAATATTTAATGTGGCGCACGTACTCATTCTTCTCATGAAGACTCAGTAGTGCAAACCAAACTGATTACACTGTAACTTGACTTCTATTTGTTTTATTATCTAAGCATAGGGAAGTTTCCGGAATGAGTCATTATTTGAGGTTCTGGACGCTGTCTACCGCCAAGTAGCAAATAGCCAGATTGCGTCAGTGTTGACACTTTGGTTCTCGAGCTGATGGTTTGTTTATTGAACTGCCCACCTTAGGGGCTCTGAGAGGGAAAGAATGCTCATCAGCAACCTGGATAATCACTCAGCACCCCAGCTGGAGACACATGACTAAACAAAATCATAATTTCTCACTTTGCCGAGCTCGGTGAACACCATCGTGATGAGCTGCGAGCGAGACAGCCGTTAGTTAAAGAAATAAAGCACAAGGCTAGGAAGAGGATTATCGATGCAGGCACAGTCTACTCATGTGCTGACCACTGAGGGACATTAGCCTGGTGGACACATTGGGGAGGTACTTTGCCACCTGCTTTAACTGGCTAATCATGGTGCATCCTCTGGGCCACATGATGACTTACTTCGTATTAGTGAAAAATCACCTTTTTCTTTTTTTCCCCTTTCATTTGCTCAACACACAGTTATTAAGCACCTACTGTCTGTGTAATGGAACCTCTTGGGTAGCCTGCCCAGTACACAACTGCTCCTCTGGCTATACCCAGACTCGGAGAAGGGTTGTAAAATACAAGGAAGCTGGTTCCTGGCAAGAAGAGACAGAGGCGTCCCAGCTCCTTCAAGAAGCCTGGGAGTGGATGAAGGCAGATAGGATCGGTAGCTTAAGTGAGTTTCAGTTAGTTCTTTTTTTTGAGAGGGGTGCTTTTTTTAAGAAACAGGGAAGATTTTTACCTAAACTTCTGCTTTCTTGATACTCCTCTTTTGGCTTCATGCGTATATATTAGATCTTTCTTTAGATTAGGTTTAGGCATATCAGTAGATCCACAGCTCCTGGGAGACTTTCAGGATCCTGAGTCATGGCTCCAGCCGCCCGCTCCATGGAGATGGCTCCCATATTCTAGCTCCATCTGTACCTGGATTCCAACTCCCTGGAGTCCTGTGGGTTGTTTTTATTTCTATTGATGGTGTCAATAAAAAAATAAAAAACTAGGTACCATAAGTGCCAAAATAATAATAATAATGGCTACCAAGTTTACCAGAGACACTTTTTATATTATTATTATTATCTCAGTTGATCCCAAAGCAAACCAGCAAGTTACATATTACCACCTTAGTTTATATTTAAGGAAACAGAGGTTCGAGGCTAAATTGCTGAAGATCGTAGAGCTCCGAAGTCACAGCCTGTGTTGGCACCGGGGTCAATCCCACTCCCAAGTATGTGCATGCTCTGTCCGCATAACAGGCAAGACAGAGTTGAGTGGAAGCACTGCAAAGAAAAGAAGATTGAAGAGTCTTAAAAGAAGAAGAAAGAAAATCTACAGAGGGGAGGGACTAGTAGATAACAAGAATGGCAGGAAAACATAGAAAGCATTGGAAAACACCGAAATCAGAGGCATTGAGATGACACAGAGACTGCAAAAATTCTTAGATGGTCAGAAAGGTTAAAGAGGAAATTTAGCAGAACAGCCTAGAATTCTGGAGGCATTCAGTGCAGGAACAAACATTTCCACACCACTCAAAAGCCATCAGTATACAACACACTGCTTTATAATAAGTGACATTCATAATGGGGATCCCAAGGCATCAAGAATAGCCTAAATTAAGTTAAGCTTTGTTCACTTAGGTAGGAAAGTATAAAATCAATTTGGAACCTTCAAAAATAATTTAGACAAATACGATTCGGTGCTAAAAGGGACTGTGCTTATGTTATTTTAAACCTCATTTGCTCGTAAAACTCGTTCCTCAACCATGCTTCAAAATGAGGTGCTAGACTACTTTGAAAAGTTATTGCTGAAGGGTAAATAAGCTTTTCTTTCCTCACTCAGGTGTGATAGACTTTCCACCAAAATTCACATTGTAGTCACAGATGGGAGTGGCTGCTCAGTCTGGAGCTGCATCGCCTGTCTCCCTGCCTCTAGAGGGAGCCGTGTGCCTCCCAATGGAATTGGAGCAGAAGTCATTGGAGAACTTAAGAAGCAAGTCCTTCTCCACTCTCTTTCCCCTTCTGATGGCACAGTGAACTTGGAAGCCAGGTGTCAAAGATGGCCGAGCCAAAGAATGGAAGGAGACCAAGTCCCTGAATCATTGCTTGGCTGAGAGATATTAGGAACTCTCATTTTTTTGACTGAGCAAGAAAAAAACTGGCAGTTTTGAGCCATTATACTTTTTGTGGATCTGTTTATGAAGCAGGCAGTGTAGCTGCAATTCTTATATCAGGCAGCAAGGAGGGCTTCTTCGTTGTGCACTTGTTCTACTAAGTGGCTAGAGTGCAGGAACCATGTTTTCTGGCTAAAGTATAGTTCTGATCATATCACTTCAGTTCAAGGACCTTCCATAGCTTCCTATTACCTGCAGAGGGAAGTCTACCTTTCTAAAGGTGACCCTCCATATCTTCTTTTTTTACTGATCCATATCAAGAACCATAAACTCTCCCAAACTGGACCACTGCTCATTTATCAAAATGTGCCATATTCTTGTCTTTGCCCTCTTTCTGGAATGCATTCCCAAGCTCCCCTGACTCCAGTCACTGAAAGCTAACCCACCATTCATGGGCCTGTAAAGTCCGTTTGATCAACAAAGTTGTCCTTAGTTCCGATTGCTTGGATTCAAATCTCAACACTTACCAACTATCGATGCTGGGCAAATTTCTCAACTTCCCTGTGCTTCCGTTTCCTCATCTATAAAACAATGGCCATGGTAGAACCTGCCTCATGAGGCTGCGAGGGTTCAATGAGTTAATCCACGAGGAGCCTCAGCCTGCTCCTCTGCCATCAGCATGTCCCACGTCATCCTGCAAATCTTTTCCTCACCAATCTTGACCGCACATGTGTCACCTCCTTGGGAGGCAGAGTCCCACACTGTTCCACAAAGTGGCTTCAGTATAGAAGATGCCTAATAAATCTTGGTTGAATCAATAAATATATGAATTTCCAAAGCTGCAGGAATTGGATTTCATCCTTCCATTAACTCATGATTTGCTCAGACGCCTGTGATGTTTTCCTCCAGCTTCAATTATAATCAGAGAGTGACAAGACCTTTTTTAACGTCCTAAAGTTCTGAAGAGGCTCTGATCATTTTTCTGACCTCCAATGATATTGTTCACCCCTCAATCATGGGCACTTGTTTTATTAGGTTTCGTTTTGGCTTTCAAGGCCTTAGACTGACTGAGTTGCTCTGGCCAGGTTGAGCAGAAGCAGACACATCTGTCTTTTGTGCTTATTCCTGGACATGCCTGAGGTGTCAAGTACCCGGAGTTTGTCTTAAGAAGCCACAGGAGGGTTAAATAATTTGAGGCTGCAAGGACAAATATCCTTCAGAGCTGACAACGCAAGAGGCCAGGGCAGGGGTCACTGCAGGAAGGCACTGGTAAATACAGAGCCTGACAGACCGTATTCCCCACTGGTCTGGCCCAGCTCCTTTGCAGCTGCACTCAGGGCTGACGTGGTGTTTGTTTCAAAAATAAGACATACTTAGAAGGGATGCCAGGACTGTAAATCAGTCTTCAAACACAGGAGGACATGTCTCTCTAGAACATTATTGGTGTTCAAATATATTAAAACAGTGAAACTCCCCCATTCCTTAAATGATATCTCGTATTACATTATTCCACCTCCTAATGGACTTTTTCCATTAGATGGTACGTAAAAACCTCACCCTCAACACATAGAAAGCTGAACTCATCTTCAGTTTCCCTAAGCGGCCTCTCTTCCTCTCGTGCGGGGAAGATCCCAGCCCCACCCAGATGCCCAAGCCCCAAACCTGGGAGTCATACTTACTCCCTCCCTTTCCTTCTCCACCTCAAGCAATCACTAAGTCTTGTTACCCTTCCTCCTCAATTTCTCTCAACTCTGTTCACTCCTCTCCATTCCTACTGTAAACACCTCAGTTCAGCCCTCCACCATCTGTCACCTAAATTACTGCGACTCTATTACAACTGTGGTTTATTTGTCAGGGTCCCTTGCTAGACAACAAACGCTTTGGGGAGGCTGTCTTATCCGCAGAGCTTAGCCTAGTGTCTGACACACAGTAGATGCTCAACAAATGGTCACTCATCTCAAGCTCATGCTTCCTCCAGTCATTGGAAGAGGCCAATGGGAAACGGAAGTAGACTTTCACCCTTGTTCCCAAGTGCAGATCGTCTGAGATGGGGTCCTAATCCCCATGCATGAAGGAACCTGAGCACTTCCAATCCATCTTCAGTATAAAGGGCAACACTTACTTTTGCTGTAAGTGATTAGAGGTCAGGGAATATATCTTTTGGGATTATTTACATTACAGAACCATAAAAGGACCCATAAGCACTGTGCACCGGGAGCTGGCACCGTTTTGCAATCCTCTACATCATTAACTCTTGTTACTTTCTGTCTTGGGAGTGGAGGTGAAGGAACTCTTTGTCAGCACCGCTCCTCGCAAACTCTTTCCATCACCCGGGGGAACATTCACACCGGAGGAAAGGGTAGCAGATGACCCAAACCACTGTGTCCCTGCCTGCGACCTTAGCCTGCCTTGCTCTTGATCATTTAGGGGTGGCCTGTGGAGCAAAGCCCAGACTCCAAGAGTGTGTTCCACAGCATAGCACTTGGATCTAATGCATTCCCATTCATTCATTCATTTAAAATATATTTCCAGTAGTTTACTATGTTCTGGGTACCATTCTACATGCTAAAGATACAAGAGGGAACTAACCAGACATCATCTTTGCCACCTTGGAGGCCACATACAAACTGGGGAGAAGGATAGTAAAACCAATAAACCAATAAAACATGTGCAGTGGTCGACCCCTGTGTCCCCTCTGCTGACTTTGGAGAGCCCTGGACATAAAGCTGCTCCTTGGCGCATGGAGCCGGGCTGTATTTCCTCCATGTGGAGAGTCACTAAGGTTAGTCCTCCAAACCCCTCTCAATGACACCTTCGCAAGCCAGTGCCAAGGCTGGAATTAGGCCTCTGAATCTGCCGCTCCACACAAAGGTGGCCCAGCCAGGACGCATGCATGTGCCTTTTAGAAAGCAATTTAAATGCAGTCGGCCATGCTGTGCCTTATCCGGAGACAGCAGGATAGGTGAGAAGGAGGAGGAAATTAATGCAGAGGGGCTGAGGCTGATCCAGAGTGCTCACAGGCTCTGAGCAGGAAGGTCCCCTCCCCTGGCCGAGAGGCCAGGAGTCTCTCCTTAACCACATTTCCCAGGGCGCTTTCTCCCACAAAAATGGCAGCGAACAAAGGCACGACATTTACGAGGAAGAGAGAGCAGCCTGGGAGGTGAAGGACATTGCCCAAGGTCACACAGTGTGTCAGTGCCAAGGCCAGGACTGGAATTCGGGTTAAAACTTCAAGCCACTCCCATTATGAGTGCTGCCACTTAACAGCAAATCTTGGGGGATAATATTCCTTCCTGAAAATAGTTTGACAAGTGGCGGCCTGCCTATGAAATGACCTCTGTGATAGAAGACTGAGCTGAGGCCAGGTGGTCTTGGCAGGTGGGGGTTCTGCAGTCAGATAGGAGGAGACTGCCTGTGGGGAGAGGGGCAGCAGGAGGGAGGGAGGCCTCTGCTGGGGCCAGTGATCTTGGCACAATGGTAGAGCTGTGACCTGGCTGACCTCAGTCTTCCCTTTGGCCCCTTCTCCCCCTTCTCTCTTCCTTGCATGCCCTCCATTCGATGCCCTACCACACAGTCAGCACACTCATGTTGCCTGCCTCTCGACCACCTGAAGATCTCACTCTGGCTACAGAAGTACCCCCTGTTTCAGACCTTTCTTAACCACATTTCCTGATTGAAATCTGTCTAATTCATGACCCATTTTTTCCAAGATTATTCAAGGTCCCCAGAGAAAGCTGATTTTCATAAAGCAAATCATGTCCAGGTATAAGAATGGCTTAATTGTAATTCTTTAAGCCAAAGGAGCGACTGTAGTGAATATCACTCATTTTAGCATCCTTGGAGTGGATGTGTGTGTGTGTGTGTGTGTGAGAGAGAGAGAGAAAGAGAAAGAGAGAGAGAAAGAGACAGAGAGAGAGAGAGAGAGAGAAGCAGAGAGAGGTTTTAGAATTGATGGGGCTTTTCCAGCACCTTTCAATGCCTATGATGTTTACTTATGCCCAGGACAAACAGGATCCACAAAGGGAGAGCTGGGGACCAGAGGTAGGATACAGGAGTTAGAAAGGGCAGAGGACCTGGGAGATGACTTGACTAGTGTTCAGGTGACAGAGAAAGGCGAGTCACAGCAGATAAGTCCGGGGATAGGAAGCTTCTCTGAATCCCTGCACTGGGCAGCTGGGGATCTGGTGCTCCATGGACTGTGCTGGTCTTTGTTTGCTCCAAGAAGGCAGGCTTGGAGGCTGCTGGAACAACCGTCTGTGTGGCATCTCCTCCTGCCTGTGAGGACTCTGGACTTTACAGACAAAGATCATATCCTGGCTCAGTTTCTGCAGGCAGATCCTGCGGAAAGGGGCAGATTGCCCCTTTTTTCTCTGCAGTTTCTGGGCCCCATCTGTCCACGTCTTTTCTGAAATCACCAGAATCAGACTCAGTCAGGGAGATTGTCACTGGCCTCTCAGAGGGGAGATGCTCTCCCAACCCACATTAAAACTCCTGCCATCTGAGGCCCTGGGGCCAGGGGAGTCACGGACCTCACAACTCACCCTTGGGAGGACGCTAATTCCTGTTCTTGACCTTCTATACATTCCACAGTGTTCCCTACCAGAAGTGAGGCTCTGACCGCTTGGGGGCATCAACATGAATCAATTCATTCATCGATTCGTCGGGCATTTCCTGAGTGTCAGCTCTTGCCAGGGACCATGTGCGTTCCTAGGAAGGCAATGGAAAGTAAAATAGCCACGTTTCTGCCTTCATGGAACATATGGTTTAGTGGGGAAAACAGATGTTAATCAAATAATTGCACAAATACATAATTACAAACTGTAATAAATGCCAGGAAAGAAAAGCACAGAGTGTTGTGAGACTATTTCTGGGAAAAGCTGATCCAGTCTGGCGTTGGGGTGTCAGAATCATGATGTGGTCCTGGCTTCTGAGAAGCCTGCAAGCTCCCAAGCCCACGTGAACCAAGCACGCTTTTCTTTCTCTGTCTTGGGTTGGGCTACAGCTCGTTGCCTGGGCTCTCTCAGGACCGCTGCCTGGACAGTGACCTTCTTTACCCACGTGGGCTGCATTTAGCCAGCATTTGCACAGGACACCTGCCGATGGCACCCATGTTACTTCCTTTTTTAAAAACCGTTCCACCTGCTTCGTCGCTCATGCTCCTCCGTTTGTCTCTGCAATGGCCCAATCCCGCCAGACCCCCGTGCTCTGCCTTTCGATTCTCTGCCAGCTCTGTGTGAACACAGCATAATAAAGTGCAGCAGGTACAGAAGAAACTGCCAAGCCTCAATTCTAACTTTCAAGGCTCCTGCCTCCTTCCCTGCTGTGATTTCTGAGCCTGCCCCAGATTTCAGGTCTGCTTTTGTGGAGTCGCCTCCTGGACCTGTGTCATCCCACAATTCAGAATGGCTCTGGATTCTATTAACTCGATGCTGCTATGTCAGCACAAACCTCTGTTGCTTTTTGTGCCTCTCAGGGGAGCCTGTGCAGGAAGGGCTTGAATGGCATTTGTCAGCAGATAGGCTCTGCCTGACTCTGGTGGCCCTTGACAAAGATTCGCTCCTTGATCAAACTCTAGCCAAGCTCCTCTGAGCCTTCTTCTCAACTAGGCCTGTCAACCTTGGTCTGTAAAGACTTGAGCAAACCCTAACAGTTTCTAACAGCTCAAGGCTGCATCCCCAAGATGACCTTAGCCCCTGCTTAAAGTGCCTGCCTGAGAAAGCTCAAGGCTGCCAAAGAGTTTCCTGTTTGTTCCAGCCGACATCTGAAGATAGGGCCCAGTGCCCAGTCTGTGTGGGGAGCCTGACTCTGATAAGCCTGTGGTTTCACGTGGACCAACTCCTTTTTCTGTTTTTTGTTAGTTCTGCTGAGCCCAGCTCACTCCCTTCCCTCTGCCCTTATTCTACCTTTAAGAGGCCCAGTGACCCCTGTCAACAAATCCAAGTTGAGATCAGTTCACCTGGGATTCTTTTCCCAATTATTTCCCTGTTTAATCAGTATACCACTGATTAAAATCCATCCTTACCTCTTGGCCTAGTGTCCAGCTTTGTTTATCTTTGGCACCCTGAAAGTGAGACTGGACCGTAGTCACCTTGCACAGAGCTGTACCTAGAAATGTGCAAGGTACTTTTAGTTAGCTACCCAGAAAAATGAGTTTCTGTGATCTGCAGGAAACTCCCAATGTATTCATTTGCTAGGGCTGCCGTAACCAAATACCAGACTGAGTGGCTTAAACAACAGAATTTATTTTCTCACAGTTCTGGAGGCTGGAAGTCCAAGATCAAGATGCTGGCAGGTTTGGTTTCTTCTGAGGCCTCTCTCCTTGGCTTACAGATGGCTGCCTTCTTGCTGTGTCCTCACATGGTCACCCCTCCGTCTGTGTTGTCTGTGTCCTAACCTCCTCTTCTTATAAGGACACCGGATATACTCGATTAGGGCCCACCCTAAAGACCTTGTTTTAACTTAATTACCTCTTTAAAGGCCCTCTCTTCTAATACAGTCCTATCCTGAGGTAGTAAGGATTAAGACTTCAGTATACAAATTTTGGGGGGACACAATTCAGCCCATAACACCCAGTTTGCCCTGAAATATTTATTCAAAGAGAGCACAGATGTTCGAGGAAGAAAAACAGAAAGGTCTGAGATATCATCCCTTCTAGATGGCCAATCCACAGGAGTGTCCCACTTTCAGATGTGAGACCAAGATTGGGAGTGAAATCTAACTACTGAAAAGAACTGTTTTTATATATTTATTTTCCCCAATAGATATAACCGAGGTCTGAATTTTTAAGGTAGGATATCAAACAACCCCAATTTTCATAACTATTAGTTTTGCCGGTCCACGGTGTGGCCATGCTGAGGTAGGAGAGACAAAAGCCCCCTTCTCTGAGTTCCCTGTAAACTAATGAATGAATCATGCATCTAGCTTGGGTTGCTTCAAAGCTTTGAGTCTGATCAGTCCCTCTATTTTCTGAATGCGACCATTCGTTTGAAGAACACAGTGAATCTAATCCTGTGGGGGGCAAATACCGCATTCCATTAGCTTCTTTGGCCTGCATATTTTAGGGGTACAAACTTCACGTGAGGAATAAAAACTTTTCACAAGACACTTTCTTGGTTCTGGAAAAAACAAAATTTCAACCCAAGCCTATGTCAAACAGAGAGGGTGACATTCTGTGTCTGTGAATCTCGCAGGAGCTCAGTTTTCCTAGGAAAGGTGCAATCACATTATGAAGCAAGGCTTCTGCTTTAGCGAGAGGTTAGCAACCACTTTAATTTTCTGTTTTTATGGAATTGATGGCAAGTGAAAGCTTTCATTAGAGTAATTAGAATACCACTCTCCTCTGAAGAGAGAAGTGAGGCACGCTGGGCTTCGAGGAACTGGCCACATCCCAAATAGCACTTACCTAGATGTGCATTTTGTTGGCTGGAAAAACAAATGAAAAAAAGACAACAGGGGCGTAGCACAGATGGCTGAATGGCATGACAGCGTCTGTGGATGAAAGGCATTTCTGTTTTTATTAGGAGGTCTGATGACACGGTTCTCAAATTTCCCCTTAAGCCTCCAGAGATGAGTGTGAGGTGCAACCTTGTAAATTGTCAGCACATATAAAGCTAAGATTTAGAGAGTGGTTTCCACTGTGCATCCTATAAAATGTGTCCCATGAGGAAGATTAGTATCAATCACAGGCTTATTGGAGAGGGAGATGGGATCCAATGATAACCTGGCACTATCAACTAGAGTAATGGTAGAAGAAGAAAAAGCAATCAGAGAGGAGAAAGGAATATCCAGAGAGAAAGACAGAAGTAGGAAATCAGAGTGCGATGTATCATATTGATGAACAGGAGCTGTTACCCAGGACAAAGGCTCATGTGAACAACGCGGCTTCTCAAACAACGGATGTTGCCTCCTGCTTAGCTTCAGGAGAACTCGAGGAGACTTACACATCTCATCCAGCAGCCTCACTCTGGGCACCGCAGCACCAAAATGTAATGAAGTCATTACCTCTCAGGGGTCTTACCTGGGCTACTTGAGAGTCATTTGCTAATTTCAGAGGCTTCTAAAGGAGGAACTGGCATTCTGCTTTCACGGATAAGTTCATCTCGGAAAAGATAAAAGCAACACACTCCAGCCCCAGCCAATTCGGTTTCCTGGATTACGGTAGAGTTATTCTAGTTGTTGTTACTCCTTAGGACCTGAGTGGATGAGCAGGTGATGCAGGAAAAGTTTGATTACTTTTTAAAAAGGAGGCTGGTTTGACTACTTTTTAAAGAAGACTGATTTGAAGTTTTTCATGCCCTGGAATTCTTTGACACTCCTCCCATCAAGAGGTGTGGTCTAATTCTCCTTGCCCTAACTATGGGCCAACTTTAGTGCCTCACTTCCAAGGAACGGAATGCACTGGAAAGTGTCGCTGTGTGACTCCTGAGGCTAGATTAAAAATGGTGCTACGGCTTCTGCCTGGCTCCTTATTCTGGGATGCTCGACCCTGGAGCCCAGCAGCCACGCTGTGAGGAAGCTCAGGTGACACGAAGGGGCCATGTGTCAGTGTTG
Source organism: Diceros bicornis minor (assembly GCF_020826845.1). Taxonomy (NCBI): domain Eukaryota; kingdom Metazoa; phylum Chordata; class Mammalia; order Perissodactyla; family Rhinocerotidae; genus Diceros; species Diceros bicornis. The sequence continues at coordinate 14,487,037 of NC_080743.1, read as the reverse complement.
CGGCCAATGGCTTCTCCTGAGGTCCCAGCCAACAGCCAGCTTCTGCCCCCAGAGATGTGAGGGAGGCTTCAGTGATTCCAGCCCCAGTCTCTATCTGACTACAACCATATGATTCATATGAGAGACCTCGATGGAGATCTGCCCTGCTGGATCTAGTCAACCCTCAGAACCGAGAGTCAATAATAACAAATGATTCCCATAGTTTTACTTCAAGTTTGGGGTGGTTCGTTACTGATACATTCAGTAAGAGGCATGGCATAAACACCACTGCCAACCTCTCTCCCAATCTGTAGAACTATGATGAGAAGGAAGTTGAAAATACTTAGGAGCTGCCTCATGAGTGCAAACCACAGCCTCAAATACCTCTTAGAACCACCTTCTGGGCACTTTAAAAATCCCAGTTAAACAAGAGAATCCCTCCACAGCACACTTGTCATCTTCACGTGGCTCACAAGGAGACTCCCCAGCTTAAAAAGCACCCCTAATTTGCAGTTCAGAGTTATTACTGAAGGCTTTTCTCAATGTTTTCAGTACAATTAAAATTTTCTTCACCATCAAAATAATACGGAGACTTGGCTCAATTCCTTGCATTGTTTTGACAGTATAGACGCAATCTGAAGGGTTTTCCTGTAGAATATGGTCTGGGTCTTAATGCTAAACTCTTGTGTTGGTAAAATGGCTGGATGTCTGTGGTCTGATTCCAAGACCTTTCAGTTTTCAGGCCAGTTTAAAGTGTAAGACAGGAATTTGGAGGAGGGAAGTAAAACATGAGACACGCCTACATTCCCGTAACTGTGAGGAAAACGGCAATTTTTAAATGTGACAAGCACATTTTTTTAAACATGTGCCAGGGCTGCAGACACATCCAAGGTGGATTTTCTAGCAAAAGGAGCTGACCTCTTAAACACTGCAATTGCAACTGGGCAAGAACTTTCAGGAATCCTTCTGCTACTCAGATCATTGTGAACAAAGGACTCAGGCGCAACTTTTCCACCAGGCCGGACTAATTATCAAGTCTGTGCATCCTGCAGGCCAGGCTTTAGAATCAACGTGGAGTGGAGAGTGGAGATGCTGCTCCCGACAGGGTGGGGAACTGCTTGCTGGAATTGCCTGTGTGAATTGCTTTCGGTTCTTTATCCCCTTTTAGCTACGAAGATGCCGGCTCACTTGGTGAGCACTCATGGGTTGAGCGTCCCGCACCACAATACGATGAGAACACAGCAGAAAAGCAAACCTGGCTGGGCTGGTTCTCATGGCACTGAAGCACTTTCTCCTGCCCAGTGTCACCCGTGCTCTGAGGCACTTCTGTGGTGACAACACAGGACTCTGCCCCTACTGCCTCACTCAGCTGGCAGGAAGGAGGCCCCCTTCTCCTACCTGGAGAAAGGACGTGTTTTTCAATGTTCCATGCCACCGCACTGTGGGCAACATTTACTACTTCTGCCTGTAACAAATCACGTTTGGGAAGATCCAGGTGTGTTCTCCCCTGCCCTGTCATCTAGAAGATGTGATTTCTTCACAATGGAACAGTTTAAGCACGGATGGCATGTTTTTTCCTTTCCAGAAGCTCAAGAGAATTGATGCAGTTTCACTGCTTCCTGGGGGCGTCAAGGAATTGATGTGTGCAATCGGCAGGGCCAGGGGCTGGGTGGAGGCCCCCCGAGTCCTGTCTCTGGCTGCCTGGGAGATATCATGTTCAATTGTTATGTCATTTCCCTGTTTGACGGGGTGGTTTGCAGCCTCTTTCTTCTTGCGGATCAATGAGAACAAAGACAGTAGAGCATCATAATGGACTAATAACAATCATCGCACCATTTATTGAATGCTTCCAAGTACCTGATGTGCCTTATCTTGCTCACTTGATCCTCAAAACTTGTGGCAAGTACTTTAATTCTTCCCAGTTACAGATCAGAAAACTGAAGCTTTAAGAGGTTAAATGACTTTTCCAAGGATGCTCAGTGAGTTGCAGATGCAGGATTGGAATGGAGGCCTGACTCCCAGAGCCCAAAACATGTGGTACATGGCCTCTTGGGCGTGATTCAGATCAAGGGCTTTGGAGCCGGAGTGCCAGCTGATCGGCCTCCTCCTTGCTGTGTTTTGCACAAATGGCTTTTCCTCTCTAAGTCTCTGTTCTCCCATCTGCAAATGTGCACATAACAATTCTCTGGAAACCTATTGCTTGGGGTTGTTGCGAGGAATATAAATGTTTGTGCCTGGCACAGTGCCTAGTGTGTGGTGAGTACTTCGTAGGTGGCTGCTGCTGTTAGGATTCTGAATTCCTGACCATTATTAGGATTCTTCACTGTTGATAAGAGGTTTAATTATGATCCACAAAATGATTAGACCTGGCAGGAGAGAACAGACAAAATCCTGATGGCAAGAGGATGAGGGTACCCCAGATCTTTTTTCACGAGGTGGCTCTTTTTGGAACTCTCCTTCTTCACTTCTTCTATGTTCTCTGCACCTCTGATAAAGTCTTCTTATTCTTATTCCCTTATTACATAACGGAAGAGAACCTTGTAATTCAGAATGAAACAGAAACTGCTCAGTGCTGGCGGGGGACCCCTGGTGAGGGGTCACCTGGATTTTGCTGGGGTGGGTGGCACCGAGGTTATGGGTGAAAGAGAGCTCGGATGGAATCTGCATCAAATCTTTGGCTTTATGGAAGAAGAAACTGAGGCAGGGGCTACCTAAGCCCTTGCCTGTGGCCACACTGAGACTCAGGACTTCTTATTCTATGTCTCTTTCCACTCTGCTGCGTCGCTTCTCCTCACATCTGATCTCTGCGATGTGGTTCCACAGTTTGAAGAAGCCTTCTTTTTAATGTTTAAGACCAAACCATTACCTTATACTCTTTTCTTTCCATACTATTGAGATTCACAAAATTCCATGTAGGAACTTTCAGTAATATAGAGTAAACCATCAGTTTTCCTCCTAGTAAATAAGGATACAAACCAGTGGTTGCAGGATTTCAAAATCAGAAACTTCCTAATTTAAAAATATAAAAGAAACACACAAAACCCAGCATTTCAGCTTCCCTTGAAGACTTGGAGGATCTGGGTCAGTAGGGCCCTATTCCCTCGCGATCCAGTCATGTGGAACTGAGCAGCAGCTCTGACAGGTAGAAAGGGCGTTTGCCCCTGTGACCTTGACCCTCCCCAGGCCAGCCTCACACATTTCTAGCTCTTCCTGGCTCCCGGAGGCATCTGTATTTGCACCTGCTAAAGCCATACCAATTGGACAGCTACCAGCTCTGTTCTCCAGTGAATGGAGAATAAGACTCTGTCATTTTAATATCTTGTGGAAACATCTGCTGTTCTGCTTCATTGACATTCTGACGCTGAAGGAAACAGAAATGGACGTTATGTACTAAAAGAGCAACTCTTGCTACAAGTGCTGCCGGTGTTTGCTGCTCGGGAGGGAACGGGGAGGTTCTAGCCTCCATTTTCTTTTTGCCTTTTCCTGGCTCCAGAGTCTGTAACACACGGCTGGGACCAAGCTCGCTCCCTCATGCTCACCAACTCTGAGATGGTACGAGGAGGCCCAGTCTCTTTTCTGTTTTTTGAATGATCGCACCCAGACTGTGGCACACAATGTCCCATTCACATCATTGCTAATTCTCCTTCCTTTTGAATTGCTCATGTCAGTCAGAAATAAGAGGTCTTAATAATGAGGCTTACCACATTGTTTCTGAAACAATTATGAGTATATTACTTTCATTCAGTTAAAAAGAAAACATTTAAGAAGTTGTTGAAGATCCTAATTTCAGTGTAATACACCACCCCCCTTTTATAGACACAGGACAGTTTAAAGGCTTGAGAATGGTGTTATTTTCTCCAACATGAAATAAGTTGTATAAGAAAATAATATAATTTAAAAGAGTGTGTGTCTCAGTGAATTTTGTTGAGTGAAGAGACTGACATACAAAGAGGCCAAAGGGAGTGTTTAAATACCACTATGAAAGCAGCTGGGACGGGACTCCTGGCCTCAAATCTCAGCACCTTCCCTGACTAGCAGCAAATGACCTTGATCAAATCACTTAGCCTACAGAACCTTTTTTTGGGGAAAAAAATATTTGAGTGAGAAATCACTATTGTGTACTTTGAGGCAGAGGAGTTACCTCTGCGGTAGCCGCTCCAAGACGTGCTTGATGGTGACTCAAGTCAATCTTCCTTTCTCTTGGAGAGGAAGAGGAAGAGGAGGAGGAGGAGAGGGAGAGGAGAAGAAGAAGAAGGAGGAAGAGGAGGGAGAAGAGGAGGAGGAGAAGGAGGAGGAGGAAGAGGCGGCTGAACTTGGCTGGTGCTGATGCTGAGTCCCTGCCTTCCAAGGATGCTCGGCCTAGAGGCCTGGCTCTGTGGAGACAGCTTACAGGCTTACAATCTCCTCCACGAGTAGGCCCCAGGGCCTCTCCAGCCCACCTCTCCCCTTTTCTGCCTTATATTCTAAGTTCCAACCATCTGTCTATTAAGCTTTGTCTTGCCTCTGGAGCTTTGCATATGCTGTTCCCTCTGCCGGAAAAGTCCTTTCAACCTGACTCACTCCTGCTTGTCCGTGAGGCTTTGTGCCATGTTCACTCATGCTTCACCACTTTAGTGCTGTCCACACGGTAGGATTTTGCTCACTTGCTGGTCTGTCTCTCTTCCTAGACCGTGAGCTCCTTGAGGGCACAAACAGTGAGCACATAGCACATGGTGAGTTCTCAATAAGTATTTGTTGAGTGAACAAGAGAATAAAGGGTGTGAATATGCATGAAAAAATCGGTAAATTGAAATGTCCTGATTGAAGAAATATGGTTTAGGGAAAAAAGTATCTTGCCCTGGAGATCTGGAGTCTAAACCTAGCTTTGTCATTAAGTAGCCACACGACATGAGGGAGGACACTCAAATTTCTAAACGTTAGTCTCCTATGCTGTAAAATAAAGATTTAAAAATTCCACCCTTTTCACTTCACAAATCATTGTGAGGAAAATGTGATAATTTTTGCACATGGCCATGTTTCTCGGAAAATTCCATTCTGGTTATTTCCAGGTAGGTGACGTCCAGGTGCCAGAGGCCTTCTCTGCATAAGGATCCATCAGGTCCCACAGGGCAAGGAAGGAGGTCCATTGATTTGGGGACCAAGAGTGGGTGAGGAAGCTTGTATGTAAATTTGAGTCTGTGTCCCTGCTTTCTCCAGGACCCATTGGCTCACCCAGTGGGGCTCTACCAACCTGGGCCAGCAGTGAGTTTTATTTTTTTTATTTTTATTTTTTTGAGGAAGATCAGCCCTGAGCTAACATCTGTGCTAATCCTCCTCTTTTTGCTGAGGAAGACCGGCTCTGAGCTAACATCTATTGCCAATCCTCCTCTTTTTTTTCCCCAAAGTCCCAGTGGATAGTTCCATGTCATAGTTGCACATCCTTCTAGTTGCTGTATGTGGGACACGGCCTCAGCATGGCCAGAGAAGTGGTGCGTCAGTGCACGCCCGGGATCCGAACCCGGGCCGCCAGTAGCGCAGTGCACATACTTAACCACTAAGCCACGGGGCCGGCCCCAGCAGTGAGTTTTAGAAGCTTCCAGTTGGCTTAGTCAAGAACACATTCCATTTTACAACATCTTCTGAGAGGGCAGTGGTTAAAGTCACAAAATTCACTGTTTGGATCATCCCAAGCTTTTTGGGGGGGAAGAAATCTGCCTCCCTACATCCTTTATTCATAACTTTCAGAAGAGCTACACAAAATCTGCCATTGCCTTCTGCTAATTGCCTGTAAATCACCCACGTGTGGAGCTCCATATGCCTATCCACAGGCTTAGTGTTGAAGGGCCCCACATATTCAGAGACTCTGATGGGGAATCCTGTCATTTGACTGATGGAACGGGAATAGATTGGAAGTAAGTGGTGCATAATGGATCATGGGATTTAAAATCCAACCTCCACATCCAAGCTGCCTGACAAGTTAGGGGATTATATGGCTGCAACCACATCAATTACAAAATAGAAAATACTCTCTTCTTGTCTTGCATCTCAGAAGGTGGTAAACATTTTACACTGGTTCCCTCTGTAAGAGCAAACTACTTGCTTTTATTGATCAGCCTGGGTCTAAGTAAGTGGAAGGGATAGGGAAACATGGTCCCAAGAATGATGGGCAATGATCCTTTACTTATGACTTTATCCACAATTTGGTTTGACAATTGATGGGAAATGAAGTGTGATCAATTTCAGCCGACTGTACATCCTTTCCCATTGACTGACCTGCCGAATTGCTGACTGAATAATTAGTTAAAGTTCAGTCTGAGCAGCCATTTTGCACAGCCGTCTCCAAGACAAGTCCTAGTGGCGTCCCAGAAAGACCAGCCTGCTGCCACAAACTGGGAATTGTTTATCCTTTCACTTAAGGTGGTGAGCCACCATGTTGATGAAAATAAATGTTAATAGTCCCTGAAAGATGAGTGGCAGCTGGGAGTGGGGCTGTGAGGCAAGGCACTTAGAGAAATACGATGTAGATTAGGACATAGAGATGGCTTCTCCTCACAGAGGAAGGAGATGTATCTAGATGCAAATAGAACCCCAGGAGAAAACAAGTCACAACTCTACTCTGGTTCCAAGAAGATGCTTCTCAGTGATTGATGAAAGCAGGAAGCTACAGTTTGGTGAGAAAGTTGGCTGGAAAAGGCAATTACATAAACAACAAATAACAATGACTCCCTCCCCCGAGAAAAACCAAAAAGCACCTAGCCCTGTTCCTAGAATATAGTGACTGCTCAAGACATATTAGCTCCTTTCTTCCTTGGCAATTCTAATTTCACAAAAGGGGCCAAAAGCCTTTTAATATCATTCCTTGTCCAGGTGGTATTAGTATGAATTACACACAGATTCACAGAGGAGGCTCTAGAAACAGGGACTCTGACTTCATACTGACATGTAGACCCTGCGGGCTCTTGGGGCCCTAGATCTGGGTTTGAGTACTCCATCAAAGAGTACACCAGAGTTGGGCGACCCGCCAGCGAGTTCTGGTTGTTCACAACGTCCTTGCAGGATTGTGGGGTCACCTTTGCCTTGTGTTCTCCTGTGCACACATGCTTCTCTCAGCCTGGGATGCCCTCCACATCAGCCTGGACAACTGCAAATCTTTCATGACATAATGCAAGGTCTCCTTTAGGGGGAGTTTCTTGAACTTGACTTTCCCACCCTTAAGAGGTTTTAAGTGCCCTTGCCTCATAGATACCGTAGTAACTCTCAAATACACCTATGGAAACACCACATGAAGCTGGTGCTGGTTTTATTGTCTGTCTCTACTACCCAACTGTGAACTTTTTGGGGAGAGGGACCACTTTCCTTCATTTCTATATCCCCTTCCATCATATCCCTTTCTGTAGCCCTAGAGTACTCCCTGGTTCATTGAAAGCACTAGATACATGTTTATGAATGAATGAATATATCCTAAGATGTATTAGAAAACTCTTTTAATTTACCTATAATCTTCTAGAACTTTAGCTAAAATCATTTAGATCAGCCTATTATAAAAGCCCTTCTACTGGCTCACAACGGCCAATGGCTCCCCGACCAAGAGGAGGTCCATTCAGTTCAATTAGGACTTGTCTTTCTAGCCTTCGTCTCAGTACAGAAGGGTTTCCATAAAACAGAAAACCTAACAAAGCTTTTAATCAGAAACTTAAATTATTTCATTACATTTTGTACCCTTTCCTCTACCATCCCTAGTTTTAACTGGCATTCAGAAGCAACACCTCCTCCCACACCCACGTTGGGAGAAGCCCCAGAGCTGCTTCATATCAATGCTTTGCCTTTCTCCTTTCCGGAGCAAGTCCTGATCTAGAGCTCCTGTGCCTTCTATACCCATCTTGACGACTGGTTGCTGGGGTTCTGCAAAGTCTATATTGCTATAGGCTCGGATATTAATCAACTAAGTATGCTCCTGGCCACAAATAGATGGTTTACGTTTATCTAAGGTTCAAGAAACTCCTAAGCATTACTTCTGCAGAGAAGGCATCTTTCTTTTCCTTCCTACAGACTTTCATCCTCTCTACTGCCTAGTGATGCAATTCTCTCCAATCAAATTTCCAAAAGCTTCTGGCCACTTTGATCAATGCCGTGTGGTAGGTAAAGTCTCGGGCGCCAGCATCGCCAGGTCTGGGGTAAATTGCAGCTCCACCACTCGCCAGCTATGGGACTCTGGGCAAATCGCATAGCTTCTTTCTGCCTCTCTTTTCTCATCTTTAAAATGGTGATAATAATACTACCTCTTTCAAAAAATAACTGTGAGGATTAATAGTGATAATGTATATAAAACACTCGGAACGATATCTTGCATATGATAAGCAGTCCTCATATACACAGTTAACGTGTTATCATTTTCACTATATTACAAAACAAAAATACAATATAAAGATACTATATACAAAATAATTGTACTGTATTATGTACTACATATACAAAATACAAACTCAAATTATTTTATATACAAAATGAAAATAAAATATTATTATTAAATATGAAATAATAAAACAAGTTCCTCTAGTCTGAGGTACAATTATGTAAGCTACAAATGGGGGAGTACTCTCAGGACAGTCATTCCCAAACCTTGTCATACTTTAGAGTCATTTGGGGTATTTGTTAAAAAACAAAAACAACGGTGCTACACCCCTGGAGAATATCTCTAGTGGTTTTTCTATCTCCTGACAGCGAATTCATATTTTCTTACTCTGGGGGTTAACATGGTGCTGCCTCCACTTTTGCATCCCTAAGTCTCCACTCCTGTCTGAATGTGTGGGTGACCTTGTACAGACTAGAAAGACCAAGACACATAAAATAAAAATATTTCTACGCCTCTTAATTCTGCTGGGGGAGTCAACGCTCCCCATGTAAAAGCTCGCATGAGCTCTAATGATTATTGTCCTACTGAGTGCCACTCGTGAGTTACTGCTGCAGTCTTGGCAGACCTTGGAAAAGAGCTGGAGCTTTTCCCAGCAAGGAGTCACCTCCCAGCCAGAAAGTGCTAGGGCATTCTGTCCCCTGCTTTAAAGATGTCAACAGCAGTAGCCTCAGACTTCAAGGAAAATGATCAAAGGTTCTTATCTGCACTGAAACACCAGGAGATGAAGAAATGTCTGCCTCTTGAGGGTCCTTGACATCTGAATGACATGTAGATTTCTTTGGGAAGATAGAGGCAGCTCAACTTTCCTTTCAAATGTCATTTTCTGGAGAACTGGTGAATTGAATTAATTTGTCCCCAGGTTGTAGTTGCTTTTAGAAATAGTCTAAGAATTTCCAGGTCCAAACTAACTACAGCATGATCTTTGACATGTTTAAGGAGAGGAGTGGCCGGGTGTTCAGTCCAGAATGCCCAGGTGTCCTGGAGCCACAAGTTCAGATCATTGTTAACTCATGGAGCCTCCTGGCTTCCTAGGGTGGAAACGATGGGCCACACATTTAGAAGGACCGTGTCTCAGGCTGAGAGTGTTCCAAGGAAGGAAGGAGACACTGCCCAGAGCAGAGCTGCCAAGGACCACTCGTTGGAGGTGTTAACCCCAGTGGTCTCAACCTCTGGCAAGGTTGATATTTTACATCATAGACCATCTCTCCTATCACCAAATAAATATTTTTCTAGCACTGATTGTGCACCAGGCCCTGTGCTTGTGCCTGGATAAGGCAGACACGATGAAGCTCATGTCCACAGAGCTGTCACTTCAAGGATGATCGCTGGTAAAATGCCCAAGGACTCTGCTTCAAAGACGCTTGGAGCAAACATTTTCATGCTCTCAGTGTGGGTCTTGCCACCAGGCCGACAGCCCCGTCAATTCAATTTTTCTAGCTCCAGTCTAGAATTTAGAAAGAACAGCAAATGGGAAGGGATCAAGGTCACTCTATTAAAAAAAAAAAGTATTTTACTATTTTCCATAAAAGAGGAAATTGGCAATTTGTCCTAAGAAAATACTCCAAGACTAGTAAGAAACTTGAAGACACCTCAATTTTCACAGTGATAGAATTACGATTTCCTCAGGGGGATAAAGATCACCCGCAACAAGGTAGGAGGCGAGACAAAAAGTGAGGAGAGAAATACAGCCCCACAGGGAAATAAATCCAGGCAGGTTGATGAGCTTCCTGCCACGTGGGGGAGGACAGGAAGATGGTATTTTTTCACGCTGCGTCACAGTTAATGTTGCTCATGTAACTCAGCCTTTCACCCTCATTCATGTCCTCATTGGATCCCTCTCCTACCCCTAATTTCTTTTTTTTTTTTGTGCAAGGGAGATCAGCCCTGAGCTAACATCTGTGCTAATCCTCCTCTTTTTGCTGAGGAAGACTGGCTCTGAGCTAACATCTATTGCCAATCCTCCTCCTTTTTTTCCCCAAAGCCCCAGTAGATAGTTGTATGTCATAGTTGCACATCCTTCTAGTTGCTGTATGTGGGATGCGGCCTCAGCATGGCCGGAGAAGCGGCGCGTCGGTGCGCGCCCAGGATCTGAACCCGGGCCACCAGCAGCAGAGCCCGCGCACTTAACTGCTAAGCCACAGGGCTGGCCCACCTACCCCTAATTTCTTTATCTCCCTGCTCTCCCAGCACTGAAGGCTTGCAACCCCCCTGGCTACCCAGAGGCACCTCTGTCCCCTCCCTACTGTCTCATGTTTATGGGGAAATCAGATTGTTCTAGGAAATGCAGGTTGCAAGGTTCTTGTATTCACAATCCAAAATTCTCTCTCCTTCTCCTCCTACCTCATAAAGTCCTGTTCTCATCCATCAACGTTGACTCCCAACCAAACTCCCACTGGGTCCAACTGTTACTTTCAGCTAAGTCCAAACTGGAAAACACAAGACTGAATAAATTCATTATTTCGGTAGTGGGCTTTTCCAGAAAGTCTGGTGGAAAACTACCCAGGCGATAAATTGGGGGGTTTCTTTCCAGCAACCCTAAAATCATTCCAGACAAGGTGCTGGTGTTTGAAGTGCTGGTTTTTGTTGGTGGTGAAAGACTGATTTTTGGCTGCTTTTATGGCAACTCCAAGAAAAATTGCTCAAATAGTGGGCGATAGCCCAAATAGGAATCCCTGCCTGGCTATAGATAAACAGCAAAATTTACTTTCATAAGTGTCTTTGTCTCAGCTTGAAATGGTGCTAGAATGGTTCACAGAGTGTCTCTCCTGTAGCTTAGATTCTGGCACCAAAGCCTGGGCCAAAGGCACCTCTTCATGGTGATGATACTGCAGATCATAATAGCATTTATTAAGACAACAGCCTTTAGCTAATATTTTTGTCAAGTGCCTACTACAGATACTGTGCTAAGAGCTCTACATGCATTCTCTTAAATTTCCAAATTTCATGAGGTAGATGGTATTAGTATCCCAATTTATAAATAAACAAAGTGAGACTCAGAGAAGTTAAGTCATTTCCCCAAGGTCAATGCTAATAATTGACACGTCTGTCTGACTCTGAAGTGCCTTCTTTGAACCTTCTCACATGCAATCTCCTCATTCTCTCCCACTGTGATGTCCCATTACACAGGAACATGAAGCTTGGCTGCTACCCAAAGAAAGCTCTTGTGCACGAAGCAAGTTTTAGTTGGCAAAGTTACTTAGTGTTGACTGTCCCAGCACCTCTGAACCACTGGCTGGGTGTTAAGCTGATCTCGGTTCCCGGTGCTGAAAGACATTTTTAGTGTATAAAAATCAACCTTTCCAATGAAGTAGTGCTACTTTAAAAAGAATTCCACTCTACTCCCACAGGACTAAACACACACAATAATAAAAAAGAAAAAAGTGTCCAAAGAAATATCTGTCCTAGACATCCGTCGCTATTCGTCTGTCTGTGAATCTTGGGTGCCCTTCGAGCTCTAAAGATCGGTTGCTCTCCCTCAGGCGGCTGTGGGGTCAAAAGTTTCAGCCGCAAAATCTTGCAGAAAGCCTGAAGGAGGCAAGAAACGAATTCATCTGTCTTATATAAAGATTACAAGTTAAAAGTCAATTCTCATGTCCTCACAGAGCTTACATCTGCTTTTTGGCATTCAAATATCTGGAACTTTCAATTAACCAAACCATTTTCCTATATTCAATTATTCATGTAAGCACAAAGGAGTGGAGAATGGGAAATGAAGAAAATTCTCCAGGTCTTTTTTTTTTTTTTCTTGTTTGTAACTTTTTATTTTGATAAGCTTTGACTTACAGAAGAGTTACAAAATAGTACAGAGATTTTCCATAGGCCTTTCACCCAACTTCTCCTAATGCTAATGTCTTACATAACCATGATGCAATGATCAAAACTAAGAAATTGACATTGATACAATGCAATTAACTAAACCACAGACTTGATTCAGATTTCATCAATTTTCCCACGAATGTCCCTTTTCTGGCCCAGGAGCCAGCCACGATCTCATCGCATCTAGTTTTTTCCCATCGCATCTAGTTTTTTCCAATATGTGACAGTTTTCAGCCTTTCCTAATCTTCCATGACTTTGATACTTTTGAAGAGTCCTATCAGCTATTTTGTAGAATGTCTCTCAATTTGAGTTTGCCTGAGGTCTTCTCATGATTAGATTGTGCTTATGCATTTGGGGGAGGATGCTATAGGGGTTATGTACCTTTCTCAGTGCCTCATATTGGTGGATACAGGATTCAATATATTTTATTACTAGAGATGTTAACCTTGATCACTTGGTTAAGGTGGTGTCTGCCAGGTTTCTTTACCGTACAGTTAGTATTTTTCCTGTTGTAATTAATAAATAATTTGTGGACAATATTTTGAGACCATGCAAATATCCTCTTTCTCTTCAAACTTTCACCTACTAATTTGAGCTTTCATCAGTGATCTTGCCTGCAGCAATGATTACTGTAGTGTTCTGATGGTGATTTTCCATTTCCCTCATTCCTTCTACATTTCTTAATTGGAATTCTTCTGTAAAAAAGACTTGTTCCCCTTGTTTACTTATTTATTTATATATATCAGTATGGACTTGATATTTAATTTATTCTCTGGATTTTAACCCCCTATTATCACTATTTATTTTGTTATATACGTTTATCTAGCTTTGGCTAGTGGGTGCTCTTTTAGATTGGCTCCTGCATCCTTTTGACATATCCACATTTTGTTTTTGAGTATTTCCTTATTTCTGGTACCAAAAGATGCTTCAGCCAACTTTTTTTTCTTTTTTTATTGATGTTTTAATGGTTTTTAACATTGTGAAATTTTGGGTTGTGCATTTTTGTTTGTCCATCACCATATATATGACTCCCTTCACCCCTTGTGCCCACCCCCCAACCCCCACCCCCCAACCCCCACCCCCACTGCCCCTGGTAACCACAGTACAGTTTTCTCTGTCCATGTGTTGGTTTATACTCCACATATGAGTGAGATCATACAGTGTTTGTCTTTCTCTTTCTGGCTTATTTCACTTAACATAATACGTTCCAGGCCCCTCCATGTTGTTGCAAATGGGACGATTTTGTCTTTTTTTATGGCTGAGTAGTATTCCATTGTATATATATACCACATTTTCTTAATCCAATTGTCAGTCGAGGGACACTTAGGTTGCTTCCACTTCTTGGCTATGGTGAATAATGCTGCAATGAACAGAGGGGTGCATAAGCCTCTTTGGATTGTTGATTTCAGGTTCATTGGATAGATTCCCAGTGATGGGATGGCTGAGTCATAGGGCATCTCTATTTTTAAGTCTTTGAGGAATCTCCTTACCATTTTCCATAGAGGCTGCACCAGTTTGCATTCCCACCAGCTGTGTATGAGGGTTCCTGTTTCTCCACATCCTCTCCAACACTTGTTGTTTTTTCTCTTGGTGATTATAGCCATTCTAACGGGCGTGAGGTGGTATCTTAGTGTTGTTTTGCTTTGCATTTCCCTGATGATTAGTGATGATGAACATCTTTTCATGTGCCTATTGGCCATCTGTATATCTTCTTTGGAGAAGTGTCTGTTCATTTCCTCTGCCCATTTTTTGATCAGGTTGTTTGTTTTTTGTTGTTCAGTTGTCTGAGTTCTTTATATATTATGGAGATCAACCCCTTGTCAGATGTATGTTTTGCAAATATTCTCTCCCAGCTGGTGGGTTGTCTGTTCATCTTGATTCTGGTTTTGTTTGTCTTATAGAAGCTCTTTAATCTGATAAAGTCCCACTTGTTTATTTTTTCTTTAGTTTCCATCGTCTGGGTAGGCATGTCATCCGAAAAGATTCCTTTATAACCAATGTCAAATAGTGTGTTGCCTATATTTTCTTCTATGAGTTTTATAGTTTCAGGTCTCACCTTCAGGTCTTTGATCCATTTTGAGTTAATTTTTGTGAATGGCGATAGCAGATGGTCCACTTTCCTTCTTTTGCATGTGGCTCTCCAGTTTTGCCAACACCATTTATCGAAGAGACTTCCCTTTCTCCATTGTATGTTCTTAGCACCTTCATCGAAAATCAGCTGTCCGTATATGTGGGGTTTTATTTCTGGGCTTTCAATTCTGTTCCATTGATCTGTGTGTCTGTTTTTGTACCAGTACCATGCTGTTTTGATTACTATTGCTTTGTAGTATGTTTTGAAGGCAGGGATTGTGATGCCTCCTGCTTTGTTCTTTTTTCTTAGGATTGCTTTAGCTATTCGGGGTCTTTTGTTGCCCCATAAATTTTAGTATTCTTTTTTCTATTTCTGTGAAGAATGTCATTGGGATTCTGATTGGGATTGCATTGAATCTGTAGATTGCTTTAGGTAATATAGACATTTTAACTATGTTTATTCTTCCAATCCACGTGCATGGGATATCTTTCCATTTCTTTATGTCATCTTGGATTTCTTTCAATAATGTCTTGTAGTTCTCATTGTATAGGTCCTTCACCTCCTTGGTAAGATTTATTCCTAGGTATTTTATTCTTTTTGATGCAATTATAAATGGTATTATCTTTTTGAGCTCTCTTTCTGTTAGTTCATTATTAGCATACAGAAATGCAACTGATTTTTGTAGATTGATTTTGTACCCTGCAAATTTGCTGTAGTTGTTGATTGTTTCTAATAGTTTTCCAACAGATTCTTTAGGGTTTTCTATATATACAGTCATGTCATCTGCAAATAGTGAGAGTTTCACTTCTTCGTTACCTGTTTGGATTCCTTTTATTCCTTTTTCTTGCCTCATTGCTCTGGCCAAAACCTCCAGTACTATGTTGAACAGGAGTGGTGAGAGTGGGCAGTCCTGCCTTGTTCCTGTTCTCAGAGGAATGGCTTTCAGTCTTTCCCCGTTGAGTATGATGTTGGTTGTGGGTTTGTCATAAATAGCCTTTATTATGTTGAGGTACTTTCCTTCTATTCCCATTTTGTTGAGAGTTTTTATCATAAATGGATGTTGTATCTTGTCAAATGCCTTCTCTGCGTCTATTGAGATGATCATGTGGTTTTTCTTCTTTGTTTTGTTGATGTGATGTATCACGTTGATTGATTTGTGGATGTTGAACCATCCTTGCGTCCCTGGTATAAATCCCACTTGATCATGGTGTATGATCGTTTTAATGTATTGTTGTATTTGGTTTGCGAATATTTTGTTGAGGATTTTTGCATCAATGTTCATCAGCGATATTGGCCTGTAATTTTCTTTCTTTGTATTGTCTTTGTCTGGCTTTGGTATCAGGGTGATGTTGGCCTCGTAGAATGATTTAGGAAGTGTTCCATCTTCCTCTATTTTTTGGAATAGTTTGAGAAGGATGGGTATTAAATCTTCTTTGAATGTTTGGTAAAATTCACCGGAGAAGCCATCTGGTCCTGGACTTTTATTTTTTGGGAGGTTTTTGATTACTATTTCAATCTCTTTACTTGTGATTGGTCTATTCAGATTCTCCATTTCTTCTTGGTTCAGTTTTGAGAGGTTGATGAGTCTAAGAATTTATCCATTTCTTCTAGATTGTCCAATTTGTTGGCATATAATTTCTCATAGTATTCTCTTATAATCCTCTGTGTTTCCATGGTATCTGTTGTAATTTCTCCTCTTTCATTTCTAATTTTATTTACTTGAGCCTTTTCTCTTTTTTTCTTAGTAAGCCTGGCTAAGGGTTTGTTGATTTTGTTTACTTCTCAAAGAACCAACTCTTTGTTTCATTAATCCTTTCTACTGTTTTTTTGGTCTCAATTTCATTTATTTCTGCTCTGATTTTTATTATTTCTCTCCTTCTGCTGACTTTGGGCTTTGTTTGTTCTTCTTTTTCTAGTTCTGTTAGGTGTAATTTAAGGTTGCCTATTTGGGCTTTTTCTTGTTTGTTAAGGTGGGCTTGTATCGCTATGAGTTTCCCTCTCAGGACCACTTTTGCTGCATCCCATATGGTTTGATATGACATGTTATCATTTTCGTTTGTTTCCAGATAGTTTTTGATTTCTCCTTTAATTTCATCAATGATCCATTGGTTGTTCAGTAGCACGTTGTTTAATCTCCACATTTTTGTCACTTTCCCAGTTTTTTTTTTCATGGTTCATTTCCAGTTTCATAGCATTATAGTCTGAAAAGATGCTTGTTATGATTTCAATCTTCTTAAATTTATTGAGGCTTGCTTTGTTTCCCAACATATGGTCTATCCTTGAGAATGTTCCATGCACACTTGAGAAGAATGTGTAGTCAGCTGTTTTTGGATGGAGTGCTCTGTATATGTCTACCAGGTCCATCTCGTCCAGTTTTTCATTTAAGTCTACTATTTCTTTATTGACTTTTTTGTCTGGAAGATCTATCCATTGATATAAGTGGGGTATTAAGATCCCCTACTATTACTGTGTTGTTGTTAATGTCTCCTTTTAGGTTTGTTAATAGTTGCTTTATGTACATTGGTGCTCCTATGTTGGGTGCATATATATTTATAAGTGATACGTCTTCTTGGTGGAGTGTCCCTTTTATCATTATATATTTCCCTTCTTTGTCTCTCTTAACCTATTTTATCTTGAAGTCTACTTTGTCTGATATGAGTATGGCAACACCTGCTTTCTTTTGTTTGCCATTAGCTTGGAGTATTGTCTTCCATCCTTTCACTCTGAGCCAGTGCTTGTCTTTAGTGCTAAGATGTGTTTCCTGAAGGCAGCATATTGTTGGGTCTTGCTTTTTAATCCATCCTGCCACTCTGTGTCTTTTGATTGGAGAGTTCAATCCATTTACATTTAGGGTAATTATTGAGATATGAGGGCTTAATGTTGCTGTTTTGTCACTTATTTTCTGGTTCTTTTGCGTTTGTTTCTTGTCCCATTTGTTTTGGACTGCCAATTCAGTTTGGTTGTTCCGTCTTATGACTCTTCTAGTTTTCTCTTTGTTTATCATATGTGGTTTTGTTTTGATTATATGTTTAGTGGTTACCTTGAGGTTTGGGTAAAAAATCTTGTGTATGAGATAGTCCATTATCTGATGGCCTCCTATTTCCTTATACTAAGTCAATTCAATCACTTTCCTCTTCCCCTTCTAAGTCGTTCTTGTTATACCTCATTCTATCTTGTGTTGTGGCTGTGTGTTTACAGTGATGAGGTTAAATTTATTTTTGGTGAATTCCTTCCTTTGATCTTTGATTTTAGTATTTAAGTGGTTGCTAACCTATTCCGGTAAAGATCTACTACTTTTCTGAGTTTACCTACCTATTTTTCTCCTTGCTCCAAGCTTTGTATTCCCTTTCTCTTCTGTTTTTCAGGCCTGAGGGCCTTCTTGAGTATTTCTTGTAGTGGGGGTCTCGTGGCCATGAACTCCCTTAGCTTTTGTTTATCTGGGAGAGTTACTATTTCTCCATCATATTTGAAGGATATTTTTGCTGGATAGAGTATTCTTGGCTGAAAGTTTTTGTCTTTCAGTATTTTGAATATATCATTCCAGTCTCTCCTAGCCTGTAATTTTTCTGTTGAGAAATCCGCTGAGAGCCTGATGGGAGTTCCTTTGTACATTATTTTTTGTTTTTGTCTAGCTGCCCTTAATATTGTTTCTTTGTCATTGACTCTGGCTAGCCTTACCACTAGGTGTCGTGGAGAGGGCCTTTGTCTGTTAATATATTTAGGTGATCTGTTGGCTTCGCTTACTGGTATTTCCTGCTCCTTCCCCAGATTTGGGAAATTCTCAGCTATTATTTCCTTGAATAGGCTCTCTGTTCCTCTTTCCCTCTCTTCTCCCTCAGGAATACCTATAAATCTTATGTTACATTTCCTAATAGAGTCAGATATTTCTCGGAGTCTTTCTTCATTTCTTTTTAGTCTTAGTTCTCTCTCCTCTTCCATCTGGAGCATATCTGTATTGCTATCCTCTAAAATGCTAATTCTTTCCTCCATATTGTCAGCTTTGTTCTTTAAAGATTCCGGATTCTCCTTTATCTCCTCCTTTGTGTTCTTCATCTCCATCAGCACTGATTGGTTTTTCTTTATGATTTCAATCTCCTTTGTGAAGAAACTCCTAATCTCATTGAATTGTTTGTGTTGTCTCGTATTTAGTTGAGTGTTTTTATGATAGCTATTTTGAAATCTCTGTCGTTTAGATTATGGATTTCTGTGTCTTCAGGGCTGGTTTCTGGGTGCTTGTCATTTTGCTTCTGGTCTGGTGATTTCATATATCTTTGCATTGTGGTTCCTGTGTTGGCTTTGTTTTTCCTCATCCTGGAAATCTCTGGTTGCAATTTCCACCCGCTGCCACTGTGTGGTGGTAAAGGGCTGTGTAGTCTAAGCCCCCTATGCTCTGCCCTGGTTTTTCTGCTGTGATCCGCAGTTTGTTCCACCCCCCCCCCCCCCCGCTGCGATCCGCCAGTCAGGTGGTTTGATCTGGTCTGCCACGGATCGCTTGGTCTGGTCTGGTCGGTTGAGCTGCAGGGTCCAGTCTGGGGGGGGCTCTCTCTTTTGCCCTCTGGGTCCCTGGCGTGGGGGGCTTCTCATTGGCCCCTCATTATGCGCTCTCTGGGGTGCTCAGATGTTGATGGTAGCCCTGTGGCTCTTCTGAGTCCTCTGTGCGAGAGTTTCCCACTGGCTGAGAGAGCCCGGAGAGCTACGCCGCCCCGCCCCCCTCTCTGGGAGCCACGTAGACCAGGATCGCTGATCTGATGGGGAGGGAAAGGAGTTCTCCTTACCTCTCCCCACTTCTTCCGGGGGCCCAGCACGTTCCACTCTCAGATGTGCGGCAGTGTGGATCTTTCCAATCTTGCTTTTCACTGTCTGGAATTCCGTTGTTGGTCTGTGACTGTTCCTTTTGTTGTATCTTATCGGGGGAAGAGTTCACAGGAAAGCTCACTCCACCATGACGCTGACGTCACTCTCCGGTCTTTTTTTTTTTTTAAACAACTTCCTGGACATGTGTGGGGGATCCAAACACATTTATTCTCTCTCCCAAAACTTTTCCACCTACAGTAAAATGTAAGTCCTGAGAGAACAGGAACCTGGATGATTTTGTTGATGGCCTATCCTCAAGGCCTAGAAGAGTTCCAGACACAAGTAGATGCACAATAAGTATTTATTAAATGAATGAATGCACACAAATGGAGAGCATTTTAGAGCAGCTGGGGCATGTAGTTCTGAGGCCCACATGCAACTCCAGAGACTGTTATGTTCCACTCGCTCATTTATGATGGCAGGAGAAAGTTTTTAGATAACCCAGAGTTCATCGGAAAATTGAATTAAGCAGGTGAGTTGTGGAGTGGTAATCGTAATGGTCCTAGCTCTTTTTCTGCCTCTCAATATCCACACCTTTGGTAGTGCCCTCCATACCCTTTGGTAGTGCCCTCCACACAGACTCTGGGCTTGGTCAGCTGACGTGCTTTGGCCAATGGGACAAGTAACAGGATGCAGGCAGACTGGAAAAGCTCTGTGCAAGAGGGTTTGCCATCTTGTTATTCTTGGCACCAGCCCCATGTGAACACGTCTGGGCTAGCCTGCAGGACAATGAGAGATTCTAGGCCCAGTCACTTCAGTGCCCTAGCTAACAGCTGAATAGCCACCATACATATGACTGAGGCTATCTGGGACCAGCTGGCACCCAGCTGACCAGCCAGTGACCACAAAAGCATGAACTAGGTCAACAGAGATCAGACAAGCCCCTTCCCAGCCCAGAGGAGCCACCCAATAGAATTGGGAGCTGAATAGATGAATATTGTTTTAAGCTATTAATTTTGGGGGGTGGTTTGTTTTGCAGCAATATGTAACTGATAAGTAAGTGTTTCCCAAATTAGCTTATCATAGGACCACTTGGAACGTTGGTTAAAAACTATATATTCCTACGTTATGGTGATTCCTCAAAAAATGAAACATAGAATTACCATACTATCCAGCAATTCTGCTTCCAGATATATAGCCAAAAGAATTGAAAGCAGAGACTTGAACAGATATTTTTACCCCAGTGTCAATAGAAGCATTATTCTCAATAGCCAAAAGGTGAAATGACAATCAAAAAGACACCCAAATGTCTATCGATGGATGAATGGATAAACAAAGTGTGATATACGCATACAATGGAATATATTCAGCATTAAAAAGAAATGAAATTCTGATATGCTACAACATGAATAAGCCTTGAAAACATGCTAAGTGAAACAATCCAGATACAAAAGGACAAATATTGTATGACTGTATGATTTCCCTTATATGAGGTCCTTAGAATAGTCAAATTCCTTGACACAGAGAGTAGAATGGTGGTTACCAGGAGCCCGGGAAAGGGAGAATGAGGAATTATTGTTGAATGAGCACAGAGTTCAATTTGGGATTATGATAAGGTTCTGGATAGGAATAGTCATGTTGGTTGCACAACAACATGAATGTACTTAATGCCACTGAACTGTACACTAAGAAATGGTTAAAATATTAAATTTCAGGGGCTGGCCCCATGGCCTAGTGGTTAAGTTTGGCGTGCTCCACTTCGGCAGCCCAGGTTTTGATCCCAGGCATGGACCTACACCAATGAGTGGTGTAGGTCCACGCCCTGCAAAATAGAGGAAGATTGGCAACAGATGTTAGCTCAGGTCAAATCTTCCTCAGCAAAGAAAAAAAAAAGTAAATTTCATGTTACGTAAATTTTACCACAATAAAGAAAAATTCTCCTACACGTTTCTGAACTCCACCACAGACCTACAAAGTTACCATCTCCAGGGCAGGAGCAGGTTTGTACTAGACCATCCCATCTCCTAAATTGTTTTAGTGTATAATTCAAAGGACCATAGTTACACACTAGATCAGAATTAAAGTAAGTCTCTTCCTCTTTACGAACCAGGGCAATATCTGGAAAATTCATAAGACGTTGGCTTTGTTTGAAGGATCAAGTTCAATATCTAAATCCCTCATTGTTATGGAAAAACACCAGATTTCAGGTAAAACACACTACAAGGAAATCCCTTACTAGCCTAGAGTCCAAAGCTGGCAAAGCCGCCTGTCTTCCATTTGTTTAGGTATCAAGAGGAAATACCACATTGAATCAAAAAGGTAATTCTAACCTTTTTATTTTCCTACAATATTGGAACAAGAATAAATTGAATCACTCCATCTGAAAAGAGCCAGCTGTGAGTTTACTTCCCTTTCATAGTCACAAGATCTAAGTAATAGTGAAAAAATGTTGCATGGAAATGATTCTAAAATAATTTCCATTCCAGGTATGAAAACACTGCTTCTCTTCTATAAGAGGCTGAGTGTTATTTACGCAAGATAGAACTTTCAAATAGTATCCTCAGGTAGGTAATTCACACGGCAGAATCTATTCCATAGTCTGCAGTGTATAATTACAAAAGAGAATTTCATCTTCAAACATTTCACACATATTAGTCACAGAACTTTCAATGCCTCTGGATTTTTGATGGATTACTCAATGATGGCTCAAAGTCTTTGGGAAATTTTAAAACTCTAAACTTTAAAAATTTAAGTTCTAATAATGAGAAAAAAATCCCAAATGTAAGTGGTATGTAAAAGAAACTAGATTTTCTTTTCTTGTGAATAATGCCTTTCATTCTGCTGAGCACAGAAAATAATTCATCTACTTGTCCATAGTCCTTGCAGATTGTAATGGGATCTGAAATCAGAATACACTGTTCAATTACACAATGTAATTGTCCTAAATATTTTTTTCCTTTAAAATGTCCTTTACAGAGTGTTTCTATGTGAGGTACAGCCCCAAATTGTTAGTGTCAAATGTAACCTGTATTATAAATAATCTAATTTCATTTCTTTTGTAAAAAATGAAAGAAAAGATTGAATCTTGACAGGTACACACTATTGTATTCAATGAGTGGTAATTTAGCTGCCTGGATCCTGTTTAAGAGGGATCTACCAATAAAAGTTTCAGAAAAGTTTCAATCCATATGGGAGGGTCTTCTATAACATAGCACTGCTTGGCTGGAAACTTTCTATAGAATTTTTCAGGTCATTTTAAGCCAAAGCTAGCCTTGTTGCTGCCATGCTCCATGTTTCATGCAAAACTTCTCCCTCTGGAGCCCTCACAACCTTGTCATGTTCCTTCATGCCTCTAGACCATGTTCATAAGTGTCTCCTCCCTGAGTATTCCTCTATTCTTTCTTGAAACTAGGAGTTATTGTCTCTGTGAAACCATACTAACTCTGTGTGTCTTCTACATGTGAGAACTAATCCTTTATCAGCTAGTTAGACTTCCTGAGTTATTTTTCTGTTTAAAAGTCATCAATTGTGAAACAAACAAAAAATGGATTTGTTTTGTAATTTGCACTTTGTGAGACCTCATCGCTTCCCCCTCTGCTTTACCTAGCACACTCAACCATCTGTTCTTCTCCGGGGGCTCATATGACGTTTCTGAAACTGACCCTTCTGGGAACTCTTCTTGTTAAAATATAACACATCTTGGTACAAATCCTCGAAGATTACTCTCATGCATTAAAGTGCCATTTTCTACCCCCCCGTCATCCCTGACGATCTCACCTGCTCAAATGTTGTAATACGATTTCCACCTCACACCTTTGCAGATTCTTTCTCATTGGAATTCTGTGGAGACAGTGACACTGGCATAGGGAAAAGACAGAATGCGCTTGCTGCCTATATTTCCCAGAGCAACTCCTGGCAATGCCATCCTCGTTCCAACTGTACATGCTGGAAGAAGTTCCACAGCCTTTTCATTGATTTAAGCCTTCTGGCCTCAGCTCTGCAAATATGCGTATCATGAGGATCCCTAACACTTGTGCAGAATGGTTACAATCTTGTTTCACACCTGAAGCAATAGCCGTTAATGTACGTGCAAGCCACCAAGCCTGGCTTTTCCTCTCATTGAACCTGCACACTGTTATAACTGTGGGCAGGGTAGGATTTCAACCACAAAACAGTTCAACAACAGAAGCTGAAAATGTACACGTTCAAGACACTATGCTGGCATTAGATTGGGAGTGTTTCTGAGGCAAGGACCACGTCTCACTCACGTTTCCACCTGAAAGCTTTGTGCAATGTCTAGTGTAGCATAGGCACTTAAAACACCTCTACTGAGTGATGGATGAGATGTGATCACCGCCAAATGCACACAGAGTCTACACCCTCTGGTAGGGAGGAGTCCCTGTAAAGGTAGGAGAGGCCACCTGGTTTGGGGTACACCAACTGGCCTGGCTCAGGCTTAGAAGACAGGAGTTCAAAGTGTGGTTCTGCCATGAGTTAGCTGTGCACCTTTGCACAAGCCGCTTAACCTCTCCAATTCTCAGTCTCTTCTGTAAACGGGGTGCAGGGGCAGTCGTGCCCGTCACCTTTATAATAAGGCCATGTTGGGAAAGCTCTTGGTAAATGATAGAGGTGCCCACGGCACTGCAACATGATTGAGCTACATTTACCAAGAGCAGAACTTCCAAAGACAGTGATGTCTAGTGGTCTCTTTCCTCTATTTATCCATTCAATCATACTTATTCCGCACCTCCTGGGCTCTGTGCTAGTTGCTGAGAATGAAATGATGAACCCAAAGAGACATGGTCCCTTCCCTCGTAGAGCCAAGGACGCTCACAGATTACACAGACATAAATTTAATAAGCACACAAATAAATGTCCAATAACAATGGTGACAAGCACTGTATACAAGAATTTAACTCTAGGAGACACAGAAAGCAGAGAAAAGAAGGGGGAGAGGAAGACAAGGAGAAACAGTAATTTGAAAAGTGCAGTTAACCTGGCTGTTGATAAGAATGTGGCCCATATAACTCTGAGGTAGGGTCTCTGGATCTGCTCTTTCCTCACTCTGTCCCAGTTCCCCCTATCTCTCAACATCATGTTGAAGGGGATTCTTGGTATGTAAAGATGCCACATTTTATGTAACAGACTTACATGCAAGCTGACTACTTAATCTGATGCTCAACTCAAGAGACAGTGGTCTGTACCAATGGGGGGTGGTTTACAAATTGGTGGACAATTCTGACCATATGTAATTTTCTCCTTAAAGCTGACTTTAGAACTAACTGCAGTCTTGAGGTGCACTGAAAAGTTTGGGGCTTGAACTTGGGTAGACAGCCAAGCTTCTTAGGCTCTAGTCTGGGCATAAGCCCACATTTCTCCAGACCATCTTTCTAATAATCTCTTCTGGAGTTTGGGCCAAAAGTCTAGCAAAAAATAAAGTGGGACTCTCCCGCCTTTGGCTGATTATTGTCCTGTGTGCATTTTTCTCTTGACATTACAAGAAATGATGGCTGTGGTCTGAGACAATATGAGGATATTCCTGAATCCCTTCCTATTGGTGGCCCATAAATAGCATCTCAGTGTCATTTCAGTTTCTAAAATTTAATGCACAAGTTACCCAAAATGGAGGTCCTAAGTTTGTGCTCACGGTTTTTAATACATGTCATTCACATTCTCTTTCTCTTTCATTAAAATGAAACTTAAGAAAAGGTATACAGCTCATTCAACAGGAGGCCACAAGTCACTCTGAGAAACTTTGGGAAATCTGTTACTACCCCACGTCATGTCATTCTGAATTTAGCTGTGAATGTTTTAGTTACAAAAAAATTCTCACCTTTCTGAGTAAAACAAAGTCGTTTTGGAAAGAGAGCCAATGACCAAATTAATTATTTTATGGAGCTGTCTGATTTGATTAAATTGTTGCACCACATTTTAAAACTCATTAACAGGAGCTATCAGGCCATTTTGTAAGCGATTTTTTTTCTAATGTCTTTACATTTACTGTCCTGGAAGGCTTTTGGTGTCAATCAAAATAGATGACAATGCTAAATCACTGGCTTCATAACGTAATTCAACAGTGGGTGAATTCAGCTGTCTCTTGTGAAATATGACCTTGCAAGAGCGGCTGATTTGCCTCTTGCCTTCTCCGATAAGAAAAAAATATTTATAATGACATTGTGGTTGTATGTCTATTTCACAGTGTATGTTATTTTACAATAAGTTTGTTTAATCTTAAAGAAATTCCCTCCAACATTAGGTGAAGATGGGGAACCTTTAAAAACAAGCCTTTTTGCTCTTTTTCTCCTTTAAAGCTTCTTCAAATAGATTCTGTGTCAGCAAGCTCCAGTGGAGAGAAATTCACAATTGAAAACAGAAGGCATATGGCTTTACTGGGATTGCTTAATGAAAGGAAGAGGAGACAGTTGGATAAATCTGTACAAAGGAGGTGAACTATGAGCATTTTCCAAAGCTTAAAGCTAAACATAACACAGTGGAGAATTAACTGCTTAGATACAAGGAGTAGAGCCCGGCATAGACAGGCTTTGCAAATTTCTCCAACGATTACAATTTCCTTAAACAGAAATCTCAGAGATTTGCCTTTGTAGGTTAAGTCATTATTTCTAGTAATACAAGAAAAGTATAAATAGGAATTAAACTCCCATATGACCAAAGGATAGTGCAGGAATATTCCCTATTTCTCACAAAATGCATTATAGAAAGCTTCAGTGAAACATAACACTGAGACATAAGAGAGATGGTACTGTTTAATGGGTACTGAGAATGTGCAATAAATTAGGTTAATAAAGTGTTCCTTAATTTAATAAACATTGATTGAGCCCTAGCTATTTTCTGAGTTTTGCACTGAAGGGAGGGATGACAAAGAAAAGCTATAATACAGTCCAGGCCTTTGAGGTGAAGTAGCTGAGTAAACAGGAATGTAAAGATGTAATTACTGTGTAGCGCAGAGTTAGATAAACACTACAAAACCAGAGGATGGAGCATGTTCACAAAGGCATCACAGTGGGGTGATATTTGAGGCATTTCTTAAAGTACTAGTAGGAACTCCCCAGAGAGAGAGAAGGGAGAGTGGCACACAGAAACATTGTAGGGAATAGTAAAAGGCTGAAGTGTCCAGGTTCCTAGTGGATGGGTGAGGAGGGAGATGAGTCCAGAAAGGCAAGTTGATTTCCAGGCTAAGGAGCTGGGTCTTTATCTTACGGACAAGAGGCAGCAAACTGGAAGGTAGCTCAGGGTAACTAGAGAGGACACGCCTTGCCTAAAAGCATGCAAATGCAAACGTACGGTACACTCTGGGGCAAGCACACAGGAACCATTTGTGGGCCCACAAACAAGGAAGAGCTAGTGGCAGTTTTACTTTATTTTATTATTTAAAATAGAGGGTGGTAGGACCATAACTGCACTTTACAAAGGTAGTTGGCTGCAGTGAAAAGAAAGAATTGGCAGAGGGGAGTATTTGGAGTCAGGAAGAACCCTCAGAAGGCTCTTCAGTGCTCTAGGAAAAAGATGATGAGGATCTATGTCAGGGTGGTGGCAGCAGGGATGGAGGTGGAGAGAGTTAGACGGTAGAGTTAAAAGATATAGGGTCATTCATCCATTCAAGAAATATTCATTTCAGTGCCAGCATGAGGGATACAGTACCAACCAACAGCTCAACAGACATGAGCTATATGTCGTCACACGGTCTTATGACCACCTGGATGTGGGAAACGAAGGAGAAGGTGTTCAGGATTACCTTTGGGATGTGCTTTTGGGAATTAAACCCCTACATAGACTATAGAAATTTCTGATTTCCTCCTCATTGTAGGAAGCACCAATGAAAAATTTTGGATATTTACTTATTTCTCTGCCAAAAAAGAAATTCCCTCTATACATTTATCTATATTTGTTAGAAAACAAAAGTTAAGGAGGCCATAAAGCATTAAACAAGTTTGAGAATTCAGGAACAGGCACAGGTGTGTGCCTTGGGGGAGGAGTGTTGGGACGGCTTAAGATAATGAGTTAGGTTTTCAGGATGTAAATTTGAGATGCCTGTAAAGCGTCCAGGTGAAAATATGGAGTAGGCAGCTAGATCTACCAGCTGGGAGCTCATGAGATGGAGCTGAGCTGGAGAAATAGTTTGGAGTCTCACTAGAGAAGATGTGGAAACTGATCTCAAAGAGCTGAAAAAACCTGCCCAGGAGAAAGAGTAGAACCAGCAGAGAAGAAGGCTGAAGTAGGAAACTCAGGGATTAGAACAATGATGGGAAGAGGACTGCTTATGGAAACTGAAGGAGAAGCAGCCCAGGGATTCAGGATAAAATGACAATAAAAACTTGATGATTTTCAGATAATGATCAGTGGGTGTGTGTTTAAACAATTCTATGCCTCAGTTTTCAAATCTAGCTATTTGTTCATTTGCAGATAATGATGCATAACTGTATTGAGCCTAAAATTCACTTTTTAATTGACATATGGCCTCAGATTTACATTTTCTTTAGAAAAATCTTATATTTGTTTTCTGCAAGCCAACAATCTTTGCAACATGTTTGCTACAGAATAAAGCCCCTTTCGAATTTTGTTTAGTCAATGGGCAGATCCATAGAGTGCTGTGTATCTTCTCTCTGCCCCTCCAGATCCACTCTCCACTCTCCCCCTCTCTGCCCTGGGAGAGAATTGTGAATTGTGAATTGATCAATGGGTTCCATTTGGCATTTGGCTTTCAGTTGGATTTGGCCAATGAGAGGCACTACAGGGGCTGGGAGAGTGAGAGGAGAGAGGTTAGGATTTTCCCTTTGATTCCCTTCTTATGCAGTCTACATCTCTCCACTGAAGGCCACAGTTCCTTTCAGGAAGCCCTCTGTGGATTCCTGTATCACTCCCTCTCTTGGCCCCTTCAGGTCTAGAGATGGTAAAGTCTCCCTACCATTTACAAACCCCAAGATACTGCGCTAGCCTTTGACTGCTTTTCCCAAACTCTGGCAGAGGGTTCATAGTCCCACAGCGTTAATTAGCAGTCTCTTTATTAAATTATCAAATACCCCAGTTTGAGCGTGCTATCCGGTTTCTGCTGCCAGGAACAGGTTAGATCATAAAACAATTTGTTGATTGTCAGTGACCCACTTTTCCATTGGCTCCTACATAAATGGGGAGTGTACGAGAAGGTTAGGTGGGAAAGGCAGCAGGGAATGAATCCTGGAAGGCACGGGTTGCCTTCTTTTAGAGTCTGGTTGTCTGCACAGAGCCTTGAAGCCAGCACCAACATTATTCCTCTGGGGCATTTCTACTCAACCACTTTGAAATGAGCAACAGAGACAGCAGAAGGCTGCGAAGGTCCACATTTCACCCTGACGGAACTGACAGACTGGGGGATGAAACCTCATGTGTCTGGATTTTCAGGTAACTGCTGTTTGAGTTCATGCTCAGAACCATCAACTCTGTGGTGGAGAAGATCCATAAATCAGGTTGCCATACAATGAGCAATGCCCGCAGTTGCAAAGGAGATGTTCTTATACTATTTTTGGCCACTGTTCAAAGAAACTAAGGTGGCAGGAGAAAGAATCTTCAAAAGTATAAAAGAAGATCCTTTTGGTAGAGGTTGGGGAGGGGTAGAGATCCTCAGCATACATGCATGGCTGTGTAATGCGGCCTGACACCTTCTCTATCTGGAAAGCATCCCATAGCAAATGAAGAACAGAACAGTCAAAACAAAAACTCAATTTTTAATAAAACTTCAAGAGAGATTCTAATATATTTCTAATAGTTTCTAAAAGCAACTGAGTTCTCCCGAAAGGAAGTGGAGAGAGGCTGAGGGGAGATCTTGAGATCTCAGTGGTAGGAGCGCGGCCTGGACAGACCGCAGGAAATGCCAAAAAAATTCACTTCCTGAAAGGGAAAGGTGTCCTTGAGAGGCGGAAGCTGGACCCTTTGCTGCCCAAAGTGTGTGCAGGAACCGAAGGTCACTTTCCACCTCAACAGAACTACAGTGAATTCAATGAAAAAGACGAAGCAAGGCCAAATGAAGATTCAGGCAGACGAGGCACATTTTTAGGAGACATTCTATCTTTGTGGAAGCTCTGAGAAGAAGGGAATCTTTGCATCGTGAGCTCTGCTAGACAGGTATGCTAACCTGGCCCCGCCTTAAAAAAAAACTCTTAATAAAATGTGAAAGTTTTAATAAAAGAGGAAAATAAAATTTTGTCTAGGAAAACGAAAATCATTTAATGATGAATAATAAAAAGAAATGATCGTCTCATCTATACAAAAATGTTCTAAGACAAAAGGCAAAAAGGAGAAAAGTTTTTGAACAAAGTACATCCTTCTGTAAAGTATTACCAAAGGGAAGATGAAAGTTGTGAACAAATGTTTTGCCATGAATTTGGAGAGGAAGAAAATTCCAAAATGAAGCAAGCTGTCATCTGGATGAAAGAAGGTAGAAAATCATGCAGAAATGCAAGAATTCAGGGAAAATATGGTAGAACAGTAGGAGGAGGTAAGATACGAACTGGTAGTACTTAGGAAAGGTATACAAGAAAAAAAATAGAAGAATTAAAGAAATGAAAGCACAAAGGAACACAACAGTGAAGAGACACTGAGGAAAACACAGTAGATTCATAGAAGATAGGAATGAGAATGTTAATGCAATGAAGTAGAAATAAAGACCCAGAATGACTAATGAGACATATCCCAGTCAAGTTACTGACCTTAAAAGATAAAGAAAGAATCTTTTGGGCAGACAAGTGAAAAGATCAAGCCAATATTATATGGAGAGAAAATCAAGCTAGCCTCATATTTTTACGCACCAACACTGAATAGCAGGTGCGGTACCTACAAGATGCTCAAGGAAAGAAAGTTTGAGGTAATGACTGTACATAAGTGCAAACTCATCTTCAAGTACAAAGGCCACAAACAACACCTTGAAGGCGCAGAAACTGGAGGAATATTATTTTGCTGATCCTTTTTTGTGGAAACTAATAAAGGACAAAATTCAGTCATTCAAGAAATTTGGAGAAAACATTATAGGAGCTGAATATATTTAACAATACCACTAAAATTATGCGTTGGAGTGACAGATATAGTACAATGGAAAAACTGAGAGGGGAAGAGGGAGAGAGATCAGGAGGAAGAATAAACGTGTTGACTGTCTTGTGCAGGAGCTGGAAGTCAAAGGATTTCATTGAAAGTTGACAAATCAAGAAATAAAAACCTAAACATACTTAACTATATCAAGGAAACTACCAAGAAAGATAATACTGACTAAAATCAATATGCTGGAGGAGACATGAGAGGAAAGAAGAGGAAGAAATGTACTAAATGTTTAACTGCTCACAGTTATAACTAGTGAGAATAGGCACTAACAGTGGACTAAAAGTAATTTACAATTAAAGATAAATATAGAAAAAACCATAAACCTTCCAATAAGACACACACACAAAAAACTTCACAAAGAAAACAAAGCGAATAAAACTGATCATAGAGTGAACACTTGAATTTAAAAAAATTAGTAAGAATATGTAGTATAAGATACAATGATAGAACTAATACAAAATATATCTACCTGGGCAAAAATTACCTACTAAATGAAAATGAATTTCTGATGTGATATTTAGTATATTAGAGATACATCTAAAATAAAGTGAAAAAGTAAAAAAAAAAAAAAGTAAAAAGAAAACTAAAAAAAATGAAAAAAATGGACAGAAGCATATCAGGGAAATGCAAGCAGAAAGAAAGCAGGAGTCATGACCTTAAGGAAGCTTAATAGCAGACATATTTAACCTAACATTAGATAGCACTTACTATGTGCTAGGTATTATTGCAAGTGCTTTATACGTGTTAACTTAGGTAATCATCCCCCAAAAGCAATGAGATAGTTACCATCATTATGTCCATTTTTTTAGCTGATGAAACTGGGGCACAAAGACACATAGCTAGTAAGTGTGAAAGTCAGAATTTAAACCTAGTCAGTCCAGAATTTGTGATCTGAGTGACAATATTTCCTGCTTATCCAGGCAAAAAGCATTAAATGAGAAAAAAAGAATGCTAAAGGAGATAATTCACAATGCAGACTATAACAGTTACAAACTGTATATGCACCAAAAAAAGCAGTATCAGACTGACAGAGTAAACCTAAAAGGGATATTTACAAGGAGAAATGAGCAGAAACACTGTAGGAGAGAGGACTTTAACTTTTGAACAGCTATATTGAGATATAATTCACATACCATACATTTCACCCATTTAAAGTATAAACTCAGAGGCTTTAGTGTATTGACAGAGTTGTGCATCCATCACCACAATCAATTTTAAAATATTTTCATTACCCCAAAAAGAAACCCTGCACCCATTAGCCATTACTATGGAGATCTACAAATAATTTCTTTCTTCCTTTTTTAAAAAAATATATATTTTTATTATTTTAATAAAAATTGTATGTATTTAAGGTATACACTATGATGATTTGATACCCATATACAGAGTGAAATAATTACTACAGTCAAGTTAATTAACATATCTCCTTACATAGTTACCATTTTTTTATGTGTGATGAAGTCACCTGAAATCCACTCTCAGCATATTTCTAGTATTCAACACAGTGTTATTAACTATAGTCACCATGCTGCGCATCAGATCTTTAGACTTATTTGTCCTGCAAAACTACAACTTCGTACCCTTGGATCAATATCTCCCCATATTCCTCCCCTCCTCAGCCCCTGGTAACCACCATTCTACTCTGCTTCTGTAAGTTCAACTTTTTTTTTAGATTCCACTTATAAGTGAGATCATGCAGTATTTGTCTTTCTGTGCCTGGCTTATTTCACTTACCATAATATCCTCCAGGTTGATTCATGTTGCTGCAAAAGATAGGATTTCCTTCTTTTATAAGGCTGTGTAATATTCCGTTATATACATACATATATATACATACCGCATTTTCTTTATCCATTTATCTGTTGATGGACACTTAGGTTGATTCCATGTCTTAGCTATTGTGAACAATGCTGCAATGAACATGGGAGTGCAGATATCTCTTTGAGATACTGATTTCATTCCCTTTGGATATATACCCAGAAATGGGATTGCTAGATCATGTGATAGTTCTATTTTTAATGTTTTGAGGAATCTCCATTCTGTTTCCCATAGTGGCTGCACCAATTTACATTCCCACCAGCAGTGCACAAGAGTTCCCTTTACTTCACATCCTTGCCAACACTTGTTATCTTTGTTTTTTTGATAATAGCCATTCTAAGAGGTGTGAGTTGATATCTTACTGTAGTTTGATTTGCATTTCCCTGATGATTAATGATATTGAACATTTTCTCATATACCTGTTGGCCATTTGTATATCTTCTTTTGGGAAATGTCTATTCAGGTCTTTTTCTCCTTTTTTTTAATCGGGTTATTTGTTTTCTTGCTATTAAGTTGTTTGAGTTTCTTATACATTTTTGATATTAACCGCTTATCATATGTATGATTTGCAAATATTTTCTCCTACTCTATAGGTTGTTTCTTTACTCTGTTGATTGTTTCCTTTACTGTGCAGAAGCTTTTTAGTTTGATGGAATCCCATTTGTCTATTTTTGCTTTTGTTGCCTATTTTGCTTTTGTTTGTTTGGGGTCATAGCCAAAAAATCATTGCCTAGACCAATATTAAGAAGATTTTCCCTATGTTTTCTTCTGGTAGTTTTATAGTTTCAGGTCTTACACCTAAGCCTTTAAAGAACAAATAATTGTAAAGTGATATTAACACTTTCAGAGCCCAGGCAAAGGAGGAGAATCTCCAAGCCCTTTCTATGAAATCAGCATACCAAACCTCAAAAAAGAATACAGCTATAGACAAGGGACAGCTATAGACATCTCACTTCTGAATAGTGATGCAAAAATCCTAAATAAATTATTAGCAAGTAATTTAAAAAACCTTTTCATAATACAATATATACACCTGGAAAAAACTGCGTTAAATATAAATGTAAAGCTCCATAAATTATTATAAAGCCCATGCCTATGCACAAACTACCAAAGTCAGGAATTCAAACACTACCAGCACCATAGAAGCCCCTCAGGTAACTCTGCCCAATCACCCCTCTCTCTCCTTTAAAGGTAACTACTATCCTAACTTTTATGATAATCATTTCCTTATTTTCCTATATGTTTATTACCTAAATATGCATCCCTAACACTGTAGTTTAGTTTTGCCCACTTTTGAACTTTATACAGGCATACTTTATTTCATTGCACTTCACTGTGTTGTGCTTCACAGATATTGCATTTTTTACAAGACCCTCCACCAGCAAAAAGATTATGACTCACTGAAGTCTCAGATGATGGTTAGCATTTTTTAGTTATAAAGTATTTTTTAATTAAAGTATGTATATTGATTTTTTAGACATAATGCTGTTTCACACTTAATAGACTACAGTATAGTGTAAACATAGCTTTTATATGCACCAAGAAACCAAAAAATTCATGAGACTCACTTTATTGTGATATTCACTATATTGTGCTGGTCTGGAACTGAACCTGCAATCTCTCTGAGATATGCCTGTAAAAATGAAATCATGAAGTATATATTCTTTTGTGTCTGGCCTTTTTGGGGGGGGGGACTCAAAGTTATGTTTGTGAGATTTATTCACCTTGGTGCATGTTTGTAGTCTTTTAATTTCCATTAATATATAATATTTCATATATGAAAGGACCCAATTTGCCTATTATTCTGTTGATGAACTTATGGATTATTTCCAGTTTTTGAAAGTTATGAATAATGTTCCTCTAAACGTTCTTGCCCTGCAGAATTAAAAATCATTATGACCAGGTGGAATTTATCCCAGGAATGCAAAGATGGCTCAATATTGGGAAATATGTAGATATAATAATCATTTTAATGGATCAAAAGGAAAAACAATATGAAAATCTCCATAAGTACAGAAAAATATTTGAAAGATCCAAATCCATTCTTGATCAACACTCAATAAAACTGTAATCAATGGTTACTTGCTTAACACAAGATAATGTATCTACATTTGTGCCAAAGCCACTGTCACTCTTAACAGAGAAACACTAGAAGTATCTTCACAAACAAAGGATACCAAGTATCAACGTTATTATTTAACAATATATCAGACTTACAATCTCAGAAAAGTATCATGAGAAAAAAATGAGAGGTATAAAAATTAGAAAGGAGAAGGAATGATAAAATTTGACATCTAAAAACCTATACTAGCAATAAAGAAATGCAATAATATATCAGCTTATACAACTAACACACAGAAATCAATAGCCTTCATACAAGACTCCATTTTCAATAGCAACAAAAATAATAAAATACCTATGAACAAATTTATCAAGAAAGTTTACAGGTTTCTATTACGGGTAAGAAGCCTCTAAAACGGGCATAGAGAATATAAAAGAAGACCTCAAGGAACGAAAAGGCATACTACACGTTTTCACATGAAGATTCAAAATCATAAAAATGTCAAGATTCCTTAATTTATAATTTTAATTCAGATCTAATAAAAATATCAACATGGTTTTTTCCTGTAACCAGATAAGCTGATTTTAAATTTTATAAACTAGAATCATCAAGAAAACAAATAAGAGGAGGAGAACTAGCATTATTGGAAATTAAAATATTCCATAAAGCTTCAGTAATTAAAACAGTCTGGTTCTGGTGCACAATAAGGCAAATGAATAAATCCAATCAGCACATGAAGCACTAGAGAAAATTACCAGACCATCTCACTCATGACCATAGTTGTAAAAATCCTGAATAAAATATTAGCAAACTGAATCTAGTAACACACACACACACTCACAAACATACACCTCATGATCAAATGGAGTTTATTTCAGGAATACAAAGTTGGTTTAACATTTCAAATATTAACTAACATAATTTACCTAATTAACAGTATAAAAGAGAAATATTGATATGATCGTCTCAGTAGATCAACATTCATCCATGTCCAAAACATTTAGCAAATTAGATATAGGAGAGAGCTTCTTTAATCGATAAATGCTATCTACAAAAACAAAGCAAAAAGAAATAACTTTCAACAAACCTCATACCTAATAATGACTTGCTGAAACCTCTCTGACCTTGAGAATGAGACAAGAATGGCTGCTATTATCATTTTAATTCAATACTGTACTGGAAGTCCTAAACAGTAGAATCAAGAAAGAACAAGAAATAAAAGTAGTTTTGGAAAGAACCAAAATTTTCTCTTTTACAGGTGATGTGATTGTTTATGTAGCAAATTCAAAAGAATTCAGAGATGAGTTATTAGAAAAAAAATGAACAAACTCCAGCTACATGCAACACATGATTCTCCAAGACAGTTGTTGAATGAAAGCCGTACTCAAAGGAATACTTACTGTATTATTCCATCTATATGATATTCAAGAAACTGACAAAACATATAATTTAGTGACATATACATGGGTGATTAAATTATGAATAAAAGCAAGGAAACAATTATTATAAAAGTCAGGAAAGTTACCCCTGAGGGGGAACTTCTGGGTCCCTGGGAGGGAAAGTAGTGTGATATGAGGTTAGAGAGGGGCCATTAAGAATTCTGGGTTGTATCCTAAGGGCAATGGATTCATTGAACAGTTTTGAGTAGAAAATACTATTGATCTGGCATTTTTCAAGAGAACAACTCTGAACAATTGTGGGTTGTGGAAGGACAGAATTGGAAGCAGGGACACCAGTTAGGAGGTGACTGCAGTAGTTCAGTTGAGTGATGTTGGTGGCTCAGATTAGGGGATTGCATTAGTTTCCTGTTGCTGCTATAACAAATTACTACTAACATAGGGGCTTAAAACAACACAATTTATTTCACATTCTGTAGGTTAGAAGTCTGATGCAGGTCTTACTGGACTAAAATCGAGGTGTCAGCAGGGCTGTGTTCCCTCCTGGATGCTCTAAAAAGAATCCATTTCCTTCCCTTTTCCAGCTTCTAGACACTACATACAGTCCTTGGCTCACAGTCCCCGACCTCCATCTTCAAAAACAGCTCTCTCTCACCATTCTTTTGTAGTCACATCTCCCTTTGACTCTGATTTCAGCTTGGAAAGGTTCTGTCATTCTAAGAACTCAGGATTAGGTTGGGTTTGCCCCGATAATACAGGATAATTTCCCCATCTCAAGGTCCCTAACCTTAATCTTATCTGGAAAGTCCCTTTTGGTAAGGTAAAGTAAGAAATTCTAAGGTAACATATTCACAGATTCTGAGGAGTAGGATATCTATTAGGACATATTAGGACATCTTTGTGGGCTTTTGTTCTGCCTATCACAGAGGTAGATGTGGAAACGGAGAGAAAAGGACACAATCAAAGTATTCATCTGCCTTTGAGAAGCAGTCTGGACGCCTCTGGTAGTCTCTATCTCCCTACTGAACTGGATCCCTAATCCACTCTCCATATGATGATCACCAAAGTAGGCTGCCCTATAATTAAGACACCTCACTATTCAATTCAGGCCTGTCCACAAGTTGCTCAGTCCTACTTATTATCTCTTTTCAAGGTCAAGGACATTCAGACCCACCCAAGTCTTTGGTTATGCACAATTTTCTGATGGTTTTGTAGGCAGAACTGTATCTGCTCTAACAGGAATGGTTGTAAATGCACAGCGATCCGATTAGCCAGAGCAGTCACTGTGTGATCTTAGTCTATTATCAATAAAGCATTGACTGGTCGTGTTAAATTTGATTGATATTCTAGCTGAAAAAAAATGTAGGGCTATTTGAGCTGTTAGCCACATTCTATAATATGATAAGTAATTAGACAAGTTCTAGCTAATGGGCAAAATCTCTCTACCATCATAGTCCCCCCCTTTGTCCCTCCCTAGCTCTGTCTGTTCCCAGTCATCCTACTAACTCCCTTCTTCTCTATTCTCACCAGATCTTCCACATGTTCCTAATAATCCTATGTACAAATTTTCCACAGATTGGATGAGATATATTTCAAGAATTGTGCTTTGAGAAGCCAATTCCATCTCTACACCCATATGAAATACAACATAACTCTAGAAAACATCAATGTTCAGCTATTTCCTTCCAAGCTCTTGGTAAACAGTAAGGAATTATAAATCTCCCTTCACTTTTGGAGTCAATAGAATATACTAACGAGTGGAAAACAACAGCCATATTTCTATTTCTTTCAGACTAAGAAAAATGAGGCTGATTAAAATGCAAGATGAATGGGTAGTACTTTGATTTAAAAGATCAAAGTAACACCATCTCTGTGTTACACTCTTTATTTTTTATACTTTTCTTAAAATAAACGTGTGTGTGTGCGTGTGTGTGTGTGTATGTGAGAGAGGGGGAGAGAGAGAGAGAGAGGAAGGGAGAGAGAGAGAGAATTCATTAACAGATACAAGAATGCTTTACCCTTAGACACCAGTTCCAATACTCAACACTACCCTATGCCTTT
Organism: Diceros bicornis minor; assembly: GCF_020826845.1. Classification (NCBI taxonomy): domain Eukaryota; kingdom Metazoa; phylum Chordata; class Mammalia; order Perissodactyla; family Rhinocerotidae; genus Diceros; species Diceros bicornis. The sequence goes on along the minus strand of NC_080743.1, from coordinate 14,449,561 downwards.
AGCTCTTTCGGTTGCTATTGATAATAAAAATACTTCATCAATTTGCTTTGAATTTTCCAGACCTCCACTCTAAGACCTGCATTGCATAAACAGGTCTTTGTTAAAACGAAAGTGGGCGACATTATCGCATACAGCGACGGAGCTTTGGAACTATAATTACGTCTCCTTCAAGTCCTCTTGACTTTCCACTGTGAGTCTTTAAACTTTCTGTGAGCTGCTTGACATCTGATCTGGGATCATCCGGGCTGCTCTTCCCAGGCTCTTCTCTTCACTGTGTCTTTAAACTCCTGGCGGCACTGACGTGACTGGAAACGAACGCTGTGCTTTCAGACACAACCAGCAAGTGGCTCTGAATTTTTTATCATGTTTTCTTCAACCTTCTCCCTCAACTTTCCCTCTTAGTTATTCCATCTGTCTCTCAGGCTATGTATGTGTTCAGTTGTTTCAGCATCTTTTTTAGAGATTACCAAATAATGATCTTTTTTTAATCAGCCAACTGTCTGACTAAATGATTGTTCAATATTTCTTTCATTCTGGACAGTTAGCCCTCGTCAGTCACTTTACACTAATCAATTCATTCATGCACCCAAAAAAAATTTTATTCAGCCTTTTCTGTGGACCAGTCTTTGTTCTAGGTACGTGGAATTCAATGATTGGCAAAAATAAAGTCTGTTCCTACTATAACCTCCATATACCTTTCCATATAAACTCTGTTCCTACTATAACCTTTCCACCTCCAGTCTGGTAGAGGTGGAGAACATTGTTAGTGAAATGATCCTGCAGAAAATGTAAAATTATAACAGCAAGAAATAATCCAGAAATATAAGTTACTACGAGAATGTGTGACGGGACGTACAAGAAGACTTCTCTGAAGAAGTGGTATTTGACCTGAGATTTGAAAGATACAAAAGTATTGACTAAGGGAAGAGATAGGATAGGTACATTCAAGGGAGTAGGAGCCGTTAGGGAGTGAGAACAGTATATGCAAACATCCTCTGGTGGCAAGAATGGAATGTTGGGGAAACTGAAATGAGGCCGGTGTGGTTGGTGTACGGAGAGCGAGAGAGTTGGGGTGGCAGATGATGCAGGAGAAGCAGGCACGGGGCAGACAATGGAGGGTCTTACAGGCCCTATGAAGAATTTGTTCCTTATCCCAAAACAAGGAAAACTACGGAAGGGCTTATCCAAGGGATAAGGGAGGGTGACATCATTCAATTTTCATGTTCATCTGTCTTATTTATTTATCTTCCAGGGACATGTGTGTGCTATGAACAAAAACTGTAAACAGGATAACTCACAGATAGTCAAAAAGGTTTGATGACCTTTTGCATTTGCAATACAAATGTTCTTAATTGAATTAATAATCTAGTCCCTCCAAAAGGGCTTTAGGGGCAATGCCCAGGCAGCTACTTGGGTGGCTGTTGTTGGATATACCCATATGATATATGTTTAAAAGGGAGATATTGATGGCATTGCTTTTTCACTACTTCTAGAGCAAAATGAAGAGGGCTTAGCATGTTACAGAGTCGACCTCAGAGAGGCTGCAGAGCACGCACAAGCTGCTATACTCATTTCTGCTCCGGCGCCTTTCTCTTCTTATCAGTCTCCAAAGAAAAGTAAACTGCTTCTGTTGTAACACTTCTTGTGATCTCAAGGTAGAGGCTTTCAAACGGGATAGAATAGTCCCTGAGAACCTACTTTGGGCAAGGTTCCAGCTGGGTGCCTGGGAGAGAAGGGTAGCAGTTGCTCATGAGAAGATGAAATCTTAATGAAGAATGTGGGACATGAGCATGTGACTAAGAACGTGACAATCCATAAAGCTGTTCTGAGGAGTGTGATGAGCAGCCAGCTTTGAAGGGCAGTTGGTCCTCAGAAAACTCAGCAGAAACGAGAGCCTCAAGTGCCAAGAGGCTGGCCCTCAACTTCTGTAGGAAATTTACAATCAAGCCTTCCCTGTCCTCTGTCCATTTTGTGCTTCAAAAAGCATCTACTACATTTGGACAAGGCCCTAGCTTGCCCTTCATTTCTCTGACATCTGTCCATTTCTAAGCAAACTAGGCCATGATTCCTTATGTTCTATGGTGCCCATAGACAAGAACGGACGGCGTAGATAAGGAAGCCAAAAGCAAGGAACAGTTCCAGAAGAATTAAAGAGTCAAATGTAAAAAGCAAACCACAAAACAGAGAAAAAATATAGATAAAATTGTGTTTCCATGATAGATTTAAAAAATGCAAAATATATAATTGTATTTACACTAAAACACCAAGAAAATAAGAATAAATATATGCAGGCTTTGAGTTTCTACACATTAGCTAAATATGGATCTCTCCACACGTGTCCTTCAAAACCTGTGAAGACCAACAAGGAGCAAATAAAACCACCCAACCCCTGTCTACAGCATAACTAGGAGACAGAGAATGCTACAAATCTCAACTGACACAGAGTTAGGGAAAGAAAAATCTGGAACCTGCAGAGCCAGCACTGAAGCCCTTGCTGGAGCTGAGAGCCAGCTGGAGAATGCTTGGGGAAGAGGAGAAGGCAGCAGGGCTGGCAGTGGCAGAGCAGAGACAAAATCACTCCCAGTAAGGAAAAGTCACACTCTGAGAGGATAAATACCAACAAAGGTCTATAACCTGGTGGATCAGAACACCATGACTGCAGACACAAAAGGAGTGGCTGGAAAGTGCATAGGTCCAGAGGTGGCAGTCTTGGAAAGGACCTCTTTCAGGAGAGGAGAGGTGTCCTTGGAGCTCAGGTGGTGGAATAGACGAAGGAAGCAAGCGTTTGAGATCAAAGGTCCATCAGAAAAGAAGGAGAAAGTACACCCCCCCCCCCACAAAAGGTGCCATCTATTTTAAAGAAAGTACAGTTCACCATATCAAAGAAGACAGTGCTCTTGAACTACGAAACCAAGTGAGCTCCCCCAAACCGTGCCACTGTCTACACAGAATCACCTGGTATTGCTGGTCCAGGAAAAACAAGATAATTCAAAGTTAAAACAGCAGACAACATCCTCACAAAGTCACTATAAGACCTCGGAAAATGAGAATCAAAATATTTCAGCAGGTGAACATTCTTTCCCCCAAAAATCTGCAAAGCAGAAGAAAACTGTAACATAACCCCCAAATTGAATTACATGTCCATAAAAAAGCACTTACATATATTTAAAAAACATCTCTAATCAGAAGTTCGAAGCTTTAGAACAGAAATGGACAAATTTTAAAAAGACAATATGGAGCAAGAATTGAATGAACTTGGGAATGTTGGAGACTCCATTACAGCGGGGAGAAGAGGCTCTCAGCACCTTAGCCAAGAGAATGTATTTGCTGTGCTCGCCAATAATGGAGCAAATGAATATTATGAGCCTCCTGATGTGATGTGATAGGAGCACACAATGTCACCCATGTAGTGTTCTTTCCAAAAATATTTAACTTGAATCTAATCATGAAGAAATAATCAGAAAATCTAGAATATGGGAAATTCTCAAAGACAACTGGTTTGGACTCTTCAGAAATGTCAGTGACATGAGAAAAAGAAAACAAGGAGGGTATTCTAGATAAAAGGAAACTAAAGAGACATAATAAATAAGTGCAATGTCTGATCTTTCATTCAACCCTGATTTGGAAAAAACCCATCAGCTATAAAGAATATTTTTGGAGTAAATGGGGAAATTTAAATATGATCTGTATATCATAAAATATTATTATATCAATGTTAAATTTATTATGTTGTCATAATTGTATTGTGATTATGTAGGACAACGTTGTTTTTCTTAGCGGATAGTAACTGGCTGAAGCATTTAGGGGTGAAGTGTCATGTCTAGTACTAACTTTCAAGTGGATTAACAAAATCTGTGTGTGTGTGTGTGTGTGTGTGGGTGGGTGGGTGGGTGGGTGGATAGATGACTGGATGGATGCATGCATGGGGGCTGGAGTTAAAGATAACACAAATATGTCAAAATGTTAATAATTAATAAGCATAGGTGTACCAGGTTAAATAGTTCCCCCCAAATTCATGTCTACTCAGAACCTTAGAATGTGACCTCATTTGGAAATAGTGTCTTTGTAGATGTAATTAGTTAAATTAAGATGAGGTCATACTGGATTAGGATAGGCCTTAAATCTAATACGACTGCTGTCCTTATAAGAAGAGAAGAGACACAGAGAGGCACACAGGGAAGAAGGCGTGACGACGAGGCAGAGATTGGAGTGAAGCAAGCCAAGGATCGCCAAGCACTGCTGGCCATCACCAGAAGTTAGGAAGAGGCAAAGAAGAGTTCTACCCTACAGTCTTCAGAGGGAGCATGGCCCTGATGATACCTTGATTTCAGAGTTCTAGCCTCCAGAACTGTGAGAGAAAAAGTTTCTCTTCTTAAGTCACCCAGCTTGTGGTAATTTGTTGAGGCAGCCCTGGGAAACTAATACAGTAGGTAAAGGTAGAAAATGTTCAGTGAAAATACTTTCAATTTTTCTGTAGGTTTGAAGTATTTTAAAATCACAAGTTGGGAAAAAATAAAAATAAATAAAATAAACTTAAAAAAAAATTATATGCATAGGAAAAAAATCTAGGAAATATACCAATCACCTGAAGTAATCTCCCCAATAGTTGTAAGGAGTCCCTGGCTCCCCAGTGACCTCAGAAAACCTCCCCACCTCCATGTTAAAAGGTGCACTTAATCATCTCCCTCCCTCCTCCCCAAATCTATGCTCAGGATGTGACTTTGATTATTGTGTAAAACTGCCAGATGTTCAGAACTGGGGAGATAGTTATATTCTATGCCATGGAAATGCAGCTGGCCTTCAGCAGAAGTAAGTGGAGGGAAGGTTCTGGAAAGAGGATAAAGAGATAAAACAGATCCTCCATTCACAGAAGTGATAGACAATAACACATAACAAGTCAAAACATGAACAAAATCAATATTGGGCCTGGACTGAGACAAAGAAACAAAGAAGGCACTGGCTTAACACAAAAGGGGATGTGCCATGGGAGGAGGAGGCTGGAAACGGTTGCTCAGCTTTCTGGAGCCTAAGAAAGTTCTTTAGCCTGTGGACCTGGAACTGGTCTTCCTGGGTTTGAATTCAGGTTATCTCTTACTCCCTCTGTGACTTTAGAAAAATGGGAGTAATAATGGAACTCTTAAAGGGTTGTTGTAAGAAATGAATCTGCAAAGTACTTAGAATAGTTCTTGCAACAAAACATTATACACTTTTTTTTTTTGTGAGGAAGATCAGCCCTGAGCTAACATCCATGCCAATCTTCCTCTTTTTCTCTTCTTTTTTTTTTTTTTGCTGAGGAAGACCAGCCCTAAGCTAACATCTATTACCAATCCTCCTCCTTTTTTTCCCTTTTTCTCCCCAAAGCCCCAGTAGATAGTTGTATGTCATAGTTGCACATTCTTCTAGTTTCTGTATGTGGAACGCTGCCATAGCATGGCTTGACAAGCGGTGTGTCAGTGCACGCTGGGATCCGAACCCGGGCCGCCAGTAGCGAAGCATGTGCACTTAACCGCTAAGCCACGGGGCTGGCCCCAAAACATTATACATGTTTAAAGCTGTACTTTTTACTTAGATCTTGTGCCTAGGTAAGGTATGTGGCTTCCCCCATTAGTCTCAAACTGTGGTGGACACAGAAGCAGTGACTTTAACAGAGTTTAACTCTGAAATTTTGGAATCATCGTGCCCAGTGTTTCCTGGTGTGGGGAAAAGTTCTACTAACAGTAGGACCACTGATAATTTTTATTTTCTCCTTTGTAGTTTTCGTTATTTTCCAAATTTTCTACAATAAGGCAGTGCTAATTTGATAATCAGAAAACATTCAAGAATGGAAACAGAAAATAATTAACCATGTCCCTCTTACCCCTCATCTTCCTACTGAAAAATGGAGGTGGTAGAGATAGCGGTGGGGAGGAAAGGTTATTCCTTTTGTTTTAAACAATAAGAACATCAGCCAAGCTATTATCAAAAAGACAGAAAATAACAAATGTTGGGGAGGACGTGGAGAAAAGGGAACACTTGTGCACTGTTGGTAGGAATGTAAATTGATGCAGCCACTATGGAAAACAGTATGGAGATTCCTCAAAACATTAAAAATAGAACTATCATATGATCCAGGAAGTTCACTAGTGAGTATTTATCTGAAGAAAATGCAAACACTAACTTGAAAAGATATATGCGTGCCAGTGTCCATTGCAGCATTATTTACAATAACCAAGATATGGAAACAACCTAAGTGTCCCTCAATGCATGAATGGATAAAGAAAATGTGGTGTGCATGTATATATATATATATATATATATATATACACACACACACACACACACACACACTGGAATATTACTCAGCCATAGACAAGAAGGAAATCTTGTCATTTGCGACAACATGGATGGACCTTGAGGGTCTTATGCTAAGTGAAATCAGACAGAGAAAGACAAATACCATATTATTTCACTTATATGTGGAATCTTAAGAAACAAACAAACAAAAAAACCTGAGCTCTTGGATATACAGAACAGATTTGTGGTTGCCAGAGGTGGGTGGAGGGTGGGGATGGGGGGGGTGAAATGGACGAAGGGAATTAAAAGTACAAACTTCTAGCTGTAAAATAAATAAGTCATAGGGATGTAATGTACAGCATGTTAACTATAGTTAATAATACTGCATTGCATATTTGAAAGTGGTTAAGAGAATACATTTTAAAACCTTTCATTACAAGCAAAAAAAAATTTGTAACAATGTATGGTGATGGATGTTAACTAGACTTATTGTGATGATCATTTCATAATATATATAAATATCAAATCATTATGTTATACACGTGAAACTAATATAATGTTATATGTCAACTATATATAAATAAAAAAACAGTAATAAAGAATATCAGCCAAGAAGCAGAAGCACTCAGATGCCTCCACAGCCCTTGCCCTGGCCTTGCCCTGCCCAGGCAGCTGACACTGGGGCTGGTTGCTCAGTGAGTCAGGGGAGACTTAACGGAAAACAAGTAAAAAATAAAAAAAAAAAAAAGAAAGACTCAGATTGCCTTTAGTGAATTATTGTGATGAAAATACATAAACTCAAACAGGAAAGCAAAAGGACGTTAAATCCAAATTAATAAAGTTTGGATTTTATTTAATGTGGATTTATGGACTTCATTACAAAAAAACATTGATTATCAATAACCTACCTCCAAACAAAACCCGATGTGTGTAAGAGTTGAAAATAAAATTGGTAAACACTCAGCAGTCATCTCATTGTCCCAGCTTTCAGGATTCTAGCTCCCTAAGTAGTTTTTCATAATTTAGTCCATTTTAAAAAGGGCACAATGACTAGAGAGGGCACAATGACTAGGGAGCATGGTAGAAAAATGTTATTAAAAAATATAAATATATATAGCATCTGACCTAATGACTACCATATTGGCTACTGAATTTATCTGTGTCTCTATGCAAACAAATTAAACAAATCCCAGCTTGACACATGTAGTGGTCACAGATTCTTAGAGTAGCAGAGGGCCCTTAAAGTACACCTTATTCAGCTTTATATGCAAAGTGGGCATTACAATACACAACACAAACGACAGGCAGACCTCAGATGAGGTCTCCAAACTTCTGCCTGTACCACCCTGATCATGCCCAAATCTGTCAGGATAAGAAGAGCCACCACTTAGCAACCTCTGGGTGCTAGGAACTGTGCTGGGTGTTTTGTTTGTCTCTTTGAATTATATTATCTGCTTTTTTCCCTTTACGCCACTTATCACAATGGTAACACCATTTTGTGAATGTGCTCATTTGTTCCCTGTCCTGATGTCCACTGGACCACAAATTCTCTAAGGGTAAAAATCATGGCAACTTTGCTCACTGCTGCATCCCCAATCCCTTCTACACAGCCCGGAACTCATCAAGTATACATTAAATTAACAAACGCAGCTTCTGAATCTTCTCCCCATTTTAACACTACAGGAAATTAAAGGTCAATGGGGTGTTTCCTCAAAGCTGGTAAATGTCAGATCCAAAATTCAGACCCAGCTTTATTTGGCCACAGAGGCCATGAGTGTCCTACTAAGCTTCCTGGTCACCCATTTAGTTTGAAGAAAATCTATTAATTAAGCAATTTCAAATTAATAGCATGAGTTATGTTCAATTCCTGCTCCCTCTAGCCAAAGCTAATAAAGTGTGAGTTTCAAACCTGAGTTCTCGTTTTCTACAAGATGGTGCTAATGCCACCTCTGGGCCTTGATGCTTTTATAATGTTTTACGTTATATATTTCAGTGTTTATACATGCCAACCATCCCTACTCATCCCTATGACTGTTTTTCTCCCTTTAATCAGTGTCCCGGAGCCAGCCTGTACTGGGTCCCAGAACTGATTGTTAAATTTTCAGGGAGTTGGCGAGCTGGATGTTAGGCACAGCCACTATTAAAAATAAAACTTAGAATGAAATAGCTTGTATGAAAAACAAAGGAAATTTCAGTGCAAAAAGGATAGTCTTTTCAACACATGGTGCTGGAACAATTGGACATCCATGGGCAAAAAAAAAAAGAATCTTGACTTAAAACCTCACACCATATAAAAAATTGGATTTGAATGTAAAATGTAAAACATTAAAACTTTTATAAGAAAACATAGGAGAAACCTTCAGGATCTAAACCAATATGAGGAGTTCTTAGATATGACACTAAAGCCATGACTCATAAAAGAAAACATTGACAAACTGGGCTTCATCAAATTTAAAATTTTAGTGCTGCAAAAGACTCTTTTAAGATGATGAAAAGACAAGTTACAGACTGGGAGAAAACACTTGCAAACACATATCTGACAAAGTTCTTATATCTAGAATATATAAAGAACTTTCAAAACTTAACAGTAAAAAAACAAAGAATCCATTTAGAAAATGGGCAGAAGATATAAAGAGACATTTCACCAAGGAGGTGATGGTAAATAAGCATATGAAAACACGTCCAACTTCATTAGTCATTGAGTAATGCAAATTAAAATCAAAGTGAGATATCAGTACTTAACTATTAAAATAGTTAAAATGAAAAATAGTAACAATACAAAATGCTGGCAAGGATGCAGAGAAACTTGATCTCTCATTCACATTGGTGGGAAAGTAAAACGATACAGCCACTACGGAAAATAATTTGGAAGTTTCTTGCACTTATCTTATGACCCAGCAATCATACTCTTGGGCATGCATCCCAGAAAGATGAAAAATTACATTCACACAAAAACTTGTACATGAATGTTTATGGCAGCTCTATCTATAATAGCAAAAAACTGGAACAACCCAAATATTCATTAGTGGGTGAATGGTTACTAACGTTGGCGAATCCACGCAATGGAACACTGCTCAGCAATACAAAGGAATGATATGTGCAACAATGTAGAAGAACTCCAGGGAGTCAGGCTTAGTGAAAAAAAAGTCAGTCTCAAAAGTTTATATACTGTATGGTTCTATATTTATAACATTATGAAAATAATAAAACTATAGAGATGGAGAACAGATTAATTAATGGTTGTCATGAGACAAGGAAGGAGTGGTGACAATATAAAGAGAAAGCACGAGGCAGTTCCTTTGGGGCGATGGGACATTTCTGTATCTTGAATGTGCTGGTGGTTTTACAAATCTATACATGGGATAAAATTGCACACATACCACACACACACACCACACAAATGAATCCATATAAAAACGGCAGTAACTGATTAAGGTCTTTAGTCTAGTAGCATTGTACCAATCTCAATTTTCTATCTGTGACATGGTACTACAATTATAGAAGATATCAGCACTGCGGGAAGCTGGGTAAAAGGTATGTGGGACTCTGTCCTATTTTTGCAACTACCTATGTGTCTATAATTATATTACGATAGAAAGCAAACAAAACAAAAACAGAAAATGAATACTCAAAACTTATCACTTTCTGGGGCCGGCCCGGTGGCGCAAGCGGTTAAGTGTGTGCGCTCCGCTACGGCGGCCCATGGTTCGCTGGTTCGGATCCCGGGCGCGCACCAACGCACTGCTTGGTAAGCCATGCTGTGGCGGCGTCCCATATAAAGTGGAGAAAGATAGGCACAGATGTTAGCCCAGGGCCGTCTTCCTCAGCAAAAAAAAAAAAAAAAAGAGGAGGATTGGCGGATGTTAGCTCAGGGCTGATCTCCTCACAAAAAAAAACAACAACAACAAAAAAAAACTTATCACTTTCTAATTGTTTTACTATTATCCACGCCATGAGGTTATTTACATTATCTAAATGTTGGAGTTATTAGTCTGCTCAGGCTGCCATAACAAAATACCGTAGACTGAGTGGCTTAAACAGCAGACATTTATTTCCCACAGTTCTGGAGGCTGGGAAGTCCAAGATCAAGATGCTGGGCAGATTTGGCTGCTGGTGAGAGCTTTTTTCCTGGCTTATAGATGACGGTATTTTAGCTGTGGCTGTGTTCTTACATGGTGGAAAGAGAGTGAGCTCTGGTTTCTCTTCCTCTTCCTATAAGGACACTAATCCCATCATGGGGGCCCCACTCTCCTGACTTTATCTAAATCTGATTGCCTCTCCAAGGCCCCATCTTCAAATACCATCACAATGAGGACTTCACTATATGAATTATGGGGGGAAAACAAACAGTCAGTCCATAACAGTGGAAATATTATATAAGGTCTGCTATTAGGCCTCTCTTCCCTGTTCTGCATTCAGTGATATCTCACTGGGAGCTGGAAACCAGCCATATGGGAGTATTTATATCACAGAAATAAGCAAACACCACAAATCAGAATCTGGTTTATTGTACTGTTGATAAGAAAGGAATGGAGAAGATGTTAATATTGTAGGTTAAACTTAAAATTGTGTTGCCTGTAGCCATTATATCATGAATAGCATAAAATTGAAAAAATAGTCTTCTATTATTTAAAACCTATTGTTTGATTCAGCAAAGAAGTTGCTCATGTTGTTGAAGAGTGAGTAAAGTTTCAACGTAGGTCTTTTTTGTTGCACTTTCATCTTACTCATTAAGTAACCAAAAATATCAACCACATTCATATTGGAACTACACTCATTCATTAATCGCAACCATAGTTTGGCTACAACCACAAGGAATTTTGCAAAAATCAACAAGAGCATTCTGCAAGAACCAACTGGCTGTAAGGAATTTACAACAAAGAGTATTGTATATGTTATCATTATTTGTAAATTGTGTGCTGCCTTTAATAAAATTCATAATGAACGTAAGCTTGTACAGTCACGTGTTGCTTAATGACAGGGATACATTCTGAGAAATGCATCGTTTGACAATTTTGTCGTTGTGCTAACGTCACAGAGTGTACTTACACAAACCTAGATGGTATAGCCTACTACACACCTGGGCTATATGGTACTAATCTTATGGGACCACCATCGTACATGCGGTCCGTCGCTGAGAGAAACGTCTTTATGCGATGTGTGACTGTACATACGCAAATTTTTAAAGAGAGCTAGTGTTTAAACATTCTTCAGCACAGCACTGGTTTAAACCCAATCTTCTCTTTTTGTTCGTACCTCAGTGGGGACAAATCACCTCTCCTCTTTAAAATGATGATGTCGGTTAATTGTGTTGCCTCTGGCTTTTAACTGTTGCAGATGCCCCGTTTCTGGAAGACTGATTTGACCCACTCTATCTTCAGATTTGTGTATTCAGAATCAACCACCTATTACAACTGTTAACCCTTTAGACTTTACAGGGAAATGCTCTCCTTTCTCCCATGAAGAGAAGCTGACAGCCGGCTGGGTCACTTCTACTTTGCTTTTAGTTTAGGCACCAAGTTTGTAAGTTTTCTAATCATTCTTCCACTTCTTTTGGTATAACAAAATCAGAAAGCAAGATTTCTTAATGGTAGGTGGTTCATGAGACTAGTCAGATTGGGTCTTTACTTAGTAAGCATTTTACACTCAGTGTCCCTGTGCGTGGCCATGTACTGGCCAAAGATCAAACTTCCCGACTGGTTTGCTGTGTGGTTCCACACACGGTTAGAGATTTTGGCCTCTGTTTATTCTTTCACTCCAATTCCAGCGCCCAGCACCTACCCTCCTTTTGAGAGTCAGTTCAGTTATCTCCTTCCTTGTCCTTTCTCCGTTAATCCATTCACTATGGAAAAAATATATCCCTTTCTCTGAATTCCCCCAGAATGTAACCAAATCTTTTTTCTGACATCAGTCCTATTTCTCCTTTATGTTGCTGTTACATGTGTCAGTGGCTTATGTCAGATGTCACTATCATCTCCTTGAGGGCAGAGCTCTCTCCTAACTTACCTCTAAATTCTACCACAGTGACTCGTTTAATGTATGTCCATAGTAAGGACTTAAAAAAATTGGTTCAATGGAATGAGTGGCCTATATGTTACCAAATGAACAAGTTAATTCATCTCTCTAAGCCTCAGTTTTCTTACCTGTAAGTTGGGAATAATAATAAAGAGATTACGTCTTATAGAGTCATTGTAAAAAATAGAGCTAAAGTATATAAAATGATTAGCACACTGCCTGGCTAATGGTGGTTTTCAATAAATGGGGTGTGTGTATGTGTGTAATGCATATGATATATATATAATATAAATATGTGGCATATATAATTACCATTGTTGTCACTATCATTATCATATTACTAATCTTGATACCAGATTCAGGTTTCAGTGAGTATGTCTATGAATTCTCTGGCACAGCATAGGTAAGACCATGGGCCTATGAGTCAGGAGTCAGAAGACGCAAGCTTTTGTCTCAGTTCTGCCCACTGCTCATGATATTGGGTTAGTCAACCTCTCCGGGCTTCAGTTCCCTCATCTGCAAAATGTGTGTGAACGTGGGGAGAAGACTGAGCCTCTTTGAAACTCTAACGTCTATAACTCCACAGTGCCATTTGACAAGTGCCCTTGGACTGATCTGGGCTCCCGGTGACAGGCAGCACCCTGCCTTTAATAACTTCCTCTCTCTAAACCCATTGCCTCTCCCTCAGCAATGGGCTAAGCACCCTTTGGCAAGGCTGTCTCAGTGATGTATTAGTGGGTGCAAAGATACCCAGCCATTCCACTTGTTGACTTTACTGGCTAAAGAACAATTATTTCCTTCTTCAGTTTGTGACCATAGTGAACATTTGGAAGTTGTAGGAAAAAAAAAAATCAATGCCAAAGAGTTCCAGAGGTGATGTGTCTAATGGTTTTCTCTTGGCAAGTCACTGTGGGAGGGATGCCTCTCGAGTTGATCAGCCTGGTGACACTGCTCCAATACATCCTTCCTGCAGACCTCATATGACACAGGGCTGATGACCTCAATTACAGAAGCAGGAGCACCGCAGCTCACATGACGGAGTGTCACAGCTAGGATAGGCCTGTCTAGTGTAGGCATTCAATTTTACACATGAGGAAACTGGGGCTCAGAGGGGCCAAAGGACTCCTCCAAGGTCGCAGAGCTGGTTAATAGAAGGGCTGGGTCTGGGAAGCACACCTCCCGGAGTCCTGGCTTACAGCTTCTGCTCACACTCTGCTTCCAACCACTGAGGGCCAACATCACGGCCAGCAAGGAGCACCTCTGATGGCAAAAGTGAGCCCAAAACAGGCACAAACAGGCAATGTTCAGAACATTGTCCCCTCCCCTGCCCCCAAATTCTTGGATAAAGTCCGATAGACGGTTGGAGAGAGCTGATGTTGGCTTTGGAAAAAACTAATTCCAGTCCTTAACTCCCAAGAGAATAGCAAAGATTTTTGTCTTTAATATCTGTGCCATCCCATCCTGGATGTGATTATTCAGAACAGTTGCTTACTGGGCGTTTACACGCCTCAGACTGTGGGTTATAGGAAACAGTAGTTATGTTTGCGTGATGTGTCTGTCTGGACTCAGATGGCAGCTGCTAGACCATGAGCTCCTGGAGAGGAGTGCAGCCTGAGGATTAAGCTGGCACAGGCCTGGCACTTGGAAGACATTCAAAATGTTGGTTGAATGAGTCCAGAAAGTGTCACTCGTGCTGATGACCACAGTGTCACAGAATATTCAGTAGGATATGAAATGGCTCAGTAATGGCTACCCTTCAAGAAATGAAGACAAGGTTGAAAACAAATGGTTTAAGCTTAAGGAAGCTTCATGTTCTTGATATGCTTTTGAAGTAAAGAAACCAGACATATTCTTTATCATATTCACTACAGTGGAAGTAGTTACATGGGAGGAAGGAAAGCAGAGTGAGAAGTATATTCTTATTTATATTCTGACTTATTTCAACAGTGTAAGCACATATTCTTATTTCAATAGTTCTCTCTCTCTCTTTTTACTCTTTAAAAAATGACGTGCAGGATAACCTGGAGTCTAGCACTGAAATATGGTACCATTCTGGAATTCTATACTCTTGGGGCTTAGTATGAGAGGTAGTGCTCTCATTCACTCTCTCTCTCACCGGAAGGTGTTCTTTCTTTGGAGGGATGTTGGTTCTGAGGAGAGAAAACAGGGAGCTGACTGCTAAGGTGGGGTGAGCTTAAGGGAGTTAGAAAGTCTCCTGCGGCAGAGATGCTGTAAGTCCCACTTCATGTCATCTCGCTGGCCCTACACTGTCCCACCTCCCTTGCATTGGGTTGGGATCACGTGACTGGGTTATGATAAACGAAATGGAGGAAGAGTCACGAGGCACTTCCAAACCTGGCCCTACAGACACTTGGAGTAAACTTTTAGTTCTGTGTTTCCTTGGCATAGCAACCTTGCAGGCTACAAGATGGAAGAGGGCCATCTCATTCATTTCAGACTTTGAGTGAGTGCAGAGTAAACCCTAAGTGTGTGGAACAATTTGCTCTTTGGGGTTTATTTGTTACTGAAGCATAGCCTACCCTATCCTGACTTTTCTTCTGATTTATCAAGCCCACTTCATCTGAAGATGACAAAGGGGCAGGACACAGGACACGAGACTTCTGCAGGATTAAAAATTTTGCATTTGTCTAGAAGTCCTCTCTTGCTATCCTGCTTAGGACTATGAATGTGTCCACGCAAGATAGAGGGATTTAAGGGGAATTTTTACAAGTGTCCAAATTTTCTCTTCTGCCTTAACACTTTCCAAAGTCCTGGTTTTCCCCAATTGTTCCTTTTTTGTTTTAATGTGTACTAAAAAAAAAAAAAATCTTTTAAGATAAAAGATAAAACTTTTGAGGTAAATTAAATTCTTCAGATGAACTATAAACTTTCAATATTTTTGTAACTTTTTAATAATCATGACCTAATTTAAACGTTAACAATCCATCATTTGAAGTTACTTATTTAGTTTAAAGAGCTTAATTTCTACTTATTTCCTGCTACATAATATAGAAAAATTTTTTAGAAATCTACAAAATATAGCTTTTAGGCCAGAATTATTTATATTATTATCAACTTAGATGTATAAAATATATTCATCCTAAATGTCAGTTAATGTCTAATGAAAAAAAAACAAGTTAATTCATAAATTCTCGACCTGGCTGCATTTTTGTTCTCAAAGTTAATCTGTTGCAAATAAATAAATTATTATTATGAATTTGAATTATTGCCCATGCAGGTTAGCATCATGGATGACTGAGTAAATTAAATGTGCTTGAGTTTGGATGAGTATGTTTTATAAGTCTAGAATCTCACAACAGGAACCTGGACTTGGCTAATACTTCCACATACTAAAATTATATAATTCATATCTACTTAAATTAATTTTGGAATCTGGTAGGATGACAACCTATCCATTCAGGGATAGGCACAGCCATTTGAAAACAGGTAAGTTATATATACAAAAAAATGTATGTGTGCTTATCCTTATATACATAGAATGCATCATCAAATTTAGACACAAAAACATAAATCCAAAATCACTTGAATTCCTAGGTAAAGTCATTTAAAGTGTTAAAACTAAACAACTTAAACTTTTTATCATCTACAGACCGTTCTGGTCTACTCTTGTGAAAAAGCTCACCAGGCAATTTGGATTAGAGGCATTTTTCTTCTTTGACTCTTCCAAATACAGCTTTGTATTAGCATGTTCCATAATGCAAGTAACACTTCCACTTGATTGCTTGAAACCATTCTTGACCCTCATTTCATTCTAGTTGGAGGTAATTACTTGCTGCTAATGCAAAGTGCTAAAGACAGCCTTAAACTCTGTTGAATTATTAGGTAGAGTGGGAATCAGACCTCCCCAACTCTTCTCTTAAAACAGCACCAAAACTTTAATCTCTACTTTGTCAAATTCAAAAGTCAACCTATTTTTCTGAGTGAAAACTTCTTACTTAAAACAAGATATTGGTCCTGGACCTAGTGAAGAAAATGGGTGAGTTGCCTCAGGAGCGAGGTCAGGAATGAACGCATCAATAGTGATGGAGGTGAAGTATGTACTTTCAGCATCTAATATATGTCAGAATTGTGGAATGTAGCTTTTACTCTCTTTTTTCATGTCTGGTGCACCAAAAATGCAAGCTTTTGTTTAGGCCATCCAAGTAGAAACTGTAAAATTTAGTCACAGTCACTGGATAATTTTGTTGTTTTATCTGAGTCTAGATGGAAACTCTGAACGTTTACTCATTGAAATTCAAATCAATCATTTCTGTATACTAAGAACTCATCTCTGGATTAATTGTATTTACAGTAAAATGGAGCAGGGTTTCTTTTAGCCTCATTCCTGGAATCAATAAAAAACAGCAGTAAAGGCTATTTTTTTCTGTGAATTGCTAAATGATTTCACAACCATTATTCTACTCAAAGGAAAAATCATTCTTCTATCACAGCGAGGAGGAGAGAATGCACAGCTTCTATTAAGGCTAATGCAGGTTGGGAGGCAAAGTTCAGTTGTCAGGAAGGAAGTTAGTTGCCACAGGCCTGGACAATTGGAGAGAAATTGACTAATTAGTTCTTCCTAAACCAAGTGTTACCACACAAAAATGGGGTTCTCCTACCTGATATGCATAAACAAGCCAATTAATTACGGCATCAGCTTTTGGGAAAAGAGCTCAGTTTTATTCGGAGATGGATCTGCAGGGAGACCGGAGACGTGTGCCTTCATATCTGTCTCCCCCATTCAGAATTTGGGGCAAAATTTAAGAGGTTAGGGGAGGACACACTGGCACGCAGAAACGCTGGCAGGACAGGTTTTGGTTGGTGGGCTTCAAGCATTTATGGTAAGGTTCTAAACATTTATGATGAAGTTCTAAACATTTATCATGACGCTCAGAGGAAATTTTAACACCAGATCTTCCTGAATGATGGACCCCTCGCTTCTGATAAGGGTCCGACTTTTAAGTTCTGGTCATGTCCTGGTCCTTTGCTTCCACAGGGAGGAGAATCTTTGGTTCCCTGGTCATTTCAGGTCAAGATTTCTTCTTGTGAGTATGCTCTGGCTATGTGACTTTGCAAATTTTCTGAAAGACAATTTCTTAATGACTCTTGATAAGAGATGGGGTCAGTTGTGCTAATCCTGGAGGGCCTGTGGTTACACAAGGAGCTTATTGCTTTGCCTCTGTCATTCATGAGAAAGTAAAGCACAGGATCATCATATATTTCTAAAAAGAGTCAATTAAATATCTTCCGAAAATTACGAAGATGGAAAATATAATAATATAAGCTTAAATATACAGGGTTGTGCATTAGTTATTTTTCACAGTGTAGAAAATGTAAGCCTACAAAATGTAAAAAACATCACACTTGAAAACTTGGGAATAGAGGGGAATGATTTATGACCTTGGTTCATTCTGGGAGGGCAGGCCCCAAGCACACTTTCTCCTACATTTCTACTTTCCATTTTCTAAAATTATGCTTCTGGTCTAATCAAAATGCTATTTTGACACAGCTGTTTTAATCTTCCTTTTTTCTCCCACAAAATCACCTTCGGCATCACAAATCTATTTTATTGGAAACCATAATCTTGTACTTAAAGAACAACTCAGAGTTAACCCCGGGCCCTCTGGACGCCTTTTTTCAGGTTTAGATGAGTCCTAGAATCTTAGAAAGTGAGACAGGGCTCGGGCAGTGAGGACGGTTTTATAGCCCCCCCCCCATGTATGGCCCACCCCAAAGCCATTTTGCCCAGTGGCTCTGGAATTGCCCTGACACTTCTGCTGAGCCAGGATGAAATCCAGAGTCAGTGCCCATTTCTCAAGAGAACCACTCCAATCTGGGCCCAAGCTGCCAAGCGCCCCCAAGGCAGCAGTGGCACCGTCCGTCTCAAGCTTCCAGGACTCATATTTCAAAAGCTGGTCAGATGTTCACCTAAGTTGGTTTTACTCAATTTACTAAGCTTCAAGTGTAAGGAAGATACAATTTTTCCTCAGGGTAATTCTGGGGAAAAAAGCTATTAACTACAGATCCAAAACAAATGCTGGGGAAGAAAAACTGGTGGAGGGAAGCAGAGAGCAGTTTCCGCTGAAGAGCAATGTCATTAGGCTGGATGCTAAAATCGCAAGCTCTATCTCATGTTAACCTTAAAGCCTGCCCTGAATCAAGAAAGCTGCTTCATAGGCAATGTGCTAGCTTATTTCAACAGATGAATTCTTTTGGAAGGATGGTTCCTCAGATTGCAATTCACTCATTCATTCACTTGCTTAGCAACGAATGTATACTGAATTCCAACTATATGCCAGACTCTGTGCAAGGCACTGAGGATACCACGATGACCAAAAATGGACAAGAGTCTCTGCCTTCCTGTGGCTCACATCCTTGGGGGCAGGTAGGGAGTGCAGAATAAATAATTAGGGGGATAAGAAAGGGAGATTGAGAGGGAACAATCTAATTTATTCTCAGTATCCTAAATACTTTTTTATACTCATCATCCTTGGGCCTATGATTAAACAAAAATTCTTCACCAAACAAAACTTTCTCTTTTTCTTGCTGTATCATAATGGATATTACACTCTTAGCTCCAGATCATCTTGACCTATAAACTATTAGCTGTGAAAGAGACACAATAGCCATCTATTTCTCTCTTTTGAAAAACGAAAGCAATTCCAAAGGAACTGTTGCCAGTGTTCTCAGACAGAACCAGGACACGTTTGCCTCTGGATTTCTGGCACCGTATATCAGCGGAAGCACTTCTGTGTCCTACCTGGATGAAAACTATTGCCTTGGGCAGCCTCAGGGTGAGAGAAGGAGCGCTGGGGACACACAGGCCTCCTCTCTTTGATCCGCCTACACTCAGACCCTTGTTCTCATCAGCACATGACCACTAAATAAATTATCTGCTGCGTCCCCACAACTCGCCTGCACCCTACATGTCAAACTCACACCCCACTTTTGTTAGAGAATGGAATATTTGGGTATCGTTGGACTTCAAAGAAATCCCACACCACTTGAAATGCGTACTAACCGAATCTTGGTTACTAACAAGCCTTCACATTTTAGAACTAAGTTTCCATGAATTAGATGTAATACCTTGTCACCATACTGAATTAAAAGCATGAATCATATATTGAGACACTGGGAAAAAAAAGATTCCAGTTAAACTTGCATGTTACTTGTATCTCTGACTGTACGTAGATGCAAGGAGATAGCCTTCTCCCCAAACTGCTGTCAAGAGCTGTGGTGTTGGGGGAACGCGGTTGCTTTTGGAAACGCTTCAGAACAGATGCTCTATGGCAGAAGTTAGTGCAGCTGGGTCTCCCCTGTGAGGCGTTGAAGGATGCTTTGGAGAAGGGGGCTGTCTGATCAGGAACCCTTTTAACTCAGTGAAAAATAAAGCTTTAGTGCATTGTCTTGGCACCTTAATTCTCAATCTCCCTGTTTTCTACAACATTTTTTAAATATGATCAGAGCAGAGAGACCAATATCTGGATTCAGAGAACCTGGGTTCTTTGCAGTTCTGCCACTGACTAGCTGACCAACCTTCAGCCACAGGTAGGTTAACAACGCATGCTGTCTGGGTTCTGTGATGGTAGCCCAGCACGATGCTTAAGACTGTGGACTCTGGAGCCAAGTGACGGGTTTTGAATCCCCCTTCCACCACTTTGAAGATTGGGTAAGTAATCTAACCTCTCTTTACCTCAGTTTCTTCATCTGTAAAATGGTAATAATAGTACCCACCTCAGGTTGTTATGAGGAGCAAATGAATTAATGCTTCTAATAGGCTTAGAGTAGTGCAGGGCATATTAATATCTCAATAACCCTAAGTTGTGGCTAGAGGAAGGAGGCAGAGGCTATTTGTGAGAAACAAGGGCACTGGTTAGTCAAGCTCTCCATAAGTGACAATTTCCACTCTTAAAGTTATCACTTTAGGGCAGAAATAAGAGTTGTTCTTTATGGAATTTATGATGGTTCAAATTAGCCTTTTAGAAGACTAACTCTTCAGGTTGCTAATTCTCTGTGACAAATGCAGTGCAAATTGGCTGTTGTGGATTTTGAGTCAAGTTCCATCTCAGGTTGGGGTGAGGTGCTCCGGATGCCCTGGAGGTGGAGTGCGAGAGGAGAGGAGGCGTCTGCCTCACTCATCATCTCACCCTCCCAGAAGCCCAAGGATGACCTCATCAACTTCAGAACTCTCTGCGGGAGTCCAGGTTGCTCTGATTCGGGCTGTGAGAGAGAAGGAAGGGTCCCAGAGAAAACCAACGAAGTTAGATCCCGAAGGATCTCAGACACCACCGAGTCCAGGGGCGGCCAATCCAGATGTGCCGCTGTGCTGAGAGCTCCAGAGGGCACACCACGTCCGTTCTGAGCACCTGAGCACCCTATGCCCACACAGCCCCCGGTGCGCAGTGCTCAACACAGGTCTCCACAGCCCAAATGAAGTGTGCAGACGTGTGACCATTCGCAGGCATTTCTCTGGACGCTCTCAGTCATTGATGTGGGGAGCATCGCCTGCTCCAATCATTCTGGAGAGTGATCTGCCGGATGAAGCTTGACTAGTTTATCTGCCACGAGTGCACTTCCCAGTCCTAAAAGAACACTGGCTGGTCATGTGACAGATGCATGAGAATGAACGGTAAAGGAGAAATCAGTGCTAAGTTAAGTAAATGACAGAAACAGTTAAAAACAATTTAAGACCCATTGCTTGCTAAAGTGGCCGGCTCTGAAGTCCTAATTGTTCTTATACTATGGGTAGGAAGAAAAAGGCCAATTTTGGGCGTTCTTCTACCACACACACATGAGGAGGGGAAAACTAGAAGGGTGTGTGAGAAAACAAGCAAACAAGCAATCCTTCGAGCAGTAAAGCACCCGTGGAGAAGGGTGTGGGAACACTCCCTCTAGAATCTCGGCGTCAGGCCTCCATACTTCCGTCTTGCTCACACAGGTCAGCCGCTCCTACCTCGTAGGCTTGTCCGTCTCTTCACCCACATACCTAGTTTCTTCAGAACTGACTCTGAGCAACCCTGCCTCTTCCAACACCCCTCATTCAGGGAGCCCTGGACTTGCAGTTGGCAAGTATATTAGTTTCCTGGGGCTGCCGTAACAAATGATCATAAACCTGGTGGCTTAAAACAAGAGAAATTTATTTTTTCACAGTTCTGGAGGTTAGAAGCCCGAAATCAAGTTGTCAGCAAGGTCACACTCCCTCCAAAGAGTCTAGCGGGGAAATCATTCCTTGCTTCTTGCTGCTTCCAGTGGCTCCAGGCGTTCTTGGCTTGTGGCTGTATCACTCCAATCTTTGCCTCCATCTTCCCTTGGTCTTCTCCTCTGTGTCTGTGTCTTCAACTCTTCTTCTCTCATAAGGACACTTGTCACTGAGTTTTGGGCTCACCCATGTAATCCAGGATGATCCCATCTCAAGATCCTTAATTACATCCACAGTGACCCTTGGTCCAAATAAGGTCACATTCACAGATTCCAGGGATTCGGAAGTGGATGTATCTTTTTGGGAGCCACCATTCAACCCACTAGAGCAAGTGAGGGCAGCAACCCATTCTCTTAATTCAATTTGTGGGTTCAAGCAGAACTCTGTGCATTATATCACATGAAAAGTCAATGACGGCAGTGCCTATTATGTTGACAATAATGTGAACTCCTCAGCATGGAAGATTACATGATAAGAAGATAAATCCAGGTCCATTTTAGAAAGAGCTGCCAACTAGCTTTCCTGAATGCTGCCTGTTACACATCCAGCGCAAACAGCTGAGCACAACACTGGGTATTTAAGAATGCACAAAGGTAGTATTTAAGAGGCCTGTGTGATAACAAGAAATTACAAAATGTCTGACCGATTACCCGAGTGTACAGAGTTGTCAATCCTGACATCTGGTCACCACAGCCATATCTTCTATATCTGGTCTCCAACTGCTACTTAACTAGAGCTGGGCCCAGAAATGACAGTTTTTATTTAATATCCACAATTAAAAATGCTAATTTTGTGAGGCTTCAAACAAAAGTTTTCAGTGAATCTATACAAGCATAACTAAGCCACAGCCATCCAGTGAAATCAGCTATGATTGGCAGTCCTACGATTTTTATGTTTGGGTTTCATTTCATTATGAACCCAGAAAGACAGATGCAGA
Organism: Diceros bicornis minor; assembly: GCF_020826845.1. Classification (NCBI taxonomy): domain Eukaryota; kingdom Metazoa; phylum Chordata; class Mammalia; order Perissodactyla; family Rhinocerotidae; genus Diceros; species Diceros bicornis. Next base: position 14,427,137 of record NC_080743.1, on the reverse strand, counting down.
AGGTGAGGAGCCAGAGAAGGCAAACTTGGTGCACTCCGAAGCTTGTAACTAAGAGGCTTGGCATGTGAGGGAACGGTGTTTGCAGACTGCCACTGTGGTGTGGATGTTACTTATATTGTCATCAACTATTGATACTGGCTCAACACAAAGTTGACATAAGGGAAGCCATACTGTAGGAAAAAAACCATATAGTAACTTTGAAGGACCTCTGATTAACTAACCCAGCTGGGTATGCACTCTCCAGGAGATATATATGCTCTGTAGATTTTGTGGCCCTTTCCAGCTGCAATAAGCCAATAACTTTGTTCTTTTGAGTTCCTTAGGAATATGATGACCCCCAGGGCAAAGAGTCTATGCTGATAGCCATCATCAATGACAACTGGAAGATCATGGTATAGGGCATTGCTCTGGTCTCTGATGCATACCCAGTAAAACAAAAGACTATCAGGAACTACGACTAGATAGATGCCCCCACTCAAAGACCAGCCCGCTATGTAACTGGCCTGTAGTCATTGTTCTGTAAGATGGTTCTTTTGGACATTGGTCGGCCATCTTCCCCCTTGCTAGCAAGCTGTAATAAAGTCCTTTCTCTCCTACCACCTTGCCTCTTGGCTATCGGCATGTCTTGTGGTGGGCAGATGACCTCCCTTCGGTGGTAACGCTATGAGACAGTAGTTATAAGAGAGGCAGTGTGGGGCACAGCAGACCTTTTCCAGCTGAGGCCAAAGACCAGATTTTAGTCCCCAGTTCACCACTCACTTTGTGACCTGGGCAAGTTATTTTACTTCTCCAGGTCTCAAATTTCATCATCCTGTGGGAGCCAGATTATATCATTTCTAAGGTCACTTCCATTTAATAAATGCCTTAAATAGCCTGCCATGAAAATGCACACTAACGTGTGTGTGCGTGTGTGTCAGCTAACATTTATTAATTCTTTGAAATGTACAAGCACTGCGCTTGTGCTCCGTTATGTCAGTCTTACTCATAACGCCCTCAGGACCTAATAGTCATAATACCACTCACAATGACTAGCATTTATTGAGCACTTATTTCATGCCAGGCAGAGCAGTTCCTCCTTATCTGTGGTTTCAGTTACCCGCGGTCAACCGAAGTCCAGAAGCAGAAGATCTTCCTCTTAGCTATCTGCAAGAAGGTCAATAGTAGCCTAACCCTACGTCCCAATGCCTACGTCATTTACCTCCCTTACTCTCACCACAGAGACCTTTTATCATCTCACATCGTCACAAGAAGGGTGAGTCCAGAACGGTAAGATATTTGAGAGAGACCACATTCACATAACTTTTATTATAGTATATTGCTATCGTTGTTCTATTTTATTACTAGTTATTGTTGTTAATCTCTTATTATGCCTAATTTATAAATTAAACTTTACCAAAGGTGTGTATATATAGGAAAAAACACAGCATATGCAGAGTTTGGTACTATATGCAGTTTTAGGCATTCTAACTGCCTGAACCCAGTGGGGGTCTTGGAATATCTCCCATGGATAAGGGGGGACCATTTATTATACTAATGTATCTGACTCATTACCCAAACTCTGTCTTCTTTAACATCTGGTCACCACAGCCACATATATATCTTGCCTCCAACTGCTACTTAAACTAGAGCTGTGGCCAGTAATGATAATTTTAATTTAATACTCATAATTAAAATGCTAATTTTGTTAAATGCCTCAAATACAAGTTTTTAGTGAAACTATACATGCATAACTAAGCTACAACAACACAGTGAAGCCAGCTGTAGGTGTCTGTGATATTGTGATTTATATTAAGACATATGCATTTGGTCTTCCTCTCCCTGTCTGGCATAGAGCTCCTAAATCCACTGGAATTTCCTAAGCGATGAGAGTAAGCAAGATGTCTTTTGTCAAGTTAATGAAGCGACTTTTGGACCACACCTAAAGATGGGGCTGGTTGCCAGTGGAGCCAACCATGTGATTAGAGAGTTGGGACTTTCAGTCCCGCCTTCTGACCTACAGGGAGGGGAGAGGGCCCGGAGATCGAGTTCAGTAACCAGTGACCAATGATTTAATCAATCATGCCTCTGTAATGAGGCCTCCATAAAAACCCAAAAGGATGGGGTTCAGAGAGCTTCTGGATTGAACATATGGAGATTTGGGGAGAGTGCTGCTCCCCAGGAAGGCATGGAAGCTCGCGCCCTCTCACAGCACCTTGCTTTATGCATCTCTTCCATCTGGTTGTTTCTGTGTTATAGCCTTTTATAATAAAGGTGATCCAGTCAGTAAAATGTTTCTCTTGAATTCTGTGTGGCGCTCTAGCAAATTAATCAAATTCAAGGTGGGGGTCATTGGAACCTCCAATCTACAGCCAGCGGGTCAGAAGCACAGGACATCCTGAGTTTGTGACTGGTGTCTGAAGTGGGGGGTGGGGGGAACAGTCTTGTGGGACTGAGCCCTTAACTTGTGGAATCTGATGCTATCTCCAGGTAGATAGCATCAGAATTGAGTTGAACTGTAGGATACCCTGCTGGTGTTGGAGGAGGATTGCTTGTTGTTGGATGTGTAGGGGAACCCCACCCCCCACTCCACGGATCAGAATTGGTTCTGGAGCAACTTTTAGTGCCAGTCTGTCTTATGATTGCTGAGTGTTACTGCGTTTGCATGTAAATAATTAAATAATCATCACAACTACCCTATGAGGGAGGTACTCTGATGATTCCCATTTTACAAACAAGGAAATTGAGCCTTGGAGAGGTTAAGTAACTTATCCAAAGTCATCAGTGTGCCACCTACACTGCCATAGTAGGTGGCACATGACTCAACCCCCAGAGTCTTACTTTCACTAGAATGTGAGTTCCATGAAGGTAGCAGCCACATCTGCTTGTTTGCTTCTGTCTCTTGGGTGCTAACCACAGTGCCTGGCACACAGCAGCTTATCAGTAAATACTTGTGGAATGAATAAAGGTCTAATTTGGATCCCTCACTCTTAACCACTATGCTGTCTATATCACATAAGCAACACTCCCAGTGATCTTGTAGCTGGTGACAAGGCAGACTCCACTAGTGAGCGTAGGTAGAGTAGCACAATTCCTTCTATCTCCGTTCCCAGAAAATCAACTGAAACTAATTCACACTTTGTGGACCATGGGGCCCCTCCTTCTGCACAAAGGATGATGGGGCTCTAGGGTATTTGAGTCAGCGATGCCAGAGTGATGCTGGGGTGGATAAGCCTGTTTTCCTCGGCCTTTGTTCTGGAAATGACATTCCCATCGACAGTGGATCCTGATTTTGCTCTGGAAAAGCTTGCTGGCTGATGGATTGTGAGCGACCATCTCCTGTGGGAGCTATGATTAGTTTCCGTCATGCCTCCACATTTAGACCACAAATAATATTGTTCGCTTTCCTATGACCAGAAGTGGCTCCTTGGTAATGCGTTTCCAGCCCTAACAGAAGAGAAATGAGAAGGGAGATGGCGTGAGTGTCCCAACGGCACTCAACCTGCTAACACTATTGCTGAGCAGGGCGATCCATCCCATTAGAGTTGACAGAGCGTCCCTGAGACAAAACGGAGGCCGCAGCCGAAGCCAGCAGCGCCCAGAGCGCAGCCACCTCGGAGCCACTAGTGTGCGAAGGAGGCCTCCTGGAGAAAAGGTTTGTTGCAAATCGAAAACATTCAGCTCTGTGGAATCCAAGAGGGTTGATTGTTTAGTAAATATTTCATCGAGAACATTAGCTGTGGAATTTGGATGCTTAAGTAATGCAGATAATTAAATGTAAATAATTAAAAATTAATAATGTTTGAAATGTTAAGCATAATGAGACGGGTGATATATCAGTAGTAAAGGGAGTCCACGCATCCCGAATATCTGTGGACTACCTTCAAGGCTGTGTCACAGCAGAAACGGCCTGCATCAATTCCCGGTTGTTCCAGGGATTCAACCCTTCACTCCAGCCTGGGAAAAGGCACCGTCAGCAGATGTCTTCCGGTAGAATCTACTGTAGTACAGGTATCTTTACAAAGGAACTACACAGAGCAGTTATGGGTGTGTGTGGGAAAGGAGGCGGGGGAGAATCTGTAAGTATATTGCCAGAAATCACACTTCCAGTCAGAAGGAGCGAGCAAGGCAACAAAGATGAATCCACATTGGTTTAGTGACTTATGGAATGGAAATAAGCTCTCTGGAGAGTTGTTCCATTTAGTCTCTTCTCTCGCTCCTGCTCTCTCATCTTCAATCGTTTCCTTTTTCCTTCCCAGTAGCTACTTCTCTTCAGTCTAAAAATAATGTGTTCCAGTGTTTCTCGTTGTACAAAGAGAATTCTCTCAACGTGTCTCCTTGTCAAAGCCGCCCTCCTCTCTCCTTTCTTTCCTCATTTAACTTTTTGAAAGAGGGAGGAAATCCCTCCCTCTCCGCAGCCCCCTTGCCCTGTGTGGTGCCTGGCTCTGCCCCCTCGCACCATGCAAACACTGTTCTTACCAAAGTTACCAGTTCTGTCCTGCTCGGTAAACCCAATGATCTCTTAGGACCCTCCACAGCATCTTATACTCATGAATCTGGAATCCTCTCCTCCTTTGGTTTCAGCTCTAACATTTTCTCCTGATGCTCCGTCTGCTTCTCTGATGACCAGTTTTTAGTGGCCCGCCCTTAAATGCAAGCTTTTCCCCTAAGTTCTTTTCTTCTCTTACACAAGGGCCTGCCAATGAAAATCCAACAGAGACAGGGCAGGAACGTAAAAGTGTGAAATGGATGGGAGATGAAGGAGCATGAGACAGTAGGGAGTGGCAGAGCCTGTGGCAAATGGATAATGAATACCCTAGTCCTAAAGGCATTCAAATTGGAAAACAGTCAGTTTTTCTCTCTTCAGGGGCCTCACTGAGAACAATGAATTATAAGCATAAATATTATTGGTCAGGTAGGTCGGGGAGAAAAAAAGCATGGTTCTTTTATGTGCGCCTCTAGTAATGACACTGACATCAGTATGAAGTACAGGTTCACGCTGGTTTATGTTGTTTTTTCTCATTATCTTAATGTCTTGTGCCGAATAAGTAACAGCAGCTGAGCACAAAGGGAACTAGCCAGCTGAACGCCTTCATTCCCTGTCCTTCAAGTTTGCATGTGCTCTACCTCGGAAGTGCCTTTTGGGTGTTCATCTTAATTAATGCATTTTGGTCTTTCCTCTACAATTGAGCAGCCTCAACCATCTTCCATCAAGCTATCAACCATTTTCTTAAAAAACAATTATTGGGAATCTAACACGGTTTTTAATTGTGCTGATGATTTAATAAGATTATTGTTATTTTTGTTAATGTTCTGGTTCCAAAATGGGTTTTGAGTCTTCTGCCTCGTTCCTATTTCCCCCATAAGTCTTATAATTTTTAATGTGTGATTTTGCAAAACTTAGATCTTTCAGGAAAACCTGTATAGTCAAACATCAAAAACAACAATCAAAGGGACCGGCCCAGTGGTGTAGTGGTTAAGATCGCACGCTCTGCTTCTGGAGGCCCAGGGTTCACGGGCTTGGATCCTGGGCACGGACCTGCGCATTGCTTATCCGGCCACGCTGTGGCAGCGTCCCACATAAAGTAGAGGAAGATGGGCATGGATGTTGGCCCAGGGCCAATCTTCCTCAGCAAAAAGGAGGAGGAGTGGCAGCAGGTGTTAGCTCAGGGCTAATCTTCCTCACACACAGAAAGAAAAAAAAAACAACAAAACAATCAAAAAGAAATGACAAGCCAAAAACAAAAATCACCTGCAGGGCCAGTTGAGGACCTCTGTTCTGCACCCCTCCTGGAGAGATCTCTGCTCCTTTTTGGCTTCCATTCACCACTGCTAGGTTGGTGATTCCCAGACCTATATCCTCCAGCCCAGAGCACTCTCTGGAGAGGTAGATGATATTCAGTTGTCTATAAAATAGCTCAACGTGCCATCTCCAAGGAAGTGTCCAAAATGAGCCTTTTAAAGCTCTCCTTTCCACACCACCGACACACACACACAAACACACACGCATGCATACCTAGGCCCTGCTTCTCTTCCTATCTCCTAATTTGGGTTGTGACTTTAGAGTCAGTTTTGAGTCTCTACTTTCTCTTACCTTCCGCCTTTAGTGGGTCAGCAAGTCCTACTGATTCTCACTGAAATAGCTTTTACATCTGACCGTTCTGCATCTAATTCTGCTGTCACTTCCCTCATTGAAGACCTCATCTTTGCCTGAAGAAATCCCCCAAGCTTAAACTTTGGGTTCAAGGGTTTCTCTGACTCCATCCCTTCTTTGTGCCAATGTGTCTTGCACACTGAGGTTTCAGACAGACTGAGAGATAGGCAGTAAGGTTAATTGAGGAGAGATGAAATCGGCTGTTCTCAACCTTCCATTCTGGTCAGCATCAGCATTAGCTCTTCAGGGGTGCTACTGAGGGGAATGAGCTGTGTGGATAAATGCTATTTGGTTAGGTAAATCAGAGGAGAAGTCAGGCCATCCTGAGAATCATCTAGATTATTCCATCTGATGACTATCAATAGTGAATGAGGCTGATTTTCTGAGCACCTGGCACTTAGACAATAGATGGCAGATATTTGCTGCATGAAGGATGAAACACACTGCACTGGAACACGGAAGCTCCCTTCCAGTTTCCCCCACACCGGTCTGATCTCGGATTCTGTCTTAAAATACTTCCATTAACAAAAAGAAAGGGGGAGCTATTTGTATTTAGTCAGAAGATGTTTATTCTCCTTCCTGGGAGAATAAACGCTAGATTGACTTTGGGAGATCTCCTGTTTCTCGGAGGTGCCAAGGAGCTGATGACGGAGTATGGGAATGACCTTGTAAACAAGCGGACACTTTCTTTTCTACTCTTGCCTTTTCTTCCAGTCATACCTCCTGCTTCTACTCAAAGGAAGCTCTTTGAATGTGTTCAAGCATTAGTTAATTATGCTTAATAAATAAGTTAGAAATTATCTGTCTACTTCTATGATTTTTAAATCTCCATTTTAAATGGTTATCTAGAGCAAAGTTTTCTACTTCCAATTCATTCAGTAACTTCCATTTACTTGACTGGTTATGAATAAAGTCTTCCTCTGGTGTTCAAAACTCTTCATAATAGGACCCTCCCTACCCACCTTCAGCCCTCAGCTCACCACGTAAGGACTGGCTAAAGCTCTATTGGGCCTACGCTGCTTTCTGAACAGATTTTGTTTATGCCTTTTCCTCCTTTGGCTCACTTTTTTCCCTCTATCTGGAATATCTTCACCTTTGGCTTTTCCCATCATCCTTTTAGGCCCAGATTAATTATTTCTTCCTTCATGAAGACTTTCCTGACCCCCGTGCCCTTTAAAACTGGATATGAGGCCTCTTGCTTCTAAATCCTAAATTGCATAGGAATTCAAACAATAATTATATCGGTAAGGAATATTACTTGGACCTTCTAATAACTTGATTATTGTATCATTTTAGACTGCAGTTCTTTGTTTTTTGATTTATTATCTATGTTAATTTCTTGACACTGACCATGATGTCTTAATCAATTCTGCATCTCATGGGACAACCAAATGGCATCTCCAATTCTTAGACATGGTTCCCTGTCTCCTTTGCCAGTTCCTCTTCTATAGAACCATTATACTGGATCTTTTCAGGGTTCCATCCTGAATTCTAATTTCACATGTTTCTGATGTTGTCTATTTCCGTGGCTTTAAATAATATTTGCCTACTAACAACTTAAAAATGTGCATCTTCAGTTTCAATTTTTCATTTGGACTTCAAATCCATATCGCTAAGAGCCAACTCAGATATCTAAGACTCAATATGTACAATTGAATTCTTAAATTTCTCTAAATCTAGGAAGGAGGAGGAAAAAAATGAGGAATCATGAAAAAAGAGGGGTTTAATAGGGATTATTTTAAAAAGGGGAAGACTTTTCCAGTGTTTCCTAGAATTGCACACTCCTAAAAGGGCCTTGGAATCATCCCGTCCACGTCCTCCTTTGCAGGAGAAAACCCACATCTTCTAGTACAAAGTCCAGTGTTCTTTCTACTAGATCACCACACAATCTCTGCTATGGGCCTTAGACAAATCTTTAATATCTAAGATTCATTATTAGTAGTTCAAAAATTAATGTAATTTCAAAAAAAATGATTACAAAACTGAAAATAAATCTCCCAGATTTACTCCATTTGGGCAACCTCATAAACACTATTTAATTACTTTATAATAAGGTTCTTTAAATTAACGGTTGTCCCCACAATGGGAACCACTCAATAGAAAGGATTCCCTCTCCCTCAGACTCCAATAAAGCACACAATGTCTCAAAGAAAGAACATTCTTCAGTGAAACTTGCCTGTGAACTTTTCTCCAAGGGGAAAGGCTCATTCACAAGAAGAAATGAGCCATTATTTTTGGTGTGTACATTTTCCGTACTATATTTTAGATGAACAACCAAAGAAACTGCAAGTTTGGTTCTTACTTCAATCTGAAGATAGATCAGTTGCTTCTAATCAAAGACATTTGCTATAAAGAGCTGTGTATCAACAAAAGAAAGAAAGTGATAGACGGGAATGCTATTTATAGTACATACGACAAAGGAATATTATCTTAATTACATAATGAGCTTCAAGTGAATGTAATAATACTAAGACCCATGAAAAATAGTCAAAGAACAAGTTACAAAAGGAAATAATTCAATGAGCAAACAAATATGTGCAAAATTTTCAACCCAACTAGAGGAGTCTTTATTGCCTGTTATTTTTTTCCCGAAAAAATTAAGAACGTTTGATCTCTGCAGAAGATAACCTTTCTGCTACACCAGAGAAAAGTTCAGGGTGCTTGGGGAATCAGACAGGAGCCAATTCCTGGTTCTTTCCCTTACTAACAAATGACCACTCAGAGTCTCAACTTCATCTGGTGAGAAAATTGGTATAATACCTCCAAGATTTATTGTCAATTATACCTGAGATGTTATACACAAGGTCTGGCACAGAATCCATATCTGATAAGTGTAAGCTCATGACAGTAGGACTTAATTTTGTTCACAGCTGTATTTCCAGGGTCTAGAAACTATTTGGACTTTTCAGGCATTTAATAATAATAATTCTTGAATTAAATTGCATCAAAATGATTTGAATTAGCACCCTGCTGTAGGTCATTTATACAAATCTCCAGTGTTTTGCTATAAATGCTGGGGCCAAAGGTCTTTAGTTTTTGTGCTTTTACAATTCAATTGTTTGACATCTGGGCAATTTCCCTCTTACAAAATAAAAAAAAAAAGAAGAATTAACCAAGGAATTCAAATTATAATAACCAACTAATACAACACCAATTTCATTCCCAAATTATTAACATTACCTCTAATTATTTAGCAGTGCACAGCAGAATTAACTTGCCAAACTTCACCTTTACATATACATATTTATCAATTCAACAAGAGTATGTAATGCCACATTCACTGAATATTGCCACTAGTCATGATTTGTGCCTAAATAATAACTCCTGAATAGAACTCACTGCTTTATGGGTCTTTGGTGGGATTTTGAAAAAATGAATTCTGCATAAGAGATGAAATTAAAAAGGGAAAAACCCATAATCTGATTTTTTCCCCCTCTCTGGACATTGTACTAGTTTCCTTTTATTAATCTAAGCATGAAATTACTTTGACATACTATTATTATTTATTTCCTACATATTTCCAAAAAAGGATTTAGAGTAGTCCATTTAAAGATGCTATTAGTGTCTTCAATATTTGGTTCCCTGGAAACAGCTGTAGAATTGAATACAGACAGCTAGATCAGGATAACATAATATGGAACCAATTTTTCCTGTGACATATAAATAAAACTGTTTATTACATGCCCACATACTTAGTATGTTAAAGTAATTTCTATTAAATCAGCAATTAGCAAAGTAAAATCTGACTTATGAAGTAATAGCAGAATGAAATTAAAGTAATTATGGTCTAAATTGTGAATACTGTATATAGCCTTAAAATATTACCTACAGACTCATAATATAACTGATTAGCTCAAAATTTCAAAACTATGACTGAAGACCCCACAGAGGCTTTCTAAAGGGGGCTGTCTTTCTTTCTTTCTTTTTTTTCTTCAGGATTGTTTTCAGAAGAACTGACTAGCAAAGACTTCCCTTTTAGCCTGTTAATAACTACCAAAATATTCACTGTATTCCCTGGGCTTTACCACTTCTCACGTCGTCAGGTTTCAGCATGCAGGCCTTATTCTCAACCCAATTACCTGGATATGAAGCAGGAACTTTGCAGCTGTCACAAAACACCTATACCATTTTAGACAGGCATTGCTATCAATAACCAAAAATGGGGATTTTATCGCAGATAATATGTAAAATTGCACCTCACTGACAAAACCATTGCAGAACCCGGGTGATAATATTATTACAGTAATTACCATATGTCTTACATCAAACGTAACTCCAGTTTTATTATCATTCAGGTTTTCTAGAAGGAGATAGGAGGGAGCTGTCACAGTCAGACAGATAGCTTGTCCTCTATTCAACTGCCCGCTCCCCTCTGAAACGCAGGCTTTCTATTCTACTGAAGGAAATACAATTACAACTCCATTTGCATGGAGAACAAGAGAAGCCCGGGGTTAATTACAGGTAAGGTTCTGTTTACATTCCCTGGGGCCAGCCACAGCCAGATTCCATTTCTGAGGTGAAAAAAACTGCTGGAGTTTGAACTAAATCCACATTTTTTATTCCACTCTTGAAATTCCGTGTGGCCAAAGGGAGCCTGTCACTCAAAGATCTTTGAAACGTAACCTCAGAAACCTCCATTTTCCAGAGTCTGAATATAGTTAAAGTAAGTGCAGAACCCAAAGCCTAAACAAAAGAAAAGAACGATGGAGGTTTGAGGCCATCCACGTGCAGATCAGGAAAGGGGGTGGAGATAGGTTTACTATTAGTGTTATAGAATCAATTGCTTAAAAATGCAAGAAAAGGAGGAGTAACAGGAGAGAGCTGAATGCCAATAAACGAGGAGGACTATTTACTGACGAGAGACTGGATTTCTAAGAAATAATTTTCCTCATCTGTAAAGCTTCCTGGCCTCTTCTTTTCCGGCTTTCGGACATTTTTTTGGCTGAGGGAAGGCTGGCTGTCCTGACCTCAGCTGACGTTGGGGATGCGTCGCTGGGCTTCCAAGTTCACGGAAGAGAATTACTTTTCTTGATTTAGATTCAGCTTTCCAGAAATATGGACGCAGGAGATCTAATGCCATTTATGTTCTTGCCAAGGTAATCGCAGATTGTTTAGCTGTCTGGTTGCAACTTGATAATCTTCCGAATTCTGTAGATTCTAGATGTCTAAAGCCAGCCTCTTCTCAGTCGTTTATCCATTATCTCTCTCTATTTTATTTTGCTCATACTTATCACTATCTGCTATATATTTTTTTATATTTGTTTATTTTCAGCTTCACTCTCCCTCCCCTCCCTCATCACATGCACGTGCGAATGCCAGTCCCTAAAAGCAGGAGTCCTTTTTAGGAGCCTGGAACAGCACCAAACAAATAATAGGTACATAGTCATTATGTTAAATGAAAGAATAAACTGCTATAATCATTTCAGGAGATCTGAATATTGGCTTTGACAGTAGCCATTGCCAGAGCTCCGTCTATACATAGATGATCTAGATATTAAAGAGGAGCAAAATTTGTCACCCCAACATATGCCCCTTTGGCATCTGGATTATTTTGAGCTGAAGGCAATCAAGACCCAACAGACTCAAGAAAAACTTTTACCTCTCCCTTAACTACCTAAAAGAATTTAGATGGAGGGCCTGGTCCAGGAAGAGAGCTATCACCAGAGATAACCACAAAAGAGTATGGGCTGGGTATGGTACCTGAGGGGAGCTTGGCAGGGCCTGTTTGTTCAAATTCCTCCCTGTGTCCCATTGTCTCTGCATGGCATGACAAATATTTGTTTACCAAACATTTGTGAATTGTCTTTCTTCCCTTTGAAGCCACAGACCCCTAGCCCCTTCTCCTTAGCTCAATTGCCTGACTGTCTTTGAACCTCTCATGTCTATGTGAGGCTCTTGTATATATGAAATTAATTGTGTTTCTCCTGTTAATCTGTCTTATGTCAATTTAATTAATAGACTAGCCAAAAGAACCTAGAAAGGTAGAGGAAAGTTTTTTCCTCCCCTAAAATATGGGGGACGCTTTCTTTATAGACTATTTCTGTAGAAGCAAAATTTTAAGATTCCATTTAAGAAATGAAATGGAAAACAATTCTAGCTTTATAGCCTTAGATTCTTCTGAAGAAAAAACAAGTTACCTCTACAGAGTTGTAATGTATGCACAGTTTCCAGAAGAACCAGTGATAGAGAAAAATGAGGGATGACTCTCATCATGTTTCACTTAAATCGGGGGAAAAAAGAGCAGGGGACTGAAAATAGTTCCAATGGGAATGAGGAAGTAAAGTGTATTACTCCTTCTAGTGAGGAAGGTGAGCATGCCACCCCTTTGCAAGGAGTGTGTCCTACAGATGGAATTCCTTACTTCCAATCTAAAGACCTAATTTTTTTTCTTTTGTGACTATGCTAAATTAAAAAACAAAACAAAACAAAAGTCTAGTTTGTAAGCCGAAAGGCATGACATAGTTCACGAGTGCAAGAGAGATTGTCTTGGCAACAGCCTTGGAAGCTGGGTTGAAGGTATTTCCCAAGTTCAGGTTTCTCACTCTAATGGTGACAAACCAAAATCCCTTCTCCTTCAACAAGAGAGATTTCATATTGGTACTAACTTTCAATTTTGGTGAGATTCTCAACTCCTCTTAGAAGCTCAACAAGACTCTAATTTCTGTTTAGTGAACTTCCCCTCTAATTTCCGTCAGCAGTTGTACCCACTTACTCACTTTCCTAAAGTCGCTACTCAACCCTACCCCACTTACTCTCAGCAGATGGGAAAACTGAAGTCATGTAAATTCCCTGACTTCTCCTGCCACACCCATGATTATATCTACTTACTTATGTAGGCTAATTTCCTTGCCTCTGTCTGATAGAAAGATATTCTCCGCCAACAAAGCCTAATTCTTCATGCTGTCCACCCATGCCCTCTCACCAATCCTGGGCCTCTCTTTAACAACCATCCACTTCCCTTTCCATACCGACAACCTCTCTTCTAGTAACTCTTCATGGCCAACAAACATAAAAATCTCCCCCATCATTTAAGAAAAACTTTCCTTGATTTAACATTCCCCTTTAGCTATCACCTAAGTGAATATTTACCTCTACTCCCTCATTCTTAAGCTATTCAGTGATTCATTGAAATCCAACTTCTATCCCAACTCACTAAAGTCAACAATCACTTCCTAATTCCTAAATCCAATTACTCAGGTTTCATTTTACTGTTCCTTTTTTGGTACTCTCTTCATCTTGAGACACTTGGCATCTCTGATGTCACTCTCTCCTAAATCTCTGCTTACCTTCCTGACGTGGTTTTCCTTTTGCTGATTCTTCTTCTACATGCCTCTTAAATGTTGTTTCTTCCTTGGGCCTTGTCCTTAGTCTTTTTTACCTTTTACAGATGATCAAGTGATTTAATCCATTTCAGTAGCTCCAATTACCATCTAGAAGATGTTAATTATTTGGAAAAATCTTTCTCTGGTCCACATCTCTCTTCTGAACCCAAGATATATGCGTCCAATATATTCTGAACCACAGAATCATGTCAAACCAACATATGGGAAACAGAATCATTCTCTGTCAACCAAAAGCCTATTACATGTAAACTATAAAATGCTATAAAATATTATAAATATGATAACCGATTTTATTATTAAATATCATACACCTAAATCCCTCAGCCAGGCTTGCTAAGATGGCAAAAACTACTAAAATAAAGAAAAGGAATGAGGTCCAATAATTTCAATTCATATATCTTGCTTTGCTCACAAAATATGCTTAGAGGTTAAAATCTAAGTCAAAGTATCAGTCTATTAGTTATCTATTGCTGAATAACAATATTACTACAATTAATGGCTTAAAATAACATGTATTTACTGTCTCAGTTTCTGTAGATCAGGAGTCTGGTGTGGCTTTGCTAAGCTCTCTGCTTAGGGTCTCATAAGGCTGCAATCAAGGTGTTGGCAGGGCTTATGGTCTCATCAGAGGCTCAACTTGTGGAGGATCCACTTCTAAACTCAGTCTGGTTGTTGGCAGAATTTAGTTCTTTGTAGTTTCTCGCTGGGGGTTAGCAGCAGCTGCCCTCAGCTCCTAGAAGCTTTCAGCAGTTTCTTTCTATATGGGGTCCCTCAACAGGACCACCTACTTCTTCAATGCCATCAAAGGAAGGAGAAACTCCAGTAAGTTGGGAGCTACCACCTTATGTTATCACATACATGTAATCATGAACATCCTATCACCTTTCTCATATTGTATTTTTTAGAAGCAGGTCACAGGTCCCATCCACACTGAAGAGGAGGGGATTGCACAGTGATGGACATCAGGAGGCAGGGATCATAGAGGCCACCTTAAGAGTCTCCCTGCCACAATCAATATATATTTTTTCCTTTAGATACAGGTGTCATAAATATCTTAATTTTCGACTGACCTTAAAGTGTCTCCTCTCTAGTTAGTTAACGAATACATAGAGATTAAAAAGTGGCTATCAACAATGCTTATTAATGGATCTGTTTTGTAAAGAATCCATTCTCTAACTTAGAAGCTAGGATTTTCATATTCTAGATTTCTTTCAAGGAATCCACACAAAGTAACAGGGAACTGCAATAAATATGAAGAGAAAACTTTATAGATTTGCCATTCATTTCAGCATCCTTCTCCCAAATAGCCTGCTGGGGAGTAAGGTAATTAATTCACTTGAGTTTTACTCCTTTCTCTCCATCTGTTCTGGGAGAAGAAGAGGGTGGGGAGAAGGGAGTTGAACTAATAAACCATCAAAAATTTTCACCATGTCAGTCTAGAGTTGTTACTACAGCCCCTAGAAAAATACAGGTTATTCACAAAACTGCTATTTAAAAACTGTTTTACTCCTTTGATAATTCTACCCACTGGGGTGGAAGTGCTAGTGACCAGTGGATGTATTTACTTATTTAAGTAACACTTAGAGAGTGTATACTATGTGCCAGACACGGTTCTAAATGATTTCCGAATGTAAACTATCCTCATAACAATACTACGAGTTAGGTACTATTGCTATCCTGATTTTACACGATGATAAGGCAAAAGAATTAAAGACAGATTAAGTTGTCAGAGGTCACAAAGCCAGTAGGGGACAAGATCAAGCCTTGCAGTGAAGAATTCTGCCTCCAGTCCATGCTGAACCACTCTCTGTACTCGCACTACTCGATAGCAATACAATGCAAGCCACGAATGCGAGCTACATCTGTAATTTTAAATTATCTAGTAGTCACACACAAAAAAATTAAAAGAACTGGGTAAGATTAATTTTAATAACATTTTATTTAACCCAAAATATAAAAAATATTACTTCAACATGTCATCAATATGCAAATTCTTAATGAGATATTTTACACTTTTCATACTAAATCTTCAAAATCTGGTATGTATTTACAGTTATAGTACGTCTCAGTTCAGACTAGCACATTGCAAGTGTTAGCAGCCCCACGTGGCGAGTGGCCACTGTAATGGATGGCAGAGCTCTTTACTGTGCTTTTCTACTTTACTGCGCTGCCAGTAGCAAAGCCCCAGAAGCAATTTTTAAATTTATTTTTTTAATATGAGGGGGTACTTGTTTTGTTTATCCAACCTAAAACTTGAAAACACGTGAGTTGGACAAACAAGACTATTGAGTTATTTCATTAGATTTTTAACTCCCCGAAGGCAAGGGTTGTTCTATCATTTTCACCACTATATGCTATGTGCCAACAACAACACTCACAATAAACGCAAGCACTCAAAGAAGGAAGGCTTGAAGGAAGCTGGACTCTGTATTTGTAACCATCAGGTGTATGTATTAATCACTCAATACGTTAAGATGGCAAGATTGGGTTCACTCAATTGAATTCATCAAATACTAGAGCCCAGGATAGGCCTCAGGCCCTGAGGATACACAGATGACAGGCCTGAATCTTGCCCTTAAGATGCACACAAGAGAGACAGATACTTTAACAATATGGTGTGGGTATGCACAGAGAACAGAACCCAAGCAGCCTTGGGAATGATTAACTGACTCTGGGCAGAGGGTGGGGGTAGGGGAGTGGGGATGGTAAGAGGTAACATCCTGAGGAGCAAAGATGACAAATTCTGAGGCTAGGCAAGAGTAGACACACACATTTCCCAAATAGGGCGCCTTTCTCACTTATAGCTATCCAGTTACTCACCTGACCCTTGCTAGTTGGGGTAGACTCACCCATCTGATTTAGGTGAAATGCCACGGAAACTACAAGCAAAACCCTCAATGGTCCAAAACAACTCTAAAACCTGGGTGAGGCAATGGAACCAATGTGCTGCATTTATTGCTGTGAAATTGGAAAAATCGCCCCTACTGAATTACAGTATATTAAGGACTTGATGTGACACAGTTGATATGGCACAAATAATCACAAGCGTTTCTTTTTATTAAAAGTCACACTTCCGAAAAGCATAATTTTGGGGTAGCACACTACAATGAACATGGCTATAATACATCACATCACATTAAAAATCAATGAAGGATGAAAATACAAGTACAGCATTCAAAACAATTCAGATTAGGATAAAGCTGTCAACCTTTATGTTCCATTTCCTGGTCTTAGTGAAGAAAAGAGAGAGAGAAACAACAGAGTTGGTAGTAAAATGTGAGACTATATTTCAGCCTGGTTGGTGCTGGAAGTCCCACAATATAAATTGCTGAATGACAGCAAAGTAATACGAGATCTATCTGGGGGCTCCCTCCCAACTGTGTGCTCCCAGATTGTCCCCATCAAACTTCATTTTCCTCCAATAAATCACACATTGAAAAGATCACCACTTTCCACTTTGAACCCAAAATTAGGCCCTGCGACATATGGTTAATTTTCTGGAAAGCAGCATTAATACTGGCATGCACAATTTTACTGGAATCACAAATAAATGACTTGAACAGATTTACGAACAACCTTTGTGGATAAACTCATCAATCAAATTTAAATGCTTGAATAATGCAATAATACCACTTAATAGATAAACCTCAGAGAATGGATACATTTCATTGTTGCCAAGAGTACCCAAATGTGATGGAGATTATGAGGGATTCTACAGTTAAGGAAAAAAGATCTCATGTCCCATTGAAACAAATGGGACAAGCACCAAGAAAAAAACTTGAAGGCTCAATTAAAATCATAAGTCTACTAAAACACAAATGTAATGTGCTATCATCCTCTGTGTATTTATTGATTTCCCCCCAGGGCTATTTTTTCTTAACATGCATCTTGTCTTTTTTTTAAGATATCACAATTGAGCCTTGTTAAATCCTTGTCCCTTTTCCATTAGTGATAAAGGAAAAATAGTCTCACTTCACTTTCAATCTCTCCTGTTACTAAAATTTTGGAGATCACAGCTGTTTTTTTTTTCCATCTGCTTATCACTCCACTACCCTCCAATATAGCATTATTTATAGTGGTGAGCACCTGAAACAGATATAAACAACGGTACCTTCCTAAAATGCAGTTTATACATTTATTAATATTTTACTAGAATTTTTAAAAATAAGGGAAAGTAAAAGCAATACAATGTTAGAAAGACAAAAGTCAAATATGAAATGATGTATTAGGTGTTATTTGAAGGTGTTAAAATTTATACATAATTTAAAAACAAGAAAAACAAATCAAAAGACAAACGACAAATTGGGAAAATCTTTGCAATACATGATAGGCATGAAGTATGTACTTATAATATAAAATAAATCTTTACAAAGCAATTTTAAACAAGACAAAAATCTCAATTTGAAAATGGGCATTTCACAAAAGAAATAAAATGATCAATAAATACTTGAAAATATGTTTGACTGCACTATTAATGAAAAACTACTAGTAAAATTGACGTATCATTTTTACCCAGTGAATGGGTAAATATTTCATTTCCTCCTAGCAAATTGGGGAAATACTAGTAATACTGATAAGGGTATGAGGAATACACCTTTCTTATACATTCTTAGTGAGAGCATACATTTTCACAACCTCTCTTTTGGCAGTCCTGAAATAGATATCAAAATTGACCCAGTAATTCTTATTCTAGAAATTTATCTCAAAGAGCTATTAAGTACAAGAATACATATACAAAGAGCTTCACTGAACCATTATTTCAGAGAGCGGAAAACTAGAAACAACCCACAAACTCATAAACAAGGGATTGGCTGCATAATTTCTAAAACATTCATCCATCCATTTAAAAGAATCCATTAAAAAGAATGTTTTTCTGTATTTCCAAATATGGAAAGATCTCCCTTATATTCAATTGGACAAAAAAAGCCAGATGCAGGGCATGATATAGAGAATGACGCCTTATGTAAATTACCATGATTACTGTGTGTGTAGCTATGAATAAAGAGATGACTGGGTAGTCACTGATAGATTAACGATGGTTGCCTCTGGGTGATGGGATACTTTTTTTCTCTGTTGCTTGAATTTTCTACATAAGCATGCTACTTTAATTTCAGAAAGATATTTATATGCAAAGATAAAAGTGATTACCACTTGATAGCAGGGTTATGTGATATTTTTTTCTTTAGAGCCTTTGATATTTTCTAAGTTTTCTACTATTACTTTGATTTATTTCTAGAACAAGAAAAAAATAAAATAACAAGAAAGAAAGAAAAGAGCCACGGAATTGCCTACTTCCCCTGATCCTACCAGGCCAACCCATTTGTTCAGTTTTCTCCCAGACATGTCAGCTGGAGCGGGAGGCACTGAGGTGTCAGTGTACTGCTGACCGGGCCGGGTTTCGGTAACCAGGGAGCCCACAAATGCTGCATGTGGGTTGGAAGTTCTGGTTTCAGTGTTGCCGGCTGATGGATTAAAATGTGTCAGTCCAAGTCCCAGCCATCTCATCTAGAAGGTTTTGTCACTAGTTATCTTTTAAAATATTCTCTTTCTAGAGTTGACTAAAGCAAAATATGCAGAGTCTTTGAAATGGCAATTTGTGTCTCCCACAGGGTCGAGAAATGGAAGAAATGTTTACATTTATTAATGGAACTCCTGAAAAAAATTAGAATCTAGGTTTTTATTTATATATTTGTTTTCAAAACACATAACTAATGATGGAATGTATCATGTAGGATATGTAGACCTCTTTATTGCTTTACTTCTTTAGGCATCAAATATTTGGCTCTGGTGACTGACCCTTTGTGATGGAGGCTTTATAACTCCTGAATGCATTCCCATGAGAGGCTCTGTCACTTGAAATTTTAAAGCGAAGGACAGACTGCTCTTATTCTGAATTAATTTGAGTACAGTATTGACTGAAGGCAGAAAAATGGACTCTGCTCTGGTCTGTTCAGCCCTATGATCTTTAAGGCTAAGTTACTCTGATAGTAAAGATAAATATGTCTTTGGCTTTGAATTGACAGATTTAAATAGATTACTGGAATCTTTAAGGAAATCAGGCCAGCCAGAATTACTTACTCTTTAGTTTTAAAAAAGTGAAAAAAAAAATCTAATTACTGCTCATTGGACTATTCTGGTCAGGAATGTTTGGACCCAAAAGACCACTCATTTCTCAACCTTTCAAGATCTCTCGGAATTTCTTGGTTCTCTTAGCTGAAATTGCCCTTGGTCTGAAACCCCGGATGTTTAGGCTAATAGAACTGCTGATGCCCCAGTCATTGTTGAAAACCAGGGGTCGAGTGGAGAGGAACTTTGGTATGTATGTAGCAGTATGTGAAGAAGCTAAAGAAACATATTTGAATTAGTCCATCAGTAAAGCTACATTGCAGAGAAACAGAGACATGCAAAAATTCTGGTTATAAACATTTCAGGAAAAGGATAGTGTATTAAATACTTTGGTATCCTCCATAAATTCCAATAAACTGATGGACACTAAGTTTGATCTCAATAATATGTGTGGATACATCCAACCACTCAACAAATATTTGTGTGTCCCTACATAAAAATAACTATGGTTGGGATATCAAGATGCACGAGAAGGACCTGCTATCATGAAATGTGGTTTGAATGAATCTTCCCAAACAGAAATATTATCTCTAGATACTTAGGTAGTGGAACATCCCTTCGATGCTCTGCAGTTCTCTTCTCACAGTTGGAAGTAGAGTGGAAGGGATTAGTGGAGAACAAAAGCAAGGTCACTGAACAGACTCTGGTTTGTGGGCTTTGAAGATAGAAATAATATTTACTTTATCTGAAGAAAGTTTTAATTCAGGCCTCAACTCATCTGCACTAAACACTTACACACACACACAACGCCCATCCACACACACACACACACACACACACACACACACACACATAAATAAGACAACCCAACAGAAACCTGTCTCTCCCACTCTTTGGTACCACAGCAGTGCTGAATTTCCCCTACCCGGCTCTAATGCTCATTTTAGTACTATCACGCTGTGTTTATTTGACCATGTTTTCTTATAATTTTATTTATTTATTTATTTTTTCCCCCAAAGCCCCAGTAGATAGTTGTATGTCATAGCTGCACATCCTTCTAGTTGCTGTATGTGGGACGCGGCCTCAGCGTGGCCGGAGAAGCGGTGCGTCGGTGCGCGCCCGGGATCCGAACCCCGGGCCGCCAGCAGCAGAGCGTGCACGCTTAACCGCTAAGCCACAGGGCCGGCCCTTGACCGTGTTTTCAACGAGACTTTCATCTGATGCATTTGCAAAAGCCCAGGAGTACAGCATGCAGCATCTTTCCATTGGAATGGCATAGTAATTTTTGAAGTGTTGAGCTGATACATTCTAGTTTCTGTGAATATCTGTACGGTATTTACCAGAAGTAATATGGGGTGGTCATAGCTTGGGATCATGGTTTTCCTAATAAACTTAGTTATGCCAATTGTTCTGCTGCAAATCTATGAAATCTACCTCAGCGGGGCTAGTGATGGAACGGGGTCATCCTTTTATTCATCTCTAGTTGACAAATAAGTACCTTCCACACGAGCTGTTTCAAATCCTGTCCTGTGGCTACAAGTCTCCAATCTCCATCCCTGATCCTTCACTCACTCTTTTTCTTTTTTTCAATGGGTAATATTGTTTAACTTTTTTAAATAAACTTTTTGTTTTGAAATAATCGTAGATTCATATGTAGTTATATGAAATAATACAGAGAGATCTTGTACGCCTTTGTGCAATATCTTCCAAATTGTAACACCTTGCAAAACTATAGCACAATATCACAACCAGGGTACTGATGTTGATACAGTCAATGTGCAACACATTTTCATCACCACAGGGATCCCTCATGTTGCCCTTTCCCTCCTCTCAATCTCCTCTCCCCAACCTCCTGGAAGCCACTAATCTGTTCTCCATTTCTTTAATTTTGTCATTTCAAGAATATTACACAAATGGAACCATTCAGTAGGCTACCTTTTAAGACTGACTTTTTTCAGTCAGCATAATCCCCTGTAGATTCATACAAGTTGTTGTATCAATAGTTTGTTCCCTTTATTGCCGAGTAGTATCCTGTGGATATGCCATATTTGTTTAACCATTCACCCATTGAAGGGCAACTGGCTCATTTCCAATTTTTGCCTATTATGAATAAGGCTGCTCTGAACATTTTTGTACAGGTTTTTGTGTGAAGATAAGTTTTTATTTCTCTGGGATAAATTACCAAGAGTGTTATTGCCAGATGATATAACCAGTTTTTTTTTTTTTCTTTTCAAATTTATTTATTTATTTATTTTTTTGAGGAAGATCAGCCCTGTGCTAACATCTATGGTAATTCTCCTCTTTTTGCTGAGGAAGACCGGCTCTGAGCTAACATCTATTGCCAATCCTCCTCCTTTTTTTTCCCCACAGCCCCAGTAGATAGTGGTATGTCATAGTTGCACATCCTTCTAGTTGCTGTATGTGGGATGCGGCCTCAGCATGGCTGGAGAAGCAGTGTGTTGGTGTGCACCCGGGATCCGAACCCGGGCCGCCAGTAGCGGAGCACATGCACTTAACCGCTAAGCCATGGGGCCGGTCCTATAACCAGTTTTTTGAGAAACTACTGAACTGTTTGCCGTGGCAAGCACGACAAAGTGGCTGTACCATTTGACATCCCTACCAGCAATGTATGAGTGACTCAGTTACTTTGCATCTTTGCCAGTATTTGGTGCTGTCTCTAATTTTTGTTGAGCCATTCTGGTAGATGTGCAGTGATATCTCATTGTAGTTTTAATTTGCATTTAACTAATGACTAATAATGTTAACATCTTTTCATGTGCTTATTTGCCATATGTATATCTTCTTCAGCTAAATGCCTGTTCATATCTTTGCCCATTTCCTAACTGGATAGCTTGTTTTTATTTTTCACTGCTGAATTTTGATAGTTCTTTATATATTCGAGATACTAATCCTTTGTTGGATATGTGGTTTGCAAACATTTTCTCCCAAACTGTATCTTATTTTTTCTTTCTCTTAACAGGGTCTTTGTTGAGCAAAAGTTTTAAATTTTAATGAGGTACAATTCATCAATTTTTCCTTTTATGGATCACGCTTTTGGGGTCAAGTCTAGGAACTCTCCTAGCCCTAGATCCTGAAGATTTTCTCCTAATGTTCTCTTTTAGAAGCTTTATGTTTTTTATATTTTACTTTAAGCCCATGATGTGTTTTGAGTTATTGATTTATAAGGTGCTGAGGTCTAAGTCAAGGTTCACGTTTTTTGTCTATGGATGTCCAATTGCCCCAGCACCATTTGTTGAAAATGTCATCCTTCCTTCATTGAATAGCTTTTGCACCTTTGTTGAAAATCAGTTGAGCACATTTGTGTGGCTCTATTTCTGGGTTCTCTATTCTATTCCCATGATCTATGTGGCTGTCCCTTCAGCAATACCACACTACTGTGATTACTGTAGCAATTATAGTAGGCTTCACTCTGAAGTAGAGTGATTACTCTCACTTTATTCCTCTTTTTCAAGGTCGTTTCAGCTATTCTAGGGTCTTTGTCTTTCCATATAAATTTTAGAATAAGCTTGTCTATGGCTACAAAAAATCTTCTCAAGATTTTGGCAGGAATTGCATCAAATCTACAGATCAATCCGGGGAAAACTATGTTGAGTCTTTTAAATCATGAACACAGTATGTCTTTCCACTTATTTGTCTAATTTCATCAATATTTTACAATTCTCAGCATACGGATTCTGTATATGTTTTTGTTAAGTCTATACTCAGTATTTCATTTACTTTGGAGTGATTGTAAGTGGTTTTGAGTTTCTAATTCGATTTCCATGAGTTCATTGTGAGTATATGGGAATGCAATGGATTTGTGCATGTTGGCCTTTTATCCTGTGACTATCCTGGACTCACTTATTAGTTCTAGTAGTTTTTTTTTTTTGGTAAATTCTTTGGAACTTCCTATGTAGATAATCATCTCATCTGCAAATAGAAATAGTTTTATTTCTTTCTTTCCAATACATATGCTTTTTTTTTTTTTTTTTTTTTTTGGTGAGAAAGATGAGCCCTGAGCTAACATCCATGCTAATCCTCCTCTTTTTGCTGAGGAAGACTGGCTCTGAGCTAACATCTATTGCCAATCCTCCTCCATTTTTTTCCCCCCCAAAGCCCCAGTAGATAGTTGACGTCATAGTTGCACATCCTTCTAGTCGCTGTATGTGAGACGCGGCCTCAGCATGGCCAGAGAAGCAGTGCGTTGGTGCGCGCCCGGGATCCGAACCCGGGCTGCCAGTAGCAGAGCATGCGCACTTAACCACTGAGCCATGGGGCCGGCCCTACATACGTTTTTTAAATTTCTTTTTCTTGCCTAATTTTAGTGGCTGGAACTTCTAGTACTATGCTTAATAAGATGGTGCCAAACATCCTTTCCTTGTTCCCCATCCTAGAGGAAAAGAATTCAGTCTTTCACTGTGAAGTATGATGTTAACTGTAGGTTTTTGGTAGATATTCTTTATTAAGTTGAGTAAATTTTCCTCTGTTCTTAGTTTGTTGAGAGTTTGATCATGAATTGGTGTAGGATTTTGTTAAATGCTTTCTTGTCTCAATTGATATGATCATGTGATTTTCTCCTTTAGTCTTTCGATTGATTTTCAAGTGGCGAATTAGTTTTACACACCTGGAGATTTTCTTCTCTGGAGATTTTAAATTCTATTTCATTAATGGTTATAGGACTATTCAGGTTGAAGCTTGGTAGTTTGTGGTTTTCAAGGGATTCATCTATTTCTTCTAATTTGTCAAATTTATAAATATATGAAGTTGTTCATGGTATTCATTATCATTTTAATGGATGCAGAATTTGTAGCGATATCCGTTTTTTTCCTAATATTGGTGATTTGTGTCTTCTCTCTTTATATCTTTGTCAGTTTTCCTAGAGGTTTATCAATTTTATTTGATATTTTTGAAGAACCAGCTTTTTGTTTCATTGATTTTCTCTGTTGTTATCTATTTCTCACTCTTCTTTATACTGAAGATCAAGTGTCCAAGAAAAGACGAGACTTTTTTTCTCTCTCATTTTCTTTCGAGGTCTTGGTGTCCCCCCATCTTTTTTTTTTTTTTTATGAGGAAGATCAGCCCTGAGCTAACATCCGTGCCAATCCTCCTCTTTTTGCTGAGGAAGACCAGCTCTGAGCTAACATCTATTGCCAGTCCTCCTCCTTTTTCCCCCCCCCAAAGCCCCAGTAGATAGTTGTATGTCATAGCTGCACATCCTTCTAGTTGCTGTATGTGGGACGCAGCCTCAGCATGGCCGGAGAAGCGGTGCCTCGGTGCGCGCCTGGGATCCCCCCATCTTTTCTTCATTCCTTCTGTGTCAAGGCTCCTTTTTCCTCCTCTCAAAGGCTAAGCAGCCCATCCTGAGTTTTGTTTCAGTTTTCTCCTCTGGATTCATGCCACAATCAATAACTCTGCTTTCTCTCTCGTCGTCCAACCTCTCCTTAGCTATAAGTTTGCTCCCACCTCCATTCCACCCTAAATAAAGTTCTTCAGGCATAATTCCCACTAAACTATTGCTTCCTTTCACCACCAAACCTCTCAAGCAAGTAGTCTACATTCTCTGCCACTAGCACTTTATTTCCCATTCATTCTGGATGCCCCCTGTTCTTGTGACTTCACCCTAACCATGTCTCAGTTTACTTCCGATTCTGCTCATCGGCTTCTACTTCTCCTGACACTAACTTCTCACTAAATGATAGTTTCTACTGCCTTACCCACCTCTGACTCTCTATTCTTCTTTCCACCTTATATCTTCTGTTTTCTTGTGGATTCTGCCTACTGCCTGCTTGTTATCTGTGTGTCTGTGGGCTTTGGCATCATTCCATTATTTGTGCTCCTGTAGTCAAACTCTTCAAGAGAGCATCTGATTGTTTGGTGAGTCACTCTCCAGTACAAATTGCCTGATTGGCCACATCTATTTGTAAGATTAGCCCATAGGCTGACTTTGGGCTGGCCGCTGTTCCCTGAGCCAATCAGCTGCCGCCAGCACAGCAAGGTAGCATGGGTACAAAGCATGGTAACTATGCAGAAGACACTTGTCAGAAAAGAGCTGGAGGCGGGAGTCTATGAAGCACTCAGAGTAAACCACAATTCAAAATTCCAGATTGGGTACACTTATGTTACCATAAGCAGTGTTAGTGTGGGCTTTTGGCCAATTTTAGTAAATGAGGTAAGTAGACTATTCAGTGTTTGACATTATACCTGAACCGGCAGGTTTTTTAAAAAGCCTAAATATCAGTACTTTTAGTTGAAATTTCTTCACAGTTTCTATGGCATATGAGTCTAAAATTCACCCAAGATTATCAGTCATATGGCTATTTCCCTTTAAGACGTTAAAGAAGAATGAGATTGATTCATGGAAAGTCACTGAATTGGCAGCAGCTGAGATTTTTACATTTCTAAGTTTCATTATCTCTTTGTAGAAGACAAGATTTAAAAAAATCACCGGTACTTCACAGAGCCAGAGCCACAGAGCTGACTAGAGAAGGTATTCTAAGATACTTGACTCTCCTTTCTCGGACATGACATACATACACTTTCCTTTCCCTTTTTTTTCTAATTTACATGTGAGATATAGTCATCACCAGAAAGATGAATACAGCATGTCAAAACATGATACAGGACATTATTTCTCACTGCCTATTTCTCTATAAATATTTCCACCTTCAAGCTTCAGCGCGGCTTTCCACCTTATTTAATGCTATATTTATGGTGTTTTCTCTGATTTTTATTAGCAGTCCTCAGTGAAACTGGCTATGGCTCTTTTCTACTATTTCTTGCACAATGCTAAAAAAATTCATTCTTTAACACTACAGTTCTCATTCTCACTCTAGTTTCAACTCCCTGATTACGAAGTTATTTTAGGGTAAAGTATCCTGAGTTTGCCAAGATTATAATGAAGACAGGTCAGAAGTTTATTTTTTTAAAAAAGTGACTAAGAGCTCTGGCTTCATCTTTGGGAATTTAGCTTCGTTCAGCCCACGTTTACCCAGTGCTTATGCTCTGTCAGGCACTGGGGATGTCAGGGTGAATTAACAGAGGTTCTAAAATCAAAGACCTTGCAGCCTAGCAGATGAGACAGTGGATCTAAGGTTCATTCATACTCAGTGTGACCACTGGTAAACTTCCTCCAGATGACAGAGGAAAGGTACCTTGTCCTTTTGGGGGAGAGAGAGAGGGAGTCAGAGAAAACCTTTCAGACAAGAGGATAACTGAATCAGGCCTTGAAAAATGAATAGAAACTCATTAAAGGAAGACGGTAGGGATTGGTGAGGTGTGAGGGCCAATCCAGGAATGGGAATAAATAGTGTGAACAATTGGTGTGTGTGAAAAACTACAAGCTGTTTAGTACTTCTGGAGAGAACATGGTTGGTTGGGAGTAGAGGAATCGCGAGGCAAGCCGGGCGAGGTGGGAGGGCCTCCAAGCCGTGCTGAAGTCTTCCCTCAGTCCCCAGGGCACCGAGGAAGCTCGGAGGCCGTCTGAGAGACCCATGGTCACATTGGTTCTCTAGAAGGATCACTCAGTCAGCTGCATGGAAGATGAGTTTGAGGGGGTCACGCCAGTTCAGAAAATTCTGTGCTCGCAATTGAAGAGAAAGATAATGAAGGCCCGAGAACCAGTACAGCAAAGAGTAAGAGTAGAGAGGTGCTTACCTGAGGGAATCAAAAGGTGGGATTTTAATGTTATTTTACAACATTCTAATGACATTCAAGTAAACCTAACCCCCGAACACAAAGAAATGGAGAAGAAAACAAGGAGTGGGCGGAATGGAATCCGTGTGATTCTTCAGTCATAGAGGCCACTTCACATCGACAAACCTCATTTTAAATCTGCGTGTGTGTGTGTGTGTGTGTGTGTAATACATACAGCCCACTTAGAGTTATTTATGTTGCTGTCCAGCTAAAGAGAGTGTTCACGAGGGTCCAAAGTACCAAAATTTGGCAACACCAAAGTAGCAAGAAGGACAAGGAATGTCTAGTGTTCGGTGTGGGCCTCATTCTTCTGACTCTCCTCTCCAACACTGATGCTATGTAAAAGTGACCCCCGTACTTAGAAATGCTTTATTGAGTCTCTTCTTTTCCTCATTTTCAAATTGTATTAGACGCCAGAAAAGAGATTTCAGGCATGCGATCAATGTGACTCTTGTCTATGTCTCTATCTTCTAGAAAGAAGGTAATTTCTATCCAACTCATCAAATTTCTTTTTAAAAAATAACTTTCTATATGTTATGTGGATAACAGCCTATCTATTAAAAATAAGAAGCCAAAAATTTGAACTTTCATAACCCCATTAACCAGAGGCAGCACGAAGGTGTGTGTGTGAGGGATGACAGTTTAATTTTTCCAAATAATTGAATCACACTGTACACATTTGTTAGTGATCCAGGTTCCATAATAGATCATAAACAAATATGGAACATTTGGACCCTGTTGTCAATATTTAGCCTAATTTTTCCTAGCTTGATTTTTAGCAATGTTCAATGTTAGCAGCAAATCAGTTTTCCTCTATCACAAATTCTACTCTATGCTTTTTTTCGCCCTTTTAGTTTTATTTCGTGTTGATTATTTATACCAGTCATGTGCATCATAAATTGAAGAAAAACACCCTCTTTGTTTATATATATGTGCAAAGAGCAATAGTAAAGCACGTGCATAAGGTCTTGGTTCTAGGCAGGGTCAAATAATGAAGTCACAATGACCTTTTCCAAATCAAGACCTGTATAGTTGAGGGAAGGAGGGCTCAGAGCCCTGCCCACCTGACCTTCCACTCACCCTGAAGGAGTTCTTGGGGAGACTCCACACTTAATCTGGAAGAATTCTGGAGAAGGACAGCGATTCTACTTAGGATTTGTAGTTCTTTTTTTTAATTTGTTCATTACAATTGTTTAGCAATGTACTTTGTTAATATCTATACTAAATTTTTAGTGGCATTTAACACAACAAAGCTTAATTTACAGGGAAACTATGCTACCATTTTTGTTTAACCAAACATAAAAAAAAACTCATTGTTTGGACCATGAAGCTGTAGCCAAGGTAACATTAAGGTATATCCTAATTGCAGGAAGAATACCTAAAAGGAAAGAAAAAGCCTCAAATTTTCGATTGACAAGTACAATCTTATTTTTTTTTACAAAGCCAGTGACACACCAGCTAGATTTTAACTGGAGCATTAAAAGAGAAATATGGAAAAGCTTATTCAAGCCTTATCATTTCTCCTTACTGAGCACTGAAGATTGCTTCAAAATCCCATCGTTAATAATTTCATTCATTCTCTAGTGCATACCAAAATCTTGACGTTTAAAGAAACTTTGCTTTTTCCATTCACTGACAAATAAAATTTAGACCAAGATCACAATTGGTAGAGAAAATTTCTGGAGCACGAAGTTTTTAGTTCCAGCCCTAAGACCAATGTATGATATTTGAATAGGGCATAAAGAGTTTGTTGGGTATTTTTTAAAGGAACTAAAGAGAAAACAAGAAGATTGAGAGTCTCCATGGCAATGCACGATTGTTCTTAAGATGCTGAACAGGGATGGGTTGTTAGAGACAATGTTAAGCGGCTGTGTGAGGTGGCTGAGTCACTTCTCTCCCGATGTGTCATCTGTCCCAGCCTCCCACCTACAACCTCTGTGTCTCAGAAACACTTACTTAGAACACAGGTATTGGAAATTTTCTTTTAAATCAAAATTTGAATTCCCTTCTTGGTTCAAATGCAAAAGATGCTTTCCTCCTAAAAACTATGGATGCAGCCAATCAATGGGAGATGTATTCTACATGAATGCTTCGAGAATTTTTTTTAATGTAGAAAACTAGATCAATCTTGCCTTCATTTTGGTAGGAAACATGTTTTGTCTTCACCTTCCAAATTCTCAAATACTATTCTCAAAATGACTATTGTTACCACCCAGGAATTTTTATAAACATGTTAAAATCTTAGCAAAGATCTATACCAGCCTCAAGTCTTCCCCAAGTGAGCATATGTGCCTACTTGCCCGTCTCCCATCTTCTAATAGCAAGTGCAGTTCTTAAATAAGATTAATGTAGCTCAATAGAGTGTGCTCTCCCGGTGCACAGGGGATCCTAGCACTAATGGGGTTAGCGTTATTAAAGCCTGGTTTTAACATCTAGGATTCCAGTGGGTGCTGAATTTGAATTATGCTATTTTCCTCTTTTTGGCCCTGACTGCTTATTTACATATACTATTTACCTAATGCGTAATCAGAGGAACAAATTTTATAGTCACAGGAATTCCAAAAGGCATATGTCACCGCTACCTGTATTTTTACATCAACATGAACATCTCTAATTTTATAGATATAGATGTCCATATTGATAATATGCATCCAGTTCAGGGTATTAGTAAATGCATCTTCAAACTCACATTGATAACAATCTACAGTGACGGTACCATTAAGAACATATGATCCTCAGTGTATTATGTTTTAAACTTAATATTAAAACTTTTCTTTCACTAGGTATCAAACTAGTTATTTAAAATTAAGATGTCCAAGTCTCAAAAGGACAGGCAAAAACAAAACCTCTTATCCATGTCTAAATGAAAACGTTTGGTTGACTTCTTTGGCCAATCAATTTAGACAGCTAAAACGCTCTCCCCTGAAATTACTGTATTTACTTAGCTTTATTTTTTTCCCGAAGATTAAAAAAATTATACATCTTTAACCACTGCAATTGTGACATCGCATATCACCACCCGCATGTTCTAATTCCATGATTGCATATATTTACACAAATTATATAATAAGACGCAATTACAATAATTACAGAGGAATAGGCAACAATTGAAAAAAATTACAAATTTCCACTAAAATAACACTAAGCGATATGAAAATCATCAGACAAACCAATACAAAGAAAGAAACAGTTTTACGATAAACAAAATAATACAGCAGTAAACAGTCCAGAGAAATGCCTCAGTCTTAGTGCACGGAAGCGTGGTAAGCTGGGAAATGTGAGGCTTAATGTTTAAGGGTAAAGCTCTTTTTTCTTTAAATTTGTTTCCCAGTCCTATAATGGGAATGTTTAACATCTCGACTTTCCTAAACACATTATGACTAGAGAATCTTTTTCCTTGGTGATTTCTTATTGTTACTTCAAAGAAAAGAGGAAGAATAATTACTAAATTAATAAAACATGAGCACACTATAGACATTCTATGGAATTTTAATTAGGAAAGAGCAAGTGCAGCTGTGATTTTCTTGCCCTTTTCTGCATAAGCTGTCTCCAAGTGTACATCTCATTTTCAAGGATTTACAGCCTGAGAATAGTGTTTGTCCAATTCATTTTCCTTTTTGAAAAGAATATTCATGAGACAAATTATGCAACTGATACATTTGCACTCTCTATAAATTGTCCTATAGTGTATTTTATTTGCATCCCCATTTCTCACGTTGTTTTCTATTTCAGACAAATATCCTTAATGTAAAACTTGGGAAGGTTGCCTCTTTCGTTTCTTTTGCAAAGATTTTACTAGAGCTGAGAACGTTTCTTGCCAGCAAATGATAGAGAAAAACTAACATTCTGACATACCAGAATTCTTCACAAAGGAGCTTAGATTTGTCCTTCAATCTAGCTTATTCACAATTTCTGTATGTCCCAGGCACTTATTCACATTACTATATTTTATGTAATATTTCATAACAACCCTGCAAGATGATCTTTTATATCAGTCCAATCCCCATTTTACAGATGAAGAAACTGAGGCTCTGAGAGCTTAAGTACAGAGATAGGTGTCAGGGACAGAAAGTAGTTAAGCCAAGATTTGAATTCTGGCCTATCTTAAGCATTTATACAAAAATTTGCTGACCACCGACACTGCACCGGATATGAGGATACAAGAAACCTTTGTGAGGATACAAAGATGAGTCCAGCATGGTCCCTGCCCTTGAAGCACTTACTGTCTTTTAGGTTAGAGAGACACAAACATCAATAATTTCAATATAAAATGGTAAGTGCTGAGAGAGAGGCCTGAAGATGTGTTACTATGAAACAGGTTTCTCAAGGCAATATGAGATGCCTCATGTAGTTTACTGTACAGGAGCATGGCTTTCATAAACACGGTAGTGATGATTTAAAGTAGGGATAAATCAGATTCTTTAAAAAATGAAACTAATATAGAATTTCAGAAAATAAAATTTCAATTTCTTAGAGCATCAGAGACTTGCATAAAATTATAAATTCATTGATTCACTGATTAAGTGATTAATGGAGTGATCTATTTTATTCATTCATTAAGAAATGATCATTAAATACTTGCTCTGGGCTAGGTACTGGAACAGGTTTTGAGGATGCAAGGGTGCAGGAGAAAGACAAGAATCCCGCCATTACGGAGCCTGCACACATTCAAAACACCCCAACAGAGCGTGTTAGGTGCTGTGTGAAGGGAAGGAGGAGGCAAGTGGAAGCTCACAGGGCAAGCGCTAACCCAGATGCTCTGGAGGCAGCGAGGTCTAGACTGAGATTACAAAGCAGCCAAGCAGAGAGGAGGGGTAAGACCCCAGTGATCCCAGGCAATCTGTTGTGTAAAAGCCTCAAGAAAAGGCAAAAATAAGAACCTGAGAGAAATTTGGTCTGCTTGGAGCCAGGGGTGGGAAGGGAAAATGAGGAGAGGTGAGTGACGGGTAATATCATGGGAAAGGAAATCTACTGCATTGAAATTGGGTTTTAGGCTAATTGTGCATATGGGAAATGGATGCTTCCACAGGCTCTGCAGGTGGTCCCGTATGTGGGAAATATCTCGTGAATTACCCTCATGGAAATATAATGCACTACATTAACGTTAGCGTTCCCAGTTAATAAGACATATGAAAATAACCACAAAATATAAAGGAGGGGACTGGGACGGTCTTGGGACTAAAGCTAAGGTGAGCTAAGGACTGGATGTTCCTTAGCTGGAATCCACTAAGTGAAGCAGCTTCAAAGCCTAAGTTGAAACATCTCTTCTGATGGACCAATTATGAAATCTCTCTCCCCACGCTTAATAAGGAGCAAACCCTCACATAAATGCAGCACAGAGTAACCAGGAATAGCGTAACACGGAGGGGACCCTCAGGGGGAGTTGGAAGGCAGAGTTCAGGACAAAGAGTGAGATCATGTGGGAAGCTGTTGGATGGCAAATGAAAGGGCTGCCCAGAGCCTGGCAATGGAAGAAATTGCGGAGAAGGGCTTTCTCTCACCAGTGTAGTTGCAGCTAGTGAAAATCAGCTAAATGTCTTGTCACCATCACCCCACAGGAAGGACCCTTGCCTTGGACTTGGTGGCTTTTATGAGTTGGCTTGGGCTATTAGCAAATCCAACAGCCTGTTGCTCAATTGCTCTTTCTGCCCCTTGCTGCCACCAAAGATAGTTGGGCATGCTCGGAGACAATAGGAACGTGGAGTTCCCAGAGGCTAGAGTAGTAAGCAGGGTCAAGATCATAATTCAGTCCTATAAGCCATGTGAAGGATTTTATCCTAAGAATAACAGAAACTCAACGAATGAGTAGAGAAATGACATGAGAGTTGACTTTTAGAAAGATCCCTCTGGTGGTAACGGATTAAAGGGGGCAAAAGAATGGATGGCCACAGGAAGACTAGTTAGAATCATGTTGAGAAGTCAGTGGAGGAATGGTGGTGGCCTCTTCTAGATGAGCAAGAGTGGGGATCATATAGTGGGTGGCTTCAGGAGGTATATGAGGTGATTGGTGTGTGTAGCATTTGGGATGGCAGAATCCAAGGATGATACCTACACATAGGATTTTGGAAACTGGTTTAACATTAATTAATACAAAATAGAAATAGGAACCACTAGTTAAGGCCCAATTATGGGGGGCAGGAGAAGGCTGAGACAATGAGTTTTATCCTGAACATCTTGAAATAGAGTGCCTGGGGGGCATTCAAGGAAATGCATCTAGTAAGGAGTTGGATATGCAGATCTGCAGCTCAGGAGAGAGATCTGGGATGGAGACACAGACAGACTTCTTGCATTAATCATGCACACTTCCAAGCAAAAAGAGACAAATTCAAGTTCCAAACACATACACCTTACTACTTGAGAGAACTTTCTGTTTATACTTCATCTTATCAATCAGAAGTGTCTTCATAAAATTCTTGTCAAGCCTTTACTCAACAATCAAAAAATTATGGGAGAAGTAGTATATTTAATGATAGTATTCCTCTACAATTCAATACTGTAAGTGGCATTAATTCTCTTTTCCCATCTTGTACAGACTTTCAAGAATAATTATCTGATCAGGAAGTTCAAAAGTTCAGATATTATTTTAACTGCCTTTCTCGGTTTAAATTCTTACTTCACCTTTGCCATAGTCATGAACGACTCCACCACTTTATTTCCCCCGTGGAGGAAACGATTCCTGAGAAGTGCTACCAATGAAAACCGAAAACCGATGTGAGAAACATTAAGGAGAGTGGAGTGGCTTTGTTCTAGAAGCTCTTGGAAAGCCCACTTTTTAGGGGGTGTGTCACTTCTTTTGTCATAGTCTCCATCTCAAAAGGGCTTTTAACTTGGCTATATTACTGCCTGCTAGAAAGGAATTTTGGCAGGCAATTTTTTTTACATTAGCTTGGAATTTTTTGTTGCCAGATAATAGCTTAAATATCATTTGCTGCTGTTCGGTTAAGAAAAAGAGAGAGAAAGGACTCATTATGGCTTTTTCTCTCTCAAAATGATGAATACATTTAGGACAAGAGCATTTTGCTTCCTTTCAAACTGTTGGGTCATGCTAACTTTCTGTATGCTTATGAGACTAAGGAAGTTCTGCAACAACACTACAGAAGGCACCTTTCTCCATCTTAACACCAGCTAAAAATCACTCTGCTCTAAGGAAAGATTGCAGCAAATGAGAGAGATGATGTATCATTCTCTTCCCCCAAAGCTTCCTGTGTACATCAGACAAACCGAAATGTGTCTTAATGCATTTATTGGGAAGATTTTCTTGGTAATCCATACATGAACCACAATTTGCAAAACTGACTTAAGAAACTTAAAAAACTGACTCAAGAAACTAAGCTTTTATTCCATGAAAATATCTTTTCAGTACAGAATAGAAATTTTGTCTTTATAACTGGAAAAATTATTTTTATTTATTATCAAACCACAGAATCTTTAGTGTTTCACAGAACTCAAAGAAAGATCCCTTCTCCCAATCACAGTTTAAAGAACAATGCCTTGATAGTTAACAATTATATTTCTTTTTTTTTATTTTGGTGAGGAAGATTGTCCCTGAGGTAACATCTGTGCCAATCTTCCTCTATTCTGTATGTGGGATACCTCCACAGCACGGCTTGATGGACGGTGTGTAGGTCTGCACCCGGGATCCGAACTCGGGAACCCTGGGTGGCCGAAGCAGAGCAGGTGAACTTAACTACCGCCACCATGCAGGCCCCAACAATTACATTTCTTAATGAAAGCGTAAGCACGGTTTCTGATTTGGACATAAGCACACCATAGAGAAATTGACTCTATTTGTACTCCTGTCTACATCTTCTAATCTGGTAGGGGGGATGTCAGAGCAGCCTGACCAACGTGGCAGGGGCTGCCTACCACCACCATCGTTAACCTGACACTACGAAGAACGACAATGAAAATGAAATGGCTAAGCTAGCAGGGGTCTATTATTTCCAGGCTCAGGAAATGCCCCATAACTCTGATTCCTGTACGTGATTTTCCCTCCACTCCGAGCTGGGGGAAAACCTCTACTCCTACGTGAGAGAGAAACATGATTTGCTGCCTAACTCTACAGAAAATAGACAAAGCACTTTACCTTTTTTTTTTTTCACTTTTAACAAAGTTTAACAGAGAAAGATTCATAAATAATAAGTGTACAGCTCAAAGAATTTTCACAAAGAGGACACACCCATGTAAACAGCACCCAGATCAAGAACTAGAACATGACCAGCGCCCAGAAGCCCTTCCTCTGCTTACATTCACTGTTCCCTACAAGGATAAACACTAATCTGTCTTCTTACAACACAGACTCATTTAGCCTATTTCTGAACTTCATTTAAACGGAATCATATAGTTTGTATCTTTGTGAATGGCTCTTTTCCTGCAACGTTAGGTTTGCAAGATTCATCCATACTGTGTGCTTTTGTGGTTTATCCATTCTTGCTGCCACATGGTATTCCATTTTGAACATACCACAATTTTTCTGTTCAAATACTGATGGATATTGGGGTTATTAAAAACAGTATTGTTATGAACATTCTTGTACGTGCCTTTTAATGAATGCATTGATGCCTATCATGGCACCCGATAACTGTGAATTCGAATCCCTTCCTTTTCCTCTTCCTGGACGAGACTCAAATACGACCTTCCCTTTGTAAAGACCAGATCTCTTAATGACCCCAAGGACATGTGTAGTAAACTTTTGCTCTTTTTACCATCTGGCATTTATTCATCCTTCTTCCGGGAAAATTACCCTCTGCTTACTTACAACCCATGTATTCAGGTGGGACTCCTGTTTTGTTTTATTTTTATAACAGTTTTATTGAGATATAATTCACATACCAGACAATTCACCAACCTAAAGTGCACAAAATTCAATGGTTTTTAGTGCATTCGGAAATATGTGAAACCATCACCACAGTCAATTTTAGAACATTTTCATCACCTCAAAAAGAAATCCCATGCCCTTTAGCTATCACCCTCCTACCTACCAATCTCTACCCCCTAGCTCTAAGAAATCACTAATCTACTTTCTGTTTCTATGGATTTGCCTGATCTGGACATTTCATGGAAATGGAATTATATAATATGTGGTCTTTTGTGACTAGCTTCTTTAACTTAGCATAATGGTTTCATGGTTCATCCTCACCGTAGCAGGTATCAGTACCTCATTCTTTTTATGGCTGAATAATATTCAATTGTATGGATATGCCACATGTTGTTTATTCATTCAGCAGTTGACAGACGTTTAGGTCATTTCCACCTTTTGGCTGTTATGAATAATACTGCTATAAACATTTGTGTGTGAGTGTTTTTGTAGCTATATATTTTCATTTGTATTGGTATATACCTACGAATGGAATTACTGGGACATATGGGTAACTCTATGTGTAACCATTCGAGGAACTGCTAAACTGTTTTCCAAAATGGTAGCACCATTTTACATTCCTACCAGCAGCGTATGAGAGTTCCAATTTCTTCACATCCTTGCCAACACTTATTATCATCTGCCTTTTTGAATATAGCCATCCTAGGGGTATGAGATACATCCCAGGGTGTATCTCGTGGTTTTGATTTACATTTCTCTGATGACTAATATCAGGAATTTTTTCATGTGCTCACTGTCCATTTGTATATCTTCTTTGGAGA
Organism: Diceros bicornis minor; assembly: GCF_020826845.1. NCBI lineage: Eukaryota > Metazoa > Chordata > Mammalia > Perissodactyla > Rhinocerotidae > Diceros > Diceros bicornis. Next base: position 14,390,267 of record NC_080743.1, on the reverse strand, counting down.
TATGTCTATTCAGATCCTTTGCCTGTTTTAAAATTGGGTTGTCTTTTTATTATTGAGTCATAGGTGTTCTTTATATGTTCTGAATACAAGTCTCTTATCAGATATATGAGTTGCAAATCTTTTCTCCCATTCTGTGGGATATCTTTTCACTTTCCTTATCGTGTCCTTTGAAGCACAGAAAATTTTAATTTTGATGAAGACCAATTTATTTTTTCTTTTGTTGCTTATGCTTTTGGTGTCATACCTAGGAATCTAATGCCAAATTTGGTGTCATGCAGATTTACCGCTAAGCTTTCTTCTAAGAGTTTTATAGATTTACAATTACACAATCTTACATTTAGGTCTTTAATACATTTTGAGTTAATTTTTTAATAGGTGTGAGGTAAGGGTCCAATTTCATTCTTTTACATGCAATTATCCAGTCATGCCAGCATCCTTTGTTGAAAAGATTATTCTTTCCCCATCGAAAGGGCTTGAGTTAAAATCAGTGGACCATAGACACATGAGTTTAATTTTGGACTCTCCCTTCTATTCCATTGATCTATATGGCTATCCCCATGTCAGTAACACACTGGCTTGATTACTCTCACTTTATAGTAAGTTTTGAAATAGGGAAGTTTTGAAATCTGAAAGGCTCCAACTTCATTCTTTTTCAGGACTGTTTTGGCTATTCTGGGTCCCTTGTAACCCCATATTAATTTTAGGATCAGCTAGTCAATTTGTACAAAGAGGCCAGCTGGGATTCCAATATAGATTACATTGAATGTGAAGATCAAGTTGGGGAGTATCGCCAACTTGACAATATTAAGTCATCTGATCCATGAACATGAGATATTTTTCCATTTATTTAGATCTTCTTTAATTTCTTTCAACAATGTTTTGCAGTTTTCAGAGTATACATTTTGCATTTCTTTTGTTAAATTTATTCCTAAATATTTTATTCTTTTTGATGCAATTGTAAATGAAATTATTTCTTTCATTTCACTTTTGGATTGTTTATTGCAATTGTATAGAAATATAATTGATTTTTGTATATTGATCTTGTATCTTGCGATCTTGTTGAACTTGTTTATTAGTTCTAACAGTTTTTAGTTTATTCCTTAGGACTTTATAGATTGTGTGTGTTTTTTTTTTTTTTTTTTAAAGAAACAATCACAATAAAGAGGGAACTAGTTAATCTCAATGTACCATCTTCTAACAATTTTCTGGAGATGGGAAGATAACATCCTCTGACCCTGAGAGATATTATGCAAAAAAAATTCAGAGAAGGGATGCATTCTGCTTTCTCAGTTGACTGTATAATTGGGCTGGGGAAAAAAATCATGTGTAACATTTCGCAATTAGAAATAGGTTATTCCATTTTAAATGGCCACCTAATGAACATAGTGAAGAGAAATTAAAAATCAGCTTTATAATAAAGTGAGAAAGCAAAATTTGAATTGATAAACACACTCTGGAAACTCTCTAAAAGAATAAATAGGACTTTATTTGCTACACTAGGCAAAAGATCAGGAAAATGTTATCTAGTTTATAAGATCAATGCAATGGAGTTTCTCTGCAAGAGGCAAATCCATTCACAGCCAGCACAAAACATTTCTCATTCAATAGGTCTTATATTCCCAAAGTGCCCTGTTCTCTTGTTTCTTGTTATTTCTCAGCAGTTTCTGAATGTACCATAATTTATCATCATGTTTCCCAGATGCAGTGTTTGATGGCTTGTAATAAAAGAACTAAAATGATACTATAGTAGACTAGGAGAACATATATCACCACAGCCTGGCCCAAATTCTTCCACATGAAAACTTAGGTTTTAACCACCCTCACAAGGAAGAACACGGCCCTCCTGTAAAAAGTAAACCCAGCCTTGGCCTGAGGCTATCTCAGTGCTGCCCCCTCGTGGCAGATGCTGAGAGAGGACATAGGTAGGTGTTAGCAGGAGCAACCAGACTCCTTTCCACCCTAATTGGGAAAGGTCCTAGGAGGCTGACCAGAATGCTGTGAAATACAGTAAGATCTTTTATCCTACCAAAAGGACATTGAGGACTAAGGAAGGACGATGATTCACATGAATACACAGTTCTTTGTGTCCTTGAAGTACTCTGTGGCCCTGTCGTTGATGTGTATAAATATATCAATTATTTATTTTCATCAGAAGAGGATGTTGGAATTAATGAACCATGAACACTTATGGCAACGATTCCATTTCCTCAATCTCTATGTTCTAAAGCAAAACGTCTTCTCATTCAAGACTACTGAGGAATTTTATAAAATATTTATTTGAGAACCACACTGACATCTAAAGGTGCTAATGATGTGCTGACTGTAAACATCATGCTATTTCCTAAAACACTGATGTTCTAGGCAAATATTAATCCATAAGTCTGTTCATTATATATTATATATATATATATTAATTATATATTCAGAAAATTCTCAACAAACCAGTGTTATCAAACTATGGAAAATATTCATTAGCCATAAATGTACCTAATTGTGATTTTTTTTTAATCACTGAGGAAATAAGAAACATATATTTAAGAAACATTATTCCTACTTACAAAGCATAAAAATGAAATACGTGAAATGATAATTGTTTTTATCAGTTTGTTCACTTTGGAAATTAGACTGATCCCTTTCTCACTTTCATCTTTTTATCTTTAGCATGTTCCACTGCTCTGACCAGATATCAAGGGAATTTATTAAAATCCTAGAAAAAAAACACAAATAATTGGCTCCTCCTTATGGCAGGTTTGATCAATATTTTCTTTTGCAAAAGTATATTCTAATTCTGGGCTAACACCAAATGTTTCTTTGAGAAATGAATATTTTCACTATGTTGTGACCTACATAATCTTTAATAGTTGTAGTTAGGAATAAATACATGATCTGGGTATTCCTTATGATTGTGGTGGAAAGGCCAAACCATAATCATATAATTTCACATCTCAAACAAATTTCAATATGTATCCCGCTCCAACCCACTTTTATCACACATCTACCACCTGCAAAGTACTTAGTAGCATTTTATTTATTTTTAATATTTTAGATAGATAGATTTAATATTTTAAATATATATCTCAAAAAAATTGAGATATAATTAACATATGACATCGTGTAAGTGTAAGGTGTACAACATGTTGACTTGACACATTTATATATTGCAATATGTTTACCACTGTAATGTCAGCTAACACCTCCATCACATCACATAGTTATCATTTCTTTTTTGTGGTGAGAACATTTAAGATCTAGTCTCTTAGCAACTTTGAATTACATAATACAGCATTGTTGATTATAATCATAATGCTGTGCATTAGATCTCCAGAACTTATTCTTCTTCTAACTGCAAGTTTGTGCCCTTTGACCAACATCTCCCCATTTCCCCCATCCCTCAGCCCCTGGTAACCACCATTCTACTCTCTGTTTCTACGAATTCAGTTTTGTTAGATTCCACATATAAGTGATATCATTTTTCTGTCTGACTTATCTCACTTAGCATAATGCCCTCAAGGTCCATCCATGTTGTTGCAAATGGCAGGATTTCCTTCTTTCTCATGGTTGAATAATATTCCATTGTGTATATATGTCTTGGTTATCATGAATAATGCTGCAATGAACACGGGAGTGCAGATATCTTTTCAATATCCTGTTGTCATTTCCTTTGGTTATATATTCTGAAGTGAGATTGCTGGATCATATGGTACTTCTATTTTTAAATTCATGAGGAATCTCCATACTGTTTACCATAGTGGCTGAACCAATTTACATTCCCACCAACAGTGCATAAGGATTCCCTTTTCTCCACATCCTCACCAACACTTGTTATTTCTTGTGATTTTTTTTTTTTTTTTTTTTTGGATAATAGCTATCCTAACAGATGTAAAGTGATATCTCATTGTGTTTGATTCAGATTTCCCTGATGAGTAGTGATGTTGAGCATCTTTTCATGTACCTGTTGGCCATCTTGCTGTCTTCCTTGGAAAAATGTCTCTTCAGTTCCTCTGCTCATTTTTAAATTGGATTGTTTGCTTTTTTGTTATTGAGTTGTATGAGTTCTTTATATATTTTGGATATTAACCCTTTATCAGATATATGGTTTGAAAATATTTTCCTCCATTCCATACGTTGCCTTCTCATTTTGTTGATTTTCTTTTGTTGTGCCGAAGCTTTTAGTTGGATGTAGTTCTACTTGTTGACTTTTGCTTTTGTTGCTTGTGTTTTTGGTGTCATATCCAAAAATTCATTGCCAAGACCAATGTCAAGGAGCTTTTCTCCTATGTTTTCTTCTAGGAGTTTTATAGTTTCAGGTCTTATGTTTAAGTCTTTAATCCATGTTGAGTTAATTTTCATGAGTGGTGTAAGACAGGGGTCCAATTTCATTTTCTGCATGTGGTTATTCAGTTTTCTCAACACTGTTTATTTAAGAAACTATCCTTTCCCTATTGAGTATTCTTGGCCCCTTGTCAAATATTAGTTGACCATATATGTGCAGGTTTATTTCTATGCTCTCAATTCTGTTCCATTGGTCTACGTGTCTATTTTAATGCTAGTACCATACTGTTTTGATTACTATAGCTTTGTAATATAGTTTGAAATCAGGAAGTGTGATGCCTCCAGTTTTGTTCTTCTCTCTCAGGATCGCTTTGGCTATTCTGGGTCTTGTATTTCCACACAAATTCTAGGATTTTTCTATTTTTGTGAAAAACAGCATTGTAATTTTGATAGAGATTGCATTGAATCTATACATGGCTTTGGGTAATATGGACATTTTAACAATATTAATTCTTCTGATCCATGAACACAGGATATCTTTCCACTTGTTTGTGACTTCTTCAATTTCTTTCATCAAAGTTTTGTGTTTTCATTCACCTCCTTGGTTAAATTTATTCCTAAGTATTTTATTGTATTTGATGCTATTGTAAATGGCACTGTTTCTTTCTTTCTCTTTTTTTCCAGATATTTCATTGTTAGTGTATGGAAACACAACTGATTTCTGTGTATTGATTTTATATCCTGCAACTTTACTGAATTCTTTGATTAGTTCTAATATTTTTAAGAGTTTGGATTAACTATTGGAACATCATCATCTTCACTCATGAAGTCACACTGCTGAGAGATAATATTGTGAAAGGTAAGGGTTTTTTCCTTTTGAGTGTGGCCTCAATCACCAATGACAAGTCACAATGGGGTGCCTATAAAGTCCATAGGGAAGGCCCATTGGGCACGGTTGGATACAAAGTTTCTTTGCCTGAAACTCCCCCCTGCCTCTTATGTGCTCCAAACTCCCACGTCACCTGATATCATTAGCTACACTTGGCTGATTTTTGTCATAACTCTGCACAGGAGACTCCCTAGGATCCCGAACACTGCTGCTCCAGGGGCGGCGGCCAGGCGTGGGGCATATGCTCTGTGCCCTAGAATGGGCCCATTCAGGTTGACAGAAGGTCAGTTACCAAGAGACCTCATTCGTGCGGCTCCAAAGTAGATTCAAAGCAAACCTCAAAAAGTTGTATGATGATTCAGTTTTTGTTTCAGCTTCCAGGAAGGTCAAGGGGGAAACTTTGGGGATTTCACAGATTTAGAAACGCAGATCGTACGAGAAATGATAGTTTCTTATACAGAGGCTTTCCATGACAGCCTTGTCTTGAACCTATCTCAAAGGTAAGGAAAAAAATCTAAAAGCCTACTCACCCATGACTGATTTAAAGATGTTTACAGCTGTGCGCCATGGCCACATCTCAGGGTGAAAGAAAACCTGAATGTTACTAGCATCTTCTATTAATGGCTGATATTTATTTCCTGAGTGCTGGGTATCGTACTAAAGGAGTAACATTTATTATCTTATTATTATCTTATTAAATCCTCCCAATAATCCATTGAGGTAGATACTGTTCCTCCTTACATATTATAGAGAGAGCTGAGGTTTGAAAATAATTAATTGCCCCAAATCACAGTCAGTGAATGGCAGATCTATAATTGAAATCTCGTCTGTGTCTCCAAAGACAGCGCCCTTAAGCATTTTGCTATAATTGTCCTTTTCTGGTGCCTCTGCCTTCCTTTAGCTCACCTTTTCTCACCTTTTATACCACTTTATGTCTCAATGTGGTATCACGTGATTTCATCTTTCTTGTACGAGGGATGGAATCCAAGTCCATCCGTCTGTCTGTCCATCCTTCTCTCCCTCCCTTCCTTCTCTATTAACAAACTTTTACTAAACACTCTGCCAAGCTATTTTCCTAGTTCTGGGTCTCTAAAGCTCACACAATCCTTAAGGGCAGAGTCTATATTTTTTCACTGTGATATTCCTTATGCTTGCCAAGACTACAGGTGTAAATTAAAGAGTGAATACATGAATGATATTCAGAATAAAATCCTGCTCTCTAGGAACCTCGCATGCTTGGGGCGAAAGCAATGAATCTGGACATTCTAGCAAATGATACTTGCTGGTGAGAATAAACAAGTTATGGTGGACAATGGACATGTGTTGATGCATTTTGAGGAACAGCCTATGAAGCAGCTAGAGGCACCCACTGCTCTGTTGCATATTTAATTCTCCTCCCTTTCTTTGCACAACTGAACAGATTGAGGTGCAAAAACTTAAAATGAGAGGTTTAATTATGTATGCTGGGGTTACCATGTGTACTTCATGTTGGTTCATTTGTTTGTTGCTTAAAGGATTCCAGATACAGGAAAGTTGAATTTTTTTCTTCTTTCCAAAATTTCCTCTATATCAGCTACAAGTGACCCTCCTACTTTAAAAAATATGGAATTGCGTGGTGTTGCTTAAGGGTCTTCTGTTTTCCCACCTCAGACATTCAATGTTTTATTTAGGAGTGAGATTAATTTGGGGGGAATATTTAAAATACATTCAGATGTTTCTTGAATTGAAGGGAGAGTTTGAGAGACTGCTTTTGCTCTATTCATAAAGATGAGTATCAGAAGCCACATTTATCTCCACTGCTTACAAGTGAGGGTGACTGCCTTCTAGGGCAAATGGAAAAATCACTGTGGCTGAAGAAAACAAACATGGCTCTCTGTAGTTAAGATCTATCTTACGGTTTTGCTGCTTATTGCAAAATGCAATCTTTGGAAACAACAGCAAGAAACAAAGAAGCCCTAAATAGCAATAGCAGCCATAAAAGAAGCACAGACTTTTTCCCTGTCCCTAGTAACACCCTCACGGGAGTACTTTTACTTGAGACTATCACGTACGAGTTGTGAAATCAAGCTTCCTGCAAGTGTGAGCTCTGAGAGACCTGAGAAATTTTACAACCTTTTAACTACTTACTCAATAGTGTACAAAGCAGACCTATTCTTAGTTCATATAAACCCAACAAATTCTCAGCTGCATAGGCATCTTCACAGGACCTTTGGAAATAATAGACCATGACTCTTTTCCATGACCATCGATACTCATTGTCCATGCTAGTCTTAAGCATGTAAGAACATGGGGTTCTTGATGCCTGGTATGGCTATATACATAAAATAATTGGCAAAGAATTGAGAGTCCACAAATAAACTCTTATTTTATGGTCAGTTTATTTTTGACAAGGGTGTCAAGGCAACTGAACGGGGTTAACAATAATCTTTTCAACAAACAGTGCTGGGACAACTGGCTATCCACATGCAGGAGATGAAGTTGGACCCCTATGTCACATCAAACACACAATTAATTCAAACTGGATCTCAAACCTAAATGTAAGAGCTAAAACTGTAAAACTCTTAGGAAAAAACATAGGAGCAAATCTTCATGATGTTGAATTAGGTGATGGTTTCTTAAATATGACGTCAAAAACACAAATGATGAAAGAAAACAATCTATAAGTTAGCATCATAAAAAATAAAAACTATATCTCATTTGGTTAATGCAAATAAAAACCACCAGGAGATACTACTTTGCATCCACTAGGATGGCTAGAATAAAAAAAGACAGATGATAACAAGTGTTGACAAGGACATGGATAAATTTGAACCCTCATACATTGCTGGTGGGATTGCAAAATGGTGCAGCCTCTTTGGAAAACTGTTCGGCAGTTCCTCAAGAGGTTAAATCCCAGATTACCATATGATCCAGCAATTCCAGCCCTGGGTTATACCTAGGAAAAATGAAAACATGTGTGCACACAAAAATTTGTAATCTAATGTTTATTATTCATTATTTTTAATAGCCAAAAAAAGGAAAGACCCAAATGTCAATCAACTGATGAATGGATAAAAAAAAAATGTGGTATATCCATACAAAGGAATATTATTTGACAACAAAGAGGAAAGAAGTTCTGATAGTGAAAGAAGTGAAAGAAGCCAGTCACAAAGGGCCAAATACTAAATAATTTCATTTATATGAAATGTCCAGAATAAGTAATCCACAGAGATAGAAAGTAGGTTAGTGGTTTCCAGGGACTGGGGGGAGAGGAGATGGAGGAGTATTGAGTATGAGGTTTCTTTCAGGAGTGATGAAAATATTCTAAAATTAGATTGTGGTGATGATTGCACAGTTCTGTGAATATGCTAAAAACCAATGAACTGTATACTTTAAAAGGGTGAATTATATATGAATAAAACTGTTATTAAAAATCTAATCAGATCAAGAAACATTTATTGAACATTCACTTTATTGTCTGTTTTTTCCAAGTATATTGGGAGCTCCAAGTTAGAGTTCTACTGCATCCAAGGCACCTAGCTGAGAGCTCAGAAATAAAAATTTTGTCACCCAAGAATTTTTTGACAGCCAAAATGAAAGCTTCTAAGAATGTCAGCTAGGCAAGGAATCAGAAAGTCCATCCACCTATCTATTCCTACTGAAAAAGTGATTTATATATATATTCCAGTCAAACGAGATAAAGAAAATTTAACACAAGAAGAAGAAAGTTGGGGCAAAAAACGACAGAGGCGTCTTTCCTTATCTGATTTAAATCCAAAGTTAGAAATCCAATTGTGGATTACATTTTCCTGTGGGTTCTTTGGTTTAGGGGTAGGTTGCCCTTAAATTCTTCCTCAGTTTTTCCACTTAAGATTTTTATTCCATTCACAGGACTAGATCTTTTATTTATTTTTTTAAATGTATGTTTTAGAGGAAATCTCTTGCCATGTTTGATGACCATTTAAATCAATTACTGACGCTGTTCTGTTCCAACATTACTAAAAATGACTAATTTTTTTTATATGGTTGGGACACTGTGCTAAAAGAACTGCTAAACAAAAATATTTTCACTTTCCACAAAGAGAAGTCTGCATAATAGAGAGTCTTATTGTTAAAAATATGCATGATAAATTATTGTATTTTTAAAACTTATATTGGATGACATGAGAATTGAGATTTTTATTTGGAAAGACTTGTTTTATTTGCTGCCAACCTCTCTATATAATCCTCCACTTTCCTACTTGTGAGTATCTTTTAATTATGCTTAAATTGATACATATGGCGTGATCTCATCTGTGTAAAAATAATGTACATAGAAAAAAGACCTTAAGAAAGCATTCCAAAATTGTTACAATGCTTACGCTATCTCAAGCTTATAAAATTCCTGGAGATTTTTATTTTATTCTTCTACTTTTCTATATTTCTAAATTAACCATAATAACCATATATTAATTTTAAATTATAATATTTTAAAATTTGCCACTGATACAAGCACTTAGATAACAAAACTCCTTAAAAAGTTTCTAAATGTTTTTTAGTAAGTGAGTTAACAATAAAGTAAGGGAAATACACAGAGGTTGAAAATGAAGCCAGAGTACAAATCTAGCGTGGTGAGTGGGCACTGAGACGGCTGCTGCCCTAAGGGTAACTGCTGATCCTTTCAGCTAGAGCCTTGGATTTCAACAGCCATGTGGAGGGACAGGAGGCACAGCCTTGAGCCTGAGCAAGGAAGGGAGACCCTGGAAGGCTAACTCTCAAGGAAAGAGTGAACTAGAAAAAGAAAATCTACCCAGCACAGGGAAAGTACAAGAAAACGTGTCCATTCTGTCCTTGGCTCTAGGTGAAGGGGGTAAAAAAAATCTTCCTTGAGAATTCATAAAAATCATGTAGATTTGTGGTTTACAGTCACACTATTGGCATGTATGCAGAATGTCAGGCTTATTTCAGAGCACTAATTCTTAGTTGGTACGGCCCTCAGGAGCTTGGCAGAAGCAAATGCAAGCTTTCTTTGGAGGAATGCATTTTCAACATAGGTCACTAAGGATTTCCACAGACATAATCCAGACGAACATGAAGTCATGATAAACATACACATCCACACAAACAAAACACATAAATAAATAAGCTCCCTCGAATAAAATCAGCAGAAAAACAAAAACATACTTAGATCTCCAAGATTCAAGATATTGAAGTTATCAGATACAGAAATAAAAAGTATGTAATAAAGAAGACACTATGAAAAAAGACCAGGACAATTTGGGGAAAAAAAAAAATCTAGAAATAACTTGGGAAAAAAATACTTGGTGGATAAGTTAAATAACAGATGAGACACAGCTGAATAGAGAATTGACAAACTGAAATATCAGAAGAAATTACCCAGAATGCACCATAGTGAGGCAAATAATTAAAACATTATGAAGAGATAGAATAAAGAAACAATACACAGTCATGCACCACATAATGACACTGCAGTTGTTGGACTGCATATATGACATTGGTCTCATAAGATTAGTACCATATAGCTTAGGTGTGTAGTAGGCTATACCATCTAGGTTTGTGTAAGTACACGCTATGATGTTCATACAATGACAAAATTGCCTAGTGATGCATTTCTCAGAATGTATCCCCATTGTCAAGCAACGCATAGAGAGATAACGGTTTAGATTACCTAAAGTGCAATGACAATTAGCCTGATGGCAGACAGCTCAATATCAACAACGATAGGGAAAAAACACAGGAATTAGGTCTTCAAAATATTGAGAGAAAAAATAATTGATGATCTGGAATTGTATTCTCTTTCAAGAATGTGGAGAAAATAAAGATATCAACAGAACTTCATCAGCAGAACTTTTAAAAAGTTTATCTCAGGAAGAAGGATAATGGAAAACTATTTTGCAAGGAGGAATGATGAGCAAAGAAATTGGCACTATGCTGTGAAATCTATATAAACATTGACTATACGAAACAACAAAAATAACAAAGCTAATATCTTAATTTTTTAGTCTTAAAAAAAGAGAACTAAAAAACTTCAATACAGGCATACCTCATTTTGTTGCATTTTTCTTTATTGTGCTTTGCAGATATTGCGCAGAGGGCAAGACCCTCCACCAGCAAAAAGATTACGATTTGCTGAAGGCTTGGATGATGGTTAGCATTTTAGCAATAAAATATTTTTTAATTAAGGCATGCACATTGTTTTTTAGACATAATGCTCTAGCACACATAATAGACTATGGTATAGTGTAAACATAACTTTTATATGCACTGGGAAACCAAACAATTCATATGACTTGCTTTATTGCATTATTCACTTTATTGTGGTGGTCTGGAACCAAACTTGCAAAGTCTCTAAGGTATGTCTGTACAACAGCATGTAAGATTAGTGTTTGGGTTGACCAGAGTTAGTGTTCTAAGGTCCTTGAATTATCTGGAAGTCGGATAAAGAAACTGATTAATTTAAGACTATGGTAAATATGTATGTTAAAATTTCAAGAATGATATTAAAAGAATAGAAATCAAGAGTTTAATTTCCGAACTCACACAGGTTAAAAAATGAAATAAGGGGGACAAAAAACACCCCCCATATTCCATCAATCCAGAGGAAGGGGGAAAAGGACAGGGGGAAAAAAACATAAAAAGGAGACAAATGCAAAGCCCAGGTTTAAATGAGATTAAAAAAAAAGAAAAGCAACCCTCTAACATATTGGTAATATATAGCAAAAATCACAATAAATGTAAACCAACTAGACTTAACTCTTAAAAGACAATGATTGTAGTTTAGACTAAAAATAAAGTCCAAATATGCTATTCATATAGGACATTCACAATGTTACTCAATATCAGAAGAATGAGGCCTTGGTCTGGGCCCTATACTGCAGAGTCTTGCTACTCAAAATGTGGAACGTGGACCAATAGCAGTGGCATCATGGGATGCCTGTTAGAAAGGCAGCTTCTCAGACCCCAACTCAGACCCTAAGATTCAGAATTTGCATTTTCATAAGATCTTTAGGTTATTCATATGCACATTAATGTTTGAGAAGCACTGCTTAAAGGGTACAGCATATCACAAACTAACACACAAATTATATTAAAGACCATATTGGCACCTCTGCCATTCTGTCCCAGCATTATCCATAACCGTAAACATTCACTCTCGACTAACACCATTTGAGCCCCAGAAAAAGTGCTTCTCCACATTTCTTGCCCCCAATCCTTGAAACAAAAGGCCACCGTGTTCAAATGTCATAAAGATTTGTGAATTGTACTGTTGCTAAGACGCAGCTGGGCACTGCTTCAGAGTGTGCATGGGGGGAGGAGAGTAGAATAAGAATTTGAGATTGTGATAAAATAGAACATATGAAAAGGAATCTCAGGGTGGGGGGAATCTGAAAAAATAAGTAGAAAATCTTCAAAGAAGTAGTCTGCTTACATTTCAAAAAACTGGAAATAATGCAAGTGGGCATACTTCTGTTAAGCATTACCCACATAAAACTCTCAAGCATGATAGTCAACATTTTTATTGAATGACTATTTAATTATTGAGCAAACAATAAAATGACCAAGAGAATTATTCTGATCAAATCCGTAATTGCAATAGGTCAGATGAAACCTTTAAAACCTGAAAATCACTTCTAAATGAAGACATAATTACTGATTAAAGCAATTAGGATGTATGTGGGCCTCCATTTGTACTCTTGCCTCAGGCTCTGCAAATATTAGGGGCAGGTCTGGACATACATAAAATGTGTACACAGCAAGACTGAAAATTACAGGATGGAAAAAGATACAAAAGGCAAATGCTAACCAAAGGCAATCTTAATGCCTATTTTAATAGGAGAAAAATGAAAACAAAACAGACTTAAAATCACATGTACTTTTTAAAAAACACATAACATGCTCACATTTAGGTTTAAAAAAATAAAGAATGCAATGCAAAAAATTGGCAGAAATAAACCAAAATTGTATCTTACCTACACCAAAGTGGTAGGTTTTACAAACATTTCCCCTCTCCTGTTTTTCAAAATGATTACGTTATTTTTAGACAAAGAAATATAATTAGTGCAATTAATGGCTTCTCTTCTCCTCTTTATTTTTTTTACTTTTATTTATATTTTTTTGCATGGAGGTGGGAACAGTTACTGGTAGGGTGGCCTGCACAGGTGTGAGGCCATGGGAGCTGGAGACTCAGGTGCTATTATGTGAATGGAAAAGGAGGGGAAAAGGAGGGAGGTATTTCGAAAAATGAACGAGACTGCCAGTGTTCATTGCACCATTATTCCCAAAGGCCAAAAGGTGAAAACAACCCAAGTGCCCATCAAAAGATAAGTGGATAAACAAAACGTGGTGTGTCTATACAGTGAAATATTATTCAGCCATAAAAAGGAACAAAGTTCTGATACATGCTACAACACAGGTAAGCCTTGAAAACATTATGCTAAATGAAATGTCAGACACAAAAACAAATATTGAATAACTCCACTTTATGAAATATCTAGAATAGGCAAATTCATTGAAACATTTTGGAAATAGTGATGATGGTTGACATCACTGTGAATGTAGTTAATGCCACTGAATTGTACACTTAAGAATGTTTAAAATGTCCAATTTTATGCTATATATGTGTCATCATAATAAAAACATTTAAAAAAGTGGATGGGAAGAATTCAGTGTTGCTTCAATCTAGGGGATAAGAGAGAAGCTCAGGCAACAAAACAAAGAACTGATAGAGAGCTTGCTGGCAAAGTTCTCATGTTCCCTTTACTTGGAAGCCACCAACCAAGATGTATAAAATGTATCTCCTGCCAGTTGGCCGTCAAGGGAGAAGCAGGCCCCGATGTCTCTAATGACTGAATTATTCTACCCGTGGACTGGAAGAATAACAGGGAGTTCTGAGATTGTGCCCAAGTCAAGAAATAACATTTAGCACATATTTGAAAAATGTAAAAAATAAAGAGTAGCTCAGAGATATCATCGAGTACAAAAAAAAAGGCAAGAAGAACAGTCACAGAATGCAATAAGTTGGGTTAGAATAAGATAAAGGAATTAAAATGTTTTATGAAACCAGAAGATGAAAATGAAATACAGAAAAGGTTGTTAATTAAGAAGAAGGTGATAATTATAATTGTTTGTGCTGTAAAATTTCTTTTTAGGAGAGACACTTATGTCAAAGTAAACCTATATTAGATATGCACAGGGAAGTAAATCACAGAGTGGAAGCCTAGAAAATAAAAGCAAACGTGAAGCATGTGTCTGGAAAGGGACCTGAAAGGTAGGGATGGGAGCATCACCACTATTGAAAAGTGCTGGGGGTGGGGGGAGCTGTAAGCAACAGAGAGAGAAAGGTGTTTTTAAGTTAGTAGAAGATGTATGCATTAGTAAGTGAATTTAACATAAATATCAAGACTTACTTCCTATTCCAACTATTTCAAATCTAATTGGAATGTATTTTGCTATTTTGAATATTTAAGCTATTAAACAAGATAAACATTTAGAACTAGGATCTAACGGTATAGCTCATGTACCCCTTTATACCACTGATCACATCATATTGATCAAACAATATACACACAGACCCCACATACTCAACATATATGAATAAAAAATGGGAAGGAAGTACATTAAAATGTCACATATATACACATCTGATATGTACGAAAAAATCTGTAAGGAAATACATTAAATTATTAACAATAATTATTTCTTGGCAGTAGATTTATGAATAACTGTTATTTTCTTCTTTTTACCTTTTGCCATTTTGAGAAGACCATGAGTATACAGTCACGCGTCACTTAAAAGATGGGGGTACATTCTGAGAAACATGTCATTAGGCGATTTCATCATTGTGTGAACATCATAGAGTGTACTTACACAAACCTAGATGGTACAGCCTACTACACACCTAGGCTATATGGTACTAATCTTATGGGACCACCATCGTATATGTGGTCTGTCCTTGACGGAAATGTTGTCATGTGGCACATGACTGTATATGCATTTACAACTGGGTAGGGGGTTAAGTTTGTTTTTCAGAGCTAGCACTCTGGCTCTCTTATCTCTTTTTTCTTTTTTAACATGCTATAGTGGGAATGATGCCGAGGAAGCTTTTCCCAGATAGAAGGCATTCTATGCTGTCATATATGATCTATGGGCACAGATTGCATGAAATACTACTGAGTTTTGGTGTTCACAGGTTGGCAGAATACCCTGGAAGATACATAAAGTAAGGTCTGGCCCCTTTCCATCCTTCAAACCTTCTAAAGGCTGAGACACCACCAGCATGCTCTGTGGGCCCATTAAGAATGGCCCTTTACTTGGCAGACCAGTCAATACTGCGATTCACAACTCCCTCGAGGACCTGAGCCTGCTCATCTTAGAGGGGTGCTATGGGGCTCATTCCAGAAAAAACCCTAGTTGCTACTCTTCCCCAACTCTTGTGAGTCCTAGTCAGAGGAACTTATTTTTGATTGATTCCTTTGTCCATTGATGTTCTGTTCTGTTATGAAACAGAACATCAAATCACATTCAAATGTAATAAGGTCAAAAAACTGTGACCCCTTCATAGACACTGCAGAGCCCATGAAAAGCTACCCTTACTTGCCTTTCTAGAACCCAGTCAGCATTTCATGTCTGAATGGCCAGAAAGAGAGCACCTCTGATAACAGGGAAGAAACAACTAGTGTTATTTCTCACTCTGGTCCTTATTCTTGGTCCTGGGTCCAATTAATTCATCTTTACACTTCACTACTGCAGGCTCATTCAGTCGGAATGCCCTGTTCTCTATGACAGCTTTCTCTGACTTTTATCTGAACCTTGGATTAAAAACCTATAACATTTCAAACTGAGCCAAAAAACCACAGAGTTGTTAATAAGAGTAACAGGCATAATTCTTCAGGGGATTAGTGCTGGCTAGAGCATCAAGGCAAAGCTGTATTCAGGCACTGGTAGTGGGGAACACACAAATTCCTACAATCCCCCTTCCCTTTTCCATGTTCTGGAATACAAGCAGAATGACATCACTTCCTGCACTTTGATTGAAAAACTTGAAACAAGTGGAATAAAAATGAAACGAACTAGCTTTGTGATTTGCAGTACAGAGTGGACGCAGACACCACTTCAGGTAACGCCAGGCAACTTGGAAATACCCGACAGCAGCCTGGCAGGTGCGACATTGCCAAGTAACTCCGAATCTGGGCCCTGTAAAACCAGAGTTCATTCAGATATATAATTTTTTGCTCCCAAGCAAATGCTTTTGAATGAATTAGGAATCAGACTCCTTCTTGACAAATTTTACATTACTTTAATGGCCAATTTCCTTCTGATGCAAGGAAAATAGAAACTTGACTTTTCTTAGAAGTTCGTAACAAACTTAAGTGATTTAAAAGAACGATAACTGCTCTCTCTTTAACTCTGTGGGAAATGAAAGGAAAGGAAACCACTCTCCACCCCATACTTCCGACAAATCTGTACCTGGTAAGATTTATTATGCAACAAAGTCTCCCTTGACAAGGTTATTCTAGAATAAAGTCTCCCCCAGTAGAAGTGTTACATAATAAAGTCTCTTTGAGCACATTTATTCCACACCCCACTGGCGCTGCTGCAGGTGGAGGGTTTAATTCCTGTCATTGCCAGTATGCACTATGGAGCCTCCACAAAGAGCCTGCTTCAGCCTTAACCATAACGCCATTGATTGGCTCGAGTCACTATGTGGTATTAAGATGCACAGCAAGGTTCAAAATTAGACAAAGTTGGAGCGCCATCTGGGATCATCCTCAAACTCTCTTCACTAACTATTGAGAGGCAATCTTGAACCACAAACCTTCTGCTGTTGGAGAGGCTGCATTCAGACTATCTGCACTAATGCAGTGGGGTGGGCGATTGCAGAAATTTAGGGCAGGCAGAAACCTTAGGTCTCTTCATCCTCTGGCCACCAGTGTCACGCAGCCAGATCACATCAACAGTCTGCTAACTGGTCCCTCTTCCTATAACCTAGGACTGCTCTAACTTTGCCACATCGAAGCCATGGTGATCCACGGAAATATACGTTTGATGGAGTTACTCCTCTAATTTACTCTTTAAAGACTTCCTCAAAATTTTTAGGATAAAATTGAATCTCTGTAGCTTGTAAATATTTTTACCCAAATCTGCACTGTCATTTCATGTCTGTTTATCTGCCTCTCTCAGTAGACGTAAGTCATGGAGTCAGGGATCACAGCTTATTCACTGTTGCCTCCTGGGTCCTGAGCCCAATGCCAAGTAAATGGTGTGTACACAATATCTATGTAACATACACGCTAACAATATTAGTTGATAAATGAGGGAATGAATGAATTTAGTTGGACATACTCTTCTACAGACTAGCTCAGGCCTAGAAATCGATTTGCCAAAGAGCTCACAACAAGGACAAAGCTTGGGCGTGTCCCCCTGCCTCCATGATACCATACTGTCCTCAAATATGGGCATGCCTGTGTCTCAACATCTGGTCTACTACTCTGGAAAGGTGAGCAAATGCCACTCTATATTTAAAGGGGAACCAGATTAAAGATGTGAATGCCATTTATGTATAGTCCTTCTTATCATTTCTGTCCCTTACTTATCATTTCTGTCACTCCTATGATTAGTAAGCTATTAGCCAGACTTGTTCCAATCTCTTCCCATTACATCTAATTACAACAGGACTCTGTTCATCCAACATTCAACAAAGATTTATTGAATTTCAACATGCATGAGTTGTAGGTTCTGAAGATACCAGAATGGATAAGTTATGTTCCTGGCCTCAAGAAGGTACAGTCTAGTCAGGGAGACAAACATGCAGACGAATAATCGCAATATTGTGTGATTAGAGGCATGTAGAAAATGCAGAGAATATTTCATCACTTTCCAAGGTATAGTAATTATAATATATATTTCCTCCACTGTGATTTTCCTGTGGGGAGGGACTAGGTCCTTCTCTCATTTCCTCCCCTGTGTCTAACACAGCGTAGGTACTCAGCCAGTATGTGACTGATTGATGATACACGGCTGGCCTAAGAGCATGTGAGATCTACTCTGCACAGAGGTTGTATCTGGGAAACCTTTAGAAAGGAAATGCTCGAGCTGGATCTTAATGAATGATTAGTTCTCTACCTGGTAGATAAAAGGAGAAAGGGTATTACTCGATGGAGGAAAAGCAGGTAAGTGTGACAGAACAAGCTGTGTTCCCAGGGTGTGTGGAGCCTGGGCTGATGGGAGCTGTGGGAGGTGAGCTTGGAGAAGTAGGCCAGACAGACCCTGTTGGGTCTTGCAAGCCTTCCTAAGGAGTCTGAACTTGATCCTCCAGGCATTGGGAAGCCATTGGAGGCATGCAAGGATCATGAGCAGATCTGTAAATTAGAAATGCAATAATGCAGTTCAGTCAGTGGAGAGGTCCCTTATGTGCAATTAATTTCCAGAATACGCTTTCTTATAAAAAATGGCTTAACAATGCATTTCAGTCTGCCAGAGTATCCTTAGTCTCTGTGAGGTTCCCAGGAACACTACGGACACCTCCTTAGCCATTAAAAGAGAATTTAATAGCGAAGTTTCCCTTTCATACTGAGCTACAACAACTGTCAAGGTTAATTTTCCCTGCCATAGGTAAAATGTTGTTTTTTGCCTAAAGTAATTCTATCCTAGGGTAAGTATTACACCTCAGAATTTAGGAAGAGTCAATGGTTACTTGCAGAATGGCAGTTCTTCAAACACTTGCTTAACTGAGTCTGCCAATGATGTTTTCTTCCCCACTGTGGAGAAGGTAATTCAGCTAAATGAGTAGTGTGGTCATGACATTTTCTGCAAATAATTAAACACGACACTCCTTTTGGCTTGGTTTACTTTTTAAAGGCAAAATCCACTCTGATTTGCAAATTGTTCCAATTACATCGGTACCATGCATTTTATGTAGCCCTGAGAGTACCTATTGCTAAGTCAACGGTTGGTGGAAGCTCTCTGTAACTATCCAGAGGCATATTCTCATATTCATCTCAGAATAATAAGATGTTTAAATATTTATTTCTTTCCAATAACTGGGTAGGCCTAGGCTCTTCATTTTAATAAATTCTGTTCAAATAACGTTGAATCACTGCTTAGAATATATTGGCACTGAACTCCCTTATGGTAATGATATTCACATCAGAGATCCACATTTTAGCCCCAGCTCTGCCACTAACCTGTGACTTCGGGCAAATCACATGACCACTCGTGAATTCCTTTTGATAATTTTTAAGTTTTGCTTCTAGCTCTAAAATTCTGAGTATGTTTTAAGAGATCCGATTAGTACAAGAACATAGAAATGAAATAGTTACAGACCTGCAAATTGAGGCAGGAGAAATTGATATGTATGACGCGTAGCTTTTCCTTGTCAGTGACTCCAAATGATCAGAAACTCTTGAGGCAGGCTTATTTTAGAAAAAATTTAAAATCTTTATATAGATATACTCATTTATTCAACAAATATTTATTGAATACCCATTATATACCATACATTATGTCAAAGGTTGAGAATACAATGACAAAAAAGAGAAAAAAAATCCCCAGTCTCCAGGAGCTAATTGTCAAGCAGGAAAGGCAGACAATTTTAGACAAGAAATAACAATAAACCAGAATAAGTATGATCATGGGATCCTGACTATGAAGACAACACATAGAGCTCAGATCTCACCTGGGCTACAAGTTAAGGAAGGCTTCCCTGTGGATATGCTGCCTAAACTGAGAATAGGCACGCCCATGACTTTCATTTGGGAAACCATATTGAATAAAGCATGCAATAAAAATATTTATATGGCTCAGGCCCAGACTAAGAGTTTACGACTAAAAAAGCTTGTAAAGAAGAATCTGAGGACATCTCATAAATGCCCTCACCCCCAAGTTTTTATCAACCATTTGATCATAAATTTACTGACACCCAAAGGAATTCTCTTGAATCAGGTTCACAGGGTATAGGTAATAATACTATTATTTAAGAAAAAATCGTTCTTTGTCTTTCTATACTTAAGATCCTTCATAGCTGCTCAGAGTATATAATAGGTGTATAGAAGGTTTCAGAATGATTTGTTGATTAATGGTGGGTTTTAAGTTTTCAAAGTCTTTCCTCACCTTTAATCTCCCTATATCCCAGCATTCACAGGACAGGAATTGTATTGCGCTGCCACTTGACCCTGGAGATTATGGAAAGTCTGCTCTATAACAGATGTCATGTTTCCAGGACAGATCTGATTGCAAATATTCTGTCTTATGGCCAACACAATTATATTCAAATTCATCATACCACAAGTTATGAGATTTGGTTTGGAAAATATGGTCACTGTATGTTACGGAGACAGCTGGACAGGGTAACAGGATTAGCGCCTTTCAAGAGTCCAGGAGACCCTATGCCGTGTCAAAGGAAAGTCATACAGAGGTCAAATATTTTGAATTTAAAATCAATCCACTTTGAAGTTGCTTTGATATCCAACTTGTTCACTAATTATTCATTGGATGTCATATATATAATATACATACAAACACACACATATATATTAAAAAGAGCTGATAAGTAACGGAATTTTAGTTTGAAAATTTTGTGACTTCTAAGGTAAAAATAGTATTTAACTTATTTTATAGATGGGAAAGGTCACAGAAATTGCCTCCTTTTTAGCGTCAGTGCCTTGATTTATTGTTTCCTAGTTTCATATTATTATTCAGCACTTGCTTTATTGCTTAACGTTTCCTGCTTCTTGTCTTTTCTCTCCAATTAGACCAAACGTTCTTTGAGAGTAGCAACTCTGTTCTTCCTTCAGAATACCCAATTTTGCAACTATTAGGCCTTCAATGAATATTTACTCAGGGCTACAAATAGCTCAAAAACCCAGAAACCAACTAGCTATAGAACTACACCTTGGTGATGATTAAAAATGTTTCAAATGGTGATTCTCAAACATTAATATGCCCAAGAATCATAAGGGAAGCCTGTTAAAATGTGGATTCCTAAATGTCATTCCCAAGAGTCTTATGTTTTCAATCATTTCTTCCTCTTCCCTCCCATGATTATTATTAGGAGTAGTAGGAAACCACATGTAGGAAAGATGATACACAGCAGGGCCCTGTGACTGTACTGATGTTTCTTGTAGAGACAGGACTTGACATAAGGAGAGGCTCTGTGTCCCCCCACCCCCCGCCATCGCCATATACATCTTGCTTTCTTCTTTCCTTCAATAAACACTTACCGTGTGTCCACTAAGTGTCAAGTTCTGTTCTAGGGCCTGGAGTTAAACTGGTCAACAAGATGTACAAATACTTCATTATCACAGTGCTTAGATTCTACCTGAGAGGAGGGCAGACAATAGACAAGTAACCTTTAAGATTATTTCAGATATTGTTAAATATTATAAGGAAAATAAAACAGGCTGATATGACAGAGAATGACTGTTGAGGAGAGGGCTCTTTAAAGAGTGTGGTCCACAAGAAGATGACGTGTGATCTGAGGACTGAATGACCAGAAGGAATCCACCATGCAAAAGATCTTGGGCGAGAGCTTTCGAGGAGGAGGGAAGAGCTAGTGCAAGGGTCCTGAGGCAGAATGAGTGATCAAGGATCAGCAAGGAGGCCAGAACGGCTGGAACTTGAGAGAGAGGCAGGTCAGACTCATGTACTAGGTGCGGTCTGGGCTTTGTCATGGAGGTCTCTTGGGACTAGTCCTGTGGGAAACTGGAAAAATACTCCTGGCTTTCAGAATTAAGGAAGGTTAGGTATTTAACAAATGTTGTGTGAACACTTTTATTAAAGGCAACCACATTATTGCAGCTCCTCGCCCATGAAAAAGGGTTCATTTCATGATTCCTTTTGGTTGATGCTTTGTGCTAACAGAGTTTCATCCTCACTGGCAGATCACATCCTGTAACACTTAGCACTGAAAATCAGCTCACTTTGAATTTCTTTGAGATCCAAATTATTTATCATTCAGGAGATGCATCAAATATTATAAAATAGGGTCTAATAAATGGTGTTAAGTTGTATTTGAGAATTTATATGCTTCTCTAAAGGAAAAATACTTATGCTGTAATTTCCAGATAAGTTATATGGTATGCACCTTTTTTTCTGGTTTTGAATTATTTTCCAGCTCTTACATTGACTCCAACTGGACATCTACCAATTAACAGTAATAGTACTATTACCTCTAAGCAGTTTTGTTTTGTCTGAATGACTGAGTGCTTACAGAAGGAAAGAACCAAGGACAAGCATGTTACTGGGATGTGCAAACTCCATTCCTAAAGGCTACTAGTGAAGCGAGGAGATGGCAGCTCTGCTTCAGACCCCAATGATCACTGTTCTTTCATAAGCCATCTCAGAAAAGGGCAGCCCAGGTGACAAGTGGGCTTTCTGTGATAAGGGCTCCTGTCCACTGGAAATGGGAATTGGCTCACAGTTTCATTCACAGGGTCTGCCAGATGGTAAATGACTTTATCTACGCAAAGAGAATGGTGCTCCATGCCCCCTCCCACTCTGCTGGGAGATGCGGAGCTTTCCTCCGAGGGCTCCTTGATTTGGCGTATGTGTGTTTCAGTTTGGTTATAGATTATGCTGCACTTCTAAATACAGAAGTTTCCCAAAGCCATGGAAATTGGCTTCTTTGCTTGCGTCTGGCCGATCTGGCTAGAAATCAATGACTTCCAAAAACAGGGATCAGGAAAGCAATGGCAAAACACAGATACAGTAGCTGCAGTGACAGTCACGTAACAAGATGGAAACGAACTGGTGAAACATTTGTGGGGAAAGGTCTGGGGAAAGGGATTGGGAATGAAGAGAAAGAATCTATCTAACAGAAAATGAAATGCCTTCATTATCACAAGAAACTCCAAGTAGCCTTCACTTAGTTATACTGGAATTACGATTTCAGCTCACGTCATTTGTGAAAGAGGAAGTAGGCACTCTGACCACGGAAAGTGATATTTTAAGCTTCAACACAGACTGCTCATCTCTGACTTGACTTGCAGCATGTCTTTCAACAAAAGCACATAGTGATTTAATCTCAACAGTAATTCAGTCTGCAGCCATTTGAGACAAGACTATCATTGCAGACAGGCTGTAATTTGTGAAAATCAGGTGGTAGGGCTTAGGACCACCTGTTGAATTTAATCTTGGAGTTATAATGTAAATGCCATCATGTAACTGAACATAAACACCACATATTTATCAGACTTTGGGACCTCCAGCCACGGAGATGTGAACATTTTCCTAAATGGTATCTGTAACTCTCTCCAGATTCTGTAAATCAATGGCAAATAAAAAGTCCACTGGAATTCTGATTCAGTATGCACCAGCATGTGGCTTAGTGGTCATCACATTCAGCACATCCTATAATTTTTCTAAGGCCTGATGTGAGAGTGAAAAAAAATAAGCAACCAGAGTATCATCCAGCAGCATAATAAGAATAGAAAAGCTTTCATTTCGTATCCTCCCCCATCTTAATTGGAAAAAAAATTCCTAGCAATATTCTAACAAATGATTTCCATCTCTGGCTAAGCAAGACTGTAGGAAGATCCCAAACAAGCCTAATCAAACAGCAACTTTTGAAGAAGACATAAACATTTTACACAGGCACCTTCAGATGGCCATCAGAAATGGAACTCTGCCCAGCTAAATAGTAGCAGGAAAGATATTTTGAGCAGAAGTTTACATTTGGTTCAGTGGGACAATTGGGATAACGCCTAGAGAGACCACATAGATTTTAAGATTTGCATTTGGTCCTTTGCTTGGGTTGGGTAAACAGTGTCGAACCCTTTGGGTGTGGAATTTTGTGAGATGTTGGTTTTCTATGAAAGAGTTTCATTAGAATTAATTATCTGCAAAGACCTTCCTGGTCACATTTATAATTCTCTGCTAAGAATTCCAAAGACATTGAGACATAGTTCTCATTCACATAACATTTCACAGTTTATAAAACCCTTTTACTACAGATTATCTCAATTTCTCATACAGAGTTTCAACATTCCTTCCAAAAAAGAGCTGTTCTTCATTTTAATGAAATGAGGCTCTGAAACATTGAAAATGGAATCCAATATATTTGTGTGAATAAACAGTGTTTTGAAAACAAACATGAGGGCATCATTTCCCCTTAGGCTATCAATATTCTTAGCTGGCATCTGTTCAGCACGAGAACACAGGACGGAAAGTATTAGGAATATCTTCCCAAGAGCAGATCAAAGCTTTCAGGAAATTTACCTTTCGACACCCCTACTAATCAAAGCTTCACAAGTGCTAGATAGCCATTTCCATGAAACAATAGCCATGAAAATCCACTGAGTTCAACAGATTCATCATACACCAGTTACACATAAACACCACATCCATCCCCAGTCAGAAGCTGATGTCTAAACTTTCAGAGGACTCCAGCCCTTATCGGCTGCTTGCACATGCAGGTACAAAGAGCGTAATCAATCAACAACCTAGAAACCGGAAGCTGTAATTCTAACACTGATGGCCCTCTCTACTTTTTTTGAGTCCATCACCAGTGCCGCCCCCCAAATCACTTCATAATGAAATCGCTCCCTCTTTTCTGCTTCCCTGAATTCCTCCCAGCGCAAGTTGCAGCTTTTCAAAAAAACTTTCCTTGATCCTCCCAGAGCAGTCATATTTCTCATCTCTTCACCCCAACAGTACTGTTTATATCTAGCATTTCCTATACATATATCTATCGGTTTATCTATCTATCTGTCTATCTCTATCCATCTATCTATCTATATCTATCTATCTATCTATCTATCTATCTATCTATCTATCTATCATCTATCTATCATCTAGCCATCCATTCACATTTCATAGTACATTGTTTTCTTCCACAGGCATTCAAAGATCCCTGAAGGCTCCTTCCTGCCTTAAATTCTCCAAAGTCCTTAGCATTATGCATTGCACAAATGAGTGGAAATATTTTGATTGCCGCTTAGAAAAAAGTTTGACTTTTTCAAGCACGGTAAGAGCAATCTTTTCACACAAAAGGAGCTTCTGCTAAATATTACTTGGGTTCACAACCATAATCTAGTAATGTAAAAAGCAGAATAGTGGGCTGGTTTCAAGAAATCCTCTAGCTTTACAGCGTAGATACAGAGTGGAATCGTGTTTTAAGAAAAATATATTAGCAGCTTCAAATAGTGGGCAATACGTTTAAACTGTATTAAAATATCGTTTCAGAATCAGGAAACTTGATTAGGCTTTTCCCAGAGGCTTCACACACTGAAACCAGAGATCTATTATTCCAGGGAAAGGAGGCTCAATTTAAAAAAATTCATCTTATTAATTATTAGCTAAGCCATGCAGCGGCTTTCCGGAAGGCAGGCGCAGAAAAACAGGCCCTCAACGAGGAGTTTCAAGGCAATGGAAGCTGAGTTTGAGCCTCGAGCCTTCCGCGCCTGCCTGGGCATCACTCTCCAGGGCTGTGTTAACTCGGCCCAGAGCAACCCGAAGCGGAGATCAGAGGGGCATCTTTGAGCCTGAGCGGCGGCCGCGGCCTGCCCGCTGCTCACCCTCGGGTTCGAGGCCGGAGGAACGCTCGCGCTGGTACCCGCGCCATCCCGGGTTCCTCCCACCGGGGCGCGGCTTGGCGGCCAAACCCGAAGCTTCAGGAACCCAGCACCCGCCGGTAGCTGCAGCTCTAGGGATCAGAGGGTTCTAGTTCCAGGGCCGGTTCCCGTTAGGAAATTAGGCTTTGGGGTCCGCTCATCTCATCTCTATTCCCTGAAAAACTTTGCATCTTTCTCCAAATAAGAATTCATACCAAGTAGGAGCTATCCCACCCGACCCCAGCGGGTCCACACCCCCTTCCAGCCTCCGAATGGCACCTACTCACGGCGCCTCCCAGCCCCGGGAAAGGGGGCAGGCTCAGGTGTGCGGGGTCCCCAGGCTGGGTGGCGTGCGGGCTGGCGAGCGAGCTGTCACCTTGTGATCCGCCACGCCAAGGTATCCGTCCAGCGGCTGCGGTCCCGCGGGGGCCCTGGGGCGCGACGGGGGGCTGCTCTCCGCCGACGGCTGCGCGCTGCCGGTCGCGGCTGCCTGCTGCTGCTGCTGCTGCTGCTGCTGCTGCTGCGGGGGCCGCTCCTTCTGGCCGCCGAGGCTGCTGTACACGAGCAGCAAGCTGGTGCACATGGTGGTGAGCGCTAAACACACCGCCAGACCATGGCGCTGCGGGCGGGCGGGAGAGAGCAGAGGAAGCCGCTGAGAGCCGCCCCGGGGGGAGCGCGCCCGGCGGGGACACCCGCGAGACCGTCAGACGGGCGGGGGAGGCCCGGGGCGGGTGGCCTAGGTCCCAGCCCCGGCGGCGCCGCCCGGGCAGAGGAGGCGCAGTCCCCGCGCGGACGGCAGGGGATGCTCCCGGCGCGTCGCTGCTCTCGGCCGACGCCACCTCCCAGAGCTCTCGGCAGAGGGCAGGTGGAGCGTCGCCCCGGCCACCGGCGGCAGAGCGCGCCCAGGGGTGGGCTCGCACTTTGAGGAGGGGCCCCTGTCCCTCAGCTCGGCTGCTGGAATCTCTAACCCTTGCACCTTCTCTTTTCTGGACCCGTGGGGCTCTACCTCGGCGATCCTCGCAAGTTTGAAATCCGACAAGGAAACCAAGAAAGTCTGCAAAGGTCCCCCCTCCCCGCCCCTCTTAGTTTTTGCCAGGCTGTTGCTTTTGGGCATCCCCCAACCCCCGACTAACGCTCCCACCCCTCCACCGCTTCTCCAGCTCTCCGCTTGCTCCTCGGACCAGGCGCCGAGGCAACCCGAGTTCCCATCCCGGCTCGGGGATTCCGAGCCGGGCAGAACCGGGGAATCGGGAGCGGACGCGGAGCAGGTGGAAAGTTGTCCCTTTGTAACAGGCGGCCTCGCGGCGCAGGGTTAGGCGCCCCTTGAGCTCTCCCGTGCACCTCGGGGGCGCTGCGCCCGGGAGTCCTCGCCTCTGCCCAGAGGAGTTGCAACAAATGACTCACCATCAGGGTCTTCATTTTGGGCCCCTCTTTTGTGCGGAATCCTCAGGCACACGCGTCCGGGGCCACTTTTTCTTGGAGGGCTTCCATGGTGGGCGATGGGGCGGGGGCGGCTCTGATTTTCGCACGGCGGCCAGCCGCGGCTGAGTGGGTAGGAGAGCCGCGGGACCCAGGAAGCGCCGCTGTTGCAGAGATTAGAGACAAAATTAAAACTGAGCCGGACCCTCGTAGTCTCACTGATCTACACAACTGCCGCCTGCCGCCGCCTGCTGGGTCCTAAAGATCTCTGCATCCCCTTCTCCCGCCCCCAAATAATAATCTTGGCAGCCGAGTGGAATCTCTGGGGCGAGAGAGTTAACCGTGCAGTATAGTCACCTCTTGGTCCGAGGGCTTATTTATCTTTTATGAAGTCCTCAAGCAAAAAGAAAGGAGAACCCAACTGGATTCTGAACATGAGAGCCATTTGAAAATCTGCAAACTAAATTTTCTGTTTTGTGATTTTGATAAAAACAAATCAACAGCCCAAATGTCAATAGCCCTATTTATAGTATTTGCATTTGTGTTCTTGGCGTGGGGAAATCGGTCACGAAATAATTTTTTGAAAAAAAAATTGTTTATTTCAGTTTTCCACCTGTAAGCTTTATAATATTCTCTTCCCCTTTAATTTCACTTTTTAAATCCAGTTATTCTCATGCAATCTTCACATCATGATTTTAATTCAAATACTTCATTTATTGCTTGTTTTGAATATTATAATTTATAGTTTTATTCGA
The DNA here is from genome assembly GCF_020826845.1 of Diceros bicornis minor. Classification (NCBI taxonomy): domain Eukaryota; kingdom Metazoa; phylum Chordata; class Mammalia; order Perissodactyla; family Rhinocerotidae; genus Diceros; species Diceros bicornis. The sequence goes on along the minus strand of NC_080743.1, from coordinate 14,362,407 downwards.
TCTTTGAGGCTCCTAGTGTTCATTTAAATGATTTTAAAGCGTTAAAAACATTCAGCACATCATATCCACGTGATCAACTGGACCTGTAGATTCTTTCTAATTTAAATAAAGATTTCTGGCTGCTGGAGACATAACTGCTTACTGCTTGTTTTGTAAGACTCCTAAGGCCTTTGGTGCTCTCCTGATGTTGGTGCACTGCACTGACAGTACATAATGTCACATTCAGAACTTCAATTAAAATAAAAATATAATTATTGTTTTTTGTTGGTAAATTCACATCAATAGCCTGTTTTAAGAATACTCTCCCCACTGCGATGAATTACAAGTGGCATTTGTTAAACGTCTAATTTAGATGAAGACATATTTCTTGTGAAATTCCTTGGTGAGAGTAGTTATCTTAATGTATTACTTAACAGCTCACCTGTAGCAGTGCAGTGTTAAAGATTACATTAAGATGGAAATGATCATCAGGCCAACTGAACCATAGGCACAATAAGAGCTTTCTCAAGGCCAAAAAAGGCATTACAATCCTTTTTTAATCTTCACTAATCCATTGCTGGACTGATGATACAACAGGAACTATTTTTAACTTCTGAGGCATCCTTCCATACTTAGTACTAAGAAAGTAAAATTATTGGTGCAGCAGTGACCATCGATGCAATGTGTTTGGTGGAAGGCAAGAAAGGCACAGGAGTGAGACTTTCAAGGAAAAACAAAAAAATTCGAAACACTGTCCAGCATTGCCAGTCTCAAAGCTACTTATTCAATTTGTGCTGTAGGCATGAATAGTACCAGTTGTTAGGACAGGAAACACAGCAACCGGAGGAGAATCTTATTGGGTCTTGGCTATTCTTGATCATATGGTTGCACTTGACACTCAAATTAGGGAAACAAAGGACCAGCTTGATGAATCATTGCAAGCAGATTATCTGTGTTTCTCCAGGGCTCCTTTTGAGATGCTGCTAGACACAGCTCCTGAATTTTTCAGGATTGGTCCCCCTCCCTCTAGCAAGTTGCCCAGTGACTGATAAAACACTTCTAATATATTTTGCCGTGCTGAACAGGGCCATCACATTTATGATTTAAGCTCATGGCAGCGCGGTGGACATCTGTTACACGGTATGTCTGACCAAATTCATTAAACTTATGCTTTTTTTCCCTCTCCTGGGATAGCAGTTAGCTAGTTGCTGAATCTACTTATGAAATGGCCAGGGTAAATTTAAAAATGTAATTCTGAGCTTGATTTGAATAATTTCAAGTTCTCTGGCTTTCAACTATGTGATTAGATTGATATGATAGTTTTAGGCCTGAGAGCCTAAGGGACAAGGTGGGATGGTGGAAGGGCAGATAAAACAAGTAACAGAAGTTAAAGGGCCGTCCGTTGATGGGCACTTAAGTTGCTTCCAAGTCTTGGCTATTGTGAATAACTCTGCAATGAACACAGGAGTGCATGTACCTTTACAAATTGGTGTTTTCAAGTTCTTTGGATAAATACCCAACAGTGGAATAGCTGGATCATGTGGGAGTTCTATCCTTGATTTTTTGAGGAATCTCCATACTGGATAAAGAAGATGTGGTATATATACACAATGGAATACTACCCAGCCATAAGAAACGATGAAATCCAGCCATTTGTGACAACATGGATGGACATTGAGGGTATAATGCAAAGTGAAATAAGTCAGAGGGAGAAGGTCAAATACCGTATGATTTCCTTCATTAAGCAGTAGATAATAACAACAATAAACAAACACATAGGGACAGAGATTGGATTGGTGGTTACCAGAGGGGAAGGGGTGAGGGAGGAGGGTGAAAGGGATAATTCGGTACATGTGTGTGGTGATGGGTTGTAATTAGTATTTTGGTGGTGAACACGATGTAATCTATGCAGAAATAGAAGTACAATGATGTACACCTGAAATTTTTACAATGTCATAAACCAATGTTACTGCAATAAACAAAAAATTAAAAAAAAAAAAAAATAAAATAAAATAAAAAAAGAAGTTAAAGGGCCGCCCCGTGGCTTAGCGGTTAAGTGCGCGCGCTCCACTGCTGGCGGCCTGGGTTTGGATCCTGGGCGTGCACCAACACACCGCTTCTCCGGCCATGCTGAGGCTGCGTCCCACATACAGCAACCAGAAGGACGTGCAGCTATGACATATAACTATCTACTCGGGCTTTGGGAGGAAAAAATAAATAAATAAAAATCTTAAATTAAAAAAAAAAGAAGTTAAAATCCTTGTGCTCTTCAATTCAGTGGTCATTTAATGGTCACCGGCTATCTGGCAGTTCTATATTAGGGAATGCACAGATGATAAGACACAGATCCTCTCCTCTAAGAGCTCACAACCTAGTGTGTATGTGTATGCTTGTGCATGTGCATGTGAAGGGTGTGAGATAAGACTGATAGCAGACAATGAAAGACAGAGCACTAGCAATTCAACATCTGTTTATCAAGTGCCTACCATATCAAGCACCTACTCTGTTGAGCACCCACTATGTGCCAGGCGTTGGGGATACCTGGATGAACGGACCACGTGCCATCCTGAAGGAACTCACAGTCTCTGCCCGGATTAGTGCTGCGAACCTTTAAGCTACAAAGAACTAGGAAACCATCAAAATACTTGATTTGTTTCTCAGCTTCTGAGTGCTTGCTTATTTAAGATCTGAGGGGTTTGATATTATAAGGTTTTCCATCTATGTTTATGAAGGTTTATGCACACTTTTAAGTTAATAATTTGAATAGCCAGAAAGAGCAGAAAGTAGGCAGCATTCACAGAGACTTGATTGACTTGGAGACAAGTAGACAAGTCAATAGAGCTTTTTTAGTTCATCTAACTTGTCCAGTTCAACACAAAGGGAGTTGGGGAATCAAAATCCAGGTAGCTGAGATGGATTTCTCACCATTTAAAATTTTGCCACAATTCTGCTTCTGGTGCCATCACATCCAATCAAATAGATTGCTACTTTTGAACAAAGAAGGGAAAGGAAAGGAAAAGAAATTGAGTGTTCCACAGTGTAGGTTACGTGATAAACTGAAGGAGAGAATTTATGAAACAAGGCAAGTTACAGGGTGAGGAGGGAGGAGGTGGAATCTGACGCTCAGAGGGAATGCCAGCCTGTGCACGCAGCCACCGAGGCACCACAGAGCCACCAAAGGAGGCAGAGAGACTGACTGCTGGAAACCCAGGAGCCCTGTCTGTGAGTCCTAAGTGACCTCCCAATTCAGAAGCAAGTGTTTCAAACATTTCAAAGATGGATGAAAAGCAGGAAACAACATCATCTAAACTGCATTTGAGATATAACTACTTTCCACCTATGATCCTACAGAAAAAGAGAAAAAAATTCTGCTAAATGCTACAAAAGCAAAAAGCTTAACAATGGCAGAAAGTCCTAGAACAAATTTGATACTTGTCCATTTGTGATCTGCAGTTTACTTAATTCTCTTTACTTCACTGGCCGTGCCTAGTGGGCTGGTTGGCTGAGAACAAGTGCCTGGAGTCAGGCTGCCAGGACCCAGATTCTGACTCCACACTTACCAGCTCTGTGGCCTAGGGTAGGTTGCTTAGCTGTGCCTTTGTTTCCTCATCTGTACAAGGGCAATCAGGAGAGTACCTGACTCAAAGCATTGCTGTGAAGGTTAGATGAGATATTACAAGTGAAGTGTCGAGAGGAGTACTGACATTGTTAACTATTATTAATAATATTTTATGATTATGATTGATAAACTGAGTTTGAAGGCAAAAGACCAGGGTTTGGCCTGTCTGACCAAGAGCTGCAAGACCTTGAGAAAGGGACTTAAAAAATATTAAGGAGACTCTTAAATTATCTGTAAAATGGATATAACGAGGTCTGTTCCACAAATTGTTAGAGGGCTTATTCAGATATTGTGTCTGTGACTGCTTTGTCAACTGTGAAGTTCTGCATAAGCTAAGGTAATGATAACTTATTCATTCATTGTACAAATGTCAATGGAGCAGTTACTATGTGCCAGGCTCTGTTCTAGGCCCTGAGGACGTGACCAAGACACACAAAGACTCTGTCTCGTGAGGCTTATATTCAAGCCAGGGCAATACGCCAATATAATAGAAAGTCAGGCACTAGGAAAAAAAGCAAAGTAAAGGCCTTAGAGATTGGGGTGGGGGTTTATGCGCTGTTTTAGCTAGGATGGTGACATTTGAGCAGAGATTTGAATAAAGTGAAGGAGTGAGCCATGAGACTGTCCCAGAGGAAAGGCGTTCCTGGCAAAGGGAACAGCATGTGCAAAGGCCATGAGGTAAGAGCTTGACTGGTATATTGAACAGACAGCAGGGAGGTTGGTGTGGCTGGAGTGGAAGGAGCAGGAGGGAGGATGGTAAGGGAGGCGGGCAGAGAGGTAGTCGAGGACCAGATCCTCTAGGGCCTCATAGGCCATGAAAAGAACAGTGTGAGGGGAACCCATTGGAGTGTTTAAAGCAAAGGAGGGCCATGGATCCTTAGTGTTTTGGGAAGGTCACCTGGCTGCTGTGCTAAGAATAGCTTTTGGGCGAGCAAGAGTGGAGGCAGGGAGACCACTTAGGAAGCTATTGCTTTCGTGTAGGTGCAAGGAGGTCATAGTGCTGTTAGGGGAAGTGACTGGTTTCAGGATTTGCTGGTCATTGGGTATGACGTATAAGAAGAAGAAAGGAGGCAGCTGGGAGAATAGAGCTGCCATTTCTGAGGTGGAGAAAGCAGGTCTGGGGGGCTGAGAATGGAGAATCTGGATTTAGATGCACTCAGTATGCGATGTCCCAGGCAGTCGGAGATCAGGCATGATCCTGGGCTTAGAGACATGAACCGGGCGTCACAGTTCATGGAAGGATGAGGTCACCTAGGAATAAGCCTGGACATGGAAGAAAAGAGGTCACAGGCCTGGGCCCTGGGAGTTCCAAATTTCAGATGCCAGGAATAGGAGGCATCATCATAACAATGATAATACTGAAAAACAATAAATAACTATCCCAACGTGATTTGATTTAGGTGGCTGGTTATTTTCATTTTGAATGGATTTTCCATTCCAAAGCAGTTAGTCATTTATGTCCTCAAAGCACTTTTCAAATTCTGTTATTGTACCAAGTATACTCATTTATGTATTTATTGTTCATCCTTCCTTCTAGATCATAAATTTTCTAGAACTGGGACTATGTCCTATTACTGTTTATATCCTCCAAGCCTGGCACATAACTGAGCAGTAATATTAATTGCTAACATTTATCTAGTCCTTACTCTGCTCCAGCGCTGCTCCAAGAGTTTTACATGTATTGGCTCCTATAGTCCCCACAACAGACCCATGATGTAGGTACCGTCACTGTCCCCATTTCACACATGAGCGAACTGAGGCACTGAGAGCCATCTGTCCAAAGTCATCCAGATAGTAACTGGTAGCATTGGGCCAGAGAAATATGTGTTAAAATAAAGAAATATTTGTTAAAGAATGAATAGAAGCTTTGTAAGAGTTTCCATAACGACATTCTTCTACTTAACTCTAAATTGTTCTGATTTACAAGAATATCATTTACACCCGGTCTTTAGATAATATAACCAAAGCCAGGGCCTTGTTTTGTGATGCACTTTTTTGCTATTTTTATTTTTTCAAGATATATTTTAAATACAGTAAAATACACAAAATTTAAGCGTACAGTTTGACTAGTTTTAACAAAATGATACACCCATTCACCCCCTCCACTATCAAGATCTAGCTCATTTCCATCATCCCAGAGAACACCCTCATGCTTCCTTCCAGCCATACTAACCCCCACCAATGAGCAAACAGGCAAACATTGTTCTGATTTTTATCAGTACAGATTAGCTTTGCCTATTCTAGAACTTAGTATAGAGGAAAACATATAGTATATGTCTTTTAGTTTGACTTCTTTCACTTAGCATGATATTTTAAGGTCTGTGCATGTTGTTGGGTATATTCATAGTTCCTTTTTATTGCTGGGCACTATTCTTATGTGTCAAAATGGCACAATTCTTTTTATCCATTCTCCTGTTCACGAACATTTGGGTTGTTTCCAGTTTGGGGCTCTTATGAATAAAGTTACTAAGAACGTTTTTGTCTTTTTGTAGATGTACGGTTTCAGTTTTTATTGCGTGAATTCCTCGGAGTGGAATCGTTGGGTGATATGATAAGTGTATGGTTAGCTTTAGAAGAAACTGTCAAACTGTGTTCCACAGTGGTTGTACCATTGTTTATTCCCACCGGCAACGATTGAGAGTTCCAATTGTTCCACATCCTTGTCAGCACTTGGTATGGTCCGTCTTTTTAATGTCTCTTTGCTTTTGTACAGTTTTCAGGAAGTTAGAAATCCTTGCTTAGCACCCAGCATCCTTCCTGACTATGTATCCACCATTCCCTCATTTCCTGACTCTACACAGGAACCCTTTGAACTAGCCATAAGAACTGTTCTTTGAATTTGCAGTATTTATGTCAGTCAGCTGAGTCCTTCTATAAGCCCCTCTGTGTCCCACTCCTTCACATCTCAGTCTGTGCCTGGTCCACTAGCATCCCCCACTTTCTGAACCTGTGGTTGGACGGTGAGGCCCCTCCTTCATGCTTCCACAGCTTGGTTAAAAGCACAAGATTAGAATCACACAGATCAGGTTTGGCCCGGCCTCTGACACTTAACTCTCGTGTGACCGAGAGCAAGCCACTGATTGCTCTTCTCCATTTCCTCATCTGTAACAGGCCCATAGTAAAACCTTTCTAGCAGAACGGTTGTGTCGACAAAATATACTAACTTATGCAGTGTTCACCACCACTCTGATTACACAGATGGATCAAATAAAAGGTGTCTTTTTCATAAGGGACTCTTTGTTTGGTATAAAGAGAAACACATTCATCCTCAAATGATTGTTGAGCTTATAATACAAATAAAAGTTAAGATGTATTGCATGCCTGCTCTCAGGCATTGTGCTAATTATAGGCAGTGGCTATTTAATCAGTAATGATGTCATCTCCATTTTACCAACAAGGAAACTGAGATTTAGAGATGTGAGGCCATTTGCCCAAGGTCACATGGTAGAAAGTGATAGAACGAAGATTTGACCAGGTCTGCCTGACTGCAGAGCCTTCCCTCCCCACCTCCACAGTCCATGCTCCACTGCTTTCTAAACACTCTGACTGTAGGCCGAGTCCTCCACGAGATGCTGGAGACACAAAGAGGAGTAAGACACAGGCTTCACTGCAGAAGACAAACCCATGAGCAGATAATTATAACCTAATGTGCTAAGCGTAAAAGTTGAGTTATAAACGAAAAATTAGAGGGGGCACAGAAAAGGGACATATGGCTACGTGAGAGTGGTTCAGATACGATTTTTGGCAAAGGGGAAATGCTCAGTTGGTTTTAAAGAATCACTAGAAACAGGCCAGGAGAAGGCCATTGTTCCAAGGCAGAGAGGACAACATAAGCAAAGGCTTGGAACCTCATATGAGGTGCTGGGAACAGACAAGGAGTTTTTGAGCAAGGTAGGGGGTTGTCAGAACCATGGTAGTTCTGTACAGTTGTGCAGGCTGTACAGTGCACATGAATGCACATCTAAGTGGGCATCATTCATCATAGATATTGCATATTTGTATATTTGTTTTGTCAATTTCCTTGAAAATGACCATCAAGCATCTTCCTCTTCAGATATCATAATTTTACAACAATTTTCCGTTAGATAGAAGTAAAGTGTTGTAAATAATGGAAGCCTTTTAAGATTTGCACAGCAGTACTATTTGAGCTGGGAGTAGTCGGGTCAGAATTCCTTCCTGGGTGGATGTATCCGAAAACAGTGAGAAGGATAGATTTATTGGGGGGTGCGGGGGTAAGCTTGAGCCGGAGAAAGCGGCTAGGAGACTGTGGTGGAAAGCTGGGGGAGAAATAAAGGCTTCAGCCAGAGCCCTGTTGATGGGGATGGATTCAAGAAATTCTTAGGCACATATTATGTTATAATCGCTAAAGCGGATCCAATCCTAACTCTGCAGAAGAGGATTTATAAATACAAAACAGTGCTTTTTCCATGCAAAATGGTGTGTATAATTATGGCCACATTTCAAAATGATATAAAATAATAATAATAAACGGCTTACATCTTGTCTTAGTTTGGGTTCTCTTGGAAGCGTACCCTGGGATAAGGATCCATGTGCAAGTATTTCTTTGGCAGGTGAAGAAAACCCCGGTGGGTGAAGTAGGGAAGTGACACAGGGAGGGAAGGCAGCCAATAAATGGTGTGTTATGCAGCAAGTTCGTACTGTAGACAACAGGAACTCAATCTTGCCGGGGAAATTCTGGCAGCCAGTGTGGAACTCCGGCCTCGGGGATTGCACCGGAGGGCAGAAGTAGTAGTGGTATTGGTTTGGGTGAGGGCTGCTCTGGCCTGGGGCGGTGGGCACTGATTCCTTGGAACGTACTGCCTGATGCACAGCTGGCAAAGCAGGCGGGCTCTGGAGGCGGGAAACATCCCTCAGGCAGAGACTCGCAGGTGCTGGAGGTGTAAGTCCCCAGTTCGCAATGAAGTGGCAAAGGCAGGGGATATGGGCGGGGCACCCACAGCATCTGCCACACGTGGAAATTGCTCTTTAGAGTTTTCAAAGGATTCAAATTCCCTATGTCATTTCAACCTTCCAAGGTAGGTAGAAAAATGTGTGATTTCCAACTGAGGCCAGGCACTTCTTATTCATGGTCGGTTCCTCCTGCCTCTACAGCTGCTCTTCCAAACAGAAACGTCTCTTTTCTAGGTCCCTCCCCTTTTCCTCATTGCTGATTTGTGTCGTTGTCCGTCTCCTGATCTAGATTGTGAGCAGCTGAATTTGGAAGTTTTGTATTATTCACCTTTGTTTTCCCATAGCCTGGCAAACAACAGGCGCTTCGTAAATGTGACTGAGTGGATGGATGAATGATTATCATCATCACCGGTTTTGCTTTGTTAAAATTGGGACCGAAAGCGCTAAGCAGCTTACCGAAAGTCACACGACCGGTTAGCAGAAACAGGACTTGCCCTCGGCTCTTCCTCTCGAGAAATCTCTCTGCCACCACACAGCTCAGCGAGAGTGGACATGGCGAATCTTTGTTAGGGATTCATAAACCACACATGAGGTTTGGGGTATTTGAGGGCACACCTACAGCTATGAAGGAAGACCGGGAAACTTCAGTAGAGGGACCTTTTCATGTTAGGAATTGATTTTGGTTTTATTATTTATAATATCGCAAAGTAAAAGCAAAGTAAAATGGGGAATGACAAATCAAACACTGTGACTCCAAAAATGATAACAAAATTTTCCTCCAAATATGAAAGATAAAGAATCCTCCCTGCAGGACCAATGTAACAATCTGGAAGCCGAGTGAGGACACGTGTGCAAAGCTCCCTGTGCTCCTGGCTAACACAGGAAGTCAAGGGTGACAGCGACGTGGAGGAAGGTGGGCCTTGTTGTTTTTTTTTTTTTGTGAGGGAGATCAGCCCTGAGCTAACATCCATGCTAATCCTCCTCTTTTTGCTGAGGAAGACCGGCTCTGAGCTAACATCTATTGCCAATCCTCCTCCTTTTTTTCCCCCAAAGCCCCAGTAGATAGTCGTATGTCATAGTTGCACATCCTTCTAGCTGCTGTATGTGGGACGCCGCCTCAGCATGGCCGGAGAAGCGGTGCGTCAGTGTGCGCCTGGGATCCGAACCTGGGCCGCCAATAGCGGAGCGTGCACACTTAACCGCTAAGCCACGGGCTGGCCCCGGGCCTTGTTATTCTGTTAGTGCGGCGTAGGACATAAGGGTAGCAGCTGCAACAGAGGAAATCAGTTAAAGAGTTTTCAAAATGAATTTAAAAGTGCACCTTGAGTGTCCTCGCACTATTTCTGCTAATGTAAAAGGCATGATCGATTTGTACGCATCTTTCTGCTTCTGTTCCCACTCTTAATTTATGTCATTCCTGTGTTGTCTTCTCTTTGGAAGTGTTACATATGCCATTTAGAATAGCTGATTTTATTTAAGCAGCGTTGAAATGTGAAACTTTTGAGAAGTCAACATTAAAAAAGAAATCAACTTGAACATTGCCTTCTCATTAAAAGACCTAAATTTGTGATTTTCAAATTTCTTTTTATCTGTGGAACCTATACTTCACCTCTGCGTCAAGTTAAGGGTGTAGGCTGTACTGTCAACTAGATCCTTGCTTGCATCCCACCTCTACTTCTTATAGGCTGTGACCTTGAGCGAGTTACTACATCTAAGCCCCAGTTGTCCCTTCCATGCAAGGACGGTGGTAATACTCCCCCCCACCGAGGGGCCATTTTAAGGATTAAATGAGACAATGAGGAGAGAGTATAATGTATATGTATCCTTTTCTGTTCACCTAATCTTCATAGCAACCCTCTCAGTTTAGATGCTGTTACTGTGCCCCTTTTACAGATGAGGAAACTGAGGCATAGAGAGGCAAAATAGCCTGCCCAAGACCACATAGTTCCCAAGTGGTCATGTCAATATTGGGACCCTCACACATAACAAACTTTAAAAACCTCCTCAAACTCCAACAATTGTTATTGCTGTTAAAATAAAATCTTACCTGGAGGCTCACTATGTGAATTAAAATGGGAGCTGTTCTGGTTCATGTAGAAGCGGGAAGCCCAGATTTTTTCCTCCTCCCTGAGATCGCCAAGGAGGCCTCTCCACGGAAAACAAGCTTAACTCGGAAACCACTGGCCTTCCTAATGCTGGTAGAGAAAAACAAACATTAATAAAAGATGAAAACAAGTTGATTGATCCCTACACATGTTCTGTTTGTGGTACCTTGTATGTCTTACTGGGTACTTCAGAAGAAACTACCTCTCCTGTCATTCCTCTACTAAAAGCTGCATCTCCTAAGATGACAGACAAGATAAGAGCCATGAGAGCAGATTTTTGGGCCTGTTTTTATGAGATCCAAACATGAGTATGCCAGTGGCACAACCAGATGATTTTCCATTAAAATGTATACTTAAATAACTTAAATTGCTTGAAAAATGTTCATTCTTTGTGCATTCATTCATTCAGCAAATATTGGTAGAGTACACAGTATGTATCAGACACAGTTCTGGTATTTAGGGGTTGCTAGTTGGGCTCAAGATACTGACGCAGATGCTCGGATATATAGGCTTATCCCTCCTCCCCCTAAGTCATCTCACTTGACGCCAGCAGGTGCCCCTGCCTACGCATTCCCTCCCGTGTGCAGTCCTGATGCTCACTGCTCTGTGCACCATCTCAATCCAGACACTGGCGTCCTTTCCCACACAGCCTTATATCTTCTTCAATGTTTCCAGCTTCTCTTCCTACAGAAGCATGCGTTATTTCATTCTCTGTTTTCAGAACCTCCCTTCCACTCCGTTTCAACCAGGGCTAACTTCTCATGTGAATTTATTTCCCTTTTCAAGCCAGATAGAAGGCTGGGATCTCCTTCGACATGATGTCTCTGAAGTGACAGGGCTGCCACAGCACGTAACCTGCAAGATTATCGTGAAGCTTAACCTCTGTAACTCATTCAACACCTGGCACAGGCTCTTGCACATAGTAGGCCCTCAGTTACACATGGTTTCCCTCCTCTTTAAGAACACGGTAGCTGAAATTATATACTGTGAGATCGTTTACAATTTGTGCATTGTTATATATCAAGGGCTTAAATATATGGAGGTCATTTCTTCTCTTTGTAAGTTATCATCAAGTAGAATTTATGAACCCTCACATTAATGGGATTGGGATGAATGATATAAAATTGAGGCAATAAAGCTCCATTCCATACTTTTGCTCAGAACTTCTTTCACACACGTTTTTGTAGCTAATGATAATATTTTGCAGTTACAAACACTTCTTTTCAACTTGACTATTTGCTACTATGGTTGGCATTGTTTCATGCTTACATTAACTAGTTGTATGTACCAATGAGTTGAGTTTTAATTTTCCATATATAAATTTGGTGCCTGGATTTATATGTGTCATAAGTGGAATGGCTAATTGAAAAGTGATGAGATTTGAATCTAAGAGACTTGACATGCAGTGGCTTCTAGCACTAATTAATTAATTAATTAATTGCTTTACCTATTAAGCATTTCTTGAGAGCCTACACTGTGACATGCAGTGTGCTAGGTGCTGATAATACAAAGATGAAGGAGTTGCTCAGGAAGCTAATAGGCTCACAGTAGAGACAGTTCCATAAAGGGTTGCAGACAGTTCCATAAAGGGTGCGTAGACAGTGCAACAATAGCAGCATGCCCATGGTATGGTGGTAGCAAAAAGCAGGAGCAATCAACTCAGTGTGTTTTAAATAGGGGCTGTATTATTTTTTAGATATGATGAGGAGATCAGAAGATGATTGTTATTGAAAGACAGTTTGTTGTGCTCAGCGATCCCAAGAGGAGAGGGCATGCCATGCCACAGGGGGCAACATGGGGAAGCACCAGGGTTGGTTGGGAGTAGGGAGAGGAGGGGATGTGAGCAAGTGCCTTTCTTGTGGTTGAGCAAGGCAGGCTAAGCAAGCTTAGGATTGGCTAATAATAATTAGCCAATTATTAATATTGGTGAATAATTTCAGTGGGCTCTGGGGCAGAGGGGCTGTCCCTAGTTGTCTGGTACCTGGTCCCAGAGTAATTAAGGCAGGTGGATGAGAGCTGTTAAAGAAGGCAGTTGAGAGTATGGGCTCTGAATTGCTTAGTTTGCATGTGAAAGGCATACTCCTAGGCTAGTTGTTTGCTATCTCTAGGAGTTAGCTGATTTTTGGGGTGGTGGTCCCACCAGGGTCAGTAAGGCTCCAGATATCAAAGCACCAAAATATACAAAATAAAAAACATGGTTAATACAACCATGTGGGGTCCGGGCAGCCAGGAGAATAGGCTAAACCAAGAGAAGAGCCTTCTGGGCAGAAGGTTCAGTTCATGTGAATAGCAGGGACATGGAAGAACATATTTGTATTTCAATATGTTTGGAGTCGGGAGTGAGGATGTAACATGAGCAGTAGGGCTGGGGGGGTTGGTGTAGTCAGAAGCCAGTTCAGGAAATTTGCCTGGCTAAGGAACTGGACTTTATTTGAAAGGTAGTGAGGAATAACTGAAGGGTTTTACATGGGAGGGCGACAATGATTTCAGTTTACTTCTGTTTGGTGAAAATTTATGCTACTAAATCTATGCTACTTAAAAATTAATGAGGTTTCACATTTCATCTTTGTAAGATAAACAACATGATATGTTTAGTACTTTCAGTGGTTATGTAAAGAATGTTTACTCTTTCTCTCTTATGGATTGTAAATCCTTGATATTCTCTTTCCAGCACCCTCCAAGCAGGCACGTAGTGTAGCAGAGAGTACAGAGTGATAAGGCAGTAACCTGAGGACCAACGTCCTGGTTATTCCATTTGTTGAGTGACCTACTTTCTCTGAAGAGAGGCCCCGTGGTTAAGATCACCCACTGGAGCCAGACAGTGGGTGTGAATCCTGTCTCTGCCACTCACTGTATGACCTTGGGCAAGTTATTTGTCTGTCTCAGTTTCCTCATATGTAAAACAGAAATAATAAGAATGCCTATACCATAGGATTGGTAAGAGGATTTGAATTTGGTTTCCCCACCCATCATGCATCTGCCAGCACCCACTCTGTGCAAAGCAATGCTTTACGCAGTATTTGAATGCTCTATGCAACATTGGACCAAAGAATGTACATCGTAGCAGAGTAAAGGTCAATGGGATGATGCTTATGGAAATCGCTGGTACTATCATATTCTTCAACCCCCAGGAGCAGCTATTCTTCTAAAGTAGAGGAATGGAATATTGATGACTATTGTTCTTGGTTGAAGCCAACATCCTGTAAAGTTAGTGTGCTATCCTATAGGTTGCCATGAATCAGAGATCGGTATATGACCTGTTCTCCTCCTCCTGCTCTTATCATGACCAAGATATAGACATCTGGCAACCAACAGCTAGAAGGGAGTGCTGCCTTGCATGATTATATCTAATGCCTCCTTGCAACATTTGTGCTTCCTGTCCTTATGACTCAGGGTTCTATTTCTAGTAGGAGATACAATAATTATTCCCATGAATTGGAAGCTGCCAATGCTGCCTTGCCCTTTCAGTTCTTCATGCCACTAGGCAACCACCCAAAAAGAGACTATATTTCAGCTGGACTGGTTGACCCTGCATAGCAAGGCAAAATAGGGTTGCTGCTACCTGGTGAGAGTAGGAAGAAGTAAGAATGGAAATAGTAGATGCCACATGGAATCTTAATGGAAGACTGTCTCAACTTCACAAAGGCAAGTCCACCAAGGGCTCAAATCCCTCAAGAATGAAAGTCTGTGTCAATTTTTTGGGTCAAAGAATCCCAAAAAATGAGTTGATGGTTCAAAGAAAAGGAACACAGAATGTGTAGCCTTGAATTATATTTCCTTCCTTGCTATTCTATAGAGATGAGAGATGATAGATAGATTGATAGAGATATGAATGGATACATACATGTATGCATACATGCATACATATGTATGTATATATATAGTAAAACCTCACCATAACATGAAAATTGGAGCCAAAAACTTTTTTAAAAAGTTTGTGTTATTTTGAGGTTGGTGAAAAACAATATTTATAGTTGGTCTTTCAGTTATTATGTAAAAGAAAAGGAAATGTTTTCAATTATTAGTTACGCAGGAAATAGACCAACTATTACAAACAGAATATGCCCCATACACAGGACTAGGAAAGTCCTAAATGATTGTAACGCAGTCACTCTCTAATTTAACCTTTCTCCTAGCCCTTCTCAAGAACATAAGAATTTTAGCTCAGGCCAAGTTTTCAGGAGCTGGGTGGAGGACAGGAGTCAATCAAATCACATTATATTACATTGGCATAGTCTTCCTTTTGTGGGGGAGGGTATGACTACATTCTTGGTTTGGTATGGTTTCATTATGTTACCTGATAAATGTATTGCTTGAATTAAGTCTTAAAAATCTAGAGGTAAGTTTTGTTAGTTTTGCTGCTGACCAGAATCCATTCTCCTCGATTTTCTCTTGGGAAATCACCTCTCTTCCATTTGGGGCATTTAGATGGCACTCTCAATCACCGGGCCCTGCCCTTCTTAGCCAATGAGTGAGTTCATGACCTGGCACACATGTCCTAGACCAATAGGACTTTCCTTCCCCAGACATAAGAGCTTGAGCAGAGAGATGCAAAGATGAAAACAAAATCTGGTTGAAGCTCATCCCTGTGGTGGCAGCACCCATGGTGGACTCCTTCCACCAGAATTTCTGGAGCTGTCCTAGTTCTTGCCCCTTCTGACCCCGATTCTTCTGATATTCCTTCCATCTTGTGAACCATCCCATATCCTTCCAACAAATTCATTTTGTTTTGTGTTACTCAGAGACTTGGAATTTACTAACCCTAACTAAGTCAGGATAGAAAAGCTTTTAAAGTAGGTAGGAAGGGGAAAGATAGTTACTTTTGATATAAGGAAGATATGAGCAAAGTGATGATGGTCTCAAACAGCATGATGAGTCTGGGTAACCTCAAGTAGCTCAGAACAAAGAGTCAGTACAAAATTACTCTTGAAGGAGTTTTTATCCTTGCCTGTTGATTCCCGTTACGTGGGCTATGGCTCTCTAGAGTATTGTACTACCTAAGAAACAAAGTCTATAAGAATCCATATGTAACCAAACCTTATCTGTAGATTGAATGAAAATCCATGGAACTACTATCGTGTGATATTCTGTGAAAAAATTTAAAATATGAAAGGTCTTACCATTGAAATTGTAGGCAACAACTGGTCTAAGCCAGCAGTTCTCACCTGTAGAGTGAGTAACACCCTTGTCTCTCATGGTGCAATTTGATTCTAATATTAGTCGAAATGTCAAGGTTTATAGGTGCCTTGCTTCTTTTATAAATTAGAGCAGGTTCAAGGCTGTCTTTTCTATAAATCAATCTTGTCTACTTGCATTCTGGTTTGTTTCCTTGAATGGGAGAGATCAGAGTGGAATTTTAACTGCTGCTTCAAGAACTGTACACAAATCATTGTCTGTTCTGTCTCAGTCACAGAGCATGGTGAGCCACTGGTACTGATGAGACATTGATGACTATTGAGGTAATGCATTACTGTGGTGTTTGTGAGTTGTAGTTCCATCATTACTTCGTTTTATCTTTCATTTTACCAATGGGTACATTTGTTATTTATTTTGAAATAATTCAAACCTACACAAAATTTAACAGAATAGTACAAAAAATTTCTATATTTCTTTCACCCAGATTTCTCAACTGTTAACATTTTACTGCATTTACTCTATCTCCTCCCATCTCTCTCTTATGTGTATATATGTATATATATACCAACCATTCATTTCTGTGGTATTCTTGCATAGAACGTATGCCTGAGTCTGGTCATGAGGAAACAGGATGGACCCAGACTGTGCATTTAATTGTCCTGTCTCTTTAGTCTCCTTCATTCTGGAAGAGTTCTTTGATCTTTTTCTGTCTTTGACATCCATGATAGTTTTAAACAGTGTGGGCCTTTCATTCTGTAGAACAGCATTGCTCAATGCCTGAACCACATATATATTTTGAAATTTTCTAGTAGCCACATTAGAAAAAGTAAAAAGAATCAGGTGAAATTAATAGTAATGATATATTTACTTAATCCATTGTATTCAAAATGTTAGCATTTAGAAATGTAATGGGTATAAAATTATATATTTACATTCTTTTTTTCATACAAAGTCTTTAAAATCCAGTGCATATACAGCGCGTCTTGATTAGGACTAGTCACATTTCAAGTGCTCACTAGCCACACATGGCCAAGTGGCTATCATACCGGACAATGCAGTGTTAGCACGTCCCTTAGTCTGAGTCCATTTAGCGTTTCCCCATGACCAGGCTCAGGCATGCGTTCTTTGTAGGAATGAAGCTGTGCTCTTCGTGGTTCATCACATCAGGAGGCATACAGTGTTGATCTGACTCATCACTGCTGATGTTAACCTTGGTCACTTGGTCATGATGCTGTCTGTCTTCCAGCTTCCTCTACTGCAAAGTTACCATTTTTCTTTTTGTAGTTGATAAGTATTTGTCCTGTTCCTCATCAAAGTATCACCCACCAGCCGTTATTTCCAAGACAACTTCTGCCTAAATCAACTTCTACCAGGTGGTGTTTTCTATTTCTATCATTCCTTCTATGTTTATTAGTTGACTTTCTATTGTAAGGAAGATATTTTCCTTCTTTCCCATTCATTCATTCATTCATTCAGTGTGGACTCACTAATTTTTATTTTATTCAGTGGTAGACTTTAATCTGTTACTATGAGTGTTTATTTTGTTGTTTATAATGTCCAAGATTTGAGCCATGGAACCCTCTTCAAGCTGACTTCTCTGTCCCTTGATGTATCTCTGTCATTCTTTGAGTGTTCCTTAAATTTTAGTCTAATAAGATATTCCAGGTTTGTCTCATATTTTCCCTGGCTCACCCTTAGAATTAGTTATTTCCCCAAGGAGCTCTGGTTCATTCTAAGGTAGGATGGCATTTAGAAATCAAGATTTTGGTGTATTATGAGTTTATTTATACTGAGTCAGTGGACACAGCTAAGATATATAAGATGTATATGTAAGATATATGTATATGTATATACATATACATATATCTTACATATACATACGCCAATATTTATTTATGTACCTATTAAAAAACCATGAGTTCACATTGATGCCTCCAATTCCAATTCGATACTTCAGAGTTCTTTCTAGTCTTTTTCATATATTTAATCCTTTCTCTGACAGTGAGACACCTAGCCCGCATTATTTTGAATATATTGATTTATTTGTTCAATCCCACTTCACATCCTCAATCTTTAGATCATGCTGTCTGTCTCTTTGGTTCTCAGGCCCCTTGCTGCTTCCTTGGCCTTGTTGCTGCCTCCTTGGTCCCATAACCACCTCTTCCTACCTCCCTGGCCCCCGACCCTGCAGCCACCTCCTTGGCCCTGCTGCCTTTCAGCCCCGCTCCTGCCTTAGCCCCAGCCGTGCCTCGGTGTCCAAGAGAAAGGGAAGGGAAGGGAGGAGAAGGAAAAGGAAGAAGACATGCTTCTTTTTTGAAATTAATAAGTCAAGGGGCTGGCCCTGTGGTGTAGTGGTTAAGTGCGCATGCTCCACTGCTGGTGGCCCGGGTTCGGATCCCGGGCACGCACCGATGCATCACTTGTCAGGCCATGCTGTGGCAGGGTCCCACATAAAGTGGAGGAAGATAGGCAAGGATGTTAGCTCAGGGCCAGTCTTCCTCAGCAAAAAGAGGAGAATTGGAATGGATGTTAGCCCAGGGCTGATCTTCCGCACAAAAAAAAAAAAAAAGTTAAAAGTCAAGCATAGACTGAGGGTTTGGGGATCACGGCAGATAAGATATTTTGAAAAGCTCTTCCACTGACAAATGCCTAGGTGATGGATTAACTAAAATTAAACAACAAAAAGCTTAAAATATATTACTAAATGTGCAAGAAAGGAAGACAAATTTTCAAAGACAAATAACTCCCAACAACAACTTAATAAATAAAATAAAGTAAAAAATTACAATAATTAGGAGCTGAAACCAGAGTGGTAAGTGGACACAGAAAGCTGGGCTGTCCTGGGTGGGGGAAGGGAGAGAAATGCAGTTCTCTGTAAAATAGAACTTTGAGGATTGATGTCACATACAGGAATAAGGAATACAAGGCCTGAGGCCTATGCAGTGAGGGCAGCTGCATGGGACAGTCTCACATATGTTTGGGACACTATAAGGAGACACACACATTGAAAAGGGAGGCTAGAAATTGACCATGAATTGACCTAATCTCTGCCAAGCGGAAAAATGAAATTGTCTCCTGAGGATTTGCCACCATAGACCTACTCTCGTGGCCAGGGAATATCAAGCCAAGAGATTAAATTAAACTAGTTCTGGCATCTGAAGCTTTTGCAAATCTTCTCTGGAGAAGGCCATCTTAAACCTAGGCTACTTAAACTTCCCAAGATTAAGTTTAGGCAAATATGAGCTCATGATTTAAAAAAAAAGGCCAACTTAGCAAACATATGAGAAAACAAGCCACCGTGTTTGAAAATCAGCAGAAACAACCAAAGATTTGGATTCAATAAACTAGATATTTGGATTTTCCAGGATAGAATATAACATACCTATGTGTGAAATACCAATGAAATGAAAAATAAAGCAAAGAACAAGAGTCTATAAAAAACAGAAATATTTAGGGAAAAAAATATAATTATTGAAATTATGAATAGCTCAAAAGCATCCAGAACTCTCATACATCGCTGGTAGGAGTGTAGATTGATACAAATGTTTGGCGAACCTAGTTGTGTCTATTAAAATTGAACATACAGCTAACCCTGTGATCTGGCAATTCCTCTTCTAAGTACACAGCCAGCAGAAGGGCATGTGTATGTGCTCCCAAAACACGTCCTAGAATGTTCATGGCAGCACTATTTGTAATAGCCTCTAACTGGAAACTCCCCACATGGCCACCACAACACAGTATAATGATGAATAAATTATAGTACATTCATACAGTGGAGAACTATGTAGTAATGAGAGTGAACAAACTACAACTACACACACCAATGTGTATGACTCTCACAAACATCATATTGTGTGAAAGAAGCCACACAAAAAGAGAATATACTTATGAATACATTTAGATAAAGTTCGAAAATAGATAAAACTAATTTGTGCCATAGAAGTCAAGTAAATAATTACCTTTGTGGGGTTAGTAACTGAAAGTGAGCATGAAAGGTTTTAGTAGTTTGTCATGTTGTATGTTTTTGAACTGGGTGCTGGTTACACAAAAGAGTTCTGTTTATGAAACTTAACTTGTTGTTGTACACTTAGGATATGTAAGTGTGCTCTTCTGAATGTATAATATACTTTAATAAAAAGTTTGAATACAAAAATAATTCTAGCTTAAGAGATAGTGAGTAGCGCAGCACAATTTATTCATTCAAAAAATATATTTATGTACCTATTCTTCTAGTTACTCATTAAAGCAGTAAACAAGAAAGATCTTGCTCTTAGAGAGCTTATATTCTCCTAGTGGAGAGAGAAAATAAATAAAAAACCCAATCTCAGGGAATGATAAATGCAATGAAGAAGAAATTAAGAAAATACAATGAAGCTGGTTACATGTACATAAGGTTTCCGACAAATATTTGTAATAGTATTTGCTTTGCTTCTCTACAAAATGTGGAGAGTGGGGTTAGGTCAGCAATAGATGAGTTCTTGCATTTAAATGACGTTTGTCTTGTGTGTTGCCTGTGGGGAAGTCACTGGGAGCCATTGTCCTTGGCCACGAGATGTCACTGAAGGGAATTAAGTAGGGGAGTGACATGATGAGATTTGTGTTTTAGAAGGATCATTCCGGCCACAATATGGAGGATCCAGAGAAAAGAGAAACAGAGCCAGAGAATGTGTGGCATAGAGAGAAAGAAGAAGGGAGAGCCACTTTAGAATTGACAGCACAGAGCAAAAACAGTCAACAACCTCAAGGAGTTTAAGTAGTAAAAACACACCGTGACCGTGGCTTATTTCAGATCCTACTGGCGCGTGTGATGCCCGTGGAAGGGTTAAGTGTTAGAAGTGTCTTTCGCTCAGGCTGTGGGCTGCTAACGAGAAATTGTGCTGATGACACTAGGTTCCCAACTTAGTGTTCATTTGGTTGAGTGTGTTTTGACTTAACATGCATAAATACTGATGGAGGGCTTGTTTTTTGTTTTGTTTTGTTTTGTTTTTGACTTGTATTTGAATCACTCTTGGGATCCAAACCAATTTAGTAATTCATTTCCACATTCTTATAAATATTGAATAAAATGCTGGTTGACACCTTTTTGACTGCATCCTCTGCGTCAAGCAAGAAAATATATTCTGAATTATTTAGATAATCCACTAAGAAAACAGATCAGTGTTAATGGACATTGCTTCTCTTCTTTATTCTAAAACAACCTGGACCCAGGGAAGAAAGATTTCCCTCCTCCTTCCTATTTTCATAGTGTCTTCCCCCAGCAGGATCATGCAGAGAGGAAGGAAAGATTAATGCCACCTTCCCCACTACCTCCACCGCCAGTGGCTTTTAATCTGCAGTGATGTGGTGAGAGAAAAGTGTCCGTTACTCTTCAACGTGAGTGGTGTTGATTTCGCTCCACTGTTTAAGTCCAGCTGGGCAGGCATACAAGAGATTTTCTTTTCTATGTGGACACCAGCTCTCGACCTCACCATGGACCTGCCATGGACACTCACAGGTGCTGTTGTAGTCCCTCTGCATATACAAAGAGAAAGCGCTCTTCTATGCCTCCAGGTTAACTAAGAAGCACTTGCTGAGGGCCTACACATGTATTGGTTGGGCTTTTTAAGGAACTGACTCATCCAGATTACCTTTGATAATTGGATTTATCGCAAGAACACACAGGACAGAGGGTTATCATATTTTCAGTCTGTGAAAAAGACAGCTACCTGCCTTCCAGTGTTCTTTGTCTCCTTTCTGGAGTTATAGAGCCCTCATTCAATCCTACCAAATTTTAGCGGGGCACATAGCTAAAGCCATTCACAACATGTCCCAGCTCCCCTGGCAGCTACGTCTGATCATATGACCAATTTCTCCCAAAAGAGGATGAGTAGAAGGGAAATATGCAACTTCCATGCCACTTTCCTTAAAGAAATTTGGCTGCATTCTGTGTTCTCTCTTTCTGCTTCCCCACAGGCTGAAAATGGACACTGTGCTGCTGAGACAGTTTTGATTATATGATCAGGACCACTCGCTAGGAGACGGCAGAACCCCTACAGCTCGGAAGGCAGGGAGTTTGACATGTATGGTTTCCCACGAAGTTGATTTAAGTAAAGATCCACAGTCTAGAACATGACACAATACATTCAACAATATGAAGGGTAATAGCACACACAAATCATTGACAGGCTTCCAAAGAATATTTTTGCAGTACATTGAGAAGCATCGGTAATCTCCTTCTGAAGATTCCATTCACCCTGACTTTCCCACTTCTTCTTTCAGAGGGTGAGACAGTGCCCAAGCACTCAGCCAGGGCTGCCCTGACACCCAGCTGGGCAAGGCGGTGATGACGAGAGAGTCCATTGCTTAAAAAATATGTGTCTGTTGCTAATGTCTGAAATTCTTCATTAGAAATTCATCGCCTGGGTTTAAGGGAATGTTTTCTGATCCAAAATGAAACTATCTCTGGGATGTCAAGAACTGTGAGGAGTCTGAGATTTTATTCACTTGCAAGCTAACAAGTTAGCCTGCCATGATTTCATATACGCTGGCAGGAGACGTAAACGTCCTGGATCAGAGAGGAAGGACTTGATTGCTGATGGCTTGGCAGGTTGCGTGAGCTTCGTGTTCACACTGGTTCCCTTTGCCCCTAATCCCACAGGGGACCTAGGTGATGCTGTGCACACAGTGAGTTTGTATCACAGCTGAGGAAACCCCTGTCTTTGAAAGAGTGATGCTGGTAAACCTGCCCAACCTTGGGATAAAGTCTGGAGGGAGACATTATCGTTATTATCCTGGGTCAGGAAACAAATGTGTTCTCTGTCCTGGAAAAAGATACTATCTCTATCTTCCAAGGCTGTCTGTTATACAAACATCCTTGAAAAGACAGTCTAGAACAAAAGCTGATAGGAGACATGCAAAAACACCATGGAGAACTGTCAACTAACATGTGAGAGAAAGAATATCAAGCCCTTACAACTTTACACGGATGACCAAGTGTATCTAAGGACACTCTCTAAGGCTGGGCATCTGAAATGGTTCTCCAACAAAAGAAAGCCAAGCACAATACGTAGCTTCCAGAGTCCCAGTGGCCTGTTACAAAGACTGACAGATCTGGACTCAACGGGAGACCCTGGAGTAGGAATAAAGATGTCTCCTTCACATACAGTCATGTGTCGCCTAAGGATGGGGTTACAGTCTGAGAAATGTGTCAATAGGCAATTTCATCACTGTGTAGACATCATAGGGTGTAGTTACACAAACCTAGATGGTATAGCCTGCTACACACCTAGGCTACATGGTATTAATTTTACAGGACCACCGTCCATCATTGACCAAAACATAGTTATGTGACGCATGACTGTACTTGACTTATTTCCCTTGGCTCTCTCTGCCTGGAACACTATTTCCTTCCCCTTTGCAAGGATAGTTCCTTTTACTTTTTCCTTTAAGACTGCTAAGGCATCTCTTTCTCTGCAAAACCTGCCCTAAGTGCTTGCCTTCAACTGAGATGAGTGTTGTACATCTGTGTTCCCACTGCATCCCAGGCTTACTTCCCTCTGCAATAGCATTTCCAACACTATCACAACTCTATGTGTATTGATAGGTTTCCCTTAATCAATTGTAACCTTCTTGAGGGCAAAAACTGCATATCTCTTAAACTCTCTGGTTCGAAATAAATATTTGAAGAACTGAACTGAATTAGGGAGAATGTCAGTACGTAGATTTGACCTTGCATCTTCCCCTTCTTTAAATTCAGTGTAAATTCTACACTAGATTATAACTTCCTGCAGGCCTTTGAATTCTTTGATATTTCCCTAAGAGTGACACTTCATAATAGAGGAAAATAAATTATATTAGATCCTCTCTTTTGATAATTAGAGAGACTAAGTGAACAAGAAGTTAGTCAAGGTTAGATTAGTTGTCAAACCAGACAGACAATTGTTCTGACCTCCAAGAGGTCAACTATACAACTCAATGTCGGAAGCAGTGGTACTCAGAATGACTTTACGGTTGTGTGTCAGTCAGGGTACAAGCTAAGCTGCTATAACAAAGAGGCCCTAAAACATACTAGCTTGAATAAGTTAGAAGTTATATCTTTCATATAACAGTCCAGAGTTAGATGAGTAGATGGACCAGGGTGAGTAGGCAGTTCTGCTCCAAAGACCGAAGTTTCTTTTTAGTTGGTTTATCATCTAAGGTTGATTTTGCATCTTCTCTCTTACTATTTGGAGTCTGGAAGCAGTCAGTTTTTCTGGTCTTGCAAGACCCCGCATTTTTAGACTCTCTGTTCACTTCATTTCTGCTTGAAATTGCCCAGTTTTTTCTTGAGGTATGATTTGTCTTGTAACATCGCCAAACATAGCCAATAACAACAAACATAAATTTAATTTCAGTTCCTACCTCTCCCTCTAAAGATGCCTGCTCAGTAGACACATGATCTGTCTTCCATGTTACCTCAGGAGATGGTGTTACCTAATATGTTACCAAATATGTTACATGGCTCTCCATCTCTCCACCTCCAGAGAGCAGTCTTCTCAACACCTCACTGCTAGACCAATGCCACACATTATAGTTTTTGGTTTGTTTTTGCTTTGTCATTTGGTGACAGCTCACTCCTTCTGTTCCCAATACGTGTATGAGTCAGGGTAAGGTGGTGTGGTAGAGTGTATTATTGTTCCCAATTATTTGCTACCCCTTTCTGTGAAAAGATTATAGATCCCTGCCCTGTTGTAGCAAGGCTTGGCCATGTGACTTGCTTTGAGCAATGAAATGGGGACAGAAATGTTGTGTGCCGCTTCTGAACAGGAGGTTTAAAGCCATCATGTAGTTCCACCAGCTTTCTTGACTCTGCCATGAGAACCATAGCACTCCAGATAGGGGCTACTTCTTCACCTTGAATCCTGGAAGGAAGACACATAAAGCAGAGACACAGCCAATCCACAACGACATCTAATATGGGAACATCTAATAGTGTTCTAAGGCACTGACATTTTGTGGTTGTTCCTTTTCACAGCATAATTTAGTGAAAGCTACCTGATACAGCTAGACTATACTGCAGTAATAAATAAATCCCCAAGTCTTAGTGGCTTAACATAAAAGAGTTTAATGCGCTCATTTAGGCCAGGGTGGGAGTAGCTCCATTTTCTTTGGGATGCAGCCTCCTTTTAGGCATCGCTAAGTAAATTGTCAGGAACAAACATGGCTTTGAACTTATCTGACCAATTGCTCTTTGGACCGCATATAATCAAATCCACTGGGATAGAACCTCATGAAGATCTGAATTATTATTTTTATTTTCTTGTACTTCAAATCCTCTTAGCTTGTTTATATAGTTTGACTCTTGCCATTTTGAGATTTGTTTTGATCTTGGGTGTACCATGCTTTAATCATTAAAAAAGGATTAATTTGGTTGCTCTAAAATGAATTCCATTCTAATTCCAAAATTCAATATTCTTTTGAATTTATTCCAGAAGCTGCAAAGGAGTATTGGTCTCATGATGTAGAGAGCTATTTGGGCCTCTGCAATCTTGGTGTGAGGGGGAAGGTTCAGACTCAGTATTCCACCTCCTTGCTCTCAGTCTCAAACCTCACACAGAATTTCCAAACATACCAAAGTGACCTGCTTATTTCTTTCTTATCTAAAGATGGTGATTAAAATTAGCTCAATGCTGAAGCTCTAGAAGCCTTTGAAGAGATTTCAGCTGCTGAGTCTATCTATGACTAGGATATGTTCATTTAGGTGTTCCAACTCTTTTAAAAACTCTTCAGTAAATTTCCAAGCCTCTTGTCTAACACAACTGACCGACTGCCTATCCGACTCCCAGCCCTCTAGGCGTCTAAAATCATTTCTCTGACATTCTCATTGACTAATTGGACTTTGATTGGTGTCAGCTACTGCCAACTGTGATAAAACTGTTTTCAGTAAGCCTTGACATTCTGGAGGTGACATTAGGTCACTTCCTCACACTTATAAACAGGAAAGTTTTAGAATTGAGAGGAGAGTTGACGCTGCGGATAGTATTTCATTCAACAAACCTAATTTAAGAACTGACTTTTTGCCAGATACTGTTAAAAACTCACTCTTTCCTCCAAATTCCCACTGAAAAGAACAAATTAATGCAATTGGAAATTGGAAAAAATGGTGAGTCCAGTCTGAGGGAGTCTGTCCAGCTTTGAATCTCTTTGTGGAGAGGAAGAGCCCCTATGTGGGGAAGGAAGAGGAGACTCAGTGGGGGTGCACGACAACCTCTCACCTACCCAGCAGGGGCATGTGACATGACGTGTGTGTGTGTGTGTGTGTGTGTGTGTGTGTGTATGACATCTTCATCCAATCCAGACAACACTGCCATGAGGTAAGTACCAGCATCCCCCCTTATAGATGAGGAAAATGATCCCTTCATAGTGTACTCACTAACAGTGTGTAATTGACTTAGATGATAAGCTAAGTTGTGCAGACTCCTAATGAAGGCAGTTGTGCCAGTCAGAGAAAGGAAACAAGAGCCACAGATAACTATCTAGCTGCCATGACACACATGAACAAGACCCACTGGCACAGGGATGAGACTCCCTGAAGGGAAGGGCCTGGGGCTGCAGCTTCCTCTGATTTCCACAGGGGGCAGTCAAACTTCTAACCTTGCAAAGTAAAACTACAGTAAATCTGAATCCTCTCCTTTCTATTTGTCTAGAGCCCATATTCCCTGTGGCAGAAGCTGCCTGAACTCTCGGTGCTGGGAAATATATCTGTCCCTCTGCAGAATGGGCAAACAAGGAAAATGCACTGGATATATGAGAAAAAGCAGCAGCTCAGAAGACGGCGGGCACGCTGATGAACCAGGGCAGATGTTGTCCTGCAAGTCATGGGAGAAGAAGGAAAACTCTCAGATAATCTCTCACTTGTGTTTTTAATAAGAGTATATTGCATTTATGATGCAAAAGCAGGCATCTTGAAAAGGGAAGAGTCTGAAAGTCAAAAATATTTCTCGGAGATGAAGACTATCAATTCTGAATTCATGCAATGGAGGAAGCAGAGAGTGAATTGAATGCAGGAGAAAATGGAATTAATGAAAGAGAAGTAAGCTTGATAAATTGTCCCAAGACACCAAAGGAAAAGATAAAGGAATGGAAACAATGAGAGAAGAGAGACATGGGACATCATGATCTAGGTGAGCTGATATGATATAACTGAAATACCTTTAGGAGAGGTTGTAATAGATGGAGGGAAGTAACAATCAAAGAAATAGTAAAAGAAAAGTATTTTTAAGTGGAGGAAAAACTTGAACTTTAGAGTTGAAATAATTAAAACGATACTTCAGGGCAGTTTTTTAATTCAATGATTTCTCAGTGCAATAAAACAGATTCATTATAAAGGAAAATAATCTAGTTGCCAGCAGAATTCTTCTCTTTAAAATGAACACCAGCAGAAAACAACAGGACATTGTCCACACAATTTTGAGGGCCAAAATGTTGTGTTCCCAGAATCCTAGCCTTTGCAACATTAGCCTTCACGTGAGAGGATAGAGGAAAACAATCTCCATTGCACAAAGCTTAAGAAAGCATATTGTTAGTGTACCCTTCCTGAAAAAATTATTGAAGAAGTGCTCCAGTGAACCAAGAAATTAATAATAATAAAGAATTTAGAAATCAGGAGGATTTATAAAAGAAAATGTACTGAAAGATGGAACCAGTGAAATAGCATAAAATTTAGATTACTATTGCTAATGTAGTTATGAAACTTACTGCAAATGTCAAAAATAAAGAGAGAGAGAAGATACATAACATCAAAATGTATTAAAAAGATTGAGATCTAAAATCCTAGGTCATTTCAAACAAAACTGAGTGGTAAAGAGGGAGGTTGTGAAATTTCATATTTTACAGGAAGGAGTACACTGTTTCATGCTTCATGTTGATAGAAATACATGTCTTCATACATGTTTTTATAAAGTTTTAAAGATGAATACCAGTATAGTAGGTTAAAACCTTTTTGTTTTTGGCAGTTGAAATCCTCCCCTCTCTCATCCACATACCCACACACCCGAATAGAAAGGAGGTAACAGTGAAGACTGCTCTGGTTGAGACAAAGCAGCAGACCTGGAACTCTAACCCCTGGGCTTCCCCTTCACCCACATGAGGCCCTGTAACAAAATCATGGTGCTCATAGAACAAAATTCAAAAAGCACGGTACTAGTAGATAAAATGAATAAAACTTCCATTTCAGTTCACAACTTTTGCCAAGTGCTATGAATGGATTACAGGTGAGCCATGAGATAAGGATCTTCTCTAACTGTGGGGTGGCTGAGCAGGCCTGGGGCTGCTGGGCTCCCATAGCCTTTGACTCTGGAGCTGCCTCCTCCAGGGCCCCTTGAAGGGTGGATGGTCTGATCGTGTGCCTCTCGGGCCCCACAGGCTGGCAATGTGTCTTCATTCCTTTGGACTCTGCTCTACCACACTGTGCAGAGCGCAGGCAAGGAGTACTTCTAACTCCTGGATGTCTCTTTCAGCAGCCGGAGTTAACAAGATGTTGGGAGAACACTGCACTAGCCCCAGGTGAGGTTGGTCCAGTGTGTGGGCTTCTGGGTGGGTACAGCTCCCCGTTTTCCCATGCATCTGAAACTTCTGTTCATTGGTGGTGGAGTGCCTTTTTAGTGGCAACTTAGCTAACTTCAGGATGGCCTCTCGAAGAATATATGCTCATTCAGAAAATTAGAGCATTGCCATTATTTTGAAATACTTAATATGAAAAATTTCAATGGATTCAAAATCTATTCACATTATCACAAGAAATTTCAATATTACTTTAACAGAAAAAACAAAAGGAAGAGCTGTTAGCTTCTTTAAATATAATTTAAGCATGTACCTTTTTGTGTAATTGTAAAAATGCTTTAAATTTTTTATCATCAACCTGTGCAAACAAAGTTTCTCATTGATAGTGCCTATAAAGAATTTAAAAATATCATCATGAAAAATTCTTCATCAGAAATTTTGTGTAGTTACTTCAAGCATAAAATTTGGTATAAATAGAGTTATGGAAGCAAACTCATTATTAGTAAACATCTTGAGAATGTCTTATTTGGAACCTTTCTACAAATTCAATATTTAATGTGTTCCTCAATTATATTATTTTACTATTTTACTTTTTAATCATAATTTTATAATATAAAGAAAATTTATTTTGCACCAAGCCCTATATAGATGTCCTCATATTTCCTTCAATTTACTGAGTGTGCAACGAAGTATTATTTTCCATGTGTGTGCCATGATGTAAAAGAGATGGGGAAGCACTGTTTTAGGGAAACAAATATGCAGAGAATGTTTGAGCAATAACAAAAATAAAGGCGAATATAGGAAGCCCATTTGAAACATAGCCAACATATGTTAAGTGAGGGGGGAAAGTTATAAAACAATGTATATGGTTTATTTTCACTTTTGCAAAATGAAAATATTAAAAATATTACTAGTGGATAGTATGGATCCGTTATGGATATCTGTGGCTCGCCGTGATTCCTGTTCCCTTGTTGTTCCTGTCCCTCTTCAACCGGAACATGCGGTTGCAGTGGAAGCAGCCATATTGGTACTCCATTGAACACGAGCCTGCCCCTGTCCCTGGCTGCTTGGATCAGGATGAGTTCTTCAAAAAATCCTATTCCCTTCCCAGGAGCTTGGGGATTGTGACCAGGAATGTCCAGTCTCAGTCTGGCTGCTCGCTTAACAGAGGAGATGTAAACCACAAGATGTTGATACTCGCCATTTCTGCCACAAGATGAGGAAACAGTGCAGGAGGAAGAGAACAGATTTTTCCAAATCCCTGCCGTGCTTGAGTCTGTTTCTAAGACTTGCTGCATTCCTTCTTGCGAGTTCAGGGAGACATCTACTATCCTTATTGAAAATCCCCCCTTTTGCATTAACTTCAATTAGGTTTGCTTTGGTCACATTCAATGAATACATTATCTATATACTAATTCATAGGGAAAGATGAAAGACTGGAGCAGCTAGTAAAATATTAGAAGCTTAACTCTGGATGGTAGACTGCGGGTGAGTTTTATTTTTTATTTTGTGTTTAACAAAACTTTTCCAAGGAGCTTGTATTGCTCTTGTTATAAGAAAAAAATTAAACAACATATTTATTTAGGGGATAAGAAGTTGGGTAATTATTTTTAAGTCTAATTTTTCTGTTTAAGCTCTTACTTTTGAGCCTTATTATATCTGACATAAAATGGAAGATTGGACAAATAATTCTGAAAAGATTGGTCTTTATTACTATGACTATAATACTAAAATAAAAATCCAGCAATGTATTCTTTAAATACATATAAAAGGAATTATATTTTTAATTTGTTTGCTAAGGAAGGAACTTACAAACTTTTTATTGGTGCATAAGTCATACTCCATTTAGAGAAATATTTTATGAAGACAAGGATATTTGCCCTCAATTTTTTTTAAATCAAGGCAAAGTGAGCCACAGAAAAATTAACAGATCCCCGACCCTGACCCTCAGAGTGGTCTTCCACTCCCTACAATGCCTCTAACATCAATGAGTGAGAAGACTGACCAATGTTATTTCCTAGGGGAGGGGGGAGATAAGGAAGCAGATTTGATTTGGGGAGCTGCCCACTGGTTAGTGGATTAATAGGAGAATATGTTTTTAATGAAGCACAAGAAGAAAAAAGGATGCAAAGTTTCTAACCCCAGACTGTTCTCAAACTAGCAGGAAAATCTGAGCCATAGAAACCCTAGTTTTAAATTTAAGATTCTAAGGGGGCGTGAGTGAAAACTTCTTTCTGAATTGTCTCTTTCTGAGGGAAAATAAAACACTCAACACATTAATAATTTGGCAAAGTTGGCCATCTGACTCAAAAAGCTTAAATGCTGAAATAATTCATCCTGAAAACTGTGTGCTTTTGTGCTTAGCACAGATGGGTTCACCTGTGTGAATTTCTGTTCTTATTTAATGTTGTCGTCTTTAAGATGAGAAATGGAAGCTTGGCATTTCCTGATGCGTTTTCATTGGCAAGTCTTGAGCAGAAATAATCGCTAGCATGATTTGTCTGATGACAACACGATGGGGCGAAATGAATGATGACGGCCCTTGGCACCTGTACTTTGTGTGAGAAAGGAAAAGAGCTTGCCCTAGTAGAGAGGAGAAATATTTAATTAAAATAAACAGCTGTTGGATAAGACAGTGTTCAAATGTGTGGATAACTCTGTTTTCCTCCTCAACACTTAACCCTAAAGGTTGCTTAGATATTG
Source organism: Diceros bicornis minor (assembly GCF_020826845.1). NCBI lineage: Eukaryota > Metazoa > Chordata > Mammalia > Perissodactyla > Rhinocerotidae > Diceros > Diceros bicornis. The sequence goes on along the minus strand of NC_080743.1, from coordinate 14,331,435 downwards.
TTCTTGAGTCTGTCACAGACCTCAGTCAATCCCAAAATGTAGGACCTAGTGGCTTTGAATTTCTGTGTCAGTGCTTTCTGAGCCCAATCAAACATCATTTAGGGCTGACACTAATTTCTTTCTCAGGTCGCCTCATCAGCAGGGATCCAGGCTTTGGATTCAGGCGAACCGGTTTGAATCCCAGTTCCTAGCAGTGAGACTTTTGAAAAGTAATTTAATCTCACTGAGTATTGTTTTTCTTCTTTGTAGAAGGGGCTAATAATACTCACGTCCCAGGTAGCTGGAGAGATTGTGTGACGAAAGTACCTGTCGTGTTCCCTGACATAACACATGCTCCTGCAGAATATTTCTGTCCTTTATCTATATTATACCTAGAGGTTTCATTTCAGCTCTAACCTTGTCTGCCTTGAAACACTTCCACTGCACAGCCTCCTTATCTTTTATGAATATACTTTGTTCATTGTACCTGCATTCACATTTGCTCAGGATCACTTAGATATTTGCTATTTTAAGATTTTCTAGAATATTCTTCTAGGGACTCCTTCCTTTGCCCAAAGACTGAGATGCCATTAGTTGTTAGAGTCTGGGAACTATCAAGTCAATAGCTTGGAAATATGATTCACCTCTGAGACTTACACTATGAAACTCTTGCAAAGTGGGAATTGGTTGTCCTTGCCTCATATGGTTACTGTGAGAACTGAATGAGATAATGGATAAAGCCCTTAGCATGATGCCTAAACATGGCTATGTAAGTGATGATGTTGATCAGGTTGGATAGGCCTGAGTGTGCCAGCCAAAACAATACTTATAAGCAGTAATTATGTTGCAATTATTTTCCAGTTAAAGATTAGAGATAGCTATAGAATAGAAATTGCAAATAGGGGTTGACTCATTCGCCCACATGCTATCTGGAATGGTGGGTTAAGAAGGATTCTGAAGCTGCCTCTTAGCTTAGTGGGAAAGCATGTGATGACTGATTAGAGATGCCAGCTGTGAGAGCAGGGTGAGTGATGGATGACATTTATTTAGCATTCTTCTTCTAGGTCAGTTTCGCTCCTTGTTTTTTGAATGGCACCTGCTTAGCTGGAGCAAAAGATTCCTCGATTCATCTATCTTACCCATTCCCACTTTCTTTTCATGAGGAAGATCAGCCCTGAGCTAACATCTGATGCTAATCCTCCTCTTTTTTCTGAGGAAGATTGGCTCTGGGCTAACATCCGTGACCATCTTCCTCTACTTTATATGGAATGCCACCACAGCATGGCTTGACAAGTGGTGCATCGGTGCGGCCCGGGATCCAAACCGGTGAACCCCGGGCCACCGAAGTGGAGCGTGCGCACTTAACCGCTGTGCCACCAGGCCGGCCCCAATTCCTACTTTCTAATGTAAAAAAAAATACTTTATGGTAACAAAAAAAAATGGAGGACAAAATAATGAATACTACATTCAAACTCTTCTATGTTAGTTCCTGAAAAATTATAGGCCCTCCAGAAAGTCATTACCAATTTTACAGTTATTAACCCATAAAAATTTGAAGTAAAAGTAATGTAGCTAAAGTAATAGTAACTAAAAAGAAGCATAGCACCTGTTGAAAACCCTGATGAATAAAGGCAACACTAATAATATTCTAATAACATGCTTTGTTCCCCTAAACAGTGGGAATATTAACTATGTCTATTATGTGGGACGTAACTATGTGTATGTCCATGCAAGAGAAGGTTTCCATTGTTGCCAAGGTTTCAGGAGTGGTCAGACTTAATCGAATCCTAAATTAGAGGCTCTCTAAATTCTGGTTACACACTAATTTTAGTTGAATGTGACAAAGATTACTAATGGCCCCCAGAGTCCCTGAATGGACACTGGGAATGATATTTGCATGTATTCATAGGGTGTGTGGACATTAAGTGAGATGCTGAATGGAACACTGAGGATACTGGCTGGCATATAGCACAAGCACAGAAAATGTTGGCTAGTACTGGTCCATGCAATTCTAGGAATTCTAGTGAGATGCTGCTCACTCCTAAAATTCTTTTCTATCTTTTATGTGAGCCCTGCTACACCATTTTAATGTACTTCCTTTCATTTAAGGTCTTGATCCATGTTTAAAAAAAAGCATATTGCCTTGGGAAGATTGACATTTTATTCCTTTAAATGTTTAGCATATTTATAAGTGTCTGTATTATATTACTATAAGTGACTATGTTGGAAAGGGAGTCACTAAGATGAATGTTATGGTCCCTGATGCCAAGGAACTGTTAGTCTTTCTGGGATGCATGTGGCTGCCTGGATTAATCCGATAACTTCTTTGATCTGGCCCAACCCACCTTTCCAGGTAAATTTCCAGTCACAGCGGATTATGCTGTGTCCACATTGAACCGCCATGTTTCCTAAGCATTCCTTATGCTTTCCAAACTTTGCATCTTGTCACATTCTGTTTCTTCTAACTTACATTCCCATCCTCACTTTTAGAAGAAATAGGTCAACTATAGCCTCACCTGTGAAATCTTCCTTTGTTATCACAGTCTGAAAGTGAGTCTCCCTTCTTTGAATAGAATATTTTTGGTGACTGAATCGATGTGTGGATGAGTAAATAAGTTTGTATCTTACTGTAGTCCTGGGGCGTGGGTACAAGCATGTCTTAGTCATGCTGGCAAGTCTGCAGAATAAGGTGGCAAGAGATTCTGAAGACAGGCATCAGAGTTTTAGCACTAAATGCATACATACAGCAAGCCATACTGTATACTGTGGTATTCAAGGACACCAACTATGGAATCAAATCCCTCTATGTTATGACCTCAAGCAAGTTACTCAGTTTTCTCATCTGTAAAATGGAGCTAACAATAGCACCTACATCAAAGGGGCATGAACATTAAAAGAGATAATAATTATTAAGCTCTTGACATGATAAGAACTTGGCACATGGTAGGAATTCAATAAATATTAATTATTATCATTTGCTATTTTGTGAGTTTCTCATTCTCCATGTAGCAATAAGACTAGACTCAGTGCTGGTCTTGACTCTAGATCCATTTTCTTGACAGATAAACATTTTAATTTCTTTAAACTGGAGACCATCAGGAGACTATTTGGAGCATCAGGAAACGTGGTTTGTGGAACTTATCTGTTTCCGATAAGCTAGTTCTTCAATTGGAGTAGTCCCTACTCCATTTTCTTTCAAGTTCATATTTACTGCGTTTGATGATCATCTCCTCTTGTTAGCTGGCAATAGTTGAAACCAATTAAAATGCAATTAATACAGACAACTCTGGTGTAGAATGATGTTGGCTTGTGGCAGAGGCATTCAGAGACGAGCTACCCAGGGGGCCTGTCAGGTTGGCAGTATAAGCTGGAAACCCATTTAAAGGTTCTTTGCAAACAGCTGAAATGCTTTCCTCTGAGTGTCACCAATAAAGCACAAAAAGATGCCAAAGAGCATCTTGATGTGCTGCTGTTTACAGGAAGTTTTCCTGATCAAGGACAAATAGATCATTTATCTTATATTTTATGTGTGTATATGTGTGGTAAGTAATGTATGCCATCCACTGTAGGAAATTTGGATAATATAATTTGAGAAGAAAAATAAAGATGTGGAGATTAGAGCCTTATCTGAAATGCTACCAAGGATGTAACGCACAGCATTTGAGGTCAATCAGAGTTTCTTTCAAATCATTTTTCATGATGTCTTGAAGCTACACCTCATTTGCGGTTTCACAGTTTCCAAGTGGACTGGTAGGTTGGACGGTGGTTGGGTAAATTCTTCACAAAATAGAACAGAGAAACATTTGAATTAGGGATGAGACTACAGGAAGAAACATCACGGGGAAGAGGAGCCAGAGAAAGAAAAGGCATTTATGAAAGTAGGATAGCCGAAGTGGCTGTATACCCTGGGTTTTTCAGAGAGTCCCAGTTTACACCTGCATTCTGGCATCTTACCCATTTAGCACCCCTTTTCACTTTCAATGTTCCCGTTTATGCAATAAATTATGTATCCACCGGAGTTAAAACTGAAGTGCTCAATTTCACTCTCATAAGCCAGAAAAAAGTAGCGTGGGCCAAAATCTGCCACTGGCTGCTGAAATTCCAATTTGTCTAATAGGGATTTAGAAGGAAAAGCAAGAGACTGCATGCTGAAAAGCCTAAGCACATTCACTTGGTTACTTCGGTAATAAAGATGACACATCTGGGGCTGGCAAGATAATCAAGTGTGTTAGTACCTAATGCAAATTTGGTCCTCTGGGAAATTGATAATCCGTTCACCTGGGATCTCCTTCTGCTCACCTTGTGGCAGAAATGTTGCCTCATTTTTCAAGGTAGTTGAAGTCAGAGAACACAGACAAATGTTATGGCTGCTTTAGAAATGAAGATTTTATTCCAAGAGGTGGGCTGGAAGGAGATATGGTCAAAGGGATGATTCTAGTCCAAGGACTGGGAACTTGTTGCTTTGGAAACAGTCTCTCTCTCCTCCCAAAGCAGAGCCCAACTGTGGACTCATCTCCTCGGGTCCCTGTGTGTCCACCCAGCAGGGGCCAACTGCCTCCTGAGAGAGCAGAATTTAGCTGTGTCTCCCTTTGGCTGCACATATACTAACAACGGAAGGAGTTCAAGAATATTAGCATGACTCCTGTACAAGTAGGTTATTGGTTTATTCCAATTTTTTGAAGCCAAGTGTTACAATTTTTATTCAACATTGTACTGGAGGCTCTAGCCATTGGAGTAAGGCAAGAAAAAGAAATAAAAGTTGCCTTGATCAGAAAGAAATAAACAAAACTGATTTTTCAGAGATGATGTGAAAATTGTCCAAATAGCAGACCTAATTTATATACACGTACATACACATACACACACATTAGGAGAGTTTAACAAGATTGCTAGATGTAAGATCAATTTTTAAAAGTCAGTTGCATAGCCATACAATAGCAACTAATATTTATAATGTGTTAATTTTAAATAAAATACATTTTAAAATAGGAATAAAAATATGATACTAAGGAATAAATTTAATAAAAGATGTCTGTTTTTTATGTAGAAAAGTACACAATTTTATTGAAAGACATTAAAGAAGACCTAAAGAAATGTAGACATGACAAGTTCCTAGATAAAGTGATCAGGTCTTCCATAGCTGCTCTATTAAAATATCAATTGAATTCTTGAGGAAACTTGATAGATAGCACCTAAAGTGTATACGAAAGAGGAAAGGGCAAACGAATAGCCAAGAACAGCTTAAAAAGAGAAAAATGTGGGTGAAGTTGACCTTCCAGCTATAAGGATTTATTATAAAGCTTTATGTAGCTCAATGCATGAGTTCATAAGAAATCACCTAGACAGAATAGAGCTGGAAACAGACTCACCCATGTATAGAAGCCTGACACATACAGAGCTCACATTGCAGACCAAGGGGGAAAAATGGACTGTGCAATCAGTGGGGTCGGGACGTTGGTTATCTCTGTGGAAACAAGCAAAGTTGGATCTCTGCCTCATCTTCTAATCAAATCTAGTTCAAGTGAATTAAAAGTTTAAAAGTAAGAAGAAATCTTAAGCTTCTAAAAGAGAATATAGAGGAAAGTCTTTACCTCAGGCAAGGATATATTTCTAAACAATTTTCACAAAATATAAACCATGAATGAAAAAGCAATAAATGTGATCATATCAACATAAAAATTTTATGTTTATCAGAAGACAAAGAAAACCTGAAAGAAAAATGGTCAAAACACATGAAAAAGATATTTCACAGAGCAAGAACCCCTAATAATAGTAAATATATGAAGAATATACTCAACCTAATTGGTAACCAGAGAAATTCAAATTCAAACTACAATGAATTAGTGTCTTATGCCAGTCAGACTGGCAAAGTTGGACAATACTAGTCTTAATGAGACTGTCAGACACCTTGTGAGTGAAAATTGGTACAACCACTTTGGAAAATTATTTGCTATTATTTTTTAAATTAGCAGAAAACATATCATTACTTAGCAATTTTATTCTTAGGTGTATACTGTGGAGAAATTCTTGCTCATGTGCATAATGTAGAAAAATGTTCATACTGTGTTTACACAAATGTCCATGCAAATATCCATAGAGAGGAGAATGGATCCATAATTTGAATACTAGACAGTCGTGCACATGATTGAATGAAACTGATGCTTCAACACGGATGAGAATCAAAAACATAATGTGGAGTGAAGAAAGCAAATCACAAAAGAATACCCAGAGTAGGATTCCACTTAATATTAAGTTCAAATGTCCAAAAATGAGTAGCATATAATTCTAGGTTATATACATGTATAATAAAACTATTTTTAAAAGTCATAATCTTTGGTGGGGAGGGAGGGAAATAAGAAAGACTAATGGAGAAGGATATCAGGGCCTTTGCCAGAATTAGTAATTTTCTATTTCTTAAGCTGGCTGTGGGCACATGGATGTTCACTTAATTATTCCTTATTCCTTAGCTATTCACTAGACGTACTTTTTTGAATGTATGAAATGTTTCATGAAAAATAAATTTTTAAAAAGATTCCAGCTGGCCACAGACTCCCATCAACTGATGCAGTCAGTCCAATTATTTCCTTATTTACAGCTGGATTTATACTTTTAACTTTGGCTCATCCCTGAACAAATTTACTGAACATGGTCTGGTGATCAGATTAGCAGCCCTTTATAATGTTGTAGCCAATCCCAACCTCAGCATATGCGTAATACAATTTTAATGATCCAGAACAACATATTTAGTCATCGAGTATAGGCAGATTCCCCATTAGCAATTGCAGCAGAAATCCCCCAGTATGTAATTTCTATTAGTGACTTTATTATGAAGTTCCAATGCTGCCTGCTGGGGGCTATCCCAGGAACCAGATTTGATGATCCCAACAAATGTTACTTCCTCGGTGAAGCGTTTCGTAATGCCTGAAGGCAGAATTTGTTCCTCCCTCCTGCTCATCCCAATAGCATTTCCTTGCTTGCTGATGGAGAGTACCAGCTCATATCTTATAGGTTGCCATGAGGAATAAACAAGATGATGCATTTAGAGCTCACAGTAAGCACTCAGTAAATACTAGCTATTCATATGTTAGTGTTTCTGTTTGCATTTATATTTATATTCTTCTTCTTCTTTTGACTTTATTGGAATGCATGGCACAGTGTGACATGCATCAGCTAATTGTGTATAGCTTTATCTCCCTCCATAGTCTACAAACCCATTGAAGGTAGGAAGTGTGTGTCTTCTCACCTACGTGTCCCTGGTGCCTAGTATTGTTCCTGGTGTGCAGTAGGCACTAAATACATATTTCTTGAATTTAGTTATAATTGTTTCTATGGTTTCAAATTCTTCTTTTAAAATTTAGGATTTCCAGACCTATTTCAGGTTCCACTCCCTGAAAGCCCCTGAAATTTGTTGTCCCAACTCTGTGCCTAGGGGATGCCAGTTGTATTTGCACTTGTTCCTAGCTGGCTGTAATCAGTGGTTTGGTGGGACGATGGCAGGGCTCTCATAAATACTTCCTAAAGAGAATGAAAAATACTTACTGCTCGTTGGGCAGTTTGCTATCCTGGTAAACAAAATTCTTAAAACACTATTCATTACCACCTGGTTTGGTCAGAAAATGTAGGACCCAAATATGGGCAAAACCTTCTTTTCCTAAGTCAAATTGTTCGCTTTAAAAGATATATTTTGGAAAGAAGGCAAAGAACTCAGCATTATTGGTCATGAAGCTATAATAGTTTTCTTAGGTGAGTATAATTTGCTGCTGAATATAATCCAATGAACATTTAGAGCTGGGCCCTGATTCACTGGCTGTAGACTTTGCCATTCCATATGGATCAATCCGAGAAGTAAGCGATAGCTGATATGATGCACAGCAAGGTGAGGGCCAGAGAATATAGGCATCTCAGACAAACAATAAGTCCATTCCTCTAAAGATCTGACATTCTACTCTTGGTCTGTGACTAATTCTAGTTGTATAGTCATCTGCTAACAGTGTTTAAGAACTTCTCTGTTTGAGAGCAAAATAGTGCGATGTGATGTATAATATAGATCATTATGAAATTTTATTGGGAATTTTATTTGTTTAATTAATAATCATATAAAATGTATTTGGTTAGAGGGTTTATAATGATATAATTATGTGGTTACATACACCTGGAAATAATTTGTTATATTAATAGAAACAGAATGTACTAAACCAGTGGATTTAGCGGAATAGATCTTTAGATAGTAAGCTATTTTAAGGCACGATCAAGATGGAGGGGAGGAGGCTGTGAGGATCTATGTTTTTGTGACCACAGCAATGGTGAGAGCCAAAGATAGCAGTCTCTCAAAGTGGGGCAGAAATCTTGGATAAGAACGGACTCTGCAAGCATCCCTCTTGGTGGTCCAGGTACTAAATCCCTCCTCATCTCAAGATACTAGGATGAGCAAAACTCCACGCAAAAGAAGTAAGAGGTCATCAAGGAAGAGCAGAGAGTCTTATCAGTTGGCCCTTGGAGGAGGGTTTGGAGTGAAGGAATGGTTGGTGTAGACGGAAAAGTGTGAGATCAAGTGGGCAAGGGTTTTCATGATAAATAATAGGTGTACGAACATTCACCCTCTAGAGCCCGGGAAGCGCTGCTCTTACTGGTCATTTTGTCCATTGGGGTGGCCATGAGGTGGGTCAATAAACCAAGATTCAGAAACCAGTGCTACCTCCCTTGTACTGTCATAGCAGCAGCAAAGGAAAACCTAGGAGCAGCAGGTAGGGGAGCCCACATCTTAGAAAGAGTGTGACTTTGGAGTCAGGTAGCACTTAGAAGTCCAACCTTTGCCACTCCCAGGACCTGAGAGCTTCTGTAGGTTACTTAATATTTCTGAGCCCGTTTCCTATTTTTCATAAAACAAGATGGAAACAAGTTCTTCTTAAGTGTACTTTTATTGGCTTTTGTTTTGTATGTTAGTTAAGGACTAGAGAGTACATCTATCAAGGGCTAGGTACATTTGCAGGTGCTTCAAATTCTCCTTTACGACTGAACATTGATTGAGTGTAGCTCCACTCAGGCCTGTGCTGGAATCTGGGAAAGATGAATGAGACTGTTTTGTTTTGTTTTGTTTTCTTCAAGGAACTTGCTATCTGGTTGAGAAGACAGGTAAACAAGCGTGGTAACCACTTTACAAGAAGGAGTGGAAGAAACTGCTAGATGCCTTCTAGCATCTATTTGTTCTTCTTCCTTACAAATAAGAACCCCAAATTTTGATTGAGATCATTGCCCTTCAGCTAAAATACTATTTCACCAACTCCGTTTTACAGGTAGATGTGTCCTTGCAGTTAAGTTACAGCCCATGAGAGATAAGCAGAAGTTCTGTGTGCAACATCTGGGATGTTTCCTGAAGGACAGGGATATTCCTGTATTGTCTTCTTTTCTTTCTCTGTTATCTGGAATGTGCAGCCATCTTGGACCTGAGGTGGAAGTCGTGCAGGTAGAGAACCGTGCAGCAGCAAAGCAGATGTACCACTGAATTGAGATCCTTGGCGACCATGAGGCCAGCCTCTAGCTTTGTTTGGGCTTCTTATCTTCAAATTTCATTTACATGAGAGAAGGATGAACATATCTTTTGTTTAAGCCACTATTCTTTGAGTTTTCTGGAACTTGCAGCCTAACTTAATTGAATTAATGCAATAGGCTTCAACAAGGGACGCCAAGGAGGAACTGGCGATTTTTTTACGGGGGAACCAGGAAAGGCTTCTCAGAGAAGGTGATGGTTCAGCAGGTTGGGAGGATGAGCAGGGGGCCTGCCACCCGATATGGTGCCCAGATTAGGAGTTTCATACTGTGTCTATTTATAGATATTGTTGGCATTATCTAGACAAGCTTATTACAAGGAGGGTTTGAGAGCTCTTATACAAATTGATCTGCCATTTCTAAAATAAGACAGGGCTGGAGATTTTCACTGAGAGGCTGAAACAGCTGGATGGGTATTTTTCAATTTACTCGTGTGTGTGTGTATGTGTGTGTGTGTGTTATGATGTTTTGGAAATGCTAATAGTTGTTTTTCCTCATATTTCCTTTTATCTCTACATTTCTCCCATATTTTAACCAACTAAACTAGTCTAAGTTCACTGGCTCAGAAGAAGAAAGTAGCTACATACAGCAGAGAAAAGGGAATTGTTTTTTTTGACTTTTGAGTTTCAAAGTACAGGCTCCAAGAAGAGACTCAGACTGTCCAACAAAGACTGGAAAAAATTCTGTCACTAGAGGTAGGAAATAGACAAGAAGCACCAATGAGTCCTTAAGAAAGAAATTTTGTGTGCCCTGCTGTCTGGGCCCAGACCCAGGGCAAGGTGGTGGGGCCACTGGAAAACCCAGATGCATTTGTGGGATCTGAAAAGAGAAGCTCTCTTAGCCCTTTCCTGGGTAGAGTCCTGGGTAAGTGACAAGGCTCCAGAAGAGAAATGAGTGTGTCATGTCTGGGCAGAATGGACCTTAGATACTCAGAATTCCCCTGAATTCTAATATGGCATGGGAGCTGCAAAATGATTCCTGTGTGTCCATGAGTGGCCCAGAAGTAGCAGAGAGAGAGTGAGTCACTAAACCCAAAGAAGTCTGGGGGAGTAGGAGGAATGATTCAGAGGCAACCAGAGAGCGCGTTTCTCCAGGTGTCAGCATGGAAAGATGACTGTGAGGATGTGGTACCCACCTTCTGACACCTGGATACTGTGTAAGGCCCCTGACCTTAGGTGTGATGGGTGACCCCGCCACAGAAAAATGGAGCTGAATCCCACACTGCTGATCTGGTGAAAAGGAGCTCGGTTCAATTATAGAAGAATAAATAAAATGATTGTGCTTGCAGACCTGAGTGTGAGGATAGAGATTAGGATCTGCTGCATCTTCATTCATTCAACAATAATTAATTGAGTACCTATGAAGTGCCTGGCATGTGGGATAGTACAGTGAACAAAACAAATGAAACTCCTGCCCTGATATAGCTTACATACTAGTTAGAGAGACAGACAATACACAGAAAACAGATAAATACTATTATATTATTTAGTCAGGTTGTCATAAGGACTAGGTAGAAAAATAAGGTAGGGTCAGGAATAACTTACCTGTACTAGAAGGTGAATATTCATACATTAGTGATGAGTCTGAACAGAACCCCTTGTTCCTATTACCAATCTTGTTGTGTGGTATATTGATCTCATGTAACTGATGAAAGCACACATTCATTGATCACTCTCAACATGAGGGATGCCAGAAATGAAGGTGAAGTAGGTAAATTGTCTATTAAACGTTCCAAAGATCAAGGCTGAGACTGAAGTTGAGTACCAAATTTTGGCTATACCCAAGGGCCAAAGCTGAACTTCAATGCAAGCCTCATATATTGTCTCTTTTAACCCTTCATCCACCTCACTGGCTAAATATCTGTACTCAGTTTTATAGAAGACAGCATTGACTCTTAGAGAGGTTAGTTAATTAGGCCAAGGTTATACTATGATTCAAGCTCGTTACCATGAATTCAAGACCTTCAATCCGCACTAAACTGGGTAAAACACGTCAGCATTTCCATGGGCTGCACTCCTGGACTCTCTTTAGCTTTGTAGCCAATTTAGGGTTTCAAACAGAAGGACAGGCCTGAGAAATCCTCTGCCACCCTAGAGGACCCTCTCTCGGCCAGGTAACTCTCAGAAAGTCATAGCACTGCCATTAAGGATGAAGGGTGGAGTGGAGGAGGAGGGGCAGAAATGTTTTGCAGTGAGACTCGGAAGTCTAGATTCTTCTGCTGCAAACTTCTATGGATGAGATTGAGCTGTAATCAGTCTGAGCCCATGGCAGAGACATACGTTCCTAAACCAGAGGATTAGGAAGTTTGAAGGGACATCAGGGATCATCTAGTCTAATAATCACCCTAATGTATGAATTTTCTCAATAAGATCTCTGACTTGGAGATGCCTCTCTTCTCTTTTTTCTTCCCATCTCTTGTTTTAATAGAGAAGTTCTAACCTGATTGAGCAAAATGCCTGTGTTCAAAAAGGTCTTTCTGTTCTAGAGGGGAGCAAAGGTAATGACCAGAGATCAGCCCTGGGTTGTCTGAAAGGGACTTCTAAGGAAAAAATTCAAGGGTCTCTGTCCAAATTCCACTGATATCCCACTATCAGTGCCTACTGATAATGGCAGAAGAAAGTCGGAGCTGATTTATCAGAGTGGGGGCCATGGAACTCAATTTCATGGCTTTCCTCAATATAGATATTAACAGTTTGGCAAAATTATTGGCCAATTGACTCACAGAATAAGCATTAATAAAAGAATTCAACCTGAACAATGTGCTGTTTTATGGCTAGTACATGTAGGCTCACCTGTATGAATTTACTGTGCTTATTTAATATCCTCTTTAAGATGAAAAATGATGCCAGCTCAGTGTTAATAGCATCTTTTGACACTGAGAAAGTGTTCCTATGGATTGAATGGCAGTCGTTCCTTCCTCAGACAGAGATTGAAAACTTTATCTTGAGTGACTTGCACTGGTGATGGCACCCGTGCAAACGTTAGGACAGAGTGCACGCTGACAGAACAGTGTGTTCCACAGGTCCCTTGACTTTGCAGGCTCACTGGTCAAGGATGACCTCTTTCAGAGAGCCTTTGTCAGTTGCCATTGGGCTAGTATAAAGGAAACTGCTAACTCACTCGTATTTCAATTTACAGGTTAGCTCTTGAGATATTCTCCATCAGATTGCATATTTTGCTTTTTCTTTATTCTATATCTTACTACCTCATTGAATCTTAAAATCCTGTCATCAGGAAAAATGATAGATTTATGGAGACACTTTGAATATGAAATTATTCAAAATTCCCTTAGAGATCCTGAAAGTGTCCTAATCAGGAATTATGGGAAGCACAAGATATTGATCTTTTCTGGGGCTCAGATTCCCTGCCTATAAACTCAGGGAGAGTCTGAAAGTACCTTCTAGCCATAATATCTCCAAAGTCTATGATTTCTCCCCTGCTTTTAGGAACATATTCTTAGAGAAGTCTTCCCATTCAGGCACACAACATTTTATTTCTCATTATTTTCTATATAAGATAGTGTAAATTGGGTGAGGTGTTAGGCAGAAAATAACATTGGATTAGGACTCAGGAAGCTGATTGTGGCTTTCGTCGATGAAAGCTGTATGGCTTTGAGTAAATCATTTAACTTCTCTAAATCTCGGTTCATTCATTTATAAAATGAAAGAGCTAGATTAAACTCTCCCTATGATTTTTTTTTAGTCCTAAAAATTTAAGTCTTGTAGACCATTGGGATTTTGGAACATGTAATAAGTTATAAAAGCCAATGATAATATATAATTGTTATTTTTACTTCTTTCTAATAAGATCAGATTCCTTTAAGCAGAAGAAGAGTTAGCCTGTTGGGTTTTTATGTTGGGGAGTCGGAGAATAGTGGATAAATCCATGCTTTTCACAGACCCCTGAGAGGCCAAAAATATATTTTCAGAGGTCTGCAAGTTCATAAGTCTGAGAAACACTGGTGTAAAGACACCAAACTGGCAGTACCTAGAATTGGAAGCAGGTGGGTGATAGGTAGAGGCGGGTGGGAGGTTGAGGGTAGGATGGTGTATTGGTCAGGGTCTTGGCAGCAAATAGAAGGACATTTAATTTAAGTTATTTGAGGAGAACTTACTACAGAGAGTATTTCCGAAGATGCACAGGGTGCAGGAAAACCATAAAGAGAAGTGCAGTGTCCAGACACCATTAACACCCCTAAGTTAGCAAGGGTGGAGAAGGGAGTAATCCCCAGAATAGAAGCAGAGAAGAGACTGTGACCTTCAGCAGAGACACACAGCCAGCCCACAGGAGGGGGCTGGGAAAATACCCCAACTTCACCCTGTCTCCCCCCTCCATTCTCCTGCAGTCTTCACACTCACTGAAATCAACCAGGGCATGGGAGTCCACAGATGTAGCCAGACAGATCTGCCTCCAGCGGACAGAACAGGATGGTAAAGCAGGGAGATGGATCTGTAGAAGCAAAATGAAGATATCCAGCACAGTGGGGTAGAGAAAAAGAGAAGGTCAAATCCTTTTAAAAGAATGACTCAAATATTGAGCACCATCTATACTGAAGGCAGGCTTTACTTAATGTGATTCTATTTCATAAGATCCTGTAAATTAACATGCCTCTGCCTTTCTTCTCTCCCTACAGTACCCAGTGCAATGCATTGCACACATGAGAGGCTCAACAAAGACGTGTTGATTAGATGGGTACTTAACAGTGCTTTAAATTTGGAGGTAAAATCTAGAGGAACATAGTTTCTCAAAAGTCATACTTTCCCCTACAAATTGAGAGAAAGAGAAATAAAAATATTCTAGATTTGGGGTTGAGAGGAAATGAAATAAAATACAAAAAAGGATGCCAGGATTTTATTTTAATTGTTAACCATTATTAATGATGCCATTTTGTTTTACAATGCCATTTCAAGGTTGCTGGCTGACTCTGGTTTTTAAAAGAATCCTCTGAGGGGTTTTTTTTGGTTTTTTTTTTACCCCCACTTTATAGATGAAGAGGTTGAGGCCCCAGGAGGTTAGGCAATTTGCCCACGGTCACACTGCTAGTAAATAGTGCTGATTCCACTGTTGATTCCATCACACTGCTCATTACTTTAAAAAGACTTAATGCAAGATTCCCTAGGTGGGGATTGGGAGGGTGGGGATGTTAGACTACTAATTTATTCATCTCCTACCTTTTCTTTTTGTAAGTGGAAAATATGACAATTTTATTTGCAACCTAATGGACTATTTTTTTGGAGGAATTGAATTTAAATGATATCATCAATCACCTACCCAGATGATATATGGCTTCAGGAAACAAAATTAAAAGAGTTAAAGCAGTTAAGCATATATTTTATTTCTCTTTTGCATTTTTAACAGAACCAGAATACAGTACATTCACCAACACCTGTTTGTTATTTGCAAAATACTATATTTAACTTGTTCTTTTCTTTAATTGAGCAAGATTTCATGCCAAATTCAGATTCTGCAGATGGATTGTTTAGAAATAAAATGTCAAATTTCTTCTTCACACATCTAATTTCTTTTTGACCTCAGAGAATTCCCCAAATCTAATGAAAATGCCAGGTAGAGGCCTGAGGAGGATCCGGCTGCTATCAGGCTGTTTTCTTCCTCTTTATGTATTTTTATGGTATCTATTTTGCAATTGCTAAATGGTGGTCTCAGGGATACCCATCTGTCATGCCTAATTAGGAACTATAAATGGGTCTTCAGCAAATATTTCATTAAAAATGAGATTTCCTAGTAATAGAAAAATATTATACCCAAGCTATAATAGTAAGTACCTTACAAAAATATCAAGGAGAAATATGGGGAAAATGAATACTGTACTATATTACCCCAATTTTAATTAGATTCATAGAATGTTAACATGAGAAGAGAGCTCAGAAAGTGGCTGGGAGGTAGAGAACTAAACATCCATTTAAATAAACATGCTTCATTTAATATCCACGACATCACTAGAAAGTTGGGATAATTATTGTCATTTTACGTGCAACAAAATGGAGGCTCAGAGAAGCTGTGTAATTTGCCCAATATCACACAGCTAAGAAGTGGCAAAGCCAGGATTCAAACCTGGGTTTATCTGGATCCATTGCCCAAACTCATACCAGTGAGTCAGTTGCATTAATAAGACCAGAATCCAGATTTCCTGTCTCAAAGCCTCCAGCATGCTCTGATGCCTCCAAGCAAGGATGGACTTGGATCCTGAGAATAAAGCCAGAGGCTTTGACTGCTTTTTTTTTCCTCCTAGTAATTGTCCCAGGCCCTTATAACATCACACATATGAACATTTATTTATATTTAATGTTACCCGTTGAACATGTATCAAGGAGGAAGAGCTAAAGAGATAGCCACATCTAATCTCTCTTCTTCATTATAATTAACTTGTTTCTTATAATACTCACAGCTTATCAAGGACTGTAGTGGTTTAGTAAATATTGTATAAAGCCATGCATTTGAATGGGTATCATTGGATTTTGGAGCTGGAAGATTCTTGGCAGATGATGTAATCTTTCCTCCTATAGTACCATATGGAAATTAAGTCCCAGAGAGCTTCAACAACTGGTCCAAAGTCATCCATTTATATCAAGTTCTAGAACCCAGGTCTTCTGATCTCCAGGAGAGTGTGTTATTCCTTCACATCAGTTTGTTCCAGAAACAACATCAACAACAAAAAGATATAAAAAGATAATCTCAATGCATGATCTGCTGAAGCAACAAACCTCAAGGAAATTGAAAAACAGCCCTATTGATATCTAGGTAAAAAGAGCAAATGACATTCAGGAAGGAAAAATCAGAGCGGCCTCAAAGTTGGGAGATATTGGAGCAGTATCTTTAGTGGTCTGAGAAGAGAGAATAAAGAGGAACCCCAGAATTTATATCAAGTCAAGTTGTTTATTAGTAGAGACAAGAGAAATACATTCTCAAACATTTGAGCTATAATTGATGAAGAAATCAAGCCAAACATGAGAATCAAATGCAGAGCTCTGGCATTATTAGAAGAGACTGATAAATTATGAGAATCAAGGTTGCAGACCAAAATGTACATGCTGTTATACTTGACAAAAGAAAAGTAGCAATACAACGGACACAACCCAAGATGTGGGGTAGGGTGGGGTTGGAGAGGAATGAGGAGAGGTGTGCACGCACCAACATCTTCAACTTTCATATTGGAGACTCAACAGATTCAATGCAACATTGTTAAACCAAGAAATGGGGACATATGTGCATTTTATATAGTTACAGAGGTAACACCAGAAAAACTAAAAGCAGATCAGAAAAGAAAATTTATAAAACAAAATAAATCCAAAATACAAACCATCTCACCAAAGATTGAAAAGGCATGAAAATTCGGATGATTTTATGATCTCACTTATATAAAAAATCAATGTATACAAAAATATTTATACACCTCCACCCACTCACACACATTACCTATTCATAATGATGACATTTGGATTGAAATGGGAGGGGAAGGGGAAAACTATAACTTTTTACTTCAGCATTTTTTTTTACAGTAAATAAGTGTTCATTTTACAACCTAGTAAGCATGATCAAACACTTTAACAATTAAATAAGTGAAAGATGAACCAGCAATAGAGATTACCTTAAAATTTTAGCAATGATTCAGACAAAAATATCCTGGGAGATATGAATTATTACCTACCATCTACAACAGACTATTAAAACGCTGTCACCTCAGTGTCCAGACAACTAAGTTGTCCATTAGAATACCAAGTCAGGCTGCTACTGCTGCCACCACCACCACAGGCTTCGGCCACTGGAAGTCACTAACACTTTCTTACACCCAGATTGGGTCAACCCAGCTCTATTAAATTGTGTGAGAATCTAAACTTCATATTCAATCCAGTTGTTTTGGCCCATCTACATAGGAAATTATTTTGATAAAAATTAGAATTTTTATTATCCCGTAAATGGTGCAAGCAGAACTTTCAGTTCTTTCTCTCTTCCGGCAAGTGCAATATGATAACAAGTTAGGAGGAGAATTTGACAAAAAGCAGGTAACTAATTCCTCACATTTTAGGAAGGACGCTATTATGCACGACATCTCATCTCATCAAGAACATTTTTTTGTGTGTGTGTGTGAGGAAGATCACCCCTGAGCTAACATCCGTGCCAATCCTCCTCTTTTTGCTGAAGAAGACTGGCCCTGGGCTAACATCCATGCCCATCTTCCTCCACTTTATATGGGATGCCGCCACAGCACGGCCTGACAAGTGGTGTGTCTGTGCACGCCTGGGATCCGAACCTGCGAACCCTGGGCTGCCAGCAGCCGGGCACACACACTTAACCGCTACGCCACGGGGCCAGCCCCTCACCAAGAACATTTTTTAAGCTCCCTTCTAGTTTTCTCTTTGGTGTATGACCTTGCAACTAACACTACGTATATTTTAACAAAATTTATATTTCCATTTTTTTTAATATACAAAAAGATATTGTTTTTACAATACAAACCACATCTTCAACTTTACTGATGTGTTGCAGTTGAGCATCCATGAAAATGTTAAGCCAGGAATACTGAAGGACAACAAGTAACTTATTTTTTGTGTGTGAAAAAATTCTAATTCTCTATGAAATACTATTTTTTCTCTAAGACAATTAACTGAGAGTAGAAGTTTAATAACTACTCTTTGATAATGATATTATTATGTTATTGATGATTTTATAAATTATTAATATGCAATCTGGTTGTCCAAAATGCAGACAAAATTGTGTTTTGTTATGTCTATTTGAGTTAGAGTGTGTGGTGTGTACATATGTTTGCAGTCGTAATAACATGTGACTGGTGAAACATAACAATGACGATCCTCTCACCCTCACCCTTTTATGGCCTCCTCAGGCTATTAATTGTGTGGGAACTCAAACTTCATATTCAATCCAGTTGTTTTGGCCCATCTACATAGGAAATTGTTTTCATAAAAATTAGAGCCAAGAAGGCAAGAATTCACATGGAGGTACAGAGCTCAGAAATGGTTCTGTTGTGGGCCTTGTCAAATCAGCCTCCTTGGAGCTCAATCATTTATTCAACTAGTATTTATTAAGAACCTAATATGTGTCAGGCAGACTAGGCACCGGGGATACAGCAGAGAATATAGTTATGATTTTAATGTTTTGTGTAACGTCTGCATGCTGGCTTCCCCAGGGAGCAGACTCTGAGCTGGAGATCTATTGGGTTGTGTTCTTGGGTTCAATGCGTGGGGCAGGGAAGGGCAGGAAGAAGGATTGGATGGAGGGACAGTGAGCTGCACTTTAATTGTGGTAGTTTATAATTGTTTTGTGCTCACCGCCCAAATCCCTCTTCTCTAGAACTTCTTGTTCCTGAGGTTCCATCCTTCTCCTTTCAGGCCCTTGGCTAACCAGCCAAGCCATTTGCCACTATCCATGAGTCCACTTATACTCTTACCTTGGGCCACGTCTCTTTCAGTACAAATTGGATGAGCCGGTAAACTGCCCAAAGCTCTGCCTTTTGGGAGGATTTCCACTCATTACCGACTGTCAAGGACTGACAACCTCTGAGTGAGGTGGTATTGCTACCACTGTTCATTTTCAGCTTTCACTCCCATACCAATCTGACCTACCCATGAACCAAGCTTAGGGGTCTGTTCCTCATCCATTAGTGGGTCATGAGGGATCTCCCAGGGGCCCTACATGTTGAAGTGCAGGCGAGAGAGAAGTGCTGCTGCAGAAACAGTGGTAGGTGACATGTGGATCTGTCCTACATCCTTTTGTAGCTTGCTTGTGCACTCCAGATTGCTCATGCTGAATCTTGGCTGTGCCACTTCCAATTTAAGATGGATTGCTGCTGGGCCCACCCAATTTTATGACTTGGTGAGTCTGACAGAATTCAGGTCATGATGGACAGTTCTGGCTTCATGGCCATTTGCTACCCATGATCTGGCTCTTCCCCAAAGCCCTAGGGCCAGAGTACAAATATATATTACTGTCTGTTCAAGTGAGTGCAGCTATTCCTGATTGGGATGGAAAAGAATTCATTTGCCAGATCAATAGCTGAATAGTATGAATCTGAGGTTGTGTTAATCTGCTCTAGCATAGATAACACCTCTAACATAGCAGCTGCAATTGGGGCTCTTACTTTCTGAGTTTGCAATAGCATACTGTCATCCTCCAGGATCCATCTGTTTCTTTATGGGGGCCAGACTTATGAACTAAATGCTGTTATGATGGCAATCACTATCCCTATCTCCTTTAGGTGTAATAGTGGCACTAATTTCTGCCATTCTTTCTGAGATGTGACCTTGTTTTTGGTTTCCCATCTTAGCTTAGAGTGTGGAGCAATTTCAGAAGCTCCCACTTGGCCTTCCTTACTATGATAGCTCTTGCCCCATAGGCCAAGCACTCTTTGTGTCACTTGTGCCAACCACTAGATATGTTCAGACTAATTACACTTTGGGGATTTGGGAAATGAATACCGGAGGGTCCATGGACTCAATGGACTCACTGTGACCTGAACCTGGTCCAGGGCTACATTTATTGCCTATCCTTTCTATATCCTCATACTAACGGGGGACCATGATGCAACCTCCAGATGTCAATGACAACTCAAACTCTGTGTCCAGGAGTCCTCTCAATGTTTGGGTAATTTTCCTTCTTCAGCGTACAGCTACTCAAGTGATTGGCTATAGGCCATTTTGGGGGAATCGTTACTGTGTTCACTTGCATGGTGTTAAAAGGCCCTTCTTCCTGAGGCCTGCCATCTCTTTCAGTCAGTGGATTCTGAGTCTGAAACCTGGCTCAGGCCTGGAAACTGGTCAAGGAATGGTGAACTCATGTTGGGGTTATTGCCCTCATCCTTGATTCTCATCTTTGCAAGGTATCACTTCATCTATCCTTGATATCTTTTGATTATGTATATTGACTAGCACCCTTGTTGGCTGCCCATTTATTCTCCACTCCCCGACCCAGGGATGTCTTATATAATTAACCATCTCTATAATCCTCTGTAGTTCGGGGCCCCTGTCTGCACTTATGACTCTGTCACTCACCCTAATTGCATTATGGCTTCTGGCATCTGGCCTTTAATATTTCAGGGTCTTATCACCCAACTGCTATTTGTGAATTCAGTACTATAATGGAGTCTCCAACTCTCAGCCCTTGCCTGCACCATTGAACTTCTTAGTGATGCTGGTACCCATCTCACCAGTGCTTTCTTTATTACTTTGGCAACTGATGTAGCATTTGGGCCCTCCCATAGAACACAGTCCTCTGGTTGGTTTTTCAACCTTGCATAGTATATCTACTTTATTATGGCTCCCTTCTCTGAGTCTTTTATTCCCTTTTTTTTTTTTTTTTTTTTTTTTTTACCATCTGTCATAGTTATTCTAGCTCACTTTGTCTGGATCATCATTTTCACCATGCTTCTAGGTGTTATCCTAGTAGAATGTTCACGTTATCTTCCAAAGTCCTTGCCAGGATGTTAAATCTTGTATCCTGGGAGAATGCTCCCAAATTGACGTGCTTTTCCTTATCAAACATCATGTTCAGGCCCCTTGATCACATGTCCTCAGAATCCAGTTCCACATGTATTCTCCCAGCCCCTGCCATCTCATGCTAGTAGCTCTTTTGGAGAATACTCTCTTTCCTCTTTATCAAGTCTAGCGTGTCTCCAGCTGGGTTATGTTGTGACTTTTCCCTAGTTATTTGCCTCGTGAGCAAGAGGGGATGTGGGGACATAGCTGGAGGGGAACACGTTTTTGTCTTGTCGAGGAGAGGCTTCTGCATCATCACCACGCAGAGGAGGGGTGATAGTTCTTAGTAGACTGGACTGCCTCTGCAGGCTCTGAGTGTTCAGGGGAATCTGGGATTCAATATTTTCAGGTGCATCAGCCCAGATGTCCCTATCCCATGTATCAGTGTCACATTCTTTCTCAATCAGGATCCTTAGTTTGGCATAGCAGACCTTCCTTGGTTTGGAATTTAACTTTCTTTAGAGCTCTGCTACCCTTTCAATGAAGTCCTGGGCTTGGTCCTTAGCTTTCTCTGCTCTCCCAGTGCAGGAGGTGAGAGCATCTTTACATGCTTTCAAAGAAGTCCCCTGGCTTTCACACTTAGCTTTTAATTGATGATTAAGCACTCTAACTTTGTTATCTTTTTCCAGAGGTCAGTGGGCTTAGCGATAGCCACGCAATGTCATTGTGCTTTTAGGTACTATTTTTCCCGTATATCTCAAAAGCTTGACCAGCAAATGCATTCCTTCCCGCTGGTGTACCTTCTCAGTTTATCACTGGTGAACATTTTCACAATTGCACTGCATGTCAGGGACTCTCTGTGCTCTACCTGCCACCAGTGATTGGGTGCTCATCGCCAGCAAGCAGCAGGTAATTTGGCTCCAAAATCCCACCCCAGCATCTGATTCCTCCAGTCACTCCTGGCACCAGCTGTTTTCAGGTTTGGTTCCTGGGAAGCAGCCTCTGAGATGGAAATTACTGTGCATGATGTTTGTTGGGGAGTGTTTTCAACTGCAGAAGGACACCCAATTGCACAGAGAAAGAAGTTGAACGGGGATAGTCTCTGTGGAGGCGGAGCTGACCCTAAGGGGAGTTCCAAAGCTGGAATAAGCCTTCAGAGTCGCCCTGACTTGAGGTTAAGGGCCTTCGTATCTCACGTGGATCAGTCATGGGATGCTTGCTGCTCTACAAAGGGTCTGTGACCTCAGGGCAAGGTGGCTCTCCGCAGCCAAGCCTATCCCTGTTGAAGCTGACAGCTATGAGCTTTCTATTGGCAGCTTTCACTGGGGGGAGAAGGTCGTTTCTTCCTGAAGAGGAATCTGGATGGTGGTGCCTCAGTGTCAAACTACAGTCATAGTAATGACAATCAGTGTTTTTCCCAGGGCTTGGTCTGTGCCAAGCACTGTGCTAAGTGCATTATTGACATTATTTCATCTAATTTTCTTTAGTCCTATGGGATAAGTGCCATGATATTTTCCATTTTAAAATGAGAAAACTGAGACCTATAGAGGTGAAGGGACTTTTCTGAGGTGACAACTGGTAAGCAAAGGAGCTGGAATTTGAACTTAATCATCACCTTGAGGGACCACCACCCAGCCTTCCTCATAGTCTGTATCTGTGTTCTGTACCACAGCCCAGCTGAACGGACTGGTGGTAGGTCCTTTGTTGCTATTCTACCCTCTTTGTTGGGTGTTCTTCCTTCTTACTCAGGCATGCTGTTTGTCTGTACTACACTTTTGTGCAAATTAGAAAAACGTACTCCCCCCAGGTTTAGTGGATGTCACAGTTCCCTAGGCACATGGCCTGCCCAGCAAAGAGCACTTTTTGGTGAAGAAAAAAAGTCCTTTCTCCAGGGACCTCAAATCTATTCCAAGACACAAAGCTTGGCACCCAGACTCAGGCTGGATTTTAGCCTCCACTTGTCCCCTTGAATCAGTACCAGCGTGCACGGCACCTTGTCATACAAACGGCTTCAAGTGCTGCTAGCAAATACAGTTGGCTCTTAAATCCCCATTTCCGGCCTGCATCAGTGCTCCGAGCTTCACATGCATTTAATCAATGGGCCACTAGATATCTCCATTTGTAATTTCTCCAAAAACTTAAACCTGGTACTTAAAAACTTTCGAAGCAGAATTCCTCCTCTTCCCCCTCCATCCCTACAAAGTCTGTTATTTCTTCTGTATTTTTTAACTCTATCATTGGCACTGCTATCTCTCAGTTGCCCAGGTTAGAAACATGAACCCGACTAACGTTTATTATCCACCTAGTATGTGTCTGGCCCTGTGCTGATGAACAAGACAAGAAAGTTCTTTCTCCTCATTGAGTTTATGACCTTCTGAGAGGGACGGACAAAAGCTAGCAAGCAGGTAAAATAAGTCCTGACTGAGATTGCTATTATGAAAAACATTAGCAGGGCGATGTGAGAGACAGAAACTGGGGAAGGGCTTTATTTTTAGCAAGGGGGCCTGGGAATGCGTCACTCTCCCGTATCCATACAACCCAGGTCTACAGCTTTTATTTCCTCAACAGTTCATAAACCAGCCTCCTTCCTTCCAGGTCTCCTGCATGTTCTTGTGTTTAGGACATAATGTTTCCTTGTGCTGATTATTTCACATGCATCCTAGCCACTGCCATGCCACTGTCGTGGTCTCTTTCCATTCCAGCCTCCACATACAGCCACAAATTTGATCATATCATTGCCCTCCTTAAAGTCTGACCATGGCTCCTCTTCTCTGTCAGTATAAAACTCGAGTTTCCTGGAATGGAATACTCCTACCTTGATCTGGCATGGAATATTCCTACCTTGGCTCTTGCCAGTGTTTCCAGACTCCCTCCCATAATTCCCTGTGTGCATCTTGCCCCATTGAGTCGCTTCCCATCCTTTACCATGCGCTCGCCCGCCTCCATTCCATGTATGATTGTTTTTCTTG
Organism: Diceros bicornis minor; assembly: GCF_020826845.1. Taxonomy (NCBI): domain Eukaryota; kingdom Metazoa; phylum Chordata; class Mammalia; order Perissodactyla; family Rhinocerotidae; genus Diceros; species Diceros bicornis. Next base: position 14,307,494 of record NC_080743.1, on the reverse strand, counting down.
GAACACCTCACCACCCCCCTGGAGCATATCAATATGCTTAGCGTTGTGAGGATTGTGATTGACTCAATTCCTCACAATCTTTCTTTGAGAATTGTCAGCTGTACCCTCATGGTGACACCTTTCTATGTCACACTTACTGTACTCCATAGAATATGGCTTGGTGGTTTTATTTATTTACTTTTCTCTTGCCCACATCTCAGTTTAACACACTGTTGGTCAGGTTACTGAGTCTTCTTCCAAACATATTCTTCCCAGTTTTTGTTATACATATTTCACTTCTTGCCAGAAGTTGTATCCAACAGCTAAATCCTGTTCATCTAACATCCTATGTAGAGCTATGTGACTTGATGTGCTCCTTTCTCTTCCAGAGACAGAAATTTTTATTGGGAAAAGGGATTAAAATGCCATGTAGACCCCCAAGTCCTCCCATTTCCTAGCTAGAACTTTAAACTCTCCAGGGATAAAATCCAGGTTTCTTTTGATTGCATCATTGGCTTTTGGGATCTTCTCAATACATTCAGTATTTATTCACTTATTCAAATATCATGTGTTGAACACCTTAGTGGTTTTGAGCACAGCTATGAAGTCAAACATATGTTGATCCAACCCCATTCCACCACTTACCAACTCTTGGGCAAGTCATTTAAACTCTCTGAGCACCAACGTCTTTATCTGGAAAGTGAGAATAAAGTCACTGTCATGTTACAACAACAACAACAACAATAATAATAATGTTTATTCATTTACTGAGTACCTACTTTGTATCAACCTATGCTAAATGCATTACACATCTTGCCACTAATTTTCAGTTATCCTGCAAGTGGGTATTATTATCTGTTGTTTTACAGATAAGGAGTCTGAGGCTCAGAGATTCTAAGATCACTCAGCTAAAAAGTGCTGGTCTAGGTCTAGGTCTGTGTTACTCCAAATCGTGAACTCTTGCTGTTCCTTTGGCAACTGCAAGAGATTTTATCTCATCACTTCATACATGTCTCCCTTCTTCGGTGTTAGTAGGGATGCTACTTCCAAATGTTCACTCCATAAACAGTCTCTTATACTTATTACAGCTCTTGTGGCATTATTTTCCCCTTATTTTAATTTTATTAAATTTGTTGAACTTGCAAATAGTCCAGACCATTTTTTTCATAGCTTTATCAATTTATCTGACTAAGTACCTACTTACTGAAAAAAAAAAAAAAAAAAAGCATAGGGATGAAAATAAAGAACACTCCAATTCCCACCTTCCAGGTCATTATTAGTGTTTGATTTTTATTTCTTTCTCCACATCTGTAATATTTTTTATTGCCCAACTCCTGGATAACTTATTTCATCTTATCTAGGAACTGATCATCCCAGCAATATAAAGCAACATAAAAGGTGGTCTGTACATTTTTTCATCCTGTTTTGATTATCTGCTGATCAGTTTGCATTTTTAACACTCATCATCGGTCACCACCTAGATAGGAAATCAAACAGAATTCTTGCCTTGAAGGCAAATATTGTAATTCCCTTGAGGCCACTAGAGTCTTTGGAACTCCCCTCTCCTCCTAAAAATGCCTGCTTTACTGGAGCCCCGGTTGTATAAAAATCACTGGTTAGAGATAAAATTTTTAAGGTTGCTTGTTAGTCTTCTCAATCTTCATGATCTCTTCGACCATCTTCTAAAACATTAGTAGTAACTTATGTGAATTGGAGCCAGTTGAATTGCCAAACTCTATTGATTTCAGGAAAAACAGCTACCCCTAGACCTTACTCTCATGAAGCTATATACATCCTTAATATATAAGGGACTCACATAAATCTTTAAGAAAAGGAGCACTGCTTTATAGAAAAGTGAATGTATAAGCAATTTTTATAAAAGAAGAAATATAAACAAGTAAATATTCTAATTGACTCCCATTAGTAATCAAAGAAATATAAATTAAAATAAGACTATTGTTGTCTATTGAAATATTAAAGATTTTAAAAATTGCCAATACTTAAAGCTGATGAATATATGGTGAGATTAACTCATGCTGGCAATGGAAAGCAATTTGGAAATATGTATTGAAAACCTTATTTTTCATATCTTTTGATGCAAAAATCTCCCCTCCAGAATACATCTTAAGGGAAATAATAACACATACAGACAAAAGTTTGGCAACAAAAATGTTTATTATAGTGTTATATAATAAAAGGAAAATATCTTCAATTAGGGCTGGGGTTAAACAAAATATGTATATTTTTATAATAAAATACTACGTTGGCTATTAAAATTATGTTTATGAAGAATTTTTAATGACTTGGTAAGATGATGATATATAATATTTTATTAAAAAGTATACAAAATTGTATATTTAGGTGTTAGCTGCATGAAAATATTCATATAAAATATTGGAAGTGAATAAGTGTGATCAAAAATTAACAGAGGTTTGGGCCCGCCCCGTGGCTTAGCCATTAAGTGCACACGCTCCGCTGCTGGCAGCCCGGGTTCGGATCCCCGGTGCGCACTGACGCACCGCTTCTCCGGCCATGCTGAGGCCGCGTCCCACATACAGCAACTAGAAGGATGTGCAACTATGATGTACAACTATCTACTGGGGCTTTGGGGGGAAAAAAAAAAAGGAGGAGGATTGGCAATAGATGTTAGCTCAGAGCCAGTCTTCCTCAGCAAAAAGAGGAGGATTAGCGTGGATGTTAGCTCAGGGCTGATCGTCCTCACAAAAAAAAAAAAAAAATTAACAGAGGTTATTTCTAGGTGGCACGGTTATTGGCTGATTTTTAACTGATGTCTTTCTACTTCTACATTATCCTTACTTTAAAATCCTCAATAGCAAAATAATAGATTTTTTTTTTAAAAAAAGCACTATCTCAGAGCATTATTTATAATATTTATCACCACTTACAAGTTATTTTGGTCATGTCGAATATCTTGGAAAAACTGTCCTGATTTTGTTTCCTTCCTGTTTGAGATGAAGGGCTGGAGTAGCTGGTTATCAATAAGCCATGGCATTTATGGTCCTCAGAGTTCCTGCTCTTGAAAGGTTCCCCAAATCCCAGTCTGCTCTTCTTGTTGACCTCACGACGGGGGTCCTCTCAAGATCCTAAGGAACTGTGCACTTTCTCTCCTGCTGCTCTGCTGAGTAGAAAGAGTAGACCAAGTTTTTACCCGGAGGCCACCAACTCCCTGCTACAAATCAAAGTAATTGGCTGCAGTTGGTCAGAAATACAGAGAGGGCGCATTCCTCAGAGATAAGAGAATGATGAGTTGGTTCCGTCTGTACTCATCTTCCTACCCCTTTGTTCTTGGTCTCTAACATTACATCCTTGATGACTTATGGGTTTCTGAAACAGGGAGAGTTGAATAAAGTCTTAGTTTTATCTGTTTCAAATCAGAACACTAGATTATAGAAATATTCAAGAGACATTAATAATCAAGATGAATTGTGTTTTTGAGTGGTTGCTATCAAGACACCTAATAAAATACTCAATTCTTGAGACTGCCAACTGAACCAAAATACAAGGACGCAGACAGTGTGGTGCTGTGCAATCAGGGTGTGCTAGATATTTCCCTTCACCGTTTGCTATTTTATATTGATGGTGGGCAGCAATACTGCCCTTGTTCATTCCCTAGCCGAGATGATGATGTTAAAAATACCCAACACCCAGTAATATTCTTTACAAAGTGCTCTCACATACACTGTCTCATTTAAGACAGGAAGTCATTATGGTGAAATGGAAGGAATTCAGGCCTTGGATTCAGACAGACCTGGACTTAAGTCCCATCTCTGCCATTTCCTGCTTGTGAGATCTGTCTCCAAATTTGGAAATAATGCTTACTTTGCAGTTTTGATATGAAAATTATCAAGTACCTGGTTTGCTCATTTTTTAATTCATTATTCAAAAGGCACTGTGTTTGTTCAACCTCAGTAATCAAAGAAATATGAATTAAAACAATATGCAGTATGTAGGGAACCAAATTAGACATTATTCCTCTTTAAATAGAACTTATGGTTTAGTTGGTTTAGATAAGCATTAATCAAATAATAACAAATAAATTAAAAATTACCACCGCAATAAACGCTATAAAGGATAGTTTCCTGATCCTAACCAAGTAGACACTTGCACTTAAGCAGAGATCTGAAGGATGTGCATGACTTTCCCAGGGAGAGAGAGGAAGGAGGAACATTCTAGAAGAGGAACTAACATGTACAATGGCTGGGCAGTGTGGCAAGTAAGTGGGACAGACAGAAAGCAAGGGACATGGTGACAGGTGTGCCTCGAAAGGTGGGCAAGGATCGGATTGTGCAGGGACTTTTGAATCAATGAGTTTGTCTTTATCCCAAAAGCAATGGGACACCATTGGGGAACATGGTCATATTTCATGTTGAAAATTGAAGCAAAATTGTAAAAACTAGATGAGCAGGGGCCCAGAGAAGCTGCAGTTAGATCAGTTAAGAGACTAATGTAGTTCAAGAGAGAGACCATGGCAGCTTCGACTGGGATAGCGATGATCGGAAATATAGAAAAGTGGATGAAATCCAGAGATATTTAGGAGGCAGAATACAACTTGGTTACGGAATGAACGTGTATGCCAAGGGGAATGTCTACAAAGCCTGTGAAATTTCTGGATTACATAACTCGAAGCCATAAAAACAAGATTGAATGGCAAACATCAGGAGTTCCTTACCTGGACATGCTGAGTCTGGGGTATCTTTGAGATAACCAAAAGGAGAGTTATATAGGTAGTTGGCACACAGTCAGCTTTTAATAAAATGGCAAGTATAATTCATCATACTGTATAAACGTTTTATATTCACAACAGTACAAGCAACTGCCTATACACTGTCCCATAGGCTGGTACTTCCCATACTGATCAGGATCCTTGTTGTAGACAACTGAGTCCACTCTAGCTCCTTGTAGCAGGGCAATATTTATTGAAGAAGACTGGTTAACTAAAAAACATCAATAGTAGATCCAGAGGGCTAGCTTTGGATACTACATAGCCACGAACAACACAACCAGGGGCAACCTGACTCAGGACAAGCACCCACCCATGGCCCTGGGCTGTTTGGCACCCACTTAGCTTAAGGACGAGACCCCAGAACTCTGGCAGCACCAGGAGAACAGACATCTCTCTCTCTATTGCTACTGGAAAAGCTAATATCCTCATGAGTATTGATTTGCCACCACACATTGCTCACTTCTGCATCCAAACTTTGAGAGACTTTGTGTGTTGAGTGTGAACTAGATAATATGCTAGCATCCTAGCTGCAAAGGGATCTAGGAATCTACTTCAAGAAAGGAAGTTAGAAGACCGCTGGATGGGTTTTGAGTGAGCCAACTTACACTATCTGCCAGGTCTCCTTTTTGGCCCTTTTACCTTCAAGCACATTTCTCTTCCCATCATCAAACTTACAAACAACAGCATGCTTCTGCCTGGATAGCACAGCCATCCTTCATACAAGGAAAACATGCTTGCCCTCCCTTCAAGAGATGGAAAGGGGTGGACAGGGGCAGAGGCACCTGCCTCTGAGGGAAAGGTCCAGAAACCACCCCATGAGGGAAAGGTCCAGATAATCATAGAAGCTTCAGCCCTGGCATACAAAAGCTTCTGCCCCAGCCCTGGGATGCTCATCTAGGCTTCCTCTTACGTGAGAAGAGAGTCAGCTCCTATTCACATAAGCCATTGTTCTCTGGAGTTTTCTGTTACAACCAACCAAATCCACATTTCTAACCAATAGATCTTCCATTTGGGCGCTCATATTCCCTCTTGCCCCTTCAAATCCATTTTCTACACCATAGACAAGTACTCTTTTAAAACGAAAATGATTATATAATTTTCTTATTCAAAGCCCTCCAATGATTTCCCATTACTTGTAGAAATAGTATTTACATAATGTGGCCTCTGCCTACCTCTCCAACCCCATCTCAAGGGACTTACTCCTTCCTTCACCAGGCTCTGGACACACCAACTTTCCTGTCAAAGGAATTCTCAAATGCCTCCCCTTGGCAGAAATGGTCTCCTTCTGTCCTCACCTCCTATACACTCATTAGGTCTTAGCTTTAAATATTCTTTCCCCATAACAGGCCTACTCTTTCCCCATAACTTAAATCTCTCTTGCTGCCCCATGTTGTTTTTCTTCCATAGCTCTTATCCCAAATTGTATTTACATACAGGCTTATTTCTTTACTATGTTTCCCTCATTAGATCATAAACTCCATGAGGACAAGGCCTTTATTTGCATGATTAATACCTACACTGAGTACAGATCCTTGCACACAGAAAATGTTTAATAAATATTGGTTGAATGTTAAATGAATTAATCTATCAGACTGTGCCGTTAGTAGACACATTTGAGCAATCAAATCTTACTTGTGGTCATAGACACAGAGAGTCAAATAGATTACAAGAGTTTATTGTAATAAAGGACCTTAGTTATCAATAGCCACACACAAAGCTAGAAAAGATCAGAGAGATTAAATGAGTTTTTCATGGGTCACAGCCTTAGAATTTGCCCCAAATCCTAAATAGTTCTAGAATTAGATAACTCACTTGTCAAGCAACTTTTATCCATTCAGTCATTTAACAAACGTTTATTGGGTGTTTACTATGTGCCAGAAATTACACTAAGAGGGAGGTGTTGGAGATGAAAGACATGTCCTGCCCTGGGAGAGTACATACCTAAAAAGATGTGGAGACAGGTGTTTCTGCAGAAGTAGGTGTAATGTCCTCTGGGACCACAAAGTCGGGGCATCTAACCCAGCCAGGGAGAGTAAGAGAAGGCTTCAAGGAAAAGATGATGTGTGTGTGAAGTCTTGAAGATAAGTAGGAGTTCCATAGGTTGATGGGCACAGAGGTGGGCATTTCAGCTAGAAGGAACAGCATACACAAAGACAAGGCCATTGAAACAGAAAGGCCAGAGCAAAGTGGGGGATTTATGAGAGATGCCATCAACTCTCTAGATCTGGTTTGCTAGGCCTCTCCCTGTTATAGAATGTACTCTGCTGTATTACGATTTCTCGTTTACTTCTCTGTCTCCCACACTAGACTGCACATAGAGCTATATAATGAATATGTGCTAAATGGGTATTTGATTTTGGGCAAGGATCAGATCGTGGAAGGCATGAACAGGTGAGTCATGTGACTGGAATTTTATTTTTGATAGATTAACATGGTCTTGTGAACTGGGAGGGGGTTGCTGTTTGAAAGGGTCTGAACGTGAAGGCGGGGCAAGTACTAGAAGGGTATTGAGGCAGAGAAACTATTTTGTAGATCCACTTTATACTTAAAGTAAAATCTCTTCTGGTAAACCCCTTAAAAATAATTATCATTTAAAATAAAACTTGAGGTGGGTAAATATGACCCAACTTTATCCCATATGTCTTGTCTAATGTCAACCTAAAGCCTCATAAGGTGTTATATATATATATATATATATATACATCATATATATATATAACACTTATATATATATAAGTATATATATCATATATAATATATCATATTATACTTTAATATGTAATATTGTGATATATATCATATATATATCATAATATGATATATATCATATTATACTTTAATATGATATTAAAGTATAATAAACAATACTGTCCTCCCCTGTGGTTCCCCTTTGATTCCTAGGCCATCTCTCCTCTTTCTCTCCTCTTCATCAGCAAACTTCTTGAAAAAAAGTCATCTGCTTTCTCAGCCATTTCTCAAACAATGGCAAATTGCACTTTCCCTACTTTTCTAAAAATTCTCACATTGCCTGAACGGCTCGCTATGTTGATAGCTCTTGGGCTTCTAATATGTTTTTTCTCTTCCTGCCCCCAGCTTCACCCCAACTCAACAATTGATGTACTATACTGAACTGCATTTTAAATGTTAAAATTCTCTTCCTTTCTCTTCCCAGTCTACATAGAACAATGTCATTGTCATTCACCTCCCAAACTTCAAGTATAACCGGTACATTTGACTTTCAAATCAATATTCCCTAGCCTCCACTTCTTTCAAACGAATGTGTCATAGACACCTCAAATTCATTGTATCCAAATGTGAATGCATCATCTCCCTCCTCCCCATAGAGCCTTTTCTTCTCCCATATCCTTTATCGCAGCTAATGAAATCATCATATACTCAATTAGCCAAGGTGTAAACCTCAGAGTAATTACTTGCTGCTCTTTCCCTGTCTCATACACTCCCCAAAATCCAATTAATCACCAAGTCTGATTAATTCTTTCTATAAAATAACTTTTAGACTGTGGTGTAATGAGCAGAATTGTCCAAAGGTGACGCTGGAAGCTCATCCTCATTGAATAATGAGCGAGGTGGAACTAGGGATTCTTCTCCCAGAGTGAGGGGCTGCACCCAAGCTCCACTGCCCATGGGTCAAGAGGTTTCCCCCTTCCAGCAAGGTCAACTGCATCATCTCATGGGCCCAAGCTTTCTAAGTTCTGAAGAGCTAGCATTCCTGGTCAATTCCCAAACGCCTGGCACCTTGAATTCCATCTTGTATTAGCAGCCTGTGTATTCCTCCACTGATAAGGCTGTTTTCTCAAGCTTCTCCAACAAGAAGAGAGAGACATTGTTGAGTAGGCGGCATCTTTCCACTGAAACATAGACCCAAAATCCATGTCCAGCAGAGCATAAGCTCCAGCCTGCCCCTCTGTGGAATACTTTTAAGGTCCAGAGACCCTCACATTTCTTGACTTCTTGATTCAACTTGTAAGTTATCCTCTCCCCCAATAAAGCCTATTCCTAAACCTTTGCCATATACCCTTGTAAAATATATCCCAAACCATTGTACCTATCAGGAGATAAGCCACAAGGCACCCAGCTCGCATGTCACAGTTCCTCTCCATCCCAAAGTAATATGTTTTGTTACAATCCTCATTACCACTAACTAGATTACTGCTTGCTAACGGAAATCCTGCTCAGGTCTTGCCCCTATTCATTTTAACCTTCACATACTGTCTGAGGGTAAATTTAAAATGAAAATCTAATTACTTACTTTCTCTTTTAAATCTTCAGTAGCAATATAGGGCTTATAACGGTGTTTTTCTTTTAAAGGGAAAAAATTCTTTCAGACTTCTAGTGTTGACTTAAATTATTTATTATAATATTAATAAAATCTATAAGACTAGGTATAACAACTCTTTTTCCTCATAGAAAATATACAAATCTAAATCCAAAAATAAATATACAATTAAATATAAACAAAACTATAAAACCAGTAAAATTCTAAATAACAATATTAATTTAATGTGAAAGATTACTAGTAGAAAGATAAAGCTAAATCTTTCTATATTTCTATGCTCTATCCTTAATCTATTTCTATACCTTAAATTTAAAAATACTAAGGAGAGCAACACTGTTTACTTAAGAATGTTGTCCGTAATGATAACAAGTAACATCACAGTTTTGTTTACTATTTTAGGATATTCAGACCACCTACTTATTCTAATTCAGCCTGTGGAATAATAGTCAAATGGCAATTTTAATGAGCTGTCGCTCGATCCCTATGAAGCTGTACTGGTAACTTGAAGATAAGGTTACCATTATGGCATATTTAAATCTGCATTAAATGATTATCTAATCCAATTATTACTGGGCTTGTGAATGGGGAAATAATAATAATATTTGAAGTTATTTTTTGTTTCTTGCATTTGTTGAAAAAATATTCACGGCTGCCACACAAAGCCAGTGCAAAGATGTCAGTAAATACAGGAAGTGACTCATTCAGACCATTTTGAAATGACTTGACCATAAATCAAGCTTTCTATTGTTTTTTCCATTTTGTCTGAAATTTGGAAGAAAGTCTATTCAAACTAAAACAAAAGCTCCTTTGTACAGTGCCCCATGATGTTATTTGGCCTTTATTTGGCCTAAACAAAACATTTACTTAATAAATCGGTCTCTGATCATTTGTTATAAGCCAAGAACACTTAAAGGGGACATCATTCCTCTGTGCAATGTTGTTTTCATGATCTCACATCAGAGTCTTAATTCATTATCTAACTTAAGAAACAAAAATCATATTCTAGGAAATGTGTTTTATTTCAATTATCGATGAGAAAGAAACATTTTTTCATAGTAACTGGTAAAATAATTCAACATAAATACAACAAATTCAGTGTAGGACAATTGTCATTTTTCCATTAGGCCGTGTCGATGTAACCCCATACAATCAAATACACTTAATAAGACATTCACTTTAGGTCAGCGTTGCAAACTGGTGGTGCTGTGTTTTGTTTGGACTGCACAGAGTTGCTTCTTTAAAAATCAGACTGGAATACTTTTTTAAGTGAGGCATGTAGTCTCTAATAGACCATGGACCCTACCACTCTGGACTGTCTTATGGTCAGTGTGATCATTTATTTGCAAAATGGAATCTATTGAGTATTCAACTCCCACATTGGATCCAAGGCAACAATGTAATCGTGGGCAACAAATATGGTGGTAATCAAATGATCCAGAATATATCTGTATTCCTTGCAGGGCTTTTGTTTGTTTTATTTGGTTTAGATTCTTATCAAAATGGGGGGAAAAATACTTTTCCCTGAGAACTTTTGCATCCCAAGAATGTGCCCTCGCTTCCTCCACCCCAAGGGAACATGGCTTCGAGTTCGAGAAATGCTGGCCTATAGGATAAAACCAAATTCCTCAACTGGGTATTTATTCCATTTTAGTGCCATCTTAATTGTTCAGCAGACCTTCCCTCCTCTCCTAGCATATACTCTATGTTCCAGCCACATCAATTGCTTCTCTTTCCTTAACTATTCCATGAATGATAATGTCTTCATGCCTACACACATTTTCTTCCTTCTGCCTAGAATGCCCATACCGCCTTATTAGCTGAACAACTCCCACTCATCCCTCAAGACTCTTTGTCACCCAGTTGAAGTGTCGTCTCCTTGGTGGAGGCTTTTCAAGCTCCCCATGGCCAAATTAGTTGCATCCTGCTCTATGTTCCCCATAACACTATTTTAAAAAACACGTCATTGTTGCACTGACTGCTTGACATTATAATGAGCTCTTTGTGAGTCCCTCACTAAGTCCTTTACTCCATTTCCTTCTATAAGAGATGGGAGCTGCATCATCACCATTCTTCTGAGGACTGAAGATTTAACATAATTTTTCCAGGGTAAATACAGATGATAAGAATAAATGAAAGAAAAGAAGGGTAAATGTCAAACAACGAAGAAAGCTAGGATGAAGAGATCCAAGACTCTTCTAAACACAAAGAAAGAGCATACAATTTAGAGTTACAAGCCTCGAGTTGAATTCCCCATTTCTGGAAAATTATCTGCCATTGTCTTTTCTTTCTTTTTTTTTTTTTTTGTGAGGAAGATCAGCACTGAGTTAACATTCATGCCAATCCTCCTCTTTTTGCTGAGGAAGGCTGGCCCTGGGCTAACATCTGTGCCCATCTTCCTCCACTTTATATGGGACACTGCCACAGCATGGCCTGACAAGTGGTGCATTGGTGAGTGCCTGGGATCCGAACCCAGTCTGCCAGCAGTGGAGTGCACGCACTTAACCGCTATACCACGGGGCTGGCCCCTGATCATTGTCTTTTAAAATATTCTCCCATTCCATTCTTTCTTTCCTCTCCTTCTAGGAATCTGATTAAATGTGTGTTAAACAGTTTCACAATATCTTCTATGTGTTTTACCTTTTCTCCTCCATATTCTGTGTTTTGTTTCTTTGTGCTATGCTCTGTACTATATCTTCTGATCTGTCTTTCAGTTCACCAATTCTCTCTTCAGCTGGGTTTAATGTGATTTAAGTATAATAACTCAGTTTTTAGTCTGTTATTGTAATTTAAGTTTTAGAAGTTCTGTTTGGTTCTTCTTCAAATCTGCTATGTAACTTCATAATTTCTTATTACTTGTAGATATTTTATATCATGATTTTTATTTCTTTAAACATGGTAAGCAAAATGTGTTATTTTATTGTCTGTGATAATTCAAGCATATTTAATCTTTCTAAGTAGAGACGATATTCTTGTTGACTCATGTCTCCTTGCTGTCTGATTACGTTTCTGTACTTGACATCCTATTTTAAAAAATTGGAGGCCTAAGATAATGATACTTTTCTCTTAAGAGGATTTTTGCCGGCCTCTGCCAGGGTCTTGAGGAAATACTAAGCTCAGACAACAGTAATCAAAGTTGAAGCTTCAAGTTGCCATGAACCTGCACTGCAAGTCCAGCAAGATTTGGTTTATTTCTGGTTCACTCTTGAGACTGTAGCTCTTTGCGGGCCCACCTTAATGTGGAGGGAGTGTCAGACTCCCCATATGGAGCAGGTCCTGGGGTTTTATTTTCTGCCCTCTTCTTTTAAAGCCACCAGAACCGCAACTTGGTTTTGCAGCTGTTTCTTCCAGGTAGGAAAGTGTGCTCAGGTCAAAAGCAGTTTTGGGTGCTGGGCTTACTTCTCTGGATTCTCAGGATCCCCTAGACTGTGGCCGAGTCATTCTTGGGCTCTTATTAGTTCTTCTGTGCTTTTAAGAAGATGCTTTTTATATTTCTTCCTTCCTTTTTGTTGTCTTCAGTGAGAGGGTTAATTAAGATTACCTAGATTTCCATTATTAGAAGAAACTTCTATGTAGTGGCCTCACTACAAAACTTCTCTGAGCTGTAAGTTTGATCATCCCCAGCACCTAGAACAGTGCAAGGCACATGGTTGGTGCTGAACAAATGTTTGCTGTTGAAAGAATCTGTAGAACAAGGGCAGCAACATCTAACCTAAAGAGCTATATTAAGGAAAAAATGAGACAAGACATGTAAAAACACAAATTCAAGGTGCTGTTGGATGGGTCCAGAGAGGTTTAGTGACCTGTCCAAGGTCCCAAAGCCAAGTCTGGGAAGAGGCAGAAGTGGAAACCAGACTCCCTGATTCCCACTCCAGGGTTCTAGGAGAAATGATGCTCCAATGAGTAATTGTGTTATGGTCTTAGAAAGGCAGATCTTCCTGAGAGTGACAGGGCTCATTGCTAATAGCCTCCTGTCAGGACAAAACTGTTTCAGTGCAACATGACTGCTTCCCGGGATCTCTCTGGTTGCACATAAATTGATCGTGTCAACTCACAGTCTGGTGACACCGTGTTGCATGCACACTCCGGTGAAGGAACAAACCAAATAAATGGAATACGCATACACTGTTACAAAAGGAAAAAAATGATAAGAGCCTGGGAGAAAAGCAGTATTTTTCTGGCTACTCTCTCTGCCTTTAAATCGAGCCCAGATCTGTGTTGAATCAGGCCAAGGTTACATAGTGGCATGTGATAATACGTTTGTTGTTGTAGCTTGAAGCTTTAATCTCTTCATCTTGTGCTTCACTCATTAAGCATGACTTAGCTGACATCCGCTCAATTCAGCTTGCCTCAAAATGTCTTTACTGAGGCCATGTCATGTGTGCTGCTAGGGGGTCAGGGGTCAGGAATATTAGTGAGACACACACAACCTTCCTTCAACGAGACTGTAGCAGGTGTAGACAGACACAGGAACACAATTATTATATCCCAGAGCACTTCACTATTGGTGTCTCTGACGAATTACTTGTTTGGGATCAGAGTGTGGGGGCATTTCTGCAGGTGAGTTTCTCCAACAGTTTTGGTCATAGATCACGTTATATCTTCAATCTGTTGAAAGTTAACACCAGAGTAAATTCTGATCTCTCTATTAGGCTTAAATTGAACTCGAATGGCACTGACTACAGACACACTTACTATTTCTAAGAGCACATGTGTTTCCTTCAGCTGTGTGTCTTTCAGTTGAGAGTCCATTCTATTTCCCTGGACCTGAATTTTTCCAACTGCCAGAAGGAAAGAGTGTTCCTCGCTGAAAATTGAGCCCTACAGAGAAGCTGGAGACTATGCAAATCTGAGAAATCTGTTTCTCGCCAAATTATTCACTCACTTTTACAAATTCAAAAGCTGGGATGAGTTTCAGGAAAAAAAAAAAAAAAGAAGAAATCTGATCAGATAAGCTGCCACGCTTCCTAGCTTTTGGGCACTAATTCACTCTGAACTGATCCAGCTTTCACCATCTAATATTTCCACACATCTCTAGAGGGTATAAAGAATAGACAGTTTCTTGATTTACTGGCCTGGTAATGATGGGGAACGTGTGTGTGTGTGTGTGTGTGTGTGTGTGGTGTGTTGTGAGGGTTATGGGAAAGACAGGGGGAATAAAACCTACCTTGAACAAAACTAATGCATATCCAAAGTGGATCTGGCATTTGACACTGAGTAGGATGAATTTTCTGCACCGTATTTGATATAAATGGAAAAGGGAGGGAGGGGAACGGTGCTGCGTCAGCATATGGATTGCAAATGTAATAAAGATGGTGTCTGAAACTCAGACAGGGAGATGGGAAACAGTTTAAAACACTCTGAGTAGGAAAAGAAAAAGCAGGGATAATTGTTTCAGTGGACAAAAAGGAATGTAAACCAGAAAAGGAAGGTCGGGGGGCAGAATGGAAAGAAGGAGACAGAGAGAGGGAGGAGGGGAAAAGAAAGTACAGAAGCCAATTCTAGAAGGCCTTAGTCCATTCCTTAAAACGCTGTGAAATATGAAGATTGTGTCCTTCGAGATCCTTCCTCTTAAAGCCTTTTCTTTTCTGTCCACGTCCTTTGTTTACTCCGTCACCCAGTCCCTTCCAGGATTCTGTGTTTTCCTGTGAAGAAGGAAGGTTTTAACTTACTCCAATTGAAGTGTTAAAGTGACTTTCTGTTTTATAGAGAACATGGTGAAATAAAGTGTTCATAGTAGAAATGTGGGGTCCGTGGCAGAGACAATTTGGGGAGGAAGAGTCTTCCTGGGAAACTTCAGACGCATCTGCCTGGTTACCACAAGGATCCCACACAGAGGGCAGTTCTGAGAATGACAGAAAATAAACCAAGGTTTCAAAGAGGTGGAGAGAAATACTAAGAGAGAAGCTGTGAGAAGTAGGTATAAGTAACAGAATATTCATTCATGGAGGTACATTTTCAGAAAGTCAAGAGGTTAGTCTCCACCTGGCCTGGTAATGATCAGAGCAGGCGAGAGAGGAAACAAGTACTGATCACCCATTAGGTGCTAAATGTGTTGTCATCTGTTTTAAATGGTTTGTCTCAGTTCTAACAACAACCATATGAAGTAGCTCCTACTATACCCATTTTACAGGTGAGAAAATGAAGGCCTAGAAAGATTTAGAAATTTGCTTAAAGTGAAACTGACAACTAATTGCTACCAGTATTAATAAAAAGTTATCAATTTTTGAGAGCTTACCATGTACCGGGCACTGGGTTAAGCACTGTGCAAATATTATCCACTTTAATCTTCATAATAACCTTTTGAAACAGGTGTTAATTCTCCCAAATTACAGGAGAAGGAAATAACACACAACCAGTAAGTGGCAAAGAGTGAATTTAGCCCAGGTCTGCCTGACCCTGGACCCCACCTGGGGTTCTCATCATGGACCTCCCGCAGTGGTCCTCGCTGAGTGCTCCTGCTCTGGACGTGCTCTCCTGGCAGTCACTAGTTCCCAGACCCCGCTCTTCATAGTGACTCTTCTGTCACCCTTTAACTCTCTATGTGATGCTCCTACACCCTGATCTTGATCCCCGCTCTCCCAAGAAAGAAAGAAAAAGACATGCTTTGCTATAGGCACTGTTCTGTACTCAAACGAATCTTTAAAACAACTCTGCAAAGTAGCCGTTATTATCACTACTTTACAGATGAGGAAACTGAGGCTCAGAGGGTTCAGCTAACTTGCCAAAAGTCACTCAGCTAGAATGTGATGGAGTTGGAATTTAAAATTAAATCCGTCTGACTCTGAGGCCTGTGTCCTTCCACTTCCCTGCATGGCCCCTCGAACGTGTTCTGGGGAGTAATCCTGTGCTCACAGTGGGGTGGGGGATTAGAATTCAGAACAAAGTGCTTTCTAATCATTTTACTGTCAGAAGGCCTCCACTTTGCTTAGTACCAAACTCCAATTTTTCCAGTGTGAAAGGAGGCCTTTGCAAAACAGAAGAAGTGCTTTTATTCCAGAGAGAGCCCCAGGAATTAAAAAAAAAAGGAATCCGCACAGAAAAGCAGTGGGGGAGATAGCTAATACCACTAGTTTTACTCTCATAAGGGAAAAAGAGACATTTTAGAAAAGATCTATTGTGTGAACTTGAAAACAAGAAGTAGCGTCAGAAGTGCTGTGGGAGCAGGTCCGTGGAGGAAGTAGCCACTAGAATAATAACCTTGATTGCAAGCCAGTGGTAATTAGGCTTGCCGGCCCGAAATGAGCAAAGAAGATTGAGTTCTAACCATCAGTTCCCACGTGAAGGTTTTTTTATAATAGGAAAAAGTTATTTAATTTTCCTTCTGTGTTGTCCTTTTGAATCCTCATATTAATAGAACCACTTTCAGTGGAAATATCAGTAGCAAGAAACAGAAAACACTAATAGCAAGTATTTTTTAAAATGCCCACGAGAAGCAGCTAGGAAATTGACACCTGATTGCCAGACATGTTTTACAGCTTTTCTCTTTGCCGTGGACCAGAGATGATCTTTGTTATGGAGAATTTACAAGTTTCCAGATGCATCATGTGGAAGATAGCTGGGATCCAGCACAAGGCAGGGGCCTGCTCCGTGCTTGGTTGGATCGGTGAGAAGAAATATGAAGGTAAGGGGAGCATGTGCCAGAGAGGAGGAGGCGTAAGACACTTAGGAAAGAAGAATGGGAGACGCACTTCCCCTTGGTTACCCTCACCATACCCTGCACTTTCAGTTCTTAATAGTCACTAACATTATGTGTTTAATGTCAGTCTCCCCTGGTAAACTACAAAGCTCTGTGTAATTGGGAGTATATCACTCGATCTCTGTGTAAGGCATAGAGGACCAGTTAAGAATTTGGCTCTGGAGCTGGGATTACTGTGTTCACATCCTACCTTCACTACTTGTTTGCTTTGTAACCTTGGGAAGGTTTCAGTTTTCTGAGCCACTCAGCAAGGGAGAGAGACCTACCTACCTCACAGGGCTATTCGAGAAACGACATGATTTCATGTTTGTTAGAATAGTGCCTGGTACCGATATAAACTAGATAAATTTTCGCTGCTATAATTATTCTTCACAGCTGTATCCCCAGTACCTGGCTAGTATAGTGCTCATGTAGAGTGGCTTTTTGGGTTTTTTTTGTTTGTTTGTTTGGTGAAGAAGATTGGCCCCGAGCGAACATCTGTT
Source organism: Diceros bicornis minor (assembly GCF_020826845.1). Taxonomy (NCBI): domain Eukaryota; kingdom Metazoa; phylum Chordata; class Mammalia; order Perissodactyla; family Rhinocerotidae; genus Diceros; species Diceros bicornis. The sequence goes on along the minus strand of NC_080743.1, from coordinate 14,290,296 downwards.
GCCAATCTTCCTCTTTTTACTTGAGGAAGATTGTCCCTTAGCTAACATCTGTAACATTTTTTCTCTATTTTGTATGTGGGACGCCACCACAGCATGGCTTGACAAGCAGTGTGTAGGTCCATACCCGGGATCCAAACCCATGAATCCCAGGCCGCCAAAGCAGAGCGCGTGAACTTAACCACTATGCCTTAGGGCCGGCTCCTAGAGTAGCTTTTTTAGAAAAAGAATGAATGGATAAATAAGTGAATCAAAATGTTATTTCCTTTTCCTCTGGGAAGGAAATGGCTTTTTCTTAAGTGAATAAGAAGTCCAAATTTGCAAAACTACCTTCATTTTGTTCCAAATGCTCAAGTGAAATCAGGATAAATGCCCTAAATGGTGCACTGATATTTTTATTCATGTATCCACACTCCTAATGGTCCTAATAATATACGTAACTTCTGTTTCGTGATGGTTACAAGGCAATTGTGTCTGTGAAAGGCAATTCACATCCACCCTTGAATATATTCTTGCTCTTTAGCTTTACCTCCAAATGGAATCAATGTGGACCCACTGGGAATTCTATAGAACGAAGAGCTTCCCTGTTAGAACTTCCTTTGAAGCCAATTCATTATTCTTATTGTGAATTTTAATATCTTTATCCTTTTTATCTTTCCCTCTTTCCTTAAAATTACATTCCAAAACCCCTGTTAGGAAGGATGCAGCTGACCAAGGGATGAATAAGTCTTCCCTGATGGTAGTCAGTGCTACAGATGGCTGAGTTGAGACTGTGTTTACTCAGGGAAGGGGCACCATCATCTAATGGTTGGTATAATTTGAGATAAGGCTGAGAAATTTGGAACAATCTAGTATTTCTCTGTTCTTTCATGATGAGCTAAAACAGCTCCAAATGGCCTTAATAATCTTTGTTGAGTGGCTTTGTATTCAACAGACATTCTTTAAAAATTTCTCTTCTCCTGCACTGAGACATCCTGAAGAGATGAAACAGCGTTATCCAAAGCCGCTGCCTGATGTTCACAATCTCTCTGAACCTAAACAACATAAACATTCTCGGTTACCTGTGGCACCAACGTCACCTCCATCGTGTATGTTCTGGGACTGTGACTTCTTGCTCTTTTGGAAGGCTTTTGTCAAATAATCTATGACAGGAAAAAATTTGGAAGAGTGAGGTTTAATAATAATGAAAAATCAGGAATGGCATGCAAGATAAGGGCCCAGCCACAACCTCAAGTCACTCATGTGATAGCATAGGGTTCATTTCAATATTTTGATTACTGTCAATTTGGTATTTGGCTTCCTTTATTATTTATCTTAAATGATTGAAGTTAAACTTTAACTGTGTCCTTTATTAATTTTTTAAATTAAACTTTTTATCTTGAAGTAATTGTAGACTCACATGCAGTTGTAAGAAATAATATAGACAGACTCTGTGTATCATTTACCCAATTTCCCCCAGTGAGCATCTTTTAAAATGCTCTAATACAATATCATAACCAGGATGTTGGTATTGATGCGGTCAAGACAGATCCACCACAAGGATCCCATACTTCCTTGTCTTAGCCACACCTACTTCGTCCTCCCTCCATCTCTAATCCCCGGCAATCCCTGTTCTCCTTTTCTATAATTTTGTTATTTTGAGAACAGTGTATAACCAGAATCATACAGTAGATCCTTTATTTTTATCTTTAGGAGAAAGAGTGCTATGGCTAATGATGGGGATAAAAGTTAAAATTTAAGGTTTTTCCTGGTGCTGCTACTAAGGAGTGCTATGACCTTGGGAAAGTCACCTGACCTCATCTGGAAAATGAGAGAGTTAGATCTGGGGATCTCAAAGGTTCCTTCCAATTCAAAATTGTTATGATTCCATGACTCAAATGCTATCGCATCTGAACTGAAACAAGAGGAGGGCAGAGCCAAGGCTTTGGGGATGAGATGTGAGGCTCCAGGCTTCTCTCTGAGAATGTTTCCTGCAATGTTCTCATCTTTTCTAGAAGAAGGTCACTGTTGGATACTCTCCTGCCATGTAAAATCTCCCTTCATTTGCAGTTCTAGAAAGCAGTAGATTATTCAGGGATTTTTATTCCTGCTCTTTGCTTAAGTAGGGTTATAGCAGCTTCTCTGAAACTCACCTAAATAGGAAAAGCATAAAACTCTTATTTGAAACTCCATCTCCTCTTATTCTTCCTGGATCCTACAGAAAGGACACTGGGGTGAACCACCATACAGGGACATCTTGTAACGAGGAGTGCACAGGCCAAGCAGACTCCAGGGCTGAAGCTGATGGGAGGGTAGGCTGTCTGACACTATTGCTCCAAATGCAAGTTGTGGTGGTATCAGGGCCGGCTTCATAGTGTCTGACTATGCAGTCACACAGTGGCCCATGCCCAGAAGTGGTTTGTCTGCTGTCACTGTCCTGAAATTCTTAATAATTCTATCTTTAAACTTATATTTTATAGTACAGTCCAATGAGATAGTGGAGTAAGTGTGTGAGCAGAGGAGGTGTAGGCACTATGCGTGTTCACCACTGTTTTTTGCCACCTCGTCTACATATAGCCTTTCCGATGCTTCATGAGCTCAGAATTCTGGTGGATGCACAATGTGTGGGAGCTCAGCGAGACTCAAAGCCAGAATAATGTAACCGTGATATTTCTACGACTGAGTAAACAGGGGTGCTGACAGCCCCGAGAGGCCGTGCTTTCCATTCTAACCAGAACCTGCTTTGAATGCAGAAAGAAAGCAGTGATTTCTAAGAAACACAAACTACCAAGGAACCTTATCACATCCTTTCTCACTTGTGTTGCTTCCCTGAAACTTATGCTGAAAATGACATAAAGAGAAGGTTCCCATAATTCCTATTCCTTTCGGTCCTTCCTTACCCATCAGTCAGTCAAAGGTGGAATGTGCATGTACCAACCAGCGAAATAAAAGCAGTTGGGTTGGTTTTGTGTGGTGTTCCCACTGTTCTGGTAAGAATGAAATATATGAGCTATGAAATATCAACTGTGTAATTTTGGTGATTCTGCAAATCAGTTCAATGCTCTAATATTTGCATTTAAAACAGACGTTGCATAATATAAATATAAACAGTAAAATTCATGATAATAATTTTAAATTAAAATTTTTTTTTTACTTAGAACAACACTAGATAAAAAAGAAACTCCATGACGAGTCGAGAGAGAGACCACAGAGGAAAGGAAAAGCTTTATATTTTAGTACCTTTAATGACACTTTCCTCCTGTTTTTGTATAAGGGGCCCCACACTTTCATTTTGCACTGGGCCCACAAATGATGTAGCCAGCCCTGAGAGGTATGACGGTGGTGAGATGCTGAGCACATGCAAATAGGGGAAAGCCTCTTTCTATACACGGGTTGAATTTTCTGGTTTAAAGAGAGCGAAACCAACTCGGCTACCTTAAAAATATTTTTATCTTGTTTTCCTTTGTTTTGTTTGGGAAGGATGCAGGGTACTCACAGAACTGAAGGAATAGCTGAGAAAACAGGTTCAGAAAAGGCAGAAATCAGGAAATTTCCAGGAATCCAGGTGTGAGAGCCAAAGGACAGTTTTACGAGTATCGCAGCTGGAGTGAATCTGTTCCCACTGGCTGCCCATGCCCGTGCAGCTCCGCTCAGCAGTCTCAGCCTGGAAGGGAGTTGGGTTGGTCCACTTTGGCTTGCCATGTGGCTAGAGGAGGGCAGATCTCCTTGGCTGCCAATATCCAAGATTGCACACAATGGGGAAGAAGTCATTCCCCAGATAGAAATGGGGGTGCTGTACCACAGGAAGGGAGAATATAAGCTAAGTTGTAAGATCACCAAATGCCCATTGCACATGAGAGAGACGTTCTGAAAAGGCTACTGAGTATCTGTACCACCAAAGTATTTGACTGAGTATTCATGCACACTGGAAGTCTTGACTTTAATAACCAGATAGATCCCACCAGTCCACATATCTATGTATAACAAAACTTGTAGAGATTATTTTTTATTCCTTAATTATTCATGCGAAAATACATATTGAGAGCCTACTACAAACTCTATACTATGTTAAATACTCTTTTTAAATATTGGCGTTAAATGTTGGCGATATAGTCGTGTGAAAGACAGACATGACCCCACCTCTTTGGAGTTTATAATTGAGGAAGACTAGGGTGACAGCTAAAGGATTATTAGAGATTATGGAATGATAATGAATATGCATTTTTCAACACATCAACATTTGCAAATATACACACAAAGGACATGCTGTTGGATCCTGATACTGATGTTCCAATCCCTCCCTCTGCGTAGCTGATGGAAAGCTGTAGCCAGTGTCTGCAAAAGCACAGCCTGATTCATTTTTCAAACATCATTGTATTAGGTTCCATCTGTCTGGTACGGGTAACGCTTCTTTCAGATTCTGTGAATCCTTTTCTATATCCCACATAGTGGTTGAAAGAATGGGCTCTTGAAACTCAACTGTCTGGATTCAAACTTGACTCCACCACTCATAGCTGTGTAAGCTTAGGCATGTTATATAACCTTCCTGTTCCCTTCCGTAAGATGAAAATAATCCCTGTACCAACCTGGGTAGGTGCTTAATTAATGTAAGCTATTACTATGACCACCACTACTACTACCACCGTATCTGATGTCAGCTTTGTTGGCCACATTCACTAAGTTCCAAGGAACTCCAGCCACCCTCCATTCTCTCCATTGTCTAGATTTACAGTGCCATTCATTAGAGTTTTCTGCAATGACAGGAATGTTCTATATTTGTGCTGTCCAAAGAGTAGCCATTAGTCACAAGTGGCTCTTGATCTCTTGAAATGTGGCTAGTGTGACTGAGGAATTGAATTTTTAATTTTACTTCATCTTAATTAATTTAAATTTAAATTTCAATAGCCACATGTGGCTAGTGACTACCATATTGGACAGTGCAAGTCTAGAAAAAGGAACTTTGATTGGATAAAGGACAACGCAGAGTCTTCGAGTCACACACAGTGGGATTTCTCTGATAGGAATGCAACTGAGTTGGAGGAGAGAAGAGAGTTAAAGTTATCTTCTCCCTCTTTCCTTCTCTTTTCCTCTCTTTTGTTCTTCGTCCTTCTGTCTCATATAGAATTGATGTTAGGGGACCCCTGGATTATGAACCTCATCACCATTTGAGGAGTCAAAGGTGGGCCTCAAGTTGAAAATGGGAGTGAGAAGAACCCTCAGCCTCTAGCCTTGACCTTAGCCTGGAAAGTTAAAGTTTTCTTGTAGGTCTCACACATACCAGCTCAGTTCACCAGGATAGGAGATCCGAAAGAAAACCGGAGTAAAAGACCAGCTAGTGACAAGGTTTGCATTTTTCTGAGGTCTCTCTTGGGCCTCTATCCATTGGAAGCTTAGTTGGGGGCCAAGATTCTGGGACTTCAGATCTTGGTTATGAAACTTTAAAGGACTATCAGCTTTTAAAATAACCTATTTGTGGCTCAGCTCTTTGTTCTTTTCAGGTACAATCTTTAGAAATAATATTGCTAAGTTTTCTTTCTCCATAAGACTTGGCAAAATGCTGGCCACCTGATTCTCATCAAGATGGCACATGAAAATAATGTCAAGGAGTGTACATTTTTTCTTCAGCATTTCCTTGAAGATGAGTGACATATTCCTTAGATCTTTGGAGGCATCCACACTGCCTTGAAAAGAATGACAATTGTTTCAGCGGAAATGAAAGAGGAAAAAGAGTCAAGCTGAGGGTTTGTTTTACTTTCTTAGTAGGCTACTGGAGTCCACAGCAGAAATAAATATTGCAAGGCAGAACTTTTGAGTGAGAAGAGATTAAGAAAGGAGAAATTTGAGAATCACAAGGACAGCCTTTAAGCATGCAGAACCTGAAGATAATGCTAGAATATTACCCTGGAAAGGGAAGCAAAAAGATCCAGGTGATCTCGCTCCTGAGGGCTTGAAACGGGGACCACTGAGACTTGGAGGAAAGGAGAAAGTGGAATGGAGTGTGGGCGTAGAGAAGGAGCTGGGAGAGGGGCTCCATCTAAGGGAACCACAGCGAGGGGAAAGAAATCAGCAACAAAGATCACTGACTCCCAGGCCATGGGGCCTTGTGGAAGCCAAAACAATCCTGCAGGCCATCTCCCAGCATTCTGGAAAGCCCTGCCCATCATCTGGGCTAGGAATACACATTAATCCTTCATGTTGTCCCTGATGCCTGGTGGGGCCCTTTTAGGAATGGCTTCCGGCACACCTGCCATTGGTGAGTTGTCCAACAGAAGAAGTGAGGCGTTGCTGAGTCCCATCTGAACTGTTCCAAGTGGACATTTCTCCATTTTTCAACCCCTCTGGGACACTCACAAGCCCCCTTAATCAAATGACGAAAATCTTTGATGCTTATAGGCATGCCGGCAGTGCGGAAGGGAACGTGGGTGGGTTGCATAGTGGAGAAACCCACCCCAGCTATGTAGGGAATGCTTCACTGGCTTACTTTGCTTGGAGCTGAAGCTCTGTCTCTTTGTAATCTGGATTCTTTAGGTCCTCTTTTTAGGTTTTGTCTTCTCAGGTATGCTACAGTGTAGGAGATATTATTTTTAACTTTTTTGGTAGAAAAGTAGCTTTCTGATTTTCTCCCTTTGGGGCAAAAACATGGTCTCCATGTATTAGTATTAAACATTCAACTCCAGTTCCAACGATTAAGAAGATATTCCCAAGCTCCAGTACCAATACTGATAATCTTGACAGCACATTAAATTAAATTAAATTCTCCAAGCATGTATTGAGCTCCAACTCTAATCCAGACACCATGCTACTTACTGATGATGTAAAGTTGAATAAGACATGGCTATTGGTGCTCAGACTTTGGATACAGCTTAGTTCTGTGTAACTCCTTAAAGACGATGCTGTTCATCTAATAAATACTGTTGCCAGTGTAGGACAACTGGTAGACATGGAGACATTCCAATAATTGAGCTTGACATTTTTTTCTTTCCTGGCTGCAAACTATTACTGACTCATTCAGTGACTAATGTGGCCCTTAAAAAGGTTAAAGAAGGCATTGGTGGTTCTGCCTACTCCAGCTTCTCTTTTTGCCATTTCTCACCTTTGTTACTCAAACTTCTCAGCCCTAAAATTCTTCCCCACTCCTATGACTGCCTCAGTGTTCCACCTCCCGCTCCGGGACTGGCTCCTGTGTGCTCCCCAAACTGAATTCTTGTTGGCTTGGTTGTTCCCATTTAGCTCTTGAGGACAGCTGCTTGAGAGTGGCTGAGTGGGTAGCTGGAAGCTATCCAGCTCCATTTGGCTTGTGATAATTTAGAAGGTTTTGTTACTTTCATTTGTTTCCCATTCTGGATTGAAAAAATTGGAAATTTGACTGCTGAGTGGGATGGAAAGGTAGCAGGTGGGCGAGGCTGAAAGAATGGGACAATGTGCATCATTCCTGCCACCTGTTAGGCTGAGAAATTTATTCCTTCTCTTTTGTGCTTTGTCCTCACCATCTGCCAAATTATACTAGTTAAGTCTCTTTGGTTACAAGTAACAGGAACTAACTTGACCGAACTTAAGTAAAATATACATTTATTTTAAGGCTATAGGGATCTTTCACAGAACTCAAGAACAGGTGGACCTCAGGAAGGATCTGGAATGCGCATCTGGAAAGTCTTTGACTCACTCCCTTTTTCATTACTTATTTTTGCTTCTTATGATTCATTGTCTCTCTCTCTCTCTCTCCCCCTCTCTGTGCTTTTCTGCACACCCTCTTTCTAGGTTTCTTGTCCAACATGTGGAATGTGGCTACCCCACAGCACCCCAATTCAGATATTACCATTCCATTCAGCTGCAGAGACTGACTAATACTTCTCAGTCCCAGTTCTGCACTCATATCTGATTGGTAAGTTTTGGTCTGGTGCTTATCCCTGGTCCAATCAACTGTGATAAGAGGGGTGGAGACACATAATATAAAGTTGATGGAAAGATCCTGTGAACAAAGAGACAGTTACCAAATAAGGCCAGACACTTGGGAATATGGGCAGACTTACTACGTACCCATATCTCCAGAGACACACTTTATCAGACACTTTTTACCCTCTAGGTCCTTCCAGTTCATTATTTATATACTTTTGCCATAAGGAAGATGTGATCACTGTAATTCTTCAAGGCTGCCCACCTGCATCCAGGCCAGATTCATATCATGGCAGGCGCTGTAATTCCAGTGGCTTTGGATCTCTACATGTTAACATCTTGGTCTCTAAATTCTCAAATAGTGGGTTTGTCATTAAGATACTGAGGCCTGAGTTCTGAGTGTTCCTGCCCAAATAACCACTGAGCATCCAATGACAAGAATAAAGGAGCAATAGCTTTTTGGATTTCTGGGGTCCTCAGTTCTCTTCCTACTCACCAAGAAAGAGGGATGGTGACACATGGAAGGTCAGAGTACTTGAGTTAAAGCCCTGACTCTGCTGATCATCCACACAACGATGTGATTATAATCTCAGTTTCCTCATCGTAGTATAGTAATGTCCACCTTGTTAATTAATTCAGGGATTTATTAGATGCCTACTTGTGCCAAGCATTGTGCTAGACTTGCCCTCATATATTTTACAGTGTAATTTGAAGACCTTCATTAAGGAGAAAAAATGTATTTTAATTATCATGTAATATATATTTTATAATTATCATAAAATATTTTAGACATAAAAGGAACTATAGAGAATTATATAGTGAACATTTGTGTATTCATGATCAACTTAAGAAATAAATTATTCCCATGGCAGTTTAAGTCCCTCTTAACTCCTTCCTGAATACCTATCCTTCCTTTTCACCTGAAGTAACCACTTTCCTTAATTTAGCAGTTATCATTATCATGCATTTCTTTGTATATTTACAGTATGAGTTGAATTGTGTCCCCCCAAATATGTTTAAGTCCTAACCCCCTGAGCCTGTGAATGTGACATTATTTGGAAAGGTCTTTGCAAATTATCAAGTCAAGAGGAGATCATGCGAGTGAGCCCTAATTCAATATAACCGTGTCTTGATAAAAAGAGGAAATTTGGACACAAAGACAGACAAGCACACAGGGAGAACGCCATGTGAAGGTGAAGGCAGAGATTAGGATGATGTGTCTACAAGCTAAGGAACACTTCAGATTGCCTACAAACCTCCAGAAGCTGTGAGTGAAGCCTGGAACAGATTCTCTCTCACTGCTCTTAGAAGGTACTAACCCTGCTGACACTTTGATCTCAGATTTATAGCCTCCAGATCTGAGACAAATTTTTGTTGTTTAAGCCATCCAGTTTGTGGAACTTTGTTATAGCAGCTAGAGCAAACTAATACAGCTTACTATATCATATATGCTCCCTAAACAAGTTATAATTTTGTTTAGATATTTTAAAACTTTGTATAAACTATATCATGCTGCAGATAGTCTTCTAGGATTGAATTTGTCTCTTAGAATTATGTTTATGAGATTCTTCCATTGGTATATGTAGCTCTAATATCTTCATTTTTACTATTGCATGGTTGTCCATTTTATGAATATACTTTAGTCAATACAATTTATCCATTTTCCTGATGATGTACCTTATAAGTAATACTGCTATGTACATTCTCATCAGTATCTCCTTGCACACTTGTGAAATAGTTTCTCTGGGGTTTATACCTAGGAGTTGAATTTCCATGTTATTACCTATTGTGCAAATTTTCACTCCTACCAGTGGTGTTAAAAAGTTCTTGTTGCTGTACAATGTTACTAACACACAACATCATCTGATTCCTAGATTGTTGTCAATCTGGTCGGTGTGCCTAGAGCAGATATTTAAAATTATGAAGGGTTCTATGAATGAGTAAATACAGGGGGCTATGGGGATGCATAAGAGAGGTCCAAACTAACTTGGGTGGTGTGGTAGAGAAGGCTCCCTTGAGGAGGTACCACCTCAGCTGAGACTTGAGGTATAAACGGGTATCATCCAGGTGAAGGGAGAGTGGGCGGTGGAGGTAAAGGGAGCAGAAAGCATAAACGTGAGAATAAATACAGCACAGTTGAGCAGGAGAACAAGAGAGAGCTTCACTAATGCTAGTATAGCCCTTCGCTGATGATTCAGGTGGGCCCTCTTCCTGGAGGGTTGGCAGCGAACACAACATCTTTTGAGCTCAATAATGACTCTTATTGACTTCAAGGCTAGGCCATATGCCTTGAAGACTGAATGAAGAATTATTCTTTTCTCAATATGGATTTAGACCAGAGTTCAAAAACTGGGACCAACAGGCTGCCTTAGATCCTCAAAAGTATTTTGTTTTGATGTCACAGTAATTTTTATATTTTATGCCTTTAGTATTTGTTGTGATGGTTAATTTTATATATCAGTTTGACCGGCCATGGGGAGTCCAGATTAAACGTTATTTCTGGGTGTGTCTGTGAGGATGTTTCTGGATGAGACTAGTATTTGAGTTGGTGGACTCAGTAAAGTGGGTTACTCTCTCCAGTGTGGGTGAGCATCATCCAATCCATTGAGGGCCTGAACAGAACAAAAGGCAAAGCGAGGAGGAATTCTCCCCTTTTTGCTTCCTGCCTGCCTGCTTGAGTGAGTGGGAAGGGACAAATAACCTACCATTGGGATAAACTGCCTAATTAACAGAGGCTCTAGTCAAAGTCGCTGGAAGGATCGCAACTCCAGTGATGGGCTACAGGAAAGAAAACTCAATTGGAGGATCCAGAATCACCCTTGCCCTGGGACTGGACCCCAATTCTCCCCTGGCAAGTGAATAAGCTTGAAAGGCTAAGAGCATCACTACCCATCTGGCTTACACATATGGCTTCTTCTTAAGTCTGCAGAAATCCGATTTGGACTATGGTGTGTAGAGGGAGGATCTGAGAGTGAGAAGGGCGGAGTTTTCCTGGAGAAGATGGAGATTTCTACTGAGAGATTTTAGAAATAAGACCTTAGGCAGAAGATCTTGCTACTATGTTGGCAGGGAGCCCTGGTAAATAATGGGGAACTATCCATGAGGTCTTATTTCCTTCTGAGGCTCAGGAAAGTCCAATTCAGTAGAACCTCCTGTTCTTTTCTAGACTTGTAGCTCCTTTCTGAAATTGCACTAGCCTTCCATTAAGTTTTCATTTCTGATGCACAGTCTGGTGTACTGAATTTGGGGAGACTGAGATGTCAGGTAACAGGGAAAGACGGTGCCGTCCTAGTTCATCTTCTATTAGGCTCCAGCAGAAAAGGACATCAGGCCCACTCATTGTGCTACAACTCAGATTTACAATGTCAGTGGGGGTTCAGGAGAGAGGTGCATGGGGAATCTTGAAGGACAGGAAAGGAATAGGGTCGTAGAGGAACAGATCTGAAAGGACAATAAACCCACATGCTATGGGTTAGTCTCACATTGATTCCCAACCATGGTTGCAAATTAGAATCACCTGGGAGCTTAAATGATCCCAGCGTCATGCTGCAACCCAGACCAATCATAAATTAGAATCTCTGAGGAGGGAGGATCCAGGTATCACTATTTTTTAAAAGCTTCCTATGTGATACCAATGTTTAGCCAAGATGGAGAACATTGGGTTAGAGGATGCTGCCTTCTGAAGGGCATGGGGGTGGTGGAGGGCGTGGCACAGCTGTCTTATGTTTAGTCTCAATGACAAAATAAGATGTATTTGAATAGGATTTCACTATCTCAGGCTTCCATGTTGTTCAAGTGGTTTATTAGTGGAAACAACAACAAAAAATGGGTGGCATTGGGGTGGGAAAGAGAGAAATGCTGTTAGAAATGAAATGGTTTGATTTTTTTTTCTCTTTCCTTGTGAAAACTTTCAAAATACTGCAAACTTTGCCAAAACAAGGTTGGATTCCCACTATATTTTATCTCTTGTTGCAATTCTAATTCTTAGCATCAAAACGCCCCCCTGTACCACCCTCTGGTTCGTAGATCCCAAAGAGGTTGCATATTCCATCTCAGAAATTCATTCTTCCTTGAACTTATAACATTTTTCTGCTCTGAGGGCATTTAAAAGGAATTGCTTAGAAAAAGCCCTGCAGGGAGCCTGTCGTAATGATGCAGTCTTAAAGAACACCCCAGACCACTTGTGGGGAATGACTTACCACCCTCCTGTGTTCTGTTTTCTTTACTGATCTCCATGCTTTCTGCAGTCCTTCGTCTTGGTTTCCAAGGCAGAATTTATGATATGTTGCTGACTGAAGGACAATTGCATTTTATCCAACAGTCTTGTTGGGTTTCAGTTTCTCACCAGGAGAACCAAGTAATCTTTTCCCACAGTTTTCCCCAATATGTTCATCTTTATTTTGTTCCACGTCCTCCCTTAAGATGGAATGGAGAAGTGAGGGAGGTGAACCTGTGAGCTCTTGGCAAGCAGGTCGCAAGTACAGATCTTTTTCCTCCTTTTTCTAAAGGAGGAAGGAGAAACTCTAGCTGTGCTTGTGTGTGTATGGACATGTACACGTGTGTGGGTGTGTACATGAGTCCTGTGGAGTGTGGGAATAGGGAAGAAAATGGATCTTCTATGGCTTCAAATATGGCCAAATGGGAGCTCAGGTTCACTCACAGACACTGCTTGCTTGAGTTTCATGACACTCGCATCGCACTGGCATCTCAACCTCTGATCTTCTGTTCAGTTAAATTTCACCTGGCAAGCAGTTGTTTTATGTGGATAACGGCCTGTGTTTGGGATTTAGAGGCTATAATTAAAAGCCCTGGAAGTTTGCTTTCAAAGCCTCCTTTTTAACCAGAGGATGCCCATTGCCTTTTATTACTAGATCGTATCACGTTTTATGTGAACTCAGTTGAGTGAGTTTTCTTTAAAAAACCGACTTTGTGTTCTTCCCCCATCTGTTCTCAAATATTTTATTCAATATTTGTTTCTCATCAAAATTCGGGTATGACAGCCCACATCTCCACACACCTGAGGCTAGTTTGCTTTCCAATTAAATGCCCCTGCTTGGCCGTCCTTCTCCTCTGCTCTACAATTGTTCATTTCTCCCCTCTCCATATCAGGCCTAAAAAAGACTCCACAGGTGTTGTCATATTTAGCATATTTTTCTCTCAGCTCTGGATAAAGACAGTGGCTCTGCAGTATCTGATATAAGTCTATGGGCTAAATCGATAATGAGCCTGTCGAGACAAATAGGCCGGCAATTGTTCCAGCCAGGCCAAAGGAAGCCAGCAAAACGCCACTTGCAGACTCAGTGGTGAACCAGCTGGGAGAGTGGAGGCAGCACTGCATTAATGAAATTGCACAGGCTCAGCTTGCCCCAGGAACTAAAGCAGCTTTGGGAAAAGCATATGGCAACAAAATAAGCCCAAGTTAATCGCAAAGTCAGGCGTCCAGTCAAGCAGCATCTGCTTGAAAAGGGAAGCGCATCGGCCCCTGCACAGTGACTTCTCTCCTGCTCCCGTCAAGCAGGGGCATGTGCGGAGAGGGATTAGCAGGGCAACGAACCACAGCGGTGCTGCTGCCAGGGTGGCAGCGGCGCTCCGGGCCGCGTGTGTGTGCCTGGGCCCCGAGACTAGCCGAGCGCTTGCCCAAGGCAGCCACCTGAGGATCTGATTATTGGCAGCAGCAAAGAGCAGCTCGGGCTTGTTCCCCGCTCTCTTTTTCCTTCCCGCTCATAAAACAGCCACCACCGTGCTCTGTTGTTTCCTACCAATTCTTCCTGCACTGCCGGTTATCAGCGATTGTCTGTGCACTCAAGAGCGTGACCTCACTTAAAGAGCTCTGGCAGACTGTCAGCATCAGGTTTTTCTCTCCGCCTTTGATAATGGCGTCCCTTTTGGCCACTTGATTCTAAATCTGTCATAATTGCCACAAAGAGCTTCTGTGTCCAGGACTTTGTAACCCGCCACTCTCCTCCCAAAGAGACCAGAAGAGACCAGAGGGTTACAGACGGTCGGACGCTGGCTGCCTTGCCTGGAATTGTTTTCCCTGTGGTGAGAGATGATGACCATGGCTTTAGCCGTGGGCTGTTCTCCTGCTCGACATCCGAATGCCTTTTCTGAAGGACATTCCATGGAATATTAGTGGGATGTAAATGAATGTCACTTAAGAAAATAGCTTCCCAAGTCACTGAAATCTGAGAAGCACTGGGTTTTACAAAGTTTTCTGATTGTACAAAGTTTTTTTCTTTTTTTTTTTTTTTGTGAGGAAGATCAGCCCTGAGCTGACATCCATGCTAATCCTCCTCTTTTTGTTGAGGAAGACCGGCTCTGAGCTAACGTCTATTGCTAATCCTCCTTCTTTTTTTTTTTTTTCTTTTCCCCAAAGCCCCAGTAGATAGCTGTATGTCATAGTTGCACATCCTTCTAGTTGCTGTATGTGGGATGTGGCCTCAGCAAGGCTGGAGAAGCGGTGCGTTTTTGCGCCCCCGGGATCCGAACCTGGGCCACCAGTAGCGGAACACGCGCACTTAACCACCAAGCCTCGGGGCCGGCCCACAAAATTTCTTGATTGTGGAGAGGCTCAATGTTTTTAAGATGCTGATGTGCTTTGTGGATGTAGACAGTAGCCAGAGTTGGCAAAATTTCCCAATTTTTTTAGCCTCAGAACACTTTTTTGGAAGAATATTGGTTATGGGTTGGATTGTGTCTCCCCAAATTTATATATTGAAACGCTGTCTTCCTTCAGGCCACTATAACAAAAATACCATAGACTGGGTGGCTTAAACAAGATTTATTTCTCACGGTTCTGGAGGTTGGGAAGTCCAAGATCAAGGCACTGGCAGATTCGGTGTCTAGTGAATACACTTCCTAGTGTATACGTGGCCATCTTCTCACAGTGCCCTCAAATGGCAGAAGGGGTAAGGGAGCTCTCTGGCCTCTCTTTTTCAAGGGCACTCATACCATTCATGAGGGTTCCATCCTCATGACTTAATCATCTCCCAAAGCCCCCACCTCCAAATACCATCACATTGGGGATTAGGTTTTAACATATGAATTTTGGGGGGACACAAATATTCAGATTAGAGCAAGCCCTAATCCTCAGAACCTCAGAATGTGACCTTACTTGGAAATAGAGTATTGCAGATGCAGTTAGTTTAAGATCAGATCATACTGGAGTAGGCTGGGCCCCTAATTCAGTATGACTGGTGTCCTTATAAAAGGAAAATATTTGGACTCAGAGGCAAACACATACACAGGGAGAAAGCCATGTGAATATTGGAGTTATGCTGCCATGAGCCAAGGAAGTACAAGACGCTATGAGAGAGGCCTAGAAAAAAATCCTTCCCTAGTGCCTTCAGGGGGAGTATGGCGCTGATGACGCCTCAATCTCGGACTTCTAGACTCCAGAACCGTGAGAGAATAAGTATCTGTTGTTTAATCACTCAGTTTGTAGTACTTTGTTATGGCAGCCCCAGGAAACTAACATAGTATTCAGGAGAATACTGTTTTGAAGAACTTATGTTGAGAAACGCTGCTTAACAGCAGTTATAGCAGTCTAAGAACATATTTGCAGAAGTTTAAGATTTAAGAAGTTTAAGCCTCAATTTAAGATTTTCTATATATTTGTGGGTAGAGTTAATTCTGACTACATTGATGTTATTTCACTTTTAAAAGAAAAACCTTGGGTCAACCATATGAGATAGTTTGTAAAGCAAATGGACTCTGTCCTCTTATATCCCCAAATGCTCAAATTATAAAACTGGTTTCATTACTTAAGCTGATGGTAATCTTTCTGCCTTGCCTGAAGAAGTGCTTCAGCCTTTAATTAGATGGGTTGGCAAAAGTGTCCCAAGAGTTACACTAGCTGTCTTCATTGTCTCCCTTCATCCCACTGGCTGGAATTAAAATGGAATGCCTTACAATTCGTGGCTGCCCGTGAGCTAGTGATACAGCTAATTTATTAAAGATATTCCTAAGGTTGAATAGTGAAACTCAAATTTGGGGGTTTCATGGACCAGCAACTTTTAAGAATTAATTTGCGGACTGACATAGGTTTGTAAACTTTTTCTTTTGTCAAGTAAGGGTATTAAAACAACAACAAATGAAATGAAATTTCATGAAATTGAATGAAATTCATTCAATTTTTCAAAAAATGAAAAAGAATCAACAACCATCATGTGCTAATGACATCATTTAAACTTTTAATTTTGCTAAGAAAGACTATTAAAACAACAAGTAACTAAACATACCAAAAAAAAAAAAAAACCCAAAACAAAACCGACATCTACAACAACCACGTGCTAGTGATACTGTTTATAAATGGAAAGAATATTCCCCAAGTCAAAAAGGTCAGAAGAACAAAATGTTGTGATGATACCAGTGGGTTCTGTGTTTTGAGTGCGATGTGCTGGGCCTATTCTAAACGCTCCATGTGCATGAACTCAATTAATCGTCACAAAAAACTGTAAGGTTGAACCTACTACCTTCATTTCATAAGAGGGGAAACTGAGGCACTGGGTTTAAAGTTGCCTCGGGGCACCCACTGGAAGGTGGTGAGACCGGGAGCTGAATCCACAAGTCTGGCTCTGGAGTGTGTGAGGTTGTGATCTTAAACATCACCAGATCTTGCACCTCTAACAAGACGGTACTTGCCAAAAAAGAAGCCTCAGCGAAATGAGTGTGCGTGGATGTTTCTATTCTTTTTTTCCCCTTGTTGCTGCAGACCTGTGATAACATCATCGCAGAGCAGTCTGGGCTGGCATCTGAGAAGGCCTCGACGGCTGCTGAAGGCAGTGCGCCAGCGAGGGACCCAGGATGGAAACGGATTGTGCTGCTTATGGAGGGAATTCCTGAGGTAGAGAGGTGAGAGGGCTCCTTTTTCTTTAATCAGTCCTCCGCGTTTTGTGGTAGGCCTTGAGCAACCTTATCAAAGGTGAGTACAATTCCGTCATTTCAGCTGACATTTTGAAAATACTTCAGGGTGGCAGAAAGTTAATGTATCAAATGTCATTAAAGGTTTAAAACAACCAAACCAAAACTAATATACTTTAAACTTAAACTTCAAAATCTGGGCTGTGATTCAATGTTGAGCTTGTGTGTGTGTGTGTGTGTGTGTGTGTGTGTGTGTGTGATATTTGGATTCTACAGCAGAGGTGCATATGAAAACAGATCACACAAGCCACTCAAAAGAGAATAGCATCAAGTATACAAATGGCCTTCTGTACCTGGAAATTACCACATCGATGTAGCCTTTGCAGTGAAAACCTTCACAGGGTAGCATGATTTAGTGAAAGCAAGGCGTGCTCTGGGAGCAGATAAACATGGTTCAGATTCCAGCTCTTATTCTTCTTTGCTGTGTGATCTTGGAAAAGTCACTTAGCCCTCCTGAGTCTATTTCATTTGTAAAATGGGAACAATAAAACCTATCTTATAGTTTTAAAATGAGAATTAGGCTATTTCATGTCCAATGGTTAACATTACTACTGACTAAAAGAGAATTTTATTTTTAAACAAATATTTATACAGTGTTCATATTGCCAGACCATGTTCTAAGTTATTTACAAGTAATCATAATAACTCCATGAGGTTATGCATAATTATGATTTCCATTTTACAGTTGAGAAAAATGAGACCCAGAGAGGTTAAGTAACTTTCCCAAGGTCACTCTGCATGGTCTGGCCCAAGGCTACCTCTCTTGCCTCATTTTCTATTACCCCCCTTACTCATCACACTGGCCTACCCACTGTTCTGCAGCAAGTATCAGAAGGAGGGTCCAAACCCAGGCATTCTGGTGCTGGAGACAACGCTCCTAGTCACTATTCTGTAACGCCCTGATAACTGACATTGAAATACTTGATTTTCAGTATTTATCAGTCAACTATAATTGAAAGATGTGCTTTACTGGAACTTCAGAAACAAAGGAAATAGTTGGATATGGACAGGTTGTGTATAGAATTAGCTGTGACTATACACTGCTACATGCATCGAGATTGTACAGTGTGGATTTTCTTGTTAATCACCACTTCCTTTGCATTAGGGGTTCGCGCTAGTGTGTGGGCATCAGCTTCCCAGATGGCTCCTATTCCTCTCTTGTCTCTTCCTATTTACCCTCTGGAGTTCCTCCTGGCCTGACTCCCCACTCCCAGGGCCCCAAGCTTCTGCCCTGGCGCTCACTGGATGCAGGGCCTCTCAAACTCTCTCATGGGCCTCCTGCCTTTAATGCCATCAGTGTGAGCTGCCACCCTAATCTCTTCCCTGATTCCAGGTCACTTCGTCTCTGGATCTCCTTTCCCCACCCTGCTCAGGGTCCCACTGGTACCCAGGCCTCTCACTGTTAGTACAAGCTTCACCTCCTCATTCTCAGGAGAAATAGGCCAGTGCACACATCTCCTGAGCCGGCCTCGCCCCCCGTGTCTGCATGTGCACAGCGGTGTGCAAACAGAAGTCCTTCCTCCTCTCCAAAGCTTCACTGCCCTTGTGCTTCTGACCTCATTCTTTTGTCTATAGGGCATTTCTTTGTCCATGATTCTCCATCTTTCTCTCCTGCATCTTCTTTTTTGTCAAGTTTTCCCCAACTTAAAACAAATCCTATTTTCAACTCTGCAACGCCATCAGGCTCCTTCCTTAGTTGATACACGTCTTGAAAGAGAGTTTGTACGTACTAGCTGTCTCTCCTTTCTCTTGTGCAATCCATTTCTCAACTCCTGCAGTCCATTTGGCTTCTTTCCACAACACTTGATCCAATTGCTCTCGCGGTGGTCATCAGTGGTCTGTTAATTGTTGAATCCAGTAGCGTCTTCTCAGTCATCACGCTTGACCTCTCAGGGAGACCCTGCATGGTCCGGCCCAAGGCCAACTCTCTTGCATCATTTCCTATTACACCCCCTTGCTCATCACACCACAGCTACACAGGCCTACCTACTGATCTGCAGACAAGCCAGCAGTGCTGTTTCACAGCCTTTGCATGTGCTGGCGCCTTTGCTTCTAGAACATTATTTTCCCAGATATTTGCATGGCTCTCTCCTTCTCTTCATTCAGATCTCTGTGTACATGTCACTTCTTAAAGAAGCCCTCCCTGAAAACTGTTATCTAAAATGGCACCACTTCCCTCATCTCTTTCAATCTCCTTGCCTATTTTAGATTTTTTCGTAGTGTGTATCACCACCTACCTGCTCCTTATCCATCTCCCCCAGAATATAATTCCATGAGGGCAGGGACTATTCCATTTTTTTTTTTTTTTTTGGCAGGTGTATTTTCAGCACCTATAGTAGTGGTATAGGTAGTAGTAGATGTTCTGTCAATATTGAGTTGAATGAACAAATTTGAATGTCCCTCATCTCTTGGCTTCTGTGATGCCACACTTTCTGGTTCTCCTATTGCCTCCCTGACCATGCCTTCTCTCACTGGCACTTGATCTTCTTCATCCTCCTTAGACACGAGAGTTTTGTTCTTGGCCCCTTTTCTTCTCTGCTCTATATCCTGCCCTTGGGTGATCTTGTCCATTTTAGTGACTTTAGCCCTTACTTACATGGTGATGTCGCCTAGGTCTTTATCTCCTGGACCTTTCTACCAAGAGGGAGATCCATATTTCCAACAGCCTATTGTATACCTCCACCCACAGATACCTCAAACTTAACATGGTCAAATGGAGGGATCATTATCCTTCCTCCAGATTTCTTTGTTCCCTGTCTCAGCTAATGGTACTGCTGCCTACCCAGTTGCCTAAGCTAAAATCTTCCTACTTTTCCCTTCCATATCCAAGTTCTGGTGTCTACTTCAGAAGAAGTCAGTTTCTTCTACCATGCTTGAGGCCAAGCTTTCATCATCTCTTGCTTGGATTATTCCAACAGTGTACTATATGGTCTCCCTGCCTCCAGCCTCTCCTATCTCCAATCCAATATATGTACATGAAATACTGCCAGAATTCTTTTTCTAAAAGTGTTTGATGGCCATTTTCCTCCTTAGAGAATCTCAGTGGATACCCATTGCCTTGTGGTTAAAATCCAAACTTCCTAGTATGACCCAAAGGCCCTCATGACTGGTCCTAAGGAACTTTGAATCAGTTCTGAGAGAATAAAGGATTTAATGTGAGCTGTATAATGGGAACATCTTTCCTCCTGGGCAGCCAGAAGAAAAGCCAGGTGGTGATGTGTCTCATACCACAGCCAAGCTCAAGTGGGGCAGGAACAGCCAAGGTCTTCTCAGTATAATGTGGGGGTGGGGTGGGAGAGTTAACCTAAGGAGAAAATCCAACACTGTGTCAACTGGCAAAATGTCCTACTCTTCAAAGATATGGAACTTTTCCTGAGGAAGATTAATGAATCTCTTTTAGAAGTGTACTTACTTCATAAGTAATAATGATAATATTTACCATTTACTATATACTAGCATTATTCTAAACACTTTACATGTGTTAATTTATTTAATGATTAAACAACATTAGGTAGGTAGTATGATTCTCCCCATTTTACAAATGAAGGAACTGAGGCACAGAGAAGTTGAGTCACTCTCCAAAGCTCTTATGGATAGAGGTGGAACTGGGATTCAAATTCAGGTGACATGACTTCAGTATTAGTAAGGAAGTCAGGGGACCTGCATGTCTTATGGATAAGGAGACGAAATTGGAACTGGGGGAGCCATGTTCCCTCCTTCTTTCCCTGGGCCCTCAATGCCTGGGCTGAAGAGAATGCCATGAATGACTGAGGCAGGAACATATGAGAGGAAGTTTTATGGGGAGGAGTTTAGTTTTCTTGAACAATAGTTTGGGTGATTGAACAGAGATACGAAGGGGTGCTATGGAGAAGAAAGGATAGGGGAGAGACAGAGAAAGAGAGAGAATGAGAATTAGAGAAGAATGAGAGTCTTTTATGGCCGTCCCTGTGAGGCACTGAGAATCTAGAAAATTCTTGTTTGACACAAGGATATAACTCAATTGATTACAGTGTGGCCTTTCATTCCTCCCTTCCTGGCTTCTACTACCCCTCCACCAAGCCAAAAGCCACTGCATCTTTTGGAGCATTTGGTCAGATGATAGTGGTTGGACAGAGTAGCCCAGAAGAAGGACTGACTTAACCCCCTCTGGTGCATTTTGGTGGAGAAGAGGCTGAAGGTATGGGTCTTTTGAATGACTGAAACTTGGATCCTGGAGAGACCAATGATCAGGGAGGCACCTCAGATGATCCAGAGCTCATGGGCAATAGTACTAATCTTATTATTGCCCCAGGTTGGTGTCCCAGCGCAAAGCAAGGGCCTGCCACAACCAGATGCACACGCTTCAGCCACAACAAAAGACTCAACGCTGACTCAGCAACCAGGACCTCTCCAGTATCTGGGGGGCGTGTCTGTCAATGTGCCACTCTGTCTCGAATGACCTTCCTTCCCATCCCTTTTCCTCCTACTCTTGTCACTTCCTTTAGTTCTTTCCTCTTTCAGTGGAAGTCTTATAGAATGTGGGGTATATTTCTATTATCATATAAAGCACATTAAATTATGATTTTTCTCACTAAACTAAGCTCCTTTAAGAACACACTTTAAATTCTATTTTGGTACTCCCAGCAAGAAGCACAGACACATGGTAGGTGCTTAATAAATGTTTGACGAATACATAAATGAATGAATACCTGTAAAACATTTCATGGTGCTGCAGCTGTTGCTGCTGTCACTCCTCATGCATCCCGGTGGATTTCTTTTTTTTTTTTTTTTGCATTGGCACGCTGATCCCATTGAGAAGTAAACAACCCCTTTCCCGTTGGGAGATTCCAGGGGTGTCATTTGTTATATGGCACTCCTTATGGCAAGCAAATAATCCCTTATCCTTTGTCCTTTCTGTTTTTTTTATTTTAAAAAAGAAATCTGCTTTGTATTACAATCCTCCTCTGATGGAGAATTACACCCAAAAGACTAATTCTTGATAATGATTATGGACAGTTTCACAGAAGGATTTTTTTTATGCTGGATACTGTGCTGGACACTTTCAACACATTTTCTCATTTAATTTTTAGAGAGTCTCTATTTGAAAAAGCATTGTTTTACATTTTAAGACAAAGCTGCAGAGGCTTAGAGAG
This sequence comes from Diceros bicornis minor, assembly GCF_020826845.1. NCBI lineage: Eukaryota > Metazoa > Chordata > Mammalia > Perissodactyla > Rhinocerotidae > Diceros > Diceros bicornis. The sequence continues at coordinate 14,268,373 of NC_080743.1, read as the reverse complement.
GTTGAATGACTTGTCAAGACCATCTTGCTAATAAGTTTAGAAGTCAGAATTCAAAATCAAATTCATCTGAATCCAAAACTCCACGCAGAAGGCCCTCTGACTGCTGTGTGGAGGATGGCTCTGAGGGCAATAGGTCCAGAGCTGGAGAGGCAAGTATGAGCATGTGGCGGTGATTCCTGTGAGAGGTGACTAGGATGAGCCAGAGCGATTGTGATGAGGACAGAGAGAATTAGACAGATTGAAAACATATTTAGGACTTAAAATTTGAGTAATATTGTGATTGATTAGTTGTAGGAGATTAGGCGGGCAAAGACTTGCTGGTGAAGTTCTAGTTCCTGATTGGTTGCCTGGCGTATAGAGACACCATTGACTGAGTAGGAAATATTGGAAAGAGAACAGGCAAGAAGATAATATAATTCAGTTGACGGGTGTTGTGTTATGTATTTGGGGTTCCAAGTAAACTTCTAGAAGACCTTTGTATATATGAGACTGAAATTCAGAGGGAATGCCTTGCATCTTTTATATAGACGTTTGTGTTGTATTATCATTTGATTTAGAGTTTTTTTTAGTTACCAAAAGTTTTTCACTTAATGGTCAGAAGAAATCAAGGGAGTATCTATTAGTAATCTGAGGCTCTTAGGGAAACCTTTTCTATATTATCCTGTTAAATGCTTGGGCAAGGTTTTCCCCTTTATTGCATTTTTCCGTTGCCTGAAATCGTTCTGCATCCTTAAATTTATCGTGTTGAATATTGCTCATTGTCAGTTCTAATTCTATGTCTCAGACTTCCTTGGGTTGTTGGATGAACTCACCACATCTATGAGCCATCGCCAACTGTCTGTCTGAAAGTACATTATGATGATATCTATTTTTCTTCCACACCCTTTTAAAAGAATTTACTATTTTTAAAAGAATGACTATTTTTCCTGTTAATTAAGCATTTGGCCCTTCAATATAGCCTTGCTTATAATCCCTGGCACAAAATGAAAATACCATAATTAAATAAATCCTAGAAGTCCCAGCTCAGACTATCTCACCAAGGAGAGTGCAAAATGCTCTAAGATAAAAGGGAATACAGGATGGTAGCAAGTGATAAAAAGCATTATCTCACTGAACAAAGGAAAGAGTACATGCAAGCCAAAATGGGCTGACTACAGGGCTCTTCCCCATAAACTGGATGTCCAGTATAGCTGGCTCGATGTCACAGACTGTTGCAATGAATTTTGGCCTCCCAGCATCTGAATACCCTGTATATGTTTGTGACCACTCCCTACCCCAGCAAATTATAAAGAGCTGAATCCTACTAGAGAAACTGAAAACATTGTGATTGTTCTCCCAGATCCTTGAATTTATGGTGTGGGAACGTGACCCAGACCCTGACAATGAGAGAGAGCCGCTCCAGGCTTGCAGCTGGATGCTGGTGACTTGGAGAGGCAGAGACCGTGTGGACTCCACTCTGCTGAGAGTGGCAGCAGCAACATCCATTTTTCAGAGACTGCAGAATGTGGTCTGGGGCCAGAATGCTGTGTCCACTATCCGTGGGTTGGTAGTAATGTCGTGGAAGCCATGTCCAACTCTTGCGGCTGTCGTCTCTTCATCAGACCAGCTCTGTGATATGTGATTTTGGATATTGCTTCTGTCTGCAAAGCCTCCATGCCTGGACCTCCTGGAGATTTCATAAGCTACCTAATATGCTTTTTTTATTTTGTTTTGTTTTGTTTTTGTGAGGAAGATCAGCCTTGAGCTAACATCCATGCTAATCCTCCTCTTTTTGCTGAGGAAGACCGGCTCTGAGCTAACATCTATTGCCAATCCTCTTCCTTTTTTTTTTCTTCCCCCAAACCCCCAGTAAATAGTTGTACCCCAGTAGATAGTTGTATGTCATAGTTGCACATCCTTGTAGTTGCTGTATGTGGGACGCGGCCTCAGCATGGCCGGAGAAGCGGTGTGTCGGTGCGCGCCCGGGATCCGAACCCAGTAGTGGAGAGCGCGCACTTAACCGTTAAGCCACGGGGCTGGCCCCTAATATGCTTTTATTAAATCCATTTTCTGCTCACATTATCCAGGGCTATTGTCTATTGCTTGCAACTTATTGATGCATCGAAATTTCATGTGATATACTAAATTTTAAGGGTTCCCAACACTGTTTTCCTATAGCTTCTCTCTCGGAATGTCTTTAGAATGAATTTCATTTTGCCTTATATAGTAGTTATAAATATACTTTTTAAACCAGATTTTTGAGAAGTGGCGACTCTATCTTAATCATCTGTGTATCCTTCTGCTAATGACCCATCTCAAATGCCTTGCACATGGTAAAGATTATTTATAAAATTGACTTGAGCAGGCTGTAAATATACCAGACTGCTATAGCTGCAAGAAAACAACATGGGCTAAATCCACCTGTGAGAGTGGACTGGGGAACTCTGAAAAACGCTGGGGAGAATAGTCGAAGAGTCTCTTCTCTTGGTCAATACTTAGGCAGTGAGATGCTCCCTATGAGTCTGCCTGTTAATAGGTCCAGGCCACTGGTCAGTAATAGCCAGAGTGGTGGCAGTGATCCACTCTCTAAGACTCTCCCATCAGAGTCTATTCACTGAGCAATAATAGCCCGTATCTCAAAGCCTACTCGGTCTTCTGGTGAGTTACTGTAGTGGACCCAATGCAGTTCCTCTTTTCAGCAGGGTGGAGGGAAGCTTCTTTTCCTGTTAAAAAAAAAAAAATAGTCCCTAGAATCAGCAGCATGTGTTCTAGATTATAGTCTTTATTTCTCAGGCTCTCACTTTCCTTTCGTGGGTATGAAAGAAAACCCTGTGTGAAGTTGCATCCATTTCTTATATATACATGACTACCAGCCTAATTTTTTCATAATGCTATTGGACACACACATAATATGGTCCCTGCTGTCACATTTCACTGCTATTTGGCGTGAGTCTGGGGTGCAAACCTTCACTAAGCTGTGCTCATCAAACCTGAAATTGTTCATAGATCTAGCTGGTCTTAGCATGAAGAAGAACTGAACTTCTATCCCTTTTACCCCATATCTGTGAAGCTAATTACAGGCATACCTCAGAGATATTACAATTTCAGCTCCAGACCACCTTAATAAAGCGAATATTGCAATAAAGCGAGTCACAGGAGTTTTTTGGTTTCCCAGTGCATATAAAAGTTATGTTTACACTATATTGTAGTCTAAGTGTGCAATAGCATTATGTCTAAAAAAACAATGTACGTACCTTAATTGAATAATACTTTATTGCCGGAAAATGCTAACTGTCATCTGAGCCTTCAGCGAGTCATAATCTTTTTGCTGCTGGAGGGTCTTTCCTCGATGTTGATGGCTGCTGACTGGTCTGGGTAGTGGTTGCTGAAGGTTGGGCTGGCTGTGGCAATTTATTAAAATAAGACAACAATGGAGTTTGCCACATCGATTGACTCTTCCTCTCATGAACGATTTCTCTGTAGCATGCGATACTGTTTGATAGCATTTTACCCCCAGTAGAACTTCTCTCAAAATTGGAGTCAATCCTCTCAAGCCCTGCTGCTGCTTTATCAAGTAAGTTGTAATATTCTAAATCCTTTGTTGTCGTGTCAACAATCTTCACAGCATCTTCACCAGGAGTAGTTTTCATCTCAAGAAACCACTTTCTTTGATCATCCATAAGAAGCAACTCCTCATCCATTTAAGTTTTGTCATGAGATTGCAGCATTTCAGTCACATCTTCAGGCTCTGCTTCTAATTCTAGATCTCTTGCTATTTCCACTATGTATGCAGTTATTTCCCCCACTGAAGTCTTGAACCACCCCAAGTCATCCATAAAGGTTGGAATCAACCTCTTCCAAACTCCTGTTAATGTTGATATTTTGACCTCTTCTCATGAATCACAAATGTTCTTAATGGCATCTAGAATGGTGAATACTTTCCAGAAGGTTTTCAATTTACATTGCCCAGATCCATCAGAAGAATCACTATCTATGGCAACTATAGCCTTGCAAAATGTATTTCTTAAATAATAAAACTTGAAATTCGAAATCATTCCTTTATGCATGGGCTTCAGAATGGATAAAGTGTTAGCAGGCATGAAAACAACGTTAATCTTGTTGTACATCTCTGTCAGAGCTCTTGAGTGACCAGGTGCATTGTCAATGAGCAGTAATATTTTGAAAGGAATCTTTTTTTCTGAGCAGGCCTCAACAGTGGGCTTACAATATTCAGTAACCTATGTAGTAGACAGATGTGCTGTCATCCAGGCTTTGTTGTTCCATTTATAGAGCACAGGCAGAGTAGATTTAGCGTAATTCTTAAGGTCCCTAGGATTTTCAGAGCGGTAAATGAGCACTGGCTTCAACTTAAAGTCACCAGCTGCATTAGCCCCTAACAAGAGAGCTAGCCTGTCCGTTGAAGCCTTGAAGCCAGGCCCTGACTTCTCCTCTCCAGCTATGAAAGTCCTGGATGGCATATTCTTCCAACAGAAGGCTGTTTTGTCTACATTGAAAATCTGTTGTTTAGTGTAGCCATCTTCATTAATTATCTTAGCTAGATCTTCTGAATAACTTGCTGCAGCTTCTACATCAGCACTTGCTGCTTTATCTAGATCTTTCATGTTATGGAGAGAGCTTCTTTCCTTAAACCTCATGAACCAACCTCTGCCAGCTTCAAACTTTTCTCCTGCAGCTTCCTCACCTCTCTCACTCTTCATAGAGAGTTAGGGCCTTACTCTGGATTAGGCTTTGGCTTGAGGGAGTGTTGCGGCTTGGTGATCTTCTATCCAGACCACTAAAACTTTCTCCATACCAGCAATAAGGCTGTTTCACTTTCTTGTCCTCTGTTTGTTCACTGGAGTAGCACTTTTAATTTCCCTCAAGAACTTTTCCTTTGCATTAACAACTTGACTAAATGTTTGGCACAAGAGGCCTAACTTTCAGCCTCTCTTGGCTTTTGACGTGCTTTCCTCACTAAGCTTACTCATTTCTGGCTTTTGATTTAAAGTGAGAGACTTGTGACTCTTCCTTTCACTTGAACACGTAGAGGCCATTGTAGGGTTATTAACTGGCCCAATTTCAACATTGTTGTGTCTCAGGGAATAGAGATGCTGAGGAGAGGAAGAGAGATGGGGGGAGAGCCAGTCAGTGGAGCAGTCAGAACGCATACAACATTTATTGATTAAGTTTGCTGTCTTATATGGGCATGGTTCGTGGTTCCCCAAGACAATTACAATAGTAACCTGAAAGATCACTGATCACAGGTCACCATGACAAATATAATAATAATGAAAAAGTCTGAAATATTGTGAGAGTTACCAAAATATGACACAGAGACCAGAAGTGAGCAAATGCTGTTGGAAAAATGGCATGGAAAGATCTGCAGAGTTGCCATAAACATTCAATTTGTAAATAATGCAATATCTGCAAAGCACAATAAAATGAGGTACGCTTGTCTTGGTATTATCATGTATTTGCTTTGCAATTTCAGTTCTGGTCTTAATCCCTTCCCTACACTGTGGTCTTAAAGAGGCATGTAAATTCCTTTCCTACCCCTCCTCCTACCTGTGTATTATGTAATATACTTCCCCTATACGCTAAAGAGAATACCGATTCTTTTGGTGGAGAGAGGTCTTTCAAGGATTCTCAGAGTAGAATAACTTCTAAGACACAAATTCACATTTATCCTAAAACACTGTAAAAACTATTCTAGTTGCTCTCCCTCTCATACACAATTGTTAATTTAACTTTGTCTAGCTAGGGTCTTAAGTACAGGGCTGAAGAGTATGGCATCATGTAGTAATTACAAGTATAGCCTTTGATATCAGACCCCAGGGGATCAAATCCCAGCTCTTCCATAACCATACCTTGACTCCTTATATGTAAGAGTGTGATAATCTACTTCAGTGTGGTTGTAAGGGATAGGTTAATTTTTTTTCAGGTGTATATCATTATATTTCAATTTTTGTGTAGATTATATCATGTTCACCACCCAACGACTAATTACCATCTGTCACCATACGCGTGTGCCCTTTTACATGTAGACAGAGCATGGTTCTAATAAGGCTTCAATAAATGTAAGCTATTATTATCCAAATTTCCTTTTATTTATCTCATTTGAAACTGCAAAGACAAGGCCATTTCATAGGTCTTCTAAAACTACAACCATTGGAATTCAAAAGGAACCAAAAATGGAATCATGGCATTTTAGACTTGGAAGAGGACTTAGCTATTAGATGTTTTAATTTTCTACCTGAGAAGGAAACCTTGTTGCCCAAGGTCTCAGAATACTTAGGCATTTCATTCCCAATAAGGTCTATATTTTGCGTAGCCGTAGGACTATCTGGAAGAGAGTTTGCTCTTCTCCTGCTGGAAGATTCTGTTAATTTACAGGACATACCCAAGTACAAAGGTTTCATCTACAAGGAAGCAGTATGTAGAAATAGACAAAATTAGACTATTATTCAAAATAATTCTTACAAAGTAAAATTCATATATAAGAGAAATAATTAAATTTTCATATAACTGAATTTCATAGGTAACTAACACTCTATTTTCTTAGATCTCACTGGAGAGATTGACCATCTTAGATTTTCTCTTGTCTTGCCCACCAAGACTATCAGTGCAATTCTCCTAACAGCTTTTTGGGGGGATTGGGGGAGTTTTTTTGCTAACATAATTCTCTACAACATTAACGTTTAGTAGTGAGGTTATGATGTGATGAATGCACACAACCTTTTAGAAATCTATAAAGTGTTTTTTCTTTACTTCAGATTCATCGTAAAATAGTGATGTCTCATGGGGTTTCTTGAGGATTAAGAAATGTGCATCAAGTACAATGACTAGGTTAGAGTCTACTCAAAAAATGTCTTTTCCACCACTCTTCCCTATACACACACATATTCCCCTTTCCCAGCTGGCCCCTTGCTATTGGTGCAGAAGTATATGAGCATCAGTAACTTCAAGGGACTTTATTGTCCCAAAATTTCTTAAAGCCGATTATCAACTGGAAATAAATACTTCTTTTTAAAAATGTACATTCAGTTTTTTAACTAACGCTTTAATCTTAAGCGTTTATTAATCTTGTCCTTCAGGTCTCAGGTCAAATGTCACCCCCTAAGAGAGACCTTCCCTAACCACCCTAGCTAAAGATTCCCCTCCCCCAGTCACTCTCTCCTTTCATCCTTTATTCTCTTCATAGTTTATATCAGAAATTATATTACTCATTTATTTTTTATTGTCTCACTCTCTTACACTAGAATGTAAATTCCAGGAGGGTATATGGTATCTTGTTTAATATTGTAGCTCTGTTTACTAGAACCATGCCTGGCACACAGGTCTTTCAGTAAAACCACATTTGTTTGATTGAATGAATAAATGAAGACGTTGATAAGGAAGTTTGATTTTATTCTGAGTTCATGGTAAAGGCAATTGCAGAATTTTGTGCAGCAGAGTTAATATTACCAGATTTACATGTTAGAAAGACACTCTGCAGCGTTGTGTGCTTACCATTAGCAACCAGGAAATCAAATTTACTTTTGGACTTAAATTGAGAATACTAGCAAATGTGATTTGAGGCAAAGAAAGCCATGAGACTTGAAATTGGAGATTAGAAGAATAAGAAGAAAGAGAAATAAAATTTGAAAAGAAAAGGTTTGTGAAAACAAATGTCTAGGAAAATTAACTCCAGACATCCAAAAAGGTCCATCTCAATGAGAGGGAGAGACTCGGAGAGGCAGCAAAACTTAAGTGGACTAAAAGAATTCCCTGGCAAGAGCTTTGGGTTATGAAATGTTCTACCTCTAGAAACTAATTTAATGTTATTTTCAGAGTTGCTCTACCATCTTTTCACCTAACGTTTTCGTGAAATTTTGTACTGATACGTGGACTCAGTGATCCAGGAAGTTGCCTGTATCTCAGGAGCTCTGTTTAGCCCTCCTGGGTCATACATAAGCACGAAGCAAGCTGCTGGTGAGGTTGGGGGTGGGGGTGCTGATGATCTGAGGTGATTTTCTGTGTATTTTGATATAATAATGGCGGCTGTCGCCCAGAGAAACAGGGCTTCTTAGAGTGCTGGATCCAATTCGAGAATCCCAGCTGGTGAAAAGAAGAGGTCACATAATTAACTCTGAGTTAATGGAAGGAGAATAGTGTCATGGATCACACAAACAGTAGATAATTTTAAAATTACATATAAAATTAGGCTTTGGAACGGACTGTATGACTTCTTTGGCAGAAGATTTATGTCTTATTTGCTTTGCTTAAGCTAATAGTTATTTTAGTTTGTATTCCATCTGCATTTGAAAGATGTTTGGCAGCAGGTGGAGTGGATGGAAAGAGAGTAGGAGAAAAGGAGAGAAAAGTATAGGAGGAGAAAGCAGCTGGAAGCGTGCAGGCCGGCTAGGGTGTTCAGGCTAGGGTAAAAACTTATTACCTGGACCCGCATGGTGCAAAACCTTTGGGTGCACGATGAAGAACGAACTATATAATCAACTGATATAATTAGAAGCACCAGGCCTGATAAAATCAGCATGCAATAAATATTTGTTGAATTAATAAAAAGAATTTTTCTCTGATTTTGAAGAAATAACTCATTTCATCGGAAATATGAAATAGGTTTATTCAATGCTGTTTAGTTTTTATTAGGTGCTGTCTTGGTAAGAAGGTGCAGAAATTCTCTTCCTTTTTTTTTCTCATCAGACTGACACTGGAATAGTGGAAAAAAGTTTTTAGGCCTTGGGAATAAAACCACCTGTTGCAACCAGAGCTTATACATCAGTTTGAACTTCGGTGCCAGTGCTATTTTTGAAAAGTAATGTGTGATTGGCTTTTAGGTATATGTTTTTAAAAGACTAGAGAATTCCTTACTTTAGTCTGGGGTCTCCAGGTCTTGAATGTCTGGCTACTTTTGACCTGTCAATATAACATGTGCACACTTGGTTACTGTGGATGAAACTAGGAGTCTGATATCTACGTGCCCTGTTACTGCTTAGGGTCAGAGCTACTCTCATCTGGCCCTATCAGAGGAGGGGGCTATGGCCAACTCCCAGGACAGCCTGAGGCAGCAGGACACTCAGCCAGCCCAAGCTGCTGCTCTCGTACCAGTTGGGACCCACCGAGGATGCGATTCAGATCTCAGAGTATCTGTGGCTATCAGAACAATGCCCACCAGCAGGTCACTCCACAGTCTGCCTGGAATGGTGAGAAACTTAAAAGCTTAATTTCTTCATTGGCAGGGATCCTCCATTTTCTTTTCCACTGGATCTCAGCAGGACCAAGACATTAAAGCTTGCTTGTATTTGTATCCAGATGGTGTGAATCTGTAACTCCATCTAAATAGACTAATCTCAAAGAGAATCTGTTTTACGTCCCTGTCAACAGACTACCTAGGCATCTGTTCTAAGATACAACGTCTCCGATATCTCATATACACCTATATGCGAGTGTACAAGCTCTATGTGTCATGGCAATAGAGTGTGACACAAATAGGTGAAGACATACATGGAACAATTCTGACCAGACACCACTCACCCACCCTAGGGATGTCTGTGCTATTCCTAAAATTATGATTTAGCAGCCATATCAAGAGGAATTTTAAAGAATTCAATTAAGAACGCTTATTGTCATAGATTCTTCTTATTCATTGCTTCCAAATTGCTAACATAGTACTGAAAGAAAACCAAAGCCCAGGCTGCTCTGTGACATTTGTCAATGTTCTTTTATGGCAAAGAATGCTGGCTGGTGTCTCTCATTACTAATAAAACAAGGGCTGTGTATATATTGGTAATTGCATTTGGCTGCATATATCAGAATTTTGACCTCAGTGGTTTAACAGTATAGGGTTTATTTTTCTTAACATACTGAATTTTGGAGGTAGATATTCTAGTGCTGTAGGGTGGCTCCATGATGCCCTCAAGGACCCAGGCTTCACCTACCTGCTACTTTGACATCTACCGCTCAACTTGCTTTCTTATGCTCACAAGATAGTTTTTCTCCTCTGAATATCACATCCAATTCCGGGAAAAAACAGGGGTGAGACAAGGGAGGGTGGATAAAAGGCAAAAGAGATAATGCTAGGTGAGTCTGTCCCTTTTTGTCAGGAAAACAATAATTTTCCTAAAATCTTAACTGAGTAGATTGCTACTTCCATATCTTTGGTCAGGGCAAGACCGAATATTCACTCTTAGCAGCAGTGCAAGTTGGGAAACTTGAGTATTTTTTTCCTGTTTCAAACAAATTCAGGGTTCTATTGGTGAGAAATATGGGGAGTATTTTATTGGTAAGGACATTGGTTAGACAACTTCTTGTGTTTGCCTCAAGCTATAACATGTGGTATACAATTTTTTTCTAAATTCATTAAAATTTTTTGATACTCCAGATGATTCATCAGACAGGCTGTTCTAAGCTTATAACATATGATGCAAAGAGATAACCAGATTCTGACGAACTTTTGTTGGAGCAGTGATGGTGTGCAAATGAGACCTAGATCCTAATCCTTAACCAATAAGGAACTTATTTATTTTTCTCACCTGCTGGACTGTCAGCTCTGGTGAGTGTCAGGGAAGGCAGTGGTGGAATACAGCGTGTATGTTTTTCTTCTTCACTGTTTTTTTCCCCCAAGCATCTAATGCATCATATATGTTAAGTGCTTAACAGAACGTGTTTAGTGTTGAGTGAATGCATGAGCAAGAGTCAGTAGATCCAGGATTTGGCACCATCACTGATCGGCTATAAGATCTCGAGTATGTGACTTGACTATTCTGTGCCTGCTTTCTCCCGTCTCTGATACGGTGACGTTACATGAGCAATTGTGCCTCATGGGGCTGTAGAGAAGGTCAAATGAGACAACACATGATAACATTTCTTAAGCGGTGTAGGTATTCACAATCCTGAGTGTTTTCCATTCCATTGTCCTCTTGCTAGTTCTCCTAATCACCCCAGCTCCACCCCTCACCTGTGGTAGGGTGAGAGCAGGCATCACAGTGCCTACTTTTGATAGATTAAGAAACTAAGGCTAAAATGGCTTGTAACTGGTCTAAGCTCAAATAAATTATAAGTGGCGAAGCTTGATGTTTAGGCTTGGAAAAAAAAATAGTATGCAATAAGCCTTCCTTATTTATAACTTGCTTTTTTCCAATAAGGATTCAAGGAGATGGGGATTTGTTGTTTGTTTTATCTGGTTACTCTGAGAAACACATACGTTCAATAGCTTACAGATAGCTTAATAAATAAGGAATCATTTAGCCTCCAGAAGAAAAGATTGAAAGCCCTCATGAAGAGTTTTCAAGAATATAAGGGACCCAAGGATATAGAACAAAAGGAGTTGAAGCTCGACAAATTTAGGCTAAGTATTGTTAAATAGTGAGGGGTTTAAAACTCTGAAATGGGTTAATAAGGTTACTTTCTGTAGGGGTTTTTAAAAATAAGATTCTCATCTGTGGGGGTGGTTTAAGTTCAGCACACTAAGAACAGACCGTGTGGTCTGCCTCCTTAAGTGTGCTTTTGAGCCTTGTAATCTCTAAACTCTTAGAATTCATTATCACTTCTGCTTATTTACTTCAAAATCACAACTGACACTTTGCAATTTACGAAGTGCTTTCACACAAACCGTCTCATTTAATTCTCACAACAACCTTCTCATATATTATGCACATTTTCCAGAAGAAGTAAGTCACAAAACTGAAATTTGAACCAAGTTCTTCTTAATCTAAATTTGATGCTCTTTTTTGAACATCTCATCTACTTCCCACTTCCACGTGACCACTGTTCTCATGCTGTGACAGTAGAACCGTGAATTCACTGTCTTCTGCCTCAAACCAGCTACTTCTCCTACACTCCTTGTCTTGGTCGATGGAACTACTTTCTGCCCAGTTGCCTGACTCAGAGACCTAAGAGTCAAACTAGACTACTTGATCTTTTTCTCTCCCACTTCTGCTTAATCAAGTCCTGTCGATTTTAGCTCCTAAACATATCTCAAAAATTTGCCTCCTCTCCCCACCACCACTACCTTTTTGGTTTTATCTTCACCACTATTTATCTCTATTGTGAAAACACTTTTCTTCCTAGATTTTCTCCTTTCAGCATTGCTTCCTTATCTCCAGTCTGGGACCAGAGTGATGAGCTTTAAGCAGGAGAGTCAAGTGGGGGGATTTCTGTGGGAATCTCTGGCCCAGAGCCTTCCAAAGCTCCCTGTCTCCTACTGCAGTGCTTCCTAGATTTCAGCCATTTTCACGGTCCTTTCATATTGTTGCCATAGTCTTATCCGACTGAAAGTGATATTCGGTATTCTGTTAGAAAGAATACCTTGACATCCATAATATTCAGTATAGAAGAATCTATGTGATGAACCTATATCATGTGCTCTTTCCAACCTTCCAGAACTGTATGAGAAGTTTCAGCTGTTCAAGGTCTGAAACATTCCTGCCGGAACACTGGGCCTAAGTACACTGGATCCAGGTAGGGTAGATCACCAGAGTAATAATTATTTTGGTCCATCCAGGGCAGTAATATCCATGAAATCGTGAGTTTGGTATACTAGCTATGTTTTAACCCAATATACATTAAAATACATATATAACCATTAAAATAAAAAAAAATTTGTGTATTACCTAAAATCATCTTACTCCAGTGATAAACCTAATATACTTTTGGAAACTTCTCAGTATGAAACAAATGACTTTTTATGATTTGGTCTTTATTACACTCTGTAGCCTCATGTATAGGGTGATTATAGGGTGGCCATATAATTTATCACCCAAACCAGGATACTTTTGAGTGTGAAGTTATAGTCACACTTAACTTTGTTGGAACACAAGGTATAAAACTATAGCATCCCAGGAAAATCTGGGCATATGGTTACCTTATTCATCTGCTTTTTCCCTAATTTCCACTTTACGCACTTGAGTGATACTCAAGTATTTTCAGAGTTTTGTACCCACTGTATGATTTCAATTCTCTGAGTTTTTGTACATCCTGTTCCTTTAGCCTGGAAAACACTTCTTACTTTTCTTCTTTTTTTTTATTGAAGTATAATTGACATACAATATCTTATTAGTTTCAGGTGTATATCTTAGTGATTTGATATTTATATACATTATGAAATGATTATCATGATAGGTGTAGTTACTGTCTGTCACCATACAAAGTTATTACAATATTATTAGCTATATTCCCTATGCTGTGCATCTTACTTTTCTTTTGATACCTAACTTATAGGCATTGGCTTCTCCGGGAAGTCTTTCCAGACTCCAGACTGGACCAAATGACTGTTCCTGGTATTTCTGGAGAATTCTTGACATATCTTTGTCTCATTTTCACATTAAATCACTTTCCAGAGGAGGTACCATGTCTTACTGATTTCCTTCTCTGCAGCACATACATACGTGTTCAAGGCAAACGTAAGTGACATATATGACTCACTATTGATGTACCCAGTGTAGGGATCATGCTGTTCTCCTATAGATAATACCAAAGTTAACCATAGCCTGACTGATGATGCTGGCACTACCTAAAAGTGTGGCTCTGGAGACAATTACTTGTCTCCTCTTTTCTATATTTAGCTTCACCTTTGGTGCAGATGCAGAATATCATAGTGCTTGAGACATGGCTTAGGGGTTAGACAGAGATTTAGAACTCCTGCTCTGAACTTACTAGCTTTGTGACCGTAGGCAAATTATTCAACTTTCCTAAACCTCAGTTTCCTTGTCTGTAAAATTCAGATGATAATGAAACCACCTCATGGGGATGTAATGATGATTAAGAGTTGTGATGCATCTAAAGCGATGACTACAGTGCTAGTGTGCAGTGTGTGCTTCATAAATGTTTCAGAAAAGAGCCATGGGTGGGTGTGGTGAGATTGTGAAGAAAGGAATATCTTGCTTTTGCTGGCTTATTAAGGAACCTTGGATTTTCAAAGCTGCTTTGTTTGTATCAAAGTCCAGGCATAAAGTCTCATCCACAGGGCTCTGAAGAAACATAGAACAAACACAGAGAATTAAAACCTTACTTTAGGCAGCATATGTTTCCTGACATATAAAAATTAAGGTTTTAAAAACATTAATGTTTTTCTCCACAATATAGCATTGAGATCATCAGCTGCTTGAGTTCTATTTGGAACTCTTGATGCCACATCTTCTGTGTACCTGAAAAAGTAGGTTATTAAGTCCCTAATGCTGTCTCCTCCAGCCCCATGAACAACCTAGTTAATTAATCAATTGTGCAATAATTGATTAATTGGTTAACCAAAGAGTTATTGCATGCCTATCATACGACAGTGCTTGTCTATGCTTCCATTATGTGTTAGACATTGTAATATGTACCAGGGATAAAACAATGATAAAGTATCTTGCCTTGGGGGCTCAAGTGAGTCAGACAAATCTTAAATTACATCAGCTCCATAACTGTAGCAGTCAGATCCCCGACAAAGCTGCGCCCAGGTGCTGAGGGAGCATAGGGGAGTGATACTTAACCCCACATGGGAGTGGGTATGGCATGTCAATAAAGGCTTCAGTTCTGTTTCATGAAGTTTTTCTTCAGTGGGGATTACTTGACATGGATGATCGGATCATCCAATGATGAATCTCACAGGGCAAGAGTGGGGACCTTTTTCATAGGGTCCTTTGATCTCATGTTTTAATGAAGCTGTGAGAGTGTTGGGCAATTCTCGTGCACACCTTTGGGGATTCAGCCCTGTCTCTCTGCAACATTGCATCCTCCAACTCCCCAATCCTCAATGCTGGGAGTAGAGATAATTGAGTTAAGCAGGCAGGGAGGTAATTTAATTGATTTCTGCCATGCTAGAAAAAAACACAAGCAGGAACCAATGGAGTGAAAGAAATCTGAGCTTAAGAGGCAACAAGAGGGAGAGAGAGAGAGAGAAGTTCTGCTGACACCAAGGTTTCAGCCTGGTGACCTGATGATGGGGAAGAGTATTGAGAGTTAACAAATCATAGAAGGAGGAGGAGAAAGCTATAATGGGAGGTTTATCCTATTTTCTACAGGATATAATTTTTAACAAGAACTAATCTTTCTGACTGTAAATGACAGTTGCCTTCTGTCCAATGTTTTCACATTTTCTTCAGGTTCCAAACAAAATGAATATGGCCAAACACATCCTAGTACTACCTAAATGTACTCGGTACAGAGTAACTTTAAACAATGATTAGAGAGACAGTAAAATTCCAGTCTGTGCGCAGCTCTGGTCAAGCTCTGTCAATTGTTTGCTCACGATTTCCAACAATTCATTAGTCTTTTATTTATGTCTCTATAGACACGTTTAAAAAATGACAGAGATTAAAACTGTGGTGGCCGCTAACCAGTATTTGGCATGCTCTCCTTGACCAGCTTGGTGGGACGTGCATCCTTGAAATGTTCTTTTAACAATCCCAGTGTTGGTTACTTAAAATAAACCTTGTCACACTGGCATACAGTGCAAAGATCATGTCTAACAAAACTGTTCCAGTTTGGAATAATTAGTAAAATGTCTGAACTGTGGGCTCTTCTAAAACAGTTATAAACATCACTGTGCTTACTCTGTATTATGTCAGAAATTATGCCGATCAGCACGTTGCTGGATGTCCTGCCCTAACACAGAAATAAAAAATTATTTGTAGCTATTAAATTGAAGTATCTGCATAAGCACTATAAGCATTTAGATGATCACAAAAAGTTTGTGTGGAAATGGGTGCTTCCAAAGTGTTTGAAAGCTTTGTTCTTTGACATAGCCAAAATCCTCTTTGAAATCCTGCCTATACATTTTATTGCTCTGGAAGCACACCAGTTTTACCTCCATTAGTACAAAATTAAATTGCAGGCCATTTTCAATGTAATTTTATTGATTTCATACTTACCGAGGATCTGCTTTATATGCAGCCCTCTCCTAGGTCTAAGAGACGCAGCAGGAACTTTATGTCCCAAGTTCCCGACCTCGTGGAGCTTTCATTTCTTTTGGTGTGTGGGGATGGTGAGGTAGAAGATTTATTGTACAAACACATTTTTATATCACTAAGTACTACAAACACACTAAATAGGGAGTTGGAACAGGGAATGCCTAGGCGAACGGGAGCTACTTTAGTTAGAGTATTGGGGAAGATATCTCTGAGTTTACATTATTAGATCTAAGATCTCAGTGATGGCAGGAAGACAGTCAAACTAATACGTGGGAGTTACAGGATGCCAGGCAGAGAGGAGAACATGTGTAAAGACCTTGAGGCGTGATAGAAAATCATGTGGTCAAGGAACAGAAAGGAGGCCCATGTGGCTGGAATATATTAAGTGAGAGAGAGAGGGGAGGAGATGAGGTCAGTGGGAGACTAAGCCTTCCCTGATGACTTTACAATGGAAAGACAGTGGTGGGTGATGTGATTTAGTGTAAACACTGGGATAACTCTGGCTGCGGTGTGGAGCAGGGAATTTGAGAGACAAAAAGGAAACAGGAAAACGATCAGGAGATGATGCATTAGTCTAAGCAAGAGCTAACTGAAACTTTAGAAGCTGGAGCTGGTGAGAAGCGGTTAGGTTGGGATGTATGTTGACAGTCAGGTCTGCAGTACTGGCTGAAGGATATGTTAAAAAGAGAAAAATTAAAGATGGCAATTTTGGAGTTTTAGTTTGAACAACTTCCTGGATGTTGGTGCCATTTACTGACTTGGGGAACAGTGGGAAAAGAGCAAGTTTGGAGGATAAAATCAAGAGCTTAGTTTAAGATATATTAAGTTCGAGATAGCTTTTTAGACATCCAAATAGAAATGTCCCATAGGTAGTCATAAATATACGTCTGTAGCTTATAGCAGGGTTAGGATTGGAGACGTAGATTTGGAAATCACAAGAATAGTGAAGGTGGGGGTCGGTAGGTTGATCATTCCTGTAGGGTCAAAGGAGAGTTGTATTGGGAGGACCAGAGTAAAAGAGCTGGAAGGGTGGAAGGAGTATTCAGAAGGTAGGATGAATTGAGAGGTTGTGTTTGTTATTGGTGAAAATGATGCCTAAGTTAGGATCACGGGAGAGAGGCGCTGAAGTAGAAGGTGGAGTATAATATGTCAGGGAACAGTAGTTGGTCCTCCCTGGAGATGTTGAGGTCACCTAGAATGACTGTAGGAACAGAGGTGGAGAGGAAGTCAGAGGCTTGCATGCTGTCACTGCCATAATTGAGGAGCAGGGACCTCGATGCTGGCAGATGGTAGCAACCAGGAAGGATGGTGGGCACCAGATTTTGATAACTTGCACTCTAAAGGGTCTGGGAGAAAGGAGGATAATCGGTTTGGGAGCAGCAAAGTGGAGCAAGCAGGCCATACCCTACCCCTATTCCTGAGATATAGGTCGAGGGGAGATGGGGGAGGTGGGGAAACTATTTTTGGGAGAGTTGCTAGGAAAGCAGTATCTTCAAGGGAAATCTTACTTCCAGGTTAGAGCATCGGGATCCTCTGGGGGACTTGTTAAAGCACAGACTTCTGGGCCCTGTCTCCAAAGTTTCTAATTCTGCAGGTCTGGAGTGGGGCCTGAGAATCTGCATTTATAACATTCTCAGGTGATGCTGATGCTGCCAGTCCACAGACCACAGCCTGAGAACCACTGAGTTAGAACCAGAGAGTGAAGTAAAGTTTCAGAGAGGAGGTTGAGGGATGGGGAGACTGCTGATAAAAGACTGAACACCAGAAGGTAACATGGAAGCTTTGGGAGGTAGAAGGGATGTGATGATCAATGAAAATGAATGGCTTGGCTATCTGATGGTGCCTGAAGCCACCAGAGATGTGAGCCATCCTGGGATTGATCCTTGTTGTCTGTGGAAGGAGAGTAATCAGTGAAATCTTCATGGTTCAAGTCACCAGGCAACTCTTCAGTTTTTTCACTTAGGATGGTGTGTAGACCTGGAGGATGGTCTAGGGCCTCCTCAGGTGCAGCTCAACAACCAGGGCAGCTCTGTGAGTGTGGAGGCGGTGGAGGGACATCTTACTGGGAATGGGAGAAAATGTGACCTCCAGAGCACTGCTCTCTCCCCTGCAAAGAGGGCTGACTTAGTAGGAGAACAAAGCTGGTTGAAGAGCACCGGGCAGCTAAGGTCATGCTTCTCCATGTATTGGGTCAGCTGGAGTTTTGAGTGATTTAAAAACAAGTTAGCTCAAAAGACATTGAGCTGCTCTTTTGCGTAATTAATAGTGGCGGGGACTGCTGTGGCAGGGTAGGCTTTGCCACTAGGATCTCCAAATCCTGGAGGTGCAGGGAGGAGAGAACTTGTTTGATCAGGGCTCTTTCTATTGCCAGTCACTGGGAGTGATTGTCTTCAGGCACAACTGGTTCTAGGTGCTCAAACTCTGTCATTTGGAACCTCTCTGTCTCAAAGATTTCAGCTGCGTTGGCTTCATTTCCAGAAAGGCTCTCTCTTTCTGGTGGCAATTAGCATCCCCATACTTACATCTTACCACTCAGAAAAGCCAGTGGAAAGAAACTCTCACTTTCCCAGTAGTCCCTCATAAACTGGGGTGACATGCCAATCATTGCACAGATCACTGTGGCCAGTGGGACAGAGCTCTGATTTGATCTGGCTTATGTCATGTGCTCACCTCCAGAGAAAGAGGGGATACCTGGGGTTCTCCGTCAGCTCCATTTGAGCCATACGCACTGGAAGTGGAGGAAGTTGGTTTCCTAAAAGAAAATTAAGATATGTTATGATGAAAAAGATACTAATAATAATGTTTATTGAGTACTTACTCTTCGTAAGGCATGGTGCTGAGGGTTTTACACGCCTTAGCTCATTTAATCGTCACAAAGTGTGATGAGAACAGTACTGTTGTTATTCCCAGGTTACTGAAGCACTGAGGGGTTAAGTCAGTCCACAGGTTTAAATGGCTTGTGAGTGGCAGGGCAGAACCTGGAGTGAATACTGGGCAAGAAGCGAGGACAAAGGGCAGTGTGGGGACAGGGGAGTGGGAGGGAAATTCTGACTGAGGAGCCCAGGGAGAGCCACCTGGAGGCGGATGGAAGGAGTGGGGCCCACAGGTGAGGCAGCACAGTGGCCGGTGGACATGGCGGAGGCGCGTTCTCAGTGCAGGGACGGGCAGCATAAACAGTGACGCCGCAGCGCCAGAAAGCAAGGCATTCCAAGACTCGAAGACAGTGTCAAAAACGAAGTGCCACTGAACTCAGAAAACTTCAAATAAGTGACGATGGACTTAATGAGGCTTTGCTGAGCTAAGCTGTTCCTGTCATGATCACTTACTCCGTCTGCAAACAAGTTAAAGCTGAGGTGGCACAAATGGTAAAGGAGAGAGAATTTGAGTCACGTGGCGTATTGGTACCTCATTGACATGTTTGTGCAAAGAATCATACATTTCCCATCTGCTTTTCAATTTCACTTTATGAATCTGGATCGCTTGTTTACAGACCCTTTTCCCATAGGCAGAATTGTGCATAGTTATACTGAACTTGAGTAGAAAACATGTGATTATGATTCCAGCTTCAGCCATAAGAATGTTCATTTTGTTGTCTCACACAACACTTTTAAGTGAGACTATGGGAATGAGAAATTTACAGGGAACTTGCAGCAATTGTGAAGCTCACAGAACCATACACTGTTTCCTCTGCTTGTGTCCGGATGGAAAACCTTTGGTGAAAGCTTCGCCAGGATCACAATTTATCGGATGTGATTAGGCCCACACAATGGATTTCTACTGCCCTTGCAAGGATCCCCTCCTCTCCTCTGTGTAGGTTTCCCTTTCCTTATTTGCCTTCAGTTGATCACAACAGCTGCAGTAAAACCCACTTCACCTTAATAAAAACGAATCAGAGAGGCTGATCCTACATGTTCCAAATTTTCTTGCACAAGTGCTGATTATTGATCTGAAGACATGCTATGCCTTAGCCTGGTTGTGTTTAGCTTTATTTTCTCCCTTTGTTTCAGCCGCAGCGCCATTGCCTGCAATGGAATTGCCTTGGCAGAATTGTATGATAGCAACAGGTTAGAAAATCTATCTTGGGTCAACAATTTATCATAATGAAAATGTGTTCAGTGAACAGTTAGCAACTCCTGCTTTTCACCCGGCTCTATCGTATGCATCAGGCTTGCTGACTCTCACTGATAAATTCAACTTCTTCAGAACAGCTGATATTATGGTATACAACAATTGATTTTGCGTAACCACATAACCAAAGCTGATGTGGCTGTCACTGCTGCAAAAGAGAAAATGACAGTGGTTGCGTCTGAATGCCATGTACCCCTAAAGAACTGGTTAAGGAAGGCAAAACTCAAAAGCATCTAATTCTTCTTTCCAGATGAGCCGTGTTGCCAACTCCTCACTGTGAAGTGAGACGTAGATGTCTTGCAAGTGACAGCAGAATAATACCAAGGCCATGGCTACCTTTACTTTCATTTCATGATTTCCATCCTCTTCAAACTACAAGGTTTACGGGTTGATGAGATCATTTTGCCAAGGGCAAGAACCTCAGCTGTTCCAAGAGGGGAACATCAAGCTGTGTGTTCGGCCTCTCATTTTATTGTGAACAATAAACCCTGTAATATTCCATTCTATTCGATAGAGGTTTATTGAGTGTCCCCAGGTCTCAAGCTCCCAGCACAGGGCTGCAGGTTCCTGTGATTTGTATGCACCTTGTTTCCATTTGTGTTTGAAAGTGCCATGGGGATGGTTCCTGGGGCAGGCATTTCACTGTCAGCCAGATTTCTGCTCGGCTCCATGGCTGTCATGGTGTGTTATTGTGTTGTCTACGCTCTCACAGAAACCACAGGCGGAGGGGAGCAACATAACGGTTGAAATTCCAGGTGCCGTAACCTGCAAGCAGGGGAGGTGTGATGGGCTCTGTGGAGGTGGGCTGGCCCTCATTTTCCACGGCTGGGCAGGCTCAGTAAAGATATAACAGAATAAGATGTATCCTGCTAATCCCATGCAAATGCATGAGAGTTGAAGAACATTTGGAAATTATAGACATTGTACAAAAGGAAAAGAAAGAGAAAACTATTCATAATCACTTAAGATAACCACTGTTATTGTCATTGCTACTTTAATGTTTACTCTTTTACATTTGTCAATTACACAGACACATATTCACACTTACAAAAATGCAGATGTACTATATTGTAGATTTTCCCATGAAAAAGATATGTGAATATGTTTTCATTTATTGCAAGTTTTTTTAGTAAGTACCTATTATGTGCCAGGCACTGTTCTGGGCACAGAGATTTGTGAACAAATGAGGCAAATTCCAGATATCATGAAGGCCTCATTGTGGTGGGAGTGTAAAGAGAACAGAAAATAAAGAAATAAACAAGAAAATATGATGAAAACATCACCGGCTGTTGTGACGGATGCAGCTTGGGGGATGCTTTGTTTGGATAGGCAGAGGGGTCTTCCTTCAGAAAATGACATTAAACAGTGAATTGAATGACTAAAGGGACCGGCCATGGGAAGATTGTAGAGAGACTGGCTAGTGCAAGGGTTTAAAGGGGACCAGCTTGGCAGGCTGTAGGAACAAGGAGAAGATCCTCATAGCTCGAGAAGATGAGGAAGGGGAAGACGAGTGTGAGATGGGGATAGAGAGGGCGGCAGGAACCAGCTCTTTTCTACACAGTTTTTCTATGTGTGATCAAAGCCGTTGGAAGGTTTTAAACAGGGTAGTGACATGAATGGATTTGTTTAAAAAAAAAAAAACCCAAACCAAAAAAACCTCTAGCTGCCGTGTGAGGATGGATTGCAGCGGGGAGAGTGTAACTAGGGATGCCATTAAAGAGGTCATTAAAGTGATCCCAGAGAAAGATGAGAATGACTTGAACCAGGAGTTCAAGCCATTACCCTAGAAAAAGTTTATTCCTATCATCTAGGGGTATTAACTTATTCCAAAAGTAGCTAAGGGATGGTCAGAATCTAGCAGTAGGCTCTTGCGAGGAAGAAAACCCACGAGAATCTTTTGGTATTTAATCAGGAACAAGAAAAGTCTTTATTCTTGAGTGCCACTTGCAAGGTAACATCAGAAGAAGAGAGGGAGAGATGAAATGTGAGCAGAAAACAAGGAAAAGAAAAAGGAAAGTACCAAGGAGAGAAATTAGAAAAACAGATATCAAGTGGTTGGAGTGGGGATGCCATTAAACATTTCTACTCATTGGCACCTGTGCCAAAAGTCATCTACCTCCTCCAGCATTGCGTCATTAGTAAAATTAACTAACTGTTAGGGATTTTCAAAGAAGGGTGGAATCCAGTGGGTTATTCACAGCTATTGTCTGAACTGTGGTGGAATCTTATTAAAATATGAACATAAGCAGCACAGGTTCTTGGGCAGGAGCAGGTATGCAGAGTAACAAGATGTCATCTCAAAATCACTTTCCTGATAATTACACGTAAAGGGCTTGGTCTAGGCTCTCTTTCATGCACTTGACTCCCAATTGAAGCCAATTACAAGTAGAGAATCTGACTTTCATGCTCTCTCATAGCTTATTTTCACACTCTTTCTTCTAATCACTCCCTTTATCTGTTCTCATATGTTGTTGGCTAGTATCCCTCTCCTCAGTGGATGCACGAGAGAGAGAGAGAATACGAGAATGACATATTTGGAATTTAAGTGACTACCTCTTCACTCAGACAAATGTCTTCTAGGTGGGGACTGTGTGGAAATCTTGTTTTGCCTGAAATATATGGGCAGTAATTGAGAAAGTCCCATATTCACAGAATAATTGTTTAATGTAAGGAAGAACAGGAGTTGTGGAAAGAGCAGCACTTTGGTGCCAGAGAGATAATGATTTGAATCCTGGGTCTGACAGCTGTTCTGTGATCTTGTCAATTTATGTAACCTCTCTTGGGGCTTTGGTTTTGTCATCTGCAAAATGGAGGCAGGATTACCTGTCTTGCGAGGCCGTTATGAAGAATACATATGATCGTCATAAAAAGTGCCTCACAACAAACAGTCATTTTCTTCCTTCTTGGCATTCTATTGGTTGGGCTATGCAACCAGTTTAGCACTCCTTCCTTGAAGCCTCTTTCTAGGACAAATGTGGACAAATCTACATACATAAAGACCCAAACTTTTCCTTACCTCTCTCTTGGTTGTCACCAGGCCTCCTGCCCACTAAATCCTGCTGCCATTCTTGGGTGGATGAAGCTTTGAGATTTCAAGTGGTCAGCTCATTGGGCCACAATTTGGATCTGTGAACTTGGTTAAGGACCAGGTAGTATGTAAATAATGACACCCCTCAAAATATTTTTAATCTTTCATCTTGCTGTATGCTTTTGTGTTTCACGTTTGTCCTTAGAGGAAGGAGAAGGAAACTAATAGCTCCTCTAGGTGTAATTACACAGCAAGAGCTACGTTAGCACCAAGAACTATGCTGGGATGTCTTGCTAAAGCATGGAGTTGTTCAGAATCCCACGCCTCTTCCTGATGGTGCCAAGAGAAAGTAGATACACTTTTAATTACACTTAAACACTGGATCATCAGGGAAGTGAAAAACTGTTGCTGACCCAGCCAGTTTCAGAATTGCCTAGGAGTAGAGTCAGGAGGAAACGCCTTGGTCTCTGTGTCATGCTCAGCAAAGCCCATTTGATTGGCATTTGGAGCTGGATTCATGCACCATGGGCCCAGAAAGTCACAGCTAGAGGAGGAGATTTGATTCACGGTCTTGGTTCTGTTTCCTTGTTTCTTCTTGGCATAATCTGACCTTAGTGAAATGATTCTTGCCTGCTCTGCAGTTGCTGAAAAGGAGGTTGGCTGTAAAACACCCCACAAGCAGGACCCATCCAGGTCAATTGGATGGAGCAGTGGAGTGTAATAACAGCAAACATTTATTCAGCACTGCTATGTGTCGAGCACTTTACCTGCATGAGTCCTCTCAAACCTGTGGGTAGGCACTCTTAGTTTCCCCGTTTTACAGATGAGAAACTGATGCACCAAATGATTAAGTAGCTTCTCCAAGGTTACATGGAGGCTGCCTTGAAATTGAACCTAGACAGCCTACCTCCAAACTCTGCGCCATTAGCCACAATGCTATGTTGCCTGGTATAGACCCACACAGTAGAAGCCCAATCGACTCCGAGTCAGGAGATCTGAGCTTGAGGGCTGCCATGTGCTTGCTGTGTGCCCACAGGAAAATCCTTACATTCTCCTATGTTTAGTTATAAGGATGATAATACTGTTTTCCCAATCTCAGAGGACAAATAACTCTATAATTTATTAAGAATATACTATGTTCTAGGTGTCTTACACACAGTTTAAATATTCCTTTAAAGCACCTGAAAGGCAGGAAAGATTATCCCCAGTTCGTGGCTAACATTTTTAAATAACATGCCCAAGATCTGTGAGATCCCAAGCTTTCTGGGTGCAAACTCTACACTTGTTCTAGGGTGTGTAAATGTCAAGTGTAGACCTGAATACAAGACTCTGAAACTGACGGGGTCACACTAGTCTGCATACACTCACTATGACCTGCTTGACTAGCCCATCGGCTCATCCGTCTCTGTCTCACTGTGGCTCTGTCTCACTCTGTTTCACCCTGCCCGTCTCTTGTACCATTTCGTGATTGCTCAGTACATGCCAGCAACTATGCAATGTGCTTTCCTGTCCTCTAATTCTCAAAATAACTCTATAAAGTAGGATTTTAGGGCTCTTTTCTAGGTTGTTCTCTTGTGAATACAGAAAGGAAGGAACAACATGAGAAAGAAGTAACATTTTATTGAACACTTACTGTGCTCAGCAGTGTCCTAAGAATTTTATGGAGGTACTACTAGTCTTCCTTTTTTGTAGACGAGAAACCTGAGGTCCAGGGAGATTCATCCCAAGCCCAATTCAGGCAGTCTGACTCCAGATCCAACAGTCTTAGCCATGTTTCATTCTCTCAATGCCTCTTCAAGGTAGGTAGTATAATTCTTTTTGCCAGTGAGGAAACTGAAACTCAGAGACGATAAGTTGACTTAGGACACATACATATTATGTGTTAGAGCTGTGATTCTAACTTCGGTTCCCTGACTTGTAAAGGCCATAATTTTTGTATGGTACCATGTTGCTTCACTTACTTGTCTTTCAGTCGCTGAGGCCTGCATTGTTTCCAGAACTTCAGATTGAAAACCACTCTGTGACACTTGGAGCCCCATATAAATGAATCCTCCAAATGTGACCCTAAGAGCCAGATGATGTTCCTATGCCTTTGGCACCACACTCAGCTCTATCACTTTGGAGGCAGACGAAATTGCAAGGTAAAGTAGCCCAGTGGGTATCAGACTGAGATTGGGAAGTGTGAGGCAGGGCCCTTATTCCACTGGGACAAATGGTCCCCCAGACCTGTGGTTGTGCCTTCAATGTGGCATGATCACCAGTGAGTGTGTGAGAGATGCTCTGACACATCCCCCAACAGGTGAGCTTTTCCCACTGCATAGGGAGAGTTGCCTCATCCTACCATGTCTCAAACAAAACACCTTTCTGAATTGATTATCTACCCCAAAACTTAGGGGCTTAAAACTACTATACTATTTAGCTCACAGTTCTATTGGTCATTTGGACAGGCTCAGCTAGGTGGTCTTCTGATCTGCACTGGGTTAGCCTATTTTTAATTGGCTCCTTAAAATGTCTGGGGCCTCACCTGGAAGGGCTGGCATCATTGGGGCCCTTCTCCAAGGAGAAGTCTCTCGTCCTCCAAATGGCTAGCCTAAGCTTGTTCACGTGGAGGTGGAAGGGTCCCCAGCACGACAGTAAAAGGTACAAGATCACTGGAGGCCTGTACTGGAAACTTGCACAAAGTCATTTCTGATATATTTTGATCACGAAAGCGGGTTATAGAGTCAACTGGTATTCACAGGGCGAGGAAGTAGATACCACTTCTTGGTAGGAGAAGGTTCAAAGACTGTATGGCCATGTTTGCAATCTATCTCACTTTCCATATTTGATTCTTTCCATGTGGAAATTTCTGAATTCTTTTCTGCTCATCAATCACCACAAATCTAGTCCATTTCAGGGACTCATTCTTACTTAAAGCCTTCCCAGTTACACAGAACATTTCTATTCCCTTTTGGCTATGGTAAATAATTTTAATCATAATAATATATTATCTTTTATAGTTCTTTAAATTGAATTCTTTTGTTCCAAGTGAATATTGCCACTCCTGCCTCCTGCTTTCTTCTCACTGCCATTTGCCTGATAGAGCTTTGTCTTTCCCTTTATTTTCAACAATTCTGTGTCATTTTATTTGAGGTATTGTGGGAGATCAAGATTTGGCCACCCTGAAATCTATCTCTTTACCTTGATTGTTTTCTCTGAGGGACATTTGACCTCCCCCACTAACTGCCTGAAGAATTTGACATGGTGGCTCCTTCCTGGAACAGATCTATCATGATGGCTGTAAAGATAATGTAGGAAAGAGGTTACAATAGAAAAGGCACCAACAAGCCCATCTTATCGGAAATTCTGTCTCTCTGGACACATTCTCTGGATGGCTCTTCGAGGAGTTGCCAGACAATCATTTACATTTATAAGGGAAATCTCCATTTGTAAAGGTATCTCCCTCTCTGTTTTGGGAAGAGGGAGGATGGCCTCATTTCTAGAGGCTTATCAATGTGGAAGGTGAGGCCTTAAATCTGCATAATAACTTACTCTTGTTTACTGTGCTTTAGTGGTAATCTCCTGTAACTGACTCCCCCCACCCCCAACATCCTCCTTTGTCATTGGCTGAACATGGTATTTAAGACGAAAATTTCTGCTATTGTGTTGAGAAATGCAGTGTCCCTGCTTTCTCCCATGTATACATGTTATTAAACCTGGTATTATTTTCTCCTGCTAACCTGTCTTGTTAATTATTTGGCCAGCCATAAGAACCTTAAGGAAAAGGGCAGAAGAAGATTCTCCCTCTTCCCTCGACAGTATGTATCTTATAAATAGCACATACCAGGATTTGAGTTTCTTACCCAGTCTCAGAATCTTTTACTGGGAAATATGATGCATTTGGATTTATTATAACTCTTTTTTTATCTTTACCTAGGTTGCTTTTCTCTGTTCCCTTTGCTTTTTTCTCAGGCGTTTTGAAGTCATGCATCTTATCTCTTTCCTTCTAGGGGTTAACTTTATGTTTTCTTGCATACATTTAATCTCTGCACACCTCTCTATTCTAAACAAGACATTTGGCCTGCTTTTACAACTCCTCTAGCTTCTTGCATGCCATATAGAAATAACTTGGGATTTTAGTTTTAGACAATTCTTCATCCGCATTAATCCTGTATTCTCCTTAGAAAACAATTCTTTAAATTTATCTTAATTTTCACCCCATGTTTATACGCAACATTAAGGAAAATTGATAAATGTAGACAAAAAAATTTTGTATACGTAGATACACTGCTCAAATTCCTATGGTTGGGAAATTTGCTATTTTAATATATTTTTCTTTGCATGTTTTATAATCAATTTTATCAAGCTATAGTTCACAAATAATAAAATTCACCAATTTTAAGTGTAATGCAACGAGTTTTGACAAATATGAATAATTGTGTAACCATAACCAAAATCAAGATATAGAACATTTCCATCACCCCTGAAAGTTTTCTAGGAATGCTTTGCAATCTGTCCTCTCCATCCAACCTCCACCTCCCTGTGATACCTTTGTCAGAAACCAAATGACCACATATGCATGGGCCTAATTCTGGACTTTCTATTCTGTTCCAGTACCACTCCATCTTGCTTACTGTAGTTTTATAGTAAGTCTTGGAATCAGATAATGTAAATTCTCCAGCTGTATGTCTGGCCCCTGAAGTCTCTGTTCCGTTAGCTTAGTAGTCAACCAATGATTGGATAGAGATTTCCTTAAACTCTTGGAACCAAGAAATATTCTAGCCTTTGTTGAGGGACTCTGTGTGTGTGTTGGAGCACACCTTCAACACTTAGCCAAGCAGTTAGTTCAACACGTATCTCTGCCTTAGCCTTCCTGTCCTTCTCTCACAGAGCCTCAAGGTCAGCAGGAGATGAGATCTTAGGGCCTTCTTGGGTCTTTCCTCAGCACACAGAAAGCCCTGAGCATGCATAAGGACTTCGAGATTCCCAGGAAAATGTTGGAGCTTTTCAACAACCTTAACAGACATCTCATTTCCTAGCCTTTCCTCCCAAGTTTTTTGGTTAGTCTATTGTTTGCCCCAACTGTACCTTAGGCAACAGCAACTGAAACATTAGCCTGTAAATGTTTTCAACAAATGTCCCCTGGGAAGCAGCTTTAGCACTAGATCAGGTGATAAAGACAAACCCTTTGAGCCTGTCGTCTGAGTAGTCACCAGACAAATCAGAACAAATAATTACAAATCTTTGCAATGAGGTCCCTCTGCTCCCTCTGGGATGCAGAATGAGGGCTGGAATGAGGGCTGTTATTTTCACTGCTACTGCTGAGCTGAGAAGGGGCTGGGACTGGGGTAAGTTAAAATGCCACAAAATTCTCTATTCTTACTGGGAATCAGCTATTTTTCTTGAGTAAGT
Source organism: Diceros bicornis minor (assembly GCF_020826845.1). Taxonomy (NCBI): domain Eukaryota; kingdom Metazoa; phylum Chordata; class Mammalia; order Perissodactyla; family Rhinocerotidae; genus Diceros; species Diceros bicornis. The sequence goes on along the minus strand of NC_080743.1, from coordinate 14,239,960 downwards.
GCTATCCAGATTACTGCAAACATTTGGTTAATTTCCAGAATTCTGAAAAAGTTGATTCTGAAACTTTTTGCTAGTTTTTTCATTGCTTTTATGGAAGGATGGAATTTGGATTTCCTGATGCCACCATTTTTGCTGACGTCATTCCTCCAATTGATTTTTCTTTGGCTAAAAAGTTGTATTTTCCTGAATCTTTATATGTCTCATAATTTTTTATTAGAGCTTAGACTGTGAATTTTATAATGTTGGGTGCAGGATTTTGCCGTATTCCTTTAAATATTTGGGTTTTGTTCTGGGATGTAGTTAAATTACCTGGAATAAGTTTGATTCTTTCAAGACTTACTTTTAATCTTTGTGAAAGTAGGTCCAGAGCAGTCTTTAATCAGGGGCTAATTTGGCTCTCCTACTGATGTAATACCCTTCTGAGAACTCTTCCCAGTGTGCTATGTACTAAATGGGGTTTCCACTCTGGCTGGTTAACACACAGACTATTCCCAGCCCCGTGGGAGCTCCAGGGATTATTCCATCTATTCCCTTCCAGTGTTTCTTCTCTGGATTTGGAAAACGTTTTCACATTCATGTGCAGATTAGACAAAGATTTGAGAGGATCTTTCTGTAGATCTCTAGAATTGTACTTTTGTACAGCTCCCTCATCTCTGGTATTCTGCCCCACAAATTCTTGCCTTTTGACATCTCTGAATTATGAAATACTTCTCCTCAACTCAACAAAACTGCCGAGATATTTGGCTTCCCCTCCCCGTATGGAGGCTTCGAAACTCAGCCCAAGCAGTAAACTGGGAAAATTGCAGGACTCAACTCGTTCTTTTTTTTCACTTTCCAGCAGCGCTATCCTGTACTGCCAATGACTAAAAACCAACGTTTCATATATTTTGTCAGGTTTTCCAGTTGTTTAAAGTAGGATTGTAATGCAGTCCCTGATCATGGCCAGAAACAGAAGCCTTCATAACACCTTAATTAATAGATGTAAACAGCTCTTGTCTTTCTGGTCCTTTGGTCATCATTTTTTATTATATCCCATGCTTTTCTTCTGCTTGGATTTATTTTTATTTTGCAGAAGTATATTCTGGCAGAAGAGATTCTTGGGTGGTATGCCTTCTAAAACTTTGTATGTCTAAAACTATCTTCCTTCATTTGTTGGCTTGGCAAACGAATCTATGTTCAAAATAGACATAGCTTGAAGGCATTGCTCTATTGTTTTCCAGAATCTAGTGTTTCATATAAGACTTCTGATACCAATTTGTTGATAATTTGTTTTTATTTCTTTAGAAGCATTTAGAATTTTCTGTTTTTCTTGGTATTCAGAAATGCACGTGTTTCATGAACCAAAACTCAATTTAATGCTTTGATGGGAGGAAGATACAGGAAGATATTTTAAAAATCTAGCAATATGGAAGAAACTATGAAAAACAGATTTTCCCCTACAGATCTTTATGAGCTCCTAATCACAAGTAGGCTCTCTCTGATGTAGTTTCTCTCAGGCCTGCCTTCATCCCCAGTACTCCTGTCTGTGTCCTCATTACTTTGAACTTCCTCATCCAGTCAGTCAATGGCTCTTGTCTACTTTTGTAGGATTTTGTGTCCTGTGAACCAGGCTTGTGTTACCTGTTTAGTTCAGTCATTTCTGCTATACATAGAAACATACTCTGAAAGTTTTATTCTCCTTATAAAAAATTAAGATCAGAGACTTATCTGCTATAACTTATAGGTTTTTACAGTTCAGTACAGATAATCTGCAATTAGATATATCAACTTTGCAGCTAGATCTAAAAAAAAAATCTTTCAGGTAGAAACTCAAGTTCCGATATGAGGATGACATGTACTTACGGGTAAATGTTATAGCCTCTGAAAATTAATTTGAGGCTTAAATGGCACAAAAGAGTGATATTAGAGGTGATAATGTGTTAAAGAAAGCATTGCAATGCCCATTTTCATTTTGTGAATTGTTCTCAAATTATGTAACATCATTAAAATTGAAGCCATCCTATGGAAGGCCACAGCTGTTGATTAAAAGAAGTTGCTTTTGTGTGTGTGTGTGTCTAATCTAGTATGTCTGCTGTTATACATCATAAGAAATGGCTATTCTCCTCCCAAACTTTCAGCAGAAAAGAGGAAAAAAAGATAGGCTATAATGTGGGGTAGACACTTCTTGTAGGAATATGGTTTCTGAAATGCAAGTTTCAATATCGTTCTATTGTAGCGTATTCTGACAGATGTTTGGCAGACACAGGAAAGGTGAGAAGAGGGTAAGTTACCTTCTCTTGGGATTTTCACATTGTATACAATGAAGTATTCATTTAAATACTTTGACCAACAATATTTATTGGTGTTCCTCTGTATGGCTATAGCACAAACTATTTGCAGTGCCAAATATGTCTTTATGTCTGAAATTAGTTTATTAGGGCTTTTGTTTCCTCAGGGCCTCTCAACAAATTGCAGCGTTCAACTGTATAATCTGGAAGGGGAGAAAATGCAAAAAAAGTTTGGAAGAATAAAATAAAAGAAGAAAATATGAAAGAATACACATTTAGGAGTTAACCTTAGAAAACAAGGTAAAAGTACCTCTGAATTTCTGGTGTCAATTTTGGTGTCTTCTCTACGCTCCCCAAAGCAGGTGTGTGGACTCCCTGATGGGTGTTGTGAGCGGGCCCAGGAATAGACGGTCAGAATTCTGGTGGCTGGAGCTCGCACTGGAACAAAGAAACTTAGACCTGGGCTTGCTCAATGCATCATTGTTCTGGCCTGTAATGTTCCTGTGCTTTGAAATGAGGATGACAGAAAGCGACGATAGTAGGATATTAGTTTCAAGCAGCCCTTGCCCGTGTTGAAAGACTGGTAGAAAAGGAGAGCTCTTTTGAAAAGAAATGCTTTTAAAATTTGAAAGAAAAAAGGATAAAATAGAAACAGGAAATGCTGAAGGTGGTGCAGAGAGAAAGTGAAGATCCAAGATTTAGACAGAAAAACAAGCATGTTCTCCAATGTAGAAAGTCGACTTGGGAATGAAGATATTAAAAATATCTTCAAGAAACTGCAGAGATATACTTGGGCAAGGCAGGAATCCTGTGCACCATGGATTCCTTATAACAAATGCCCGGTAACTGCCGGTATGAACTTCTGCTGCAGAGGAAACAGCACACCGTGGGGATGGAGAGCCTGCATGGCCTTAGTTGTGCCAAATCAAAACTGTGGTGGCAATCAATCTAGTTGTTGAAGAAACTTTGGACAAGCCAGATTCAGAGAAGTTTTAATTTTGCAAAAAGGAACAAAAGCAAAGCGTCAAGAATTTTTATCTTGGGAGAAAGAATTTAGAATAGCAGAAATGATTAATCCCACAAATGCCAGCTGGTTACATTCAAACTGGCACTTTGGTACATTGCTGGTGACAGTTGTAAACTAGTATGATTCTCTTGAAAGCAATACCGCAACACAAAGCAAGAACCATAGAGACAGTCATAGCCCTTAACCCAGGAATCTCACCCCAGGGAATGTGTCCTAAGGAAATAATTCCACAGAAGCAAAACATCCATATGCAAGAAAATATTCATTGTAGCAGCTTTATAATAACTACAAAAATGTCTCTGAGAGACAATACATGTATAAAACAATTGTGAAATTGTTTAGTAAATTAGGAAACATTAAGTCTTTAGAATATTATTCAGCCATTAAAATTATAATTATGAAGATCATGAACAATAAGGAAAAATGTTTACACTATGATGTTAAGAGAAAAAAGTGGAATTAAAACACTATGTGCAGGGTGATTGCATCTGTTTAAAAATATGTACATGAGTGGAAAGAAAATGTGCAAAATAATATAGTTCTGTTAGTTTGGTGGACTTATGGATGATTTATTTTCTTTTTTGAAATTGTGTTTAATGAACGGTAAATATATTTTAATAAAGAGCAGTGAAAACAGAACTGGTCAAGGGGGATAAAAATAGTAAATAATGGAGTAAAATGACAAAGAGGATATAAAAGGCAAGCTATCTGATGCTCATGGAAATTCTATTGCTTTGGTTTGGTAGAAGAAAATCACTGTAAATGTAAAAGGTATAGATTACCTTTTATAATAAAAATGGTCATACAGGTGATGTGACTCCATTGGCGTTGTGTCCAGTTTTCTTTCCATGATCATCAGTTACAGAAATGGAGGGTGAGCAGAATTGACTGAACCACTAGCTTATTAGAAACAGATTTGCTGACTGCTGATTCCCCATCGCCAGTGACTATTACCACTGTCCACTCCCACCAAAGCTTACCTTGATACATTTAATATATACAAGTGAATATGTAATATGTATGTATCCTGTATCTGTGTGTATGTGTTTGCTTCTAATTTTTAAAAATTATGGACTATTTTATACATACAAAAAATGTATGGAATCTATAAGTGCACCTTACTACATAATTAGAAAGCGAACCCTTGTCTAACCACCATCTAGACTAGGAAGTGGAATGTTGCTAGGACCTTAGAGACTCCCAATCACGGCCCATTCTCTCACCCACCAGTGGTAGCCACAGGCAGAAAGCACTACCCTGATTTTTTGGGATAATCATTCCCTGGTTTTGCTTGCTTTTTCTCATGAGTCCCAGGTGCACAGCATTGTGTTAGTCACAATTCTTGGTTCATGGTACACTGTTATAATTTGTACATAAACTGCTGTTTTCATTTCATTTCATAATAATATGATGAAACTTACGAAATCATCACCTGACCCAAGAACTAGGACATTACCACTAACTTACTGCAGTTTCATAAGTGCTCCTCAACTATCCCATTCCACTGCCTCCTTCCCAGTGGTACCCAGGATCCCATATTATTCCTCCCTTGCCCTTTTAGAAATAGTTTTAACATCTGCATTTTTATCTTCAGACAATACATGTTTAATTTGGTCTGGTTTTGAATTTACATGGATGGAATTATACCACATGTATTCTTCAGTGACTTGATTCTTTCACTAAAATTATGTTCAGAAGCGTCATTTCTGTTGATGTGTCTATCTCTAGTTTATTTTCACATCTAAATAGCATTTGATTGTATGAATATACCACAATTTATATATTCAATTTAATGTTGATAGGCATTTGTGTTTCCAGTTTTCAAAATTATGAACAGGGCTGCTATGAACAATTTTGAACACATCTCTGGATGCACACAAAGAAGAGTTTCTCTAGGTTATATTCTGGAGGTACAACAAAGGTACATTGCAGCAGAGTATTGAAATCAATATTCAACCAAAATTGAAGCCAAACATAAATGCTATCCTAATAGAATGAATTCTATTATATAAGAATAAAATCCAAAATTTTGCATAAAATTATAATTATCATAATTCAAATATTAAAATTTTTAGTGATCAAATTTTAAATATTTGCAATGGCACACTAATTTCTCAGTGCTGTTGATCACTATCAGTTCTGTTAGTGACACTATGGTCACCGTATTGCATTTGGCAATAGGCACTTTGAACTAGGGTCAGGTGACAAACAAGGCATCATTTCTCCCACTCTGGCAGTATAGGGCCCTCTGATGGGAATGTTGGCACCAGTTATTATTATGCATTTCTTTCTTTCTAATGATAAGGGGCTATTGTAAAGACATAGCTTCACTTAGACTCAAGAATTTAAAATTTTGGTCTGCGGTGAAGATGCAATTTTACTGAAGAAAACTAAAACTTTGGGCATTGCTTGAAGTCATGTCTGACTATTTTCTGAAGTAGATTTGAGGCTAATTTCCTCACATTTTTTAAAATTTCTAATATTTTTGCCTTTAATGCTTCCTACACCCATCAAATTGATAAAAAAAATATTTTAATTGGATTTAGAAATGAGGCAATGCAGAAATGTGACTAGCTTTCAAGATTAAAAAAAAAAGAAGTCATATGGAAATTTTCATCTGCATCTCGGCTTTCACTGCCTGCACGATCATTTCATATTCTTTCTGAGTAGAATGATGGAGGAACTTTTTTCAGCAGGTGTCAGGCAAGAAATATTTGCATTTTCAAGGCACCTGAGTTTGGTTGCTTCTTCAGCAGCTTACAACAAATAAATTATTTCATTGTGTGCTAGCACATCCTGCTTTATTGATATTATTCACTGCAATATATATATTAAAGTTTTTGTTGTTGTTTCTTTTATTAACATGTAGTAGCTGCTTTTCTGATTTTTAGAAAACATCTTGTGTAAGTAGAATACAAGGGTGTTCCAAAATCTTCTGTGTGTCGTGTTGGTTGACTTTGGTGGGAGAAGAATGATGGAAGTGCTCCAACATCATTCTGTTTATGACCAGCATTTTTGTAGCATTAACGTAGAAGATTGAACACATCACAGAGGGTGTGAACAAAATGTCCTATGTGCATGATTTCGAAACCACTCATAGTTTTTTTCCATATGGTTTCATCATTAATGACGATTGCATCACACCTACTTTCATTGATTTTTCCTGGAGTTAAGCAATATGATTAACAAAATTCACAAAATGGACAAGTATAGATATTGCATCCAACAACTACGGGAAATACGTTCGATTCAAACACATGCGAAATTTGAACATATTTTGGTTCCTAAAACAAATCTCAACAAATATCTAAGGATTGGAATCACATCGACACATCTTCTGACTACAATTTAATTAACTTGGAAATAATTTAAATAACATATATTTGGAAATTTAAAAATATACATTTGTAAATAAAAATGTGGATCAAAAAAGAAATCACATTGGAAATTAGAAAACATTGGAAATTTGAAAACATTTTGAACTGAATATTTCATTTGAATAGTGAAAATGCTATGTATCAAATATTGTGGAATTCAACAAAAGCTGAAGGAAAATGTACAGCCTTCTAGCATAAAAATGCTGACATTTGAAAAGTAGGAAAACTAAAAAAAAATCAATAAAATAATTATGCAAGTTAGAATTAGAAAACAACAGTGAAATACAATGAACCAAAAAAGAAATAAAAATAAATATGAGTAACAATTAATGAACACAATTAAAATTTATAATATAGAGAACTTAAAAAGACAAACTGTTCTTTGAAAAGACTAAATGACAAAACTGTGGGTGAGAGCGAAGCAAAAAAAAAGACAAACTATATTAAGAATGTAGAAGTGTAGAAGCTTCAGACATCAGAAAGATAATAAAATATTGCTAATTTGTAGGCGGTTTCATGGAAATAAATTAGAAAATGTGGATGAAATTGGTTATAGTCTATTAAAATATAAGGCACAATATAAAAATATAAATATAATAGACTATGTCCTATAATAGGTTATATTTACCATTCCAACTCAAGGAGAAACAGGAAACATGATAGAGCTATAAACATTAAAGAAATAATAGTAGTAGTCAAAATTCTTTCCACATTGCAAACTGCAGGACCAGATAGCTTCACTGGCAAGTTTCATGAAGCATTCAAGGAAAAGATGCTTCCAATTCTAAACAAACAATTCAAGAGGTGTGAAAAAGAGGGAATGCTCCCAAATTCACTTTATGAAACTAGCTTAATCTTGATACTAAGAATTCAAAAGGATTATTCAAGAAAGGAAAAAGACAGGTCTCTTATAAACATAGACGCAAAAACTCTAACCAAAATATTAAATTGAATCCAACAATATATAAGAGGGGTAATAGTACATTATGGCCACTTTGGGTTTAATCCAAGAATTTAAGATTGATTTAACATTAGAAAAATCAATGAATGTAATTGATCTCATCAACAGATAAAAACAGAAAAACTTGCAATTATCTCCATAGATGCAGAAAAATTGTTTGACAAAACTTAACATTTATTTATGATTAAAACTGTAAACAAACCAGGGATGTTTCTTAACCCATAAAAGTATTTACAATAATTTTTATTAAACCTCATGTTTAAAGTGAAATGTTGAAGGCTTTGCCTTTGAAATCAGTAAAAGACAGGCTTGCATCTTCTCTTCTTTTAGTATTTGTTGGAGATCCCAGCCAGCACAATAAAGCAGGAAAAAGAAATAAAAGGATTATTAAAAAAAAACTTAGCTGTCATTTTTCAACTATGATAATGAGTATTATTAGAATTTATATTATTTTACGTTGAGTCTATAATTTTTTTATCAGTTGTTAAGACTCATCATTATTTTCTACTAAGAAGGAAAAAAATAATACCAATTAAATTCTGACACTGCCTTAACAATAGTTCTGCATACTGCATGAATTAGTCTTTATTTGTACAGAGCGATTTGTCAGTTTCTCCAGTCTTTCCAGGGTTTAGGGGAGTTCTGATTGCAGTTTTATTGCTTGATGTAAAGTAGATAATTATTTTGCACTTATTACAGTAACAACCTGCTACACAATTTCATCTACTTCTGGACATTATCCTTTCCTTTCTTTCTGGATGGCACTTGCTTATTTTTTGTAAGTAAATATGCTATTTTGATTATTCCTCCCATAATAAATATTTACTATATTAATATCTAGTTTATGCTCTGTTGCTTTCAGTGCCTTTTTGTGTACTCAATAACTTTTCTTTCCAAAACTTAATAATAATGTAACTGTTTTAAGACATTTTAATTGACAGCTACATTCAGCACATGTAGTACTAACTATATACACAATTCAATTGAAATGATGACCGAGTTCACTCCTTCACGGGCAATGATGACTACTACCTAGGAAATAGTGATTATAAATTAAATTATAAGATTCATTTCATTCAGAGATGTTAAAATGTATAAAAAGATACACTTTGGAACTGCTTAAATAGAAGACAGTTTAACAGGTTTGCAGGATACAAGATCAGTATAGAAAGACTCCATTTCTTTACCAATAACAGAGAGAATATCCAGTTAGTTGGGTTGGAGTTGCTGAGATTTTACCCTACTTAGGGCAACATAAAGTGGAGGAAAGTGCACTATAAGAAAACTTTCCCCCACCTCCCTGCTCCTCTTCCATTCTAGGTGCTTTCCCACTCCCTTCCCACCTCAACACACACATTGGGAGCCAACTACCTTCTGTTTCTCCAGGAGTTTTTTGCATTGCTTTTGTAACGTTTTGGCACCATGAATCTTTCTATGGCTTCTGGACCTCTCCAGGATTGGGCTTGGAGAACGGAATCACATCTGGGTAAGTTTTCCATCTCATCGAAAGATTCAATTTAGACTTTTCTAAACCTCTTTGAATCTCTCATATTTAACACGTGTGTATTTTCTTTTTCTTTTAAGACACAAGGGTGTGAGAGAGGTTTAAGTCATCCAATGTTTTTATAGAACAGGGAAAAAAATCACCATATGATCCCTTTCTCTGTTTCACCATTTATCATCTTCATATGTATATATCTGAAATAAGTACGTTTTACCAAACCCTGTCATTTCAAACAGTTAATTTAAATAAATGAGCACAGTGTTTGTTATTGGAGCTAATTCTCAAAGATCTGATAAAAGCTTTTGAATGTACTAAGTAATTAGAGTGATGGATCTTGTGTGTATTTTCTTTAGTTGTGTCAATTCTTTTTGACATCTCAAGTCTAAAGAGAATTTAAGGAGAAAAGACACCCTTTTCTTTAACTACTTTATACTCAATCCTTCCAGAATACTTCCAAGAGCTGATCAGCCAATTTTACCTTGCACTAAACAAATTCTAATGATAAACACTTTAAGATTGGCAAATCTTTTACAATGTCTATTTTTGGTAGCTGACAATTTTCTAAAATATGGCACCACCAAGAGAGCACCTGCCTAATGAGACAGGTAAGAGACCTGTTTTCAGACATGAGGATGCTCATCTTTTCACTCCCTTCACAATTATTTCTGCAGTCATTGTAGTCATTCTCCCTGGGTGATTCCTTTGACTTCATCCAGTAATGTGCCTCTTTTTGTTAATCACACAATATGGCTTTCTTATCGACCCTACCTATGCTGTGCTCTTTCTTTTCCCATCTTGGCCATTGTGTTGTGAGTAAACGAGCAAAATAAGATACATTTACTGTATTGCTTTGGAAGAAAGTGATTGTCAAAATAATATCATCCTACTCCATATATCTCTTCCCCAACTGACACAGCTGACTGCTTTATTGACAAAAACAGATGTTCACTTTTGGGAATGTTGCAAAGCCAATAGTCAGGGAAGAGAAAAAGAAGTGTTATTCAGTTTTCATCAGCAGCAATCAAATTATATCTAGTCTTACTACAAAATTTATATTACCAATTTTTGAAAGACAGGAACACCTGAACGCTTTGATCGAGTTTTTGGGATGGATACAACTATGTTAAACATGTTGAGTCTATTTTTTTCTTTTTAGGAAAGTTATTGGGACTAATACACTATAAACCACTCTCACATCAATTTTACAGTTATTTCCTTTAGTCTATTTTGCGAGCAGGCTTATTGTGGAGGAGAATTCTGTCCTGGGTGTCTATTTTTCCCTGTAACCTTTGGCAAATTGTTTTGCTGATCTGTCTGCCTAGGATGGTGGCAGAATTCTCAATAGTTATTTAACATTTGCTGCTTCATGAATACATTTAAGTTCTTCACTATTTACAACAGTACATTATAATAATGTTGAGTAGAAGTTAAGAATGTGGGCTCTGAACTCAGTAACTGGTTACAACTTTGTACAAGTTACTTAACCTATTTGAGTCTCAGTTTCCTCATCTATAAAGTGGCAATAAGAATTGTACTTACCTCATAGGGATTAAATGAGAAAATATCTATATTCCTGTAGTACAGAGACAGGACGAAAATAAACACTCAACAAATGTTAGCTCTTATTGTTACTAACACAAGGGCAAATGAGCAGAGGGAGTGGATGTGTGGTTAACAGTGGTTATGGTGTAAGGGGTAGAACTTGATCTGTACCACATCTGATATCATGAACCAGGTTATTGAAAAGGCTTCTATTGTTCTTACCAAAAAACAAAATTTATTCTAATTCATAGAAGATTCCCAAAATAACATAGAGCTGAAACGATTTGGACAAAATTACAATGCTAACCCATTGGCTGTAAAAATGATTTCTTTCTTCTGAAGGGAAGGAAATAAAAACTAATGCAATGAATGGACGTGAAATAAAATAACTTTGAAAATGATGATTAACTGATGAATAGATATTACAAAACCATTTAAAAATGAAATATGACCTAGATCAAAGCTTCTGGCTCATATTTGAGTACTTAAGAAATACTAGATGTCTTATAAAAGAAGTTTCAGGCTTATAATGAAACCCTAAATCAAACGAAGAAACAAACAAAGCCAAACAAGTCAGGAGATGTTCCACTGTATACAGTAAGTTAAAATCTCTTACCATTTCCCTATCTATCGTCATCACTGTACCTTCCCAAAGTAACACAGTCCACTGCATTAGACAGAGTAGGTGAGCCCAGACCCGAGGAGGATGTGACATACCCAGAAATGTGAAGCAATAAAGGGAAGACCTTCGCTTTATTATGGTGAGCATTGCAGAACAGGGGGCTAACAATCCCATAACCTCTGACTGATGTATCTTTCATCTGATGAAAAAGCCCCACAAATTTAACATGATAAAAGATAGATCAGAGCTTTTGAAAAAACCATTAAGTCTTAAGTGTTAATTTCCTTAGTGAAATCGTCCCTCTATCACCCTGTTATATATGAATCATGGCATGAAAGTCAGAAAGCAGTGCTCAGAGACATTGAGGGCTCAGCTTTATGTTTCCCAGCCTGGGTCAGGTCCTTAAACTTCTAGTAAATCTACCAATATGTAAGAGCCTATTTAGGAGGTCTGAAAAACAGAAGAGAAGGTTGCGGGGGGGATATCCGAACAAATCAAAAATGAAGACATATTTCACAGGGATTTCATCGATTTTTAGAAATACTTTGAACAACAGCCATGGCCACTGGGGTGCTGTAATGACATGCCCCATTATAAAATGTAACACTAAGTAAACGTAGGAGTGGAAATTTAACAATTGAACATTTAATGGCTGCAATTATGGCAAAAGAATAATGAACCTATTAGACAGGAGAACTGGCAATTACTCTACAGCTTATTGGAATACAGCTGTGAAAAAGTAATACAGCAGCATACTTAAGAATGGTTATTAACAGAGGATAATGCATTCTGTTTACACTGACAGAGCAATTTTTCTTTTGAGATGAAATGGGCCTTTTTGGCTATCAGACATGTGAACTCAGATATGATGAATCCTAGTATTTAAAGGTAATGCATTTTCAGATATGCCTCTCTGCTGTAAATGATGCCCCTAGTAAGATCATAAGGGTGAGATTTTTTCAGTGGAAGAAATGGAAGAAGATGTCAAAATGGACTTATAAACACTAAATAAATCTCCTGGAGAAAAGTGGGCTAAATTTTAAATGATCCAAATAGCTGCAGTAAATGATAGAGCTACAAGTTCAAAGATGAGGGTTGTCAAGAGAAGGTGTTCAGAACAGTTACACACATGATCTAGGAAATCGTCATTTTGGTGTCCAGGAGTGACAAATGTGTCCCACTAAATTTTCAAATGTATACACTTCTAAGTACCATTTCTATGGGCCCCTCCATTTTCAGACATGCCCTTCCCAGTGTAGTTATCAGAGCCCTGGGAGTCAGCCAAACACCAGGCTGGCTGAGAACACTACTCTAGACAAAGGGTCAGGCACTGAGGCACAGTAGAAGTGTAAGAAAAGTGTCCTACTTAAGTGCATTTGACAGAATGGAGACAGGGCTTGGCCCCTCAAGACCTAGACACCTTCTCGGAGACTGGTTTTGCAGGGGAAGATACATTCTTGTAACAAGGTGTCATTTCTGGCCATTTTCAAGATAGATTGGAGGAATATAAAATAGAAGTCTCAACTTCACATAATGCTGGAAATTCAGATCTCCGTGGGGGACGTCCTCTGGTCTATCCCTCTGCCTGCTGGCAGGACCATATTCAAGCCATCTAAAACAGATGGAGAGAAGCCTCCATTTTGTCTCTCACTGCGGAAGACTCGGTGTTTATGATAATGAGAACGATTGCACATCCCACTCTGTGAGGAAAGTCTGCTTGAAACTCAAGCTCAGATAACCTTTCTCTGTTCCTCTCCCATAATTTTATAGGACAGGATTAAAGTGAGGTGACCAGAACTTGAACCTCAACGTCCCTGGGAAACCATGGTGGACAGACACCCCAACCGCTCTAGTCTACCTTCTGCTACAATCTGTCACATGCCTGGAGCTTCAAGTCAGCTGTGCTCAGAAAGCCTTAGATAACAAGCTTATGTGCAAGGGACTGCGTGTAATAGTGTATTCTGTCTGGTCTAGGACCATTTTGATGTCTGACACATGTAAAAAGAACAAAGTAAATTATATTCTGACCCAGAAGGAAGTTGCTTAGGGTAGGGAGTGAACGTGAAGCTATAAAACAAGGGTCACAGACCCATTTTGAGGATCTAATAGAATCTGTAGACAATCACTCCAGAAAAATGCACATACATACTAGTGTTTCATGAAATTTCAGGGCTAGAAACCTAGTAGGAAGTTTGCAACTTGTATATATTGAGACTTAGATGTAAGAAGGGGCCAATATCAACTCTGCAGCCCTAAATCCAGATCAATCTTATGCAACTGCCAGTTCTCAAACATTTGGTTTAATGAGGTCAATTGACAGTGGTAAAATTAAATCCATGTAATTTTTAAAAATCATTATAGCTAACTGGTTTTCTAGCCTTCCTACCAAGTCAGATTCTAAACAGTTGGGATTTCACCCTCTCTTTCTTCCCATGTTTATCTTTGTGAAGGATCAATGAGAGCAAATATCCAGTGAGGGGACAAATAAAGAGGATTTTAGATGACCAGCTCCCGAGTAATGAAAGTTGAGTATTAGTCTTGAGATATGGAAGAGATGAAAGATTAGAGCATGGTCTTGTCCATTCTTTCCACTGACTCTGGCCTTAACTCTGAACCAAACTTCCCCCATCCAAGTTCAAGATGATGGGAAGGAATGAGAACCCCTTCTTTCAGAGGGGCCGATAAAGATGGGCTGAAAGGCCAGTCCCTTTGTGGAGTCTCCACGGTGTACTCCACTGTCTCACCTGCTGGGCTCTGATCTCAGTAGCTGTCCTCCTGCCCACACACCTTGGCCCTTCATTCAGGCTTCTCCTTGGACATTGGGTCTGGCCTCAAAATCAAAATAATGCTTATCCTGTCTACTTTCTTAACTTGGTTTGCTCTTAGACTTTCTTCCCTTGAAACAGTTGTTGGTGCTTCCTTGAGTTAACTCCCTTTTTGGTTTGCAGCTGCCCAACTAGTCTCCATCACCCAGACTCTGAAACCCAGAGAGAGGTCCCGAGAGTGGTCCTGATGCTGTGCTTCCTGAACCCACTGTGATCTGCCATCTCTGGGAACAGGCAACGGAGGAAAGGAAAAGATGGTGGTTCATAAGGTGGGGTAGGAGATAGGGAGGAAGGGGATGGTACTTGGTTGTTGTGTGCACAAAAGTCCTCAAATGTAAACTTCTGGCTTCTCTCATCCCATCACACAGACAAGTTAGAAACGCAGGTTAGAAAGAAGGCATCTTTCTTGTAATTTTTGGCTTGTGCACCATTTCAGATCACAGGGTCTATTGTGCAGTGAAATAATTCTTTAAAAATATCATAATTATCTTATGAATAGTGTAATTATACTGCTTTGTGTGTGTATTAAAATTGTCAATTTATTAAATGAAAAATTCAATACATGTATCCTGATTTGTCCTTTATTTTCATATACTTGGAGCCTCAAAAAAAAAAAATTAAAAGAAGAGGAAGTATCCCAGACGTCTATCTATTTCTGAAACATCCCAAACTTCTGTTTCCGAGAAGCCCTGGGGAAAGAAAGGAGAGGGGAAGGAGGGGAAAGAAAAATGAGAAAAGAGAAAAAAAGAAAGGACAGGACTTCTGGTTTAGGTGCAGAAGAGATTTAGTCTATCTTGCCTCACAATCCCTTTACCATCCCCTCCATCTCTCCCCACAAAAATGGAAATGCTCCTTTCCCTCTTGCTCTCTATTGCCTGCTTGTGTACTGATGAATATATGCAAATTAAAATACTCAGAGGACATGGCGTGGTTCCCATGAGAATACCCTAAAGGATTTTATTAGATGCTAAAATACAATGCACCAAAATTCCCTGATTCTGTGACTTCACGTAGTAGAGTCTCCATAAACTTTTGTAACACTGAATTCGAGTGAGTGAGTTTTGAGAGTGGTACATTTTCAAAAGCTCCTCTCCAAATGTCCGTAGCAAATCAATCAACAGCTACAGGTATCCCCATGGATCGTTTGGGTAGTGAAGTGGCCTCCATCCACTCACGACTTATCTGGTCAACCCAGTGAGTTATATGCACAAAAGAAATGTGTGACGATTTGAAAGACCTGAATGTCTGGCCGCAGCTCCGTCTTTAACTAGCTGTGTGATCTTGAGTAAGTCACTTTACCCTTCTGAGCTGTTTCCCTCTCTGAAAATAAAGGCGTTGAATTATGACAGTATGAGAGAGATTTTCCCAATCTGAATGTTTGCGATTCTGTGATTTTAATTATTGTTCAAGATGATGCTGTTTATGCTATATGACACAAAAACTCAATTTTGTCTATTTTGTTGTCTGAGTTCACTGTATCAACATTTCTAAAGGAAATTAGTATGTCTATCCATGCATACAACTCTGGAGCCCTTGTTTTTCTGAATACATCAACGGCTTATTTTCACTTGGCGTGTCAACACAGAGGTAATAGGAACTTGGTCTGAGGGATGATTGAAGAGGTAAGGCTTGTGATGATTAAGGAACTTATGCAGATTTCTCAACAGAACCTGATCCCTTCCTAGATTGCCACGATGAGATTTTTAAAAGTCTGACACCAGCTGTAGCCTACCTCTGGAGATTATGATTACATGTTTAGACATATTTTATCATATCACAGTGGGAGCTGGTTGAAAGCACCAACCAACTGTGCTTTCTTGCTCTAGAATTTTCAGCCATGCAGTAATGGCACAAGCTGTTTTCTTTAGGAAGTGCATTTTGCTGATTAGAAAATACAGAAATAAAGCTAAAGTCTGGCAAACAAGGGGCTCAGAAAGGTGATTAATACGAAAGAGGAAATTATACTTCACTGAGGTATCTTTGTGAATGTATACTCTCTAGCTAATATCTAGGCAAATATTTTGGATTTTGAATTGGCTCATAAATGCAGCTATCAGCAGAGTGATATTAGAATAATTGTTAGAGAATACATATATTGCTTAAAGAATAAACATAGCTCTTTCTTAATAAGTAGTGAAGCTTTGTTGATTATTGACAGAAACATTAAAAAAACAGTAAGGGAAAATTTTCAGAAGAAACCTATGCCACTCTAGGTAAACTGTGTTTTACAGAAAAGAGAAGCACAGAAACTTGCTTTATTAGTATGCAGCATCATTGTTTCGATATGTTCTTTGCTAGGATTCAATGTTCATGGTGAAGAAAGTAGCTGAGCTTTATCAAGAGCAGACTTGGAGGAAAGAACGTATTTCTTTCACAAATACAATACAAAAATCCCTGCACTCGGAACAGCTCTACTGTCTCAAATCTAACAGATTGATGCAAGGCCTTTATTTTTGTCTCATTTACTCTCCCTATAGCATATCACCACATATATCATTTCTGGTGTATTAATAATATTTAATGATGGTTATGTTAGCAACATTAATAAGGTATTTTAATTCTCTTTCCCAATTAAATCAATTCCCTTGTGCTAAAAAGAAATCATTAGTAATTCCACATTGACTCATAAAATTTTCCAATTATTTTAATGCTGAATTTTCAGACTTCCACAGAGAGGTGGTAAACAAGGCCTTTCCGTGTAATAATTCAAACCCTTTCATTTCAGCTTCTATGTGTGGCGTTTTTGTGATCAGTCATAAGGAAAGGAAGAGCAAGCTGCTGAGGATACTGCTCATTAAATAAAGCCCTAAGTCTCACTGGATTAATCAATCTATGTTTCCTTCTTACTCATGGCGCAGTCCAGTGGGGGTCATGAGGCAATCCTGCATGGCTCTCCTCCAAGCCATGCCTTAGGGACCAGGCTATTTCCATCTTGCAACTCACGAATCTCGGAATCCTTTGCTTCCAGGCTCTTGGCTGGAAGAGAGAAAGAGTGTGTATGGAAAAGGCACATCCACTCTTACTGCTTCAGGTTAGAAAAGATGCAGACTCTCTTTAATTTTCCACCAGCAGGAGTTAGTCACACGACCCCGCCTAGCTACATGAGGGCAGAGAAATACAGCGAAGCACATGGATATTTTGTGAGTACCAGCACTCAGGAATATCTTAAGAAAAATTATAATTATTTATCTCAGGAGGGAGGAAAAGCAAAATTCAAGGTGTAGCTAAACAAAACAAAGAAATCATCCTTTCTTCTAAGAGTGTGGAGGGCTTTTTGGATTAATAGATTCTAGACATTCAGTAATATCAGTAATTCTGACATTAGTAATGCTGGGTATTTTTACTTTGGAAAGCACTTTTACAATACTGAGTCTTCAGAGCCTTTTATAGTTTTCTGACATATAATAGCTGTTCAATAAATATTTGTCGAATCTGAGAATGCATGGCAATTCAATTCAAGCCTCTAATAGCCTTGCATCTCATCACTGGCTGGCTGATGAGGCCACTGGTAACAATGTAACTTTGGTCATGGACTACTTTGCCACAGTTTATAAAGATCATCAAGAAGTAAAGGAGCAGATTTTCCCTTTTCCTTCTTTGGCTCTGCCCAGCCAGCTGGTGTGTATGGAACTGCTGTGGCTCTGTTCTCTAGGGAGAAGAAAAAGACATACAATTGTGGCCTCATTCGCCCTCTTTTTTTTTTTTTTTTCCTTTAAATAGTTTTCCTGGTAGATTAGAGTAAATTCTAATGGCTGTTACAGATAACGCCCAACATCTTGGAAGTATCTTATCCCTGAAGGCTATTCCCTACTCCTGGCATCCAGTGCAGGTGCTCCGGGTCAGGGAGGCCCTTTTGTAAGTTATGTTACAGTAACTAAGGCTCCTTCCGTCTTGAGGCTCCACTGCCTTCCACTCGTGTCTTCCAGGTTACACTGTAGGGTCATCTCCACTCAAGTCAGCTGGAAGGGGAATGTGTCACCGAAGCCTTACTTGGGAAGTTTTTATGATAGGTTTTTTGTAGGCCTGGAAGTTATGCACACATTCCCGCCTGTATTCCACTAGCCAAAATTCAGTCGTATGAGCATATCCAGCTGCAAGGGAAATCGGCAAATGTTTTTGAGCTATCATTCTAGAAGGAGAAAAACAGACAGTCTCTGTCACAAGAGTCAACACAGATTAAATAGACATGGCGTTCATAAACTAGATGTTAATTCCCAGAAAATATAAGACACTTATGTTAACATGACTTGAAAATTTTACTCACACTGAAAACAACAGATATATATTTTATCTAGTAGCTATTCACTCTTTTGTAAGCTGCCACCCACTGAGTAATGGAAAAAGAAAAGACACTAGATTTTGGTTCAATTATGTGATACAATACCATAATCATAATCATAGTATTGGAAATCATAAAAAATAGATTTATAAATATATTAAGAATTTTAACTGAAAACGTATAAATACACATTGTTTTGCCTAGCTTTTAATATAAATGCAGACTTTCATTTGTGTATGGATGTATTGGTTAAACTGTGTCTTATTTTTCTTGTGTAAAACTATATCCACTATGTGTTTCCCACAATTTTCAGTTTCGATTTTCTCAAAAAGTACCAAATTTCCAACTCCCTCTATCTTTTACAATTGTCTCTCTCTCATCAAATTTGATAGTCATTTTTAAAACGACTTATCTTTACCAAGATTTTCCAAGACATTCATTTTTTTCTTTTATGGTGAAATGCATCAAACAAATCGAAACATATATTTACAATTAAAAAATATACTTACCACTCAGCTTTAGAAATGGAATATTGCTTGAACTCTAGAAGCCCCGCTGTGTTCCCCTCCCCAGTGCACTACTCACTCTTCTCTTCCTTCTGAGGTGACCTCTATCTTGAATTTTACGTTAACCATTTCCTTTGCTTCTTATATTATTTTCCTAGATGGCTCTGAGCTAACATCTGTTGCCAATCCTCTTCTTTTTGCTGAGGAAGATTGGCTCTGAGCTAACATCTGTGCCCATTTTCCTCTATTTTGTACATGGGACGCTGCCACACATGGCTTGATGAGCAGTGTGTCGGTCCATGCCCAGGATTCGAACCTGTGAACCCCGGGCTGCTGAAGCAGAGCAAACGAACTTAATTGCTACACCACCGGCCTTAATATTCCCTTTTATTTCTTAATATTCTCTTTTGTTTCTTAATCTCCACTCTATGTATAGTTATATCACCAGTCTTCTTAAAATTACTCATTTGTGACTTTTTTTCTCTGATTTTTCTTCCCATAGTTTTGCCTATTTTGAAGTGTGGGAGATCTAGATTTGGCCACCCTGAAATATATCTCTTTACCTTGGTTGTTTTCTCTGAGGACATTTGACCTCCCCACTAACTGCCTAAAGAATTTGACATAGTAACTCCTTCCTGGAACAGATCTTCTATCTGATGGCTATAATATAATGTAAAATAGATGTTACAATGGAAAAGGCACCAACAAGCCCATCTTATGTCTCTCTGGCCACATTCTCTGGATGGCCCTGCGAGGAGTTGCCAGACAAACATTTACATTTATAAGGGAAATCTCCATTTGTAAAGGTATCTCCCTCTCTGTGTTGGGAAGAGGGAGGATGGCCTCATTTCTAGAGACTTGTCAATGTGGAAGGTGAGGCCTTAAATCTGCATAATAATCTTGTTTACTGTGCTTGAGTGGTAATCTCCTGTAACTGACTCCCCCCACGCCCAATATCCTCCTTGGTCATTGGCTGAACATGGTATTTAAGACGAGAATTTCTGCTATTGTGTTGAGAAACGCAGTGTCCCCGCTTTCTCCCATGTATACATGTTATTAAACTTGGTATTATTTACTCCTGCTAACCTGTCTTGTTAATTATTTGGCCAGCCATAAGAACCTTAAGGAAAAGGGCAGAGGGAGATTCTCCCTCTCCTGACAGAAGAAACTTACCCTTCTTAAAGAACCAATATTTGATTTGCTAATATTCTTTATAGTAGCTTTTCCTATAGATTTATACTCTTACTCCTATTATTTCCTTCCTTCTGCTATTTTAAGGTTTACCTGGTGTCCTGTTTCTAACTAAATAGGTTGAATACTTAATTCAGTAATTTTCACACACAGAGTGAAAATAAAAAAGGAGAAGTTTGAGGATTGAGCCATGGGGCACTTCAGTGTTTATAGGCTAGGGAGATGGGGAGGAACAGACAAAAATGACGGAAAAAAAGAAAGAAGCTAGTGAAATGGGAAATAAACCCAGAGAGAGTGATCTCCTGAAAGCCAAGTAAAGAAAGTTTTGCACGGGCCCGCCCCGTGGCTTAGGGGTTAAGTGCGAGCGCTCCGCTGCTGGTGGCCCGGGTTAGCATCCCAGGCGCGCACCGCCACACTGCTTCTCCGCCCATGCTGAGGCCGCATCCCACATACAGCAACTAGAAGGATGTGCAGCTATGACATACAACTATCTACTGGGGTTTTGGGGGGAAAATAAATAAATAAATAAAATTATTAAAAAAAAAAAAAGAAAGTTTTTCAAGGAGCAGCGACTGATTACCTGTGTCAAATGTTACTGAATGGCCAAGTAAGATGAGGACTGGGAACTGAACAAACTCAAAGGCTGTTGTAGCCATATAGCTCGATTGATGGGAGGAGATGTCTACGTATGGTAGTGACATTCATACAGCTTTGTGTTACTAGCTGCTGGAATTCAGGGCGGTGGGATCCTGTCTTTCTTGTCCAGGAGCCAAAGGAAAGGGAGTCAGATTACAAGCGCTCAGTGTCTCCCTCTAGCTAACGTTGCTGCTCACCCACCTTTACGTTGATGGGGATGGGGCTGCCCCCACTGCGTCAGGTAGGCTCCTCCAGGTGCCTGTAAACAGAGTGGGGCAAGAGTCCTTGTGCCCTCAGAGTTCTGGTCCGTAATCCAAAGCCCTTCCTCAGCCTCCCAGGGTGGAGCTCACAGCATGACTTCTCACCATCAACACCTCCCCTCCCCCAGATAGACTCTCGCCCACACTTCCTTGTGGCAGGAAGGAACAGGGCTTTTTTCTTTGCCTACATTGTATTCTTTCACTCGTTTTCCAGCCTCAGTGGTAAAAAGTGGTATTTTTCTCTACGCTGGTGGAGAAGCACATGGTGAACTCTGAGCTAAAGAAGTTCAGAAAGCGTTTAATGTTTGACAATGAATAATCCAGCATGTTTGACCTGTAAGAAAGGTGAATTCTCCACCTCACTCTTCCCTTCCGCACACGCTCACACACGCAAACTGGCTGTGGACTCTGGCTTGGAGGAAGATGGCTACATTAGACAGGCCTTTAGGGAGAGGTTATGATGTAACAGTGGAATGAAGGGGCCATCTTATTGGAAGCTTTGGGAACATCAGCATAAAAAGGCCTCAGTTCTTTTTTTTTTTTTTTAATTTTATTTATTTATTTTTCCCCCAAAGCCCCAGTAGATAGTTGTATGTCATAGCTGCACATCCTTCTAGTTGCTGTATGTGGGACGCGGCCTCAGCATGGCCGGAGAAGCGGTGCGTTGCTGCGCGGGATCTGAACCCAGGCTGCCAGCAGTGGAGTGTGCGCACTTAACCGCTAAGCCACAGGGCCCGCCCTAAGAAGGCCTCAGTTCTAACCATCAGGGCTGTCCCTAAAAGGGTAAAGGACTCAAGATAGGTGAACCAGCACAAAGTGGAGTAAGGGGAAGAACTTCTCTTAGAACTGGGTAAGAGAGGCCTCTGCCATGTATCCTGCACTGTAGAGGACCCAACTCTGGCCCTTGTCTGTCGATGCTCCCCCTTACTGGGGAAGAAGTGCTGGGGGCAAAGGAACAGGCCCACTGGGAACCTGCATCTCCTCCCACCCCAACTTCTAGGCCACATTCTGGGTACCCATGATCCATGGCTCAAAGCCCATTACTAAGCCTTATGCAGAATTCTTCCCTGACATTGTCCTCCTACGCGTGGACCATACCTCAAATAAACACTCCCCTAGGCCCTGGGCGTGGCCAGTGGGTGGGTGGTTGTAGCCGTCAGGGGTATGATGGAGCTTGGCAAGTGGACAGAAGTGTCCAGATGTGTTTGAACACCCCACAGTGTGGGGTGGAATCAGGGGCAGGAAGAGTGGGCAGTGGAGTCTTGATGAGATTTTCCCAAACCACCATATTCCTGCATGGAACTTGGAGGATTCCAAGAACTCTTAAATTCAAAACTGGTTTTCCAGGTTGTTATAAATGTATATTTGTCAAGGCAGGAAAATAGAACAGTTTTCATTTAACATTTTGTTAGACTGATTTATAAATTGTAAATATTTAAACATAGTGTATGTCTTGCTCTGGGTCTTATAGATGTTAGGGATGGAGAGCAGGGGGTGGAAGGACTCTATTAAGACTGATGTTTATATAAAATAGTGTCACAAAACGATACATGTGTATGTAAAATAAAAATCATAAAAAATAAATCCTTTAGGTGTTTCCTTTAGTAAGGCACAGCATCTTGCTGCACCCCTCCCCAACACAGGGCCCAGCAGCACTCTAACTGCCGTACCCACAGGGTGGTCCTGCTAATCAGGCTGGCTTCCTCACTCCACTGCTATTTCCCTCCAAATAAAAAGCCACTTCCCTCCCCAGGCTGTGTGCCTTACCACTTTCCTGTGTTTCTCTTGTCCTCTTGCTGAGCTGAATTATGCCACTTTATCAGCTCCTTTCTGCTCTGCAGATAGTAAAACTCTACTCATCTTTCCAGGCCTAACACAAAGCCCAACCGTGGGGATTTCTGATCATCTGTTTCTGTGTCTCTCTCTCCCAGTAGTATTTGAGCCCCTGAGGTCAGGGAGCATATCTGACTCATCTTTGTTTCTCCAGGTCTCCTCCAGAATCCTACACATGCAGGCATTCACAGAATGTCTTTAGGATAAATGAATAAATTCTCTGATTCTTGTAGCATATATATCTAGCATGATGGGTTTAGTCCTGGATGATATATTGAATATATCAGCAGGAGGGCTGTTTCTCCTCTGCATAGTCTGTCTTAGCAACTGATTTAAAATTCCAAAAAGGATACTGTAGTTATCTTTCTATGAATCTCTCAGAGTAACTAGCATAGTTGTGAGATCACAGTTGGTTCCTGATAATACCTTGTTAAGTTGATTAGGGAAGAAAGGATGGGAAGGAAATGATTTAGGATGAAAATGGAGACAGGTACTTCTAAAATGATGGTAAAGAATGCCTTATGTCCACAGAGGTGTTTTGGTAAGGGGGAAGGGAAAGAAAAATTGGAGATTAGAAATTATCTCAAGATCCTGCAGCGAGAATTCTATTTCTATTTTTTTCTTCCCAATCCCGGTCCTTATTTTTAGGATTCAAAGTGATCTTTGAGGTGATCTCCGCTGTCACCACACCCTCCCTCTTAGTACGGCTGTCACACTGCTTGACAGTTGCATATTTCTATTTAGTTTATACAACTTGCAAATATCTTCCTAAGCATCATTCTGTCTTGAAAATAATGCTGGCAGTTTTGACTCTGTTTCATCCCCTAGACCAATAATAGAACTTTAAAAACCCTCCTACTAATTCACATTGGTCTTTGGAATAATTTTTCCTGAACATTAGCACAGCAGTGAATTAATTTCATTATGGCTTTAATTAAGTTTTTTTTAAAAACCATAATCGCAGATAATACAGTTGAGATGGCTAAAAAGAGTCAGTATCAAGCCAAAAGCTACACTATGATTAGGCAATATATCAGGACAACACCTTTTCTCACAATTGAAGTCAAATAAAAATGAAGAATAGAGAGTAAGGTGGCTGTGGAGACAAGGAAATCCTCCTCACTCATGTCCCTTTCACATTAGTGGGAGGGCCAGGGCTGAGATTGAGGCAGCCAGAAACAGATGTAGTGCAAAGCAGAGCTGGTAGCAAGAGTGAGCAATTAGATTTGCATGCATTTTTTAGTCAGAGAGAACTGGATGCAAACTCCACTTCCTAAATCCTTGGGCAACTTAACCTTTCCAAGCCTTGATTTCTTCGTGTTTTGTTAAATGAAAACGTGAAACCAAGACTAATAGGCAATATTTGGGATAGCAGTAGATCTCAATTGGTTGCAGCAAATAGGCTCAATCTTGAAAGAAATTTAGTAAGGAAACATAAAGTTCTACTTCTATGATTAAAACAAAATTAAAACATCACCACACAAATGCAGTAATAATTACACACACACCAAGAATGGGACCAACAGAACTTGTAAAAGAAAAAAATACACCGGCTATTAACTGTCATACACAAAAACATTGTAAAGAAATGACATATGAATTAAATCTTGGAGGACAAATTTGAAATCCCAGGAGAAGATTTTGGCAACAGAGTAAACATTCTTATTACTCCAGAGGGCTCAATGGGTAGAAATATTAGAGAAGACTTTAGGTCATTGGAAGACATGTCTCACCACCAGAACATACAAGAATAAAGTAGGCTGTTTTGGGGGCTAGTGAACTCCCCGTGCCTGAAAGTTAATCAAGCAAAAGCTGCACTGGAGACAGTATAGCACGATGGGTAAGCACGCCTTCTGGAGACAGATTGCCTAGGTTGAGATCCCGATTCTGCCCCTTACAATCTGTGCCTTTTTGTGCCTCTGTAAAATGGAGATGCCTACTCAGTGTAAAAGCAATACCTATCTCATATGGTTGTTGCGAGGATTGAATAATTAACAAATGTAAAGTGCATTAGTGCTATGTAAATTTCAGCCATCATTCACGGTAGTATTTCTTGGAAGGGTTGTTGTAGAAGGAATTCATGCTTTGGATGAGTTTGGTTCGACAATCAGTAAGGGATCAGCCTCCTCCGAGATCCCATGATCCTGTGTTTCTAAATTCCCTGCCTTTAAGGGATTAAAATTGCCAATCATTTGAGCACTGGCTGAGGCACTTTTGAAAAACAAACAACAATAAAAAGCCGCTTTCTCAAAAAAAACTTGGACCATTGTTTTTCGGTTTTTTTGTTTTGTTTTTTGGGGGTTTTTTGGTGAGGAAGATTGTCCCTGAGCTAACACTTATGCCAGTCTTCTTCTATTTTGTATATGGGATGCTGCCACAGCATGGCTGGATGAGCAACGTATAGGTCCACGCCCAGGATCTGAACCCGTGAACCCCTGGCTGTTGAAGCGGAGTGCACGAACTTAACCACTATGCAACCAGGCCAGCCCTTTGAATAGCCAATCCTTTTTTGAATAGAAATGAATAGCATGTTTGAACAATGATTTGTATAATCATTTTATGACTCCCCAAAGAAAATAGCTCCCCCTAGACTAGCACTTGGGCACCTGGGAGCAGCAGGGATAGAGGTGGAAAGGAGAGGGGATGGGAACCAAAATTAAATTCATTTCAGTAGAGACCAGTCTATAAAATGACTGTACGGTGTGATGTATACAAAAATGAAGGATGGCTACTTTGGGCCATGAGGAATACATCCCTTTGCTACGAATATTGAGCTTTGTCAGGGGTCAGGGTGGCAGCCCTAATGGGGTGGGGTGCCAAAGTGGGGTGTCCCCACTTTGAGGTAATGCAATAATTCCCTATTGCAAAGAGCTTTCTCACAGTTCTTACTACCTTTGTTTTCCTGTCTCCAATCCAATTGAGTACTGCTGTCGGAGTATTCCTTTTAAAACGCTAATTCTCCCCTGCCAACCACCCCTCGAGGGCTTCCCTCACATCTTCAGCATGACACGTAAACTCTTTGTCTAATGACTCATCATCACGGGCTCCACCCAGATGTACTGAATCTGCAGCTGGGCCCAGAGATTAAGAAACTCAACCCAACTATCCACCCACATTTTGTCCGGCTGCCACTACAGGGGAGTCTTGTTTCATTACAATTTGAATGCAGTGATGGTTGGCCCCAGCCCTCACATCTACCTCCCCATCAACAGCAGCAGCAGCAGCAAGCACTTAACAAAGCTCTGATTGAGGCAAATAGTCAAAGACGGCTTCGTCCTCTTCTCCAGCGCTGTGTCTTCCAGCTGAACCGGAGATATAATTCACGGCAGCAAACCTGAAATTACAACTCTTGACAGATTAATTCCATAACAAAAATCAATCATGGCACTTGTTGCCGGCATACATAATATTTTGAGTTTCCTGTTTAGCTCCGCCGAGAAGCAGACCTCCTTGACCTTGACTACACTAACCGAATGCACTGCTACGTGAATGTAATCAGCTGATCAGCGAGCACAGCATCATCCCCCATCTGCTTAACCGTGAGCAACACTGAGCTCGCTTCCTGTGACGCCTCCTAACCCAACCAAATTGCCATCGTTACTAGCAGAAAGAATGCTCTTCTAGTGGAAAAGAGCAGTCGTAGCAACATCCTGAGAAGGTTTTATTTTTCGACTGGTCACCTCAGGCAATACCTCAGCTGATTTGCCTGCTAGCTTTTTCCCTGTGCGAATTTCTGCCAGCCAAGACAAAAATTTAAAAAGCTCACACTGGAAATCCCAGTTTGACAGCAGATAAAATACCCTCCTGTTCAGAAAACACCCTGTTCATTCCTTGGGCCGAAGAAGCTAAACAGGAGGAGAAAAGGGAGAGGCAGCAGGCTGAGCCCATCCCCTGTAGAATGAATAAGCAAACCCCAGAGGCCGGAGCCCTGGCCTGATGAGGCGGATGGAGTGGAGAGAAGAAAAATAACTTCTTATTTGTAAGATTAGAGAAGTTGATGGTCTAGATTACACCTGGCAATGTGTCTTGCACTTGGGGCAGAAGAACCCTCTGGAAAAGGGCTAGTGACTCTTCCGCTGAATTGCTCAACATAGTATAGTCATGATGGGTGCAAACTTTTGCTGTCAAAGTCATCTGAGAGGCAAAGCTTTTAAGTAGCCTAGAGGGAACTTCGCTGGAAGTATTCTCCCAGAAACTGGGACCACTCTTGCTGATTTGCCTCAGTTGGCTATTTACAGATAGAAAATGTTATATTTGGGATGCTCAGGAAGGAGAGCTAATGTGGCCACTGTCCCCAGTGACCCAAGCCTATAGAGAAGCCTAATGTCCCATGTCTCACCAGAAATGCCCCTGCGTGACTATTTCAATTAGACAAAGAGGGCTAGAGGACACATCTGGGCTTAGATACCTGCGTGCCAAATGGAGGTGTCTCATTTTCAAAGCTCTTAATTTACCATTTTATAAAATGATCCTGTGGCAAAAGGAAAGAGCTAATTAAGCATTTCATTATCTGACTGATACAACAAAGCACAAAGTGACAGTGAAAAAAAATCAGCATTGGGAAACATCTGTCCCATTCTAATGCTGAGAATTTCACAGCCTAGGAGAGCATCTGCAGATGGAGGCTTTTAAAAACTGAAATAGAGGAATCTTCAAATAGCATGTTATAGAAATACCTCCAGGGAATAAACTTCAGGTAAAGTTTGCTCTTCAAACCCGTACATAGAGTTTACTGTTCTTAGAAATGATAGAGCACCCTCTGTACAAAGGAATTCATGTTTCAGTTGGCAGTGATTTAATGAATACAAGGAAATTATACTGGAATTTACTGTGTACTGTCTCTCTCAAGCTCAAGGCTTTCCAAAGTGTCTTACTAACAAGCAATTAAAATGCCAAAAGAGCAGGGATGGTGGGCAGTGGTCAAATGTCTGCTTATATCCCAATGGCTTACAAATTGCCTAAAACATCTCCTTAGTTGCTGGAGGAAAGTTGATTGCTGATGTCCTAGCTGTCCCTGAGGTTGTCTGAACAGGCAATGAGATCTTGGATTCTCTCTAGTTTGTGCAATTTAAGAGAGAAATCCATTTGTAGCTCTTCCTTTAATACTGTAGTAAACTAGTATGCACATAAGGCCGGCCACGCATGTGTCCCAAGCATGAGCTGCCCAAAGACAGACCACTCAAAAGCACATAAGCAAACAAAGCACACAGCTCAATTATTTTTATTATAAAATTAATAGATGACTAGTGTAGAAATACAGATAAGCAAAAAGAAGAAATAAACACAATTTATGATCCCACCCCAGGGAGAGTTAACTGGCACAATGCCTGGTACATAGTAGGCTCTTCAGAAATATTTGTTAAATAACTATTTCCTTCCAGTCTTTATAAATGCAAATATATACATTGTTTACATAAAAATTGGATCATATTGTACTACTTTTCTGAAACCTGATTGTAAAAATTTTAGTACTAGATCGTAAATAGTTTTCCAAGTCGTTAAATGTTCTAACAGTTTACATTTGGTATTACATTTGGGAACACACTTGGAGTAAAAATTAGACAGCATTTAATAAAATTCTTATTCTTTCATCCATTCAATAAGTATTTTTTGAACACTTACTGTGTGCAAGACTCTCTTCTAGACATTGGACTTCATCAGGGAGGAGACAAAAGTCTTGCCTTTAAGAAACTTAAATTGTACTTGGTGTCCTTCATCAGGCCACCAAATTAAGCATAATAACTGAATATTTGAAGCTGAGAAGCACCACGGAAGAGAATAAAGCTGGATAAAGGGATAGAGAGGGAACAAGGGGGGAAGGGGAAGAGTAGTCATTTTAAAAGATGAAATTTACATAAAGTCTTAAAGGAGGAGAGAGGTTCAGTTCCATCGATATTTTGGGGAAAGTGTTTCTAGCAGAAGAAACAGCCGATGCAAAGGCCCTAAGGTGGGAATATAATTGGCGCATTCAAGGAAGAGCACGGCAGCCAGAGCAGGTACAGCAGAGGGAGAGTGGTAGGACAAGGTTGGAGAAGCAGAGAAGGAGGATCAAGAGTTTGGGCTGCTTCTCAGAGGGAAACTGGGAGGCCCTGGAGTGTTTGGAGCAGAGGAGTGGCACAATCTGACTTCTATTTTCACAGGATCTGCCTGAGTGCTGTGTCAAGAATAGAATGTACGTAGCAAAGGTGGGAGAGGAGGCTAGTTAGGAGGCAAACAACAGTGACAACGACTCACACCAGGTGGGATAGTGAAGGTGATGAGAAGTTCAATTCTAATGGATTTTGAAGGTAGTGTCAACAGTCTATGCAAATAGATGGGATGTAGGGTACAGGAGAAGAGAAGTGTGCAAAGTAACTCAGGGTGTTTGGGCTGAGCAACTGGAAGGGTAGAGTTGCCTTGTACTAAGATGGGAAGACAGTGGGTGGAGTAGATTTCAGGAGGCAGAGATCAGGATTCAGTTCGGGGCATGTTAACTTTGAGATGTCTATTAAAAATTCAAGCGGAGATGTTGAAGATGCAGTTGGGTTTAAGAGCTTGGAATTTAGGGAAAGTGCAAGAAGTATGAGTCTGTGCCGGAGACATAATTTTAGGAATCACGGACATAAAGATAGTCTTAAAGTCAAGTGCCTGGATGAGATCACTTAAGTATAAGTGTGGAAAGAAAAGAGAAAAGAATCAAAAGTGCTGAGGCATTCCAACCTTACCATGTCCACCAGGAGAAGATGAAGAACTAGTGAAAGAGACTGACAGGAGCAACCAGTGAGTTGGGAGGAAAGCCAGCTGCATGGGGTCCTAGAAGCCAGGTTACAAAAGTGAATTAAGGAGGAAGGCATGATTAACTATGTCAACTGCTGCTAACAGGATCACTGCTACTAGTCAAGATAGTGCCTTGTGTGATGCACACCTGGGAGATGTGCTCCTGCAAACCTGCAGCTCAGCAAGTGCGGTGCGGACTTGATTTCATCTCCCACCCATCCCCTTCTCTGGGCGCCTTGTGCAGGCACAACCTGCACAACTGCATGTGGCAAGCCTCACTGCTGATGGGTAAGATAAAGACCAAGAACTGATCACTGAATATAGCAAGGTGGATGCCATGAGTGACAGGAGGAATTATGGAGGCATGGTGGTCACAAAAACGTGAATGCTAAGGGTTTAAGAGAGCATGAGAACAGAGGAATTGGAGACAAGAATCTCCTCCTCTTTGGAGGAGGTTTGCTGCAGAGAGGTCAGGCAGTAGCTGATGGGGGACATGGGGTCAAGAGAAATGGAAGAAATAGCAGTATATTTGCGTGCTAACTGGAGTGATGCACAGCATCGTCCTCTCTGGCCTTGACCCCTGCAGGAGCTTTCTCACCATTTTCTTACATTCACTCTTGCCTCTTATGGTCTTTTCTCCAAATATCCCCTCAGTGTGATCCTCTGAAATCACAAGCCAAGTAATGTCATGCTCTCTTCTCATCACACATAGAATAGAATCCCAAGTCCTTACCACGACCTGTACGATCCTGCCTACCTAACTCTCCTCCCTCGTTTCCTTCCACTCAGCCCCAAATATGCAGCTCCAGCCACACTGGCTTCCCTTTTCTTCCTCCAACACACCACGCAATCTCCCCGCTCAGGGCTTCATACTTGCTGTTCCTTCTACCTGGAACTCTCATCCCCATATTTTCTCATGCCTTGCTTCCACATTTCAATCAGGTCTCTACCCAAACGTTACTTCCTCAGTCTTTGCCTGACCACCTTATGATCTCCCTGTCACTCTCTATTTCTTTACTAGGCTCTTTTCTTTTTTTCCTTTTTTGTGAGGAAGATCAGCCCTGAGCTAATATCTGATGCCAATCCTTCTCTTTTTTGCTGAGGAAGACTGGCCTTGGGCTAACTTCTGTGCCCATCTTCCTCTACTTTATAGGGGACGCCGCCACAGCATGGCTTGACAAGCAGTGTGTCGGCGTACACCCGGGATCCGAACCTGTGAACCCCGGGCTGCCGCAGCGGAGCGCCCGCACTTAACTGCTGCGCCACTGGGCCGGCACCTCTTTTTTTTTTTTTCTTAATAGCACTAATTACTATATGACTTTATGTAATTCTTTACTACTGTCTGTCTCCTCTCTAAAATGCAAGTTCCATGAAAATAGAGACTTAGTCTCATTTTATTATGGTTAACCCTAGCCAGTACAATCATGTCTGGCATAAAACAGGCACTCAGGAAGTGTATTTTAAATAAATGAATAATTGAAAGAATGCAATTAACACTTTAATGCTTTTGAACATATGGGCAATTAAGAGTCACGGATTTGAGTTCTGTTGGCCTTTACAGATGCGTCCGGAGGAGCTCCAGTGTGCGCCCTTCCTTTCAGCATACACACGTGCCCTAAAGATATTCTATCCCAAGGCAAAGGACTTTGGGTTCAACCTAATCACACTGTTTAGGATTTTAATTTAAGGGAAAATTTTGGTAGAAAATAAAATCAGAGATGTCCTCTGTTATGGCAGAAAGGACACTGGATATGCATCAGAAGGCCTGGATTCAAGTCTCTGCTACCTGCCAGTGCTCTGTGACTTTCTCTAAGTCACTAAATATCTCTGTGCCTTAGGTCCTTAATTTTAAAGTTGTGGGAAACAATACCTCCTGTGCCTCTATCACCTCATTGCTTGAGGACCAAATGAGATATTTGAGATAGTGCTAAACAAATGCACATAAATATTTTCTCTGGATAAAAAGGGCGTTTGAAGCTAATCTGTAGGGGTGGAGGAGAGAGCACAGAGAGTTCTGCTGCAGCATATGTACCATCTTCCTCTTTAAATTGTGCCCCTCAGGAAGAAAAATGAGATTGTTGTCAAGACTGCAGTAAAAAATCATTTCAAAAGTGATATTTTCCAACTCTAATAAGTCTGTGATCAAACAATCAAGTTCTGGGGTAAAGGCCACTGCTTTCCACCAACTGACCTGCAAGCATGTACCATATATTTAATGTCAAGAGTGTGCAAGCATAAACAGTTTCTGCCTGTGAAGAACGTAAAATAAAATCGTGTAAAGTAAGAGACTAGACACCCCCATCTAGCTGGGACCTGAAAGAGAAGCGTGCCTCCAAAGACCTCCATGATGCGCCACCTGGCAAATGCCAGCCCGTCCCTGGAGTGCCCAGAGGTGGTATTTTAAATACAGCATTTGTGTGTGTTAGTTGCAAGAAAAGAGGAGTTGCCCAAAAGGATGTGCAAGCCAGGAACAGCAGGAGAGTAGGAATAGCTCAGGGCTCCTTTTTATTTGATTTCCCCCTCCTGGCAGCATTTTCTTTCTACTCTTGCCTGTTCCAGGCACCCCTCGTCCACCATCACCTTCTTCTGCTTACTCATGTTTCTGACCCTGCTACCTCAGTCTATGCATGTCCTACTAGGGTCACCCTGAACCTGTGTCAATCTATTTGCAGTGGCCCAGATAACTAAAATAGCCTCTCAGCTTCCCAGTTCCAAATATTTATAGAGAAATCACATCGGCCCAGCTTACCTACACACTTTGAGCCTGGCCATGTAAATCGTGGGTCACTGGTCTCTTTATTTTAGACTGCCCTTGAGAGAGATGTCCACCTCTGGACTACAGCTGCGGCCAGAGTGAGGTCAGGTGGTACAGAGCATGGCCCGTGGCCCACCGGCCCATTGACAGAGGCCGTGGGCTTGGGCAGATTCCCTGAGAAGGGGATTGGGTGCCACAGGCATTTTAAATGACATCTTGCTTGGATGAGGGCTTGTTATGTGTGTGAGCTGTCCCCATATCCCTTTTAGAATCATTGTTTACTCAAAAATAGAAGACTGTTACTCAAAAAGACTGGTTCAGTAGGCTACCAAATCTCCCACTTGAGACCTGTATTTTCTTTTCATCTTGTCTATCAATCTAAAATATTTTATGTCAACCTTATTAATTTTTAATGAATAACAAACTGGTTTCTAATGTGCCAAAAAGGGGCCTAGACACTAAGTCCCATTAAATTCGAAGAGCTGTTTCACTCTACATTCTTTTATCATAGCGGCTCAGCTGCCCATGTGTGAACCTGCACGGTGTAGTACAACCTGGGATCTTACTATGCTGCCCCCCTCCTTTGATGCCTACTCACCCAACACTGCTTCACTTCTCCAGGAGGTTCTTCCTGGTTCCTAGTGGTGAGAACTGGACATCAGGCCCTGACGGGTTCCCAGGAACATCCTCTTAGCTGTATAAACCCAACAAGCATTCAATACAAATGAGGAAATGAGATAACCCTTTCACCTGTCAGATTGAAAATAGAGGCTTCATTGGTCAGGTGGAGGCGCTTAGGGCTCCCTTTTCCAACCTTCAATGCCCCTGATACCACCTTTCTGGAAAAACGAATCTTTGTGTCATTGGCATAGAGTTGGGGTTTGAAAATGCTCTTCTTCTTGGCACTTAGCCATCAGCACTGACTGAGGGTGCAGCTGGTCCAGGAGATAGACAGCAGTGTGCCCTCCTGAAGGATTTTCTCAGAACAAGAGTGGGGCTTGGGACTCTTCTATCAGCTTCATCCCAGGATGTGAAGTTCAGTGAAGCCCTCGTCCCCCTGCCCCCATTACAGCCAAAGGATTGAGTCTTTGGGGACTGTCTTGAGGTGGGGGCTTCTATGGCTGTTTTTGTCACGCCCAGTGACCAGCCCAGTTGCCATTTATTACAAAGAAGAGTGAGGAGCTCTGGCTGTGCTTGATTAATGGGGCTGACTGTGTAAGGTTGCTGTGACTCCCATTCATTCCTCAGTTTCTGGACTGGCTCAGGGAGGCATTCCCACAGATAGGCTTCTGGCGGGCTGACAGCCATGCTGTGTTTGAGAGAGCCATCAGAGCAAGACGGAGTTTCCCGCCTCACCCAGGCAGTCAGGCTACCACAAATGGAGTCTTAGAGAGCCTGAAGTTAGAGTCTCCAAATCACGTTTTTTCTGACCAAGAAGTCCAGATGAGGATGACACTGATGAGGATGATAATATCAGTAAGCCCCATAGGTACTGGGTATGTTAAGTGACCTGGCTAGGGTCCATATGTAGTAAATGGCCCAGTACTGGTGAGACAGGTTCCATGACCATTAAGGATAAATATGCAGATGTTAGAGAGTTTCACATACGAATAGATTGGTTCACTCTCACTTTCTCCAGCCCAGTTGCATTTCTGACTAACTTTTAAAGGGAATAATACTGACCTGGACTCTACATATTTAGGGGCTAAAAGGATCCCACCTCTCTTTCCATCTTGAACCACTTTCTGTTTGTTTACAGTGTGATTTGGGGGTTTGGAAGAGAGATACAATAGCAAGAATTGCCCCAGAAGGCTGACCTGTGCCTGTAAAGTAAATCTTTTCAGACAAAGGACACTGGTAAAAGAACACACACATCTTTGCAGGAAGCATGCACTGGGGGTTCTGAGACTGGGCTGCCATGTACAGTTGGGCAGTTTGGCACTGCAAAAGGAGCCTGGCCTGAATGAGTGGAAGTATTAAATAATGTGCCCAGGTTATAGGGCTAGTAAGTGACAGAACTCCTAGCACAGTGCCTGAAAAACAGTAGGCCATCAGTAAATTGTTACTGAATAATGGAAGACTGAATCCAAATCCAACTTTCCATTCCAAAGGCAATGTAGTTTCCATTTGGAAATGGATAGTCTGCTTCCATCTTAAATATCTTTCATTAATTAGCTCGGAGAGAAAAGTTGTTCTTAATTTTACATGTTATCTCTGAAACAGAAACATCATATTTTGATATTAAATAACCACATCAGAGCAATGCTAGTATGAACATGGTAGGAGCCATGAGTCATTCTGACCATCCTCCTTGTCCTGGGTAAACAGCAGGCCCCAGTCGGCCTTTCCTCTGGGTTTGGCAATGGAATACTAAGTGAGTCTAAAATTAGTTTCAATAAATACTGAAGCAAAGAATCCCACTTGAGATGCTTGTGTTGCCATGAACCAAGATGTCAGTCTCCTCTGCTGTGAAGAGCAGCATGATGGATGGGGATATGCGGTGACTCAGACCTGAGTGGGACCACATCTGAGATTCATCAGGTAAGCTGATTCAGGACTACTTCATGTTTTAAAGGCCAGTTGAAAATGATCACTGTGGAACATCACTGTAACACAACTGCCACAGCTTAGAATTCAGCACAAAGTTAATAACCTATCCCAGGAGGTTGTCTTGAGAAGCATGAAAGAACTTGTCCGCTAGTCAGGCAGGCCCGTAGCGTGGTGGAGACGGCACTGGATGAGCACTTCAGTTAGTATTTAACAGGAGAAAAGAACCTTATTATAGGTCTCTCTTGGATTCAGAAATCTGAGAAATTCTCTCTCTCTCTCTCTCACTCTTTTTCTCCCTCCCACCCTTTCTTCCTGTTCCTCTTCTTCTTTTCTTTCTTGAGCTCACCGGAGCAGTAAAATTTGTAAACTCCACCAAATCTCTTACCCACTATAGCTGTGTTAGTGAAGCTTTCTCTAAAGTAACTCTCGGTGCAAGAAATGGAGCTAACGTGCTTAGTTTAAACCTTATAAAATAACTTCTCCCCCCGGATTGCTCCAGCAGCAATCTCTCTTCTCATCATCCTATTAAACAACCGAGTAAATTTTAGTTATTTTTCTTACGAGTGCAAGCAAATGCTTTGCTGCCTATTTGTCTTCTGGTCTGCCTATGGATATTAGGAATGGAGGTGGGGAAAACTCTGGCAGAGGGAATATGGAGGGGCAGGGGCAGAGGGGGGCAGAGACGTGGCTGGAATCTGTGTTTCTGCATCCCGGGCCAGAACTGACTTATTAAACCATGCAGGTGTGCAAGAGGCCATCACACCTCTAATGTGACCTGTCTATCCTTGAGGGGGAGGGCAGCACTCACTCCTGTTCCACTTCTGTCTCTGTCCATCTTCCTTTCGTTATGGTGTCACATAACCAACTGTAGGCAGCACATGGATGGAGGCGAGGGGCAAGCGAGGTGCCATCCACAGCAGCCTCGTATCCACGCAGGGACTCATCAGAGGGAGCCAGTGGCTTGACCAGGACTGGAATTAGGAGATTTTCAACATCTTGGGCCTCAGCATCCCTCTTCTTCAAAATGGAGAAGTCGGTCTGAAACACCAAATGAACTCCAAGGTCTTTCTAGCTCTGCAAAAACTTATTGAGCCCAAAATATGATTTTCATTACTCTGTTCCCCCAGTGCCCATCACCAGCACATCACTCTGATTTTCCCTTGGATGTATTTATTGTCTTGAAGGCCTCCCTGAGTTTTAGCAACTGAAAATGGAATAAGGGTTTTCACATATCATGTTTGAGTGGTGTCTCTGTCACACAAAACATTCAGTTCTCTCGAAAGAATACTATGTTAAAGAATTCCTTAATTAGTTTAAGTTGTGGTTATATGTGGGGGGTTGTGAAGAGGGTGAAAGGAGATACAGGATGAGAAGTGTTATAAAAAATTCTTAATTTAAGCAGAAAAAAATGTTTCTGGGAAGAGACTTATTTCATAAGATTGTCACTTTTTTAACAGCTTAGTCAACTTTGTAAAAGGTAGACTCCAAAATGATGATTCAATAGCCATGCTCAGGTAGGTAGTCTTTTGTAAATGAACTTAGGAGCTAGGTGAAAACTACATTCCCCTGGGAACCAGGCAGAAGTAGCCCTATTAATCCCACAGCTTGAGGGCGATGCATTTTCAACCATGTCCTGCATTAATAGGTCACGTGGATAAAATATCATCTTGGTTACAGCCAGTTGCCTAGTTTAAACAACAAATCCTGCAGCCCAGAGATCACCCGTGGGGCTTCAGGTCAGTGGATAGAATACTGATCTAGAGAACCTTACAAATCTGGAGAAAATTAGCTTCAGCTGCATGAAAAGCATGATGGATTTCAAGAAATATCATTCTTATTTTTAGAATTCGATGACTAACACCCTACTTAACCTTGAGATGCTGATATTACAGAAGCCAAGGTGTGGTCCAGCATTGGCATATATAATGATAAAGCTGCTTTGTCAGAGACATATTTCTGTGAGGGCTATTATGTTACTCTGATATTAAGATTAAAAAAGAAAAATATATGTAGGCGGGTAAGCAAATCAAGCTTTGTATTTTGATCTGAGAGAGATTGAAAGACATTTTCTAAGGCAAAGAATTATTCTAAGTTCCTTTTATTTGAATGAATTGTCCTCCTCCTACACTTTCAAAGGCTATTCTGGGTGCTGATTATAAGTTTAACAAAACTTTTTAGTGGCATGGTTTTTATGTGATAAGACTGACTTCTGCAATCATCTTTCTTCCCTTTGGTTTTTCCTTCTGACGTGTGTATGGCCTTTCAGCTTAGGTTTTAACAACTTTTTAAATAAAGCCTTGTCTTGGAAGCACAAGAAGACCTGCCCCCTCCAGTGGGAGTGAGTGGTTCTCTGGTCTTCCTCAGGATGGCAGTACAGTTTAGAGCTCACATTTGGCGTCAGCGTCAGAGCTCTCCTGTAGCATGGAGACCATCAAGGAAGGTGTGTGAGCGGGAAATTACTTAGCTGAGGCTGCAGTTAATTGGAGGTTCAGGCTGTTAATATCTCTAGGTGCTTATTCCTCTTCGACATCTCCCTCCCATGAACCAGGAACACAAGAACTGGCAACACATCTACTACCCACGTGGAATTAATTCCCTATTAATTTCCCAGGTCCTTTGAAGACACCTCTTCTCTCCCACTCTAGCTCTTCCCAAGAACTTAGTATCAGACTAAGGAAATCAGAGAGAAGATTTGAGGTGTTTGGAGTCATTTCCAAGGATAGGAAATGTGACTATCCTGGAGGATAAAGGAGAAAAAAAGAGAAAGAGTGTAGACCCAGGGAGATAGTGGAAAAAATGACGTTAAACAGAGGCTGGCTCAAGGTGAGAGGAAGCAGGACATTTAGTCGTGAAAATGGAAAGAAATCTCTAACAGAATTCTGATATTAGAGATGGTCTCCAGATGTACAGCCCGTGTGTTTGATAAAAACCGCATTACGTCATCATTACTCCCCAGAACTGTTACCAGAAAACACTGCTTTTATATAATTGCCATTTACTTAATCTTGTTTTGGTGGTAGTAAAATATACGTAATATAAAATTTGACATTTTAATCATTCTTGTGGTGCAATTCAATTCAGTGGCGTTAATTACATTCACAGTGTTGTACAACTATCACTATTTTCTATTTCCAAAATATTTCCTCACCCCAAACAGAATCTCTGTAACCATTAAGCAATAATTCACCATTCTCTCTCCCTCCCACCCCTATCCCAGGTAACCTCTAATCTACTTTCTGTCTCTATGAATTTGCCTATTCTAGATATTTCATATAAGTCAAATTACACAACATCTGTCCTCTTGTGTCTGGCTTATTTCACTTACCATAATTTTTTCAAAGTTCATTCATACGGTAGCATGTCTCAGAAGATCATTCTTTTTTATGGCTGAATAATATTCCATTGTATATATAATAACACATTTTGTTCATCCATTCATCTATGATGAGCACTTGGGTTGTTTCCACCTCTTGGCTCTTGTGAATAATGCACAATTACTCAGTCTTTTAAAACTTACAATAGCCATTTGCTGAAGATTGGTTCTTCCCTGAAAGGTTAATTCTTTAGGGGACAGCTTTAAAATATCTTTGCTGAGGAAAAGAGTTCCAAATCCATCTTGGTTGCTTAGTATGGTGGGAACCACATTCTTGCTTTGAATATCAAGTCAGAAAAATCACTTCTGACCTTATCCTAGTTCTATAAAGATGAACTAAGGGGTATCACAGCAATATCACTGTCCGGCGGCCCTGAATGAGCTTGGATGATGAACAATGTCCACCATCAAATCCAAAAATAGAAGAGAAGGGAGATTCTAAGAGAAAAACCAGTGGCTGAGTTAGTAGCTGAGAATTAACTGGGTGAGCTATGTAGTTTTAGAGCCAAGGATAATGATCCAGTCAGAGATTCCTACAGGAGACAGACTCCTCTACGTAAAGCAGGAAGGAATTTAAGATGCAGAATTGATTGCTTTCAAAACTGTCAGAAGGACTGATGGCGTGTGTACTAGGAGGATACTAGAAGGCTCTCAAAACCATTCTTCACTGACCCCTGGGGGAGCTACCATCTGAAACCATCACTGGAGCTAAGAATTCAAGAACATGCTCTTGTACCTGTGACCAGGTTTCTGGAACCTGCAATCACTGCAGTTGGTGCTGCTTCTGCCTTGGCTGCCTCCAGGGCAACTGTTTTGCAACAACTAGAAAGTTGGAAAATGGACTCTGGATAATATCTGCAGAAATGCCTCGCATTCTACAACCTTGCTTGCCAGCAGAAGCACCAAAATGGACAGGAAAAGGGCATCTGTCTTACTTTCAATTTGCTCTGATCTTGGGAACATTTGCTTTCCAACATAGCAGAACAAACTTAGAGAACATTGCACTTTTCCCCCCACATTCGTCTCATGGGCACTAAAGACAATTTAGGCTGAATCACAGGTCATGCATCCCCTGATATGATTTTCTTTCTTTTTCAGGTAGGATCAAGATAGAGATAGATTGTCTGGGGTTACTCACCAGAATTTGAAGTTTGTTAGGAAAGGAAATTGAAAATTCAGAATGAGATCTCATCATTTTGTAAATAATTTTTTAAATTACAAATTTACAGATGGTGATGGAAAATAGCATTTCCATAGTAGTGAATTTAAGATGAGTGCCTGGGTCTGTGCAAACAGGGAACTCCATGACTTTGGAGAATGGCTCCTCCTGGGGAAAAGGGTGGAGTTACCGCTGTAGAAGACCCGCACATGTCAATCAGAGCCCTGCAAGCTCTGGAATGACTCTCGAAGTTTCTGAGGAACAGATTCTAATTCGGGAGCTCTGAACATGGCTTTGTCACTTTCTAACAGGATGAAATTGGTCCCATTTTCCTTAAGTGTCAAATAACCTTGAAAGTACCCATTCTACCTAACTTTCTCAAAGAATGTTGAAAAGACCAGGTGAAATAAGAGCTTTGAGAGTACTTTATGAAAACAGTTGGAGCTATCCATAGGGAAGGTATTGTTATTATTATTCTTTTGAGCTCAATCAAGTGCCTTATAGTGCAGTATGTTCTATATAGGTAGAAGTTCAAGAAATTGCAGTTGAGTTAATTACACATATTCACTGTTCTGTGTGTCAAGATATTATGCCACGGCTGAGGAGACAGAGGTAGTTATTGTCTTTGAAGAACTCCTAATCCACAAGGCTCATAAACAGTATGTCTACCAGATACATAAACAGATCAATTCAACGCCAAGTGGAAAGAGCAGTAGTTGAGGTATACTCTAGGTACTGTGGAAGCACAGAAGCGGGTCCCCAATTTGGCCTAGGGGGCCTAAGAAAGGCTTGCTAGAGGAAGGGAGACATAGAGAATGAGGGACAGCGAAAGCATGAAGGTGCCTTTTGCCAGTAGTGACCAACGCTGTTGTTTTCTTCTTTCAGTAAGGTCTGTCAGAGAGGAATAAAAATGTTTACAGATCACATTAAAAACTATTTTAAAATAGGATACATAGTACTTTGCGCCAAAGCAAGTTTTGGTGATTCTCCCTTCACTGAAAGACTTTTGTTTTTGAATAAAATTTTAAAAACTGTATCTAACATATTTCGCAGTCTCTGGTTGTAGCTAGCATCTTTGCAGAAATTTTAAAGAAGTTGCAATCTGGTAGCGGGGTAATGAGACTGAGAGATTAGGAGAGGTGATGAATTGGCATCCAAATTCAGCCAGAGAACAAGGATGGCAAAGGCAGCCCTCAGAGAGGATTCCTAGGTACAAGGAAAGCAGGCGGAGGGGAGCTGATGTTGGGTAGGTGTGGGTCTAAGTGGGCTGTCAAGTTTCGGAGTCTCAGCAAGACATGGAAGGGGGATAGATGCAAAATTCCTTGTGAATCATAAACTTTTCTTCTCTACTGCCTATTTATAAAATAGCAGTCTTGCTGCAACACTTCTGGGAAGGGGAAGGTTAGTCGTGTGTGTGTGTGTGTGTGTGTGTGTGTGTGTGTGTGTGTGTGTGTGATGGAGGGGCTGCTTCTCCGTGCTTCCTTCCTTGGGGACCCCCGCTAGAGTTTCACTGGTTGGTGAGTTTGGAGAAGGAGCAGGGCGGGTATGACTTAGCGCCTCCTCTCTCTCTGGGAGCTGGCTGCCTTCAGGAAGGAGTATACAATCTGCTCTGCCCCTCCCTGTTGGTGGTTGTGCAGGGGCCCATCGGAGGGGGAAGAGCCTTTAGTGTTCAGTGGAGCCCGCGATTCTTTGGGACTTGCATCTTTGAACTTCAATTTCTCCTTGGGAATTTCACAAGGGAAGAGGGCTTAAGGGGATACGTGGCACTCTTTTGTTTAGGTTGTCATGTAATCTTTAGGAGACTTTAGGTTGTTGTATAATCTCACTGCAGAACCACTAATGAGCTAAATCAGACGTTGTGGCTGGACGTGACTTAGATTGGGGAACCGAGTGCAGAGTGAATTTTCAGCCTTGAGTATAGAATGACCTTGTCCTGTTCTGTCCTGTTCTGATCAAGTCTTCTGGGTACAAAATCTAAACTGCCCACTAGTGGTGAGTAAAGGACAATTTCTTCCCTCAGGGGAGTAACCACACCCTTGATGGACCCTTAGGTTAGGGAACGACGGAGGAGAAACTCATTTCTCCAGCTTCATGTTTCCATATGAAGAAACTTTGAATAACTGGTGCTTTTGGAGACATTGAGTTCACAATGCTCAGTTCCTCTCTCTCCCTGGGGTCTTTGGAAGCAGTTGTTGGCAGAAAGTATAAATTATGCTGTGCTTTGCTCCTCCCTCTCATGGGAAGCCTACGGTTGTTCAGCGTTTCCAATGATTGCGGATGGGTAAGTCTCCTTAAAACAGGGCAAAGGATTACCAGGCCCACTTGGCCAGTAGACCTAAGACACCAGTCTCCAATATCGGCTTTCGTCAATAATCTGTCTAACTTTTGGGTCTATCTCTTTATTGATTCTAAACTTGGGTCTCTGTTGATTCTGAACTTGGGTGGGGAAGGGAGATGAATGTTAAGGATTAACCCTCTCAAACCCTTACACATGAGAGCTGGGAGTCTTTTCCTTCCTCCTGTAGCCCATGCTGTATCAGACGGTGTACAAATCCATCCTGGATGGCTGACTCTCTAGTGGGAGTCGTCTCCCCAGCCCAGACTGGTGATGTCATCAACTTGGGAACAGCTTTTGTAGTGCATTTGCTTTTCAAATGGGTTATTAGCCAGACTTAATTTTTTAAGTGATAACCGCATGAATTCCAGCATTTCACATAAGTCAATTTCACCATAATGTCCCATGTAAAGAAACATAACCCAGCAACAAAAAATAACTAATAAGTACTGTGGTTCCATTTTTTACTTGCACCTCCTGAAACAGTGAAAGGGATTCAATTCAAAACACAGAAGCACTTATTCAAAAATCCTGTTTGTTCCTCCCCAATTTTTTCACAATCTCAGTTGCTTCCTGAGCCTTGTGCTCAAAACTTTGCTAGAACCTCCTCACCATTATCCTAAGTGCTTTTTTGTTTTCTCTCTCCTAGCACCATTCTTATTTCTTTACATAAAAATTGACCTAGTTTTTTTTTCTTTACTCTACCTACTTATAGGATTCTTCAGAATAAGTGAGACCCCAGTGTCAATATGAAATTTTTAATATCTGAGGGTGGCTTTTGAGCATAGAAAGAAATTGGTTTTATTAATAGTTACCTGGGTTTTAAACAAATATTCATTTATTTAAATCAGTCATAATTTGAAAACCTGGTTTTCTTTCAG
This sequence comes from Diceros bicornis minor, assembly GCF_020826845.1. Taxonomy (NCBI): domain Eukaryota; kingdom Metazoa; phylum Chordata; class Mammalia; order Perissodactyla; family Rhinocerotidae; genus Diceros; species Diceros bicornis. Next base: position 14,197,321 of record NC_080743.1, on the reverse strand, counting down.
CCTTTAACTAGCAAGTCTTGTTATTCTACTTATTAATTTAGTAATTTTGGAATAAAATAAAAATTTATTAATTTCCATTAACCCAAGTTAACAGACTACATTCCCTGTGACTATTGTCAACAGGACCACTCCATCCTTCATTTCCTGCTCTTCAAAATTCAATCCTAAATGAGCCCTTGGAACCTTTTTCTTCACCTGCTGGCCTGATTTAAGCTTTGTCAGTAGTGGGCGCTGGAGAGACACTGCAGAAGGAAGGGGCTTTTCTTCCTGGTTCCAGTGGATTCCTCTTGAAAGTCTCCTGCGACATGTGCAGCTTCTCCAAGAGCTCATCTACTGTGGCGTGAGTGGCTTATCCAAAGTCTATAGCTTTCAGTGCAGATGGCTTTTCCACCTCCAGGCTCCTGCAGTGTGGTGGTTTCTCCAGAGCCCGCTGCCCGCAGTATACAGCAGTCAGCAGCACCTGACAGCAACTTCCCCCAGGACCCCCAAGAGGTTTTGCAGCAGCGTGCCTCTGGCAAGACACTCCCATAACCAGCTTTCCCTTGCATCTTAGAGAGTGGATTTCTGGAAAGTTCCAGAGGGTCAGTTTCCAGAAAGTTCCACCAGTAGAGCACCACAGTGGCTTCTCTGCCATCCAGGGAGCCTTCTCCAGCAAGGTCTGGATCTCAGCCCTGGATAGGCCTCTTCCTGTGTGCTCTATCTCACCCTAAGGGTAAGACTGCTTCTTATATCTGCTATTCCTGTATTCTTCATAGTTCTCTTTACTTCCTACTAGACGGTCCCTTATTACTCCAATCCCCCATTATAGGTAATAGCGCTTTACAGTAAACTCTCTCTGTGGTAATTGCCCTGTGACTTCTATTTCTGTCTCTTGACTGGACTCTGACTGATAAACCCTTTAAACAAGCAGTCCCATTTACAGACTTAATTAATTAAATATGCTTAGACTTGTAAAATTCACATATGTATTTAATACATCTAATTTTCTCTTAAAGCATTTAAAATGCCAGAAAGGAAAAACTTAAAGTCCTAACAAGCAAAATTTTCCCAAATACTTAAGCAATCCTTATAAATCTAATAGTTAAACTTATAAAATAGGAAATTTCAAATTCACGTGAGCATTCCAATTTGTTTACAAACTAAGTTCTTGTAGAGTTTTCAATTTAAATGATAAATCTAAAATCAGTTACTGATTTAAATTTGGCATCAGAAGGCTAATCTTTCAGATTCAATTATGCCAAGGTGTCTTAAACACTATGATCACTTTAAGTAAATAATACGAATTAGCTTCAACTTAACACAACAGTATTTATATTACAGATTTGAGTTGCTTGTTCATTTCTGTACTTATTCCCAGACTTTCCCAGGGCTGAAAAGACACTTACCCAGCTATGGGACAGTTTCATTTCTGGTTAGCTAAGGTTATTGGATCAGTAATTCATACTCACGTTACACTTACCGTCTAGGACCAGCTACGGTAACAGTATTACTTATCAGTCAAGATTTTGAGACTACAGGGAAGATATGGAGACTACTTTCATCCAAGTCATTATTTCTGAAGCATACCTGGATGTGTTTGGTCCTTTTTAAAAACTAGTCCCTGTGTCAATAGGAGACCCAAAGGTTATACCCTTCCTAATTCTTTCATATGATTTGGGTAATAGGAATCCTACATTTTCCCTCAGATTTCAGTTAACTTCTTTTAATTCTTGACTGAGTTCTGAACTTCTTTAGCAACCAGTCACAATTTTGAAATCATTTTAATGCCATTTGATTAGATTGTGCATTTCCACTCGTATTTCGTTTGGTTCTTGGGGCCTCAACTCTAAAGTAATGTTAATGACACCTTGAAGCTAACACAGAAAGCTAGAATCCTTCCATCTGAGAAATAGGTAGTGGGTTGTAAGGTGGTGGAGTGTGTGAAAATGTTTCTTTCCGTTTCCATTACACTTGTGTTTCTTTCTTTTCTTTCTTTCTTTTTTTTTTTTTTTGTGAGGAAGATTAGCCCTGAGCTAACATCTGTCACCAATCCTCCTCTTTTTGCTGAGGAAGACTGGCCCTGGGCTAACATCCGGGCCCATCTTCCTCTACTTTATATGGGTTGCTGCCACAGCATGGCTTGACAAGCGGTACATCGGTGAGCACCCGAGATCTAAACCCCGGGCCACCGCAGCAGAGCGCGCACACTTAACCACTATGCTACTGGGCGGGACCACACCTGTGTTTCTGAAATCAGATTGTGGGACACACTGAGTAGGTGGACAGGCCGCATGATGACTCAGGGTTCAAATTTGGTCATTACTGCCTTTTATGCTATCTATTCTAAGGGCAAGACTGCTGCTTATATCTGCTATTCTTATATTCTTTATAGTTCTTGGTCTCCTAGGTCACACTAGTCTTGGGGATAATTAAGAGCTTCTGTATGTGGCTTGGAGGCCCTCAAGTATGTTACCAAGACTCAAAACCTGGCCTCATCCCTTTCCCATAGGCCAGAGGAGCTTACGCATCTTTGCTTTTTTAAACTACCATTTATTGAGCACTCTATTTTCCAGGCTCTGTGATAGTTACATCCTATAAATTGTCTAGTTTAATTCTCACCATGAGATAGGTATTTTTCAGCAGACTTTGATAGAGGAAGAAAGTTTTTCTCTCTCTCTCTCTCTCTCTCTCTCTCACACACACACACACACACACACACACACACACACACAGACTGCCTACATTGTGCCAGGTACTCTGCTGGGTGATAGGGATACAACGGTGAGCAAACAGTAGTCCCTGCCATCTTGGAGTTTACTTGGAGTCAACTGTGTGGAGGGGAGGAGTATAAATATCACGTAGATGTGGATATAATCCCACACCGTAATCGACATAGAACCTGACCAAGGACTAGGGCAGGGCAGGGAAGACTTCCCTGAGGAAGTGACATTTTAACTCAACCCCCATATGTTTGACAGCAAAGCCCTTTAAAGCCCCAATTAGTTGAGAGCTCTTGAAAGCACATAAATTTTATGCTCCAACAGACCTGTATTCAAATCCCAGCTCTGTTTTTGACTACCTGTGTTAAGCTATCTGAGCTTCAGTTTCCTCATCTGTAAAGTGGCGATGGTGATGATGATGGTGATGATGATGATGACAGAGACCTCAAAGGTAAGCATTACGTGAGATTATATACGGCATTTAGCCTAGTGTCTGGCATCTAGATTTTAGTTTCTCTTCTGTTCCTCTTGCCCTTGTCCAATTTTGTCCTTCATCTTTGTTGGGAGTGTTAACTCCAATTCCCAAGAGCCTGGCTATTGGGAATATCTCAAAATCTCTTTCCTTTTGGAAAGAGCATGGGACCTTCATGCAAACAGGAATCCTCAAGGCGTGTTTTCATGCCCCAACTCCCTAAAGTGGATATGCAGATTAGGTGCCCACCTCACAAACAAAAGATCTGTTCCTTATGAGGAAAAAACTCTGCACAATGAGCCAAAAATTAACAAACGAACAGAAAAGCTGATCTTCTGCAGCATCTTTCCCAATGAGGCGGTTTTTCTCAGCCCTGGCTCCCTGGGGCTTTACCTTTCTCGGGGGAAGTTAGAGACCTCTGCTCATTGTCATGGCTTGGGCAGCTCCCTCTGCTGGCTGTGCAGCTCGAGGCAACCTTGCTGAGCCTGCCGGCCCAGGACACAATTGCTGCCAATGGCACTGGCATATTTTTTGTGAGAGAATGCCCTGTTACAGAACACACAGAGGGAAGCAAAACACTGATTATTTAATTTGCATTGTTTTTCCATGAAACTAAAGAAACTCCCTTCTGCCAAGAGTGTGGAGGCGAAATGATTAAGACAGAATAGCCTGAATAGAGTAAAATAAACCTAGTTGCTTAAAAGAAAAGGGAGGGGAGGAGCTCGTAAAAGCAGAAGCAGTCATAAAAAACAATGTTATTTAAATAATACTACATCTCTCCTGCCTTATCATTCTGATTACATTCAACCAATCTACAAAATTGAAAGGTAATGAGCAGTATTTCCTTAAAGCACATTAAATAATAGTGTCAAAATGCAAATTTATTCATTAAGTATAGATAAGTGTGTTAAATATTCATGAATTGTTGCTCACAGTATATAATTAATCCCATGGTCTTTGTGTCCAAAGCATTGAGAAGATAAAGTGTTGCACCACCACTGTTATAAAATGATATCATTACCCAAAATACCCCTCAGGGCAAAGGTCAGGCGCCTAATGGACCCCAGATGGGAACTTCATTTTATTAATATATTATATTGCATTTTAATAGGAACATGGCTATCTGATGACACAAGATTTATTTTTCCAACTCCTGCTGTCTGATAATCTAGGTAGGAAATAAATATTTCAGGCTTGAAGAAGTTCTTGCTTAGCCTGAATATACTAAATCTGAGATTCTCTCTGTTTTTGATCTTGGGCAAACGGAAGTGTTTTTTAAAAGTCCCCTTCTTAAGCAGAAAATATCATGTTTCTACCTCCTTCTCTACTCTTTCTTATTTTTTTAGAATGGTTTTTTCATTTGGGTAGAGCACCTTGGTTTTAGAATTTCTTGAAAATACAGCCCATTCTCTCTACATGGCCCATTTTATCTAGGGTCATATGGATTTTGAAAATTATTTATCTCCCTAAATGGCTAATATATCTTTGTAGGTGTTGGAAAGTTAAAACCTACACTATTCATAGTGTTCCTTATTTACTTTTTAGGTTATTTGTATCATTGTTTATTTTGGTTCACAAGTGCTATTGTTGATTCTTGGGGAAACTGACAAGTGCCAAGTAGCAAATGAAAAACATTCAGATTTTTACTGAAAGTCAAAGAAGCTGTAAGTTTTACTCCTCCTCTTTTTCCTAAGTTTACTGATAAACTTTGTGATGGTTGCAAGTTTTAAAGCCAGGAATACGGTTTTTCCAATTCTGTGACTTATCAAGAATGAACTACACACACGTGATGTCTTTTATGTAAAACTATGTGAATGTGTCTTTATGTCCCTGTGTAGATTGGATTCTTGTTCTCAATTCTTTACTCTCCATACATTGTAATTTTACAGTCCTACCTTTTGCCATGTGATTTTTGCAATACAACCTCCGAGATGGCCAGAGTATATTTCTCTGCCCCATTGATATGGGACTTAGCCATACAACTTGTTTTGTCCAAGCAAATTTTGGCAGAAGTGAAAGTGAGCCAGATCAAAGCCAAGGCTTTAAAAGGCACCACGTGCTTGCGCTCATTCTCTTATTCTTCTGTCACTCACCATGAGAAGAACATGCCCCAGGGAGCTGCTAATCCAAGCATGAAAGGAAACATGGAGCTGACCTGATCCCAGGCCTGATCCCAGCTCAGCCCAGCCTAGGTCAGCTGAACTCCAGACAAACCCTGGCCTACCTGCAGCCTTGTGAGAGTGAACACAAATGTTATAATAGGCCGCTGAGTTTGGGAATATGCGTGTTTATGTGTGGGTTTATTGTGATAAATACACACAGCGTAAAATTTACTGTTTTAACCATTTTTAAATGTACAATACTGTGTCATTAAGTACCTTCAGATTGTTGAGCAACCATCACCACCATCCATCTTCAGAACTTTTTCATCTTCCTCAACTAAAACTCTGTATCCATTAAACACTTACTCCCCATTTCCTCCTCATGCCAGCCCCTGGAAACCACCATTCTACTTCCTCTGTCTATGAATTTGACTACTCTAAGAACTTCATATAAGAGGAATCATATATTATTTGTCCTCTCTTGGTTGGCTTATTTAACTTTGCATAATGTCTTCAAAGTTCATCAATCTTGTAGGATGTGTCAAAATTTCATTCCTTTTCAAGGCTGAATAATATTCCATCGTATGTATATATCACATTTTGTTTATCCATGTCTCTTAATGGACACTTGGATTGCTTTCATCGTTTGGCTATTGTGAATAATGCTGCTATAAACATAGTATACAAATCTCTATGCGAGTCCCTTCTTCCTTCTTTCGCTTTTTTTGGGTATATACCCAGAAGTGGAATTGCTGGATCATATGGTAATAAAATGTGTAATTTTCTGAGGAATCTCCAGACTGTTTTCCACAGCTGCTACATTATTTTATATTCGCACTAGCAATGTGCAAGAGTTCCAATTTCTGCACATCCTCTCCAAAACTTATTTCCTTTTCTTTTCTTTTTTTTTTTTTGGTGAGGAAGATTAGCCCTGAGCTAACATCTGTTGCCAATACTCCTGTTTTTGCTGAGGAAGATTGGCCCTGGGCCAACATCCGTGCCCATCCTCCTCTACTTTATATATGGGACACATGCCACAGCACAGCTTGATGAGCAGGCCTGCCCCTGGGATCTGAAACCACAAACCCCAGGCCACCGAAGCGGAGTGCGCGAACCCAACCACTATGCCACCAGGCTGGCACCTCTATTTTTTTTTCCTACAATAGCCATCCTACTGGCTATGAAGTGGTATCTCACTGTAGTTTTGATGTGCATTTCCATACTGCATTTCTCTAATGACTAATGATGTTGAGCATCTTCTCATGTGCTCATTATCCATTTGTATGTATGTCTTTTTTGGAGAAATGTCTAAGTCTTTTTCTAATGCAGCATTACCTGATTAATACAATATATATTAGCGCCAGAAAGATATGCATAAAAAGGGCGTAGTGGTTATTACTTGTAGAAATTCTAGTAAGTTTTGTTTTCTCTTTTATATTTTTCTGTACTATTTGAATATCTTTAAAATGATTATGCATCATTTGTTTTTGTTTCTTCTAGATTTATTATAGTTTTAGCTCTTACATTTAGGTCTATGAAATCATAGGGTGGGAGAAAACATTTGCAAACCATCCACCCAACAATGGACCAATATCTAGAAACTATAAAAGACCCTTACAACTCAGTTGTAAGTGTACAAACAACACTTAATAAATGGGCCAAATATTTGAGTAGACTTTTCATCAAATAAAACATATAAATGGTTAATAAGAACACAAAAAGATGACAAACATCACTCATCATCAGGGAAATGCAAATCAAAATCTACAATGAGATATCATCACACACCCAACAGAATGGCCATAATCAACAATACAGACAATATCAAGTGTCGGAGAAGATGAGGAAAAACCAGAACCCTTATTCATTTCCGGTTGGAATGCAAAATGAGGCAGCCACCTGCAAAACATTCAACAGTTCCCCAAATAATTAAACACAAACTCACCATATTCCCCAACAATTCCACTTCTAGAAGTTTACCCAAGAGAAATTAAATCATATGTTCACACATTGAGTTGTATGTGACTGGTCATTGCACCATGACACATCAATAGCCCTAAACTGGAAAAAATCCAAATGTCCATCAATTGGTCATGGAAATAAAATGTGGTTCATCCATGCAAAGCAATACTACTTTATAAAATATAGGGGCAAACTATTGTTACGTAGTAAAGCATGAGTGAATCCCAAAAATATATGCTAAGTGAAAGAAGTCAGACACAAAAGACTACATATCATATGACAATTTATATGAAATATCCAGAAAAGACAAATCTATAGAGGCAGAGCATAGATCAATGGTTGTCTGGGACTGGGAGTGAGAGCAGGAATTGACATCCAACTGACACTGGATAAACTTGTTGGGCTGTTGGAAATATTCTAAAACTGGATTGTGGCGATGCACAACTTGTTCATTTACTAAGACTTATTGAACTCTACATTTAAAACTAGTGAATGTTATAATGTGCAAATTATATCTAAATAAAGCTGTCACAAATAACCAGCAAAGGTAGAGGGTGTTGAGGTACCGTAAACAAGTTTGGTGAAACATTGATAATTGCTGAAGTTTGGTGTTGGGTAATGCAGGTTCATTATATGATTTCTTCTACCTTTGTGTGTATTTGAAATTTCTCGTAATAAAAAATTTTCAAGAAGATTTTTTTATGTATTGCATAGGATAAAAGAAAAACTACGCAAAACAAGGCTGGTTTGCTCTCAGGTAAGTGACAATTCCATAGGAAGGATGAGACAGATACAAAAATGACTCTAGTACAAGATAGAGAAATCTAGAAATGACTGAAATCAGAAGGGATGAGGAGAAAAGCCTTCACGGTGGAGATGACATTTGAGTTGCATCTTGATAAGAGTATGGCTTTGATGTCAGCCCAGGGTTGAAGTGGAAGTAAGAGTGTGCAGTTTGAGGGCACACACAAAAGCTGCGGAGTAGTTATTAACTGGATAGTGTGATGTTTAGGGATACTGAGAGAGACTCATTCACTCACTATGTATTTCTTTCTTTTGTCTTTTATTCCCAGTTTTATTGAGCTATACTTGACAAATAAAAATTGTATATATTTAAGGTGTACAATGCCATGATTTAATATGCCTATACATTGTGAAATGACAACCACAATCAAGTAACTAACACATCCATTACCTCACATAGTCACCTATTTTGTGTGTGTGGTGAGAACACTTAAGATCCACTCTCTCAGCAAATTTCATTCATTCACTGTGTATTTCTTTTTCTCTCCCAGCTTTATTGAAGTATAATTGACAAATGAAAATTGTGTATATTTAAGGTATACAACCTGATGTTTTGATATATGTAAACATTTTGAAATGATTACACCACAATCAAGTTAATTAACATATCCATCAACTCACATAGTTATCATTTGTGTGTGTGTGATGAGAATATTTCGGTCTACTCTCTTAGCTAATTGCAAGTATACAATACATTATTATTAACTATAGTGACCATGCTGTACATTAGGTTTTCAGAACATATTCATCTTAAAACTGAAAGTTTGTACCTTTTGACAAACATTTCTCCATTTCCCCGACCTGTGTCCCCTGATAACCATCCTTCTACTGTCTGTTTCCATGAGTTTGAACTTTTCAGATTTTACATATGTGTCAGATCATGCAGTATTTGTCTTTTTGTGTCTGGCTTATTTCACCAGCCTAATATCCTCTAAGTTCATTCATGTTGTCGCAAATGGTGGATTTCCTTCACCTAAGGTTAGATAATATTCCATTGTATGTATACTCCACATTCTCTTTATCCATTTATCTGTCAGTGGACACTTAGGTTTTCTCCGTATCCTGGCTATTGTGCATAGTGCTTCAGTGGACATGAGACTGCAGATATCTCCTGGGAATAGTGATTCTATTTCCTCTGGATATACACCCAGAAGTAGGATTGCTACTCAAGTAGCTCTATCTTAAATTTTTTGAGGAAACTCCCTGCTAGCTATCATAATGGCTGTACCAGTTTACATTCCCGCCACCGGTGCCTAAGGTTTCCCCCTTTTCCACATCCTCCCCAACACCTGTCATCTTTTCACTTTTTGAAAATAGCCATCCCAACAGGTACAGGGTAACATCTCATTGTGGCTCTGATTTGTACCCTCTGACAATCAGTGGTGCCAAGCACCCCTTCATATACCTGTTGGCCATTTGTGGGTCTTCTTTGGAAAAATGTCTATTACAGTCATTTGCCCATTTTTTAATTGGATTATTTGGGATTTTTCCTACTGAGTTGTACGAGTTTGTACACATCCTGTATACTAACCCTCCATCTGATATGTGGTTTGCAAATACCACACCCTCCCACACACATACATTCTGTAGGTTGCCTTTTCATTTTGTCAACTGTTTCCTTTGCTGTGCAGAAACTTTTTAGGTTTGATGTAGTCTCACTTGTTTATTTTTGCTTTTGTTGCCTTTGCTTTTGGTGTTATATCCAAAAAAGTCATTGCTAAGACCAATATCACGGAGATTTTCCCCTATGTTTTCTTGTAGGAGTTTTATGGTTTCAGGTGTTATATTGAAGTCTTTAATCTGTTTTGAGTTGACTTTTGTGTATGATGTAAGATAAGGCTCCAATTTCATTTTTTTCCACATGCCTATCCAGTTTTCCCAACACCATTTATTGGAGAGACTTTTTCCCATTGTGTATTCTTGGTCCCTTTGTTAAAGATTAGTTGACTGTAAATATACATCATTTTTCTAATCAGGGAAAACAATACATTTATATTAATTAATTTAATTAATTAATTACCTAGACCTAGGTGGCAAACAAGTGGTTCCAAGTCTATCTTTGGGATCATAGTCATCTTTCGAATGGCCCACATAGAAAGTTTAAAAATAAAGAAATTTCGTAGACAATTTAAATGTAAGGAAATTTCATAGATTTCTGGTTTCTCTTGGGAAAACTTATGAAGAAGCCCGAGCAACACTGGTCCTACCTTCCATCATGTCAACATAAACTCAGCACTGAATAGCGGCTGCTGACTGTCCCTCCCACCCACGTCGCTTATCATGGTAGCTCCATTTGAATTTGTGACTGCTGGGCAAACCAGAGATGTCTCAGAGCTTGGGATATTTAACTTCTCTGAGTCCCCAAATTCCATGTGTGGCAATGTGGAGTAATGGAAAGTATCTAAGATTTGAAGAGTATTCTGAGGTCAAATCACGTTGCTATCTTGGTCTCTTGGTGACCTTGCTTAAGTATCTCCACTTCTCAAAGTCTCTGCTCTCTTGTGTATAGAATGGGGCTACCTGTATTACTGGGTTATTGTGAGGACTACATGAGGTCATATATACGAAAATGCCTAGATGAGCGACTGGCGAAAGGAAGCCCCTACAGACATGAGTTCCCCTCTCCTTCCTCCATCCCAGACTCTGTGTTTAACAAGGACAACCACAGCAGCAGCAGCAGTGATAACTTTCATCTTTTGAGAGCTTATTACATGCTGAATACTATCTTAAGTACTTTACAATCACTATCTCTGGACTCATCTTTTCCAGTAATGCCTGGAGTACCCTTCCTTTGGATATCCATGTGGCTATGTCCCTGCCTCCTTCAAATATTTGCTTAAAGGTCACCTTCTCAGTGAGACCGATCCTGAGCACTTTTTTATTTTTCTCTGTGTTTCACTTTGGATAGCTTCTATTGCTATGTCCTCAAGTTCACTAGTTTTTTCTTCCTCAGTTATCTGCTGTTAATTTAATCCAGTGTATTTTTAATCCCATGCATTGTAGTTTTCATGTCTAGAAATTTGATACGAGTCTTATATATCTTTCATGTCTTTACTTAACTTTTTTGAACACATGGAAAAGTTATAATAATTGTTTTAATATCTTTGCTAATTCTAACGTCTGTGTCAATTCTGGATTTGTTTTAATTGATTGATTTTTCTTCATATTTTCCACTTTCTTTGCATTCCTAGTAATTTTTATTGAATGCCAGACTTTACTTTGTTGAGTAATGGACATCTTTGTATTTTTATAAATATTCTTGAACTTTATTTTGGGACACAGTTAAGTTATTAGGATCCAGTTTAATCCTTTCAGGTCTTGCTCTTAAAGTTTGTTATGTGGGACCAGAGTGGAGTTTAGGCTAGAGCTAATTATTCCCTACTACTCAGTCAAGAACCGTCTGAGTACTGTACTGAGTGCCCTGTAAATCATGAAGCTTTCAAGTTTTACTAATGAGCGTGGGCACTATTCATGGCTCTGTGAGAACTCCAGCAATTGTTCCCGCTAATTCTTTTAAGTATTGAATTCCGTGGTCTCAAATGCATCTGCTGATACCCATCTGAAGACTTCAGGGGGACCCTCTGCAAATCTCTGAAGTTCTCTCTCTGTGCACCTTTCTCCTGTCTGGTACTCTGTCCTGCCAACTCTGATGGCCTTGGTCTCTCTAGAATCCCAGTTTCCTCTTCTCTGCTCAGGGTATCCATTAGACTTTGCTTGGATTCCTCCTGAGACATGGCCTGGAAGGTCTTTCAGGTACTCATCTGGGGCAATCATAAGGCTCTGCTCATTTGTTTCCCATTCCTTGGAGATTACTGTTCTTTGTTGCCTGGTGTTCGGTATCTTGAAAACCAAGCTTTTATATATTTGGTTCACTTTTATTGATTGTTTCAGGCAAAAAGGTAAATCCAGCCTTTCCTTGTTATGGCCATAAGAGGAAGTCTTTAATTTTTTTCTTTTTTTACTTTTTTTGTGAAGAAGATTAGCCCTGAGCTAACATCTGTTGCCAATCCTCCCCTTTTTGCTGAGGGAGACTGGCCCTGGGCTAAAATCTATGCCCATCTTCCTCTACTTTATATAGGATGCTGCCACAGCACGGCTTGACAAGCGGTGTGTTGGTGCGTACCCTGGATCCAAACCTGTGAACCCTGGGCCGCTGAAGCGGAGCGCGTGAACTTAACTGCTATGCCACCAGGCCCGCCCCTAATTTTTTTTTTTACTTATTAAAAAATATATATTCTTATATATGTATCACAAGATAGCTATATGCAAAAAAAAAATTTTAAGTAGACCATTATCTTACACTGTACACAAAAATTAACTCAAAGTTGATTAAAGTAAGACCTGAAACTATAAAACTCTAGAAGGAAACATAGACAGTACACCCTTTGACATCAGTCTTAGCAATATTTTTTTGAATACCATTGTCTCCTCAGGCAAGGGAGACAAAAGAAAAAATAAACAAATGGGACTACATCAAACTAAAAAGCTTCTGCACAGCAAAGGAAACCACAAAATGAAAAGACTACCTAAAAATTAGGAGAAGATATGTGCAAATCATATGTCTGATAAGGGGTTAATATCCAAAATATATAAAGAACTCATACAACTCAACAACAGAAAAACAAAACCCAATTAAAACATGGGCAGAAAATCTGAACAGGCGTTTTTCTAAAGATACAGATGGCCAACAGGCACATGAAAAGATGTTCAACATCACTAATTATCAGGGAAATGCTAATCAAACCTACAGTGAGATATCACCTCATGCCTGTCAGAATGGCTATAATTAACAAGACAAGAAATAATAAGTGTTGGAGAGGATGTGGGGAAAAGGGAACCCATATACACTGCTGGTGGGAATGTAAACTGGTGCAGCCACTATGAAAACAGTATGGCGATTTGTCCAAAAATTGAGAATAGAACTACCATATGATCCAGCTATGGCACTTCTGGGTTTTTATCCAAAGAACAGGAAAACACTAATTCAAAAAGATATCTGCAACCCTATGTTTCTCGTAGCATTATTCACAATAGCCAAGATGTGGCAAACCAAATGCCCTGATACAGATGAACGGATAAAGATGTGGTATATATATGCAATGGAATACTACTCAACCATAGAAAAGATGAAATCTTGCCATTTGAGACAACATGGATGGAGCTTGAGGGCGTTATGCTAAGGAAAATAAGTCAGATGAATAAAACCAAATACTTTATGATTTCACTCACACATGGAAGATAAAATAAAAAACAACAAACAAACACATAGACACAGAGAACAGATCAGAAGGGAAGAGTGGAGTGGGGAGAGTGAAAGGGGTAAAAGGGCACATGTGTATGGTGATAGATGGCAATTAGACTTTGGGTGGTGAACACAATGTAGTCTACACAGAAACTGAAATATAATGATGTACACCTGAAATTTACATAATGTTATAAACCAATGTTACCTCAATAAAAAATTAATTAAATAAAAAAATTCTTATGTATGTATCACAAGAAAGGGCAGAGGGTTTAAATTTATTTCATTTATTATGTCATTTATTAATCAGGGAACGCCACTTTTGGTATGAGTGCTAGCCAATGCTGTTTGATTGTTGTATGATAAATTTAAGAATTTGGAAGCAGAAACCATACAAAAACATGGCACTAATCATCTTTTCTGTAAATAGCACACCGTCGACAACAAAAAGTAAAATAAAGAATGTATTTGTTTTCCCTTGTGAGTGTCTGCGGGTGGAGGGAGCAGGAAATCATCTGGATGTAATTGGGATTACCAGAAAGCAGGACCAGAGACAGGCAAAGCTGAATTTCAGGGCATCTTTTATCATCGTCAGTCCAATTATTAACGAGACGGAAGAATACACTGTGTAAAGCATTAGAATAAGATGGTGTCATTGTGAAGGACATCTCTTTGAGGTGTCATGATAGATGGAAATGAATAATGACGGCATTGATTCTCCCCTCTGGAGTTGTGAGACCATAGATGCCCGGAGTGATAAACAAAACGCTTCACTAAGCAAGAGGATCTGCTTTTGTGTGGTCCTCGGTGGGGAAGCTGAGCTTGGGTTGCTCAGCATAACGTCATGTAGGCTATAAAGTGGGACAAGGGCTGTGGCACCTGGAATTGCCTCAGATAGCTGGGTGTGGAGATGAGGGTGAAGAAGCGAGTGGGAAGTGACGTCTGTCTGCCTAATTATCACTAGGCAATTCAGGGACATTTGTAGTATTTTTAAAGGGATCCCAGATTATTGGTTTATCTTCAACCTGACACCTAAGCCCATATGTTTGTATCTTGAATTCTGCTTTCATAACGCAAATTGAAGTGGATATTGTCAACTATCACGAAAATGAAGACTTTGATCTGAACAATTCAATTTTGTTGTATCTCTTGGATCTAATTGACCAGGTAAATTATTTGGTTTCTTCATATCATATACAAATAGTTCACATATGGGAGAGTGGAGGATAATAACAGTCTTAGCAAATAACACTTATTTGGCTCACTATAGGCCAAGTTCTTTATATACATCAACTCATTTAATCATGTCAATAGCTACAGAAATTAGATATCTTAGCACTTGCAGATGAAGCTTAGAAAAACTATGTAACTTTCTCAAAGTCATACACTTTATGAGTAGTGTATCTGAAAGCCTCAGATTCCTCATCTGACAATGTGGGTGTTTATTGGAGTCCCTTGAGTTGTTGTGAGCACTAAATGAGATAAAGTGTGAAAAGTTCTTAGCTACAGTGCCTAGCACCAAGTAAGCACCCAACACATGAGAGATAGGCACCATCTCCATTATCATCAGCGTTTTGCTCAAGGCCAGACATGCAGTAAGTTGGAGCCAGGATTTGAAAACCATGTCTTTTGATTCCTGAGCCTAAGATTTTAACCACGGCTCTCCTGCCTGTAATTTAAAAAGAATTATAATCTATTTCACACAGGCTTTGATGTGATTAGAGGCATGGCTTCAATTGCTGGCAGGAAGATCTGACAACAGGAAAGTTTAAAAGAAAAAAGCAAGATAGAATCCTAGAAGAGGGGATCCACGGTTTCTAGAGGAGCCGGCTTCTGCATGAAAGGCTCACTGGAAGCTTTTCCTGCCTACTCAAAACCTGAGGCAAGCTTAGTGTGCTCAGAACAGACCAGTCGATGACTTGCCGATCAAAGAGGAGTGCATGGGATGCCATCAGAAACTCCTATGTGTATCAGTCAAACTGGAAACACGAAACGATGCGATGCAGCAGTAGCCTGCCATGACTACTAACTGGTCAGCTCAACGAGTAGCTCATATGATCAGCAAGACCAAGAAGAGAAAGGTGACCAGCAAGGTCACAGACCTTGTGACCATGTGGCTAGGCAAGAGTGGCATTCCTCAAAGCCTCCTGGTGGGTTCAAGGAGCACAGGACAAAAAAAAAAAAAGGAGAAAAAAGGAAAAACGACCCTGAAAAACTAAAGCATCAAGCCAAGATACCAGTTTAGGGTGGGAGGAGGAGTGGGGTCATGGGGGTGGGGTGAGGAGTTCAACAGTGGTAACAGGGGCAATGGTGAATGTAGCTGTTGTCCTCAAACGCTGGTCCTTTAATCAGAACCAGCTCACCCAAGCGCACACAAAAGCTGGTAATGGATGACGGCCGCTACTTGAGGAATTACCTGATCTTTCCCTTCGCTTTCTGACCGACCTGTCACTCCCTGCTTCTTGATCCTCTATTCTGCAGTTTTCCTTGGCTTCCCAATATCTTCCTCAATCTCTTTTCACTTTGCTTTCCTGTTGAGCATTATTCTCAGCCAACTGCAACGCCCGTGCTCTTTGCTGCTTCACCCATCTCTTACCTATTGCAAGTGTCCTTGTGGTCACAGAGTGCTAAGAATCCCGGACCCGGGCAAGGCTGAGCCTCTGGAGCAGGAGCACCAGCACCTGAAGGGATCAGAAGCCCTAGGGATGCCCTGGAGCCCAAGCTATGATGTGCCGGGCTGTTGAAACAAGGTTTGCGCTGGAGTTCTAGCTTGATTCTCCTCTGTCCTTCGAGGTGCCGTCTCAGCTCTCCCTCTAGACCTTGTGCTCCTTGATAACTTGAAAAGAGCTCAGGCTTTGCAGTCGGCCAGACCTGGAATACGAGTCTGCTTTGTTGCTTGTTAGCAGTGTGACCGTGAGCAACTTACTTAACTTCTCTGAACCTCACTTTCTTTATCTATAAAGAGAAAATAATGATAGCACTTACCTTGCAGACTTGATATGAGGATTAAAAGAGAGAACTCTGAAGTCTTCATTCTTGAAATAGTAGACACTCTTTAATTCTTGATCCCTTTAATTCTACCTGTTAATAGTCACCCACTTCTCCCAACCCCATCACCTATGTTTCCCATCCCTTACTTCTGTCAACTATCTTCTTCCTCCCGATTTTCCTTTCTACATGTTCAAGTATTATAAGAAAAATTCCTCTACGCTCTTCTTAAAAAATGTGTTTTATTGTTAAATACAATAGACATACAAAAAAGAATGAGAAACATGAGTGTACAGTTTAATAAACTATGCCTGCTTTGGTGGCCCAGACCTGAGAGTGAAGCTGTGTCTCCACTGCCACGGCTTCTCACAGCAAGGGAAGCACCCAGAACATAGATCCATCAACCAAGTCAAGAGAACTGCAGGAGAGAGGGAACATTTGAAGAGCTCCTGTAAGAGTCAGCTGGTTAATGGCCTCCAAGCCCACATACCACCCAGCCAAATAAGAACAGGGTTATTTCCTCACCTCTCCTCCCTTCACATACCCAAACCCCAGACTCCAGTGGGAAGCCAAACAACATAACCAATGGCAGAGGAGGTTAACAGGAGAAGAATTGAGAGTACAAAAATCCAGCCTGAAGCTAGGAAGAGCTGTGGGAGGGGAGAATACTTGATTGCTAAATCGTATTCAGAATATTCACAGTTACATGGGACAAAATATTTTAATTTCTGAATTGAGGCTTGTTTTTAATGACTTAAGTGACCAGGTGATGTTATATCACCTGAAAGTGACCAGAAAAATCTGAGTCTTTATCCTTGGGCAAAGGAAAATAACTTCCACTCAGTAAAGTTCAAAGGGACAGTAGGAGGCACAAAGTTGTGTGTTACTTATAATCTTAAACTGCTTGTTCAACATATTGGTTACTTCTATGACACCAAGAATGGTGATGACAGGTAGAATGGAAGGAAATCCAGGAGCCCCAATGCTCTGTAAGTGGTGAGGAGTTACCTAAAGCCAAAGGATGACAAAAATTAAGAGACGTGGTCAAGAATAGTCAGATGGCATGAACTTCATAAAAGAAGGAATTTTGCCTAAGTGTTTGGCTCCCCACTTCCGTCTTAGGATTGGGTATGTTTCTATCTTTCTACTGTCTTTGGATTTATTTTGCTGTTCTTTTCCCACCTTCTTGAGATAAGGGCTTAATTCATAGCTTTTTAGCCTTTCTTCTTTCCTAATGTATACATTTGAAGAATACATTTCCCTCTGTGGATATCCTTAGCTGGATCATGTAAGTGTTAACATGTCATACTTTCATTACGATCCAGTTCAAAATACTTTCCAATTTGCATTGCAACTTTCCTCTTTGACCCATGGATTATTTGGAAGTATATATATTGTTTAATTTCCAAATATTTGTTAATTCTCTAGCTATCTTTTTTATTTGCAGCGTTATTCCACTCTGACAAGACAACCCTTGGTACAGTTTCAATCTTTTGAAATGTTTAGAGACTTACATCGTGGTTTATTATATGCGCAATTTTGGAAAACCTTCCATGTGTACTTAAAAAGAATGTGTATTCTCTTATGTGAGGCTGCAGTATTCTACATATTTTAATTATGATAATTTTCTTATTTATATGAATCAAAAGTTCTAAATTTTTGCTGATTTTTTAATTTCTTTTTCTATCAGTTACTGAGCATAGTTTGTTAAAATCTCCCAGTATGGTTGTGGGCTTATCCACTTTTCATTCTGTTTGTCAGTTTTTGCTGTGTATATTTTGAGGCTCTGTTATTAGGTGAATACAAATTACATCTGTCTGGTAGACTGACCATTTTATTATGAACTATTCTCCTTTATCTCTGGTGATGCTTCTTACATTCAAGTCTACTTTGATGTTGCTCCAGATACATCATCTTTCTTTGTTTCGTGTTTGTACAGTATATCTGTTTTTTATCTTTTTATGTTCAACTTATCTGTGTACTTATATTTAAGGTGTATCCTTCATAAACAGCAGATTTTTCCTGTGTAATTATTTGTCAGTTAGTTCATTTAATTTCTTTACTGATATATTGAATTTTAAACCCACCATCTTACTGTTTGGACTGTATTTGTCACATTTGTTCTATATTCCTTCATCTGTACTTTATGGCCCTCTTTTGGATTAAGAATTCTTATATTTTTTATTTCTATTAGCTTGTTAGTTATACAATCTTTCATTTTTTGGTGGTTACCTCAAGATTGTGGTAACTTTGACTTCTTAAAGTCTAATATAAATTTGTAATTTTATTATTTCCCAGACAATATAATGTATTTAGAAAATTTTAACTCTATTTATCCTTTCCGTGCCCATTAGTTATTGTCATATATTTCCATTTAACAAATGTTTCAAATTCCACAAGTTGATCATTATTACTGTTTTATGCTATAAATATTCATTTACTTACATATTTATCCTTTCTATTGTTCTTCATTACCTGCTGCATTTCTGTATTTCCATTTGGGATAGATTTCTATCTTCTGTCTTAAGAAATCCTTTCATATTTATTTCAGCCCAGGTTTACTGATGACAAATTCATTTGTGTGAAAATGTCTTTGTTTTTACTTCATTACTGGTTATAAAATTTAAGGTTGACAGTTGTGAAGATGGCATTACATTATTTTCTAGTTTCATATTCTAGTTTCACATATTCTAGTTTCATATATTCTAGTTTCACATTATTTTCTAGTTTCATACATTATTTTCTAGTATTCATATATTGAGAAGTCATCTATCAGTATTATTTTTGCTTTTTTGAAACTAATGTGCCTTTTCTTCATCTGGCTGCTTTGAAGATTTTTCTCCTTATTGTTTTTTCCAGTTGTATTATGATGTGATCAAGTGTTGCTTTCTTTGTGTTTATCCCTCTTGGAGTTTAAAGTACTTCTTGAATCTGTGGCTTGATGTCTTTCTCATTTTAGAAAATTTCTTGGTCATATATCTTCAAATATTCTTATTCTCATCTCCTTCTGGAACTTCAATTACACGTTTGTTAATCTTATTCTTGTGGCTCAGCCTGGATATTTCCTACTGATCTATCTTCTGGTTCACTAGTCCTCTCTTCAGCTATGTCTAGTTTGATATTGAACCCATCTATTGAGTTCTTATTTTCAGTTTTTGAAGTTTTCTGTTGTAGAATTTCTATTTGATATTTTAGTTAGAATTTCTATTTGATATTTTAGTTATCTGCTGGAATTTTTCATTTTGCCGTATTTTTTCTCGAATATATTAGACATAGTTATTTTTGTTTTATATATCATGACTCTAATATTTTATTTCCCATAGGTTCAATTTCATTGTCAGCTATTTCCCTTATCTCTTCTACTGGTTTGTCTAACAGATTTTTATTTTTTAAAAAAATTATATTTTGCATATAAAAAATATAGAAATAATTTGACTCCGGGTCATATTATTTTTCTTTGGAGAGGGTTTTTTTTTCTAACAGGCAGTTAGACTGGGGCAAATCACTTTAATTCAATTTGACATTGAGATAATTGGAATCTGGTTTCACATGGGCTGGTATATTTCTTGTTAGCCTTTCTTCTAGTGAGTAATCCTTCAGGGGTCTCAACTGAAAGTCTTACATGTTTACCATATCCCTTTCTCTTTGGTGGAACTTGAAGTTGAATTTTTTACTCCCAAGCCCCATCAGGCTTGCTGAAAAATTTGCTTAGCTTCTCAGCCTCACAGGCTGCCTACAAATCAGCAACTGCTTTGAAGGGAAAAGCAGAGCTAAATGTCATGCTTATCTCTTTGTACTTCTTTACTCTAAGGATCTTGGTTCCTCATATCCTTGCTTCCTTGATGGCTCCCTAGTGTTTTTCAAAAGATTTTTTTGGTTCATATTTGACCCAGCTTTTCTTTTTGTTCTTGGCAGTAAAGTTTAGTCTTTATATCTTAGTCTATTTAATCTTAGTCTATTTACATCTTGCTCTACATACAGTATATACTCCTATTTACTGACTGATTGAATTAATGAATTTTTAATTGGGAGTCTCCCAATTTAAAAAAATGTTAAACATTTTCTGCAGGAGTTAAAATTTCCCATAAAGATGCTATTGAAGAGACATTGTGATAAATGAATATAGACTTAGAAAAGTAAACCAGCTAAATGACATCAAAGTTTTAAAATAATGTCAAAAAAGTCAGACACGGAAATTCTGAAAACCTTTAACTCCCTAGGATTTATTCATTTTACATGAAATAGGTGTTCTGCTAGTGACACTTTGATCCAACAGCCTCATGTTGTTAGAGTTCAGAAGCCTTAAGGCCTCAAAGTGCTTCTCTGATTTTCATCCAAAAGCGTAATCACGTTTTGATCCATTGCAGAAAAGAGGTCTAATCTCTAGAGTCCAGCGGCAGCTATAGCACCAGAGAAACCATAAATGCATAGACCAAAGGCCCGGTGAGGGGCAAACAATCAATAAGTATGTTGCTGAAAATGTCTGTCCACTTCCTCTTCCCTTTCTTCGCTTACTTGCCATAATAATATTTATGTCTTCCTTTGTAGTCTTTTGAATTACAGGTTTTTGTTATTGTTATTTATTTAAGAAATATTTTTAGTGTTTACCATGGGCTAAATACCATGCAAGTACTAGGTCTGGGTGGATGCAGACAGGGATATTAAAAGTACTAAATAGAACATTTGTCCCCCAAATGGGGGAGACAGGTGCATGTGTGTGTGTGTGTGTGTGTGTGTGTGTGTGTGTGTGTGTGGTGATATATATGAGGAAGAGAGTAGACATCCTAGACAGGATGAAACCAGAGCCAGCTTCCAAATTCCAGACTGAAACCTTGCTGTGGAAAATGTATGTTTATTGAATGAACAAATGGATTTCAAGAAAATTATTGAAGTGTAGTTCTCATTGCTACAGAAAGTGCTTAGGTCTGAAGTGCTTGTAACTTAAGTCACAGGAAGATGCTAAGTTAGGTTCACAGAATTTGGCAAAGGTTATTTCAAAGTAAAAGCATCTCTGAATTTTTCCTATTTTTGTCAATGTAAAAAGAGATTCTAATATTCCAACAGTCAGGAGTGTTTGGGAAGCCAGAGTCCCTAAACCAGGAGTTTTAATCTAAGTCAGACAGTCCAGGAAAATATGCGCAGGGGAATTCTCCAGCTGAAGTCCTGGAAACCTGAGCCATGAGAGAGTCTGACTGCTTTAAATTGAATGGTTTTAAGCCAGTTGAGTGGATTATTTGGTGTGGTGGGTCCAGAGATACTATGCCTGATTTATTCAAGATGGGCTCAACCAAATTATTTCGTTTTACCAGAGGAGAATGATATGGTAAACACTTCTCTTTCAACTCACCAGTGAAATGTTTATAACAATATTTTATAGCTGGCCAAACTGAGGAATATAATATTTTGATAATTAAGAGGCAATATTTCATTAAATTAATATTTCTTTGTCCAGTAGTTGTTTATTGAGTACATACACATTACTAGATTCTTGGGGAATCATAAATGAAAAATACTGACCATAATATTTGGAATAGTTTTGAAGGCTACTAATAGAAAACCCCCAAATAATAGGCTGTACAGGTCTAGTGTTGCCTATTTCCAGGTAATCTCCACCACCTGTGTTGTCATAGTCCAAGTTGGCATTCATGATCCCAGGACAAAGTAGAATGGACAAAGGATGAGTGTCAGCTGTCCAGTTTTGAAAAACTTTTAATTATTATTATTTTTAATTATTATTTTAATTATTCTTTTTAATTATATATTTTAATTATTATTATTTGGTTTACATACAAAAAGTTCACTTTTTATGTACAGTTTTGAGTTTTAATACGTATATAGATTTGGGTAACTACCACCACAAATAGGATACAGAACTATTCTATCAGCCCCTAAAATTCCCTCATGCTGCTCATTTATAGCCAACACCTCCTGCAAACCCAACTCTGGCAACCACTAATCTGTTCTGCATCCCCACAGTTTTGCCTTTTAAAAGATGTCATATAAATGGAATAATACAGTATGTAACTTTTTAGTTCTGACTTCTTTCACGTAGTATAACACATTTGAGGTTCATCCATATTGTGTAAATGTTAGTTTATTACTTTTTATTGTAGAGTAATATTTCGTCCTGTGGATGTACCACAATTAGTCTATTCACCTATTGAAGGACATTTTGGCCATTTCTACTTTGGGGTGATTATAAGTAATATTGATGTAAATATTCATGTACAGGTTTTTGTTCAGAACATAAGTTTTCCTCCTCAATATATAGGAGTGGGACTGCTGGGTCATAGGATAAGATTACGCTTAACATTATGTGACACTGCTCAACTTTCTCCAGTGGAGCTGTACCATTTTGCATTCTTTTCTACAATGCTTGAGCATTTAAGTTGCTGCACATCCTCACCAGCATTTACTATTGTGATCTTTTGTTGTTTTTTTTGCTTTGCTTTTTCATTTGCTGGATTTTTTAAGCCATTCTAATAGGTATGTTTGTGGTGGTATTTCAATGTGGTTTTAATTTTCATTTCCCTACTGACTAATGGTGTTGACCATCATTTCAAGTGCTGGAGAAATGTCTGTGTGTGGTTAATTTTATACATCAATTTGGTTAGCCTCAGTACAGATATTTGGTCATACACATTTGCTGTGAAGATATTTTTTAGATGAGATTAACATTTAAATCAGTGGACTTTGAGTAAAACAGATTACCCTCTATAATGTGGGTGGGCCTCATCCAATCAGTTGAAGGCCTTAAGAAAAACACTGACCTCTGCCAGAACCCCAACTCATACACTGTCCAACTCTTTTGCCTACTTTTACATTGAGTTTTTGGTTTCTCACTAGTGAGTTTTGAGAAGTTTTTATATTTTCTTGTTATGGACCAAATGTTTATGCCCAAATTTCATATGTTGAAGCCCTAAACCAATGTGATGGTATTAGGAGGGGCTTTTGGGAGGTAATTAGGCTTAGATGAGATCATGAGGGTGGAGTCTTCATGATGGGATTAATGCCCTTATAAGAGGAAACCAGACAGCCCTGCTTTTTTTCTCTCTCTCAATCTCTCTCTCCCTTCACCATGTGAGGACACTGCCAAGAAACAGTCATCTGCAAGCCAAGAAGAGAGTTCTCACCAGGAAGTGAATTGGCCAGCACCTTGATCTTTGACTTCCCAGCCTTCAGAATCGAGAAATAAATGTCTGTTGTGTAAGCCATACAGTCTATGGTATTTTGTTATAGTAGCTTAAGCTAAGACATTTCTGTATAAAAATCCTTTGTTAGATATGCCATATGCAAATATTTTCCCCAAGCTGTGGCTCATTTTTTGTTCTCTTAAGAGTGGTTTTCTTATAACAAAAGTTTTCAATTTTTATGAAGTCCAAGTTTTCAATTTTTTCTTTTGTGGATTGTGCTTCTGGTGTTATATATAAGAGCTCTTCACTTAATCCAAAGTCATGAAGATTTTCTCCTAAGAGTTTTATAGGTTTAAGTCTATGATCCATTCTGAATTAACTTTTGTTTCATTTGAAGAATAGATCTAAGTTCTTTGTTTTGTTATGCTTAGTGATATCTGATTGTTCCAGTACCATTTGTTGAAATGACTCTCTTTTCTTTATTACATTACCTTCGAACCTTTGACAAAACTCAGTTGAACATTTGTATAAGTTTATTTCTAAATTCTCAATTATCTTTTGTTGATCTATGTTTCTATCCTTCCACCACATTGTTTTGATTACTGTAGCTCTATAGTAAGTCTTAAAATTGGGTAATTGTGACTTCTCCAACTTTGCTCTCTTTTAAAGTTATTTTGGTTGTTTTAGTTCCCTTGCCTTTCCATAAAATGTTAGAATCAGCTTGTCTATATCTATAAAAAATCCTGCTGGGATTTTTATTTATGTTTTTTTAAATGTATAAATGTCTTTGAAAGGGTAGTTTGGAACAAAGGGCAACCAGTGCCTCAATTGCAAGACATGCAGGATTGAAAGACCCATGAAGAATTGTGTCTCCAAAATTTGTACCAAAATAGGGGCCCGCCCCGTGGTTAACTGCACGCGCTCCACTCCTGGCGGCCCGGGTTCAGATCCCAGACACACACTGATGCACCGCTTGTCAGGCCATGCTGTGGCAGCATCCCATATAAAGCAGAGGAAGATGGGCATGGATGTTAGCTCAGGGCTAGTCTTCCTCAGCAAAAAAGAGGAGGATTGGCATGGGTGTTAGCTCAGGGCCAATCTTCCTCACACACACACAAAATTTATACCAAAGTATTTCTCTCTTGTTTTTGTAGATATTATAAATTTGTAAATTTTTTTTAGCTTCCAATTATTAATTGTCAATATATATAAATACAATAGGTTTTTGTACACTGATCTCTTTTCCTGCAATATTGCTAAGATCCTTAATTAATTCTAGAAGATTTTTGTAAGTTCGTTGGGATCGTCTATGTAAAAAACTCTGTCATACAGGAATACAGAGAGTTTTTTTTTTCTATTCCCATTTTATACTTTTTATTTCTTTTTCTTGCCTTATCACACTGGCTAGGACTTCCAGTACAATGATGAATAGGAATGGTGAAAGCAGGTATCCTTGATTTGTTACCAAACATGGGAGAAAAGCATTCAGTCTTTCACCATTTATGTGATGGTAGGTTGTAGGCTTTTGTAGATGCTTTTTTTCTACACAGATTTAAAGGACCCATTTCTCCACCTCCTTCCTCTCTATGATTTCTCCAACATACTGTGGCTCTCACAGGCACCCTTTTCTGGTGCTCTGTCTATATATCCAGGCTGTTAGCCTCCCTGGGTTGTTTTGTACTTTCCTCAACTGGGTTCACGTTGAAGTGGAGAATTCAAATACAAGAGCCTTCAGTACCACTCCTGCTACTACCACCACTACTGTGGTGAGGCAGCTTCATTATTGTAGTTCCATCCTGCAGGAGCCTGACTTTCTGGGCCTCTGGTTGGAGAGAGAGAGAAAAATTTTTTTGGATGTTTTCCCAACCATGCATGATGCACTGTTCTAGGATTTGGGATACCTAAAGTGTAATCCAGGAGATATGAGAGGCAAAAAAAACAAACAAGCTGGGAATTGACTGTTATATGGGATGTTCTTCAAATTTTTGTGTGCATCCCCAGTCTACCTGCTACTATTTAGTTTTCAGGGTTCTCAGATAGTTCTTTTATATTTTTTGACTTCAGATTTTAGCCACAATCAGTGGGAGATAGGGTGGATTGTGCTCACACCTTCTTAAATGGAACCAGAAAACTGTCAACTATCTCTTAAGAAAGTTCCAACCTCAAGCTTACGCAAAACTCATGCTTACATCTCACTGACCAGAACTTAATAATATGACCATGCCCAGCTGCAAAGGTGCATGACCATATGCCCAGCCAAAAAGTAGAGGCTCTGTCACCGTGGAAGAATGGAAAAATAGATATTAGAGAACAGCTAGCAGTTTCTGCACCACTATCCTTACCTCCCAAAATCTTAAGGTCTAATAGGGGAGAAGGGCATGTAAAATATGTGTTATATTATTATATTGTAAGTGCTATAAGAGACATTTGTCCTTATGAGCATCGTATCCACACTGGAATCTCTGAAATCAAGGGCACTCAGATGGTAATCATGCAGATCCCAAACCCTTTGTAATATTTTGAAAAACTTCACAAAAGTCATATGCTTAACTTTGATTAGGTTCCAAAAGTTAATGGAACGTTACATTTCTCTCCCTTTTGTTGGAATTTTGTCAGCTCAATTAGTAATTCTAGTTTTGTCACCCTGATTAGAAGTTCAGAATAGATGTAAAATTTCTCGGTTATTAAAATTATGAAACAAATTACTTTTCACTTAATAAGTGCAATACAATAGACAATATCTTTCAAAACATGGAGTCACATGTAGATTTTATTAGTCTAGATTCTTTGACAACAAATAAAAAAATAGCAAAAATCTAATTCAGTTTTTAGACAGCTGGTCTGAAACAAAAGAGAAAAAGAGCATTTATTGGCTCATGTAATTGGGAAAAATATACTGGAATAGGCATTTCACAATTTTTTTGAGGGTACAAAAGTATCACCAGCTAGTTTTTGTCTCTTCATTTCTATGCAACATGGGCATTTTTTCTGTTGAAGGGAAGATAGCTATTGGCCAGGTTGGCTGCTAGCATACCTTCATAGCAACATCCCTGGGAAGAATCAATCTTTTCTCCCAGAATCTATACAACAATCAGAGGAAAGGGATCTGATTGTTCTTGCTTGGGATAGATACCCATTCTAAACCAATCACCATGACCAAGATTATATGGTACACAATTTGGCCCATCCTGGATTATTGGCCCACCCTTATGATCATGGTTTGTGACTGGATGAAGAGAGAGGGAAAAGAAAAGAGTATGTGTTGGAAGAAGAAAAATAACAGCTACCCAAAATTAATATGGAGTGCAATAAGAGAACCAAATATTATACCTGAGGTTATTTTCTTATGTTTTCTTTTGGTTGGATATTTTATTTTTTATTCAATTCCATGCCTATATCATCCACCAAGTTTTTCCTTTGAGAAAGATCACGATCAGAGAAGTTCCTGAAATTATTATAGTATATTCTAAATTTAGCTTTCTTCTTTCTGTCAAGAGTTCTGAATTGTCACTTTGTGTCCCCAAGTCAGGAATATTTTCTA
The DNA here is from genome assembly GCF_020826845.1 of Diceros bicornis minor. Classification (NCBI taxonomy): domain Eukaryota; kingdom Metazoa; phylum Chordata; class Mammalia; order Perissodactyla; family Rhinocerotidae; genus Diceros; species Diceros bicornis. Next base: position 14,170,378 of record NC_080743.1, on the reverse strand, counting down.
TCATTAGAGCCAGAAAGGAAATCTCAACTTCTTTTGAGCCATAGGTGGTGTAGATCTGAAAGCTCTTTATTTTATTTTTTCTCTATCCCTTTGCCACATTCCAGCTGTGATATAGATAACCTAGTGCCAGGCTTGAGTGTTAATTTGAAATATTATAGTTTCCTACTACTTTAAAAAATGTCCCAAGCTATTTTTACTTCAACTTTCACCTGTCACTTACTAAATATTTATTAAATGAACAACCTGATAAATATTGCTCATTCACAATATCAAGTACCAAAGATATTTTTGTCTTTTTTTTGAGATCTTGCAATTTCTCTTCTATACACTTTACATTTATGATGCATGTTTCACCCTAATTTAAAATGTAATTTCAGCTTTTTCTGCTTTTTTCTAGCCTGTGGCTCATGCATTTTTGGAAATGATATTCCTGATATGACATCAATTTTAACAACTTGAATGCATTCCCCACTGTTTCTGGGGAATCTCAGAAGCTATCCAGTGTCAATGCGTCTGGGATTCTTAATTCCCAATGTGTTTGTTCCTGTTTGGGAAGCCAAGTCATAAACAACACATGCTTAGAATCAGATTTTAGTCCCTTACCTCTTGATAATGACTGAATTAATACTCCTTTATTCATACCTACTCATCCTGCTATGCTTCCTTTTACCTTGATGATCTTTGATCTAAATGAGTAATATTCTTTTCTCCGTTCATTTGTACATTTGTAAACAAGATAATTTCTTAAAGTTTTTTCCCCCCATTTGATCTTGGTTTTCCTTACAAAGGCAACTCCATGGGACTATTCCTAGCCGGATTCATTCTCTCAAGCAATATACTAGATTTATTACAACTTTGTATATTTTGGTCAGTTTGGTCCATGATCAATCTTGACATAGGAAAATATGGAAATTTTGCTAATCAACATCGAGATGGGAAACTGAGGCATCACTAGTCTGCTCTCTTCTTTTTACTAACTATTTAGAATTTTCATGTCTTCCCTCAGATTCGTGTGTCACTTTTATGTGGAGGCCTTTTTACCTCTTCTAGGTAGAGATGGAGAGGTAGGTAGCTTATTGGTAGCCCAAAGTGATCCTGCCAATGGTACTCATGACTTTGTGTAATTGCTTCCCTTAGAGGAACTTGCTTCTAACCAATAGTATGCCTGAACATTGAGAGGATGTCATGTCCATGATTGGATTATAAGAGATTATAACTTTGATGTTGCTAGCAGACTCTCTCCTATGGCAATTTTGATAAAGCAAGCTGCCATGTTGTGAATTGCCTTGTGGAGAGACTCACATGGCAAGGAACTAAAAGCAGCCTCCAGCTGACAGCCATCAAGGAACTGAATCTAGCCAACAACGATGTGAGCTTGCAAGTGTATCCTTCCCCAGGTGAGCTTTCAGATGAGATGTCAGTCCTGGGTGACGTCTTGATTGCAGCTTTGTGAGAGACTCTAAACAAGAGGACCTAGATAAGCTGTGCCTGTATTCCTGCCCTACAGAAACTGTGATATAATACATGTGTGTTGTTTTAAGCTACTAAGTTTCTGGTAATTTGTTATGGAGCAATAGATAACTAATAGGGATCTTGGAGCTTTTATGATAGTCTGTACAAATTTCTAGCATGGCACTCTTCACACCTTATTTTCTATTATATGGAGGACTCCCATATTTGTATCTTTAGGCTAGAGCTCTCTCCTGAGCTTCCCATGGAAAACTTCATTTCAATGCCCTATACTCACCTCAAAGTGACCATATCTAAAACTAATTCATCTCCATTTGCTTCTTCCTCTATATTTCCTATCATATATAGTAGTATTAATATCTGCCCAATTGTTCAATCCCTAACTTGTGAATTATCCTTGATTTCTCTCCCTTTTCTGTGATCTTTTTAAACAGCAATCAGATATACTCCTTTGTTTAAAACATTTCTATGCTTTCCATGTGTTGCTCTTATAATAAAGTTAAATTTCCTTAGGACAGCCTGTAAGACTTGTGTGATATGACCTCTGATTAAATTGCTTGTTTCTCTCTAACCACAACCTTCCACCTCTCACCTCCGTGGTTTTCCTTCAATCAGCCAAAAACCTTCTTTTAGATTCTTGAACCTGTCATGCTTTCTCTCTTCTTCATGCCTTTCTGAATTATACTGTTCCTTGTCCAGGCTCATCTTCCTCATATCCGCTTTGCTTAATTCGCTTCTGCTCATCTTTCTGATCTTAGCTTAAATATACTTTCACAGAAAGACTGCCTTGATCATTCATCCCCAACCTCTTGTCTGTGTTAGAATCTCCTCCATCATCACCCCCAAAGCACCTGTATTTTTCCGGTCTCAGCACTTAACTCATTGTTTGTGAATGCCTATTAACTTGTTTGTATCTCTCATTACACTGTAAACTCTATAAAGGCAGGAACTATGTTGAATTTTTTCACCAGTGAGTCCCTTATGCCTAGTAGAGTGTTCAGTTTTAATTTGTATTTCTTGTTCACTATAATGTGGAGCATTTTTTCATGTGCTTATTGGCCATTTGTATGTCTTCCTCTGTGAAGCATATGTTCAAATTGTTTGCCCAGGGCCGGCCCTGTGGCTTAGCGGTTGAGTGCGCGCGCTCCGCTGCTGGCGGCCCGGGTTCGGATCCCGGGCGCGCACCAACGCACCGCTTCTCTGGCCATGCTGAGGCCGTGTCCCACATGCAGCAACTAGAAGGATGTGCAACTGTGACATACAACTATCTACCAGGGCTTTGGGGGAAAAATAAATAAATAAAATTAAAAAAAAATTGCCCATTTTAAATTAAAATGTTTGTCTTTTTATTATTGAGTGTTAAGAGTTCTTTACATATTCAGGATACAAGTCCTTTGTAAGCTATATATTGAAAATATTTTATCCTGTCAGTGGCTTGTATTTTCATTTTCTTAATAGTGTCTTTCAAAATGAAGTTTTAATATGATTAAATCCCATTTATTAAGATTTTTCTTTTCTGATTTTTGCATTTTGTATATTAGGAAATCTTGGTCTAACCCAAAGTCATGAAGATTTTATATTTTGTTTTCTTCTAGAATTGTTATTGTTTTATCTTTTATGCTTAGATAATCATTCATTTCAGGTTAATTTTTCTGGTGTGAGGTAAGAATTGAGATTCACTTTTCTTCCATTTAGATATCCAGTTGTTCCAGCACCATATGTTGAAAAGACTGGTCTTTTTCCACTGAATTACTCTGGCATCTCTATGAAAATCAATTGACCAAATATATGTAGATCTCTTTCTGGACTCAATGACCACAGCTCATGAGACCACCTGGGTAGCCCTTCCAGTTGAATATATAATGGAGCAGAAGAACCATTAGGAAAGAATATAATATTTCAGCAGAGAAGATTATTAATTTATGATCTTGCAACAGCTCTCTCCTCTCCCTTTACCCTCATTCGTGCCCCAGAATAACTCACCTACCACACAGAACAGCGTTTTTTCCTGGAATAGGTCACTTCCAGTAAGACATAAGTAGGTTATTTAGATCATTAGCCCATTTAATCACATAAAAGAGTATGACTCCTTTATTAGATTTTCTTTGGAAGTTGTAGACAACAGGTGAAAGTCGGGACAGGTGCATATTATGATTTCTGCTTTCCCAGTCTGTTTCTTAGCCCTGCTTAAGTCTCCAATTAGATGCATATAGCTATCATTACATTAGAAAATTTTCATTCCAGCTCAGTAGATAAGCATAGATGAAACTGTCATAAGAAAAAGCATAATCAGGGTAATTCACATTCATGGTAACTCCTAAAGCTGAGAGTGAATGCATATCAAGAATAATAACACAAGACTAATTGATCTACATGGATAAAAGGGATAAAATGGACCCATATTTACACCTTCATTGGTTCCATGTCCTACGCTATTTGAATTCACAGCTTACTTTGAAATGTCTTTGAAAGGTGCTGTTTGTTCAATAAATACATTTAAAAATAGTACCAGAGCCTTTACTGAAGCCTGGAGTCCCCTAGCAGATTCCAGAGAAGACAGGGAGAAGAGTTATTAGCATTTTACTGTATCATGGACATTTTCATTTCATTTTTCAAAAATAACTCCTACATTTTCAAGTAAACATTGCTCTTCTTCTACAAGATACTGCTGTCAGGAAGCCTCATCTTGCGTTAGATGAAAGTGTCTTTATGTGTTGGTGGCTGTCTCCTGTATTAACCATTTCTATAAGGCATTGCTAATAGAAGTTCAAGATTCACATCCTGAGATCCGCGTGTGCTGTGTCATCCTGGGAGTTTGAATCACCCTATAGATATATTTGAACATTACTTGTACATATAATGTAATGATAATTTTTGTATCTGAATCATCATTTCCTTATACTTCTTGTACTTCTGTATAACATATGACATTTTTATTTGCATCATTCTTGTGGCCATTACCTTGTTCTGAGTCATTTTGTAGCTAATTGGAATTTTGACTTATTTTTCTAAGGCAAGCTTGGTAAAGATAAATACTACAGCTTACCCATATCTATATTCTCCAAAGCCCTAATGAAGTACCATGAATTTGGTTGTATTCAGTGAATGTTTGTTAAGATAATATTTTTATATAGATATTAATAAAGACCAGGACTAATTCCATAGTTATATACTAATCATATCACTAAGCTTTCACTCGAGTGACATTGCCAAGAACACAATAAAGCTCATGGCCTATCCAATTCTCAGTAATGAGAAGACAGGTTTGACAGTGTGGGATGATTAAAATGCTTAATGTTCAATTAGCCTTCTTGGATTAAGTCTAGTAAAGGAAAAGGCAGATACTTTAAAGTTGTATTATGAAGAATATTATTTTACAAAAACTTTAAGAGGGCAATTTGAAAAGGGCATTGATTGCTCAAAACTTAAAATATCCAAGGCATCATTTTGAAACTACAAAGACTAGATAAAAAGATTATAAATATACTGAGAGTGCTACAGACTAGAAAACTGAAAAATGCAGCAAAACTAGATATGAAGAATTTATTTAATCTAGCAGGAACGGGAAAAGGTGGATAATATAAATGACCCCTAAATCTACGTGACATCCATTCTCATAAATTACCAACATGAGGAATGCTATGATACTAAATGTAATTTCCTTGAGTCATTATATTTCAAAGACATAGCACAATAGCAAGTATACAAAAACAGGATGTATGAAATGTGAACAAATTTCCCCCACTGGGAAGCAAAGGAATTACAGCCCCTCGTGAAGCGTTATGAGAATGCAGTCAGTGATAAGCAGTTGCAGCACTGGGGGTGGTGGTGCTGGCAGCATGTATGTGTAACTACCAGCAATTGAATGTACTCCCAGAATTTGGGAACCAACTCTAAACGTGAATTTGGTGAAATTTGCCATCATCAGAAATAACCTGTTTTAAGAGTTGGCTTCTGAATATACTGCTGCTAAGGCAAGGGGCTTCCAAAGCTCAACCATTTTAGGCTTATTTTTTCAGAGCTTCAGTGTGAAATCTTGCCTTCTCACATGGATTTGCATCTTATTTCACAGAACATGTGCTTTGCAGGGGACCTTGGGAGCCATTGAGTCCAACTTTCTATCTAATCGCATGAAACACTGAAGAAGTGAGTGGTCTGATCTATCTGTCAATATTTCACACAAATTCACTCATTCTAAAAATCCACACTCTACTTCTGGACTCTTCTGAATCTCCTGAGATAAAATCTGAAATTTCATTCATTGGCTCTAGTTCTGTCCAATGGAGTCACAGAGTTTAAAACTAATTTCGCATCTGCATTAATGCCTTTTAAATGTTTGAATCTAGTTCTCCCTAAAACATTCTATCAAGCTAGCTGATGTTTTCAATCCCTGGTGCAACAAGACTTCTAGTTCCTCATGATCCTGGTCGTTCTTAACCTGTTCCCTCTCTTTTGAAGGAATTCTCATTTGTCTGTATCTTTAAAGTATTGTGATTCCCACTGCAATAGAAAAATGGACAAAATATCAGAGGAGCTGATTCATGAAAGAAGAAATATAAACTGCCAATAAATATGCAATATTAAACAAAAATGTTTAATTTCCATAGTAATCAATTAAATGCTAATTAAGGCAAAATCACCCTTTTTGCACAAGTAAAATTGGCAGAGATAGAAAAAAATAACACCAAGTAGGCACTACCACTACCATACAGTAAAAGAAAAAAAAATCAGAAAAGTGTTCAAAAATTCATGGACAAACGTTTACCACATAGAGAAAAGTGACAATGGAGGAATGGTTAAGTAGATTATGGCGCAATGTAGTTATTGAGAACGTTTTAGGATGACTTAGTGACATTAGGAAAATGTTTGCAATTTCTTAAGGAGAAAAAGCAGGCTATATAATAGCTGATATATATGTATATATGTATAATTTTATTGGTATCTACAGAAATGTACTGGATGAATACTGAGCAGTGTGATAATGAGTATCATGTCAGTGTCTCTGACAATGAAAATATGCTACTTGTCAAATCAGAAATGGATAAAAACAAGTTTTAAAAATACTTCCCAAAGTGGTCTGATCAATTCCAACCTTGCTGCTTCTTCGACTTTTCTTCTATGCATCTTAGGTCATAGTGTCCCTTTGAATTGCTATGTCTTATACTAGAGTGTTCTAAAACCTCCAAATATTTTTCATGAGTACTGCTGTGAAGTCATGATGCTGTATTTTTTGAACCTAAGTGCCTGGCTTTACATTTGTTCCTGTCAAATTTCATTTGATTTCATTGAACCCATATGTTGTGCTGTTGAACGTTTTTTTCTTTTTCTATTGTTCCATATTGAACAGCCATCCACAGCTCTGCATGATCCACAGATACATTTGCATGACATTAATGTCCTCATCCAACATTAATGTCCTCTTATCCATCAAAGATTGTAAAGTATGCCTTTTTTTTTACTGGAGATGAAACCCATTACAATCAGCACCAACAAAAGATGTGTTGGACAAGCCATTTTAATTTGAAGTAAAACTGCCCCTGAAAATGGAAGACTATTCTAAGTAAATTTCATTGTAGGTGTTATACTTCTGGGGAAACAGGCATTTGGAGGAAAATTATTTTGGAAGATTATATAGAGTTTTAAGTGATTTCATAAGCTAGAAAAGAGTATATTTGAAAAGTTTTACCAATGATAGATGCAAGAACTCTTAACAATGCATGGTGTAGAGATACTGCTGTTGTACCCTGTACGCTTGCGTTATTCAAGAATTTTAGCCACGGGCTTAGGGATAGGGAGAACCTCAATTTATCCATGTAAAGCACCTTAAGATATTCTTATCAGCAGTTATAACTGTTAGAAAGAAATTCAAACCTATATCATTTACCAACCAGGTGCTATAGTCTCTTGTCCTTAAAAGGAATTTCACATTGATTTGGAAGAAGGTAAACATTAGTAGGTTCTCTTCTCTAATTATTTTGTTTTTAGAGTCTCAACTAATCTCTCTCAATAGACAAACTACGAAAATTTATATGCTAACATGAAAAGCATTTTTCCCAAGACAGCAAATAGTTTCCTATTAGGTGAGAAAGAAGTGTAGGATGTGAAATACTATTAGCATTAAGGGAATTTCTAGATATTTTAAAGAAAATAATGTCAAAGAATGGAAAGTATTGGGAAGGGAAGAGAAATGTTGAGAGCTGAAGAGAAAGACAGATATTGAGTATACTAAATCTCTCTCCCCTGCCACTGCCGCCCTATTTCTTTTTCTTTTAATGACAAATCCTCACTGGCTTTGTTCACATCTCCTCACTTGTCTTCTTGTAAAAGTAAACCAAACTGAAATATACAGCAGCCCTTTGCCACTTAGTAAGCCTCATTCTAAAGCATGGTGCCTATAAATAAAGCAATATAATGCCAGGAAAAAAAAAAATCACCAAATGCACAACTGTGTATTTACAGTTTCTTCTATAAACAGATGGAGATTACAGGTTTTTAAAGTGAATGAGAGAGTACAGCAAAAATTGTGTGAACTCAGAAAAAAGAAGGAAGCATAAAATATCCTGTATGGAATAGAAATGGGTATTTACTCAGAAGCAATGACAACAAAGTTAAACACAAGGAAATTAGTACTTTGTAGCTTCGGTAAGAAGGAACCATGAAATGCCCTGGTTTTGGTCCCTTTGGAGTTTCTTAGAAGAAACTGCTCACTATGTAGGCAAATATATGAATTTAGCAGTTGGCTATTTATTCGTCAAGATGTTCGTCACTTTTATGAAAGTGAGCTTCTATTTTTCTGAAGTCTCAAAGGCATGAACAAAAGGAGACATATCTGTGGAGAAAGAAGAGCTTTTTACTCCATAAACAAATTGTGCCTGTGCTGAAAAGAAAAAAAAGGTAGAGAACTTAAAAAAAAACGAAATGAGGTTTTCTGCAATGTGACAATGCCCAAGGATAGGTCTGATCTGGGGCCTTAGCAATTTACACGGAATTTTACTCTAGTGGTTTCTCTAAGGTTCAGCAAAGACAAGAGAAAAAACAATATGCCATTTCTGAGCCACAGGAACCATTTTCAGAGCCTAGTGCATATAGTTTCAAAATTCTCCTCTTCTATCATATGAGTGGACTGTAAAGAAAAAGACCCTTTCGATCTTGTGCGGTGGTTGAGTCTTGAAGGGCATTTGGGGCTTTGATTTACCTTCCAGAAGACAATGTGGGCTCAAAAATCATGTGCAGTGCAGAGATGAGCGCCAAACTGTCACCAGACATAGATCCTAACCCGCTTCTCTTGCCCTGCTGAAAAATCTAACTTTTATGTTTGACCTAATTCTCTGGTCTTCTTGCAAGTTACAGGTGGTCCTTTATCTAACACCTTGGGGCCTTGAGCTGATGCGGTTTTCAGCTATGTTCCAGGAAGAAGCTCTAGGCGACGACAACCGCCAAGGTTGCTGCGCTGAACTGGACCAAGTTGGCCCAGACCACGACCACGAGACTGGCACTAGCACAAATAGGCTGAAAACTGTACTAAAGTAACCTGCCCTCATTAACATCATAAATTCCCCTCCTCTGAGAGGGGCAAAGCAGCCATTTTTAGGTCATGTGTTGTATGGAGAAGCATGATTTTAAACTGTGTAAGTGCAAGCGTATGCCCACCTCTGCAAGCGATAATAAAACTTCTCCTTTGAATATTCATTCCCTACCCCAGGTAAAATTATCCACGTCCCCATGCTCGGAGGTTCATAGCTTTATGAAATTATTCTCTATGGTCGCCATTTTTCCTTGCTGCATGCTGCAAATAAAAAGTAGACTTTGTGAAACAACTACTTCTGGTGCAATTTGATTTAACTCCCAAGAAGGGACCCATGTTTGGTGTGGTAACAAAACCAAAGGGTAGCATTTCACCAACCAGTGCAGGTGGATTAGCTCACTAAACCATGCAGCTGAATTGGTTTGAGGATGAGGACGCTTAGGCTTTCAGGATTATTCAGTGACATGACCTGACGGTTACACGAGGCAACCTCCATACTCAACAGCTCTTAGGAGAACCATGGCTCCATCATCTTCAATAATAAAAGAAGTAAGAACCTGAACTTCTACATTCTTTAAATTAGTCCTAGAACTTCACGACAGTGGCACATGGCCTAGTATTAGCAACAAATGCAGATAATAGAGACTATCAACAGTTACTAGGCTATTCCTTCCATTATGTGAATATTTCTACACGTCAGTGTGGGGAATCCTCTGATCATGAGTAGAATCAACACTAATTGGAGACTTTGGTTTCCAGGAATAAACTCTTCCAGTAAGTCATTTATGCATTTTTCCAGCTACTGTTCTGTGCTAAAAAAAAAAAAAAGTGTAGTGGAAAAAGTATGAAAGAAGGAGACATGAGATAAGAATTTAAGTCTCAGGAAGGCCATCAGTCTGTTTTCGAGTCACAGGCAAGTCACGTCACCTCTGTAGTCTATTTCCTCAACTTCGAGATGCAGGAGTTGGATTGGCTGGTCTCTAAAGCCCCTCGCAGCTCTAAAAGTCTAGACGACTTACAAAGGCTAGCACTGGCTCCGTCAGTCACTGGATCTATGTACACTATTAAAATGATGAGGTCTTGCCTTTTAAAAACACAGTGAAGGGAAAAGCAAATTTTCCCTCATGGCCCTGGGGCTGTAAATCATTTGTTGTGCTAAGACACTGGACAACATGGTTTGTTTGCATTTGACATGTCACGTTGAACACTAGATGCGTGTGTTGTTAAAAAAAAAAGTAAGCAGTCTGATTATATTTTCTTGCTTATTAAAATTAAACTGAACTTATAATTAATATCCAATTGACACCACCAGGTGAAGTACTTTAGTGTTGTCTTTTTTCTAAGGAAGTAGTGAGTGATTCTCTTCTGATGGCTTTATACTTTTGGAAAGGTCAGCAAAGTCCCCAATTCAGACTCTTGCTCCCACATCAGCTGTTTCATTTCAAATCCTCAAAAAGCAATCTCCTCATATAATTTTCCTTTTTTCAGAATGGTCACAGTTCTGTAGCCATATAATAAAAATCATGCAAATCTGAGTTTGCTTACGCTAAAGATGGGCTTATTTGAATAGGACCAATGTTCATTCACTTCAGTGTGAATGAAGCTTGATGCGGTGTTTTTCAACGTGACTTTAGCTGAGCTGCAATCGGGAGAGCCTACGTACGATACAGATGGCTGTACTTAAAGGTCTGATGTGTGACAACTGTGGCATCTAATTGTGTTCTCAGTTCTAGATTTAGCAGCTTCTCTAGCTTGATTCTTCTGGCCATTGAGTATGATTTTATGTACCCTTAGCAATCAGTACATTTAATTTAGGTTTTAGCTTTTTTTTCCATGAGGATTCAAAATGTAACCCAACAAATTTCAGATGAAGTCTAAAATAGATTTTCTGTGATTCACAAACATTAGTGAAAAATATAGCATTGCATGTATGCCTTTATACACACACACACACACACACACACAAATTGATTCTATGTGCATATATACAAACATCCCCTCAAGTTGGTTTTTCTTTGATAGGTTTGATAGCAACGTCAAATCATATATTTTAAAAGTTTCTTATTTATATTGCCATTGTAACAATATAAATCATTACTACTTATCACTAGCCTAACTTAGAAAGGATTCAAACATTCATTTTAAAACTTTTTAAATTTTCTTGCTTTTTTTCTAGGATTCTGCAGAATTAAAAATAGTATTTATTCTATTATTCTTAGCTTGCATGTTTTTATGCTGATTTCAGCAAATTGTGGCCATTTTCCATAGTCTATCTGCCTAGACCCTTGTATGGTATTGAAATATTTTATTTTTTACAGACATTAATTAACTTCTGGGATACCTACACATCAGTGATGAGTGAGTTCAGTTAAATTTTCCGATATTTAGATGCTGGATGACATCTCTTTCAGTTGACTAGAACCTGTGGAAGTGACCAGAGATTTGCATGACAAAGTACTCTCCTTGAATTGCTTCTTTGCCATGCTCTTCTCTGTCAGTAAATCTTGGAAAATTTCTCCTCAACATGGGAAAAATTAGACTTTGTATTTCCAGTAGAATTAGGAAGCTAAGGGTAAAGAAGAACAGGAAATGGAAGGAGAGAAAATTAAGACTACAGAGAAAAATAAATCATGAGATTCTATCAAAATGCTGATTACACTGGAAATTATCCAGTTAGGTCTACAAATTGAGAAGAGTGGTTTTTTTCTTTCCCACTATTAGGAAAAAAGAGACAAGAGACAACAACAACAAAAATGTAGAGTTGGGATTAAGAAAAGAAAGGAAAGGAAGAGGAGGGGAGGGAAGAGAAGGACACTCACCCCTCCAAAGGAAACACTGCCTGTTCTGCATACACCTGCTGCCCTAGAGTGAGGGATACAGGGCACTGGAGAGTCTCCTTCCTCAGAGAAAGCTAGACTGAGGCAAGACAGCAGGGAAGTTTTCAAAAGTTTCTCATTAGTAAGGGCTAAAACAAATCAAGTTGGTCCTTCATTTACCAGAAAACTAAGTAAATTGCTATGCCATTTCCTGCAGCATTCTGATAACCAAGGGGTCCTTTTTATTTAAAAATGGAAATTCTGTATCACAACAGGGGATAATAGTCTGAATTACAACGGTAACATTTGTATCCATTTATTTTTCTTTGAGTGGGCATTTCTATCCATCATTAGCTCAAAAAAACCAATATACATAGAAGTGAAAATCACATAAGGAAACAACAAAAGAAGAACAAGATTAACAGATCCAACAATGGAAGTGCTGCTTGGTAATTTTTAGAGATGTGCGTACTGGGGTATCAAAATGGTAGAAGAGCAGAAGAGAGACTTTTGCCCAAAATGGCCCATTTTAATGAAAATTAATCATGAGACTTAGCACTGGGAAAGACCAGCAAAATGCTCCTGAGGTGAAATGCATCATCACTTCCAGCTTCCAAAACATTTTGTAAATTAAGGCTGGCTTTTGTCTTTTGGATCATTTGCAAGAATGTTTTTGGTCTTTCAGCTATTTTCTCAGCAAATCAACCTTCTAATATTTAATGAGCAATGAATATATGGAGAACAGAGTCATCACAAGACGGGAACAGGAAAATGTACTTCTCTGCATTCATACCCTCCTGTTGTCTCTGCTTCCTCATCTTTTCCCCACCAAAATAGAGTCATTAAAACAAAAAAAATCAAAAGTACCTATGTTCACAGGGGTCCCAGTCTATGGCCAAGACCATTCTTATGATACTTTTTGCATAATCCTGATATAATCTATTGTATTTGGCACTGAAATCAATTTGTTACTAGTCTACATAAATGCTATTCTATACAAATATTAGTAAGGGGAGCAATCTGGAATATATCAGAGCAATTAACAAATTACAGATTATCTGCTAAGGAGCTGTCAGAACGCATAGACAATAGCCCAATGGGGTGGTCATGGGGATCACACGGGACAGCATATGTGAAAGGACTCTGAATGACAAAGCACTTTGGACATCAAGGTCATTATATTGTTGTATAACAACTGATACACTGTGGGGAAAGTAAACCCTAAGAAGGCAAAAATCTCTGGTCAGATTTAATACAAGGAATCATTTCCTCTCCATGTCTAACAGTTGGCACTTAGCAATGATAATATAATGTATGGAGAGACACATCTTGGGCCTATAAAATAGAAATCTGAATATACAAATATATATTAAGAAGAATGGTAGGATACAAATTGATGTAAAAATATGCTTTGCTTTCCTTGTTTCATGATTTTAAAAAGCATACAATTTTGTGTTGTTGGATGTTGAAGCAGAGTTAGAAATCCTTTTGGTTATGTTTCATGAATGTTTTCACAGTATATGTTATTACAGTGTTGGTATCTTACGTGTTAAATAGGTTTCTGAAATACTTAGGACTCAACCAAAAATAACTAAACATTAATATAGCTCATTCTAGTAACATGTTTAGTTATATTGTTTGGGGCAGTGAGAATGGATTGGTGAGAGTGGAAATTCGTCAAGCTTTGCTAGTCGGCCTATTGTGAATTAAGCGTTTGAGATAGTCAAGTAATCCTGATGGGTATGATGTCCATAATATCATCACTGTTAATTAGGAAATGACCTGAGGCTTTAGCTGTAGGAGGTACTGTAGGAAGATGGTATGTCAGGAAGAGATTCTTCCCTGCCCTCAAGCTAACTAGTAACTGTGGTAAGATACTTGTACCTTGAGCATTTCTTGGGTCAGTGTCCGACAGTGGAGCTGCTCAGGTTCAAGAAACCACAGAGTCAATAACTTTGCCTCACGAGGCCAAATCCCATGGCATTTGGAAGTCACTCACTGTCAAGAATTCTGGGCAGCTATCTTGAAGGATAATCTTCCCATTTCTTAGGTCATTGCCGTCATGTTACTGGCCTTCATTTCAATTCCAGTTAAATTATAAAGTGCAGTATGTAACGGTGAACCTTCAGAAAGAACATAATGAGCACAACCACCCTACACAGAATCCCAAGTTCAAATTACTGGCAGAGTCACCATCCATATCTGAGAATGTATAGAAACTTGATCATCATTGTTGTCTTTATCATCACCATCATCATGATTAGCATCATTAGCATCACAGTTGCAGCATCATGATCATGTCAAGTGGTATGGCAAGATCAGAAAAACCAACATCAAGACACTGTCCAGTTTGGGTGTGTAAATATTATCCTGTGTTTCTTGGCCCATTTAGCAAACACTTTCTTCTCAGTGATAAACCTATGCCCCCCATATGGGGCATGTTCATGAAGAAAATATTCATCACATTCATCTCTTCCTTGTTCATAGTAATGATAGGGGACTTTTCTATATCCTTCTGTCCTGGAAAAGAAAAGGAAAAAAAAAAAAAAAAAAAGAAAAGGAGAGAAAGATTGAGATGAAGAATGAAGCATTCACTTACAAGAATCCATTATGTGCCCAGTAAATGCATTTACTTGCAAACCCATGCATGATTCTTGTCCATGAATTCAGTTAAAAGCTATTATGTATAAAAGCTTTTAAGAAAATGTACCAGGTCCTTAGTGCTTTAATAAATCAAATAAAATTTATATATCACACCAGTTACATTCAAACATATAGCTATCCCTTGAAGGAGGAAATGGTATATAATGGAAGCAAACTTTGGATAGCCTGATGCTCTTGCAGAGCTTGAAGCAGGTTGGTGATTTTGCAGAGTAAGATATTTGATTCAGCTGTGCTCCATTATGCTTATAGTTTGGGTAGAAATATTTGATCATGAAGATTGTGGCTTAGTTACCATTTTGACAATATGACTAAAATACTCTCGGAATTATATTGTGCCAATTGTTGGTAGGAAAATATATTTCATTACCTTGATGAAGCATGAGGGTTTGTGTTATTAAATAATTAGAAACTATCCCACCAGCAGGGATATGCTGTGGATAAACACACCCATTTTAAATAAGGATCTGGCAGATTACTCACTTCTTAGTGAAATATAATTTCCAGGAATTCTTGTTAAGCTGTCAGCTTCTCTGAGGCTTCAGGACATTTGTCCTTCATAATCAAATATAACTGCTGAGTAGAGAGCCATCCATCAAGCTATTAGAGCAGCAGAAATGACAAATTTGCCTTGCAAATTAAATAACCACTAAACTTGCTCTGTATTTCCAAGCCACAAGTCCCTGATACGCCACTGATTAAGGGAAAAATGTTCCTTCTGACACTTGACATTAGACTTTGGTAAATATTTGTCTTTTTATCACTCCTAAAAGTCACAACTCGGTACGCTGACAATAAAATGTCATGTCAGCAAAGAACACCAGGAAATAATTGTTGCTTTATCTGTTTCTCAGATTTATGGTATTAAAATGAATTGTGATATTTTGACAAGAATTGGAGATGCATAAAAATAATTTCCTGTGATCTTACCTGCAGTAGGTGTCATTTATCATGCCGTAGACGTGAATGCTGTAACAGGCATCCATGGCCAGAATGAAGGTAAACCATCCTGTGCTGAGATAAGAGCCAGACTGGACTCTGGGGCAGAAGGGGGGACCAAAAACAAACAACGACAACAAACAAAACAGAAAACATACACAGAGCAACAATAAAGTGTGGTGAGATACGGGCAACCTTTTATCAAAAACATAGCACTTGTTATCAGGAAAAAGCATTAAGAAACTTGACAGTCTGTCAAAGATACACACTTATTTTGAATTATCTCTGAATAATTTATAGGCAGGCTCTCACTCTTGCTACCTTAAGCCTAGAAGCTATATTGTATGGAAGAGAAGCCATATGGCAAATATCTGAAGTCAAATAATCCTGCTCCCTTTAGGTGAAACATAATTTATTTGATTTTCCGTAAGACACAAATTAGTGCTGTATATCAGAGGACAGGTTTTCTAAAAGTTGCTTGGAGCCCTGATGGGAACTGAATGATAATGGTGTTATCTTGCTTTCCTGGACATATCACTCTCTCTAAGGCTTGTGGGGTGTCTAAGTGTAAATTGGATGCAGTGTAGGTGAATCACTTGGTCCATGAAAGCATCTGAAAAGTTTTCCTTCACTGCTTCCCAGGCATCATGCAACAAGATTTTTCCTTTGTAAGACCTACGTTACCAACAGCTTCAACCCATTTTTATTGAACACCTACTACGTGTCAATCGCTGTTGTAGATGCTGGGGATACAGCAGTTATCAAAACAAGCAAAGCTTCTGTCTTCATGGAGGCCAAAGGATTGGATCTGGAGGTGACTCTGTTATAAAGCTTGGCCAGGGAAGGCCTCTTTGATTATGGTAGCAAAGATCTGAAAAAAAAGGGGGGGGGATGGAAAGAAGCCATGTGGACTATCTCGAGAAAGACAGTCTCATGTGTGCAGTCTTTCAACCCCCATCTTAGTCACATTAAGAAGGGGCCTTGGGCCTGGAATGCTTCCTTAACAAGAGATAAGGAGCCTTCACAGCCTGTGCCAGGCTTATTGCCCTGTATGGGAATATCTCTCCCTGTTTCAGACTCAATGTGTGCTCCTTTGTTTTGTTTAAGTGTGTGTCATATGGCACCTGGTCAGCCCCACTACTATATCTGTCCCCTGCAAAGAGGGGACAAGGTCCTTCATTCTGTGTCACAAGAGGTTGCACGCAGGCCAGTGGCTCTGAATCAGCTGCCAGGAAGGACCCAATGGCCGTGGGGGACCAACATGCACTATTGGAGAGGATCTTGCTCTGTCTCTTCTCCGTGTGAGTAAAACGTTGTTCCATCCAGTGTTTGACTGTACTGTGTTTTCCTTGGCAATTCTGACAGTAAGATGCAGTGGGCAGAAGTGCTTGGACTTCTACTCCTGGTGATAGGAGACAGATGCCACTTGCTCAACAGGCCATATGAGAGAAAAGTGTACTAGGAAAAGGAAATGTTAATGGCAAAAGCGCAATACGGAAGTGTGCTTGGTATGTTTAAGGAAAAGATGAGAAGCATAGTAACTGAAGGAGGAGAGTTGCTGGTGTAGTTAGATGCAGTGCGGATTGGAGGGGTCTGCCAAATTCCAAATGGCTCAAGGGAATGTTTGATGAGAAGCTGCATCTCCACGCTTGTCTTTAGCCAAGGGGACTCACTTCATCCAAAACAGATGACTGCTTATCTCCTTAAAACTCTCCCCATAGTGGCATTTGGGTCACCCCAGATTGTTTGGCAACTGTGTAATACCATTTCTAAAAAAACCTGAATTTCTGACCTTCCATTTAGACTTCTTGGCATACTGGAGCACAGCCAGCTCTTCTCCTACAGACTGACACTTAGCCCCTGATAACCACTCTCTGTGTCCAGCCCTCCATACAGTGCTCCCCAGTGAAGTCCAATATTGTTGATGCAGTTCTCCAGTACCAAGCAATCAGTGTGCTATAATTAGGACCCTGAATCCTTTGATTCTTCCTTTTTTTTTTCAAACAGGCACTGCTTAGTATCAAATTACTTACAATAGGCAAGCATTTCAGGAGCACCACCCACTCACAGTGGGAATTGATAACTTGGTATTTTAATCTTTATTTTCATTGACTTCGGGTGATTTGCAAGGAGAAACAAACCCATCCCATATAGATCCATCCCCTCTGCTTACTCCTCACTGAATCTGAAATGCCACAATGAAAGTAGCCTTCCTTTGTATCTCCTGGTGTGTCTTCTAAATGGAAAACAACCCAGAAACAGGATCACGTTGAGTTACATGCACTTTGCTCTGTGATAGGACTAATAGCAGACACATGGGTTAGGGATAGGTGCCAAATGGATGGGAAGATGTACCACAGGGAGGTGAAATACACTAAAGAGCAACTTTGCTGATTGTATAACTTAACTTGCCGTCGATCCTGTGTTCTGGGGTCTGAGGAGCAGCAACGATGGGAACTGCTGAAAACACCATCTGCTCAGAAAGTCCTTATTTGAAAACTGGGAGAGATCAGAAGAAGCAAGAGTCTTGACTATAAGCTCCCAAATTGAATCTAGAAATTTTGTCTGTGCGCTGAATTTTTCTGGTTATTATTCCTACTGAATTGTATACGCTTTTTTCCTTTTCTTGCCTTCTCATTACACTTTTTCTACCTTTTTATTCTCTCTATCCTTTTTCATTACTAGTCTGACCAAACACTAGTAGAGATCACTAAAAATTTGTACATAATGAGAAAAAACAAGTCTCACATTCACCCATTTATTCATTTTTTCAACAAATATTTATCAGGATCCTTCTATGTGTCACTGACTATGCCAGAAGCTGGTGATGAATATTTTCTTAAAGGGCACATGATCTAGTAGGGGAGGCACACATGTTAAAACAATTAATTGCAATATTACAGTGCAATAAGGCACAAGCCCGTGTATTTCAGAGTCAGTGCCAAGTGCAGTGCAGAATTGACAGTGAGGATACTGGTTCCAGCTCAGCCACTGCTCGAATGTGAGCCTTTGGACAACTTATTTAGCCTTTTTGGGTCATCTTAGTTTCCTTGTCTCTAAAATAAGATGGTTGAACTAAGTCATATCTAGGGTTTCTTCCAATGTTAAAATCAAATGATTCTCTGTTCATCACCTTCAATAGTCAATCTGTTTTAACCTTCAGCCATTCAACAATAGCACGCTCCATGCATGTTGGATATGTAGTTAACAAACATGTTAATCAGTCAGATCTCATTTAATGCCCATTTGTGTGATGGGCATGCCGCTAAATGTCTGGGTATATGTAAAAGGGGTATACAGTTTTTACCCTGCAATGGTAGTGGCTGTAGTCACTAAATTTTGGGGAGAGGAGCTCCATGTTTTCCTCCTTCACACTACTGCTTATGGAAGGTGCTAAAACGGCTATCCAAGACCAAGGACACAACTGGACCTCAGTATTGAAGGTAAAGCTTAATATGAGTGTGAGAAAAAATAAATCTAAAGTAGGAAAAATTGTTTTTCTTCGTATGTGTTTTTCTGGGAGTTGGTCCATCCACAGGATTGCTAACTATCAAGAACCAAGATAATACTATAGCTCCAGGATAAAGGGAGGATCCTTAGTATGACATATGGACCCCTACTCTGCAAAACAAGCTCTCCTGGCTCATCTGGTCCACCCCAGATAGTCATTTCTGAGAGTTCAGCAGCAACAGAACTCTCCAAGGATAAATACAGGACAATTGTCAAAGTGGACCCTTTGCATATCTATCTTCTCTTTACCACAGGAAGAGAGGGGCAGGAATTTTAGGGTTTGGCACTGGTCAAAGACCTTTCCATCTCACCACACAATAAGGAAATTTTACCACATTTCTGATGCTTGGTTATATTTAAGCCTAACCTGATTTGTTTCGTTTCTAGATAGACAGATCATAATAACTAGGTGGAATAATGGCAACTGCTGGACTAATCCAAGAAGTCTTCCGAATAAATGCCCTAGCGACCTGGGTCCGTAAAGGACCTCACTGGCCTGGATGGTGCTGGCTCTGGGAATTCTTGTAACTGCACCATTTCCAAACTTTCCTGCAGTGTGGGCATACTAGAAATGAGGAAGTATAAATTATACCCAAGTAGACCTTTTGAGGTTCAATAAAGACAACAACAAAAAGAGTTGAGCTGACATACGTGAAATTGTTTATGCTTTTTTTCCAGCTTGGAGAGACCTAGAGATAACTATCACATGCCTTAAAAAATTCCAAAAGGGTCTCTCTGGGGACAAATACTGTCTTGTAATTTGTCACTCATGCACGAAGCGCTAACTATGTACCAGCTGGCTATCAGCCATAGCACTTTTTATACCTTCCACATTTGGGGATCGATAAAAACAATTATTGTCATCTATAAATAAATAATCAAGATTCCCATAGGGGTAATAAGAGAATTTAAGCCCCTAATTCAGTACAATAGGAAAGCTTAAATTAATGCAGCAGAATAATGAGCTGTGCAGAGGAAAATAAAGCCAGGAGAGTTAAGAGGCAGCTATCAATCATTTTTTTCCACTGGCCAAGCTTTGCATCCCACTGCTCCTTGGTAACCTAGATACTTACCACTTGGAAACTACTTAAATTTACTTGCTCATCTCTTGGAAGAATGATGCTGTCAACACCTTGATATAGCACATGCTTGAAGGTATATCATTTAAAATGTGATCTTTCCTCTAGTCTATTACCAATAAAATATAAGCTACCTTGCCTCTTGATGTTTACCCCTGTTCCTTGATGTCTAAAGGCCATCACACATCCACAGGGATTCGTTGTCTGTCAAGCTATCCTTATTTTTACCAGTCTCAATATTTTTGTCTGTCAGCATCCTTCATTTGCCTGCACCCTTGCTTCCGAGCTTATTGTTCACAATAAGCATTTTTCTTCTACCTCCTGGCAAGCTGGAACTTTCTAGCGAGTGACACTTCCCTTTCGGATAATTTCAGGGGAAGAACTGAAGAAACTGAAATGGTTACTCTTCAAAAGAAAAGTGGATTACATTGAATTTACTATCTATTCACAAAATGCTCTGCTAATTATTGAATACCATTAGCTCAATTGCTTGGGTCTTGAACTCATGAAGCTTATACTTTGATGGGCAAAATAATAGCACTTTCTCTATATCAGGGCTTCTCAGTCTTGGCACTACTGACATTTTAGATGAGATAATTCTTTGTTGTGGGGCCTGTCCTGTGAAGTAAGCTCTCTTTCGTGTTTCACCAGATTCCCCTCTGTTCCAAGCTCAACTATACCCCAAGAGGGCAGTAGATTTCTCAATTCCCTAGTGTCTATTCTTGGCTTTACTCTTACGTCCTCTGCCCTGAGGATGTCCCCAACCCTAAAAATCCAAGTTCTTCTATCTACAGTTCCCATTGCACCTGCTCACTGTCCCACTGACTTTCCTCACCCACCAAGCATCTTCCTTCTTTCTCCTTTACAAGTCTATCTGAAGCCATTCAGTTTTGGCCAATACTGAATCATTATCTCGCCTTTTAACACAACCCTAGGATTAGCAAATTCATTTGGCCTTAACCCAAAGGGCAAGTCCTGGCCTGCAATGGGAGACAATGCACTGGGGAAAGGGAGAAAGCGTCAGGTGGGAACAAGGACAAGGATTCCAGTAGCCTCAGTCTCCGTGGCTGCCTCCTCTTTGTGGAAGGCTTCCTGTGGGGGTCTTTGGCTCAAACTTTGCAGCCTAAATTCTACTATGTTTCTCACTCATTTCTTCCGTGAACTGATAAAAACAAGGCCTGGGGCACTCCAAACTAACTTTTCAAAAGCATAATAATCATTTATCAAAGCCCGAAGGAGATCAAGACCCTCCCAACAATGGAGGTTTATTGGAGAGCATAGTATTGGCAGCAGTTTCTGAAACCTGCTACACTCAGGAGTAAAAATGGAATTTAAAAAATGAATTAATCAATATTTCATGTCTCGTTTTAACACTATTGGACCTCAGTTCTCTCATCAATATACTACACTGGCAGGATAAATAAAAATAGCAAAGTAAGTTTCCATATACCTTCCTAGGGAGAAGGAATATCTGACAGAATACAGATTATTCAATTAAAAACATTCTTTCCCCCATTTTTTTCAAAAGCACATAGATAATGAAAGAATACATTTAAACAAAGAGACTGGGCAAGAAAAACAGCTGATGATTATCAGTAGCACCTTGGGATTCCATCTAATATTGTGAACCAGTCTAATGGAAGCAGGGCTCAAAGTGTGGAAACAATTTCAGCTGTCCTCGAGTCATATATTTTTGTATATCATTCGATAGTCAGGAGCTATGGAAATACTGTGGAGTTTGCCTATTATATTAACACTGTATATTTGTACAATCTGTCAATGGGACGTGCCCAGAAAATCTTTAGAAAGCAACAACTTTCTGCAAATCAGGCAGCAGAATTCTTGATCTTGGCTTGAATCATTTGTAAATGGACATGAACTTTTCAAATGAATATAAACATCATACTGTGGATGGTGATTCTTAAGACAATGCACCAAATGACAGGATCCAGGCCAGGAAAATAATGAAAAATGGACCATGGGTAAATGGAGAAAGCAGTAAATCTTAGAGGAAGACTGTACCACCATCCCGGTCCACTACGGGATGTGAAATGCCTCTGCTAATCAGTATGCACTTGGACTGTGAATATAACAAATAGTTTTCCTGCCATAGAATCAACAGGACTCTTCAACTAGTGATGAATGCAATGAAATTGTACAAAAGGAACATAATAAGAAACGACTGTGTTCTTTTCAAAATGTACATTTAAAAGTAAAATTGTACAGCTCCCAAAGGTATGATTTATGGCTGCTGTAGAAATAGAAGATACTACTCACAAAAATAACTATGTTCATTCATCTCAGAAATTAAAAGGTTATTTTGCTCCTGCCCTTGGATTTTAAAGCCCGTTCAATTGGAAATGTTGATTTCCGGAATATCACTCACTTTCTTAAATGAACAATGAGAACCTCAGGAATGGCAAGGATGGATGATGGGGATCTCTTTGGTCCACTTCATTAAGGCAGGACTGGTTCCTTAACCACTTGGTATTGACTGAATTGTATCCCCTCCAAATTCATATGTTTGAACCTTAACTCCCAATGTGATGGTGTTTGGAGATGGGGCTTTTGGGAGGTAATTAGCTTTACATGAGGTCATGAGGGTAGGGACCTCATGATGGGATTAGTGCCCTTGTATGAAGAGGAAGAGACACCAGAGTTCTGTCTCTTCCCACCATGTGAGGACACAGAGAGAAGGCTACAAGCCAGGAAGAGAGCTCTCACCAGAAACTGACCATACTGGCACCCTGATCTCGAAGTTTCAGCTTCCAGAACTGTGAGAAACTAAATTTCTGTTGTTGAGCCACCCAGTCTATGGTATTTTGTTACGGCAGCCTGAGCAGACTGAGGCAATTGGTGTCTCTCAAGGCCCTCCCCCAATAAACCTAAACTCCCCACTGTATTTTCCAGGACTTCTCATCATGAACTCTCTCGTCTAGTCATATGGATCCATTTATCGGTCCTTAGACACATCTTGTACATGCCAGTCTCCATCTTTCTACTCTGTTTACTTCTTTCTTCCTGAAATGCTCTCCACCATGTCCCCTCCAGTTTCTAATCTTATCTACCAAGCTTCAATTTTGATTACTCTCATCTATTCAAGAGAAATTCATGGAGTACACTGTAAGTGTGGGGCACGGCACTAGGAATTGGAAATACCAAGTTGCCCCGATCTCTCAACTCAGGGTCAGGTCAGGGATACAGACTCAATGACTATTTTCAGAAATAGGGCTATCAAGGAGGTAATTCCTCTGCAAGTGCTATGGGAACATAGAGGGAAGAGCAACAGACACAGCTGGAGGGACCTGGGGAAGGTAATTCCTTCCCCAAGAGGAGATAAGTGCTGAGCTGTGGATTGAGGCTAAATAAGAACACCAGGCAGAAAAAGGAGAAGGAGGAGAGCCTTTCAAGGAGAGGGGATGGCCCTGTGCAGTCCCACTGATGTATGGGGTTAACGGGAATACAGAATAGCTCTGATCTGCCCCGCAATCTGGAACGGACCTCAAAGCATCATCAGTGTTTATTTCCATAATAGATTATCGGTTAGAGACAGGATGCATAAGTAACACTGATTTATTTT
Organism: Diceros bicornis minor; assembly: GCF_020826845.1. Classification (NCBI taxonomy): domain Eukaryota; kingdom Metazoa; phylum Chordata; class Mammalia; order Perissodactyla; family Rhinocerotidae; genus Diceros; species Diceros bicornis. The sequence goes on along the minus strand of NC_080743.1, from coordinate 14,146,798 downwards.
TCTTCCTTACATTATGTTTTGAAATATGAGACATATCTTGATGTTCTGTATAGTAATTTTTTCAGATGATGGACATTTATGGATCTGGAGAAAAGTATCTGGGGGAAAATTGGCAGAATTATGTTTTTATGTCATCATTAAATCCCTCATTAATTCAGAATTGAGAACAAAGGTAAACAATATATGACTTACAATAAAAACAATTTTAAAATATGTGATGATATTTGGATGTACTCAGTATATTGCAGTTCATCTGTGTTATAAACTAAGTTACAAGCCATGAGCTAACTCATCTAATCTCCACTTACTACCAAGCATGCTTCCTCAATACACGCCTGGAGGCTCTCGACCTGTTCCATTTAAAAGGGAAACAGTCTTTACATAAACATTTAATTTACTGAGTTTTTCTGATTAATGGAAATGAAAACAGATACCATTGCTGCTTTAAGGAGGTGAGCCCTTTGAAATACCTTTCAGATCTGGAAATGCTGAACTAAATGATCTCTATAGCAATGTCTCCTCCACCTAGTGAAGGTTCTGGGAGAAGGGATGATGCTATGTACCCCAAGCCCAATCACTCTAACACCCTAAGTAATTCAGTTGTCTTCTCTGGATCTCTGGTTTTCCCAAATGGCCCATAATTTTGAAGACATGAGGTAGTATGAACAGCCTGTGTGGGTTCTAGTTTCAGACTATTCAAGCTACCCTAGAGGCCCTTGTCTTGATGACCATAGATTTTCTTTCAACCTTCCTGTGCTAGGTTGTATTGCTCATTTCCTCCTGGACATGGCTCATTCCTGGGTGCAGTAACTTTCCTGCCTCATTGACTTTGGGCTTGGCCGAATGACTTGCTTTAACCAATAGAACATAAGTAGTAGTGAACATGGTGACAGTTCCCAGTAGAGACGTTAAGAAGCATCACATGGTTCCCATTTCTTACACTTCTTCCCTCCATCATATGACCAAGGCATCCCAGGGTGGAGGTCCTCCTTCAGCTTGGGTCCTGGGATGAGGAAACCCATGCAGCAAATATAAGCCCCAAATTGGAGCCAAGTTCAGCTAAGCCTAGCAGAGCTATAGCTGATCACAGATCTGTGAGTAGGAAATAAACGTTCTTGTAAGCCACTGAGTTTCAGGGTTATTTGTTATGCAGCAAAAATCTGACTAAATAAGGCTTTTTTGATTAATAATAATAACTGCTAATATTTATGGAGCGTTTATATGCTCCTCATTATATGTTCCTCATTTATTCATCTCATTTAATCCTCAAAACAACCCCATCCTGTGAGGGGTATTAATATCCCCATTATACAAATGAAGGTTCAGGGAGGTATAAAGTACTTGCCCAAGGACAGTCTGACACCAGAGAACTCAAGTCTCTAACCTAGTTCTTTCTGGGTCATCATCATTCCAGCATTGCCCAAGGCACCACACGTCTGATAGAGCAGCCACCAAAGACCTCAATTCTTCTTCTGGTTCTACTGTTAACCCTCTAGGAAATCCTAAACATGTCACTTCTTCTTGGGCCTCCTTTTTTTTGATGACAGAATAAGAGGACTGGCCTAGGTAGGCTTACGTTCCTTCATCACTAGTGTTCTGTAATTGCAGTTATAGTAACATAGTCCATGTTGGAGAGATTATAAATGTACAGCTGTATTTTCAGCCCAGAGTTACTATCACCACTTTACAGATCTGTGTTTATAACTTCAGGATTAAAAACACTTTTTAGGATTTCAGCCATAGTCATGTTCAAACAATAGCTTTATGCCACTGATGCGGATATATGTATCAACTTTAAGAGAAACAAAGGGGTAAGTCCTGAAATAAAGATCAAGTTCCTGGATCCACTGGAATCCAGGCATGGCTTCCTTCCAGCCCTTAGGTTCTATAACCTTTTAATAAATTCTCCTCTTTGGTTTGCGTCAGGTGGACGAGGTGTCTGTTCCCTGCAGCCAAAGATTTAAAGTTGGATTGGTTGACCTCTAAGATCCTTCCAACACAATGAGTCTCTTAAATACTCTAGATATAATTAGAGACTGCTTCTAACCAATCCTTAAGTCTTATTAAAAATCACTATTTGATCTGATCCTAGTTTTATACTTAGGCTTAAAAAAGTTGCTTCTTTCTAACTTAACCTTCAATTTATGTTGAAATCATGCCCTTCCTAAATTGATGTGGGTTTCCGTATTCTGAATGCTAATCACTTTTCTCTACCTAAGGCATAGGTGGCTGTTCTGCTTGCTGCTAACCTGATAGAGGTAATTAAAGGAAGGTTTTGGTTTTCTCTTCTAGTTCTTTCGTCAGCCATTCCCTCTGTATATACTTTCCTTAAGACTGAAGGAAAAAAACGGAAAGACTGTAATCAAGTAAGAGTATATCTCAGTAGATAAAAGACCCGTTCCTGCCACTTTACCTTTTCAGAAGAGAAATGAAATGACTCCTTTTCCCTTAGCTTCTTAACAGGAACTTGTGTTAAACTAAGCTTTTCCTTTAGAAATAGTTCTAACACAGAATCAGACTCAAACTTGATTCTGACAAAAACGCTTTCTGAAACCCTATTTCTCTTTCAAAATAAAAATTTATGTTTAAAAATAACTTTTAAACAACTAAAAGTTTTAACAAAGATTACAGTGGAGATTTGAGCTAGTTTCACACCACTGAAGGAGATTGGGTATCCATACTTGTTGCTAAGGTCTCCAGTACCACTGGGGACATCATTTAACCAGCCTTAGCCAGAACCTGGGCAATAAAAGTGAAATTTAAAAAACACAAAGCAACTCTGACCTTCTTCTGGTTAAGAAAGACTAATTTTTCTGCCGCTTCCTGCCTGTCTGAGGTGATTATCACTTTTCTGACCAAGTTACATGGTTCAATAAGTCCTGAAATAAATTATTTCAGAGGGAATATTTATTTTTAGTAGGAAAAGCTAAGCTGTAGCCCCATTTCCCCCATCTACTAAAATTATATTTATCTGGCTGACTAAACAAAGATAATTGAATTAGAAAAGGTCGGAAACAACCGACATACGGGGCTTTAGGCACAGAGAATTTTATTCTCTAACTTAGAGGAGGAGGCTTTGTCATTTTTCCCATGGGCTGACATTCACAACTACCTTATGCACAATACCTCTGCCAAATAATGGGCTATCATCAGTGTATCAAAGCAGGCACTAATCCAGCTCCACTCCAGCACCAGCAAACTCCTAAAAGGGGAGTCTGTCTGCTTCAGCAGAACTCCTGAAGTCAAATGGCTTGGGGATGGAATCTTCCTTGAAACAGTCAGAGCTAACAGAGTCTCACCTATTAAACAAGCTGTTTGCCCACTAAGGTAGAATGTTATTCGAGTTTAATTTTGCCCAGGAATTTCAGTCCTAAGAAATCCATTTTTCTCTCTGTTCTTGAGACGGAATGGGGCTTGAAAGGAGAAAATTCTTCCTTTGAAGTCTATCCAGGTTTTCCAGTTGAGCTAGATTCCTTGCTTAGTGAAGGATTTTTTTCACGGAGGTGATGTCTCCCCCATAGTGTTGCTACGCAGCTCTGCTGGCAATCTGTAGGGAAAGGACCTGTGTGTTGCTTACAGTAAATCTGTACCTGGGGAGAAGTCTTGCTGTGTACATCCTCCCAGAACCAGAACTTCTCCAGTACAGGAGCCTCCAGAAACTCGTAGAACCAGGGCTTCTCTTCTTCTTTTCACAATAATTTATTATGCCCACGTCAGGAAAAACCAATCAGGAATATCCAAAAATGTAAGGAGAGAGATGAATTCTAGCACTTTTATTTAAGAGCAATCTCTCTGATCAGAGAGAAGATAACAGCAATAATTCTCTTCTTCCAATCACAAGAGATAACTTTCATGTGTCTCTGGAATTCTTCAAGCCCAGGAATTTCGTTGATCCAGAGTAGACAAAATGTCATAAAGAGAGAACTAGAATACGGAGCTAAAGCACATATCCTAGAAAACAGCAGGAAGGAATATAGAGTAGAACATAGAAAATATGGCTTATTTGAGAGCATCTGATTGAAATGTGAGAATGCTATCTCCACAAATTTTCCTACATTGCAACAGTCACAGAATGTCAGAAATCTCCTCACCCAGCTACAAAAATGAGAAGGACACAGGAAAACAGTTGAGGAGATCCTCCACCTTGTGTATTTGCTTTCACCAGTTGGTGATAGCACTTTATGCCCATGTTTCTGACTAAAGGGGTTGCAAAGAAGTGACTAGAAGCTACCGAACTCTGAAAGCTATTGGACAGCAGCAGATGAATAGAATTACTCCCATTTTTGGAGCCCACTTATTGGATTTCCTCCGTTCCTCTTCCCTTCCCCTTACCTCTGGTTAGTCTTAAAGGTCCATAATCATGCCAAGAGGATGACGAGAACTACCTATTTGCTTACTCTAGAAAGGAAACACGAAGCCACATCCCGAAATAAGAAAGTGGGTTGAAAGTAGCTGCTTTCCTTCCTCATGAACTAGACAAAGGGAACTCGTGAGCAATGCTGACCATTGGGTTCTTACCAGCTCCCTCCCCCTCATCGATGTGCTTTACCAATCCTTGTGCTCCTAGAGCTGAATATTCCGAAACCCCTCCACCATTTTCCCACGCTGGAAAAACCCTTTACTATCATCAGAGACCAAAATCTCTTAAAGGGTGGGAGTCCACAACCCAATTCCTTTTCCTGGGGGAATTCTTTCTTCTTATTTCAGCCACCAGTGCCACAGTACCCGACTCCACCCTCTCCCCCTGGAGCCCTGGCCTCTGCTTCCCGGTCCTAGCCCTGATCCCACCCTCCCGTAAGGCACTGTTTCCGATCCTCTCCACCCTTCCCCAAGCTCCATTTCCCACTATTGCTGCTGACAACGGAGTCTGATTTTATTTTCCTGGGGGTATAGTCTGGGTATCGGTACTTATTAAAAAAAAAAAAAAAAAATCCCTCCTAGGTGATTATACTATGGTGTGTGCAACCAGGGTTGAAAATCACAGCTATAAACAGTAGTTAGGGTGGAAGATTCTATTAGAAGTTGAGTTCCACTTTATTATGAATTAAATTAGCCTTCGAGGATTGGCTTGAGAATCTCACCACTATTTTAAAATTTGTTTCTTTAGGAATATGTGTCCCAATTTATAAACAGCTGACTTGCAAACTGGCTGGAATCTTGCCAATGAAGCGAGGCTGGTCGGCAAAGATGTCCCATCGTAAATAACTATGTCTGGCACATAGTAGGCACTCAATTTGTCCAACTTAGTTGAATAATTTTTGGAATACAAGCTGTTCCTAAGTAGGAAATTGCCAACATTTTTTTTCCCAAGGAATTTTAAACAGTTTGCCGATGTTTTCTCATGACGACATAACAGAGAGACTTACACAGATGTCTAAGGATAAAGCACATGTCAGGGATACAACCCAAATCACCTCTCAAAATTTGGTAAGCCTGACATGCACCGTGTGTAGCCATTTACCTCCAGAATCGTGGGTTTTTTTCCCCCCCAGTATTATTGAGATATTAATGACATATAACATATGTAAGTTTATGGTGTACAATGTGAAGATTAGATACATATATATATTGCAAAATGATTACCACAATAAGGTTAGTTATCTCCATCCCTTCACGTTATTACAATTTGTGTGAGTGTGTGTGGTGATAACATTTAAGATCTACTCCCTTAAAAGTTTTCAAGTGTATAACACAGTTGTTCATTGTAGCCACTGTGCTGCACATTATTAGATTTTCCTTATAGCTGGGACAGAATCAGGTTTTAAACTCTTTTTTTTTTTTAGTCAGTTGACCCACAGCTCAGCCAGAGTTCCAACTTCATCTGTCAGGATTGAAATGTGCTCTGTAGTTTTTATAAATAACAAAGTACGGCGGAGGGCTGGGCACATACAGTGTGCCAAAGAAGAGACAATAACCGAAGACGGGGCTCCAAAAGGTGGGAAGATATGCTTTTATAATTTATTGGATCCACAGTAGATATATCAACATCAAGAGGTGTATTCACTGTTAAATCACTGAAATCATGAGGTAAAATCACAACTTAACTAAATTAATTTCAGTTTCTTGAAGTTTCACCGTAAAGCAAACTCTCAGAAAATTAAGGGTCATTTGTACCTTCTTGAAGTTGTAAAGCACATCCTTAATGGAATCTCGTGGCAATTAATGTCTCAGGTCATTCTACAGACACAGGAAAGACTCCTTCCTCCCTGCTTTTGGCTGCCATCATGCACCCGTCTTACTGCTGTGGGCTCCAGTTTCACAATCAAAAGTCCAGAAAGTGACATTTGCCTACTGGCCTCTCGTAGGAAAGCTTCCTTGGTTCCGAGGAACTTGGCCTTTCCGAGGAAAGCTGCCTCTCAGCACAAAGCTCTTTCAATTATATTCAGCCTTAGAAGTGCCACTTTATTTATCGGAAGACCGCTGTCCAGTTTTTAAATGGCTTTGGACCTGTCACTTCTTAGAGCAACCCTGACTGTAAGAGCATTTGGCCATTCACCTTGGGCTGAGCCTGTGCCAATCCTCCATGACTAGCATGCTGTTAATAGGACTAATGTGTTCAGGATGATGCCCGCACCCTGACTTATTGAGAAGGCCTTTTAAAACCCAAGCTTGCAAATTGCGCACCCAAGCTGCTGATATGCACATTGTAAGAGAAGAAAAACTAAGTGCTCACAACTGTGGTGCTGTGAACACTGTCTTCCTCCTCCTGCGGTTCAGGAATTAACGGTGATATTGATGCAGCCAAGGGATATATGTCAGATGGTAGATGGCTCCAGCTCCCGAATTACTTTATTTAATTAATTTTTTTGTATGGTGGCACTGTCATTCTCCAGGATATGTGTGTCACCTCTGATTTTGTCCTCTTCCTCATCCTTCATGCCCCATCAGTTACTGAGTTGTGTTCGCTCTTTCTTTGTGTTGTCTCTCACATTTGTTTCTTTCTTTGCATCCCACTACGACTTTCAGACCCTGGGAAACAAGGTGGCTACAGTGTCTGCCTCAGATTAGTACGTCCATCCATTGTGGTACATCTATGAAATCTACGTTCACCTTCAACAAAAGGGAATGAGGCGATGTCTGAGCTGGTGGCCCCAGTGATAAGAGCCCAGTCCCAGGGAGCCATCATCAACACCTAAGATGTCCCTTCACAATGGTGGCATTTTCTTTAAAATCACAAAAATAGGAACCGGGGAAGGGGGTAAAATTTAAAAAAAAGGAAAACACTCAAACTGTTATGGAGAAAGATATGTTTTCCCATCTCCCTACCCAATAATTTTCTCTAGTCACAGGTGATTTTATTGTGGAAACAGCCTCTGTCTATTTCCCAGTGAGGTGCTGGAACTGAAAAACTGAAAGCTGGGTTAGACACAAAATCAATATTCTTTGATTCAGTCTCAGCTCTTCACCATGACACTTTCCCCCATCATCTCTTTCAAGAAGGCAATGCAACAGGAAAATCAGATTTTTCTCTAATCAAGGGTAAAGAATGATTTTTAGCTTTGTGACAATCAGAGAGTTCAAAGAACTCAGTGTTGGTTAAAATATTACAGCCATTCAAATCCTGATTTCATATTGCAACAGACCACCAAAATCTTCTTTTGATTATTCTTTTTTTTTTCCTTTGTCCACCACTACAGACGTGGCAGTATTTAATAAGCAGGTTAAACACGGGCCTAGCAGTATTAGGTAAAAGGGCCTTCGGATGGATGAGTGGATGAATTAATTTCTCCCAACAGTTCACCTGGACAAACGTGCTTTTTTTAAAGAGAGGGGTGGGACGTGGAGGGGAGGGAACCACTTTTCTATTGATAGCCATTATTTTCCTCTAACATACATGTTTCCTTTTTTGGCATTCATCACATTACAGAGAATAACCCAGGGATTTGTAATCTTAGCAGTTTCTTTTTGTCTTTAAAGAAATACATCCAGGACTTGGTTAAAGATTATATCATGTGCAATTTGTGTTTTAGACAAAGGCACATTATTTTTATTGTTAGGCTACCAAGCATACAAAGATACAAATAGAAAAAACTGGTAATTTATTAGCTTATTTAGAAAAAATCATTTTGAATGTTAATTTCCCTTGAATATGTTGAAATATCTAAGACTATTATTATACCTTGAGAGAACTGGGAGAAAGGGAGCTGAAATTTAAAGTTTCAGTGTTAAGAAATACACCAACTAATGAAGGATAAAAACATATACTTAACACCTGAGGAATTATTTTATATCTATATTAAAAAACCTGGAAAGAAGAATTCATTTCTCTCAGTTTAATTTATGCCTCACATTTTGGGAGCATGTCGGTTGCATAAAAACAGGGAAGACAACACGTGCGTGTATTTCACAAACTCTATGCAGTTATTCAACAAACGCCAAACACAGCAAGGTGCCTGCTATGAGCCTGGTTCTGCCCTGTACCAGAAAGGAAAACATATAGACATCTTTGTGTGTTTTTATGCTCAAGCCCTCAAAAGATCTGTGAAGTATTTTGTCTATAATAGTACGGCATCTCTCTGAATAAAGGGTTCTGTGGCTTGGGGAGGAATTGGTCTCAAAAGTGGCCTTAACACCCCATTTCTCCCCTTACAGACCATAAATGTCCAACATTGTCCCAATACTGCTTCAAAGAAAGTGTTTTGAAAACCTGATTGATACTCTTCAACCCTCTTCTTGGGATTCTAGACCCCATAGTTCACCGGCTCTGTTTCCTCCCTCCTTCCAGGCCTTCATTCTTGTTACCTCACTTTGTTCCCAGCAGCAGGGACAACATGCTCATGGAGAAGTGCGATTCTCTTGTCTAGGATCCTATTATTTCCTGCTTCCCTGACCTGACTTTGATGCTCCCTTGTTCTGTGGTGAACCCGGAGTGACAAGAGCAAGGAGGTATTGCTTCTGAGCAGAGTTGGCGTCTGAACACTTACCCCTCTGGAGCAAAGAGCAATCGTGTTTACTCACAGTGAGGAAAAAGAGAGACACTTGAAACCTCCTCAGTAAAGAAAATAGAGCTAACAGGGGGATTCCATTACCAGCTCACTGACAACCAGTCAGCACTGTGTTTGGGTTCGTCTCTCTTTTGGCTACTTTATGGAAAATATTTCAAATTAAGAAAATAAAATCCTATGATAATTCCCACACTGCATAAATTCTAGACCCCAGAAAAATACGGAACATTTCCCAATTCATATTACCAATCCAGCATCACGCTTATATGGGAACCCAGGAAAGAGCCAAAAGGGGAGAGTGACAAAAAATGACAGGACAAGCCCATTTATAATTACAGACTCAAAGTCCTCAATTAAAACCCAATCAACTAATCTTAGCATTAAATTAAACAGCCATACTCTGTGGCCAAGCAGGTTCTATTCTAGGAGTGCAAGGATGATTTCATATAAGGAAAGCTATTAATATGGCACTTCTCAAGTGTGTTAGACTGGACCCTCGGTCAGCGGGATACGAATAGGTATCATACTGGGAAAGGAGGAACAGGTAATGTTTGGAAATGGTGGGCTTAGCAAAGTTAACGGAATTTCTTTTTTTTCAGTTTTATTGAGATATAACTGACATACAGCACTATATATGTTTAAGGTGTGCAGCATAATGACTAGTCTTATATATATTGTGAAACGATTATCACAATAAATTTAGTTAATATCCATCATCTCATATAGATACAAAAAAAAGAAAAAAATTTTTTTTCTCGTGATGAGAACATTTAGGATCTACTTGCTTAGCAACTTTCAAGTACACCAGTATGGTGTGTGAATATATATATATAAATATGTTTATTTTATTTTATTTTTTTAATTAACTAATTTTTTTTGTGAGGAAGATCAGCCCTGAGCTGACATCCAAGCCAATCCTCCTCTTTTTGCTGAGGAAGACTGGTCCTGGGCTAACATCCGTGCCCATCTTCCTCCACTTTATACTGGACGCCGCCACAGCATGGCCTGACAAGCTGCGCCTTGCTGCGCGCCTGGAATCTGAACCCAGGCCGCCAGCAGCGGAGCGTGGGCACTTAACCGCTACGCCACGGGGCCGGCCCTAAACGTATATATTTTAAACTGAATTTCTTGACTGCTGGATTTCTCAGCATCTTTCGTATGATAACAAGCTAAGAAATCTCTAAGAAGAGAACATGCTATGCAGCATTTCCCCAAACTGTTTGACCCGATGACAATTTCCTCCCCTCTCTCAATTTTTTTTATGGACCAGCTTGTGGAAAAAGTGTTCTTGGGGAAACATTTTTAGTGGATGTTATATTAATTTAATTCATTCTATCAGTCACGCAAGGAAACACCACGTCATTTATTCAATGATACCAGAAAGAATTTGATAAAATTCAATATTAAATCCAAGTAAAATTGTTTTAACCTATGACTAAAAGGATATCTCCTTAAAATAATAAGGAATACCTCTCTTAAATTAAGGGCCAGCATTATAAGTAATAGCAAAATGCTAGAAGGTATGTGTCATTCAAATCAGGAACAAGAAAAATGTGTATGCTGTTATTTTTTTTTCTTAAACATTGTTCTGGAAATTTTAGTAAATGGAATAAGACACGAAAGGTTAAAGATGAGAAGAAACAGATTTTATACCTACATGAAATAATTGTTTAAAAACTGTAGAAGGAAGCTAAAAACTATTCAAATAAGAGAGTTTGATAAAATGGTCAAATACAAAATATATATATTTAAAAACCAACAATTTTCTCTTATAACCAGAACCAATAGGTAGAAAATACAACGTACTGAAATAATCCTAAAATTCATAATAACAGCAAAAATATTTTTAAAATACTAGAAGAATAATCTTAATAAAAATTTGTGGGACTTTCAGGACAGGACCACCAATTTCACTGACTGGGAAGACTGAAGGCTGCAGATACGTCCATTCTTCCCAAATTAATAAGTTTGAATGCAATTCTGATCAAAATTCCACTGGTGCAAAAATAATCACAAAGGTAAAACACATTGAGGAAGTGGGATTAAAAAACATTGGTAACACATACACAGTACAAAGGGTTAATGTTTTAATGTAAAAATTACTCTTTAAAAATGAGTGAAAAAGAGCAAACACTGAAGAAAACAGGCACAGGTGCACGCACACACACATTTCCAGCTCTGGGACTGTGGTCCTCTCTCTGACAAACGTTCCTTCTTCGTGAGCTCCCTGTGACCCCCCGTATCAATATCAAATGCCCCCACCCCTCACCCTGGTCCTCTCATCCACCTCCATTGTCCTCCACTGCACTCATCTCCACCTGACAGAGTGGAGATTTCTTTATTTATTGTCTTTCTCCTCCCATTCCACTGTGAATTCCATGAGCATCATTTATTTGGTTAATCTCTGTTTTCCCAGGATCTAGAGTAATACTCGTTATATAGTAGGGGCTCAATAAATATTTGTTGATTGAATAAATAAATACCATTTAGTCTCCCCTATTTACTCAAGTATTTCCTAAATTCATGGGACATTCTGACTCATTCATTTGACGTGTGGCTGTCTTTTTCATTTGTATCAGCATGTTCATGCCTTAGGGTCAAGTACTTAGGGCCACCTCGTGGCTTAGTATGGACTTGCTAGTTTGTAATGAAACTGTACTTCCTGTGAAGCAGGGCACTAAAGCTTTGGGTAAAAACCACATTACAATCGGAATCTGTCACAGGCCTATGAAAACTCCCATTTGTGTTGACTGATCGGCTCATCTCAGTGTATGAGAAGATTCTTATAAAAAAAGTAATTTAAGAGGAATTGTCACCCAGCAGCAGGCTGGCTGCCGAGGGTAATTAGGCAAACGCTGTGCTTGCTTGGGGTACTCATGGGACCATATAAAGTACAGGGTTGCTGAGTCAGAATCAGAGCTGTAGGTCGTGACTGTGCAGCTTTTTCCTTACACAATGGCACAGGGCCAGGAGGGAGCTGGGGCACATGGGGTCTGAAACCAGCCTTTACTCAGCTTGCCGAGACTTCTGTCTTGGTTCCGGCTGCATCAGCCCAGAGAAAGGGAAGCCTTAAGTAATCTCTCACCTAGAGGGGGCATCTTTTTCTATTGTAACAAAGGCTAGGGATACGATAGCATTGGGCCTGATCATAACGGAGGCTTTCCTGGGTAAATTAACCACTAGTTCAGAAGGCAGAGAAAAAGGGAAATCATCAGAGATTCTACAGCTGGAACATTTTTTGTCAGTGAGGGGAAAAGAAAGGTCCTGGGAAGATCCACGACTAATTAGCAGTTATGAGAGCAAAATGTCTCATTGTAATAAATTTCAAGAAGCTTCAGAAATTTTTTTTTAAACAAAGGGACCAAAGTGATAACAATCCGGGAAACATGACCTTAAAAAAGACTTCAAATAAGTTTACACCCAAAATTAAGTTCACTAAGATTGATAATAAGAAATTAAGTACAGAAGTACCACCTATCCTTCTATTCATGAACTCATACATTTAGTGAGATTCTTCCAAGTGCTAATGGGTTATGGAAAATACACGGAGGACAGAGTTTAGGTGAGGAGACAGTATAATGTGTTAGGTGCTACAGTGGAGGTCCAAACAGATTTTTGGCAGTTCAGAAAACAAAGTGACTGTCTTTCTTTTTTTTTTTTTAATTTTTTTTTTTGTTTTATTTATTTATTTTTCCCCCAAAGCCCCAGTAGATAGCTGTAAGTCATAGTTGCACATCCTTCTAGTTGCTGTATGTGAGACACGGCCTCAGCATGGCCAGAGAAGCCGTGCGTCGGTGCGCACCCGAGATCTGAACCCGGGCCACCAGTAGCAGAGCACACGCACTTAACCGCTAAGCCACGGGGCCGGGCCCGAAGTGACTGTCTTTTATCAGGAGTGTTGGGGAAATTGTTCTATAGCAGGCGATATTTCTGGGTATTAAAATATGAATACAAGTTTGCTTGTTGGATGAATAGGGACAGAGCATTCCTGACAGAGGGATCAGTATATGATAAAAGACAGAGAAAGTAAAACGTGACACATTCAGGGGATGATGGGGAGCTTAATATCATCACACCATAGAGCATATATGATGGAGTGGCAGGAAACGAGGTTATAGAGGCAGATTTTGAAGTGTTGAACTGTAAAAGAAACTTCTTTGCTAAGTTTGTTTTTGGATTGTATCTTTTAAGCTATGGAGAGCTAGCAGATGATTTTTAGGAAATATGATTAGATTTTTATGATAATCAGCCCATATGGATTATGAACAGCATTTGGGAAATACTGGTGATAGAATGACAAGATAGGAGGCCCAGTTAAGACATAATCAAGATGGAGACTAAGGTGTAACAAAGGATTAGAGAGAAGAGAGACCAGAGCTAAGGAACACTCCTGAAGAATAGTTAAATGGGTGCAAGAAGATGCAGCAAAGAGTCAAACTGAAGTTATTTCTAATTTGAAAACTAGGTGGGATGATGATAACGGTAAAGGAAATGGAGAATCCAGAGACCAAGGTATTTTAGGGTGTAAGATAACAGAGTCTGATTTGGATGTGTTAAATTTGAGAAGCCTCTGGGACCTCAGCTTGGGAAGTTCCAAGATGAATTTAGAATACGAGTTTGGACAAGTCAGGTCTGGCTAGAGGGATCTTGAAATAATCAGATTATCAATTGTAGAGGAGGGAAAGAGATCAGGAGAGAAGAGGAACAACAATGGGTCTTTAAGGATCTCCAACATTTGATGTGTCAGCAGAAGGCAAGGGGTCAAAGAAAGAGATGGAGAAGACACGGTCAGAGATGTCATTTGGTGCATGATCCTTTTAGACTTTGCTAGAGATTACATTTATATTCTCTCTCCATCTCTCATAGATAATATTTAAATTATGCATACTGTTCTTTTCATTAATTTTTTTAACAGAAAAAAAACTAATCTGGCAGCCAGATTAGATGCTTACTTATGAACTTCTAAGAGTGGGTAACATAGCCAGCATTTCCGGAACACATTTGATTACAGAACTCTTACCATCTGATGTTTCATAAAACATATTTTGGAAAATATTACACTACATACTTTTAGTAATCTTGTCTTATGTAGGGAAGTTAAATTGACAGATTCATTATAATAAAGTACTTCTTACCTATTCAAAATGAAACACTGAATTGATCTTTTCTCGTAATTCAAATATTCAACCATTCTTTCAAAGAACTGTAACTTTGCAAGGCCCAGCCAATTCTTTATGTAGTTCAGAGTGAAAGTCACAAAGATTTAAACATTTGAATCAAACTTGTGTGTTTATAGACTAACACTGTTTTCTTCCATATGCTTGACTTTTCATTTTCCATTTAATTTTCGCCCAAATTTACATTTGTTATTATTATGAAATATTTCATGCATACAAAGGACTAGAGGTAATGTGTTAATAGGTCCATAGAATAATACACCATCAAGTTTAAGAAATAGAGCATTATCAATTCACACTCTTGTATTTCAATCCCCTGTCTCCCTAGCAGGAGTAATAGTTATTTTAGTTTTTGCACTTATTACTCCATTTTTTTTTTCAGTATAGTTTTACTATACATGTATGTATCCATGAACAAGATATTATTTGGTTTTGTTTTTCAACTGTATATAAATGGCATCATTTTATATGTATTCCTCTGTGACTTGTCTTTTTCATTCCATATTTTGTTTGGGAGATTCATCTCTGTTAATGCTTATGGCTATAGTTCATTCATTTTTTTACTACCAGAGTAAAATCTGTTTATGAATACATAACAATTTATTTATCCATTCTTTTGTCAATGGATATTTGAAACGTTTCCAGTTTTCTTTTTCCTCTTGCAAACATTACCACTATGAACATTTACACTTGTACTAGTGTTTCTCTAGGGAAAAATCTAGGAGTAGAATTCTTAGGTAGAAAGATAAGCAAAAGTTCAACTACAGGATAATTTCAAATTGTTTTCCAAGGGGCTGGGACCGATTTATACTCCTATCAATATAAGCATATAAGCGTATAAAAGCTTTTGCTGTTCTTCGTCCCCAGTGATACTATATATTTTCAGATCTTAAAATTTTTGCCAATCTGGTGGGTGTAGAATAATATTTAATTTTGGTTTGAATTGGCATTTCTCTGATTACTAATGAGGCTGAGAATATTTTCACATGTTTATCAGCTTTTCATATTTCTTCTTCCTTGAAATGGCTTTTCAGGTTATTGCTTTTTTTTCCCAATGGGTTGTTTGTCGTTTTCTTAATGACGTTTTTAGGAATCCTTTATGCTACTCCCATCTGTATGTGGTATAAGTATCTTCTTCCACTATGGCTTATCTTTTTACTTTTTTTCTTTGAAACTTTTTGACTCAATATTAATCAGTTTAAATTGATGGAATTTTAAAAAATAAAAATCAATACCTTAATTTATTAATAAAATTAATAAGACTTATCAAACGAATCAATCATTTCCTTTACAGTTTGTGCTTTGGGGGCTGTTTTTAAGATATCCATCCCTAATTGTATATAAAATTTAAGATTCTTTAAAGAGCACATTTCCTTTGCTTTTCTTACAACTTAAAATCACAAATCTATTGTTATACTAACTTAGTATTATTATGTTAACAACTTACAAACAAAATGGTTTAGGAGGTCTTAAGTGTACTTTTGTGCCTTTTGTCCTGCCATCCCCTTCCTGGTCTCTACTCACTCATAATCTCCTCCTATGTGAGTGCGTGCTCTCTCTCTCACACACCACACACACACACACACACACAAATGCGTGTATCTGCATGTCCCTCTTTTTCTCTCCCCACACTCATCTCCAGTTCTGCCTCCCCACTGAAGCAGTCCCCAATCGTAACTCAGGTGAACTGGCAGCATCAGGTTTTCACACTTAAGCTTGTTCCTACGAGCTTGCTACATGCAATCCTTAACCAAGCTGTCTGTAGTTAGGATTTTTTTCCAATCCTTTTTATTTCTTTCCTTTTTTAATCCAATAGCATTGCTTTTTTATTCATTTATGTTGTCACCTGAAATTATATCTGTTGTATTTAATGTCCTAATTCCTAATGTCCCAATGTCCTAATTTCCTTATTTATTAAAAATAACTATACATTTCCTTCAAATTACCTTATTCATTTCATTTTATTCTTATTATTTATCTAGTTACATTTCAGTGAATACTAAAAAATAAAAAGCAAAAAGAACTGAAATTAATATGCTGTTTAATTAATATGCTGTTTTCCTGAAAGAGAAGACTTTGTAGGAGGCATCTCGGGCTCAATACATTTCTTTCATTTTGAGGATGACCATTTACAGGAAGTTTTTCAGTGAAATGGGATTTGGAAAAATACATTAAATAAATAGCTTCTTAAGTTACATTCTAATCTAATTATTAAAGCCAATCCATATTCATAAATTGAAAGCTGGCAAAAAAAATGTTGCTTTGATGCTTTTATTTTATAATAACCTTGACATGTTTTAATACACTCAGAGACTGGAATGCACTCAGATCCAGGACATTTTTGGAGGGGAAGGGGGCACAGAAAAATGAGTAGGGATCTTTTCTTATTGGTTCTTGTATCTCTAGCTCCCAGCAAATGTATGCACTCAGAGTGGGTAGTGGTTGGACTGAGGGTTGGATTGAATAAGGAGGGTAGGATTGAACTATGACTCTTCATTTGAGAGAGTTGAAGGCAATCCTATTTCCAGATTACTGTACATTTCAAAATAACCTTTGCTCTAAAATAGATTTTTAATTCCTACCTATTTTTCTCTTCCCACTAGATCAGTTGCAGAGAATAAACACAGCACATAGGATATCAAATTGTACATTCTGAAAATTGTGTATTAATGATTATAATCTCATTGCTGGGCATCACTCAAAATAATAAAATATGATAGAGAATGGAAGTATTTTTCCACACTTTCTAAGCAACACGCCTCCCATCTCTCTCACACAGACACACACACACACACACACCATGGGCTGAAAAATGGAGGGGGTAATAAAATACAAACCCCATTTTACCATAATTTCTTGGATATTTCAGGTAATCTATGTTTCTAGATTGAATTATACTTGATTTTTCTCATGTAGACATAGCACTCAGCTCCTTTTCACCATGAAATGTTGATAATAGTTCCTTTACAACAAGCTCATACTCTAAAACTCAAAAACAGTCATGAAATCTTACATAAACATTTCAGCAATTTTATGTATGAGAATGATAAAAGATGATGTATTTTAATGTGAACAGCTAATGAAAAATAAATGAGAAGATTTAATGGTATTTCTTCTATCAAATTTATGGACATCAACAATCCTAAACAAATATGTAAGAAAAAAAGCAATGCAATGAACCTACAACCAAAAAAAACAGAAGGAAATAATACTAATAAAGGTAGGTCACTTTTGAAAAATAAGTATTTCAGTACTCATAAGTTTCATCAAGTATTTTTACTTTCCATGAAAAACACAGAAATGCAGTGAGAATTAGTTGGATATACTTAGATTTCACATATTTTTGCCAGGAATTTATTTTTTCTATAGGTAGAGGAAGAAGGATATGGTAGACATTGGTATTATTGCAGAAAATATCCTAATCTGTCCTCCCCTAAGCGTTTAGTAAAAAGAATCCTTCCCTTTTGGTCTAGCAGAGGCTTCCCACTTATTTTTTAATTTGTGAAGAATTTCTGGGAGGAGTGAGCGCCGAGGCTCCATGCTTGTCTATAAAGTGCATCTGAATCATCAGTATAGAAGAGATCAGGGGAAAGATTAGTGGAGGTTTGAAAAGGTATTTTACTTTTTCCCCTCGTTGAATACAGTGGAGTAGAAACAAAAAGTTTTTTGATCCAGAAAGATTGAAATAGGATTAGAATTCATATTTCTTTCCCAAGGCCTCACCATCAGTTTAAATTCTGAATCTGTAAGCAACATTTTGCAAAACATTTCTACTTGTCAGCTCGACTTGTCATTCCTTTGGTACCCTGGGGAAGCTCATACTTCCGAAGGCCCTGGATGCTGTGGGGTGGGCAGAAGTGCATGAACACATGCTATCCCTGCCCTCCTGGAGTCTGACTGGCACCCTGCTCATGAAGAATCTGCCTTCTTGGTTGAGAAGACATCTGTTATGTGCACTTAAACTGAGCCTGAATAACTGAAATCTGGGCCTGGTGGAGAGGAGCTTGCCAGGCAGAGTGAAGAGCATGAGCAAAGGCATTATTTTAGGAATGGCTCAGCAGAAAGAGCACAGACCGCAGGGCTCCAATCCCAGCTCTGATACTTATTAGTAATGTTAACTTGAGCCCATTACTCAATCTCTTTGAGTCTCAGTTTCTTCATTAGTAAAGTGACAATAAAAATACAGAAGCCCTCTACTTACTAATAGTTTAGGTTTTCAACAGCTGTTCAGAAGTCCATTCACTTGTTAAGTCCAAAGTAACCAATTTTTTAATATCTTTCAAAATGGTAGTCTAAGCTGGTCTTTCATATTTTAAAACCAGGAATATTTCCTCTCCTTCTTATTGGTATATATTATTATGGTGGTCCCTTTTTTCAAAACAGAGTCCTTTTGCTCGTTGAAAATCTGAAGAGAAAGGTAAACAATCTCCTTCACGCCCTCCCACCACAAAAGATGCCCACAGCGGTCAGAGGGAACACTGCCAGCTCCAGTATTTGCACGCAGTGCCTGGCTCACTTCTTCACACGTGGCAGAGTTGAACAGTCTATGAACCTATGGAACCATCCTCCTCACAGGGGAACAGTTTATCAGCAGCTATTTCCTCACACTTCTTAAACCATGCTTGACCACTCCTGAACTATTGTAGAGTGGGTCTGAATCTCAGGATGCAAAATCAGATGTATTAGATATGTAAATTTCTTAATTTGTATTTTCAGCTTCCAGTCAGCTTGATATGGCAAAAGTGAAGTCAAGTGGTGTGTGTTTATGTGTGTCTGGTCTGTGGGAAGGAGAACTTTCTGTTACTAGGTGGCTATAGCTTCCCACTAGAAAGTGACAGATACTCATCACCGTCATTACCAGGATCCAGCACATGGTAAGCAAGCAACTCATAGTTATTGAATAAATAAATAGAAAATCACTTAAAATGAATGATTAGTCAAATTGGAATGCCTAGGCTCTCTGCTACTTCGTTAGAGCTTCTGCCCACTCCTGGAAGATTCTGCGTAGGAGTGACTTCGGCAGGCGTCCTACACTGATCAAATGGGAAAACCAATCAGTGGAAAACTGCCCAGCATCTCCGCTTTATGCTTTCAGACTCAGACTAAACTATGGATTTTCTTTCCTTTTGTTAATGTCCCCAGAAATCTTTTAGGCTGGTAAATCTCTTTGAAAACACAGTAGTAGTTAGCAAGAAGGAAAAAGAAGAAACCTTTTAAGCCATCTCTTAAAATGAACTCAGTGATAATTATAAGCTCACAAGTATAAACATGTTCAATCAAAATTGAATTCAGTTCTAAAGAGACTGACAGCATCCCGTACATCTCCGCGTGCAGAGCCCCAGACTGCGGCTGCCAAGTGTCCAACCCATTGATAGCAACAGTCATAACAAATGCTCTGACATGTGAAATACAGGGGAAAAGGCCTGGGGTGATATTATTTCAGTTTTGTTGTGGCTGACTGGAACTAGTCATTCACTTGTTAGCAATTCCTATTTTAGTACATGTTGCTTTATTTTCCAACATGAGATGCTAGGCTAAATTATTTAAATACAAAATTTGATAGCTGCCATATCTCTTATAAGTGTCAGTAACAATACAAGTACAGATTTGTCTATATGGAATTTCTTGGAATTTGAAGTCAGTGTTTGTCCATGAAGAACTTTTTCAGTTAATACTAAACAATACTTTATGCCTTTTTTTCCAGATTTATGCCCTCCCTCCCTTCCTAGGACACTTATTGAACAACTACTGTGTGCCAGGAATTGGGTTAAAAGCTGAGGCTATCTCCCGTAAGCAGGATGTATGGTCTCTACTTCAGAGACTGACTGTCTAACTGGAGAGACAGGCATTGAACAAATAATTATAATTTAACATGATAAGTAAAATAAAAGAGGCGTGCATAAGTTATTAAGGAGGGAGTGATTAGTTCTGCTTGGGTGGCAAAGGAGAAAGAAAAGCTAAAGCAGGGGGTCCTTGAAGAGTTTTCCAGGAGTCCTCCAGCCTCATGTTAATAAACAAGGCCCATATTTCATGTGTCTATCTGAATTAAAAAGATAAACTCTGCATTTTCCAATGCAGTGGTTCTCAGCCTTGGTTGTGCACTAGAATCACCTTGGGAACTCTAAAAAATGGGGATGAGATCGATTAATTCAGAATCCCTGGAGTGAGCCTCAGTCATTGGTACCTTAAAAAAATTTCCCCAGGTGATTCAAACTATGTCACCAGGCCTGAGAACAATTTTTCCGTAGTAACCAACTACAGGACACCCTCTTTGACCAAAGCCAAGGGTATCATTATTTTGGGAGGAGGGTCAGAGATGGAACAGAACTATAGATATAGATATAGATATAGATATAGATATAGATATAGAAATAGATATAGATATAGAAATAGATATAGATATATAGATCTCCTTGAAGAGAAAATACAAGAAAAACATAAAGGTTTGAAATCCAGAACTTCACTTTTGTAAACCTAACTGCAGTCAACGTAAAAATCAAATCCAAAGTGGCCTAGTATATATAAATGATGTTTATTGATAGTTACTGGGCATTGAGAATTACAAATCAGTATGCGGACCTGAAGACTCACATGCTAAACACTTTGGGGTTATAAGTACTTGAAATGATTCCTGTCTGAGTTAAACTTTCCTGAGTGGTTTCTGGACATTTTAAGTATGCAATGGATTAAGTATAATATATATCACCAATTAAAAGTCTCCCCTTTTTCGAAAAATGGAGGTAATCCGAATAAAATCTGAATCTTAGTTAATGATGTTATGTATAAATATTGGCTCATTAATTGTGACAAATGAAAAATATTAATGTAAGATGCTAATAAAAGGGAAACCTGGGTGTGGGGTATATGGAAACTCTCTCTGTATTACAATCTTTGTGATACATTGCAAATCTAAAACTGTTCAGAATTTTGTTTCTTTTTAAAAAGTCCCTCCTTTTTGTTTTTAAACCTGACATACATCATTCAATACCAATTTTCTCCTTCTGCATGAGAATTTGACCTTTAGTTAAATTTCTATCTCTCTTCCTTGTAACCTAAGAAAATAGAATATCAACTCTGTTACTAGGCCAACCTTGCCTATGATACAAATGACGCCTGGTTGATAAATTGCATCTGAGCTGGAAGAACAATAAACACCCGACAGGAAGCCATAGCTTTATGCTTACTCAAGTGGGGACTCCTTCTAATTGGCATGACCCTTTGGGGTCTTGGAAGCTGTGCCTGTGGAGTTGTTATAGGTGATATTGGCTCCTGTGAGGCATGAGGCTTTTAATCAAAGGTAGCTCTCACATCTGCATGGCATGAGGGTCATTTCCTTACACTTGAGCTATTGGCTGGATGCCAAGAAAATAGCTTCTGGATGGCTATATGGATTCTGCAAGGTGTCCCCCAAGGAGGAGAGCATGATGCTGCCTTGCTTGTAGCCTGTGTTTCCTGTCCTAGAGTTTTCTGAGTAACCAAATTGCCAAGTGTGGCCGCTGGGATACCTGTGAATCTATTGAGGAACACCACCTGATAGACATTGACTACCTATATCATTACCTCCTCAGAGAAGCTGTGGACAGGTGAGAAATGGTATATTTTCTTTCAAACATCCAGTCATATTTTCATACATCTATTGAGTGGGCACATAAATCAATTCAAGGATCAGTGATAGTACAGGAACTTGTTCAGGATAATTATGTGGAATTAGAGTTACTACAAAGATGATCAAAGAAAAGAGATAAAGATCCCAAAGGAGCATCTTTATCTCTATCTATCTATCTATCTATCTATCTATCTATCTATCTATCTATCATCTATCTATCCATCCATCTGTCCATCCGTCCATCATCTGTCTATTTATTTATCTATCATTATCGAGGTTTTCCTTTATGAGAGGACAATGTTAGGATACAGTTAAGAATAATTTAGTATAGAGTATAATTTGGTAAGACAGGTCCTCTGAAAAGCTACAAGTAACAAGAGGGTATTAGAGATCTTTGGTACCTTTGAAGGTCCTAAATGTCAGGAAAGACATTGAAGTAAGAGACAAACACGTTTCTTTCTAAGAGAAGGGAGTAACCTTTAAAGAACTGGGAAAATGTGGCATGTTCCTCTTCTTTTCTTTTTATCCATGAATAATATTACAAATGGAAATCGTGGGATATCATAGTCGTAATACTGACTGATGGGACTACTAGCTCTCTAATTAAAAACAAAATTAGTTCTGGATGTGTAGAAATAGCTTCTTCTTCTTTTTTTTTTTTGGTGAGGAAGATCAGCCCTGAGCTAACAACTGATGCCAATCCTCCTCTTTTTGACCAGGAAGATTGGCCCTGGGCTAACATCAGTGCCCATCTTCCTTTACTTTATATGGGATGCCGCCACAGCATGGCTTGACAAGCGGTGCGTCAGTGCGCGCCCGGGATCGGAACCTGTGAACCCCGGGCCGCCACAGCGCAGCATGCGCACTTAACCACTGCGCCACTGGGCCGGCCCTAGCTTCATTTTTTAATAGCTTCATTTTTGTATTAGTACTTTTTCATTCTCTACATTTGTCAGAAAAAATATATTTATTTCCAAGATCCACAACTAAAATCACGTGGCCATTTAATTGGATTTCAGGAGCCACTGAAAGTTATCCCCCAACCCTTGTTCAGAGCCATATCCAAAGCCAACCAGGAGCTCCTTTGGATGAAATGAGGGAGAACCTTCCACTCCAGGTTCTTTCTCATGCTAATTGTGATGGGCTCGGCGTGAATCTGGGTAATTCTCAGGTATATCCACAGGTGAGTGGGTGGCTTATTCCGAATGAATAAGTCCACTGCCTTTGCCATCGCTGCACCCACGACCTCCCACATCAGCATGCTTATTACTTATTATGCTTATTACTTTGTACTGAAACCATTTGTCTACTGTTTTTCCCACGTGACTCCAGGGTGAGTGCCTTGAGAGTAGAGACTGCGTCCCATTTATTTTTGATTCCCCAACAAGTATCACAACTAGTAGGCATTCTATGATTAATTATGGGAATGAAAATAAACTTTTGGGGAAGTAGAGCAAACAGTCTCAGATAAAGAGTTCTGGGAGGGCATTCGAAAACTCTGGACAGGATTTGGAACATTCTTTACCAAAGAAAGAAAACATGAAAGTAGTTTAGAAAGATGGTTGATAAAAGATCTTTTTATTCTGCCAAATTCAATTTCTTCAAATTGTGCCCTGTTCAAGGCCATCAGAGCCTTCTGGGTCCCTTTTCTATCTTAGATGGATGTTTATTTCCAAATGTTCATCAGGCCAAGGTTATGTTATCTAATGTGGGCACTCAGAACTCTAGGTAGGCGCTAATAATCTTGTCGCTATTAATGAGACCAAATTAAAAATTAAAAATACAATCACATAAAATTCCAGCGATAGCATCACAATTAGCTCTGCAAAACAACACAGTTCTTTACAGAATCTTCTTTTGCTTCCATACTGCATTTTGTCTGATAAGCACTTGCCAATAAAGACATCACACTAATCACAACTTGTTATACAAAGGGCAGGAAAACTGATAAATGATTCATTGATTATTTTCTTTCAGAAATAATTCTTCCATTCTTGTCCTTAAGTTACATTTGGATAATAAATGGAGGATTTAAGTGCTTTCTCAAGGTGTTGTTTAGAAGAAATCATGTTGACAGTTTTAATTCTTAGCAACTTCACAACTGTGAGTGAATACCCATTAAAAAAAAAAAAGAGGAGGAGGAAACACACAAAAAATATTTTGTATTCTTTGTGTGTGGAAATGAACGGTTCTTTTTAAAGTAGATCTGTTCTATAAAATATTCTTTGCTTCTCTGTAAGATTCTTTTTTTTTTTTTTTTGGTGAGGAAGATCAGCCCTGAGCTAACATCCGTGCTAATCCTCCTCTTTTTGCTGAGGAAGACCGGCTCTGAGCTAACATCTATTGCCAATCCTCCTCCTTTTGTTCCCCCCCCCCAAAGTTCCAGTAGATAGTTGTAGGTCATAGCTGCACATCTTTCTAGTTGCTGTATGTGGGACGCGGCCTCAGCATGGCTGGAGAAGCGGTGCACCGGTGAGCGCCCGGGATCCAAACCCGGGAGCCAGAGTAGTGGAGCGCACGCAATTAACTGCTAAGCCACGGAGCCAGCCCTCTGTAAGATTCTTCAATCCTCACTATTCCAAGTTATGTAATATCCTCTATATCCCCAGACGGATGTGTTAGCAGGGCAAGATGTCGCTTCGCATATATCCCGGTTTTCCTGTCCTGAAAAGGTCAACACATGATAGCTAATTTGTCCAAGGACGATGGCTGGGCAATAGCAGGAATTTGGGTAGAGAGGGGATGAGAGCCAGTTCACAGGCCTTCAGTGAGTAGAAAGCAATGACCGGGAGGTCTGAGATGAGGAAGAGTGGAGGGGGATAGGGCAAGACTCACGGAGCCCCAAGGTTCTCTGTCATGCCTTCTCTTCCTTAAATAGGTGAGTAAGTTTATGATCTCCAAATCTCTACAAGAGGCCCAGAGCTCACTCCACCTGTGTGTATACCATGCTTCTCATCCATAACATGCCCCAAACTGATCTTTCTATGTTCTCTCAACCCTTTTCCCGTTTCTGTATCCCCATCTCAATGGCGTCAGCAGTTACATAGGCCAGAAACATTTCCTCATCATCCCCGTCTCCTTGTTCTCCCGTAGCTCCACGTGTTACTGCTGGATTTTACTCCATAATGTTTCTCAAATTCATTCCCTCCATCTTTCTTCACTTAAAACCTCATCATCTTTGTTCTGGGCAACTATAATCACTTCTTGACTGGTCTCTCTGCCTTCAGTCTTTTCTCCACCTATCTGTCTCCTAATCTGCTGCCATAATGATTTTTCTATCATGCAAAGCTGATTGTGTCCTACACCTTGCTTAAACTACTTCAAGTGCTTTCCATTATCTAGACCAGAGAATAAAATCTAGTATTTTTCACCTCACATTAACAAAATCTTCACTATTTTACTCCGTTTACATTTCTGGCCTCATATCTGTAAGTTAACTCCCTACTTGCATGGTATATTGGAACCAATTAGAACAACTTACAGAACTCCTTACTGTGCCATTTCTAAGTTAAACAGAAATTTATTGTTTAGATACTAGATGCCAGGTACTTTTCTAGGTCCTTGGGATATAGATGTGGCATCTTTGCACATGCTCTTTTGGAATGCCCATCCTAGATTTCCTTTAAAATTCTGCTCACACATCATCTCCTCTACGGAGTCCTCACTGACTCTCCCAGGCAGAGGCAGCCAGGCCATTTTCTGTGCCACCAGAATGTATTGACCACACACACAGCTCTGCTATGGCATATTATAAATATGTGCTTTGGTGTCTCTTTTCCTCCCTAACCTCGAGGATTGAAGTCCTTGAAGACAGAGGCTGTGCCTCAGTCATCTACCCCTGTGTCCTCTGTGGTTAGTATAGTGCCTGGCATGGAGCAGGTGCCCGGCCGATAAGAATGAATGACAATATGTGCCCATCATGTGTGTCCAGGAGAAATCCACCCATGCACATTGGCCCTGCACTCTACAAAATAAAGGCACATCACCAGAGGACCCTACATACTCCTACTATCAAAGTAATTCCCCAAACTTATGGATCAAAATAAAACTTGTTTTGCTAAAAAATATAAATAAATATAACTGGAAGGAAGGTTAACAATGGTTATCCCAGGCTTCCAGAGGGAACCTGGGCACATGTTGTTCTCACTGCCTGAAATGTCCACCCCACCCCCTACTCACACACACACTCCTTGCCTAGTTAACTCTTACCAATCCTTCATAACTCAACTCATTTGTATTTCTTGAGAAAACCTTCCTTGATCCTCCCCTCTCCTCAGATTAAGTGAAGTCCTCCTGTCATGTATTCTTACAGCATCAAATATCTTTTTTTTGAAGCCTTTGACCACCTGTAATTATATTTATTTCTGTAATTATTTGATTCCTTTCTATTTCCCCTTCCAAACCATAAGTTCAGCAAGGAGAGGCTCCCTGTCTGTTACATAGATGATGCTCAAAACATATTTGTTGAATAATAAACAAATTAATGACCTAATTTAATCCTCATAGTAATTCTCTAAGGTAAACACTGTTATCATCTGCATCTTCCAGAGAAGACGGACACAAAGTGCAATTAAATAATCTGCCCGAGGTCACACAGTCAGGGATGCAACCCTGGGACAGGTACTGGATTTCTGCATCTGGCTTCCTGTATCACAGAGAACTAATCTAGAGCTATTTCAAAACTTTAAATAAATGAGCTCAGCTTTATTATTCACTGTTGAATGCTTAAGGAAATTATTAATTTTAAACATGAGTTAAAAAAATACGAGTGGATCCACAGAGAGTTTGTCTTTTTTGATCTCTCAGCTCTGTTTGGAAATAAGTCAGTATTAAGAGTGTTGCTGAAATCTCCACCATGGAGATCCGTGTGGGTGCCTGGAGTCTGACAAAAGAAAAGGTAAGCCTATTTTCTCCTCTAATATATGGTTCTTGTATAATTCCCAGTGTGAGTTTGAAATAATTAAAAAAGTAATCTTATCTTTGCAATTTAGTGAAACATATCTGACAGCTGGGTATTGAAGAATTTATTGTTGCATTATGTTATAGCCTTCCTAAAATCCTAATCCTATTTCTCTTACAGAATGGATATAGTCTTTCCTATTAAAAGACACTGAAAAGTAAAGGCAGATGAAATGTGGTCACATGGAGCAGTTGCTCAGAACCTCAGTAAAGCATGGGTCTTGGTTACACAGAGTTCTGCAGACTGCAGTTAATGGGGAGTAGAAACAGGGGCATATCTTAAGTACAGACGTACCACATGGGTACAAGTCAGCCGCACTGAATACACCTTCCAAGGCCACTTGCTGACTCTGCTCTTAGCTGCCATTGGACTTGGCTGGAGATGACTAAGATGCATTCCCCTTGTGCGGAGTACTTAGCCCAGCAAAAAGGAAAGTGACACTGAATACAAGATGGATTACAAGAATAGAACTGGAACTCACTTTCTACTCCTCAGGGGGAAAGTAAGGACCATTGTTGCCCTCTCCTTTCCAGGTTTGATGTGGATAAAAAGCTATATGCATGCAGGGGTGCTGGTCATCAAGGAAGAATTGGTTTCTAACTCACTATCTGAATGCCCAGTTTGTCTGCTGCTAGTGGGATCTTGCTATTTTCAAAGATAATTTAAGCTACCGTTAAAAACCAGCCAGTTTTTCTATTCCCTCATCTTTCAGATGGGCTCACCTAACATTACTGAAGCAACCACACAGTTAGTACTAGAGCTCTGAGGAGTCAGCTCCCCCACCTGACATGTTGCATCATATTAGTGCTGAATGTCAGACATGAATTATTTTAATGGCCCATTTTACAAGCTACTGTCTGAATTCTTACAAGAATTAACAGTTTTATTCTCTAACCACTTAATAAAATCTCTCTCCGGGTTGTCTCATCCAGAAGGGGATAGCTGAAGCAGTCAGGGCACATTTGTCCTGTGGACCAGGCAAATTGCTTTACACAAGGGCAATGGGCAGGCCTTCTGGGGAGTAGAAACGGACTATATGTCAGGAAGCAGAAGGTGAAGGGAAAATTCAGTTCAGAGCTATTTTTCTCACTTGGAAAATTGCAGAATTCTTGCAAACTACTTTAAAGGTATTTGATTGTCGTGTGAAATAGTTTAGCCCTAATGAAAAATCCCAGAATAACAGAGAGATATTTGCAAATGGCATGAAATATGAGAGACCAAAGTAGTGCTTTGCTGTGATGGAATACCTGGGTACATTATTCATGCATTTTTGTTTTTATTCAGAGCCGTGTAGACACACATCTGCTTAAATACATTAACTGAGTCATTGGGCAGAAGTAGGTTCGTATCACCATGGGTAGTGTATCAGTCAGTCTAGGCAAGAAACTGAAACCACTCTAAGTCCTTCACATTAAGAAAATTTAATACTGGAATTGTTTGCACAGATGATGGAAGACCTGAAAAGCCAATCAGGAGAAGATGAGGTATCCCAAAGATGGGCAACAGCAGGAAGCCACCAGCCCTAGGAAGTGGTATTTCCAGAAACCAGTACACTCAGGCTGGAGCAAGTACCACTGTGAGATTGCCTAGCAGAAACTGGGGCCGTGGAGGGACGGGATGTCCAGTAGTAGTGGAGCCAGACGAGTCATGGCTTCTGCTGGAAATGCACCCACAAGGGCAGAGGGAGAAATACCTTGACTTCTCTCTCCTCCCCTCCTCCAGTCTTCTGCCAGTACCCTCTGGTGGCAAAAACTACCTGGAAGCTGGTTGTCAAGGGAAACTGAAAAATGGCATTTCCTGTGATTGACAGTAGAGCAGGGGAAGGGAGAAAGAGGGACGAAGGCAATGGTCAACCAGCACACGTGTGCTGCCCTCCAGCTTCCCATCCATGACAAATATCGGGCACATTCCTTCTGTGCTATAAGCTTTGCAATTCAGCTACTTCTTCTTTTCTTTTCCTTATATTTCTTAGTGACTTTTATTGACCTATCCCTTGTGTCCTGTGTAAACACAGATGCTGGAGTTTGCTCTGGTAGAAAAATAGAGATTGGGAGGGATGTGTAAAGGGAGGAGACCGACAGGGAAGGCATTGAACACTTTATTTGGATATGGCTTCATTTAAAAAAAATCTGGGTGGAATGCTTTATTATTATTATTTTAAAGTATGCCTCTTTTGACACACTCTACATTTAAAAAAATATTCATGACTACTGAGCATTTACTGGGTCCATCATTCATTTTTGGGATGGGTTTAGGGGCACACAGAGTGTGAAGAGAAATGGGCTCTAGGCTGAGATCTGTTCTAGCAAAGAGCAGAGCGGCTATGGGTAACCAAGGGAAAAGGGGCAGCGTGTGCTCCAGCATCCATCATCCTTGCTTCCTACCTCCACCCCCTTGTGGTGTACCTGGGGGCACCTCAGGCTTGCCGGGGGCACCTAGCACCCTCCTCATGTTCCTTGAGGCCAGAGGAGACTCCCACCTCTTGCAGGCACACTTGTAGGGAGCTTGTGCTGTCATGAGCAGCAGTGGGATCTGCCTGCACCTTTTGGTGCCATGAGCTTGCCTCTCGCCAATCCAAGCCTCCAGGCTTTGTCACCCACATGCCATCCATTTCTCTTGTCCCGTTAGAACTCATCAGATCTGAATCTCACTGCCTGAGGGCCAGGCTCTCTTTATAACTTCCATTTATCAAGAGCCCATTATTTGTCTGGAATTGGACTAGACACCTTGCCTAGATTATTTCATTTAATCCTCATGGCAACCCCCCAGTTTACAGATGAAGAAACAGATTTAGAGATTAATAATTTGCCCAACCAATAAGTCATAGAAGTGAGATTTGAACCAGCTTCTGTTTCCAAGCATATACTCCACTACACTGCAGACAGCCCAGGCCAGTACAGAGCAGCAGACCTGCCGGCTGCTCCTTGTGTATACCAGGCTGTCAGCATCTAGAGAACTTGGCCCTTTAACCAGGCATCTCAGAGCCAGAGTCAGCTCTGCACGCACACAGGAGCTGAGGAGGACTGGACGGACAGCGACGCCTTCGCGGGGACAGTGTACACGCTCACAGTGTACTGGCCAGGACTCACGCGATATGCTCTCCTGGTCCCTGGACTCCTAATTAGCCTTCCATCTCACAGAGTGAATCGGTGTCAGGTAATCAAACACATTTCTTTCCTTGTCTCTTCTCATTTAGGGGGCTGTATCTATTTCCTACAGCTTATTTTGTACCATTTATCAAGACTAATATAAAATCATTCTAATAATAATCCGCCCAAACAGGCCTTCCTATCTGGTGCCTGCTGGAGTATCACAGAAATCTTTTCATTTCAGTTTTAAAGCATTGCTCCATCCAACCCACTGACTGCAGACTGACACATATTCTAACCTAAAGTTTATGGATCAGCAGGTAAACGCAGAAATTCTATTAGTTTTCAGACCTAGGATTTATGCCATTCATTTTAAATGAAACCAAAATACAGAAATAGGAAAAGTACCATGGATAGATTCATTTTTAAAAGTATCCACTTACCTATTACATAACGGCCAAGAAAGCAGTAGTTTCTGTATCATATAGACACTCTTTTTCCTGTTCATTGACTTTGACAAAAAAGGTAAATAGCATACAGAGAATAGACACATTTTGAAGAAATGTTAAAACACTGGTTAATGTAACGTTAAGAATGTAAAGTCTCTTGGGTAAAGAAAGAAAAAAATTAAAATACATTTGGTTCTTAAAGAAACTGCACCAGGCTTATATAAATCTAAATTCTTTACCTTCACATGAGGTTAAAATAATGGGCTAACTTGACAGAGCTTTACAAATCCTACCAATGCACATTATCATTTATTACCAGAATGAGTGATAATAGGAGTCGCAGGGAGATATTGCACATTGGGAAGTGTCCAAAGAGTTTAGCAAGACAATATTTCTTTTTCACAATACAAAGATAAAACAGTCATAAAACTGAGAGTTCATTTCATTCACTTGTTAGAGAAGGGCATGTGGGTGTTCTGGTTCAACAGATTGCAACCATCTCCTATAGGAGCATAAAGGAGAAAGAACAAACATAAGAGGTAATAGTCACTCCACAGTGCAAGAAAGTACATGGATTTAAAGTCCGTCACAGTAATTAAATTTCAATGTTGACATAGTACATCTCAACATTCAGAGTTCTAAATATAGTGTATACAGTGCCTGTGAGCAAAATGCAATACACGTGAATATTTATCTCTGTAGTGACAATTCTTCTGTCACATGCTCAGAAGGGTTGAGAGTAGGACAGAGCAGAACAGAGTCCACAGAATTTGATGATAATCATTTCAAATAGTTGAAATGATCTTGTGGCCTTATCTGTGGCAGTGGTTTTCTAAACATTTTTAGTTTTGCAGACCCTTTATACAAATGAAATCTAACTAGAAGCAAAATATTTGAAATAGATTGAAGTAGAGTAGATCAGTTGATTTATGAGGGGACAGGGTGTTCCAGACCCTTGACTGCTCAATGCCACAGTAGACTCTGAGATGCGCAACCTAAAGCTACTATTATTTTAACCCATAAATAAGTAAAATAAAAATCCATTTGGTATTTGATTGATTTTAAGGTACTGACAGATGGTAGAGAGCTACGTATTTCAAAGGAAGGGCTTATGGAATTGGTTGATTATGATAGGGAAGAAGCAATAAGAGTAGAAGAAGTAAATGTTATTTACTTTCTGCCACTCTTCAGGAAGATACCATCTTTTTTCATATTATTCCCTTCAATTGTGGGGCTGGTCCTGGTATGGGCTGTGCATCTACTCTGTGTATGCCTCCATTCCCAGTCTGTCCAGCTCCGCCCTCAGAGATGGCATCTGCATCCATGCTCTCCCTTTGCTGGAAGTGGCTGGGACTGCAAAGTGTTGTTCTTCCTTTTACGCCTAACATGTTTCTCCAGCGTGAGCTCAAATTTCCTCAAACACAGTCACTGGTTTATCAGTCAGCTTAGGTTAAGCATGCTGTGGTAACAAATAACCCCAAGTCCTCAGTGACTCATAATAACTTATTTCTTGCTAGTATTACATGATGATAATAGGTTGGCTAGATCTCTTCTTCACTCTGGGACCCAGGCTAAGGGATCCCTCATATTTGGGACATTGCTGGCCTTATGACGGGGAAAAGGTCCTGTGGCAGTATACCTCATAAGGGTTCTGAAAATTTTCTGTTGGAAGTGGAAAACATCACTTCTGCTCACATGCCATTGGCCAAAAGAAGTCAACTGGCCAAGTTTGATATCAAAGAAGGGGGGATGTATCATCTTTCTATAGGGAAGGGCTAATAGGGAGGAATGGCAATATTTTAAACAATCTACTACAATTAGCTAGTTGTTTAGGCTCTCCTCTTCCCTAGCCATTAAGAAAGCTCAACTCAACGATCTCAGCTTTGTTTCTTTTGTCATATAATTTCAGTGGTGGATACCATTATTTCTCTAGAGCTGGCATGACCCATGCCAATTTCCATTGAGAGCCAAAAGTAGGATTTCTTGTATGTCCTTCTTTTAGAGCTTATTTTCATTTTAGGATTGCCCACCAAATAATTTCATGCCTGAGGCTGCTGCTGGCTTTCAAGATATTTGGAAAGCAGAGATACCTAACATGTCCTGAGCAAAAGGATTGCTCTGTGTCAGTGCTGCTGACTCCCCCAGGAGGACATTTTTATGGAATCCTATAATTATGAAATCAGAGCTTTAAAAAAATACTTTTAGTACACATTAAGAGTGGCAGACATGATTTGCATCAAGATGAATTGGCCTTTGCACCGTAGATGCTTATTAGTGTATTCATGGATTACCTGACTCATAACATATTCATTTTCATTCATTTGTTCGGCATATACTGTGAACCAAGTGAGCATTGTGCCAAATCAAGTCTGTTCTCATGGAGTTTACAAATACAACCTACCTGGGAGGGATAGCTGACAGCACAAATGGCATATTCAACATCTGATATCATCCCAACTGCTATACTGATCCTAGCTCTACCATTTACTGATTATAAGACCTACCTAGCTTCTATAATCCTCTCCATACTAAGAAGGGGAGATTATAAGTAACTGCCTTACAGGTTTGTTATAAAGATTTCCTGAGATAATGAAAAGAACTTAATTGTGCCTGGAGCAGAGCAAGTGCCCAATAACCATTAGTTACGGGCCTAATCACAACCACGACCAGATTAAATGTTAGAGTAGGGGTGAGGAAGAGAATCTGGATTTTCAGAATTTCATCTGAAAAAGATTTAGAAGTCTTCATTGAAGATGCTGACTGTGGGTCAACAGTGTAATGCAGCTGTTCAAAAAGCTAAATCCAATTCAAGTAATAGATGAAAAATGTCATATTGTAGCAAAATTAATTATACTTCAGACTTTCCTGATCAAAACTCACTTAGAATATAGAAATGTGCTTTGTGGTGTGGTGCACGTATTTCTGAAAATGAAGTTCCAACTGCATCACACAGGGTTCTAAGAACACAGTCCCTATAAAGATGAGTCCCTGGCATTATATGCTGGCAGGCACTCTTCCATTTTTGTTAAATCACTAGAAGTTATAACACGCTCTAGCTTTAGTTTCTTCTAGGAATTTTTTCAGACAACTGTTGGGCAATCCTACAGAGATGCTTTACAATGCCCTTCTGAATGTCGAAAGGACTTACACCAATCCCTAATTTCCTGCTGATCTTTACCATCTGTTACTTTGACCTTTTCATCAAAGGCTTCTCAAGCTGCTGGCAACCCTGCATGTTAACACCCAGTATGATACTCGTCCTGTGTTTCTTTGCCTCAGTCTCAGCACTACCACTTGGATACGTTTTATCTGCCATTATGGTTTAAAGCAGTTCACCAGAACACAAAAATCTATGGCAAAAAGAGAGGTTTCTGAGGGGTCTATAACACATATTGTCGAACTCTTTCAACTCAGTATGGTGCATTGGAGTGTTCACCGGCTGAGAATATTTGCCATATGGGGCACTAATGTTCGCTGCCTGAACATTTAGAACAGTCTACAACACCAGCTCTCACTGGCTCGGAGTACGCTGGCCATTCTGAGGATCTGAAAAATTATCTATTAATAGTATGCTCTAATGAATTGTTCTATAAATGGAGATATTTTCCTTTTGGGAAATGATTTCATATAAAAATAGTATTGTAATGACCCAGCTAGCAAGGGGCAGTATTAAATGGAACATGTGTTCCAGTTGAGCAGGACTGTAAGAGCGATAAGGATAAACCACCGTTTGCTTAGAGGGTGATGAGGGGTATAGGAAACTTGTTTAGAGCAACTAGGGATGTGAGCCTTCAAAAGAAAACACAGTCCACTTGGAAGCTACTTTGAAGCGAAAAGGCAAGCTGCTTGCTTTGTCCTGTTTCAGAGGGCAGAATGAGGACCAAAAACTGGAAATTATAAGAAAGCATATTTTTGTCCAGCTTGAGAAAAGAGTTTCTAATATTTAATACGGTCCATAAAAGGAATGGCTTGTATTCTGTGATAATGAGCTCCATATCACTAGAGGTAGTAAACTTGGATGACCATTTGCTAGAGGCACTATATATGAGATTCATTAATTGGGTAGTGCGGTGGTTTATAAACTGTGGTCACAAATTGACAATCGGACAAATTGACATTCCTTCTACAAACAGGTGGGGTCTATGTCCCCTCTCCTTGAATCTGGGTGGGTTTGTAATTGCTTTAATTAGCTAAGGATGGTAGAAGTGACACCATGTGACTTCCAAAGCTAGGTCATAAAAGACCAGACAACGTCCGCCTTGTTTTCTTGCAATGCTCGCTTTTGAGAGGCTCTCTCTCAGAACACAGCCACAATAAGACCACATGTGGGAAGAAAAATTCCACAAGCCATGCGGAAAGACCACATGTGGGAAGAAAAATTCCAATTCAATTTAAATTTTCATTTATATCTATTTTGTCAATTGAAAAATTAGAAATAAATTAAGTTCTACCAAAATTTAATATTCTACTCGGCAATGGCATCATCATTCATCCGTATGTCAGAGAGTCAACATATTAAACATTCTCTTTCAGCATATTGCTACACACTCTGATTTAGGTGACCTAGTCAAATTACTTTATATGTTTATTATATTATTTAGTTTTGACTTATTAATTAGCCCTCTTAAAATGGACAAGGAGATTAAAGATATTCCTGCAAAGAAATCACAGGTTGACCAAAAATGCTAACGATGCAAAACATGCCCCCAATGAGAAACTGGCAGAGCTGACATTTCCCCGTGCTAGATCCAGCTTCTCCAGCTAGCCACAGCGCCAGGGTAAAAAGTGTGATGATCTGATCAGAACTAACTAAACAACTTAGAAATTATCCAGGAGATTATATGAAACACAGATTTATATCCTCTATATTACTGTCCCTCACCCTAAGAGTTGTGCCTTGATATATTCATGATAATAGCACATATATGCATATTCTTAAATAATAAATATAAATAGAAAGTTGAAAAATATGAAATTACCAATGTTCAAATATTTTTAACCCACAAAATGTCAATTTCATATGATTCAACCTAACTTATTGAAATTAAATACTCAAAAATATTTACCTTTAGAGTGCAATAAAAAATTGCATGTAGACTACTGGTTTAGGGAATAAGACATGTGGTAAGCATGGATTTAGTAAGTGCACAGGAAACTGTTTACCATTGCTCTCCAATTGTATATATCGCTTGTGTATATGTGAGCACTGACACATGACATGTTACAGAATTATTGCTTTCCTTGTCTGGAGGATAAATAATTTTATTATAACACATGGGCCCGTTTCAATTAGAGTGGTTCTTAGCACCCAGATATATTGTGAAGCACTGACTTGAACGACAGTGATTCTTCTTTGCCTGACTCCATTCTGCAGTGATCTTGCTAGAAAATCAACATTCCTTAGGAAGAAACAAGGCTTTAAAAAGAATGATCTTTACGGGAGTTGGTGGTTATAGAGAATTTTAGTGCCAATAAAAAGAAAATGAGGATTACTTGTTCCTTCGAGGCCGTGAGGTAATTAAAAAACAATATTTAGTGGTTTTTAGAACACCTATTTCCATGAAATTTCGGCACTAAACAATTCAGGGAAATCAGAATAGATAAATCACCTAAACAGATCAGAAGAAATGGATATAGCAACCGTAATTCTATGCTACCTCCACCCCTTCAGATTCACTAAATTACTTCAACCTCTTGGCACAAAATCCCATAACACTCCAAAGCACATGTCTTGCTTTGGTGCTTGTCAAAATTAGTGTCTGGAAGACAGCACGGAGAATGCTTTTCCATACAAGGGACAGTTTCTCGCCGAAGTCTTCCTCCCCAGTGGCTCAGGAAATCCACTCTCATTCTGCTCATGCAACATCAACTCTCTCTTGTCAGCCAACATTGTGCTCAGTTTCACAGAACAACCTCTACAACTGGATTTATTCCTGAAAGTAAAAGGAGATCATGGGTTTGTTTCTTTACTTGTTCTTTCAGTCATTGATTCTTTCAACAAGTTTCCAGTGGCTACCATGTGCTGCGCAGGGATGAAGGGGACACAGAAGAGCATGGCAATTTGTAGTCTGGGGCTAAGAGACCACCAAAAAGTTAGAGTTCCAAACACCAGGTGAATTTGGTTCCCTAAGATAACATGAAAATGTGATAAAAATAAGACAGGTTGTTGAAAACTAACGTGTTCTGTCATTTTGTGTATCTCAGTAATTTTTATTTAAAACTAGCTCCTTTAGAAGCTATCCCAAAGTTAAAATCATGTGACAGGACACCTGGAATGAGCAAGAGACAGAAAGAGTAGGCTGAGTAAAAGGGAGAGGGAGCAGCCCATTTCCAAAGTCTCTGGGAGACAATACGGTTAACAGAGTTAAGAGCGGGCATGAATGTATCAAAAGAACTTAGCCAATTTTAAGAGGCTCTCACTGGCCAAAGATGAGATGACTTGAGCATCAATAAGGATAATAACTACAATGGATTGAAATACTTCAATAAATTTTAAATTCATGTATTCTTCATGATCTTAAAAAAATTAGCAGGTACTAATGAAGAATGCAAGGAAGCTAAGTCATTATTTTGAAAACTATAAATAAAAGAATCAAGAATTGACTCTACCTTTTCTATACTAACTGTACCAACGGTAATCAAAGAGCAGACAAGAGGAATTTTTTTATTACAGAAATATTACATCTAAGAAATGAAGAATGCATGAGAAATAAGAATAATATCATTTTGTAATCTAATGAACTAATGGATTAAGGCATTGAACACCAATGGCTAACATCTCCAAAAGAGACAACTAGATATTATGTGCTTTTTATTAAGTAGATGATATCAGATATGTAGATGTCTAATCAAAAAAATCAAATCTAAATATGATCAAATCTCTTGATCCAACTACTAACCATAGGAAATAAGAGGACCAAAGAAGATATTAAACTATACTCTGAGGATGCAATTAGCAAAAGCTACAGGACAAACAACCAAGCATCTTCAACGAATGAACTGTGGAGAAAAAAAGGAGAGAGGAGTATCTATATATTTTTAAAAGTCTTAAAGACATATCAATCATTTGCAATATATGGGCTTTATTTGGATCCAATGTTTTTAAAAAGTATAAATAATTATGAGCTTATGAAATAATTGGAGATGTAAACATTGACTGGATATTTGATGATATGGAGAAGTATGGTTAATTTTTTTGTGCGACATTTGTATTTTGGTCATATATAAAAACTGAGTTTTTATCTTTTAAAAGTACATACTTAAATATTTAGAAATGAAATAATATAAATAATATGGTCTTGGATTTGCCTCAAAATAATACAAAGGTTGAGGTTGGGGAGATGTGGCTGATGGTGGAGACAGGGCAGGGTAGCCCACTGAATTGATGTTTGTTAGGCCTGCTGATGGATATGGAAGGTTCATTATACTATTCTCTTTATATTTGTACATGTTTGGAATTCTCCACAATAAAAAGCAAAAAGAAAAAATATTTGTGAACCTATAAACTCATACACCCAAAAGACCAGCAAAAACTGACTAATTTAAGCTCTTTCAGATTTTCCAGTCATGTTACCATACATCTACTTGTCTGGTTTTCTCAGAGCCAAAGCCATATTCACATGGAAGCATATGAATATAGGTAAATATGATAGAAAATAGGAACTCTCTCTCAGTGCATTTATATAGAATGGATGTATGTCCACATGCAAACAAATGCGTGCATGCACAGATGTACACCCAGATGCATCTTTTTGATATTCTGCTTGACACTATTTTTAGCTTTTTGGAGAAGGCTGAGATCAAGCTGAAAACAAATAAACCAATATTTCAATTAGCACTAAAACACACTTCAGATTATGTACCAGACAAATGACCTTGGGTGGCATGGGTAGATAGCGCATATAAAGTGTGTCCACATGAGCGTGCAGACGCTGTGCCTCAAAGATTAAGGGAATTCTACACTGTCAAATGTCTGTGTCTAGGTCGATTTCAGCCTGGAGAAAATGCACTAGATCTAGGAATTCACGACTTTAGAGCAGCTCCAGGTTTCCTGGGGCTAATCTTTAAAACTGAATACATATAAAATCTTCTCCATCCAACAAATCAAGCAATAAAAAGATGGTTCACCTACTTTTCATACCAAAGGTCAAAGTGTCCATCTTAATATTATACTATGAAATGCCAGCACAATAAAATTAAAACAAAACAACACGAGCAAACGAAAATCCCCAAACTCCTGAAAAGTAACAAAGTCCAGATTATGATATAATGGCCTCCTGTGTCTGATTGCTTACCACAACTAGTTGTTTACACAACATAGAAACCCTTAAGGGCCCCTGCATTATTAGAGCAAATTAACACGTTTCAAGAAAGTAGTGGATTATTGCAGATAAAGTGTTTTACCAACAGGGGTTTTATGGTTGGCTAATGTGATTATATATCTATTAGCATCTGAAAGCCAAATAAACACGTTCACATACCTCCAGGAAACACCCCAATGTGGATATTCTAATTTCCACCATTTCAAAAGGACAAAAGGATTTTTATCCAGGCATATCCAAAGATAATTTTAAAAAACTGAGTAGTAAACTAGGGCAAATTATTTCTGTAACTTAAACAATTATCAACTCCCCATCTGCTATCTAAGGATAAATGGCAAAAAGAAGCATCTGTCATTTTTTTGAAATGAGGCAAATGTTGACCATCTACTTAATTACTCTACTGTGCTCACCCACTGAACATATTGAAATTTTATAGAAGAGAAACTTGGGAAAAGTGGTAAATAGTCTCTTTCTCCATCTGAACAAAATAGGACCATAAAAAATGAGAAAGCTGCCCTCCCAGAACTGCTCATTCTATAAATATAATTCTGTGGGCTCTGTCACTGCATGGAGGCATGCTTGCAGTTTCCATTACCACTAATGGGAGCAAGGAGAGGACAGCACCTTGATGCCTTGAGGGCGTCGATGCTAAATATTACCCCACTTTACCACAGCTTTATTTTTAACAAATACTGTTGTGCTTGCAATGAACTTTAAGCAACAGCTGGAGGAAGACATGCCCAGTTTTCAAGGTCTATGGGAAATGAATGTTTTTATGACATGATTTATAAATGATATTATATCTATGAAATTTTAATGCTTTAATTTTGGCCCACATAGCATGAATTAGTGAGCCAAGATACTATCAGGACCTGTTTCCACAAGAGCAATTTCCACTAAAAGATTCAGAGGCCATAGCTCTTGCTAAAGGTTACCCTCCTAGTGGAAGGATGCAGTGGCGATGGAAACCTACCATGGCCTTTTCTACAAAACAGTTCCTCTGGAGACGTCAAAAAGCACTCCATTCTACAGTCTTGTAATCAAAATCAGAGTAATGGGAAGATGAACAAGTTTTGCTTGGATAAGATCCAAAGGGGACATAATAGATAAGCTGAAACATGTCAGAAAATAGAAAAAAGCTTTTAAAATATTTACCTGTACAATTTCCCCTCCTTTTGTTTTTGTTGCCATCGTATCTGAATGATTATGCAGAAAGTCAAAAAAGGAAAAGAACTTAGCATAAAGCCATAATCTTAATTTTTGAAGCACAGAAATAGAAATTTGTTTTGTTTCTTTCTTTTTTCCTTTTTTGTTTTGTTTTTTTTTTTGCAGGGTGATGGTGGTGGTGGTGGCTGCTGTTCAATCAATCAACACTGCATGCACACCTCTGTACCAGCCATCAAGGGAGTGGAGAAGCAATGTCAGAGCTGGTTTTGGTCTCACAGTCTAGGGAGGGAAGGGACAGTCACCATTACAGGGCAATCTGTAAATAAAAGTGGATGACTACATTGTGTTATGTCACAGACTCTAAATAGTTCAGGGAAAAGGGAAATCAAGGACATCTACAGTGATCAGGAAAGGGGTCCATGAAGAAGAGATGAAGAGTTAGGGCTTGAACAGGGTGCGGAAGAGGATAGAATTTTGATAGCTACAGGGGAGGTGGTACTCTAGGCAAGAGACCCTACTAGATCAGTAATGGAGCTTCTAGCCTCCAGATAATGAGCGTGCATGGTAGTTTCCAAAGAATATACATTATAGGTATATATATATATATATATATATATATATATATATACAGAGAGAGAGAGAGAGAGAGAGAAAGAGAGAAGGAGAGAGACACTGATGGGAATTAGTCGCACATGCAAATCTACTCCGTCTGCTATGAGAACCCTCTCACAGTTCCTCGTGACTACTGTGGAAACAGTTAATCAGGCTCCTCAGAGCTCATCCTTCTGGCATTTCTTCTAACATATCATCTGTACATTCCAGAGTTATTATACAACTTTTATGAAACTAAGTCTACAAGACAGGCTCTAAGGTGTGACTGATGTCTCTTTTGTACGCCAGAGAAATTTGCACAGCCTGTGTCTCAGGAGATTAATATTTCAGCTGTTCTTGGGGTGTTATTACCTGTTTGTGTCTGGCTTCCACAGCACTAGACTGCCAAGATTCCTTGGTCTAACTGCAGCAAGGGAAAAGCTATCATCAATTATGGATTGGGAACAAACAATTAACTTTGCAGGAAGCAATTCAAATGAGAGCCAAATTTCCTTTTGGACATTCTGTGATATCAAAACTTGGGTTTATCAAGAGATACAAAAATACTTCATTTTCCATAATGTCTATGGGTTCCATTAAGCTCTATCCCTTGGCTTTTCCCTGTGTCGCTGTAAGAATAAAAGTACCATCATGAAGAGAAACATCCATTGCCAAATAGCTAATAATCCTATTCTCCACTGCATCTGACAGTCTCTACGGGAGAAGTAGAGAAATTTTTTGAGCAGAGTTGCCTAAGGTTTCCCTAGCTGGCCCTGACTACACTGGCCACCTGTTCCCTGTTTAGACAAACTATCCTTCCCCCTCCAACCTTCTGTTCCTTGTCTCAGACTAACGATGATATATGGGGTGCTGTGTTCCTCCTAATTATGAAAATTGCTTTCCATTGGTTCCAAGATTTTTATTTGATATCTTCTCAGAATCTTGGCTAGCCTCTGTGCCTTGGAGTCCTTAAGTAAAATTAGATCTTAGAGCCCCCATATGGAGTCTGACACACAGCTCTTAACCAGGAGCTCTCACTTAAAAAAGGAAAGCTGATGCTTCAAAGAAAAGATGCCAGTTCTTTACAACGTAGGCCACCACACCACCAGGCCCGGGCTTCCATATCTCAAGAAAATTTCTGACCCTGGTACACGAACACCATCATTGGTGAACACATCATTGTTCACTTCCTCTTCCCTGTAGATTTCCATCAGTATGCTTCCCCTTCACGATTCCTTACCTCTGTTTGTGGGGGCACTACCATCCTCTTAACTGCTCAAGTCAGAAACCTGAGAGTTATTCTTGATGCCTTCACCACTCCCATATTTAGTTACCATCAAACTTCTCGCCTCAATATCACCTAACCCAGTCTACTCCAATCCACCCACATTCTACTACTTTTTTTTAAGCTCTCATGATTTCTCACTGGGATTATAGCAAACAGGCAGCAATCCATTCTTAGTCCCATCTGCCCTCCTTGCTTTAGCCTTACTCCCATTTAATTGTTTCTACACACTGTGGTCTGAATGATTGCTCTGAAGTGCAAATCTGCTATTATTATCCCTTGCTTAAAACCTTTCAGTGGCTCTCCACTACTGTCAGGTGAGGTACAAGCCTTTCACCAATGTTGCCTGAATGCCCTTTCCCTTCTTCTCCCAAGTAACTTTGATTTGTCTTTGAGAACATGTCTCATAGATGTCTTTCATGTCCTTATGCATTTCTCTAAAATAACCTGTCTCTTTACTTGTCTGTCTCCATGAGCTCCTTTGGGGGATGAAAGGGTGTTCTGTCTGATTGGTCTATGAATCCTCAGCACAAATGACACAATGTCTGACACAGCATAGGTTCTTAATATATGTTTGGTGAATAAATCAATGATGCAATTAATAAATAAAGTCTGTCCTCCTGCTGATTGGCCGCTAGGGGGATAAGAGCATATGATACCGGTTTTCAGGTGCTACTGGAAATCACAAGGTGGAGAGCAAACTCAATTGTTTTATTTTTACAATGCAACTTAGTGTCTTTGTGATGGATGTTGGAAAGGAACCTAAGAATGATTATCTTTTTGTTAGTAATTATAGTGGATTTCCATTTCTTCTGCACATAAAGATAAAATTTTGTTATGGCTCAAACCAAGCTATTTCATCACTGGCTTCTCCATGACACTATGCTCTGCATGTTAGAGGCTCTTCTCAGCTATAAAAATAGGTATTTGGGCTGCTTCAAACCGCAATTCCATATTCAGAATTTCTATTATAATAACTTAGCTATTCAGATACCTTTGACCAAAGAAAAGTCCAGATAGAGCTTAGAAGATTAACTTCTTTGCCTTAGCATATGGCTTGAGGAAGGCCACGGTTGACACGAATCAGTGAGGGAAGAAGGTGCCACCTTTCCTACTAGCTAAGTCAGATAAAATCAGAGCTTCTGACAAAGGAGTGACATATGTCAAAGCCAGATCACCGCACCCCTAGTTCTTCCATACGCCACTGATGTTTCTTTGATCCACTCTGTTATCTTCTTCGCTGGTTTTATGGAAGAGAGTTTAGAACCTCAGACACATTCAGGGCTCTTCTTGGCTGGTTGACCTTTGAAGCTTGGGAAAGAAACATGTTCATGCCTCAACTCCACTGCCTGAGACAGTTTCTGAGACTTGCACATTACTTTCAACAGAAGAAACTATACACACATGGATTTCAGCTTCATATAAGATCATTTTTAAAACTGGAGCTACTTGTTGGTGGAATGGGCTGCCTCAGGAAGTAGAGAGTTTCCCGTGTCTGGTGATTTCCAAAGAGACTGATAATTACTATTTAATATGCTGGGGAGAAGATTCAGCCATGGGGAGCAGAGGCATAGAGTAGGTAGGAACGAAGAAGGCAGACCATATAATATTCAAGTCTCTTCCATCTCTGAGATTCTATGAGTCTAATAGACTTGACTCAAGTGGTGATAAATTCTATCTATGTGCAGACTTAAATAATTGTCAAAAGGCTGTAAAATATCATCTAGAAATAAGACTGGCATGACTGTCTCATTTTTATGTAATCCACTATTTTAGACACACAGATTAGATAAAAATTCCTGATCTTGAATTTAACACATCATCACTCAAAACTATGCCAGATACCAGGTCCTGTAAGTGCTTATTTAGAACAGTTTGGCTACAAATTATTTATTGGATTTTAAGTTTTGCACTGGGTATTTCTACCCCTTCCCTTCCACTTTCCATGGATTATAACCTCTACAAAGGCATTTTTGCATTATTCATTGCAGTATTTTTAGTATCTAAAACAGTGCTTTGTTCATAATAGGTGTTCAATTAATATTTATTGAATGATGAGCATTTTCTTACTCACAAGACTGGACAAAAAAGATAAAGGTATTTGTCTAGAGCAAATATTTTCCTTGGATCCTTCTCTACTGTCCCAGCCTCCACCCACTTCTACTTATAATTGCTCTAAGTACTCAAAGAACATGATCAGACCCTTCATTAGTTCCTAGAAGTACAAGAACAGAGGATAAGTACAAAATGTTAACAATATTTATATCTAATAGGCAAATTATGAATGTGTTTGGTTTTTTTCTTTATGCTTTTCCATTTTTAATAATTTGTCTAAGATGAACTTTTATTACCAATATGATACAAAAATAAAAGGAGAGGGAAAGGAAAGGAGATGCCACCTTGGTCACACCTTCATATAAGTC
The DNA here is from genome assembly GCF_020826845.1 of Diceros bicornis minor. Classification (NCBI taxonomy): domain Eukaryota; kingdom Metazoa; phylum Chordata; class Mammalia; order Perissodactyla; family Rhinocerotidae; genus Diceros; species Diceros bicornis. Next base: position 14,102,785 of record NC_080743.1, on the reverse strand, counting down.
TGGGCAACATCTCTATAAACATGGAGTCAAGAGGATGGTTTTCCTTTTTCTCTGTGTAGATGAAGCACAAGCAATGTGACCTAAATCACACAGTCACACAAAAATCTGGGCAGAGAACAAGCTGAATACTTAGGATTCCTGGATCAGGGCAGGGTCCAATCCTGAGTTGCCCCCAGTTGTGCAATTCACACGCAGAGCCCTACTTCCTTGGAAATAAGAACACCGCCTCCAGGTGTTTAAAATATGTGTTATAGATGCTGTTGCGTGCCAATCAACAACAGGATTTGTAATGTGGAAGGAGGAGGCAAGTAACACAATGACCTGTCAGAGGGTTCATATTGCCTCTGAGGTTTCAACCAGTAAGTGGATGCTTGTAAGAGGACCTGAAAAGCAGTTTTACTCACAAGGACTGGTAATCACTTTTAGAAAGTGCCTGTAGGAATCATCAGGTCTCTTGCATGCTCCCTGGATGAGACTTGGCCAAGTAACTTTTGAGGTTGTTTAGCATTGCCTGAGGCCAGAAGTACAGCCAAAACCATGCAGCCTATTTCCCCACAACTCCTCTGGCAACACACTTCTAATCTAGCTACATCAATCACTGAGAAAAGATTATCCACTTCTACAAAACTTAGTTAACTTTCTGGGCCATGGTCTGAGATCAGCAAAGCTTCTCTTAACTGATAAGACAAGCAATTTCATTTTCTTCTCTAGTGAGTTTAAGGCACTAAGTCATTACCTAGAATTGTTCGAAATGGTATCTTCTTGTCTTTTTGCCAAACTGCGCAACTAACAATACTTTTGACAAGCTGAAAAATTCCTTAGCTGCCTGCTGTCTCTGCAACAAATTTCCTTCATCAACTAATTCACTAATTTGGGACTTCTTGAGAACTCAGCTAATTTGTAAGAACAGGTGGCTCATTCCATAAGTGTTCAATAAAGGTTCACACATGATTACACATAGAGCATTGCCTTTAAAACAGATGAAGAAATGTCTGCATTTATGGAGAAGCGAAAGAGACAGACAGACTCTTCAGTAGCTAACGGTGTGCATCTGGTGATCTGGTAAAATTATTTCAAAAGCTGGTGGAAGAAGGGAGCAGAGGCAGGTGACATAAGCATATAAAGTCCTTGCCACATGGATAATTAACTATTCTTGGGAAACTACCAAAACGTGATGGATACGAAAACAAATAAGCAAAAAACTACTAATCACAGCCTCACTCTTATTTTTTCTCTATTCTTACGCTTACTTCGATTTGAGTTCCTTCATTCATGCAGCATGTTTTGAGTACGTAACAGCACTTCTAGGTAGGTGTCAGGCACCGTTTCAGTCACCTCTAAGTCAGCTATCTTCTCTTGATATAAAAAGAGGAAAAAGTGTGTTATATGGCTAAGAAAATATCATTATCTTGTTATAAACATGAATTAGAAGCTGAGATATTACTGGAATAGGTAAGAAAAAAATAGTTCAGGTAAAAAGTTGTAAAGCCAATCAATTCACCAGTTGCTTGAACATAAAATATCAAAAAAAGAAAAGAAAAGAAAAGAATGACAGTAACAATTCTGGCTAATGTTTTGTTGAATTTAAGGATTATTTTCCCATTAGGAAGATATAACTTGCTTAAAAAAAAATGCCTAGCATATGAGAACAATAGAAGCTACAAAGTGATGTTATCATTCTGTATTTTGATTAAAAGGGCAATAATTTGGGGCCGGCCACATGGCATAGTGGTTAAGTTCAATGTGCTCTGCTTCAGTGGCCCAGGTTCGCGGGTTCGGATCCTGGGCACAGACCTACACTACTTGTCAGCTGTGCTGTGATGGTGACCCACATACAAAATAAAGGAAGAATGGCAAAAATGTTAGCTCAGGGCTAATGTTCCTCAAGACAAAAAAAAAAAGAGGAAGATTGGCAACCAATGTTAGCTCAGGGTGAATCTTCCTCAGCAAGAAAAAAAGAAAAAGGGCAATAATTTCTGCTAAGAGAGTAACTACAAGAAAACATAGGAATTTTTCCCTCTTTTTTCTTAGTAAGAGAATTAAGAAAACCCATGTGGATGTTGCATAAATTATTACCTTACAAATCATCAGAACCAAATAGCATAAAAAATACAGTGAGTGCCACAATGGTTTTGAACTAACACATACACAACAGGGTGATAATGACTTTAGTCACTCTTTATACATGGTAACAAAGAGCACCAACTCACTTGGGCACAATGGACCTTTATTTCCTATGAACAATTCTTGCTTTCCTTTTCTATTCTTTTATCCAGGAAAAGAAATGTTTGCATTTATAAGATAGTAAACACAGATAGTAAATACTTCAAGTGCTCTGAAGGTTTAAAATAGAGGTTAACAGAGGTAAAGAATTCAACACGGTTCTCTAACAAAACATGGTTTTCTAAAAGAAAGAGGATCCAGTTCTACAACCTGTGATAAATCACAGCTGTGAAAATCCTTCAACGGGTACAAGAGTTACTGGCCTTCATAAATGTGGAAATTACCTCTTTTAAAAGTAGATGGATACAGAAGTAGCCCACCTTTTTTGGTCCAAGAGATCAAAAGAGGCTCAGTTATTTATTCACTTTTATTAACTTTTTCACTTATTCTAAAACCATTTACAGAACATCTAACAAGAGCTAGGTATCATGATAAATTCAAGGCAAATAGAGTGTTACCATTAATGACTACAGTAAAGTTTAATAAGTGCTAAGAGAAGGGTATGTGAACTGGAGAAGGGAGTCTAAACCAGATTTCTCAGTAGAGGTAATGACAGATCTAAGGTTTGAAGAATAAGTATGAGACAGCCATAAGAAGAAAAGGTTTGGGATATAGGAAGTTACCCCAGGGCACAGTGAAGGCATAGAGTGGTAAAAACAAAGTATTTCTGAAAATAAAAGTAGTTTGGTGTGGCTGTAGAGATGAGAGGGAGCAATGTAGGTAGGAGATAAATTCAGGACGAGTTTAAGAAAACATCATCTGCTAAACTAGAGTCTAGAAATAGTGGATATGCAACAAGAAAAAAGGATAAAAAGAGTGAAGATAGCTAAAGGGAATTGTGGGATACCATAAGCAGACCAATACACACATTATGGGAGTATAATGTGTATATTATTTAGGAAAAGAGAGAAAGCAAGGGGCAGAAAGCTTATTCAAAAGAATAATGGTGGAAAACTTCCCAAATCTGGAGAAGGAAATAGACATCCAGATCCCGGAATCTCCAAGGATCCCAAAAAAGATGAATCTAAAGAAATCCACACCAAGACACATTATAATCAAATTGTCAAAAGTCAAAGACAAAGAGAGAATTTTGAAGGCAGCAAGGAGAAAAGCAACTTGTCGTATACAAGGGAACTCCCATGAGACTATAAGCAGACAAGCCTTGCGTGTTAGAAGGGTGTAGGATAATATATTCACAGTGCTGAAAGGAAAAAAACGCTGACCAAGAATATCATATCTGGCAAAACTGTCCTTCAAAAATAAAGGAGAAATAAAGACTTTCCCAGACAAATAAAAGCTGAGAGAGTTCATCACTACTAGACCTGCCCTATAAGAAATGCTAAAGAGAGTTCTTCAAGCTGAAACAAAAGGACACTCAACAGCAACATGATAGCATAAGACAGTATGAAACTCACTGGTAAAGGTAAATATATAGAAAAATACAGAATTCTGTATTACTGTAATAATGGTGGGTAAATCACTTTTAATTCTAGTATAAAAGTGAAAGACAAAAATATTAAAAATAACTATAAAAATATGTTAATGGATACACAATATAAATAGAGGTAAAATGTGATATCAATAACATATAATGTGGCGAGAGGAGAGGTAAAAGTGTAGAGTTTTTGTATGCAAGTGAAGTTAAGTTGTTATTAGCTTAAAATAGGTTGTTATAACCGTAAGATATTTTATGTAAGTTCCATGGCAACCACAAAGTAAATACCTATAGAAGTTACACAATAGAAATAGTGGATATGATGGTTAATTTTATGTGTCAACTTGACTGAGCTAAGGGATACCCAGATAACTGGTTAAACATTATTTCTAGGTGTGTCTGTGAGGGTGTATCTGGGAAAGATTAGCATATGAAATCATGGGCTGAGTAAGGCAGATTGTTCTCCTCTATGTGAGTGGGCATTATCAAATCCATTGAGGGCTCGAATAAAACAAAAAGGCAGAGGAAGGTCAAATTCGCTCTCTGCTTGAGTGCTTGAGCTGGAACATTGATCTTCTCCTGCACTCAGCACTCCTGGTTCTTAGGCCTTCAGACACAGATTGGAATCTATACCATTCGCTATCAGTTCTCAGGCCTTCAGACTATACCACCAGCTTTCCTGGGTCTTCAGCTTGCAGATGGCAGATTGTGGGACTTCTCAGACTCCACAATTGCATGAGTCAATACCTTATGATAAACCTCTTTATATATATACATATATATATATATATTCCTAGTTGTACATAAATATATATATACTCCTATTTATATATATGTTCTCCTATTTATACTTATATATTCTCATATATATATATATATTTTATTTTTTTTTCCTATTAGTTCTGCTTCTCTGGAGAACACTGACTAATACAGTGGGGAACTATTGAGAGATTTTAATCAGGGGTGTGATGTGATCGGATTTGCATATTGGAGGAGGTCATACCAGAAGTAGAGATAATATGTCAGAAGATATTATAATAACTCAATGGAGAGAGGACAAAGAAAAGGCACTAGGAATGGGAAGAAGTGTATAGACATGAGGTAGAAAAGATAAGATTTGGTATAAAATTAAATGTGGAAAATAAGGCAGAATCTTAGATAACTGAGATTCTAGCTTTAGGTCTGGATAGAAGCCTTGTCCATCACCAAGGATGTCCATCATCCTTGCCCGTCTTTAGGAAAAGAAGCCAAGGGGCAGTTTTGGGAGAAAAGAGAATATGTTCACTTTTGGACAGTTTGAGTTTTAGTTGCCTACAAGGGTACTGAAGTAGGGACATCTAGTAGATAACTGATACCTGGGTCTGGATCTCAGCAGGCATAGGCTGAGAATATGAACATATACGTGGTACTTGAAGCCGTGGCCATGGATGGTGTCACCTAAGGATTATGCATAGAATGAAAAGGAGAGAACCAAGAAAAAAGTCCTGGGAAGAGTGTTTCTAGATTAAGAAGAAGAAGATCCAAGAAAGGAGACGAAAAAAGAATAACCAGAGTGGTGTCCTCCAAGGCAAGAGAAGAGAGCATTTTGATAAAGGGAAATGTGTCAAATGCTCTAGAAAGATAAATAAAAACAAAGAAAATGTGCATGTGCTTTGGCAACATGGGATGTCATTGGTAAGTTTATTGGTGTGGTAGTGTGAAAAACCAGCTGTATCAGTTAGAGAAGTAGATCAGAATTTAGGGAGAAAGACATTGAAAGTATACTCCTCTTTGAAGTAGCTTAATATGAAGTATGGAAGAGTTTTATCATAGTAAACAGAGGAGGATATGGGATTGGGAAAATAACAAATAAGCAAAAAGAGATGGAATTAAGCAACTTCTTAGGCTGCATGGAGAAAAGTCAACAGTACAGAGAAATAATTGAAGATTGGAAGGAAGAAAGGAGCGGAGGAAGGAAGGAAGGGAGAGAAGGAAGGAAGTAGGGAGAGAAGAAAGGAAGTAGGGAGGGAGGGAGGGAGAGAGGAAGGTAAAATAAGGAGCCTTGGTCTCAGAGCAGAGGATCCACAGCACAGGTGAAGAACTGTCCATTATTATACATACATTTTTAATGATATTTCCTAAAGGTTTATATTTTATAAAGATATTTCATAAAGGTTTAAATTTCATATTGATTTAAGATGGACATTATTAGCTCAACCAACATCAGTGCACACTATTGAGAAATGGCTGAATTAACTTTCTAAATTATATCCGTTTCTTCCACAGTTCAGAGCATGCTCAGTCCTTCTTTAACCCTGTTACTTCATCGCCGAAAATGGATTGAGTCCGCATCTCATCTCAGACAGAGAACGATCAGTGATTCAGACCTCCTACACATGAGCGAGACACCAAGTGACTCGATTCTTGAAGAGAAGAGTAGATGTTAGAAACTGATTTCCTTAATTTTACAAACATCAAACCCAAGAACACAGAAGTTTCGCAGCTTAAAAAAAAAAACTCTCTGATGCTAACAGCACAAGTGATAAAATATGGGTCTAATCAAAATGAGTCAGTATTGAACAGGAAGCCCTGCAGCACCCAATTACTCAGTGCTGCTTCTGGTGAGAAATAGGGTATTGGGGGTATAACCCAACCTGTGGCCGCAAATAATAGACAGGCTGAGAAGTAGGAAGAAGCTCCCTAAATGCTGTCCTATGTGATCTTAATTATAGCCCTATTAGAAGAGTCATTATTTGGGTGTTTTTTTCAAGCAATCAGGTTTTCACACTCAAACGGTACTTCTCCTAAAGTTGACTTGCTAATAAAGTTGCATTTGCAACCCATATTAACATGATTTTATTTTGAATGTGTCATTTTGATTTGCCAAGGAGTCTAATTTTGATTTGCCTGGGCTAATTTTGCAGCAGAACAAACACAGAATTTTCTTTAGTTGTCTCAGCCCACATGAGGTTAATCGGGCAGCCTCTGTGCCGGGTTAAATAAGTGACTTGCCATGCTCCTATTAATTTATTCTGGGCAGGCTGAAATCCATTTTCAGGCTGGAATACTTCCTCCTCCTTGCATATACTGAACTCGTCTTGTACCAATACAACAAAATATGTCTTGGAAGGAAAATGTAACTTGAAAATAGAGAAATTGGTTATTTTTTTTATCATATTGTTTTTGTTCCCTTCACTTCGAACAAGTGTGCATTTGGGCAGCAGAGACAGTAGTACATGGCCCTTCACTCATTTCCCTAAAGAATGGTTCATCAACTGCTGAAAAAGGAGTTATTTTATTCTGCAAAACGCATACCAGATCCTTTGACAAGCAGTACTCATTAAGGTCCATTCTGTACGCCTGGGATGCTGGCACAGACAAGCCATCCCCTGGGGAAGTTTAACACATTTATTCTTCTCAATTTCCCTCTAGGTTTCTAGCTACAATCAGAACAAAATAAATTAAATTAACAAAATCCATTTGGAAAATGAATCTTTTGTAATGGGTTCCAGGAAGTGTGTTTAGTGCGGGAATGAAGACTACTAGCTTCATTCCACTCACACCCGAGATGACTTTGCTTTGATACATGCGTGAAGACACTCTTGGCAAACCTGGGATTTGAGGCAAGGGCTCATTAATGCACCTGCACGCTAAGCGATGTACGGCATGTCAGTGTTTTCGCTGTGCCTTTCCATCGCCTCCTCTCCATAGCGTAGAAGCTCAGACTGCTATTGTTTGGTTGAGTAAAAACTGCCAGTGTAAGGGGGGAATGGTGGTGTGTGTCAAAGTAGGTGTTAATCCATGCATCGGTTCAATGTAGTCGGGCTCCTGTAGAGATTCCAAATTACAATGCGACTGCACAGGGTTTATAGACAACTCGCATGCTGGGATGGAGATGGTCTGCAAAGAGCATGCCAGGAAGAAAGTACACACAGGATACAGAAGCAGGATTGGGCACATACTTTCCATAACATTTCTGTGGATGGGCTTTGGTGTATTAAAACAACATGCAATGCTTAACACATAAATCAGTTCCATTACTGGAGAAAATGCGCAGGTGTCCTGGAATGAGTACCAGACTACAGTTGGAAGGGCAGGGTTCAAATCATGCCTCTACCACGTACTTGTCATCCGATCTCCATCTCGGGCAAGCCACCAAACCTCTCTGAGCTTTACAAGTCGGGTGTGGTAACACCTGCTTCACAGGGGGTCTTACAGGATGGAACATCGTAGCAGACAAGCAACGTCCTAATGCCCTTGGTGAGTTAGCCAGGCATTCTGTTAGGCACTGGGGACACAAAATAATAAGATTTGATTCCTGTCTTGAGTTTAAAGTGTTTTCTTCCTTTCTTTAATTTCTAAAGCCTCTTCTCCCATTGCCATAAGACCTCAAGCAGCAATAATCTTATTTCTACCATACAGATGCAACTACTGAGGCATAGAGATATATAATTATTTGCTTAGGTCAAATAAAACAAATACTCGATAGAGAGCCTACAATCCTGATACCCAATTGACAGTTCCAAGCTTAGGAAGGCAGGACCTCCCTTATCATAGTTCACAACTGATTACAAATTTACATACCGACCCTAGACTGAAGAATTGTCAAGGTGAATAACTGAAATGCACCCAGAAGAGACACAGTGGGTTCTTGGAAGCACAATATAAGGATCCATGAGAGCTATCTATTTCCCACAGATATAGGGCTTATGATTTTGATTTGGGCTGTTCACAAGATATCTTTGAAATATCAAAGGAATTAAAACTGCAATACTATGAAGTATCTTCATATTTGGATATTATTGCATCTGGTGGAGTGGCTGCCTAGTGGTGCAGCTTTAAAATGTTTTATTGGGTAAAAGGAAAGAAAAAAGTGGCATTTTATAACATTGATTTTTTTTTTAGTACATCATTGGAAATAGTCTTTCATTTTGCTTGAGTTTTTCTAGTAAAATGTCATAAGTAAATAACAATTGGTATTCCCTCTGTTTCTCTGATTATTGTTCTCTTGTTGGTACTTACTTTGCCAGTCATATCAAAAGTAAGGGCATGACTGCTCCCACGAATGTGCATAATTATAGCGCCTACACCAGCTTGCATAGTATATTAAACCTGGAATTGAAATTCCAATCAAATGTGTTACGGTACTGTGAAACATCAAAACCAAGAATGAGGGTCTCACAGCTTTAAAAAACATATTTAAGGGGCTGGCCCAGTGGTGTAGTGGTTGAGCTTGCATGCTCCACTTCAGCGGCCTGGGGTTTGCAGTTTCAAATCCTGGGTGCAGACCTACGCACTGCTCATCAAGCCATGCTGTGGTGGCGTCCCACGTACAAAATAGAGGAAGAGGAGCACGGATGTTAGCTCAGGGCTAATCTTCCTCAGAAAAAAGAGAAAGATTGGTAAGGGATGCTAGCTCAGGGCTGATCTTCCTTACATACACACAAAAATTAAATAAATAAAAACATATTTAATTTGATCCAAGCATGCCCTGAAAACAGAGTACAAAAGTATCTCTTCTTTCCATGTATATAGTAGGGAAATATTAATATCCTTTCTTTCTCTCTTTCTCTCCCCCACTCCTTCCTTCCCTTGCTGGCACCCTCCTTCCCTGTCTTCATTCTTTTCTTTTTTTCCTTTCTTTCATTCACCAACTATTTATTGAGAGTAGGGTGACAAACTGTCTGGGGTTTCCTGGGACAGACTGGGTTCGAAGGATGTGAAATTTTCACTGCTAAAATTGAAAAATTTCCAAGCAAACCAAGAAGAGTTGGTCACTGTAATTGACGGCCTACTTTGTGCCAGGAACTATTCTAGGTGCTGGACATTCAGCAATAAATAAAGCAGATCCCGTCTCACGCAGTATACTTCCCAATGAAGAGAGATGGAAGTGACTTCTGACAATGTGAGTGAGAGGTAGGAAGAAGAAAACAAGGTAAGAGAGAGAGAGTGATGGGTAAGGCAAGGAGAGGACTCTTGCTTTATTCAGGGGGGGCCAACAAAACCTTTCTGGTGAGGTGACATGCCTGCAGGTGTGCAGGGAACCAGGGAATGAGATGCGCAGTATCTCACGGAAGAGAGTCCAGTAATTGGAAAGGCCCTGGGGCAGGAGTATGAGAAGGGTCAGAGGAACAGGCAGGAGGCCAGCGTGGAGTAAGAGACAGGAGGCAGGAGACAGGGACCTGCTGGGACATTGGAAAGAACTTGAGCTTTTACTCTGAGTCTGATGAGAAGACACCAGAGGGTTACTTACATTTATAAGAGAGATTCTGGTTTCTGCGTAGAAAATAAACTATAGGGAGAGAACGTAGAAGCAAGAAGACTAGTTAGGAAGTTCTTGCCATCGTCCCTCTATCATTGGGATGTTCTGAATATGAATTCTCTTTACCTTCTAGTTGTTAAGCCAGACCCCTTGAAAGCTACTGTACATATCAAGCCATGTCTGAGATATTTTATATATCACATCACTATTTTGGAGTAGAATCTGGGAGATACTTGCTGGTTGGAATTTGTCTGGGTTGCAGGGATCCAGATGGCACCTATCCTTCACTATTATCTAATATCTACCACCCAAAGAAGTCATCTTTCCTTCAAAAACAAAATCTTTGCTAACCAAATATAAATACTTACTTACCTGACTAGTTTCTAAGTGACATCAGAATACCAAACTGTCACTTAGAACAATAACTGAAATCAAATAAAAATACAACACTACTCAAAATAGAAACACTTTCAAAAGAAAATCTGAAAAAAAGGCCTCTTACTAGTCTTATGGTAGAGATAATAATTTTGAATTATATTAATGTGCTTTTTTCTTCTGCATCCGTTTGTGCACACCTTCATGTTGTTCCAGAGGCATCCATTTGCCCCAGGGAGGATCAGGATTATTAGGGCAGGATTGCAAAGGTAAGGGGAGAGTTGATATGCAGCTTTGGATATCCAGATCCTTGGCACAGGCAGCAAGACAACAGTTTTGAACAACTGGTTTTGTTGAAAATGGAAAGGATTTTCTCAACTCTGTTATCTCCAATCAACACATCCAGAACCAGGCCTGAAGCACAAATCAGGCATATTTGTGATTTTTCTATAATGTAGAGAGGACACCCTCTCTGCCACTTCAGCTGAGCTGTGAGGTTTATCGTTCCAGGAAGAACGATATGACTTAAATGAAGCCCCTTCAAGAGGGGAAGAGAAAATGGAAGGGCCTCCTTTCTCTGAGGAATTCCTCTGTGGGAAGAAGCAGGATAAGAGTGGTGGGGAATGATGTAGAAACACATGTCCTGATGTCTCCTGGGGGAGGGGGACGGTTGTGCTCTAGGAGGCAAGCGCAGAGGTGGCCCTACCAAAGTGAAATGGTTTGCATTTAGCTCTCCAGAATCTTCCTCAACTCATGTGTGGTGTAGAAGTTTTCCAGAAGCTTCCTCCTGTATTCTGGAAGACAGCAGCAGGAGGACGGCATGTGTGGTAAGCTTTAAAGGGGATGTGCCCACAGTTGGAGTCATTGTGTTCCCAGCATGGCAAGCCCCTGTGAAGTTCACTCAATCAGAGCTCAGAAAAAAGCACAGACCCAGTCAATGAGATTAGAGGGGCCCTGTTCCCCTGCACATCAGGGCTGAGGGATCCCCTCCACCTCCATATACCCAGACACCAGTTTTGGGAACAGATAAGGGGAGGGGAAGAACTCTGAAAAGGCCAAGCATTTTCCTGAAAAGGAGTATTTTAAATTGAAAGAAAAAAAAGAAACAGAACTGTCAAGTTGAAGTTATTCTACTTCCCGGGAGGAAGATGAAAGCTCAGGAAGATCAGATCAGTTTCAGAAAAATAAAGATGTCACTTTTACTTTGCATATTTGAAGCTGGTGGGATCCCTTTTGATCTCACCAGTTTGGTATCACCCTTGGATCCACCACTAGTTTGGCATTTAATCCAAATCTGGCCTTGCTGTGAAGATTGATGCCATTTGCTGTTGTATTATTTTGAATTAAGTGCTCTGCAGGGTGGATCCAGGTGGTATGCGGCCTAACGCCTATAGGATTGGGGGAAGTGAGGGTCTTTAAGAAAAAATAAAATTACAAATATAACTTATGTCTGAAAGTAAATATTTAGAATGAAAAAATAAACCACAACAAATTATTGGAGACTTGAGATTCATTTCCTTTCCTCCCATGATCTCTCTACCTCCCACAGGGGCCCATGCAAGCGAGGGGCCCTGGTGCTCAGGCTTCATTAGCTTCATGTTAAATCTCTGGCACTCAGTTCATCCCAATGGGTTATCCTGTTTTCTATAAGAACCTATGCTGCAAGATTAAGCCTATGGTCTAACTAGAGGCAAACTAGCAGGCCAGAAGGGGATAGTCTGCTTTCTTTGGATGTTTGTGCTTGCTGGAGAAAGAGGAACGCGGTCAAGTTCATCATATGCTCACTCCTATATCTCTTGTCTACTTCTCCTCCCTGGACCTGGGATGCCTAATGGATCCTTCTCACACATAATGGGAGAAATTATTACTACTCTCTGCTCCTGCTGAAGGTAACAGGAACATTTACTGTTAGCCAAAGTATCTTTGGAAGGACGGATGGGAGAGAGAATATTGCTGAGCATTCTCATAGAAGCTGTGCTAAGAACCCTTCTATGGGCTATATTTTTCTACGGAGAAAAACTTTTTGCCTCATGTTTTTTCACAATAAAATCAAACAAAACATATATTGAACAGTTAAAAGCACAGTTTTTTCCACTGGGTAAATTAAATAAGACAATATATGTGAAGTGCTTTGTAACTGTATCATGCTAAATAAATGTAAAATATATTCATTGTTGTTATTATTTCTACTGCTTTGGGGCATGCAAGTTAAATAGGTTACCAACTATGCCTAACTTTACCATCAGGGTGCTGCTGAGACTGAAATCCTAAGTATTTTCTTCCTTTGGGGAATCCTGGAGAAAATCCTATGGGTGAAAAGAGCGACATTTTAAAGAAAGTGCTGGAAACAATCAGCATGACTGCTGAGATACCTCCTGATTCTCCAGACAAAAGAGACGTCAGGCATCTGCCTCTCCAAGTCTGTCCCTTTGTCAGCACATGGAAAGTGATGCAGATTGTAAAGTAGATGGACCAACAAAGATTTCATTTCATCTCTGGCTCGAGGCCTAACTCCCTTTCCTCCTTTCCACAGGTCTCCTGCCAGTCTGGTGAGTGAGAGGCTTGCCAAACAAGATTGAAAACTGATTGATTTCGCATTTTGATACAGCTATGCTGCTGGCTGTACTTTTCTTTAATGGTGTTAGTTAAAATATTTAATGGAATCTTAAGAGAAAAATTCTGTCTATGTAATGTAAACATATTGTTAGGTTGCCTGAAAGGGTCACATCTTGATGAAGCCGAGTGTCAGGAGTATTGATAGGACCTTCTCAGTGTTCCAGAGAGAGCCATCAGTAGAAGCCCACATAGCAACGGAGCTGCTGTGTCTTTTATGCACATCCCAAATGTACTGATGGTGAGAGAGCCAGTCCAACACCACATGCGGGTTTGATCCCTTCATCTGCACAGCTGACTAACAGTTTAGGTTTTCAAAAATAGAATTCTAATTTGAGAATTAATCTCTCTGACCTTTATTGTACAAACATTTATACATTCTATAATCCACAACAGATCCTGATCATTTACTAAACAAACAAAGTTTTCCAAAGTTATCATAGCAACATATTTATTTCTACAAGGCAGAATTAAAGACAATGGATAAATGTTGCAGTCCAGCGAATATTGCCCCTAAATAACAAAATTAATTAGAATGGTTCTCCAGCTAGGCCAGCTGGAGGGTGGGAGGTGATGGACAGAGGCCTCAGGTCTAGATGTTTTAAAATAAAGTGACGGTGACTACCCATCAGGGATGATGGGCTAGCCTGCCCAGTTATCCCCAATCCTGAATTTGTTCTGGCTGTACCATCCCCATCACCACTATGTTAGTTTGAACCCTGCTGATTACTTCCTTGGACTATATCAACATTTTTGTTTGCTTGTTTCCTTATCTACAGTTTCAGCCTCTAACATCCTGTCTTCCACATTGACACAATTTTTCTTTTTTTTTTAACAGCTTTTTTGTGATGTAGCTCACATATGTTATTCATTCATTTAAAGTATACAGTTCAGTGGTCTTTAGTATATTCACTGAGTTGTATATCAGTTACTACAATCTAATTTTAGAACATTTTTATCAGCCCCCAAAGAAACCCTGTACCCACTAGCAGTCACTCATCATTCCTGCCCCAGGTCCCTGCCCCAGCCCCAGGAAACAGCTAATCATTCTACTTTCAGTCTCTATAGATTTGCCTATTCTGGACATTTCATGGAAGTGGAATTATATAACGTGTGGCCTTTTGTGACTGGCTTCTTTCACTTGGCGTAATGTTTTCAAGGTTCATCCAAGTTATAGCATTTATCAGAACTTTTTATTGCTGAATAATATTTTATTGTATATATATAATATATGTATATGTTTTATTCATTCATCACTTGATGGGCATTTGGATTGTTTTCACTTTTTGGCTACTATAAGTAATGCTGCTAAGAACATTCATATATAAGTTTTTGTGTGAACATATGTTTTCATTTCTCTTAGAGTGAAATTACTGGATCATATGCACCTGTATGTTTAACCTTTTGAGGAACTACCAGACTACCAGAGCAGCTGCACCATTTTACATCCCCAGCAGCACATGAGCATTCCAGTTTCTCCATCTTTGCCAACACTTGTTATCTATCTTTTTGATTATAGTCATCCTAGTGCTTGTAAAGCGGTATCTCGTTGTGGTTTTGACTTGCATTTCTCTGATGCCTAATGATGTCCAACATTTTTTCATGTGTATATTGGCCACTCGTATATCTTCTTTGGAGAAATGGCTTTTCAAATCCTTGGCCCATTTTTTAATTAGGTTATCTGTCTTTTTGTTATTGGGTTGTAATAATTCTTTATATATTCTAGATAAAATTCTCTTAGATATAATTTGCAAATATTTTCTCCCATTTTCTGTGGGTTGTCTTTTCACTGTCTTGATAGTATCTTTTCAAGCACAAAAGTTTTTATTTGGGTGAATTTCAATTTACCTATTATTTCTTTTGTTATTTGTGCTTTTGGTATCATATCTAAAAAGGTTTTGCTTACGCCAAGTTCAGGAATATTCACTCCTGTGTTTTCTTTTAATAGTTTTATAGTTTTATCTCTTACACTTAGGTCTATGATACATTTTGAGTCAATTTTTGTGTATGGTGTGAGGAAGAGGTTCAAACTCATTCTTATTCATGTAGATATCCAATTGTCCCTGTACTATTTGTGGAAAAAACTATTTTTCCCCCATGGAGTTGTCTTGGCATTCTTGTCAAAAATCAGTTGACCCTAGGTGTACGGAGTAAATTTTGCAATAAAAAAGTGTGAGTCTTCCAACTTTTTTTCTTCTTTTTCAAGAGTGTTTTGGCTATTCTGGATTCCTTGAATTTCCATATGAATTTTAGGATCAGCTTGTCAATGGGACATGTACTTCTTCAAACTCCCCAGGTGATTCTAGTGTATAGTCAGGGTTGCAAACCACTGATTTAGGACTGAGAGGGAGGCAAATCACATTTACTGATCAACTGCTATGCATCTAGCTTCTGCACTGTGTGACTTACATTTTTTTAATCATTTGATCCCCACAGTAACCTTATGGGATAGATACTATTATCTCCAACTACAGGTAATATATCTGAGTCTAAGAAAGATAAGGTCTAGTTCATATTTAGTAAGTAGTGATGTCAAGATTTAAATTAGGCTTTTGCATTAATAACTCCTTGCCCAAGAAATGTAAGTCAGTTTCCAGACAGGCTGGAAACTAATTCTTACACTCTTATGGCCTTTGTATCACTATTATAACATTCATACGTATTAAAGTTTATGTATATGTTTTTTCCACTTGGAGAATGGAATTGGATGAGGGTAGACTAGCCAGAAGCAAAGAAAATAAGTTATGTTTGTTCAGTATGGCTGAGTCAAAAGGTGTGTAGGAGGAACACAACAAAAGATGAAGCTTGTTAGATAGGAGGAGACAAGGTGTTTTTCAAATGACAAACAGTGACAAATATTCCCACCAGTACACAAGAACATGACAAAAAGAAGGGTGATCTGCTGAGGGTTTTTTTGGTGAGGAAGATTAGCCCTGAGCTAACATCTGTTGCCAATCCTCCTCTTTTGCTGAGGAAGACTGGCCCTGGGCTAATATCTGTGCCCATCTTCCTCTACTTTATATATGTGGGATGCCTGCCACAGCATGGTTTGACAAGTGGTGCGCAGGTCTGTGCCCGGGATCTGAACCTGTGAATCCCGGGCCACCAAAGTGGAGCATGCAAACCTAACAACTCTTCGACCAGGCCAACCTCTGCTGAGTTTTTAATAAAGCTAAATTCACTTAAAATATTTGGCTTATGTGTTATTTCTGGGCTGGTGTGTGCATCTATGTAAAATATGTTCTTGTTAAATTATGTAGAGAAAGTATAAACACTAGTTGTTTTACCTTTTGCTCTCCTGCATAACAGTAAAAAGTTTATAACCCTACGTAAGTCTCCCAGAATTGTTTATTTTTACCTTGCTGGCTCATGAAGTCCAAGTGTAGAAACCATACCATATGCAATATGAACTACTAAAGAATTTTGAGTGTGAAGTGAAATGAAGCCCTTAGATGTATATGTAAGAAAGATCACCCTTTCAAGAAATGGTGTTAGAACAACTGCATATCCACATACAAAAGAATGAAATTAAACCCCTATCTCACACAATACACAAAAATTAATAAAATGGATCATAGACTTAAATGCAGGAAATGAAACTATAACACTCAGAAGAAAACATAGAAGTAAATGTTCATGATCTTGGATTAGGCAATGGTTTCTTATATTTGACACCAGAAGCATGTGTAAAAACAACAAGAAAATAGATAAACTGGACTACACCATAATTTAAAAATTTGTGCTTGAAAATATTGTCAAGAAAGTGAAAAGACAACCCACATAAAATGGAAGAAAATATTTGCAAATAATATATCTGATAAGGAACTTGTATCTAGACTATATAAAGAATTATTACAATTCAATAACAAAAAGACAAATAACCCAATTAAAAAATAGGCAAAGAAGGGGGCCAGCCCCGTGGCATAGTGGTTAAGTTCATGCACTCTGCTTCGGTGGCCCAGGGTTCACATGTTCGGATCTGGGGCGTGGACCTGGGCACTGCTTATCAAGCCATGCTGTGGCAGGTGTCCTACATATAAAGCAGAGGAAGATGGGCACGGATGTTAGCCTAGGGCCAATCTTCCTCAGAAAAAAAGAGGATTGGCAACAGATGTTAGCCCAGGGCTAATCTTCCTCACCATAAAAAAAAAAGGCAAAGGATTTGAACGTACATTCCTTCAAAGAGGACATACAAGTGACCAACAGGCACATGACAAGATGTTCAATTAGGCATAGATGATCATTAGGCATCAGAGAAACGCAAACCAAAACCACAATGAGATACCACTTTACAAGCACTAGGATGATAATCAAAAAGATAGATAACAAGTGTTGGCAAAGATGGAGAAACTGGAACACTCATGTGCTCCCGGGGATGTAAAATGGTGCAGCTGCTCCGGTAGCCTGGTTGTTCCTCAAAAGGTTAAACATACAGGTGCATAGGATCCAGTAATTTCACACTAAGAGAAATGAAAATATATGTTCACACAAAAACTTGAATGAATGTTTATAGCAGCATTATTCATAATAATCGAAAAGTGGAAACAACACAAAGGTCCATTAACTGATAAATGAATAATTAAAACATATATACACACCCATATCATGGAATATTTTTCAGTCATGAAAAATAATGAAGTGCTGATACTACAGCATGGAGAAACCTTGAAATCATTATGCTAAGTGAAAGAAGTCAGTCACAAAAGGCCACATATTGTATGGTTCCATTTATATGAAATATTCAGAATAGGCAAATCTATACAGACAGAAAATAGATTAGTGGTTGCCTAGGGCTGAAGGGGATTAGCAGTATTGGGGAGTGATTTGCTAATGGTACAGTTTCTTTTTGGGGTGGTAAAAATGTTCTAAAATTGATTGTGGTGATGTTTGCACAACTCTGAATATACTAAAAAACACTGAATTGTACACTTTAAATGGGTGAATTATGTGGTATATATCTGAATGATATATCTCAATTAAGCTGTTTACAAAAACAATACCCTACTCCCAGAGTTTCTGATTCAGTTGTGGCACCTAGGCCCTTAAAAAAAAAAAAACAGATCCCTGGTAATTCTAATGAGCTCTTCATCAAGTCCTTCCTTCAATTTTCCTGACCCGTCTACCTTAGACAAATTTATTCAATCTGCCACGCCTGCTCCCGTATTTTATTTTATTTTTTTTTGTGAGGAAGATCAGCCCTGAGCTAACATCCATGCCAATCCTCCTCTTTTTGCTGAGGAAGACTGGCCCTGGGCTAACATCTGTACCCATCTTTCTCCACTTTATGTGGGACGCCGCCACAGCATGGCCTGACAAGCAGTGTGTCGTTGCCCACCCAGGATCCAAACCTGGGTCACCAACAGAGGAGCGCGAGCACTTAACCGCTACCCCACGGGGTCGGCCCCTCCTGCTCCCTTCTTTACATCTGTTACGTCCTCACTCTTTCTGCAGTTGATCCTCACTCTACCTTAGCCCCAAATCAGAACATGCCCCAGCCCTCTGAACTAATCAATATGTCTCATCTTCTTTGGATTTGGTTCAAATGTCATCTCCAGGAGATCTTTAATGACCAGCCCCACTTTGCTTTGATCAGTTGGCACTTGCTGTGTTCTCCACATGGATTTGTTCATCTACACCCATTAGAATCCCCAACTTATGTCTGCAAGCAGGAAGAAACCTTTAGTAAGTGGTTGCTCACCCCACCCCAGCATTTTACAGCTGATACAAATGAGGCCCACAGAAACTAGAATTCAATTCCAAGTATTTGCCTACTTTGCATTTGTTGACATTTTGTTTTTTAATTATTTCAAGTAATTCCTAATGTATTTGTTTTATCCACCTGATTAGATTACAATCTTCTTGAAGATATATAGTAACTTTATCCCATGTGAATTTCCTTTGCCTATAAACAGTAAAATATATGCTTACCCTAATGAGCTGACATTTCTAGTGTCTTCCTGAATTCTCTTCTTTTATTATTCAGGGAAGCTTTTATTTTTAAGGGCATTAAGGCTATTTTATAAAATGCAATAATCAACTAGTCTGTTTCCATTTCACAGAAGAGAAAGGATTTAACCCGCCTAAGGAGACATTTAGGTAACCTTGGGCAAATTACTTAACTTTTCTGAACCTCAGGTTTCTAACTGTAAAACTACAGAATACCTATCATGCATGTTTGTCATGAGTACTAAAGAAGTGAATGTTTATGTAATGTGTAAGGAGTGCTTGCACATAGTATCTGCTCGGGAAATATTAGTTACTGTTATCATCATTGTCGTTATCATTATTGCAACTATTTCTGGCCTGGAATTAGTTGTTAGCATACCAAAGATTTTTATGCAGTAGAATGTATTTTTGCCTCAGAGCACTGAAGTTGCTCTTCATTGGTCTGTTTGAGTTAATACAGTTTCTCAGATAGCTAATTTTTATCCAATAAATATAAATGCTTAGAAAACTATGCAACAAATGTTCAAAATACTAATTTCCACCCGCCCCTGCATCGAACCACATGTCTAAAGGAACTAGCTTTACTAACCAAGTAAACTTCTCGACTCCAGCCTTCAGAGAAGGAAGAGCCTGTGTCCCAGAGCTCACTGCCTTCATCAAGCGATAATGTGCCCCAAGTGGAGTGTCCTTATTAGTTAAGTTCTACCATCAATTTTCTTGTTGAAGTTTAATTTTGAGGCTGAGTAAAGCTGGCTTAATTGTCTTTTTCCTCCTGTAGCAGAAGTTTTAGCAGAAGATGTATATCTTCAAATCTAATTACATATCTTAACTGTAACCTGAGAAGCTTAAAATTCACAGATGTATTTTATCTGTCAAATATGGAGACAGTTGGCAAATGCAGGCCATAAAGGTAAAGATTTAGTACGCAATTGCATGAATTGTGGCTGCTTTCCTGTGTTTATTACTTCACAGTTAATCAACGAGGTAACTCCCAGGAGTTTGGTATCTTTCTCCCTATGTTCTACATGATGAGGAGGGAAGGAGAAAACAATATTCTCTTTGTAACACATTTCCAACTGGAATGTGGTATTTGGTTCACAAAGCCACGAATGAAGCAGTAACATTAAATGTTTTAATCAATTTCTGAAATCTTATTTAAAGCCAACAGACCAGGAGATCACATTACTGTTACTATTTGTATACAGTTCTTTTGGTACAGTAACTTCTCAGTAATTGTATGAATATGTGCATGCAATTAGGACAGATATTCAGAAACAGGATTACTCAACAACCATTAAAACCATATTTCTACCCTGACTTGGCATTTTACCACCAAAAGCAATTACATTGAAATAATTTTGTAATATGGAAGCTCTAATTATTGAGCAGAACATAGTTTCTTTGCTGAACATCAGAACTACAAAAGGTTTTACATGTATATAAGTCTCAAAAATGATGCAATTACCAAAGATGAAAAAAAAACAGAGAAAAAAACAAAAGTGACTCTAAAAGAATAAGAGCAGATACATTCTCCATCACCAGCCATCGTCAGCGCTACCTAGGACAGCTTCTAGGAAAACAAGTCCTCCCAGTTCATAAGCAGTACCCAGTTACCTGGAGCAATTAAGGGTCTGTTTCCCAAATAATTCTAGATACAGGTGTCATCAGGTTTTTAGACAAAAGGCCAGCATGATTCACCTAATCAGCAAATAACGTAATTATGGCACTGAATCAAGTTACCCTAGAAATCCTTGGCTATTAGAAAGTTCTATCCTTTTATTTCATGGTCTAAAATAAGCAGAACAAATACTTCCACCTTCCTCATCTCTCACTGTTCATATCTTTTGCTACTACTATACAAGTTTACGTGTTTCATTTTTAAAAACGTAGAAATGCCAAAAAAATCAAAGAAATAATGAATTAAACATACAAAGACCTAAAAAGAAACTTATGTGAAGTCAAAACAAAATAATAATTACTCACAAACCTTAAGGTTTATTGCCCTTTAAAAAAAGACCTAGGTGGGGCCAGCCCGGTGGCGCAAGCGGTTAAGTGCGCGCGCTCCGCTGCGGCGGCCCGGGGTTCACTGGTTCGGATCCCGGGCGCGCACCGACGCACTGCTTGGTAAGCCATGCTGTGGCGGCGTCCCATATAAAGTGGAGGAAGATAGGCACAGATGTTAGCCCAGGGCCGTCTTCCTCAGCAAAAAAAAAAAAAAGAGGAGGATTGGCGGATGTTAGCTCAGGGCTGATCTCCTCACAAAAAAAAAAAAAAAAAAAAAAAAAAAAAAAAAAAAAATTTAAAAAAAGACCTAGGTGTTTTTTTGAAACACTCTTGATAACCAGTGTGTATTATCTTAGGAAGGAAAAGATGTTTCAACATTAGAAAATCTATTAATGCATTATACAATATTACAGAGTAAAGAATAAACAATCCATGAAAAATTCAATAGACACCAAAAAAGCATTTAATGAAATTTAACATTCATTTATGTTTAACATTTAGTAAATTAGAAACAAAAAAGAATTTCCTAAACTTGATAATTACCTATCAAAAATCTATAGCAAGGACCAAACTTAACAATGAAACTTAACAGTGTTACCATCAGAGTTAAAACAAGACTAGGATGCTTGCTATCACTATTCCTCTTTAATCCTGTTAGGAGGTCTCAGTCAACACAATAAGACAAGAAAAATAAAATGAGGTACATATTGAAAAGATAGAAAAAAAACTATATTTTTGCGTAAATGAACAGTTTGTTTACATAATCCATGAGAATCTGCAGACTATTAGAACTAGTAATTCAGTAAGGTGGGTAGATACAGGATCAACATAAAAATAATAACGGGATTTCCACACAGCAGTAATAACTCATTCAAGAATAATGTACAAAAGTATCTCATTTACAATAGTAACAAACTAAAATGTAGCTAAGAATAAATATAACAAATATGTGTTGGTCTTTGTGGAATAATTTACAAAATTACTTTCTGATTGACAAAAAAGAACTGAATAGACAAGGAGGTATACCAAGTTGATGATAAGATGACTCAAACTAATCCATGTATCAATGCAATGACATTTAAATTTTCTATAGGCTTCTTCAGGAGATATTACAAGCCAATCTTGAAATTCATTTGAAAGAGCAAAAGGTCAACAATAGTTAAGACCATTTTGAAGAAGAAGGAAAGGGCAGAGGTGGCTTGACTTATCAGATATCGCAATTAGTAATAACACAGATACTACAACTAACAATAGCAGCTAACTTTTATTGAGCATTTAAATGCCAGGCAAAACCTTTTCATTCATTATGAGGTTGGTACAACTATTGTCACCATTTTAAAGATAAAAAAGAAATTGGGGCACAAAGAGATGAACGATCTTTATCAAGGTGCCATCGCTAGGCAACGGCAGAGTTAGGATTCAAACCCAAGCCATGTGGTCCCTGAGCCCCTGCACCTAACCCTATGCGATAAGGTCTCTAAAGCTATGGTGATACACGAGGTGTCATATTGACTCAGAAATAGAGAAACAGACCACTGAAACATAATACAGAACCCAGAAAATAACCCATGTATAAATGAAAACTTGATATCAATCAGTGACCAAAAAATGGAGCATTCAGTAATGCTGCTGAGATTACTAGTTATCTAAGTGGTAAAATAAAACTAGATCCCTTTATGTTACGTAAAAATAATTCCAGCTACACTAATTGTGGAAAGCAAAAACTTGAAAGTTTTTATAAGAAAATATGAGAGGATATATTTAAGACTTTAGAGGTAGAGAAGAATTTCTTATATAAGACATAAAAAGCCCAAACCACAAAGTTATAAGTTGATAAATTTTACTACATTAAAGTTTAGTACTCCTATTTACAAAGCAACATTATAAACAACACGAATAGTCAAGCAAGAGTCTGGGAAAAGGCATCTGTGATGTGTGTTAACAAGAAAGGACTGCTATCCAGAATATATAAAGATTTTTACAAATCAATAAGAAAAAAACAACTCCTTGTTACCCTAAAAAGGGCAGTGGATATGAACAGGAAATTTTCATAAAAGGAAACCTGATTGGCCAACATATCTATTGAAAGATCCTCAACCTTTCCCGTTATCAGGGAAATACAAAATAAAACAATGTGATATCATTTTACATCAATAGATGGACAAAAATCAGAGTATGATATCAAGTACTGAGTACAGAAACAGTTTCTCTCACCTACTGCTTGTGGAAGTTTCAACTGGTACAATATTTGGTAGAACACTGGCAAAATCAAAGAAGATTGAAGAAATATACCTCCTTCACCTTGTAACTCTATTTCTAGACTAAGAAACCCTTAAACATGTGACAAAGAAATATGTAGAAGAATGTTAACTGTAGGTAGCATTATTTACAATAGGAAAAGACTGAAAATAATCAATTGAAATGTTTACCAAAAGAAAAATGGATAACTAAATTGCAGTATATTCATACAATGAAATACTACACAGTTACACGCAAAAATATGGTTAAACATCAATAAGATAGATTAAAAAGATTAGAGAATAATACTTTTAGTATTTATATAATTTGTACAATGTTTATACAAAATATAATATTTATATATAGCTTGAACACATACAAAATAATACTCTGTGGTTTTGTATTGCTTATATGGACATGTATATAGAGAGTCATAGTATAAAAACACATACTAGGCTGGGAAACCCCAATTTAGGGCAGTGGTTGCCTCCAGGGAGAGAAAGGCAGGAGCAGGAGCCTGGAAACAGGGACAAGGATACAGGGATCTCAGCTGTATTTGAGACACTGTGTTTCTTAAAATACAACAATAACATCCACAGACTTCAAGGGCCTGTGGCAAAATCTGCAAATTTGATAGAGCTGGGTGGTGGGTATTTGAATGTTCATTATTTTAGCTCATTTATACCTCTCCTTATATTTGAAATATATTTTAGTAAATAAACAGGAGCTAAGTGTAAATCAAATTTTGATAACCAGAATCCTATTTTCCCAGGAGGTTGTGATTACATGATAATTTCAGCTGTTGCTTCTCTACTCTTTTCTTCTAGCGGCCAACCAGCCTGCGAATTAAGCAATATTTATGAAGTGCCTGCCATTCATCAGGCGCAAAGCTAGGTCCTGACGATGCCGTGGTGAGAGAGCCAGCCATGGAGTATTTATATATGCCAGTGTGATTACAAATGTACATCTACAAACCATGATAAATGCCATGAAGAGAAGAAGTAGGGAGCTACAACAGAGAATAACTGGGAGGAGGGGGCACATACCATGGCAGACACTGAGGCTTGGTTGCCTGAAAATTATTCACATCCCCCGTTCTCCCTGCCTTCCTCTGCTATAGAGCTTGGGAAGCTAATCATGATTTTCCAGACCACGTGGCACAGTTCTAACCAATTAGATCTAGTTAGGAGTCTCTGGGGACGGTCGCCCTTCCTGGAAAGGAAAGCAAAGCCTTGCTGGAAGAAAGTCTTTCTTCCCTCTTAACTCCTCCCATGTTATTCGGCCTGCAGCATGGATGTGATGCGGAGGATGGAACAGACATCTTGAGATGATGAAGATGGAAGCCATACGCTGTTGGGCGTGGAGCAGAGGGATAGGCTCCTGGGTCCTTGATGACACGGCTGAGCTGTAGTACCAGCCCTGGACTGCTTACTCTGAATTTCTTTTTAGTAGGTTATTAATATCGACTGGCTTGAGCTGCTATTAATAAGATTTCCTCTTATTTGCAGCCAAAATCATTCCAAACAGATACCTTCTAGAAGAGGTGACATTTACTTTGAGAAGAGAGGAATGAGGAGTTGGCCATGAAGAAAGCAGGAGCGAGGCAGGGGAGTGGGAGGGTAAACAAGACCAGCAGACGAGGGAACAGCATGTGTCTGGGGCTGGCATGTTTGAGGGACTCAGGGAAGCCCACTGAGGCTGGAGTTTGGTAATGAGTATGACTGGTTTGCAACTGGCCGGGAAGCTGAATACGTGACTCTCTTTCTCAGGCTCCAGGTTAAGAACAGTGTAGTTAATGATCTGTAAACAAATAGCAAACAAATATATGGACTCAATAGCACCCAGAATAGTTGCTGTTTTTAGAGACTCCTTTCTATAAAACAAAGAATTAGCCCCTAATCCATCTACTTGGATATTTGTGTGTTCATCTTTTAAAAGGGAAGTCCACCAAGTCCACTTTTAGTCCAGAGGTACAGTTCTCTCTACCCGCTCCTCCACTGCCTAGGAAGGGAAAAAAATTAGCATCTCACCAGTCCCCTTGACACGAAGTAAATTGCAACGATAGGATTTAACCAGAGCCTAGCCAACCATGTCTTAGGCATTCCCTGTGCTATGAAGGTTTCTATTTTGTTCTGTATTTATCCGAATGGGAAGAGGCAACTTCATTGTTGAAAAGAGTCTGATTTGAACAACACAACAAAAATCTAGTGCCTTTAAACCTGTCCTCACTGGGCATAAGGAAAGGCTTGGCTGATTTTTTAATGTGCTTCCTATTGATCTAGTTCCTGGATCCTATGCTCTTTTGGCAAATGAAGGTTATTTTATAAGATAGTATTTACTGAGCACCTGGGTAGGCAGAGTGCCAGTTCAGGCAAGAAGCCCACGGCTTGGAAGAAAATGTCCATTTTCATCTGAAAAGTCTTAATCTGATGAGTATTCAGCAAGTTTCCACTTGGCTATTTTAGAACAGACCTGGATATTGATGATTAGTTTCTGGGCCTCTCCCTCCTCTTCCCCTTAGCTTTCTTCAGCTAAACTACAGCTATCTATCATTTTAATCTTCCACCCATGTTCTTTCCTCGGGCTCCTGAATTCATTCACTCCTGTTGCTATTCTCTGCACTTCTTCCAAATCGCCTGAGCTTCCCTAGTAATGAGGTGGTGGGAACACAACACGTGGCGCCAGGTGCTGCTTAGCTAGAACTGTCCACAAAGGAACTGTTATTCCGTGCCCTTCCGCACAGCGGCCTCAACCTGGACTTCCCTCCCATCCTGCCAGACTGCCTGGCTGGCCTGAATTGAATTTGCAGACCATGGTGCCCCCTGGGCCTACTTTGGCATCACTGCGCTTTGGCGTCTGCTTCCCAGAGAACAGCTCCGTGCTTGGATTCCCTTCTCCTCGGTGTAGGCCCTGCCTTGCCTTTTTCAAATGCTCATGAAGTTATTATTCCCAGCCTACATACCTTAAGTCTCAAAGGTCATTTGCATTTTATTTCTGTTGCCTGAGCTGCTCGCGATACTTTCCAAATTGGGATCATTAGTGAATTCCAAAAACGAGCAGCTTCTTCCTCCTTTCCATCCAGGTCATGAATAAGAATGCATAAGTGAGAGTCAGACCCACAATTGTGGCAACAGCATATTAGGTGGCGCATCTTCTTAATCCCCCTTCCGTAGTAATCCCTCCACCAGCAGCGGCACTCAGAACCTTTTTAGTTTACAGGAGTTTTTCAGCCAATTTAAAACCCACGTATTTAACCCTCCAAATATTTATTGAGAATTTTGCTAGGTACTGTGAGACATTCCAAATCACGTAGGACACAGTCATTGCCCTTCAAAAAGCTTCTATCAGCATAGAATATACATGGCCTTCAATATTTAGTAGGCATCTTAAATGTGCCAAGCACTGGTGGGTGCTGAGGTTTCCAACAGGAAAAGTATAGAGACCAAATGAGTTTCTAGTGTAGCAGATAATGGCGTATAATTACAATATAATTAATTAAATACCATAAAATATAATTGCAATACAATTACATTATTGTAAAAACAATAACGAAATGTACACCTGAGATATCACGCTTTCAGCCTCAGTTTCCTCATCTGTAAAATGGATCAACTTTCTAAGTTGTAGTTAGGGAGTACATAAGATGAGGTGTGGACAACACTTAGTGCAGTGTATGACACAAAGTCCTGAGAATGTTTTTATTAATAATAATAGCTGCAAGTATAATAGTAAAATGGTTATTAGTAGTAGTAGTAGTACTATTATCTCCCACATTCAGTCTGATTGACCAAGGTTATCTGCAACACTGTGATAGGATAATTCAGAAACCTTTAGGTCCACTAGAAAAAAATACTGTGATGGATGCCAATACTGTGATGGGCAGGAAGTGGAGACGGCTATGCATGTGTTTACTGACCCTGCTGCACACAAGTAACTAGACTATAATTTGCAATGCAGTCCTCTGACTTAGCAGTGCCACAAAGTGCGTAAGAGGTAACTGACTTTGCATTTCAGGAGAGGGGGGAACTGATGTCATATTGTAGGATCTTGTGTCACTCTGTGACTTTTAGTCCTGTACGACTTTGATTCAGAAACCCCAGATGTGTCTTTAAGCTTGGAGAGCCTAAGAGGTCAGGTGAAGCTGGGTGTGGATAAGACCTTCTGCTACGAAAATGAGGTCATTCCTGCCTAAGGCAGTTGCAGAAACTCTGGGGCAGTGGTTTGCAACTGCTGCTCCGTGACAAAGTTCTCACTGATCTGCAGCAAAATGAGGATGATAAGGACAGTGGAGAGAGGATTTCATGCAACTAAATGTCCTTCATTTAGAGGACTGATACTGTGTTCTTTCTATTTTGTGGTTGTTAAAATGTCATCCCTTTCATAGAAAGATGCTCTGAAGATTTCCCATCCTGTATCAGGCCTCAAAATGTTCTAAGTTGCAAGGTGCTTATTCCTGTGAAACCTTATCTGCTCCCACAGCTTTAAACACCACCGATATGCCAATAACTCCTAAATGTATATCTAGCAGCGAAATACTCCTCTAAGCTTCTGACTTGTATATCTGCCCGCTTCAGATATCTCACAAGGACCTTAAATTTAACAAGCCCAAAAAGGGACCCTTGACTCTCCCTTCCTGCCACAACCTGTTCCTCTTTTGGTCTTTCTATCTCAGTAAATGGTATATTAAATGGCAAGTTGTGCCAACCAGGAATATAAATGTCATCCTTGATACCTCTCTTTTCCTCCCCCATCCCTCCTATCAATCAATGAGTCTCAACAATTCTAGTTCCAGAAGATTCTTCAAATCCAACTCCTCACCATCAGCATGGTCACCACACTAGTCATATCTACGCTAGTCATATCAGTCATCCCAACTGATCTCACTCCTTCCACTCCTGCTTCCTTCCAGTCCATTCCCCAAGAGCATCCAAAGGAATCTTCTAAAGATATAAATCCTGCTTAAAATTCTTTAATGACTTTCCATAACTTTTAGCATAAAGTTCAAAATCCTTACCATGTCCTACAAGGCCCTGTGTAGCCTGAGACCCGTCAAGTCCAAACACCAATTTTAAAGAGAAAGAGTTCCCTGGCCCTCTCTGTCTGTGTAAAACATATTACATGCTCTCAGAGAACCATATTTATTTCCTTCACAGCACCTATCTCAATTTTATATACATTAGTGTAGTTGATTAATACTACACTTGAGGGTAGAGGTTGTATCTAGCTGTGTTTTCCATCTCATTCCCAGGGCAGACTTTAGTAGCTGCAGATAGATGTGTTCAATAAATATTCACAAATTAACAAATGAATAATCTTTAATTTGTAAAATAAAAAGGTGACCACCTTTTGTAAGACTCCAATTAAGATATTTTTTCCCTGGTCTCTGAAATCCAAAGGACCGAGAATTACTGCTCTGTGGTTGAAAAAGACATAATTGCTCGGGCCTCTGGATGTTACAACGGCCGAAGCAAATGGCCTTTAAAAGCTTGTGGGAGGTGCTAGTAGGGACCAGCTAATGTTGGACTGCGTCTCCGCTCTTTGGGATGGAGAAGTTTTTTTTGGTCTAATTCTAGTTCTGAAGCTCTGGAACTCTGGGTATGGGCTCTAGAACTCTGAAGTGAATGCCAAAAGAGAAAAAGAGGAAAGGAACAGGGTACCAATCTCAAGTTTAAGCTTTGCATTTTAGAAGAATTTTTTTGCATATTTTATCTGAAGTGCTGATATCATCTAAAGATAGAAAAATTTATTTATGGTAAAACCTTGCCCACACACCAATTGGCTATACGAGATCCCAATTCATAATATGTGGACTATAAATTAGAAAAACAAGCTTCTAAGCCAGCCAACCAGATTTACATTCCCAGCAGCAGCTTGTGTTAAAGCACCTGGATTGTTCTATCAAATAATTTATTGAGATCCAGATGCTCCCAGTCTTCCCTGAGTGAGCGGTTGTCAGGTAGGCCTGCCCAAAAACAAGCAGTGGTATTTAACCGTAGGCTCCCACACTTGTCAAATGATCTCCAAAGAATATGAAATTTCTTGTCATCTTTGTCAAAATTACACAGGAATAGAATATTTGCTATCTGTGTTGCAATTAAAAACTCAATTAAAAGAAATTCTGAAATCATTATCAAGTTTTTCAGGCATCAGTTGTTCTAGTGAAAAGCAAGCTGTTTATAGCTTAGGCTTTTATCAGCATTCAGAAGATGGCTGAATTACAAAATAGGCCCACGGAAAGGATCAGATCTGGACCAAGATGGAAGCATCCTAAAGGAGGACAACTGCAAGGGGCAGACAGTGACATTCCCTGTTAGGTAGCAATTCCTCTCATTCGAGTATTAGCGTGTAACTGCAATTCTCTGATTAGATTGTGTCATTTCATTAACATTGAGGACCACTGTCCCTAATGAGTCTCTTCAAAACGAGCAAACAAGAGGTAGCTTATCATTATGGCTCTCATTTATACGGTGCCTATCTACTAGATGAATATTATCAGAAAAAATTAATTGCATTACAGTGGGTGCCACTGAAGTAAGCACGTTTGGTTCTTAGGGAAACTATTAGCCGAAGTGGACGATCATATTAACTGACTACAGAGAGTAGGCATCCGTGATGAGAGCGAAGCGAGGATGCGTGCATGTCTGAAAAGAAAACTCTCAATTTTATAGCCATATAGCTGAGGCTGGATGAGAACGCAGTCCCAGCCTCTGCCTGGAGCTAGTTAAACCAGGCAGTAACTTAAATCAGAGCATAAAGTATTAATACTAATAATTCAATAGGAGCCTCCTTTTACCGAGAACTTACTACATACTAGCAATGAGGCTAAGCCCTTTAAATTCATGACCACACTTAATCCACAACAACCCTATAAGATACATCTCAGAGTTTGTAAGTGGTACTCGGGGAGCAAATCAGTTTGACTCTAAAACCAGGACCCCAACTGTAAAGTTTACACTCTCAATCCCAACTCAGTAGAGATGTGAGCCTGTGGGGTATTTTTATTATTAGCCCAGCCAGCCTGTCAGCCTAGACATGGCGAGGACACTTGGGGTTAAGGTCTCTATATAGAATATTGAGCCCAAGGAGCTCCTGTGGGTATTTTTATCTTCTGTTCATTTGGAGATTGTTCGGACATAATGGAAAGCACTATTTTATAGGAGAAAATGGCTTAGCATTTGCTTCTGTGATTGTAACACCAACCAGCAAACAGCAGTAAAGCTTGATAAAAAAAAAGTAGCACTGATTCAAATTTTCCTGTTTCTGTTAAGACAGAGGGGTGATTAGGACTCCTAATCTATGGAGGTGGCATACATTGGAACATGCTGTATCAGAAACAGCAGCACCCTCCTTTACAGAGCTGGCTGTGTCATTCATTGGTCAGGTATGACAATGAGGAGATCTCAGAAAATCTTCACTGTCCTAATTATTATTCCAGCCATGTGATTTTCATACCATGTGCTTCACTTTCTGCAAAAGTGCAGACTTAGGTGTGACTAGAGCAGAGCGTGTGTGTTGGTGGTGTGGGGAAGAAAGGTTGAATGGAGGGCTGCAGTCTAATAAGGCAAAGCCCTGGAAAGCCAGAGTGCCCAACACTACCTCTCCCATGCTCTATTGCCTTGAGTATGATTACTCTGTATTCCATGGAGATGATTTCATATTGAAAACTATCTTACTTCATGTTGAAAAATTGTTAATAAAGTCACAAAGTCTTAGCAAGTTAGAGTGGATGAGGGTCGAAGAAATCATTCAGTTTAACCAAGACCTAGAAAAGCTACCTAACGTACCAAATGTCACACATCTAGTTGGTGGCAGATTAGAAACAAAAATGTAGTATCCTGACCTTGGTATAACCAATTATTCCATACCTTTTTTTATGTGAAAGGTAAGACATCCATTTACTTAAAACATATTTCCTGATAACCTACACCATGCCAGGCACAATTTTAGCTATTGGAGATGTGGTTAGAAACAGAAAATACCTACTCTCATGGAGTCATGCTATTCAATTCACTAAATAATTAAGGATTTATTGAGCACTGATTATGCACCAAGCTCCAAAGAAGGTTTGCAGAGGTGGTGATGAGTGGAGTGGGGGGAGGGAAGAGTACAAGAGATGGTCCCTGATCTCCAAAAAGTTACATAAAAGACAAGGGATACTGGACAACCAATAGATCATTGAAGAAATTTAAGGAGAAATCAAAAAATATCTGGAGACAAATGAAAATGAAAATACACTATACCAACTCATGTGGGATGCAGCAAAAGTGGTACTGAAAGGGAAATTCATAGCAATACAGGCCCACCTTAACAAACAAGAAAAATCTCAGATAAGCAATCTTAAACTACACCTAACAGAATTAGAAAAAGAAGAACAAACAAAGCCCAAAGTCAGTAGAAGGAGGGAAATAATGAAAATTAGAGCATAAATAAATGAAATGGAAACCAAGAAAACAGTAGAACGGATCAATGAAATAAAGAGCTGGTTCTTTGAGAAGATAAAAAAACTTGACAAACTCTTAGCCAGACTCACCAAGGAAAAAAGAGAGAAGGCTCAAATAAATAAAATTAGAAATGAAAGAGGAGAATTTACAATGGATACCACAGAAATACAAAGGATTATAAGAGAATTCTATGAAGAACTATATGCCAACAAATTGCACAATCTAGAAGAAATGCATAAATTCTTAGACCCATACAACCTCCCAAAACTGAATCAAGAACAAATAGAGAATCTGAATAGACCAATCACAAGTAAAGAGATTGAAACAGTAATGAAAAACCTTCCCAAAAATAAAAGTCCAGACCAGATGGCTTCTTTGGAGAATTCTACTACACATTCAAAGAAGATTTAATACCTATCCTTCTCAAACTATTCCAAAAAATAGAGGAATATGGAACACTTCCTAACACATTCTACGAGGCCAACATCATCCTGATACCAAAGCGAGACAATACAAAGAAGGAAAATTACAGGCCAATAGCACTGATGAAGATAGATGCAAAAATCCTCAACAAAATATTGGCAAACCAAATACAGCAATATATTAAAAAAATCATACACCACGATCAAGTGGGATTTATACGAGGGACACAGGGATGGTTCAACATCTGCAAATCAATCAACATGATACACCACATTAACAAAATGAGGAATAAAAACCACATGAACATCTCAATAGATGCAGAGAAAGCATTTGACAAGATCCAATACACATTTATGATAAAAACTCTTAATAAAATGGGTATGGAGGGAAAGTACCTCGACATAATAAAGGTCATATATGACAAACTCACAGCCAACATCATACTCAATGGGGAAAAACTGAAAGCCATCCCTTTGAGAACAGGAACAAGACAAGGGTGCCCACTCTCGCCACTCTTATTCAACATAGTACTGGAGGTTTTGGCCAGAGCAATTAGTCAAGAAAAAAGAATAAAAGGAATCCAAATAGGCAATGAAGAAGTGAAACTCTTGCTGTTTGCAGACCACATGATTTTATATATAGAAAACCCTAAAGAATCCATTGGAAAACTACTAGAAATTAACAACTATAGCAAAGTTGCAGGGTACAAACTTAACTTACAAAAATCAGTTGCATTTCTATACTCTAATAATGAACAAACAGAAAGAGAACTCAAGAATACAATCCCATTTACAATCATACCAAAAAGAATAAAATATCTAGGAATAAATTTAACCAAGGAGGTGAAAGACCTATATGATGAAAACTATAAGACATTATTGAAAGAAATCCAAGAAGACATGAAGAAATGGAAAGATATCCCATGCACATGGATTGGAAGAATAAACATAGTTAAAATGTTCATACTACCTAAAGCAGTCTACAGATTCAATGCAATCCCAACCAGAATCCCAATGACATTCTTCATGGAAATGGAACAAAGAATCCTAAAATTCATATGTGGCAACAAAAGACTCTGAATAGCTAAAGCAATCCTGAGAAAAAAGAACAAAGCTGCAGGCATCACAATCCCTGACTTCAAAATACACTACAAAGCTATAATAACCAAAACAGCATGGTGCTGGTACAAAAACAGACACACAAACCAATGGAACAGAATTGAAAGCCCGGAAATAAAACCACACATCTGTGGACAGCTAATATTTGACAGAGGAGCTCAGAACATACACTGGAGAAAGGAAATTCTCTTAAATAAAGGGTGCTGGGAAAACTGGACAGCCACATGCAAAAGAATGAAAGTAGACCATTACCTTTCACCATACAAAAAAATTAACTCAAAATGGATCAAAGACTTGAAGATAAGACCTGAAGCTATAAAACTCCTGGAAGAAAATATAGGTAGTACACTCTTGGACATAGATCTTAGAAGGATCTTTTCAAATTCCATGTCTACTCGGACAAGGGAAACAAAAGAAAAAATAAACAAGTGGGACTTCATCAGACTAAAGACCTTCTGCAAGGCAAAGGAAACCAGGATCAAAATGAAAAGACAACCCACCAGCTGGGAGAAAATATTTGCAAATCATATATCAAACAAAGGGTTAATCTCCATAATCTATAAAGAACTCACACAACTGAACAACAAAAAAACAAACAACCCAATCAAAAAATGGGCAGATGATATGAACAGACATTTTTCCAGGGAAGATATACAGATGGCCAATAGGCACATGAAAAGATGTTCAACATCACTAATTATCAGGGAAATGCAAATCAAAACTACAATGAAATATCACCTCACCCCCTTCAGAATGGCTATAATCACCAAGACAAAAAATAACAAACGTTGGAGAGGTTTTGGAGAAAAGGGAACCCTTATTCACTGCTGATGGGAATGCAAACTGGTGCGGCCTCTATGGAAAACGGTAGGGAGATTCCTCAAAAAATTAAAAATAGAAATACCTTATGATCCAGTTACACCACTACTGGGTACTTATCCAAAGAACTTGAAATCAACCATACAAAGAGGTTTATGCACCCTTATGTTCATTGCAGGATTATTCACTCTAGCCAAGAAGTGGAAGCAATCCAAGTGTGCATCGACTGATGATTGGATAAAGAAGATGTGGTGTATACATACAATGGAATACTACTCAGCCATAAAAAAAGACAAAATCGTCCCATTCGCAACAACATGGATGGGCCTGGAGGGTATTATGTTAAGTGAAATAAGCCAGACAGAGAAAAACAAACACTGTATGATCTCACTCATATATGGAAGATAAACTAACACACAGACAGAGAAAACAGTTTGATGGTTACCAGGGGGAAGGGGCTTGGAGGGTGGGCACAAGGGGTGAAGGGGTGCATTTATATGGTGACTGAAAAATAATAATGTACTACTGAAATTTCACAATGTCATAAACTATTATGACCTCCCTCAATAAAAAATTTAAAAAAAATAAGGGAAAAATATGAGACATTCATAGGTAAATGCAAAACAGCATATAATTAAGATCCCAGTTGTACAGTAATTGAATACCAAGGGATTTCAGAGAAGGAAGATCCAGAGAGTGGGAGGGATCTGGGTATGTACATCATGGAGAAAGCAGAGATAGTGATGGTTGCCTACCATGGAATACGCAGCAGCCAGATTTAGAAACATGAATGGACTTTAAAGGTATAGAGCTGAGTGGATAAAGTAGGAAGCAGATTAAATTTAACATATGTCATTTACATAAATCAAAATAAATGCAAAATATATAATGATATATTTATAACAATAACAATAATAATAATTTGGCAAAGATGTTTGCAGTAAAAAAAAGAGGCACATAAAACATAATAGAATGCCTGTCTATGCAGAAAGGGGAAAGAGAATAGGAATAAATATAAAAAATACATTAATGAATTGAATAATTAAAAAATAAGATCAGGGTCTCACAGGCCAATGATGAAAATGTTTCATGACCTGATTATGTCAATTCTCTGCCATTAAGTCCAAGGAAAAAACTCAAAGTGGCCTGGGAAAGAACACAGGGGTGCTTTGTAGGATGTAGACCGTATTCAGGCTGAGAAAGGAATGGAAAAGGTGATCTGGGTGAGGAGACAGTATGAGAGGGAAGAGACGTTAAGCCTGGAGGGGAAGGTGGATGCGGAGGGAGTGGAGGAAATATGGGCAGATACATGGCTTGGGTCTCTTAGGGGAAGCCTCAGAAGTCAGGCGAGGCCTCAGAGCTGATATGGTAGAAAACATGGACTGAAGAGGGTTTCCTGAGGAGGTAGGTGACACAGACAAAGAGGAGACTAAGGAAGGGGAGCCTGCCTATGTCCTCAGGAAGAAGGACCCAGAGGGTGAAGCATCTAGGAATTCAAGTTGTGGACATTCAAATGTGTAAAAATGAGGACCTGAATCAGTGGCGCCCAAGGGAAAGAAAGGGAGATGAGGAAGGGACGCGGACACTGCGAGAAGATCATAAAATGCCATGAGATGTATTTGATTCTTTGTACAGGACATTTTTGAAAATTTGCTTCAGAGTAGCCATGTTTCCTGAAAACAGTTAAGTGGGTCATTTGCTTAGCTTTCCTTAGTGGTAGATTAATTAGCCAGCTGTAACTCCCGGATCTCTATTTTTAAATAACGACTTGCATAAATCTCCGAAGACAAGAACTCACCACTAGTATACAGCATATTTCGGCAGCTGCAAGTTATTATGCCCAGTGGAAATTAAATATCTTTTAGGGAAATCATGCAAGATCTCGTGACAAATATGAAATTAACCCCTGCCACCTCAGTGCCCAACTCATTTCTTTGCCTGCCTGCCATTCTAATAAGCAGAGTCTCTGGGGTCCTGAAATGACAGTAGAATTGGCAATATTTTAAAAAGGCAGTATTCGTCTATGAGCATTAGTAGGACATAGAGCCTTTGTCACTGGTTGAACTAGAATATCTGAAAATCAAACATCAATAAACACACACAATAGGCCCCTCCTAAAAAAACTATTAACCCATGGTCAGATGGAGATACTTATAACTCCAGGGATGTAAACAAACAAACAAGCAAGCCATTTTATTTATCATTTTAGGCATTTTATTTCCTGTGCTTAACACCCTCAATTTCTCACTTTTCTTGCCTTCTGACCAAATGCATTCTCATTCTGGTTCTTTCTTACTTCTTTCTTTATTTACAAGCTCCACGTTTCAGGTAACCTGTGATTTTTCACTTTCTCTTTTCATTGCCTAATTTTTGGTTTGGGTGCTTGTAGTTTGTAGGACATATGAAACATTGCATTCTCAGTCAGAGTGACATCAGAAGAAACAGAAAGAATCACAAGTGCTGGCTATAAGTAACTCCAACAGCGCTGCATTAGGAAGGGGCCCGAGGCCTGGAGCAGTGTGGGGTACTCAGGTGCCCCGTGTAAATGTGTGCTGATAAAACGGCAGTCAATACACCAGCCATAATTACCAAGTGAAGGACTTGATTTGTTTGGCCATTTTCAATAAAAGGGAGAAGCCAGGGATGGTTTTGGTAGGAAATCTGCCCCGGGTGGGTGAAAACGGAATCCTCAAGTTTCCCAAGTTATTGTAAAGACTCCATAACAAATCCCTGATTTCCCACTTGAGCATCAACAATCTAGAATCCAGGAGAGGAAAAAAAAATATTGCTTCCATATAGATGGTACAATTTTGGGTCAGATGTGAAGCAGAGAATATCAGTAAGGACCTGAAAAGACAAACAGTGGTGATGTTCACAGCTCCCCTCCTTGGAGGGGCCCAAACTCAAGTCCACCACTGTGGAGTTGGGATCTGCTGCTCCCGTACTGGTCCCTGCTTTGAGCCCCAGGCCTTCCCTTAATTTTCCCCATGCTCTGGGGTGTCTCTGACCCTCATAGGTAAGGCTGCAAACTCCTGTGATGCTCGGCAGAACTGTTTTCCTCTTTCATCTGAGTTCAGATATGGCTGCAGTCTAGACCTTCACCTTGACCCTTTCACCTGCTATGTCAAGAAGTTAACACGGTTCCTGCCTCCAGCTAACGGCTTCCAACATTGCTGAATGGGAGTCTATCTTATCAATTATGTGAACTTCAGTCTTTGGCATAAAGGTCATTATTGTGTTACGCACCTGGAATCACACTGTAATGAAGCAAATCACATTCTCTTACAGTCAATGAGGGGGAAAAAAAGCACACAAATGGAAATTACTCCTAAAATGACCTTGTTGGATTTCTACATCTGGCTAGCAGAGCCTGTTTCTATACATCAAGAAACTGACATGGCAGCTTTGTCATACAAGCAGGCAGCCCAATCTCATGTTAGCAAACATGCTATTATGGAACATATGGCATAAGACCATTAATAGTGTGCATAGTTGATGAATTCCCAGTGTAGTACCCGTGATGTTTACTGATTCACTGCCACCTTGCCCCAGGCTGCTTCCAAACATGTCAGAAAAATAAAATGTCATCCATATTTGCATTCAGAAGTTATTCCATATTTACACACAGTAATAAAAACAAAAGCTTGCTTTTTAAGGAAGGGGCAAGCTCCATAATCAATTTTCTTAGAGGCCCAAATATTTGACATGTTCTGCATACATTGCATTCACTGGAATAGCAACTTGAAAAACACAGGTAGGCTGGCTCTGTGGCTTCTCACCTTTTGCTGGCTGACAGCAGAAGATAGCAGACAGCTACCCATGAGAGCTGGCGGTACCCGTGCATCACTCACTTCTTCTATCTAAACAACTTGTCTTAGATTGCTTCTTAGTGACCAAACAAATATTTGATGAACCAGTGAATGAATTAGGTATGCAGGTAGCCATGATCTGATGGTACCCTACAACCTTTCTGCCCCTTTCATCAATAACCAGCTCCCTCTCCAGGTTCCTCAGCCCTGCTCTCATTACTGGAATACAGCATTTGGGGTCATTAAATAGGGTATGACAATCTGGTTCTGAAAATCACTGGTAATGTGATCACCATGAACAAATCATAACCTCTCTGAGCCTCAATTCTGTCATCCATAAAATGGGTGCATTATAGCATTTGTCTTGTAAGGATTCTTTAAGACGCTAGAGACAGAAATCCAATCAAACTATTTTAAGAGAAACACAAAGAATAAGTTTATTGGCTCACATGGCTGGGAGGGCTATTGGGCTCTCTGACCAAATCACAGGATGGGGACCCAGAACTCAAATGCTAGGATCAAGGCCCAAAGCCACCAGAACTCCCTCCCTCCTCCATCTCTCGGTTCAGCTCAGCTCAGCTCAGCCTGGCTTCACTCTCTCCTCCTGCAGCCACGTCTTCTTCACTCGGAATGAACTTGGTCACTTTTAACCCTAATTTCACATTCTTCTAGCATTGTGAACCTAGAGGCAAAGCTGTTTATTCTTCACTTTCAAATCAAATCCTTCTTTAGTATGCCCAGAGAGGCCTGAGACCAGCCCTGCTGGGATCCATGTTTACCTTAGGATGAGAAGTCTATGATTGACCAGGCATGGGATCATGTCCATCCCTGTGCCTGGGGGGAAAGGCAGAGGCTAGAGTGAGCTACCAGAAGAAGGGGGATCAAAACCTTGCTGAGCAAATAAGGCAAAATTAAAAGCTACCACTCTCCTAACCTATCTCACCAGGTTGTTGTGAGGATCTGGGCACATATAGGTGTGCTGAACAAACATAGGTTAACAGTAGAAGTAAACGGGCTTTGTAAACTGCCAAATGTCATACATGAGTCCTAGCAAAACAACTACCAATCCCAGTTATTATTTCTCTTTCTGAGGGTGGAACCTGCTTAGGCCAGTATTAATGACAGTTATAATGATAATAGTTAACATTTAAGGAGCAATTATTGCATGTCAGGAACTGCTTTTCTGAGCACCTGATATGTATGAACTATGACATAAGCACTAATACTATCTCAGTTTTTACATAAATAAGCTAAGGCAAAGCGAGGTAAAGCAGCTTGCACAAAGACAGTGAACTAGCAGTGGAGTTAGGGTTTGGCCCCAGGGAGTCTGCACCAGAGGTCACACTCCCACCACCAGGCCTCGATATTTTTTGTGGTAAAAGTATGGAGTGTAGGTTGAAAAGCAACTAATATTTTGCATTGTACTGTGTGTCCTTGATGCACTGAAAACTCCCCGAGATTGGTAATTGTGTCTGTCTTACTCACAGTTGCATAAATATGCCACTCATAAGGTCTACATGACTGGTATGAGAAGAGTAGAGATAATTAGGATTGGGGTAGGCTTTTATTTGTGTGCCTGAATATCATTCAAATAATAGTGCTTTTGAAAATGATTATGCACATCCATTTTTCTGAAACTCAGAAAAGATGCATAATATTCAGGTGCCTAATAACTTGGCTGCTAGTTAATCATGCTTGACACTTATATAGCACTTTACCTTTCAAAATCATTTTAGAATATGTTAGTTCATTAATCCCTACAACATCCCTGTAAGACAGGGAGGGTTACTGAACTGCCTCTGATCTCCCTACCATCTGGTAGCTAAATAGTTGGTGGACTAGGGAAGGAAGAAAAGAACTGGATAAACCAAGTAAGGAATACATGCAGCCAAGAATGACAGAGACACGTGGGCAGTGAATGTGAAAGGAACATCCTCTGACTTTGTAGAGGTTTGCCCTTGACACATAGGCTTTAAACATACAATATTTAGACAATAATTATTCACTTTTGATTGGTTAAAATGTAAGCAAATAGCAATAAATCTGCATCTTCAACTTCAAATGCCTGTACACCAATCACTTGACCTTATCAATAGTCATTTCCATTGATTAAGACTTGCTTCTAATTGCCAATTTTCATAATATTTTTATATGTATATCCCAAGTCCTATTTCCCATCCTAGTTTCTACTTTTCTCAAAAAGTATCTGCCTGATGTTAACATTTGGCATGGTTTGGGCCATGTTAAATATAGATTCTTTTGTGTTCTCTTGTCATCTGACAGTTGCCTCTAGGGTAGGATGTGATGCTGAGTTGATCCCACCAGTCATCTGAACACAGATGCTCTTGGCCATTGTTTTCTCACTCATATACTGAGACTCCTCCTTCCTCTCCTCAGGCATGGATACTGATCACCACTCACAGTCTAAAAAAGTGGAGAGAGAAAGGTGCCTGAACAAGGTAATAGGGCTAAAATACCATCCTACGATGCTCTGGAGTCACAAACAACACTTTCAAGATTAGTGAATGGCATCCCCACTAATAGAATGGCATAAAAATCAGACTGAATCCAGGTCAGCATATAGCACATATTTCTGGTTAGTAAAAAAATCATCTTACTTCTAGCATCAGCTCACCCTGCTTTCCCAAGGCACCAAGGATTAAAGGGAAGGCAATACAGGAAAATAGTTATGAGAATAAATTCTAGGACCAGGACGACCTGGGTTCAAATTGATTGAACTAATTACTAACTGTGTGACCTTAGGCAAGTTGATCAATTTCTCTGAATATCAGTTTCCTAGGATAATACCAGAACATACCGCATAGAATTGTTACAGGATTAAACAAGATAGTTCACTCAGAGGCTTAGCACAGTGCCAGGGATATAGTGAATGCTCAGAAATAAATATCATTAACTGTCTTCAGGTTTCTTTGATATTGTCACATTCAATTTTGAGGTATGATATTGAGGCTTCTTTCAAATGATAAACCCAGGAATTTTAGATAAGGATTGCCTGTGAAAGAGGAATATGTTGTGGTCTATATTAACACATAATGATCTTTATCCACCCAGTCTAGGAACAGAAATGCTCTAAATCACCCAAAAGGTCAGATACTTGCCAGCGGTTAGCAGATTAATATGCAATGTTGACCCTGGGCACAGTCAGGGAATAGATGATCTGTCTTTGATGAGCCTGTTTTTCTGCTTGCGCCCTCTTTGCTCTTCCTGAGATGTTATCCTCATCCTATTTTATTTGGGACAATTGAGGCCCTCCCAGATGCCTTGGAAGTCCCCAAAAGTAAATGACTGCTTTACCTACTCATGAGTGTAACTCTGGCAGTTTAAGACTCTCAAGGTTACTGGTGCCAGCTTTTGTCCATTTCCTATAACCACATTATTAACCTGGAAGATTTCTCAGCTCCTTTTCCTCCCTTCAAACAGCTACAAAGACAATCCATGACAAAGGGACTTGACAGTGCCTCTGATAACCCACTAGCGTGGGACAAGGCAAGGATGTTGGGGGTTCAGGGAAGGTGTTATGAAGTTCATGGGTTAATTTGTGTTGCTACCGGGAAATGTGAGCAGACCTTTTTATAATCAATCCACTAGGGGAAAATATTGAAGGAAGCATTTAAACCACGGTGCTCAAGCAGAATGAACACTTATTTCATAGACACAATTACAACTGCCAGGGGAGAAAATTTTTCCAAAACTATTTAATCTCTGAAATGGGCAATATGCTTGTCAGCCTCTTGGGCATTTCAACCTTGGTGCAATGGTTCATAGCAAATCTTTCCATGACTAAAACCCATCAGATTTATCAAGTGTCTCCATTCTCTCACAATAAAAGTCTTTTAAGTCTCTGAGGATGAGGCAAGCTTTGTGTGTACAATATACGCTCCTCTCTGTCATCAGTGCAAAACCTGGGGATATGCTGCAGAAAGGAGCCTTGAAGAATGAGGATATTCATCTTGCAAGTGTTTGAGATGCTATTTCTCAGCTAATCTCCCCTACAAATCAAGAACTCCAATTCAACTCTAGTCCAGTTCAAACTTGTCTTTCAGAATGTCTAGTAAATCCTCAAAAGCATGAACTGTGTACTTGCTTTGTGCTTCACTTTCTACCCATCCTTTTCTCAGCCCCATGAGTTCATTACGGCTATGGAAAGTATTAAGATTAAGACTAGAATTAGCAGTCAGAGAATTTGCTAGAACTAGCCATTTTTTTCCTATCATATCTATTAATGACTGCAACATCATAAACAATAAAGTTTAATTAGGAACTAAAGTGTCTACAGCAATTAAATATGAAGGAAGTATTCAAAAAAACAGCAGGAAGGATCATATTTTTAAAGCATTTAAATTGCAAATGATGTTATTGGCAGAACTTTTAAAAGAAATTTTGTGTTTGAGAAAAAAAAGAAGGAAGTCTAAAGTGAAGTGTTGACTCCATGGCATTTACAGACAAATAAATATTTAGGATGGATCAATTTGCAATCATGAGCAGATGCTCCAGGAAATATATAGAGCTAATGGGAGCTGTCCTTAATTTCTACTGCACTGAGTCAATGAGAAAAAAAAACATCAAGTTAAAGGATTCCAGAGTAATGACATGACTCATTAGTGTTAAGCCCACTTCAAATTAAAGAACTCATATTCAGTTACTGAGAGAAGAAAGTTATTAATGAGCTTCATGCATGAATATTTGGAAAAGGCTATAGCTCACTCTCTGGGCATAAAACTATCTGAAGTTGTAACCATAAGATTTTAGGTTTCTGAGACCAGATTCTAAAAAATTTTGCCCCGCTTTGCTTCCATAGGTCACTGCTTGATAAACAGTGCTGGGAATGGAAGTTGTGTGCCCACTAATCCATTGAGAAGAGCTGAGAGTGTTATAACCTTTAGGGACAAGGTAAATGCTGGAGAGAAAGGAAAGTTCTATCATCACGGAAAGACATGCAAAGGAAGGGGGAAGATGAGCCTTCACTCCTCTAAGTTTATGCTCTTCCAAAATACAGTGGTAGCAACTTCAGAACACAATGTAAAGATGAAGAAAGGTCAGGTGTCTCTTTCTGAATGCTTTGAAGTACTGCACAGCTTCTGAATTTGTCATTGTTTTGGCATTTGCTCTTGAGCTTGGAACGTGACAGTCTGCTTCAATCTTTAACTCCATCAAGTATTAGGCACAGTCCAGAGAGGCGTCCCTTTGAAGCCTCTGGTAAGAAAAGTTTGGTGTTTGAAGGAACTGTGTTGAATGAGTTGTCTTGTTCCTTGCAACAAGTTATATGAATAATAGTCTTATGGAAAATGAAATATTCAGGTGTAAAGTCAAAGGAGAAGTCCGGAATGCGAAAACTACAAGGGGTTGGGAAGTTTGTATAACGATGCTGTCTCCTATACCAGTTAAGAGAAAGACATTAGATTAAGGTTCTCTCTACAAGGTTGGGACACTGTCAAAACAACTGGGCATTTGTTAATTGGCTCATGGGATGACCTCTACCCATAAGTCATTTTTCACTTAAGGAACAAAGGAGCAGAGGCTGATCGTTTTGGAATTCCTTTCTAATGGCCAGGAATTGTGGCCATTTTATTTTCTAGCACAATTATGTTTCTTCCTACTCTGTGTTTGAATTGCAAAAGAACAGAAGCATGGCCTTCCCAGTTGAAGTTCTTCAATTTGACAGTCTGATAGTCTGATCTATTTTTATTTACTTTTAAATTTAAATTCAAAGTCAGTGTTCATAGGCGCCTTCACAACAAGCCGCAGGTCTATGGGAAATGCTCCCTGGCTCCTCTGTTTATCTAAAGTTTGGCCTCCTCATTATGATCAACTAATATTTCAGAGAGCTAATTTTTTTCTAAGATTGGAATAGATGTCACTTTCCAGAAAGCCATTTTTATTGCTATTCGTTTTCTTTTCAGTGCCTTGTTTATGACTAAAAACTGAACTGATGATTTCATAATGAGAGTATATTATGTAGAAATGGAAATATAATCTTTGAAAAGTATGACTTTTTATGTGTTAGGTAACATCTCTCTTCAATTTCTTTTTCATGTGATTTGTTTTTCTTTTCTAAAGGGAAATATAAGTGTTAGGAGAAAACTGAAATATATACCAGTATTTTTTTAAATATATTTCTTGAACTGCTATGAAATCTAAACGGACCAGATGATTAAAGTTCTCCATTTCTAAATTCTCTTTGAGAAATCCTAAACGCTAGAGAAAAATTGTTTTCATTATTGTTTAAGTCTTGTTTAAGGGCATAGAATATGCCAGATTCTATAAAGAAAAAAAATATTCATCTCTATTTCTCTAACATTATACATAATATTTTGGATTTTTAAAAGCAATATTATTCATAATGTGCAAGATACCAATAAAGTCATTGACCATGAACATCTTGAAGTCATCTATTGATTTATTTCATAATTTATTTAACAAGTAAATGATAAGCACCTAGTGATTACATATGCTAAGTACTATGGCAAGCAG
Source organism: Diceros bicornis minor (assembly GCF_020826845.1). Lineage (NCBI taxonomy): Eukaryota > Metazoa > Chordata > Mammalia > Perissodactyla > Rhinocerotidae > Diceros > Diceros bicornis. The sequence continues at coordinate 14,058,608 of NC_080743.1, read as the reverse complement.
GAACATGAATAACACAGAGTTTTTACCTTTAAGAAACGTATAATATAGTAGTAGAGAGAGACATAATCCAACAAACATAATATAGGGCAGAAGAAGGTTCAAAATGTTATGGGATTTCCAATTCAAGACGGCTTACTGCAGGTACCACCTTCCCTCACAAATTACTACTGAGACGACCTTATAACAAACCATTATGAAAGCCATGGTAAGACTGGAAAACTGGGCATCTCAATAGCAGAGCATATACTGACAGAATCTGGGAAGACATAAAGAAGATAAGAATAGATTGACAGGCTTTTCTAGTCCATGTAGATTAAAGTAGTTTTTGGTAGATCAATTCACCTGCTAAGAGGAATTTTTTTTAAAAGGCAAGATAAACAAAAATCCTCTTTAAAGATATATATAGCTCTAGAAATAATGAGGACTAGAGAGGCTAAAATCATGGGAAGGGGAGACTCTTGGAAAGGTGTAATAATGATCTTCAGCTGCATCTTCCCTGGAAGATTGAGCTGATTCTTGCATGGGTAGGCTGGGAAACTGGGCTTTCACTGGACAGAGGGACCACTTTTGAAGAGAGAGAAACCAGCAGATATTTTGGCATTTAGATGAGATGGAGTCATTAAATTGATACTTGAGGAGCCTCAACTCAGAACTGATTCCTCCATCAAGATATGTGCCAAATTTTGAAGGTGTACAAGATATGAGGCTAAAGAGCTAAGTTACAAACTCTGAGAAGTGAAGCGGAAAATTCTGTAGTTCCTGGTGCTGAGAACACAGATCTACTAGGGCAAATGGATCTAGTGAATACAGCAGGCCCTTCACTGCAAGCAATGGAGGTCTCTGGACTACAGACAGGGGAAATCAGAGATAGACTGAGTTTTAGTTTAGTTTAATGAAAACTTCAATCCAGTCTAAAATTGGCTCATTCCTGAATGATTTAAGACAGCTCTCACTCTATCTACCTAGCAGAGGAAAGGATAATCCTTTTCCAATGCAAGATCACAATATCTCTTCAATAGTTATACTCAGTGTACTTTATTTATTAAAATCATTCTAGGTATGGCCTTGTGTCCGAAAACCAAGAGGGAAAAAACAGGCAACGGAAACAGATTCATAGGTGATATAGATATTGATGTTATAAGACAAGGACTATAAAGTAACTAATTAATATGAACAAGAAAAGAAAAGCGATAGAGAAAAAAAGACGAAATGTAGAATTTTATTAGGTAATAAGAATCTGAATCAGTCATGTTTACATTATATATATACATTATATATAAACATTACATTATACACATGCCATATATATGTAATGTGTATATATACATATACACACATATATACATATACACATACATACATATATATACACACTCACACATATACATATATATATGATTTATTATAGAGATTTGTCCTTACACAACTGTAATAGCTGGTTAAAAATTCACTGTACAGTGGATGGATGTCTCTGTGTCTTATACTGGAGTTTCATGTCTAAAGGTTAGGCATTTGGGAAAGGAAGATGGATATAAAGTTCAAGACAGTGAGAATAAACTAGAATCCAAAAGCATGAGCTGGAACACATGAGGACGGACTAAAACCCATGCCAGTCTCTCACTGCCGTTAAGCTGGATGGCAATTCTCCTGCAAAAGAAGTGCTTACCCTTCATCACGGAGCTGAATACACCGTTGGCTGAGGATTCAGAGGAGCTGAAAGAGTAGTAGCTGAAGACCTGGCTGCTGCCCAACACCAGTGAGGTGAACCAACAGATCAGTGACGACGTGTGTGAGATGTGACAGCCTCTGATGTTACTGCGTGACCTCCCAAGTGTAAATAACACGGCTACTGCTTCAATTCTACCTTACGTATAATGTCTTTTGTGGCCCACTTGAACTCAAAACATGTAACGAAAAACATTCTTGGAAATGTAGTTCAGCCTAGCCTAAATGACACAATAAAAAGCCACCAAAAAACCTAGACAAAGAATTAGATGGGGTTTCTTAAAATAAGAACTTGGTGTTAATGCATATAACACCAAACTGGACAGAATTGAGGGAAAAAATAGCGAATTTGAAGACAGTCAATGGAAAAGATACAAATAGCAGCACAGAGAGATAGAAGAATGGGTAAGGGGCAAGACTAGAGCAACAGAGAAATAGTACAACATACATATAATTGGTATATCATAAAGAGAAGAGAGAATTGAAAAAAAAAAACAATATTTGAAGAGATAATGGCAAAAAAATTTTCCACACTGAAGAAAAACATCAGTTTATAGATTCAAAATGCTCAATAAAGTACAAGCAGAATAAATATTGTTAAAAATCATTAAGGCACACCATAAAAAAAAAAAAGGAACACCAGTAGGTGTTCTATTGACTTCTCAATAGAAATGATGTAAGCTGGAAGACAATGGAACGGTACCTTAAAAGTGCTGAAAATAACGTCAACTTAGCATTCTACACCCAGTGAAAGTGTACCTCAAAAATAAAGAGGAAATACAAACAGTACCAGAAAAACAAAAATTAAGATAATTCATTATCAGTAGCATTGCACTAAAGGAAATATTAAAGGAAGTGTTCAGGCAAAAGGGGTATGATCACAGAGGAAAATACAGAAATGGAAGAGGAAATTAGGAGCAAGACAAAGATAAATATGTGAGTAAATATGATTGAATATCGATGGCACAAAACAGCAAAGGTTATATATGGGTAATTTAAAATATATGTAGAATTAAGATGCATGACAACAATAATCAGGAGTAAATGAAATTAAAGTTTTCTAAAGTTCCATCATTATTATGGAAGAGGTAAAAATAATCATTGGTATTAGGCTGCAACAAGTCATGGATAAACATTTTGATCTTTTAACCATTAAAAATTGTTTAAAAATGTAAAATTGATAAGATAATAGAAAAATTTGAATGACAAAAATCACTTGATTAATCCAAAAGAAGGCAAAAACTTAAAAGGCATAACAAACCCCCTAGACGGGCCAAAAAATAAACAAATAATAAGAAGGTGGATGTAAACAAGAATATATAAGTACATTAACCATAAAGGGACAGAGTACTTCAAGTAGAAGATTAATATTTTCAGGATAGGTTTTAAAAAATTATATGTGCGTAAAACAGTAAGGAGGTACCATGTATTGTGTAAATACTAACCAAAGCAAACTAGTATAGTTATACTGATATCAGCCAAAGTAACTCTAGGGCAGAAAGCATTACTAGAGATAAACAAAGTTACAACATAATAAGGTGCCAGTCCACCAGGAAGATAAAACAATTCTAAGTCTAAATGTATCCAATATATACAAAAAAAAAAAAAAATTTGCAGGTCTCTGGAATCTATAAGCTATACAGATAGAAGCCTCCAGAATAAATGAAATTTTCCAGAAGAAATCCAACTAATCACAAGATCAGAAGCAGTAATGAAGGCTGGAAGCAGCAGACTGTGGGTGGTTGGTCAGGTCATTTTTAGCATTGCGCGTGTGCGTGTGTGCGTGTGTGTGTGTGTGTCTACTATGCCATTTGGCTCTTACAGCAGCCAACGATTAAGCTCCAAGTACAGCTTTATAAAGCGGGCATTCCGAGAAGTACCTCAGGTAACTTATGGTTTCCTGTGCCAAGATGAAGGCTCTGAACGTTATCTTTAAAGAGGAGTCCAGCTAGAATGTGTCTCTCTTCCCTTGCCTCGTCCCTGGAATCGAGGCTCCTATTGTTAGAGCCTGTATTTGCTGAATTAAAAAACAGAATTACCATAAACTTAATAAATCAGCAAAATAGTTGAAACGAATAATGAACGAGAAGATCAAAATGAGAGATTCTTCTACAAAACAGTACAAATGACAAAGAGTTGAAGAGCATGAAAGAAGAGATAACTCATGGAGAATGAAAGCTTGGACTGAGAATTAAAGATTAATGAAACAACTAGATACATCTGTATGATTGTGGAGCTGCACCAATACAATAGTCACAGGCTACATGTGGCTGTTTAAATTTACATTTAAATTAATTAAAATATAATAAAATTAAAAATTCAGTTCATTAATCTACTCCCCGAATTTCAAAGGCTTGATACCACACATGATAGGTGGCTACTATTGTGGACAGTGCAAAGGAACAAGAACTGACTGATGTCATTCTCTTCATCAGAAAATTTGGATGCACAGAGATTATAGATCAATGTTTTGCAAATATGAAGACTAAGGTGACATTTTTAGATACAAGGTCTCAGAATGTCTTATTCATAGGTTCTTTTTGAAGAGAAGACTTGAGGATATGCTCCAGCAAAAACAAAAGAATCTAAAAAAGGATGCAAGTGTGAGATATAAGAAAAAATTGTTAATAATTTAACCAGAAAGCATGTTGACAGGTCTAAAAACAGTTGGTAGCAAGACTCTGACACTTAAGGCAATTTCCAGGGATAATTCCTAAGAAAGCTTTTTAAAAAATAAACAAACTGAATAATTAATTGCTCATCATTTCAACAAAACATAGCAAGGGACAGGAAAGTGGAAGGAAAGTTAAAAAGGACTAAGGGTCTAATTCAGGAGGGATAATTTTGAAAAGTACTTAACGTCAACATAGAATTGGAAATTGTAAGTTTCTATAGCGTATTTAAATATACACTATATGAGAAAAATGGAATGCATAATTACGAAAGAAGGAATGAAGAAAAACCCAATAAAACCAACTAAATACAGAAAAGGAGGAAAAAGAAACCATCAGAATATAAAATACTAAATATTTCAGTTATTATAATAAATGTGAATTAATTAATATCTTATTTAAAATAGAAGCCATAGAGGACACACAAAATAGTTTCAGCTATGCTCTTTACTACAGTCAAACCTGTATTAAAATGGCACAGAATGGTTGAACATAAAGTTTCACTAATAAATCAAGCAATGGTAAATATGCTTGAGTTTAAGGTGAAAAGAATTAAAAATGATTGGGTACTTAACGAATAACATCAAAAACATAAACTAAACATATTAGAATTACTTAAGGAGAAATAAACAAATTTACAATGATATTTGGACACTGCAATTATATCTCTCTCAAAAATCAGTGAAGGAAGTAGTCAGAAATAAATAGGAATGCACATTATTTGATATTCAAAATTAGCATGCATTTTTAAATACACGTAGCTACAACTTCATATTAATAAACAAAAATGACTCATTTTTAATATCCATAGAACATTTATAGAAACTGACTATATGAGGTCACAAAAAAATCTCATACATTTTGAAAAATAGAAATTACAGCCCCCATTTTCTGGCTAAATAGAATGAAAAACAAGCATCCCCTTCCAGCAAAACAAAATGAAATGGAAAAACAATAACAAGACAACTCTCCAACTATAAATGCAAAAAAACTTACTTTTAATAAATTTTGACTTTAAGAGGAAATCAAAATTAAAATCAAAATCTGTTTAGACGTGAATAGCAGTGAATAAGTATCAAAAAGGGCTAACTCAAAGATGAAATTTAATGAAAAAAATGTACCTTAAATGTAGAACAAATAAAATCTACAAAAAATTGACAAGTCTAATGAAAAACTATATGTTAGGTAAATATGAAAAATAATTAACTTTTTTATATGTCTCAAATAAAACATTAAGAGCATAGTTAAAGAGTCATATTCACTAGAACAACAATACCAAAAAACACATGGACATAAACCTACCCAAAATGTACAAGGCCCATATGAAAAACAGACGAAATTTTACTACAAGACATAAAAAGAGACTTAAATAAATGAAGCAATAAATCATATTTTGGGGAGGGAAGAGTCCTTTTAAAAGTGTTGATTCTCCCAATATAAATCTACAAAGTTAATAAAATTTCAATCAAAATCCCATGGTTATTCATCAATTTAAACAGATAATATTTTAGTTTGTATAGAACTATAAAATATTTAAGAACCTCAAAAAAACTTTGAAATTAAACCATTATGAATTAGGATCTGTCTCAGCAGACATCAAATTTAAAAACAAAATGATAAAAAGATTTAAAAAAAATAAAGACTGATTTTATTATATATATTTTAAACTTCTATATTGAAAAAGCTACGACAAGCAAAGTTAAAAGATAACTATGCCTATAACATATAGTATACAATGGTTTAATATTAAGTGCATACAGAGTTCTTTCAGAAAAATTATAAAGACAAATGAGCCAATAGAAATCTAAACAAAGACCATTCACAAGAAAAGAAATATATCTGGCTAAGAAACACACGCAGTGTTCATCAGTCTCATTAATATAGTAGAATAAAAATTAAAATAGGAAGATAGTATATTTTGCTCATTAAATTGAGAATGTAAAAAAGACTGATAGCATTTTTGAAACTGTGGTGAAGGGAGCAAGCTCGGTCACTACCCAGGCACAGCTGCTTTCGAAGCAATCATCAAAATATAAAATGCACATACTCTCTGACCTAGCCAACCTCACTTCTACAAATCTCTCCTATCAAAAATCTTGCATTTGGGGCTGGCCGGGTGGCGCAAGCGGTTAAGTGCGTGCGCTCCGCTGTGGCGGCCCGGGGTTCACCGGTTCAGATCCTGGGCGTGCACTGACGCACTGCTTGGCAGGCCACGCTGTGGCGGCATCCTATATAACGTGGAGGAAGATGGGCACGGATGTTAGCTCAGGGCCAGTCTTCCTCAGCAAAAAAAAAGAGGAGGATTGGCAGATGTTAGCACAGGGCTGATCTCCTCACCAAAAAAAAAAAAAAATCTTGCATTTATACAAAAGTCATATATACTCAGTAATAACAAAAAAAAGTAGAAAGGATTTCTCAGTTGCCAGTTAGAGAAACCCAACTCAAATAGTTTAAGCAAAAAACAAACAAAAACAAAAAGGAAAACCATATATCCATTCAAAGTAAACAATAAGAGAAAGAAGTGTATATAAATGTATCTAAATCCACACACGTATATGTATATTTATATGAAAATATATGTATGTGTATCTACATATACATATTTTCCAAGATGTATTGTTTGATAACATTTACAAAACAACTCAAGTGGCAGAATAATGCTGAGTATAATTCCATCTAATAAGGAGCAGCAGCAGAAAGAACCAACACCAGGTAAGTGTGAGGTGTGTGCCTGTGGGTGTCTATGCAGAGAAAAAGGACTAGACTCTTACTAGAGGTTGCCTGCAGAGAGCAGCGTGGGTTTGAAGGAGAAATGGAAGCATTTTATATTTTTTAATTCCATTTTCCATATTAATAAACTCCTCCCCTACAAAATCATAATATACAAGTATGAGGTTATCCATGTAAAAACAATCATTTAAAGAAGAAGAAATGATGCTATGATAGCACTGAGGAGGAAGAGACTAATGCCAGGAAATAATTCCGAATTTGGAGCCTAAGATACGGTCTCCGCCCTTGAGGAGGTTAAGGGAGATAAATATTGCTCAGATGGCCAGGACGCATAGTATGGAGGTCTGTAAGAAAAGCAAAAACAAATTGGAGGAGAAGTCAGGAGAGAGCTGTTACTTCAAATATGTTATCTAATAATTCATTTTCTTCCACTTCTTAATGTTGAGAGGAAAATTCCATTCATTTGAAATCATTTATTCATATCCCTAAACTGAACGGCATATTGATTTTGATATTCATTTTCACTACATCAAGAGGCCTTTGATGTGAAGGCTTTTCCATTTTTAAGTGTCCTCGAATCACCCACAATTGTACTGCCGCTCTCTGAATGTCAAAAAGGCAGAGTCACGCTAAAGAGAGATGCTTTCCTGCTCGGCTGAGTTGAATTTAACAAACATGGGGTGAATAGCATTTATGTGCCAAGCACTGTGCAAGGAAGATGGGGAAGATATCTTTGCTCTGAACAATCTTCAAATCCCCTGGGGAGAACAGAGGCATAAACGCCGGAGCTGTGTTCGGTGCGTTGTGGGAGAAGAGGAGGGACACCATACACCGGTGGGGAGGGAGGGGATTGACCAAGGAATTTTGAGGAGGAGCTGGCATTTAAGGTGAGACTTGAGCAACAGCAGGATTTACCTGAGGAAGGAGCTGTGGAGGGCAGGTCCGGGGGCATGAAACAGCAGACCTGCCTGCAGGGAGACGGAACCCCCACTTTCCGGATTGTAAATGGTAAGAGTGAGTGAGGAAAGGGGGTGGAGGTGAGGTCAAAGAGGTGGACCAAGGTCAGACTCCCGAGAGCTTAGAGTGGAGAGTTCAAGAATTTAAGTTTTATTTGGGCAGGAGTTGAAGGGTTTTAAGTCGCATTTACTTTATAAACGGATCACTCTGGTGTAGGATAAGCGGTATCATATCATAACCTATCATAACACATTCTGACGTTACATGTGCTCTCTGTCTTGCTGCAGGCTGCTAGATGGCAGGGTCCGTGCCTCGTCTGTATTGCCTTGCTCAGCACGCAGAGTACTACCTTGCACAAGGTCCTCAAGATATTTTTAGCGAAGGGTAAGAACCAAAGCCCACAATATCTTACACATAATATTTTTAGCTCAAAATCATGCTTCCAAATGCAAATACATTAAACTCAGTGTAAACACCCACACTAAAGTTTCCGTCCAGAGCTCCTAGTATGCTGTGGATTAAATCACGTCCTACATGTTTGCGCTGTGAACTCTTATTCTAACATGAAAAATCTATGCTGTCCAAGCCTTTGATTTCATTGTCAGCAGATGACACTTCAGGATGGCCCCCCATGTTTTAACTGTGTCCTGGAGAGTTGGAGTCGGCCCTCACAAAACAAACATACTCTCCACCACCTTCAGGCTGATATTCAAAGGACTGAGAAAGTCCCTTCTTCCCGGTTGTAGGTAGAATAATGGCCCCATAAGGACGTCCACATCCTAATCCCTGAAACATGTGAATATGTTACCTTACGTGCAAAGGGGACTTTGCAATTGTAGTTAAATTAAGGGCATTGGGATGGAGAGATTATCCTGGATTCTTCAGGCCCAGTGAAATCACAAGTGTTCTTATAGGAGAAAAACGGAGAAGGGAGAGTCAGAAAAGATGTGACAATGGAAGCAGAGGTCAGAGTGATGTTGGGCCATGAGCCAGGGAATGTGGACAGCCTTGCATTCCCTGCTGGAAAAGGCAAGGAAATAGAGTCTCCCTTAGAGCTTCTAGAAGGAACACAGCGCTGCCAACCCATTTTCAACTTCTAGCTCCAGAACTGTAAGATAATAAATTTGTGTTGTGTTAAGCCACTAAATTTGTGGTAATTTGTTACAGCAGCAATGGGAAACTAATACATCCCCCTAACTCGAGTCTCATTAATACAAACAATTTGCAGTTTATTGGTTCCTTCTGATGTAATTTCAACATCTCAAGAACTCCTCTTAGAGTTGAAAGTGTCAGTGTCAGTATGGTTCCTCATTACTTCTACGATTCTCACTGAGATTTCGTTGTAGCAACAGCCCAAAAAAACCCCAATATCATAAATTCCCGTCTAGTCTTAATATGAAAGTCAATCTGACCCAAGCCAGTTCTCTGATTTCCTGCCAATATTTTTGGAAACATTCTTTGAGCGCACATTGGATAGCAACTACAGTCATCGCCCCCCATTTCTTTCCTTTATCTTCCATTTGGGTTCCCTTGTTCGTTTGCCTGGTTTTTTTCCTTAGATTGCATTGAGGGATAAAAGATACTTCCGTAGACCACCAGCATTCAAATACTTTCATACTCTATCAACAACTGAAGAATAACTCTGTTGGTCTTTCCAGAATAAATAGTCCCATTTCCTGATGAGCTTAAAAATGACAAGCTGTTCAATTCTTAGACTCTTACATTAGAAGCGTTTCAGACTTAGAAAATTCTGTCCTACTTGGTAAGGTATTTATCCTAAATGTATATTGTCCTTACTAAGTTGATGCTGTATCCTTGCTATCTGGTTTATCCAGGCAATGTCAGTATATTTTTACAGGACAAAAAAAACTTTCTTCTGACTGGTTCTTAGATGAGAAATATGCTCCGTGTCTCAGACATCATTATCAATTTTCAACTTTTCATTAATGTAAAAGTGACACTGTTTCAGAATCTGTAAAAGTTTAGAGCCTAGAGTGGGGAGAATGAAAGGAGACCATGGGGTATGTGCTACCCGATGTTCACCTAGAAATCTGGAGGCCAGCTCGGCCCCCGGTTGGTGCCTGCTGTGAGGCCCTCCTCACTCTCTCACGACCCTTTCTAGAGCCTCTTCTAGAGGCCTTTCTGAGCAACACATGCTCTCCTGGCAGACTTCTGGTCGTCATGTGTCAGCAATACTGGGACCCCGGTGACCAGTTTCAAACACAATGCAGCCTTCCTAAGGCTTTCTGCAGAGACTCTGGGGGCTGTTTTGTCCAGAGACATTAGAGTGTTGAAACTTTTCTGCCATTACATCTCCATTGTGCTGGGCTGAATCTCTCTAAGGCAAGTTTATAAGTCAAGATAAAGAAGTGAAAGGAGTCAATAAGCACATGGAAAGATGCTCAATGTCATTAGCCAATAGGAAAATCCAAATTAAAACCACAATGAGATACTACTTCACATCCACTAGGATGGCTATCATCAAAAAGACAGATAATAACAAGTATTGGTGAGGATGTGGAGAAATTGGAATCCTCATACACTGCAAGCTGGGAAGTAAAATGGTGTAACTGCTTTGAAAAACAGTCTACCATTTCCTCAAAAGTCTACACAGAGAGTTACCATATGACCCAGCAATTCCACTCCTATGCACATACGCCAGAGAAATGAAAATTCATGTCCACACAAAAACTTATATAGGAATGTTCAGAGCAGCATTACTCATAACAGCCAAAAAGCAGAAACAACCCAGATGTCTATCGGTTGATGAATGGATAAATAAAATGTGTTATATCCATATAATGGTATATTATGCTACAACATGGGTGAACCTTGGAAGCATTAAGCTAAGTGAAAGAAGCCAGTCGCAAAGGACCACATATTATATGATTCCACTTATATGGAAGATCCCAAATAGGCAAATCCATAGAGACAGAAAGTGGATTAGTGGTTTCCTAGGGCTAGTAGGGCCTGAGGGGCTGAGGGGTGACTGCTAAGGAGTGTGGGGTTTTATTTTGGGGTGATGAAAAAAGTGCAAAAATTGATTATAGTGATGATTGTACAACTCCGAATATACAAAATGCCATTGAATTGTACACTTTAAATAAGTGAATTATATGGCATGTGAATTATATCTTAATAAACCTGTTTTTTAAAAAAGAAGTGGAATGAATGAATCTTTCCCACCACATTATTTCCTGAGCTGTGTCACTGGTTGCCTAACCCACATTACCTCCTCCAGCCACCCCTCCCTCCGGCCCCCCCTCCTCTTTACCTCGGACTGACAGGATCAAAACCAGCAGCGCCTGAGAGACACAGCGCCAGACTGGCCAGAATTTTATATGTTTTGTTTTGTTTGTGAAATAACAAACAGCAAAGGCGTTTGCTTAATCCTGCTTGCTTCTTCATGAAAACTCTTGCCAGGGCCCAACAGCATGTCATTTTTCATTTTTTCCAAAGGAACGTTCACCTTAAATATTTCTTTCTGTTCTCTTCTATGCATGCTCCAAGGCTCCACTCCACTACATCGACATTCACATATATTTACTTCTGCTGACTTCCAGTCATTTCTCCGGGGCGCCCTCCACAGAGAGGTGACAGCTGATTGCCTTTATGACATGATCTGAATGTTGTCATCTGCTCCAAGCCTCCTTAGCCAAACTGTCTGAAGCCTCCTCTTTTCACAGCTAAGCCACCTGCTTTGGACTTGAAACCCCCATTATTAGTCTCTCCTTTGGAATAATACACTGATGTCCTCCTTGAACAATAAATGTGCCTTGGAAAGGAACGCATATTGATATAGTCCCACATATGTCCCCCAACACAATAGTTGCTCAATAATGTTTTTAAAGAATGTGTTGCGAAGGTCTGTGGCACTTGGCACAATCTAGGCAGGGTTTTGTTATGTTGATAACCTCAGCACTGGGAAGATGAACAGAGCCAGGGAAAGCCTCCGGGCAGTGAAAATCAGTTTAGGTGGGTTGCTGAAAGAGAGAAAGGGACTATTAAAGGAAACATGAAGTTTTAGTGTAAGAGATCTTTCACTTAGTTCACAATTTTGCCTGGGATGGGCCCAGACTCCTTCCTTCCTGGGACACAAGACTTCTCTATTCCATCTTAATGCAGTATCACTCCACTACTATTGAATTTCTGGCATATTTCAGTGGTAGTAGAAGCAGTTGCTCTCTCCCCTTGGACATACAACAGCTAATAAAGATTTGCAAGAGCCCCAAGATTCAACACGGTGCAGGGTACTACCAATGTAAGCAGAAGACCATCCTGATCTCACAGGCTGCATTTCCAAGGGCCTCAGCAACACTCTGGAGTTTATTAGCATATGATGTGTCAAATAAAACCTGCATTTCATATACAGCACATTATTAAATAATGATTATGTCTCAAGGCAGGAGCTGAACATATTTCATTTTTTCCTTTGCTATTAAGTAAGGAGATCGCCCTCAGCGGCTATTGACAAGTACAAATGGTCAGATCAACACTGTGCCTGGCACTGAAATCAAGTGGCACCTCTTTCTGCCATGCATGTGCTGCTCCAATGTCTATTTTAAAGCTATTTCTGATTGTTAAGATTAGCAAAGGTGAAAGACGCATGATAGTGCAGCCTATGGCCCTCCTTTCTGAGCTGTATTCTCAGTGCTTTTAATATACAATGCTACATTTCAAGCAATGTACAGCCAGAGAGACTAGCTCTGCTTCTCCAGGGATGTAGAGGTGATTCTACATCTAAACTTACTGAAGTTGTTGCCTCTTTGGAAATAAAATTCTCAGGTCAGTCTGACTGAGTCTTGCCAATTTGGGCCCCAGTCTAGGTTTCACTTGGACCTATTTATATAGTGAAGCACAACGACTCCTTGTGGTGTCAATAAATGATCAAGCTCTAGCTTGATTACATGTCTAAATGTTATCTGGCCTATTATCCTGAGTTTTTCAATAATAGTTTTGGCTGCCCATTTCTTGCTTAGTTATGCTAATTAGCACATCACTACTGAAAAGAATAATGCTTCTACTAGGTACCAGAAAATAGTTAGCCGCATAACCTGATAGAGAATTATTTTCTTTTGGTAGGACTATGATATAAAAATATCCACCTCCTCGTTGGCCATGTTGAGTTTCATATGTGAAATTACAAGATGGGAGAGAAGGACTAGAAGCTTCTGAGCTCTCTATCATTGAACAAGGCCACACTTGAAGTATGCTAGAAAAAAATGACAGTGGGTGTGACCCCATTAAAATGTTTCCATACATCAGAACGTCTTTCTACAGTCTAAATCTTTTAAAAATATCAATACGAGTAGATATTACTACTTAATAGTTTAGAGAAGCTCAAGTCACAAATAATATAACTCCAGCAATAGCAAAATCTTGCTGTAAAATGATCTGTTATGCCACTGGACCACAAGTTATATTAGGTTCTTTCAAATCTAAGACTCCATACAGTGAAGGCCCAAAATACCCTCTAACACAGCATCTGAATGTTCTTTAAGAATCCATTGTTGGATTACCTATGCTATCTGTATATACGTTTGATCTGCATTTATATGTCTATATACTTTTTAAAACAGGTTACTTTCCTATAGTATGAATGTATAATTCTTCACACTAAATATTGAAGTCACATTGAATATTCATTCATTTATTCCCCTAGACATTTATACAACGCTGTAGTGGGTTGAATTGTGGCTCTCCAAAAATATGTCCACCTGGAACCTCAGAATGTGACTTTATATTGAAAAGGGTCTTTGCAGATGTAATTAAGGCAACACTGGATGGCTTTTCCTTTGGCAAATCCTGCTTGTTGATAGTGTTTGGTGGGCCTGTTATTGTTTCTGCCCCACTTCCTTAAATTCTTTTGCTGGCTTCATTTCTTTTAGTATATAGAGCTTAAAGCATAAACTTAACTTTTGGTTCTGTTTCTTGTTATCTGGTCGACAACTATAATTTATATCTATACTGAGATACTGATTCAAAGTTTTAGCTGAAAATGCATATTTTTTTAACATATCTATATAATATTCCTACATCCTGTCATATACATTAGAAATATTGCAATATTGTTCACTCAATTTTTTGTATAAAATTCTGTTTTCTTGTGTTATGGTGGAAATAACACAAATTTGTGATAGAACAGACCTAGGTTTGCAGAAATTGTGTCTTGGGCAAGTTATCTAATCTCTACTGGCCTCAGTTTCTTTGGTACAATGGTGTTATGGGTTGAATTGTGCTCTCCTAAAATTCATATGTTTAAGTCCTAATTTCCAGTACCTCAGAATGTGACCTTATTTGGAGATAGGGTCTTTACAGGGGTAATCAAGTTAAAATGAGGTCATTAGGGTAGGCCTCAATCCAATATGATTGGCGTCCTTATTAAAAGGGGATATTGGGACACAGAGACATGCATAGAAGGAGTATCATATGAAGAGACATAGAGAAAAGATAGCCATCTACAAGCCAAGGAGAAAGGCCTGGGACACATCCTTACCTCACTGTCCTCAGAAGGAGCCAATCCTGCCATCACCTTGATTTTGGACCTCTAGCCTCCAGAACTGTGAGACAATAAATTTCTGTTGTTTAAGCCACCTACTTTGTGGCTTACTAACAAACTAACACAAATGGCAATGATAATACTTACCTCAAAATGTTATGTGAGAGGATTAAATAATGTGGTAGACATTGCTGGTCACTTTCCCAAAGACAATCACTTTTCTTACCTGCTAACAGAGCCCTGACTTTTCTTTAGGTGTCAAGAAGAGATCCCTTGATCTCAAAAATGTGGATACAGTCCCTGGAATAGGGTGAGCATGTGACATAGCTATGGCTAAAGAGATGTGAGGGGAAACTACTGGGGGGTTCTGAGCAAGATATTCTTCCCCATAAGAGAGTCACAGGTGGAGAAACACTGCCGTTTGTCACCCTTTGTCTCAGGCTTGGAAGTGGATTCTGGGAGGATGTGATGCTTGATGCTGTCACAGCTGTCTCAGAAGGTGGGAACACTGGGGAAGCCAAAAGTATCACAGAGATGCTGAACTGATCAGGAGCTCTGATTTCATTGACTGGCTGAATCAATTCCAGTGACTGCCTATACTCAGACTGCTTGTTATATGAGAAAAGGAAACTTCTATTCCTTATGCACTCTTAGTCAGGGATTCTCGTACTGAACTGAAGCCACAAGGCTCCTATTTCATAGTGTGCACCCATTAAACACTGGGTCCCTCTCCCCTTTGTTCTCATGTTGAAGCTTCTGTAGCTTCCACTTTTTACCTTTTGAAGCTTACTTTTAGGCTGCCTTGATATCCTGCTTCTCTGTCTTTGGTTTCACTAATTTGGAAAAACTGCATTTAGCTTGTTCGTAAGCATGTTTTGTTCTTTTCTCTTCCTTCACTCACCTCATAAAATTTGCTTTCTTCACTCAATTTTCCCCAAACTGACCTCTTCTCCTGCTGTTTCAGCTCAATAAAATGAATTAGTCTTCCCCGGTGTTTGTTTTTGTGTGACTTGGAGTATAATCTCCTGGGATAAGGACCTTGCCTTTTGAATCATGTGCCTTATAAAGCATCATGTGTGCATCTGGGGATTTACAAATTATAGATGGAGCACGACCAGGGCTTTGGTGAGTGTCTCTGTAGAGAACGGATCGGGAAGAGGCGAGAGTCACTGAGCAGGCTCTGGCCTTTTCCACCAGGAGGTCAGTTGTTTAATTTGGCTCAAGGTAATAGCAAGTAAAACTCCAAATGAGAAATGGCTTGTAGGAAGAGGCAGAGGGGAGAGAGGAAAAGGACAAAGTGCATTTTAAATGAATTTCCATTTAATATGTTGCTGCCATTACTGGAACAAGGGTAAAAGAGAAAAGTATGTGTCTTCCTCCTCCTCCTGGGGTCTTTCCACCACCACCATAGGAGTAAGCACTACGTGTTATTCCAGAAGGTTTATCAATATGTGATCACATATAATTATAGATAAGTTTAATGGTATAGCCTTTTTATTTTGCACAAATGCGTTCACTATAAATACGATTCTGCAACCTGTTCTTTTACTTCAAAATATATCTTGGATATTTTTCCACATCTATATACATTCCGTAAATGCCTGAGGAAAAGGTGAAGTTACTTTCCCAAAATTATCCTTCAGAAAAGAAGGATAATTATCTTTGGGTCCTCATAAAGTATCTCAGATTATGGGAAGTTTCTTCGTTATTTAATTTTGAACAAAAGATTGTTGTTTGGGAAACATGCATTAGCCTGAAACAACCTCAGTCCACAGCAGTTTTGGATGCTTATTGAGGTCACCTGTTTGAATTGATTAAAAGGGGGCAAAGAAATTTATCACCGATTAGTCTTTACTCCTAGGGATAAGAATGCAAAATTTCAAGCTTGAGATTGTGTAAACAAGCCTTTCAAAGATCATTTAATACGCAACAGAATAAGTAGTTGTGTTGTGAAATCCTACATATACCCCTACAGAATGAGTGATAATAAAACAATTTTCCTGGTGTTATGTGAATGGGTACTTGTTTAGGATAAAATTCCTGGTGAAAGCATCGTATGTGGGCCAACAATGAATTTCAAGTAACAGATGGAAATATGTCAAATGTACACTGAAAATGTGTTAGATAACTCAGAAAGGAGCTCCAATTTGTTAAACTAGTGTTAAAGATGCATGTGAGATATTTAAATAATACTGAATCAAGAAAAAGTGGAAATTGTTCCAAAATAATGTTATGTGAAATGTGATCTTACATGTGAACGTGTAGTTAGATTAATAAACATAAGTAGACATTTGATAGTTTCATTTATAATTCTAAAAGCATACACATTTAAGTTGGCCAAAGTATTTTAAAAAAAAATCTTCACATTGGAGAATGAGATTGCTTTATACTCTAGGCCACTTTCAGTGAGAGCGTAATGGAAGATCTATCCCATTCTTAAGGGCTGCGTATATTCCATAGTAGAGACACATCACGGTATATTTTGCCAGTTGTCTGTTGATGACCATTTATATTTTATATTCTGTAATTACAAACAAGGTTGCAATTAATTTCCTCAGATGTATCTTTATGCACTTTTGCAAGTATGTCTATGGAATAAATTCCTCCAAGTGTAATTTCTGGGTCAATTTATATTATAGTTGAATAGAATTTTCTATTCCTTTTTTATTTTCTCTCTTGCTCATCAAGGCAGAGTTCTATCAGTGTAGTGCATTTGAGTTACGCTATAAGTGGTGGTCAAAATCAGCAAGGGAAATGTTTTATCTCATGTATTTTCATTCTGAAGTCTATAGGGCCCATTCCCCTCCACTAAAGCCCAGGACACAACAGGATACCACCTAACAGAAGTGAGAACCTTGTAGCTGCACATCTGGGAGATGACTTGAAAGACAAAAACACCAGCTAGGGAGGGAGAGACTCATGGAAAGAAGAGGTGAGAGAGAGCATAGAAAAGGAGATTAGAGCAGAGGCTCCCTGATTTTCATCTGAGCTGGACTCTGTAGTCTGATAAGTGACCTGATGGGCAGAGTAAACACATCCTCTAGGTTCTTTGGGACTCTGCTTTCACACTCTATTATGAGCATTTACTAAGATCTGATAGTAAATATTGCCAAATTTTCCTCCAAAAAAGCTATTTTAAAATACACTCCTTACAAGAGCCTTTCCCCATATCCTCACCAAAGTTTCATATTATCAAACTCGTTAATTATTGCCAATTAGTGAAAAATATCTCAGTGGTATTTCTTTAATTACATATAAATTTAAGAACTTTTCATGGTCACTGACCAATTGTATGTCTTCTTTGCCTATTTTTTTTTTGGTTATTTATATTTTTCTTATTGATAGGTGAAGAGCTTATTGTATATGAAGGAAATTAACTCTTTATCTGTCAAGTGGGGCAAATTACTCCCCCATTTATTTATCTTTTTATGTTGTTTAATTAGATAATATTGCTATGCAGAAGATTTATATTCTTATGTAATCAAATTTATCCATTGCTTTTCTTATACCATCTGTTGTGAAGTGTTGTTATATTTTAAGGCTAGCTGGTTAATGTATAAGAACATAGAAAATCAGTCAGAGTCTCATTCTAGCCACTTACCAGAGAAGTGACCTTGGATAAGTCACTTAAACTTTAATAAGTTTCTTCCTCTACAAAGAGGAACCTTTATCTTCTGTCTTAGTATTCTCTGTTTTTCTCTGCTGTCTTGAGAACTGAATGAGGAAAAGTTTATCAAAGGTTCTTGACCTCACACAGTTTACATGAATAGTAAAGTAGTTTAAATCCGCAAATGGAGGATAAATGTGAAGTATCTTTAGAAGCTAAGTTTCTCCAAAATAAACCCTTGAATTAGGAAAAAGTAATGCAAATTTGTGGGATTAACTAAATAGGCTTCAAGCAAGGCTGAGAGGTTTTGTAAAAACCTCTTTCTGCTGTTGGTCAAAACTCCCCCTAAATTACCCCAGACACTAATTTATCAGGGCATCTTAATGACCCTCACATTTAGAAAGTTCCTCCATCTTCTTGTCAGGAGTGGAGACTGGTGGTTACAAAAAAAACTAACCATTCAGTCTTCTCTCCTAGGGGTTGTAACCAATTGAGGACAGACAGAACGAGCCAGTTGGTGATCACAATACAGTGTTGGCTTTATTGATGAGAAAAGGCATTGGGGAATGTGGAAGGACCTCCTACCACTTTCTGTGGGGACCACATTTCTCTGTTTCGGCCACCAGGTACAAGCAGAGATGCAGAGACCAAGAGGGCAGAGTCCTGGCTGGGCTGCCAGAAGTAGGTCCTGTGTGGCCTGTTTACCACATGGAGTCACAGGGCAAGGCCCTTGGAGCGGGGCAGACTGGTGTACAGGGCATGAGAGAGAACTCAGCCACAGGGGGGCCTGGGTGAGTTTTGTGCTGTGGTCCTGTCCTTGACCAATGTGGTCAAAGACACTCAGGCTCTCCACATTGTCCCCTTTCAGATGAGGCTCTCCCTTGGGTAAAGTACGGACACTGAGAGAGAGGAAGGAGGTGTCATTCTCTTCAATATCACCCACACAGAGGCGCTGAATGGAACTCCCTTATCTTCTACTGGAAACATGAAGGAGACAGAGATCAGTATTTATCTCCTAAGATTATGGGCTTTGAGGTGCATAGTCTTGGTTTTGAATCTGCCAACACTAGCTGGTCACCTTTAGGCAAGTTACTTAAACTCTCTGAGCCCTAGCTGCCTCCTTTCTAAAATGGGACGTGAATACCTACCTGCCGGGGTTGGTGAGAGAATTAGAGACAACACATGTGAGGCACTTAGCAGAGTAACTGGAGCAGAATGTGAACTCAATAAATGTTGGTTTTCTTCCTGTATCCCCCTAAATCTTTTTTAAGGACCAGACTTAGTTTTGCTCCTTCACCTCAGTGAAGGTGAACAGGCACAAATCAACCTTCTATCTATGGTTTGGCTTCACATTTTTGAAGCTAAGTAACACCATTTCTTTTATCCTCTTCCACCTGGGCCCGATTTTCCAGCCTTGGACATTACTGTGGCCTCTTCAGAACACTCTTTTAATCCTTTTCATTTCTCTTAATTTGAAGAGCAAAAGACTGTGCAGTGGTTTCACTCTCCAAAACACAGAACCTCCAACAGGCTCAGGTACAATGGACTTTTCCCCCTGGACCCCCCAAAGTTGCCCAGTTATGCCTCACTCCTGGCCAGGAACCAGAGAGTCCCTTTCTTTGAATTTGTGTGGTGTCAATGACTCCTCATTTCCCCCCACAAAAGATATTATAGCCACCCCCTTCCTCAGAGAATCCCAAATTAGGGTTATTAATAATCGTGACTAGGTCTCCTGAAGAAAGCAGGCCATCTGGTACCTTTGGCTAGGTACCGAATTGTAATTGTTAAAAAATGAATCCCCCCAAAATAATTAGAAATAAAAAGAACTAATGCCAAACTTTTCAGTTTCTTCATCCATCTGAAGAAGGCAGATGGCAGAATGGCCCCAGCATTGGAGAAAGCTCTCACCCAAGGCCACGGAGCAGTCAGCCTTAGAGGGCAGTGACTGCAGGATGCAGACATATGGAGAGGTCATTTGTTTCTCATTTACCCAACAGATAAGAATATGGAAATAGTCTCAGTCCATTTGTTTGATGGGCCTCCTAAGCCAATAATAAACAAATCAATACAATTAGTTTTGGCTTATCATCATTAAGGAACCTTCACTGCTGGGACCTGATTTAATTATACCGCTTGTTCCACAGGAAAGGAAACCTCGAGATGGGTGGCTTCTCTCAGGGTTGAGCAAAGCGGTAGTGGGTGGGGAGACTCAGGCAGTGTCTCCACGACTCCCTGAGAATGGTGTGCACGTGTAAGGCACAGCAAGGGTCTGTCCATGATTGTTCAAAGTGTTCCTGCTACAAGTTCTTGGGAATTCATTTGAGCAAATCTGCATTCTGTGTAGAGCTCAGAAATATAACAATGCTAACAAATTGAAACAAAGATTAAAATGAGGATGTCTAATCCAGAACTGATACCAAACCAGAAGCCAGAATGCCCGGTGTGGGTCCTCCACGCCCCTCTGTGGCAGTGCCAGAGTTACAGAACTGCCTTCTGCCTCAGCTTTTCCAGCTAAGGCACACTATGACTAACAAGCAGCTAATACTCTGTAAATGAGACCTGTGAACTTAATGTTGTTTGTACAAGGCACTCTTCAGACTACAATTGGTGCTCAGTGGACTTACAGTTTTGAATAGCACCTGTCTACATCTCAGGTGGACTGTTTCATGTGGATGGTGGAGCCATGTCACATCTTTTTCATTTCATTCCCTCACCTCCAGGTGGAACTCATTCTTAAACGAAATCTAAGAGATGATTGTCCATTTGGAATAATTGCAATTTTGACTGGGAAGTGATCTTGGAAAAATCAGTGCAGCCGACATCCTAAATTTCAGGCCCAGAGTAGTTAACTGCCTTGCCCAAGCTACCCAGCTTAATGGGGACAATTTGAAACTTGAATCTAAAACTCAATTGGAGGGTTCCTTCTGCTATACCAGCCTAACAAGTCCATATTTTAAAGTTCTCTGTTAAGAAAGACTCCAAAGTAATTAATTTATTATTTGAACTTGTAGTTCTTTCCCGCTGGGTTCCACAGAGATCATCGATGGAGAAAAATGATTTGTCCAAGGTCATGCAGCTTCTAACTTATAGGAACTCATAATCAATTAAATATATGTTTCTGGAGTGGACTTTCTATCTCTTTCCTTCTCAAAGCACAGTGACACACATATTGATTTACAAATCTATACTTAAATAAAAGGAAGGGTTCTACAACTGGATATTACAACTTGGAAGTGAGTTGCCTAGGAGAGCCTCCTGACCTTTATCAGACTGTGGTGTAAGTGAGAAATAACTTTTTATTAAGCCAGCAAAATATAGGGATTGATTGTTATAGTATTTAGCATGACTTACTCCGACTAATACGTGAGACTTCACACCGAGACTACAAAAGCAGCCACAACAGACTTTCCAACCCAAACAAGAAATTCTCCCCTTAAGCATCTGACTAATTCATATGCAACAATATTATAAGTATACTGTTATTTTCAGCGATATTCTCTAATAATAGTAAAATTGACTCTCTCTATTATTCTGTTGTTAATAATAGTAAAAAGCTCTGTTAAGTAAGCACCTGGTACACACACAGTACACACTTTGTGATGGTTAATTTTTATGTATCAACTTGACTGGGCCAGGGGGTGCCCAGACATTTGGTCAAACATTATTCTGGGTGTATTGTGAGGGTGTTTCCGGATGAGATTAGCATTTGAATTGGTAGGCTGAGTAAAGAAGATTGCCCTCTCTAATGTATGGGTGGGCCCCACACATTATTTGAAGGTCTCAATAGAAAAAAATGGCTGACCCTCCCATGAGTAAGAGGGAACGCCTCCTGTCTGACTGTGTTGAGCTGGGACATCGGTTTTTTCGTGCCTTCAGACTCAATATTGGCTCTTCTCGGGTCTTGAGATGGTAGGCCTTTGGACTGGAACTACACCCTTGGCTCTCCTGGGTCTCCAGTTTGCTGAATGCAGATCTTGGGACTTGTCAGCCTCCATAATCAAGTTAGCCAATTCCTTATAATAAATCTCTCTCCCTCTCTCTCTCTCTCTATATATATATATATTAATTCTGTTTCTCTGAAGAATTCTGACTAATACACATTCAATGAAAGCTGGTAAATGAAGAAATGAATTAGAAAACTTAACTCAAGAGGATTAAATGACTTGGTAAGACCAAAATTTCCCTCAAAAAAGAAAAGCAACTTTACCTAAAAATAGGATTCCCCCAATAGAGTGTCAGAAATGAGATTACTAGATATTTAAGGTGATATGCATTCTAGAAGGCATAGGATGGGGTCAAGATATCATTTAGCCCTCAAAATGGATAAGATATGTATTAGGAAAATGGCACCAGGAATGTGTTCAGAAATTCTGCTACCAAGATTGAGTCAGGTTTGTGATAAGACACCAACACATTTTCATGGATATTCTACTATTTGAAAAACTTCATAGAATTGTAGAGATTTATAGACATATGGACACAGCAGAATCCTACTAAGGGCCTGGGCAGAGATAAAGAAGCTCTGATGGGAAAGGGGAGCAGATCTGAAGGTGTGGGATATCTACATGAAGCTGCTGATATCCTTTGGGGAAATGGCCCTGCACATATACAACATTGTGGAGATTCCTGATAAGTTTGTTGATATCAGTTTGAAAAAGTTCTGAATGGCTGAATTCAGCACCTCTTCTTCTTTAGTACATATGCTGAATGACAATGTGGGCCAAATAAATAAATCAATACATGTTAAACATGTTTTGAAATCAGACTAAACCGTACAATAAAAAGATAGAAATTATACCCAATATTTGCACTGTCTTTTACTCCAAAGAGCTGAAAATACACCCATATCTGTTACCTCCTTTAAAGCAGAGAGACAGGCATTGCCTTTGGACAGTCCATGAAGGCTCACAATTGAGAAGAAGATTTCAAAACAACAGGGCACACTGAGAAATGGTTAATCAAAATCAGGAATCAGCACTTTGAGATCTCAGTGCAAAATCAAGAGCAAAGGGCAAGCTTGAGCAGAGAGACGAACGGCGAAGAGATTACAGCTGTAGTTCTTGTGTCTTTCTTTCATACTAAGATCACATTTCTACCTCTGGTATCCCCTAAATTCCCTTGCCTTCTAAGTCCCACTCCAAAGGTTGTTTTTCAGTCTTATCCCCTCGTCAGTGTCTCTAGGCTCACTGTGCTTGTAGGCTATGTCTTTTGGACTTTGCCAACTCACTCAGCAGCATCTATCTCTCTAGCCACTTGTAGCAACGCAAGTAGTTTTATAACAGATATTCTTCACTCTCAAAGACAGTATTCAATTTTGAAAGGCTGTTGAATGATATAAGCAACTGAAAAAAAGAATCTAAAATTGAACTTGATAGGGAGTAAAATGATATATAAAAGTAGGTCTAATGGTACTTTAAAAATAAGTCCATATAAGTAGGAAGATGTCAACTCTCTGCTCCATATGCTCCCACCCATCACCTCGCAGGCCCAGCCCTCAGGGGGAAGTAAGAGTGTAGAGTTAGACATGACTTAGACTGCTCCAGTCCCAGGGCACCAGGAGATGACCTCTCCTTTCACTAGTCCGTGGAACAGGTGATAAAATATGGCTTATGGATGACATTACTGACATTACCCTGCAACAGATCTGCAGTATCCTAAACTTCTCAAACCCACGTGCTTACTTGTCTTACATATTTACTTAATCCCCCAATTGAGTCCATCTAGATTCCTGCTCAGTACTTCCCTCAGGGTGTGGGTTATACTGTACACTGGGTAGTGCTACCCCAAGACCCACTTCCACGCCCAAGTTAGGTTTGCACGTCTCCTTCCTTGTATTACTATGGTGTTACAACATGGTGGGAGTGGTTTGGTTTCCCAAAACACTTTGAATGGCATGGGTGGGGTTCACTGTTGGTGATATGTCACTGTTAATCAGTTTTCTTTCAAGCGTGGGCAAACCAAATTTAGATTTTATTATCAAATAATCAGATATTTACTTTTCAATAATAGATGATATTTTTTCTTTTTAATTTTAACCATGCTCATATTTTTAGATTTCTATTTTTGTTTCTTTTTCATGTAAGCCTATTTTTCTAACTTAAGTCTACTTATTCTAAAGCATCGTTAAATCTACTATTTTATTTTATTTTACTTCCCATTAGTTATGTGTTTTATTTATTTGATGTAAAGACCTCCTAATAATTCTGTAGACCTATAGAACACCAATAAGATAATCTGTTCATTAACTCACTTGGCCTCCAGTCCATTCTTAGAGGGCAATGTGTTAACTCATTGGCAGGGCAAGAGCAAAGACCAGGAGTGAGGAAACCTAACTAGCCACAGTTCAAGTTCCTTAATGGGTCTGAACCTTAGCTTACTCATCTGTCAAATAGGAATAACAATATATGCTGTAAATGCCATGAGATAGCTGTGTACATCAAATTGTATATTCACATCAGGATGTTAAATTGGAAGTTATGGCTAAACACTCAGCTCTTGTAGATACAGATACTAATGTGATTTATGAGACAGACCAGCCTGCGGAACTTGAAAAGGAAACAACTAAAATCAATACATGGTCTTAAGCAAGCCAGCCACACAGAATATAAGAGATTTGAGAAAGGAAGGAATTTGAGGGGAAATTTCTTTAGCAAGGGCCATGTTGTGTGGTCCCTTCCCCAAAGTGGTGCTTGACGCTTTGCATCTAATCAAGTGAAAGAGACTTTGACAGGACCACTTGGAAATTTGCTATCTGTCCCCTGAAGCTGGGGGGCTAGAGTGAACTGGCCTATAACTTTCAGTGGCAGCAAGGGCCCTGAGAAGTGTCTCCCAGAGTTTCTTGGGACAAAAGTTGTGTGTGTGTGCGCGCCTTAGATTAAACATAGGCCATGGAAACAAAGGAACCAGAATGAGGCTGTGTTAGCTCCACGCTGTTCAGTACGGGCTTTGAGATGGGAAAACTCACCAAATAGAAGCTGGGAGTGGGCTCTCCCACCCTCCATTCCTCAGGACTATGGGAGGAGTAGGAACCAGTCAGAGGAAAATGCATCATCACTTATATCAAGAGTACCGTGTGGCTGAAATGTTCTCAGCACTGAGGGTGGGAGGGGGATTCCAAAGAACCCATGGAAGTGTTCCACGAGAGAAAGAGTTTTAATATAGGCCAGGCCCAGAGGACATGAGACCAGTTTACAGCAGAACTGCCCATGTAAGAGCTTGCCTTCCTCCTCACCTCTTGCTCCAACTCCAAATGGTCTATAAATAGCAGCTGGTAGTATAGAGAGGAGCAAGAAAGGGGAAAAAAAAATGCATTACATTTCCACATTTCCAAACGCACACATTCCAGTGTGGACCCACTGGGAGGACAGAAAGTAGCTATAAATTGGAACGAAGTTGGGAGGTTTCACTATTACATGGGGCTGGACATTTAAAGCACCAAATTCTGACATATTTTGTTACTTAAAGTGACCAGAATATTTTTATTACCTAAGAGGTATCAGAAAAGCCACGGGAATACCCAAGTTGAGTTTTCATCCAGGAGCAAAGGAAAAACTGAATATATTTTAAAGAGAGATGACAAAATAATTTTACCATTACATTCCACAAGTTGTTTGTGCTCAACATACTTGAGATACACACAGACACACACAGTACAAATATATCTACTATATAATATTATGCTAAAAATTGACGTGTCTACAGAGACCACAATATAAAGTAGATGGGAATTTCTAAGGCCAATCCATCATGTGTAGATTTTCAAAAACAAGTTCCTGGATCCTAGAATGTAACCCCTGCTTTGAGAATTTAAGAGGGTCTGGAGTGTGGTGCAAGGGAGAACCAGATGAAGGAATTTCATCAGAAAGTTCTTGCTTTGCTGAATTTCCACATCCCCACTTCTACCCGAGTCCAGTGAGGGCATCTTCAAGAGGATCACTGGGAGGTTTGTGGGCTGTGTTCCCCAGTCAGGAGATAGAGAAGACTGATGCCTAACTAACCCCTGACTAAGCAGCCTACCCTCCCAGCGTCAGTCAGGGCAGGGATGTGAATGTTTCCTGTGGAGCAGATGTGGGTCATAGGAGAGAGAGCTACTGTGGGATTTTCTTACATCATCCTTAAGAAGTCTGCCTAGAAGGCTCACACCGAGGATATGTACCCTCCAGCTCCTAAGGGCTGAGAGAAGAGCCACAAGAGACCATCTAGACTAGAATAGAGATACATGCTTAGGATAAGTGTCCTCAGAATAAGGCGCCCAGTGCGGAACCTCTGAAGGGTCCATGAAAGCTTCCTCAACCAGACAGATCAACTCAAACCATCTGCCAAGTTCAGAGAACTAACAGCCAATTAAGAACTAGTGAGGCTAAGGTACTATCGCCTTAACTTTCCTCCCTCTCTTGTTCAACCCTGAATTGAGGGGCTCTGAAACAGCAGCTTTAAGGAGAGAGCAGAGAAAGAGCCTAAGCCCATAATCCCTTTCCAGACTGTAGGGCTCCCCGTGGGGGAGGGGGAAGACAATGTTAATTCAAGTTCAGAGTTCTGATTATTCCATGGAAATTACAGTTACTGAATTGAAACTGTGTTTGTGACTTCAAGGGATTTTAGGACTGTTTTACCCATGAGTGAGCAGAGGAATTACGGAGCCTACTAGAATTTTCATCCAGGAACAAAGAAAGAGAATCCCTCTCCAAAAAAATTTAAAGGGATGGTAGAAAACAAAAGTTGCATTTTGACTGTATAATGGTCAACAATAATGTACCGCAATGCCTAGAATGGCCCTGGAACATAGTAGGTACTCAACAATATATACTGAATAAATAAATAACATGCTAGTTTTGTATATATATATATGTATACACACACACACACACACCCCTACCTGCAACTCTGGAAACTATAAAGCTTCCTATAGTAATCCTTCTAAATAAGTACATTGTTATAATAATCATTAATGGTGGTAGTATCTAACCACCTGCAATCTTGATAAGCAAGGTTTGCAATGGAAAGCATTCATCCATTCACCCATTCATTCACTAATTTAGGTAACGAATGTTGACTAAACAACTATCTTATTCCAGGTACCATGACGCGCACTGGAGATAGAACGATGATGCAGCTCCCGCCTTCACAAAGATCTTACTGTTCAAAGGAGGAAGACAGATAAGCAAATAAACACTTGCTTCCAGAAAGTCTGAAATTTTGACTGGGAAGCAAGAGAAAGGAGAAGAGAGAGAATCACAAAAAAGTCCATGAGTGGGGTTTGCCTGGGCTTGCTGAGTTCTGGACAGCCAGCAGCCAGCGTAAGGGACAGCGTCGGACTGGGAAATAGCAGTACCAGCAAAGAATTTGAAAGGGCAGAGGCTGCCAAGCAGGCGTTTTGCTCTCTTCACAAATTTGTGCAGCACTTGTTCTGGAAGCAGAAGCCAGGTTGTGTTACAGAATCATGGACAACTGATAAACACTAGAATGGGCTGGAACGGGATGAGTCATGTGAGGGGCTGGGCAAAGGGCCAGAATGCGCTGTAAACTGTCTTACATTGTCTTGCATTCATTCATGTAGTCATTCATTCAACAAACATTTATTAAGCGCTGACTCTGAGCCACCCTGTATTGGCTCTGGGATGTGAGCTCTGGAGAACTGTCTATTGGAAGCCCACCCTGGGCATAGTCACCTCTTCCTGCCAGGGCTTCTTGTTCATTCCTCTCTTAGAGAAGACAATAGTAGAGTTGAGCAGTTATGAACAGAGGTTTGCAACGAATCCTGTCTGGATTTTGTCTAGGTGACTCAGGTCAAGTTATTCAACTTCCCTGAACCTCAGTTTCCACATGGGTAAAAATGCTGTAGTAAACTTGCCTCCTTGGAGAGCCGTTGGGTGGAATAAATGAAACAATGCATCTGAAGGAATTGGCACAGTTCCTTGCACGTAGGAAGCCCTGGATAAAGGTTAGTTATTTATCATTATTGTTCTTTTCTTTTCTTTTCTGCCCTGCTCCCTGGGAAATTGGGAACTTTATTTGACTCACTGCAAATGCTGTAGTGTTTAAAATATTCCTACTTTGTGAAGTCATTGAATATTGGTATGTAGAATATCTTCTTTTTACCTCCTCTTAATCAGTGTTATTGTTAACAACTCAGAAGCAACATAGTGATTATGATTCTGAAAGGAGTGAAATCTCAGGGGCTCGTAACCTTTCAGAAAATGAAAGTCTCTTGGGCTAAAATGCCAAATGCTGGCTCTTACCGCAAAGGTGAGTTTTGTGTGTATGTGTGAAGAAAATTTGGTAAAATTCTCTCTGACAAATTTCTGAGTCATTGGAGCATGAAAAAAGGTGTTTCTCATCCCTTGAAAGAAATTCTGGGTGCCTTTTTCAGTATTTGAATATCTCAATAAGCAGCTTGATTTTAAAATGTCAAACTCGCCACAGAACTTGGTTTTGGGTAGGACACATGCCTTTGATTTCTTTGAAGAAATTTGATTTTGAAATAGCCAAGTGATTAGTTGTTGAGACTAAGGCTTTGAAGTCACAGAGTATGGATTTCTATTACAGGCCCTTGCAAAGCCCCAGATATTTGCATGTAAAATATTTCTAGAACTTTTGCATATGCTTAGATATTAAAATAAGCATGCTTAATGTATTTATAATGCATTTTCACATACACAATGAACTTTAAAATGCTACCCAATGAGGAAATATCGTCTTGTTGTTTAACCTTAATCAAATAGGAGAAGGAGGAACACACAGTGCTGATGAACTATGATTGTTGAAGTCCTAAATGCACAGTTGTATTTAATTCTGTACATTGCACATTTGGGATACTGTTAAATAACAGCTATTATGAGATCTCCATTTGAAAGAGACTCAAGAATGTGGTGCTGAACCAAAGAGAGTCAAGAATCATTCAAGCATAAAAATAGAAGAACAAAAATGACCTTGAAAGGTTATAACATCCAATCTCTACCTAAAGTTACAGATTTGTGGGATGTTAGGGGTGGGAGAGACTCGGAGATCACCTACTCTAAACTATTCATTTTACAAAATCAGGAAATTGGGGTCCAAATTAGAGTTTGTTAAAATGTTATTTATGCTTTTCTTTCAGATTTTCAGAAGGGAAAATTCTACAACTTCCTCTAGCAACATATTCTTGTGCTTAATCATCAGGAAATTGTAACTACCTTAATTTCCTCCAATTAGGCCTATTTTCTTGACGTGTGTGGATTTAAAAACAGAATGCCATACATCTCTGTTAGTGACTAACGCTAGAACACAACACTATGACAACATCTTAGAAATTGGAAATAATTAATCCAGAGATGAGAAAACTCATGAGGGATCTAACCAGACAGAATTTTTCAGTAGATTCACAGTTGTGGTATGACGATGCAGGATCAGAAGGGTTAAGAGCGAGGTTGGGAGTAGATGGTCTGAATTCTAGCTCTGTCCCTTACAAACTGTGGAACTGGGTAAATTACTTCTCTTCTCTAAGTCTTTATTTCTTTATAAATAATAGCAATGCTAAAAGAAAGGGCTCAGAAGACTGTCTAACCCATTTAAACACTGAGTATATGGTGTTTTGACTGTGGTTGATATTATTGCAATATATCGTATTTGCAGGGTAATAAAAAAGGAATAGTGATAACCAGTTACCATCACCTCTAGCATCTCTAAGAAATGTTATTTTAAGCTATATACACACATAAGAATTTATTGCTATAAAGAGAGTTTGAAGGACAAGTATTTGCAGGGGTGAAGGGACTTCTAAAGCTGATTACTGAAGGATCTTTTTCTTCTTTCTTCCTCAGAGATCATTAAGTATGAGAGCAGCTGGAGATACTACGTATCCATTGCAGAGGAATGGACTAAGTGACATTTTAGTATCTTTCAAATCTATGATTTTCTGACTTTTGTCTATCCAACATCTTTGAATTCCATCTTATATTCTTAGTTTTATACAGCATTAATTCATGTTTACAGTTAAAGGAAAATGAAGAGCAGATATAGAAAGCTACATGTATAAGGTCTGTGTCCAATCTCAAGAGCCAGTCATAAGAAATAGCTATTATTTTAACCTTTTTTTTTTTCAGAAATGCAAAAGATAAGTCCTGCTTGTTATCACCAGAGATTCTAATTTATCTGGGTAAAATGAATTCTAAATGATTATTGATAGAGGTAACTCTTATGCAAAGCTATTTAAGATCAGTAGTTGAATGTTAATTTGCACCATAATGAAAAGCAAATCCTCTAAGTTCTCACTCTCCTTATTTAATACAAATTGATGTCACAACATGACCGGTAAAGAAAAAAATATCTTTCTCTATTATTTCCATTTGTTAGTTTCACACATTTAACTACAGTTGTGGAGCTGTCAATTTTGTTGCTTTTATTAACCAACAGCTAGACAACTTCACTACTTTCAGGTCACTATGTGTTAGAGAAGGTCAACAAGAAGACGTGACTGCCAGTTGACCCATGGGCTGAACCCGGGCAATTGGAGGCTCCTCATCCCCTCCTGTCCTTGGAATGTGCGTTCCACTTGCCTTCTCTGCTCCCAGAAGCTG
The DNA here is from genome assembly GCF_020826845.1 of Diceros bicornis minor. NCBI lineage: Eukaryota > Metazoa > Chordata > Mammalia > Perissodactyla > Rhinocerotidae > Diceros > Diceros bicornis. The sequence goes on along the minus strand of NC_080743.1, from coordinate 14,027,864 downwards.
CTCCAAGAATATAGCCTTGAGATAGTAATGTGGTGATGAGACTATCTGGACTGTGTGAGTGACTGAACCCAGTTAAGGCCTCTATATAAACTTTTAAAATTCTGACAGGCAAATGTGGAGATCTACTCATCCTGAGGCCACCCAAGACAAGCCTGTAAGTAAGTTCCCTTGCTTTTTAAACCTGCCACCTACCAATCTGGAGTGGTCTGCCTCTTTCTTCAGTCTCTCCCTGCCCTCTGCCTACAGTGCTCATTTCAGATTACACCTGGGAAGCTCCTGAGGTTGCAAAACAACAGTACGTTATATAAAAAACATGAATTTTTACAAGTGGGTTGACCAGTAAAGGGATAAACTTGGATAATAAGGGATTGACACACACATACTCAAGGGAGTCCTTACAGACCAAGAGGAAACCAATGATGGGTAGCCAGGATCTTGTCTGACTATATGAGATTATGCAAGGTTTGGGAAAAGGGAAGAATGTTGACGTTGTCTGTCTCTATGTTCCAATGACTCCCATCCTTACCCCAGAAAAAAACTTACTTCCTGGAGTAACTTCTTCTAGTGATGTCAAGATATATGTGGTATGGACAGTATTTCAGTTCTGCTATGTGTCTCCAGAATACCACTTTAAGCATGTTGATACTGTGCTAGGGAAGGTATTACAAATTAATGAACTAGAGGAAGGGCTACAACCACAAATCTGACCACAGGGAGAAGAAGGTCAACCAGAGAAAAAAAATCTAGAGACACATGACTGGAAAAAATAATGGTACTGGGAATATCTTGATTTAAGAACAGGAAAAACATGTCATTTCCTCTTGTGAGTAATAAAAGCCCATTCTCTGAACGGGAGTTAGGGATACTGGGCCTGTACGGCAAGGAACTCGACTTCACTGAGGAACTGAAGTCTCCTTAGAAATTACCTACAGTAGATCAATCAGAACAGAGAAGCCTGGATATATCAAACATAGGAAAGCATTGCCTCAGCCTGGGAGTCACAGAATTTCCTCAGAAAATAAACAAGAAGGGACCACAGAAAATAGAAAACGATGTTTGCAAAAGCTGAGGACAGGTGGTCTACCATCCAGTAAAGGAACTGCCCTGCCCCAAACAAAATAACCCTTGACTACCATGACATGATAAAGATGAAGTAAGTGTGATAGCCCCAGGCCTAAATCGGCCAGTGGAGACTTAAAGATCATAATGTAGGCTAAAGTGAAATTAGCCCAAGACCAGGCAAACAGAATAGAATCAGATGAGGTTAGAGATGAAACACACAGGACCGCACATATTCTCGAAACCTAGAGGGAGGTAGGAATGAGAGATCATCACCTGTAACAAACAGGGCCTGTGGGCAAAACAGGTTCACAGCTCGCTTTCACCACTCCTCCCAACCTACACTTCCAAATAGGACTGTGCTATGGATTAGTCAGGTTCAAAGACATTTTCCTTGGTCACAGGCCCACAGGTTTCACAATGCTGAACAAAAGTGATCAAGCACAGAGCCCAAGGAAGAGTGAGATCTTCAAACAAGGTTTGGAGTAAAATGATCAGAGACCTCGGTTCTCATGTTCACTGCTCTGTCTCCAGTACTTAGAAGAGTGTCTGGCACGTGATAGCTCCTCAATCAATCTGTGTTAGGTGGATGAAGGACTGAATGAAGCAGTGAGTGGAGGCTGGAGGGTGTACTCCCCCTTGGTGTGACTCCTGCCCTGAGACGACCTAGAGTGGAGGCACCCAGAAGGCTGGGAAAGGCAGATGAGGCCAGCTCTATTCTAGGCACAGGGACAAACATGCTCGGGTTCTCTTGGTCTTGAGCCGCTTCTCTTCCCTGACACATATGCTCTTCTTGAGCCCTCTGTCCCTCCCTACTCGTTGGGTGAGGTGCCAAAGGCCAGGCTCCAGGGTAGGCTTAGGGTGGAAGCACCAAAGAAGCTGCTTGACCTAATTTTTTCCAGGCCCCACTTTATACTAAGACCAACCCACCCAAAAGGAGCTCTCCTGGTCCAGCCGGGCTCACAGAGGACTGCATGAGAGCACAGGGCCAGGACCTCAGCCAAGGTGCTCCTTTGCCTGCCCTTGTGTTCTCAGGGTGGCAAGGGACCAGTTGAGAGCAGGATTGGAAAATTCAGATCATAGGTCATGATTCCATGTCTGTTGATGTCTCTTTAAATATAAAATATACAATTCACCAAAAACTTGCAGGATTAAAAGATAAGAATGTGGTCTGCTCTCAGCATGTCCAGGGATAAATATTTTGGGGTACTTTATATGTTTTTAAAATTATTTCTCCTTTTTCCCTATCTTTGTAGTTGATGGGGAATAGAGGGAAAGGCAGGAGAACAGAGCAAAGAGAGAAAAAAGACACTACAGGTGTCTCCAGGGAAGCATCTTGGGACACAAGTCAGAGAGAAAAGGCAAAACAAGACAATCCTGGATCGTGGCTTCCAGGAGAATATTTCTCTCCTTGGTCCACAGAGAGACGGAAGCCAAGGCAGGGGCAGGGGCTGATAGAGACACTAACCTCAAGGGGAAATTCCCTCCCAATGGGTGATTGGAAAATGTCCTAAAAATCCCCTGTTGTGAAGGGATATTCAAGCAACTTGTACACAACACAAACAGATCTGAGGGTGGTCAATGGTCTAGGGTTGACCAGCTGTTCATTTTCATAAAGGGCAACACAATTTTCAGTTTAGAGTTTTAATGGCAGCTTGTACCTGATGCCATGGAGTCCCACATCCAAACTGCTCCTCTGAGGAAGAGAAAGAAATCTGTGCAAAGCACAAGAATATTGTTCAGAGCCGAATGGTCCCCAGTCCTCAAAATCATACCTAACCTCACTGCATCTCAATGAAAACGATCCTATCTTATCAAGGAAAGTGACCAATGGTCTCATTCAAGCCTACATATGTCTGAATCAGAATCACTTAAATGTTATTTACATAGCATATTTTCTCAATGTCTTTTTTTCAGTACTTATTGGCCTAATTATCCCAGTAATAAACAATACAAATTTACACTAGAACAGGGGTCTGCAAACTACTGCCTGTGGGTCAAATTCAACCAGTGGTCTGTTTTTGCATGAGCTAAGGATGGTTTTTACATTTGTAAAGGGTTATAAAAAATCAAGAAGAATATGCAATAGAGATCACATGTGACCTGCAAGGGGAAAATATTTACTATCTAGTCCTTCCAAGAAAAAGCTCGCTAAATCCTGTGTTAGAAAATTGTTTATTTTCTTCCATCAAAAATTATGAACAATGAAATAAAGAGGAATGAACATGTCAGTTTTGGTTTGCTTTAAGATATACAAAGATTCTGCGAAACAACAGAATTTGTCCCCCAAGGGGGAAATCTTAACATTTATAAATTATAAAATGACCTTTTGTTATATAATATTTGTTATATTTAAATCATTGTTACATTTGTTACATTTAAATCATTGAGTAAAATGCACTCAGACCTCATATCCCTGAAAAATCGTCTCAATGATAGGTCAAATATATAAAAGCCTCAAATTACCACTAAATCCAATGACTATAGGTACCACTTGCTGTGCTCTTACCACATTAAATGCTTCACACACAATAGCTCATTGACTCTTCAAAACAACCCCATGAGGTAGACAGTATCCTCCCCATTTTACAGCTGAAGTGACTGAGGCTCCAAGGGGTTAATAGCGTGTCCAAGGCCTCATGGTTAGTGAGTGACGGACAAGGATTTGAACTCAGCTCTGGCTGACCACAGAGCGTGAGCGTGTAAGCTTTACACTATACTGTAAAATCCCTTCAAAGAGAGACAGTATATTTTATTTTTCACTCTTTTTACAAATATTACAGAACATGAGAGTGGGAAGTCGTAGCATCGCCTGCTAGGTGATGCCTGCCCACCTCAGCATTCTGGGCTTCCGCCCTATGCACACAGACACGGCCATCCTGCTCAGAACACAGTACCTTTTTTGAAGGTTTAAGAATCCATAAAAGGAAAGCATCTCTTGTCCTTTCATTGTGACTTAAAAAGCTGAGGTTAGGCTTTCTTATTGTCATTTGGGCCTATTTAAAGGGAGAACCTTTGAATGGCGATAATTTTAGTTGAGTATGTGTGTTGTGTTCCTCATTTTTGCTCCGGCAGTGCAGCCTTCAAGAGGTGTAACTAAAATAAGGTGCAATCCCTCAGGATATCTCCTTGCCTTTTTCTCTCACACGTCTTCTCCCTCTCCTTTCTTTCTCCCTGCCGCATTCCCTTGATGTCTCCACTTTTGCTGCTAAATACAGGAGAAAGGAATTAGAAAATACTTTTTAGGCTGGAACAAAAGGGAAGGAGAGCTGGTTGCATCTTTTTGTGTGAAACCTCTAACAGCTCCAGCTCCGACTTGGCCCTCAGCTCTGGGCCTGTGTCTCCAGCTGCTAAGTGAGCATTTTTACATGGAAGTTGTGCTGTCACATCAAAAAATAACAACGGTAAACTGGACTTACCTTCCTCCAAGTCCGGTTCTTTATCTAGACATATTGCTGTCCACAACAACATTATTGCCCAGCCATAGAGTTTCACAATAATCTTTTATTTCCCTTTCTCCTTTGCCCGCATCTAATCACCAGGCCACACTGAACCTTGCCGCCTAGTGTTCTCCCACATTTTCCTTCTCTTTCCATACCTGCCAGCTCATCACCTGACACCTAGATTATGTCTGAAGTCTTTTAATTTGTCTCCCTGCCTTGAGACCCTTCCCCTTCATATCCTATTGCAGTGTAATAAAGCTCTCAAAACTCGGAGGCTTAAAGTGACAGCCACTGTTTATCTGCTCTCAGTTCTGGAATGTGGGTAAGGTTCAGCGGTAACGGCTTGTCTCCACTGTACGTGTGTTGGCTGGAGCAGCTTGACTTGGGGCTGCAGGAATTAAGCTGGCATTACTGACGTGTCTGGTGACTCTGCTTGGGGTGGCTGAACCAGCTGGGGCTGGCTGGGCTATCTCTTCCTGTGCTCTTTCATGCCCCAGGGCCTCTGGGTACCTGGCCTCTCTGTCCAGCAGGCTAGGAAAGTTGGACTTTTTTACAGGGTAGTTCAGGATTCCAGGAGGGCCAAAATGGACTGCGATGTCTCTTAAGGCCTAGGCACAGAAGTCACACTGTGTCACTTTTGCCCCATCCTGGTCAAAGCAATTCACAACTCTAGCTCAGATTCAAGAGGAAGGGCTAGACTCTACCTCTTGATGGGAAAAGTGAGAAAATAGCATTGCAAAAGGGCATGTAGGAGGGGAGGGCTTTTTATGTGACCATCACAAGACAAAATTCATATTCTAGCACTTATGCTTCTACATTAATGGATTCCAGTCTACTCAAAAATAGAATGGTCAGCCCTATAAAAAGTGAATTTCCCATCTATAAGTATATTCAACGACAGACTGGGGTGTTATAGGGATAAGATCTAATCCAACTGTAAAAGTCTACCTTTCCAATAGCATTGCAAATTTGTAGGAAAGAGAAAGATGATTCAATACATCAAGAAAAGTATGGATATAATCAATCATTTATTTGTGGTGAAAAATCATTTTATATTCTAACCTCACACCGTAGTGTAAAAATTTTCAAATGGTTCACCTTAGACTTGTAATCTCTTGGAAATGTTCCACCTGTGGAAGCAAACACCAATATCTCACTTTGTGAGCACAATTTCTTATCATATCAGAGTTCTCACTTCTTTTGTCAGACTATACATTCTGGCTAGTGTCATCTTGTCTCCAGAAGTTACTGCTGTGTAACCACTTCATTTATCAGTCTTACTGCATTCCTCACTCCTGCCACCTCTTTTCTCTTACCAGATGAGCTTGTTTCTATCTCACAAAGACAACCTGCTATTAGTCTTGAATGCCTTCTACTTTCTGCTCCCCAACCACAAAGATATGCATCCTTATATTTTGCCCTCCTTATTACCCCCACCCCAGCCCCAGCCTTAGAAAACAAGAAGCGCCTCCTATCCAAGGTTCATCCATCCATCCACCTCTTCTCTGAGTTCCATTCTCCCTCAGTAATATTACTTCATCAGTTCACCCCTCTTTTTCCTACATCTTCAGCTTGTCATCTCCTGAGAACCACTTCTGTTCCTCCAGCATATAAAATATTCATCTTTCAACTATCTGGAATAAACTTACTAATCCCAGCCCCTTATCTGACTATGACCTCCTTTTTTCTCTAGTTTTCATAGCCAGGCTTCAAAAGTAGTCTCAACTTGCTGTCTTTGTATACTCATCAAAACCACAGCTAACATATACTGAGGACACGTAAGGATACTGACACTGTTCTATACATTTCACCCATTTGAACTCATTTACTCCTCCTAACAACCTTGAGATAGTTCTATTTTTATTCTCACCTTGTAGAAGAGGAGATTGAGCCAGAGAGAGAGAGAGAGAGAGATTTAGTGACCTCCCCACAGTCAACAGCTAGTGAATGGCAGAGTTTGGGTTTGAACTTGGGTGATCCAACTCCAGAGCCCGCACATATGCACTTACTAGACTTTACTGACTCAACTATTCATACTATTCAGTCCACTGCAGCCTGGCTTCTGCCTTCATCACGTCTCTGAAACTGCTCTCACAAAGGTCTCCAAGGGCAGGCTAGTTGCCGATCTCAACTGACACCTGTTGGTACTCATCTAAGGTGGCTGACAAATTATTCATGAAGAGGAATGAGAAGGGAAACTGAAAAGAAAGGAAAAAAGCAGAGACTTCCTGCCTCTTGTTCAGGTGGGAAGGCACAGCAAGAGAAACTTTGCCCTTGTCCAGCATGGCTGAGGCCAAGAAAACGAATCTTCTCTCCCACCCATCTATGCGTTATGAATTTTAGACCTAATTTCTACAAGGAAACATCAGAAATGTTAGTAAATTCAAATCACAAACTCACAAACAAAGGTAAGTGCTCAATTATACTTGCAAGTGACCCCACAAATCGACCGCTTACCTCATTAAACACCAATTTTTCTAGGGCCATTGGACACTCTTACTAACACCTGCACAAAACATGGGCCTGCAAGGCCCTTTGCTGTTAGAGGTACTTCATAAAACTCAGTCTTTTAACAGTGGGTCAATAGCATTGGCATGTGCAATTATCGAAAAAAAGTCCCCATTTAAAAAAGAAGTGACTTTAATCCTATTTAAATTAGAAAACAGAACTTATACATCCTTGAAAAAGCTATTCGGAAAAATACAATGCCCACAAAAGTTTCAAAAATGGTGCCAGAAGACTGAAGAATGTAAAACAAAGGGCAAATAGTTCATTCTCAGAAATTTGAATGTTTTTCGTTTCTCTCTCATTCAGATAGTCCAAAAATGTTTACTGAATGCAAAGAACATGCATGTTGCCATACTATGCGCAAAGAGAGACTTGAAAGAAAACAGGGCCCTACTCTCTTCGGCTTTAAATGCTAGTACTCAATATACGCGCACACTGGAAGAACATTTATTTGTTCATGAGGTATACGCTGATTGCCCATGATGGGTGGGTAAGTCACTGCCTTTAAGGGTCCCACATTCAAGGAGCTTATAGATTATTGGGAAAAAAAGACAAGAACACTATAAACAACAATACAAAGTACAAAAAATATTTTTTTCAACACCCAAAACAGCAATAAGGATACAGTAAGCACTCAATAAACATTTGTTAAATAAACAGTAAGTGCTATAGCATAGGTTTATGTCAAGCGTTGCAGACATTAGAAGAAAGTCAGTGGGCGTTTTGTGAAGATAGCATCTGAACTGGACCTGAAACAGATTCAGACTACTATTGATAGGCATGGAGAAGGACGTTCCAGGGCAAAGCCACGGAGGCAGGAAAACTCAAAAGACATGTGACCAGTCGCTTCTGCCAGGATTGGCAGGTAAATAGGAAGGGAGGTCAACCAAGGAGTTAGTATTTTAATCAGTAGGTAATAAGGAGCCAGCAACATTATTGAGGAGTGGTAGGACAGGATTAGAACTTTACATAAGAAGGTGAATTGGCAATGGGATATTAACATAGATCGGAGGAATGAGATTCTGAGAGGGAAAGAGACCAAGTCCTGTTTGCCCTTGTATCAACAATCTGCACAAGGCCTGGCTATCAGTACGTACAGTGGACATCTGTCATCTGCTTTCAGCATCTGGCCCCTGCTTCCTGTAAGAGCACCTGAGCAAAACCATCCCTGCCCCGTGCTCAGCCGAGTTTGTGTGGAATTGATCCTTGCTCCAGGAGAGAACAGGCCACCCAGGCACGACCTTGGCCTCAGTGATGGATTCTTGGGATGGAAATGAGACCCAGTTTGGACTAAAGAGATCCAGCCTCAAGTTTTTGTCTCAACTCTTAGGGAAGAAAAGCCATCGATTTTTTTTTTTTTTCCCTATTGGATTTGGGGAAGCATAAAGGAAAAATCTGTTTGAAAAGAGAGACAATACAGGAAAAAGTGTATTTAATGTTTGTGATACAATAACTTCTTTAGTTGCTTAAGCCATTTGTAGCTGGAATTTTCTTCTAACTTGCAAATGAGAAGGATCCTGACTGATACAATAACAGCTTTATTTAATGAATAAACATGAGAATGAGTGATTGTTTTTATAAGCAGAAATAGAATAGATCTAGTAGGAGAGGAGACCAGACTTTGGTTAGCCAATCTACCATGTCATTTCCCATCCCTAGAGGCCAACAGTCAATTTGTTTCACTTGGAATCTCTTTCACCCATGAGCTATGATTCATTTCCACCCAACGATATTATAATCTATGTTTCTATCGAGTCAGTCACAGAGAGACACAGTACTAGGCACACAGTAGCAAAGCAATAAATCTTTTGATGGATTTTGTTGCAGAACCTGGGCTTTAGAGAGAAAATAAGCTAGGAAGCAGCCTGTTTCAAAAAAAAAGGTATAGTTTCACTGCAAGTAAAAAGTAATTAATACTGGAAATTCCACTCAGCTGGCCTAAATAACCTCTAGTGGGGAAATGCTGGAGAGGCAAGAGGGGCCATTTTCATGTGTGCTCACCTGAAGCAATGGCTCCATTAATACAAAAGAAAAAAAAAAATCAAAAACCTGTCAGAACATTTCAAACTTTTTCATTCTAGGAGCTTATTACAAGCTGGTCACAGCCACTCAGTATTCCCAGGGTTGTGTTACATTGCCAAGGCCTTGGCTGTTCTGAAATAAAGTAACTGCTCTCCTCTGCCATACCTATCATTAAATTGGTGGGCTTTATACATCATTCATAAGCCTCCTGGTGTTATTTATTGTGAACTCTCTGGCTTAAGTCACATTTGATCAACATACTGAGAAACAAGTGTTCCAGCCACTAAACAAAACTTTTATAAGAAGAGAAATGATTTGAAACATGTTCCGGATTCAGCTTACCTTAATACAGTTAACTGGATTAGCTGCCAGGCATATGTCTCCTTGTGAATTATTTGATAAATTTGTGACTCTTTTCCCCAGGGTTCTGAACTGAATTCATTCAATATTTACTGAGTGCCTTTACTATGCATGACACTGTGCTAAATCCTGGGGAAATCTGATGTTTTGGACTATTAGATATCATACCTCAAGTCCATAAAGAAAGTGATGAAAATGTAAACGATGAGGAGGAGGAAATGGGAGGAGGTGTGCTGTGTTAGGGTGGCAATAAATAGTCAAAGAAAAAGAAGTCTTTCAACAGGTGTCTTCTATTAGGGGAAAAGATATTTTTGGCTAACCCTCAGGCTGAATCACTGCAAAACATAACCAGAGGAATTTAAAAGAAACAGATGCAACAATTGTCTACTCTATAAATAACATTCTTTTACTACCTAGCTAATAATATTGTAATAATCAATGGGCTACCCTTTTGTGGGGCTTCCCCTTTTATACAACTAAGGTAGGAAAAGCAAGTGCTTCCCCATCAGCAGATACAGTGGGCAAAGAAAGACTATTACTTTTTCTTGTGTGATGTCAGAACATCTCCCTCCCTTCCTCTCACCCTCTCCTCCTTCCTTCCTTCCTTGTTGCTTTTCTCCACTTAATGAATATTTACTCAAAACTACTAAAAAGTTAAGAAGTTTCCATAGTTTTTGGTATTGTCAAATTATATTGATTAGAAATCCCTTCTAATGATTAATCACACTGGCTTATCACTCCGAACTGGAATTCCATAGTCCCTCAATCTCACTTGGGATGATAAGAGTCTAGATCCTCAAGTATTACAAGCAAAGACAAAATATTTTGGTAAAAAATGTGTAAAGAACAGGAACAAAACCATCTAAAACCTCCATTTATCAGACTTTTAGAGGGATGGGTGAGGGTAGTCACCTTGAAAGTTAACATCATTTCATGAAGTGCAGGGCTGGTATATCCAATGATGAGAAGCTGACAAGTTTGGGGCCAGATGTCCTTCAATATATTCACAAACAAAAATTACAACATTATCCTTTTGCAAAGTGTTCTATTTAGCACGATTCAAGGCTAAAGGGTTTTTTGTTTCTTACTGTATGAATCCAGACAGCTAACATCAGCCTCCTCAATGTGCCCCAAATAGCTATTTAAATCACAGCCACTAACATATCAGGGGTAAAGTCTTTATCTAGTTGCTAACCAATACTTAACAGAGGGTCTTTGCTGCCTACCATTTACATTTTTTCAAGATTTTATGAACCCAAGACCTTTCACAAATGGGCAAACTGAGCTAAAACCATCCTCACTCACTCTGCATGCTACTGTAGAAATGACAGTAAGGAGGAAAAGAGGGCAAAAAGGAAGGGAGGGAGGGACAGAGGGACAGAGAGAGGGAGGAAGAATTGATTGATTCTGGTAGTAACATAACACCAAAATTTTAGCAAAAAAAAAATTTCAGGTGACATCAGCATCATGGTGGAGTGAGATGTTCCCTTTGTCTCTCCCCTCTAAGTTGCAAGTAAATGGACATTCATTAACCAACAGAGGATTCCCTACACAACAACACAGGATGCCTGAGAGATCCACCTAGCTATACATCTGAAGGTGGGTGGACTGGATCCCCAGGAAGCAGGGGAACTAGGTGAGTGGGTGGGCCCCTCCCCCTCCCAAAGGCAGTGATCCAGGTCACAGATCCTCACACCATGGCCGGTGTGACTGTGACTAGAAGCAAGGGCATGTGAACGCTTTTGGAGTGATAGCCTGCAGGAGCACCCACCTACTGAGGCAGCCCTGCCCATGTGAAGGCTCCCCACCGAGTCATGGAGGCTCAGCCTATATGAAGGCACCCCACCCACTAAGCACAGCAGCTCAGCCAGACCCGCCTGTGAGTGCAGCGGCCCCACCTGTGCAAGCACGACTTGCTGAGTGGCTGCAGCCAGCCTGCACAAACACAGAGCAGCCTGACCAGCACAACTATCAGCAGACAAGGTGGGATCAAAAAACACAGCCTCTGCACTCCCCACCCCCAGTGGTGGCAGGTGGGATCTGCAACCTGATACTACCACAAATGCAGCAGAGTATCAATTCATCAAACACCATGAAGAACTACAGTAACACTGCAGAGCAGAAGAAAAATGACAAGTCTCCAGAAACCAATTCTGAAGTCACAGAAGATTATAATCTAAACGACAGAATTCAAAATAGTTGTCATTAATAAACTCAACAAGTGATAAGAAAACACAAAAAGACAGCTCAATGAACTCAGGAATAAAATTAATGAATAGAAGGAATACTTCACCAAAGAGATTAAAGCCCTTAAAGAAAACTATACAGAAATTCTGGATATGAAGAATACAATTAATGAGATAAAAAATAATGTAGAAACCATAAAAAATAGAGTAGACATTATGGAGGACAGAATTAGTGAATTAGAAGATAGAAATATAGAAATGCTTCAGGTGGAGGAGGAGAGAGAACTAAGATTTTTAAAAAATAAAGAAATGCTTTGAGAAATATCTAACTCAATTAGGAAAAGTAACATGAAGATTATAGGTACTGCAGATGGAGAAGAGAGGGAAAAAGGAGCAGAGGGCCTGTTCAAAGACATAACAGCTGAGAACTTCCCAAACCTGGGGAAGGAAGTGGACTTACAAGTACATGAAGCCAATAGAACTCCTAATTACATCAATGCAAAAAGATCTTCTCCAAGGCATATAATATTAAAACTGTCAAAAGTCAGTGACAAAAATTTCAGGAAAAAAAGAAGAAAATAGAGGGTCAGCAAGAGCTTGCATATACATAAATACCAATATTTGGCATTTCAATACAAGCTACTCACTAATAGAGTTACATTAAAAGCAAATGTCCTTATGTGAACACTGCTGTAGACTTTTAGTCAATAGATATAATCAAAATTGCATTTTATTTTATTTCATTTTAATTTATATGATACCCCTTTCTAAAATTACTTCAGGCATCAGTTCACTCATGACATATTTGAGTGCCTGTATTAAATTCAAGAAACAGTTTTTACAAGCAAGTTTCCGTAATTAAAAGGGAGAATATGAACGTGAATAGAGAACTAAATGCCCAGTATCCCACCATTCAGATGACCACTCTCAACAAGCTCACATCTTTTAAATTTCTTTTTTTCTTATGAGTGAGACTGTAAAAATTGAAGTCATATTCTATGCATAGTTTTATATCTCACTTTTTGCCCCATAACTTTAGTGTAGACATTTACTTAGATTAATATACATCTTTCTGCTTTACTTTCAATGCCAATTTAATAGTCATCGTATGACTAGAGCATGCTTTATTTTACCAATCCTCTATTGTTGGGTATCTAGGTTATTTCCACTAGGCCTTTTTCCACAGATGTTTGTAGGTCTGATTGAAGCCCAGCAGGGAGATTTTCATATTCCCTTTCTGTTCTGTTTCTGTGGGATATAGCCCCTCCCACAGAGCCTATTTACCCCACTCACATAAGAACTTTTCAGTTCATGGCCACAAGTTACACTGTTGTGTAGCAGGTTAAAGAAAATGACTTCTGTATAAATTATTTGATAAGATCTTCTTACTCCAGGCACCAACATTAAAAACACCAAAAAAGAACAAGAACGGGAGGTCTCATTATGGAGAGATGTCTACCTTTTCTGTTTAACTATTTGATTTCTTTTTTGCTTAAATTTTATCATTTAAATGTCAATTTTCCAAATTCTTGACACTTTCAAGCCTCAAAGGTTTACATTTGAACAATTACACTATTCTTAGCAAAGTTCCAATAAAAAAAAAACCTTTCCACTGATATTAATCTTCACAGTCAAGTAGTTTTTAGATCCTGATTATTGCTAAATGCAAAACAACACTGTAAAACTAAAATGAAATTTAAAAGCTAAATCTGAATTCCAAATCCTATTTCTTCATAGGCATGCAATAATTTTATATGCTTGTAATCTGAATTTTTTCATGAAGCCCTAGATCATAAAATTTTACATGTTACCAATTAGACTTCCTGTATATAAACCCAAATAGATTTTTAAAAACTGACTAAAAGAATCTCAATTGTTGAGCACTTGGGTTGTTTCTAACTGCTCACTAATATAAAAAATTCTGCAACGAACATCTTAGCTTTTTTTATTCTTCTAAATGATTTCCTTAAGCTAAATTCCCAGAAATGTAAATACAGTATCAAAGAATATGGACACTTTTGTGTGTTGTCAAAATGCTTTTCAAAGCAATTACATGCTACCAATAGGATAGGAGTCCAGCAGTTTCCCTAATGTTTTATCAGCAGTGACTACTAATGATGAGAAATCATTAAACACGATTTCTACTTTGACAGATGTAAAATGGTAACCGCCCATGTTTTTAGTTTTTTTTTTTTTGTGAGGAAGATCAGCCCTGAGCTAACATCCGTGCTAATCCTCCTCTTTTTGCTGAGGAAGACCTGCCCATGGTTTTTAATCTATATATTTCTATGGGTTGCTCTTTCAAGAACCCTAGGGAGCTATGTGCGAAATTCTCCTTGGCATTGTGTGTGAAGTGGTAGTCAGAATAAGCAGATCATAAATAAAATGGGTCACTCCAGAGCAATTTCAGTTCATTGAGACATCTCTCCTCTTCTAAATAAAAGACGATCTAAGGAGTTGATAGAAGTTTGTATCTCCTTATATCTGAGACTGCGTCATCATCACAATGATTTAACCCAACTATTTGAAACTGAAGGTCAGTTTTTCTGGAGATTAACAACATTCAACCTAGATTTACTTGATATTAGGGCTAATACAAACCAAGACTGGGAGAAATGTTTGTTACGACACAATTTATTTTTATATGAGCATCTTTTATACCATGAGTCATAAAACATTTTACAGTGATACATAAGCTAATGGTCCATGTAGAATGCTGATTTTTCAATGTTTATTTAACTTGTGATGAAATATTGGTTGTTTTATTTTCTGGCAGGTAACAGCCGACTTTCCAGGAACCATGTAAAAGAAAATAATCCCAGATGTTTAAAAAAGTCCCTAGACCCAGAAGATCATAATTTACCCTCTCCCAATGCCTCACACAGCACCAAGGAGATGCAGCATTGTGATGAAAACAAATAAGGAAAGGAAAAGAACTAGGGAAAAAAAACAACAACCACCCTCACCAACGGGGAAAATCTGTCAACCAAGTAATATTTTTTCCTAAAAGAAGTGAAAAACACTCTCCTGTCTTTTCCCAGTGAATGTGCAACTCCTCAGCTGCTCTCAGTGAATGGCGGCTGTGACATTTAAATGATAAAGTAAGACAATCTGAAGTTCACCATATCAAATACAGTAACAGCTCTCCAAGGAACAAGAAAGAGAATCAATGGCTGTACTGTTGGATGCTTTAGGCCTGTGGTATTATTTTCATAAATTAAATTTATAACTGGCTGGCTTGCTTTCTTTTGCTTTTTATTGAAGCCAAAACATCATAACTCCCCATTGAGATGATACTGACAGTTTTCAGATAGACTTCTTGGCTCTCTCTTTTCTTTTAGCCCCAGTCCCTCATCTTAGTGCAGAAACTCTGGGAAATGCTTCCAAGGAAATAAAGTGTAGGTAGGGTTCTTCTAAAACCACACAGAAGTGACTCAGTCTGTCAATGGTAAAGCTTTTTTTCTCCAAGGACACAAGTTCAAAATCTGGAATCAGGAGAAACTCTTATTGGGTTGTAGCGCAAATGACTCAATATCTAAAATGTGGAAAATTCAATGTTTGATTGTTATTCACTCGAGGGTTCTCCAAGTCCTTTGCCAATATACAGTTCATTTATTCTTCCTCCTTCTCCCTCAAATTCCATGCTCTCCACTCCTTAATCGCTGGAGGGAAAAAGATGGATCCCAATCAGATTTTTTTTTCTCTTTTTCACAATTTATAGAATGCTTCATTTAAAAAAAATGTTTGAAGCTTTGATAAGATCAAACGATGGCAAATGAGATCTTCAGCAAAGTTGATGGCAAAAACAAAGAGACTTTTGGGAGATGAAACAGTGGAAAGAACGCTTCTGAGTTAGACGGGGCCGAGTTCAAATCTTAGTTCTGAAACTAGCTGTGTAAATCTGGGCAAGTCACTTATCCTCTTTAACTCCCAGCTTCTCTGTCTATCAAATGGAATTAAGAGCTACTTCACAGAGTAATTGCAATCTTAAATAAGATGTTAATTTAAAGATTCTAGTATGATGCCTGCCCAGTGCAATGCCTGGCATACAGCAGGCAATGAATAAATGGCCACTGATTCTGCCATTGCTGTTGCCAGGGGTTTAAATTATTACCTCATTCTATTTCATTCTTCCCTGGGAAGAGATGACAACACTCAATTAGAATTCACAAAGTAGGGGTTGGTGGCAAATTTGTTAGCAAGGTGGGTGAGTTCTCTCACTCTTCCTCCCAGGACACTTACCACAAAGCCTAGCGAACCAGGTAATTAACAATGAAGACTATGACTGATTCACGGGTCATGATCAACATCACCCACAATGACAAATATTTATTGAGCTTTTCAAGTATCAGTTGGATAGAGATAAAATGTATTCATAGGAACCAGAGGTTGTGGTTTTAAATACCTTTCCATATTGATTAATAAGACGGCTTCCTGGAAATATACATAAAATAAATGTCTTTTGAAATTGTTTCAACTATGTATGGCAGAAAATGAACTAAGGCATAATTCAGAAGAACTGGAAGGTCTTAAAGGAAAAGGTTTAGAATTAAAGTGATGCTCAGTCAAGGAACACCATGCTGAAGGGGTGATTTAGAAGGGTCTGGGCAGAGTGTAGAGAAACCATGGTGGATAGTGCTGCACCCCAGGCCTCATAACAGTGGGGGGTTGGAGGAACAAGAGGAGGGGGAGCAGTCACTGGAACACAGAGACAGAAACAACTGTGTGGAGAGCACCTGAAGAGAGCAGTGCCTTTCAGCAGAGTGGTAGAGCCAGACTGGAGTGACCTTGCAATGAGGGAGCTGGGAGAATAAATACTCCAACCTCACTTTCCTCCCTCCTTCTGATCTCCCACTAGAGCTCCCACTGGCTAAACCCAACCAGAGGCTGGAGAGCAAGGAGCTCCTGGCTGTAATCCATGTGGGTCAACCTCCCAGGGCAGAGAGCAGGTGAAGGGCACAGAGTGGGCCTGGAGGGGCAAATGGAGGATTTTCAGTCTGTTCATAGACCAGGCAAGATAAAACCAAGTCCTAAGGTGGGAAAGCTCCTAGATCAAGGACACTTTAGAGCAGGGTTGCATCTTGCTTATTTTTGTAACTCTAGTGTCCAACAAGTGCCTAGCTCAGAGTAAGCACTCAACAAATATTTGTTTTAGGAAGAGCGGTATTGCTTGGATGTTCACTTCAGTGTTAGATTTTTTAAGAAGAACATTTTCAATTTGCTACTAAACCAATCAAAAGTTTGTCTCTGCAGAGTCACAGAGAAATATGAAAATAGACGAAGTGACAAAAGTTGGCATGTGAAGTCAAAACTGTCATATCTCCCATGAGCTGTGCAAGGCAGCTCTGCACAGGAATGCATTCCGCAGCAAAGTTTGGCTCCCTCACAGCAAGTTCAAGTTTAAATCCTATATTAATGCTATTGACTGATATAAATGGAGCCCCCACAATTTACCTAAAGCAGTAGTGCTTTTAGGTTAACATTTGGAGGGGCAAATTTAAAGAAGAGTACAAAATGAAATAATTCTGTGAATTTCAAAGTTAAGCTTCTACTATTAAATTGTTTAAAACTTTCTATGTTTTTTCCTATTAAAATTATCTGAAGTATTTTTATTTTTCATCAGATGATATTAAAATAATTGTACTGGGATTAAACTTCCTAAACCTTAGCCAAAATTTTTACAAAAGTTGACTAAATATAAAACTTTAGGAACTGTTTAAGCAGAACGAGTGATGTTTGACCACAAGTCACTCACGGGGATGTCATTTAGGACAGTGTATTTCAAACACTAAGCAATATACTTCACGTAGAAACCTACTACACACTCAGATATCGACCAGGTCACAATGTAAAACTTTTTTTTTTTAATGCAGATAGTGGTCAAACATTTTGAAATATGCTACCCTAAATGCCAGTGTGGCATTTGCTCTGCTTAAAATATGCCTTAATGTATGATATTTAATCAGTGCTATTGATATGTACGTATCCTCTATTTATCCATCCATCTGAAACAAATACTGTATCTTTCTGCGTACCATGCATGCTGATAAGTTGCATTCTTTTCTAGTCTGTTTATTTCTTTTTAAAAAAATGCTGACTGCTACCCACCAAATTAATTTAAAGACCCACTAATGGGAAGAGACCTACAGTTTTAAAAGGCTTCATTTGGCTTGGCCTATATATATAAGTGCCAATTGTGGAAAACAAGAAAGCACAAGACAGCAGAAAAAAGAAACGATGAGGACTGAAGAAACTAAAGAGAAGAACAACAGAATAATTTACCCAGGGACCTACAGAGATAGCTGGGCCTAATATATTAAGAGACGGGAGAGAGAGGAGGAAACAACCTATTAATTCACACACACACACATTTATTTTTTTTCCATTAATTCAACCACTCATTCCACAGACTTTGAGTTCCTGCTCCAGCTTGTGTCCTGAAGATAGAGAGAGAAAAGACATAGCACTTACGCTCTCCAGAAGTTCACCATCTGGAAAGATGGAGACAAATATGGAGATGATTACTATATGGATGACAACAGCTGCTCTAGATGTATGTGGTGCCGAGGAAACAGGAAGCCATGCAGTCAGCCTGATTGGGAAAGTGAGGTACACTGCCCAGAGGAGGCCATGCTAACGACATGCTAGCTATCTTCTAGAACCTGCCC
This sequence comes from Diceros bicornis minor, assembly GCF_020826845.1. NCBI lineage: Eukaryota > Metazoa > Chordata > Mammalia > Perissodactyla > Rhinocerotidae > Diceros > Diceros bicornis. Next base: position 14,009,618 of record NC_080743.1, on the reverse strand, counting down.
AGCTTGCCTTTTCAGGGCTGCAGTCGAGGTGAGCTAGGTCTGAATCCTTATTCTGCCTTTCACTGTCTGAGTGACCTTGAACAACCTTCTGAGCTTCAGTCTTTCCATCTGTAAAATGGAAGGGTAACAACACCAACCTCGTAGGGTTGTGGTAAGGATTAAGCGGGATGATGTACAATAACTAGACTACCACAGCATCAGGAGTCCAAGACACGCTCACTGCTGTTATCACTATCACTGACAACAGCAAGATCATCTTTCTGTTTCCCCCCTCAAAGTGGTGGAAAATAAGATTAGAATGATTAGATTTTTTGAGGCTGGGTCTCTCTGAACTTGTAACAGGCATGGCAGATGTCCACGCTGAGACAGGAGCCAGGGCCTGAAATCTTTGGAGAAGAAGGAAGTGGAATAAAGGCTCCAGCATGAAACACCATTGCTCTGGAGTGTCTTTTCCTGAAGTTTTACTACTGTTATCTCAAGTGTTTAATTGCGTAATTTTAAATATTTTGATGCTTTTGAGGCTTAAGGGCACAGGGTATGGTTACTTAGAGATGAAATATAAAATAAGGACTGAAGAGCTATCAAACTCCAAAGTCTGCCATGAACTACCAGCAGATATGGAGTATCATAAAGAACAATTTTGTAGGTGAGAAGAAAAAAGCAGAGCCAGATCAGATAAGACAATAACCAATCTAGACTACCAGGATTCAATTTCCACTTCCAGCTTTCCTAATTTGGACCTTTCTGTGCCATGATCTTACTTCAATAAGTAAGTGATTACGAACATTACTCCTACTCACCTGACTCATAGCCCACAGAAGCCTAACCCAACCACTATAAAATCTGCTACAAGTCCTTCTCTTAGCCATTCACCCAAAATGCTTAAACAAAATCAGAAATTCTGAGTTTCCCACCTAGCCATTGGATCTAAAACAGAATTCATCCACATTATCAGGCCAAATGTTTCCATTGAGAATGATTTCAGTGATGTGAGGAAGAAAAGTAAGCTCTTAAAAAGACTCCATCTCTGTGTAGTAAATGAAATAAATTAAAATAACGGGATGCTGGTTTGGGTTATAATCTTGTTACTGCTTAGAGCAATTGCTTATGCAAATCAAGAATGATGAAGTCAGGCCCATTTAGCAATTGTCTTTGAGGGCAATGCTAATGCCTGGAAACCCAGTGATCAAACTTCAGATGCAATAGTGAAACTTGGCTCTGCAGTGTCTCATTTATTTGCTAGAATCAAAGTTTGGCTTGTTTCTTGATAGACGGAGCCAAAGAATCAATGACCAAAGGGAAAGAAATGAGAAAGGGATTTCTTAGTGAATAGTGGGCAAAGAACTTAGCAAAATTTATCCTTGAGACTTTTCCAATCGTATGTTTTCTAATAAAATGACCTACCAGTAGCTTCCTTTTCATCTCAAGTTCTTTGCTTAAAACACCATGGCACAAACAAAAACAACCCAATTATAAAATGGGCAAAAGATTTGACATGTCTCCAAGGAAGATATATAAATCAAGAAACACATGAAAAGATATTCAATCTCATTAGTCACTATGGAAATGCAAACCAAAACCATAGTGAGATGCCACCTCACATGGATTAGGATGGCTATTAAAGAGAAAAAAAATAAGTGTTGGCAAGCATATAGAGAAATTGGAACTCTCATACGCTGCTAGTAGAAATGTAAAATGATGCAGTCACTGTATAAAACAATTTGACAGTTCCTCAATAAGTTAAATACGCAATCATCATATGACCCAGGAATTCCATTCCTCGGTATATACCCAAAAGAACTGAAAACCGGTATTCAAAGACTTGTACAAGACTATTCATAGCAGCACTATTCACAATAGCCAAAAGGTGGAAACAACTCAAATGTCCATCAACTGATGAATGGACAAGGAGAATGTGGTATATCTACACAATGGAACATTATTCGGCCATAAAAAGGAATGAAGTACTGATACATGCTAAAAACATGGATGAACCTTGATCACATCATGCTAAGTGAAAGAAACCAGACACAAAAGGCCACATATTGTATGATTCCATTTACATGAAATATCCAGAGTAAGCAAATTCATAGAGACAGAAAGCAGATTAATAAGTGATTGTTAGGGGCTGGAGAGAGGAGAATAGTGAGTAACCACTTACGAGGTATGGCTTTTCCTTTTGGATGATGAAAATGATCTGAAACAGATAGTAGTGCTAATTGTACACTGTAAATGTACTAAGTGCCACTGAATTGTACACTTTAAAATGGTGAAAATGGTAAATTTTATATCATGTGTATTTTAATACAGACACAGATACACACACCCATGGCAACTCTAGAAGTTCTATATAGAACTGAGGGAAGTGCTTAGGGGTAGCAACATGTTTGAAAGGGGTCTAGAGGCTTTGTATCTAAACTGTGTATGCTAAGCATGAACATGGTTTTCACTTAGATGGGATATTTTCTTAGAATGACTAGGAGTAAGGCACTGAGGGAGATTAAAGAAGGGAGAAAATTATTGGAACTACTCCATTGTACTGCCAATGTTAAAACACCTTATAGAAGTAGCCAGTTTTTCTATTTTAAAACAATCAATATGGGATACTATTTCTTCTAGTGGACGTTTAGAAAATAAAACAGCCTTTGCATATTCAACAAAGTTCACATTTTGTTATCTGTATTTTTTAAATGAGCATAGTCTATAATTTCTGTTTCCAGTGTCACCACTTTTCTCCCCCACAATATGGAAACACTGCTAATTTTCTTTTCCACTCCTCTGGCAATTTTTATTGTTTGGTATAGCAACAGGGAGCAAGCGTATTTACATACCTGTAATAAGCCACTCCCCTCAGCAGCCAGCAGTCAATTCCATCTATCCCCATATTTCTCCATTAGACAGCGGTGCCTTATTATCTAAGGACACAATTTTAACTTGTCAGTCCACCTTGAATCTAAGTTTAAAAATAAGGAAATGGAAGGAACCAAATTTCTCAGAACTGATGCCTTAGAGGTTGTTTCCGTACAACTTAAGCAGAGGCATGTGCACTCCAAGGGATATTTAAAGATGTACTAGGAGGTACATAAATCCCAGAAATAATACAGTACATCTTCCTGAATTGTCAGTTCACTCCACGATAAGGGATCTAAGAACATTACTTTTATATTAAAACAGATACATTATGGAGCAAAATGCAAGATCCACGTGTATTTTTAAGATTATACAAGACTTAAAAGAAATTTCTCACTAGCTACCACACTCAGAAAGGGCCAGTTCATTCTCCTCTGCCTTTAGGAACCTGTAAAAGCACTTTGTGAAGTGCAAGAGACCATACAAACCCTGCAGCAATGTAGCAATGGGCGTGCTCGTGGAAAAGTATGAGGGTCTCATTTAATACCACACAGAGAAATCACAATTTTGTTGTAGAATTGTATTGTGCTTTAAAATTAGTTCAAAAAGTGTTTTTACATATGTAATTCATTCAATCCTTATGATATCCCTGTGAGGTTGGCATTTTATACAGAAGGGTAAGAAGGCTCTGGAAATTCAAGCAATAATCATGTATAGGGATAGTAACAGTCAGTCTAAGAATCCAAGGTACCCTAAAAGGCAAAGCAAACTACTAGGCTAAAAAGGGGTGGGGTGTTGATTCAAAGTCAGTAGTAAGAGAACCATCATGCAACTGTGCTCCTCCCTCAGAGAGGAGGCTAAGAGTGCTCTTCTAGAGTAATTGAAATAAAGAGAGCAGTGGGCACAATGAAAAGTATGGCTGAAACTTTGTGGCTGAAACCCCCAAATCTGCACACTCAATGGCGAGATCCTCAGCATCCTAGCAACAAAGATTATGTCCCCAGGAGACGGGGGTGTTTCCTGGAGAAATCAAATGTCTCCCTAGAGTAACACTACATGTACTAGACTAGGAGTCCTCCAAGAAAGCTGGCTCAGCAAAACCAAGCTACAGTGAACACAAAACCCTCCATTCAACACACAGATTTCTTTCTTTTCTTTTTTTTTTTTTATTGTGGTAACATTGGTTTACAACATTATATAAATTTCAAGTTTTCATCATTATATTTCGATTTCTGTGTAGATTACATCAAGTTCACCACCCAAAGAGTAATTACAATCCAACACCATACATATGTGCCTAATCATCTCTTTCACCCTCCTCCCTTCCCTCTTCCCCTCTGGTAACCACCAACCCAATCTCTGTCTCTATGTGATTGTTTCTTGTCATTTTTATCTTCTATTTACATATGGTATTTGACTTTCTCCCTCTTACTTATTTTGTTTAGCATAACACCCTCAAAGTCCATCCATGTTGTCACAAATGGCCAGATTTCATTGTTTTTTATGGCTGAGTAGTATTCCATTGTGTATATATACCATATCTTCTTTACCCATTCATCCCTTGATGGGCACCTAGGTTGCATCCAAGCTTTGGCTATTGTGAATAACGCTGCAATGAACATAGGGGTGCATATACCTTTACACTCTCATGTTTTCACGTTCTCTGGATAAACACCCAGCAGTGGAATAGGTGGATTGTATGGTAGTTCTACTCTCAATTTTTTGAGGAATCTGCATACTGTTTTCCTTAGTGGCTGCACCAGTTTGCACTCCCATCAGCAGTGTATGAGAGTTCCCTTCTCTCCACATCCTGTCCAACTCTTATTATTTCCTGTCTTGTTAATTATAGCCATTCTGATGGGCATGAGGTGATACCTCATTGTAGTTTTGATTTGCATTTCTCTGATAATTAGTGGTGTTGAACATCTTTTCAAGTGCCTGTTGGCCGTCTATATATCTTCTTTGGATAAATGTCTGTTCAGACGTTCTGCCCACTTTTTAATTGGGTTGTTAGTTTTTTTGTTGTTGATATGCATGAGTTCTTTACATATTTTGGATATTAACCCCTTATCAGATACATAGTTTGCAAATATTTTATCCCAATTGTTAGGTTGTCTTTTCGTTTTGTTGATGGTTTCCTTTGCTGTGCAGAAGCTTTTTAGTTTGATGTAGTCCCATTTGTTTACTTTCTATTGTTTCCCTTGCTTGGTCAGACATGATACTTGAAAATATGCTGCTAAGACTTATGTTGAAAAGCATACTGCCTATGTTTTCTTCTAGAAGTTTCATGGTTTCAGGTCTTACATTCAAGTCTCTAATCCATTTTGATTTAATTTTTGCATATGGTGTAAGATAATGGTCTACTTTCATTCTTTTGCATGTGGCACCATTTGTTAAAGAGACTTCCTTTCTCCATTGTATGTTCTTGGATCCCTTGTTGAAAATTAGCTGTCCAAAGATGTGTGGGTTTATTTCTGGGTTCTCAATTCTGTTCCATTGATCCGGTTGTCTGTTTTTGTGCCAGTACCATGCTGTTTTGATTACTATGGCTTTGTAGTATATTTTGAAATAAGGGAATGTGATACCTCCAGCTTTGTTCTTTTTTCTCAGGATTCCTTTGGCTATTTGAGGTCTTTTGTTGTTCCATATAAATTTTAGGATTCTTTGTTCTATTTCTGTGAAAAATGTCATTGGAACTTTGATAGAGGTTGCACTGAATCTGTAGATGGCGTTAGGAAGTATGGACATTTTAATTACGTTAATTCTTCCAATCCAAGAGCACGGAATAGGTTTCCATTTCTTTGTGTCTTCTGCTATTTCTTTCAACAATGTTTTTTTTTTAATTTTTTTGGTGAGGAAGATCAGCCCCAAGCTAACATCCATGCCAATCCTCCTCTTTTTGCTGAAGAAGACTGGCCCTGGGCTAACATCTTCCTCCACTTCATATGGGACGCCACCACAACATGGCCTGACAAGCGGTGCATCAGTGTGCGCCCAGGATCCGAACCCAGGCCGCCAGCAGCGGAGTGAGTGCACTTAACCACTGCGCCATGGGGCCGACCCCTCAACAATGTTTTATAGTTTTCAGTATACAGTTCTTTCACCTCTTTGGTTAAATTTATTCTTAGGTATTTTATTCTTTTTGTTGTGATAGGGATTATATTGGGATATATAATGGGATTATATTCTTAATTTCTCTTTCTGCTACTTTGTTGTTTGTGTATAGAAACACAACTGATTTTTGTATGTTGATTTTGTATCCTGCAAATTTACTATATTCATTCATTATTTCTAAAAGTTCTTTGGTGGATTCTTTAGGGTTTTCTATATATAAAATCATCTCATCTGCAAAGAGTGAGAGTTTCACTTCTTCCTTTCCAATTTGGATCCCTTTTATTTCTTTTTCTTGCCTGATTGTTCTGGCTAGGACTTCCAATAGTATGTTAAATAGGAGTGGTGGGAGTGGGCATCCTTGTCCGGTTCCTCTTCTTAGAGGGATAGCTTTCAGTTTTTCATCATTGAGGACGATATTAGTTACGAGTTTGTCAAAGATGGCCTTTATTATGTTGAGGAACTTTCCTTCTATAACCATTTTTTTCAGAGTTTTTATCATAAATGGATGCTGTATCTTGTCAAGTGCTTTCTTTGCATCTACTGAGATGATCATGTGATTTTTATTCTTCATTTTGTTAATGTCGTGTATCACGTTGATTGATTTGTGGATGTTGAACCATCTCTGCGTCCCTGGGATAAATCCCACTTGATCATGGTGTATGAACTTTTTAATATATTGTTGTATTGAATTTGCTAGTATTTTGTTGAGGATTTTTTTTTGGTGAGGAAGATAAGCCCTGAGCTAACATCTGTTGCCAATCCTCCTCTTTTTGCTGAGGAAGATTGGCCCTGAGCTAACATCTGTGCCCACCTTCCTCTATTTTACAGCATGGCTTGATAAGCAGTGCGTAGGTCCATGCCTGAGATCCGAACCTGTGAACTCTGGGCCACCAAAGTGGAGTGTGCGAACTTAACCACTATGCCACCGGGCCAGCCTCTGTTGAGGATTTTTGCATCTATGTTTATCAGTGATATTGGTCTGTAATTTTCTTTTTTGTGTTGTCCTTGTCTGGTTTTGGTATCAGGGTAATGTTGGCTTTGTAGAATGAGTTAGGTAGTTTCCCTCCCTCTTCAATTTTTTGGAAGAGTTTGAGAAGGATAGGTAATATGTCTTCTTTGAATGTTTGGTAGAATTCACCAGGGAAGCCACCTGGTCCTGGACTTTTATTTTTAGGGTGGTTTTTGATTACTGTTTCAATCTCCTTACTGATGATTGATCTATTCAAATTGTCTATTTTTTCTTGATTCAGTTTTGGAAGGTGATATAATTCTAAGAATTTACCCATTTCTTCTAGATTGTCCAATTTGTTGGCATATAGCTTTTTGTAGTATTCTCTTACAATCTTTTGTATTTCTGAGGTGTCCGTTGTAACTTCTCTTCTTTCATTTCTGATTTGGTTTATGTGATCCTTCTCTCTTTTTTTCTTGGTGAGTCTAGCTAAAGGTTTGTCAATTTTGTTTATCTTTTCAAAGAACCAGCTCTTGGTTTCATTGATTTTTTTCTTTTTTTGTCTCTATTTCATTTATTTCTGCTCTGATTTTTATTATTTCCTTCCTTCTACTGATTTGGGGCTTTGTTTGTTCTTCTTTTTCCAGTTACATTAGGTGCACTGTTAGATTGTTTATTTGAGATTTTTCTTGTTTGTTGAGGTAGGGCTGTACTGCTATAAACTTCCTTCTTATAACTGCTTTTGCTGTATCACATAAATTTTGGCATGTTGTATTTTAATTTTCATTTTCATTTGTCTCCACGTATTTTTTGATTTATCCTTTGATTTCTTCATTGACCCAATTGTTGTTCAGTAGCATTTTGCTTAATCTCCACATATTTGTGGCTTTTCTGATTTTCTTCCTGTAGCTGATTTCTAGTTTCATACCATTGTGGTCAGAAAAGGTGCTTGGTATTATTTCAATCTTCTTAAATTTGTTGAGACTTGTTTTGTGGCCTAATCTATCCTAGAGAATGTTCCATGTGCATTTGAAAAGGATGTGTATTCTTTGGTTTTTGGATAGAATGTTCTGTATATATCTACTAAGTCCAACTGGTCTAATGTTTCATTTAAGGCCAATCTTTCCTTATTGATCTTCTGTTTGGATGATTTATCCACTGGTGTAAGTGAAGTGTTAAAGTCCCCTACTATTATTGTGTTCCTGTCTATTTCTCCTTTTATGTCTGTTAATAATTGCTTTATATATTTAGGTGCTCCTATATTGGGTGCATAGATATTTACAAGTGTTATATCTTCTTGTTGGACTGTTCCCTTGATCATTATGTAGTGTCCTTCTTTGTCTCTTGTTACAGTTTTTGTTTTAAAGTCTGTTTTGTCTGAGTAAGTATTGCTACCCCAGCTTTCTTTTCATTGCCATTTGCATGGAGTATCTTTTTCCATCCCTTCACTTTCAGTTTGTGAGTGTCTTTAGGTCTGAAGTGTGTCTCTGGTATGCAGCATATATATGGGTCTCGTTTTTTTATCCAGTCAGTCACCCTATGCCTTTTGATTGGAGGATTTAGTCTACTGACATTTAAAGTAGCTATTGTTAAGAATGTACTTATCTCCATTTTGTTACTTTTTTTCTGGGTGTTTTACTAGTTCGTCTCTGTCCCTTTCTTCTTCTCTTGCTCTCTTCCCTTGTCGTTTGATGGCTTTCTTTAGTATTATGTTTTGGTTCCTTTCTCTTAATTTTTTGTGTATTTATTGTAAGTTTCTGGTTTGTGATTACCATGAAGTTCATATATAATAACCTACTTATATAGCAATCTATATTAAGTTGATGGTCTCTTTAGTTTGACCTCTTGCTAAAAGCTCTACTCTTTTACTCCCCTAATCCCACATTTTATGTTTGTTTTTTTTTTTGTGAGGAAGATCAGCCTTGAGCTAACATCTGATGCCAATTCTCTTCTTTTTTTGCTGAGGAAGATTGGCCCTAACACCAGTGCCCATCTTCCTCTACCTTATATGGGACACCGCTACAGCATGGCTTGACAAGCGGTGTGTAGGTGCATGCCCAGGATCCGAACCTGTGAACCCCGGGCCACTGAAACAGAGTGTGCGCATTCAACCACTTGTGCCACCAGGCCGGCCTCCCACATTTTATGTTTTTGATATCATATCTAATCTCTTTTGTTGTGCATGTGTATCTGTTACCCTCTTATCATGGAAACAGATAATTTTAGTACTTTTGTCTTTTGACCTTCATATTAGCTTCATAGGCAACACACAACTTTTAATCAGCCTTATTCTTTGATTTATTCTTAAATATAAATCAGCAGCAGAAGATTGCCACACATTGAGGAAAGTTTCCAAAATGAAAGCCAAAACTCAAGACAAACAGAAAAAAAATGGTAAAAAGTAAGATGCATACATAATATGTGCAGGAAACAGAAGAAAATGTTATGACATGATGTAAATAAGAGAAGAATAAAATAAGAACAGGTTGTTATGAAGCAGAAACAATCTGAGAATGCAAAAGAATTCTTGAAAATGAAAAATTTAATAGCTGAATATTAAAAACCTAGTAATTGGAACATACATTTAAGTACATCTGCCAGAAAGCAGAATAAAAGAAAAAGAGACGAAAGTTGGAAAGAAAAGAAACCTAGAAAACAAAATTATATCTAATATAAAATTAACAGAAGTTCCAGAAAGAGAACTGAAAAAAATAAATAGGAGGAAATTATCAAAGAAATAATTCAAGAAAACTTCCCAGAGTGTAAGAACAAACTGGAGTCTCCATATTCAAACTGCTCTCTGAAGCCTAGCACAATTCATTTAAGAAGACCCACACTTAAGCATATCACATCGAAATATCATATCTTCAGAGATGAAGAAAAATTTTTAAAGTTTCTAACAAGAAAAATCAGGTCAGGTGCAAAGGGGCAAAAAATCAAAATAGTATCAGACCTCCCAACTAGAAAATGATGGAATAACTCCTCCAAAATTCTTAGGGAAAGGATTTCCCAGCTAAATTCTAGATTTAACGAAACTATCAATCCAGTATGAGGGTAGAATAAAGATTCTTTCAGACAAAAATGCAAAAAACCTGTCTTTCTTATTCACTCTTTCTTAGGAAGCTTCTAGAAGATGTAATCTAGCAAAATGAGGGCATCAACCAAGAAGAGAACGACAAGGATCCAGGAACCAGAAGTCCAACATAGGTGTGATGCAGGGATCTTTTAATGACAACTACACAAGACGCTTGGAGGACAATCTGTCCGTGTGGCCATATATTTGGATATTAGGGGGAAAAAACTGACATGCACATGGCAGTGTTGATGGACTGTTTAAAAAACTGTGCAACTAAAAATACAAGGCACCTAATATCACTCAAAAAAAGAGTTTTCCAAGAAAAGAAACATAACCATAGCATATTTCTTGGCTTTGCAATGAATAATATTTATACAATTTTAAATATAACTTTCGCATTAACTAAAATTATGATAAAGCTATATTAGAAGAATGGATAAAGAACATGTGTGGGGACAAGAGAAAGGTAAATTGTCAACTGCCATCACAGGAATTTAATAGAAAATGTCTAAAATTGAGACATCAGAGAAGTAGATGTATGTTATTTTGAAACGTGGATATATAAATAGCATCATGTATAGGACTGAGAAGTGATTGCCACTAGAGGTAAGGAGGAGGAGTGGGGAGGGGTGGATGGGCTACTATTTTTAAGTAGATTTCTAAGTATATGCATGCATTATTTTCATTGAAAAATTAATTTAAGAAAGAACTCCATGTTGTCAATAATAGAGCATTAAAGTAATTTTGGTATACCAATACAATAAGATGCTACACAGCCACCAAACACCATATCACAGAATATCTGTATCTCAAAGAAAGAATATTCTCAATTTTGTAACACACACACACACCCCGCACGGTGTGTATATATACTGTGGATACAAAAATAAATGGTCTTTACCCTCAAACAACTTCCAGTCCAGCATGGAGGCACATATAAGCTGATAGTTTTGATATGATGTGTTTGTAAGGTGCAGGGGTTCTCAAACTTGAGCATGCATCAGAATTACCTGGAGAGCTTACGAACAAAGATTGCAGGGCCCCAGGCCAGAGGTCCTGATTGATAGGTCTGGGGCAGGGTCCAAGAATTTACATTTCTAACATGTTCCCAGGAGATGCTGATGCTGCTGATCTGGATGACACTTTGAACACCACTGAGAGTGTTATATGCAGGGTTCTCTGACATACTTGGCCCAGCACAGGCATTAGAGGACACTTTCTGGAGGAGATGCTCCCAACTCACATCCTAAATGGTTCTCCGTAGTCTCTGAAGTTCTCACCAAGATGGAAAACATTTTCAACTGCCGACAAGGCTTAATGGAAATTCTGGACTTACCAATGATAAGGTTGTACATACTAACTACAAACAGCACTTTGCTTTGCTTTGGACTAGAATTCTCTAGTCAGTACTGGTGATTTCAGACAAATCAGCAGCTCTGCCTGGCATTTTTATATGCCTTTGATTGACAAAATGGAGAAATAAAAAAAATCATTGCTTAAGAATTGTAGTTTGATGAACAAAATCTTCTGAGTTCGGGGTGACTGGGGGGGCCTGAGTAAGCTTGAGGTCTTTGATAATGAGAGGGAGGGAATCTTGATTCAGGCTAATAAGCGGAGGACACAAGACGGGCCGCCTGGTTGAGAGAGAGGCAGGACCACTCTCTGCTGTGACTCTGATCACTGCTCGATGCTGTCCCTGTTCATTTCTCCAGAGAAGAGGGAGCAGCGTAAGTGGAGAAGGATGAACACTAGTTACTCCCTCCCAGAGCCCAGACCCTATCCTATGCACCTGATAGTACCTGCGAGGGTAAGGACATCCCCAGGTGTTTAGGATGCTAAGGACGCATCAGAAAATCTAATCTCTGCTCACACATTGGCCAGCTAGTTTCTCCTCTCATTGATTTTTTCATGTTTTTTTTCCCCTAAGGATAAAAATAAAGGGGACTTATGATATAAAATCCAGCCAGTATAAAAGACATCACACAGAAAGTCATTTACTGAGCACTGACTGGGTTGAAGGCACTGTGGTGAGCATTACCAAGGACAGAGAGATGACCCAGTCGTCCTCGGATAACATAAGCACTCTGCCCTTGAGCAAGAGGTCATTAGCAAAAATACCCACCACCCACACTCAAAGTGAGGAAGTAGAGACTGAACAATGAAATATCATTGATTTAGGAACCCACAGCCTGGGTTCTCATGGCTGCTCTGTCGCTCACTAGCTGTGTGACCTTAGACAAGCCTCCTTTTCCTTATTGGTAATCAGAAGACCGAAGGACTTCCTCTCCTTACTTCACAGGGTGGAAGTAGAAATCCAATGACATCAAAACCAAGAAAATAGTTTAGAAAATAACGGTCCTATGCAAATTTATGGTAACGTTATTGCCATTTTTATCTGCCAGGGAATTTCAAAATTATTTTCAAAGTTAGAATGGCATACTGGGCTCTTTGTGAGGTGGTTCCTGAAAACTTCTCCAGTTTCACTACAGTGTTTCATGAACTTGCCTGTCTCTAGCTGGACTGTAGGCCTAGCACAGTACATGACCCAGAATTGGTACTGAGTAAAAATTTTTAAACAAATGGGTAGACAAATGTTGTAGAAGCTGTCTGGGAGAATTAGGGAACACATTTAGAGCATACAGGGGTTTTTCTTTCCTCTAGCCTCAGAAAAATGGATAAATTGAGAAAAAATCTTCTAATATCCCTTTATCTAACTCAAAGGGTCTATAGTCTGACTCATATTTAGAGAGATGAATGCTAAGACCAGCTGGCATGCTAGTAGCTGTCAGCTGACTCCCTGGGAAAGGAAAATCTCTGGGTGTGGACACAATGAAGGCTGTAGTTGGCCAAGTTTATCATAAATTAAAAGTTAACTCTCCTTCTCTAGAAAGGTGCCAACATCGGTGCTTCTGATTCTATAAGAAGTAGGAAGTCAATTCCAGTTACCGGAAATATTGGTCTCAACTACTCTAGTGAAAACTTGTGTGGAGAAATAATTGGGAACACTATTTTCTACACTTCCACAGTTGTTAAGATGCCACATTGGATCCATTATAGAGTCTCCCAGAGAGCAAGAGTAAACAGTATTTACCTGAAATATAATTCTCATGCCATCATTCCCGGGTGGGAACCTGACCTCTGTAATGCATAAGGCAAGATCAGAAGGCTACTTTCTGTCATATTATCTTCATTTTCAAATCATTTTCTTTCAAAATTCATAAAATAATTTTTATAGAGCATCAGACTATACTTTAAAAATCTGACAAGGCCAAGAAAGCTAAACCACAGTCTCCCTCACACTTGAGACAAAGCTGTTGCAAATAGAAAGTAAGATCCATTTTGGTGTAAGGATTCTTGACGGAGGTGGGGTAGGGAAGGGGAAAGATGCCTAGGAATTACGGAGGGCCTGCCTCTGCCCTGCCATGAGCTCCCTGCCCTGGTCAGCACTTCTAAGAGGAAGTCCTGCCCTGTACTCTGCAAGGGAATCTTGCAGACACGAGGCAGAGCCCTCCCAGTTCCAGGCTGAATGAACTGACAGAGCCATCACTCTTTAAGGCCACGCTGAATCACACTGCCTTCACCTGACCCAGGAACTGTTTGAATTAACAATGACAGGCCTGCCTTTGGCTTTGGTTTGGCCAAGACACTTGGACCTTATAATGAAAAAGTACACCAGTAAATGTGCTGGAATAAAACCAAGTTGGTGCTCTCAAGACTTCAGAAATGGAGATTTCAAAAATGAGAAATCTTGAGTAATCATAATTGTGAGACTATAGATGTCAGAGATCATGGATGTCAGAGAAAGTTACAGAAAGCCAGTAATTTAAAGAGAAAAAAGAAAAGATCTTAAACACAGTAGGAGACCATTTTGATCTTCCTCCTCAGTCCTGTGTGTGAAAAAATGAGAGCTGAATTCCCCAGGAGTCTGATGAAAGAGCAATAGCCAAGTTGTTTCTATGCAAATTTTTGAGTCTTAAATTCCATTAAAGAAATACGTACTTGGATGGGCAGTCACATTTTTTGTTGGTGAAAGTCAAAAGAGAGGTCCTAAAAGGAGCAGTGTCAAGATGCCCACTCACCCTGCTGGGTGGTATGAGAATAACATCAGGCTGACCACAAGTCAGGGAGTTCTCATCAGTAACAGATCTCTCACTGGGAACAGATGGAAAAAATACTGTGTTCCCAGTCGACTGAGCAAAAAGAAGAATCTAATATTTTCTTCTCTAGTCCACACCATGGCTCACTAAAGCCTGAGATGAGTTATATCACAACACAGATAGATTGCCTCTTGCACGTGTATGGATTAAAACCAATCTCATCAACTCTGAACTATGTCACGCTAATGAAAGCAAACGGTGATGTGGATATTCCAAAAGAGAGAAAAATCAGAAAAACACTTATTTTTGGTTATAGAATATATTGTATTATTTGGGAGGTATCAGGTTTACCTTTATGCTTATGTTTTGTTTGTGGAAATGTGCAAATCGGCGTGTATCTTCTAAGTACCCATCAACTGGTAGAGGAGACAATTGAGATAGGAGGAATAAATCAGCTTGGAATGGAGTATTTCCGTAGATAAATCCAGATGGCCAAATTTAGAGCTAACTAATCATTAGATCATAAAGGGGAATGGACATCAACGCATGATGGAAGGGAAACTACAACTGATGTTACTTCACCTCACCCAGGACACACAATTAGAGGTCCCAGTCTGACTCTGAGGTTCTTTGCACTCAGTCACGCTGCTTGTTCCATGCACCTGCACATGAGTACTTATTAGAGTGGACTAGAGCGGCCTAAATGGGATGACAAGAGGCTCTAATGAACTGATAAGTGAGAGACCATCAAGGGATTGTTTAGGGAAATTAAACTGCTTTGAAGATCGAGACGCACAGCAAGGGAAGCTTACCTTTCCAATGTGTGTCCTCAGTGATCTTCACTAAAGAACCATATTTGATGAAGAATAATGGCATTTGTCTCAATGTAAAATTGTTCAGCTTTTCACATAGCGTTCCCTGCTAATATTTTTTGGGTGTCCTCAGTATAGGACAGCTAAGTGTGTGGGCTCTAGAATCAAATCTAGGTTTGAATCCCGCCTTGAGCACATTTTTTCCCCCTATAGTTCCTTCCCCTGCTACCTTAGGCAAGTAACATAATCTTTCTGAAGCTCACTTTCCTTACTTGTAAAATAAAGGCAATAATTGTACCTGCCTCATAGGGTTATTGAGGTGATCAAACGAGATAATGTGTGTAATACATGGTCTAGGGCATGGCGTATAGTAAGGATTCAACAAATGATATTTATTATCATTAGAATAATAATTATAGGTACATGCATCTTTGTTCAACCTTTTGGGTTGAGCAAATCCACATTCTCTCATATGCCTTAAGGTTTGGTGTCCATGTTGCTTTTTGTTTCTCTTTCTACTCAGCAGCTACTGAAAAAAAGTACATCTTTTATCTTATTTTCTCTGCCTAGTTACTGCCAGACAGGGACTCTCATGATAAAAAATAAGTTTAAAATTTCCATTTAATTTAAATAGTGAGTCATAAAATTAATCAATTATAGTATATGAGGCTATAATGTTCCTGGGTGGTTTGAAGGTAAAAATCTAAAACAGAATTTGATGAAGAACAATAAGATTTTATCAAATACAACTCTATTTTCTAGGAAAGGAAAAAGTGTGTCTATTGCCCTTGGTATAGTCTCTGCTTTCATATCCTGGTCCTTGTTGCCTTCCCATGGACAGCATATCCCCATCCTGGCCCCAGCATCTTGAACTTGGGATGTTGTAGTAAGCAGTTACTAACTTTAATGGGCTCTTTGGCTACACTTCTTCAATAAAACATCATTTTTTGCCACAAAACTCACTTTTTGAAACTATAAACATCAGGGTGAAAAATTCTTGATCTGGCTTACAATGCTCTCTCTTATCTGGTGCCTAATCCCACTTCTAGGACATATTTTCCTCAATATTTTCCATTAAAAGAAAGTTCTACCAACTCTGAACTCCTCCAGCACACTTCATACTTTCATGCCTCTGTGTTTTTACTCAGGCTGTTACCTCTGCCCGGGAAGTCCTTTCTCAACAAGTCCAGAATATCCTTTGTGAAACCAATCACATTTATATTCTATTGAGCACATTCTAGGTGTCAGGGGCTGTTCTAAGCATACAACACATAAACTAATTCAATCTCCACTAAATCCTATGAGGTGGTATCTTATCATCTCTATTTACAGAAGAGAAAAGTGATGCACAGAGAGATGAAGTAAAGTGTCCAAGGTCACACTGTTGGTAAGTAGAAGCTACTTCTGATCAGTCAGAATTAATTCTGTCCTCTATTCTAGTAGAGGATCTTGTTTACACCACCATTTAGGTGCTTGTTACAGTCTGATGTATTATAAGCTCCTTTTCTCATTTGCCTTTGGATTCTTAGTGTCCAGCACTGTACCTTACGTTTCATTGGCGCTTAACTAATGGTTACTAACTGCATGAATCCAAATAAGAAAAATACAGCTCTGCTCTCGACAGATTTCCCTAACTTCATGTATACTATCGTATTTTTATTTGGTTTCACAAATGGGTTTAGTGGCAACTGAATAGAAATGAAAGTGAGTAGATGAGAGGACATAAAGAGCTTCAGAGATGGTATACTTTTGTAAAAGTACAGGCTTCAACCTGCAGCAATAACCAAAACCCTTACAAACTCCTAAATCCTGAAGAGTTACTGAAGCGTATGAGGAGAAATTAAAAACATAAAACACAGCTTTTCAAAGCCCCAAATCTTTTTAAACAAACTTTATTTTTTCATTTCTTTACAATAGGTTTTATTTTAAGCTATATATATTATGGAGAGTTAACAGTTTCTTGAAACAGCTTAGTTTAGTTTTGACAGTAACTCTTTTGCTAAGACTTTACTGCCCCATTTCTCCAGGACTCGCTTCTCCTCTTAGCTGTCACAGGAAAACCAAAGATCACTGACATTTCATATCCTCACCTGGACATCCTTATCTTGACCAACAGTTTAGGCAAGGGGTTACAATGGCAGAATTACTCTGGAAGAGTTACTGTATTACTATGGAAAACCTTCAGACATTTCCAAAGACAACATCTCAGTATCCACTTCAGCCTTTAAAAACAGTATGTAGCAAGGAGCAATTGCATCCTTATTTCAAAGAAGAAAAAGTAAACTGCGGGACATATAGCTCATCATACCATAGCTTTTCTGATTTCCGAGTTAATATTTATTGCTCATGGTGTTGCAGATACAAAAAGAATAAAACTGCCTCTTGATCGCAAGAAAGCTCCCATTCTAGCAGATCAGGAGACATTTATTCAAATAGTAACTCCATTCTACAATCTGGCCAGTACTCAAGAAATATGACAGCTCAGAGGAAAGAAGTAAGCCCTCTGCCCAGGCTTGGGCATAGCAGGGAGAGTTTGTGGAGAGGGGCCATTTCTGAGCCTCGAGGAAGCCCTGGATTTGGCCCAGCAGAGAGGTACGGAGGAGGCAAGGTGGGAACCCAAATTACAGGTAGAATAAAAAGCATTCATGAGCATAAAGGCAAGAAGAGAAGCTTAAAATATTGTTTTGTTGGAGCATGGAGTGCTTAATGATATAAAAGGAGGCGAGAGAGAGAAAGAGATAAAGTAATAAAAAGATTCTGTTCTACTTCATATAAGGAAGGCAGAGGCTATAGCTGTGAATCTCATACAAGAACGTTAAGGAGAAAGACAGCGATTATAGGATTTAAATGCAATTAAATAATTTATTAGAAAGTCAGAATATGTTGTTTGATAGCATCTCATACAATGATGCTAGGATTATTTAAGGAAAATTGTAAGGGCTTCCTAAACGGATGACAAGTCATCGGTATTTGTTTTTTTTTAATTAAAAAAAAGTTTTTTTATTGATGTTACAATAGTTTATTTATTTTTTAATTTTTTGTTTATTGCAGTAACATTGGTTTATAACATTGTATAAATTTCAGGTGTACATCATTATACTTCTATTTCTGCATAGATTACATCATGTTCACCACCCAAATACTAATTACAACCCATCACCACACACATGTGCCGAATTATCCCTTTCG
This sequence comes from Diceros bicornis minor, assembly GCF_020826845.1. Taxonomy (NCBI): domain Eukaryota; kingdom Metazoa; phylum Chordata; class Mammalia; order Perissodactyla; family Rhinocerotidae; genus Diceros; species Diceros bicornis. The sequence continues at coordinate 13,991,531 of NC_080743.1, read as the reverse complement.
CCCTCCTCCCTCCCCCCTTCCCCTCTGACGGATGACAAGTCATCAGTATTTGAACGGTTAGTACCAAGGTTTGGTTCAAAAATTTAGAAGATAAGTTATCTGAGGCAAAAATAAGTTTAAATTAAGCCTTTGTCACACTTAGAATAGTCAGGTCTTTATATTTTGACATTTATTTTTTAAATAAATGCTTATTGAGGAGCTATTATTAACCAAGTAAATTCTTGGAATTGATTTTAAGAAATTGAGAAAATACAAAAATGAAAAAAGTTCCAAATGAAACTAAATTATCAGTCTTATTACTAAGGTAAAATTGCGTGTATTTTTTATGTAATGAGTAATTCAGCAAGTTAAAAAAAAAAGGCTTCATTGGACACTAAGAGTAAATCAATAATATATTTATCAGAGAACAAGTTCACCTTGGAAAGCAGAAAGCACACCTGATTGTGAGGACTATCAGACAAGGGAAAATCTTACTGAACAGGGTGCCAAGAGGCACTGATATGACACCTAACAGAGCTCTCAACTTGAGAATCTTGTGCTTCAGAGGAAGGGCTGTGAATCATTCTCTCGAGAGACCTGGAGCTGAGAAATCAACCTCCAAGGACATGGTCCTCTCTTCTGTTAGATGGAGCTTTGCTTTTTCATTCGGACTTGATTTTACAAAATACATTTCCTCTGAGGATGTGAAGACTGAAGGAAAAAAATTAAAGAAAGAAATCAAGAAGCTTTTGCTCATTTTGTGGAATTGCACTTTCCATTGGTGTGGGTACACAGAGTCACACAAGATTATGGGTAAAAGGCTTTTTAAGAACCCTGTGTTGGGGGCCAGCCCCGTGGCTTAGCGGTTAAGTGCACGCGCTCCGCTACTGGCGGCCAGGTTCGGATCCCAGGCGCGCACTGACGCCCGCTTGTCAAACCACGCTGAGGCCGCGTCGCACATACAGCAACTAGAAGGATGTGCAACTGTGACATACAACTATCTACTGGAGCTTTGGGGAGAAAAAGGGAAAGAAAAAAAAAAGAATGCTTAAAAAAAAAAAAAAAGAACCCTGTGTTGACAATAGTAAGAGCAGGTCGGCCAAGTGCAGAGCGAAGCCCACCCACCCTGAACCTCTGGTCAGAGCGAGAGTCCACTTCCCATCGTGCTACCTGAACTGGGGATTGGAGATAAAATTCCTAGAATATGCAATGGTTCAGTTCCTAAAAATAGTGACGCCCTAATCAATAGTTGTTTCAGTTTTTAAAATGGGGAAACTTTTGTAAATTAAAAAAATTCCTCAAATATGTGTATATCATCTTAGACAAAAATAAATTTGGATTGTATATAATGTCTCTATGTCTCAATTCTCCTGTGTATGTGCATGTGTGGAGGGGAGTAATATGTTTCCTCATGAAATTATTGTAAGGATTAAATGAAATAATGTAAGAAAAATAATTGTCACAGTGCGTGCTACAAAGCCAAAGATTCATTAAATGATTAAAAAAAAAAAAGCCCTAACATTTAAATACCCACTGTGTTTTTGGTTAAGGGCTTATTTCCAATATTTACTGTATTAAATCACAGCTGATGTACCACAAACAGGTAAAACAGAAATGTTGACCCTGATTTCTTGAGTTACATAGTCCTCATTAAATGAAAAAAATTGTGACTCAGGATACCTCAGTAATAACACTGGTTAATTCATTCTAAAAGAAAGTAACGTCCTTTTAACTCACAAGCCATAGCCTCAATGACCAGCAGTTTCCCAAATGTGATATTCTGGTGGATTCCAGGTCCTTCAGGAATTCCTGCCAGCCTCAATCAGCTGTCCTTTAATCTAGCTTAGAACTCAGTCTTATTTGATTATTAACAGTCTGAGCTTAAGTGAGTTTAGAAAATTGCATATTGACACAGAGAAAATTTATCCTTTTTGCAGTCAAATGCTTTAATGCAAAAGAGATAGGATTACAAATTTCATTCAAAGGAGTTTTAAAAATGAGGAAAGTGATTTAGGTTTTTCATTCCATATTGAGGAGTTTTAGAAAAGGGTGAAGCAAGTGCAATAGGTCTGTTGTAAATTGATATTCTCTATGATTCACAGATATTTCAATGGAAAATAATTTACCAATACAACCATGAACACATCAAAACTAATATTATTTTGAAGTTACACTGAAATACTGACCTGAATCCTATGGGAGTTACTTTTTCAGGAAGGAAAAAAACATTAATTTTAGGGTATTTATAGTTAAGCCTTTTTAGCTTTGGATAAATAATATTATTCAGGGAGAGTATTGCCAGGGCCTCAGCATAATGCACTTCATATTTTTAGATTTATTCAATTATTTACCCAGCATCTAGGACAATCTTTATCTGTGATCTATCATTCAAACATGAGAATGTCAAACCTCCAAGACTTCTTTTAACCTTTGCTCTAGGAACTGAGTAAGAATATTCCTTATTTTTGAAAAAGAAGATACTAGATTTTTCTCACCATTTGCCACATGCACATATTTCATAAATTTGTCTTCCATAATACGTATACATTTATTTAATCACTTGTTTTCTCATGTGCAAGCTAATAATAATAAAAATTATAACTTTCATTCTATATATATCCTCAAATTGCTTTTAGATTCATAATCTTACTTGATATTTTAAATCAACTCTTTGATATATATTTTTTAATATCCTTAACCTATACACTTTTTGAATATTGACTACATGAATTATTATCTCAACTTTATAGATACAGAAAAGGAGATATTGAGAAACTAAGTGACTAAGAGTACTAAATATAAATTACCAAAATATAAAATAGCAATAAAAAGTTATCCTCCAGTGACAGCTCACAATATGCAAGTATTCATGTGTATCAGCCAACTGCAGTGAGTTCAATACAAAGACAATTGTGTTCACACGACAGTAAAAAAATGGTTTAATAAAGCATAAGCTTCTCTCTCTACTGTATCCTATAAATAGCTGCCTCTTCTAAAATACTTTTTTATAATCTTCCTTTGCATTTATTTGTTAACATGTGTGTATCCCTCACCAGAAAAAGCACTTTTAAGGAAATTTCTATGTTACTTATTGTTGCAAGGTTTTTAGTTCACAGTAGTTGTTCAATAAATGCTTGTTGTAAAAATAAATGAAATGCTGATTTGTCATACTATGTGAGTTGATTCCTTAGGATAGAAGCTTGCATTTAATTAACAGCCTGATAGACCAAAGTGCTTAGAACACAAGAGTTTCTAGTCATGAGATACCATGTCTATGTTCACATGTATACAATGAATGGCAACAATTTTACAAACATGCAAAAATGGGCCTGCTCTCTGGCCAACATTTGTTACCTCTGTCTCTGATTCCTGCCACCTTAGTTTCTGGGTACCCTGCCGTGGTTTGCGTTTTGAGGTTGTTATCTGTGAAGAGTTAGCAAGTAGCAACACTCGTCATGCAATTTAAATGAGCCTGCAGTAATCAATAAAAGTAATCAATAAGAATGCTAAAATGAATGAATGAATAAATAGATAAAATAAAAAAATTTTAAAAACGCTCTGTAATCACACTGTGATGCTATCATAATGAATAAGCCTCATCACATCTCACCCTTATCTGCTCTCATTAGCAGCTTCAAAAATCGTTCTCATCTTGATCTAAGGGTGCTGGATTTCATGAGGCAGTTGGTGTTATTTCCCTGCATTTCTTCCATTTAGGAACAACCGGCAGCAAGACCCTGGCCTTGGGGATTCAATAGAAGTGACCCATGACTCGCAGTTCTGCAGGCGCCTGCTAACCGTCGGATCACTTCCACAATCCCCATGGACTGCTGTCCATCTCCAGTTCAGCCAGCCATTGTAGTCACACTTGGTGGTGAAGATACAAGGAAAAGGAGGTTTGACGGAGAGCTAGAAACAGGACTCCAAGCCAGGGACTCATTAAGACAGTTTTCCTTGCCAAAATGGAAATAGTTTCATTGCTTGTTCTTTCTAACTACAAATATTTGTACATATGTACCATGAAACAATTTCAGAAAATATGGAATACTATAATAAAGAAAGTAGGAGTCAGGCATAACTCCACTACTCACTCTGTTAACTACTTGTTTGGATTTTAAGACATATTGCATAACCACATTACAAAACACAACAGAGGAAAACCTGGAATAAGAGGGAGGATAAAATCTCTTTCTTTTTCTCTCATAGAGTTAAAAAAAATTAGGCAGAAATGAAAGCAAAACAAGAACAAAGCTAACAACAAGGACACACATTACCAGAAATCTAGAAGATACACAGGACAGAGAAAGCTTTCAAATGGAGGAAAGAAAGGAAGTGATCAAATCACCCTGTCTCAAAAACTCATGGTACTGAAAAGCACGGAAAGCAGAGGCAAGAGCTCTGAGGAAGAACAAAGAGATACAGAGGGGACAGAGTGGGCAGGTACCAGGAAGAGAGAGGAGAGCAAAGAGCGAGCCAAAGAACAGCGGCAGCAGGGATGAAGAAAGGGTGTCACCACAAGGAGAAAAGCACCGTAAGAAGGAAGATGCAGCAGGGATGAAGAAAGGGTGTCACCACAAGGAGAAAAGCACCGTAAGAATGAAGATGCCCCCCAGCCCCACATTTCACCCTCAGAGATGACCTCTGTAAGCTGGTGAACTGCTCGACTTCTTTGTTTTATTTTTGTTAAACAATAAAAATAATTTTAGGTGGTACAGATGAAAGAAAAAGACTTCCAGTTATATTCAAATACCCCAACTCAAAAAAGGTAAATCACTCAGTATTAAAAAAGAGAAAAAAAATCAATGAAGGCAACTTAGCTACATATTTCAGCCAGAATTTTTTCACTGTATAAAATAAAACATCTAAAAAGGAGTCAGCCTGTTTTCCTATTCCCATGTCCTATTTCATTGGCAGCTCTTTCCACATAGAGGAGAACCCAGCATGCAAGAGATTTCTGGAAAAAATGGATTTGATAGACAATTGTGTGTGTGTGTGTGTGTGTGTGTGTGTGTGTGTGTGTGTGAGAGAGAGAGAGAGAGAGAGAGAGGGAGAAAGAGAGGGAGAGAAAGGAGAGAATTTATGATGTATTTGCCTCATGAAATGAAGAGGTACAGAAAATCAATTGGATTTGTCTTGAATGTTATTTTTTTACCAAAATTCAATTCTCATTTTATTTGGATCTATCTAGCTTCTGATTGAAAAAAATAAAAATCATCAAATGTCAACTTTGGAGCTCTTCAACCACTTTAGAGTGAAGGAAATAAAGCCTTAAGACTGCAGGAAGTGACTTGTCCTAGCTTACCTAGTAGTTAGTGACAAAGTTGAGACAAGCAAATGCAGTGTTCACTACTTTTGTTTCTGGGGTTTGCTATGTATTTCTTTCAGAAATAAGGTAAGTTAAGGACCCTTCTAAGATGGGAGATTGAGACAGTTGCCTTCAGCAGAAGAGGGGGCTTCCAGAACTGTGATGCTGATCTCTGCATGTCTGTCCTCTCCATAAACCTTCAGCTAAAAGGATACTTCCCCAAGGAGAAGGGCTTTGAATTCAGGGTAGAGGGGATTGTGCTTAATTCTGCCAAGAGGTTTTATGAGACTCCTATAAGAAGGAGGCTCAGAAAACATGACTTCTAAGTAAGAAATCAGCTCCAGGCAGATTCCAGTAGTTGCAAGAAGGCTTTTGAGTATTGTCTCCAAGTGCTTACAAAATTGACATTCTCATCAACAAATATTTGTTGAGGAACTAATATAGACCGAATGCTCTATACAGAGAGATGTAAGACAGTCTTGAGGGGCTTCCAATCTTTCCAATCTTGTTGCCCAGCCAGAACCATACATAAAGAATAAGAAACAGCCAAAGCAGCCTGTACAAAGTGCAAGATACAGGGAAGGAAAAATAAGTGCCTGAGGAATTTATGAGGGGTGTGGGGAGACAAACAGAGCTGCTAAAGACAGCTGCATGAAAGAGCTGACTCTTGAGCTGTGCCTGAACAGATTTATACGACAAGAATACAAAGAGAAGGGCATTTAAGCTGGAGAAATAGAGCCAACAAAGATACAAAGCTGAGTGTGTTAGGGGCTAATGAGCAGACTCATCTGGGTGGGCTGGACAATATTTTTAAGGATTAGTTGGTGACAAACTTTGGGAGAAGGTAGAGCAAAATTCTCAGGACAAGAATGCCAGATGAAAGCTATTATAGACATGAGGAGCTGTCAACAATTTGTGGGTGGGTGAATGAAATGAAAAAGTGATTTATGGTGATTAATCTAGTAGAAGTATAAAATGTGGATTGAAGGGCAAAAGATGGGAAACAGAGAATAGATGGAGAAAATTTTAATAGTCTAGACATGAGATGATGAGAACCTTGAAATAGAAATAAAGCACGTAATCATATAATCAATATTATGAAGCAAGAGATGGTGGACTGGGTAATGCAATCAGAGTTTGGTTTGGAAAGATGAACCAAGTTTTAGACAAATTAAGTTTCGCATAGAAAATACCTAATAGCTAACCTAGTTTAAGAGACTAGTGTTTAGAAGTGATATCAGAGATGAAGATAACATGTAACAGTGCTGGTTCACACTATGGGAGTGAATGAGTCCTCTCAGGGAGGGAATGTTTCATTTATGATTAATGTATAAAGAGAACAGAAGAAAAATAAAGACCAGTGTCACATCTTCTTGAAAGTACAGTAGCAACTGACCAAGTCTGCCAACTTCTACCTGGATTTCCTTGAACAGTCTCTGCTTTCTGATGCTTCCTGATGACCCAAGAATGATGATAATGGCCAAGGGTCTGGAAGGAATCCCATTGTCCATCATTCTGAAAGTGAAACCTGAACAATTAGAAACCCTGGTGACTTGGCCAAGGCCTTCCAGACCTCAAGTGTCTCAAAACTCTATTCTGGAGAACATGCTGATTACATATTGAGGGCCCTTGTGTTGTCTTCAGTACCATACATTTAATGACTTTTTTTTTTTTCGTGAGGAAGATTTGACCCTGAGCTAACATCCATTGCCAATCCCCCTCTTTTTGCTGAGGAAGATTAGCCCTGAGCTAACATCCGTGCCCATCTTCCTCTATTTTGTATATGGAACGCCGCCACAGCATGGCTTGATGAGTGGTGCCTATGTCTGCGCCTGGGATCTGAACCTGCCAACCCCAGGCCGCCGAAGCGGAGAGCGCGAACTTAACCACTACATCACTGGGCTGGCCCCTGTAATGACTTTTTTTAAAGGAGAGAAAAATAAAAGTCTGAACGATTATCTAAATCATTAAAAACGTCAGCGGAGAAAAAGTTAGTTTGAAATTGTTCTCTTGACATTATAATATGGATGTAAAATAATTCATAATAATAGCTAGTATTTACTAATACTTACCACGTGCCAGGCCCTAGCTATAAAATTTATAAATATTACCTAGTTTAATTCTAACAAAAGTCCAGAAAGCAGATATTATTATTTCAACCTTACTTTACACATGGGAAAACTGAAGCACAGAGAGTTTACACTTGGCCTAAGTCACACAGATACGATGTGGGGGACAGTTGTGTGCTATAATCCATGGCAAAGAAGCAAAACCCACTCCCATCCATCATTATAACCCAAATCTGGGCAAATCTTCTCTAACTTGAAAATTTAGCACAACAAGTCTATAGTTATAGACAAAACACAGATGAGTCAAACATACACACACACAGACACACACACTTTCGGCGGGGAAGGGCTAATGAGTATTTTAACTCTATCAATGACACAATCCAAGAAACCTTTTTATAAAGCTACCATTGGTAAGAACTCATATTTCCAGTTCATTTAACAAAAAGGCATTAAGTTAACAATTTCTGATACGACTGATGGTTACATTTTAAAACTCATAATAGAGATGGACCTTGGCTTCACTAATGTCTCCACATACACCGTTTCGAGCAAAATATAGTCCGTTTACAAGAAGTGCAGAAATGTTGTTAAACTTAATTAGACGTAATTGTCACACTTTCATTAGCTATTAACGTTATGTAAAGATAAACTAATGCATAATGAGTTCTTTGTCACATAATTGTAATTTTAATGATTACATTATGACCATTATAATACAGTACATATTTTCAATTTTCCCATTAGTGGGCAATTATTTATACTGTTTTCTATTATGATCTGTCCCTAGAGAATACGTTATTAATGCCTTCATTTTCCTATAATGATGACCACAGTGTTGAAATCAATATGATGGCCACAGGGAGAATTGCAAAGTAACATGGAAAGAACAACAAAACGACAACCACGAGTTCAGCTCATTCAACACATGCCTGAGGAAATTTCAAGACGGAGAAAAATAACATATTAATATTCTTATCAGAAGTTCTAGTTTTTAAGGTTTCCTCAAGAATATTTTCCCTCATTTTTTTGTGGCCTTAAGTCTTCAACTCTTTCCTAAGACAATTCCATGGTATGAAATATTCAACAGCCTAACCTTTGAAAAATGTCTTAAACAGTTTTCACCATACAGAGAATTAAATTAACATCCCACAAAGCCATTTCTGGGAAATTTTTTGAATCATTCAAGCTCAAGGTTGCATGTCAAGAAGTAAAATGCTGATGAACTGTATGATTCATTCCCAAAGATGATGAAGAGTGGGGGACATTTATTGGAACAAAGGCAAAGGGCAATGTGATTTGACAGTATTAGTCCTGCACACTAATAACAATAACAGTGATAACATCTAATACAGTTTTTGTTTTTAATGACTACCTCTGAGAACTCACAGATGCCCTCATTATTCTTTTTGTGAAGACTGAGGCTATTTGGTGGACTTGGGGAGATGTCCAGGAGTTTGCAAAGAGATTTAGAAGTGTAGCCCGCTAAACACCTGGCTCAACTGGTTGGGTTGCTTATTCTGGAGGCCTCACATGGAGGCCTCACCTGCCCTCGGGGCTTCCCTGTAGCCTATGAAACCATATGTGTCTCCTCCAACTACACTGGGACTGTTCCAATTATCTTTTAATCCCTGGCACTTCGCACTCTACAAGTTTGTGGAAGAAATTAATGAACTAGTTAGATTTAAACCTAAAATTTCAGAGTACCTTATAGCTTATACTATCTAATTCGATGGTAAAACTAAACAGATGTTAACATGGCCCAGTGTAGCTCCCTGAGAAAAGCTGTTGGTCAAAGTGTTCAATAAATATGTATTCATATAGTTTGGTGATAAGATTTGAATGTTTTATTTTTCCATTCAATTGGGGAGAATCAAGAATCCTGACACATAATAGGTCACCAGTTCCTAAATACTGGTATGTGTAAGATACACCTGGGGAACTAACTAAAATGCAGAGCCCCAGATTCTATTCACAGAGATTATGAATCCACAGGGCTGAGAGGCTATGTTTTTATCAAGACCTTCCAGAAGTTTCTGAAACAGGTGGTCCATGGAGTACCTTTGAGAAGCACTGCAGCTAGTGCTCAATTCAATGGTGGGGAAGTCACAGGGATCAGTACACATGGCACTAGTCTGGGATTAAGAAGACTCTATGATCAAAGCTTTACTACAATAAGAGGTGTGACCTCGAGAAAGTCACTAAATCTCCCTGGCCTTAGGTTTCCTCACTCACGACATGTGTGTTTTGGGCAAATTTCGGAGTTTCCTTACTGAGATCTCTGTACAAGGGGACCATGAGGTTGGCAATAGAGATTCTTGAGCAATGTATAAAATTTCAAAAAGTCAAATAGGAATCATTTATTTATCCAATACAAAGTCTTATTGACACATCCACTTTTTCGATTTTCAGCTGGAACTGTATCACTTCTAGTTATCAGAATTTCTGATGGCAGTTATATGTCTCAGATTTATGAAGATGGAGAAATGAATACTACTTAATAAATGTGTTTTTTTTTTTTTTTTTTGTAGATCACATCTTTCAAAGCATAAAGCCCACAGGGGCAAAATTGCACAAAGGAATATTGGTATGAAAAATGTTGGGACACAGTGGGATAGAGATTTCTAAGTTCCAGTCCAACCCCAAGAGTTCTTGACCAATGTTGCTTCTTAAATTAAGGAACTAACAATTCCAAAGAGACTCACATCATCCACTCAACAATTAGGTAGTGAGCGTCACCTATGTGCCAGGTGATATTCAAGGGGGCAGAGATACAGCACTGTGTAAAATGCGGTCCTCCTCTCATGGCCCTTACAGTCTAGTGGGGGGAAGACCAACAAGAGCAAGTGACATAAAGGACAATAGAGTTTGGTAAGCAGGTTGGGGTGGGGGGCAGATGAAGGGTGTTGTCAAAGAAGTGCTCTCTAATAGGGCAACATTTGAATCAAAACCTAGAGGAAATGAGGGAGAAAAATCATATAGGTCTCTGGGAGGACTCCAGAGATATTGAGTTATAGAATATGCTTTTCAAAATAGGATGATGATTCACCTTCTATATTATCATAAGCTTTACTTAAGCTAACATATTTATGAGCTCATGTTCTGGGCAGACTCCAGGCTTGTAGAAAAGCACATGGTCATGATTTCTTAACAGGGCTATGAGAGCACAGGTGAAATCTCTAGCCCACTGATTTTCTACAATGAGGTAAAGCCTGGATTTTGGCACAATATTTATTTTTGCTGCTTCAAGAACACACGCTTGTTTGCTGCACATCCTTGTGGTCAACATATTTTTAGTTCACTCTGGGATTTGCTCTGTGTTGGCAGAGTCTTCTCAGTTGCTTTCATTTCCTACCTACTGACAGCCTGATGAGCACGATTTATAAATATTAAAAATAAGGAGGTGAGACCGGATGCAAAGAACCTGCCAACACATGCCAGAACCTCTGATGAGTTCCCAACAAAACTAGAGAATGTATTTCAAATACCAGTGGATTTCTCACGTCTAGGACAATGTCTGACAGCTAGCTAGCATCCAGGGAATATGTGCTCAAAGAATGAATGAAATGTTTGTACAAGACTTTAATAATGCCCCACTTCTGTGCTGCCTATCTCAAACCAAAATGAACGCTCTGCCTAAATAGAATAGCTTGATGTGAATGAATGTGGGTAAGAGCATGCGGGTGTACGTTAGTAAACAGGATGTTTTCTATCCTTTATGAGAAAGTATGGCAGCTGCTCTCTAAATTCCTAATCGAGGAAGCTGCTAGTTTTACATCCTTGAAAGCCCCTATTTGCATAGACCCTATATAGAAGGCAGACGTTAGAAATGGAAACAGTATATGATCACCAAATCTCACTTGCGCTAGAAAGTTCTGCCTGTGGTTTGTGATTGTTGGAAACGTGGATGTGCTGACGACAAAATTAACTTATCCAAAGAACTGAGAATTGCCTACTCTCATCATCCCTCTTACTATAATTTACATGACCTGACGAAATTAGACTGTTATTTTCATCGGGGTGATCTGCAAAATCATAAAATGATGTGTATTTTCGGAATGCCTAATTAACTCTCGTTAGTTCCACTGAGGTTTCAGCTACTAAAATAAGCATTGCAAATATCATGGAGGTGTTCATGTCTAGTTTTAGTAACCACAAAGAGATACTCAAAGGACTTGGAAGAAAAATCTCTTTAGAAATCAGGCAATGATGAGGATTCAAATCAAATGGTGAGCCTGTGGGATAAAATCAGATAGACATGGATTTGCCAAAAACTGCCTTGCGGCAAATAGCAAGAAATACTTCTATAGTTGAAGGCAATATTAATAACCGAAACAACAGAATTACAGACGTATACAGACAAAATCCATCCCTACTCACAGTTTTTATCACAAACATAAACTAATATTGATCAAGCTGTTTGTCACAAAAGTTTGCTTTAACATATAATCAGCATCTGAAGTGAGAGCCATGTTTCCTAGACAATTGCCAGCACCTTGTGTCATACTTGTAAATAATGGGCTACTCCTATTGAGCACCATCTGCTTAATATAGAAAAATGCTCCTCTTAATTAGGAAATTATTCTTATTATTTAATATTTATTGAACACCCACGATGTGCTTGGCAACAAAAACACCTGAAACATGCTCTCTGCCCACCAAGAATCCAGCTGCTAAGTAAAATATGATGAACCAGTTAGGCATTCATTTCTGTTTTTAACATATTTTCTGTAAGTCTTTCCAGGTGACAGAGTTGCCAATGGTTCACTCTCTGGAAGGGTCTTCTCTCCCAATTAAGGTGGGATGGTGAGCTATCAGATAGGTTATGAGTGAAATAAAGAGATAAAGAGGAGATAAAGGGCAAATTAATTATGATTGATGAAGCATAAGAGAAATTTGCTCCATTGATGGAAAAAAAATTAATACACTCCTAAGTAAACTCAACTGTATTTGTTATGGACTGACAGATTAGGACTGCATAACATATTAGAAATATAGAATGTGTTGTCGAAAAGTCACCTTGAAAAAGTAACCATTCTTTGTTTTGCATTCACCTTCAGAGCTTTGCCCGACCACAATGATACAACGATGCTGTCAGATACCCATTTCATCACAAGGATATTAACACCTTGGTTAATAAAGATTTAATGGTCAAAGATCTACTATCAACTAGAAGAATTAAGACAGATTGACAACCCCTCCTAGAAGCCTCTATCTATATCCCCTTCTCTTTTTCCTACACTCCAATCAATAAAAGTTCAAGAATATTTGACATGTTTAATATTGCGACTGTGTAGAGAAGCATTCTTGGGGAGAATAAACAACGTATTCACATCAAGAGACTGTTACATATATGCCTGTAATAGTGCCTTTGCATGAATTATCCAGCACTAACTTTAATTATCCTTTTAGTGAAAATCATAAATTAAAAAACTGTTTTTGCTCCACTAACTGAATATCTCAAATATGTTTTTTTTTTTTTTCAGATCCTGAATTCTAACCAATTCTCCACTTCACATGGGAAAAGTTTCCCCATCCACTTGCCAGCATCTCACTAAGGTTTCAGGTTTTGTTTAGTTTAGTTTTTTTACACTTTTCATTGAATCATATGCTTCCCTTATTCCGCTTTCTTATAAGGAAAATATACAATGAATGAAAAAGAATGTGATGACTTTGGCTATAACGTTACTAGTTTTTGTCTTCAAGTTTTATTGTTTTTCAAAAATCAGCAATACTAATTGCCCCAATTATCCTTTTGGAACATGGTGAGTCAGAAAATGGAATATTATCCAGTATCTTAATTTTATGGATATACTTCCCAGATAACCACCTCACCCAGATAATTCAGGCAAAAAGAGAAATTACATATTAGTGGAGGTAATGCTGTGATGATGACAGTTGTCAAACAGTGCCAATATGAACTTTAAATGAATATAATTTGAAAGAAATACATGACAGAGGGATAATGACTAGCTCATATATTGTCAGCTTAATAAATACCTAATGAGCAAAATTGTAAAGCAAATAGTAGGTTGAACATGTACCCAAATGTTGATTCTTGACTCAAAGTCAGAGAACAGAATGATCTGTCTCTGTGTCTAGAATGATAAAGCATCACTTCCTCATAAGCTAATGAGCAGCACCATCTGGCATGATTACAGAGAAGCTAGATCTTAAGAAAGTGAAGAACAAAATGACAGAGTGGCAGTAGGATTTTCACAGAAGGTTAAAGAATTCTCACCATTAAAAATAACTTTAGATGTTCACATAACACTACACCAATAGTATAAAGATTATAGAACCAAATGTTTTCAAAATAATTGACTATGATTCCTGATATCTTAGAATCTTTTTCTATTATGGTAGTTCTCAAAGTGTGGTCCCAGGACCAGCAGCAATAGCATTTGTTAGAAATGCATACTCTGGGCCTCGCCCCAGAACCACCAACTTAGACACTCTCAGGGTGGGCCCAGCAATCTGAGTTTTAACCAGCCCTCCAGGTGATTCCGATGTAGGCTCATGGTTGGGAACCACCGCTCTACCAAACCAAGTAAGAATCAATGATTTTTTTCTGTTTCTGCTGAATACCAAAGAAATTAGCTAATTTGGTCAATTCTGTTTAAACAACTCGTTCATGTGCTGAAGAATAAAAATCAGTCAGACTAGTTCCTTGAGTGACATGAAGATCTCTTTAAAGAAGAGAGTTGTCATCCTAGTATTCTTTTATAGAATCATAGAAGGACAAGTTGCCTTAAACTTCTACCTTAATTGTACAGTTTCTGAACATATGTATTTTCTTCTTTTTGAACTACTTTGATAGACTCCCTGAGACTAGTTTTGCAAATTTGTCTGAATGCTTTATTTATTTAATTGTTTTCTCCATCTCTTGGTCATTCATCAGCAAATAGTAAGTATCTACTACATGCCATCGTCTACTCTAGGTGCTGGTGATATATCAGTGAAAACAGACAAGGATCCCTGTCCTTAAGGAACTGATATCCTAGTGGGGGAGATAGACAAAAACAATAAATGATAAAATAAATAAGTATATTATCTAGAATGTTGGAAGGCAAACAGTGCTACAGGAAAAAAGGAAAAGCAGAACAAGTTAAGGAGCACTGGGAATGCTGGTTATGGGAAGCAGGGATTTCAGTTTTAAGTAGTACTATAGTAGACTCATTGAATGGGTGACAAATGAGCAAGGGCTTCAAAGAGATGATGGAATTGATCATGCAATAGATGGGGAGGAAGGGTGATCCAGCATAGAGCTAAATAGACCTGAATGAAGGAGCATGCCTGGCATGTCTGAGATACAACTAGGAAAGTCTGTGTGGCTAGAGCAGCGTGAGCATGGGGGAAGTTTAATAAATGAAGGTCAGAGAGGAAACAAGGGGCCAGATCCCCTGGAAGTCATTGTAAGTCATTGTAAAAACCTGTGTTTTTACTCAAGGGAAAAGGGGGACCATCCCAGGACTTTGAGCAGAAGAGTGACATGATCTGAACTATGTCAAAATATTTTCATTGATTTTCCTCTGAGTCTACGTACAAATTCATCAACCATTTATGCAGTGGGTTGGAAAACACTGCTACCACTTTTTTCCTTTTCTTTATGTTCATCATGAAATTATTTAAAAGTATTTTCATTAAGGCAATTCACTTTCTTTGTTATCAAAGAAGAAAATGTTTTCTGGGGAACAATTAGAAGATACGGTTGGGTAGTGATCGGTTCTCCTTTCCTTGGGTCTTCCGTTTTCTGCCTTCTGTAGTGGTGGTTGTACTTGCTTCATAAGGCCCCAGAGTATAACCTTGGGTTTGGGTGCTAGGATTTGTTTTTTCACGGGTAACTGACAGCTAACAGAATTGTGAGTGAAGTCTCGAGAACCTGCTTTGCCACTGAAGTGAAACTAAAATGGAAACCTGTATTTGAGGAATGGCTCTGTCAGTGACTTATTGAAAACCCAGTGCCCAGTCACAAAATCCCCAGAGAAGGTAATAGATTTGCCAACCTTTGGGTAAGACAGAGCAAGGGGTCGTCTCTGAGTAGAAGTGTGGAAACTTTTCTATCAAAATCCAATCCTAGAACTTGCCTCGTTTGGTATTACTATGACCCCTATATACTGAAGAAAAGTGTTTTGAAATCCACTAGTGTTTCAATGAGTGGCAAGGGACTTGTAAACTTTAAAAAAAAACTATCAGGTCTTATTTCTTTCACTCATTTACTCACTTATTTATTTATTCATTCATCAAATGTTTACTGAATACCTGTTCGAGTCGAACGATATATCAGGTGCTGGAAACAAATAGATAAGAGCTGGTATTCCCTCAAAGAGTTTATGGACTACCTGTAGAGATTAGACATAAATGGCAATAATGCATGGCAGAGAGTGATGATTTTTATCAAAGAAAAAATCCAAACACTATGAATTTTCAGAGGAGGAAACATGAGTTCTAATTAAAGATCTTACAAAAGGCTTCTTCGAAGAGGTAACATTTGATTTAGTCATAAAGGATGCATTGGTGTGCATGGTGATGGGAGGAAGTGTAATTTAGGCAGCAGGAGCAGTGTCTGCAAAGGCATAGAGGCAGGACCATATCGGTAGTCACCCGCGTGAGAGGCAAAGAAGGCTAAACTATAGCGGTGGTAGTGGTAATGACAGAAGAAAGAAAATGAGTTATTGCTGAGGTCCTGGACCTGAATCCCTGTGGGCCACTTGGCTGAAAGAAGCAGAGTGTAAACAACACATTCGTTTGGTATTTTAGTCGCAAACCACCACTCTGTTAGGTCTGAGAATAAAATGGAGATGGGCACAGTCGTTAAGACGTGTATTGTCCAATGAGAGAAATGGACAAATAAACACAATAAGATCAGATAATTAAGTCCTTTGTTGAATTCTTAAGGACTTCTGGGCCCCATGCTTACTTGGTCAGGAACAGGGCATAGCTACAAAATTGGGATCCAATTGCAAGCACGTTACAAAGGCTATCTGGGAAATAGCCATTCTCACTTATCTATTTCTCTGGTTCAAGGAACAATGAAACACTGTCTTGTCCCTTTGTTCAAAGCAATCTAAAATAGCACAATTCAATGTGTCATCCGAAGATTAACAGCATTAGCCTGGTCTGGGAGCTCGTTCAAAATGCAAATTCTCAGGCTCTACCCCAAATCACCTGAATCAGCAGGTGACTGTACGCACATTAAAGTTTGAAAAGAACTGTAGTATAGAAAGAAAGAAAGGGAGGGAGGGAGGGAGGGAGGAAGGAAGGAAGGAAGGAAGGAAGGAAGAAGAAAGGAAGAGAGAGAGAAGGAAAGAAAAAGGAAAGTACTGTATCGATCTAGAGGGCCCATTCCTTAGTAAGAAAAAGAGCTGAGGAGGGCAGTCCGTTTACAAGGTCAATAATACCACATCTAATAAAAAATCTCTTATTTTTGTTTTCAGAGAAACAAAAGTTCAATTCAACAAATATCTGTAGCGTTCCTACAACTTAGACACCGTACAAAGTATTTGGAAATGATCACCCCTGGCTCATATTTTGTAAGGACAAGTATATAACTATTCTTAATTTTCTTAATTTTACATAAACTTGAAGACAGAGGTGGTAAAAAAAAAAAAAAAGCAAAGGAGAGGAGAAATCCAAATTATAGAAAGAGAGAAACAATCAACTGAAGAGATAAATCCCATGACTTAAAATAAACAAACAAATAGAAAAAGAAAAGACCTTTAAAGCCTTTATAAAATTTAAAAGTGTGGATATATTCTAATGAGGTCTCTAATTTCAGGTCTCCGTGTCTTTGAGTTTTATATTCTTTGTCATGTTCAAAAGGCTTTTCGCTGAGGGAATATTCAGCATACGTGTCTATTGGGACTTTCTTGCCATGCAGTATAATCTGTCTGTGGATCTAGCCATTCGGCCAAGTTGTATCCTCAGGCCCAGGAGAATATTATTTTCCTAAGTAGAATGGTTGCAGATCCTGATTTGCACAACCAGTGATCTGGACAGCCTTCGGTTTTGAAATATGGTCACTGAATCCTAGATGTTTCTCTTGTTTCCTAAACTAAATTGTCTTGTCAAATATATCATAGTTTCACCCAGTGTATGTGTGTGTATGTGTCTGTATATGTGTGTACATGTCATGTAAACACACTACAGGTTGGTACTAATATCTTGATAAATTACAAACATCCCTGCCATCTTCCCATTATTAAAATAGATTCTTCCTTCTTTTTTACTGAGTTTTAAATTTCCAACACATGTGTACTATAGAGGAAGCCTACTGGAGGTCACTGGATGCCATCGTGAATAATAGGGAAAAGGAAGTCCCCTGTTTCCCAATGCTTGTTAGCATGAACACACAGCCTTCGCAATGCATTATTATGCTTTTTGGCTCAGGAGTCCTCTGGGTCTGCCCATGACTGCTGTGTGAACTCATTGTTCCCGCCAAACACATCAGCTGGGGTGCTAACATTAATTCATTTTAACAGAGGTGTGTCAACGTTGCTCCTGAAAAAGTGCTGAGATGCTGCATTTGCAAAGATCATCTTCAAAAAGAAAAAAACGGAAAATACTATTTTTAATACTGTGTCCTGTCTGTCCATCCAAGAATTTTTCTCCTTTGCCTATTTTCTCTTGATCCAGGTTTTCCTGGGTTTAGTACCTATTTATCCTGAGTTAGAAATAACAAGACTTCTTGTTTTCAGAGTCCAGGTAGAGTAATGGCACTTCTTTGGGTGAACTAGTCTTGTTTCTGTGCCTCCTGGCTGACTCTCCAGCGAGCACAGCTGTGTTTCGTTTTTGCCCCTCCTCCTCGCTGCACTGCCTTGTCCCTCAACAGAAAGGACTCAGCGAGTTCCCAAATTCTCAGGGGAGAGGCTTGAAATTTCTTTTCACTCTGGAAACTACCAAAGGTTTGCAAACCTAAGGGATGTGAGCCAATTTAAACCCTCAAGTCCATATGCAGCAGCACAAGAGACTTTCAACGAGGCCAAGCTGAAATAGCAAAACCTGGGTTGCACTTAAAACCCACACCAGACGACAAAATTGCCTCCAACAGACGGCAGTGAGAAAGGACACATCACTGACCTCTTTTTCTCTCCTTAAGATTGAGCGGGAATGGATGGAGTATGCCGACAAAGATGAGCCATGCAGCCACCTTGATATTTATGGATCGGTTTGACATTATGACAGTGTTTTCTGAAAGTGACTTGTGCATCCTGTTTCCCAAATGATCTTTAAAAGAACTCCCTCCCTTCTCATCCTCTGCACCCGGGAAGTAACGCATTGATCCAATTGCTGCTAGCTTTCATTAATTTCATCTATCCCTGAAGGCGGAGCCACATTGGTGCCAGCTAATTAAGACCTATTTAGGGCAGCTCAGGGCCCTTTATCAGCCTTGAATCAGCTTTGCGCTTTTAATGGGGACTATAGCTTTCTCAATTATTACTTAATTAAATAATGTGCCTGCATTTGCCAACGTATGTCTAAAGTGGGACGCAAGCTGCAACTGCCCACCTGCCGATAGGTGAGCAGAATATCTCACGTGAGCTCTCTGCTGCTCCTCCAAGGGAGGGAACATTCGTTTTGCATCTGTACATGGCGAGGCACATAATCACACTCCTCATACGTTCAGCGTGGTGCCCTGTGCCACCGTCAGCCCTACAGCACCTCTAGAGTATTTCAGTCTTAAGATGTATTCATGCAAATGGGTAAATGTCAGCAGGTTAATATTACTTATGCATACCAATCATTCAAAGGGGAAAAAGAGATCCATTTTGGTCCACATTATTTTGAATACAAGACTTTTAATTCCAAAGGTTTCTGGTTTGTTGAAGGTTGTTGTTCCCCAGAAAAATATTTGGTAAGTGAAAATACAAAGGTGACCACTGCCCAAAGGACCTAGAATTTCAAAGAAAACTGGGCACCAGAAGATGAAGAGAGAAAGGGCAGGAAGCCTTCTTTTTCTGTTCTCTCAGCCTTTCCCACCAGGTCACCATTTCTAATCGACAAGGCAAATAATTTCTAGTCAGTAACTGATAACAAAGCAAATTAAATTTCATTTGGCTTGAAAAAGTATTCCAATATGCTTATGAGTTGGCATAAACTCATTCTAAGAAATTTAACAGTATACATATTTCTTTTACTACATATTTCTTTTACTACTAATTCCTCAATGAGGAATTCCTCAAAATAAAAATAAAAACCACTGGAAAAATGAAAAATGCCTACCTTAAATGGGGGAGGGGCTGATATTTTTTAAAAAGAATTTTGACAATTTGAAGAAGCAAGCTGAGAAACAAATTTTTCTTTGAGGAACTCCAGTTAATCATTTTCCTATCATAAATCACTTTAACTACTAAGGACACTTTTTAAAAAATTCTATAAATTATACACCATAATGGTGACATAATCTCTCCATTAAAAACTTGATGACAAAAATGAGCACTTGCTAAAAAGTTCTAATCAGTCCAGGCAACCAATCAAAAGAGCTTTATGACAAAAGTCAAATTAAATGGACATCCTTTTTCCTTACACCATCACCCCTGCAATGATGTATACCACTTAACTTTCTCCTATTTACTCAGGAGAAAAATATTTAAAATTTTGTTAGGATATAACAAACAGACACACTTTGTGAGCATGTATCCCCATGAATGTTTGCCGTTAAAATGTCCTCTTTATTGCAAAATAATCTCAAAATGTTTACAGTAATCATGTTGCTGGTGGTGCTGTTATTCTTAGATTGTTGTGTGCACGTTGTGGAATAAAGCAGATAAGTAATTACACTGGTGTCTCTAGGCCCTGTGATTGTTAGCATGGTAGAAAAAAGAAACAGATGTAAGACAGATGAGGTAAAAGAAAAACCTGGCAGTCCTGAATTTGAATTAGAAGTTTCAGTTTGAACTCATAACAATTTTACCTTTAAACAACATATACAGCATATATTGTTATCTACTAATTCTGTCCAATGAAAAGACCAAGAAACACAGACCAACCAAGCAGCAATGAGCACCTGTAGTGCCAAGATTATGCTCTCTTAAATACTAAAAGGACCAAAGTTCTTCGGAGAAATGTCTGAATCCAGGTTTGCGTCAGAACACGGACGAGAAGAGCCTGAAACATCTTTAATACCAGGAAGCAAAGAAGCTATCCAAGACTACCAAAGACGTGTCAAAAGGACCCAAAAGCCAATTAATTTGAAGAGGTTCCCACAGCCCAAAAAAGGACAATTGAAGCATAAGGATATAATTTTAATGAATTGAAATACTTCAAATATGTTTAAGTATATAAGTTAATACATAAATATTGACAATAATAAACTTACTGGTCACTTTTGGAGGATGCTAGGGAACCAATCCATTACAACTGATAAATAAAGAGAAAGGATCTGTGATATCTTCTATCTCATGATAACCAAATGGCTAATGAGGGCAACTTTCTCTTTATAAAGTATATGAGCTAATAAATGAAAAAGAAATGATGAAATATCATCATTTTGCAACCTCTAATGAATTATTGGACGTAGACAATGATCGTTAACAACTGCTAACATAAAAAGAGAGAAATTTGGACAGTATTCCTCCTAATAGAAGTACGACCTAATGGTCTTGGCAAAAAAAAAAAAAAAAAAAAGTTGGACCTGAATCCAATAAAGACTCGTACAGAAATACCAATGTAGAAGAGATATCATAGGGGTGAAATCAGCAAAATCTAGATTGTGGAAAGCTCTATAGGACAAATGACTAGTTTTTTTAAATAAGTGGCAGGGGAGAGAGAGAGGAGAAGCTATAGGTTAAGAAACGTAGGAGACATATCAATCAATTGCAAGGTATAGACCTTATGCTAATCTTCATCTGAACAACGTATGGACCTGATGTTAATCTTGATTCAAATTAACCGTTAAAAATATCAATGAGATTATTGGAGAAATTTGAAAACTGACTAAACATATTATGTTATTAAGGAAGTATTGCTGATTTTTATGTAGGACAATGGCATTGTGTTGATTTTTAAGAATCTTTATCTTTTAGAGATATATGCTAAAATATTTATTAATGAAATAATATGATGTCTGGGATTTGCTTCAAATAATCTTTGGGGAAGGAGAAAGTGTTAGGGGTATAGATGAAAAAAGATTGGCCATGAGTCAATAATTATTCCATCTGAACACTGGCTATACAGAGGTTCATCACACCATTAGTCTCTCTACTTCATAAGTTTGACATTTTCCTTCATAAAAAGTTAAAAGATATACTTGTTTGAAATTTGGCAATGAATGTCAGGTCACTATGGGAAATCCTTAGACAATAAAATCCACACAGCTAAAGTTAGGATATAGATTTAAATCATAGTGGAGATAGCAGTCTTTGAGGTCATTTTGATCAACCTTTTGTCACCCAACCATATTCTACCAAAACCATCCATTCTGTTCATTTCTCAAACACTAGCGTAGTTGTCTTCTTCGGTTGCAATACTCAGTGAAGCAACCAGACAGGAATAGACTCAGTGAAGAAAACAGCAAGAAAGCATCATAAAATCATTTTAACTTTCTTTCTACTTTTATTTTGGTAACTCTACCAATTGACTGATACGTGCAAATTAATTTTACCAGGTGAGCTTTTTCCCACGAGATGAATAGCTTTCTCATCACAGCCAGTAGGAAAATGAATCTCCCAAAGCCACTCTCTCTCAGTTCTTGTCGTACAATCCACGCATCTGTGACAGCGCTGTCTCTTTGACAGCTCACGGCAAAAGCAAACACGATATGAACACATAGGAACATAGGCACGCTAAGCTCTTCTCTGATAACCCAAAATGATTCCAGGGCTTATAGCTACGACTGAGGGATACCCCAAGGGCTAACAACTGTGACTAATGAAAAACCAAATATACCTAATTAATTGCATTGCTCTGGGCTAATGAGAGACCAGAAATTTCTAAAGTCCCTTGATAACAGTCATATTTATACAGAATGTTGCTACATGTGAGTATTTCTTTGAAGCACATACCTACTCCTTTTATCTCTACTGCCTGTCTCTTTGCACCGCTTAAGCTACACTAATTCAAGTCTAGCCTTTGGGATTCTTCTTGCTAATTCTAGCAGTGGAAGGGGCCAGTATTACAGCTATTTTTTCTTGCATTTCATTAGAAGCTGTGCATTTTTGGTGCTCAGAATTAGAAAATGCTAAATTTAACCCACATTATCAATAGGAAAGTTGGTCCAAATAAGATTTTAAAATAATTATCAGCATTCAAATTATACCCAGAGATGTCAGAAACATTTCCCTGCCCACAAGCACATATCCCAATATAGTTAAAAGTTCAGATTTGACAATATTGAATAGTAAAAAACATACATTTTGAGGAAATCAGAATATTAATATTGGAATTATAGCCAACACTCAATTTAACCATGGTTATTACACACATTAGCAAAATTCACAGAAAATTTAAAACTTTAGCAACTGGTTTCCATATCTTCCTTCAGCAATTTTTTATTAGAACTAGATACATGAACTAAGATCTACTGATATATAATTCCACTTCTCCTCCATATACTGGCTATCTTTTTAAAGAGGAAGAAAAAATGATGGGCAGCAGAGCTATGTGGGAGATGAGGGGGGTGAGGAGGGAGCAAAGAGAGAAAGCAGGAGAAGAGTAAGGAGAGCAGACCTCAAGAAAGGGAAGTGGCAGGAGTGGCTGACAGAATGCTGCAGAAAAAATGGATGTAATGAAAAAATGCAAATCGGTTTTTGGATAATTGAGTGAATGGTATGTATACCTCATTTCTCTTCAAGAATCCACTGTTAATGATTTAAGTAATGCATAATTTCAATATAGTATTCTGCTTAACATTTTAGATACCAGGTTATGGTGTTTACAATCATAGGGTCTATTTTCACGCAAGAAGCTATGCAACCTTATTAGAAAATCAATAGCCTGTTGTGTTTGTGGTCTCAGGTAAATTTTTGCCACAACTTCCAAGGGAGTTTAGGTCCTAAAGTTCCTTAACGTTTCTGGTTTGTGTGTGTGTGTGCGTGAGGAAGATTGGCCCAGAGCTAACATCTGCGCCCATCCTCCTCTACTTTATGTGGGACGCTGCCACAGCATGGCTTGACAAGCGGTGCGTCAGTGCGCGCCCAGGATCCGAACCTGCGAATCCCGGGCTGCCGCAGCGGAGCACGTACACTTAACCGCTACGCCACCAGTCCGGCCCCTAACGTTTCTATTTTGAAACAAAAATGTGTAGACTTCCTATTTCTGCTCAAATCCAGTTTGATCAATAGCAAATTGAGCTAAATAAGCACAAATCTAAAGATATGTTGGGGAAGCATCCAGTGTTTTCTGGAGCCTCACACAAATCAAAATGGAGAGAACAAAAGCTAGTATAAGTGGAATATATGGGGCTTTGCTGCTGGCTCATCAAGTAATCATAATAGTCAAAAACATACAAAAATCAGTTTGAAAAGTAACTCTGTTCATTTGAGAGGTGGCAAAAGGGCTCAGCAAAGATTCAGCATAAAAGACAACAAGGCTGCTTCTCAGAGGACTCACCTGTCTTTCCCAGTTTCCTTCTTAAAAATTCCATCACAGTGACTCATGCGCTTCTCTGTGGTCACATAAATTTGGGCATTTGGATAGACGTCAACAGTCTTTTTCAACATGTTGTAAACAATGCCGTTGCCATCTTTCCTCATATTGCGGAAAGGGCCCCAAATAACATAAATAGTAGTGTTTGCCTCCTTGAAAAAATAATCAGGGTTTTTTAGCAAAAGCGGAACGCTGGTATGGGACACGACTCGAATTGTTGTCATGCGGCCAACATCTTCTTCATAGCCCCTGGTGGGGGCATTGTTCATTCTCCAAATGCAGGAGCATTGGTCTATTTCATTCCCCACCTTCTGGCCAACCATCTGACCCGAGTTTGACACTATGGCACAGAGGTCACAGTCCAGTTGCAAGGGCTGGAAAACAGAAAGAGAGACAAGGCAGGGAGGAGAAACATGTAAATTAGTAAGCTCTACCTATCCAAACAAATTGCCCTGGGAAAACAAAAAATTCAGCTGTTATGTGTAATTGCTGAGTGTGGGAATATCCCTGAAACATAAATACCAATTCTACAGTAGCTGCCACAGGTTATCAAACTGAGGGCATGCTTCCATTAAAAGGCAACTACAGCTTGTTAAGAAATCATTTTAATTTTTATGCCCTTGTGCTGGTTGAAAATTAAATGGAAAAATATGTGTTTTCCACTCTAAATGATGACTTTTCATTCAAAACTGTAATTTTAAATGAAATAAGGAAATACAGAAAGATTTGATCTCTCTAATAAGGATGGTGACTAAAAAAAGAAGTGCAAAAGAAACACATCCAGTCATCAATTACGTATTTTACTTCCAGGTATGAATGGTTACGTACTATTTGATAAAAATATGAAGAATTCAGCAAACGATGAGGTTGCTTCTGGAAAAGATTTTTGGAACGCAGAATTACCTAAGACAAGTCTCAGGCTAGCAAAAATGTTACAGGAACCTTTAAAAATTCCCTTGTGTCATCATGTTTACTGGCCTTTGTGTTTATGTTTATTCTAGATGGATAAGGAGGGCTTCCTTTAAGACCTCAGAGAAGGGAGGTACAGAGATAGTCTCTAGTGCTGGTCTAACCACCACTTTCCCTTTTTTGAGTCAATGAAGTACACTCATAGAGGTTAAGCATCAGCCTTCAGGACCTGCAGATAATAGATTCAAGTTGCACTGATAGATTCAAATCTAGATCTTCTAACTCTAAACCCACTGCTCTTTCCATTATTCCCTGCATTCTCTCCTCCAAGCAAACCAAATAAATTCCTTTTGCCACTTCTCTCCTACAGGAGGAAAAGACACTCTATCTTTCAAAACAGTGATAAAGAAGCAATGTGTTTTGTTGATATACATCTTTCCTATCTCCCTTCTATAGATGCCACATTTTGGTCAGTGGCCCTTCTCACACTGGATACTGTCTTTATTTTACTAGTTGTGTTGTACTTCAATTCATTGTTTAATTATGTCTGTCCACTAGACAGTAAACTCTGGAAGGGAATAGTCAATGTCTGTCTTCTTCATTTTAACCCCACTCTCCAGAAGTCCCTGGAATATTATAAGAGCTTGATAAATAGTGGTTAAGTGAGGAAACGAAAGCAATTTAATTAAAATAATTTATTAGGAGCCTGAACACTGAACTTAATGTTAAGGAAGAAATGGGCTTTTCGAATTCATCTACAATTGTTGATTTAGATGACAAGAGAAAAGCAATCCAGAAGAAATCAACATACCAGCAGGTTCAGTCTAGGTGGGTAAATTGAGAGGCGAAGTGCCTCAGAAAAGTCACAGGTTAATTACCACACAACTGTAACAGATCATCTTTCCTCTCAATGGCTGGGACCCAAAGTCACCGAGTCACTGAGCCAATGCTACACGCCAGGCCTGTCCTAGGGGTCGGAGATTCAGCTGTGAAAATTTTAAACAAAAATCCTTGCCCTCATAGAATTTACATTCAACTTGGGGGAGAAAGGCGATAAACAAACCAGCATAGTACATAATATGTTAGATGGAGACATATGCTAAATAGGGAAAATTAGAGCAAGGAAGGGGGTTAGGATGCATATGTGTGCACGTGTGCATGTGTGTATGCGTGGGTATGTGTATTGGTGGAGTGATCAGAAAAGGCCTCGGGAAAAAATGATATTTGAGGAAAGACTTGAATAAAGTAAGAGGGCTGCCCATGGGGATTTGGGGTAAAAACATTCCCGCAAAGCAAAAGCCACTGCAAACGCCCCGAGGTAGGAGGGGAACAATAGGGAGAGTAGCGTGGTCTGGCAGAGCATTGAGGAGAGTGAGTGGGTACTGCGGCCAGAGAGATGACAGGGGAGACATCACATGGGGTCTTTTATTTAGGAGCCATTGGAGGGTTCTGAGCAGGGGAGTGACTGATCCGAGTTACATTTTAACAGGTTTGGCTGCTGTGTGGAAAACTGACACAAAGGAGGCAAGGGTAGATGCTGGGAGAACAGGCTACTGCCACAATCTCAGCAAGAGAAGAGGGTGGCTTGGACCAGGTGTAGTAGCAGAGAAGGTGGCAGGAAGCTGATCGCATGCTGGATGTATTCTGAGGGTAGAGCCTACTGGGTTGACCAGTAGATAGACAGCAGGATCTGAGAGACAGAGAGGAGTTAAGGATAACTTCAGATTTTTAGCCTAAGCAACTGAAAGACTGGAGTTGTCCTTAACTGAGAAGAATACGGCTTCAGGAGAAGCAGGATCAAGGGAGGAAGACAGGAGCTCATTTCCAGACCTGTTAGATTTGAGGTGCCTTGAACACAGACTCCTGTAGCAAATGTTGTAATGAAACTCCTCAAACTGCTTTAAAAAACTTTTTTTCTGATTACTAAAGTATTATTAAGTGGAAAACTTGAAAACAAAAAAAATAATAAATAAAAGAATAAAAACTCTATATTTCTATCACTCAACAACTACTACAATATTATGTTGTATTTTCTTCCTTCTAGATACATTACTTTAGACAGGTTGACAAATGTCATACAATTTGGCAACCTTGGTTTTCCATTTATTTTCATATCAGTAAGCTTTCCCATGCCAGTAAATAGTCATCACAGATATTTTTAATGCCTGCATAATATTCCATTATATGGATATACCATAATGTACCTATTTGCCTACTGCTGAGCATTTGGGTGTTATCTGATTTTTTTCTATAATAAAAAATTTCTTTAATGAACATTCTTGTGCTTCCCATTGTATTTTGGATGCTAACAGTTATTACATTAATTTAACTTTACTTCTTTGATTCAGTTTTTATTGTGCACCTGTAAAATATGCTAGACGGACAAAGGCATCTATTTATTTGAGGTGTCAAAATTAAGAATTTTGAAAAAACTTGACTTATAGAGCCCACAAAGGTCATTTATGAAGTGTCTTGAAACTCTGCTATAAAGGGACTGTCCATCACTCCTGCTACAGTAAGATTTCTGAACTAAGGTGGGCAGCAGGTGGTCCAGGCACCAGGTTAGAATAGATCCACTCAAGGTGGGTGAGTATATGAGGGCACTTGGAATCAGCATTCTGTAGGTTGGTGCCATAAGTGAAAACTTCACCAGTGTCCAAACGGAGGCACGGAGAAATGCTCTTGGGATCAGGCATTGATCTAAGGCCCTTCCCCATGCATCTAGGATCCTACAATCTTTGGCAGCGAAAAGGAAGAAGACATTATTCTTTCTGCCAGGCGATTTGCAGCAGGGCCTGACATCCATTACACTTAGCTGAGTCTTCCAAACTCACTTAGAGTCATGCAAATCAATGCCTGATTTAAAGTGTGTCATACGGCGCACTCCAACGTATCACCAAGATGCATATGGTGCGGGGAGGTTACATTCCATTTACTGTTCCAAGAAGTTGCCTCACTGTATAATACAAGCATTTTTAGGGTCTGGCCTCCACAAATTTAAAAAAAAATCAAAAAGAAAAAAGAAAGATATAAAGAAAAAGCCTTGGACGTGTTCTAACCTACAAAATGCAGCAACTTGCATTGGATTTCCCAGTTGTTAGAGTGATTTAGTGATTCTGCTGCAATAAGGCTTAATTTAACTAATGAAAATCAGCATACTGGTCTCACTTGACAGTTCTAACCTCTGAAAGTGATCAATTAAGTCATCACAATCTGTTTCACGACTATGTGTTGGGATGCTGCAGCTGTGCAGATTATGAGGTCAGCAGCTGACTAACAACCTGAGGGCAAACACGGAGAGCAACAGCCTCTTGTTTATGTAACAAATATGTCATTGGGCAGAGGGCTACGAATGCAATGGCTTTGGGGGTAGGTGGTGATCTTTAAATTGCTCCTTTCTTTTATACTGTTCACTTGGCTATACTGTCACCATGGCAAGAGTCGTAGGAGACTTCCACATGTCTATACTGCTTGGTCACAGTCCTGCCTAGCTGTCTGACTTCCCAAATGAGGTAGTAGGAGATGTGGCTGCACATGGTGACGGCTCTATTACCACTTGGCTGCAGGAACCATCTTTATAATATGATAGGAGCGCAGGGCTAGATGAATGGAACATTCCTCATCATAATCAGAAACTTCAGGTAAATTGAAGAGCTTGCTAAGGCCCAAGGGACTCATTTATACATTTGAAGGCACCTTCCAATGACAGTAAGCCGTGATAAAAAGAAAGAAACACCTAGGTTCAAGTGGACGGTTTGACCCAAGAGCCACTGTTATCTGGTTATCTCAGTCCGTTCTATTAGCTTTATCAGATTGCAACTTTCTTTGCTAAAACGTACTGCTGTTTCCTGAACTCGTTTATATTACTTGATTTGGGGCCCTTGCTTGAAAATTTATTCCATATATCTCCACTTGCTCGGTTCTGCCTCAGTAAGCAGTTTGTTTTTAGATTGTGGCCCTGGATTTTCCAAGACCTTTGGAAAGATTTATCTGGCTCTATTTTATCAAACCCTATCTTCATTTTGAATTTTCCTTTTAAGTTGACTTGCCCTTATTTTTCACTTCTTTTCACTAAAACAAACTTGACTACTTCATCTTTTTCTCTCATAAACTCAAAACATCATCTAGCCAAATGCTGTGGTTGGGTTTGGGCTTTGTGTATCACTGAGATCACCACAAATATTCAGCCAGCCCCATCTGGGCGACTGCATCCCTGTTAGAAGAAAGCCCACAAGTGTCAAACACTGCCTTTTATTTGAAGTCTAAAATATTGATTTTTTTTACAGTAACAACACTAAATTTGATTTGGGTATTTCCTTCCTCTGCAAAAGTATGCTAACTCTATTCCTGCATATCTGGTTATAAACACTTAGCTTGGGGAAAGTTAAGAATTTGGGGACATCTACTAAACAATCAAGTAATTTTTACTTGGTACCTATTTTGTGCAAGGCACTGTGAAGGGTAAAAGAATTTTAGAATTCTACTTGGTGTGAGCTTAACCTCAGTACACAGCTCTGAGACATGTGAGGAAGTTCTAAGATCAACTAGGGTCAATTCATATACTATTTTAAAGGCCTGAGGGATGCCCTTGAAAAACAAGTCCTTTCTCTGCTAAAATGAATCTTGAAATTTACCTCCTTATAAAAAAAAGGACATGATTCCTGTCTGGGGCATAGGGAGAGGATTAGAAAGGGAGGAAGGAAAGAAACAGTGTGATAGAGATACGTAGGTTTAGCGTATTGTATTTATTGATATAAACATCACTGAACACCTATTATGGGCCAGTCACCCTGCCCAGCACTTTATTACATGATTCCACTCAATGCTCATAAGAAATTCTTCAAAAGTTAGTTTGTTTTTATTTCCCATTATAGTTGAGGAAATTGAGATGAACACGATGTCCAGTGGACACTAGAGATCGTTCAGGTTTAAAAGAGGAGCATATGTTATCTTTCATGAAATGCACTCATGAAGCTATTGAAAAGTGGGAGACATTAACGAAAAATCTATTATTAATTTGCACTATTCCTAATATACGTATAGGCAAACACCTCAAATCTCACCCAGTATTCTATTAAAATTGTTTATAGTATTAAATTATAAATTAATACTTTTAAACATGCTGGTTCCCAAGAATTTCATCAGAATAGGACAAAGTTTCTCAATTGATGAGAGTCTCCTCAAGAATGTTAGGGTTTGCATGAGTGGAATTAACCTCTCCTTTCTGGCAATGGTATTAGCATGGCATAAGAAATTATGTGGAGGGCCGGCCCCGTGGCTTAGCGGTTAAGTGCGTGCACTCCGCTGCTGGCGGCCCGGGTTCAGATCCTGGGCGCGCACTGATGCACCGCTTCTCCGGCCATGCTGAGGCCGCGTCGCACATACAGCAACTAGAAGGATGTGCAGCTATGACATACAACTATCTACTGGGGCTTTGGGGGGAAAAATAAATAAATAAATAAAATTAAAAAAAAAAAAAGAAATTATGTGGAAATTTTTTTCTTAATATTTTTAGTTTGCTATATGGCTGAAATTGCAGTCTAAGATAATCACAACCAATTTTATTAGCTTTATAGTGGTCCTTCACATCTTCTTAACTTGCTTTTCAAATTTTTTTTTACAACAGCAGTGAGTTGTGCTTCTTTCTGAAGCCTTAAATGATTACAGTTCATGTCCGTAAAAATAAAAAAAGGTCATGGCAGATGATGTTTTGATAAGCTGGTCTCCATCGCTAAAGGGAACCCCCCCACACTCGAAAGGCTCCTTGAGGTGAATTCGCTTGAGAAACCACAATGGCTGCTTTCAAGTCCTTGAGAATTGAAGGTGCTCAAGACTGCCAAGCCTTTCTCTAACTCATGAATAGCTCTCCCTCTTGCATCTCTGAAGATTCCAGGACACTGGCTGACTGCGATACCATCTCACACTAGAGGTCACTTTATAGTCGTGCCAATTTTTATTTTTATTTTATTATAAGCATGAGTATTTGGCACAAAAATGAATTCTGTTTACAAAAATGCTGAGAATGTAAGCACCAGGGAATCAACAAAGGTCCTATATTCTCTGATACTATGGGGGTGGATAGGAGGAAAATGTGGCTATTCTTACTCTTTTTAAGAATCTGTGGCATTTTCATAATTAGTCAGCTTTATTTTCTTGTGTTTAAATATTATTCATGTAGACTCTAGAAACCAATATACCACGACATGTCCAATGAATCCTTGCCTGGTTAAAAAAAAAAAGGAAAAATGATCAAAACTCACAGGTCAGTCACTCTGATTGGCAAGTTTCATCTTTTGTTGAGACACAGTCACTTTTCTCTTCAAATTAGTACACATGGAGTTCAAGAACTCTTCTGTTTCTCTGCTCTAAATTTACACACATGCGCACACACACACACAGTTACCTGCATCCAGCTGATGAGACAGCTCACTCTCCCAGCCCCTTTTTTCATCCTGCTCCTTACCAATCACCCTGGAAAATTCCCCTTCTCTCTTTGGGTAAGAATCTGACAAATTGCCCTATCCTTTTTGAATGATATATTGGGACAACTGCCAAGCACTTCACATTTTAATCAGTAAGAAAAATGAAATATTTAACCTTTACTTTTTTCTCTGTGAATAAGCTTATAGACAATAGAATAGATAATTAAAATCTCTGAATTAAAACTTACAAAACAGTGTGATTTCCCCAGCAAAGAGAAATGGTCATGTACAAAAGGTCACCTGTCAACTAGTTCTAGTTATTAAATCTCTGCATTTATCACTATAGTGGCTCTACAGAAAACGAAGGTCAAGGCATTAAATTATGAAACAGTCAGGATTAGAAAAGGTCACCAAAAACTCACGTAAAATTTAACCAAACCTGCTAATTCTACATCCTAGAAGCAAGCAGAAATAGCCAGGGCTGAAACACAACACTGGATAGCGCTCATCCCCCTCCCCACGTTACCCTCACACTGAAAATGAATTTCTACTTGATGTCTTTGAAGTCTAAAATGAAACTTGCTCATCTCAAATAAAAACAGGATCTTTGATAAAAATTTCAGAATGAAAATCATGTTTGAATCGAACCAGCTTAAATTATTTAAAATATTATTTTACACGACTCTAATGGCTGCTTTCATTTCAACCATAAGAATGCAGTTTAAAATATTGGCGATGGGGCACTCCTGACACCTTAAATGCTTTACTGGACAATTAGCAACTCACCACTCACTAATGAGATCTCACATCTCACAAATGAGATCTTTTTTTTTTCATCATCCAATTTGAATGAATTTGAACAAAGCAGTTTGAACAAGCCTCCAGAGACCCACTCTTCAGTTTGCTGTCGTTATTCCTCTGCTCTTCCTGAATGTCTTTAGAGTTTTAGTTTTAGAGGCTTCAACATGTATAATGATGCCATTGGGGAATAGGTTTTGCCTTTATTCTCCTTGATGTTCTTTTGAGGTCTTTCAAGTGAAAGGTACAAAAGAGGCATTAACAATCTGGCATTGTTTTTATTGCTTGACAAAGAAAAAAATGTATTTTAATTTTTCCCGTGTTTCAGGAATGATTAAGCAAGCTGTTTTCATCTACACTGAGTCACTTCCAGCAGACCTCTAACTGTGAGCAAACAATTGCGAAGATTGTTCTAGAGAGAAATCAACACAGTTCAACCAAGCCAGCCTGAAATGTACTTCTCTGCCCCTCCACAAACCAGCATCTTTTAGTTAATGCAGCTTTCAAAAGCAGTGTGTATCAATCACACACTATGAGTAACAGCACATAAAAAGGCAGATTTGATAACCCACGGTTTGGCTCTGACTCTCTGTGGATTTGGGATACGGCATTTACCTTCATTCCTACCTGGTGGCATTACATCCAAGCATAAAACTTAATATGGGGGTGCATAAAAATGTTAATGTCAAGAAATAACTCTAAAACAGGCCACATAAAGCTATGTTTCTCAGTTGCTGTAGATGATGTGTTCTCTTTATTCGCAAGTTCCTTGAGGGAAATGGATCTGTTTAATCACGTAGGCACGCCAAAGAAAAGCAGCTTGCTTTCTCTGAACTGGAAGGCAAAAAACGAGCCTTCTCAAACCCAAAAAGATTTTTCTCCTACGGACGGGAATAACAAAAGTCATTCATATTTCACTATCACTATTAGGTCCTAACAAATTTGACGAACTTTGAGGCCAACTTACCTTCGGGTTATTTTCCTCTCCTTTTAGGGAAATGAGCTCAGGCCCTAGTACTATTGTACCATCCAGGTATGTCACACAAAGAAAGTAAGAGAGAAAACTGATTCGTGCTATGGTATTAGTATGTTAACATATCACTCAACTAGGGACATGGTCCTCAACTGGCTACATATTACAATGACCAGGAGAGCTTTTAAAAAATTATAATGGCTGGACTCCACCCCTGACCAAATGAATCAGACAAATCTTGAAGATGGCACTTGCACATAAGTATTTTTTTTTAAGTTCCACACATGATCCCAGTGGGTATCTAGGTTTCAGAAACATTGTCCTAGAGGAACTACCAGTAGTAAAAGAGGAAATTGTAATGCCTAATCAAAGGAATGAAAATAAAATGGTAAATTTGGATCCCTGAGGCCCTAAGTGGGGAATATGGGGCAGTAAGTCCTTCCAATTACTCCTCAAATACCACTAGATTGGTGAGCAGCACTTACACATGAAATCAGCCCTAGAAGTCAGAGGTTATGAAGAGCAAATGGAGACGATATCAGCAGTTTGCATGTAGTACCAAGTACAAGAATTTTTATTTCCCACAGTTATTGTTAATTATATAGCATTAGAGGTCCTCTTTATGTTCTGGCTAGAATTTGCTTTCTAAGCAAGGAAAATCATGTTACTTCATAAATTCTCTTAACTGTCATTTGGAATTTCTGTCAGCATATAAAGCTAGTGGTAAATTAAACATTCATTGACATTCATTCAAGACAGGTTTTTTTTTATTTTTAATTTGCTTTATTTTTAGGTTGGAGGATGCTTTCGTGGGTTTGTAGTTTGAGAGGAAGGAGATGGAATGATTGCAAATATAAGAGAAGGTCCCATAAATGGAGTGAGAACTCAGAGAAGAAAGGAGTCAATAATTTAAGAATATAGTTGGATTGATAGCCTTTGAAAGGCAGAAACACTTCTTCCTGAGACAGGAAAAAGGGATTAAGAATGATAGAAGAAACAGATAACATTAGAAGAGAGGACTGTAATTAGAATTCACTCTAGATTCCCTTATATTTCTATAAAGCAAGTAAGGTTTAATGATTGAGAGATGGGATACTTAGAAGTAAGGTTAACAGAGAGGGATGAATTTTGAGAAAGAGAATATTTTGAGCAAGAATCAAAAGGATTGCCAATTGTACAACAGCTAGAATTTAAAAATTATAGACTTTTGATAAACCTACTCCAAGGCTCTGTATTCTTTCTAATACTGTTGAGGAGCACAGAGGCAGGACTGAAGACAGAATCTAGCCAGCTTGATCAAGGGCTGGAGATTGTGCCAAGTAGTGTACTGAAAGTTCGAAGTTGAGAAATAATTATGGGCACTAGTAACATGGATCCCAAGCTGAAAGTGGAAGGAAACGGTGGCAAAATGAGCAAATGGAGGAGATAAGGAAGCATGAATGTTTTAGTGGGGTTGTGTCCATTCACTGGAGACAGGGAGAGATATATTTGTATTGTATGTCCAGAGACTTTGCTTATTTTCGGAATAAGGAGAAAAATGTGGCTTATTTTGACTTTGAAATAAGAGTCTATGATTCCAACTGGGAGAGGCTTCAGGAAAGAAGCTGTAGTATAAGTCATTCCTTCAGGTTTGGAAATGCAAAATCAAAGTACATAGCATAGTCAAATTCATTATCATTAAAATGTACCAGCATGAAGAATATCTGCTTCAATACGGTAACACAAAATTCAGCCCAACCTTTCCTGGCAGATACCTAAAACAGATGGAAAAAATATAAAAAGCATCTCTTTAAGACCATCCAAGACCTAACAAAATAGTGAGGAATTGCCAGCCTGGAGAAGTCTGGTCCTCAGGGAAATACACCAACACTAAGGGCTGCTGTTGCCCTGGAGGCATTTGTGGTTAGGGAAGAAGCAGCTGAGTTCCTCTTCTGGTAACTTCCTGGGCTTAGGAGGACAGAAATCAGAATCCAGAGCCCAAAAAAGATAAATCAACATCTACTTTGGACTAGGGCCCTTATGACGTATCCTAAAAGTAAGTTTGAAATAAACCAGTCTTGCAAAATCTGTCATCCTCTTTCATGTCAACTGGTTGGTTCCGAAAATCTCAATTTTGGAAACTTCATTATCTAGTCCTGAACTTCTAATGATCTCAGATACCTGGAAAAAGCAAAGAGAAATCTTCTATGGATGAAGATAATATCATCCTAGGCCTCAAATCACTGCTATAAATAAATTTGCAAATACAATGCCCGACACACAATCTAAAAACCCAGACATATGAAGGGACAAAACACCATTAAAGAAAACCAACAGAAACATCTCAAAGGAACTCTACATATGGAATGACAGGGCACAGACTGAAACAGCTATATTCACCGTGTTCAAGGACATGAAAGCCAAGTGAAAATGTTGGCAGGGAAATGAAAATTGTAAAAAGTGATGGAGTGCATGTGAAAAAGAACCACTTAGAAGTTCTTGAACTAATAAATACAATACATGAAATGAAGAACTCAATGAATGTATTTAACAGCAAATTAGACAGAACTAATGAGAATTAGTGAACTAAAAGACAGAAGCAACTGTTCATAATGAAACATGAGATTTAAAAAATATATAGGATAAGAGACACAGAGAATTGAGTAAGAAGGCCTAACATAAATTTATTTGAAATAGCAGAGGAGAGGAGATATAGAGTGGACAGAGGACAATGGCTGAGAATTTTCCAGAACTTATGAGAATCCAC
Organism: Diceros bicornis minor; assembly: GCF_020826845.1. Taxonomy (NCBI): domain Eukaryota; kingdom Metazoa; phylum Chordata; class Mammalia; order Perissodactyla; family Rhinocerotidae; genus Diceros; species Diceros bicornis. The sequence continues at coordinate 13,955,746 of NC_080743.1, read as the reverse complement.
AAATTCAAAATGACATGTAGGCAAAATAAACAAAAATAAATACACATCTAAACATATCATAGTGAAGCTTCATAAAAACAAAAGAGGAAATTATAGAATTAAAATTACTATAAAATAGCATACAATTTGGGAGGGAGTAAATAGAGTTAAAATATTTTAAGGTCCTTACATTGTCATGGGAAGAGGGTAAATGTGCCAAATAACATTATACTTTCATAAACTTAGGATGCCTGCTGTGATTCCCAGGATAGCAGTTCTCAAACTTCTGGTCTCAGGTCCCACTTAAACTCTCAAAAATTAAGGACTTCAAAGACCTTTTCTTTATGTGAGCTGAATATATATCAATATTTACCACATTAGAAATGAAAAATGAGAAAATTTTAAAATATCCATTAATTCACTTTAACTAATATGCCTTTTTCGTGTCTAAATGACATTTTTTATGAAAAGTAACTATTTTCCACAAAAATAGTGAAAGACTGGCATTATTTATATTACATTTTTGCAAATTTCTTTAATTGAAGATAGCTGGATTCTTCTATCTGCTTCTGCTTTCAATGCCTTGCAACACGTTGTTTTGGTTGAAGTAGAGGAAAAAAATCCAGCTTCATACAGCAATGTAGTGGGAATAAAAAGATAATTGTGGATGTTTTCCTTTGAATCTACACCAAAATTTGACAACTGGTAATTTCTTAATGTTTATTTGCAATATGGAATCTGAAACTATATCAATAAAATTTTCTACTGTTACATTAGAATCCATTGGTCTATCTTGCACTTTACGTGGATCTTTAACTCACGCATGATTTTGTAACATCACAAAGTGGTCATTTGAAAAACATTAGTCCAATGAGTTATGCAGATATTCAAAATGTTGAAATTTTCCATTATATAACATATTTTAAACACATGCATTGATTTTACTGCTGATCTCATCAAAAAAAAATTTTAAGTTTCGGGAAACTAGAAAGCTGATGGCGACAAATACAAGTTTTCCAAAATGCTAATTTTCACTTGAAAGCTCAATTTTTGTCATTAGTAAAATATGCTGCCTGTTATTTTCTTGAAGTGACAGGCTTACTTCATTCATTTTCAAGAAAATGTCTGCCAAATACCTAAATCTGAATATTCATAGTTTGTCTGTTGGCTGTTATTTCAAGCAAAAATGGTGTTCAATGAAACTTGCAACTCATATGAAATTTTTCAAAATAAAAATGTAGGGGAGAAAGAAATCAATGTAATTTGCAACATCAACAGTAAAATTAATTGATCTCAAAAGTAAAATCATATGATCATCTCAGTAGACACAGGAAAAAAACTTCATAAAAATTCAACATCAACTAAGGTTAAGGTTAAAGGAAAGTAACAGGGAGCTTCCTTAATCTAATAAAATGTTTCTACAATACAAAAATTCTACAGCAAACATTGTACTTCATGCTTAATGGTAAAATGTTGGAAGCCGTTTCTTTGAATTGGGAATAAAACAACGATTTCCACTATTAACACTGACTGCTATGCAATATTGTACTGAGGTCCTAGCCAGTACAGTAAGGCAGGAAAAAAATGACGAATTTAAACACTGGAAAAGAAGAAACAAAAATATAATTATTCACAGATGATATTATGGTATAAAATAATCCACATATAATTTGTTATAATTTTTATTAGAGTTGGTAGGATTGCTGGATGCAAATCAGAATGCAAATCTATCGCATTTTGATACATCAGCAACAAAGAAAATTTAAGAAAGCACATCATTTATAACTGCATCAAAATATAAAATACCTAAGAATAAATCTAATAAAAGATGTGCAAGACCTCTGTGGAGAAAATAACAAAACTTTACTGATAAACGTTTAAAAAGCTCTACATAAATGGAGAGATATAGCAGGTATATGGAATAGAAAACTTAATGACCTAACGGTGTAAATTCTCCTCAAATTGATCAATAGATTCAAGATACTCTCCATCAAAATCCCAAAATACCACAAGATTTCTTTTGTGGAACTTTATAAGCTGATTCCGACATTTATATGGCAACACAAAGGGCCAAGAAAGCTAAAACACCCTGATGAAAGCAAAATGGTACTGCTGCAAGGACAGACAGACTCACAGAACACAGTAAAGAGCCCAGATAATTTGTGATGAAAGTGTCAAGCAGAGTAGTGGAGACAAAAAATCAGGCTTTTAAAAAAGTGGAGCTGGGGGCTGGCTGGTGGTGGAGTCATTAAGTTTGTGTGTTCTGCTTCAGCTGCCTGGGGTTCACCAGTTTGGATCCTAGGTGTGGACCTACCCTCACTGCTCATCAAGCCATGCTGAGGCAGCATCCCACATACAGAACTAGAAGGATATACAACTATGACATACAACTACCTACTGTGCCTTTGGGGAGAAAAAAACGAAAAAAAAAAAAAGGAGGAAGATTGGCAACAGATGTTAGCTCTGTGCCAATCATCCTCACGAAAAACAAAAACATGGAGTTGGAAGACCTGGATAATCTCATGGCAAAAAGTAAATTTAGACCCTTACTTATACGAAAAAATCAGTTCCAGGTGAATTTGAAATCTGTATCTGAACAACACAACAGTAAAGCTTTACAAAGAAAATATAGGAGAAAACTTTCATAACATCAGAGCAGGAAAAATTTTCCTTAATCAAGATACAAAAGTACTAATAATAAAGGAAAAGATTGGGTAAAATAAACTCCTATTAAATTTAAGAACGGCTGTCCTTCAAAAAGACATTAAGAGAGTGAAAACGCAGGCCACAGAAATAGATATATCTCCCAATTTGTGGGATGTGTGCGTGTGTGTGTGTGTATCCTAGAAAGAGTTATTATACAAAATATATAACAAATCCTTACAAATCAATAATAAAAGACAGTCAGCCAAAGCAATAGAAAGATGGGTAAAAGATTCAGTCATTACTTAAAAGAGGAAATTCAAATGGCAAATAAGCATCAAAAAAGGTGCTTACCATTAGCAATCAGAAAAATGCAAAGTAAAACAATGAGATGCTATTGCACATCTACCAGGTGGCCTGAAATTAAAATGTCTGACAATACCAAGTATTAAAAAGAATGTATAGTAGCTGGAAATCTCACACAATAACTGGTAGGAGTATGAACTTTAACACTTTCAAAACTGTGGCATTATCTCATATACTGGATATATATATACACTAAGACCCAGGAATTCTACTCCTTGCTATGTAGCCTATAAAAATGCATTCTTTTATGTACCAGGATTCACGTACAAAAATATTCAGAGCAGCACTGTTTATAACACCCTCAAATTGCAAATGACACAAATTTTCATCAACACACTTGTGCAAGGGAATACTATCCAGCATTGAAAACAAATAAACAACATGGGTGAATCTTAAAAATATTATGTTGAGCAACAGCCAGATACAAAGGAACATATAGTAGAAGATTCTATTTATATAACACTCTTAGTAAGCTAAGAGTAGGATATTTTTTAACGTGATAAGGAATATCATTCTGAAACCAAAATCAACATCACAGTTAACAGTGCCCTACCAGAGTAGCATTGACGTATTCTATTGTAAGATGGTAGTTAAGTGTTCTTCAAAAATAGTGTTCTGTGGACAAATATGTTGGGAAATGTCATATACATTCTTCACCTCTCGGAGATTGCCAATGCATATGAAATATTAAAGGCTATGAAAAGTCACTCACTAAAGAAATCTATCCCATCTTGCTTAACTCAGAGTTCCAGAAAATTATTTGGAAACCTCATCCTCCTTTTTTTGTTTTTGGTAGGAAATCAATTAACCTCTTATGGGATAATGGTTTGAAACATAGTTTGGAAACTCTGCACTAGACATAGCCTTGTTAGGGCTGAGAACAAGACATGAATGCCCACTGATTCCAAAATTATTTCACATTGTTCTGGAAGTTCTACTGAGTGTAATAACTGAAGCCCAGAGGCAGGATGGGAGTAGGTATTAATACTGAAACACAGGAGAAAAAAATCATCATTGTTTGCAGATGATATGATAGCCTTCCTTGCAAACACAACAAACCAGAGAAAAACTATTAGAACTAATAGAATTAAAAAATGGTAGCCAGCTATAACATGGATATACAAAATTACCAACAGTACATCAGCAAGAAACAGAACTACAATAGAAAGAAATCTAATAGACAATAGCAACCAAAAAGCAAAATATCTAGGGAAAAAAACTGAATAAGAAATTTGTGAATACTCTAAGAAAACTGAGTGCCTTATGTAAGAATGAACCGCAAGAGGCTGTCAGTCCCGATACTGAATTATAACTGGTTTTTAAGAATAAAAAAATACTTGAATTTCTACATCCAGACTACATGTTTGCTAAAGTTTATTTCAGGTCTAAGACCTTATAATCTGCTATTGGACAACCTAACCCCTTTGAGTTACAGGAATCCGATATTAAGATTTAAATATAATATTTATACTTGCTTTGGAGTCTCTCTTTCCTTTATTGCTATGGTAATTATGGTTTGAAATCCCTTTCTTGTTTGAATAATTATTTTTAAACTATTTTAAATCTTCTTCTAGATATCATGGGTTATTGACCCAGCAAATGAAATTACTGAGCCCGCAGTATTTTAATGCTTTAATGAAGTGGCTTTCTAAAATCCTCAGTCCTGTGACCACGTAAAGCATAGCAATTAGCTAAAACTGAAAATTACCACCCTTCCAGTACCCAAGATTGCAGAAACCAGACTAACTAACGACTCCACTCAGGCTTCAGAAGATCAAAAGACAACAATAAACAAATATTACTCACAGGATGAATGAACCAAAATGTTTCATTGAAAACTAGGGTGCATAGTGGTCACAGTTTTAAGAGCAGATTTCAGAGTTTCTTAGTGTCTCTGTAACCGAATTTTAGAACCCTCCATGGGATCATTTTGATAAAGAGCAATTTGGGCATCTCTCAAGCACTGAACATAATAGCAACTTTGCATGTTTTAAAGCTGAAAAAAAAAAGGCCCTTAAGTTAAAGGAGATCAATTGGCACAAAATGTTAAAGCACAGCCAATCCAAAATGCAAACAAATTTTCATCTTTGTTTCATTTACAAAACAGGTTTACTGACAGGCCATGAAGAGAATGGGCTTCCTTCTTTCCGTAAAAGAAAAAAATCTGAACCTTGCAAGAATCCTGGCTGTGTGCTGCAGCTGAGACACAGCTCTTCATCCCAGTTTCCCTGCCTCACACCTAGGCTCAGATTTATAGCGTTTATCTGCAACATAGGGCCTAATTAACAAGCAAATGAATTATGTATGAATATATTATTGATCAGCCTGACCATAAAAGTAAATAAATAACCTTTCGGTACCATATAATTCATTTGGGGGGTGAAGCAGAGAGGGGGAGCTGTGAAAAGCCAAATAATTTTTCTAGTTCTAATTTTTATGAAAATGTTTTTCGCGTGTGTGTGTGTAACTGCTGTAAACACACAAGTGCTCATTTTAGGCAAAGTATAGGTAACACTTCAAAAAATGAGACTTGCTCCAGCTAAACGTTTGTTTTTTGTTAGAGGAGACAAGAAGTTTATCATACCGTGGCCATGTCATTTCTATATCTTTTTGGTTCCAAAAGCATATATTTGCCCATAAACCATATGTTCCAATACGGACTAAACAATGAAGACATAATTTAAAATAAAAGTTATTAATATCAGGACTTTGAAAGTTTAATATATAAACTTTCATATATAAAAATATAAATTGTATAATTTCAATATTGTCAACTTTTAACATTTCATCATATTCCACTTCCATCTTATCTGAAAGAACTTAAGGTGTTTTAAGAAAATTATAATAGAACTAGTTTCTAGCAGTATAGTGGAATACAAATAAGCATTGGCTTTTGTCATCAGACTTGCACTCAAGTCCCTCTCTGCCACTTTCTAGCTGTGTGCTTTGGCATAAATTTCTTAACTCTCCGTTTCTTAACTTTTGCAACTCATTTATTAGTTACCCATGACAGCAACCTCTGTATGTGTCCCTGGGCAACTACTACTCCTTCCCACAGAAGAAAAGTCACTCCACAGAGCACTAGTGGGCAATGTAAACTTAGCTGAAGATGGCTTGGGGAGATGGAAGAGGGCTCTCCTCTCCCAGATCTTCATTTCTTCCAAGCGACACACACTAGACTCTATTTCTCTCCATTTCTTTACAAAGCAGTATATTTCTTCTGGTTCCTCTAAGAACCAGGAGAACTCACAACTGTCATTCACTCAGCCCACTAAAGACTCTCTAGTTACCAGGATCCATGCACTCTTCTTAGGGTTGGTAGAGATGTATCAATTACAAATCACACGATTAATAAATAAAAGCATACACACACATTTTACAAAGGGAAATAAGGTTTTTTTATTTTCTGTATTGTATCCTGTGAGGAGTCCCTTCAGGACTTATAAAATTATTCTGTTTTGGCTTTAGCTCTTTGCTGCTTTTCCTAGAAGATGTTAGTAAAAAAGTTAAAATGTTTCAGAAGCATCATACACATGTTACTTTCATTTTTTTTCCACACAAGACTGCTTGGTAGAAAAATGCTACTTAGAAAGAATCAGGAGGTAAAATGTCAGATGCAGCAGAAGGATACACTGAGCGAAGGCTTCTGTGTGGGTTGGATCATGACTGTAGAGTATGAATTGTGAATAAAATCATTCCTCCATCTCATGATGAGAATAACTTCTCAGATCTCAGTTCTCCCCCTACCCCACAGAGGAAATCTAAGTGACAATCGTGATCCTTTCTTAAGACTGCTCTGCAAGCTTCAAAAGACGACCAAGGCCAGGAAAACTCCACTGCTGGTTGTCTGTCTCCTCTGAGTGACAGCTAGACAGTTCCAAATCAAACACAGCATTGGGCTTTGTTTCTTAGAAATAAAAGGATGTAAGATTACACTAAAAAGTTTTTAAATTAATTTCAAAATAGGTTTCCTGGTTGGGTGTTAGGAAGCCTGTTCTCGAAAAATAAAGTGCCTTTGTAGTCCTTTTTGGAAAACTAGTAAGGTTTTATGCAGAGGATGGATAACCACAGATGGCAGTAAAGTGTATAATGTATGCAAAACGGAATGGTTCCAGGCTGATATTTTTTCCCTGGAAAACTTTCTAATACTTTCACATTAATAATGGGCCATTATCTAGAAATTGAAGCTGCTAAGTCCAAACACCACAGGACTTATAGTTGTGCTTTGAATGTGTTCTCGCAATTGTCCAGCTGCAAGTTAAATGCAGTGTAGCCTATGGCTTCCCAAGCTGAGTTTTGACTTTTATTTCCAACCAGCTGACCGGTGCTCTAGTTTTTGACTGCAACATTAGGTGGATCAACCAAAATATCCTGGATGAATGAGATGACATTGCCACCAAACCCTGAGTCCCAACTCTCAAGCTGGAAGTCTAACCTCTAATTTACTCCAGTCCCAGGATGATTAGACCCATTATTTAATGAAGTCTCTCTTGGTTGTCTGTCTATCAAATTATTTGTATTCATGGAGAGAAAGTGATAAGCCAAAATGCTAATTATCCATTTTTCTAAAATAAAAGGTCGATGCTAAGAATAACAATGTTATTAAAATAGCACTTTTCATCTAACATAATACATCTTAACAAGCTCTTTAAATCCAGGGATTTTCATTGCTGGACATCTTATCTAACAAAAAGGAAGATGTTTACTTTCTATTAATTCAGACTTTGCTAGCATTGGGCAACATCTTTTGAATTTGAATGCTGTTGGAAATAATGAAATAAGATGGGAAAATCCAGTCTTTAAAAACAGATTTTTTTTTAAAAAAACCTACCCTTGATGTATTGATTTATATCATTGTTTGTCCAAGTCCCTAGGTCTAAAATACTGGTTCTCAACTGGGAGTGATTTTGTTCCCTAGGGGACATTGGGCAATATCTGGAGATTTTTGGTTGTCACAATTGGTGGGGGGGATGCCACTGGCAATTAACGGGTAGATGCCAAGGATGCTGCTAAAGATCCTTCAATGAACTGCAAAGCCCCCCACAACAAAGAAGTATCCAGCCCAAATTGTCCGTAGTGCTGAAGTTGAGAAAATCAAGTCTAAAAGAAATCAAGGAATTCTAATAAATAATTAGGCAGCAGGTCTAATGAAATTAGGCTACATAAGTGCTATGAATTTAATCTTTTCTGTGTTCCAAGTATTATTGATTTTTCACAAGAGTCTATCTTCTTCAAACAATACTAGGTGTATTAAATGTAGGTCAGGCCCTAATTTCATAAGATCACACATTTACATCTTAGTCTTGTGCTAGATTAAGTAGAAAATTTTCCCTCTGATGAAAACTAAATGGAGAAAAATATGTACTGGTGGAGAAATAGGAACGAATAAAAAGAGAAATCTAGAGTAAATAAGAGACAGGGATGGTTGGATAAAAGTGAATAAAGTCAATTCCAATGTTATGGGTCAAAAAAATACATATATACACAGTCATGTGCTGCATTATGACATTTTGGTCAATGAATGACCACACCTGGGACGACGTCCCATAAGATTAGTACCATATAGCCTAGGTGTGTAGTAGGTTATACCATCTAGGTTTGTGTAAGTACACTCTCTGATGTTCGACAACAACGAAATGGCCTAACAATGCATTTCTCAGAATGTATCCCTGTCGTTAAGCCACATATGACTGTATATATATGTTCTTGATAGCTTTGCAACTTGCTTCTAAAGAACATGCAATCCTGCAAAATGTTTTGTTAGCTAGTGAATTTATCTTCAACTAATCTTATCAGCATTACCTGCTCACATAACCCACATTCATTTATATACAACCACCCAACTGGGATAATCTCCATCCCCCGTCACACGTTCACAACACTTACTCACACCTGAGGCCTTTCACACACAGGGACTGCCTTAGCTCAAGAGCTAAAATGACTGTCACCATCATAGCAATATATTGATCACTTAAAAAAATTAATAGACATTTTGATAATTGGGAGTAAAGTGATTTGAGGAGCATAAATAATGCACTATTTTCTTTTCTGTATGAAATTATAGTATTAAATTTTCAACGTAAAGTCCAACGTCATTTTTAACCACAAAACAACCTCCAGGTTCAAACTCTTCTAGTCTTCCTAGAGGACAAGTCAAGAGAAAACAGTTTATTTTCTAGACAGGTTTCTGTTTTCTTGGCACACAAACTTCTGGCACTAGAGAGCCACTGTGAGGAACACAGTGGTTTTGGGTTGGCAAGCTCCGAGCATTTCAGTTCTCAGCAGCCAGGCTCCTCTGAGGCCTGCCAAAGCCACAAAGCAACACTTAGTCTTCGGAGCCAAAAGCCCTTGGGAGGGAACCATTCTCTGTGCAAAAACTCAATATACGCTCCATTAGCTAAAATGTTGATTACCAGCAGCAGAATCTCTAATAAATCTTAGCTAAGTTTTGGAACTTGAAGGACACTAGTGTTATAGAAGTCCAGTAGTCAATAAAGTATCAATAATGTAGGTGCCAGAGATGAGCAGTCACCTCTATTAGTTAACACCAAAGTCTTTATCATTGACTCAGATTTAATTCAATAAATTCCTTTCAAAGTTTTTTAAAAAACCCTGGAGATTAAAGATAATAACAGATGCAGATTAAAGATAATAATAGATGCAGAAAAAATCACGAACATTTGTTTATATGGAACAACTTATCTAAAATTCATACATACGCAATGAAGAAATATTTATTAGAATACGAGGTGGCTGCACCAAAACAAAATGAAACCCAGAAATAAAAACACCATGAAACCAACATAAATAATAAATATTTTCTATAAATAAATGAGCACAGGGAAATTTGTCAAAATCCATTAAAACAAGAATCACACATACAACTGAATTTGTGTGTAAACGCTGGGTTAAAGATCAGTATGACACAAAGATAGGAAGTGGTAGCCGATCACTGATAGGAGAGAAAGCAAATATCCAGCTGCTTTAAATTGTTGGCTATTATGAAAGTTAAGTTACATACATTCTTAATAAATGGTACCAAAAAGCTAGTATATACACAGTATTCTGTAAAAGCAGAATATGAAATCACCTAGAAAACAAATGCATTGGGATGGTTGGCACTTGATCTTATTTTGTGTTATTTTCTCAAAGTCTGATCATTTTTTCATTTCCTCCTTGACAGATAAATGTGTCCAACACAAAAATCTTCCAGAAGAAAGTAATTAAAATGTGGTTGATGTGTGCCGTACTTTCTTAATAGAAAACCTTTTTTAAGACGATGAATTAAAGTAATCTCAAAGGTTAAATGCAATGAAGTGTGTCTAAGGTACACAGTTACCAATTAAAAACATATTTGTGGTAATTAGCATTCAAAATAAACATGGAGATCCTAAACTCTGGAATCCACATCTTATACTCTCACAAGGCGTATAGGTCCATAAAAGTAACTGAATCAAAACATAAACCTCAGAGAGCAAGACCCTGCCCTCTGGCATTCCTTGGTAGAATAAACCTTAAGGAGACTGCTTCATTACTCCTGCTAACCCCGAATCAACAAGGTTTCCACTGCATGTAGAATAAACTGCAAACCCTTTATGTGGCTTCAGGCACCCTGGACTCTGGCCCTCTTGGTCATAGTCCGCCAGCAAACTTAATTTCTTTAAGTTTCTTGACCATGCCATGTTCTTGCCTCAGCCTCCAGACTTGGAACATTCTGTTTCTTTTTTCCTGGAATACTTTGCCTCCACATTCCCTCCCATTTTTGCAGGTCCCTTCTCATCAAGCAGGACCCAGATTAAATGTCAGCTTTTCAAAGAAGTGTTTTCCTGACCACTCACTCAAGCTCAAGGTAAATCCTCCCCATTAGGCCCTTTCATAGCACACAGTGTTGCACACTCAGACACACTTATCCTAATTATAATTGTGTACTTATTAATCCATGCACCCATTTATCGTCAGTCTCTCCCACTAGACCCTAAGTTTCTTGGAGAAAGAGAACATTCTGTTTGCCACCATACCAACAATACTAGCAAGTTGCCTGGTCCTCAGTAGGTGTCAATATTGCAGATTCAGATGCACTGTAAATATCACACTGGTTGAGACTTAGCTGTGATGTTTACCGATAGAGTGGTTTTAGCACCATTACCCAACATCAATGTTAAATAGGGTACAACATTATTTGCACAGCATCTTATATTTTTCAGAGCATAAGTCTGAATTCTGAGGAATCTCCAAGAATGTGGAGACCTCTGATACCATTAGGACATACAGTTTCCCAACTTCCTGTTGAACTGGTAAACAGTATAAAAAATACACTCAGTGTAGCCAGTGCCTAAACCACACAAATCGATGTCCACGCGTACACATACACATGTGTCAAAGCACACCTATGAGCATGTTCCTAGTCAAGAGCCTTGCTGGACAGACTGTCCCGATACAGAGCTGCGAGGATTTAGCCCCTGAGTTCTTTGTTCTCCTGAACTTTTCAAACATTGCTTTCTTAACCTACATTTTACTTTAATATCCAAGAGGTCTAATATGAAATTTCAGATAAAGTACAACATTGAGTTAGAGGGATAGAATCTAAAATAAACTTGAATTTGTAATAAAAAGGTTATGGTAGCTGGAGAAGCCAGGGTCACAGGATTTTTCTTGTTTAAGCAGGTCAGTCCGGATAGGTACAACACAAAAAAGGAAGAGGGTTTGAAAAACAGGAAAACAAAGGATAAAAAGACAATAGGATTATTTATCTACATACAAGATTATAGAATCATTTTTAACTTCCATGTTTAATTAAGAAAAGGGCAGATTTTAAGTATTATTGGAAAAGGTGTATTTAAGAAGGTATAGCTTTCAATTGCAATTTTAATAATTATTTAATAATTCGATGGTAAGTTTTATAAAGAATTTGTTTTGTTCCCTGTATAACTCCAGCATCCAAAATAGTGTCTGACATCTATAGGCAATCAGTAAATATTTGTTGAATGAATAATAACAATAATAGCAACTTCTATTAACACTTTGTCAAATATTGTGCTAAACAGCACATAGAAAATATACCAATTAACCCTCACATCAACCTGTGGAGGAAGATCTATCATCACCCTTTTATAAACGTGTTAACAAAATCCAAACAATTTCTCCAGAATCAGAGAGAAAAGCCAGCATTTAAGCCCAGGACTAGCTGACCGCTGATTTCCTGACCTCTGGACTAAGGAGGCTCCTCGGACATGCAGAATTGTATGGAGGAGACATGCAACCACATTTAAAAGGATGTGCAGCAAAAAAATCAGAATGTACGATGAACTACAGAGAGAACTGGGAACGAGGCCTATTTCTGCACAATCAGTTCACTGAAGCTGAAAGTCCGATGCCATAGGATGTTATGGAAGAGGCTAAAGGCAGGATGGGGGTGAGAAAGGGAGTTCAGGAAAAATAGATAGCAAATAAATAAAGAGCTTATTCCTTTCCCTAGTAACAACTATACCTCTAGCCGCAACAGTGCCAGTGCTGGCAGACGAACCTTACAGAAATGAGGCTGACCCTGTTTTTCAAAAGAGCAATAATGAAAAAATAAAGTCCTGTGGTGTTTTTCCTCTATCGGCCCTGCTTATAAATTCATAGCACAGCATGGAGGTTATTAAAATCCCATATGTGAGAACCACACACAGCACAAGGAGATGTGAATTGGCATTCCATGGAGATAATGCTGTCTAATGGGCAAAACAAGTAGTAGGGTTTCATTTTTATTCTGAGTACATTCGAAAAGGACTCAGCATGTCTACTGTGCATGGATAGCTGACGGTCCAAAGACCGTTTCTCCCCTTCCTTCCTCTGGATTAATAAGTGGGATATAAAGAGTAGGGTTGTTATGTGCCCAAGTCTGGATATTCCTGAGACATTTTTTCTTTGCTTGCAACTATTTGAAATAGAGTGAATTAAAAGATTCTCCGGCTGCCTTGGTACAGAAGGGAAGCAGAGCAAACTTCCCCCTTCTCCCCACACAGCATCAGGCGGCCCAGGAGTCCGAAGGAAGTCACAACTTCCCGACCAGAGTCCACTGGAGACTCACCCCAAGGCCCAGCGGAGGGGCTTACACTTCATTGTTGTTGGGTTGGTTTGTTCACGGGGCATTTTTTTTGGTCAGAAAAGGCTGCTGAATGTCCTATTAGGGAAAATCAAGTACGACTAATAGTAGAAAATGCTGTTCTATATGATCTGGCAATGAGATTAGAAAGCAGCATCTCAGATCAAAAAGCCAATTTTAAGAATATCCTATAACCTTAATCAACAGAAACCTTGTATTTGAAATTTCCCAAGTAACTTGATAGAATTTAATTAAGACAAAATAATAGCTATTTTTAATTCATTTACTTCAAAAGCAGGTAAATTTGTGGTCATAAACACCTGGAACAGGGTACGGGCAGAAAACACTACTCTAAGAGCCAGGATGTTTAAAATCAAGCTAGAACACAAAATAATTCTACAGCCTTCCAAGCAACCAAAACCCAAAATCTTCTCAACAGAATCTAAACCAGAAATCTGAAATGTATGGAAAAAGTGATAAAAAAGTAGGAAATTAACTAAAATGTGAGGGATTTCTGAGTTGGAACATCATTCATTCAGCAAATATGTAATGAGCATCTGCACTGTCCCATGCTCTGGGGGATTCTGCAGGCAAGAGAGACAAAGTCCCTGTCCTCAGGAAGCGTACATCTAGTGCTGAGAGGGAAAGGAGAAGAACACCACCTGCAGCCCTAGAGTCACTTTGGTTAAAGAAAATTAAGTGGCTTGGCTGTTGACCTAACTTTCCCCCAAGGAAACCTTGAGTGCCAATGTAAAAACTCATTACTGGGTTGGTCACTTGAACTGAGGAACAACAAACTTGTGAGCCATGGGTCAGATGATCATCTCCGGTGTGAGAGGGAAAGGACCAGAAAAGCCCACCTAAGAGTGAGAAGAGCGCAGCAAGAGGAAAGGCCATTCTGGAGAGAGGCTGAGGCTCAAGTGAGCTCCAGTGCGGGAGAGTAAAAACGTTGGGTCCAGAAGGCGGGAACATCCTTAAATGAAACTTTGATATCAAACCTTAAAGATCTCTAGCGACCTATGTCAACCATCTACCTGCCCCATCTGAAAAGACGAGATGTCCTCGTGCATCTCCTTTAGGATAATTTAGGGTAATACCTCTCTTTCAGGAATCTTGTGCACAGCATTGATGAATACTCTCTCACTGGTTATCCAGAGATAAGAATGTAGACAGAGCAGGAAGGAATAAAAATCTCAAGGCTAGCACTGAGGCCTGGGTTCTAGATTCATCTCTAACACCAATGGTTATGAGATTATTGGGCAAATCACTTTATCTCTCTATGTTATTATCTCATATGTCGATTGCAGGTAATAGCACCTATCCTGTGCAAACTCTCAGGGCTGTCAGGAGAATAAAGACAAAATGGGTTTTAAGAAATAGGGAAGGGACACATTTGGAAAGCTTACAGCTAATTTTCACAATTCAGTTCAGCCTGAATTTGAGCTTCTTGGCTGAGAGAAATTAAAAAAAAAAAAAATCCACAATAATGGTAATTGCTACGATTTACTGAATGCTTAATGCATGTACCAGGCACATATCTCATTTAATCCTTACAACAACCCTGTGGAGTTCCTATAATTATTGCCCACATATTACAAATGAGGAAGCTGAGGTGCTGAGAAGTTAAATGTTTTGTGAAAATTCACAAATCTGGTCAAACTCAAACCCATCTGACTCAAGCCTACATTCTGGTTCTTACTCATCTCTCAAGATTCACTTCAGTTCACATCAGTATAATTCAATTCAATTCAATCCACAAACATTTTTTTAAAAATATGTAGGCTTTCAGAATTCAGGTAGCTTACACATTTGCAGAAAATGATATACACACTACCCTTGCTAGATGTTCCCAACTTAGCCACGAATGAAGAATGCAGTGGAAGCAAAGTGACTGCACAGCGAAGGGACTGAGGTCACAGGTCTCGGCACTCACCATTTGGTTCCCAGCACAGCGCAAAGCTTCTCTTGACACTTTCCAGGGTTGGAGGGTTCCGCCAGAGTTGGGAAAAAATTCTTCCCATCTTATTCTTAACACTTACACTAATTTATGCAGCTCTATTTAAGCTTGTGGTTCATGAGCCAAGCTTGTCATCAGTGTAAGCTCATCCTTATCCATGGAGAGAAAACAGACTCAGTTCCCAAAATATCTTTGCCTCTAGCTTTCCGGAAATCCCATCTTCCTGATTGCTCAGTATATATACTTCTAGGTATTAGAGGGATTCAAAACAAAAATAAAGAATGATCCAATTCCCCAAGGTAATTATAGGAACAATCACAAACATTTATAGAGTGCTTACTTCTGTGCCAGACACTGTTTTAAGTTATTATTGATTCATTTAATTCTCAAAGCAGCACTATGACATACGTACTGTCACACACCACACAACAACATTCCAGTCAACAACTGATGGCATATACGACGGTGATCCCACAAGATTGGTACCATACAGCCTAGGTGTGTAGTAGGCTATATGCCACCTCGGTTTGTGTAAGTACACTCTATGATGTTCGCACAACAAAATCGCCTAACGACACTTTTCTCAGAACCTGTCCCCCTCGTTAAGTGACACAGGACTGTATTGCTATTCCCTCGACTGTACAGTGCAGAAACTAAGACACAAAGAGTTTATGTGATTTGCCCAAATGTTAAGCTGGGGATTTACACAGTCTGTCTCCAGGGCTGTCTTTAACTACATCATGCTGCTCCACACGGGGAGAAAAAAGATCTGAGACAATACCATTAACTGGTATATTTATTTCCATAATAACTAATAGGTAAGAATGCTAATGGAGTTTAAAAGTAAAAGCTTACTCGGTGGAGGGAGGTTCATAAATATAAACTGGAGATCAAGAAAAGTCCATGTTTGTAATGTCTGCCCACTTTTTCACCCAGAAAGCACTTCTGCGTTTTTTTATCTTGAGGTTTTTTGGGTTTTTTTAAAAACACATTTTTAATGAGGTACAACGTGCATACATTAAGAAAACAAAATGCTATTCTGACGTGTCATTATAGTTTAATTTTACCTGTTTTGAAATTTATAAATGGAATCACATGGTATGCATTCTTGTTTGCTCATCATTACGTCTGTGAAACTCATCCATGTCATTCTATAACAGTAATTCATTCATTATTTCATTACATGAATATATGACATATAATTTTTCCATTTCACTGTTGATAGACAAAGGGTTATTTTCAATTTCATGAATATTACTATAAATTTCCTTTCCTGCAAAAGGTACCCATTTGTGTTAGGTACCCAGGAGTGGAATTACTGGGTCATAGGACGTGTGTATATTCTCATTATATTTTTGTTATTGACTTATAGCCTAATTCCACTGTGATCAGAGGAAATGCTACATGTGATTTCAATCCATCAAATTTTTTAAAGATTCACTTTATTGACTAGCATGTAATCAATTTTGTTAAATGTTTTATGTTTATTTGAAAAGAATGTGTATTCTGCAGCTTTTGAGTGCAGAGTTCTACATATGTCATTTAGGTCAAGTTTTTTAACTGTTTTTCAAATCTATTACATTCTTACTCAATTTTTTTCTGCTAATGCTAACGATTAAAGAGAGAGAGATCTATTAAAATCTCCAACTGTGATTGTCAAATTGTCTACTTAGTTTTGTCAGTTTTTGTTTTAAACAGTATGTGTTATTACGTGCATACCTTTTCAGATTATTGGATATTCCTGTCAAATTGCCCGTTTTATCACTATGACATGGCCTCTTTCATTTTTAGTATGACTTCTTGCCTGAAAATCTCAATGTCTAATATCAGTATAGCCACACTACTTTCCTTTCGATTACTGTTTGCATCTTTTTCCATTCTTTTATTTTCAACCTTCCTGTGTCTTGATATTTAAGTGTGTCTATTCAGGTAATATAAAATTATTTTTGTATAGTTGAGCAATATATGTTTTAACGGGAATATTTAGACCATTTATATTTAATATAACTATTGATATATCTGAATTTAAATCTACCACATTCTTGTTTCCTATTTCCATTTGTTCTTTGTTTCTATATTTTTTCTTGTCTTTTTAAAAATCAATCTTTTTTTATTTTTCCATTTATTATCTATTAGTTTGCTAGGTCTACATTCTTTATTATTCTTTTTAGTTAGTACCCTAGACATTACACTATTCATGCTTGACTTATCAGAGTATAATATAATTTAGTATTTTCACCAATTTTCAAACATTGCAAGGACCTTACAACACTTTAACACTTTACCCTGCTCCTGCAGTTTTGGCTATTATTGTCATGTATTTTAATTTCACTAGACATTATCACTTTTGTTTTTCACAATGTTCATCTACATTTACCTTCATATTAACCTTTTCTCTTGCTCTTTGTTCTTTCTTTCATTTCTGTACTTCTCTATAGGGTCATTTCCCATTGCCTGAACAGCTCCATTTAATATTTTAGTCTGAGTCTACTGTCAACAAATCGTCTGTTTTTGTTTGTCTGCAAATATATTTCATTTTTACTTAGAAGGGTATTTTCACTTACTATACATTAGGTTGGCAGCTTCGTTATTATTATTTTCTTTCAGCACTTTGAAGATGCCATTCCATTGACTTCTGGGTACCGCTATTTCTGTTGATGAGGCAGCTTCAGTCTTACTATTATTCCTTTAAAGGTTTATGGGGTTTTTTTGGTAGTCTTCCAGATTTTTTTTTTCTTTTACTTAGGTTTTCAACAGCTTCATGCTGATGTGCCTAAGTATGGCTTTATCTGTATATGAGGTATAGGCTTCATGGAGCTTCATGAAGTTGTACCTTGTGGTCTTTATCAGTTTTGAAAAATCCTTGACCAATTCAGTTTCAAATGTTACTTCTGCCACATTTCTTTCTCTCCCTGACTTCTGGGACTCCAAGTATACATATGCTATACTAACGTTTTTCCAACTATTTGTGATGAATGTTTTTTCTTTTATTTATAAACCCCTATAGACTAATTCTGTCATAAAATACATTAAAGATTTTGTGACAAAGTCAATTGCTATAAATATTTATAAATACTCTATCTTTATTTACTTATCTTGTCAAGGACCAGTACTAAAAGTGGTCTCAGGATCATACTTTGAGAAACATTAATTTAGATTTTTTCGTTGGGTCTCACATTTCTGTTATGTTCTTTATCTTTCATCCTTTTCTTCTCTGTGCTTCAATCTGTTATGTTTTACTGACATCTTCAGCTTTACTAATCTTCTCTTTACTATGTGTGATGTGCTATTAAACACACCTCTTGCATTCTTAATTTAAGATTTTCAATTCTAGGATTTCCATTTGATCCTTGCCTATAGATTCCAATTGTGAAATAATGTGCACATCTATTTTCTTAAACATATTAATCCTAGTTATTTAAAAATCTGTCTGATAATCTCAATATATCAATAACCTGTAGTCTATTTCAATTTTCTTCTGAAATTCAGTTATTTGTTCCTGTTTCCTAACATGCCTGGTAATTTTCTATTGACTATTGGACACTTTAAGTAAAAGAATTATTTATGTTATCATCCTACAGAGAAAATTTCACTTTCTTCTGGAAGATAGAGCATAGACACACTATCCTGTTCCAGTAGAGAATAGTTTATTTCCAGTTTCCTCACTATTAGAGTCTAGCACTTCTGAGTCTCAATTGAGAGTCTGCCATGCTTACCAGGGCCGTTCCTCCTTGCGGGGCTCTGAACTACAGTTTCTGTCTCTTCAGTTCTATGGGAATGCTTAAATTCCTGCTTAGACTTTTGGTCTCAATTGTTGCATTCTTCTTGGCTTCTCAGTGTCTCACTCTGCTTGTGCACAATATAGAAGTCCAAAAATTCCTCAGAGAAAGTTGCATGCAGAATGTTGGCTCAAATTCCCTTTTCCCTGGGATCGTGAACCTTCATATCACTGCTGTCTTAGTATTCCTAAACATGAATTTCTGTCTCCCAATTCCATTGAAATTCCTACAAGATCTGGGCCACTACTTTCTGTTTGGCCTCTATGCCCCTTTTATGTATTGCAAATGCATCACACAAAAAAAGCCACAGAGAAGGTCTTGATCACTTCAATGCATTTCTTTTTTTCAGTTGTCTTGAACTCTCAAATTCTGGCCCCTTTAGGTGCACTATGATGACTTCAAGCAGTAATTGATCATGCTTCTTAAAGGGACAGTTACTCTGATACCAGCTACCCCATCATGTCTGCAAGCAGTATGCTCTTGTGAGGATTAATGTAGAAAAATTGCTAAAATTACTAAATAATAGTAAATAGTCAATAAATATTTACTAATATTATTATTCCTACATACTAGCTAATCTTTAGTTCAAGGGCATCTTTTATTGTAATGTTCCTGGGAGTCCTTACTCCAAAATCCCAATTCCCAGTGCTGTTTATTCGAACACTTGCCCCTGGCACTGCAAGTGCACAGAGATTGTCTTTAGGTTACATGGTCTTACGTGCCAGATTTTCCTGGTGTCTGGTAATCTTGTGTCACCACACTAACAGTTCTCTAAAGGAGTGCTTGGGTTTTTTTTTTTAGGACCCTAACCTATTTTCAAACAAAATCTTATGTAGATCCCCAATAAATGGATCCAGAGCTGCCTACTTGGCTCACTCTTATCTCAATCCTCCCTGTGATTGATAGATACCTAGATAGCAGATAAATGAATGACAGATAGATAGATAGATGATAGATAGATAGATAGATGAGAGAGAGAGAGAGAGATGATAGATATATATAGAGAGAGATAAACACTCCTGAGTTATATAGTCTTAGAGCCCAAAAGCTCTGAGAAACCCAGTTTAAAAACTACTACCATAGGGATAATTTCTGGTCACTGCAGCTGTTATAACAAAATAATCCTTAAACATTAATGCCATAATTTGGAAAACAGTGCCCAGTATTTTATCTCCTTCCCCAATATCTTATCCCCAGGTACCACTATAAAAAGCCTCAGCATGGCTCAACCAAAATTTCTGGTGATTTTTACACATCACTCCACCTCTTTAGTGCTCACCAGAATCCAAGTTATCATTATATTTCCTCCATAACGCGCTGAATACACATCATGCCTTAAGTGCCATGTCTGTTTATCATCCAGAATAAACAAGCATCAGATGAAGCAGAGTTATCTCACACAATCAAAGATGACTCTGACTCAGGATGGTCTAAATGTCAATCTTAGACTCTTCATTGCTAGAAGAAAACTACACAGAAGTGTGTAGCATGAAAGTATTAGAAAGGAAAAAGGAAAGGGAAAAGAGGAACATCCAAACATGTTATATAGAAAAGTAAATCTCCTAGGTCCCATGTGGTATTGTTTGGATACAATGCCACATTCAAAGAAATAGAGTTGAACAAATACAATAATTTAAAAACAATTCTAATCTTTACTTTGGTCTCTCAAAAATAAATGGATACAGGTAGGTAGGTAGGTAGGTAGATAGATAGATAGATAGACAGACAGATAGATAGATAGATGAGATCTAATTCATAATCCAACCTTCCTCTCCTTTTTTAATAAAACTTTAAATTGAAGTATACAATAAAAAAAGGTGGAAATCATAAACGTGCAGATTAACGGATTATTTCAAATTGATCATGGGTATGTAACCACCACCAAAAGTCATGAAATATAAGGTTACAAGGACCTCAGAAACCCCCTCATACCCTTTCCCAATCACTACCCTCTCTCTGTGCCCAAAGGGTAACCACTATCCCAAATATATATTAGCTTGGTCTGCTTTTGAATTTTATATAAATGAAATTATATAGTATGTAGTTTTTAACATCTGATTTCTTTTGTTATTATCTTCGGGAGACTTGCACACATTTCATTCTTTATAAGTGCTATATAATGTTCTATGATATAAATATACAATTCGTTTATCTATTTCACTGTTGGACATTTTTATTATTTCAAAATGTGGCTATTATGAATAAAGTTGCTATAAACATTTATGTGCATGATGTTCAGTTCTCATATATACTCATTTTGTTTGAATATATACCTAAAAGTAGAATTGCTAGGTTATAGGATATGCATATGTTCAATTTTAAAGATAGTGATAAACAGTTTACCACAGGGGTTATATTAATTATACTTACACCTGCAGTGTAAAAGAGTTCCAATTCCTGCAACTCCTTGCCAAACTTTGTTTTGTCAGTCATTTTTGGTTTAGCCATTCTGGTAATATCTTTATCTCATTGTGGTTTTAATTTGCATTATCCTGATTAGCAATGACGTTGAGTATCCTTTCATTTATTCATTGTCCATTTCACTATCCTCTTTTGTGAGGTGCCTGTTCAACTTTCTTGCCCATTTTAAGAACACTTCTTGAAAGTCTCCTTCTTCCCTTCTCCTCTTCTCTCAGGACCCTCTCCCTCACCCCCAGCCCAAGTGGATAATCTGACACACTCCTTGCCCCCTCATCTCCTCCTATTTATTTTTCTTAACATAGATGGATGTCGCCAATTGCTATAGTTTTCTCCTTATCTCTTTGCTTCTTCTACTGCTCAGATTCTCCCCAACGAAGGAGAACCTGAGATGCAGCCAGCAGGAATCCTCCCCATTCCTCCCTGATGCTACTCTCTACCATCTTTCTGTTTCTGCATCACCCAAAGCCTGGGAAACCTCACTTTAGAAGTTTCTTGCAAGTTCTGTGAGTTTTTTGTTTTTTGTAATTCCCTTTCATGACTCTACCACTCTTCTATGCTATGTTGGGCACCTGGCACAGACTGACTTCTGCAGATGGACTAGGAAAGAAAGGACACACACAAGAGGCCATTCTAAGGTCTTGAATATCAAATTTGACCATTTGCCAGGAGAAGCCTGTTTTCCTGGGAGATGAGCCACACGTTACAAAGAGGAGGAGGTGTCTACCAGCTTTCCTAATCTTCCTCCAGGGTCGGCTCATTTCTCAGTAACCTCAAACCAAAATCCATTATCAGATTCTCTTTCTCCACCATGAAAAACTACTTGGCCACAGTTTGACAGGCACAGATGGTACCACCAGCTGCAAGTTTTTCAGTTCTTGTTGACTCTTGACTGCCCTTAGTCTTAATCTCTTTGCAGTTTGCTCAGTAGAATGGGAGATGCAGCCAAACTTCTAACCTGGGAATAAAATTCACAGTGGGAGATTAAGCAGGGTCTGGTTAAGGGTGAGTTGGGGTTAGGGATATTGGCAAGATGCTTGGGAAAAAAGCCCTGGAAAGAAAATGTATGGATAGTCAAAATGAATTAGAAATTATTTCAACAAAGAATCAGGACCCATAAAGGGAAGAGGCACAAAGAGAGGAAAATATTCTTAGGTCTGATGATAATTTTTCTGCTGGTCTGAAAATGGAGCCAGATCTTTATACCATGAAAGTCATGTATCAAGTAAAGAATGATGGAAATAAAAGGAAAGACCATTCCAGGGAAGTGCTCTCCACATGGTTAGAATAGCCTTAAATGACCATTCTGATTGTGTGAAGTGACATCCAACAGACCAGGACAATCTTTCTTGCTACAGAAAACAATAAAAAAGCAACTCTAACACTCATTTACAAATATTCTGGGTCCTGTATAAAATAAGTAAGCATCATGCATTCCGTGCAAGAGAGTCTATCCACAGATCTGTCAACTAGGATGCGTAGAAAGCTGGAAAAGACTGATCATATACCTTATTGCTAGGGACAATGCTATCAGGTCTGACATCTTCCTCTCATCCTCCTGAGGTAAGAACCTATGAATCCATATCCAACCTTTTTTTAATCTTTGTTTTTCATATCTGACTACTACCAATTACCAAGACCATCAGTCAAAGGGTAGAGAAATGAGCCAAGAGGCCTGGAGTAAGCCCTTTTTACGTCGAACATGGTTGTATGGTAAAATCTGGCCTTCACGGGAAAAGTGGAAATATAATACCATCCATGCAGTCAGAAGAGTGAGCAATACGAAAAGGCATGTCTGGGGGCACTATCTTCTCATCCTAGGGAATGGCACCACGTCACTGTACACCTGCAACCCCTGGACCCAGGTAGGAAAGTTCAGAGGAAATACACTACATAATAGCAATGATTTCTTTGAGTTTTTGCCATGTGCTGGACATGACAATAAGAACTTTCCATACGTTTTCTCAGCAAATCCTCACGACAGTTCTATAACATTGGTTCCACTATTAATTTCCTTTTATAGTTGGGACTTAAGAGAGCTTAAAGAATGGAACAAGGTCCCCCAGGTGGTGAGAGGCATGTCTATAAAAACCCAATGCCAGGATACTCAACAATGTGGCTTTCTGTAGTCCATGCTTCAGAGGTCCTGGACAAACCATCAATTTTCAATTTCTCAGGCATGCCCTGGAAAGGTTTAATTTAGCACTTTCTTCTTATTCAAGATTTTTTGAGCTATTTCTCCTGAGGTACTTTGATCTTCACTTTTCTTCCTGAATACAGTCTGAATGTACTCAGGTGAGTTTTTGTTTATTTAATTTGTTTTGGGTGAATGTGAAGGGGGAAAGGGTATTTTGGTTTGTTTAATTTTATTATTTAAAAAAAAAATTAACTTGTGGGCCGGCCCGGTGGCGCAAGCGGTTAAGTGCGCGCGCTCCGCTGCGGCGGCCCGGGTTCGCTGGTTCGGATCCCGGGCGCGCACCGACGCACTGCTTGGTAAGCCATGCTGTGGCGGCGTCCCATATAAAGTGGAGGAAGATAGGCACCGACGTTAGCCCAGGG
Organism: Diceros bicornis minor; assembly: GCF_020826845.1. Classification (NCBI taxonomy): domain Eukaryota; kingdom Metazoa; phylum Chordata; class Mammalia; order Perissodactyla; family Rhinocerotidae; genus Diceros; species Diceros bicornis. The sequence continues at coordinate 13,931,958 of NC_080743.1, read as the reverse complement.
CCGTCTTCCTCAGCGAAAAAAAGAGGAGGATTGGCGGATGTTAGCTCAGGGCTGATCGCCTCACAAAAAAAAAAAAAAAAAAAAAAAAAAAAAAAAAAAAAAAAAATTAACTTGTAAATAATAAAAAGTAACCCAAAAGTTAAAAAAGGAATATAATACTAGTAGACTTTGCTAATTTATACATGTATATTGTAATACTCAGGGCAACTACTATACAAAGTGATATACTCAAAAACACTATAAATAAGTAAATATGGAATCCTGAAAATGCTCATGTAACCCTCAGGAAGAAAAGAAAGAGAAACAGAGTAATGAGACAGCAAGGAAACAAACAGAAAACAAAAAATGGCAGACAAACCCTAGCGCATCAATAATTACCTCACATGTAAATGGTCTAAAAACACCAAGTAAAAGTCAGAGATTTTTGCAGGGTGGATAAAAACAAGAATATGCTGTCTATAAGAATAGATACATGCAATAACTTGGATGAATCTCGAGGGAATTATGCTGAGTTTAAAAAGCCAATCTCAAAAGGTTACATACCATATGATTCCATTTATACAACATTCCTGAAATGATAAAATTATAGATATGGAAAACAGATTAGTGGTTGCCAGGAGTAAGGAAGGGGAGAAAAGGAGGGAGGTGGCTGTAGCTATAAAAGGGTAGTACAAGAGATCCTTGTTATGCAACTGTTCTGTATCTTGACTGCGGTACTGGTCATGCAAGCTTACACATGTGATAAAATTGCATAGAAGTAAACACACAAATGCATGTGAAATCTGAATAAGCTCAGTGGATTGTATCATTGTCAGCTTTCTGGTTGTGATATTAAACTATATTTCTACAAGATGTTACCATTGGAGAAAACTGGGTGAAGAGTATACAGAATCTCTCTGTATTATTTCTTACAACCCATGTGAATCTACAGTTATTTTAAAATAAAAAGTTTTAAAAAAATGGAGGAGGGAATATACACTGAGAAGGAAATCTCCCCTCTACTTCAGTCTCCCAATAGCTCCATTCTCTTCCCCAGGAGTCACCACTGTGGCTATTTTCTTACAAACCCTTCCAGAGATAATTTATAGTCTCTCCACATAGAAATATGTACGAATGCACATACACATATAGATTTATAGTTTTTACACAAATTTTAACCCCATACACACTTTTCTCCCACATTGCTTTATCAATTTATCTTTGAGCTTTTAGTAGCAATAGAGCTGCTCACTTTAATAGCTGCACAGTACTCTAGTATTCGCCAGTGCTCCTAGCGAGCAGGCACTCATAGACTGACATCTCACGATCCCTCTCCCTTTTCATGCTCTACCTCCCCTCGTCTCTGCGGAATTTGCAATCTCCCAAATGGACATTTTAAACAGAAAGGCAGGTATGAATTCATGAATTTTGCTATGAAAAACAAGAAAAAGAAAAGCTGGCCACTTCCCAATGCCTTTTGCAGAAAACCACAACAAAAGGTATTTTTTGATTATTTTGTTTTCATAACCAAAGTCATAGCTCAGCTCTTGCACTGGGATGTTAGTTCACTTCTGCCAATGAGTCAACAAAAGTGCTGATTGAATCGAATAAATGTGTGTGTGTGTGTGTCTACATTAGTGAAAAATTAAGATACAATAGTTAAATGATATGCCATGACAGATCCACAATTGTTTTAAAGTTGTTCCCATGCCATTTTTAAATGTATGTCTCCAACGTCTAGTAAGTGCTTGATACATATTTGCTGAGTGAATTTGAACGAATAAATGAGAATGCCCGTTCATGTCAATGGATTTTCTTAGAGCATCTATGTCTACACGTCAGATGTCTATTTCATTAGTGTTGCACATGCCTGTGATTATGAAAGTTTAATAAAAGTTAGGTGATGATTTTCTCTGGCTTTCCCTCTTCAGGTAAATATTCTGTAGCCCTAGCAATATTCCATTCTGTGCAAGCTCTGCCTTATCCCTAACCATTATTACTCTGCACAGCAGGACTGTTTTAATGTCTGATCTATTCCACCAGGTGAAGCAAACAAATTAGACAGAGCACCACAGCTGCTTGATATAGGATGTCCTCATGTTTTTGCTCCATTTTTTAATACACCCAAGCATCACATTTATTTTTTCAACAGCTGCTGCACATTGAGTAGACTTCTTAATTAGCTAATGTTTGGAAAGCCCTTTGAAGATAAAAAGCCCTATATAAGTGCTAAGTGTTATTATTACCTTGACAAAAGAGTTCTTTTTTTACCTTGGCTCACTGCAAAATGTGTGAGCTTTCCTTCTCTCTAACTAGCAGTAGTCAAACCACAGGCTACATAAATCATAGGAGAAAGAACTTAGAAATTCAGCTGTGGCCCCTGCACACAGGTAATTGGGCCCCCTGGAATGTTCCTTCAGGTCTTAAGGTAATGCTGGGGAAGGGAAGTGGTGAGGAAACACATAGGATGCTTTTGGGGGAAAGAAACACTTATAAGACCCTCTTTCTTGAAAGGGCTTTTTGAATGTCAAATCTACATTTGTTTGTCTTGGCTTGATTTCGGAAAACAAAGCAAACATTTAGCTATCACAGATTGCATTCTTGCAAATAGGTACCCATAGTCTAGAGACAAAAAAATGATTTGCCTGAAACAAATAAATGTATGAGTCACCTTCTCCCCTTCCTCATTACCAGGAGGCAGGATACCACAGAAAATCCACCAAAATAAATGGCAAAAGGCAAAGAAAGCCCCCACAGTTCAATGCTGACACCGTACTCCCACCTGACACACGCTCACCTTTGCTTATCAAAGACACGATTTTTCAAGGGTGTATAAGATGCAGCTTCTGCCCTTGAGAATCTTCCATTTTACTTTCAATAAAACAACAAGCGTAATAACTTCCATTGGCACCTATTTACCAGGCCCCATGCTACATCCCTTACATATATTTCTTATTTACTCCCCACAACAACCCTTCAAGGTAGTTATTATTATTATCTCCATCTTGCGGGTGAGCAAACAGGGCTAGTGAGTTCGAGTGACATGCCCCAGGCTCTCAAGCAGGTAGTGGAATCATAATTTGAACCCAGGTTTGCCTGGCCACAAACCCCGAGCTCTTGCAACAAACGATAACACTCCAAAGTCATAGTCATTAGAGCCTCCAGAGTGGTACAAAATAAGTCTAGTGTCATTCCTGGTACAGTTTTTTATTATGGAAAGGTAGAGGAGGCAGGGAACGTGCCTGGCTGGTCTGATCTGGGAAGTCATTGAGAAAATGACTTTGATGGCTTTTGTGAGGAGGCAGCTTTGCTACATCCATCCAAGTGTGAGAACTCGCCCTTTCTGATCGCCAGCTCCTGGATTAGCATTTGACATTATTCCCATTTCAGAATTTATTCAAGAGATAGGAGGTGAAAACAACGGGAGAAGATGGACTGAAAGAACAAACACTCATGCCATGGAAATTAGCTCTGGCTGCCGGTGCTAATGTAAATAAATTATGATTATTATTTTTGAAATCAAATAAATAATGTTTTTTTCAGTTTTTCCTATTGACATTGAAGTTTCAGATCTGAGTACCTGGAAAGATAGGACGGTGGTGGCATTAACTGAGGGGGAAGGAACTTAGAAGAAAAGGAATTGGGAACGGGGGAAATAATAAATTCTACCAAGATCTCAAATTGGAAATTTTTCCATTAAAAACCCCAAAGTGTTAGGCAAGTTCTATCAAGCAGCTTTAGTACCGTCTGCCCATGCAGAGCTCTTAATCAGGCTGCTTCTCCTATCACTTGCAAGCTGCCGTCTCTGCTTCCTGGTGCAAGTACACTTATGGAACAAGGACACACTCGACAGGCCCACATGCCCCTGCTGTCCTCCCTAGACGACACTAGGAGCAGAAAGTACTATCTGTTATCACACAGCTCTAGGGCTGAAATACCCGTAAAGGTAGAAGTCCATACTCCAGATCAACCTGGCAGAAATCTCTTGGAAGTGGGGACAATTCCTAGCTCCCTCCTGCAAAGCACAAGCAGGAGCAGTAAGCCGCTCGGTGGTGGAAGCTCGTCTGTGGCTAATATATTAGGTAAATTATTCAAGAACAACGTCCTTGAGAGCCCAGTAACTACTGCCAAGTAACTGAGCTTGTTCACCTACGAAATGTAGATCAAAGACTAAATCTGCGTTTCACAGAAGATTCATTCCAGTCTCTAGAAACTGGGCTGGCCAAGTGGCTAATTTAAAACCCAAAACATGAAGCGCAAAATATTGTCACTCAGAAGTTATAATGCAAGGAAGAAGGAGAGGCGCAGATACCAGAGAAAGAGAATCTTGGACTCAACACTGCCAACAAGCGACATCAAAATCCTCCATAATTTGACCTAATCACCCTTTCCAATAGATTTTCCATTACTTTCAGGTCCCCAAGCTTCCTGTAACCTGAAGCACTTGCTGTTCCATCTCCTACATATCCTGTGTTTCTCACCTCCACATGTTAATCCCTACTATCACTTTTTTTGTAGAATGCCTTTCCACCACAATTCACCATTTCCAAATCCTTCCCCTTGTGCGTTGTCCATCTCCTATGGCATTTCCTCAGGGGAAGCCTTTCTCGCAGGGAGAAGTATAGCACTTCTGGTTCATTTCTCTTATGGAAACAACTACTTTTCCCTGTATAGCGAGGCTGCTTAAAGGATATACTTTGGTAATGGCTTTATTAGCCTGGAATCTCCTTGAGAGTGAGATCCATATTTGTTTCAGCTTACATTCTTTTTGGCTCTTAGTCTAGTACTTTAAAAAGTAAGTAGATGTTAAATAAATATCTATGTAATAACAATTTACTTAACATTCTTTACATTTATTATCACTTATTGCCAGATACTGTTCTAGGTGCTGGCGATATGCTATGAATAAAGTGAACTAGCATTTCTTTTTTTTTTTTTAAAGATTTTATTTATTTATTTTTTCCCCCAAAGCCCCAGTAGATAGTCGTATGTCATAGCTGCACATCCTTCTAGTTGCTGTATGTGGGACTCAGCCTCAGAATGGACGGAGAAGTGGTGCCTCGGTGCGCTCCCGGGATCCAAACCCGGGCCGCCAGCATCGGAGCGCGCGCACTTAACCACCAAGCCACGGGGCCGGCCCGTGAACTAGCATTTCTGACCTAATAGAATTCACATTCTAAAGTATGGGACAGACAATAAACAAAATAAGTAAATTGTGTAGAATAATAGAAGATTGTTAAGTCCAAATAGGAAAAATAAAGCAGAGAAGGAAGATAAAATGGGTCAGGGTGGTTGAAATTTTAGATTGGATGGATGGATGAATGGATGGATGGCTAGATGGGTGGCTGGGTGGATGGATGGGTGGGTGGATGGCGGGTAGATGACTGGATGGCTGGATGGGTGCCAAGATGAATGGATTCATTACATAGTAACAAAAACTGGCTTTATCAAAAGGAAAATAAACTTCCCAACATTTTCTGTTCTCTATATAAATCAGTTTCTGGGACAAAAAAGTGATGGTTCATTTCATCCATAATATTTTTAGAAAAACAGAGGAGAGAAAATCTGATTTCTCAATTTATTGCTATATTGACTTCAAAGGCCCTGAACCAGTCACTTTTGGTGACCTCATAAAAATATTTTAATGCCTATGAGTTTATGAAGAAACAGTTTCTTTGGGTCAGAAAGAGCATATTTTAGTCTGGGGATTCTCCTATAAAAGGAATGATCTTTTTAAATGAGAATTAACCATTGAAGATGTAAATATGAGAAGGCAAAAGTTTAGAAGGAAAAAGAAAGATTTTTACATTGAAAGGCCATTAGTTACTTGTTTATACTAATTTAATCAAGCCTAGAATGAAGACAGTTTTCACAAAGCAATTGGGATCTGATATCTTCAGATCCATAGTGGTCAGTTCCTGTACCACAAATGAGTTCATTAAGCTTATTATTACTAATTTACTAATTTCTATTTGCAACAGGGAATGGTGAGAATCATTTCACCTATCACCATTCTAGACATGAAGTGAGTACCCAGTCCAACAGGGTGGCCACATTTCTCGTGCTTGGTTTCTGCCGCATTGTCACCGGGAAGAACAGCATCAGGCATTATATTCTCTACATTATTTCACAAATTGATTTCAGTTTTAGAGAAAACATCTTTTTGTGGCTAAAACTACTTCAGACTCAGTGAAAAACACTTAGTGAATAGGAACATCTTTGCAGTGTTCCAAGTGAGCTCTTTGAAAAGAGAAAGCAGCATAGCCATTCAAAGGCATTTTCATTTTTCTCATGATGTGCAAGGCTCACAATATCCTGGATTTGGAATTTTCTACCTATTGTAGAGATAGTATTGCCTACTATCTAATGTGGTCTCTGAACATTTCCACTCCAGCCTCAGCCTCTGCTATAAGGCATGCACTCTTATTTGTGTCCTGCCCCTTCTTCACTCCTACTTTCTGAGATTCTAAGAGAGAGGTGGAAAGGAGGCTCCATATGCTAGGGGAAGTGGGGGTGAGGGGAGAGGGGAGGTCAGTGATGACAGCATCAGTGAAATGGTTTAACGCACCGACTCAGAAGCAGATTGTCCAAGTTCAACTCCTAGCTCCACAATTACTAGCTGTGTGACTTTGGGTGGTGTAGCTAATTTCTCTGTGCTACAGTTATTTCTTCAGAATGGAATATAAAGATACTATGGCAGAATTGCCATGCAAGTTAAATAAGTTACTATTGTAAATAGCTTACAGATAGTAAATGCCTGGTGCACAGTGAACTCCATGTATTTATTATTAGCTGTTTTTCCTGCAAGTGGAAGAGGGAAAAAAAAAGATTCTTCCGTGGCCAAGGTCCCGGCTTGCTCTGGCTAGGATTCAAAGTAACGTCTGGGCATGTTGACAAATTAGGGGGCAGGCCCCTTGAAGTGTGTGCCTGTAAAGGATAGAGGAGCTTTCTGGGAAATAATTCTTCCCAAGGGCTGAACCCCACAATTTGGACCCAGTAACAAAGCCTTGGTCTTGGTAGAGGGAAGAGTTATTCTATTTACATCAGATCTGACTCCAGGCTACTCTCATAAGTCCAACAGACTTATTTGGTTCTAGGAAGATAATGAGCTATACTAAAAAGGAAAGAGATATTTTACTAAAAATTCTGTAAAACACAGGAGATCAGACAGCACAGTGCTGGGACCCTCTCTAAAAAGAGTGTAGGACACTGATGGGGACAGAAAGGTGCTGTCCTCCACATCCCCAGAGCAGCAGTTGGCAGGAGGGCAGGATAGGGGGACAAGACTTTTAGTGGTCACAGACAGTCCAAATGGCACTTAGCTAAAGAAGGGCCAAAACTATTGATTTCTACAGCCCTCTGAATACTACTGGAACCAAGATATGTTTAAGCTTTTGCTTTGTTACAACATGGTGGCTAAAAATGGCAACATAGCTCATAACTATAAAGCCATAAATAAATTTCACCTGCCAGACTTAGGATCCTAACAAAGTCAGGGAAGGGATAAATAATTTCATTAATTAAGCATTAAAAAAATATTAAGCCCCTTCTGTGTCTCAGCACTGAGACACTCTTTTTAGAGGGGGTCTGAGCACTGTGCTGTATGTTTTCCAGAATTTTTAGTAAAATATCTCTTTCCTTTTTAATACAGCTTATTATCTCCCTAGAACCAAATAAGTCAATTTGACTCATGAGACTAGCCTGGAGTCAGATCAGATGTAATCAGAATAAATCTTCCCTCCACCAAGACCAAGGCTTTGTTACTGGGTCCAAATTGTGAGGCTCAAATTGGGTCACATTGTTAGGTGCTAACAAGGGGGAGAAAAGCAAGCAGGTTTCTGCCCTCACAGAGCTCACAGTCTGGAGTGGAGAGCGAGAGGTCCCCAGGCAACTAGAAATCCGTCAGCGCTCTGAGGGAAAGGTATGCAGCGCTGTGGGAGCACATGAGGAGAACCAGTGAGGGCTTCTTCCTTGAAGGAGTGACCTCTATGCTGAGAGCTGAAGAATAACTAAAATCTAGCCAGGCAGAGAGAGGGAGGAGGAGTATTCTGGGTCAGCAGACTACAGCCTGCGGGCCACTGCCTGTTTTTGCAAAGCAAGTTTTATTGGAACACAGCCATATTCATTCGTTTGCATCTGTCCATAGCTGATATCATGTTACAATGGCAGAGTTTAGTTGTGACAGAGACTGCATGGGTCTGAAAAGCTTAAAATACTTACTACCTGGACCTTCACAGAAAAAAATTGCCAACCTCTGAACCAGATCATAGAGCGCATCTGGCAAAGTGGCGAGCGTTCTCCGGGTGAACTTCCTTCAGCATCATCCTGGTGCTGGATTGACAGTGGTATAAGCAAAACGGAGCGAGAGGCCAGGGACTCTTTTCTGTGCTCTTTACAAGTCAAACTGCAGCAGCAGCCCCTGTGGCTCTATGAGAGGAAGAGGTGCTTCTGCGGCGTGTTTTTACGTTTGTGCTGCAGGGAGACTTTTTATAGGATATTTTTATCCAAGTGACCAAGAGGCACTAACTCATCCCATGCTGCTGAGACTAAAACTTGCATTTCTAGATTATAGCCTCAAATTTCCAGCAACATGCAGAATAAACACACTATCTGACAAGCTACATGACAAGCTCTCTTAAAGGGAAATGCTGAAGGCGGGTGGCACACCCAGTGTGGCCGCAGTGTCAGTTCTTGACTGAAATCCTATTGACCATCATGCGGTTCAGAGAGCTATCTACAACATACAGGCAGAGGACCTTTACCTTGGGGTTTTATAATGACAACAAAAGCTTCACTGAACTTTTGCCCCATTCAAAATTTAGTACATGCGTCTTCCTGGAACCTTCTCCTCTACCCTCCTATAATCTTACCATCCTTTGTTCTTAGTTACATTCATTTCCTTTGCCCACAAGGATTCAGATGAATATCTCCACTTCCTGTTCCCATAGTGCATTGGGCTTACCACAGAGTATAGTTTCTGCTCCATTCCTGTACGATCCTTGAGGGCAAAGCTGTGTCCTTTTCACCGTTTAGGTCAGTGCCTGAAACATTTGTGGGTCTTCAATGTATATTTACTTAATGTATAAATGAAAAGAAAAACCAGTAATGATTGAATTCATACTATGAAATGAGAATTTTATATCTAGTTTACTCTCTAGTTAACAAGTATAATTACATGAACAGTGACCCATATGTTTCTGGTATCAATCCCCATTTCCTTCACACTATGGAATTAGCCAGGTGTCGCTCAAAGAACGTTCTCCTTTCTGGTATAGTTCATATGTTCTTCTGCCTTTCTTTGTCTACATTTTGCAGTCCTACTGATTCTCTGCCTCGGAGTCCTACACTGTCATTTTCTAATACTGATCTGCTAGAACGGTCACTTCCTTATGTCAGAATTTTTAATACTTACTATAAAGACATCTCAGTCTCTCTTAGATAATAGAGATTTAATTAACTGTATTTCTAGGGAGGTTTATTTATTCCAATTTTCCCTGCAAAGTGCTGGTTTCCAAATCTTGTACTTAGCAGGGGTGCTATTTATCAGCTATAGTTTTCTGTTTTCAGCACTTGTGTTTCCTGCCAGACCAGGGTGATGGGAGGCAGCTTTTACCCAGAAGAAAAAGTGATCTCTTGATTGATTTCAAGTTACGACATCAGGGGCATCTTGATACTTGCTGGGTGGGAACTTTCTGTTTAATCGTTTTATATCCACGATCACAGAGAAGAAATCAAACCTAACAGGGAAGGACCTAGAACTTCTCAGTGAAGTAAGATGTTTAAAATGAGAGAAAGATCATGGTCCATGGCAGTCATTTTATAACTTGTATCCTTATATTTATTCTTATTCTTATCATTTGCTTCTTTTGGTAAGTAGATGATCCATGAGGAAAAAAACCCACAATTTTTTCAACAAATTCAAACATGTTGATGTTTCCACAAATTCAGGAATCAACTAGAGTTGACTATGCACATTTTTTTGCACTTAAGATTGACTTTCAAATGTCTAACAATATAAAGAGTAGATAGTTCATTTTAGAAGCTAAATTAAAAATCAAGGAGAAAGAATTGTGGAGGGGTCAATCAGATTAGGTTTTTAAAAGAAGATCATGGACTTGAATTCACAGATTTCTTACCTGCTTTGAAAGCAGAAAAAGGTCCACTGGACAAAATTAAGCTGATTTAAAGGTAAATATTTCATGCACAGATTGATTTACAAAGAAAATATGGCATAAGGATAAAGAATTCTGAAACAGATAGTGAATCATCTTAGAGAATAAGAATTCAAGAAATTAATTCTGAAAATAGAGAAACCATCCAATGTAAACAGAGAAATGGGAGGGACTCAGTCTGAAGTAGTAAAGCAATAGCTTTTTCTGATGCTGGCAATTCTGTAATTTGACACCTAACACATATGTTTTGCCAGGGATTGTGGATAACATAAGGACTTGAGGGAGAGAGTAAAGAAGAGAGAGAAAATGAGTGAAAGTGGAAGATTATATTTATAGATGCATACATCCACGCAGTTGACACAAGAATGATAACCATGAATTAAACTAATGAACCTAATCTTCAGAAAATTCAGACAGTGTAAATTGCTCTGTTAGTTTATCAATTTTCAGAACATGGAAAAATGAGAAGACGATGCTTGTCATTATTTTAAAAGAATCCTAGGACCAATTTTATATATATACTCAAAGCTCTTCTGAATTCTTCTTTGAAAAGATCTTAATTATGTGGATGACACATTGATTTTCACCGGCACAAATCTCTGAGCCACAGACTTTTAGGTCCTGGAATTACTTAAGATATCACAGAAAATTCTACTCACTGTGGTGTTAAAAATAATAGCTTTATCTTCAGTAAGTGTGGAAAGGAATTTAATTTTTAAAGAGTTTTTTAGAGGGATAAGTTCGTGTTAATAATTCTGTCCAAAGTCTCCTTGATCCTTTAGGAGGTCAAAAGTCATTCATTTCCATAGTCTACTCACCTACGTGCAAAAACATCCAATATCTGTTTTTAGAATTTTAAATGTTCCTTGCACTGAGTTTCACAATATTTTTCTGCCTAAAGAAATATTTGGCACCATTATCGTCAGAGAATAACAATCTAGAATAAGAAGGCTTAATTGACAAAGATTTTTGAGAATTTTTCAAGTGTCTTAAAATATCCTTCCTTCCTTCATTTTTATAGAGGGAAAATTAATCTAAATTAATCTAGGAACTTTATAGTTTCAAATACATTTAGTTTAAAAATATCACAATAGCCAAGAGGTGGAAGCAATCCAGATGTCCATCAGCAGATGAATGGATAAACAAAATGTGGTATATGCATACACTGGAATATGAAGGAAATCCTGCCACATGCTACAATATGGATGAACATGGAGGACATTGTGCTAAGTGAAATAAGCCAGTCACAAAAAGCAAATACTCTATGACTCTACTTATATGAGATATCTAAAGTAGTTGAATTCATAGAAACAGAAAGTAGAATGGTAGTTACCAGAAGCTGGGGGAGGGGAGAATGGAGAGGAGTTGTTTAATTAGCATAGAGTTTCAGTTTTGCAAGATGAAAAAGTTCTGGAGATTGGCTGCACGATAATGTAAATATACCTAACACTACTGAGCTGTACATTCAAAAATGGTTAAAATGGTAAATTTTATGTTTCATATTTTTTACCACAATTAAAAAAAAACCCTAAGGTATGTTTCTGACTCATTTACATTTAATCCATCGCTCATTTACAGAGAAATCAGAGAGACATGAAACCCTTGCCATCAGAGCTTTAATTATCCTCTAGCTCTTTTTTCTTAGACACAAAATCTCCTATTTTGACAGGATTATATGAACAGGAGTACATGAAAGGAAAGGTTTAAATTTTCCTTGAAATTGAGATGCTGACTCCCAGAAGGCCAATGAAGTTCTAAACTAGAAATGTACATTTGACGATCACTATTCATAACTAAGATATACCATCAGGCAAATTCCCCAATCTACTTATTATGTATGAACACAAGCAATTATGCCTTTGCATAACACACATACCATATACTGCAGTGCATGGAATCAAATTAATGCATAATATAATCTAGCATGGATAATTGATAACCGGACTATTGATTAGCTACCAGAAATATTTCATCTCAACACTTCGTATTTTCATTATTAAGCAAGGGAACAAACAGGTATATTTACCACTAAACTATTGAAAGAAATAGCTGGGGTAGAGAATATTTGAAATCAGGACCTAAATGTGTTCATTTTCAAAAGAGCAGCAGTTACTAAGTTATACAGCTTAGTGTTGGACTAAAGGAACTGGCAAAGTGAACAAAACATAGTCTTTGCTCTTAGAGATCTTCCAGCAAAATGAGGAAGATAGCTAGGCCTCTCTATAATCAGAATGTAAAGAGAACAATATGAGAGTTGTAAACAAAGGGCTATAGGAATGCAAGGAGAGAGAGAAAAATAGACTGAAGTCATAAACTTCTGGTCATTTAAACTCTGCTCAAAGGCATCAGAGATAAAAATCTACCTCCCAAGAGCATCCATTCCATTTTGGGGTGTTCTGGTTGATTAAAAATTCTTACGTAGGCAGAATGAAAGTATATCTCCCTTTAGCATACAATTATTTGGAGGAGTAACACACTGTCTCTCCTCTTTCATCTACATGTTAACTCTTCTTAATTATTAGTAATTAATTAATTCAATTATTTAAACATTCATCAAAGCACCTCTGGAAAATCCAAGTGGAGATGACTTGGCATTTGGATATGAGAATCTAGAAGACTGGAGAAAGGTCTCAACTAAAGACGTACATTTGGGAATCATCAACCAATAAATGGGACTTGAAATCCTCAATGATTTCTCAATCCTTTCTTCTCTTCCCAGAATCCAAGTCTAATCATTTACCCATCCTACTTGATTCTACTCTCAAATTAGCTCTCTAATCTTTCCCGCAGTCACTCTCATTTCCTACTTTAACGTCCACAAATTGTCTCCCCATATTCAGTTTGGCACACTTCCAAACCATTCTCCACAATGCAGTCAGAGTTATCCTTACTCCATTAGTTTGCTAGGTCTGCTGTAACAAAGTACCACAAACTGAGTGGCTTAAAAAACACAGGTTCTGTTCTGGAGGCTAGAAGTCTGAGATCAAGGTATTGATTTCAAGGTGAGATCAAGCCATGCTCCCTCTGAAGCCCTTAGGGAAGGATTTGTTCCAGGCTTCTTTCCTAATTTCTGATAGTTCTTTGGTTTGTGACAGCATAACTCCAATCTTCACATGGCATTCTCCCTGTGTGCATGTCTCTCTCTCCATATGGCATTTTTAAAAATAAGGACACTAATCATATTGGAGTAGGGGCTTATCCTCCTCCGATATGACCTCGTCTTAGCTAATTACATCTGCAATGACCCTATTTCCAAATAAAGTCACATTCTGAAGTAGTGGGGTTAGGACTTCAAGCTATGAATGGGGGCAGGGGCACCACTCAACCCATATCATCTATAAAATGTAAATATGATCCTGTCATTTCCCCTTCAAACAATCTAATGGCTCCTCACTGCCTCCAGGATAAAGTCCAAAATATCTTAACACAGTTTACTAAATTCTTCATAATCTGGCTCCTAAGTTCTCTCTTATTTTATCTCTTGCAACTCTCCTTCTCCCCAGAACCCTCCCAGATTTCATCAACAACAAATGTAAAATTATAATAGCAATATGTGTTTTCATAACATGGTGCCGTAAGAGATTCTAATGGTAGATTTGACTTAATCAGGGAGATCAGAAGATGCTTCCTCAAGGAAGTGATGCTTTATCTGAGAAGTGAAATATCTGAAGGGTAGGTAGGTGAAGAAGGCAGAGAGGAGCATCACAGATGGAGGAACAGTTTGTTCTTCATGCTTAAAGATGGACTGAAGGAAGGGGAAGAGAGCAAGGTTCGAGATGCAGGACAGCCAGACAAAACAGAGGCCTGTGGGCCATATCCACGGGAAGGCACATGTAACTATTGAGAGTCTTACCCAGGGAAATAAGGTCATAAAATCTGCATTTCACAAAAATCACCCTGGTAATAGTAGAGAACTGTAGAGAATAGAGTGGAAGAGGCAAATGTGGATGTGAGATCAGTTAGAGGCTATTGGAGCAGTCCAAGCAAGAGAAGACTATTTCCTTTTGCTTGGAAATAGTCTGTCTCTAAGTGGATTCTAGATATATTAGAAGGTAAAAACTGAGAGCTTGGAAGAGGATGTGAGGCATAAACTGAGAGCTTGGATTGGACATGAGGAGTAAGTGAGAAGGGGATATCAGGAATGACTTCTAGAATTCTGCCTTGGGCACATGGAAGGCCTATAGTGCCATTCATTAAAATTGGAAAGAGTGGAAAAGGTTCATGAGTGCTGCTTGTACATGTTGGGTCTGAGGACCCCTAGAAATATCTTGAAGGAAATGTTGAGTGAGCAATTGGGGGTTCAGAGGCTTTGTCTGAGGTGGATATATAATTTAATTAATCGCCACCACGTAGATTGTAATTGAAGCCACACGCATCAATAAGTCAGAACTGAGAAGAAGAAGGTCTAAGACTGAGCACAGATTCCAACATTTAAACACTAGATAAAAGAAGAGAAACCAGCAAAAGAGATGAAAAGGATCATTTCATATCATGGACAACAAAGGGAGAAAATGTTTAAAAAAAAAGAAGTGGTAAACAGTGATGCATATTGCCAGGTCAGTTAAGAAAAAGACAAGAAAAAAGAGGAAGAAGCAGAGGAAGAAGGCAAAGGAGGAGGAAGGGGAGGAGGAGGAGGAGGAAGAGGAAGAAGGAAAAGATGAAGACTGAAAAAACTTGCCTATCATTACTTTTTCTCCTCCCCAAGCTAAACATCGCAAGCCTCTTGCCTATTAGGCATTTCATGACATTTTCCCATTTCCAAGACCTTCACCTGGAGGCACTCTAGTAAGACAATATTTTCCTTGAATACGCCACTGAGCACTTTTGTTAATCATTCCCTCTTCCCTGCTGGACACTTGTGGGGCATGGGGAAAGAGAAATGATCAGTCAGAGCAGAAGCTTACTCTCAAAGAGCTTTAAGTCTAATAGAAATGTGGAGGCACACTCATATATAAGCAAATATAATGCAAAGTACCAACAAAGAGTTTATTGACATTCAGAAAAGAAGGTAATTATTTTCACTAGGTTTTTATAGAAAAGGAAACATTTGAGCTGAGTCCAGTAGGGTGGACAGAATTTAGACACTGAAGAGACGGTAGAGAAAGATCTTCCAGCTAGAAAAAGACAAAAAAAGGCAGCAAGGAAGGCAATCAGAAGACTGGTGTTGGGAGTGTGAAGGGGAACATTAGGAAAAAAGGTTGGGAAACTAGTTGGTGGAGGGCTGTGAATATTAGGGTGAAGATTTTAGACTATTTCCTATTGTCAGGAAGGGTTCGCTAAATATTTTTCATGATTCTCATTTGTGTCTCACTCTAGCCCCTGGAAGTCCCATCTTGAGTAACCTGTTGTGGGCTGGCATCTTTGGACCAAGCTCAGCACATTCTCTCAAGCACAATTCCTTCCTTCCTTCCTTCCCTCCTTCCTCCCTCCCTCCGTCCCTTCCCTCCCTCCCTCCCTCCCTCCCTTCCTTCCTTCCTCCCTCCCTCCCTTCCTTCCTTATTTAGTTATTGTCAGTACAATTACTATATCTAGATCTCAATATGGGTTCCCTGAAAGTACTGACCTGGGACAAGGATGGTTCAGAGAGGGGGGAGAATATCTTGGTGGTTACTGTAATAGCTCTTATTGAATTATGCTCAGGCATAGATTATCACCATGATTTTGTATGACGACTAGGAAATTCAAGAAACAGTTGATAGAAGTCGAATGTCTTTTGCTGTATTCTTTTTGTTTACAATATTCCTTTAAGTTTTAATTTACTTCATCACCTCCATCACCTGCTTTATGTCTACATCTTCCTCACCCACCGCAGCTCTCCCTATGTCCTTCATTGCTTTACTTACCTTCATAGCACTTAACAACATCCAACATACTGTATTTTACTTGTATTATTTTTTGTCTCTCTCCCCTGTTCCCCACTAGAATGTAAGCTCCATAAGACAAAACGTCTTTACTCTATTGTTCACTGCTATATCTCCAGAGCTTAGAACAGGGTTCAGCACACGGCAGGCACTTAGTGTTATTGAACGCATTACTTAATTTGTTTTGGTCTTTATATCTGGATCCTATCAAAAACATTCTAAACAGATTGTCTTGCTTCTTAGAAGACAACAGACAGTATCAAGAGTCCAGTAAAAAAAAGGTGATGAAAAGCGGATACAAGAAATGTCCAGGAGGTAGAATCCAAAGGATTTGACAATTCAATAAATGTTTGAAAAAGGAGAGAGAAGGAAATCAAAGATGATTCAGGTTTTCAGCCTGAGGGAGTATGAAAAGTAGGAGCTACTGGCAAGAACAGAACCAGGAATACCAGCAAAAGAGCAAGTTTAGAGATTAATGTTCTAGAAACTGATTAACAATATAATTATCATTCCCTATAAAATATCACTTTGCTCCATAATATATTATTTTGAAAAAGCAGAGAAACGTGATAAATCTTTGCATTACAAACAATCTTCTTTAAGCCAACAGTACATATGAGATGATGCCATATGGAAAGGCGAGACAGAGAGAGGCAGGACAAAGAAATTCTGACTTTGACAGATTAAATTCTTGACTTGATAAATGGTTCATGCAGATCAGTAACAGGAAGTCCTACATGCCAACACAAAGAGCCAAAAATAATCTTGTAGTTTAAAGAATGAATGAATGATATGGCACTCTGAGTTTGGAAAAGCCTCAGCTGTGATCATGAAATATGTATCAAAAGCATTGGTTCTCTGGGTGATATGTAAAGTTTCCTCTCTGACTGTGGTGGAAGCTATTTTTTCAGATACAGAGCGGGCCAAATTCAGATTACAAATTCTATATTTTATAATTCTTCTAGCCTAAATTGCTGCACACCAAGTGAAATCCAGAATACACTTTTTCTGGGTTGGTGGAGAAGGTGGCAGTCTATAAAAGGAAATGAGCCAGCAGATTGATCCTCTTTATCACAAAGGGAAATCACAAGGCATATCTCCAAGTGGAAGAGAAAAAGACCATATATCAGAAAAAGGATTGAAAGGAAATACACTAAAATGGAAATTCTCTTTGTAATATGCATAATTTCTATTTTATTTCTTTACAATGAATATATATTATTCTCCAACCAGAAAAAATAAATAAAAGGTGTCTTTAAAAGAATGATCACTTGTCCAAAGCTGCTTGGCAATAAGCTCATAGTTCATTTTAAAGAAATTCTGACAGCATGGTATCTCCACTGAGAGAAAAAATTAATTGCAGGGGGGTGGATTTTTTATATCAATTCAAATCATTTTGAGTTTAAGCAAAAAAGAATCCACATAATTGTTCTGGAAACAACCAAAGCATGTGCAATACTAATCACCGTGATGAGATGCTAAATACATTAAATTAAATTCATAGATACCTCTTAAATTCTGTTTTAGTCAATAAAGTCAGCCTCTGCATCCAAAAATTATTTCAAACAATTTAGTATTTTTTACCTCTTAAATTTTCCCTTCTTATCTCAGTAAGAGTATACTCAAACAGTTTTGTTTTGCTTTGCTTTGCTTTGTTTTAAAGGGCCAGAATAAAAAATAAAAACAGGAGAAGCAAGGGAAAATCATCAACCTGATAGCTAAATATAGATAAATGTAGAATTGTCTATACTGGCTACATTCCCCAAACCAACATTCATAGAAGTTCTGGAGCGATACTGGCAAAGCATAACTGATCAGTTGAAAGGAAATAAAAAAGAAACCTCACCTCTATATATCCATCCACACAGGCACACATCTCACCAAATTCTATGAAATTGCACATACATAAAACCTGATTTGATTTTAAAAACCAACCAACCAATCAACAAAAACTTCTAAATACAGCACACCCTCAGCATTTAATGATTTAAGATGCATCATTTGGATCTATAAGAATTAAGCCAAAAGTCCGTCACATCAAATATACACACAAAGATCTATTGTGAGACACGTGCTGTTCTAGCTATTGAGGATGCGTTGTAAATGGAGCAACAGGTCCCTTCTTTTGTGGAGCTAACAAGACAGAAGTGGAAGGAAGGAATGAGCCATACCCAAATCTAAGATAAGCTCTAAGACCACTGTATAGGATAGGCAGCAGCCAGGCAGGGAGGCAGGGTGGTTGTGGCCTCAGGGCTCTGGCCTGGGGCTGGTGGACCAAGTGGCCTGGTAGTCACTAGTACTCAGTGGGGCTGGCGGGACTGACTGGCTTTACTCACTGGGCCAGCCGCTGTGAGGCTGTGGCAGCAGCAGTGACAGGAGCAAGACGGCTACCACAAGGAGGGTGGACACTCGGCAGGACCACAGTTCCAGCAGCGCTTCTGCAGCCATAGCCCCTATAAAGGTGGGAGATGCCATCTTGGCGTTGGTGCTGTTTGAAGGGAACCTGGGAACAAGGTGAACCTGACAGACCCGTACAAGGGCAAGAAGGATGTCTCTACCTGGGATGTCCCAAGACCCACCTGCTGGTTTTGTGGAGCAGGCTGGAGTTGTGAAGGCCAAGGGGGTCTACGTCCATGTCTGAATGTCAGCGTCTTTGTGATTGGTGAGTGGAGACAAGCCCACAATACGGAGGGCAAAGTTCAGCTCCTGGCTAACCCCCTTGGGGCCTTTGGGAAGGAGACAGATTTATTACTAGATGACTCAGTGTAGCCACTCTTTGGGGATGAATGAGTCAAGAGGTTCTCCATGGTGATAGACAATGGCATGGTGAAGGCCCTGAACGTGGAGCCTGATGGTGCAGGCCTCCCCTGCAGCCTGGCCCCCAACATCATCTTGCAGCTCTCAGGCCCACACCCAGATGCACTCCTTCTACCCTTTACTGTCTCATCCACCCAACCTTGGGTAGGGAGCCCCAGCCCCAAATCAGATGGGACCACCCAACTACAACCTTAGCCAAATTTCTGCAATAATGACTCTGGTTCAAGACAAACCAACAATGAAACTGGGCAGGGTAACTTAGTCACTGGAGGAAAGGTGCCAATGTGAGGTATAGCCCCAGAAGGGAAGGCCTCTCTGAGGAAGTGACAACAGAGCTGAGACTTTTGAGACAAGAATGGTCAGCCATATGAAGACCACGGCCTAAAGAGTGTCCAGGCAGAGGAAACAGCAAGCAACCCCATGGCAGAAACGTGTGCAGCATGTTCTAGGAATAGAAGGAGGCCAGTATAGCTGGAGGAGAGATGTGGGCAGGGTTCTTTATTGGCCATGATAAGGAGCTTGGCATTTATTCTGTCTGCAATGAAAGGCCAACAGAGATTTTAAGGAGAGGAGCCACGTAATCTGATCCATATTTTTAAAAGATCTCTTTGGCAGCTCTGGAGAATGGATGATGGGGATGGGGGCTGGGGGATGAGAGTGGAAGCAGGAGACCAGTCTAGGGGGAAGTCGATGGTGTCTTGGATTAGAGAGCAACAGGGAAAATCAAGAGAAGTGGACAAGTTTGGAGCTATACCTGGCTGGCATGCCAAAGGATGGGATGTGGAGGAAGGTAGGCAGGTAAATCTCTAGGGTGTCTCTTAGGTTCTTGGCTTGAGAAACTGAGAAGATGGCAGTGTCACTTACTGAGATGGGGAGGAACGGAGAAGAACAGGTGTGAAGAGAAAACTGTATTTTCAACATGCACATAATGGAGGTAAATATTTTATAGCCACATGGCAGTGTCAAGCAGGCAATGGGATATACAAGTTAGGAACTCACAGTAGGCTGGAGGGGTAAAGTTATAAAGAGGATTGCCAGCAATGGAATTTGATAAGGTCACCTGGGAATAAAACACAGACAGAGAAGACAAGAGGACCCAGGCTCAAGCGTTTTAGCATGCCAGCAATTGGAAATCAGCCAGAGGTGAAAAAGCGATCAAACAAGTCTGAAAACAGCCAATGAGGTGGAGGGAAAACCAGGAGACGGGCACAGCTCTGAGGGCTTCCCTGTCAGCTCAATGAAACCCTGCAAGGCCGGTAGCATTCACACTGTTAAAAGAAGGAAGGAGTGAACTGGGTCAGATGTTGTTGAGAGGTGAAGTCAGCCAAGGACATGGACAGGACAACTGTGTCGACAATGCTGATGTCCCGAGTCATGTCAACAAGAGCATTTCAGTGTTGAAAAAAATAACCTGTTGTTTAAACAGAAATTACAATTCCTTTCAAATAGTAAGTCAAAAAAGGAAATAAAATAATCAATGGCAGTATTCAAACAGCATGACAACAGTGTTTCTCAACCTAATTTTCAGTATTGTCCCTCTAAGGAGCCTGTTTAGACAATTTTTTCCTAATTGCACTCGCACCCCCATGAAATTTTAACACCACAGATAGACTGTATATTATCTTTGCAAGGCCACAAATCATTATAGTATCAAAGAACTTCTGCCCCACCCGAACCTCACAGAATCACTTCTCATCCCACTATGGATGCAACATCATTCTGGTCGTGAATGCACACACTACAGCTACGGGCTGCTGTCAAAGTCGCATTTAAGGGAAGTTGTAGAATGACCATTTAACTTATTATCCAACTGACATATTTTTGAGAGGAAAAAGGGTGTTATTGGTAATTTGCATTGGGACAGTAGGCACACAGCAAAATGTCCCAGGCAAATGGGATGTGTGATCCTTCTACTCATAGTCAACTCTGAAAAAAGAAAGCATAAATATAAAACAGGTAATAAATGAATTACAAAATGGACAAATACATAAATCTAAGAGATGGTTTGTCAGAAAAATGAACAAAATGGGCAAACGTGGAAAATATAAGAGAGATAAAAAAGAGAAAACACAAAGCAAATTAGAAGTTATCAAAATAATATGAAAATGTAGATATAATGGACTTAAAATGTATCATAGGGCCGGCCCCGTGGCTTAGCGGTTAAGTGCGCGCTCCGCTACGGGCATCCAGGGTTCGGATCCCAGGCGCGCACCGACGCACCACTTCTCCAGCCGTGCTGAGGCAGCATCCCACATATAACAACTAGAAGGATGTGCAACTATGACATACAACTATCTACTGGGGCTTTGGGGAGAAAAAAGGAGGAGGATTGGCATGGATGTTAGCTCAGAGCTGGTCTTCCTCAGCAAAAAGAGGAGGATTAGCATGGATGTTAGCTCAGGGCTGATCTTCCTCACAAAAAAAAAAAAGAAAGAAAAAAGTATCATAGAACACTATATGCACTTTATACTAAGAAACTTAAAAATCTAGATAAAAAGGGAATTTCCTGGGAATGTATAAATTTTTCAAATGGACTCAAGAAGGACTTAAAAACAGTATAGGTAATCGCAGAAGAAATTGAAAATGTTATCACTGAAATATTTCCAAAAAGTTTAGGCTATACATTTCTTTGGAAAAAAAATTCTTTGAAATCTTCAAAAAACATCTAACAATATGCTACATAATCTGTTCCCAAGCTGAACAAAAGTTACCCAATTTATTTTATAAAGCTAGCATAAGCCTAATGCCAAAGTTGGACAGTTAATACACAGAAAAGAAAACTACAGCCCAATCTTGTGTATAAATATAGACACACACATCCAAAAGAAATTCTAGCCAATTACTCTATCATCACAAGCTGATTAGTATGCACAATCCAGGACAAAATCTGCCTGACTTCTCAACACTAAGTTACACTCTGAACTTTCATACTTAGTTTAACACTCTTCTTAGTCACATGAGCAAGGAGGTAGAGAAGAATGTGATGCTGCAGATCTTTAGAACTATAAAAGTGAAAAATGTGTCAGAAAATTGAGATGTGGTGTTTAAAATAGTATCATCATATATCAGAATAATAATGCCTAGGAAAGCTCTAGCAACCTAGTGTTTGCTTCACAACTGTCAGCCTTATATTAGTGTAAGTACTAAAAGACTTTATGACAATCATATTTCATGTTGTAGATGAGATAAAACAATACTTTTAATCCATTACCATAATTTTAATCCATGTCACAGAGTTGGTATAATAGAAAGCTTATCTAAGAAGCTGGAAAACGTGTTTATTTTCAACCTGTCTTGGCTTAAAAATCTAAGACATAATTCACACATTTACCCATCTTATTGGCGATTCTTTTATTAGACTATTAATTGCATTTGAGGTGAAGAAATCTGATTCAAACTAATGTTTTTAAAATGTGTCACTCAAAAGGTATTTTCATGTTTTTTTCTTAACCTTACTAACTCTCAGTAGTTATACCTTGAAAAATCGAAGCTTAAATACCCCTTTTGAATTCAGTACTTGATAAATCTTGTGACAGAGATGTAAGCATTCAGTTCATTCATCTATTTTAAATATATTCAAATTTCTGGACTTTGAAATGGACTAGATTTTTCCTTCAGATTTTTATTTTGAAAAAATTTAAACCAACAGAAAAGTTACATGAATAAAAAAATGAACATGCATATCTTATGCACCTAGAATCACTAGTTTTTAATATCTTGCCACAATTAATTTATCTCTATCCATCTGTCATCTATCGATCTTTGTATATTTCTATATATATATTTTTGCTAAATTATTTGAAAATACATTGTAGACCTCATGACTCTTCAGCATATATATTGTAAATATACTGATGGTCTCTTATGTAAGCAAAATATATTTACCAAAGTGAGGAATTTTAATAGTGAAACAATAATATTCTCTAATATACAGTCCATTTTCAAATGTTGCTAATCTACATTATAATATATAAATCCTGTTTATTGGTTTTCAACTTTTATAAGTAAGCTATATATAAAACTTTGAAACTTCAAATATGGTTATAGAACAGAACATTAGCTGCCTTGACAATGTAAAAGGGGAGAGAAGAGCAGGGAACTAACATGCTCATCTCAGTGGACAGACAAGAAAGGCTGCCAAAAGATGACGGAACAAAAAATAGAAGTCTAAGGTTAGTATTTAAATTAAAAAGAAAACTAACCTTGAAGCAAAATACTAACATAACCATCAAACTTTGGGAAGGGAAGGGAAAAAAAGGTAGGAAGTAAGGATGAGTTCAGTCCTCCTTCTTTATGGAGGGGAGTCAATAAATAATGTCTAAGGTTGATAAATCAAGGAACCATAAAATAAGGCAGGATGGTTCTATCTCAAAATATTAATCTAGATGTTCTCTGAGCATTTCCCTCCAGATCTTTTGTCTCATTTGTACTCCAAAAGCTATTTTCCTCCTTCCACACCTACCCCTGGTCCATACCACAGGGGAAAACAAAGATTCACAGAGCCAGGCTCAGAGGGCTTTTCTTCTTGGAGAGGATGAATAAGACTGGACGTGGAGATAAGTGTGAGAGAAGGAAGGGGCCACACAGTGAAAGGAAAGGAACACGTCCTGGAGGGACAGAGAGGGAACCAGCTTGCACAGAGGTCTGGAAAGCAGTGCAGAAGGGACTGGGAAGATGAGCTGTCCTCCACTGTGGACTCCTCCACCCCAATTCATCCCCCTGGACAGCGGGTCAGGTGTTCAATAATCATGGACACTTGTAAGACCCCCACCTGAAAAAGGGTAAGAGGAAACCTTGCCCGGGGCCAAGGTGAATCTATACTGACCCAGCAGGGAACTTCCTACAAGAGCGCAGTGGAGGATGCATCACCACTGGCACCCGGATTATTTAAAGCTATATAAGAAACTATTGAAAGAACTGAATCTTTTAAAAAATTAAGGCTCTGGAGAACAGGCTGGAAAAGAACAGAAGCAGCATGGGGAATTGCTGCTTTTTATTTTAACTTTTCTGCACTGTCAGGTTCTTTACTATGCACATTTATTACTTTTGTAAAAATTTTAAGGAGAAGATTAAAACTAATAGCTTTCGTTACTGAATACCTACCCTGAGCCAGGCACTGTGTTAAGTGCTTTAAACACATTTTCTTACTTATTCTTCGAAAAAATTAAGTATCATATATGTAAAGTTAGGGGCTCAATATTGATTTAGTGAGTGGATTACTAAATGAATGCACAGCCCATGTCTACAGTTGAGCTTGTATAAATGAACAAATGCTGCATGAGAAGCTTCAAAAAATTTCAGAACTCCTATCTTGTCCACCAGCCACCTCATCACATATATGATCACTCTGCCTGGATTACAGAAAATTGGCATCAGCTTTTTCAGTTTTGTTTTTTGGGAAAGAAAAAAAAATTGGAAAATCTATCATACAATAATCATTTCAATTTCTGCAGCCTCACTCTGTCTTGGAAGCTCTCAGTCTCCAGTGGTTTGGAGGAGAGAAGGTTCTTCCTGGCACAGAAAACCATAAATTAGAGTGAATAAATGGAGACTTGGCATAGTACTTCTGAAAGGTTGCCAACCTCTGCTCAGCTGCCTTTTCCACATCAACTCTCATGTGCAAAGGAAATCAGAATACAAGTTGCTGGGAAATAGGCTTCCACATTCTGAAATGTACAAAAGTCACAGGTGGTCTCTCACAATAAATTAGACTTTCAGGGTAAATCAGTAGAGTCAGAAAGTACACAAGATAATAAAACTACAGACTAGACCATCAGTGATAAATAATAAGTTGTCTCTGTCTATAACAGAGTTTCGAAAGTTAGAAAATAACAACAGATGCTATTTTTCACATGCATTCAGCATGGGCTATTTTAATTCATAGGGCTCTTTAAGAATCAAATATCCTTCATCGTAAATACTTGTTTTCAGAGCTTCTAGTTGGTACGCTTCTAAGAAAAACAGGAAGAAAGTTGTCTAATTATACAGTTACTGCCACAGTTTGCAGAGAGAGTATTAAAATTAAACATTGTTGGTAAATTTGTCAAGTTCCCTTTTTCTTTATTAAGTTCCTAAAATGAAAATCAAGCACAAGTTATAATAACTAATATTTGTTAAACACCACGTACCAGACACCATGCTAAGCACCTTATATACATTACTCCATTTACTGATAAAAACACCTTCTGAGATAAGATGTACTAATAAGGCCCTATTTTGTTGGCATGGTTAAGCAACTTGCCCAAGATCACTGTGTTACTCTGGGTTTTCCAGAGAAACAGAACCAATAAGACGGATGGGTAGATAGATAGGCAGGTAGATAGATAGGTAGGTAGGTAGGTAGGTAGGTAGGTAGATAGATAGATAGATAGATAGATAGATAGATAGATAGATAGATAGACAGACAGACAGGACGAGCTGATCCAGATGGTATAGTTCCAGTCTGAGGCTGAGAGCCTGAGAACCAAGGGAGCTGATGATATAAGTTCCAGTCCGAGCCCAAGTCCAAAAGCAGAAGAAGACCAACGTTCCAGCCTGAAGACAGTCAGGTAGAGAGAAAGAATTTTCTTACTCAGCCTTTTTTTCTATTTGGGCCTTCAACAGATTGGATGAGGTCCACCAACACTGGGGAGGGCAATCTGCTTCACTCAGTCTACTGATTCAAATGTTAATCTCATCCAGAAACACCCTACAGACACACCCAGAAATAACATTTAACCAAATCTCTGGGAATCCCATGGCCCAGTCAAGTTGACACATAAAATTAACCATCACAATCACAGAGCTAATAAGCGGCAGAGCAAGAGCTTGAACCCAGGCAGTCGGACTGCAGATCCCTGGTTTCTAACCACTATGATATACCCTTCTCATATCTAGTGAGCAAAAGTACGAGTAAACCCTATTATAAGTAGTCAATTTCATCAAGGGTAGCAGCATAGGAACTAGACAGTTGTTAGGGTTCACCAGGATTTAAATAGCTTAGATACTAACAATTCCTTGCTAGGAGACCATATTATATTATATTATCATTCCATTCTATTCTACTCTATTCCAATACACATGACAAAGCTAAAAACATAATTATTCTCATACAAATACATAAGGGGCATGTGTCAAAGATATATTAAAATCATTAATGAAGGAACCAGTAAGACAATAAAACTGATTGAAAAGAGAATACAAGAAACTGACAGGTAGGTAGGTATGCAGGTAGATGGATGGAGGGATGGATAGGAAAAAGACTGCTGGGATAACATTTCTAAGACATATATCCAGAACTACCTAATGGTCTAGAGAACAATAAAATCTGAACATTTGTGGTTACCTTCTCTACCGTTAGAAATTATTTGCTTCTTTATTGGACAGTAGTGATTTGCATCTTACCAGTTTTCTACACATTAACATCAACTTTATAGAGTCTGGACTGTAATCAATGGTAAATAATAAGCCAAACAAAATTATATTGTCTGACAAAGTCAGAAAACCCTTAGGAAGGCATGTTAGACAATGTGTTGGTATGACAGTGAACAATTATACACTCATCTTTTTGCCTTATTTCCAAATTTTAGGTGCTCTTTTTCAAATAATAATAATGTATGAGCAGATAACATTTTAGCCAAAACTTTCTCTGCATATAGATGGTAAGTAAACTCCATAATGATTTGATAATAGTAATTTCCTGAGTGCTTACTGAACTCTTACAATGAGCCAGGTACTATGCTAACCTATCTCTTGGGACAGGTGTCTTAAGTGTGGAAAGCTCCTTAGGAACCACCGAGCACAGTGGTTAAGAGCATTGGCCCTAGACCCCGGCGGATCTCTGTTTGAAGCCTGGCTTTACCACCTCCTATCCATGACCTTGGAAAATTTAATTGCCTGATGTAAGCTTAATTTTTCTCTTCTGTACAATGGGGAATGAAAAGCCATATCCACCTTCTAGGGCTATTGTGAGGACAGAGTATTCATGAATCTACTATGAATCAAGAAGAAAGCTGATATAGCCCCTGTACTCATAGTTTAGAGTCAAAAGACAAACAACTGACACAAAATAATATTATCTGCCAGGTGATGATAAGCAGTATAGAGAAAATGAAAGCAAGGTGAGGAGGAGGGGTAGCAGGAGGAAGTGACGGCAGTGGGGAGTTGACATCTTATAGGGGGTTGTCAGGGGGAAATTTACTTAGGAAGAGAAGGAAGAAGAGCCCCAAAGGAAGCAAGGGAGAAAGTCATGAGGACATGTGGGAGAAGACTGTTCTAGGCAAAATAAGAACCAGTGCAAAGGCCCTGGGGCAGGACAATTAGTTTGATCAAGAATAGCAAGGAGGCCAATGTGGATGGAATGGAGGAAGCAAGGCAGAGGGTGGGAGGAAATACTTTCAGAGATGGGGGTGGGAAGTGAATCCTACTGAAAGGTGAGGGTGGGGAGTGGATCCCGTCAGGATACTGGCTTTTACCCTGAGTAAGATGGGACATGATTGAAGAATTTTGAGCATCAGAATGACAGGATTTGCCTTCAACTGAAAGGAGCATGCAGAGGAGATAATGCAGGTAAAACTCTTAGCATTGTGCTTAATAAATGTTACTGTCATTATTTTTATCATTAGAAATAGTATTCCAGGGCCAGCCTCGTGGCTTAGAAGTTAAGTGCGCACGCTCCACTACTGGCGGCCTGGGTTCGGATCCCGGGCACGCACTGACGCACCGCTTCTCTGGCCATGCTGAGGCTGCGTCCCACATACAGCAACTAGAAGGATGTGCAACTATGACATACAACTACCTACTGGGGCTTTGGGGCTAAAAAAAAGGGAGGAGGATTGGCAATAGATGTTAGCTCAGAGCCGGTCTTCCTCAGCAAAAAGAGGAGGATTAGCATGGATGTTAGCTCAGGGCTGATCTTCCTCACAAAAAAAAAAAAAAAGAAAGAAAAAGAAATAGTATTCCAAGGTAGAGATGCTACCCTGCGAGAATTTTCATGGACCTTGCTGTTAATGTCTTCTCTGTGGGTGTAAGTTACACCAACATCTAACAGGCTTGTTTCCCCACAGCCTCTACTCTCCTTTGTTCTGTCATTCACTCTCTTATCTCCTTTCTTCTCCTCTCTCACCCTTTCCTCTCTACACTCTGTCCTCTCTCTATGCCCCTGCTCTCTAGCCTGGCTTTCTCCTTTTTTCTGTACTATTTCATTTTCCTACTCTTACTCTGAGGAAAAGAGATTCAAGAACACTTTTCTTGAGGTTAGTCAGCAAACGTGAAAATGGGATGGATCAAGAGCCCAGCAGTGGCAGTGTCTCCTCATCACTCCCGGGAGAGGGAGGCTGAGTGCACAAGCAGGGTGATGGCGTGGGCTTGCCCCGCCCACTCTTACCCAGACAGGGTAAGGAGGGCTGGCCTGCTCCTGGCACAGCGGCAGTTGGCTAGGGGGTCAGTAGGAATTGGTTGTGATTATTCAGCTGTTCCCATGTAAACCAGAGCCAAGGATCCTGAGGGCCTAGTACGACAGACAGGTAGGACTGGATGCGGCACGATGAAGACCTGAGTGTAGTGTGTGACAGAGGAGGGCTGGAGGAAGGTGCTAAAAGAGACGAGGGCGACCCCAACAAGGGAATGGAGAAATACTAGGTATTACCTTCTACTTCACAATGTTTATAGCTCTCACCCTCACTGAGTGCACTCAGAAAAAGAGAGATGGGAGCCACAAGAGAACAATACTTACTCAGCCCTCATACACCAGCGTGGAACTCATTTTTTATGTACATTTTCTCATTTAAATCTCACAACAACCTTGTAAAGTATAGCATATTATTGCAGATCTGGCAGTTTTCAAAATCTTGATCTTTCTTCTATGCCATACTCCTCTCCAGGGGCAAAAAGAAACAGCTTAGTGTAGTGGAAATGGTATTCACTGAAACCTAGTTTTCTTCTAGGCATTGGAGACACAGCCATTGAGAACAAAATGCACAAAATGCAGGTCCTCATGGAGCTCACACTCTAGCAGGGGAGACAGACAACAAACAAGATCAATAAGCAAATTAGAAAATATGTCAGATATTAGTAATAGCTAGGGAGAAAAAATAATGCTGGGAAAGGGAATATGAAATGCAGAAGGTGGGGGTGTCTGGGAAGTGGGGGACCAAGGGGAGTCTCCTTAGAAGCAGAAGGTGACAGACTCCTCTTAGACCATGTGACTCTGTAAATCAAAATGCTCTTTTGTTAACACAGGCTTTCCCATCTTCCCAGAGTAGCTAGAGTGAACGTTGTGTCCATTCCTGCCCTCTAACAATATCCCTGGCTCCTTCTCATGCTTCAGGGCGCAGATGAACTCTCAGGAAGGCCAACCCTGGCTCCTCAAAGTTCGTTCCCTCATCCTTTACCTGCCAGTCATAACTCTCCAGCATAATATCATGTCTGTTTCTTTCTTTCATAACACTTTCGACAATTTGTGATTTAATTGCATATTTGTTTGTTTGCATGTGTGTCTCCCCCACCACTTATATTAGGAGTTCCAGGAGGCCCCGGATAAGGTCTTGTCCCACCCCTGCCCTGTGTCCAATGCTTAGCTCAGAGCATGACATCCAGGAGACACCACAACTCTTTGATGAACAAATGAATGAATATGCTACTTGAAGCAATTCTCATAGGTTGTCTTAATTCCTCCATAAAAACCTGCCTTACAATTACTTTTCACCAGTACATTTATCCCATAATGCAAGAGAATCCTGCTACTCCACAGCCTTAACGTGCTATCAAGGCTTCAAGAGAATAAAAGGCAAAGAATATCCCAGCACTTCAAAGCTAGAAGGACGTGTTTGGTCCTCACTTCTCCTCTGGACTCTGTAGGGTTCTGCTTTACATGTTGAGGAAAAGAAAGGAGAAGTAAGATAGGAATTTGTTCTGACCTTGAGGACAGGGGAAGCTGCCTGCCTACCACAGCTGACAGGCCATGGTTCCTCCGAGCTCTTCTAGCTGTTCCTCCTGGCTGCACGCCCGGTTTCTGTCTGGTTTGGACTCCTTTCCCAAGCTTTCGAGGATACAGACTCAGCTCCCACGGAACTCAGAGCACACACTGATCTCACCCTCTTTTTATTTTCCTTTCTCCCTCCAGACTGCAGAACAAACTGATCAAAGTACAGGTTTTATAAAAGAGGTTCTTTCTCTAAAAGAGAGGCAGGGCTGAAGATGTCCATTTTACTTTTGTTACTAGGTGTCTAAAAAGAGAAAGCTTCCCCGCTCAGATGATAAAGCACACACATTAATCTTTCAGTTCTGAAGATATTTCATTTATCTATCAAGAAGCGGAGAAAGACAGCTTAGGGAAACTCATTTAGGAATCTAACAGGATAATCAAATTAATGACTAAAATGCCTTTTAGCTACAAGTGGATTATTCAGCATAAAGAAGGATGAAATACACACACGTCATCTATGACCTTGCCTTGGTCATTACAAGATTAGAGACACAAAATGCACTGAAAAAGCCCCTTAAACATAAGACGGTAACGGGTAGGCCCACAGGCCAGCTCTAGATTCGGAGAGCCTTCTGGGCGCCTCACACCCTGAGCCTCCTCCAATCTTCACCCCCCAACCACTCTCCCACAGCTGCTGAGGAAAATCTTACTCCAAACACAAAGCCATGTGCAGCATTTCAGCATTTTAATTTTCTCAGCCTTTTATAAAAACTAGACCATTTTACCACCGGCAGGAAAAAGAAGTGTTAGATTATATTTCAAATATTTCAATTTCATCCTTTGGCAAAACTTGATTCTTCCAAGGGGATTACTTGCCCGCAAGGCTGGGCTGTCAGAGGCCATCCTAAGTCCTTCTCCCTGGTCCCTGGCCAGGCAGGGACCAAGGTCTTTTAGTTCCTACATGATTTCTCACCCAGGATGGCTGTGCACCTTCGTGACAGACAAGTTGACTCTCTAAGGCCCAAGTGGCTTGTGGGAAGCACCCTCCCGGACCACAGAGGTATAAGAAGTGAGATTGGCCATCATGACACGACCTCCCATCCATCCTACTCTGTCCTCGTTCCCCCCCTAAGGCTTGCCAACCTGAAGGGCACACTAGTATCACCATCAGCTCCATGTTGGGAAAATACTCCTATTTCTGGGCCTCTGTGCACAATTTCCAGATCTTTGGGCCAACAGCTGTTTTCTCTTCACTTCTGTACAGACAAAAAAATGAAGGTCACCCTCTGGGTCACTTGGCAGCCCCACAAATGCACTCTGAGGGACCATGGCAATGATAAAAACTAATATTTGCAAAGTGCTTTGCACTTCACCAAAGGGTTTCATGTATGTTGCCCAGAATTCTCACAACAGCCTTGTGAGGTAATTATTATCGTTACCACGTTGGCCCCCTCCCCGCACTTTGAATCCCTCAAGCAAGCTCCTAGTTCAGGGCACGTGTTCTTGCCGTTTCCTCTGCCAAGAACACTCTTCCTTCAGCTGTCTGCATGGCGCTCTCCCTCACTTCCTTGAGGTTTCCGCTGAATGTCATCTTATCACAGAATCCTTCCCTGAACGCCCCCTGAGGAATAGTCCTGGACTCCAGCTCCATTATCTGCTTCAATTTTCCTTCATAGCACTTATCACTTATATATCACTTACATAGTTACATATTTTTTTGTTGTTGTCTCACTAGATTAGAGCAGTGTTGTTCACTGCTCCATCCCAAGAGCTTAGAATAGTGCCTGACACATAATAGGCAATCAATAAGTAATTGTTGAATGAATGAAAGAATGAATGAATGATCGAGGCTCATTTTCCAGTGTTTCGAGCCCTGTGTTAGAGTGTGACATCAATAGAGAACATGTCTGACTCAGTGCATTAGTTTCCTATTGCTGCTGTAACAAATTATCACCAACTTAGTGGCTTAAAACAACACAAATTCATTATCTTGCAGTTATGGAAGTTAGAAGTCCAAAATGGGCCTTACTGGGCTAAAATCAAAGTATGCGCAGGGCTGTGCTCCTTCTGGAGGCTCTGGGGAAGAATCGTTTCCTTGCCTTTTTCAGTTTCTGGAAGTGGCCCACATTCCTTGTCTCATGGTCCCTTCTTCCAACTTCATTCCATCTCCAAAACTAGCAGCAGGAATCAGGTAACATATTCACAAGTTCTGGGAATTAGGACAGGGATGTCTTTGGGGCCATTATTCTGCCTACCACCCTCAAGGTCACTCAGCTATTAGATAGCAGAACTGAGACTACAGTGCAGGTGAGGCCTTCCAAACCAATGGCTGACTCATCAGAAAGACGGAAAAAGAAAGCTGAGAATGATCCTGATAACAACATCACTACCAAGGCAGAGAGGCGGCAGTGGCCTGGGAACCATTCTATCCTCCTCTACTATCTGCTCGTCTTGATTCCATCCTAGGTGGACATCCTGGCAGATAATCCTAGATGACTGTCGTGCCCATAGACCTAATTTCTTTATCTGTTGACAAACAGGATACGGACTTGGTGCCAATTCTTTGAGTCAGAATCACAGGCAGGCATGCTCTAGAGTAGAGTTTCCGAACCTCAGCACTATTGAACTTTAGGCCAGATAATTGTTTGTTTGGAGCAGGAGAGAGGACTGTCCTGTGCATTGTAGGATATTTAGCATCAGCATCATCCCTGGCCTCCAACCACACCACCTCCCTCCCAGTTATGACGACTAAAATATCTGTAGATATTCATAAACGTCCCATGGGGTAGGGGAAGGGGTACAAAATCACCCCAGTTAAGAACCACTGCTCTCGAGGAAACAGACCTAAATGCCACCCCCAGTGCAGGAGGGTGGGGAAGTCAAGCCTCCGGATATACCACGCGTCCAGGAATCTGGAATTTTAGGTGTCTTTGTCTTTATCTACATTAGGTCCATCACTTACAATACAGGATTCTGGCTGAAATCCATTTGGCTGCACCAAACATAAAGTGCTTCCCCATACTGCTGGCAAAACACAATTAACCAAATGACAATGGCTTTCACATACACATTGATTCCTGTAATTTCAAGTCGCCATTACTAGATAAATCAATAGCAGAATTATATTTATCAGCAAAAGCCTTCTCTCCTGGCAGATTTTTTGTTAAATGTATTAATCCTGGAAGAGTAACACTTTCCCTCTGCTTTGCAAAGCAGTCCGCCCATAAAAATGTTAATAGCCACAGCATCATTTTCAGCGCCCTGCTCCTCCGCGGGCTGTGTGGCTCCCTCGTGCAGGACAGCTGTGAGCTTTTCTGACTATAAGGTGCAGTGTGGTCAGAGACTGGTCCATGGAGGGCCTCGTGGCTCAAGGACAGCCGGGAGAAAGCCTTGTGGTACTCGTGCAACTCCAATACCTTGTCTGGACATGGGCCACTTTACACAGCCCTTTGGAAATGTCACTCCGGGCCAGAAACAACAGGAGGGTTAATATCACCCCACCCCCAGTACTGGAGGAGATCCCCATGCTGTGTGACCAAGTTATGCTATGAAAGTACATAGAAGTGTCACAGCCCCCAAGTGTCTCAAAGCCCCTAAGATTCTCCCCAGGCTCATGAGTGTTGTTTAGGTCAGGCTGCTCAAACATGCAAGCAAACCTCTGGAAATCTTGTTACAATGCAGATTTGGATTCAGTAGTCTGGGCTGGGCCCTGGGATTCCACATTTCTCACCAGCACCCAAATGACGGTGGTCTACAGACCATACTTTAGGTGTCAAGTCCAGACGACCTGCTTTTAAACCCCTCACCCTCGAGACAGCTTGAAAAGACCTCATTCCAAGCAGAAAGCATCCCTGAGCAGAAGCCACTGGCACACTAGTTCCAACTCAAACACAAAGAGAAGTTTGTTTGCTGCCTCAGTTACTCTGGATTCCAAACCTAGTGGGAGAGATAATTTCCTGACTTATTTCTGTACCAGTATAATTGCACAGTAGCTCCTGCCATTTGTTCGCATGCACATCTGGCAGCCCTCTTGCCTCCCGGCCAGCAGGCTCCACACTCTAGAGTCCTGCAGAGCCTGGGCGAGCATCCAGCTGCTGACACAGCAGCCAGAGGGTGCTTGGGGACTGTGGGAATGACAGCGTTCTGCATCCAACGGGGTTCAGCCTGGCCTCTGCTTAAGCAACAGGAGGGAACAGATCTGGGTGAAAGGAGTCAGGAGACCAGAGGCTGCCCTCCGCGTGGGACCCATCATTCCTCCAGCTGCAGGGAGATTTGAATAATTGGGGCTGAGAGGCAAATACAGACATCCTCTTTGGCCTGTGAAGTGAGCCCTGCCAGTCTCCACTCTGGCGGCGCATTAACTCATCTGCAGGAAGCCCTGGCTGCTTGCTAACGCAGCTGCTGTTCACAAACACACAGCAGACCAGACCAAACGGGGCGGGGGCATAACTAAGAAATCCCTTTGGTATTGGCAGGGTGGGGTGGATTTCTGCCTAGATTTAGGAGATGTGGTTCCCAAATCAGCTCTCGCCCTTGCCTACATCACTGAATCAGCCTCACTCTTTGACCTTGACCAAGTCACTTACCTTTCCTCTGCCTCATATTTTTCTCATCAGACACATGGGAATAAAAGGAGCCTCTCTTCACAGAGGTGCTGGGCAGTGCAGTGTCGTGAATCGGGCATTGAGACAGGATGAGAAAGCCTGAGACGTCGTCACAGCCCTTACCACTCACAGCTGCTTTATTTAGGGCAAATCACTTAAACATGTAGTGACTTAGTTTCCTCACCTATATAATGGGGTTAATATCACAATGATTACCCCATGAATTTCCAATGGAGAACAAACAAGAATACAACTGTGGTAATAACCTGCCCAGTGTGCTGAGATTCCATCACTGATGGCCATTGGGATACGAGAGCCTTGTTTATCCCACAAAGATTCACTACTGTTTGGAACTGAGATCTCTATACTACTGTCTTGGGATTCATTTATACTGTAAGTTTAAGGGCGTTCCATGACAATCATTAGGGAAAAACAGGAAATATTCTGTGCCTTGCCATGCTAGGAAATACAATACTAAGAAACATGTTTTAGATCAAAGTTCTATTATTCCAACAAATAATTGAAATGATGCCAAAAAGTTTCAGATAACTGAGCTCTACCTAGCTTCCTTCCTGCAAATGCAATCTACCCTGTGTTCTTCGTGGTAAGCTAATGGCCCTCTGAGGAAATCCACAGTGAGAAATTGCATCTTCCTCCCAGCTTTCTCAGCCTGCCCTAGCATTTTAATCTCCGCCTCATGTCAGGCCGGCTTTGAGAGTGTGACCCTGCCCTCCAGACTTGCTTATTATCCTTCCCCGAAACAGGAGCCCTTATTAAAATCCACGCAGGCCATTCAGCTGTGGCACTGCTGGCTAAGCCCATACTGGAAAAATTGAAAACATCAAGTAAGAAGAGAAAAACAATTTTACATGGCTCTTTTGGATCAATAAAATTAATAATTTTTATCAGAAATAAGTTAATCTTATTCCAGCATGCTTAGAGATATGTGGTCAGTCAATCTAGCCTGGTGGAATACAGCTTTTATTGTAAGAGATATTCATTCATCTAACAAACATTCCTTGAGCATCTACTATGCTGTGCCATGTGGTAACTGGAAAGCATGAATTGGAAAAAGAGGTATTAAAAGCCTCAATTAATTTCTAGCTTGGTCTTTATTGAGGTAGACATCAGGCAGAGTTCTATTCTCAATGATCTTTTGAAGCAAGCAGGTGCAGACATTTTATCAAATAGTGAAAAATGTACAGTGTTCTGAACCAAACTAACAAAGTCAGTAGAGGATTGAATGGTATCAACTCAAGCATTTTGAAAGAGTTGAAGTAATACTATGAATATGTGTAACTCCTGGGTGTGCATTACAATGACCTGTGAAGCTTTCTTAAAAAACCTGTGATATCTATGACCCAGCCTGACCTCTAAAAAGCCTAGCCACTCAAAGCATGGTCCCAGGACCAGAAGCATCAGCATTATCTGAGAACACATTACAAATGCAAACTCTTGAAACTGACCTCAGAGCTACAGAATCTGAAACCCTGGGCTGGGGCACAGCAATTGGAGTTTTACCTAATCCTTCAGGTGAATCTGATGCATGTTAAAATTTGAAAATCTCTTCTCTAAATTATACTTTCCAGGGATTTAGGTGCGCTTATAGAAGAAGTCAATTTGTCATTGGATTATTGCACACTATTGTGGTTCCCACAAAAGCAAAATGTAAATGAAGATGTCTCTGGGGAGGATAATTAACATAACTGTGGAAATAGAATCACATCTCTATGAGTTCAAACTAAAGAGATATAGTTAGATAGCAAGTTTAGAAAATCATAAATGGTTTAGATTAGATAAGCATGGATTTGGTTTGCCAATGCCAGAACACTATAAAGCAATAAAAGAAAGAGAAGCATGAAAGAAGAAATCTTTAGCAGAAGTAAAAGCAAGGGCTGCCTTGTCCAGTGTATAATAAACACATGTTAATTCTCCCAGGTGAAATCATCTTTGAAGATAAGAGATAGTATCTTGTTAAATTTATTCATCAAGAGTCAGTAATGCTTAACGGTTACAGTTTCAGATTTTAGATCAGATTGCTTGGGTTCTTCCACCTAGTAGCTCTATGACCTTGGGCAAATTAATTAACCTCTCTGTGCCTCCAGTATTCTCATCTACAAAATGGAAAATAGTACTTATCATATAGCATTGCTGTGAGTAACAAATGTGTTCCTATATGCAAAATGCCAGTAAGAACTTGAGAAAAATGTTAGCTGCCATAATCATTATCATATCTTCTTTTTATATCCTACTGCATCTGGCTCATCATTCAAGTATTTATTGACTTAAATTGAAAGATATCTTTAAAATCAGGAATTTTGTGATATATATAGATGAGGAGTGAAAAGAAACATGGATAAACAAGGACGGCTAGATTCATTGGGTAGTGAGGCAGAAGATAATTGTTCTCGTTGACTTTGATTAATAAAAAATTTTTAAATGAAGGTTAAGATAAATTGATGGATATCAAAACCATAATTGGCAATTATGAGAACTTAATGATATTTGAACTGAATTATAGAGATAAATATAGAATCTTAAGATTAGACAGGATCTTGGCAAGCACCTGTTCCAAACCAATAGAAGTATATACAGGTTTCCCCCGCTATCCGAAAGTTCATTTTACGCTACTTCTTTTTATACAAGACCTTTATTTGTACCTGTTTTTGCTAACCAAAAGAAATCCGAAAAGATTTTCACTTTTACAAAAAAGGGCAAAAAGAGCCTTCAGCGTTTGTTTTGCAGCAAGCTGTTCAAGAGGTCAAGCACTCAAGCATTCTGTCGTATTTCAAGCCTTCCACAGCAGCCACCGCAGATGAGGAACCTCGACCTTCGACATCCAGGCAGGCAGACGCAGAAGAAGGTGTAGACGTTAGTGACCTGCCTGCCCTGATGGATTCAGACGACGATGAGATGTTAATAGATGACCCTCCCCTCTCTCTCCTACACCCCAGTCTCCTGTACCTCCCAGCACCCCAACCTCCCACGACTCAGCCTAACACACCTTCATCTCCACCACCACCTCTCAGCCTTCCAGTGTGCTCCTGTCTTCCCGATTCTGGTAAGTGAAACTACACTGTGCATACGTTATTTCTACTTTATACAGGCTGTGCCTTTATCATGTCATTCCTGCTTTTACTGTATGTGAGTGTTAATTTAGGTTTATGTGTTATTTGGCACGATTTGGTAGGTTATTTTTTGGGTCTGGGAGGGCTCAAAAAATTTTCCCATATAAATTAATGGTAATTGTTTCTTCGCTTTACGCCATTTCATTTTACGAAAGGTATCATGGGAATGCCCTACTTTTGGATAGTGGAGGAAACCTGTATGTGATAGCATCCCTCTGAGTCTTGGTACAAATACCTCCAGTGACTGAGACTTCATTATGTGACAAGAGAGCACATTCCAATTTTGAACAGTTTTAATGTCCAGAAAATTATTACTTATATTGAGTTCAAATCTGTCTTTATACCTTCCAATCACTGGTCTTCCTTCTTGTGATTTTATAAAATGCAAATCCGCTGAGCATTCGCACCCATTGAACATAATATAACTGACGAGAGCCACATCTCTGGACAAAATTGATCTCAGTTTCTCCATTAGGATTGAAATAAATACTACCCTGCAATTCACACGTTAAAATATTTCTGGATGTGCTTCCATCTGAGTGGAGGCACCACTACTGGCAAGAAGGAAATGAAAGGAACATGAGATGTAAAGAGGTCCTACCTTTAAGGAGCTTACAGTTACATAGAGGGAGTCAGCTCTGCACACAAGTAATGGCAATAAATGGCTATAAGTGCTCTGGTAGAAATAGGTAGAGGCTACCCTAGGAACACGAGCACACCAAGAAGAAGGAGGTAATCAGAAAAAGCCTAGGAGGTGAGTATTACCAGGTAGATGAGGGGAGGGACAGGCATTTGAAAATCCAGAGAAGTGTGAAATATAATGTGTATTTTGCAATTCAAAGTGATGCAGAATGGCCAAAGCATTGAGCACCACGGGGAAGCGGTGCAACGAGAGATGAGCCGAAAGAGGTGGGCAGATGTCAGAGTCTGTAGACCAAAGGGTCTTAAGGACTACACATGGACTGATTCACAACACAGGCTCTAACCTTGTAACTACCTTATTTACTACCTCAAGGAATGCAATTAACCCTGAAACACTTAGAATGGCCTACACATGGTGAAATCCTGACTCATCATGGCCTTATTTCTTTCCAAGGAAGTGGTATCGATTCTGTTCTGCAGAAGGCAACTAAGAGCTTACTGAAGTTAAGAACTTTATCTCCACCTGAACACCATGGGGACCAACATAGGAAAATCAACCTCACGATTTGCCAACCCCTAACTTTTCCAAATGTTTCCGTGTCCCTTTCATGAATTAGAAAACAAGAAGAAGGAAATGACTAGGTAAAGAAAGTGCACCCCATCCCATGGCTTCAGTGAAGAGGAGTCAATAGGACGCAGCCTCCAGTTGCTGGCAGATTAGTGATGAAACTCCCAGAAGAGCATCTTAGCAGGTTCGGCTCCCACAAGATGTCTGGATCAAATGCCTTGTTTTCCCTTTGGGAGTCTCCAGTGGCATTAACCCGGGTAAGCTCCATTAAAAACACTGAGTTGGTGGAAGATACCTTGCCCACACTAATGCACTGCCAAGAATTAACTTGGGTAAGGAAAACTGTGAGTACAAGGAAATTTGTAACACTAATGACTTTAACAAATCTGAGCTGATTAACAGGATGCCATGAACTGAAACCCTTGTGTTCCAATCAAGCATCCAGGAAACTTCATGAAAGCACACTTGAGGAAGCAAAATCCATGAGATATTCTAGGCAGGTTTCTTCACAAAAAGAGAGGAATAATCGGTAAGGACACAATACACTGACAAGTAGGGTGATTATTAGCTAGTAATTCTTAAGTTTCCACTCTTTTTGGTAAATAAATGTCTACATTTACATTTATTCCCCATAAAAGGAGTCTTGACACTTTTTCAAACAAAAACCCACCTGAGACACATACTCGTGAGAGCAAACTCTGCCCTAATCAGTTGGAGGTGCTGGGGAAAATACAGTGATGGGATATTTTCATGCTAGGACCATTACTAGAATGAGAACCTGCAAGCGACTGGTGAAATGAGCGATTGGTCAGATGAAGACTTGATGGCAATCTATCCAGTATTTAAATAGATAAGTTGCAGAACACTTTGAAAATGATGGTTATGGACAAAAATTAATGAGAACGAAGTAGTCTTTGAGCAGGAAAGGTTCTATTCAATCATGACTTAGCATTTGGATGGTTGCACATCCACCAAGTGACTGCAAATAGGAACAAATCTGGATGTAGCCCTGTGGGCATTTGTTTACCTGATTGATTTCCCATTAAAGTAGAAAAGCTGTAGAAAACATCCACTCCTTTCTCAGTCCTTTTTCCACTACTCGTTAACAAGCAACCTTTCTTTATGACATCAAACTACATGGTTATTCATCTCCCCACATTGGTTGGGTGAAACCATTGCAAATCTGAGTGACTGAACATTCAATGAACATCTTAACATGGTCTTACTCAAAAGGAATGGCCAATAGTCTCACATCATCATCATAGCTATGCTAGATTATCATCTATTTGTTTTCAGTATCCATTTTTACCTTCTTCTGTGCTCTTCTCCCATCCTGCCAAGCAAGGGCTGGGAAAGTAACAACTGCATTCCCCAGACTTCCTTGCCACTAGGGTCCTGGATGCCATTTAGATTCTGCCAATGGAATGCACTCCTGCAAGATTTGAAATGCAGATGGAGATGAGGCTCAATCTTCCTGTAGCCACGGTGGCTGACGAGTGGCTTCTGGTAATTGTGAGTTTTTGCAGTGTTTTCAGTGACTAGACCCCAGATTTGTCCTGTGGAAAGACTGTGACATTCTCAGGAGCTTCTGCAGTTATCTGACCTTGACTAAGTTACTTCTCTGTCCCTTGGATTACTCATTTGTAAATAGTGGGATAATAATGGTACCTATTGCATAAGGTTGCTTTGAAGACTAAATGAGTATCTGGTAAAGAGGTGTTAGGTATTACTTCTGTTGCAGATAAACCACTTAGAAGAATGTCTGGC
Organism: Diceros bicornis minor; assembly: GCF_020826845.1. Classification (NCBI taxonomy): domain Eukaryota; kingdom Metazoa; phylum Chordata; class Mammalia; order Perissodactyla; family Rhinocerotidae; genus Diceros; species Diceros bicornis. The sequence continues at coordinate 13,891,517 of NC_080743.1, read as the reverse complement.
AATAAGAGTTAGCCAAGCTGATGATGATGATGATTTGAGACAAATAGAATACAGCTGGCAAAGGAAGCGATTTGATGGCAGAAGACAGAGGACAGCTGTGCGGCATTTAACAAATTATTTGTTTAATGTTTTCAATTGAAAATGGAGGATATAATCAAGTTCACAATTTATTTATTAAATGACATAATATGTCTATAAATTTTGTAAAGCATAAAGAATTACACAAGTGTTCATCATTACTAGTTACCATAAAAAGGGCCAAAACGGTTCATAGGAAGGGGCTATGGCTTCTAAGGAGAATCAGGCAAACCAACATGGAGGAAATGGCCTTTGGACCAGACTTTGAGGAATGGGTAGATTTCTACACGTAGAGGGAAGCTTGCCAGTTTGAACTAAGGCATGAAGGTGAAAAATCGAAGAGCCAATATAGAATATATTCTTGTTCTTCTAACATGTTTTTCTAACAGTTATACCACATAAGCTTTGAGAAAGAGTTAAGAGAAGGAAACCTAAGTGGAACCTCCTAATTGGCTTTCTGCATACTTAACCTCACTTACAGAGAAAACTAGTTATGGGGGCAGGATGCACTGAAAAGAGAAAGCTCATGGGCATGATTACGTAGCCTACAGAATTTAAGATGCATTCTTCTACGTTAAAAGCAAAAAAGAAAAAAGAAAGCTTCCTACTAGAAGAAAATGTCAAGGTGGCTCAGATGGTGAATATTTTTCTGTTGCCATGTTTCCTGTGTTTTTGTCAGCATAAGAATTTTTAACACAGGCGCCCCACTCACTGAAGAGATAAATGACCTCATGTGAGGTGACCCCAATCCCAATGTCTAAGTGGGCATCATAACAACAGACTGAGAAGGGGTTATTTAAGGGAAAGGAGAAATATAATGATGTTGATTTCAAGAGGCAATTTAGAAACTGACCACAGACCCATGCACTAAATAAATAAATAAGTTCTGAAGATGATGAGGGCGATTGGAGTCAGTTCACACTCATGTGGCTCTCACAAATATCAAAGACAAACTGCTTCTCTGAAGTAGACATTCAAGACAGAAACACCAGGGCTATTTGGCACGTAGCTCCACACCTAAAACTTTGCCTCATTTTCATCCTCTGTGGATTTCTGACAAACGATGTCAATTTCCACCTAATTTAAAATCAAGAGAATATATTACCATATTTCACTAGCTCTTTAATTTGGGAAGGTCAACATTCTCACTCTGAAAGGCTGTCCCGAGCACATCCTGTCTGCAAGCCCCTATTATTTCAAGAACACAGGGTTAAAAGGCTCGGCGCAGCCAGGGATGAAACACAGTTATCAACCATACCGCTTCTGAAACAGGGTTTAAGTAACTCATAAAACAGCACTGTTTCTTTTGAAAAATGTAAGGAGAGAAATATGAGGTCAGTTCATCAGCAAGATAGCAGGAATGGTGTATTTGCGGTTGTTATGCCTACCAGTACAATAGAGTAAAAAATCAGGAAGGAGCTTCACTTTGTCCTCGGTCCAGATGTGGGCTGCAACAAGATAATCGACTTACAGCAGCTCATACCAGAAAGTAAAAGTCTCAATCCTTATACTTGTCATCCATGAAGTTCCCCAACTCCACAAAAGCAATCAAGACTAAATCACACACGAGAGACAGAGGCCCTTGAACCTTGAGCAAAGGCATCAGGGCCAACACGAAGAATAATGTGTCAGCACATTGAATGCTCTTTTTCTGCCCTTGATCATACGACTAAAACCTGGGGCTGTAGAGTCTGGATTCAAGACTGAGCTCTGCTAATTTGAGCAAGCGTGACTTGGAGTGAGTTGTATAACCTGTCCTAGCCTCAATTTCCTCATCTACAATATGGGAGAATAATTTTACATAACCGATAGAGTATGTGTGAGAAATTTTCAAATTCAATGATTATTAAAAGAATTATACACTGGTATGGTTAATTTTATGTGTCAACTTGTCCAGGCCATGATGCCCAGGTATTTGGTCAAACATTATTCTGGATGTGTCTGTGAAGTTGTTTTTGGATGCAATTAACATTTAAATTGAACTTTGAGTAAGCAGATTACCCTCCATAATGTGGATTGGCCTTATCCAACCAGTGCATAGGCCTAATAGAACAAAGACTGCCCTCCCTGAGCAAAAAGAAATTCAGCAGACTGCCTTTGGACTCAAACTGCAACTCTTCTTTGAGTCTCAAGTATGCTGGCCTACCCCATCATAGTATGGACTCACCAGGCCTCCACAATCACACAGGCCAATTCCTTAAAAGAAATCTCTCTCTATATATACACACATCCCGTTGGTTCTGTTTGTTTCTATGGAGAACCCTAACTAATAAATACACCATGAAAAAAAGAAATTAATTGGCAAAGGTGGTTGAAAACAAGAAAGTATCATCTTGATAAGTTTCAAGAGAAAAATCATACAATCATTTCAATAGATGCCCCAAAAGTCATTTGATAAAATTCAATACATATAAATATGATTTTAGAAAAGTAATTTTAAAAGCAATTGTATTCTTCCTTAATATGGTAAAGAAAACCAAGTTGGGTCAACTTTATACTGAGTGATCAAACAATAGAAGCACTCTTTTTTTAAAAATCTCTTTAGAAGCTGTTGTTTACAATTGTTTGATAAGCTCTAGTGGATGCAATAAATATTGAAAAGAAGTGAGAAAAAGATCATTTAAAAACACTGAGAGTTGCACACTGATTGCACACAAAGCCAAAGGAAACTTCTAAAACTTAACTCAACTCATAAAAGAGTTCAGTATAGCAAACAAAGACAAATATGTAAAATTAATAGCATTTTTGCATACCCCAAATCAACAGCTATAAATATAATTTTAAAAGCTTGAGCTCAAGACAGGAAAAATAAAAAATATCCATGAATAATAGTTTGGCAAACGTTTATTGAGTTCCTATTAGATGCCACAAGAATTCTGCTTAAACTATATACACATGCTCTTTTTCAGCAAATTACTTAAGAATTATTTGTATAGATAATATATTCTTAATAGAAAGAAGAATTCTTATAAAAGTGTCTGTTTTCATCAAGTTAACATATAATGCAATTCCAATAAACATTTCACTAGTATTGGTAGATGAAATTATTTTTGGCAAATATTCACGCTCTCCACACTCACTCCCATAGGAGGAGTACAGGTCCCACTCCATTGATGGTGGACTTGGCCAGGGAACCTGCCTTGGCCGCATGGTGGATGAAGTGTACTTCCCTGTCCCTTTTTTTTGGGGCGTGGCTTTGTGACTTGCTTTTGGTCAGTGGGATGCTAGCAGATGTGTAGCCAGCAGAAGCTGGCAATGTACTTTCAAAGTTGTGTTTAATCTCTTATGCTTTTGCCTTCACCATGAGAAAATATACCCCAGGTGGCCCAGTGGTCATCAGTGGAGAAAGACAGGAGAAGCAGACCTGGACCCAACCTGCAGCTTTGGAGCTAAGCTCAGTTGAGCCCACTAAATGGGCTGTGTCCAAGCTTACTCATTGACGAGTGAGCAAGAATAAACGATAGTTGTTTAAGCCACTGAGTTTTGGGGAGATTTGTTACACAGCACTGTTATGCAAATAGTTGTCTGATACAATCAAGACTTTTCACTTTGTTCAACAAAATGATATAGAGGTGAATTTATTAAGTCTGGGAAAAAAAGGTGAGCAAAGAGGAAGCAAGTCTAATCCCACATAGAATAATAATTTAAAAAATAGTATTTACAAAAAAATATAAATGTTGATCAATGAACCAAAATGATGAGGACAAAAATAGAGCTAATGAAAAATACATATATATATACATGAAATGGGCTTCCTGAAACAAAGGGAAAGAAAATATCCTAGAATAAATAGTGTAATGATAAATGGTTAGCAATGTAAAAAATATACATAAATTTTTATATACACCACGATTACAACTTCATACATACCTTTGCATATAGAGAAAGACTAAATAGAAAATGAATGCATAACAGGATATGTAAATGAAACTACTTCTGTCTCAAGGCTTTTGGGAGAAACAACAAAGATCAGAAAAATATAACAGTACTTTCACATATTAAAACTAGAGACAAAGTTACCTATACAGGACATTTTGAAATTATCAAAATGCTTCTGTTAGCATTTGCTCATCTCTAGCATACATAAGAAATGAGGAAGAGGCATTTTTTGAGTAAGAAAATAGACCCTCTCCTTATCCCCAAGTTTTACAAGTCCTTCCATAGCAGAGACGGGGTTACTCTATAGAAGTGTTAGCTATTATTACAAGAGGCAGTATATGTGGTGGTTAAGAGCAGAGACTCTGGAGCCAGGGTTCAAATCTCAGTAACTCCACTTAGAGACAACGTAATCTTGGACAAGTTACTTAACCTTTCTGTGCCTCTGTTTCCTCATCTGTAAAATGGGATGATGATACTACCTACTTATTAGTTATGTTATGAGGTTTAAATAAATTAGTATATGTAAAGCATTTAGAGCAGGGTCTGGCACTCAGTAAACACTGTATGTGCTGGCTTACTATCATCATCATCATCATTATTATTACTGTTACATTATTGTTACCATCTTCTGGAGACAGGCTGAAAGTTGTCCTGTAAGCTTTGGGAAAGATAACCGAAAGATAGCTAAGTGTCCTCAATCCGATAAATATTATTGAACCTTATTAGAAAGAGTTATTGACAAAATACAATACCATACAGAACCACCAAAAAGTTATTTACTTTGTACCTTTCCTTCCTAGGAATTCCACAAATAATTTACATTGCCAAAAACTGGGCTGCATTACAACAGAAGAAACTGCTGAAGTGCATGAGTACAGCTAAGAGTAATTTAAAAGCTCACGCTGACTTCCACGTGTGTTCTTGGGAGAATCTTTGAAGGACTTGTATTTCATAAGCTTGTTGAAGACAAGGCAGGAATTATTTCTAGAATACTCACTTTTCCCAAAAGTATTATTGTATTCAGTATAGAAAATTAAAACAATGATGTATTTACAATGCATTTGTCTTAGATGTCCCTTCTCTATGGAGCTGGACTAGGATATATACTTCAAATTATTTTGAACCACCTCCTTCTGCAGTCTTCCCCATCACAGTTAAGGGCAATTCCAACCTTCTAGATACACAGGTCAAAAACCTAAAGCCATTGTTTAAAATAAACTTTTTATTTTAGAATAGTTGTAGATTACAGAAAATTTGAGAAGACAATACAGAGAGTTCTCATATACCCCACATCCAGTTTCCCCTATTACCAAAATCTATCAAAAATACTACAAATGCAGTATAATGCATTTTTTATAATTAATGAACCAATGTTGGTAAGTTATTATTAAGTAAAGTCCATACTTTATTGAGCTTTCCTTAGTTTTGACCTAATGTCCTTTTTCTCTCCAAAAATCTCATCTAGGATACTACATTACAGTTAGCAGTCATGTCTCCTTAGGATCCTCTTTGCTGTAGTAGTTTCTCAGACCTTCCTTGTCTTCAACGACCTTGACAGTTTTGAGGAGTATTGGTCAGGTGTTTAGTAGAATGTCCTTCAATTTGGATTTGTCTGCAGTTTTTCTCATGATTAGACAGGGGTTATGGATTTGGGGGAAGAAGACCACAGAGGCAAAGTGCCCTTGTCATCACATACCAAGGGTACATACTACCAACATGATTTACCACTGTTGATGTTGACCTTGATCACCTGGCTGAGGTAGCATTTGTCAGGTTTCTGTACTGTAAAATTACTATTTTTCCCCTTTTCATATTGTTTTCTTTGGAAGGAAGTCACTATAAGCAACCCACACTTAAGGATAGAGAGAGTACTCACTTTTAAAAGTACTCCAAACAATATATTTATCTAGACATTTTAAATTCTATTTTTTTGATGATGGAAACAGCTCTGGAGTGTTTTACAGATACATATTGCTTAAAAGACAAAGTACTTGATTCTAGTAATTTTTTTCTAGTGATAAATACAATACATGTTCATTGTTGAAAAACGTGTTTAAGAAAAAGGTCACCTATAATTTAGCACCCAGACATAGACCACTACAGTGAATATTTTGAGGTATTGTCTCCAAACCTTCTTTCTATGTTCACATTTAGAGAATTGAAATAATCTTCTACATATACTATTCTATCTCACTTATTACCATTTAACATGAAAATTGTTCTGCACTTTTAGACAAAAAGTGTTTTCTTCTTTACAATTCCCGAGCCTAGCAGAGTGCCCAGCACGTAACGGATTCAGCAAGTGTGAGCCAATTAACCTTCCAACTTGATGAACTGAAGGACCCTCCATGGACCATTTAACAGAATTTGCTGACCAAGGCAATCTCAGTCTCTCCCTTTGCCCTCACAGGACAACTACAGTCACTAGCATAGAATCACCAATTCGGGGCCTTGGAAAATTAGTTAAATCAGTAAAATGGTATGCTGTCTATACGGACTAAAAGAGATACTGGCATGTGAAGTGCTTAAGCACTTTCCAACGATCCCTTATCCCAAATCCTTTGGACTGGGTACATTTTGGAATTCAGAATTCTTCAGTCAAGGAGGAGGATAGAGCAAATGTGCAGTGTATTATGAAACATCACAACTGAGTACAGGGAAACACATCGTAATCAAGCAGTAGTATTTTTTATAGCAAAGCATGAGAATAATCACAATAAATAGACCATTTCCTTGTGTTTTATCATTTTTAATGGTGCATTTTAAGAACCCTTCATGTCTGGGTTATGGGAACACCCTCCAGAGGAGTTTCAGTCCCGTTAGCCCCAGTTTCTCCCTAGCTGGGGACCAAATTTTTGGTTGACTTCTCAGCTTGCAGGGTTCCGAGAAAATACAAGTAGTAAAATTCAAACTGTAAGACCACCAGGGTACAGATCTAGCACTTTGAATTTTCAAGGATAATTTTTTGTTATCCAAAGACCAAAGACGTAAGTAAGATTCCTTATCTGTTCTCTGTGCCAGTTTTCATGGTTCTAGCCTACCCTTTCCCTAGGGCAGAATTTGTAAAGGCCTAGCCTTAGGTAAGGGTTTGTGTGTGTGGTGGGGTCATGATGGGGCTCACTCTGTCTTTGCTGGACCCAGGCCTCGTCTTCTGTCTTGTAGACTCCATATTACCCACCCCCAGTTATTGATACTGATAAACCCCAGGAAACCACACCATCAGCTTTCATGCTTAGCTCTCTTTCCATTCTGTCTCAGTTTCTGGTGCCTGAAGATTTCCCTTCTTTCTGGCAAGGCCAGCTGGGCATTAAATAATGTATCCTATTTCATCCAGTACATCCTTGCGTTACAGCAGGAGAGCTGTCAGGTTATCTTAGACCACCGGATTGCAAGACCAAAACTCTTAATTTCATTTTCCTTTTAAATCAATAATCTATTTATCAAATACTTAAAAATTTTTTATTAGTCGATTACTCAATTAACCCAGATATTCCATTTCCCAAGCCTTGAGGGATAACATTTGCCATAGGACTCATATAGCTACATTTAAAATAAAAATTCTTTAATGAATATTTTTCTTTTGAAAGTAAGCCTTTGTAAGCCTACTCGGGAAAATGAGAAATCACAATTTGATGCCATCTACTTAGTGACAAATTATCTTCCATACATTGAATACAATTGTTTCATTGAAATTGCTTGAACGTTCACTATTCTTAAGAGCAATGAAATAAATCTGTTCTGCTGAAACGTCAATGCCCTCTAGGTGGTATCGTCCCAGGATACTTGTAACCGAGTCTATCTCACCCTCTTACTTGGTGAACCCCAATCTTAATTTTTCTTTAAAGTGAGGCTCATTGTTGGTCCTTAGCACATGGTCTGGAACTAAGCAAGCACTTATTAAATATTTGGTGATTGACTAATATTCATGGTTAATACTAACTGCCACTTGATGAATGGTTTTGTGCCAGTTACTCTGTCAGGCTATTAGCTGGAACTTGACAGAAGCTGAACAAAACTCTTACTACTGGGGCCCTCATTCTGTCATCCTTTTCAACTTTCAAATCAGGGTGCTCTTTGGTGGGTGCTTGTTTTGCTTTTCTTTGCTTGTCACAAATGAGGTAATTTGCTATTTGAATTTCTAACAGGCCCCTTCAACATCTTAACACGGCAGTTGGCCAATGGGCATTTTTTTACCTAAGGTTCTGTAACGAATAGCATCCCCTTATACCTTCCTGGGGAACCAATTACTACATTGAAAACTGGATAATTATGGATCTTTCATCAACAACAGATGTGATTTGTGAAGTGAAAATCAATCTATTTTGACTGGTGATGCTTCATAGCAATAGGGAAGATTTCATCTGAATAATTATAAAAAAGTATATGATTTATCAGTTGATTAAGACTAGAAATTCAGTAAGTAATTAGTCTTGTCTGGTTATTTTCCAGCTTTATGACCTTGGGAAATTGTGACCTTCACTTTCCTCCCTCAAAAGGGCAAGCTAGTTTCCTAAACATATGTCTCTGAGCAGGAAGATGTACAGCATGCATCTCTGTGGACACCTGAGCCAACTCATGGACTGTCAGATGAGTCTTCTCGTGCTCGGCCTCCCAGAAGGTTTGAAGTATGGATTTGGAAAGATAGCTCCTCATCGTCCAGGAAGCACCTTGTTTAAAGACGAGTTTCAGAAGACTCGGTTGTAAAATAATTATAACGTATAATGTACATATCAGCTAGGACTCTTTTGGTTGCAAGTGACTAAAACGTATTTCAAACCAGCAGACATGAAAAAGATGGATTTATTGGCTTATATACCCAAACCAGGGGGGAGGGTAGACCGGCTTCAGGAATGGCTGGTCTCAGCACTAGAGTACTGTCCAGGCCCTCAAGTTAGCTCTGCAACTGGTTTCTGCTTCTCTCAGTGTCTTGGTCTCATTCTTTCTAGGGAACACAGCCACTGACATCCAGAGACTCACATCTCAACAGCTCTACTATCAAAGAAAAGAGAGTCTTTCCCACAGCATTACCCATAAAAACAGTAAAATCTGGAAAGGGTCCAGAATGGCTCATGTTGGGCCGTGTGTCCACCACTTGACCAATCACTTGATTGGCCAGTCAACAGCCTGAATTTTCTGCTCATCCCTCTGGTCAGAAGGGAAGGGATTGTGTCTGTAATAAAGGGGTGGTGGAGAGTAGACAAGCACAAGAAGCACTAGACATCTAAGTGGCTAATTATATACATTAACCATTTTATATGTAATAGAGTATATATGTATATAGTCTATGTATGTTTGTATTTAAGACAGTATAACTTGTTCTGTGGGCACGTGTGTATATATCGCATGCATACGTGTATGTATGTATTTTCTGTATACGTGTATATATTGGTTCATGAATATGGATGGAGGTATACATTGTACGTATGAGTTACTGTCTTGCAAGTATGAGTGTGGTTTTTCCCTTTCCAGGGATCCCATTCACATCCATAGATCATAATTACCCAATGGATGCATTTTCTATCTTCTATACCCTAGAGTAAGTCGCATTCCAGGTGGATTGGCCTACTTACTACCCCCAAGTGTCTGATTTCCTCCTCTGGAAAGTCAGAGAATCATGCAGGCCTATGGCAGTGCCTCAAGGGCACCTTGGGCACAGGATGCCATGTCCCTGTCAGGGGTACACAGAGGGAAGCATTATTCGAACTGACCCCATATGTAGTTTTCGGGGCAGTAGGACCAAGGCAAGAGTGCTCCAAGATTGGTTAACTTGTAAACAAAATGAGGAGCTGAGAGATTAGAACTAAGGCTGCTGGAACCAGAGAGAGGTAAGAAATGGATGAGCGGAGTGTGAGGCAGTGGAGATCAGCAGCGACTTTAGGAGCGGACTGTGACTTCTGGTGAGATGCTCTTGACTCACTGGGAGTGGTGGGAGCTGAGGGAAAATGGACAGTGTATCCTCTGAACTCTTGGTTTTGCTCTTTCCCTCAACTCTCCTTTCTCTGCTCTCTCTATCCCATCCAATCCTTCTCTATGCACTGTCTCACCTCTCCCACAAAAGCTTTCTGGAGTTACTCTAACCCACAGCGAGATCCCTCCCTCTCATTTGGTTCTGGAACAGCGATTGCCTTGAGATACAGCCATGGTTTGGGAGCTGCTATTTCACATCTAGACTGAGAAACATAATCTCTTCTCCACTCCATAAATATATGCCCTCATACTTAGGAAAAAGATAAATTACCTTAAAAATGATGACTCCAATATGTAATGCCAAATAAGTAATCTTTATTATATGTTAATTTAGTTCTTTCCTTTTCTATAACAATTCAATAGTTGAAATTTCTTTCGCTTTACGATTACACAAATGTGACTACTCAGATTTTAATTAACAATTAAATTGATCAGTTTCAAACTTTTGGAACATATACTTGCATGTAATTGCTCTCACTATACTCACGTAAAATCCAAAGGCTATATTCCCAAATATAGAAAACCTATTCATGTCAGCTTTAGTTACATGTGAACATTTATTTGAATGTGTGGAGTGAATGCTTTTATTGCCAAGAAAGTCAGCTCTGCTCCTTAATTGTTGCTATAACCACAATTCGGGAAATTCTATTGCAACATCAATATGTTATACACATCTTTAATTAGGCTAGTGTAGCCTGTCTGTCACATCAACTGATCCTAAGTATTCTTATTTAGTCTACTTCAGGCTTTAAAACATTCTCATTTTTTAAAGAGGCATATTTCGGCCTCATTAAATTGTTAAGCAAATCAATATGCAGCCCTACAACTTGATTCGCTATGTTCTAGAAATCCTGTGTTTAGCACGTCTTTAGGCACCATCTGAAAGGGCATTTTTCCTTAAATGCCAGAAATCCTCTGCAGCTCTAGCATGTTAGGATTCTCTTATCAGATCTGAGGGAGACATCTGTTACCCCCACTGATCACCAGGAAGATCTGGCTGTGGCATCCTATTGATCGCCAGAGCTTGATTCTCTTATCTAGTAGTTAATGCAAATCAGTTACAGGCTGCTTGCTCTGAGCAATGTCTTCACACCAGGTCACCCATCAAAAAAGACAATACAATGACTGCTTCCACAGTCTGGAAACTACAAGCAGAATCTAGCCTGAAATGCATTTCCTTCTCTTTCCTCAAAATCTGCTATGATCTCAATAAAGAGAAACAACGATTACCTTGAACCAAGCCCTGTGGTCTCTTAGTCTTTAATACTTTCCCTAGCTGCTATAATTAATAATTAATTAATTTAAAATGAATCATTAAAATTTGTAAGGAGAAAGCAGAGTTCACAGGATATTGCCAAGTATAGCTATGTCTTTTTCTTTGAAATACATATGGGTATCATACACTTTTTACTATGTCCAAGGTCAAATAATAATACAGTATCTCTGCCATAATGCTATAGGTGGGGTCCCCCAAATTCAATCCTGTTAAAATGAAGCGTTGTGTTATTAACACAGTAATGACCTGAAAAAGCAAGTCTGAGCAGCTAGTGGGTCAGGAATTAAAGGGAGTGGGGGGAAAGGGCACAGGGGGAGAATAGGGCCTGTTGCAAAATCTAAATCACTCCAGGTCCAAGCTTTGGTTGGGAACTAACTCCTGGTTGTTGTCAGCTCAAACGTTAAGTACTGATGAGGAATTTTGGGTTCTGTGGCCAGCAGAGACTTCAGAATTTCAACAGTCACCCAGTTAGCTGGCACTCGTTTTGCTTCCCTGCTTCTCAAGACTTCCCCTCCCCTAAAGATAAGAACTTTAGCCTGCACTAGTTAAGAAAGGGAAGGGGAGAGGGCAAAAGATGGCCAATCACCACTGTGGATGTTCACTAAATCTTCAACCTAATTCTGTCCTCCTACCCCCACCTTGTTTTAGACAGTGGTGGAAAGACATTCTTTCTTGCAAACATTTCTGCTCATAAAATCTTTGTCTAGTGGCAGCAATGTCAGATCCAGCTGAAGCATCGGGCAATAAAACCATCATCAACAATGATCATGTTTGTAGATACTCTAGGTCTGGAAATCATTGCTGGCACGTCGACATGTTTAAAAAATTCTTGGAAGTCCGGTGGTTTTTAGAAAGTATTTGCTTTCTTTTGAGAAACTTCTGAAACCTCAAGGACCAAGATCTTAAAATAAATATATCAGCTTGGTGATCACTTAACTCAGCTCGGCCATGGCTATTGACTCTTCTCCAAATTAGAATAGAGTGAATAGGGACATAGGAGTGTGTGGCTACCTTTAAAGGAAGGTTTGAGAGTCACTATTGAAGCTATTTGCTCTAGAACATCAAATCTACCACCTATCATTTTACCTACATCATTTTGGCTCCTGAAGACTTTTTCTCCTCAAGTCTTATTTAATGCAACTATCTCGGAAGGATTGCACCTGAAGCCATCATTTGGTGAGGACCAATGCACAGAGCATTTGGGATAAGAATGGAGCGCTGACATGGTGTGTGGGGGGACTGTAAGAAGGAAAGATGAAATCAATGAGGAGGGAGGTAGAGAGCCATAAAATTTTGCTTTCCTCCCAATTAAGCCTACTACTATTTCAGTTTGGAGGAAAATCTGTCATTCTCTTTGGGTGTTATTGTGTTGTTCTTCAACTTCCATTCAAAATTTTTTGTTCATCTTCTGTGCTCATATTACCATATGGGGCCTCTCTTTCTATCATGCATAGACTAGGGAAATAAGTTACCTGTATATCTGCTAGTCTTTGCATAAAATGAAATTGCCTATTTCAAATGTTTCTACTTTGTTTTAGATAGCTTAATGCCCAATTGCTTCTTTTTAGTTATTTCTTGCTGTTAAATTAGGTGAAATGTTTGGTGTGAATCCTGATCAATAACTATCCTACTTGGGCTCAGAATATATTTTTAATTTTTTATTATGATAGACATGCAGAAAAGTTCATACAACATAAATGTATACTTAATAAATATTTAGAATGTGAACACCCATGTAACTTCCAACTGGATCAAGAGATAAAATATCACTGATAACCCAGAAACCCAAACTGATCACAAAGCACACATTTCTCTCAGAGGTAACTGCTCTTCTCACTTATATGATGGTAATTCTCTTGCTTTTGTTTCCTTTTTAGTTTTACCTCCTATATATGTCCCTAAGCATTTAGTTTGGCTTCTTTCTGGGATCTATAAATGGAATCACACTGTGTGTATTCTTTTATTCTTGCATCTTTTGCTCAAAATTATGTTTGTGTAAGGTTCAGTCATGTTGTCACATATAGCTACAGTTTCCACGTTGTCATTGCTGTATGGTATTCCAGTGTATGCAGTACAATTTTAATCCATTCTTCTACTTATAGACATTTGGGTTGCTTCCAGCTTCTAGCTGTTACGAACAGTGCTTCCATACACGCTGTCCACGCCTCCCAGTGCATGTGCTCATGGTGTCTCTACTGAATATATCGACGACTGGAAATGCTGGGGTATGGGGTATGCAGATGTTCAACTCCACTCAGGAAGCTGCTTGTTTAAAAGTGGTTGTTCTAATTTATACACCCCCTACTAATGCATAAGAATTCTTGTTGTTCCACATCCTCTCCAACCCTTGGTATTGTCAGATTCTTAATTTTTTGCTAATTTGGTATTTAGTGTGTAGTGATACCTCCTTGTGCTTTTTTTCCCCTCTCATTGTGGTTTTAATTTGCAAAACCCTGATTTCTAATGAGCTTGGGAACTCCTTCATGTGTTTACTGCCCTGAGTCCAGATTCTTTAAAATTTAAGTCTCATACTCTGGACTTTGGTATTTTGGTATTATTCATACTGAACATTTCATATCATAACTGATAAGTATAGGGGAAGAAAAAGAAACTCATTCATTGAGCGTCAATTTGGAACTGGGCACCTCATGCACTTTGTCCTACTTAATTCTCATAATACCTTTGCTAGTTGACGTTGTTGTCCCTATTTTTTAAGTGTCAGAACTGGCACCAAACCATGCCTGTGTGCCTCCAAAGCCTAAAAACTCTTTCCAGTGATCATGCTTCCCCCAAGAAATAACCTCTGCAGGAGCAAGATGATGGCCAACATCCCTTGGTAAATTCATTGTAGTAAAAACTATACCAAAAGAATTTCAAAGCTAGCCTGGTTAATATGACTAATTAGATAACTCCATCTTTAGATCAGTTTTCCCTTAACACTCCAAAATCCATCCATTAATATTTAAACAAATGAAAGGGTCTTTGATATTTGGTGGGATTTCCCTCATGAGAGTAATTCGTGAGACACTTCAGCCACATGTTTCATTTTCTGCCTGTGACAGGCCCTTGTGAAATGATTAACACGATCCAGTGGAGTTATAGAATATTAAATGACAGCCAGAAATAAAAGTAACAAGAGACGAGAGTGAGACAAACTATTCTCTAAGAGATACATTTTTATATAAGTAATCAATTTATTAAGACAGGCAACAAATTCAAACAATGGACACTTTTTAAAAAATTAATTTAAAACCAATTAAAGGATAAACATCAAGCAAGGCTCCTAAGAATTTATATGTTATTAATGGTGCCTTTTTCTTTTAACTATAAAGGTCTAATAAAAAGCCTGTAAATCCTGCAGATACAGAAACAATTTTCAAATAATCAAATTAACTAGAAGCAATGAGTCAGGTATGATATTGCCTACAAAAGGGAATGAACCAAGCCTGCTTTCAGCATCCCTCCCTGGATGCTAAGAATAACACTCAGAACAGGAGTAGCATTCTGTGCATGATTTTCCTCTCCAGTGTCTTTACAAAACAACCTTTCAATGGGATCTGATCCAAAACTCTTCCCAGCGATGTAGACACACTGGTGACCTGTACTTTTGTTACCAACAACTTCAAACAGGAGTTTGCATCTATGAATATTAACCTCACATTTATCCCACTCCATAGAAATGACAACAATTTTATTAACCACTTCTCTATACTTCACACATTTTGTGAGGTTCATTTTTTTTTACTTCCCTCCATGACACAAATCCTTGCTTGCAAAAGTGCTAACATTGTGTTCACTTTCTAGTTGTTGATATACCTCCATCCTCTCCCGTACCACCAATTGGCTACAAAGATCTAGAGGTTCAGTGATTATAGGATTTAAATTATTTTAACCCCTTTAAATTTGGAAACTCTTTAAATCCCATTATCTCTGCAGCCACTGAGAATTTTAAAATCAGCTTGGCCTTTTCTAGCTCCAGGTCTAAGGATTACAGAGTTTTAAAGAGTATAAATGCCTTTCTGCAGTTCTACAAAGAGCTGTCCCCAACCAGTTGACCTCCAGAAATTAAAGCCAGCCAGTTCTCCAGCTGGTAACTGCTGATCAGAGTTTCTAAATGGAAAGATATGTATGTTATGCCACAAACCACCAGGAAAACAGATAATTGCTTCCTCAACTCCACATGAAGCCAGTGAATCAGAAGATTTGATGTAGGAGGCGCAGCAGACTTTAGACATGTGTCAGTAAATGTCTAAGAATGAGAAAACAGAAAATGTCAGGGACCCAAAGCAGCTCGCTGGGGCAGAAAGAGCAAGTTCAGTGATCGGAAGCCATCTTGCTCCTAAAGAAAAGCTGTTACCATGGATACCTTCAAATCCTAGGTAATCCTCTGAGGTCTTACCTCTTGCGTCCTCACATTTATGTATCCATAGTGAGTTCGAAGGGGCCGCCTGTATGTGTAGGAGAACGGTATCCATTTTGTACCAGGTTGTCCAAAGCAGTTTAGTAGCAATGGGAAATTCACTTCATTTACAAGGCGCACAACCAGCAGGAAGAGGAACGCTGCTATGAAGCTCACTGCAATCACAGACTTTCTCTACAAAACATTCAAACAAGAAAAAAAAGAATGAATGACTTTCAACCAAAAGCAGCCACAGAGGGAGGTTTCTTTATTCCTCTCTCTTTCTCTTTCAAAGGACTCTGTCTTTAGGACATTTCACTTGGAGACAGAAAATAATCATTTGGTGACCAGGTTGCCTTAGTGCACTGGGCCTCCGAGAGCAAGCAGAGTAGCTTTCTTGGATTATCTTTCTATTCCATCCCTACCCTTCCTTACACCTCTCTATCGTCCTTGAAAACTCCTATACAGTTTTCAAAACCCAAACTGGACATTCTTAACTATAAGAAGCCCTTCCTAAGTGATCAGTTCCCTCCCCACCATCATCTCTTCATCCCCAACATATCTACCCTAAGAGAGGTAAGAAGTCCCACCACTCCCATACCTGGAAGGCCCTTCTCTTGTGGTACATTGAGTTTGTATATTTACGTAACTTTTCCTCAATGTCACTGTGAATCCTGGGATGTACCATGTCATTTTGATCTCTATCCCAGGTCCTTTACACAGTACCTTACATACTGTAGGCACCCAGCAAATACTTGAGTGAATGAATGAATGAATGGATGGATTTTTTGCATTCTTATAGACACAGTCTCATCATCAATTATTATTCTGTTTCTTTATCTAGCACCCTCTACAGGCAGAAAACTTTGCCTGTGCTAAGGATATGCAAAAGTAAGATTCAAAAATCTAACGATAAGAGTAGGAAAAAAATCCATGCCAAGCAACATAAGAACATCCCCCTAAATGTGTTGCCATGGAACAAGATCAGGAGCAGCTGCACCTGCCTGGGGTAGGGGAAAGCAGAGATGCATCTCAGCTCGAGCTTGATAAAACACATGAGTTTTAATTGGTAGAGGTGGGTAAGCAGAGCTTTCTAGGGAGAGGGAATATGTCAAAGAGGCAAGAAAACATGAGTTATTCATAGCCACATAGCACTTTGTCTTACCAGGGCACAGAGAAGGAGAAAAAGCTGGAAACACAAATGATAACTTGATGGTGGACCACCTCAGATATCAAGCTGAGAAGTCTACTCAGTTTGCTAGGCGATGGAACAGCAAAGGAGATTGTTGTTTGTTTGTCTATTTTATTTTTTTAAAGGTGACTGTTATATTTAAACGCCAGTATTTAAGACACTTTAGATCAAGGAGAAACTGAAGGTAGGCAGCAAGTAGTAAGGAGGCTATTCCAATGGGTCAGGCCAGAGGTAATGAGGGGTAGAAACTAGAGCAGTGGCAGGGAGCATAAAAAGGCAGAAAAACACATGAGAAACTCAATTTAGGGGAAGGAAGAAAACTTGGCTACTGATTGAACTAAAGCAGCAGACAGAAAATTCAGAGATGCCTGAGATTCTGAGTCTAGGTAACTGCAATAATACTGGTCATATCAGGAGAAAACAGAGCAGCTGGAGCAGGAATTGATTTAAGAGAGTGAGAAGATAAAGCCCTTGGCTTTCTAAGTCCTAGTTTTCGGGGATTGGTGGGTCAACTGGGTGGAGCCGTCAAGGAGTCAGGCGGAAGGTCAAGTCTACAGCAAGAAGAGCAGAGCTGAGCGCAGACATCAGGAACAACTCCAGCTTAAAGTCCAGGGTGAAGACACAATGAAATATTCCTTCCTGAAGTTGGGCTTGGCCCCTGATCCTTCTTCAAACTTAAAGAAGCCAGATAACTTGCTGGGAATGACTGAATGTTTGCTGTTGTTGTGTTTTCAGCTTACCACTTCCTGGAGGAATCAGCTTCTTTTTACTCTCCACAGAATGTCCCAAAGGAGAAAAGACCCCAAAGCACCCCTGTGTCCTCCCTGGGCCCACGGTCACAGTCTCGGTAAGGGCACTAGAAGAAGCCCCCAGAAGTCAGAAACACCCAAAGGAAGTCCTCGCTCTTGTTCAGTTCCCGTAATTTGTAAAAGCCCCAGCCCTCTGTCTAGCCAGCCTAATTTTCCAATCACCTGAAAGTCCCTTGCGTTCTGCCTCCTCAGAACCCCTTATCTCACCACCAACGACCACAGCCTTACCTCCTTTAACCTTCTAATCACGAAAAACCGTTTTAATTTGCTCCTCTGTGGAATCATTATGTCCACAGCGTCGCAATGTGTCAAGGTAACAGCGTAAATGCGGTGATGGATCTTACAAGTTTAAAGGGACATGGACCACAACAGACGGCTAAATAAAAGCAAAGAGGCCAGTCACCCATTAACTAAACAGGTAAGAACCTTTTTTATTGCCATCTGGTAGCTTGTTGCAAAACAGCAGCTTGCTTTGAAGGAGACCCAGATGGGATCTGTGCCTTTGTCTATTCCCGAGCCCAGCACAACTCTCTCGTTCTCTTGGTTGCCGCATTGCATTGCATGGCTGGGGAGTTGGGGACAAAGGCATGGAGGGCCTTTCTGAATTCCTGATTGTGCCCAGCAACACATACATAATGCATACATGAGAGGAAAATAAATCAACCGTTTTGAGAGAAAGTTCAAAATGGAATGAAATCACAGTTGTAAAAGCCTGCTCCCTAGTAATCCATGTCTGCCTCTCATGTTCTATCAAAGGGAAGCAAGTAATGAGCTCAGAGAGGAGGAGAGGAGCAAATGCAACGAGGAAGCCAGACCCCTCTCCTCTGTGCTCAATCTGAATCACAGGCTGCGGTGGGCAGAGGTGCTCCTTTCATGGCTCAGGCTTCCAGCCCAATGTCGGTTGTGCTGCCCGGACCTGCCTCTTTGCCTTTCTTCATGCTTCCATATTTTTGTTTAGCATGAAAGCATTCTCACAGTGCTGGTATAAAACCACACTGAAATTTCGCTAGAAAAGGTATAACTTCAAGCACGTTCTGTGTTCTAGGTGACAAGGACAACAGGACTCAACATGAATGTGTATTCCTCAAGTACAGTAGCCCCCACTTATCCGCAGGTTTGCTTTCTCTGGTTTCAGTTACCCACGGTCAACTGTAGTCCGAAAATATTAAATGGAAAATTCCAG
Organism: Diceros bicornis minor; assembly: GCF_020826845.1. Classification (NCBI taxonomy): domain Eukaryota; kingdom Metazoa; phylum Chordata; class Mammalia; order Perissodactyla; family Rhinocerotidae; genus Diceros; species Diceros bicornis. The sequence goes on along the minus strand of NC_080743.1, from coordinate 13,872,734 downwards.
AAATAAACAATTCATAAGTTTTAAATTGTGCATTCTCAGTAGTGTGAGGAAATCTTGGGCTGTCCCTCTCCCTCCTGTCCAGGACGTGAATCAACCCTTTGTCCAGCGGATCCACACCGTATACGCTACCCACCCATTAGTCACTTAGTAGCCATGTCAGTCACTTAGCAGCCATTTCAGATATCAGATTCATTGTTGCAATATCTTGTGCTTGTGTTCAAGAAACCCTTATTTTACTTAATAATGGCCCAAAGTGCCATTAATCTCTTACTGGGCCTAATTTATAAATTAAACTTTATCGAAGGTATGGATGTATAGGAAAAAATATAGTATATATAGAGTTCAATACTATCTGGTTTCAGGCACCCACTGGGGGTCTTGGAATGAATCTTCCATTTGCTAAGAGGGGCCTACCGTAGTCACTTCTGCCAGATCATGACCTTGAGCTTCAGCAATTACAACAAAAATGATGGATAAGGCTTTTTGAAATCTACACACAGCAGAACGCGGTGAGAAGGGTGCGTGTGTTTGTGGCAGGGATGCGGAGTTGGGGAAGTAGCAAAATACTGATATGCATGACATATGTGAATGTATTCACTCCTTCAAGTCACAATTGCTCATTGAGTCCATACTCTGTACAGACTTGGTGAGGTGCTGAAAAACAGAAATAAAACCACAAAAGACAGACCATGCTTCCAAAGAGTCACAACTTAGTGCAGTGGCAAGTAAACAGAAAAGTGTAGTACCACATAGCAAACGATACCAAGTGAGGTAATGGAGGTATGCACAGGACACTGTGGCAGCCCTGGGGAATGGGGTGAGGGATGTGCATGGGACAGTTCAGGGAATGCTTGTTTGAGGTCATAGTATTCAAATGGAGTCTGGAAGAATGAGGAGGAGTTGGACAGGTGGAGATGGGAAGAACATTCCGGGCTGAGGGAACAGCATAGACTAAGGCACAGAAGTTTGAAAGGCCTTGATTTGGTCAGAAACCTGCAAGTCATTTGGTAGGAAGAGTACATAGACTGTATTTGGTGGGAGATGATGTTAGGGATGTAGATGGGGTTCAAATCACAAAACAAAAAATAATAAGCCAAATATATTCTTATATTACATTAGGATAATGAAAGGATAAAGGCATAAAAGTGCTATGTTTTATAATCCCAAAATATTCTTCACTTTTCAGTCGAGTGAAAAATGTATCAATCACTTCATTTTACTTGAAATTGCCATTTAACATCCCACATCTTGTTCCAGTTATCTGACTTAAGTTTAGTCCATCAGTGGCTTGTTCTATAACTGTTTTGAGTCCATCAACACTCAACAAATTAGAAAACTACCTGTTTACACGTGATCTATGTCTAACAATTTGTTTATGGAAGTGATCACTGCTGCATTGATTCAAATACTCAGCCCATCTCCTAGATCCAATGACCATCAATTAAGTAAGAAAAAAACAGTAGTAAGTACTTGTCAAGTTTACAACATATAACACTCAGCTCAACAAACTTTCCATACTGCAAAAAAAAAAGCATAAATTTAATAAGTCATTCCTTTAAGATCAGAAGTGTGAACATTAGAGGATCTCAAGTCAAGATGGCGGCGTAAGCAGACTCTGAACTCACCTCCTCCCGCGGACACAGCCAATTTACAACTACTCGTGGAAAAATTACCCCTGAGACAGAACTGAAAACTGGATGAGAGGAACTCCTGCAACAACGGACAATCCTAACTGAGGTGGAAGAGGCAGAGACTCCCTTCCGGAGAGGAAAAACGCCGCCTTCACAAGCCGCCAGCTTCACGGCTGCCGGGAGCAGCTCACAGGTAGGCACCCTCCCTGGAGGCGCGGGGCCCTGAGCCGGGAGCACCCCCGCTGTGGGCATTTTGTGGACCCAGCACAATCGACACCAGCGGCATAATATCTGACTTTGCCTGCTACTAAAGCATTGGGGAGCACCCCCAGAAAACCCGGTTCACAAAGAAACTAAAACTGGCTCTTAAAGGGCCCGCGCACAAACTCACCCGTTCCAGAAAGCATCCTAAAATCACCAGAAAGAAAGGTGCACAGTGCTTTGGTGAAAAGAGACTCACCTGACAGGCCCTGAGTGCATCTCGGTGAGGGGTGAGACCTCTCCAGGGACTGGGACGTTGGCGGCGGCCATTGTTGTGGCCTGGTGTGAGCGTGCTGACACAGACGCCATTGGAGTTCCCCCTGAGGCCTGCTAGCCCAGGGTCTGCCCCACCCGCTAGAGCACCGATTTAATCCAGCTCAGCCAGGGCAGGCAGCTCACCCTAGAGACTGACCCCACCCAACAACAAGCCCTCAGGCAACTTGTGGGCCTGCATAGATTGGTGACTGGATTCTCTGCAGCCTGGCAACCGAGCCGACTTTAGCGGGGCAGAGTGTGCACAAGGAGCGGGTGGAGAGTGTGGGGCAGTGGCGGAGTGTGTGGGGCTCCCGCCCTGGAGAGACTGGGTCCCCTTGGGGAGGTCGGGGCGCGCACACGGATCAGGACTGTGTTGACTGTGTGTGTGGACCTGTGGGTGGCAGGGCTTGTCAGCTGCAGAAGACTTGTGCTTCTCAAAGACTCACATAGGGGGTTTGCCCCAACTTCCAAAGCCTGAAACAATTAAGTGCTCCGGTGCTTGAGGCCAGCCCCACCCAGCTGCAATCCTCAGAGAGCTGACAAGAGACCTAATAGGCTAGAGGCTTACAGCAATTGTAAGGCCCTGAACCTAACAACCAGCCATGCTGGGGGCCTACTCACTTAAAAGAAATACTGCAACACAAATGTGGTATTAGAACTTGCAGCCAACTGTGCTGGGGCTCCCCACACCTGATAAAGTGACTGAAGGGCCCACAACAACTACAAGCAGCTGAGCATGACAACAGCTGGCCTGGAGCATAAATGGGCCTCCCTGGGTGCCTACAGGGAGAGTAAACAGGCCACAACAGAAGGACAAACATAGCCCACATAGGGGTCACCCCTGGAACATTGAGAACTGAGGGAAGCACACTGGAAACCTCCTAAGGCATCACTTACATAAGGTCACCTATCCAAGAGCAGGAGACGTAGCTGACCTACCTAATACGTACTCACAAGCAGAGGGAAAGAGGCAAAATGAGGAGGCAAAGGAATGCATTCCAAGTAAGGGAACAGGACAAAACCCCAGAAAAGGAACTAAGTGAAATAGAAATGAGCAACCTACCCGACAGAGAGTTCAAACTAAGAGTGTTAAGGATGCTCACTGATCTGGGGAGAAGAATAGATGAACTCAGTGACAATGTCAACAAAGAAATGGAAGATATAAAAAAGAACCAATCAGAAATGAAGAATACAATACTGGAAATGAAAAATTCATTAGAGGGACTCAAAAGCAGAGTAGAGGATACAGAAGAACGGATCTGTGAGCTGGATGAAAGACTAGAAGAAATTACCCAAGGTGAACAGGTAAAAGAGAAAAGAATTAAAAAGAGTTAGGACAGTCTAAGGGACCTCTGGGACAATATCAAGCGCACTAACATCCGTGTTATAGGTGTCCTGGAAGGAGTAGAGCGAGACAAGGGGGCAGAGAATCTATTTCAAGAAATAATAGATGAAAACTTCCGTTACCTAAGGAAGGAAACAGACATCCAGGTACAGGAAGCACAGAGAGCCCCAAACAAGATAAACCCAAAGAGGCCCACACCAAGACACATCATAATCAAAATGTCCAGAATTAAAGATAAAGAGAGAATACTAAAAGCTGCAAGAGAATGTCACGTTACATACAAAGGAAACTCCATAAGGCTATCAGCTGACTTCTCAGCAGAAACCTTACAGGCTAGAAGAGAATGGCAAGATATATTTAAAGTATATTAATATATTAAAGTATAAAGTATAAAATATATTAAAAGGAAAAAACTTACAGCCAAGAATACTCTACCCAGCAAGGTTATCATTCAAAATGGAAGGAGAGATCAAAATTTTCCCAGACAAGCAAAAATTAAAGGAGTTTGTCACCAAGAAACCAGTGCTACAAGAAACGTTAAAGGGACTGATTTAAGGGGAAAAGAGAAGACCACAAATAGGAAAAATTATCTATTTCCATGATAAGAACGTAATGGATACAAATGTAAAAAAAGAGGTTAGATATGATATCAAAAAGATAAAAGGAGGGAGGAGAGAAGTTAAAGAGTACAGCTTTCAGACAGAGGTCAAACTAAAGTGACCATCAATTCTGTATAGAAGAAGAAAGGAACAGAGAAGGACTACTAAAACACTGAGAAAAAAAAAAACAGTTAAAAAATGGCAGTAAGTACATACTTATCAATAGCTACTTTAAACGTCAATGGACTAAATGCTCCAATTAAAAGGCATAGGGTGGCTGACTGGATAAAACAACAAGACCCATGTATATGCTGCATACAAGAGACACACTTCAGACCTAAAGACACTCACAAACTGAAAGTAAAGGGATGGAAAAAGATACTCCACGCAAATGGCAATGAAAAGAAAGCTGGGGTAGCAGTACTCATATCAGACAAAATAGACTTTAAAACAAAAACTGTAAAAAGAGACAAGGAAGGGCATTACATAATGATCAAGGGAACAATCCAACAAGAGGATATAACACTTGTAAATATCTACGCACCCAATGTAGGTGCACCTAAATAAATAAAGCAATTATTAACAGACATAAAAACAGAAATAGACAGTAACACAATAATAGTAGGGGACTTTAACACTCCACTTACACCAACGGATAGATCATCCAAACAGAAGATCAATAAGGAAACATTGGCCTTAAACGACACACTAGAACAGATGGACCTAGTAGATATATACAGAGCATTCCATGCAAAAACCAAAGAATACACGTTCTTTTCAAATGCACATGGAACATTTTCCAGGATTGATCACATATTAGGCCACAAAACAAGTCTCCATAAATTTAAGAAGATTGAAATAATACCAAGCATCTTTTCTGACCACAACGGTATGAAACTAGAAATCAACTATAGGAAGAAAATCAGAAAAGCCACAAATACATGGAGATTAAACAAAATGCTACTGAACAACGACTGGGTTAACGAAGAAAACAAAGAAGAAATCAAAAAATACCTGGAGACAAATGAAAATGAAAATACGACATGCCAGCATTTATGGGATACAGCAAAAGCGGTTCTAAGAGGGAAGTTTATAGCGATACAGGCCTATCTCCACAAACAAGAAAAATCTCAAATAAACAATCTAACAATGCACCTAAAGCAACGGGAAAAAGAAGAACAAACAAAGCCCAAAATCAGCAGAAGAAGGGAAATCATAAAAATCAGAGCAGAAATAAATGAAATACGGACCAAAAAAACAATAGAAAAAATTAATAAAACCAAGAGCTGGTTCTTTGAAAAGATCAACAAAATTGACAAACCTTTAGCTAGACTCACCAAGAAAAAAAGAGAGAAGGCACAAATAAGTAAAATCAGAATGAAAGAGGAGAGGTTACAACAGACACCTCAGAAATACAAAAGATTAAAAGAGAATACTATGAAAAGCTATATGCCAACCAATTCGACAATCTGGAAGAAATGGATAAATTCTTAGAATCATACAACCTTCCAAAATTGGATCAAGAAGAAGTAGAGAATTTGAATAGACCAATCACCAGTAAGGAGATCGAAACAGTAATCACAAACCTCCCCAAAAATAAAAGTCCAGGACCAGACAGCTTCCCTGGTGAATTCTACCAAACATTCAAAGAAGACTTAATACCTATCCTTCTCAAACTCTTCCACAAAATTGAGGAGGGGGGGGGAAGCTCCCTAACTCATTCTACGAAGCTGACATTACCCTGATACCAAAACCAGACACGGACAACACAAAAAAAGAAAATTACAGGCCAATATCACTGATGAACATCGATGCAAAAATCCTCAACAAAATACTAGCAAATCGCATACAACAATACGTTAAAAAGATTATACACCATGATCAAGTGGGATTTATTCCAGGGATGCAGGGATGGTTTAACATTTGCAAATCAATCAATGTAATACACCACATTAATAAAATGAAGAATAAAAATCACATGATCATCTCAATAGATGCAGAGAAAGCATTTGACAAGATACAGCATCCATTTATGATAAAAACTCTGAATAAAATGGGTATAGAAGGAAAGTACCTCACATAATAAAGACCGTATATGAGAAACCCACAGCTAATATCATCCTCAATGGTGAAAAACTGAAAGCTATCCCTCTAAGAACAGGAAGCAGACAAGGATGCCCACTGTCACCACTCCTATGTAACATAGTATTGGAAGTCCTAGCCAGAGCAATCAGGCAAGAGAAAGAAATAAAAGGGATCCAAATTGGAAAGGAAGAAGTGAAACTGTCACTATTTGCAGATGACATGATTTTGTATATAGAAAACCCTAAAGAATCCACCAGAAAACTTTTAGAAGTAATAAACGAATATGGTAAAGTTGCAGGATACAAAATCAACATACAAAAATCAGTTGCATTTCTGTACACTAACAACGAAGTAGCAGAAAGAGAAATTAAGAATACCATCCCATTTACAATTGCAACAAAAAGAATAAAATATCTAGGAATAAACTTAACCAAAGAGGTGAAAGATCTGTACACTGAAAACTATAAAACATTTCTGAAAGAAATTGAAGAAGACACAAAGAAATGGAAAGATATTCCGTGCTCTTGGATTGGAAGAATTAACATAGTTAAGATGTCCATACTTCCTAAAGCAATCTATAGATTCAATGCAATCCTTATCAAAGTTCCAACAACATTTTTCACAGAAATAGAACAAAGAATCCTAAAATTTATATGGAACAACAAAAGACCCCGAACAGCTAAAGGAATCCTGAGAAAAAAGAACAAAGCTGGAGGTATCACATTCCCTGATTTCAAAATATACTACAAAGCTATAGTAAACACAACAGCATGATACTGGCACAAAAACAGACACACAGATCAATGGAATAGAATCGAAAGCCCAGAAATAAACCCACACATCTATGGACAGCTAATCTTTGACAAAGGAGCCAAGAACATACAATGGGGAAAGGAAAGTCTCTTCAACAAATGGTGTTGGGAAAACTGGATAGCCACATGCAAAAAAATGAAAGTAGACCCTTACCTTACACCATACACCAAAATTAACTCCAAATGGATTAAAGACTTGAATGTAAGACCTGAAACTGTGAAACTTCTAGAAGAAAACATAGGCAGTACGCTCTTCGACATCCGTCTTAGCAACATCTTTTCAAACACCATGTCTGACCGGGCAAGAGAAACAATAGAAAAAATAAACAAATGGGACTACATCAAACTAAAAAGCTTCTGCACAGCAAAGGAAACCATCAACAAAATGAAAAGACAACCTAACAATTGGGAGAAGATATTTGCAAACCATACATCTGATAAGGGCTTAATCTCCAAAATATATAAAGAACTCATGCATCTCAACAACAAAAAAACTACCAACCCAATTAAAAAATGGGCAAAAGACCTGAACAGACATTTCTCCAAAGAAGATATACAGATGGCCAACAGACACATGAAAAGATGTTCAAAATCACTAACTATCAGGGAAATGCAAATCAAAACTACAATGAGATATCACCTGACGCCCGTCAGAATGGCTATAATTAACAAGACAGGAAACAACATGTGTTGGGGAGGATGTGGAGAGAAGGCAACTCTCATACACTGCTGGTGGGAGTGCAAACTGGTGCAGCCACTATGGAAAACAGTACGGAGATTCCTCAAAAAATCAAGGATAGAACTACCATATGATCCAGCTATTCCACTGCTGGGTATTTATCCAAAGGACTTGAAAACACCAATTTGTAAAGGTACATACACCGCTGTGTTCATTGCAGTGTTATTCACAATAGCCAAGACTTGGAAGGAACCTAAGTCTCCACCAAGGGACGAATGGATAAAGAAGATGTGGTGTAGATACACAATGGAATACTACTCAGCCATAAGAAACGATGAAATCCAGGCATTTGTGACAAGACAGATGGACATTGAGGGTATAATGCAAAGTGAAATAAGTCAGAGGGAGAAGGTCAAATACCGTATGATTTCCTTTATTAAGTAGTAGATAATAACAACAATAAACAAACACATAGGGACAGAGATTGGATTGGTGGTTACCAGAGGGGAAGGGGGGAGGGAGGAGGGTGAAAGGGATAATTCGGTACATGTGTGTGGTGATGGGTTGTAATTAGTATTTTGGTGGTGAACATGATGTAATCTATGCAGAAATAGAAGTATAATGATGTACACCTGAAATTTTTACAATGTTATAAACCAATGTTACTGCAATAAACAAACAAACAAAAAAAGTGTGAACATTAAATGATACAATGGGTGGAAAATGCAGAGCACAGTACCGGGCACAATGTGAACACTCAAAATTGGAAGATGTTATTATTATGATATAACTACCAGTTGTCACAGCCTTGCTGGACATTAGGCAGTTGGTGAGCATTGGCCAGCCCATGTGAATGCATGATGAAACCTTACAGAAATCTTTTTCGCAAATACTCCAAGCAGCTGCACACCCTTGAACTATTCAGTGCAACTTATCCATACAAGCTCTGAGAGGATGTCACTGTGCCCAAATAGATCTGATGAACTGCTTTAGGGAAAAATTTTTTCCTTCTTTGTTCTTCATTTCGGGCAAGTCTAAAGGGGCCTTTAACAGCTGAGACATTTAGAATTTAATCCCCTCTGTGCTGCAAAAATATGCATCAAAAATGTGGCATTCCAGTTGCTTGCTCTTTAGAGTTGGAATATCATTTATCAGACTTATAGCAGAAATACCTATTTCAAGATAAAACCCACAGAGAATTCATGATTTTTTTTTTTTATAATTTTTTTTCCCCCCAAAACCCCAGTAGATAGTTGTATGTCATAGCTGCACATCCTTCTAGTTGCTGTATGTGGGACGCGGCCTCAGCATGGCCGGAGAAGCGGTGCGTCAGTGCGCGCCCAGGATCCGAATCCGGGCCGCCAGCAGCGGAGCGCACGCACTTAACCGCTAAGCCACCGGGCCGGCCCTGAGAATTCACGATTTAGGGAGAAAACAATTGCAGAGATTTGGACCTAGCAAATTTGCAAGCTATATTAACAAATGTATGTTTTTATTCTTTCTACCACGGAATTAGTCTTTAACCACAGAATAAAGTTTTTAACTTTTAATTTAGTCAGTTGCTAGATTTTTTGTTTCTCTTTCATAAATGATGAACAATAGCGTAATGGAGTATTTTTCTATTTAAACAGTATCATTTAATGACTGAAGTAGTTGTGCACCAGGGCAAAATGGTATACACTTTTGTTCATATGCTGTCACTTATCCAATAATAAATATGAAATACGGGGTCAATCGTATTATTTATATCAGTACTCAGTCACCTCATACATTGATGAGTCCCTACCCATTACCTATTTGTGATCTTATCAAATACAAATTCTTCTCCTAAATAGGAAGTTGTATCATCAATGTAATGCTACCTTGTGTCACTGGCCAAGCTCCAAATCTGGTTCTCACAGAAGCTTCTTCTCATTTGTGCAAGGATGAATTAGCAAAGCTCAGAGTAGATAGATAAAATCTTCATTTGTTTTATTTTATCTGTTGAATCAACAAAGTGGATCCTGCTTATTAAACTATACTGAACTCTGGGGAAAATCTCAGTCATTTGTTGGAAGGGTAAGAAAAGCAGGGTAATAAAAAGGTGGGCAGTCCTAGATTGGTGGAGTCCATACAGGAGCTTATCAAGGGCAGCCTTAGGCAGCATAGCTGGTGATAGAATCACTGAGGTCATCAAGTAGAGAGTAGTGAATGTCAAACAAGGTCAACACGGGAGAATGAGCAGCATTTCAGAATCCAGGAGGCTGACGAAGAAAATGCGATAAGGTAAAAGAAATATATTTTGAGAGTAGTCTTTGAAGAGGGCAGAGGGAGTGGAGCTAGAGAGGCAGGAAAGGATCTGATTACGGAAAGGACTTACACTACAGAATCCAAAGAAAGGGTCTAAGTGTGATATAGGCAGGATCAGATGATTTTGGAAGCTCACTCTGGAGGTGGTGTGGTCAATGGATGGGGAGGTGGGAAAGACTCTTTAGGAAAAGACAATGACAGGGGCAAAAATGAACCACTATATCAGATGCCACTAATGAACATTAAATTCTCAATATGAAAACTGCAATCGTTACATTCAGAGATTGGCTTTTCTTCTCCTAGTAGGGACCCTGGGAATAAAGTTGAGATATAGTGCATATGTATGAATAATCATCATAGTCTTAATAGAAGATAATATTTAATGAGTGTTACCAGTTGGAGAAATATTTCTGTAATCCCCATTTTCCAGTTAAAGAAATAGAGATGTAGAGAGGTTGAGTGACTTGCCCAAGGTCATAAAGCAAGGAAATAGTAAAGACAGATATTGAACTCAAATATTCTGACCCCAGAGCCTGTGTTCTGTTGTATGAACTAAGTGCTTAATGGTTATTCAAACCAATGGGAACACTTGTATAGGTCTGGTTCTGAAATTTTAAAAACTGGTGCTAGCCCTAAATAGATTTTGTAATACATTTTGTCAATAAACAAAATACTTAATACATGTGGAAAATTAAGAGGCTGATCTGAAGAATGGTAATTATATTTAATTCACAATCAGTAATTTGTGGGCAAATTTAATTCTGGCTTTATTCCCAGTAATAAAAAGACAACTTACAGGGTCCCATTGGTTAGCACTAAGGGAAAATAAAGCAATTATTCTTCTACTTTTGCTGAAGCATATTAGGTGTCCTTTGTCAATCAATAGTATGGAGTCTTATTGCAGGCAGTTTGTAGGAACCAACATAAAATGGGTCTGTCTTCCTTTCTCCGCTCCACAATTCTATGATCTTTTTAGTCAATAAAATGCAGCTAAACAGCAAAATGTTCATGATTTAATTTAAAAAATATTAAAAGAATAATGTAAATTTAAAATAAAAAAATTTAATTTAAAATAAAAAATTTAAAAGTAGCAATATGTGACCTACTTTAAGAATTTGCAGCCCTCATCAACATGTCACCATCAGACATGGGTATAGTCCAGTAAGAATTACAAATCCAATAAACAAAAACCAAGGCAATAGAGTTTTCATGGGCATCATTGTCATAAATTATTCTGTGCAAGAAGCTAGTCCTAGGGAAGAATTATAGGTAGCAAAAATTTCTTCAGGGACTTTTTCCCAAAGGAGACTTCCTATAGCTACAAACACTATAGAGAAGTTCAAGGTAACATGAGCATTATGAGTCTGTCAGATGACATGATAAGAGGTCACACTGGACTTTCTAACACTTATTTTAAAAGCATGATGAAAAATGTCAATTATCTTTTAATATGCCTATGCATTTTTCTTATTTTATTTGAAGACGGAAGCTAGGATTTCCTGCCCTGATTTGATTTTCAAACTGCTACAGTATCAAATGAAAACAATCATGGCTACATTCATTGAGTATGTTTCATTTTGTAAAATTATATAAAACCAGTTTTATCTCATTTTGCCTCTTAATATTCATCATATTGCTTCAGCGTATGTCCTTTGACACAGCAAAAAGGAAATCACAGTTCTTCAGAAACACAAGATGGAGCTCAAGATTGATATTGAGCATGTAGAATGAAGGGTCCAGAAAGCAGTCTCTCAGTGTGGCTGTACAGACAGACACAGAAAAATTTAATCCAAAGGCTGGTTGTCATGATGAGAACATCAGAGACTGGGGACTGTTGTCCTCTCCCTGTGCCCCTGCCATTCTGTTGAGGGAATAGAGGTGCTAACTCTGAGGCAAGGAAGAGAATTAGGGAATCAGGTGCTTTTGTTTTACTCTCAGCCATCTCACAGTCTTCGGTGGCCTTCTTTGGTTTCTGCAAACATCTGCTTGGCATCTTTCACTCTTAAAGAGATGAGTTTGTCTCTTAGAATCCAGTTCTTACTTTCGAGGTGTTCAGGACACAGAAGCGGAGCAAGGATAAATTCTGGCGGTCCTAGCGTCATTAGGGAGGGAGTCCTGCCCAGGGACATCATGATAATGATGAGAATGACAACGATGATGATGATGATGATGACCCCCACTGGGACCTCTTATTTTTCTGTGAATCTACATGACGTTACATTGAACAGCATTTACCTTTTCAAGCACATTAAGACCTATCACCTCACGTCATCCTCCCCATAACCAGTGAATTAAGAAGGGAAGTTTGGTTGCTTGAAAGTGTCATCTCTCATCTCTCCTTTCATGCCTTCCATGTTTCAGGCTGGACTTCTCACCGTTCTCCAAAGCCTCTTGGCTATCCAGTTCCTGTGACTTTGTCCAGGATGCTCCTCACTGGCGCCCTACTATTTCCTACCATCCCCATCTCTACAAGCTCAAATATAACTCTGCTCAAATGTTTTTTCCTCCCTAAAGCCCTCTATTCCTCCCAGCTTCCAGTTCATGGATGGCGGTGGGGTGGGAAGGGGTGGGTGGAGAAGGAAGACGAAGGAAAGAAGTAAGGAGGAGGAGGAAGGGCAGGAGAGATTCCCCTATAATTTTGTCTTTAAAAATTCCTCCAGGACATGAACAACGTCTGAGAAACATCTCTCATACCAGTAGCACCAAGCGCAGTGTCTTGAATTTAGAAGATATTCAGTAAATATTTGTGGAAGAAATGAAAGAATAAAGGAGGCAAAGAATTGGGAAGGATGAGGGGATTCAAAATTATTGTTTTCTAAACATAAGCAGTAAATTATCTGAAAAGTTTCAGATTAAAAGATCATTAGAGGAAATATGTTTTTCTATAAGGCGAAAAATCCACAAATTATTCTTTTCTTATTTTCCTATAAATTCTCCTCACATGGAGGCCTCCATGTAGATTTGATGTGGGTGTGGTGGGAGGTGGGGAAGAGGTTTAGGATGGGGAATATAGAGTAAAGCGAAAAGAATTTGAGTATTTGTTGAACTGGACTTTTCACTGAGAATTGCTTTGAAGTTCCTGATAGAACTTGCAGATCTGAATGGTAGTAAAACTGCTTAGAGCAACATCCTTTATGTGGCATAGAATGAAAAGACTTAAAGAATTCATATTTTTTAGAAAACCAACTCTTGTCTGAGGATAACACTTAAAGCTGGAATCTCGCGTCAGGGAACGAGAAGTGGGTAACAAAAGGATACCCCGTCCTTCTAAGAAGGACAACGGCCCATTTTCTGAGAGGAGAGACTTGCGACAGTTTGCTATGTGCTCAGCAACTATCAGGTAGTGTGTCCAGGACTTTAACAGGGATGAAAACAGATTCCCACAAGCAGCCTATCTGTAGACTCAGGTGGTCCAGCTACACTAAATGAGTCAATATATGTAACCTTGGGCACATTGCATAACTTCTTTATGCCACTGCTTCCTTACCTGAAATTGGGAGAACAATAGCACCTATATAATACGATTGTTAAAGGTTTAAATGAGTTACCCCATATAAAGAGCCCTTAAAGCACTGCCTGGCAAAGGGAAGTGCTCAGGAAATGTTAGCTTTTACTGTTACAGTATTTCATCAGATCTAAGATACCATCAATGTTAGTCTCACTGTTACTCTAAATATGATAAGAAAAACAAGATGGCGAGTCTAATAATAGACTTTTGCAAAAAGCTAAGACACCAAAATGCTATTCCCTTAAAGTTAGAAATATTCTAGAAATAAAGCTGCCATTCAGAAAGGCACAGCAAGAAGAGAGAAAGGAAAAATAATCTTCCCTGAGAATTTGAACCACAAGCAGGTAGTCATGCAGGTTTTTGATACAAGTTCACGCTACCAGTGTGATTGAAGAAAAAACTCAGTAAATAATTCATTTTAAAGTGGTCTCAGGTTGGTAGCATCCCCAGGTGACCATCTGAAACAACACAAATCCTATCCGGAAGAATTTAACTTTGTTGCAGGCTGATAGCGACTGCAAGGTGGTATTAAGTATAAGTCACATCTCACTTTCAGATATGTGAAAAAATGGAAGAACATTTTAAAATCAATGAAGTATGGTTGTATCGTCATCACAGTCATCATCACCATTATCCTAGGGAACAAAGAGAATCAGGAATGGGGCCCAGACTATTTTAAACACCTACCCCTCACCCTATACCCCACGGGAGGCACAACCACAAGTCCATAAAGAAAGGATGACAGAGTCCTGGAGTTGCCCAGGGCATGGAATTCACCCATGTAAAAACCCTGTGGGGTTTTTTCTTCTTGTCAAGATTATGTAAGTAAAAAAACAAACAAACAAAACAAAAAAACCTTATGCTCTTGAACATGGTTAGACTCACACACGCATGCATATCACACCCCATCCCCATTCACAGATATCAACTGTGGCCCCTCCCAGCATCTCCCTAAGGAATAGACACTGTCCTCTTGTACGTCAGAGTTGAACTTGGCAAAGAAATGCATACCTATTACAGTCTCGTTGAGCACAAGTACAGTTTTGCCAGAGTACAGGTCTCACGGTGACAATAAATAGTATTGTGCCAAGAACACTTGAATTTCTAAGTAAGACAATTTTCCTATCAATTCTGGATTTAATATTGCATTGACAGTAATTTGAATCGCTCATGCAACATAAAGCATATTAGTTTATTACTCATAGTCTCCTGTGCTGGGATAGCAAAGGCAGAAAGATCTCCACTGTTAAGCAGAAGCCCAGAAATTCATGCACAAAGTCTTATTAGCAGGTCTTTGATGTATTTTTTTATCATAACCAGATAAGTCAATGCTATATTTCCAACAGCCTACTAGCCACCTCTATTTGGATGTCCCCAGGGCAAATCAGAGTCACCAGTCCAAATCCAAACCAATGACATCTTCCCTCCCCAATCCTCTTTTCCTCACCTATAGTGTCCTTCTGAGTAGTTACCACTAAAGTTTCTTTGGAGCCCCAATAATTAAAATCTCAGCTCTACTTAGTAACTATACGACCCCGACATCTTAATTTTATTTATCCCTGTTCTTCATCTATAAAATCATAGAATCATTATGAAAATTAAATAATTAGATAATACATAAAGGACCTAGCTTAGTGTCCAGCACATAGCAGGCAATCAATGATCATTAATTTCCTTCCTTTCTCCACATATTAGGTCCCCTGCACAAGCTATTCTTCCTTCATGGCATGTCATCTTCTTTCCTTTCCCTTTCAGGAAAACCACTACTTATTCTTCAAGATGAAATCCAAATGTCAACTCCTTTGTGAAATAGTCCTGACCCTCCAGGAAGATTTTAGAGCACTTTGTTCTGAAGCATACTTCACAGCATGTGGTAATTATTTGATTACCAATCAACCTGCATCATTCAACCAAATTCAGCAAACACATTGCACACCATGCCCCGACATTCTCCCCAGACAGACATTGCTAATCAACCACAGCACCATTTCCCCCTGAGTCAGGATGCAACTTCAGAATCCTTTCAACACGATGCTCCTGGCAGTAGTGGTACTACTCAAGGCAACCTGGTATATCTACCTCTCTAGCACATTACAGGTAGCAGCTTGAGGCCAGAGGCTATGCCTTGATGAGTCTATAATCCATGTAACCACAGGTAAGACTGTGATCCTCTCTAGGCCTCAATTTCCATCTGTACAATGGAATGTTTTTAGGATCCTAGGCTTTTAAGTCTAATGACTCTATAATGATGACCCAAAGACTCTGACTGGCCAGAGCTGGTGTCACTACAAGGAAGGTTTGCCCCACAGCTCTATACACGGCCCCCACTCTGGGTCCAGCCCATTTCTCATCACAGAGTTAGGCATGCCTTCGGACACTCACAGACTGAACCTAGTGTCTATGTAATTGAAATAGAAATGGGGTGAGAATTTGTAATCTTTCCACCTGACAGATAGCAGCTGCCACTTACCAAAGCCTACCTGATTGCAGCTATTTTGCACCTGCTGAGAAAAAGTTTGCAGTAAAAGAGATTATTTCCTTGTTAACCCTTGTCTGAAAGGAAGTTTCCATATTTTTTCACCCAGTTGTACAGAATAGGATCAGGTTCAGTCTCCCATATGTATATGGACAATGAGTTAACAGACCTGGTCAAACCACTTCCACCAAGCCCTGGCACTCACAATAGGAATTTTAAACGTCCACTGAGTTAGTTTGTTGAAAACCTGAAATCAAAGCAAAGAGAGTCTGAAAATTTTCATTTCTATGTATATTTCTTAAAATAAGAAAAATAATCTGTTTTTGTATATTACATATGACTGCATGAAGATGAAAATTTCTCTGGAGATTATTTGTTGGTTCTATAAACCAAATATTCAGATTTATTCAGTCCACATCATCATAAAAATATACGCAAAGGTAGTTCCAGGAGAGGGATTACCAATAAATAGCTGTGAAGAAATAAAGGCCATTTCCCCACATTTAGAAACAGATTCAGTTGATGGGAGGTAAGCTTGTGCTAGATCTTAATATTTTAACTAAAATCTCAGCTCTGGTGCCCAAGACTCAGCCAAGGCAGGTATTCTTTTGCAGAATTAGGTGCCAATGATGGAACTTCCCCAACCCTGACAGGACTTCCCCCACAGCCCACTGGACCTCCCCTGAGTATCTCTGTTCACTCTCTCAATGACTGCCTTAGCATCCCTTTCCCTGCTAGACCGTGAGCTCTTGAAAAGCAGTCGCTCTCTCTGTCTTGTACACCAATGCTTCCCCATTGGCAAAAGCAGCCAAGCCAGAAGCCTCGTGTACACAAACGTGGACAACACCTGAGTATTCTGGGAAGAGTTCTGGAGACCTGAGCGCGCACTGCCCGGTTCATCTCCCTTAACCGCGTATCTACTGGTCTAGCTTAGCCACAAGGGCAAGGCCACCTCCACACCCTCATTTATCCTCGAGCACCTACCCACCAATTCCTAAGATGATGCTTAGGAAACACATAATTCCTATCCACTTAAAAACAATACTTGCTGACTTTGTTAGGTAATTTTCCAAAGCACAAAATTGGCTTAGCATATTTTGACATTTTCCTGCATTTTGTTATTTTCAGGCGACATTTTGCAAATCGGGCTTTGCTCCTGATTTTAACAAAGCCTTTCTTCCTGAGCAAAACAGATGAGCAGTTCAGCAAGACAGGGCAGCTTTTATCTGCAAAAAATCTGCCTTTCAACAGAGCAGACAATACGAGCAAAACGGAGGCAAACGCATGCAATATTTTCTGTATGTGAATTGTGAATCTTTCCTCCCATGGGATGTGCAAGTGGCAAGATAGTTGATTCCCATGTGGCACTGATAGCAGGTCCTGAATACTTCTGAATATATCACTTTTATTGCCTTTTATATTGAATTACTGTGAAAGAAGAAATACTTTCGTGAGAATTCAAAATCAAAATACTTTAGGAGCTTTTAGAAACCACCTCCAGGACATACAGAAAAGCTTAAGAAAACAAATAATTCTGTTCTGCTAAGAGATACCAGATACTATTCCCAATGAGAGAGGGCCCCTTCACAAAAAGGGAGACGTTATCAAATATTTATGCTGACTTGCAGGGAAGAACGGTAAGTGTTCTATTTGGGCACTCTGAGCCCTGTCCCTGCTGCTTTAGAGCTTGCCACATAATGGCCGCAATTTGCCTCAGGGTGCTTTGACCTGTAACATTTCAGCACTGCAAGCTCCTTCTGGGACTTGGTTTAAGATGCTTCCTAATGGTCTATTTCACTAGAAATCTCAGCTCTCCATTGTCCGTCAATGATAAAGATTCTTGTTCAATATATATCATTTCTTGGTTTTTCAGACAAATTTTTAGTGGATTTCCTCTTCTTTCCATGAGCAATCAGGAACTCCACCAACGAAGATAAGTTGTTTCAAGATAATTCCAAGCTTGTCATTTTCTATTTAGGTGAGTTGTCTGTATGGTAAGATAAAGTCCAAGTGGCTTAGCATGATATAAAAGCCCCTTGATGATCTACCCTCTGATTATTTGTCCATCCTATTTCTCAGCCTCTCTGAGCTCATACTTCATACATTAGCTTTAGTAAGCATCTTGTGGTTCTTGGAAGTCTTCATGCTTTTTGATGGCTTCATACATTGGTATACTTCCTTCTATCTGAAATTTCAGTTCAGGAAAAGAAAACCAACAAAACAAAACCAAAAACATCTGTCTTCAGACTCTAAAAAACTTCACCTCCTCTCAGATAGTTCCCCTAGCCTTTCTACTGTCTCATCAGGAAATTAGTCCCTAGATTCCTGAGGAGTCCATAGCCAGATAGTAGATAGACAGAGATGTCAAACAAATATAGATATGAAACAAATTATATATATATATATATATATATGCACACACACACAAAATTTATACTGGCTCAGTTATGTTATAATTGAAGTACTATTAATTGAGCACCTACTATGTGTATGGAATTGCACTGGACCCTTTATACACATTTCCTCTAATATTTACAACTGCAATGCATGTAAATACTCTCATCCCTCATTTTACAGTTGAGGAAACTATAGTCAAAGGAGATAAATGATTCGCACAGGATAACAGCTAAGTAGTGATGTCAAGATTCAAACCAGACTGTCTAAAAAGCTAGTGATCTTTCCATTATACCTTGAGGATATTTTATCTTATGGCCCTATATTCATTTAGTTATATGTCTGTCTACTCCAATAAATTATAATGCCTTGAAGGAAAGGACCACATCTTGGACGCTTAGTCCTGGAAACTCATTCTTTGGCACATATTAGGTGCTCAAGAAATGTTGGTGAATCAATCAATTAAATGATTACAATACTTTGCCTCTGTGCTTTTCAGGTCAAAAACAGTTATTGTAAGTGGAAATCGAGATGCTTGTCTATCTCTTGATGTTTTGTTTTAATCATTTTCAAGAGGCAATGTAGTCAAAATAAAAGATGATTTGGAAATAGAGACACCATATTCTAATCTCAGCCCCACAGTGGACAAATTAGTTCCTATCTACAGATTTCTAGACTGTAAAATGGAGATTATAAGAGCCCTTTCCCCACAGATTTATGAGGTTTAGCTCTGATAAAGCCTATAAAATGCCCTTCCTTCATAAAAACCAAAGTTCCATATAAATGTTGACTGAGTTTTCATAGTCAACTGCAGAAGATGATTTTCCTCAAAGACCATTTATTTTAAAATATTACTTCCGTAACGAGAAAGATGAGCGATATTTAATTTAAAAAGATATTTAATATTTTCTACAAATCAACGTTCATTTATTGAGTACCTATACCACACTTACACAAGGTCTGAGTTCAGTCTGTTCTCCTAAAATAAGAAAGTCGATGGCAGCAGAAAATATGAAGGAGAAAAACTGGTATGTATTCACTGTAAAATAATTTAATGTCTTTCTTTCTCATTAGGGTTGAAATTCTACACAAGCAGGAGCTATATCTGTTTTTGTTGCCACTACATCATCCTAGTTTAATACCTGCTATACAGGAATAATGGTGGTGCTCAACAAACATTTGTTGAACGTACACTCATGATTCATTGTTTAGTAAAATACTATCATGGACATTTTGGGTTTCTAAGCTAAGGCAGAGTCTGGAAATAGAGGGTAAAAGCAAAGAGAGAAGTAAATTTTCTATATATGAAAAGCAACGGGAGTTTTCAGACTGAAACTAACAATAGGAGGAGATGAAAATGATAATAAAAGAAAAGAAGTCCAGGAAAGTAGGAGCAAGCAGGACCTGAGCGAGGTGACCAGAGACGTTTCCTTAGAAAGAAAAAAGAACACCTGAACATTTGCTATCTAGTGATTTACAGTACTCAAAGCATTTTATTGCATGAAAATGTATTTTCTCCTCCCACCTAACCCACACAAACACACACACACACACACTCACATTTTTCCCAAGAAATTAGCTTTGATCCCCAGGTTTTATTCTTTCCTCTAATTCCTCCTGTCTGGAACCTACCCTAGAGAGCTAATGATGGCTGTTTAAAGAAATCTGGATTTGCTCCTAGCCAAGTAAAGCTTAGCCCTCTGAACCTCTAATCTGAGAAATGAGGATAGTAATCTACCAGTTCTCAAAGTAACGGTGAGGATTGAAAACAATAATATTATGTGTCTGGCACATAGTGAGTGCTCAGTAACTGTCTATTCCATTTCCTACCCCCATCCTCTCTCCATTCATCCTCCATGAGAGAAACATGAGAAGCATGAGAGAAACAATTTATAACTATTGAGACTCAGTTCAGCAGAGGTGGGAACACACGCACACACACACACACACACACACACACACACACACAGACTCAAACACCTTACCTTTTACCAAATGCAATACTACTGAAGTCCAACATCTCCAAAGAATAATACACTTGGTAGAACATTCTGAGAGTTTTAACTACAAAGGCCCGTGCTAGTAGCACCTTGAAATACAAGCTTTGGGTCTCTTTAGTTTGAAAAATGTTCAAGAAGCTCTTTGATATCAAAGAACATACCTATTTTCAGTAGCTTTAAACTATAATTGTTCAGGCTCCCTGGTGGGGAAAAAATAAAGTCTCATAAAGAAAAAGAAAAAGAAAACATCTCAATAAAGGCTTCCAGAGGAAAAAGTCTCTCACTGGTTTGCAAAAATTCTTAACAGAGCTCTCCCTCTGCATAGCAAGGAGGGGGGAAGCTGCCAGGAAGCAGAACCAAATTACAATCGGAGGAACCAGGCAAGAATCACAGTGTTCTATGACCTGATCAGTTTTTGACAAGTTGAACATCTTCCCTTCCTCATCACACATTATGGAAATTTGACTTATTTTGTCTTCTAACAGGTGAACCAAATGTATAAAATAAATAGAATCTTCCCAAGATCTTTCACTTCTTAGAGTGATAGACAAGTGCATTAACTTCACATAAATTACATGCCTAAATACAACAACTAGCAACATGCCACCACACACCCATCTCTGCTTCTAAGTGGATTGAACTTGACCTTCAAAGCCCTTGAAATGCAAAAAAACTTACTCTTTTCTGGCATTTATGAGTGTTTTTCCTGCCTGACTGCCTTTTACCGCCTGAAAATAATAGTGAAAGTATTGTAGACAAAACCTGCTATAAACACTGACAAATAATAGGAAAGGCAGACAGTTTTATTCCGGGCAGGTTAAAGCTAATCTAACCAAATCTAATTCTCTCTCTTTCTGTAAGCCTACCACCATGTTCAATTTATTTTTTGATTAGAAGTGCAATATGATAGTCCTCTGCTGGACTGCAGTTAACCAATACTGAGGTTTACATTTTCCCTACACACAATTCTGATGAAACAACAGATTTTTAGGGTTTTTTTTTTTTTTAAAAAAAGAAACATGGTCTCACACTAAAGTTAAATTCTAAGAAGATTCTAAGGGAAACTTTTTCTCCATGTTTTTTGACTCCAGAAATTTATGGATTGGTTCTATTTTAACCGATAATAGAATACACCTAAGAGAAAAGTGTTCATTGTTCCTGGGTTTCAGAGATTTAAGGAAAATAGCTCTTTGGAAATACTGACCAATGGTAGTAAAGACATTACATTACCTGTATTTAAATACTGAATAATGGGAACAATGAGACTGTGGGTGAAGAATAGTTAACAATTCAGTCAGCAAGATACAAAGAGCTATTTTCTTTCCATTGAACAAACGTACAGTCCCTCGCCAAAAAGAGTTCCCTTAGTGAGCACAAAGCAAGGCGACATGCCCCCCAAATGGTTGTGCATAAATGGCCAGTTTGTCTTTATGTGAGAAGTTTTCATTGACTGTTAATCATCCTGTTCCTCCTACACTTTAACTACAGTATAAAGCAAAGGCACATGTACCTACATAAACACACACACTCACACTCCTCCCTCGCACACATATACACATGCTTACTTCTACCTATGATGTACCAGTTGTTAGGCAACACCACCACATCATGTTTTAAAGTTTTATATTTAGAAATAGAAAGAATTTTACAGATGGTCTTAGAAAAATAAAGAAGAAAGACCATCACTTTGCTTTATCTTCAAATTGACATTAGTATACAACCTTCACATAAAAGACTAGGAAACCTTCCACAATGTGTTGGGATTTCAACAAGACATTTAATGTTTCTTATATTGAATTTTAGAACGATATGAAGAATGACAGCTGCAGAAAAAAGTTTAGCAGTTTCTCACAAAACTAAACATACTCTTACCATATGATCCAACGACCGTGCTCCTTGGTATTTACCCAAAAGAGTTGAGAACTTACACCCACACAAAACCTGCATGCGGATGTTTATAGCAGCTTTATTCATAATTGCCAAAACCTGGAAGCAACCAAGATGTCCTTCAGTAGGTGAATGGATAAATAGACTGTGATACATTCAGACAATGGAATATTCAGCACTAAAAAGAAATGAGCTATCAAACCATGAACAGACATGAAAGAATCTTAAATGCGTATTACTAACTGAAAGAAGCCAATCTGAAAAGGCTACAGTATGATTTCAACTATAGGACATTCCGGAAAAGGCAAAACAATGAAGATAGTAAAAAGATCAATGGTTGCCAGGAGTTAGGCAGAAGGGAGGAATGAATGGGTGAAGAACAGAGGATTTTTAGGGCAGGGAAACTATTCTCTATGTGACTATAATGGTGGATACATGTCATTATAAATTTGTCCAAACCCAGAGAACGCACAACACCAAGAGTGAAGCCTAAGGTAAACTATGGACTCGGTGTGATAATGACGTGTCAAGGAAGGTTCATCAGTTGTAACAAATGTACCATTCTGGTGAAGGATGTCGATAGTGGGGGAGGTTATGCATGCGTGGAGCCAGAGAATATATCTCTGTATCTTTAGCTCAATTTTGCTGTGAACCTAAACTGCTCTAAAAAAAATTGTCTACTAAAAAAAAAAAGAGCGGCAGCTGTAATAAAGAGGAAAGGACACCTGCCCCGGGTGTGATTTGGCCTTGGTTCCAGTCTGGGTGTTTCTACTAACCAGCCACGTGGCCATGGGCTCTTTTGGATTCAGCTTCTTTACATGTAAAATCGGTAGAGAGGATCAATAGATTTAATATTTTCTAAAGTCACCTCTAGCACCATGTGGAAATTCATGTAGGCCTAATGATCTCAGAAGAGGGTTCAATGATAGATCAGTGCCACCCTAGGGGTAAAAGAGGACCCGAATGGCATCTACCAAAGTAGCTACAGTTTTTTTTTTTTTACCAATTTTGTGGATCAAATCTGCAAAGATATAACACAGTGGCAACAACATTGTTGACAAAATCAGCATCTTAAAAACTCTCAAGAAGGTAGAAAGATGGGTAAAAACCAGTATGATTAAATTCTACAATGATAAATGGGATAGGTCACAAATTCAGTTTTTTAAAAAAAGCCTTTGCTCCAATAAAAGATGGGTGGGAATGTTTCCTTGACATTACTTGAAGGAAAAAAGACCTGAGGTTTTTGTTGACCAGGAAGCGCAAAATGATTGACACAGCTGCTAAAGAAAATAATTAATTGAGAGATCTAGGGATTAATCTGGAGCAGAGAAAACCTGAGGAGTGATTAAGCATCAAAGTATTCACATGGAAGAAGGCATATTCTTTTTTTGAGCAGAAGATAGAACCAGGTCTATCAAAGTAGAAGTTCAGGGAGGCGGATTTTGACTTCAAATAAATAATAACTTTCGTTTCATATATCAGAAAATTTTTCTAGGGTATTTAATATGTCCCAGGCATAATCAAGATGCAGGGTTACAGAGACAGCCACAGTCTCACACTCAAGGAGCTCACATCCAGTAATAAACAGGCTGCTTTCAGAAGTGAACACTCCAGAGGAAGAAGTGGTCATGCAAAGGCTACTGATGATTTTTAGAAGGAAATCTTGTATTGGATGATTTGTTAAGTTAAACCTCTTTTTTTAAATGTCCATCAACAGATGAATGGATAAAGATGGGGTGTATATATATACATATATACATGTATATATATACACACACACAATGGAATATTATTCAGCCACAAGAAAGAAGGAAATCCTGCCATTTGAAACGACATGGATGAACATAGAGGACATTATGCTAAGTGAAATAAGCCAGACAGAGAAAGACAAATACTAATCTCACTTACATGTGGAATCTAAAAAAAGGAAAAAAAAAAGGTCAAACTCAGAAACAGAGAGTAGAATGGTGGTTACCAGGGGCTGGGGGTGGGCGAAATGGAGAAATACAGGTCAAAGGGTACAAGCCTTCAGTTATAAGACAAATAAGTTTTGAGGATCTAATATACTGTATGGTGACTATAGTTAATAATACTGTATTGTATACTTGAAATTTGCTAAGAGAGTAGATGTTAAGGGTTCTCACCACACACACAAAAATGGTAACTATGTGAGGTGATGGATGTGTTAATTAACCTGAATGTGGTAATCATTTCACAATGTATAAGCATATCAAATCATAACATTGTACACCTTAAATATATACAATTCTATTTGTCAAGTATACTCAATAAAGCTCAGGGAAAAAAACTAAAAACTCCTTTTCAACTCTAATTCCAAGCAACTAGTTCAAGGTGTAGCAGGGCGTTTCCTTTAAAAATTGCATTAAATGAGCCAGTCTGACTTAATGGTACCAATAGAGTCACAAGAGTACTTAAATAAAAAGAAGAGGACTCATGGTTACCCAGTAATTCATTCTTTCAACAAACAGTTCATAAGAGTCTCCTCCTTCCTGCTCTGTGCAGGTCTGCCTTTGTAATGTCAAAAGCTCACTGATATTTCCTGAGCATTCCTCAGTGCCCAGGTCCATCAGTGCCTAATCTCCCACTATACTGAAGCTACCATTTCTAACAAAATAATTTTAAATTGGGATCAAGAATGCTTTAAGTTCCCACAAGAGGGGGCACCAGTGACTGCCCATTTTCAATGTTGCTGTCAGAATATTAAGTTCCTGAGAAGGTTCACTGTTCATTACTGATTCCAGTGATGTTTTATGACAGGCTACAATGAATACAAATCCCAAGAATTATCTTGGAGGCTTCTCAAAATAGTACTGTAAGATTTCCTCAGTGAGGCTGCTAAGTCTTATGGCTATAAATCTCTCCCAATAACACTGCTTATTCAATTTAAGGCTGTAAACCCAGAGAGATTAATGAGACGAGTTGTCCACTAGTCAAGAGAAGAACACAAGATCTATCCTATCTTATTTCATCTTCTGGTTTAATCATTATAAGTGTTATATAATGTGACATTCACACATTATTGAAGACGCTCAAGGAACAAACTGCAAATCACTAATCAGCGGATCATTTTTCATTTTCATTTCTTGTAGACTCTAAAATTAATGATGCCCTCCCTTTTCTATTAAATCTTTTTTTTAAGTTATATTAAATAAGAAATTGAACATAGGAACAATAAGTATTTCTTTTTCTTTTGCCATTTCAGTGCTTTTCCCCACGCTAATGAACCCCAGCAGTGTCAGAAAAAAGGCTTAAGGAGCAGCAACTTATTTTGTTTTGGTTCATTACATCTCTGACAAGCAACTTGCTCCTTCAGGATCCAAAATGTTCTTTTCCCACTTGATTCTTTCACGTCTGTTATTCCTCTTTAACGTAGTGGTTGCAACACACTTAGATGCTATTTCCAATCTGCTAATTGGGTCCAGGGGAGTATCCGGATGGACTGGGGCAGCGAGGCCATGATGAACTCGCCGGGCTCCGTGCTCTCTGCCAGGACGGGCTCCAGCAGCATTCTCTCTGACAGGGCTGCAGGGGTGCCCCCACGGCAGGGGCAGCTGATGGAGTGGGCACTCTGGCCCTGGGCACTGCAGCCACAATCAGCTGGGGAAGAAAAGGCTGGTCCAACCGTGCCGATCCTCAGCCCCTCCAACGATGTATTGGGGGATTTTAATGAAGTAAGAAATTCTTTCAATATGTCATTGTAAAATATTGAAGAAGGCTCATCAAAAAGAAACTTGAGGTTCTCTGAAATTTAAGCTTTTAGCAGGCCCAGAAATCCTTTTTATTTCAAAGTATGACAGTCAATTAGAACATCCATCTCTGCCTTTCCTGCTCAAAACAAGTCAGTCTCCATAGGTTATTTTCCTCCACCCTCTTCTTCCTTCTTCCTGAATAATGGAAGCATTACTTCATTCTGGCATTGCTCAGTCAGAGCTTCCAAAGTTCAGCCATGGATGGATAAAACTGTTTGTGCTTTGGCACAACAGCTTGGTAAATAGTTCGGGCCAGGCATTCTGTACAATCTCCTCCACCCCCATTTTATCCACACACAGCTGTCCACCTCCCGAAGGCCTCCTGCCTACAGGGAACACGCAGAGGCTGATCTATCATCAACAGTGAGGACAGATGCAGCAATGTTCAGGGTAGCCCCTAGGATGCTACCATTATGAAATAGGTTGCCAACTGCAAATGTTCCAGTCTTGGGAGAATGTGAGGTAGCCATGCAACGGGAGGGGAAGAAAACTCATCAAACTTGAATTTGGAACCAAAAGACCTGGGTTCTGGTCCTGGACCTGCTACTCCCTGTCTGTGTCACCTCTCTGAGCCTCAGTTTCCTTTGCTGTAAGATAGTATCTCCTTCAAAGAGCAGCTATAGAAATACACTCACATACCCAAGGAGGCAGCATTCTCAGCTGTGGTAAAAGAAAAAAATGGAAATAACATAAATGTCTACCAGAAGGTGAAATGGCTAAATGAATCATGGGATATTCATTCCACGGGCATGTAGCAGTTTAAAAGAATGAGACAGACCTGTATGTTTTATTGTGGAATGATCTCCAAGACATATCATGAGTTAAAAAAAAAACCTACTAGCAGAAATTATGTATAGTGTTATCATTAACGTAAAAAAATACAAAGTAATATTGTATTTTTTTGTAGGTTTATCTATGTGTAAATGAATAGAAAAAAAGTATTGGATATACACACAGTATTAATGATGGCTAACCCTGCGAAGGGGAGCAGGCACCTAGAAGGGGAAGTGCTCCTCAAAGGGAATATTTACACCTATCTGTAGTATGTTACTTTTCTTGTAAAAAAAGTTTATCATATGTGTAATTAAAATTCTTTATCACATGTGTAATTAAAAGTCATTTTTAAAAGAATGCTTGTGAGATTACACGTGCAACTACTCTGAACTACCAAAACTGCCTGGTAGATGTGAGCTTTCACTATGAACTCTGTCCAGGCCAAACCCCACATGTCCAGGCCATTTTCCCCAGGGACGCCGTGGGTGAAGCAACTCATTCCCTCCTCAGCTCTGTTCTCCCACCACCACTAGCTTCAAGAAAGAGCCCAGCTGAATGCGGAGCTTCCTTCCACTGGTCTCTCACTGCGCAACGACCAAAATGTGGATGTGGTGGACCCAAGGCTGGACCTACAACAGGCCTTCAGTAAATGCCTGTTGATTAAATACTCTGTTGATTATTAGGCCCCAAAGCACAACCAAACTTCTTTTTGGATTCTTTCTATCAATGCGCCATCAGGTCTAATTTAATGGAGTTGATTTTAGGCAGCGTTTTCCAACCACTTTTTTTGCACACGCATTCCTGGAAAAAGGCAATCTTTTTCCTAATCACACCATTCATGAATTTTTGCCCTCTTGGGGGTACTATGACCCCTGCTGAGAATGCATGATTTAAGCTAACCATTCTTTATTATGCACCAGGTACTGCTTAAAGCATTGTACCTGAATTAACATATTTAATCGTCAAAAACAGGTGAGAAATACAGAGAGAAGCTAAGTACTGACAAGAGGTTGCACACTAGTAAGTCGCAGAGCTAGGATCCGAACCCAGACAGCCTGACTACCATCTGTGCTCACGCTGCCTCTCAGAGAAAATGTACCCAAAAATGCCTGAGGAAAATCTCTTGCCAGAGAGAGAGATCAATGGAGTTTATCCTGAATGAAACCGTCACCTTTCTGTTGTGTTTGTAGCAAATAGAGGCTGAGATTAGAGGTAACGCACCAGAGTGTAAGTAACATAAGGTCCTGTAAACATAAGTTTCAAGAACACAAGTGGGAGGAAAAACAACCCTGTTTTTATTGGAGTTCATGGCACTTGAAAATACAGCTTTTTGGACCAGATGAGAACAAAAGATAGCAGAAACATCAGTTTGGAGGGTGAAAACTGGTTCCACATGCCACACCAAAAACCAGATTTTTGAGCCCCACGCCTTCACACACCAACAAGCAAAGTACAGCATGTTCATTTTCCTGCTCCCTGTAGGGGACCCTGAGTCCATTTGTATCTTTCGAACCTCATCGCCCAGGACTCCTAAATCAGTGCTCTCTTCCTGGCTCTGGCCACTGCCTGGCTCTGACATTCCCAGAGGCTTGCTCACACACCTCCTTACAAGGAATGTCCTTCTCTCCAGTCATCCAAGTCCAACCTACTTTTGAGGGTCCACCTCAACTCCAATCTCCTTCCCATCCTCAGACAAGTCCACATCCTGGCCCCTCCTTGGAGACCCCCGCCCACCCAGCCAGATCTGATTTCTCCTCCTCTGAGCTCTCGAGGCATTTAGCGAGTGCACCGCTCATCTGTAGCTCTCTGCGGAAAGGGCTGACTTGACGGTTCTGTGTTAGACCTCTGTTCCCTGGTGGAAAGGACTAACTAGGACTTTCCCCAGGGCCCAGCAAATAGTGACCGATGGGCTGGCATGTTTGGGGGACTGGCGTCTGATATGGTTTGCTATTTAGAGTGTGCATATTAAAACATCTATATCCGTAAGGAGAGAGGAATTGTTTTGGTCACTCTGAAAGCAGAAATTGGACTAGACTTAAAAAAACATTATCATTGGATAGGACAAAATAATCAACATTTCAGATCTGAGCTTCCACGGTGACTTTACACCTTCCTTTCCGGCAAATCTTCTAGATGTAGGTTAGGCCCACAGACTAAAAAGGTAGCAGATAAAAATCCTGGTAAACAGAAGAGCCTGCCCCATCAGCGGAATAATGAATTAATATCCTCCCAACAGAAAGCGGGAGATGTAATTTGCTGTGCTACTTCCGTTTAGGGCAGTGGAGTGTAGGCAATACAAGCCCTGCTCCCAAGTCAGGCTGATTGCTAATCTCAGCTCTGCTGCCTACATGCTGTGTGGCCTTGGAAAAGTTACTTAACAACTCTGTGCCTCAGTTTCTTCATCTGTAAAATGGGGTTAACAACAATATTCCCACCTCAAAGGTTGTGGTAACAATTAAGTGTGGCACACTTGAAAGAGTGTTGTCACCTACACTATTGTTTACAAAAGTACAAACAATCCCTTTTTTATTATATTATAGAAAGTGCAGATAATCAGGAAAGAAGAACCTAGCAGATGCTCTTTATATCCGCGTAATGCGGAAGAACTAACTCACCCAACGGGCTATTAACAACGCTTCAACTCTTTGGGCATCACTGTGCATATTTCTCACACGACAGTCATAAAGCAGGCTGGCTTTTATAATGCCTGCGATTTCGGCTAGAGATCACCGAGTCATTCTTTAATTAACCTGCTCCTACCAGATGATCCTAAATAAACTAGTCATCTGCTAAACACATGAGCTTCTCACACCTACTCAAATGAACCCAAAGCAATTGCTGTTAGCTTGGGGTGGAGAGAGGCTTCAGTTTAATGTGACGATATCACTCCATTTCTAATGGGATTTAAACGCCGTCTCATACTCTGCTGGTGTCAACAAATGGCAGAAAAATAACCTACAACTGACAAAAAGCAAACTTATAAATAACTTCAACTGCCCTTCTTCTCTTAACTGAGCAAATTATCTCCATAATGATGTTGGATGGCAGCTATGACTGAATTTACAAACAGACTCACGCTGTGATCATTTGTGCAAAGTAAAAAATTACTTTGCCTAAAAACACTTTCCACAACAAGGACGTGTGAGCAGTTTGTGCTCAGGACGGGCACTATTTTCCAAAGTTCCCACTGCCTATTGCTTCCTCTCCAGCCCTGAAAGGAGGGAAGGCTGAGCCTGTTCTGGTTTAATAACTTCTCTCTTTTTTTTTTCTTATTGATTTCTTCCGACAGCCATCTCTAGTAAGATTAGAAGACCAGAATTCAGAGCAGGTTGAAGGAGATACACTTTTTAGTCTAAATTATTTCATTTCACTGGAGTTTCTTGTAGGGCATTTTAAATGGCGTGTATCTTGCTGGGTCTTTTATAAACAATCTCCAATCCTATTTTCCACAGACAATACAAGTGAAAAGGAGCCATGTGACTTTCAATTAAGTGACAAGGTCTTCAGGTTCCAGTTGTTCCCCTTTCCTGGGACATTCACAATCAAGGCAGCAGTCCCAGGGCTCCGGCCCCAACCCAACCTTGATTTTGCAATTCCAGCTGCTTTGGCTGAATGGCCATGAGGTCGGTGGCTTTGTGCCACTTTGTGGAGGAAGAGACAGGCTGTTGCATCTCAATCTACCCACAAAGAGGAGGAGTGCAGCCCAAGGTCGAGGCCAGGGACTGACACAAACCGCCCTCTCAGGACTCCCACATGCCCAGGAGCTCGGCGGGGAAAAGAGGAGGCCTGGCCCCCTCTTCTCTCTCACTTGATTCTCTGTGGCTGGAGATGAGAGAGTGGCTGGAGAGGCCCGTAGCTCCTCAGACACATCGCTCCTGGAGGCTGAAAAGATCAGAATAAGCTGATGGCTGCCCTCTTCTAGCAGAATGTTCCCTGTGATATCCTGTGCCTGTTGGTCCAGTTCAGTATGTTTGTCCTGGCTCTCCGTCTCTCTCACTCTCCCTGACACTCTGTATCATGTTGTTTCTTTCTGTGTGTGGGTGTGTGTGTGTGTGTGTGTGTGTGTGTGTGTGTGTATCTGCCTGTCTCTTCCATTGGGTTTGTGTCCTTCATCTCCCTCTTTCTGTCTCTCTCTTTTACTCTGTGTATATATCTTCCTGTCTCTTTCTCTCTCTGTTCTGTCTCTGTCCGCCTCTGTGAGTCTCTGCTCAGCTGTCTGTGCCTCTCTCACGGTTGTTCAGTCAGTCAGGGCCACATTATGACTTTCATGGGCCCAACGCACTTTGCCCTTATGGGCTCCTTTCTCCATTAAAAAAAAATATTATAACATTTTCTGACTGCATTGGTATAGAGGCAAATATAATCCAGCATGAATCCATGATTGTATATTCATTAGTATTATTACATTCATTTTTTCTCCTGATTAAAAGAAATTAAAATATTTTTGTGGACTCCTAAAGTTATTGTGGGCCAAGGCACTGTGCCCTGATTTCAGGGTCTCTCTCTTTCTCCACACACACACACCTGCACACACACACACACCACACTCTCTCAACCATGGGACTGGCCCTGCCTTCCCAGCCTAGAAAAGCACAGGCTAGATCCTCTAGCCTACTTCTGCTCTAAGCTTTGGGGCTAATGTCATTTGGCTTCTGTACATTCTTTTACTTCTCACAGGTTAGGGTGGTCATACTTGTCTTGTCCTGATGCTGGAATGTTAAGATCTAAGCTTCTGGTGAGAGCTTCAGGACAGAAATAAGCTCAGTGTGTGTTCCTGCCCGCTTTAACTCTAGGTTAGGCACAAGGAGTTCTCCACACGGCCAGGTCTAGTCCATTAGACAGCTGCCTTGGAGATGCAGCTGATGCCGGGGGATGAGTCCTTAGGGCAGGACTCACATGTGCCTTCCCCTGCCTCATTTCCTGCCTCCTTCACCAGGAGAGCTGGCTGGGGGAGGCAGCAGGACGGGTGGCCATCCATGTCCCTATCTTCAAACATGTACTGGCACCCCATGGTGACAGGACTCACACCCGCCATCATCTCTCTGAGGACGTCTTGGCATCTCACATGTAATAAAGCCTGATCTATCTGCTCAGAGGGCTAGCAGGACAATGACACTTGGTGTGGCTCAGGAGCAACTGGATTTGATCGCCTCAGCCTGTGAAGACTGAGAAACCTTACATGAGACCCTTAATAATCATTTGCCTCCAACCTACCATCATCCACACTCTCTCCCCAAGAGATAGTTTTCAGGTTTGATATTTGGTTCTTTAACTTGTTTCTATATAGTCCTAATTAAAAAGTCCCCCCAAAATCCCTAAGCTTTTTGCTATCTCCCTGGGAAGTAGAATAAAATGAAATTGATTTTCTTCTTTATCAGCAAAGCTTATAAATTGAAAGCACAAATCCCAGGAAGCCAGCACATTAAATTTATCTTAATGCTACTAATTGGACCAAAAAAAAAAAAAGCCCTTTTTTGCTTGTTAAAGTTTAGAGAAACAACTAAATCCCACCTGCTTCAGCCATACTTTCCTATCTATTTCCATTGGCCCCAGGAGAATAGAAAATACGTCCGATGTGTCCTTTTAAAAAGATTTCTCAGTTTTGGAAGGATTATTTGTCCATTTCTGGCCCAAACTCTTCCTTTTTGCCAGTTTGTGCTTACAATAATGTCCTCTTCCTATTTGCTTTCCTTTGCTAATGGATTTCCCTCTCTGCTCTTTTGGTGTTACCTACACACATTTACCTTCTAACTTTCTTCTGGTCTCAGAGACCTGTCAATAATTCACCTTACCTAAGACTAGAGGAACAAATTAAAATTATAAATCTAATAATGGTAATACTTTAAAGCATAAATTTCTGTCCTTTGAATATCCTATGCATATCTAACTTAGTTCTCTGACATTTCCATTGGTTTGAACCAATCACGAAATTCTCATCTTCCAAAAGCAAGGACACGGAAAGGATGAATGACAAAGAGATCAGGATCCTAATAACATATTCATGAGGGTTCCCTTTTGCATCCTCACAAGAAGTCCATAAACTAGGCTCAACATGTGAAATTTGCAAACGATTTCAATCCCAATCTGAAGAAAAGATGCCACTTATTTATTCATTAGCTAGCTCTGATCACACTCATTCAGAGAAGTTCACCTTGGAGGGTACAAACAAAGGAATTGCAATGAAAACACCAAGGCTCATGCTCCACTCCAGCATCACTGAAGCAGCATAGGAAACATAGGAAGAATGGAGCTCTGTTGCACAGGAAAAGAATCCTACCATTTAAAGTCATGTCAAGACATGTAGAGTTAACATTCCAAACCCAAACTCAAGGCAGGAGATCAAAAGGGACAGGACACGGAGAAGCACGGTTGTACCAACCAGCCCAGATTTTCTTTTTATTCTTGATTTCTAGGAGATCTAGGTCCTGATCCCTCGTGCCTTCCCCTAAGTTGCTGGGGCAAAGGACACTGAATGGCCTCATGTTTCTGCTCAGGCTTACACAACACTTCAGTGAGCTCTACCCCAGACTGCCTGAATGTTTTTGAGTCTGTTTAAATATAAAGGCTCTATTATAATATATAAATCGATAGAAAAATGAAAATTATTGTAATTCAGCTGGTAAAGTAGTACATCAAAACTCACCGTGAGTTAGAAAAAGAAAATGGAGTTTGAAAAGACAAATTTTCAGTACTATGTGACATCAGCAAATAATAACATTACAGAAAAAAACAAAGCTAGGAGCTAGCTCAGTGGTCTTACCACAGCGTGCAGGGGAGCTCTGGGTACTGTGGAGGCTCAGGGGTCCTGCGGGGCAGGAGGGAAAGCCCTGGAGGGAAGTGCCCTTCTACGGGCTTCCCATAGTGGGTCCTCCCTAAGACACCATGGCAAGAACAATCCCAGTGCTTTAGAAAATTAGTTTGAAAATGTAGATAATTCCTCTGACTTAAGAAAAATCACAATAAAGCTTTTTCCTGAGAAATAGGAATTTGTGCCATTTAAAAAGATTTTTTCCAGATGTCATCGCAGCACTGTTGATAAAGCTAAAAACTGGAAATGACCTAAATATCCAATAATCAAGTATTGGCCTATACTTAGTATAGAGTTTTGAGTAATATTAAAAATGATATTGCAGTTTTAAACATTTTGACATGGGAAAATGTTCATAATACACTTGGAGAGTTTAAAACAGATAACAAAAAATTAAGTATAGTATAACCTCATTTTATAATGTCTATGTGTTTAGCACATATGAAATTTTATGTATATATAAAACATAAATACACACACACATATGAATATGTGTCCATGAGCTCTTGCCCCCTCCTGAAATCCATCACCAAAGCTTAACACTCCAGCCTCTCAAGGCAGGACAAAAGGAAGGAAGGAACTGAACAGAGAAGCCAGAACTCCTTCAGGAGGCAGGAGAAAAGAACACACATAATATAATTTTTGTCTCCCCTCACAAGCCGATTATATATTGTTTCTAATCACTTCAGGTGACTCAAGGGCATGGATTTTGGAATAAAAAAGACTTAGATGCGTCCTACCTTTTCCATTTCCATTTTCCATGCATCCTGCCTTCTCCACTAACCTTTTCCTAGCTCTTCATTACTGTCTGAAGGTATCTCTGCTTCTCTGGTGTCATCAACTAAGCTAATACAGGTAGAAATGCCCACCACAGCTCCTGGTACCTGGTATGTCCTCAATATATGCTTCCTTCCTCCCTTTCCTTACTGTCAATTGTGCCTAAAAACGCGTTAATGGTCTTAAGCAATAATGATTCTGCCGCACGAATTAACATTTTCCTCGAAACTCCTAAACAGGCAGGACAATGGAGAAGCAAAGTGAGGTTTGGGGCCTTCCCAAGGACCAAACATTTGAAAATGAGAACAAGATGCTGAATACACCCAAACCACAGCCAGTTTGTAATCATTATTCTCTGGACCCGGCTCCGGAGTGCTGGTGGAACAGACAGGCGCTGACTGTCGGCCAGGTTTCACTTTCCAACGCTTCTCTCAGTGCTCTCGGACCCACCGGAATTCCCATCTGCGTGTCTTTGCGCCCGTGCGCGCCGCGCGCAGATGAGGAGCGCGGGCACTGCTGCGGCAGCTGGCACGCACCCCCGCGGGCAGCCTGTGTGGCCAGCCTCACCGCCGAAGAGCGGCCGCCGCCTCCCTCGGACTGGCACGGAGCGAGAGTGTGCTTTACGGCGTTCATTCACCTCTTTACTACATTAACACAGAAAATAAACTCATAATTAAGTGTGCTTTTGTTTCATGTTGTTTTTCCTAAGGCCTCTATGAGAGAAAATTTGCAGACTCAAGAGAAAAATCTGTATTGATTTCTAGGCAATGGCCCAGGGTAATAATATTTTCAATTGAAAGGAAAAAAGCTCGCATTAAGGTGTCTTCACACAAATATCAGTTAGTGGCTCTGCCGTTTACTCTCCATGTGGCTTTGGGCAGCTATTAAACCTCTCTGTGCTTTAGCTTCCCTGCCTGTAAAATGGGGTAATAATAGTAATTATTCAAGGGGTTATTAGGATATTAAAGTGTCAAACGCTTAGACCAGTGCATGGCACAAAGTCAGCATTAGGTGAGTGTTTGACTGATAAATACACACACACACGCGCATATCGTTGGGCCCAAGGAACAGACTTGAGTGGGGAGAAGGAAGCAATATTCAGTGAGCATCTACTCTGTGTTAGGTGATTTCACATATCATCTCTTCTGTCTCTATGACCAACTTGTAACGGGGTATTATTGATCCTATTTTACCGAAAAGAAAACAAAGGCACAAATAGAGAAAGTGACTTGCCCAAATTTACACAGCTAGTAAGTGGCTGAGCTGGGATTTGAAGAGAGCTCAATCTGAGTCCAAATCTTTGTACCACATCATGCACTTAATATTAATAATGGTGATAACAGCTACCCCTAATTTCACTCTCAATTCCATGTCCATTATTTCACTTAAATCCTACAAGAATCCTTTGTGATAGTCCATAGGACCAGCCCCTGCCACTCTCCGTGGTGCATCCAACTCAATCTTCTGTCTCTGGTTGGAGCAAGAAGGGACTTGCCAACAGAAGGTCACAGTCCTTGCGCCTGACTGAAACAGTTAGGAAGTTAGCCCCCAAAATGGCATTCTAGGTACTCATTTACCAAAAATAATAAATGCTGAAAGAACCACACAAGAAATCCAATCCATCAACCAAGACTGGAAAAGATGTAGTGGTTCTAAGCTGACAAGAGGACATTTGAGAGCAGCAGTCTCCAGCGCTTCTTCACTCCATTAGCAATATATTTGTAGAACATATCTCCAACTTACTCACAGAAAAAATAGACATATACAACTGATGAAATAAAACAAATAGAAATAGGAGTTCTCAAATTTTTTCCAACTTCCTACTTGGGCATCACTGACTCAGAACATAACAAATGGCAGAGTGGAGGAAGGGAGAGAGAACAGAGAGGAAAAAAGGAGAAATGGAGGAAAGACGAGGAGTGGAGGGGGAGAGAGAGAGGACGAGGGGAGGAACAGAAAAGAGAATGACCCATAGAAGAAGGAGCAGGAGGCAAAAGAGTAGGGATGAAGGGAGAGGCAAGACAGAGAGGAAAGGAGACAGGAAAAAATGTCTATTGAGCGCTCACTTTCTCAAAAAGCCTTTATGGTAGGCAAACATTTAGAACTCCTCCAATTGAATAACCTATATCTCTACTTTGGTTCTGAAATTGCATCTTTGAAGAGGAACTCTACTAAGTTTTGGAAACTTTCTTCCAATTTCATTTTTGGATTCTGAGGAGACCCAGGCGAGGCCCCCGAGGTCGGCGGGCCTGGTGCACGAGTCACAGCTGTGCTCCGGCTCTAAAAAGCAGGGACACCGCCAGGGGCGATGGCCTCCATGGACTCCACTTCTGCCTCGGACAGCCACGGGCAGACTTTTCTCTGGGCACCACAGCTCAACCCAGCACTCAAAAGTGCTGTATTCACTTGATTATGGCCACTACCGGCTTTGACAAGCCATCAAGAACCCCAGTCATGTCTTCCCCACAAAAGGCTCCTCCTTCCTGCTTCCTCTGTAACAACTTTCCTCTGAAGCTCTGGAGGCCTGCTGGATAGTGCAGGCTGACTGATAATAACAGCACCTCCCAGCAGAAGATTCCACCCACGAGGATCACAGATGGCGAGATGACTCGCGGTAATTTTGTCACCAAAGAACAGTGGGCTCAGGCATCCAGGCCATACTCAGGAGAGAATCTTCTCCAGTTGAATCCACAGAGGAGACTTTTCACAGCCATAAGCTTTTACTTGAGTTGTTATCGGAGTTTTCCATCACTGACTGTTTAGGAAAATATTAAAGGCTCCACACAGACTTCTGCTTTACAGTTTCATCCCAGCCTGGGATGTGCATTGAAATGCAGTCTAGGGAGGCACGCTGGTGATGTCTGCTGTCTGCTTCCTCGGGTGTGCAAAAACTCTTCCCTGGGGGCCAGTTGGCCTCCTTAGCCAGCAACAGTGACAAGAGGAGTAGGATAAAGTGTTATCAAACCTCTGCTGACTTTCGGGGGTGGAGTGTCACACAATTGGGCTATAGAATAGATTATCAATTCTGGTCATTGTACTCAGTGCTCAGAAAATTCTGAACATTCTTTTTGCCTGAGAGAAGGCACAGTGTGATGAATAAAACCATTTTGGAGTAAAACCCACCTAATTTTAAATCCTGCCTTTGTCATAAACACATAAGCTGTGTGACTGAGCAAGTTACTTGGTTTCTCTAAACCTTGGATTCCTTGTCATTAAAGTAAGAGAAATAACACCTACTTTGAAAGATGAGGTTTAATAAGATCATGGAGGTGTGGCAGACAAATTTACTGAAAATTACTTTTAAACTGCATTTTCCTCCTTTATTTTTTCCTTCCTTCTCCTTTCAAGTAGGTAGGCAAATTCTATCATTCTTTGCCTCAGGGATTTGGATGAGTCAAAAAGGTGACCAGATATCAAAGGCTCTTCTTGTCTTATGCAAACACTAAAGTCCATTGAAAAAAGAATGCCTGGCAAAAGTTAGAAAATGTGATGTTGAAAGATATCACTTAAAATAGCAACTAAAGACACAAAGACCTAAACTAGTAGAGATCCAGACATATAAAGCTATAGATAGACTCAATGTTATAAAATTATAAAGATGACATTTCTCACCTAAAGCTATAAATTTAATATAATTCAATAAAAATACTGGAACT
Organism: Diceros bicornis minor; assembly: GCF_020826845.1. Classification (NCBI taxonomy): domain Eukaryota; kingdom Metazoa; phylum Chordata; class Mammalia; order Perissodactyla; family Rhinocerotidae; genus Diceros; species Diceros bicornis. Next base: position 13,834,728 of record NC_080743.1, on the reverse strand, counting down.
TTCCAAGCCAATAATAAAATTTCTGCAGAGGAGCAAAGGGCCAAGAATAGCCAAGACATTCCTGAAGAACAAAGTACGGGGGGTGGGAAGGCTTCTTATAAAGCTGTAAAAGCTAGTGACAGTGTGGTACTGATACAAAGACAGACAAGCAGAAAATGGCACACAACAGAGAGCCCAGACAAGGATCCACACATATATGGAAACTTGATAGATGACAGAGATGTCATTGCAGATCACTGGGGAAAGATAAATGGTGCTGAGACAATTAACAGCCATATTAAAAAAATAAATGTAATAGGACCCCTCCTTCATGCCAGGTCAATTAAAGACGTGTGTGTGTGTGTGTGTGTGTGTGTGTGTACATACATATATTTGTATATATATAAAATATATATATAAATAAAGTTGGAATAGGAAATAATTTTTATAATGACACCAATCTATAAACCATAAGGAACAGCTGGATAGGTTTAACCATCTTAAATTTTTTTTTAATTTATTAAAAGACATTATTTTAAAAAATGAAAATTTAAGTCACGAATTGGGAGAAGATATTACAACATAAATAAGTGACATTGGATTAGTAAGCAGATACATAGGAACTTCTACAAATCAATTCAGAAGAGAAAAACAACCCAAAAGCAAAACGAGTCAAAGACATGAAGAGATATTTCACAAAAGAAGAAATAAAAATGCCAATAAATAAATGAAAGTCTCAATTAATTTGTCAAAAAAGCAAATTGAATCACAAAATATAATTTTCACAGGCCAATTTGACACCTATTTAAAATTCTGACAAAATCAAGTGTTGGAAAAGATTTCTTATATTCTACTTGTATTGAAAATAATTTTATTCTATTTTGGAAAATAACTTTGCTTTATCTAGTAACATTAAAAATTGTGCATGATCGCATTCAGCAATGTCATTCTTAAATATACGTGTACATTTGGGAAATTCTTCCATGTAGGCACCAGAATGCACAAGAAATGTTTGGCAGCATTATTCATGATAATCTCAAACTGAAACCAACCTAAAGGTCCATCAACAGTAGACAGAAGAATAAACCGTGGTTTAATTACACAATGGAATGTTGTATCACAGTGAAAATGAATAAACAGATTCATCCATCAACATAGGCAAATCTCACAAACCACGTGGAATGAAAAAAGCAAGTTGCAAAAAACTATACATGGATGATATTAATATAAAATTCAAAATCACGCAACACTAAACAATATAAAGTTTAGGAATATATCATATGGAATAAAATTACATAGAAAATCAAGATATTAAGAAACACAAAGAAACTATCTCTGGCAGTGAATGTGGGAGGCCCAACTGGGGAGGACTACAAAGGGCCTCCAACAGACCTGGTCATATTCCCTTTCTAAACTGGGTGGTAGCTCCACCAGTTTGTATTATGTTATTCTTCATATATCTTGTGTGTTACATAGTATATTCTTTTATATGTATAAAATATTTTTAAATAATTTTAACGGATTTATGGGATCCAGTGAAGACCAATAGGATGTTAAGAGAGGTTTGATGTGAGTTATTATGAGAGAAGGATTCTTCACATTCTGGAAGCCACCCAAAGCCAACTGTCCCTCTTTCCTTCTGGAAGATGTGGTACGCAAATGTAAAACCTGGAATAGCTTTAGCCATTTTCCCCCCACAAAGGAATAGGTGTTAGGATCAACATCATATCACAGTCAACATGATATAGAAGAATGAAACTGGTACCTTGATGACACTGTTAAACTGCTGAATCCAACCTATCCTGAAACTTGCACTACCTGGGGACCATCCAGATATATAAGTCAGTAAATCCTCTGTTGTTTAAAATACTTACATACCAGACAGGGTAATTTTCTTAAATACTAAAAAACCCCATCAATTAAGAAGAAAATAAAACAAAAGAACCTAATGCTACATATACTCAAGAAGAGGGAGGAAAAAGACTTTTGGGGTAAAGAGAGAAAGGGTCATGAGGGGAAAAAAAGACCTGCACCCCCATCTCCAGCAGTGAAGACTCAAGTACTGTCCAGGGAAGACCTCAGGATGGTTCCTACGCATTGTTTGAGACAACAGGAAACTGGTCAGGTGTAGACCAATGAGCAATGACCAGAACTTTGGCGCAGCACTAACAGGTGGGGACAGAGCCCCGAGAGAGGCCAAGGTTACATTTGCTGCCACCTGGGAGGGATGGGGGCTTTAAAATCAGAATTTAATGTTTCAAAAAATAAAATGTGTTATTTCTTACATATCTGAATTTTTAGACCAAGATCCAAATTTGCTACATTGGCAAGGCCCCAACATAGAATTTCCCAAGTAAGCTTCAGAAAACACTCGTCTCCGTGAAGAAGGGTTTCATGTGCATATATGTTTAGGAAATGTTGTATGCTACAACCTGTTCTTATTGATTCACAATGCACCTTAGAATATTAAAGTCCTGCAATGAATCCTTCCCTAAACGCATTTGAGCTACAAACTTTTCTAGAGGAATGTCTATCACAAGCCGAGAAACTGGAATTGCACTAAACATTTTGGAAAACACTGTCTCCATATAGCACAGGAGGTCACCTCTCTATCTACAGGATGCCATACAATGAGCCTCTCACTCAGCATACAAAGCAGAACTATAGGCTCCATTTGCTGTGGTTTCGGAGTGTGACGTTTTTCCATCTCCTAGTGAAGCGATGGCCTTCTGCCAGGTTTGAATTCACCACAAGATGAAGTTCGACATTCCCCAAATTTGAGTGCTTCTGCTGTCACAGTAACAAACTGTTGGTGAAAGTCTCTACCAGTAACTGTTAAATCACACGACTTTGTCAAGAAAACAGTAAGAAAGCACCCTGGAAAAGCAACCCCTCTCCACTCCCATCCCCTTAACATGCCTATGTTTGCATTTATTGTCTTCTTCAGAGATTAGAAATCAGACAGAGAGGACTGGGGCTAGCATTTTAAAAATAATATCAGAATATTAGAATTTAATAAGTTCTGACTATAGAACTGCTGACATTCTTTTATTGATTGAAGAAGTTTGGGCCACAGAAACAGCTTTAACTCATGTTCCACTCAAGGTTATGAATCGCTTACTTGTGGATCCCTGATGTGGAATGATGAGTAAGGGGAGAAGAGGCTGATCAGAGATACGGCTGAGCAAAGTAGAATGGCTGAATTACTGGAGGATGGGAGACACTGGGGACAAGTCCATGAAAGGCTGTCCCATACATGCTCCAGGCCACTGTGTTCTTAAAAGAGTTACAGAGACAGATTTCACAGTTGGGTCCTCTAACTTCACTTTCACAGTAGGTGTGTTTTTAAGAGGCTGGGGTAAATTAGAATCTTTGTAAAAATTTAATATGAGTTGGAATAGGTTCAAAGTCTAGTACTAAGTTTGAGAATTAGGATAAAATTTGCTTATAAATATACATACATATACAAGTGCATACATATATAATTTATGCATAGTTTAAAGAAGTGTTTCATTATTGAGAGAAGGCAACTAAGTAAAATTCCCTCTAACTATGAATGTGTTTTACAAAAATTAAAAAGGAAAATACTAAAATATTAACGATGTCTGACTTTGGATGTTGTGGTTATGGCTGGTCTTTTTCTTCCTTTTAGTTTTATGTACGCTCCCAAGTTTCTGTGATAAATGGGACTCTCACTTCTGAGCCAAATAACATGTTCCCACTGAATGAAGCAGTGAGGTGCCAATGGCTTTGGAAATGGCCAGAGATTTTTAACAACAGACCTCCATAGTATATAAAGCATAGGAGTGACAGGGGGACTATGCGTGTGGGAGGTAAAGTTCCAGGAATATCATTCCAGTAAATGAGCACAGCCAAATATTCTCATATATCTTAAGTGGATGTTTAGATTGTTTCCAATTGTTCCCTATTGTAAATAAAGCTGTGATGTAAATCTTCACTCAAATTTTAGCTTTTTCTTTTTTAGCATAAAGTTCCAAAAGTAAGATTAATGGATCGATTAATATTAATATCTTAAGGCTTTCAATGCATGTTGCATATTGCTCTCCAGATTTATAGACCAGGAAATATTTACACCAGGAATGCACAAAAGGGTCTATCTTAACTTGCTAGATTTACGTATTAAAAATTTTATTTAACCTTTGCCAAACAGAAATGGTGTCTCAGGGGGGCTGGCCCCGTGGCTTAGCGATTAAGTGCACACGCTCTGCTACTGGTGGCCGGGTTCGGATCCCGGGCGCACACTGACACACCGCTTGTCTGGCCATGCTGAGGCCACATCCCACATACAGCAACTAGAAGGATGTGCAACTACGACATACAACTACATACTGGGGCCTTGGGGAGAAAAAGGGAAAAAAAGGAGGAGGATTGGCAATGGAGCTCAGAGCCGGTCTTCCTCAGCAAAAAGAGGAGGATTGGCATGGATGTTAGCTCAGGGCTGATCTTCCTCACAAAAAAAAAAAAAAAGAAAGAAAAGAAAGAAAGAAACGGTGTCTCAGTAGTTTCGTTTTCATCTTCTTTGATTACCAGAAAGGTTATACTTTTTCCTGTAAGTTTATTTGCCATTTGTAGCTTCTCTTTTGTGAATTGTGAGTTCCTCCTCTTAACTTCAGTATGTATTGATGTTTGGGGTTTTTTCCTTCTAGATACATATAACCTTTTTACATTACGGTTATTAACCTTTTATCAAATAGGTGTTGTGAATATTTTTCTAGTTCTGTTCTAATTTTTTATGAGATAAATGTTATGGGCTTTTTTTCCTATTTTACTTTGTTTTTAAACCTTCAAAATCCTTCTCTAGTCAGAGATCAAATCAATATTCACTAAATTTCCATAGAGTTTTTTATGATTTTTTTTTTCATTTAAATTCTAATCCATGGAGATGTTTACTTCTATCTATGATATGAGATGAAACTACAACTTAATGTTTCCCCAGATATCTAATTTTCTCAACATTCTTTTCCTGGCAATACCTTCTTTATTAAATATATTAAATTATTCTATATAGAAGGATGTATGTCTTTCATAATAGAAAAAATGCTAAAAGTTTTTTAAGTTTATAAATGCAACGAACATCTTGTCACTGGAAGGAACACATAAGTGAACTCTGGAACACTTTTTTAAATGGCCACTCCTTCCCCAACACCTACCCTTTTTATCTGCTATGTAAATACCGATCCATCCATCAAGTTCCCCAAAGTATAGCCTTCTGGTCCCATTTTATACACGTCCTCTCTGTTACTCTTCCCCTCCCTGCAGCACCCACCAGTCTACAGTGCTGGCGCTCACTCAAAGAGTGACACTAAGGTGGAAAATCTGTTCATGCTTCAAGTACAGATGTAATGAGAGAACAGTGGACTACAGACAAAGCAGCCTGAGGCTACAATCCTGATTCTGGCTCGAATGACCTTGGACAAGTCAATGAACTTCCTAGGACCTTGGATGTCTCATCTGTAAAATGAAGGAGTTTGAGTATTACAGGATGAAGTTTGGAAGTTCACAGGCCAATTGTGCAGACATATTTAGTTTGGCTTACATGGTGTTTTAATTTTTTTTTTTTTTTTTAATGTAATAGGGCACAGCATTCTGTTTCTAAAAGCCCCTATTGTCCTATAGCTGGTTTTACTCATGTTCCCTACCTGGCCTCAGAAGAGGTCTAAATGATCCCTAAAGTCCCTTCCAACTTTATAAATTTATCCAATCCATCAGAAATCCACATTAACTGTACCTTCAAAGTACACTGGAATCTGACCACTTCTCATCACCTCCGCTGCTACCACCCTGCCCCAAGCCACTGGCATTTCTCCCTGGCATCATTGCAATGGCCTCCTAAGAGTCTGCATGCTTCCACTGCAGCTCATCTGTGTCTTTCCCCGTAGAGGCAGCCAGAGTAGTCTTTTTAAAGCATAAATAATCACTCAAATGTCACCTGATCAGGGACACCTACTCTGATCACCTTGTTTTAAATAGTAACCCCTTTCCCACACTCTTGATCACCCTTACCCAGCTCTATTTTCCCCACAGAGCTGGCCCCTTCTTACATACTATGTAATGTACTTCTATGTTGTGGGTTTTGTTTTTGTCTGTTTCGTCCCACTAGAGCATAAGACCACTGAGGACGGGCCTTGGTGTCTGTCTTGTTTAGTGGCTGCTACAGACCCAGTGCCTGGAATAAAGTCTGGTGCAGAAGGGGTGCTCAACAAATAATTGTGAATAAGTATGAATTTATGAATAAATTCTCTCTCTCTCCTAGAATAGGTTCTTCTGGTTCCAACAAGTAACATCAGCTAAGTGTCATTTCAAAATGGAGATAGGATCCTCTCTTCTAACCTCTCCCGTTACAGCAAACCCCCTTACACTCACTCTACAGTTTACAAAACTCTCAGCGAGGCAGTCACTTGCCAACCAATGAGGGTGGGGAGACTTTTATGATAAGCAGGCTGGTCGTTTGCTAAAGGCAGCCCACAAAGACATGAGTTCAAACAGGAGGGAGACTTCTTTTCCACAGCCATTAAGTAAGTAATCGATATGAGGATCAATTTCTAAAACAAACAAGGCAGCCAGAACCCAAAAAGCAGGCTTGGCGATGCTCATACGAAATAGGTCAAAGTTACATGGTATCATCCATGTTCTTTGAGCCCATCATCCCTCGGGGCCATCTCCATGTCTCTTTGCTGAATTCAAACACACTGACAATAAAATCTTTTGTTTCTCAAGAGTAATACATTCTCTTTCAAAGACTAGAAAAGGTCAAACCCCCCAAAACCTGAGGTGCTTGCCACAGCTTCCAGATAAATCTCTTGCAAGTGTAGACTGAATGAGGACACGCTTCCCTCGCAAAGGTAACCACTTTCGCAGAGATGAATGTCCCAGCCATTCCCTCCTTCCCTCCTTCTCCCCCGCTTTCCTCAATTGAGGGTCTGGCTCAAGAATTTTTGATTTCACAGACCAATGTGATCTAGAAATAAAGAAATAGAGATGGGAGGAACCATTCTAAGATTGCCAACGTTTTGTTGCATCAGCAAATGCACTCTTTCTAAAAAGACCTCTTCAGCAGGCTATTTTGACACACTCACAGGAAATAATAGGTACATAATCTCAAAACAAGTTTAATAATTTTAACTTTATGAAATACTTGTTTTTTTCTCACAGTATGAGCTGTTGGTCAGAGAAATTTTCTTAGGAACCAGCATTTGGGGAGCACTAATGTCAATGCCCCTGAATCTCTTCTTTGAAACGATGAAACCTCGGAGTGATCCTGACCGTGGGGATCACGGCTGTGACTCTAACTTGATGCTTTACATAAGGGCAGAAGGGAGGGACTCGGCCTCGCTGGCTTTCAGGCACAGATTTGGGGTCCCCTCTAAGTCACAGTGCTCTAGAGTAGTCAGAGTCTGGGAGAGAAGACAGGGCTCACTAGCAAGGTCCTGGACTTTGTAGGGTGTATTCATAGTGGATGTGACACAGGCCAGGTCTTTACAGAACTCAGCAACCAGCTTTCCTTTTTTCTATTCCTTTCAGAATCCTTCAACAGCTTTTGCCGATCAGCAAACGGCACTTGGCAAGTAACCAAATATGCATGGCCTTAGACTAAGAGAGCCACGGTAGGATAGTCAATCCCATTATAACTGGGCAGCCACCAAATAAAACTTTAAAGCAGATGGTGCAAACCAGTGGTGCGCAGGCTGAATATGGCAGCCAAATATTTTTTGAGGAGCTGGAGAGGCACCAAGGAATATATATAATATTATATATATTTATATATATTTGTATACATACATACATACACATTAATTGCCTATGTGTAAAAATTGTGGCATTTACTAAAGACTCTAGATTTCCGACTTCTCTTGAGAAATCTAAAAATTTGGCAACAACGGGCCCTCACGCCGGTGTGGCCACAGTGCCTGGAGCTGTGCAGGGACAGATCACGTCCTCTTCCCTGGGCTGAGTCATTCCATCACCTGCCTAGAGGCTGGAAGCATCTGTGTTGATGACCCCTGGTTTAGTGTATAGAAGGTTACTGATACTCTGCCGAATCCCTAAAAGGATTGAAAGAGGCTTATAAGAGATGGACAATGAGGAGAAAGGGGAGGGAGGAGAAAAAACAATGTGATGAAGCCAGGAACAGGGTCATGACCCACAGCGTCAGCCACACAATTCTATATGCTTCGCGGGAGATGGGCTGCAAATTTGGTTCTCGGCTTCTTCACAGCTGATGGTAGCTTAGAGACCAAGACCAAATCACAGTGAAATTTTCTTTCTTTAGTGAAATACAATCTTTCTATAGTAATAACATGAAATCCCATGAAGCAATTAACATGAGACAGCAATACAAGGCAACAAAACGTGCCAAAATGTGCGGTATTGGTGACCCAGCGATCTGGGTGGTCCCTGGAGGGAGAGGGGGCTGACAAAGGAGCCCTCAGTTGGGACTCGGATGACGGGAATATCACGGTTAGGCACAGTACACCAGGCTGTATGAAGGAAAATACAATCGCATCAAAACAGCAGGAGAAAAGGGTGTCCAACTCATTCAGCCATCAGGTACGGCCCTGAAATTCCAGCAGCTCCACTTTTCTTCCTGAAGTACTTTATTCGGGTTGTTGTCAAACTATGGGAAACACGAAGCTAGTTAAAAATGAAATGCCTCTTAGAGTTTAGTGCATAAGTATCTCAGCTTTGAGACTGGGACCCAATTTCTTTCTCTCTCTTCAAAGATCACATGTGTACGGCTTTACTGACTTGTTTGGTGTGGGGCTGAAGGGAAGGCCAACTACCACCAGGCTGGGCTCTGAAAGGAAAGGGTCCCCCCGTTCAGAGTGGCAGACACGGACCTCCAGGCTCCGGCTCCCCAGCCCAGCGTATTGCTTTTGCTTTCTCTCTCTCTATCTTAAATCTGCATCAAGCATCATTGAGACAAATGCTGGCAACTACTCGACAATCCCACCTTTATTTCTACATGTCACTGATATAGAGTTTTGTGTGGCCTGAGTGAAATTAACAGCAAATCCATTTGGCAAAGCAAAATAATCCTGAATTAACAAACAGCACCACTACCACTTCTCGGTTTTTCAGTGGAGAAAGATATATGTCGTGCGTTTTCTTCAGTTCAATATCTTTTCTGTATCAAAATGAGGAACAAAGAGCTCATCACATCAATAATGGAATTTCAAGCAGCCGTGGGGATAAGACTACAATTTTTTTCCCTACAAAAATGGAGATCTGTGAGTTCTACGGGAAATGGACTCTTTCCAGACAAATCAATTAAAAAATTATAAAGCATTTTGGTCGCTGAGTCAGATGGACATGAGAACATCACGTACTTCCTCCCGTCCTCTCTATACTGCAAAGTAGAAAGTTGAAATCTTTTTTCATGAGATATTGATTACATCCTCATATCAAAGCAGCCACAGTCATTACAGAGTCTGCAAGTATGCCTGTAAGAAACCCTATCTGGGGAGGATTTATAGAATATTGGTTGCTTTCGATTCAGAAAGAGCTGATTTTAAAGCCAGGGTCTCAGTTGCCATGAATTCATTTCATTTGTATATCACACATAGTCAGAGCAAAGCCATTCTTGGGCCTCGGACCGTTAGCAATTTTACAGAGGTGATAATTAAGATAATAGTCTACTTTCTTCAGAAAATATGTATTTTTTCAAATCTGAGAATCATGAAGATCAGATTAATATTCAGCCTCAGTTCTGACATATTTTCCTTCAGAATCTTTATCTCCTTTTCAGATGGGCTCTGAAGAAAAGCTAGTAAAAGAATAGTCAGGGGAACGCAGGTGCTCTTCTCTGCTACAGAGAAGGAAAAAAGGAAGCAGAGGGGAAAATACAGCGAGGAATGCAGTTCTGCCTCATCTGACTTTGGACAGCAGCAGGACAGAGCTTGGGCAGGATGATGGGAAGGGAGGTGACAGAGCAGGTGACCTAGCAAGATCCCAAGTGAAGCAGACTAGTGACCAAGTCCAGGAGGTCAGTACCAGCTGGAAGGAGGAAGCAGATAGTTTCATGGGTCTATGGAGCAAGGGGTCATGATCAAGAGGTTGGGCCTTGAGAATCCATACTGGGGAAGGCAACTGGGGACAAGGGCTCAGAGAGCTGGGTCAAAGAGGTCAGGATGTAGGAAAGAGATCTCAACACAGGCAATGTCTGCTGCTGCCCCACAGCAGTTCTGCTCTAGACAGAGATTTGGAATTCCCTAGAGAGATGTGGGACTCAGCCACGGTTGGGAAGCTGGCTGGAGCAGAGGGGCATTGTTGGCATTGCCAGCTCCCAGCCCAGTTCTCTCACCATTCACCATGCTGTCCCTCAAGGAGACCTGAGCACGGCCCTCCGTGGAACACAACCCAAAGAACATGCTTCCCTGGGCCATATGTGACTGGTCCTACAGAGCAGCTGTGCCTGAGATTGTGGGCAGCCACAGAACCTAAGATACAGCTGGAGAAGCAGAGAGGAGAGGTCAGATAGTTCCCAACATTCCGGACTGTTTCTGCCCCAAGGGCGACTGAAGGAAGAGCAGTTAGCGGCCAGTATAGTCACAGGGAGAGTGGTAACAGGAAGCCCAAACGGGTAGCTAGAATCAAGACACAGCAGGGAGATGAGACTGGAGATGGCACCTACTGAGCCAGTTGTTAGACAGGCCCTAAGAGCAACAGCTGCTCTTTTATCCCTAGAGACCTGGTCTCATCCTCTAGGCTTTAGAGGGCCTTGCCTTTGCAGGTGGGAGGCCACATCTGTTGCCCCAAGAGCCTGTGTTCCACATGTGATGGTAAGTATAAGTAAATTTGGTCTTAGCCAGGAATGCAGGGTCTGGTTCCAAAAAAGCAGAGGCTTCAGGCTCTACTTCCTCCCAGACAACTTCCTTCAAGACCCAACATCTTTCTAGAGCATGGGCAGGAGTCCTGGCAGCGGGGACATGAAAGGATCTACAGATCTACCTGACAGAGTCATCCTGACGCTGAGGAAGAGCTGTCCTGGGAAATAGAGCCCCAGGCTCCCAGGAAAGGGAAGTGGTCATCTCTGCCTCCACACCTGCCTTGTCCATCATTGTGTTCTCTGCAGTTAGGAGAGGGTATGCCAGAGAGGAGGTGCCCAATAACATATGGTGAATGAGTAAGTGGATTCCACAACATCCAATTTTCTACCACTAGCTTTTTGCAGTTGGTGAAGTGACCCCTGAAAGTTACAATTTCTTTCTCTGAGAAATTGAGAGAATTTGACCATAACCCAGAAAACTTTGAAGAACTCATAATACAGCCCATTTGCTTAGAACCTCAAGCATTGTTTTTCTAAATGTGATCCTCAGACCATCTACCTGTGAAACTGCAGATTCCTAGGCCCTAACCAGACCTACTGCGCCAAAATCCTTGGAGGGGGATGGCAGTGAGCACAAGAATGTGAAGCTTTCACAAGCACTGCAGGTGATAATTACGCATACAATAATCTGAGAAACACCGAGACTTATATTCATTGAAAAATACTCTATTCTAGACCCCAAGCTTGAGAGATCATACATCCTTTCATTTAATCCTTATAATTACCCTCTAAGGCAACTATTATCCTGCTCATTTTATAAACAGGGAAACTGACTTGAACGAGGTCACGTAGCCTGTAAGTGGCTGAGCTGGGATCCATCCCAGGTCTGCCTAAATCCAAACTCCTTGCTCTCACACACTGGAGTGAGTTCAATGAGCATCAGCCACAGAATCTATAATAAATGAATGTTCTGTGTCTCATTTTCTGTCTTATTTTACTTTAATTCTCAAAGTATATGCTTCTGGTGAAGAACTGAGAGGAAATACGGTTGCATTTGTAGGCACTTATGTTTTCACAGGCTATCAACATGAGGAGCAGCAGGGACAGAAAAACATAGGGAGGAAGGAAAATAGCAACATAGATGAGTTTGTGCTCTGAATGTTTGTGCACTGAAGTGAAATGTTACAACTGAATTTCATCGCCTTGATTTAAAATGGTTAGCAATGCTGGGTTATTATTCTGTAACATGCTCAGAGCATGACATTGTACTAACATCACCACCCCGTGTAACCAACACAGCTTGCCTACAGGTAACCTGGATGACCAGTGCAGCCACGATTGGTCTCAAAAACTCGAATTGTGTCCAAAAAACATGACTTACTAAAAGCTGCCATGTCTATTTTTAATTGTGCTTACACTAACCAAAATGGCTTTTTTTCTTCTTCAAAGCAGTTGTCAAAGTCAAATATCACCTGTATAAGCATTCTTGGAGCAAAATGGCACTGAGTTTTACCTTTTGGATGCTGTAAATGGTCTCTTGATGTTCGTGAAAGAGCTAACTGGCTTCACATAATGAGGACTAGGTCATTTATTTTTTGTAATACAGAGGGATAAATACCACTCCTTAAAAGCACCACTGTGTTATCAAGCAAAACACATCTCTAGGTAATATAACCTAGTAGAAAAAGCACTAGAGCTACAGCCACGAAGTTATGGTTTCATCATGGGGTATAGTTTCATCAATAATCCGTTCGATGTTTTTAGGGCCAAAAAAGACTTCTCCATCTTGTTTCAATTACCTATCACAATATCTGCTGCTACTATTTCAGAGGATTTTAACGAGGATCTATTAATTTAATAAATATGAAATAGCTTTGAGCACATGAGTTGTTATTCTAACATGATGAATAAAGATCATACCTGAACAAGACCAGGTCTAGGTTTGGATCCTAGGAGCTCCTGGCGCCCTTCCCCACCTCCTAATGAGCCACTCCACTGTAAAATATTCCATATACCATCTCAAAGGATGGATTTAAGTGAGTGATTCCTGAAAAGTACGTTGAGCAACTCACAGAAAGAGACATCTGAAGCACAAATTATTATTTTTATGGAAGATGTTACAAGGATAGGGCAGTAGTTACTACAATTACCATTCAGTGAAGAATCTAAGTGCATACAGCAGACGTGCTTGGTGAACCGAAGTATTGTCATGTGTCTTAAAGGTTTAAACTAATAACACCTATCTAGTTACTGAAGACAATTTGATGGCTATAATATAGATAGATAGATAGGTTCATTATAACAAATGAATTCAGTGCAGTATGAAGAAACACTGAAGTTACTACTATTATGCTGACGTGGTTGCCTAGAGCTAACCCCAATTCCCTCGTGACACATTCTCTCCTTGTTCTAATAGAATTTCAGACTATTCTTAAGTAAGTTTCCTCATCTGTAAAATGAGGGGGACAGAGGCAATCTCTGGGGCTCCTTCCAGGTCTATGAGTATGCAATGGTTTCTGCACGTTGTACAAAATAACAATGGTATTTCAATGGTATGCCATCGTGAGATGTCACTGAGGCACAAAAGCTAATCAACAGATAAAAAATAGAACAAGAGCATTTCCCAGGCCCACAAGAGGTGACTCTGACTTTGGTTTAATGAGTGATACTAACACATCAACAGAAAGAATATGTCAATAAGGAAGAGCATTAGAGAAACATGATTTTCAGAGGGGCAAAATGTGTTTACCCAGCAGTGTCCAAAAGAATGAGACACTGGAGCTGAGAAACTAAACCAATTCCATTACCAGAAAGGTAGCTGCTATTGTGAGGCCTGAGTACTGTGTCACTTTCCCAGACACAATACTCAGTGATGCCTAAGTGATCTCCTTTCTTTGTTGACTCCATGGTCACTGAATTATCTTCTGATTAACAAATCAGTTTCCCAGTCACCTCAATAAGAGAATGGGGGCTGGGGACAGGAAGAGGTGACAAGGGGGCAGAGAGAGCCCTTGATATGGGGATTTGAGATTTGATACCCCTATAAAAAGGATATTGCACGATAAGTTAATGCTGATTTATAGACTGGTTATGATAATATTAGCATATCATATTTATCGAGTACTTGCTATGCACCAAGCACTACCCTAAGGCTTTAAACGCATGGACCCATTTAATCAATAGAGCATCTTACAAGGAAGGTCCCATGCTAATATGAGGAAACTGAAGCTGAGAGAGATTAAGTCACTTACCCAAGGTTACACAGCTAAGAGTGGCAAAGGACTTGAGCTATAACCTCTATATTGTATTTCCAATTTAGTTTTCATGAGGCAGAGACTGAACTGGATGAGCTGAAGAAAACCATTTTCTATACTTACAAGATTGAAGATCAGATCTGGAACACCGGCTCAGCTAAGATGCTGCTCCTGAAATCCCTTGCCTGAGGCCATAGCTACGGCCTTCAGATCACAACATAACCCTGGACCCAGTGAGTCTCAGATAAAGGAAGTGCTTCCTCATCCAGGACGGGACACAAAGGCAACATCACTCCAAGAGGCTGGGAAATACTACCTGTGAATGTTCCCTAAAATTTTGAAAGGGGAAGTAGGAAATGTCCAGGCATACCCCTTTCTAATCTCCAGGGACAGATGGCATCCTGAAGGATGATGAACCATGCTCCCCACTCCCCACAATCCACTCCTGTATGAAGGTCTAATTGCTGCCTGTTGTAAGTAACATCACAATGTTTTTCACACTTGCTGATGTGTTTCTATTTCCACCGCCGTCTCTCTCATCCCAGATCGCCTTACCTCATGCCTCATGACTGCAACAGCCTGCAGCTGCCTTCCTCGGTTCCAGCTTTTACCAGCTCTACCTCATTCTACACAAAGTGGCCAGACCAGTCTCTTGAATACTGTTTCTGTCATAACCCAGCTTAGTTAATCCAAATTGATAACAAGTTGATTGCTTAGATGATCCAAATATCAACATCAAAAAAGAGGCATTAAAACTGACAAAGCAACATTCTCCTCTTGTAGCTCTTTGCATATCCCTCTTTTACTCCCAAGAGTATTATATAAATGTTCCCATATCTTTAGAAATTTCCATAAAAACTGAGCCCAATAATACATAGTTACAGCAGCATGGCATGGAATTAGCATGGTGGCTCTGGTGTCGGGCAGAGCTAGGTTAGAGTCCTGGTCTCACCAACCTGGGTAAATCTGGTACATTGCAATGAGTCTCAGTTTCCCCAAGAATAAGATGGGGATAATGAGGGTATATTCCTCACAGGATTGCTGTGATGATGAGGGGATGGTTGGTAAAGGGCGCTGGGCACATTTTTCCGGCACATGGTAAGTGCTCAATAAATGTTAGCTGTCATCATGTCATCATGATTACAGCAATATGGGTTAGCGGTTAAGTGCTCAGACACTGGAGTCATAAACACATGGTTTGGGTAAACGAAAATTGTGAGGCAAGGGCTCTATAAATTTTACCCTGTCTTTTTTCCATGTGAAAAACATTTTCTCTGTAAAACTATTTTTTTAACCACTGGAGGTTTTCCATCCCAGACGCTCTTGAAATGTGGTTCAGCAATTGGCAGAATAAAGATATAGGAAAGAAGAGGCAAATATTGCCCAGAACAGTAAGTTTTCAAACATCTTTAATCAACAAATGTTTATTGTGTCTCTATTGTCGTTAGACCCAAAGATGAATGACATGATCCTGCCTTCAGAGAACTCACATCTTAGTTCCAGTTAGAGGACATTTTTGCTGGGTCCTGGAGACACGGTTGCTCCTGTTGCATAGCACCTGCTCCATGCCTGGCCCTGTGCTAGGCCCCTGCACACAGTATCCCATTGGTCCTCTGGGTTTTTTATTGAAAGCAGCACTACTTCTCTACTTTTTCATATGAAGAAACTGAGACTTAGAGAGGTTGGATGGCTTGTCCAAGGTCTCACGGCAGGTGGGGGGTAAGGCAGCTCCTGGACCAGGGTCTGGCTGCCTCCACCACCCAGGTGCTCACCACTGGGCTTGTGTCTCCCGACTGTCCAAGCACCGCCAACACTCAATTTTCATCACATGGCAGCTGAGATACAGACAACAGAAGCTTCCAAATGAAAATTTACCTAATTGGCAAAAATCTGGAATAACGTGAATGCCTATCAATAAAAGAATTATTGAATAAATTACGGTATATCCAAACCATATTATGCAGCCACGAAAAGACAGATACATGTGTATTAACCTGAATGGATGTTCACGGCATATCATTCAGTTAAAAAAAAAGAAACTCTTTAAAAAAAAAAAAAAAAGATTGTTAAATGAAAAAACGAGCCCAAGGGGAATAAGAGAAAGATGGACACATTAAATTTAATCTCAGTCTGTATCTAATTTTCTTTAGGACTGCCCTGATTTATCTGCAAACTAAAATATCCTTCAGTAGAAACTGCATCTCATGAAACATCCATGAAGAGTATAGGAAAGTGGTTAAGTGCACAAGCTTTGCAGTCAGATCCAGGTTCGTATCCCATTTCTGTGACTTACTACCTGTGACCTGTTACATATCTCTAAACCTCAGTTTCCTCAACCACAAAGTGATGATAATAAGACCCCACCTCTCATGGAGGTTATAGTCCTGATGGAATGAGATAATGTGAGCAAAGCGCCAAGCACAGTCCTTGGCACATAGCAAGTACTCATTAAGTGTGTCTATTACTTTAACTATTATCTAATTGCCTTAGAGATCAGCCTTTGCTAAAAAGAGAAATCCTTCTGCAGATTGACATTTAAAAGGCCACAACCACAAAGAATATGCAAAGGCTTCCAGGAAGGTATTTGTGAAAGCGTGGGCTCATGAATAAATAACATTTGATGTTCTATTCCAACATCTTTCCATTTCGACATTCTCTGATGAGGCAGCCACATGGTCCCTTCTAGCTGCTCGGCTTCCCTCCCACATTTGCAAACCAGGACCATTTCAGAGGTGAAGCGTGGTCCCCTAGGCTTCCCGCTTGCCATGATCACAGGTCACCCACAGCTCTTTGGGTTCCGAGGCACTGAAGCAGGTGAGGTAATTAGCTCAATGAACACAGCCCAGTTATTCCATGCTTCAGTTGGAAAAAGAAAGAAAAAACAAAATGAGAGCAGGAGAGTGAGAAAGGAGGTCAGAGAGACCAGTCTCTGTTCACCCTCTGGAGCGCCATTGCAGGTTCTAGAGCAACTATATGAAGGAAGAAGAAAAATTTAAATTTTGGAAAGAGATTCCTCGACTTTTGGACAACCTCAGCTGCTTTGCAAACCAGAGCAAATAAATACAAGCTTATCACGAGTGAAAATGTGACTACCTAAATTTAATTAAATTCAGCTTCAGAGTGTGTGTACTCAGCACCAGTATTTATGTACTAATAGAAAGAAGTATTAATATCAATACCGTAAGGGTCATGGCGCCCATTCTGCTTACAATTTCCCCATTGCAATCTATGGAGTGCTGGTTGCTTTTAAACTATCTAAAAGGAGTCATTGGTATTAAATTATGGACTTACCTAAGAGATAAGGGCTTAATTTTTATTAGAGAAGGATGGTGGTGGTGGTGGTGGTGGGGATAACAGCTAACATTTATTGAGCACTGACTAGGTACCAGGCACCATGCTGAGTGGTTTACCCAAAAATGCATATGATAGATATCATCACACAAAACAGACTAGAAGAGGTTAAGTAGCCCTTCCCAGGCAGCGATGAGCCAAGATTTAGACCCAGGCAGTCTATCCTCCGAGCCCACGCTTTTAACACCACATCATCTTCCATTTAGGTCTCTAAAGTCCTTAGTGCCTACTGTACCCAGCATTTGATTTCTTCTGCCATTAGAAAGTTCCATTGCTGCAGCTGCTTCTGATTTTTTCGTAAGCAAATAGTAACCTAGAGCATTTCATTCTAATGCTTCTCACCTACATATTTAATTTTTTCCTCTCCGAAAAGAAATCATGGCCATTTCAGCTGAGCGTCATAATTCTATATTCTTTCAGAACATGCATTCATCTTTTATTTTCCTGAATGAATTTTTGTTTATAGCACATAAGATAAGAAAACAGGATTGAAAAGGCAGGGAGAATATAAATCTTCTCATAGAAACAAGACACTCCTATCACATTTGAAAAGAGTTTAGAGTTCTTTGATGCCCTCACTTCACTACAAAATTTTGAAGGAAGTAGATTTCAAGGGTCACAAGTATGTCCAAAACAACTTGCTGGTTTTTTAGGTCTGCTGTGTCACTTGGTGATCTCTATTTCTTCAATCACATTATGCATCCTGTAATATGGAGAGTCTGAACCCCTTCATTTGGGTTCACTGTGTTTTCTTATTGCCAGATCTTTATTTCCAGCTAGACTACAAGCCCCTTGTGGGCTGAAGCCACATCTTACAATGCCAAGTACACCCAGCCCTCCCACAGTACCTTATATATGGCAGGCACTCAAAAGAAGTTTAATACGTCAGAGATCATTTATTTTTTAAGCGAGCTCCAAACCTCTGAAATGTCGACACTCTAGACTGCATTGTTACCTCCAATATTGCTTCATCTCACGGGAGGCTTCAAGTGACAATAAAATTGATTTCCTTCCCCAGCAACCTGAAGCCCCGACGGCTCTGGAATCATCATGTGGATATAAACCCATCCATGCTAAAGGTGCCCATTTCTTTTAAGAGCTAAGGAGGTAAGGGCTTGAAGAAGCAATATCTGATGAGAATATTTGGCCTTCCAGTTTAAAGGTTACACAATTTCGTAAAGAGGCATGCTGTACTTTATAAACTGAATCTCACCATACCTAGACAGTGCTTAATAAATATTTATTGAATGAATGCCTTCTTCAAAAAAAATTAAACTTCACACCTCCTCTTATTTTACAACTGAATTTCACTATAAAAGTTGGAGACAGATTTATGACGAAGCACACTTTAGATTACATGCGAACCATTTTAATTAAGGACCAATTCTACCTTGAGCATGTATCAGTTATACTAGACAATTTAAATATGAAAAAGCCCTGCAATATGCTTATCGCCTTGAGGTGAGACATGAAAGCTTCAAGGTCACAGCAGTTTTCCGGTTCATGAGAGGGGCCTGAACACCAGTGTCTGGGTCAGAAGGAGGCCTAATGGGCAGGGCTGCCAGCCAGCACAGCTCCACATGCATCTGCTTTATGGAGAGGGACTCTGCATAAGACTCAATTTAGTGAAAGGAAAAGCACCCAAGAGTGCAAAGACACCAGACAGAAAATAAAATAACATCATTAGACTTCTAGCACCCTCTTTTTTTCCAGCGTCATTCAGCAGAATCACCTGTCATTCCTTCTCGGCTTATACCAACTGTGAATCTCGGCCCATTTGAGAAGCTCCTGGCTTTCATTAGTGAAGAGTGGGTGTAGGCCAACAAGACAGGGAAGGGCAGGAGCAGAGACTCAAGTGGGGCAATGAAAGAGGAAACGGGCAGAGACTTACCGGAACACACACGGCAGGACAAGGAGATGCTATTGCGGAAGAGCACAGCTAAAGACGCTTGACAATTTTTTAAACTAAATCGGGTGTTATCCAAACCACTGCTTTTCAAACCTGACTGCGGTTCAGAATTGTTCACGGGGTTTGTTGAAAAGATAGACGGCTGGACTCCACCCCAGATTTACTAAATCAGAATCTCCAGGAGTGGGGAGGGACCCAGGCCACTGTGTATTTAACAAGTCCCTCCACATCATTCTGATGCAAACACAGGCTTCAGAACCACTATTATAAGCCACACCAGTGTCATTGTGTGAATTCTTGGCAATGTAATTCCCAGAAAATGAATTTCTTTAAATGAAGAAATACCAAGACATTTTGATTGGTGATAATAAAACCATATTCATGTAGTATAGGTATTAAAATACCTTCCAACATCCAATAAAATTAACTCTCATTTTTAAAAATTTGGAGTTTAAACCATATGCTCTGAAACCTTTTTTATAAACATGACATTATGATGCAATGCCTCCCTGTAATAGTTCTATACTTGCAACAGATAAGAAAATTCCCTGTCTCACTCATAATAACTAGCTGCTTTTGACAACTGTCAAATTTTCTCATTGCTAAGATTTGGAGATTCATCAAAACCAATTGCCAGCCAGACATCTGGTTTGGTGAGCTTCTTTAGAAATAGAATCAGTAGCCCAGAATATGGACAGGATATTCAAAGTATTGTGAATGCCTCAGATTACTCTGATTTTAACTTTTGTGCCTGGGGTATTTTTCCCCCTCCTGTGAAATCACCATTCAGTGTGCCCTGTTTATAACTTACACAGCACTTGTTTTCTCAAGCCTCCTGGAGACTTAAAAAAAAAAAATCCCAAGTAATTTTATGTTCTCAAAACTTAATGATGTACTCCAAACCACTTCATTGGAGATTATCTGCTGCCATCCTGTGAACCCATAATAAATACCAGAAGAGGAGATATTTTTAAATCTTACTTAAAAAAAAACAAAAAACTCTAACCTCCCCGTATCTATCCTCCAAATTCTAATTTTTTAAATTGGCTTATATTTTATTTTTGGTTGACACAATTTAAACTCATGGAAGCAGTAGGATGCCACTTATGAAACCACTTTAACATACACCTACCCTGTTGGAAAGCAGCTTGTTCTGGAACTTCCTTCTTTTCCATCACTACTCTTTGCACCTATCATCTCTTGCTGCCTCTGAGTTTCAGTGTCTTTTTGTTCTGATTAAGGAATATTTCACATAGCTGGCCTTCTCTTACGTGAAGATTGTCTTAAAAATTACTATAATCTTGGGTCCGGCCCTGTGGCATAGCGGTTAAGTGCGCGCGCTCTGCTGATGGCATCCGGGTTAGGATCCCGGGCCCGCACCCCCCCCACCCCCTCACCGCTTGTCAAGCCATGCTGTGGCAGCATCCCATATAAAGCAGAGGAAGATGGGCACAGATGTTAGCTCGGGGCCAGTCTTCCTCAGCAAAAAGAGGAGGATTGGCATGGACGTTAGCTTAGGACTGATCTTCCTCACCAAAAAAAAAAAAAAAAAAAATTACTACAATTTTAAAAAGTGAATGGATTTGCAATCTGTTCAACAATGGCTGTTTCAAAGGAATAGAATTAGAGAGAGGAAGTGAAGAACACCACTTTTTTTTTCTTTTTTAAATTACAAAAGTAATTTAACATTTGTTGTAACAAGTCAAATTTACATGAAGCAGAAATATATTTTTAAACTGTTTTAAAGTACCTTAATTTTTACTTTTAAAATATTAGATAGTTTCAATTTGCTCAGTTTTATATTACAATACCAATTTTTTTTTAGATTAGTTAAATAAGTTAGACTTGGGACCCCTTTATAGCTTTTCCTAATTGTACTTGTGTGTGTGTATGTGTGTGTGTTTGTGTGTGTGTTTACCATTGAGAGGATTTTTTTAATTCTTTAATCCTATTTTTGCTCTGTATCATCATACTTTGTTTTTTCTTTCTTACAGAAGTTCTCATAGAAATAAATGTATTTGATTTCTATTTTATTTTCCTTATATCATTTTCCTGACTTTTATATATTGCCTTTTGTTTCTTTAAAATTCTTATGGTAAGAACACTTGACATGAGATCTACCCTCTCAACAATGTTTTAAGTGTACAGTATGGTATTGTTAACTATAGACACAATGGTGTACATACAGCCGAGCTCTTGAACTTTATCCTCCTGCACAACTGAAACATTACACTGGTTGAATAGCAACTCCCTATTTCCCTCTCCCCACTACATTCTTTTGCTTTTGTCCTTTTCTTTCCACACTTTTAGTTTCCAATTATTGTTTTGGTATAGATATCCTTTCCTGCCATACAAGAGAAAAAGATCAAGTCCTTAGCATAAACACACATAGCTTCTAGTAGGGACCAGTCTTTCAACGAGGGGTTGCAAACTCAAATTCATTCAGGGAGCAGGAGGCAATAGAGCAGTGAAACAGGCAGAGTGTAGACATCAAGGAGCAAGGCAGACTGTAGCAAACTGCACTGGAAAGCCACTTAACTGGAGCTGAATTTAAATTGGTACCAACTGAACAGAATACATACTGGGGCCAAATTCAGCCTTACCAGGCCAGTTTGCAACCCTGCAAGATTTCATTCCCAATCTCATTTTATCTATCTCCCAACAGGAAGTTCAATTGACTCTTTTTTTTTGCACAAGTGGACAAGGACTACAGCACAGATAAAACAAAAAAGCAGATAATCCAAAATCTCCATACAGATGACCTGAGTATGTACTGCTTTTCCTACAAAATTTATCATTTAACTAAAATTTGTTCAAGCTAACCCTGCATTAAAAATAGTGTGTACTCCTCCCAAGCACAAACAATGCAGTGGGTACGAGGGTGGAGGAGGGTGATGAAATTGATACAGGGATGGAGGCACCATCATAGAGCAAAAATAGCTTAATGTAAAATTCAGGATGGTTTTAAGGCTAGAAATTCACAGAGAGATTGTGGCAAAAACTAGACTCCCAATGTCTGTGGGACAGCCACTGAATTTAGCCTTTGCAGATGGCTGAATCCAGTAAAACAAAAGCCAACTATAGTCTCTCCCCTACCATTTTGCCATTGTCAGGAGGGAATGATTTTTCACAAAAACAGCCTTTGAAGTTTTATCCAATGTAAACTCTGCCCACTGCTAACCAAAAATGGAAACAACACAAGAGGAGGAGAATTGTCGTTTTCTCCTACACAAAAGAGAGAGAGAGAAAAATAAAAAATTCGGCATGAGGCAGCTTTGCCATCCTGATGAAGGGTGAGTCCCTAATTCCATAGCGGTTTCCTTAATTGCAGCTAAGCACACCAATATCCAGCTTAACACTCGTTTTCTTCTTGGGGCATTAGAGTACTATTCTCCTCTGACCCACTTAAGCCTCCAGATAGTAACTGTCCTAAGAACAGAGGAAAATCACATTCTAGATGGTGCATATTTCGCATCTCTATCAAATTTTATGGCTTCAAGGTTTCCTATGATTATTTGCATGATTCCTTCCATCTGCAAAAGCAGAGAAATAAAGTCATTTGCCAAGGTCACAGAGAAAATTAATGGAATGAGAATCCAAACTTACAGCCCCTTCCAGACCATTACTTCATTCACAGAGGGCTTCTACCTCATTTACCACCATTTCTCTCTTAACTACTGATTGGCCATTGAGGGGTTTTGAGAATCCTCTGAAGGAACTCAAGATCTGTGCTGCACACACCATCCTTCCACAGAATCCCACTGGAAGATGAGAGTCACTGCACAGGGTACTGATTGTACCCCAACAACCCATGCCATCTGCTAGAATCCTGGAAGCTAAGACAGAGTGCTCTACAAAGAGGGGGCCTCCTGTGCTAAAAGAGCAAATGATGCCTGGTTTGCCTGCCTTACAGTGTTTTCAGCCAAGCTTATAGCTATATGTCACCATGGTGATCCAGGTTAATGTAATTGCATCAACAACTTTCCATGGAGGGTATGCTCTAATGAAGCATTTTTCATTATTTATTTTCTTATTTCTTATTTCTTAAATAAGAAACAGTAAAAGAATTCTGTAATTTGACCAAATTTGACATAAGTTCTAGCAGGGTCATGCAATACACTAAGTCTGATGCTTCACAACATTTTCGAGATCTAGTGTGTTGACATAATCAATCTCCTTCTGTCATGCTCTCAAAAAAGCTTTGATTCTGTCAGTTCAGTTCATACGAAGCTTTAATAGGGAAAGGTTTCACATTTTAAATGAGCTCCTCCATCTTCATACAAGCCAAAAGCCATCAATGACAGTATTTTTAGTCCAGGACTTCAGGAAACTCAGCAAACACTCGTTTCTACTTCCTTCTTCAGAAAAGGAATAGGGCATATTCTTTGTTACCAATTTACTGACAGAAGAATGACACAGAAGGAAGTTTAAGTTGGAAATAATTCTAAACATAGGAGCCCACGGCTCCCAGGATTTTTTTTAAGACAAAATTACACTTCTCTCCATATTATATTTCCTTCAGATTTCTACCCTTGGGGGGAAGGTGGGTGTGTGTGTGTGTGTGTGTGTGTCTATATTTTTGTTCCATATGAAAATACTGGCTGATAATATTTCAGCACAGGGAGACAGAGCACTTCCAATACCCTAAAGTAAGCAGCACAATACAGAAGTGGTAAAATTCTATTTTATATCCTCACTTTCTCTGCTTCCCTCCACTAGCATTCTACCACCAAAAAGAGAATCCGATCGATCGGTTCATGACAGTAGACAGTGATTTAATTTCTGACACATGGCAATAAGGTAGACTCCATCAGCAATCTTTGATCCATGAGAGATTGCCTTATGATCCCCCACTCCACAAACCTCATTTAAATTGACTGTTATCACAGAGCAGCTTACCAATTAAATCAAGATGTCTTAATATTACAGAAAAGAGATTCTTAAATTCAATAACAGCATTTCTCAGCTGTGTTTACAGCATTGGACATTGCTATTTAAATACCCCCAGGGATACAAATTCCAGGAAGAATTTCACTTTGCACAATTTCAGTTCATTAGCTTTAACTGCACATCTCTCTCAGCACCAGTAGCATTCAGGAATGAGAGTTTGGTTCCCGGTCCAAGAAATTAAGAAAAGGGACCACGCATAGGGAACTGGGTCAGATTATTAGAAATATCATCTATATTTTTTCCAGACTAGTTAAATAATACATATATACCCTTTCAAACATATACATGCAATAGCTCCCATTTGACAACCACATGCAAGGACCTGGCTAAGCACAGCACACATATTCTCCTAATTATTCCTACAAAACCCTTGAGGGGAGTGTTTGTTTCATATCACAGTAGTAAATAGCGTGGTTCAGAGAAGTTAAGCAGATGACCTTGAATGAGACCTATAAGCCTGGATTCAAATCCCCTCTAAAGCCAGTGTCCATGTAACTACCACAGTACAGGGCCCCCGATCCCACGAGCCATCTCTACAGAACTGTGTGCAGCAGTTACAGAAGCTGCCGCACCACATATGGGACCAGATGAGCCACTCCAGGCTTGGCCCCTGGCTCTCCACAGCTGGCCAATTTAGCACCACTAAATTCCTCCCATTTGGTTTTTCTGGTTTTTGTTGCCCCCACATAATAAGTCTCCCCACCATGGGAAAAAAAACAATTAACGAATGAAAAGCACTTAAACCACAGTGTGGACTAATTTGAAATTTGGACATGTTTGCCTTCAGATAGTGAGGAGAGTAGTTTTAATCATATTTGGGTCAGTAAATTCATTCATTAGGGCCTTTATCTAACGTCTTTTCTGAGTGAGGCACTATGCTAGGTGCTCAGGCAACACTTATCTGCTTATCTAGGAGCTGACGGGTTTATAAGTGGAGTTTTGGGATAGAGAGAGACAGAAAGGGAGAAAGGAGAGCATTGAAGAATGCATTGGAGGGAGCAACAGTGAGGGACTGGAGCAAGAGAAACCTGTGAACAATCCCAGAAGCATGATAAGAACCATACGGAAGTCTAGGCAAGGTCCCATGGACCTCAAGGAAGACTTTCCAGAGTTCATTTTGAGTCCAGAAACCTAAAGGGTGAGTAAGAGTTCACCAAGCAGAGAAGAAAGAGACAGGACACTCTAGGCAGAGGAAAGAGAGTGGACTAAGGCATGGATGTACAGAAGACCAAGGCATGATCAGAAAACAAAGAGGAACTCAGAGCTACGAGAGAGAAAGCTAGAAAAGGGAGGTTGAGGCAAGAATTTAACAGGACTATACTAGCTGTACAAAGAGTTTAGACTTTATTCTCCAGGCAGTGGAGAGTCACTGCAAATGTGTGAACAAAGGACTGGCAGGAAGAGGTTCATGGTTTTGAAAAATAATTTTGGCAGAAACCCAGACAAAGGATTAGAGGAGAAGTTGGGCATGGAGAAGATTTCTTTAGTAATATTCAGGAAAGAGATCATCAAAATCTGAACTGAGACAGTGGAGTTGGAAAGGAAGGAACATAAATAGACTAGGACTGGTGCCATGGGGGTGAAAACAGGAGAATCTGGTAATTATGGTAGGTGGTTTCGTCAAGACCAAAGGAGTGGAACAGATTGGTAAGGGTAGAAGAGGTGAGAAAGAAGGGAGAAAAGTTCAATGTCAGATGTGTGAAACTTGTGCTGCCAAGACCTCTGTGTAAAGATTTGTGATAGGCAGACGGAAATTCAGGGTGGAGCTCAGAAGAAATGTCAAGGCAGTAAATACAGACTTGAAATTTCATCAAATTTGGCAACTAGTTGGTTACTGGTGACTTTCATTGTTCTCCGAGAGAAGAATTTGTGTGAGAGAAGAGGTTGACTGAAGCCAGAACAGATGAAGTTGAGGAGTGGATGGAGAGCATCTTACATTATTAGCGAATTACTTCCAACCATTTCATACGTGTATTTTCTATTCTTTCCAATGAGTAGAGGCTCCTTAGGGCAGGCCATGGCAGACCTCCCTTGTATGCCTCACAGCCATGTTGCAGGCACTAAATAAACATTTGCTGAATTGAAGAAGTGTGGTTGAGAGACAGCAGTCAGATAAGAAAACCTTTTTCCAGACAGCCCTTGGAAGTGTACTTGGAAGCTCCTGAGACTGCAGACAACAGCTCTTTCTCTTTCACCTCTGCAAATGAAATTCAGGTTTTCTCCCGGCTGATGGCCTCTGCTTATTTTCCATGGATTAACACTTCCAAGTGAGCAGGAATTGACTTGCCAAGTAGTCTAATTCACTTGGCCGGTGTGTCTCACTTAAAAAGCCATTAACAAGTCAGATGAGAGAGGTGAGGAATGTCCAATTAAGGCACTTGCTGCAGTGTCCAAATGCCTAGCAGCTGTGCCCTGCTCACACCACCAGCCTGCGATGAAAAGATTTTTAACAACTCTTTAATAACACAGCCAAAACTTTGTCTGGAAGCCACTGAGGCCTGACAAGGGCAGGGTAGAAATTATAAACCATCCTCTCCTGTATATCTGTTTTTAAAGCCCTGAAAGAAACTTCTGCGAATTAAGCTATGATTTCTTAGATGTGACACTCAAAGCACAAGTGATAAAAAAAAAAATAGATAAAGTGGACTTTATCAAAATTAAAAATTCTGTGCTTCAAAGTATACCATCAAAAAAGTAAAAAGACAATCCACAGAATGGGAGAAAATACTTGCAAATCATATATCTGATAAGGGACTTGTATACAGAATATATAAAGTACTCTTACAACTCAAAAATAAAAAGACAAACAACTCAATTTTTAAAATGAGCAAAGGATTTGAATAGGCTTTTCTCCAAAGAAGTATACAAATGGCTAATGAACACATGAAAAGGAACTCAACCTTATTAATCACCAGAGAAATGCAAATCAAAACCATAAGATAGCACTCCACACTAAGATGGCTACAATCAAAGAGATGGGCAAAAACAAGTGTTGACAAGGGTATGAAAAAATTGTATCCCTCATACATTGCTGGTAGGATGGTAGAATGATGTAGCCACTCCTGAAAATACTTTGGTGGTTAAACATACAGTCACCATATGATCAGCACTTCTATCTTTAGGTATATACCCAAAAACCTGTACACGAATGTCCATGGCAACATTATTCATAATAGCCAAAAAGAGAATGCAACTGATGAATGTGGTAAACAAAAGGTGGTAAATTCATAGAATGGAATATATTTGACAATAAAAGAATGAAGTACCAACACAAGCTACAATATGGATGAACCTCAAAACTATGGTAAGTGAAAGAATCCGGTCACAAAAGGCCACATATTGTATGATTCCATTTACGGGAAATGTCCCGAATAGGCAACTCGGTAGAGACAAAAAGTAGTTCCAGGTTGTAGAAGAAGAAGGGATGGGAAATGACTGCTAATAAGGACTTGTTTTGGGGGGCTGAAGAAATGAAGAAATTAGGTAGTAGAGAGAGATGGTTGCACAACTCTTTGGGTATACTAAAAACCATTGAATCGTATACTTTAAAAGAATGAATTTTATGGTAAGTAAATTATATCTCGATAAAGCTATTATTAAAAAAGGAAGGAAAGAAACTTGTGAACACATACATCTCTCAAGGTCACCCCCTCAAGTGAGAACATAAACAGTTTCCATCCAGGAAGTCAGAAGCGAACCGTGGCCTCAAGAGCATCTTGCAAGCCACATTAATACAAAATAAATCCGTGCTTTGAGAAGAAATTTGTTAGTGCTGGATCTTAGTGACTTCAGGTTTCTAACTGGCCACAAATGGAACCGTTTCTCAGTCTTCCTAGCGTCTCATCCTCTTTCCATCTTTGTCTTTGTCAACAAAGGAGAAGGAGGGACAAGCAAAGGGGAAAAGCAGAGAACAAGAGAGAGAGAGAGGGAGAAGGAAAGAGGGGAGGGAAGGAGGGAGGAGGGCAGGGGAGGAGGGAGGAGGAGCGACGAGAAGGACCAGAGAAGAGAGGAAACAAGCATTTGGTTCCAAGAGAGCAGCATGGGGAAACACACGCTTCATGTAGACAGTCCCAATTATGGATCTTCAACCAAAAACAAACAAAAACAAAACATTTCTGGGTTTAGAATAACAGCCATTGCGTTCCACCCTCCTCCTTTAAAAATTAAGGGGCAGGGATCTGACTAAGGAAAAGCATTAGCTAAGCAAAGGGCTTTAAATAGGGATGCCCGACTTGAAACCCATTTCCCTAATTCCAAGGAAGCTAATTGCTCTCAGTTTCCTTAGCTTCGATTCAGAGAGAGGTTAGCTGTTACAACTGCATGCTCAGGGAGATGGTGACATTAAAAAGGCCGTAAAGGAGAACAAAAACAGACTCAGCTTTGATATTGCAAACACATTTTAGAAGGGTTTTTAAAAGAGGAAAAAAACAATGTTTTCTTTAATGAGAAAATTCAAAACCAGTAGCCAGTGATTGTGGAAGCCGCTTTTGGATGAAAGGAAAAGGCGGCAGAATAACAACGGCTATCATTTGCTGGACAATTGTGTACACCAGGCACTGTACGTGTAAGATCTTTAATCCCAATAACAGCTCTGCAAGATAAGAGCCATCATCTCTGTTTAAAGAACGTTGCTTCCCAATTCCCACTACCCAGGTCCTGTATTCAGAGGTATTAGAGGATGTCAGCTTATACTAAATAAGAAGACTTTCATGTTTAGAGCAGCTCTGCCCAATAGGAATGTAATGTGAGCCACATATGTAATCTTAAATTTTCTAGCAACCACATTTTAAAAAAAAAAAGCAAAGGGAATTTTTTCAATAATACATTTCATTTAACCCAATATGTCCAAAATATTATCATTTCAACATGTAATCAACATTAAAATTTTTGAGCTATTTGACATTCTTTTTTTTTTTTTTAATTTTTGTACCAAGCTTGCTAAGTCCAGTGTGTATTTTACACTTCTAGAGCATCTCAATTCAGACTAGCCACATTCCAAGTATTCAACAGCAACATACGGCTAGGGGCTACCATTTTGGACAGTGAAGCTCTATAGGACTCTACAAATTTTATGCATTATCCTAATTAATATTCACAATAACTCTGTGACATATTTTGTAGGTAAATAATCTGAGACCCAAGAAGTTAAACGGTCTGACAAAGTCACATAGACTAGCATCACTTTTTTTTCAATAAGAAGGAGAAGGGTTGACTAAGTAAATAAAAAATCACGTAACTGTTTGGTGCAAACCAAGTCTGAAACCCAGTTCTGCTTTTAGGTTCATGCTCTTTCAAAAATGCTTCACAGTTTGGCGTTTTCCAACTATCTCAGTTAAACTTGGAGGTAAAAGGAGGGAAAAAAATGAGTATTAAGGTAGGCTAAACTGCCAGAACAAAAAGACCCAGAATTAAATGGCTCAAAAACAACAGTTTATTTCCAAATGTTGCTGTGCAGTGTGTGTGTGTGTGTTTTTGTGTGTGTGTGCATGTGCACACATGTGCAGGCATGTGTTAGTGGTGGTGGTGGAGGGTTGACTCTGCCCAACAGTTATTCAGGGACTCAAGCCGAGGGCAACTCAGCTGACTGGCTTCCAAGGTCTGGACAGCCCCATCCCAGTTGTCTGGAAGGGAGAGACTAGCTCAGAGCAGGACTTGCAGAAAGTTAATGGCCAAGCCCGGAAGTGGCACACATCACATCCACTCACATTCCATTGGTGAACACTTTGTCATGGCCACACTTAACTATAAAGAAGTCTGGGAAATGGAGAGAAGATGGTCAAACTGAAGAAGGACAGGAGAACGGATCTGGGTGGTCAGCCAGCAGTTAGTGCTCAACATGGCTAACTAGATATAGTTCTGCCAGGAATTGGGACAGAACGATAGCAAAGAGTAGAACAAGCTAGACACTATGTAGAGGCCTGAAAGAGGAGGAGAGGCTAGCATTTTTAAGCACCTTTTATGTAAAACACCATGCTAAGTATTTTATGTAGATTCTCCCAATTAATCTGCACAAAAATCCAATGAGATGGGTATCATCTTCTCAATTTTCCAAAGAAAAAACTAAAACTAGTCAAGGTTAAATAAGTTGCCCAAGGATAAACAGATAATAATTGTCGGAGAGAGTGCTCTCACAATCTACGGCTCTTTCCAGTATACCACACCACTAATAAAGAACTAACAGTGAAAAAAACGTAGCTACTATTTATGGAACGCCTGGACTACAAGGCACTATGCAATGTATTATACATAAGTTATCCTATTTAATCTTCCCAGCAAATCTAAAGACAAGAATTTATTTCCCAAATTATATTTAAGGAAACTAAGACCCAGAGAGGTTAAACAATTTTTCCAAAGTCATGTAGCTAAGCTAGTAATTGTTCCTAGGTTTGAACTGTCGGGAAGGGGAAAATTCCCTCCTTCCCTTCTTGGTTCTTTTGGCTAGTAGAAAAATTAAAATGACATAAGACAGATTAATAGGAGAAAATCAAATTTAATTACATATGTACTGGATATCCACATTAACACAAGAGATTTCAAATACAGTCAGGCAAAATGAGGTATGTACGTCATTCTGGACTAAGGAGAGGGGGCAAGAGTCTAGGATTTCAAAGGGAAAGAAGGCAATTCACAGGAAGAATGAAAAGAGTAAATGTTTGAGAAACAAATGTTTGCTGGGCCATCCAGAAACAATGGGACACAGAGAGGACTTCGATCAAACAGGCCTTGCTATGTTCCTTCCTGTCTATCACACGTAGTTCATGTTATACTGTAGTTATCTACAGTGATAGCTCCTTCCTGGAAGTGGTCCTCTATCTAAACTCTTTTAGGCACATCGGGTGAAAGTCAAAGATTCTTCCTGAATCTTTTGGGTGCTGATTGTTTTCAGCCCGAAATAATCTGCACGTCAGAGTGGCACATATTGGTGCGACTGTTCTGAATCCCTACAGAACCCACCTCTGACTCCAAAGTGTATATACTCTTTCCCCAGAATCAATTCATCAATGGCTACCTTAATAGGGAAAGGCAGAGGATAAAACTTTGTGCCTGGGAGGTAGAGGAACCTTCTATTAGCACAGGGCCTTCTTTGCATCTCTTTCTCAGCCTTACATCAGATTTCATAACAAAGTTGTGGTTGGAAGTTGATGTTTCCTTCTAGAAGAATTCAAAGCTCTTGTCTCCACATTCTCCCTTCCTCCCCCATGGAAGAAGAGTATTGCTATTGAGAGGTCAAATTCAAGGATGCTGCTTTGGGCCACATATTTGGAAACTGGGAAATTAGAAGGAAGAGCATCATTAGGCAAAATGCCCCTTCTTCTCTGTGTCTCTCCATGTGACCAGGGTGATAACAGGGCTGTACCATTACTTTCAGATTCTTCCTTCTATGGGGCCAACCTGAGAATCCAGGAGACAGCTGGGGGCCCAGGCCAGTTCTGCCAACACCCTTGGGGCCGAGTCCCCTTGCTCTAGTGCTTACTTCTTGCTTACTGGGCTTTACATTTTCTTAAACCGTAAAAATTCAAAATATTGGAGCAGGCTGAGTGTGAAGTAAAGCTGGTTATGTACACTGCCCCAGATAGAGAAAGGCTTCAAATGCTTTGATAAAAAATCTGGACCAGGGGCCGGCCCGGTGGCGCAAGCGGTTAAGTGCGCGCGCTCCGCTGCGGCGGCCCGGGGTTCGCTGGTTCGGATCCCGGGCGCGCACCGACGCACTGCTTGGCAAGCCGTGCTATGGCGGCGTCCCATATAAAGTGGAGGAAGATGGGCACAGATGTTAGCCCAGGGCCGTCTTCCTCAGCAAAAAAAGAAAAAAAAGAGGAGGATTGGCGGATGTTAGCACAGGGCTGATCTCCTCAGAAAAAAAAAAAAAAAATCTGGACCAAAAAATCCCTAGACGTGTCAGTATGTGTACAATCCAGCACTTGTGCACCTGCTATTTCCTGCCCTTGGAAAACATTGTATCTCACACCCATTTCAATTCTTCTACCTGAAAAATTCTACCCATCCTTTATAGTTGAAGTCCAATGTCATCACTTTAATGAAAGCCTCTCCCCCTCTCCTCTGCATAGTTGGTTCCTTCCCCCTCTGAGCTCTCAGGGGTCTTTGTTTATTGTCTACAGAGGCAATGGCATTGCATTACAATTAGCTATGGCTGCATCATTCATCTCCTCTGCTAAATTGTTGAGCTCCTGGATACAGAATGTGTCCCTCCCTGGGACTGGCAGGGGACAGACCTTCAACAAACGTCTGTGGATGAGCTAAGAAATGAAGGCTTCAAAATGCCCCGAGATGGCCTGCTTGGTCTTTGGTGTTTCAAGAGGCTCAGCTTCTTGTGGCTGAAGGTTGACTCATGCTGTGGGCATCTTCTTGTACATTTTTCATTTTCCATAATGGTCTCTTCTTATCATGCATTTTATTGATCTGTCTGAGCACTGAAATTTATTATTTATTAGATTTCTGTAATAGCTTTGCTCCAAAAAGCACAGCGTGATACATAGAGAACTCCAAGGCAACAGCAAGGAAGACCAGAACAAGAAAAGCACAGGGTGAAAAATGGAGAGGAAGGGTCGAAAGCTGCAGGCTAGGAAGGAATAGCCAGAGACGGCCATTGACCTCAGAGGAGTCGCAGCCAGGCCAGGTCCTGGGAGCCCCATGCCAGCCCTGGTCTCAGCCCAGCCACCACCCATATCCATGCTTGTTTGACAGTCTGGCAGGAAAAATAGTATAGGAAAGTACTCTGAAAGGTTAAAAGCATCCTACAAATGCAAAGTAATATTATTCCATTATCATTAATCAACATCAACATAATTCATTCAAGAGCAGGAAGTTTTTCATATTCAGGCAAGTGAGGAAAAAGTTTGGAGTATCTATCTTCCCCTACTAGACCATACGCTCTTCTAAAGCAAGAACCATACCATATTCATTTTTGTGCATGGCACCTGACCCAGCATTCCCATCTCCAGAAACGTATTCATTTTGTCAGAAGTCCTGGTGGGTGACTGCGTGTTAAAGGCCCTCTAAATATCTTCCTTCCATTCTATTCTGAATTCCCATGAGAAATGTCCCTAAGAAAAGGAAACTGGTTTTCCTTTCTCCATTTACACTGATTACCTGAGAAATTCTAGGCCCATGGCACCCATTTAACGTCTACCACATTTCTGGAAAATCAGGCATGGGTTGATACAGCTAAGTGTCTCTCAAACCTTTCAGCTTTGTTGACTGGCCTCTTCAATGAGCCTAAGGGTGCAGCTGAAATAGGTCCCCACCTCCCCCGACTTGCATTGAAAATAAGATTCTCCTCAGAATAAGAACACCTGAAGTGATTCACTGACTCGGCACCCCTCCCCAGAAGCCATTAATCTGACTCTTCCTCACCGTGCTCCAGCCCCACTGCACTCAGCCCAGTTGATTCCAAGCCTGGCCGGTGGCCCATCCCTTCAGCACACTCCTGAAGCCAACCAAGGGCTCTCTGAAGGCAGGAGACAGGTTTTATTGGTCTGGGGATTCCTAACACGGTATGGAGGACTGTTCACTGAATGTTAACTAAATCAGAAACTCACCACTATTTTAAAGAAACTATTGACAAGATCAAAATGACTACTTTATGTCTGTTTAATTAACAGTTTTTATGCAACAGTTGAGCTTCCTATCTAAAAAATTATGGCAGAACCTTGATTATGCAAACTCAACACATTATATGGAAAATTGCATTTACATACAAAAACAAGTAAGGAGTTATAAATTTTTGAAATATTCTTCCATTATTCAAAGTATTGCACAATCAGGTTGAGATTATAGTCTTGTTTACAACAATAAACAAGTTGTGCAGCTTCAGCCACATCACATCATTTCACCTCTCTAAGCCTCAGTTTGCCCCTTTGTAAACGGAGGATACTGGAGATAAAGAGTGTACTTTCCAGGTTTCTGTGAGGATTAGAAGGAAGTAAAGCAATATAATCCCTGACACATAGTAGGTCCTCAAATAGTAATGATAATTATTTATATCGTTATTCTTTAAGATGTCTACTTACCAATAATAATTAGAGCAAACCCTTATATACCACTTTATATACTCATTTAATTCACACAGTACTCTATGAGGTCGTGTTATGGGTTGAACTGTGTCCCTTCCAAAATTCATATGTTAAAATTCTAAATCCCAGTACCTAAGAATGTGACCTTATTTGAAAATAGGGCCATTGCAGATGTATTAGTTAAATTAAGGTGAAGTCATATTGGAATGGGATGGGCCCCTAATCTAATATGATTGGTGCCTTTATAAAAAGGGGACATTTGGATACAGACATGCACAAAGGGATAACACCATGTGAAGATGAAGGCAGAGATCGGGAACACCAAAGATGGCCAGCAAGCCACCAAAAGCTCTCAGAAGGAACCACTCTACTGAAATCTTGATCTAGGGCTTCCAGCTTCCTGAGCTGTGACGCAACAAATTTCTGTTGTTTAAGCCACCTTGTTACAGTAGCACCAGCAAACTAATAAAGTGGGTATTCTTATGATCCCCATTTTAAAGATGGGGCAGCTGAGGCACACAAATTTATCTATTATATCAAGTGAGAGACACCTACTGACTTACTGTTCTAGGAAAATAATCCTGGCTTTCCCAGGCATCTAAGGCAGGTGAGTTTTAGCACTTACTCACATGTGTGATTCTGTGTGCTGAAAATGTGAGGGTAACCATTTTTGTCTTTTGAACAATGGCTCTGAACAGTTCTTGCTTTCCTCTGGAGAGCCAGAGACCATCAGCTGAGGGACTGACTCTTGGCACCTCCTTCAGAGATACCCAAGTGTCCGGCCCTGCTACCCTGGCCTTAACTACTAGCATCTCTTTGCAGAAGCTGAGGCCCACCCTTCTCGGTTCTGACCAGAGTGGGGCTGTCTTTGGGGAATAGGGGGTTAGCATCTGATTATCTAAGTAGGGCCCTCCAGGGTGTTCTTGTGAAGGAAGCTTTTAAATGTAAATTTGATTGATTTGCTATTATTGCTTATATTCCTCATCTTCCATGGGCCCCCTGGGAAGAACAGAAAGATCTCCATTCTTTCTTGATAAATCAATCCTAGAAACCCTGGTTAAAAAACCAAGACTGTCTATTCAATTCTTTCAAAGCAACAACAAAGTGTTTCTCATGGCTGCCTCTGTTTACTATAAAATGTGTTTTGAAGATTGAATGTTCTTGGAATTGCTACACAGAGAAACTCATGTGTAGAGCTAGCTTATAGAATAACAGCAGGAGATTCTAGTCAAGAGGGTCAGTTGAAGATATGAAGCAGACAGGCCTTCGGTAAGAGACAGACATCTGCCTTCCTGCTGATCTGAGTGGGGCTGCAGAGCACATGGTTCCAAATTGCTTCCCACCGGCCCGAACAAGACCCTGAAATCCCACTGGGACAGAGCCAGTCCTTTGGGTAATTTCTCAACATGGCATTAAATGCAAATGCCCATCCCGCCAACCCAGCAGCTGAAATTTCTCCTGCAGTACTCCTTGGCTAACCATGAAGATGCAGAGGTGGGGTCTCAGATCCTAGAGAGGGAAACAGAGCAGTGTGAGGGCCCAGGCCACCACAGGAGAGGATACAGAGGAATCTGGGAGGAAGGGAAACAGAAAAGCCCCCTGGAGGGAGGTGGAAGGTCAGAGAGCTGTTTCCCCACCCCAGGGAGCAAGCAGCCAGGAGGCAGTGCTGGGGACTGAAGGAAAGCACAGGCTTTGGCACCACACGGACCTGGGTTTGAGTCAGAGCTCTCCCATCTAAGCCTTCTGTGTTCTTGGCAAATTATTTAGCCACTCAACCTACATTTTCACACCTATTTAATAAAAATAATAATACCAGATTGCAGTACTTCTAAGACTTTTTTTAAAATTATTGCTGCCATAAGGAGCCTTTTTAGACATACTTTTTTTTGCCCCCCACTATTAAATTTTAACACCACAGACATGCTGTATATCTGCTTATATATTGCACATATATCTGTGCTTTACAAATAAACAAAGTAAGATTATTTGTTCCCAAGAATCATTTTCACCCTTGGTGGCAATATGGCCCTTCTATGGAACGAATGTTTGTGTTCTCCCAAAATTCATACGTTGAATCTCTACTATGATGGTATTTGGAGGTATGGCCTTTGTGAGCCTAATGCTGGGGTTAGTGTTCTTATAAGAAAAAGAAGACAGCTAGCCTTTCCCTCTGTGCTATCTGCCTTGTGAGGAAACACAAAAAGAGGGTGCATACCAGACACCAGATCTTGGACTTCCCAGCCTCTGAATCTATGAGAAATAAACATTTGTTGTTCAAACCACCCCATCTATGGCAATTTGTTATAGCAGCCCAAGCTAACCAAGACACACTCCATTGATATGCATGCCATACAGGGTTGTTGTTAAAGAGTAAATGATAGACTGTAGATGAAGTTCTTAGCACAGTGCTTGATACTCAAAGTATTTAACAATAGACTCCACACTGGCACCAACCCATCAAACAAGGCACTGCCCATTTAGAACAAATAAGTGCTCTAAACAACTAGTCATCCGCACCAGCACTTAGCCTATCTGGTAGATTAAATGATAGATCACAATTCTTCCCTCTCCTGTAGAGGCAGTGTACACCCACGCCTCACCCTGGCCTCATGGTTGGTGGACGCCCTTCCCCACTCCTCACTTTGGGGCTTGCTTGTGTGCCGGCTTTGGCCAATGGATGTTAGGTTACTCTCAACTAGAACTTTTAAGTCTTTTTTATAATATTGCTGTTAATCTACATGTCATGCATCCTATACCTATGCAAGTGAGTTTTTGGAATCAAAAGTCAGTCTTTATTTACAACTCTTTTAATTCTAATCATATTAGATAGTACCAAATCTAACTAAACTGGACCCTTCCAGTGTTAACATTGTATGAATTAGTAGTAATAGCAGTGGTTTTAGTATAATAGTTCCAATATTTATATTATTAGTACTGGAAAGGAGTTTGGGAGGAAGTGAAAGATGGAAGGGACCTGGAGGGATGGGCGTAGTGTGCAGCCGCACCATGAACTGAGCATTTACTATAAAGCAAGCACTACAACAATCCCACGAGGCAGGCACTTCTCAGGTGCAGGTGTCTCAGAGGCTTGGGGAGGTTAAGTAGTGTTCAAAATCATATGGTTCCTGAGTGGTAAAACCAGGAATTGCTCTGGCTCCAAAGCCCAGGCCTGCAAGTTCCTGTGGCAGAGACACTCTCCCAGTTTCAGGCTGACGGGTGGCTCACCTGGGTCTATCTCTATCTGGCTAGTTCCTGTAAACCACTCACGTCTGTCATTAATACTCAAGTCAAGAGTTCATCATTGCTCAATCATAGGTCTTATCTGGTTGCTTCTTCCAAGATGCACGTTATCCCAATGGAGGTGGGACAACAGTCACCCAGCACCGGGAAGCAGGGACTTGTTGGTGGAATAATTTATTCACAGTTCAACTACAGTCCTACTATCCTGAGGAAGAGGGATCTGAGTAGGACACACAGAGGGCCTTAGAGAAAGGAGCTCCTCTGGTCGGATGAACATCACAAAGGAACTCCCTCTGGGAGGGTCAATTGGAAAAAGGGCCCTTTCTCCCAGCTGGCCGGGACACTGCCTTTGTCCCACTTCAGTGGAATGTAGACTGGGATTCAGAGTCCATTCGTGCCCCCTCGGGCAAGGGCCTTTGTTCAGATCCAACTTGCTGACTGCATCGGGCAGCCATGGAGTGGGGTGAATGGACCTCCCTGAGGTTACCCGCCTCACCACCACTCTCACCACCACTAGTTTAAGCCTGCTGACAATGCAGAAATAAGCTCAGAGCCGCCTGCTATGGTCTGAATGTTTGTGTCCCCTCAAAATTCATATGTTGAAATCTTAATGCCCAATGTGATAGTATTAGAAGGTGGTACCTTTGGAGGTAATTAGGTCCTGAGAGCAGAGCCCTCATGAATGGGATTATTGCCTTTAAAAAAGAGGCTCCAGAGAGATCCCTTGCCCCTTCCACCACACAAGGACACAGCAAGAAAGCACTGGCTGTGAACCAGGAGAACGGCCTCACCAGGATGTGACCATGCTAGCACCTTGATCTTGGACTTCCTAGCCTCCAGAATTGTGAGAAATAAACTTGTTGTTTATAAACTACTCAGTCTGTGGTATTTTGTTATAGCAGCCTTAACAGACTAAGACAGCACCATATGATAGATAAATACTGTCAACCTTGAGAAAGCACACTTCCTTGAACTACATTAGTCATAGATAGTCATCTTTTCAATGCTGCTGGTTCCTGATGCCTCTCTCTGTCCAGTGTAGACCAGTATAGATAAAACAATTCTGCGTATGCTTCCTTGTAAAGTACTACACTGTACTATACTAAAGAGCTGGATTCTGGTACCAGACTTCCAAGATCAAAGCCTGGCCCTGTTCTGTACAAATCACATGACCTTGGATAAGTTAGTTTCTCCCTTATAAAACAGAAATAATGATAGTCCCTACCTCTAAGTGTTGTTGCCAAGATTCAAATAGTTTGTTTCATCTATCTATCATTACATAACAATCCACCCAATTATTAATGGCTTAAAACAACAGTCATTTTAAAAATAGAATTACCAAATGATCCAGCCACATCACTCCTGGAGTATATCCAAAAGAACCGAAAGCAGGATCTTGAAGAGAGATTTGTACACCCATGTTCTTAGCAGCATTATTCACAACAGCCAAAAGGCAGAAGTAACCACAATGTCTGACAGATGAGTAGACAAACAAAAAATGGTATATACATACAATGGAGTATTATTCAGCCTTAAAAAGGAAAGAAATTCTGACAACACGGATGAACATAATGGGACATTATGATAAGTGAAATAAGCCAGTCACAAAAAGACAAATACTGCATGATTTCACTTATCTGAGGTATCTAGAATAGTCAAACTCACAGAAACAGAAAGTAGAATAGTAGTTTCCAGGGACTGCTGGCAAGAGGAAATGGGGAGTTGTTGTCTAATGGTAGAGAGTTTCAGTATTACACGATGAGAAAGTTCTGGAGATTGGTTGTACAGCACTACGAATACACTTAACACTACTGAACTGTACACTTAAAAATAGTTAAGATGATAGATTCATGTTATATGTATTTTACCACAATTAAAAAAAAATAATAATAAAAATTAAACACCATTTTCTTGGCTCACAATCCTGTGGAAGGGCAATGTGGGCTGGGCCTTGCCTGCAGTCTGGTGACTCAGCTGGACCTGGCTTGTTCAAGATGGCTTCTGAGATGGTTTATGTGTCAACTTGACTGGCCCATGAGATGCCTAGACATTTGTTAAACAGCATTCTGAGTGTGTCTGTGAGGGGGTTTCTGGATGAGATTACCATTTGAATAGGTAGACTGAGTAAAGCAGGTTGCCGTCCCCAATGTGAGTGGGCCTCATCCAATCCATTGAAAGCCTAAATAGAACAAAAAGGCTAAGTAAGAGAGAACTCGCTGTCTCTGTCTGACTGTATTCGAGCTGGGACACCAGACTTCTCCTGCCCTGGAACTCAGACTCGGACTGGAACTTATACCGTTGGCTCTCCTGGTTCTCAGGCCTTCCAACTCAAACTGGAACCAGACCATCAGCTCTCCTGGGTCTCCAGCTTGCCAACTGCAGATCCTGGGACTTCTTAGCCTCCATAACTGCACAAGCCAATTCTTTCTAATAAATATCTTTATAAATCCAGATCTAGATTTATCCTATTGGGTCTGTTTCTCTGAAGAACCTAGACTGATACAGCCTCACTCATGTATCAAGGAGTTGGTGCTAGCTCTTGGCTGGACCTCCCACTCTACAAGGTCTTTCATCCTAGCCCTACGTTCCAAGAGGGTGAGAGAGGAAGCAGTGGGGCCTTTTGAGGCCCTGGCTTGCAAGTTGCAAAATATCACTTCCACCATACTCACTTGCTCAAAGAAAGTCACAAAGTTATCCTAGATTCAAAGAGCAGGAAAATAGACTCCCCTTATGGAGTAGGGAGCAGTAGACATCAAAAATACATTGCAAACATGCATGCATAAGCAATGAAGGAATTATTACAATGATCTTCACAAAGAAACTACCACTTACGGTAACTGGAGTAAAGCACTAAGGACACTGCCT
Organism: Diceros bicornis minor; assembly: GCF_020826845.1. NCBI lineage: Eukaryota > Metazoa > Chordata > Mammalia > Perissodactyla > Rhinocerotidae > Diceros > Diceros bicornis. Next base: position 13,794,363 of record NC_080743.1, on the reverse strand, counting down.
AACATGTAGTAAGCACTCAACAAAGGGCAGTTATTGTTTTGTTGCTGTTGTTGTTATAACTCTTTGAATTCCAGAAATGACTGCCAATTGACAAACTGGAGTTGATTCTGACATCGTTCCAATATATTTCTCCTGATCACAGAGATGAGGAAAAGCCGTCAGTCACTAATAGGCATCTATATCTCACAGTCTTTATAGATCTAAATATATAAGATATATATTATATATATCTCCATCACATAGAGATATATAAGAGTTTGCATATCTAAAGTCTTAAAAAAAGGCAAACCAAAAACTAAAACATGAAGTTTAATAACGCTAATTTCACACTTTTTTTATAAACTGATATAATTCAGTGGTTTACCTAATCATAATTGCATAAAATTAAATTATTTCAAAAAATTACTTGGAATCTAGTATATTGCCATAGGATCCTAAAAGCTCAACTAATAAATAAAAAAAAAATTTTGAAAATAATATTTATCTTTCATCATGAACAACGTTCAAATATTTTTGCTTCCTTCTTTTCTTTCATCTTATTAAAGCTCCATAATTGCAATCTTTAAATATAGTAATAACAGAGTGAACACAGATAATGAACTCAGTGCAGAAGAAACTAAATACAATAACACAATAAGATGTGATATGGTTTCAAACTGTTCTTAGGCAATTGTTCCAACTTCTCATCTCAACACTCATCTGTACTCCTTAAGGTTTGAGAAGAGGTCATTGCTGAAATGTCATTGAATTTTCATTAGAAAAAGAAAAAGGAGTAATGCAGCTTTTGTTTCTCAGTCCTGTTGTACTGGGACCTATTATCGTTATAAATAAGAGTATGAGGAAGTTGGAGCTTCTAAGCCAACTCATCTATAAGCAAGTACTAGCCCTTTGGTGACCTGCTAAGCTTAGATCTCCTATTTCCAAATCTTTTAAGGATAATATTTGAGAATGTTTTCCTTTATACTTTAACATTAAAAAAAAAAAAAAAGCCATTGGCCTTTGATCTCTGTCACAAAGAGGCCCTCTGCTCTGCCCCACTTGGTGCCATGAGAACGGGGTGCACCATTGGACGGTAATATCTAATGCATGCATTGACATTTAAGAATGTGTTTTACTGCTCTGCCCTTTCCACACATGGAATGGCAACTAGAGGCCATGGTGCATCTCTCTCAAGCCAGCCCCAGCCCCCTCCAGAGCCAGGAAATGCTAATGCACTCAAAGGAGCAACAGCCACATGGAATCACCAACCTCCAGAGATTAAAAAGTGCTCCTGGATAATATCATTCCCTGCCCAGCCAGGCCCTGTGGAAATAAGCAAAGACCAACGAAATGAGAAGCGCAGGCTATTTATTCAGAGCTTACTATGGCAAAGAAGCCAGCCACATCAGTTGTGTTTTGGTAGAGACCCAAAGGCAGGCAGAAGAGCAGGAAAGCTTCATAGTGGAGAAAAGAGAAGGCATTCGCTGTGCCCTGAGTGGAGGCTGTTGGCACAAGGAAGCTGTAGGTGAGCTAACCAGATGTGGGGCATCCTATGTGACTGGTTAGGGGAGATTATTTGGCTTTCCCTGGTTGGTCCTAAGTTGGAAGTGGGAACAAGAATTAGAGAAGTTGTCAGTCATTAATCAAGTCCTGGCCATTTGCAACAGATTTTTATAGAAGTTACCGTTTAGCTTCCTGGATTGTTAGCAGATATAAGTCTGACTTCCAAAAGTCTAACTTACAGCAGGCAAGCTGCCTGGGCTGTTTATTGTAGATAAGGGGTTAGTTTCCTGGGCAAGTTGCTGCAGGTCATGGCTCAAAGTTCTATTTTTATAGATGGTCTGGCACCGTGTCCATTTGTATATTCAGTTTCTCAGCCCTAAATGAAACCAGAGCAGGCGCAGTAAGCCTTAGCCTGGTGAGTCTAATCTGAATCTGATAGAGCCTATCTGAAGGCAGCTCCCTTTCCCAGGCTGCCTCGTTCTTTGCTCAGATGTCTATCAACATTTACCACCCAAGAACAATCATCAATGCACAGGGCTCTCTCCCTGACTGGTGTGACCATCTCCAGGCAGAAACCAGTGTTCATGTTGCTTCATTTCAAACTTACAAACTAATATACACCAAACAATTTGAATCTAAACTTATTCTCAGCTAAAATAAAAAGGGTTACACATTTTATGTTTTCTTACAATAGAAAGCACCTCTCATCGACAGAGATAACGTTTTTCCCGGGAGTAAACCAAGTGGGATGTCTGAGGAATAGATCACTAAAAAATAATTTGCAGGACTGATATAATAGTTCCTCTAGAGCTCTGAGACCCACTTCCTAGGGGGTTCTAAAATGTGCTGCTACCATTTGACCCAGAGCATAGAGTAGACAAGGAAATGTGGTAGATTAAGTCAGACATCAAGTGGAGCAGAAATGAATTTGAAAGGGGGCTTTGCATTGGCTCCAAACTGATCTCTCTTTCTGGGGTTACCAGACGACCTACGAATTAACCTGGTTAATACAAGTCTTTAAGGAAAAGAACTGGATTTGAGCCATAAACCTCTCAGGTTAATGCAAGTCAGAGAAGAGCAAGAATGTAAGAGAAGTGTGTGACAGAGAGCTCCACTTTAGTTGGAAGCTTGTTCTTACAGGAGTCATGATTTGATTCACAGTATTACCGAAACCACAAGGCTTTGCTTAAAATTTGGCACTCTTGACCTATAATGTTCTTAAAAATTCCTAAGAGGTAGGCAAACCTCTATGCGATGGTCTATTTCCAACATTTCAGTAGGAAAATCCACCCTTGTCTGGAGCAAATGTATTTTGCTACAATAGGCATCTTTCTGCCTTGCCATCCCAACTTCAATTCTCTTGGGCCTGAAGCATAATTGTGGCTGATTGGTATTTACCTCCGGATACACACTCTGTTAACAAAGTAATGAAATTAAATGTTCCACAAATGAGTACTTGCAGGTTTTAGATATTTTTTTCCCCTGATCACAGATTCTAGAAACCACGTCCCTTACAAAGGAGCTCAGCATGACATTTTCTAAGGTTTCCATATAGTCACAGCTGCAAATCTCTTGCAATACTTCAGATATATACCATATGGTCACATAAGAGCAAATAATACTAGAAATACCCTAATTACTTAGTAGATGCTGATTATCACTGCAATTGAACTTTTAAAAAGAGTAACAAGGAAGTTTTGGAATTTTCTTTCCTAGAGATTTTTAAAATACAGATCAGAAACTCACCTAGTCAATATCAGGGTGACAATTGCTGCTAAAATACATTCCAGTAAGTGAGATTTAAATACGGATATGTGCATGACACAATGACACATTTGCATTTATTCAGAATAAAAATTCTAAATATCTTCTACACTTTTAATTCATTTTGCAAATACTTACTAATTGCTATCTCTGTGCTGGGTACCAAGTTGGTGATGAAGATACAAAGATGGGTAAATACAGTCCCTGCCCTCAGTACTTCACTGTCTAGTGAGAAATTAAGCTGGACAAAAAAACCAAACAACTAGTTTTAATACTAAGTGATAAATGCCACAAGAGAGATTGATCTTGAAGTTCTCGGGCATCCCAAATGAGAAGGCAATTAACTCTTCCGGGAAGGACCTGGGAAGGCTGACATTCAGCCCCAGCACCACCACCATACTGCATGTTTACAGCCAGTGTCCATTTTGATTGATCAGGACCATAGCACTCCGGAATGTCAAGAAAGGAGGCAAAGGAAAGAAGGGCATTCCACAGTACAGAATTAAAATGAAATAGGGATAACTTCTTGAATTCACCTGTCAGTTTGCATCGCCAACTGACATTTTCAGTTGCATCTGGTTTTGACTTCCACTGTAAACTCAAATCACTTTTGGAAAAACAAAAAAACACCTGTCTTTCTGCGTAATGAAGAAATATTTCTCTTTTTTAACCACAAAAGTCAGTTAAACCCATCCAGGAACTGGAAGTATTTCCAGTTGTTGGGATTCAGTAAAATTCCATTTGCCAGCACTAACAAGATGCTCAATAACTATATTTGTAATTATTTTTAATTGAATGTAACCCTCCAGAAGAAAAAAGAAGTCATTCTAACTAGACCACCAGAAGCCACCTAGGCCCCCCTGAGAGTACTTAGGTCCCTGCACTAGAGACACCTGACCCTGGGTTGGCATGAAATGCTGGGTCAAACATTGATCACAGATGTACTTTAGGAAACAAAACAAAGTGAATTCTCTGCCACTCTCCATCAGGACACAGAAAAAAAAAAAAAAAGAAGAAACACAGAGTATTAAGCCAAATTTCAATATTTCTCACCCTCCACTATCTGCCAGACAAAAGGAAAACCCAGAGCATGGTGTTTTATACTCACAGTCTGAGTGCAATTGATTTACTTTCATTGAAATCATTCATCTATCAGGCCTGAAAACATAAATGTCAAAGCAGCCATAATATATTTGCACCAATAAAGCCATCGGTTATGCTTTCATACCACATAGAGAGAGAGGGCTTTATTAACCTGCGTGAGGATTAAATACAAAAACAACGTTGAAAGAAAACACTTGGGAGCATTTGGGGTGACTGGTGTGTGGGTGGGTGGAGTCGGGTAGAATAAGGCCACAAGTAAGTAATAAGATGGGGTCCTAACATGAGGAGAGGAAGAGAAAGTGGCTCTTAAAACAAAATGGCTCTTTTCAAAGCTTAAATCTTTGGTTCGCATACAAATACCCATTGCCCTCTCATCCCAATTTGTCATCATTTTCTCTCCATTGTGCAATTCATAGATGCATGCAACTTATTAGCAAACTATTTATCCCTCTTTTCCACAAGCTATTATCTAAGTAATATTATTTCCTTACAAAATGAGAGAGCATTAACTAGGCTCTCTAAATTCAGTGAAGCATATGGCAGGCTAGAAACTGCCTCCAGAATAAGTAGTGACAGAGGCAATGCTACCTTTAGTGGCCTTTAATGCTATTGGCGTGTGTGTAGGGGGGGTTCTTTTCCTTCCTTAACAGGTCTGTTTTTCCCATCATGTCTGTACCAGCTCTTTCTCGCCTCCATCAATGGATAATCTCAGGAAAGGAACTGCCGATGGACTCAATCAGACTAATACACACATCACTTAAAAATCATAATGCGTTCTTCACAGGGGACCAACCCTTAAGCTAAAGTAATGAGTTTCTAATTACGAAATTTCTGGCATCCACATACAGGAATGGGAATTGAGGAGGGGTTGTTCTTTGGATAGAAGGCATATGATTCAAACATCAGATTAAATCCCATTTCAGCAAACTTAGAGGCCTTTTAAAGTCTTCAGGCATAATGGATTTTGATTGTATCAGATATACTTTGAAATAAGCAAGGATTATACGAGCAGGTAGGTGCTCTGTTTCTCAGTAGACAAAAAGTAAAAGAGGGCTTCAGAAGAGCATTCTGAGTATCACTGTATCACATGTTGCTGATGCACACATGAGGAAGCAGCCATCTGCTTAGGTGGCCCCTGCCCTGTACTGCCAGGTGGACATCTATGCAGTCTGAAATAAGCCACACTGACCCTCCTGGGTTCTCTGCTGTTATCAGATGCCCACAGTATCAACTAAATCTCTAGGGGATCACAACTCCAGACTGGGCCTCTCTTTTCATGAGGGATTCACACACCTTCCAAAGTCACTTAGTGAGAAAACAGTGCATTTTAATACAAGACAAAGGCTATCTTGTTGTGCAGAACTTTTTATCAGGCTGATTTAGGGGAAATCTTTCTATCAGCCTAGGCCCTTTGTCCTTTTGAAGATTTACAGAGAGTCTTATAAGTACCGAAATCAATCTCCAGCACCAGAAATCTTTTATTTCATAAAACTTAGAGGAATCCATTCTAACCTGTTTGTGTTGAACAGAGAATCGATGTACTATTATTTAATAGAGGAGACTGAGATACCTCATCTGGGGGACAGGCGACTTCATGTCCAGATTACGTAAACCATTCACCTGCAGGAAGGCAATGTCGATTCCAGTGCTATGGCTCTGTAAGTCTATCTTTACCCTATCTAAGGAAAGAATGTGTCTTCTATTCTTTTGCTTATTTGTTCAACAAATATTTAATAAGCATTTACTTTGGGCCAGCACCATCCTCTAGGCTGGCAATACACAGATGAACAGAATACATTTCTTGTCCTCAGACTTAGTAGGGAAGTGTGATGAGTGTCACAAAGGAGGAAAAAAAATGAAAGAGCAACATTTTGTTGCTGACAAAGGGAATAAAATATCTCCAGAGAAGATGGGCCCGGAGTAAAATCTTGAAGGTAAAATGGAAGTTCACCAGGCAAAGCCAAGGATGAGGAACGGGCATTACCAGCAGAATGATCATTGGGTTCAAAGGCAGGGAGGTATGGGAGAGCAGAGTGGTCAGGAAAGGTTGGCCAGCATGAGGGGAGCATCATCTGATGGCTGGAGGTTGCGTGTCAAGCTGGATAGGTGTGTTTCTTGTTAAGGAGTTAGGATATTCTAGAGCGGATGAAGGATGCCTTTGAGACTTTGACCAAAATTCTAGATCCTCTAGACATAAATTTGGCATACAAATTCAGAGAGTTCACCAATTTGGTTCACCACCAAACCTGGACCCAGGTTTAAGAATTCCTAAAGCTAGAGAGGTTTTAGCCATAATGTTTGCATATTCAAATTCTTTTGAAAAAAGTCACCCTGGCATCAATAAGCAGGACAGACTGGAAAGGTGAGTTCGGAGACTCAAGATGACAGAAAGCTGTTGCAATAGTCCAGAAAAGACCATTGCACAGGTTTTTAACTGTGTTGAGCAACTGCAAGATAGTAACATGGATTTAGAAAAGCCCTGGCCTGTCCTGGGTCCTTGCAAAAACACATTTCAAATATCTAATTTTCAACGCTTAGAAATAGAGCTTTCACTGAGGCCAAAAAAGGGGAAAAAACACATGGATAAAGAGAAAATTTCAGAATCCTTCTCTTCAAAAGGGTGGCCACCCAGCAACAGAGCAATCATTCCCCTATTCATCACTCACATTACAGAGCCAAAAACACAAGTTCTTTCTTTCAACACAAAGCTCACGCCAAGAGCTGGATAATGCAATTTTGAAGGGAGTGTGAAACAGCAGAGATCTTCCTTGAGTCGAAGTATTTTTATCTTAATAATGTTTATACCAATAATCTCTACACTTAAGTTAGATTAAGTGAGAAAGCTATAATTCATTATAGGGAACAAACAGAAACAAAGCCTATCCCAAAGTTTACATTCAAGTCTGACGAGAAATGCATATCATACTTTTCTCCTCTTTTGTTTTGAGTTGCTGAGCACATGAAATAAACGGAAAGAGGGAGGGCAGGCAAAAACAGGATAACAGACCCTTGCTGCTGAATCACTGAGGCAAGTGACCAGGACTTGGAATGATGAATGGAAGATGATCAGTGGAAGATGATCTGAATGACATACAACGAAACATCCCAGGGAGCATTGGGGGAGGGAAGCTATGAGGCCCAGGAAGAGGCTAGAGCCAGGGGAGAATCACAGTTGGCCCCACAGTATTTTAAGGTGTCTAATCTCAAATGGCTGCCCTCAGGACAGCTAAATCCACGTCATGGTGCTAGCACAAGACCATAGCAGCTTCATTACAGGTTATTAACTAGTTGGCCCCAGGACACATGATTGGAACTAGAACTCAGATCCTTTGGACTTTTCCCAAGTCCAGGGCTCTCTGCACCATAAAACATGATTTTATGATGCAGTATGACTTTGAAGTTTTAAGGTTTCTTGGGAAATTAATTAAACTATGTTCCATGATTATGATCCACTTGCCTTTAAAATTTCTTTTCATTGGAGGTTCCAAAACCAAAAGAGATTCTTCTATCTATTATTCTTCTATATTCCTCATCTACCCCACACCCATCACCTCTATCTTCCCACTAGAAGCAATCTTGGAACTTGCGATTTACAAGGGCTTTCTGCCTCACGCCCAGGAGGATCTCTATCCCAGGCTGCACCAAGCACTCCAAAGCCAGCCTGGCCATTGGGTGGGAATAACTGCTCCACAGGCTTGTGCCTCAACTAAGGGCAGGGCACTGTCCGTGTGACAAGTGCTACCTCTGGACATAGACTATGCACCTGGCAAGGCTGGGATGGTTTTCACCAGGAAGCGTTTGCAATATGTCTGAAACTGTAAATGTCACAATCAGGAACAATTTGAAGTTCTTGCTCTTGTAAATATCTCTGAGAAGAAGACCCCAATAACACCATAGCTTGCTCCCAGCTCCAGGCATCTGCATGAGCTATTTCCATGGTCCTAACCCAATACCCTACCCCTAAGAGCTTCACCAAATTAACTCTCACTGTTCCTTCAGGACCTGGCTTAAATCCTGCTTCTTCCAGGAGGACATCCTTGCCCCTCCCCCCAGGCAGAGTTAGGTCACCCTACTATGTGCTCTCCCAATGCTTTCCCCTAAATTATAATGACCTGATTACTTGTTTATATCCATCAGTAGATTATAAGGTCTATGAAGGCCTGAGTAGCCCCATTACCTGGCATATAGTAGGCACTCAAATATTAACTAAATGGAATGAATGACAATTAATCAGGTGTGCGGACATGAGATACCTTAAAAATGAACCAAACCGGGGCAGGCCAGGTGGTGCGGCGGTTAAGTTCACATGCTCCACTCCACTTTGGCAGCCCGGGGTTCACAGGCTCCGGATTCCAGGTGTGGACCAACGCACCGCTTGTCAAGCCATGCTGTAGCTGCATCCCATATAAAGTAGAGGATAATGGGCACGGATGTTAGCCCAGGGCCAATCTTCCTCAGCAAAAAGAGGAGGATTGGCAATGGATGTTAGCTCAGGGCTAATCTTCCTCACAAAAATAAATAAATAGCTCAGGGCTCATCTTCCTTACATACATACATACATACATACATACATACATAAATAAATGAACCAAACAGCTAAAATACTCTTATTCTATGTAAAATGCATGTTTTTAAAGAAGAACTGTAAACAATGAGTATTTACTTTTATAATATGCATGCTCTCAATACTAATTTTTTTCTGTCTCTAATGTCTCCTAAAAAATACAAAATTAGGATAGATAGTTCTTCAAGAAATTATCTTTAACCACACTATTCAGTTGCAGGGCAAAACGTGAGAAGTTTTACCCTGTCCTCACACTTCTGACAAATTTACCAGATTATTAAGTGAGCTCTTACAAAATTCAAACCAAATAACCCTCAAAAATTTAAAAGAAAGTTATGAGCAAAAAGAAATTAATTCAGAAAATATGTTTCTACTCTAGCACAGCTTGCCATTATAGATTTTCAAGCAAAAGTGATGTTTACAAATAACAACAATAAGCCTCCTCTTCATTCACTGAAAGGTACTGTCTCTAGAACAACCATCATGAGTCACAGGAATGACTCAGGGCTGGGACGAGCAGCAACTCGGGAATCGAGAGCAAGATCCAGAACCACTCTCATCCTCTAGAAATCCAACTCTTCAATCTCAACTTGCTCAACACAAGAACTATAACTGAGTTAGAGGAGGCCAAGTGTGTCAAGTGGGTCATTTTCTACCATGGAATTTTATTCAGTTACAGACAGAAAATTGCACACTATCACATAAGGCCACTTCATATGTCATTATGACACATTCGCCACATCCAATCCCACAGCTGCCTCATGTCACTTACAGCACACACTTAGCAACATATGGTCAAAGCCCAACCTCCTGTTCACTCTTCAAGATCCCTTGAAGTCTTCAAGGAAAATTCCCATGTAGTGCTTCTAGAGAGAGCTTATTTCTGTGCAGAGGGGAAGGCCACCCTAGAAGACCCACCTGGCCCCCAGGACCTGCTTAGCTGCAGAGACAGCCTGGGAGAAAGCATCAAGCAGGGGTCTCGCATCTTCAAGACCAGAGATGTGCATCTGGGCCCACTCCACATTTGCCACAGGATCACATGGGACCTCGAAAACATTTCATGAGTTCTCAGTACTTCAGGCTTCACTGGGTTTTCTAGGATGATGAAAAGAACAAAGTCCCAAATTTAAGTGAGGGGTGAGGGAGTAGCTAAGAAGACAGAAGAAAGGCAGCCGATTGTTCAATCTTAAAAACAGACAGCTGAAGGCAGAGCAGGATCAGCCACACCCCATGTGAGCACTTACCAGTTATCATGTGCCAGGAACCAAATGGCACATGTGAAACAGTCCATCTCACTGAATCATTCCAAGCAACTTCCAGACAGGAATCAGCACCTCCGTTTTACAAAGGAGGAACCAAGTCTCAGAATAGTCAAATCACAAAGCCAGTCTCAGTTCCTTTGCTTACTTACTATGTGACCTGGGGCAACATACTATATACAATCTCAAGGCACAGTTTCCTGGGCCATTAAATGGGGGCAATAATATTATTGACATCATAGGATTGTCATAAGGGTTAAATGCAAAAGGCATGCCAATCCCTTATTGCCTGATATGGTAAGTGACTAACAAATACAAGCAGCAGGAGTAATTGTTATCTACACTAAAAATAATAACAACAATGATCATGGTAGTAGTGATAAAAAATACAACAATACCACTATGAAGTGGCAGAGCTAAGATTCAAACATAGGTCTTTCTGATTCTAAAGACTTGGTCTTAATGCTTATATCTGCAATACACTCTTAGCTAATTCATGATTGAGGAGAGGGAGGGAAGGAAGGGGGGGAAGAAGGAAGAAAGAAAAGGAAGGAGGAAGGAAGGAGGGAGGGAGAGAGAAGGAGGAGGGTAAGAATAAGTAGATAAATATTTGATAAATATTGATATCATATGAATATATATTATATATGATTTTTTCTGCAGAAAATGGTGGACGGCTTTTCTTTCCCTCAAAGAGGTAATATGCACGTGCTGCATTCGTTCTTTAGGTCGGGTATTTTATAGAACATACTGTTTTCCTCCCCACAGTACCTCTAGCCCCAAGCACAGAATCCGACATGCAGAAAGTACTCAATAAATATTTGTTGATGGAGTTTCCCCTCAAAGGAGATTTTGATGAGAAGGGAGGTACAGGTATTCAAGACTCCGAGCTCTCTGAACGGGACAGGAGGGTGCCTCCTTCTGGAAAGGCTGCAGTGCTGCTCTGCCTGGGCCAGGTCGGGCAGTCAGATCCACATCCAGCCCCAACCTTAGGAGGTCTCTTCAAATTGATGTTTGCAGAGTGAGGCCCTCAAGTTACAAAGGAACCCAGAAGCAGTCACCTTGATTGGAGTGAGGAGGCACCATTTATGCTAAGAATAGAAAATTCAGAAGTTCTACGGGATGCAGGAATAAAGATTTTGCTGGATATAGGATAATAATTTAGACTGTCTCATCATGATAGAGATAAAATATTTGATTCACAAAGCTTTTTCAACCTCCTTCTGGACTATGATTAAAAGAAAAATCTACTTCTAAAAATGAAAGGGATTTAGGATCACAATTTAATTTCCTCTTCTTGAGAAAAACACAAGAACACAAAACGAAGGAGCTGAGGATTTCTTAAAATTTTCTGTCAATAAAGGAAAGTTATTCAAGAAGCAGAGAGAGGTTTAAGTTTTTCCACAGGGAGTTAAAGGGTACTGTTATGACTTCAAAACTTATATGTTAAAAGACCTTTGAATTGATAGATTTAATCGTGTATGAAATTAAAACGAGGTGTTATCTTAAAAGGCTGGATTTATTTGAGTACAATTCAAGCATTTTAATATACGCTCAAGGCTGACTGTTTATCAGAGTTGGCATTTTTAAAATAACAAGGGATGATGCTAATACTTTTTCCTAACAAGATTTGTAATTTATGTAGCAGGAACAACTTAATGTGCCGGTGATTTGTCCTCCTGCATCTGTAATTGATGACAAAGCACTAATTTTTACACATCAAAGAAATTAAACCTAGCTTTCCTGTGCATTATTGACCTTTACTGCACCCAAAGTGGCTCCAAAGAAACAAATTACACTGCAGTAAAGCTTGCTATTTCCTCTCCACATTGGATTCCATTCAATGGTTGCCCGAAAACTGCTAATCAGTGAACAAAGTTCTGTTTTTAGAAGATGCTGTTCCCACTTGATGTGGGGAAGAAAAGAAAAACAGCTTGAAAGTGGTCATTATACCCATAAATATAAATTTTATATTATTAAATTTATCCTTCAAAGATGCAAATTAGTTGGTCTCCTTCACAGGAAGTTTATCCAGGTCAGAGCAGGGAATTTAAGACACAACTGGTGAAAGTCCATAGAAGTAGATGACCCCGGAGATTTATTCAATAATAAATATTTCTTGAGGTCCTCTGAGAGCCCAGCACCATGCTGGCACTGGGGTTACATCGGTGCACACTTGAGACAAAAGTCCTGGACCACTTGAGGCTTACAGTCTCTTAAAGGAAGACATACATACGTGTGCATGTGTGTGTGTGCATGTGTGTGATTTCAGATGGTGATAGAGAAAAAGAAAAAAGAAAGAGGGATAAAGAGACAAAGCAGAAGTTGTAATTTAAGCAAAAATCTGAGGGAGGTGCGAGTAAAGTGTGCAGGTATTTGGAGGAAAAGTGTTTCAAGCAGAAGGAACAGCAACTGCAAAGACTCTGAGGCAGAGAACATGCTTGGGGGGCTCAAAGGAGACCAGTATGGCTGAGGCAGGGGATGAAAGTGAGAGAGTAGGAGGTGGGGTCAGGGATGAAAGAAAACTTGCTGGTAGTTAAACCCACCACCTAGCCTCTTTACATCCCTTTAAATCCACAATAAAATCTGTGAGGTATCTGTGAACCTCCAGAGCCTGGTAATTCTGGGGTCTCCAGGAAGCACTGTTGTCAGCAAGCACTTCTCCACATCCATCTCCCGCAGCTTGCACTCAGTGGATCCCTTTCTGCCCTCAGGAATGCCAGAGAAGGAAACTGAATCTAGCTTCCTAAGACAGACCAAGCAAGCAGTATCCAAGACTGTCACCACTTCCTGCTGTTCTCCAAGAGAAATGTTTGTTTCCTTCCACCTCCCCTTCAGAATGTTGCGAGCGCCAGTCTTCTCACTGCCCTGACACTCCTCCCTGAATGCACTCCAAGCTTTGAGTGAGGCATTCAGAACTTCACGTAGCAGGCACTTTCCCATGCAAGTAATGTTTATAGACTGTACATATGGAGTGAACAGAACTAGGCAGGACCTCCCTCAGCCTAGACCAGTGGTTCTCAAACTTGGCTGCACACGAGGATCATTTGGGGACGACAGAAGGAGTTAAAAATCCTATATGCCAAAGCTGCATCCCACGCCAATTAAATCAGATTCCCTGGTAATGGCCCAGTCATCAGCATTTTTAACTTCCCAGGAGTTCTATTGTGCAACTCTGGATGCCTTATTCCTACTGCTGAGACTAACTTCTGGCAGACACATCATGTAATTTTTTTTAGTCTCCAAGTTTTTTTGCACACTGAGGTTAAGCCAGAAGTACTCTGTCTGCTATAGTTGCAATTTTTCTTTGAAGCAAGTATAAATCATCATATATCTCCTTACTAACTTTAAAGAATTAGATTTAGCCTATCATTTCAGTTTACTAAGGTCCCTCTGAATTCTGATTCTTAGTCCAGCTTAGGTCATCCACAAATTCAATCAATATATCCTTACTGATGTCAGAAATATAAACATTAACTAGGTCAGAATGAAGACTCACCCCATAAAATTCTACTAGAGACCCCCTTCCAGGCTAGTTCATGCTACCCTTTTATATCACAATATTTAATATTCATGACAACCTTATGATGTAGATATTATTATGCTTAATTTGAAGATGAGGAAACAGTGATTCAGAGAAGTGAAATGACTGCCTGGGATCACACAGGTTAAGGGAAAGAGCCAAGAATTGAAGGCAGCTCTATATTTGATTCCAAGCCTCACGCTCTCTTCATTACCTGCTTCTCATTATTATTTAACTAGCAACTCACTCAACTCTCTTATTCCCTAGCACCCACTGCTTCAAAAATATCATGAGAAATTTTCCCTTTTATCTTGATAAAACTGAAACTAACTACATCAATCTTATTTCTCTAATAGTCATTCAACAGACATTTACTGAACACCTTCTATGTTGAAAACACCGAAAATATTGGGAACTCAGCAATGAAGAAAATAGATCAAAAATTCCTTCTTTCATGAAGCTTAGATTGTTATGTCAAGCACTGAAGGAAATGAAGTGAACATGTTACAACTCAACTTAGTGAACCCTTGCTGGCTCCTAATTATCACAACTTCCTTTTATGAGTACTCAGAAATAATCCTTTTGTGATTTGTTCCAGAACCTTTTCCAGAATTTATATTGCAACAATCTTAAAAATATCCCATGTGCTTTGAAAAAACAGCATAGTACCATTAAAAAAAAATTCAACTGAGTAAATTTTAAGATCTTGTTGGCTTTATTCAGCAATTCATAAATCAAGCCACATCCAATCTAGTAGATAGAAAGGAGCTCTGAAGAGCTATACAATGCAAGACAGGCAGAAGCGGGGAGGACCAAGGAAGTTGTACTAGGTCAAAAAAAGCGGATTGGTTATCGAAAGGTTACTTTCCTCATAGGGGATGGCAGGGGTTTTTCAGGTAGATTACCTAACTAATGCTAATCAGGTGATTCCTGATTGACTGGCTTAAGATTCCATTTCTGGGAAAGCCGAAACTGTAATTGTCTCAGTTTGGTGATGTGGGGCTTAGCATAAGTGACTCCATTTTGGGCCTATTGTCTTGCTTTCAACAGTGCTTTTAAATACATGAGAAGTGAGAAGATCTTAAAATTTGGTTACATCATGAAAAGCTAGTTCTCTAGACCAGTGCTATCTAATAGAACTTTCAGCAATGATGGAAATGTTCTATATCTGTGCCATCCAATACAGTAGCCACTAAACATCTGTGGCCATTGCACACTTGAAATGTGGCTAATGTGACTGAGGAAATAAATTGTTCATTTTATTTAATTTTAATTAATTTAAATTTATATTTAAATAGTCACATATGACTGGTGGCTGCGATACTGAGTCACACAGCTCTAGAAGAATCTAGGTTACAAAACGACTACCTCTCAAGGGAGAGACCAAAAAACGTATAAACTCACACTTTATGTCTTTTGGTCGTTGATTTTTCTTGGATTTCTTTCAATTACATTTAATCTTTTTCTCCCAAAATAATTTTGAGGCAAGCAGTCCATTAATACACTCATAAAAAGTAGGCATTCACTTAAGATCTAAAATAAATTAGATAGTGGTCATACATGGAACTCACGTGCTTTGTCTCTGCAAACACATCTCTTTCATTTGATTTTCACAATTCAGAACATAAGCCTGAATTGTTGCCTGCCACCCCTTAACCAGATGGTGGTAGCCATCAGAGGTAGATGACCTCATCTGCTGGGTTATGCCTAGGGAAGGAGACTCCTAAATGATTTCAGAGGCAGAATAAACACCTGGCACTTTTTCACCTCTCTAAAAGATTGTGGGTTTACTTGTTTTTATGTGTACGTGACATCACAAGATCTCTGACAAATGCTCACTTGGCCTGTAAGTTAGTGTATCCCTGTGATTCTACTAGGAATAAGTAGAGCAAAAGGAATATGTTCTTAATAAGGCAGAAGCTGGCATAGGTACATTTGGTTGCAGCATTCATTGCTTTCAGGTCAAATATTTTTCAGCATAATAATACTGAGAAAGAAAACCAAGCTGAAACTTTATTGTAATTAACACAAGCTACTGAAACATCCCCAAAACCACATTTCAGTGGCTTAAAAAACAATGAAGATATGCAACTATGACATACAACTATCTACTGGGGCTTTGGGGGGGGAAAAAAGGAGGAGGATTGGCAATAGATGTTAGCTCAGAGACGGTCTTCCTCAGCAAAAAAAAAGAAGAGGATTAGCATGGATGTTAGCTCAGGGCTGATCTTCCTCAAAAAAAAAAAAAAAACAATGGGGATTTATTTCTTGTTCAAATCACATCACAGTCTCACATGGGTTGATGAGGGGCTCTGTTCCAAGCAGTGTTTCAGGGACCCAGCATGCTTCCATCTTATGGTTCCACCACTCCCTAGCTTTTCCACTGCATACTCTGCAACCAAGCGTTGGATAATGGAAGAAAGAAAACATGGAGGATCATGCAGGAGGATTTTTAGAAGCCAGGTTTTGAAGTGTCATATGTCATTCCCACCAAATCCCATTGGCCAGAATTCAACCCTAGGCACTACCCAACAACAAGGGAGAATGAGATTTGCAATTCTAGCCATGTGCCCAGGAGGAAAAGGAACAGGGGTTCAGTGAACACATAGCATTGTCTTTGCCACTGTCACTAGTTTGGATTATCCAGAAACTAGCCCAGCCTAAATTAATGAAGTCATTCATTTACTCATTCAGTTATGCATTTCAAGCATATGCAGTAGATTTAACTATTACACCAAATTTTTCCAGCACAGAATGGGCTCGACTTTACTATATAGTAGAGTCTCAGCTGTTTTCTTTCTCCCTTCCTGTGTCTTAGACCCACCAGTGGCACCCACATATACAATCTAGCCTAGTAAATAACTAATCAAATAGCGCAAATAGAAAATTCATGACCAAGAAAGTGGCCCTTATTTCACTAGACTGATGAGCTTCCTTATAACAGCACTGAAACATTTCATGATTAATCCCCAAAGAATTTGCATTTTTTATCATGCACCTGCGTTTCAAAGGGGTCTGAAAAAACATCCTCTTCTCATGGAAATCACTTTAACCCTCAGAAAAAAATCCAGTTGTCAAGTTTCTTCAATATTGCATGGTAGACAAGAAAATAAGTCTCAATGCTCCCTAAATATTTGGAGGTTCAGGTTGGATAATCAAATCCTCCTCCTCAGCATTACCAAAATTGCCCATTAATATAATATATAAGGAGGCTACTTTTTCCCTAAGAAACTAAGGCCCTAAACTCCTCTTCATGATCCAGCACCTACCCGCGAATTTAAACTCCAAACCATCAGGAAGTATTTTTCAAATGATCAAAAAAGAAAAGCTGCCAAAACAAGGCTCTTGATTAAAAATCAACATGATTACTGCAAGTACAGGCTGGGGGCCCAGCCTGTCAAGCCCTTCGAGAATGCTGCTTAGGGGACAAATACGGTCCAGAAAACACCAATTTAATTTCAGCAAAATGAGATTGTCTGGAAGCATTTGGCTATATTTAACATAGGGGAGCAGTTTTCAAAAATGAGGCTTAGATTTTTGGATATAACAATTAGGATGCTGTCTAAGGGGCAAGATCCAAAGTGTAATTATTGCTAAGCAGAGTGTTTTTCTGAGGGCGGAAATGAAGTCTTTAACGGCTGCATGAGCCCAAATGGACAGAAAAGGTATTGCTGAAATATAGTTTTAATATCTACTGGATGTGTTTGAATGAGAAAGTCTAGCAAGTGTGGGTTGTTATGGAGTAAATTGTGTCATCTCAAAATTCATACGTTGAGGTCGTAACCCCCAATATTTGGAGATGGGGCCTTTAATTACAGTTAAATCAGGTCATAAGGGTGAGGCCCTAATCCAACCAGATTGTTGTCCTTATAAAAGAAGGAAGAGACACCAGGATGGCACACACAGAGAAAAGGCCATGTGAGGACACAGGGAAGGGGCAGCCAACTACAAGCCAGGACAAAGTCCTCACCAGAAACCAAGCTTTTTGGCACCATGATCTTAGACTTCCAGCCTCCAGAACTGTGAGGAATAAACTTCTGTTGTTTTAGCCACCCAGTCTGTGTTATTTTGTTATGGCAGCCCTGGTGGACTAATACAAGGATGGATACACAAAGCCTCTGACCACATTAGTACAGGTGCCCAGGTGATAGATAACAAATTCAGTTCAATATAGATAAGGTCCAAGTCACAAACCTCAGAACAAAGGGCAACATCAGGAAATGTTTGCTAATGCAAGTGTACTATCCCTTCAGCATACTAGTCAAAGAAAGGGTATTTACGGTTGATATGAGGAAAAAAATGAAAAACCTAAGGTACCTGCAGCTCTCAGATGCAACTACAGCATGGCCAAGAAGGCTGCCAAGCCACTACACTGTTGACTTTTAGAAAATGCAGTCTGACTGCATGGGGCGCTGCTCTGGGCATTGACTAAACTAGGTGGAGAACGGAGGCTGGCTTGTCGAGGCCACTGGGGACAAGGTTATCTTAATAGGGCTGCTTGAATATAACTTGGGGGCAGTAATTCTCTAGGGAGAGTGGGACTCAGCAGGCAAGGGTGTTCCAGGGGCTACACGGACTGAAATCAGATCTATAGCTCTGACCGCAAGTCTACCACGAAGTAAAGAATAACTGATGACCACAACGAATCATCTCAGGCATGTAAAATGCTAGCAAATGCCAAGTGGTTCTTTAACAACTTTTAAACAATTTTAACAATTTGTTTTGGCTTCTAATGACTTCATTCATCTTGGGGAACTTCAAGATTCCAGGTGAGTAGGCAGATCTTAGATCCCCACAAGAAACACCACCACGTCTTCTTCCACCTTCTCCCCTAAAGATACCCAGCTAAGTTAAAGGGACTGGCTGCTATAGTCCACATGACACCTGTGTGTATATTAGGAAAAGGTTCCTCTCCTGGGGATGCAGCCCTGCACCAGGCACAAGGCTTGGCTAGGGAAGCACAGGTTGGCAGTCAGCCGCTACTTGGCCCCTTGATGCAGCACGCTTGAGCAGGATGCAATCTGCACAACCGTATGAGATGCTCTAATGTAAAAGACAGAGTTTGTGAAGCCTCATGAGCCACTGTGCTCATGACAGTAAAAAGTCTATGCTTTTATCACAGCACAAGTTCAATGGCTGCAAGAAGCGCTCCAAGTGCAATGGACCGGGGGTGGAGGCAGCCATTATACTGGGCACAGCATCACGAATCTACTCTCAAGACAATGCAACTTAGCAATTTACCAAGTGAACACTAGAGTATCAGCCCAGAAAAAATCTAAGAAATCTTTGAAAATAGCAGAATCAAATAATAAAACTCCCGAGAAAGCTCTAGCACGTAAGCAAAACGAGCCACTAAACACAACAGCTTTGAGAAGTACAAATGATAAATTCATCTCTAAAGACGAAGCACAGAAGGGTTCTGGAGACCAAAGAAACTCAAAACTGGGCCAAGAAGAATTAAGGAAAACACCAGGGAGAGAGAGAGAAACCCCATAAAATCCTTATCAGCACTAAGTGTCTCCAGAGAAATGTAGGAGGAAAAATGCCTATAGAGTACAGGTAAATCTACTGGAAGAGAGTATTTAATGTAAAAAATATTTATGATGTATATCACTCCAAGTACAATGTGACTGGAAAATGGCCGAGGCAGATGTTAAAAAAAAGTAAACCAACAATTACTTTAGAAACTCCAACATCATAAAGGAAAGAGAATCCTGCTACATACAACAGGGGCACTCAGATCCCAGCCAAGGACAAGAATCAGAGACAGGTGCAATGACCCACCCTGCCTTTCCTGACCCACATATGATGGACTTGTACTTGGGCCCACTCTCAGCCTTTTGAGGTCTAACTCAATGGCTTGACACTAAAATGTCCCCTGAACGCTCCCATCAGAAAGCTGGACTGAAAACTCTCGGATCTCATCTAGAGTGGCAATTCCACTGTAAAAGCCAGACTCGGGAAGGTCTGGAAGGTTCCAGTAAGTTGCGACCTACTCGACTCTAATCTTTTCATAGACTAATCCTCCAACTAAATGTCTTGTCAGTAATCATGAGCTTTTGCTGCATGTGACATAATAGTGGCTAAATCTGTATGATACTTGCTATGGTCTGAATGTTTGTGTCCCCACAAAATTCATATGTTGAAGTCCTAACCCCCAGGCTTAGGATATCCTAATAGGATGATATTCTAACATGATGAT
Organism: Diceros bicornis minor; assembly: GCF_020826845.1. NCBI lineage: Eukaryota > Metazoa > Chordata > Mammalia > Perissodactyla > Rhinocerotidae > Diceros > Diceros bicornis. The sequence continues at coordinate 13,774,465 of NC_080743.1, read as the reverse complement.
ATTAGAAGGTTGGGCCTTTGGGATGTGCTTAAGTCATGAGGGTGGAGGCCTCATGAATGGGATTAGTGCTCTTATAAAAGAAGCTCCAGAGAGATCCCTTCCCCTTCGGCCATGTGAGGATACAGTGAGAAGTCTGCAACCTGGAAGAGGACCCTCATCCATCCATACCGGTACCCTGACCTCACACTTCCAGCCTTCAGAACTCTGAGAAATAAATTTCTGTTGTTTATAAGCGACCCAGTCTGTGATATTTTGTTATAGCAGCCCAAACAGACTAAGACAACACCTTACCATTGGCAAAGCACTTTGATATAGAAATCATTGTCTTAACAATCGTCAGCATAGCCTGCATCTTGCAGCACCATCCCAATAGCCGTCCACATCCCTGGGGCCTAAAAATGCTTCCTTCTTTGGGAATTCTTAAGAAATGTCAAAGGAATGAAAAATAAACAACAAATTGCTTCCTCAAGAGAAGCAAGCTTTGCTCCATGATATATTGTCTAATGCTGCTAATTTAGGGGAACAAAAAGTACTAAATCTGTCACATAAAGAGAGACAGGCAAACCTGAGGAAGGTGAATGGAGTTGTTCTGCTGGAAGTAACCATTTAAGTATGAGTTTAGTGGCCCAATAGAAATATCTTTACCGTTATGATTGTTACGAATAACCATCACCACTTACTGAGTGCCTTCTAAATGTCAGCACTTTGCTAACTGTAAGCATTAGTGCTGCTCCTTACACATCCCTGAAAGGTACCAATATATTTAATATTAAGTCACCTACCTAAAGCACCTCCATCTGGAACGTGGCAGGGTTAGGATTCAAATCCAGAAATAACCTCAGTGAGCAACCTCCTTCTACCACTTCCACAGCCCAGAGCAAAATTAAAGGCCACCAGCCCTCAGCTGTCTCAGGCTGACAACAGACAAGGTATGATTATACTCATCCTGAAAGGTAGTATTATTTCTATGCTGCTCCTCTCACTTCAAAGGATTCCTTCACCGTGGTTACATGAAACTGCACCACATAAGACCTCAGAGGATTATTTTATGGTCTCATTTTTCTGTTTCTTGAAATATAAGCTTCTAGGGTCCAAACGCTATATCTTACATTTTGTTACATCCCTCTCAGTAGCTAGCACCAAGCCATAACATGAAAGGAGCTCAAGAAACACTATTTGAATGAATGAATGATGTTCTAAAGAGAGAAGCCACGTAAGAAGAGAATTGGGAGAATATTATGGCATTGGCTGGGCTAAGAAACATAAAGGGAACTTCATTCAACTCCAAGATGGAAAATAATCCTGACATTTGCTGTTTGGGGATCCATGGTCTAATCTCCTTTAATGTCCCTAGTGCTTAATCTGTCAGTCACCACACATAGATTTAGTACTTACTGCCAGGTATTCATTCTCAATTCTTTGAAGCATAAAATTGGCAGCATCGGATAATATAGCTGTGGAAATGCTTTTGGTTTCTTTGGGAGAAAAAAATATATGCACTTTCATTATTTCTCAATCCCATTATAGATTTTCGTCCTCCTTGACAACATAAAAGCAGCACAGGTCCCATTCATAAATGCACAGTAACTTTCCCTCAGAGGAAGCCAAATGGGACAGAACAAGAGGCTCTTTTGAAAGGGGGCTCAGGTGTCCAGCTGGCCCATCACGGGGATCTCTCCCTCCCCTGGTCCCAGCCATCATATCCACCACTCTTTCAGCTCTGAGGTCAGTGTTTTGTAGGACATGATGAGTCAGGGACTGATCTGAGAGCCACCTCCATTGATCTGAGTGTGCCCTTCATTGATCTGAGTGTGTCCTTCATTTATCTCAGTGTATCATTCATTTATCCGAGTGCCGCCTCCATTGATCTGAGTATAGCCTCCATTGCTCTGTGTGAAGCTCTCATGGAACTGAGTGAAATTTTCATTGATCTGAGTGTCACCTGGCTCTCAAGATTTTTCTAAAAAGTACTCTAGGTGACTCTACTTTGACGCCAAGACTAAGAATGACCTTACATTCCTTTGGCGTGTACCCTAAGACCCAGCCCAGCACTTGCACATGGTGGACTGTCATTAAGTTTTCTTCAGTATATAATAACAATTTCCTTTACAATATTCTAAACTCTGATTCTACAACTTCCCACAAATTAATCAGAACCAATAAAGTTTAATTAAATGTTAAAAGTTACCATACTTGGATCCCTACAAAGATGCAGACCTGATTATCGCAGGAAGTATTTCCTTCCTTGACAGGTAATTTCGTCACAATTAAGACGAACTGAAGAACATTCAGATCTCTATATTTAACACCAACGGCCCAAAGGCCACATCAATATACACCTAATAAATCAGTACTTCAAAAACACAGTGCTCTAAGCCACATATAAATGACTTGCCTGCATTTTTTAAGACTCTAGGCAGATTTTTCACTGAAAACAATTGATATCACCCTCTAAGACTGACTGGTTTCAACAGCATAAAATTGGCAATCTCGGCAGATACTTCACACTGCACTCCCCTCATTTAATGTTGTCTAAGCATCACCTCTACTTCCCTTTCCAACAACTCACCACACACATTCATCGGCTCCTGCTGCAGAGTCTCAGGAGAGCCATGACTGGAAGAGAAGGACCTGGGGTAGAGGTGGGGGTGTTCTTCACTCTCATTTGATGCTCAGCTTTATAAAAGCAAAGCTTAGGACTTCATCCTTATCTGTATCTCCTCCAAGATCTTGCAGAGACCTTACACAAAGACGGGTCACAATAAGCACTTGTGTTGAATTTCCCTAAAGCCTTGGAGCTAATTGTATACGTATGTATATATGTACACAGACACACACACACACACACACACACACACACACAATCCACCCACACCTCCTTAAAGGACCCCCTTAGAAGCATTAGTGGTTTCCCCCGGCTCTCTGGGTAAAGGACATTGCCTTTGAGTTAAACTCAAAGTCAAAGGTGTGTGCATGGCCTTGTCTCTTTGTGTGTCATCCTTCTGTTGTAGCCACAAAATTCCCCTGATCTGCCCTCTGTGTCCCTCATGATTATCTCTGACATCTAGTCACTTTACCCAGAAGGAGTACTGAGTCAGTTAATTACTTTTGCTTTAATGAGTATTCCGTTATTTTACCAAGTCAATGCTCCCAGAGCTTTGGGATAGCTAAATTTTACTAACACACTTGCCAATATATTTTGTGCATGCTGAATGCTGTGTACATGGGGGTTATTAGTAATTATAAACTGAAAATTGCCACTCTGCCTTCAAGGACAGAGTCTTGCCCTTTTGCACATCTCCCTGTTAGAATCCCAAATGATCTTATCCAAAGGCATTTCTTTACCTCCTTTCTGCTGAGGCCTCTGATTTCCTCCCCTTTGCCTATAATTCCTTAAATTTAATAGCTCCACAGAAATATAGTTTATTTTTTGTTGTCTTCCTTTTTTGAACAGCTATTTTCTCCCTACCACCTACATCCTGGCTTCCTAAACAGAGAAACCATTACTTCTTTTTACACACAAGGAACTACAAACAATTGTCATCAGTGCCAACTGGCCATATGAACATCTATGAATTCAGTTTCCATGTCAGTGATGAATTCTCTTTCGCTTTCAGGTTCTCAGTCTCAACATAAGGATTTAATAATCTGGGTTTTTTTTTTCCTCTTATTAAAATTTTTCTTTTTCACACACTGCCACATTTTAAAAGGCCACTCTGACTGGGGTAGAGTAGGAGAAGCCTAAAAATTCAAGCATGAGTGATATTTTTATGGCATGTTCCATGGACCTGATAAGTTCTGGGTCTCAAAATATTTGTTTTTATTAATTATAATAACAACTAACATTGTCTGAGCACTTACTGTGTGCCAATACTGAGCATTTGATGTGTATTATTATTTCATCATCTCAACAACCTTATATATTATTAACCCAATTTTAAAAGGTGCCATCAATTTTCACCTGGACTATTAATATCATCTCCTTTCTTGTCTCCCATATTCAGGTTCTCAACACTGTAGCCCAATGATAAAGTGGTTGTCTTAAAACACTAAATGGATCACATCGCTGCCTCCCACTTCACTCTACTTCCTTCCCCATTCTCTCTCCTTAGAAACATGAATGCTTTCCTACTGCCCTTTGTGTAAAGGACAAATCCTTAACACGGCTCTGCACTGGCCCCTACCTACACCCAGCTCATCTCCTAACTCCCATCTCCTGAGTGCTCAGTACTACAGCTAAACTGTTCCCAGCATGCTCCACGCTCCCTCCTCAGAGCCTCTATCTGAAAACCACCTCTCGGCCCCACTCCTCCTTCACCCACTTATTCCCAACAATTCCTTCAGCTCAAGAGTCACCTATTCAGGAAGGCTTGCCTGACCTCCCATAGTTCATATGCTCTTTTGTAGCACTAGGACCGTCTCCTCGGCAACACTTACTATAGTTGGAATTTGACAACTTTGATTCACACCTGCAAGCTTTAGACTGGTGGCCCTCAAAGTGTAGTTCTGAGACCAGCAACATCAGCATCATCTGAGAACTTGCTAGAAATGCAAATTCTGGGCCCTCCTCCTAGAGCTACTAACTCAGAAATCTGGAGGAGTGTTTAGTTACCTGTGTTAACAAGCTCTGCAGGCGATGATGATGCATGACAAAATTTAGAAGCAATGTAGACCGTAAGGTCCATGAGGACGTTTTTGGATCATCATGGTATTCCACTATATTTGATGAATGAATGAACAAATGAACAGAGATGAAAAACCTAAGACTCTAAACGGTTAAATAACTTGTCCAAAATCAAAGATCCAGCAAGTAATAGAATCAAGAAGTACAACTATCACCATTTTTGCAACCATTTTTCTTCTTATTTCCTTGGAATAGCAAGGAAAAACTAAGAAATACTGCTCACTTGTATTTACATGGAATAAGACCTGGACCAGCTTCTCGAATTTCTCTTTCCCTGATACATTTTTCTATATCCCCTCATTTATATGGACGCTGATAAAAAGATGTTACTAATGAACACACAGAAAGGGCACCTAAGAGTTTCTAAGAACCTTACTTTGGGATTCTAAAGGCCATAACCAGGATGAGATGACATGAAATTGTAAAAGTCACTATAAGAGGTTTCCTTAAATGAACATAAATGACATTTAGAAAATAAAAACATGCTATATAAAGATTAATATGATGCTAATAAATAATTTGGAAATTATACAATTACCAAGGTGGATATTCACAATTTTCACTTATCTCTAAAATTTATATGCGACTTACACACATTAAAATTTACACATACAAAATTCCCCAATATATTATAGTTAGAAGTCAATTATCAATTTTCTTGTAACTTTACACACACATGCACACACATACATGCTTTTCTAAAAACTTAATTAGTAAGTAATCATACTTAGTAAGCACAATTATTAATCTTTCATCTCTCACTGCAATGATTTCAGATCACAAATAAGTAACTTTAAAATTTTACTTCTGTAGTAATAAAAAACGCATATAAAGTTAAACTCAATCTTAATGTCATCACTTTTAAAAAGTTTAAGGTAAATAAGCGAAAGTTTCCTCCCCTTGCTCTGTCAACTCCACTTTCCCAGAAGTAATCACTTTTAACTCTTTGGGGGCTATCTATCATGATATCTTTCTAAACATATAGAGACATATCTCTATCTCTACACACAAATGCATGTGTCTACATACAAATATATGTTTATATCCAGGCATATAAACCCAAATTTAGTCACAGTTTTTGAATAATAAAAAAGTAACTCACTAGCTATGTTGGGATACATTTTGTTTTTGCATTACTATGCTACAGACAGAGGATCTTTGTGAGGATATTTATTATGAATAATCTTCAGATGTCAAAGATGCAAGAGCAGTCTTCTTCTCAATCAATAAAAACACTGGGTCTAATTAGAGTGCCCTGGTTAGTCTGGGACCTCAAGGCACTTATTTCAAGGGACAAAGATGAATAGGACGAGGAAATGAGAAGCAGTCTCCTGGGAAAAGGCTTGGCAGCAACCTTTCACCCCAAGAGTGCTTCTGGTCACCACCCCGTACTGCCTCCTAACTGCCATTGAGAGACCGCCCTCTCTGTTCCCTGTCCACACATCAAACTTGAAAAAGCTTAGATTCCTAGACCTGGAACCAACCATCACTTTCATACACACACACATCCTTCCTTTGTTTTAAGAATCTAGTTTCAAACTTGTGTGTTGTTACATTTCCTATACTTATTGTTGTATTTTTCAGAAAATATCAGTAATCTTTAAACCAAAGACTAGCTCAACTTAAAGCCATCAAAAAATATTCAATTCATAAAAGAGCTTGTTTTATGGGCCGGCCCCGTGGCTTGGTGGTTAAGTGAGCGCGCTCCGATGCTGGCGGCCCGGGTTCGGATCCCGGGCGCGCACCGAGGCACCACTTCTCTGTCCATCCTGAGGCCGAGTCCCACATACAGCAACTAGAAGGATGTGCAGCTATGGCATACAACTATCTACTGGGGCTTTGGGGGGAAAAATAAATAAATAAAATAAAATAAAAAAAAGAGCTTGTTTTAAAGGTATAAACGAAGTATGATAACCACCATTCAATCAGAAAATAGAAATCTAGGCAATGTAGCCCATTTCATTGCTCCCATGTGCAGGAAATCATGAGCTGCTTTAAGCACACAGGGTGATTTACTAGAAGGATACAGAGATCTCTTGTAGACCACTTTATTAGAAGAATACAAGAATCTGCAAGAGACTCCAGAGGCGTGGATGAGCTGGGTCTTGGGAACTTACTGGAATTGGGGACTGAGATGCTCCAGGGAAGCCTGAGAGTCCTTTCTCTCTGTTACTTGTCTCTGCTTCTCTCTCCTCATTCTTCTATTTCCGCTGACCAGCTTTCTCAGTTTCCCTGTTTACATGAAAATGGCCACACCCAAAAGACATACTGGGAATCTGGCAGAACTGACTACAAAGTCCCAGATGCAAGGGCTTGTTACTGTAGCTTGGTATAGAAGCCCAATGCTGATCCAATCAGTCACTGCTAAAAAGTTGTATATACAAATATGCCTTCTCCCACAGTCAAGGTGTATAGTTGGGCAGGTAGAATTACCAAGAAAGGGGACACCACGCTAAGTTTGAGAGACAACTCACTACAAATTTAGTGCAAATGTTATTTTGTCCAGCCACAGTTTTCCATTTGAATACATAAACAAGCTCTCATTTAATCAAGAGTCTTAACTCTCCCAGTTGGGATGGCTGTAAATCTCAACTTCCCAACTCCTTCAGGACAAATGGGAAACGTAAATTAGGAAAACGAAGGTTGCCAGACGAGAAAATGTAAAGCTTCCAAAGGTTTTAATTCAAATACGAGCTACTGAGTGCATTCCATATTATGTGGAAAAAGTTATGAACATCTTATTTTAATTAATAGAGCATTGAAAATATTGATGAAATTTTTAAGCATGAAATCCAAGAATACAGCACAGAATTTCCTTCGAGTCAAATTAGCATATGGCCACAGGACTCAATTCTGAAATAGTCATGATAAATCACAGTCATTTAGAATGCACTGGATCTTAGCCTCATGTAAATAATACATTAGTACCTTCAAAGGTCAGGTATCTGAAGCACATACAACTCAGGGAAAAATCATACAATATTGTACAACACTGATCTGGGAGACTTAACCCTTCGGTGATAGCTACCAATCTCTTAATTAAAGTTCTTACTTTTTCATCAAAAATGGCTTCTCTAAAACAGAAACACAGTTCTACTACTCATCAACTCAAAAGGAATTTTCTTTAAGGAAGTAGCAAGTGATCTCTGGCTGGGGAGATTTGTCTCCATTACGAAGCCAGCTACATAATTCAGCAGTCTGGGCCAGCATCAATCCTGCAGAGGCACAGCATCTGTCTTCAACTCTAGATTTTATGATTCAGAACTTCTACTTGGGTTTTATCAGGGGTAAATGGCGAATCTCCACAACCAGTCACACCCTTCTGCCTCTTGGAGGCTCCAATAACTGCAGAATCACCCTAATGAGCATCTGGGACCACTTAAATCCACTGAAGAAAAGAAAGGACTTTGAGCTGTGGACACAAAGTTTGCTCCTCTTCACAGAGCTAAGCTCTTCTAAACGTCCCTGGCACTGCCACATCTTGGTTTCCTCTTCCACATTCCGGCTTCATCAGCCCCTCCTACTCTTGCCAGGACCTGCCTTTTGTTCCCTGCTCTTCACACTCAGTGCATTCTCCCTCAGCCTCACCCAGAGTTTCAACTTCCAGCTAGTTATTGATGGGCTCAGATCTGTCTCCTAAGTTCCAGAACCAAAACTTCACCTACAGAGGAAAATCTCCACTTGGCTCTCTCACAAGGCACCTCAAATTCAACATATCTAAAAATCCAAGTCATTCTCTCCTGATCCGCCCAAATAAATCTGTTCCTCTTCCTGTGCACCCTCCATCAGTGAATAGCACCACCATCCTCTTCAGGGCCCAAGCCAGAAACCTTGAGTCAGTCCTCTCTTTCCCTCACTACTCATTTATAATTAGTCATCAAAGCCTGCCAATTCTTTCACCTAAATATATCTCAAGTCTATATACTTCTCTCCATCCCTACAGCCACAACCTTAGATCAGATGCTGGTATTTTTCACCCAAGCTGCTGCAACAACATCTAGTGTGTTTCTATGCCTCCAGTCTTGCCAACTCCCAGTCATTCTCCACACCACTACTATAGTGATCACCCAAAGGTGTAAATCTGTTCATGTCACTCCCCTGAATAAAACTTTACAACTGCCCTCCACTGCTCTTAATATAAAGACAAAACTCGGTAACAATGGTTCCAACCAGGGCCAATTTTACCCTCCACCTCCAAGGGACATTTGGCAATGTCCGGAGACATTTTTGCTTGTCACAACTAGGGGGCCTTGCCACTGGCCTCTAGGATAGACAGCAGAGACGCTGCTAAACATCCTATAATACACAGGACAGCCCCAACCCCTACCCCAATAAAGAATTATCTGGCCCACAATGTCAATAGGGCTGAGACTGAAAAACCCAAAAGGCATAGAGGACGCTGTCTAAATTTTCTACCTTCTTGTGATTTCCTACCTTCTATATCCCCCACCCTCAACCTAACGTCGATGAGCCAAATTAAACTTCTTCTCAAAGACCTATGTTCTCACTCTCCTGTAGGTCTTCCTACACACTCTTCATTCGGCCTGAAATACTGTGCAGACTGGTCAGCCTGCTTTCTTTACTCAACTAATTCAAAGTCTCCCTTAAGGTTTCAGCTCCAATATCACTTACCCTGGGAAAACTTCCCTGCCCCCATGAATTAGGTGCCCCCTCAGCCCAATCAGCAACCTGTCCTTCTCTGTTTTGTAATTATCTGTTGACTTATCAGTGACCCACACTGGTCCATGCTCATCTTGTCTTTTGTTCGGTTCTCAGCATCTAGCACAAAGCCTTGGACACAGTTGGCACTCATTTATTTGTTAAATGAATGTATGATTTGAAATCAACATCACCGGGAATCGTCAAACTCCCAAGGCTCTTCATTTAGCACATCTGCATCAGCAGCCTTAAAATCAGCAGCCTTATCTGTACTTCTAAGCCCCGAAAGAAAGTAAGCTATGGCAGTTCAGAAAAGTGGCAAAGATGCCCTGTGACATTAGTCAGGGTGCTCAGAGTTGTTGAAAATTATGCTGGTGAGTAAAACCAATGGCAATCAACTGAATTTTTGGAACCCCGTCATCTGACTGTGATGGCATTAGGAGCAGCAAAACAGAGCACGTTAAAATAAATACTAAATCAGTTACTGTCTCAGGTTATTGTTCAGAGAAAAAAAACACACAAGCACACAGGGAAAATTTCAGTTCTTGGGCAAAGTTAAATGAAAGAAACCAAATGAAACAGGAAGAATAAGTAGACATTGCTTTCCATCCAAGGATATCAAATAATAGGCACTGGCTTGCTGAGTAACTGGGGAAGAAAAGGCCACGAAGTGAATTCCTCTGATACAGTTTCAGGGAGTGTGCTACCCAGAAGGGCAGAGTCAGTCTCACCCAGGAACTCGAGAGAAATACAGATTCATGGCCCCATCTCAGACCCGCTTAATCAGAAACTCCAAAGGTGGGGCCTAGCAATCTGTGTTTTAACAAGCCCTGTAGGGCATTCTGCTACCTACTGAAGCTTGAGAACAACTCCCTAATTCATCCTATAACTAGAGGAGAACTCCATCTTCAAAACAACACTTGTGTAGGTCCTACTACGTACCAGACCGTCTTGTAAGCTGTTTAGACATTAATTCACACCATAATAGTATTACCACATTCCCACTCTACAGATGAGGAAACACGGACAGTACCATTCTGTCCCAACAAACTACAGGAACTCCTGATTTTCTTTGAGGAGGAATTACTCCAGAATCTGAGATTCCGAGCTTTAGGATTCTTTGCTACAGCCTTTCTCCCTCTTGCCAACCTCATTTAAGTGTTGCCCTGTCCCCCACTCCACACTCATTTCAGAGTCACTAATCCTAGAACTTTATACTCAAACCAAGTGCACGCCTGTTCCTGGCTTCCTAATGGAACTCATCCCACGACATACCTCCTCCAGCCCAGCAGCTCTCAAAGTGTAGGCCACAGATCTTAGGGGAGACGCGGGAGTCCCTGAGACCCCCTTAGGGGACTACAAGGGCAAACTCATTTTTGTCATAATACTAAGGTGTATTTGCCTTTTTCACTTTGTTGACACTGGCCCCAAAGATACAAAAGCCGTGGTAGGTAAAAGGGCTAGCACCTTAGCATGAATTCAGGCATGACACCAAACTGCCCTAGAGTCATTGTGTTCCTCAAGGCCATGCACTTGCACTAAGAAATCAAGTGGTTTCAATTAAGAGTATTCTTAATGGAGCAGTAAGAATTATTAATTTAGTTAAACCTTGAGTACATATCCTTTTAATATTCTACGTGATGAAACGGGAAAACTGCATACAGCACTTCCACATGCGTAAATACAGTGGTCGTCACGAGGAAAAGCACTTGTGCAGCTGTCTGAGTTGCGAGCTCAACCAGTCGCTTTTTCCATTGAGCACACTTTTTAGTTGAAAGGAAAACTAACAAAGTATGATTATTTAGACTTGGGCATTTAGCAGACATTTTCTTGAAAATGAATGAAATGATCCTATCACTTTGAGAAAATAGCTAACAGTATTTAATGCCAATGATAAAAATATAGTTTTCAAATAAAAATTAGGATTTCATAAAACTTGTATCTGCTCCCATGAGTTTGATAGCTTCCCAGTACTTAAAGACTTTTCTGATGAGATATTTGAGTGGTGATATTAAGGAATGTAATTTTTGGCTATTGTGTAATGAAATGCGTCAACATTTGAAAGATCTGCATTAACTTAGTGAACTGATATTTTCAAATGACCAACACAAGATGTTACAAAATCATGCATGAGTAAAAAATCCATTCAAAGTGCAAGCCAGACCAATGAATTTTAACATAACAGAATATGAAAAGTTCATTGATTCGGTTTCAGATTTCACACTGCAACTAACCTTTAAGAAGCTACCACTTGGAGTTTTGCTGTAGTAACAAAGCAGAATATCCACAATGATCTGAAAAGGCTATTCATATACTCTTCCCTTTTCCAACTACATATCTGTGTAAGGCTGAATTTTCTTCATTTATTTCAACCAACACAACATATTGTAACAGATTGGATGCAGAAACATATATACCAGAAAGCAGCTGTCTTCTATTAAGGCAGACATTAGAGAGATTTGCAAAAAATTTTTAATGCTACCATTCTCACTAATTTTTTTTATTTTGGAAAATATAATTATTTCTCATAAATGTATGTTATTTGTTTTAAAATGTAATGAGTTTATTATTTTTTTTAATGAATTAATATTTTTAAATCTTCTCAGTTTTAATTTCTAACACTATAAATATCAGTAGACATAATTCACATAAAAAAAAGCTTTTTGAGATGCTCAATCCTTTTTAAGAGTATAAAGGGGCCCTAAGACACAAGGTTTGAGAGGTACTGAACTATAAAACCCTCTTCCTTGCACATAGTTCCTTCAGATCGTACTCAGTATCTCAGATTACTTCTCTTCCCAAAGTCATCCCTGGTTTACACCCAACCAACTCTAATCATTTCTTTATTCTGTAGTCCCTCAATGTACATGTAACATAGTTCAGATCTTTATCCCTTTATAAGCCAATTTGGGTACACAAGACGTGTGACTGTGACCCAGCCAGTTCACCAACTAGTGTGACTTTGGGAAAGCTCCTTGCTCTAAGCCTCAGTATCCTCATTTGTAAAACAGAGATAATCATAATGCCTATTTCATTAGGGTTGTTGGGAGTATGTATGTGTCCCCATAAAATTCACATGTTGAAGCCCTAAACCCCAGTGTGGCTGTATTTGGAGTAAGGAAGTAATTAAAGTAAAATGAGTTCATGAAGGTGGGGCCCTGATCCAGTGGGTTTAGGTTCCTTAGAAGAAGAGACACCAGAAAGCTAATTCTGTCTCTCTCTGCCATGTGAGAATACAGCAAGAAGGTGGCTGTCTGCAAGCCAGGAGGAGGGCCCTAACTAGAACCAAATCAGCCAGACCTTATCCTGGACTTCTAACCTCCAGAAGGGTGAGAAAATAAATTTCTGTTGTTTAAGTCACCCAACCTATAGTATACTGTCATGGCAGTCTGAGCAGACTAAGACACAAGATTAGTAAGACAAGATGGGTAAATCATTCAGCACAGTTTTTTAGTATATAATAAGCACAATAAATATTCTCTGCTACTATTATTATTCAACAAATATTTATTTAGTATCTACTGCAGTTACCAAGGTTCCTGCCATCATGGAGTTTATAGTCTGGGGAACATAGGAGGGGAATCAAAGAATACATAACTATAGTTGTGTTAAATGTTGTGGAGGAGGTCAAGGATCTTAAGAGAAGACAGAAAAGGGAGACCTAATGTAGACTGGAAGGGAAGTAGACATTAACGAAGGTATCTGAGAAAATGACATTTATGCTTTCACCAAAGGATGAAGAGAAGTCTTCCAAATGGAGGCTCCTAAAGAGTCTAGAGGCCATGTCTTTCCTTTGTGGACCCTGCACAGGGTGGAAGAATCTGCTATTTTCATTATTAGACAATTTTTTCTATCTAATTTAAGCTACACTCAGAAGCACAAAGGCTTGTTTCTAGTTTTTTATACAACACTCCTAAACTTAATGTTTATTCTGGCTTTCATATGAATATCCTAAGCTTAGTGCTTGTTAAGAATTACTAAAAGAAGTAGAATTACCTTCTGGGGAAATTGAAAAATGACTTTTACAGGAAAAAAAGCGAGAGATAAAAGGATCAATAAACAAAAGTCCCCAGTTTCCCAATTTGCCTGACTAATGTTACAATCAGGAAGAATTTAATTCATAAGGCCAGACTCTTCAGAGAAGTGAAGACCAGCAGGTGAGAACAAGAGCACATGGGAGCAGATTCCAGTCTCGCTGTCAAGTGATTTTTCCTGATCAAAGAGCAAAAGCAGCGAAAAGCTTTGAAAAATGATCCATAGTGCTGGAAGCACGTAGCCGCAAATATTCCAGGTAAGGCAGTATATTCTAACCACCTGGACTCAGAAACAAAACATTTTCTTACCCAAACACGGGCCCTGGCAATAAGGAGCCAACAGAAGGATGAAAAGCAGCTATGACTTCCTGTTGGCAGACACACCAGAAGGGACCGCTGAGGCTGGGTGTCAAGATGATAAAATATTCAAGCGTGTCTCTCTTTCACTTTTCCTTTGGCACTCCCACAGATGTTCTGTGAGAGCAGGACATTTCAAAAATTCTTTTTCCAAGTTGAGTAGAGTGCAGGTGCTTGATAAATATTGAAATGTCAATAGTCTAATGGAAGGAACCTCTAGCTGGGAGCCACAGAGTCTGGTACCAATCTCAGTTCTTGACTATGGGTAAAATTTGTCACATATCTGTGCCCAAGATTCTCCATCTCTCTCATGAGGATAAGGCCTTTGAAGAAAATTAGTTCATAGGTAAAGGCGTTCTGACTTTTTAGAAATAAGAAAGTATTAATACACTCAAGGCAGCCCCACACTTTAGAGCAGCATTACAACAGTTTCTTTAATTATATGATGTTTAGCACTAGAATTTAATACATATAGATCTAGGGTAACTCTTCCATTATCGAGATCTAGAAGATGTTTTGAATTGTCCAAGAGAGTGGCCAAAGCAAGCTATTAGTCAGGTCTCCTTATTTTCCCCCCCAACAGTGTATTTTTCCAAGGTCCCCTTAAGTCCTGTGACCAGCCCTGCCCCTTTACTCTCACAAAATGACCTCACCTCCATTGTCAGTGAAAGCAAGCTACCAATTTAGACTATCCTCAACTTTCCAACTTCCCTCCTTAACCCTTCCTCAACATTCAAGCGAATTTATGCACCTCCACCATTTCCCCTCTCCCTCCCATCTCGAAAGAACAAATGTCACTCACCCAATTCAACCTCGTCTCCCACTTGTGCCTGCACCTCAACCCTTCCACCTCCCCAGGGACCTCAGCACTTCTCTCCTTTCTCTTCAACCTCTTATTCCCAAAGGTCTCTTCTCTACAAATATATACATGCTCAAGGCTTGTCCAAATTAAGAAAAAAAAGAAGGCCGTGAGCCCAAGCTCCACTTCTAGGTAAGATTTTCTCCACATCCAGGCCACTTTCTGCATGGCCAAGCTTCTCGAAAAAGTAGTCCACACCAGTAGTTCTCAAACTTTAATGTGCAGACAGATCAACTGAGGAGCAGAGCAAAATGCAGATTCTGATTTAGTAAGACTGGGGCAGGGCCAGAGATTCCAAATTTCTAGCTAGTTCCCAGGTGATGCTGAGGCTGCTGGTCTGCAGGCCACACTTTAAGAAGTAAGTTTCTACACTCTAATTGCACTTCTGCTATTTCTGCTAATCAAACCAACATCCATTTTTAAATGTGCTTCTGGGGATGAGAAACTGCCTGATTTCATTCACGTGTGTCCTTTGAGTAAGAGCACCTTTCTTCTGGGCACCTCAAATAAATACAGCACATCCTTATTTACTCTTTTTCTATAACCGTAAGAACAACGACAAACAGCACATCAGTCCCAGGGTTTGGACTGGATGGCTAACAAGCCCTATCTCATGGAGACCTCTGTATGTAAACAAATAGGCTGAATAGCAAATAAAGTTTTTCAACAAATGATGAAACCCTTATTTTACAAATCTGATCAACAAGGGTGGGTCAAATTCCTGAAGCCCTTGCGGACCACAGGCAAGAACGCTTTCTGCACAGTCTAGCTGAAATTTGTAAGAAATCGCCTCACTAAGTAATTTTATTTGAGTTTGTGGGGTTTTTAATGCTATTTTGTTTGCTTGGCTTGCTTTCTCTTGTTTTTCAATACAGTGTATGCTAAAATCCTTCCAACAGCTAGGCATATGTCCCAAAGCTTGCAAAGAAGGAACTATCGACCATTTCAAAGCAGCAAGAAGTCACTAGGCTGAAAGCTTGGTGTCCTGGGTACTCTTCTAACAATTCTGCATTGCGCTGCAAACATCTTTCCCTCTCGTTTCTGAGCCTGACTCTCATCCTCCTCTACCCTCTACCCTATTAGTATAGACAGCAGATAATACAGTCCTTGAATCCTATCACTATCATAGAACACTCCTGGACAAATTACCATAAATTACCTCACTGGTGAAATTTCGTGTCATATACCATATTACTTTTGTTGCATTAATTACCAATTAGACACAATGAGTTCTCTTAAAATGAAGAATGTTAAGCTCTACCCCAAAAGTCAGAAGGGTCCCATAAGGAAAAGAGCATCGAATGAACTTTCCTTCATCTTCCACCACTGAGCTCTCAAAATTCACATTCCATTGTGAGCCAATGACTAGAAACTCATGCCTCCAGCCAGGCTCAGGGTCAGGTTCCCACAATGTCAGTCCCCACTTGATAGCCTTCAAGGGTCCCTTCAGGCCTCCAAGGTGATGCCCAAACTCCTCAGCCTGGACCATAAGACCCTTCACAAGCTGTAGCTGGACCCCGCCTCCACCCATTTCTGCAGCTCTTTCCCTCTCCACTGGCACTACTTGTACCTCCGCCAAGAGCCTCTCTCTCCTCACCCCCACGTGGCTTGGGGGGATGAATCTAATTGCAAATTAAGCTAGTATTCCCATTTAAAATTAAGGAATTTCAAACTCTAGACTATTTGTTGTTGTTAGATTTATGCTTGGCAGGCTTCTGATATCTGATTAGTCATTCTACTCACTTTTCATCATAAGCAGTATTTGTCTCAGATTTAAAAATCCTAAGTTCACCAATCACAATGACCAAAGTGAACCCGAGTCCACCATTTTTCACTCCACTGTCTATCGGACTGTCGGCTTCAGGCTAGGTCAAAGAGGGGACATCAAGAAGCCCAGGGCGACTGCATACAGAAATTGATATAAAAGAGGCAGAAAGGGCCCGTGTGCCCCAGGCTGGTCTCTGGGGTTCTGGGAGCTGTGGATTTACCACAGGGGTGATGGTGATAAACACAGGCGAAGGATACAAGTCACTTTACTGTTGGCTCCATTCAACTGCTCTGGAGGGAATGGCTCCAGACCTGCCTCCCACCAAAAGCCAGTGCCTTGTAAGACCCCAGGCTGTCCCAGTGCTTAAAAGACTAGGTAAATGGAACATCAGTTTCCAACAGACAACAATCCCTTAGCAGACCTCACAATTGCAATCCTACATACACTAAGTCCTTCATACTCCCAAATGCACAGTAATAATCACTTTTGCCCTTACTTACAACATACATACGGATTATTTCTGAATCTACTGCTATCTACTCATAAGCTGTTAATTACTACTCATTCCCGAAAATAAATCAGACCCCAAGTTCCACATTCCCCAAGAGCTAAGTGTCACAGTGATTTTAAGGCGGAAAAAAAAAAAAAAAAACCCTAATGTATATGTCTCTATATCAAAAGTTCAGAGGATGTAGGGAGCTCGAGGCAACCCCTGGGACGGACCCAAGGACCTGAAGTTAGGCGCTGTAGACCTGCAGACACTGCCAGGAGTGGGTCTCTAAACACAGGGCTGCTCACTACTGTTTTCTTTGAGTGGAGGTGTGGAGGCGTGTGTGTGTGTGTGTGTGTGTGTGTGTTTGTGTGTGTGTGTGTACGGTGGGGAAACTGTGAGGAGAGCAAGTCTTCAGTCAACATAGCTCTAAAAACCTAAACAGTGGGTCTGCAGGTTGACACTCTGTGACACTGTGTGGCTCCCCCAGCCTTCCAGCAGGATTACAAACTATTACAAAGTAGATACTTCGTTGCCTTTTGTAGTAAACATGGCTGCCTGAATTCGGTGGTTTATACAACGTCCAAGGATATTATTAGCCACCAGTAGCATAATTTATAGAGAAGTGATGCTTAGATTCAGTAAATAATTTATCTGGAGGTTGAAAATTTACTGAATCTATCCAGTTAGTTAACTGGAATGAGCACAGACACGGAGAGTAAACTATACATATATATCATCGCCTAACCTTTACTTTATTCCCAGGCCTCAGAATGGAATATCAAGCAAGCAATTATAGAACTACAGGATGTAAAACAACCAGGGTATTTTGGCTAAAGAAGCTGTGACTCTGAAGTGTGACACATTCATTATGTGTGTCATAATGACGGCAGCAATTTGTTGCAGTGCCATTTAGAATGTGAGGCTATTCTGCAGAAAAGCATCCAAAACATTAAGAAGAAGATCAGAAGGAAAACTGTAATTTCTTAGGAACTGGTGCCAGAACTAAAACTTTAACAATAGCAAGAGGTTAAAATGCCACAATTTGAGTTTTTTAAAAAAACTCAGGCTCGAAGAAGTGGGAGGGATGGAGGAAAGGGATGGATATGCAGTTTCCTTGGAAACTAAATGTGATATTATTGCAGCAATAAGCCTCTGAAATCACTGTTTAGAGGGCGAAAATACTGCTCATCTGCTTAAAACTGGACAAGGGTAATTTAGAACCTAAATAATTGTGATCTCTATGAGAATCCTCGGGGAACTCAAAAGACTGCCATAGAGTGGAAGTGCCGTGTACAAGCTCATAAATCTACAGAGGAACACGAGACAGCCCCCCACCCACCATGAGGTTGCAGAAAGCAGACGACCGCAGTGATGGGTTACAGGAACAATGTCCAAGGCGTTGATATAAATAGGCACCACCAGGCAACTGACTCTCCAGCCCTCCTCGGTCCTCGCTCACGGCCTTGAAAGTACACCACCATCCCAGACAAGCAGGTTTGCACGGAGACTGGGCTTGATTCCTCAGCACTCCACCATTCCCTCGCTCTCTGAGTGTGGACACCCCACTCACCTCACTGGCCCTCATCTGGAAAGACAGAGAACAGACCACTTTCTTCTCGGGGTTACTATGGGAATTAAATGAAACAGAAAAAGCCCCAGAACAATGCCTGGCACATGGCAGGCGGCTCATACATGTTAATGATCTTTCTCTTCCCAATGGTCAATGGTTTATTTTGACCTGTCTACTTCTTTCCACCATGGACATTCCCATATGAACAAAGAAGTAGTTTTCGTATGAGAATCCATGGCAGGAGGTCTTTATAGAGAAATTTGTAGGGTGTGGCCTCTGGTCAAGTCAGAGTTGGGGTACATGGGCCCCCTCTGCCATTCAGACACTTAAGAATCAATCCTGTTGATGACACAAGGACAGTGGGTGGCAGAGGATCACGTGTGGATGAGGAGCTGAGTTGAATCCAGAATGTCTGAAGGAGAACTGAGGATAAGAGTATTCCTCCATGAGGACACGGACCCGGCCTGGTCTGTCCACCTTTATGTCCCTATTCCCAACACAGTACCTGGAACACAGTATGTGCTCCATAAAGCATTTGTGGAAGGAATGCTAAGGGTACTAGGGCGTCTGGAGGAGGGATCAGAGTGAGGGGGGAACAAATGAAAACCACGGACAACGCAAAAAATGCTTCCTTCCACGACGTGCATTTAACAAACCTTTATTGAGCGTCTACCATGCCGCAGGCACTGTTTTAAGTGCTTCAGAACAAAACAGACAAATAAAGAAAAGGCCTCCTCTCCTGAGCTTACATTCAGTTATGCTACAGTAAAATGGTTTATATGTCTGTCTCCTCCCCTCACCTGTGAGCTTCTCCAGGCCAGGCCCGTGTCTCGGTCATCTCTGATTTCTCACTGCTGGCTATAGTGTCTGGGCACCCACAGGAAGGACACAGTAAGCGTTTTGGGAACTGAACTCAAAGTCAGGCATCAAGAGAAGAAGAAGCACAGTACCACACTGGCTGGGTTAGGAAGCACTGCAGTCCTAGATTTGAGTTTCAGCTCTTGCACTAACTAGCCACGGGCAAGGGACTTTGCTCTCTGATCCTGTTTCCTCATCTGTAAAGTGGAGATAATGGTAGTATACAGTCCACAGGGGTGTGGTGAGGGTTAAAAGACATGCTGCCTTTAAAGTAATTAATCCAGAGGAGGGCACTCGGTGGTCAGGAAGTGGTACCCGCTGCTCTCAGATCATGATCATGATCATGACCGTCATTATTCCTCATTAAGGTCAGGAGCACGGCCGCGCTCAGCTGGAGAGTGTGAGTAGAAAATTGGAGCAAATCTTCACCTGCAAAACTTCTAACTCAAAACAAGACAGTTTAATACATAAGAACTCTCCCCTACTGATAACCATGTCTAAAGGAGACCCCAGCCAGGCCAACACAATCCATTTTGTGTGACAAGACATCTTCTGATCAGCCACAAAAACCTCTGGAGGGCGAGCCCTGATTTCCAGCCCAATTCCAAACGGCATCAGTTCCCACTGATGGTCCTCATTCGTTGGTTTTCTCCCAGTGACCATTCTCAAAGGGTCACACTCAACTTTGTACTTCTAGTTTTAGTCCTGGGCAAACTCAGAAGAGCTAGGACCCTCTGGGCTGGCCACACATTTCCTAACTCGGTTCTGGTGACTTGGATAAGCTAACTTATCTAACACGAAGCAGCAACAATTCTCTCAGAGAAATACTCCTGTGGAGATGGGCTCCCATAAGGAATGATCAAAAACACAGTTCATGATTGGAAATGAGCTAAAGGAAGAAAACTATGGAAGAATATATAAATAATTATTAAAATGGGCTACTTGGATGGGCTCAGAGTGGAGAGGGAGAGGAGAAATGGCAAGGAGAAACAAGAGACTAAACATACAAACCTGTAGGTATAATTTTATATGGATGCACACAGAGGACCATATACTGATATATGTGTATGTATATTACAATGAACTGAGGTTTCAATAACATACATAACATACTCAATAACATCTATAGGTACAGATAGTCATTACTTGTCTCCACCCTCCCAAAACATATATGTAACATATTCAATTATATAATATGAAGTATATGTATATATAGTTATTACTTGTCTCTACTCACCCCCAAAAAAAGCCATTTTCAAAATTTAGTATAGAAATCAATGGCACCAACAAAAAAGATGACCTTAAGTCTTCAAGTCTTGTGGTGCTGACCATTTTTTGAAGTAAATAATAATGTAATAATATACCAATGAATAAACGAACTGGAGAAATGAGCTTCAATTGTACAAAATGTTCTCTAGACAAGTTTAAAACAGTAGAGCTAAACTAGTGTACAGAAAAGTCTCCTAAATTCTCATTATGTTACCACAAGATTGACAGTAACTACTTCATTGTCATTCCTTTCTATTCTTCTCCATCACCATATATTGAACAGAGCCCCACATAGACAGCATTAGGACTGCATTACACACGGCAGCATCTGCACACTCCAGAACAGTCCTCATGTCTCGCCTTAGACACCAATGCCATAAATACAGACTCCATTTCTCAAACGACAATTTTGCTTATAGAAAAATAAGTGGCAAGTCAAAATTCAAATGACTAAAGTTGTTTTAGGTAATTCATAGGCTGTAAAAACTAATGAGAAGTAAAAAAAAATTATGAGGGTATTACAACTCTCCCATTAAAATGAAAATCTATGTTCTAACTTTATGCTCTTCAAATACCATACCAGACTGAAGCATTGAGCAGTATATCAAGGGTTCTGTTCCTAAAAAATTACTTTGTTTATGTGGAATGACAACCTTACCTACCAATTTTTAGAAATACTTGACTTTTAAACCAGAACCATCTCCAATTCTTCATGACCATCAAAGTTTATTTTTAATCAGCAATTAATTTGAGTAACTAAAATGAAAATAATTGCGAAAAAGGCAGACGTCACCATACATACACACACACATACACTTCAAGCGCAACGAGGTAAATTGAAAGCAAATAGATAATCGTATCTTTAAAAAGAAAAATCCTATGAAGTCATCATTATGAACAGTTTTATGAATAGCACTAAAGGATTTAGCACACGTATGAGAAACGATCATGCAACAAGACTCAATCAGCCAGATACCAGTTTCATGCTGCAGAAAAGACTGTCTAGACTCATTCACAAAAATGGCAGTGTTGTTACTCTTTACTCTCTCTTAAGAGTGGCTGCCCAGGACATAGAGGGCATTCTGCAGTTGGGTACTGAATGGACAAATGATTGTCAATAATCAGATGCCATGATTGATCTTTTGAAAAACTGTGGAGCAATTCTAAGGAACACCAATAATGTAAGTGATAAGCATAGCTCACCATAGTGAAAATGCTTATTCCATTTCAGTCTTCAAACCCAGGGTACAGAGAAAACAAACAGGCACGGTGAGTTTGACACTGGGCTCTTAAATTCCTATCAGTAGGGTATGCTGATAACACACAGTGATACTCGGCCACATCATAAGAGATACTCAGCCACTCTTGCAGGTCTGAGAAACAAGCCTTCTGATTTGAATTCCTGAGTGTTCATGTTCTGTCATAGCATTAAAATAATCATGCAAATCTGCCTCCAGCTGGTCTCTGATTTGCATTCATTTTTTTCTGTTTGAAATGATTTATACATACTTGTACTAAATTCTAAATTCCAACCTTAACATTCAGTCTTGGAAGAACAGACATTTACAACATTTGAACTAAATTTACAATATTAATAGCTAGCAATTATTAACACTGTAAGTATGTGGATGACACCAAACCTGGTTAATAAGCAAACTGTCTGCCTGTGTGCTTTTCAGGAATTAAGGACTAACTGTATTTTTTTGGCTAATGTAAAAAGGAGCTGGCTACCATGGATATTACCTCTTAACGCATGGATGATAAAAACACATAAAATATTACATGTTGATTAAATATAAGAAGACAAAGAATGAATCTTCACAAACCTTATGTAATTGAAAAAATAGAACATTCTCCATTCTGTAGTTGTATTTAATTTCAATGATTTGCTTAAGAACAGTGGGAAAATTTACACTGTGGAAGTCCTTACTTATGCAAAGATCATTCAAGCAAAAACCCAGGAACCATCAGCAGGTAGCACATACTCTTTTAGGAGTAGAACAGAAGCAACCAAAACTTTCCTTCTAGAAAAGTCTCACAAGATTAGAGCCAGTTCCTGGATTCCACTTCCAATAAATCCAACCCAGGCCTGAATAAATTTAGTCTTAAATCAAACCTCAATCAATACTAACTAACAACAACAATAACAATAATAGCTATTACATTTTTAGCAGATTTAACACTTTTCTTGGAAAACTTAAGCATTAGTTGTATTCTGCAAAGGAACCCCATGAAATAGAAGTTATCTTCATTTTTAAAATGAGGAAATTTGGACTCTGAGAAGTAACATGCTGAATGTCACCCAACTAAAATCTCAACAGTCACATGCAGATAATAAGCAATAAAGCTGAACTGAAAAGGCAGATCCACTAACAATATATTCACTCAACAAATACTTTCGGAACACTTACTACGTGCTGGGTACTGTTCTAGACACCTGGGATCTTCAGTGAACAAGACATAGGCCCTGCTCTCACAGAGCCTGTATTGAGGTGTTTATTACCACTGCAAAAATGATAAACAAAACAAACAGAATGTCAGGGGATGAAACATGCTATGAAGAAAAATAAAGCAGGGTAAGGGAAAAACAGAATATGAAATGAATGGAAGGGTTCCATTTTTATATAAGTTGGTCCAGAACTGATTCTGGCAAAAATTGGTTAGACTTGAAGGAAAGTGAGGGAACCATAAGAATATTTCATTTTAAAAAAATGCTTCAGGCAGAGGAAACAAGGCAGTGACCCGGAGGCAGAGGAAACAAGGCAGTGACTCAGAGGCAGGAACGTGCTTGGCCAAATGAAAAACAGCAAGGAAGAAGTTATGGCCAGAGCAGAGCGATCAAGGGGCAAATAAGTCAGAAATGAGGTGAGAGAGATCAAGGTTGGGGAAACCCTATCATGTAGGCCTTGTAGGACATTATGAAGTCTTTGGCTTTGACTCTGAAAGAGAAGAGTTCTCAAAGAAGGGAAGGACCTGTTGCATTTCTATACACTAATAATGAACTATCAGAGAAATTAGGAAAACAATCCCATTTACAATTGCATCAAAAAGAATGAAACACCTAGGAATAAATTTAACCAAGGAGGTGAAAGACCTGTTCACTGAAAACTATAAGACATTAATGAAAGAAATTGAAGACAACACAAATAAATGGAAAGATAGGTCCATGATCATGGATTGGAAGAATTAATACTGATTAAAATGTCCATACTATCCAAAGCAATCTACAGATTCAATGCAACCCCTATTAAAATTTCAATGTCATTTTTCACAGAAATAGAACAAACAAGCCTAAAATTTGCATGGAACCACAAAAGACCCTGAATAGCCAAAGCAGTCTTGAGAAAGAACAAAGCTGGAGGCATCACGTTCCTTGATTTCAAACCATATTACAAAGTTATAGTAATCATAACAGTATGGTATTAGCATAAAAACAGACACATAGGTCAATGGAACAGAATAGAGAGCAAAGAAATAAACCCAAACATATATGGTCAATTAATTTATGACAAAGGAGGCAAGAAGATACAAAAAGGACAGTCTCTTTAATAAATGGTGTTGGGAAAACTGAACAGTCACATGCAGAAGAATGAAACTGGACCACTATCTTACATCATACACAAAAATTAACTCAAAATGGATTAAAGAGTTGAATGTAAGACCTGAAACCATAAAACTCCTAGAAGAAAACATAGGCGGTAAGCTCCTCGACACAGTCTTGGCAATGATTTTTTTGGATTTGACACCAAAAGCAGAGGCAAAAAAGCAAAAATAAACAAGTGGGACTACATCAAACTAAAAAGCTTCTGCACAGCAAAGGAAACCATCAACAAAATGAAAAGGCAAGCTACTGAAGGGGAGAAAATATTTGCAAATCATGTACCTGATGAGCTAATATCCAAAATATTTAAAGAACTCATAAAACAGAATAGCAAAAAAAACAATCTGATTAAAAAATGGGCAGAGGATCTGAATAGATATTTTTCCAAAAAAGACAAACAGATGGCCAACAGGTACATCATTAACCATCAGGGAAATGCAAATCAAAACCACAAAGAGATATCACCTCACAACTGTTAGAATAGCTATTACCAAAAATGCAAGAAATAACAAGTGTTGGTGAGGATGTGGAGAAAAGGGAACCCTTGTGCACTGTCGGTGGCAATGTAAATTGTTGCAACCACTACCGAAAACAGTATGGAGGTTCCTCAAAAAACTAAAAATAAAACTACCATATGATCCAGTGATTTCATCTCTGGGTATTTATCCAAAAAAATGAAAACAATAATTCAAGAAGATATACGCACCCCGTGTTCATTGCAGCATTATTTACAATTTCCAAGACATTGAAACAGCTTAAGTGTTCACTGATGGATGAATGGATAAAGCAAACGTGGTATATAAATACAATGGAATATCACTCAGCCATAAAAAAGAATGAAATCTTGCCATTTGTTTTGCGACAACATGGATAGACCTTGAGGGCATACGCTAAGTGAAATAAGTCAGAAAGAAAAAGACAAATACCATATGATCTCACTTACATGTAGAATTTTAAAAAAAAGAACAACTGAGCTCTGAGTTTACAGATACATCTAGCAAATTGGTGGTTGCCAGAGGTGAGGGAGTGGGGGGGTGGGCAAAATGGGTGAAGGGGGTCAAAATGTACAAATTTCCAGTTATAAAATAAAGAAGTCATGGGGATGTAATGTACAGCATGGCGACTATAGTTAATAACACTGTATTGCATATTTGAAAGTTGCTAAGAGAGTAATTCTTAAAAATTTTCATCGCGAGGAAAAAAATTGTAACTGTGAGGTGATGGATGTTAACTAGAATTATTGTGGTGATTATTTTGCAATGATTCATTACGTTGTACACCTGAAACTAATATAATGTTATAGGTCAATTAAATCTCAATTTAAAGAAGAAGAAGGGAGGGACCTGAGTTATATTTTAAAGGATCGGCATGATTGTTGTGCTGGGAAAAAGCTCAAGGAACAAGGGCAGACACTGCAAGACCAGTTAGGAGACTGTGGCAATAATCCAGGCCACAGGCGATGGTGGCTTGGACCAGATGTTAACAACAGAGATGGGTGAGAAGAGATAGCTTCTAAATCGATGGATCTGTTTGAAAGGATTCACTATTTAAATGTGGGATGTGAAAGACAGAAAGGAGTGAAGCATGACTCCAAGGAATTTAACCCTAGCAAATGGAAGGACAGGGGGCCATTTACGGAGAAAAAGCCTACAGAAAATCGATTAGACTTGAAGGTCCATGCTCTCTTGAAATCATTATGCTGCTTCATAAAGTACACTGTGCATCAAAATTAGTTTGGAATTCAAGGCAGACCCACCATAAATGTCCAGTCCTATCCACCAGGCTGGGACACCCCCGCATGGAGAGTGGAGGTTCTGGTACCATGGGGAAGGAGAACAGGTGCTGAAGGGTACCTTGTGAGCCTGCTGAGCCAAGGCAGAAAACGGACAACAGAACCAGGAGAGATGGCTGAAGGGGCAAAACCTGCGCATGAAAAGTGGACACACAGGGATGAAACAGCCAAGAGAGGCTGAAGGGGCCAGTCGTGGACAAGGAAGAGGGAAATGACAGCCACACGAGGCCAGTGGGTGAGAGTTAAATTTGCATTGCTCAGCAGGGTCTTCCCTCATGTGGCCCTTGGAACTTGACAGAGGTCTCCTGCCTCCAATTTAGCCAGCACAGTCCTGCTTTGAACTGATTTACATATTCCTCTTCCTCAGATATTTGAACGAAGGTTTCCAAAGCTCATTCTCCCTCTTTCTCTCTGTCAGTTTCCCTCTGGCCTCTCTCTCTACCTGCTCTCTCACTTTAATTGAAACTATTGACCTTGACCAGTAGTTTTCAAACCTAGCTGTGCACCAGGGAATCTTTTAGAAATACAGATTCCTGTTTATTGAAGCATTATTCACAACAGCCAAGATGTGGAAGCAACCCAAGTGTCCATCAACAGATGAATGGATACAGAAGATGTGGTGTATATATATATAGTGGAATACTACTCAGCCATAAAAAAGATGAGATTTTGCCATTTGCGACAACATGGATGGACCTTGAGGGTATTATGCTAAACAAAATAAATCAGACAGAGAAAGACAATTACTGAATGATTTCACTCATATGTGGGGGATAAACAAACAAACAAACACACAGATATGGAGAACAGATTGGTGATTACCAGAGGGGAAGGGGGGTCGAGGGTGAAAGGAGTAAAAAGGCACCTGTATGGTAATGGACGGCAACTAGACTTTTGGTGGTGAACACTATGCAGTCTATACAGAAGTCAGAATATAATGATGTACATCTGAAATTTATATGTTATAAACCTATGCAACCTCAATAAAAATATTTTTTAATTAATTAAAAATAAATATTTCAAAAATTACATTAAAAAAACAAATACGGATTCCTAGGCCCACATCAGATACAGTGAATTAGACTCAGTATATCTATGTCTAACCCCCCATGGCGTCTCAATAAACATCAAGGACACTTACGACTTATAACTTGAACTTGGCCTTGTTTCCTCTCTCTCCATACTATCAGGGCCCCTGAGATGGTCCAACATCAGCTAAGTTTTTCCAATTTTTTTTCAAGGAATCAAAGGCAGAATGCTTTCCTGAGAAATTACTCATGTCGTTGGGTCTAGGGAAACCCTGTGCCATCCACCTCCTAAGTCCAACACAAGACCTTTCTCTCTAAAAGGCCTTTCCCTAGCAAGGAGGCCAGATATTTCTCCACTTTTTCACACTCTTTATTCTCCTGTGTAGTTACTTTGGATTCTTTAATTAATATTTAATCTTCCTGTATTAGTGGCTTAAGGCAGAGCCTATGAAGGGCACAGAGTTCAAAATCATGGCCTCATCACACTCCACAGGTTTAACATTAAATAATCATGACAATTCAAACCAAAGACCAAAACCCCACTGAAATTGCCTGGAACACTGGGTCAGTTTGTGCAGGCCTTCTCTGCCGAATCTGTAATTTCGGTCTATTCTCCTACTGTTACACTGGCAGATGACTATTCCTGCTCCCTCTTTCCCGGGGAGGGGCCATATTCCATAAGAAATTTGCTCTGTCACTCAAGAGTGATGAAATCAGTGGACCAACACTGGTAGAAATGATAAAGGCCCACCAGGAGAAGCCAACAGAGACTCTATCTTAACCACCGTTCCCTCAGTACGCAGCGATCTGAAAGAGAGAGGAAAGGAGACTTCCAACTGCTAAGGTATCTTAGTGACTCATCTGACAGCTTATTTATTAAATGCATTTTAATATTAATTCCCCTCTGCATCTTAGCTGATCTTCAAAAAATTTACTGAGTCTCAAGAACGCAAAGTGCAATGGCTGAGGGGAAGCAGGAGGGGGAAGAAGCTGCACTTCAACTCGCTTTCCCCTGTGAGGTTACAGACAAAATCGGTTACGAGGAAACACTACGTTAGGTAGCCGATCTTTTAATATAGAGCATAAAACAAAGAGAAATTAGAATCCAATTAATGGGATCCAAATTATTTTTCTCTCTGCACATTTAGGGGAAAAATGCACATCACAGGAATGCACAATATAAAGAAATTTCAAGCTCCTTTTCAAACATGTCCTGGGTCCAAGACACATTCTGCCTTCTCCAGTCTTATAAAATGAGAACTGCATGCAGAATAATGACCCTCCAGCAGCCAGTACACATACAATTATATTTAATCTCCTACATTTACCAAGGCAAAATGCGGATCAAAAAGCTGTCCAAAAGAGGCATCCATTTAACTCTTTTTTTTAAATTGTGGTAAAATACACATAACAAAATTTACCACCTCGACCATTTTTAAGCGTACAGTTCAGTGATATTAAATACACTCACATTGTTGTTCACACATCACCACCATCCATCTCCAAAACTCTTTTCATCTTGCAAAACTGAAACTCTGTACCCATTAAACAATAATTCCTCATGCCCCCCTATTTAACTCTTAATCAGAAAATTCGACTTATCAGAACCCCCTTTCTTTAAATATTTTGATTGAGGTTTCATTCTTATATCGGTTAAAATTAGAACTATCTTTCTTTATGATTTTAACTCACATTTAAGCCCATTTTATACATTATGCTCAGGAAAGAACTGCTATTTTTTTCCAGAAAGTCATATTTAATCTTCAAGTATCTACATGTCAATGCTGATGTGTGTTATGGACTGAATGTTTGTGCTCTCCAAAAATTCATGTGTTGAAATCTAATCTAATCCCCAATGTGATGGTGGAGCCCTCGTGAACTGGATCGGTGCCCTTATAAGAAAAGACCGAAGAGCTAGCTCTTCTCTTCACCATGTGAGGATATGAGACGCCAGCAGTCTGTAAATTGGAAGACGGCTCTCGCTAGAACCTGACCACACTGGCACCCTCATCTCAGACTTCCAGCCTCCAGAACTGTGAGAAATAAATTTCTGTCGTTTATAAGCTACCCACTCTATGGTACTTTCTTACAGCAGCCCAAAAGGACTAAGACAAGAGTGACCGATCAATGCAGTTAGCTAATTTGAATTGGAAGTCGCACACATCTTTCTTTCCTGACTCTCTCTGAATCAGTTTATACCATTAATTAGGATTAGAGCTGTTTTCACAAGGATCTGGAAGACGACTCCCCATAAAACCACATTTTAATCTCTTTAAAGCACTGAGAAAAATGACTACCTAGGACTCCATTGAAAAAACAGTGCTTGTGACCTCCCAGAAATGAGCATCCTGTAAGTCAAACACTTTTTGGTGCAGCACTGAGCAGGTTCAGTATTGAGACCAGCTGGGTGGTGGGCGTTAGTTGTCATCTAGCAGCAAGTTTGCAAGAGGATGTGAGCGCTCTCGGGAGCATTTGCAGCCCCAGCACAAGACAAAACTCTGTGTCAGTCTTTCTTGGTTCTGAGTCATTAGTTTCAGGGTGTGAAGGCATTAGAAAACCTTTCAAGCCACAAACCACATATCTTAGGGAGATGGCTAATTAGAATTCACCCTAAACTGTGATAGAATTAACAGACATTAAATAATCATTATCTATAATTGAGGAATCAAGTTACCCAAGAGAAAAAATGCAAAGCTCATATTGCCTTGGTTAATGTCTAAATTGGAAAAATAAAAGGGTAAGTAGTTCCCCAAATGACCAATAACTTATGTTCCCCAAGTTAGTAACTTAGAAAGTATTTTTTCTGGAGAAGTGATATGAAAACTGTGATCAGGATTTTCATTCTCAAAAGAGAGCACAAAAATGATTTCATCCACGTGTAGCCAAACTATAGGACAGACGGTCTGTCCTGAGCTCTGGAACAGTGGTCAAGGAATAATGCAGCTTAGAGGGGAAAAAGAAATTTTCTTCCTTCTTTTCATGGACATGGGGGATATTTTCAAAGAAAAAAAAAAGTGTTTGATTTCTTTGTTTCTCCTTTTCTGTACCACTCTCTCATCTTCTGGTGCTTCTCTTACAAGGCCCATGATATTCTCAAACTATCTTAATTTCACTCCTCTCCCAACTGGGTCCCCATCCTGGCCAGGCCAACCCCAAAGGCCAGGGCAGCTGAGCCCAAGGGATGCAAAGCAAATGGAACAAACCAAGATACAGAGGAAAGAAGACTTCATGTTTTCTGTTTTGCTCTAAAGTAATAGCTTTGCAATATTTACCCTCAAAAAGTCAAAGAAATACAAATAAAACATGAAAATATCATCTGATGGGCTAAAGATATTAAAAAGAATGAGATTATTCAGTGTGAGAGGGTATGGGAAAAAAAACACTCCAAAAAACTGCAAGGCCGTGTAAACTGGTTACAGCTTCTCTGGAGGACGCTTTGGTTTGGTGTCCAAAATTAAAAAAAAAAAAAGTGTAACATTGACCCAGCAAAAACACCACCAGGAACTATACAAAGGAAGAAATCAAAGATGTGCACAAAGATGAATGTGTAAAGATGTTTAAGAAGTCACTCTTTACAATAGACGAAAATT
This sequence comes from Diceros bicornis minor, assembly GCF_020826845.1. Taxonomy (NCBI): domain Eukaryota; kingdom Metazoa; phylum Chordata; class Mammalia; order Perissodactyla; family Rhinocerotidae; genus Diceros; species Diceros bicornis. The sequence goes on along the minus strand of NC_080743.1, from coordinate 13,743,903 downwards.
AGAACCCTAAATGTCCAGCAAGAGCAGATTGTTAAGTAAATAACGAGACTTCCATACAATGGAATACATGGGTACTATTACATAACATAGCATAGAAACATATTTATTGACATGGAACAAAATCTTCATGATCTACTGCTATGTAAAAGAAAAGGGCAGACAGAAAACATATATATGTTTTATATGATATATATTATTTTACATTTTATAATTTTATACTTTATGTATATAAAATTTATATTTTAAAAATATAAAAATACAAAAAACCAATATTATTATTAGAAAGACATTCACAAAAATGTAAACGGTGGTTAGCTCTGTTTTTTTTTTCCTTTGTGCTTGTCTATGATTTTTAGGATTTCTGTACTAACAATAAAATTAACTAGAACATTCTATAATCACTTGGGAAAAGTTATTTTTTAAATTTAAGGCAGAACACTAAAAACAACAACAACTTCAACAGTTCCACTACAGAAATGCCAAGAAGCAGTGGGAGGGAGAATTTGCAAGTATGAACAGTCTGTAAGGGGGAGATTGTAGCCTGTCTCTATATAACGTTATCACTTGGGATCACACTCTTCCCAAAACACACACACACACTATGTCAGTGAATAACTGTCCAGTTAAGAACAAACAAAAGAAATACTTAGTCCTTGAAAATACATTCCTACCAATCTACAGTTCCACCTTGATACTTTTCCCCCAATATTTGGCTGTTTCTTCTATTGTAAGAAATACTGTACATCTTGATGCTTTAGAACACTTGAAATCATGTAAATTATTCCCGGGGAATGTTTAAAAATTCATATTACTTACTCCTGAGAGACCATGACGACATCTTCCCAGATTGCACCAGACCATTCTTCTGTGAATCAAGGATTTTAGTTTCTAAGATGCAACAGCAATGCTTTGAGCTCAGATCAATAAAGGGAAATGAACTACTGTGGTTTGTCTGCCTTTCCCCAGACCCCTCACTCAATACTTCTTCACAGGTCTGAGTGTATCAAAACTCCATTTGTAAACTAAACTAGCTTGTCTGATACAGAAGCAAAACTAAACTGTGTACAGCGCAAACCACACTCATGGCTTGTTCTCAGCACCCTGGATCTCTCTCTCGTGCCAAATCCCGGCCAGTGAAGAGATAAAAGGGCCACGAGTGAACTGGGCTTTACAGAATCCAAGGCTTCATAGAGACTTTTGAAATAATTTCTTTTTGAAACATTTTTGTCCCCTTTCTCCAGCAATGCAGTTTATTACCACTATCTGCATTTTAAAAAAAGGCTTGGAGATAGATGCTTACATATTTCAATTAAATATATTTTTTCATTCTGATTCCACAAAATCAACCTTGGCATTGAGTACCATCATCCTTTCTCCTTCCTAATCTGTTTATTTACTCCTATTCTTTCAATCACTAAGATTACGATAGCAATTCCTGAGCGCGCCACACCCTATTATTACGGGTTTGACATAACTACACAATTTGAATATTGTATGTAAAAATTACTTATATATTAATTTTTTAGAAATCTATCAGATTTGAGAATTGCATGACAAACCAAATGATCACTGGCTGAGCTAAGAATATCGAACTGGAACCAACGCTTAGGAATCCTAGATAAACATAAATGCCTTTAAAAGTATACTTAAGGGATACATAATATAAAAACAGAATATTTTCAAACTTTGGGATCACTCCTATTTCTGTAAACCTGCCATGTTTTGCTTCATGAGCTACCATCTATTGAAAGCCCACTCTATGCAAGGTGTGCCCCACTCTAGAAGTTTCCTTTAGGTGGGTGGGGCCCTATTGGAGTTCCCCTCCTGGCGCAGAGAGACTAATCTGCTCTGTGAGCCTCCCCTGTAGACCAGCTCCTTCCTCCCCCGTTCTGTCCTTGGCGTGAGCTGCCCACAGAGCACCAAGGTCTCCTTTGCTCCTCCACACCTTCACCTATCGGGGTGCCTGTGACTGCATGGGTAAATCTCGGTGCAGTACCAGGGAGCCCACGTGACCTAGAAATCGTGACATTTTGTTTCTCCCTCTGCCAATTCTCTCATCTTATGTCTCAATTAGCTCAGAACCTGGGCAGGAGAGAGAGCATTGCTATTGGGGGGGGCGGTTCTCAAAGACCTCAACAACTTGAGCATTCTGCCATGAACCTTAATAATATTAAAATTGGTGAGATACGCTTGGAGGGATTAAGGCTAAGGGTGGGTGGCTTTACTAAGCATGGGCCATAATGGTTTTTAACTCTGGCAGCTTGCAAAGCTTGCACTGGGTCATGAGACTGGTTTTATAGTCTGGAGTTACCTTTTAACTGTTATGGCAGCATCAGGTAAATACTAGATGACTTGTTTACATTATCTCGAATTTTCACAACAATCCTAAAAAGTAAAAATTACCGTATTTCATCAAATCTTAAAATGCCACTGAATGTAAGACACTACTATTTTACATACACCAAGAAAGAAAAAAACACCTGCAGTTGAACTAACCTGTCATTCATTGTAAGACACATCCAAGTTTTAGAGAATTTAAAATGTAGAGAAAAATAAATCTTTTACAGTCGTACAGTCAATTATTTTTGATTCAAGGAAACTGAGGCTCAAAAAGAGTGACTTGTCCAAGATCACACGCATAGAAAATGTCAAAGTCACGGTTCAACCCATCCATTTGATTGGTGCAGCAACTGTGAAAAATAGTACGGAAGTTCCTCAAAAAGTTAAAAACAGAAATAGCATACGTTCCAGCAATTCCACTTCTGGGTATTTATACAAAAGAAATGAAATTATTATCTCAAAGAGATATCTGCACACTCATATTCATTGCTGCATTACTTACAGTAGCCAAGACATGGAAACAACCTAAATGTCCATCGATAAATGAATGGATAAAAAATATGGAGAAAAACATACACAATAGAATATTATTCAGCCATAAAAAGAAGGAAATCCTGCCATTAGTGACAATATGGGTGGACCTCGAGGCCATTATGTAAGTGAAATAAGTCAGACAGAGAAAGACACTGTATGATCTCACTTATATGTGAATCTAAAAAAAAAAAAGGAACTAACTCATAGATACAGAGAACAGACTGGTGGTTGCTAGAGGGAGTGGGGCAGGGGAGGCAAAATGGACGAAGATGGTCAAAAGATACAAACTGTCAGTTATAAGATAAATAAGTCTGGGATGTAATGTACAGCATGGTTATTACAGTTAACAATACTGCACTGTATATTTGAAAGTTACTAATAGAGTAGATCTTAAAAGTTCTCATCACAAGAAAAAAATTGTAATTAAGTTGGTGGTGGTGTTGGACGTTAACTAAACTTATCGTGGTAATTATTTCACAATATATACATATAACAAATCATTATGTTGTACACCTGAAACTAATATGTTATATGTCAATTATATCTCAATTAAAAAAAAAATCCATTTGGATCCAAAATGCACACCCTCCCAACTGTAACACACAGCCCAGGGTACACTATAATTTTTTAGGTAGATGATTTATTTCAAACAACCAGCACTCCATATCTGTTAATAAGTGCACACTTAGAATTGTGCTTAGCCCTTGGGAGAAGGAGATGCTATGAAATCAGGGCTTTTCCCTCAAGGAAGTTTCAACTGATTTGATGACTCAAGAAAGATACATAAACTTTAAGAACACTTTTTTTAAAGCATATAACTAAGTGTTGGAATACGTAGCACAGACTGCGCTGTGCTAGGTTTTTAGAACAGAGTAGAATCACTTCTGAGGTGGTCAAAGAAAGCTTCATGAAAAAAGGGAAAAATGAGACTTAAGGAAGGCACCCCAGGTGTGAGTTAGGCTTCAGTGGCCTGAGAGGGAATCTTGAATAATAAACTGCCCTTCCCTGAGCACCTACGAGGCTCATGCTAGACTTCTCTCAGCTCTTCAAAACATTCCACAAGCTCTCCTGCCTGCACTTAAATACATGCTATTCTCCCACCTGGACCATTCTTTCCCTGGCTCCAGATCTGGTTACCTTCTCTTTGTCCTTCACATTGACCTTCAACACTACATCCTCTGTGAAGTCTTAAGTGATCCCCAGACCCAGCTGGGGGCCCCTGCTAAATGCTCTCACAGCACTTATTCTTCTCTTAAATACTTTGCACCCCTATAAGTATTTACTTCAAAGTTTATAGCTGTTTATAGTTATACATCCATTAGACCTGGGCATTCCACCACGGTAGGGACTCTGTCCAGTCTGTTTCTCACGCTACCTCCAGGACTAACACACAAGAGAAGTTCAATAAGTTGACTCCTGGTTATCTTGACAGGCGTTCACAAGTCTCATCTCGTTTAATCCTCAGTACAACATTGCAAGGTAGGTACCAACATTTCCCTCATTTTACCCAGTGAAAACACTGAGGCCTGAAGAGGTCAATTAACTTACCCATGTCCCACAACAGAGAAGTCAAACTCCAGCCGGACGTGCCTGACACCAAAGCCATGTTGGTAACCATTAGACCATACCCTCCTCCTGCTCATAACCAAAGCATAGAGGCAGGGATCAAATGGCATTTCATCATACAGAGAGACTTCTCTGGCTGCTATGGATAATGCATATGCAACAGACTCAAATCAAACATTTACTGAGGACCTACCATATGCCAGGCAGGGGGCTAGGTGCCTTAGACATGGGTTATCTTATTTATTCTCGTAATCACCCCAGGGGTTTGGATTTATTATCTCTACTTTACAATGGAGAAATAGACTCAGAGAGGCCAAGTAACATGCCCACACACACAGCTGGTGAGCAGCAAAGCCAACGTGGTGAATGTAAGTTTGGACAACCATGTACCCACAAGAGACTTCAGAGGATTTGGGAGCAGAGCTTTTTGAAAAATTTTTTTTCCTGGCCCTATTCCCCAAGTGTTGACTGTCTTTATCCAATTGACATTGGCAAATGTCAATTTCCAACAACTTTTTCTGACCAACTCTGATCTTCAGTTAACGGGCTTTGATGAAAACTTGATAATATTTAACTTACATACTAAAGGGCACCACTATAATTAAATAGCATTTAGAAAAGGCAAACCAATAGAAACGCACAGACTCAGCATTAGCCACTATGTTAAACTGGCATCCATGCAGACTGTGTCCAAATCAAGGAGTGGCCTTTCAAGGCAAATTATGTGGCTCATTGCTAGAGCAAGCCAGAGTTGGAAGAGCCAAATTACGGATCAGCTCCTCAGTAAAATTGAATTTGACACCTCTTTCCTCAGGAGATTGGGAATTATCTTCCCAACTTGCACTTTAGAACATCAATGTCAGCCCATCTGCTATACAGATTTAGATCTCAGTACAGTATATAAAGCATCTTTCTGCTGCGGTCATTAGCAGAGAGGAAAACCTCCAAAGGTCCCAGCATTAAATGAAGACCCACAGCATCTGTTCCATCCTCTAGGGAACCTGTCGTTTGTTCTGCAGCTCTTGGTGAAGGACAGAGGGGAAGGGGAAGGGAAGCAGAGTGATTGAGGGTCAGGAGACCTAGATGCTGGCCCCACTCTGCTGCTCACTAGCTCCGCAACCTTGGTCAAATCGAAAACTCTCAGGGGTGCAAAGAACTTGAAGGTCTGTTAGCTCAGACACTTTACCGATGTTTGAGTCCCTTTAATAACATTTCTGCTAAGTGTAGATTCCGTTTACGCTTTACACTCAAGTGATAGAGAAATCATTCCTTGCATTCCCTCTCCAGGGCTCTGTAACTTCTGAGAACCTTGGAGAAGGACTCATGACCCAAGCGTTGTAAGTTTGAGAGAACCTGAGGTCTGAAAGGCCACTAGCTCTTAATACCGGAGAGCAGGAAGAGGCCACTAGCTCATCTCGATGGAAAGAGTTATCAATTATCAATCAAGGTTAAGTGGTCACGTGAGGTTCCAGAAAACAAAAAGTTAAAGAGGAGTCCTTGACGTAAGCAGTTTGCCTGTAGAGTGAAAGAAATCTCTTAAAATGTTGAAACCATGTTTTCCGCACACAAGGTTTGGCCATAGAAAAAAGATATTTAAAGTATATAGTCTACATATAACAAATAAAACAAATTGATTATATGGCAATGCTACTCTCATTGTCGTTGTGGACTGGTGAAGGCCCACAAATTGTTAGCAGACGGCAAGGAGATAGGAGATTGCAGTAGAATATGAATCAACTTTACCACTAACCACATTGTTGCTTCAGTTGACGTGTGTGTGTGTGTGTGTGTGTGTGTGTGCATGTGCGCACGTCAAGACTTTCTCAATGAAGGAAGCAGTGCATTGCTCTGCATTCTGGTGCAAGCCCCTTATCTTGGCCCGACAGTAATAAACAGTTCACAGACCGGCTACTTCATAGAGCACAGCTGGAGAGCAAGTACGACTCCCCAAAACCACCAAGAGCAGGCACGTCCACGGTCTTATCTAGAAACTGATGCACTGTCTCTCCTAGATTAGTGTGGAGCCTTCTAGCAGGTCCCCCTGGCTTCAAACGATTCTGACACACGCCCAAGCCAGCTTCCACACTGCTGCTGCAGGAATCTTTCTGAAACATATCTAGACACTCACTCCCCTGCTTAAAATCCCCTGAGCGCTCCCTAGTGCCTCTTGCATAAGCTTTAACCTTTTGAGTTTAATCCTCAACCAGACTCCGCCACCCCTTGACTCCTGGGATTACTCGTCATTCCCTGGAAGCATTGCATACTTCCATCCATGTGTGCTGTAATTCACGTTCTTTCCTCTACTTGGAATACTCTTTCCCTTCTATCCACTGATAAACCCCTATTCATCCTTTAATAGCCAGTTCAGATAATACCTCCTCTGAAAGTCTCAATGACTATCCCCAAAAGACCTTCAGATTCAGACCCTCTTTGGGAGTGACTTTAGCGCCATAATTAACAGGGCTGGCTCTGGAACTTGACTCACAAATCTTGTCTGTATAACCTTGTACAAGTTATTTAATATCTCTATGCCTCCACTTTCCTGTCTGTAAAATGGGACCAATAACAGTACTTCCTTCACAGCGTTGATGTGAAGATTAAATTAACTAATCCATATAAAGCATTTAACACAGTGCCTGGCATCTAGTAAGTATTCCATAAATTATTGCGTTCGCAAAATACTTGTTTTCATCTCTCTGATAGTGTATTGTATCATACTAATTATTTTCATGTCTGTTTTCTCCAACATATTGTAAGCTTTTAAAAGGCAGACCTTTAGTGGGTCTTGTTTATCTTTTCATCTCTGTCCCCAGCACAGCGTCTCGCACATGGAAGGAAATAAAATGTTTGTTCAATAAATACAGAAGGATATAGATGGGTGAAGTCAGAAACAGGCTGACGAGAGGCACTGTCCATGGCTTAGAAGGCAGTTCAGAAAAGGACTCCAGGCCTGCAATCCACAACCTAACTCATCTAAACTACAGAACGAGCCACTACCTCTGACTCAGACTATTCTGTTCTCCAGCCCCTGGAAAGTGTCTTTCCCACGTCCACACCTGTTCCCTAAAAAAGGGAAAGGAAACGATCGTGCTCTGTCCAGCATCACCCAGCCCTGCGTGCACCACAGAGGAGCCTGAAAAGGTGGGGAGGACCCTGCACTTGCAGCAAAGGGCCGTGGTAGGGTCTCCGGCTCTGCCACCTGCCAGCTTCGTGATCTTGTGCAAACTCCTAAACTCTGCCATGTCCTCATCCATAAACTGTGGATACCGTTCCACCTGGTTGTTGAGGAGAGTAAGCAAGCAACACAGGAGCATGTAGTTTGTATCATAAAGCACTAGGTAAATATCAAGAGCTATTATTAGATAACAGCAAAAGCTACTAATTACCAGGTACTTACTCACTGACAGGCACTGTGCTAAGTGCCTTGTGTGTTATCTTATTTGATCCTTATAAGCAAGGTGGTAGCTGCTATTATCCCTGCATTAATTAAGGTTCCTGTAAGAAGGGGGGCTCATTCTGCCTGGCTTAAGTTTAAGAAAAGAAGAAGAAGAGGGAGTGGGGGATTTTTTTTGTTGTTATTTTTTAAGATACTGGATTTGCTCAAAGAACTAACCAATCCCTAAGCATCCAGCCCAGGCGGGGCTGGGGCCACGGGCCACCCCAGAGACCACCGCAGCAGGCGGTGATGAACCTGCTCTCCAGACTGCAGACAGAAAGGTGCCTCAAAGCCAAGGGTCCCTGTCTCTGGGCTTCAAATTCCTGGGCTAGAGAAGTTAATTGCCCTGACTCAACCAGTTGCTATGGCCAGAGAGCAGAACCACACTGCACAGACGCCCTACCGTTGCTGAGAAGGAGGATTATTTGGTAAGCCAGCAAGACAGCATTAAAAGCGTCCACTGTATTGCCATTTTACAGGTGAAGACTCTGATCTTAGAACTCATGTGTCCCCAGGGTCCCATGGTTTATAACTGGTGAAGCAAGTCTCTGGTATTAAAGCAAGAACTCTGACACTCCCCACTACACTGCCTGTATCCCAACAAAATGGGTCCAGGAAATTGCCTCATAAATATTTCCACCAAGTTGTCAAAAATAAACAAGGATTCCCTCTTGGTTACCTTCAGAGGCCATCTGCTGGGTGGTTAGGAGCCAGCCTCTGCAGCCACACTGCCTAGAGTTGAATCCTGCCTCCTCCACTTACTAGCTATGTGACTTTGAACAGGCCGCTTAACTTCTTTGGGGCTCTTTGTGGGCTGCTGTGAGGATTAAGTGAGTTAATACATGCAAAGGACTTAAAACCATGTCTGGAGCAAAAGACTAGAATAGCGGACACAATACTGAAGAGCAACAAAGTTGGAGGAATCACAGTAACCGATGTCAAAACTTACAATAAAGCTACAGTAATCAAAACAGCCCGGTATTGATGAAAGAACAGACACAGAGATCAATGGAACAGAACAGAGAGCCCAGAAGCTGATCCACACAAATAGAGGCAAGTGACCTTTGACAAAGGAGCAAAGGCAATTCAACGAAGAAAGAATAGTCTTTTCAACAAATGGTGCTGGAACAATTGGACATCCATATGCCAAAAAAGGAAGCTAAACACAGACCTTACATCTTTGACAAAAACTAACTCAAAATGGATCATATACCTAAATGCAAAACTACAAAACTGATAGGAGAAAATATAGGTTACTTTGGGTTTGCATATGAGTTTTTTAGAGACAACACCAAAAGCATGATCTAAGTTGGTCTTTATTAAAATTAAAAACTTCTGCTCTGCAAGAGACACTATTAAAAGAATGAAAACATAAGCCACAGAATTTTGCAGATATGTGCAAACACATATCTGACAAAGGACTTGTATCCAAAGAACTCATAAAACTCAACAATAAGGGAGCCCAATTAAAAATGGACAAAAGATCTGAGCAGAGATTTCACCAGAGAAGATATACAGATGGCAAACACGCATACGAAAAAATGTTTATCATTATTTGTCATTAGGGAGATACAAAATAAAACAACTAGGAGATATCACAGCGTATTTATTAGAATGATTAAAATCCAAAAAAAAATACGGAAAATGCCAATTGCCAGAGAGCAAAAAGAACAATAAGAACTCTCCTTCTTCGCTGGTAGGAATGCAAAATGGTACAGCCAACTTGGAAGCCAATTTGGCAATTTTTTACACATCTAAATACAGTTTTAGCATATAATCCAGCTATCGCACTCCTAGGTATTTACCCAACTGATTTCAGAACTACGTCCACACAAAAATCTGCATGCAAATGTTATAGCAGCTTTATTCATAACGTTAAAAATTGGAAGCAATCAAGAAGTCCTTAAACAGGTGAAGGATAAACAAACTGGAGTATATCCAGACAATGGAATATTATTCAGTAACAAAAGGAAATGAGCTATCAAGCCATGAAAAGACATGAATAAATCTTAAATGCATGTTGCTAAGTGAAAGAAGCCAATCTAAAAAGGCGATGTACTGAATTATTACAATGACATGATATTCTGGAAAAGGCAAAACTGGAGACAGTTATAAAAAATCAGTGGTTGCCAGGGACTAGGGAAGGGTTAAACAGGTGAACGGGTGAAGCTCAGAGAATTGTTAGGGTGACGCAGCTATTCCCTACCACACTGTCACGGTGGATACATGACACTGTGCATTTGTCGAAACCCACTGAAATTTACAGCACAAAGAATGAACTTAAATATATGTAAACTTTAAAAAAAAATCATTTAGAAGGTCAGGGGAGTCCCAGGATGAAATACAGAATGTGTAACTGTATTACAAATGTATGAAACCACCTCACTAAAGGGTGTGGAGGAAAAAAGGTGCTACCTCAGTAACTTTGGAAATGAGGACTCTGCAAAACTAAAAGCAAAAGAAACTGTACATAAACACTGTACTCTAGTGGATAAAGCTATTTTCCCTGGGAGTATGGGTTAACAATTCTAATACTGCTCTACACATCTACTGGAACCGAACGATTAAGTAAATACATGGCAGATGGTGGGAGCAAGTTATCACTGTTGGAGTAGGAGATTCCAGATAAGCGAGGGGAGGAGGCTAGAATGGTCCACGTGGTAATGGTTAAGAGTGGGAGACATTAGCATGAACTCATGTTTAGCTTAATACAGATACAGGTGGTTACACATAGAGAGAGTACTAGATTAGTACACATGCATGTATTTCCCTGCTCTGTCAGCTGAGAGGGCCTATAAGCAACAGCAACCCTCTAGCAACAAGCACACCTAGGGCCCAGATCTTGGTTTTAATACCATCCTCCCATAAAAGGAGGCAGGGCTCCTCAGAGAAATGACTGACTCCAGGACTAGGGCAGGAGAGGTACAAGATGAGCCTGGAGTATCTTGTAGCGCCAGAAAATAAGAAAGTACTCAAAACAACAACAGCAGCAAAAACCCACAATGATGGCGATGTCAGGGGACACAAGAGCCAACTGTGAGAGCTCCCGGTGGCCAAAGCTGGAACAATTTGACCAACAAAATAAAGTAGTATTTCATTATAACCGAAGTATAAAATGAACCTCCTCGCATCCATACTGATATAAATAAATAATTGAATAAATAAGTAAATACACGGGTGAGAAGAGAGAAATTTCCTGTGCAGAAGAATTGCAAAGAATTTGTGTAGAAACTCTGCTCTTAAGGATGTGGAGCATAACTCCCCCTCATAGTGGGCTGCACATAGCGACTCTCTTCCAAGAGCACAGTATGGGTACAAGGGGTAGTAACTTCAGGGAAGAAACCCATCAGACACTATTCAGCTAGATGATAAAGGTCAACATCAACCATGATAAGTCATGTTGACAGTATGTGCCCTTGATATGCCATGATGAGAATGGCGCTCTCTCTATGGTCTTCCTCTCAAAAATTCATCACCCCATTCTAATCATGAGAAAACCTCAGACAAATTCCAAGAGAGGGACATTCTACAAAATACCTGACAAGTGCTCCTCAAAACTGTCAAAGCCCTCAAACAAGGAAAGTCTGAGACACTGTCACAGCCAGAGGATCTTAAGGAGACATGACAACTAATGTAATATAGTATCCTGGATGGGATCGTGGAACAGAAAAAGGACGTTAGGTCAAAACTTGAAATCTGAATAAAATATGGACTTTAGTTAGTAACAATGTATCAATATTGGTTCACTAATTGTAACAAATGTGCCATACTAATGTAAGATGTTAATTACAGGGGAAAGTGGGTATAGGGTACATGGAAACTCTTTGTACTACCTTCACAGTTTTTCTGTAAATCTAAAACTGTTTTGAAACATAAAGGTTATTAAAACAAACCAACAACAACAAACCATGCCTGGAACACAGTAATGCTATATCATTATTAGAGAATAATGACGGTGGTAGCAGTATTCATGGATCTAGGGGAAAAAATATTTGCTAAGTGAGTCCTTTATGTTCTTCCTCTGCAAACTTAGGTTCACAAACCCAGAAAATAAGCTGTCACTCTGTTGGTCACCAAACAACAACCACTCCCAAACCCAGTACCCCCAACAGGAATTGCACTGCCAGTAGCTCTACAGATTAACCCTGGTGACTTTCTACGAAGGAGGCGCCCCCCATTCCCACAAATAAAGGGCAGGTCACGTCACATATCCTCCAAGGCTGAACGAAAAAAAGAGTGGTGGAAAAGTAAGGATTTCAATAAAGAGATGCTTTGTAATCAGAAGGAACCTCTGACCAAGGGTCAAGGAACTGACCCCACACAGCGGCTGCCGGATGACCATAACCCCAGAAGTTGTAACGGTGGTTTTGTTAGACGGTAGCATGCCCTGATGTATTGAGAGAGTGAAATACGGCCTGTATTTTCCTTGCTTGAAGTCTTAAATCCTCTCTAAATGGAAAATCTCCTGTCGGGCTGACCCACACCAACGGCGGGCACTCTTCAGCTCGCCCCAAAATAAACAGGACCAACACAGAGGATCGGGTCCTCGTTTCCACCTAAGTGCTGCAGCCACATTGAAACCAAGCATGTGGGCAAGGGGGAAGAGCAGAGTGGATGAACAGCCCTTCAGAGGAGGGTGCTGCTCCTCTAAGTGTAAGAAGCCCCAGGGTTACAATCACATTTCGTTAATGAAACACAAATAAGCAGGGACTGTGCTTAATTTACAATAGAAGTTTCCAGACACTAATCTTCCCCACGCTTGGCTGGGCTGGAGAGTATTGTTATGTTCATAACACTCCTTGAGAGGGGAAGCTGAGACACGAAGTAGCATCTTAAACGCAGCGGCTTCTGGGGACTTCAACTAAGAAACAACCCGAGTTATTCCTGGGTACTATTGCTTTAAGAGTGACGAGAGTGCCCTCTGGTGGGTGAGATGGGGCCCTGCATGCAGGGTGTAACCTGTGCCCACCACCTGGCTGAGCTGGTCACCGCAGGTTCAGTTCATGTAGTCGGTTCCTGCTCTCTGTTTTCTCCTTTTCATAATCGTGATGGTGTTCCAAGAGAATTGTCTACCCCCATAGTACAATAAAATTCCTAGGGGAAACGAAGAGACCCATTTTCGGGTGGACTGGGCCAGGTTCGACTTCCCTTCTCTCCTGATCGGCATCTGCCTGGGTTTTAGCTCATCCTCGACCCTGAAAACACCACCCTAACTACAGGGCACAGAGCTGACATCTCCTCACCACTAACAAAGGCCAAGCCAGCTCGTTAGCCAGTAGGAAAGGTCTTAAAGAATACACTCAAATGGAAAAAGTTGCCCATTTCCCACCTTTGGACAAACACTGGAAAGGGGAAAACTTCTTGATTTTAACAGACCTTTTTCTCAAACCAGCCACCCAGAGCATCACCCCAGACAGAGAAAAATGAGAAGGGAAGGGGCTCAGAGTCACTAGCCTGACGTAGAATATGGCTGTCCCCATCTGGGTCACCTCATTAGAAGGCAAAATAAGTCGCTCAAAGAAAGCCATGTTTATTGTTTTAAACAAAACATAGTTTTTGTTTAAAAGTTAGCAACACAGGACAAGCTATATCAACAACAAAACACAGAAAAGCCTGACTTGAGGGAGTAAGAAGTGGATGCCCTGGCCTGGACTCATGCTATGCTTCATTGAAGTGAACGAGGGATATGCCTGATTGAAATCCCCTCCCAAACGGGTTTGTTAGCTGGATGCTGCCATTCAGTCTAATTCCCATGCACAGGCCGGTGAGGCCGTGAGCTGGGAGCAGCTCTAGGGGGCAGCGCATCTCCCGGGGGCTCCCAGGTACTCTCTAGCCAGCCCAGAGGTATACAGGGGCCCCGGGGAAGCAGCAATGGAGCACCTGGCTGACTGAGGTTATTCTGGCAGCAAAAAGGGAAGGGCAGGGGAGGAGAACATTACCAGAGTCCTTCAAGAACAGGCAACTTCACATGACATGCAAATAGGCAATGGGCACAAGAAGAAAGATCCACCACGGTATTCACAGAAACGCAAGTTAAAGCAACGATGTTATTTCATTATCCACCCAACAGATTGGCAAAGTGAAAAAGAATGACAACACATCCATTACTGAAGCAGATCCACGGGAAGAGACACCAGAAACCACCACGAACGGGAGTCTGAAAATGCTCTCCCCGTCTCTGGAGACCAGATGCATCTAACACCTTAAAAAATGTGCTGATCTCAAGACCTAGCAGCTCCCTTCTGGGACTTCTAAAGGAAGACTTGGACAACCTTTTCCCATATGAAGATCCCTTTCTCAAAAGTTCATGAATGACCACAAATAGGACTTACACTTTTGGCTTCAGATACATAAGAAAACGGAGACATAATTCAACAGCCAAAATGCATCCAAGAATTAGGGAAGGTGCTGATGGCAACTCCGGACCTTTTCTCCACCTTCCCAGTGGACGTGGTCTTTGGCTGATCCCAGGATTGGGAACCTCTGCCCAAAGCTCAGGATAAGTTGTCGCGTTTCTAGCTAGTTTCACGAGTTCAGAGTCATGCACGGGCATTTTATTTCCAATGTAAACGTTTCCGGTCTGCCGGGGTCTTTTGTTTCTGCCAGACGCCGCAGTCAGCATCCTCAGCGTGTGTCCTCCTCGGCACAGGCTGGTTGAAGCCTCAGGCCCAGCCTTGGGAATCACACAGACGCGTCACTCTCGGCATTACCAAAGGCTTGTGGGCATTTCAGAAGCTAAGAAACAGCCCATCCTTACTGAGCGCAATGCTTTATAAGCAGCCCTGACCCTTTCACCAGGAGAGCTCCCCAGACTGTGATGTGCACACATCACGGGCCTCATCACACTTGGTGGGACGTGTTGAGAAGGTGTTTTTCTGTGATAAATATTTCCTGCGCATCTTAAATAAACTGGACAGTAATGAGCCATTGGAAAGGCAATGGCTGTTGGGCCCTTCTAGAATGGATGAGCCGTGTCCTTGGAAAAGCAAAAAGCCAGAATCCCAAGTAAACACTTAAGACATAACAATGACAAAAAGACATAACTAATAAATGCCTTCAAAAATATGATCTTCCTGGGGGAGTTTATTTACACACTCAGCCATTTTTTGCTCTTTCTCTGGCTCTCAAAGAGGATTTAATCCCTTTGACATTTTCTCACTCAGAATAAGACTAATGAATTCATGGTGCGAAGGAAAATATTCTTCCATTAATCAGGTGCAGGATGCCTCACAAATCACGACAAATTTAAGTTTCTGCCTTGAGTAGCCAAGGGGGAAGAGCACTAGAGCAGGAGTCAGGAAACCTGGGTACTTGCGACCTCGAACCTCAAGAACAGGCTCTGCAATCTCAGGGCTCAGTTGCCTTTCTGAGTTTGGGATTCATTCCCTGTAAAGAAAACATCTAGTCTCCTGTCTATGATCCTTTGGAAGGTGAACACCAAGTAAAAGATGCAGCAGGGTTGCGGCCTTCCACCACATTCCCTTGGCCTTTATTATTTCAGCGCCCACGGGCCTGACCTCCAACCTGGCCCCTGCATCTCTGCCTAAGGCTCTTTGGCTGGCAGATCCTTCACCACGTCTCTGGTGGGATAGCTCAGAGGCGCCTGTGCTGCACTATGTTCCAGACTTCCCCAGCGGGTTGAGTTCCGGTGGTCCACAGGGATGGCTAGCTGGATGACACAGCCTTTGTGGACCTCCCTCCTCCCCTGACTTAGTCCTCACCCCCACCAGTGTTTCCTGGGGTCACCTCCCATACAACTGTGTGCCCTGGAATCCATCTCAGGCTCTGCTTCTGCAGGAACCCCAGCTAGGACGGGGTTATATGCTTTTCTTTCAAGGTCTAAGTCTTTGCAAATGGCCTGTCCTTATATGGTTAATCCTTTTTTGTGATGTAGGAAGCAGGCAATTTTCTCCAGGGCTGACCGAGTGCAAACTTACAAAAGTGACACAGCTTGGCTTTCCTATCTCCCCTCTGACATCTCAAGGCAGTTCTGAGGGCTCCTCTTGAATCTTAGTGGTCCTCACCAAGGTCTCCCCAACAAAGGCAGAGAACAATGATCTAAACGCGTCTCCTCTTCCGTGTCAGAACTCAGGGCCACTATCCCACCTCCTCGGTTCCCTGCTTCCTCTCTGATAAAGACTACCGATGCGTTACTGCACGCTTAGAAAGGGATTCAGACGCCAGAAATGTCGGGTTGAAAAGTAGGCTGAGTGGGAGTTGTGGCTGAAGATTCGAGACCCAGCCACTCCCCTTACAGGAAACATAAGAGGCTCTTAAATTGAGACTGAAAATGTGATCTTCAGTTCTGGAAGATCTTAGAGATCATCTAGCCCAGTCTCTCTTCATCCTGCGGAGAAGGAAGCTCAATCCAGACAGGTGCGGGCTCCACCTACATCACACTGGGGAAGCCCCCCTTCTGCTGAGCAGGGCTCTTTCTAGCACCGCTGCCAGAAAGCACAAACCCAGTATCTTCACGCTCTAGGGAGGGCCCTGTATTTCAGAATCTCACCATATCATCCAGGAAATGTCACCGAACATACCCAACAGCTCCTGAAGGCCCTCCTTTGCTTACAGGTCTGCTCAGAGACTAAAGGAAAGGCCAGGCCCCCGGGAACATACTCCTTTCCACTGCACTTGAGAGTGAGCTTCATTATGAGCCTTTTCCGTTAAATGTCTGGACGTGGCAGACTGAGACCAACCACGACCTGCTCCTCACTTTACTTAGTCGAATGGCTTGTGCAGGCAAAATCCTGCATGTTTGTCTTTCACACAAAAATGACTTGACCATGATGTGTCAGGCACACAAGCATGAAAAAGATTCAGGCCCTAGGACCCCACACACCAGAAAAGCGAGAGCATCATCTGCAACATCTGGGCCATTTAGAGAGTGACTGCCAGACACCACACTGTGCTCCAAGTGTACGTGGGTTACCTGATCGGATTCTTGCTACAACACTAGGAGGCAGGCACTGCTGTCCCCATTTCACAAATGAAGAAACCGAGGTTTAGAAAAGGAAACTGACAATGGTTACACAACTAGTAAATGGGAGAACCTGGGGATGAAAGTTGGCCTGATTCCAAGCCTTTGCCATCCTACCTTCCAAATAAAAACATCTTTTTATGCATTTGGTTAATCCCTGCCTTGGAACAGAAAAAATTTAAAGTAGTGATTTATGAATAAATGGAAAAGCCGTATTAGAAAGGGCCTGGAGGATTAGGGAGGGTTTATGAGACAGAGGACAAGTTCTGGCTTGGCTGCCACCAGGGCCATGGGGACAGGAGGCATGCTGTGGAGGAGAAAGAATGACACACTTTCCTGTGGCTCAGTGGAAAGCCAGCGTCAGCAGCCTTAAAACACACACGGGGCCCAGCGCCGCCCAAGAACATGTACTTTGCAAAAAAAGAGCATTGCAGTTTCCCAGCGTTTGTTTACACATCGTGGGAGCGTCTGAATCCTCTCTGAGGGAAGGGACGGGGGAGCAAACAACAAAGAGAAAGAAATAAAGATTGTGGGGAAAAAACTTAAACAGATTTTCCCTAAACTGAGAAACCTGTTTGCCCAAAAGGGGAAAAAAGAATGAAATGTGAAAATGAAACCCAAAAAGAAAGTAAACTCCTCGAGCCCGTCACAACCCCCATCTCTCAATTCTTAGACCATTCTCTCTGACCGTGGATGAGCAGTTGAAATTTTTGCAACCCAAGCTTTGTTACATACCAAAGAAATGCCTTTTAGGAAAAAAGAAACTTTGGGGAAAAAGAATTCCCATTCACAGCCTCTTGAGGATATCAAGCATTTATCCTAAGGGCTCAAGTGAGGACGCAGATGCGTGGAGAGCCCTGTGCAGACCACTCTGTGCAGCCCGAGACACAAATGGGGCTTACTTTATGGAAGCACAATGTGGGGTCTGTTCCACCCATTTATAAATGTACTGAGCATATTCCACAGTGACGTAAGAGGCCAACACGAACACCCCACGCTCCTG
This sequence comes from Diceros bicornis minor, assembly GCF_020826845.1. NCBI lineage: Eukaryota > Metazoa > Chordata > Mammalia > Perissodactyla > Rhinocerotidae > Diceros > Diceros bicornis. Next base: position 13,726,044 of record NC_080743.1, on the reverse strand, counting down.
TCTCAGCTGGAAAGTAACTTTCCTACCAGGCGGAACATACTCACTGATAAGACAGGCACAAACAACAGCATTCCAAAGAAAGGGACCCTTACGAGGAGGGAAGGGCTGTGATTAGAAAAGACTTTTTGAAAGAAATGGTACTTAGAGTGTTAGACTCCAAAGGGTATGACAGATCAAGACTAAGGGCTGAAAAAGAGTGAACAGATGCAAGGAAAGAGCAGAGAGTCGACACTGAGCACAGGCAGGAGAGGAAGCTGAGAACCCTCAGTCAGTCATTCATTCAACCGATATTTGACCATTTACTGAGCTACTGACAGTGTTGTGGGTGCTTGGGAGACAGCATGCACAAACAAACATCCCAGCCTCACGGAGCGTCCGTTCTAGTTGAGCAAAGACAGACGATAAACAACATAAGGAAGTAAATGGTACAGGATCTTAGGAGGTGTAAGGACTATAAAGAAAATCCCAGCACGGAGTGGGACACTGAATGCTGGGGGAGGGGGAGGTGTGCGTGCAGGTTGGTGGGTCCAAGAACACAGATGGTCTTGGATATAGGTTAAGGTGTTTGAACTTGATTTCACAGACACTGAGGAGTCAAAGGAGCTGTTCCGAGAAAATGCCTGTAAAAGGCTTGGTAATAAAAGTCAGTGATCAGCAGACGTTAGCTATTGTTGGTGGTGGTCCATTCGGGATGAATTTGAGGATACGAAATTTGCAGCAGCACATGGGCTCATTAGACGGCACAGGACAGAGAGAGGCATGTAGGAGACACACCAAGGAAGAGGTCGGAAAGTGCATTTCACTGAACACGGGTCTTGCTAGATACTTCCCAAGAGGCTCTACCGGGAAAGAAACGTGGGAATGAGACCCGCAACAACCCCACCCTGCCTGGCAGCATCTGAAAGGTTCTCAGTGGTCCTGTGGTTCAACCAACAAACAAAACTGTGTTTAATTCTGTCTAAATCAGTATTTTGCACTCTTTCCTGACCAATTAACTTTTTTAGGGGTTGAGAGGAGGCAGAATACCTATTAAAACCTGGCAGGACAAACTTTGTGAAATGTTGATCAAGAGGGACAGTAATAAAACCCCATAAATTGGAAGGAGAGGCTGGATTTGCGAAGGAGGGAGAAGCGGCTGAATGACAGGCTGTGGCAGCCGCTTGATTGGGAGTGGACGGGAGTGCAGGGGGGAGGGACGGGGGAGGAGCCGTCAGAGTCAGAGGACAGGAGGCGCCGAGATGCCACTAACAGAATCCTCAAGAATATCTCAATCAAAAGTTGAGCCACCTTCTAGGAAGGTGCAATAAATACTCACTCACTTCTGAAAGCCTCCTATCTGACAGCCATGAAAACAAGGAATTAGGAACAGGGTGATCTTCCTTTTATAAAAAGGGAGACGTTTCAGCTTTAGGCAGCAGCATCCTGGATCACCCTGCCATCGATCCTGAAGGAACGGAGGAGGACGGCGAATTTTGAACGAGCAAGAAGGAGAGAGTGTTGTTTAGAATTAAGCCTTGTTTAATCAGGCTAGGAAGGTAAGGAACATCTTAAATCATTAATCTTGAAAAGCACATCTTGTCCACGCACGCAGACATATATAATTCAAGCATCTCGTTTCCTCAGCTGTTGAGCAGGTTGTCTGTATTTATTAAACTGCCTTTACACCTTTTCAATCTCAATAAGTTTTAAAAAGCAAAGACCTAAAAAGCCATTTAAGTTTATTTACCAAGTTTTCTTAGAGGACCCAGACGACCAATGTCACCTCCTAATTATAAAGCAAATTTTTAAATTAATGACTTAGAAGTCCACAGTAAAAAAAACTAGACTAATACATAAATTTCTTTTCTAACCTCTCTATTCAGAAAAAGCCACTGAGAAAGCAGAACATGACTTACACATGTTAAAATTTTAAAGCCCCTATTAACCTGTCATGTGAAATGCATACTTATCTAATTTTTCAACACATACAGAATTGACTCTCTAGCTCATAAATGCCATCAGCTCTGCAATGTCATTACTACAGCATTAATGCAGATATATCTATTTAAACAGCCGTGCAGTCCTGAATCAGAAGTGAGTTTCAAGTTAGTAATTATCACCATAATTTAAAAAGAACAACACACCTGAGTAGTATTTTGACCCCCCCCCCCCCAGAGGTATTCAACAGACTGGTGCTTCTCAAACAGTAATGGGGGGAACTTGTTAGGCTGCAGATTCTGACTGAGTCGGTCTGAGGTGGGACCTGGGATTCCACACTTCTAACACGCTCCCCAGCGATGCCCGTGCTGCTGGTGTACACCCTACTCTTTGAGTAGCAAAGCAACTGGTTTGATGGTGGGTTCGATGAATTAAGCTGGGTGAAAGCGACTGAGTTGTTTTCCTAGTTTGCCTGGTGATTCCTGCTGGATCTCCTGGAAAAGCACGGCTGCCCCTTCTGTGTGGGGAGACTTGGAAAGCTCAGGTTCTAAAATCAGATGTGCAAAATGCGGAAGAACAAATGCGAAGGGGAAACATGAAATCATAGTAATAGCGTAGTGTTGGTGCAAGGGGCTTTACTCTGAGCTGCTAAGAATAATAAAGAGGGAGATTCTTAGGTTAATCTGGGTTGAGATTTAGGATTTGGATTCTTATAAACACCCAGCTGATTCTTAGGACCACATAAGTTCTCAACAAGCTACTACAAGATGAGCATTCTTCTCACTTGGCAATAAAGGAATTGGAAACTCAGAAGATGCCCAAGTCCATCCAGCTCATAACAGAGCTAAGATTCAAACCAGGAGGTCTTCTGACACCAAGAAAGGAGCTCTTTCCTCTCAATTACACAACTTGCCAAGGAGATCCCAAAACCATTGTTGGTAACCAATGTTTGAGAAATCATTGATGTCAAATTTTCAAGAAGTAAAGATATCAGGAACTATAGACTAGTTGCTTAACAAAATTGGGAGTGGGGAGGGAAAGAGGAGTGTTGTTCTTTTTTGTGTGTGTGTGAGGAATATCAGCCCTGAGCTAACACCGATGCCAATCCTTTTTCTTTTTTTTTTTTGTTGAGGAAGATTGGCCCTGAGCTAACATCCATGCCCATCTTTGCCCATCTTTCTCTACTTTATATGGGACGCCACCACAGTATGGCTTGACAAGCAGTGCGTTGGTGTGCACCCGAGATCCAAACCTGCGAACCCCGGGCCGCCGAAGCGGAGCACGTGCACTTAACGGCTTGTGCCACCGGGCCGGCCCGAGGAGTGTTGTTCTTATTAAAAGAAGTGGTGAGCATGAGGAAGCAGCACGGGCTCACTGTCCGGATGGAACGAAGGCTCCACTAGGACAGAAGGATCTGCCCTATTTTCTTCACTGTTGACTGCAGGCTCCTAGAGCAGTGCCTAGTCCACAATAGGTACTTAATAACTCTTTGTTGAATGATTGAACAAATGAGGGAACCAGAAACAGGCCAACACACTCCAACATTTATTGAGCTCCTAGGGGCCCAGCTCCGTGGATGTAAAAATAAGTAAGATATAGTCCCTGACCCCAAGTGCTTAACATCTCTTTTCTTAATTAATACTTTGGGAAGAAAGTTATGGATTCTTGCTCATGTGACATTTGATGTTCTGGTCGCTCCCTCCTCTGGCCCTTTCCTTGGCCTCTGAACAGGCATGGGTGACCTTTCTCTTCCCATTGGGCCCAAGCAGCACAGTTCCCCACCGTCTCATTCCATGCCCAGGAGCCTGCTTCGTCCCAGAGCCCTTGTTTCTTAATGAGGTATCGAAGTGAAGTGCGAAAAACATGGGCTCTGGAGTTTTAAAAAATCTGGTTCATTTACTGAGCCCTTCCATATGCTGGACACTGCACACTAGTGGTATCAACTATTTAGTCCTCACAGCAACTGTGTGAGGTAGCATTGTACCATTTCACAGATGAGGAGACTGAGGCCCAGAAAGACTAGTGACTTGCCCATGGTCAGCCAGCTAGGGAGAGGCCGAGCAGGCTTAAACCCTGGCAGTCTGGGTGTGGAACCCACTCTCCTAACTCCAAGCTGCCTCTCAAAGTGAAGGCCTCGACGATCATACCTTCAGATTCACAGTCTTCATCTCAAGCCCATGTTTGGTGCCTTAGACTGTGTGGCAATGATCCCACCTGCTTTGGGAGGAAAAAGAGTATTTCTTTCTTTCCAAACAAAGGCTTGATACTGCTATTAGATAACAATTTTTTTCCCCAAAAGTTCTTATCTCAACGGAGGAGTGAGCCGAAGAGTAATGTATTGAGTTGTTTGAAAAATGCTTATGGATTCTCCAACATGAAAAGGCAAGAAAAAAAAGCCATAGGGTTTGGTATTATATTCCAACAGAACCATTCAATTTACTTTTTTTTCCCAATTTTAAGTCCTCTTTCTGAATATAAACTTTTATTGGAGAGGACAACTTGAGGAAAAATGGGTGCTGTAAGCCTATCATACCGTCATGACCTAAGCACCCCAATTTCAAATATGCACACGGACAGACGGACACACACACACACACACACAGACACACACACAGACACACACCCACACACACATAACTTGGTGAGGAGTCCTTTGTGATCACCTAACAAGACTCGGACAAATGAGTTTGCTAAGAGGCCTGTCAAACAACTGGAGAGGAACTGCGTGTTCTATAAGCACTGTAAACGTTCTCCTCTCTTTGAGGGCAGCAGACAAGTTAGTGGTAAGGAGATTACTCTTTTTTTTTTGTGAGGGAGATCAGCCCTGAGCTAACATCTGTGCTAATCCTCCTCTTTTTGCTGAGGAAGACCGGCCCTAGGCTAACATCTATTGCCAATCCTCCTCCTTTTTTTCTTCCCCAAAGCCCCAATGGATAGTTGTATGTCGTAGTTGCACATCCTTCTAGTGGCTGTATGTGGGACGCGGCCTCAGCATGGCCAGGGAAACGGTGCGTTGGTGCGCGCCCAGGATCTGAACCGGGGCCGCCAGTAGCGAAGCGCGCATTTAACCGCTAAGCCACGGGGCCGGCCCAGGAGATTACTTTTTAAATAAACGCGAAGTCAGTTTTAAATGCTTCCGTGCCAAGATTCATTTCATTAAGTGCAAAAATAGGTTCCTTCCCACCACCCAGAAAGCCCACCATCAGGGTAAACAGGATAAGTTCAATCTTCCTAAAAATCGGTTTAAAAAAAAAATCACTAGCCTGTGCATCTAACTTCCTTGTGAAAAGAAAGTAATCCCTCCTTTGCCCTCTCCCCACTCTGGCTGCCCGCCAACATCTTCAAACAGAACAAAGCCAAAGAAATAGAAGACATGGTGCACCAGACCTAATCCTCCATGTGACATGACCCGACGCGGTTCGCAGCTATGTGGTCCTGAAGCAGAGGCAAAATGAGAAGAAAATGAGTCAGGCATTCAAGATGGTGAAGCGTGGCTTCTTCTGCCCATTGCACCACCTCCGCTCATTGCACCAAGACAAAATAAGCCTGCACCCCTGGAAGACATCTTGGAGAAGAGCCAACTACCCTTTCTAGACACCCAGCTACATCTACAGTGTCATGTGAAAAAGAAACAAACTTCTATTTGACTTAAGCCACCGACGTTTTATTTTTTTATTTATTTATTTTTTAATTTTTATTTATTTATTTATTTTTTCCCCCCAAAGCCCCAGTAGATAGTTGTATGCCATAGTTGCACAGCCTTCTAGTTGCTGTATGTGGGATACAGCCCCGGCATGGCCGGAGAAGCAGTGCGAAGTGCGACGGCGCGCGCCCGGGATCCGAACCCGGGCTGCCAGCAGCGGAGGGCGCGGACTCAACCACTAAGCTACAGGGCCGGCCCGCCACCGACTTTTTAAATCTCTTTGTTCCAGTAGCTTAGCCTCCTCCTTAACGAAGTCATTCATCCTGGACTTCTATCCCAACAAAGAAGAAATTTCTCCACCCTTCCCCACATTCCCTCCCATCGCCATGTCTTTGCTTTTGGGGGTACCCGCCTATTACTGGTGTCCTCTTCCTGACTAACTGGATTGATTCTCCAAGCTCGGTGCTCTCCTTCCCTCCCCTCTATAGAATCCTCCACCAACAGACTCCTCTTTCTCAGAGATTCTGTTGCCCTTATAACCTGAAAGTTTGGCACTTGATCAGGTACTGACTGGAAAGGCCTCTAATTGTCTCCTGGGCATATTCCTTTATACCTTCACGGGAGGGCAATGCAGAGTACTGAAAAACCCTAAGCCACCGCACTGCCCTCCCATGCAGACATGAAGGAGTATAGCCTTAAATCATGGTTGTTGTGAAGAGACTGAAGCACATGCTAAAATGAAGATATCATGTAAAGAAGATACTCAATTTTGCTTGTTCTTTTCAATTCCAGACAGGAGGGGCTGTGTGTGTTATTTATTTCCCCCAAAACTTTGTTATAGAACTGGGCATATAACAGGGATTTTAATAAATGCTTTAAATCACAACAATCCCCAAGTGTTTTTTTAGGCTTTTTTGCCACAAGCAAACATGATGCTGACCATCCACATAAAGGGCAAGCTTTAGTCTTTCACACTTTAAAAAAAAAAAAAAAAAAAACGCACGCTGTCTTTCGTTGGATCTTGACTCCCCTCCTCTGACCTGGATTCTCTAGGAGTTCAAGTGACTTGAGCACAAGCCTCCCAGGGGCAATGGGGGACCAGGAGGTGTGGTTTGTTTCAGGGGTTGGTTGGAGGGAATATTGGACCCTCTCAGTCTAGCAGGCCAGTAGCTATGGCCACCTCTCATCCGGGCCCGAGGTAGACAGACATCCAAGCTCACTTCTTCCCTGGGTTACAGACAAGAGGAACTCTCTCTAATCCAGGAACGGGACAGCTCTTAGAACTTGTCTGCACTGCAGAAATCCCTCTATGCAGGGTGTCTCAACTCAGCATTATCAAACAGACCATGCTGGCCAATAAACATGTGCCTGAGGCCTGTCACAAAGGGGCCTGGCAAGCCCCGGGTACCAGCTCAGTAGACGGGGCTGCCAGGGACATCCCAGCATGGAGCGCTGAAACCAAGTCTCCAGGCTACAGTAAAAACCCTCCATCTATCCCTGCTTTCATCCAGATTAACTCAAGTCATTAAGTATTTCAAGAAATATTTATTGAGTACTACTATAGGCAAGTCGTTGAGTACACAATGAGAAACAAGACAAAGCCTCGAGGGTTTTACAGTTTTGTAAGAGGCAGAAATAAACAGGTAATTTCAATATAATCTGATGAACACTATGCTAAAGGAAGAAGAAGGATCTATGGGAGGGGCTAGAAATGAGGACAGAAAGGTAAGCAGGGGACCATCTGGTTACCAGGGGCCTGGATGGACTAATCCCCCTCAGACTCCAGGTGGGTGTTGGAGCCACCCCTCGTTTTGCTCCTTACCTGGCACAAGAAAGGCCATCCTTCCTTCAGGGCCACTCCAAGGGCAGCCAAAAGTGAAAGGGGCATGAATCACCCACAGTGTTAATGAAATACCTTGTAAACGCTAAACAGGCAGAATGCAAAACTTCTCTCTGCTCAAGAGATCTTGATATCTACTTCCAGGGAGCATCAGGTGAATCCCTTTCACCAGCAAAATCACTAAGAGCTGAGATAAGAGAAAGCCAGGGGAAGCATCCACTTCTGCAGTTGAAAAACCAAACTTAGACCAATTATATTGTTCAAGAGCCTAGATTTCATGGTGAGAGGCACCATATGTATAAACCAATGATTGATAGATACATCCAACACGAGCAGTGAGCAAAGCTGGGAGAGGTAAAGAGGTTCTGTTGTTTCGACACAGGGATTCAGCCTATTCATCAAGACAGGTGAGGATTCAGATCTTATTCACGGGCTGTTCCCATTCTGTTCTACTTTCTATGTCTTCTGTCACTGGGAAAGAGACATGCATGGAATTTCAGAGCTCAGATCTTAGAGATCATCTAGCCAGCCCCTCATTTTACAGATGAAAAGTCTGAGGTTCACGGAAGGTAAGTGCCTTGCCCTGCTGGTTGGTGACAAAACTAGAATTAGAACTCAGGCCCTGAACTCAGACGAGCACTTTCCCACTAACACTCTAGAGCCCAGAAACCCGGCCCTAGACAAGCACTTATTTGGGGAAGATTATGATTTGCTTAGAGACCTTGTTCCTTTGATACTTCTCTCTCTCTGAGAGCCTATGTCACCAAGACATAGCAACCAGGACAAAAGCTGTAGCTGTTTAAAAGCTCTCAGCCTGGCTTCCTACAGGGATGAAGGCCAAGGAGCACATCTGCAAACGGAAAAAGCAGCCACCATCACCATCGCAGTGTTTCTTCCAGGAAACAGTATATGTGAGTGTGGGAGTGTGTATGTGTGTATGTACGTGTTTTTATGTGTCTATGTATGTGTGTAAGTGTGTGAGTACTGTATACGTACGTATGTGTGTCTGAGTTGTGAATGTGAGTGTATGTGTGTGTGAAGGTCTTGTTTGTGGATGTGTGTGTATATGTCTTTGTCCATTCAGGCTGCTATAACAGAATACCGCAGATTGGGTGGCTTATAAACAACAGAAATTTGTTTGTCACAATTCTGGAGGCTGGAGGTCTAAGATCAAGGCACCAGATGATCCAGTGCCTGGTGAGAGCAGCCTTCTGGTTCATAGACGGCCATCTTCTCGCTGTGTCCTCACGTGGTGGAAGGGGTGAGGGAGCTCTCTGGAGTCTCTTTTATAAGGGCACTAATCCCATCCATGAGGCTCCACCCCCATGACCTAATCACCTTCCGAATGTTTCACCTCCAAGTGCTATCACATTGACATATGAACTTTGGGGGAACACAAACATTCAGTCTATAGCAGTATGCGTATATACATGTTTATGTGTGTTTGTGTGTGTGTGACTGTGTGTAGATGTGGGTGTAGGTATTTATATATATATTTTTTAACTCTACCTTATATTCATGGGAGGAAATAAGGAAGAAAATGGAAATAAGAATCTTATTATAGAATAAGATTTAATAAGAAACGAACTGCTTTTGGCTGCCATTACAAAGCTATGCATCTGCCTCAGTGGAGAATTACTGGGGATTCACCGGCCTGGCAGCCCTTTTCAGTGTCTGGTGGATGGAAAAAGTCACTGTACCGAAGTTCTAAAGAGCAAATGGAAGCCTGAAGAAACATGTGTAAGAAGTTATGGTTAGGATGGCTTGTATTAAAAAGACAAAAGATAAATCTTGGTGACAATGTGAGAAAAGGGAACCTTTGTACACTGTTGGTGAGAATGCAAATTGGTACAGCTGACATGGAAAATGGTACAGTATTTCCTCAAAAAATTAAAAGTTGAACTACCATATGATCCAGCAATCCCACTCCTGGGTATATACCTGAAGGAACTAAAATCAGTATCTCAAAGAGATATGTGCACACTCATTTCCTGCAGCATTATTCACAATAGCCAAGATGTGTAAACAACCTCAGTGTCTGTCAACAGATGAATGGATAAAGAAGACGTAGTGTGGATGGAATATTATTCAGCCATGAAAAGGAAGGAAATTCTACCATTTGCAACAACATGGATGGACCTTGAGGGCATTATGCTGTGAGATAAGTCAGAAACAGAAAGATAAATACTGTATAATATCACTTACTGTATGTGAAATCTAAAAAAACTGAACTTGTAGAAACAGAGGGTAGAATGGTGGTTACCGGAGGCTGCTGGATGGGAGAATTGGGGAGATATTGTTTAAGGGTACAAACTTGCAACCAGTAGATAAATAAATTCTGGAGATCTAATGCACAGCATAGTGATTATAGTCAACAATACTGTACTATAAACTTCAAAGTTGCTAAGAGACTAGATCTTAGTTGTTCTCGACACAAAAAAAAGAAATAATGTGACATGATAAAGGCATTAGCTAACGCTACTGTAGTAATCATATTGTGATACATAAATGTATCAAACCAACACATTGTACTCCTCAAACTGACACAATGTTACATGTCAATCATAACTCAATTAAAAAAAACTCATTGCACTGCTAAAAAAAGGAAGCAGTGACAAATATATACCAAGGCGACAAATACTCAGGTTTCCCTCCTCTGCATTTTACAGAGAAATCACACAAACACTTGTTGGGGTGAGCAGTGACATTCGATTTGGAAGGCTGTTTGGATCTGCATATAACGACCAGTTTGAGAGGTGCCATGAAGAGGTTAGAGCTGCTGCGATGGGGGCACACGGACCCCAGGGTCAAGCCTGGCCCTGGGCTAATGCTGCCTCTTTTAAACACTGGTCTTGAATCTGCGTTTGTTTGAATTCCCGACCAGCCTCACCACGATCGGGCTGGCAATACCAATACTGTCCTCGGGAAGCGCCCCACCCTGTGTCCACAGGAAGAAACTTGCAGGAGGACACATCACCTCCAGGACACTGCTCTGTCACCCCACTAAAGCACTAAGGGGTTGTCTTTCTAAAGGGTCAGATATGTCCCCTCCACAAGCCCTTCTGAAAATGATTTTACCTTTTCTCACGTCTAAGAAAAGGTGACATCTTTTCAATCAGCATTCTCTGACATTCTGAGACTGCAGTCTTCTTCACTAGACTGTACAATCCGTGACAGCAGGGACCATGTATTTTTTCTCCATGTCCCCAGGACCTGTCATGGTGCATGGCATATTTTTAAGTGAGTGGAGATACTACTTAACATACGTCCGAGTATCACAGATACTGAAGTTTTACCACAAAACTATAAGGATTTGTTCTTAAAGTGATGCAACAGCATTTAGAGTAAGGCTCCCAAGTCACCTGAGCCATGCCAGCGGCTTCACAAGGAGAACTTGGGTCAAGGACTTGGGGAAGGATTTCTCAAGGCACCAGTGAATTCAGAGCCACAAGTGGCTGAAAGCAAGAAAAGTATATTCAAATAGATATTTCCTGCTGAACCAGACAAGCACTTTGGCTTTGGGTAAGGAATTGAATCCCTTAGAAGGATTTCTAGCCTAGAGAATCACTATCTTGAGACCCATGTGACCCACAACTTCCCTTGTGGGAGCATGGCCTCAACCTAATGAGGAAGGAAGCCAGTAATGCCTTTTGCTCAAATACTGACGACTATACATAAAGGATTATTAAATCAAAATCAATGAGCTGATGGAGGTTGGAGGAGGGTGATTCTGCTCTACCAGAAGTTTCTACTTTGAGCAAAATGCCCTGAACTTTCATTGCCTTGTTTGGTTCCTGTCTCTATCTATCTCATGCTTTTCGACCATCATCACTTGGATCACCTGCCTCCCAGAAATGTGCTTCTACCAACACACGTTGAATGTGGAGCATGTTCATTTAGAACAAGTTAAAGAAAGTCTCTCATCTGCACACAATTGGCCATCGGATCCCAAGAACTCGCCCAAACATCAGGTCTATACAGCAGCAAACAGGTGGCGGTGCCGAAAAAGGGGGCAAGAATCTCTGCAAACACTCAGGCTTCCCAGACAGATATAAGACAAGAGAAAGGACCAACTCCGAAGAGTTTTCTGCCAGTAGCCATTTAGCCTCACAGTTGCCTCCTCGCTGCATAAACAGGCCACGCAGCAGCACTGGAGGCAGCGGAGTGGACTGAAAACAGTATGGGCTCCCAGACGGGCAAATCTCACTTTCCATCCCTCCTCTGTCGCTTCCTGGCTGTAAGATCTTTACCAAGTTACTGAATCAATCTGAGTTTTGGCTTTCTAATCAAAAAAGTAAGCTAAAAATACCAACTTCACAAGCTATTATAAAGATTAAATGAGATGTGGCTTTTCAAGCACCTACTGCTGACTCTGACGGAGGATAAATGATGGCTAGGATCGTTACTAGGATTTGTATGAGAACTGCCATTTCTGAGGCCCATAGACTTGGCAGACTTCGGGGAAAAAAAAAATCTCACCAAAGGGTTAGTACAAAGACCGTGATTCCAAATCAGCCTAACCAAAAGAATGAAAAGAAAGAAAGAACTTCCCAAACACTTCGAGCCTTTTCTAAGCAACGATAAGGTTCCTGGAATTGGCATGCACAAAAGATGTCACATAATTTTGGGGTCAGATGCCTCCCCAGCTCTGATGCTTAACCAACTGTGAAAGCTATTTATCACCAGGCATCTTATGGGGTTTGCTCATCTAAAAGGAATATTTTGTACCCACACTCACACACACACACACACTCACACACACACACACACACACTTTGGTGAGAGTCTCCTTGGGGATTTTTTTTCTCCTGTGAAAACCAAGTAGGATGGAATTAGCTTAGGGATCTCTACACAGAATCACAGGAGACACCACTTAATGAGATTAAAATTGAGTTTGTCCAACATGACTAGATGATATATTATAGACTGCAAATTTAGCACTAATTTCAAAACCCTTGCACATTAGCAAGCCCTATAAATGCATTTATTTGTAAGCTGTACATCAAGGAACAAAGACTCTATTGACAACAAAGCTATTTTGGAGAAAATTTGCCTCCCGACAGAAATAAATGCATTTAAAACAGCTATTGACCAGGTTCCTGCCATTTAGTAAACCCTCTGAATTTGGTTTCTGGAAGTGCACTTATAAATGGCCTGTAGCTGTCTCTTTTTATTAGCTATTTACAGTGAAGGATATAAACTTCTAAAATAAAGCACCCGTGTTAAAAATTCTGCCGTGAGCCTGTGAGTGGTAGGCGGTGCCGCTTCCCAGCCCTGTGCAGCAGATTCCAGAAGACTGCCCATGAGCAGGCACAAAAAAACTGACCTCAAAAGGGCCCCCGTCCCAAGCAGACGTCTTTAATGCAGCCAGAGCAGAAAAGCCCGAGGTGAGCACTTGAATCACAGATCCAGGGGCACAACTCGGACACCGCTAAGCCTTTCGAGAGCGCTGCTGTGGGGCGCCTTCATCACAACACAACTTGCGACACATGTGACACCTGGAATCAACCATGCGCACCGCAGATTAGAGCAGAGCCCCGTGGGTGGAAACCTGTGCCGGGCAGGAGGGCAATTGCCTCCCTGCCTTAAGTCCGCGTGCTGGGCTGGGCCTGAAGACAGAGCTCCCCGGAAGGAGGAATTCTGTCTTGGTGGCAAGTAGCCCTACCACGGGTGCCCTCGCCTGATGTTCCGTTCACAAACGGATATTTGATAGCCATCAAAATGCACAGCCAAAAGAACATAGATTTTTGACGTCAGCCCCAAGTCAGATGAATTTTGACTCTGGCCTTTCTTTGCTTTATTAGATCTGATGAACTTTCTGAGCCTTTATTTCCTCAACTGAAAAACAGGGATAATAATGCCACCTCACCAGAGTGCTGTAGTAAATGAGCTAATTTATATAAAACCAGCCAATTTATTTCTGTCATATCAGTAGATAATATTTAGTTCATTTTTAAACAAGTTATGTGACAACATGGAAAATACTTATATATTAAGTTTAAAAAGCAAAACATTAACACAAAGGTGGCTTTGTGCAATTGAGCAAACAAATATATAAAACAGAGTGGCAGGAAATGCACTGGAATCAGCCATTCTGCCTTTGCGTGGAGGGTTATGAGTTTTTTCTCCTTTTCCAAATTTTCTTTTAAGAAGAAATATTACTTTTATAATGGCAAAACTTTATGGTTTTAGTAAAAGGTAGTTATTAAACCGGAGAGTTCTTGAAAGAGACACTTTGTCTGAAGATGGGTGGTTTTTAAGACATGCATACGGACGAGAGCCATTCTCGGGGCAGCGGGTGAAGCATTATCATGGCGGGAGTCCAGTCACTTCTCCTCGCGGTCAGAGGACACAAACAGGAGTCCACGGAATATTCCAGAGAAGGTTAAACAGAAGTCACTGTTGCTGGCTGCACCCACTAATAAAAAGGATGCAGAGCAGCTATTGGGCCTCTCCGGATACAGGAGACAGCAAGTACCCCGTCTGGGTATCCTCCTGACAGCCACGCTGGAATGGGGGCCTTCTCAACAACAAGCACTGGACGCTGCTTGACAAGCTGTGGCCCAGGCACTGCCTTTGGGAACCTGGGAGCCCACCAGCCCCATGGAATTGCAGGTGTCCACAGCCACCACGCATGCTGGTTGGAGCCTGTGGCAGCAGGAAACCACACTACAAAGCCAGCCTGTCGGCTTCTGGACACACCAGCTGCCTAAAGCCACTGCCCGATACACACCCTTTAACGGCAGCTTCTTGCTGTTGCTGGGCTCTGGCGTAAAAGGACCGTCTCACTCCAGAAGCAGCTTATGTGACTCTGAGCCCTGAGGTGACCACCCTTACCTGGGTTCTCAGCAATCCCACTAATAAAATCAGACAAGCCCAGCAGAGTTCCATCATCAAATGGAAATGGTACATCCAAGATCAAGCCAGGCTGGGACCCCAAGGGTCAGTGGAGTCTATGAGCAGCTGGCCACCCTGCCAAAGGGAATGGCATCCCATAGAGGATGCCCTGGCACCGCCCCTAGCCGCCTGGGGCCACCATTGGAAGAGGTTCTGGCTGAAAGCCTAGTTTACCGATGGTTCTGCAAAACTGAAAGCTGATGGAGTCCACTGGTTCACCATGGCCTTCCACCACATGGATGGCCACCTCTTAACAAAACTGGAGGAGGATGCTCCACGTCCTGAAGGCAAGACGATATCCTTGCCTCACTACAGCCATTGGACACTCAGAGGGGAAAAGAGTGAGGTCAGTGCCAGTGAAAGGGAAACACAGCACAGCAACCCATGTTGGGGAATCCTGACCTTGGAGGGGGCAGAGGACCAGGCAGTCGCCTGATTAGGCTCCCCCTGAGGAATCCCAACCTCAGTATACCCAACCACTCTTTTCCTCTTTTCCCTCTGGAATGCTCTGACTGGGATTGGTTTGTGGTCTGTGCAGGAGTAGGTCCCCCCCAACTCTAACTTGGAAGTCAGGCTACCCCAGGGTGCTTAGCTCCTCTGGGACCTCCTGGGGAAGAGGTGGGGGTCATAGAATGCCACAATACCAGAACCCCCGGTAGTATCAGGAGTTCCTAACTCCCCCGCACAGGTGGGTGTGTTATAGGACAGGCAAAGTTCGTACAGGACGTCACCTCACTTCCTGGATTGAATGATGGGGCTGGAAGGACTGAGTGAAAGAGCAAGGGCATGGGTTCCTGCAGAGGTAGTGGTCCCTGGGTTAGGAGAGATAGCCCTTGTGGTCATCCCTGGAGACTGCACAGCTCAAGGGGCAGGACAGGAGCATCTCCCACCTCAGGAGGTATGAGGGAGGGGGAGGCACACTGACCTCTCTCCCCACCAGGACCCGTGGTGATGCCAGGATGGACAGCATCCTCATCAAGATCAGCACTGCCACAGAAAGGGAGCTGACCTGGAACAATGTTGCATCTGCCACCCAAGACTGAGATCCTTTTTGCCTCGGCCCCCATCTTGGCAGCCTGGCTGATACATAATGACACAGGACTTCCTCAGGTCATAAGTGGATCCACCCACCCAGTGACCCCACTGATACAAGTTCAGGTGCAGGATTGTTCCAGTGTCCTCTGCTTTCCTGTCACCTATAACATCATTGGAAAGGACCCCCCATGGGATCAGGTGTTACCGACTCATACTGGCACTTTGTGAGGAGGCAAATGTGTAATTTTCCTCTTCAAGCCACAGCTGGCAACCACTGGCAGAGACAAGGTATAACTGGATTAGTCAACGGTAGAACAAGTGCATGCTGGTGGGGGGTCACTTGTGCTCCCCTGGGATACGTGTTTGTGGACCTCAATGGGCAATGGAATGCCTTTCCCCGGGACAAGAGTCTTGCTGCCTCAGAGTCCTAGGACCACTGCCCATGTGGATAACTGCATGGAGGGTTGGAGAGTCCCCATTCTGCTGGCTCATCACAGGGCGGCAGGTGACACCTTTCCCAGGGGACAGACTGACAACTGGTTCCATCTGACTGTCCAAATTTCAATACCAGGATAGCATACAGGCCCTAAAAAAGATGATACACAACCTCTCTTTGACCATGGCAGAAATGGCTAACTCCACCACCCAGCCCATTCGGGACCAACAAGACTTACTGAACTCTCTAGCCAAGGTGGTGATGGATAACCTCACTCAACTTTCTAGCCAAGGTGGTAACGGATAACCGGATGGCCCTTGATTACCTGCTGGCAGAACAGGGTGGAGTCTGTGTTATAGCCAACACCTCTTGCTGTGTGTACATAACAATTCGGGGAAGGTCAAGACCTAGCTGGAGAAAATCCATGCTCAAGCAGGATGGTCATTACCTGTAAACCCGCAGTCCCTGTTAGACTCATTCTTTGACCTTTTTAGCTGGCTAAACCCCAACAGCTGGGCTCCTGGCTGAGAGGCACGCTCCAGAGAGGCCTGATCATCCTTCCTGAAAGATCTTGTTAGTGGCCCTGACCACACGCTATCTCAATTGGGGAGGGAGGCTCTGTGAAGCTGGAATCCCTCATGGACCACACAGGACATCCTCCGCCTCCATATTTGGGGTAGCCATTGTTCCTATCAGGTGTGACATGCTTGTTGGTTGGTTTGTTTGTCTTTCCTGGCATCCCACTGAAGGCTGGGGGTAAATTGTTGGGGAAACAGCTATCGCATGACCTGCTGTCTCTCCCCAGGATTGCCAATGGGTACCCCAGGCCTGGAACATCCCCTCATAGAGCATCCAGGTGTCAAGCTGCCACTTAGCCCCAGATTCCTCTTCCTTATCAGGAGAGATCTTTCCCTGTTCTGGGTAGGCAGTGAATTTCCTGGTATTGCTTAAGTGTGTGTGTCATATGGCACCTGGCAGGCCCACTAGCTTATCTGCCCCTCACTTTCTCCAAGGAGAGGGAACGGGGTCTTTGCCTGCAGAGGGGTGTGAACAGTCTATCCCCCTGTGTCAACTATCGGGAGGGACCCACTGGCCGTGGGAGATGGGCATAGTCGCTGATCTTGCTGTGTCTCTTCTTTCTGTGAGTAAAGCACTGTTTCAACCAGCATTTCATGTGTTGAGTCCTCCTTGGAGACTCAGAGCCCACAAGTAACGCAGTGGGCTGAGGTCTGTGGCTCCTACTTCTGGTCGCTGGCATTGCTATGCTCTTTGTCGTCCTCTGGGGAATCCTCACCTGGGCCTGGTGGCTGGATCTTCCTGTTCGACACATAACGTAATGTCAGGTTGCAATAGCTGCCACATGGAAGCAGAAAGCAAAGAACTGCAGAAGATGAAGTTGGGTCACGC
Organism: Diceros bicornis minor; assembly: GCF_020826845.1. Classification (NCBI taxonomy): domain Eukaryota; kingdom Metazoa; phylum Chordata; class Mammalia; order Perissodactyla; family Rhinocerotidae; genus Diceros; species Diceros bicornis. The sequence goes on along the minus strand of NC_080743.1, from coordinate 13,708,869 downwards.
AGGGCTTAAAGATGAGACAAAGACTTCGATGTGTCCTACTGTGATGAGTACAGCTGGAGGGTGTACACACGGTCACCTACCTTGTGTGCACAGCCTCCAGGCACACATGCCATGGCTCCTAGCACCAACGGGAGGCTGCCTCCCGGAATGGGCAGTCAGCCCTGTCATCATTGTGCCATCTCCGACGACAGACGCCACTGACACATTACCAGGTGCCCTTGCAGAATCTGTATTCCAACCTTTTGGTGCTACTGAAAATAATAATAACATCTTACTCAGCATCGTGGTGAGGAATAAATGAGAAAATCCACATAAAATGTTAAAAACAGTGCATGCCATAAGCAAATAACAAATGTTTATTATTTCATCACACAGTAAAATATAAGAGGAGAAAAGCCCATTTAACACATAAAGTTTATTATAAATAAAGACAGAACTTTGACTTTATTTCCAGTTCAGATTTGCAATAAAGTCTACACTTTGAGTAACATAGTTCTTGCCATGCTCCCTTTAGTTACAGTCTTGGTCAGTTCAGGCTGCTATAACAAAAATACCACAGACTGGGTGGTTTAAACAAACATTTATTTCTCACAGTTCTGGTGGTTGGGAAGTCCAAGATCAAGGCACTGCAGATCCGTTGCCTGGCTTATAGATAGCCACCTTCTCGATGTATCCTCACACGGCCAAGAGAGAGACAGAGACAGAGAGAGACAGTGACAGAGGGACAAAGACAGAGGAAGAGAGAAAACAGAGAGAGACAGAAAGAGAGAGACAGAGAGAGAGGCATAGGGGAGGCAAGCTCTCTGGTGTCTCCTTATAAGGGCACTAATCCCATCATAAGGGCTCCATCCCATGATCTAATTACCTCCCAAAAGCCCCATCTCCAAATACCATCACATTGGAGATTACGGTTTCAGTGTATGAATCTGGGGGGCACAGGTACATGCAGTCCATAATAGTTACCATGTACCTCTTCACTACCATCAGTTATAAGAGAGAAGGAAATTCATATCTTTCAGTCAAAGCACATACAGTATCACTCTGCTGTCAATAACATATTACTAATGGCTTTGGGCCCCCATGGTAGATTTTTATGTTGATTAAAAGCCCACGCCCCAGGGGCAATCAGTCCTTCCCAGAGGCAGTTGTTTGGGCCTCTCCATGCTCTTGGGCTCCTGTGACACCAGCTCCCTCGTTTACACCTCCACTCAAATCTTTTTTTTCTTTTCTTTTTGCTGAGGAAGATTCACCCTGAGCTAATAAGTGCTGCCAATCTTCCTCTTTTTGTATGTGAGCCGCTGCCACAGCATGGCCACTGACAGACGAGTGGCGTAGGTCCAGGCCTGGGAATTAAACCCGGCTGCCAAAGCAGAGTACATCGTACTTGACCACTAGGCCACTGGGGCTGGACCCTCACATCCACCCAAATCTCTGAGGACACGTATTTCATATAATTCATTGCAATGAGAACCCAAAAATCTTAAAGATGATTCCAGAAATCTATTTCCTACCTCAAAACTTCCCTTTTAAAAGCATCACTGCCGAGCTGAGAAACTTTGAATTTTGTTGTAATCATTTTCTTATGTGCCTCATGACTGGGTTTTGGAAGTTTCAAACAGGATCTAGTTTACTGAATGCATGAAGGTTACATGCTTCCTGGACTCAAGAAGGCTAAGACAAGACATTTATCAAAGATCCTGGCTGGAGTTGTTTAGAACTACCATTTGAATGTCCACTAGGTGCTAAGCGTCCACTTAATACGTACACCCTTCTTTTAATCCTTAACATAACATGGCAAGGTGAATATTATTGTCCCTGTATTACAGACAAGTGAACGGAAATACAGAGCAGTGACATCATTTGCTCAGAATAAAGGTGGAGCTGGTCTCAAATTTACGGTTCTGACTCCAAGGCTCACAGTCTTCTCCTCCTGTTGGATGCTGCTTCGCAAAGCAACAATCAGAGAACAGCATCCTTTATGTGAGTAAGGAGATGCTCACTTGACTCAGAAAAAAAAAATGTACTTCATCATGAAATGCATTCACTTATGTCTGTAAGAGACATTCATTCCTCACCAAAGGGAAAAAAATGAAAGAAAACGACTTTACCCTCAGGGGCATCACTTACCAAGTTTCATGGTTAGTAAGTAATTCCATTTGAAACAGGGGCCTCAGGTTAATGAGTGAGTGAGAGAGGGAAAGGAACGTAGAGGAGAGGCATCAAAAGGCACTAAAGAGATGGAAGGGCATGGAGAGAAAAAGTATTAAGAAAATAGAAGACTTTTCGTGTTCTATTTCTCTGGAAATATTCAAAGTAACTTCCTTATCTGCAAAACTCTTGAGACAGACCTCTGAAAACGTCTTTCAAGGCAAAGACATGAGGCCCTGTTTCTGGGGGGTTTCTATATTAACTTAAGTCTTGCAAATCCAATAAGATCCAGACAGAATCCCAGGGGACTTCACTGTCTCCAACACCAGCAGGAGGATTTACACTGACTGAATAAGGCTTTTCAGCAGGGCCCGCTCAACTGGATCCATCTATCTAAATAGGATTGTAACATAGTCAAAGTAGGAGTCCAGTGTGGTGGGTGTCAGTGCACGACTTAGCATGGACACTACCGTGTCACGTGTCACGTGGCACATCCTGACAGGCATTTACAAATGCATCGGGATGAATTCGATCTTAGTGTTAAAGAGAAAGCAGAGAAACTAAAAGGTATACCCCCAGACCCACAAAAGCTGAGAAGATGTCAGAAGCAGCCAGCAGCAAAGATTTTGAACCCAGCTACAAAAGAGTCTGCTGTCTGCTGATGGGAAACACATGCCTTGTTGTACAGAGAAACCCGCTTCTGATCTTGCGCGTGTAGTCTAGGTACGAAAGTAAGACGACAAAGGATGCTTTATGGCTCCTTCCAGATGGAGCACAGGGCCTTGCACTGCAAGTTGAAAGGGGTTCAGTGTGAATCTGAGTCCCAAATCACCATTCATATTCTAATCGCAAGCTCTTAGTGTTTCATCATCCTGCTGTATCCGTACCTAAACATTTCCAAATTCTCAGACCCTACCAAAGTGAAGAACACCTTGGTGGGATACAGTGCAGACACAGTGCAAACACAGCCAGAAGCACAACGAGACACCTGTGTCCTCCAGGAGATGGGGAGGCTCAGAAGGAAGGAAGCAGGACTGGACTGGGCACTAAATGGTTATACAACTTAGCATACCTGCTAAACCACACCTTCAAGGGAACATGAAATTCACCATCTAGTGAGAAACAAAGCCCATTTAGTATGTTTTACGTTGTCAGTGTAACTGTCTCAGTCTCACACTTGGCCACTGTTTCTTGCAATTGTCTGGAAGTTAAATACGTCTTTCCAGGGGTTCCAAGTAAATGCTACACAGCCAGGAAAGAGCACGGCTTCCATAAGGATCTTGTCTCATGTACATTTCAACTATAAAGTGTTCCAAATTTGCTAAGAGCAGGTCAGGTAATGAAAACCCCAGAAACACACACACACACACACACACACACACACACACACACACACACACAAATCTTTTGAGTCATTAAATTCGAACTCTTTCCCTCACTAGATCTTTCACCAGTATGTACCGGTTTGGCCATACTGGTTGTAATTGGCCACCAGAACCCTCCCCGTGATTCAGCAGCTAAACAATGAACAGCTGGGGAAGCAGAGCCAGGTGCAGGGAGATGGCCGGCCAGTACCATTCTGAGTGGCCGTGTTCTTACCACACCCACAGGCAAGGAGCCAAGGGATGAGTTCCTGTCCAGTGTTATAACCACCTCTAAGAGCTAAACTAGTTGCTCATTTACTTCACAAAGATCATCTAAGTTCTTATATGGGTTAGACATTGTGTAGATGTGCGGAAACAAGAAGGACAAAGTCCCTGATCTCCTGGGTTCCCAGACTGAAGGACATGGAGAGACAATTAAACCAACAATTGTGACCCAGTATCATCGTCAGAACAGTGAAGAGTAAGCCTGGAGCACTATGGGAAAACTTAACCTAAACTGAGAAAGAATTAGCCAAGGCAAAGCAAGGCAGGGTGGTCCTGTGAGGCATAAAGAGAGTCCAGTTTGGCTGGTGAGTAGGGAGCTGGGGCTGGTGGGGAGAAGAGCAAGAGATGAAGTTGAAAGGACCGGCAGAAGCCAGAAAACTCGGGTCCTTGTAGGCCACATAAAGAAATATGGACTTGGTCCTAGGAGCAAGGACTTTGTGTTCTACAGAGATCACATTGGCTGTACTGAAAAGAATGGCGAAAGAGAAGAGAGCAGGACTAGAGGCAATGAGGAAGGAAGTGGGGCGACTGAGGCAGACAGATGGAAAGATGACGGTGTCCTGAGGTAGGGCAGAAGCAGAGAGTATGGAAAGAGAGAGTTGATTCAAAAGGATTTAGAAACAGAATTGACAGAGCCCGGGTATTCACTAGATGTGGGGGATGCAAGAGAGAGCTATCAAGGATATTATTGCCTGAGTACCTGACCTGGAGAAGTGGACAGATGTCAGCACCACTCCCTAAGATCTGAAGACAAAACAGCACAAAAATAAACATGGGAGGAGGAGCTGAGTCCCGCTGGGACACGCTGAGCTTTGAGGTACCTGCAGGGCAACCCAGTGCAGCTGAGTTAATGACGTTAGGAGAGGGGTGGGAGCAGAAGACACAAATTCGGGTGTCATGGGTCTAAAGATGGCAAATGAAGCCATAAGCGTGGATGGGATCACCCAAGGAGAGTGTGAAGTGAGAAGGGGGGAGAAGAAGGCCGAGGTCAGAACTGTGAGATCACTCACATTCAGGGCTGGCTGACCAGAGGCACCTGCTGAAGGGTCCCAGAAAAAGGCCAGAGGATGTTGAACGTGAGGCAATGCGCCAGCCAGCTGCCATTTGGTGATCAGTTGCCTCAGTGCCTAAACCTGGAACAGGATCTGATCAGGGGGCCCAGGATCACAAAGGCAAGGGGTGATGAGGGGAAAGGAAATCCTAGGGGGAAAAACTAAATTCACTTGACCTTCAGCTCTAAGACCAGATTACAGCAGACAGAAACCTTGCTGGCTGCTTCTTGGTCAAGCAGGTTGAGAGAGGCTGTCCCAGAGAAATATAACGCAAACCACGACTGTAAGCCACCATTTGTAATTTTAAATTTTCTAGCAGTTACCTTAAAAAGGTAAAAGTAAACAGGTGAAATTACTTTTAATATCATACTGTAGCATAATATATAACATATTATTGTTTGCTAAGTAATCAATATAAAAAATTATTAATGAGATATTTTCCATTCTTTCTCTTGGTAGTAAGTCTTTGAAATCTGGTGTGTAGCTGACTCTTACAGCATGTCTTATCTGGACCAGCCGTGTTTCAAGTGCTCAGCAACCACATGCAGCTAGGGGCTACTAGACTGGACAACACAGGCTTACAGCTGATATGCAAACACTTGACATTTCCCCAAATTTTATTGAAACAAATAAAAACCCTGAAGAAGTTTATGATCAATAGGAGCTCTCTGAAAGGCCTAGGGAGCAGTCAGGATGTCCAATCGAGATGAAGGAGAAGGGGAACAATTAGGGAGATTTTTTAACAATGTCACAAAAGGGAAAGAAGTTGGGGACAAGCCGACCTGGTGCTCATTGCTGAACAGTACAGCAAGTGACAGCTGCTGTGAACTGGAGATCAGAGCTGGTTTCCTGTCAGGAATAAGTCAATACAGCTTTTTAATACACAGTAGGTGGAGGGCTACACATCACCATCCAGGGACATGCTACATGATGCAAGGTCGGGTAGGGGAGGATTGCAATTTACCAGTGGAGACAGGCCCCCTCCTTGGCCCAGTCAATGCCATCTAAAAAGATTTCTATCTGGAACTTCTCAAAACCTTTTAGTCATCTCTTCACATCACCTTGAAAGCGTGCGAGTGATTTCCTCATGATGGGGACGCTAACAGGACCCGGCTTCCCGGCTCTCAACCTCCATCTCATCATCAGGGAGGCGGGCTCCCCAAGGAGGAAGGGCAGACAGGAGATGAATCGAATTGCCCAGCTCAGGATCTGCTGCCACTCAGCAATCACAGTCAGGAGCCCAGCTCAATCTTGCTGTCCTCCCTTCTCCAGCTTGTGAGACCTCACGGCTGTACCTGAAATCAAGAGCATTCTTTTTCTCTTTGGATAACTCCAAAAGTTGTTAGTTAGAAACTCTCATCCCTGAGAAAGAAAAAGGGTGAAATGTTGACACCTAATCCTAGGAATTGGGAACAGACTCCTGCTGCCCCTCCAGGCATATTTCCCACGTCCTTACCTTCCTCACCTCATAGTTTACGCTTTGGTAATACCACACAGCTGGTGGGCGTTCTCTCTCTCTCTCTCTCTCTCTCTCTCTCTCTCTCTCTCTCTCTCTCTGTCTGTCTGTCTCATACAGACACACACATACACACCCCTAAGAGGAGAGGCAGAATAGCAGTTGTGTAGTTAATAGACCAGACTTTGAAGACAAATCCAAATCTCACTGCTGACATCTGCTAGCTGTGTTGGGCAAATGACTTGACCTCTCTGCAAGTGAATTTCCTTATCTGAAAAATAGGGGGAATAACTATGCCAACCTCAGAGACACATGTGAGGATTAAAATGAGTTAATGTAATTAACTAAGTGTATTAGAAATTAAAGAGTAAAATGGGCCTGGAACATGCTAAGCAGTGTATAAGCGATGACCATCATCTATGACACCACTATTGGGTGTTCCATAAGTGGTAGCTATGATTATTGTTATTAAAACCCCTACTCCTTACTTCAAAGCTTACCTCAGCTCTTACCTCATTCTGCTGGCTTTTCCTGTCAATGGCTCTCTACCGACCCGCTACGTGCCACACACAAAAGCACACTCACACACTCACTCAGATTCGATGCCCTCCCTAGGCAGCTGGTGGCTCCCACTCTTCCCATTCTTAACTCAATGGTACTGTATATAGTAACTATCTGTTTATCTGTTTGTCACTTTCTCTACAGCACTGCTTTTTAAATAAGCAGATGAATCAACTAGGGATCTTGTTAAAATGCAGTTTTTGATTCAGGAGATCTGGGGTGGTGCCCGAGCTTCTGCATTTCTAGTGAATTTCCAGCTGATGCAGACACCGTTGGCCCCTGGACCACGCTCTAAGCAGCCCTGATGCGGTCCACAGGCTCCTCCAGAGCAACAGGTGGAGCTGTTTGCTCTCGGTGTCTCTCACCCTCATCTCCGTCCCTGGCTCATGGCAGATGCTCAACAAATTCTGGCCGAGCTAACCGGAAATGCGCCACCTGTTCCCGGAGCTCAGGGACCTCCTTTGTGGCTCGCCCACACATCCAGAATGTGTGAGGTGCTTGCAGTCAAGTGACTATTCTCAAGCATAATCACCCTGCACTAAACTCCCCCGAAAAGCTGTGCTTAGTTGGGGAGCAACTCTGGGGGATGGAAACACTATACGCAGGGTCACCGTCTCTAATGGGAGGGTGACCCAACGTGTGCGCACAATGGCAAGCGGAGTGGAGCCAGAGAAGGAGGCTCTCGAGGAGTCACGGGTTCACCCTGAGCAACTCGCAGTCAACAGCTCAGTACTTCCCGCACGGAGGAGTGGACAGGCCTTCGTCGACTTGGGAGAGAGCCAGCCATACACCTGTCCGCCTAGCCACCCCCCAGCACACACAGGCATGCGGGCGACCTGTGCTGACTGATATTTGGGAAGGTGTCAGGAAAACAAAGACTTTGTTGATATTACAAAGTCACACTGTTCTTTAACCACCTCTGGAGAGGAAGCATGGGGGAAAGAAGAGCACACCCCATCCAGAACCAGAAGACCCGGATTTAAACCCCAGCTCTCATTTATATATTTATTGAGCTCTTACTATGCACAAGGCGCAGTACCAGAGTCTAAGAAAATGCAAAGTTCTCTGCCCCCATGGAACTACCCTCTCACGGAGGAAGGCAGGTGACACACTTACAAGCAGTATAAACATATACCCGCACTGTACTGTCAGCAGTGCTAAGCGCTCAGGTGGGAAAATAAAGCAGGACAACAGGACCGAGAGTGTCAGGGCGGGCAGGGTGGCAGGGAAGGCAGCTCCGAGCAGGTAAACTTTGAGCGGACACACGGAAGAAGGGAGGCATGCAGATATCTGAGGGAAGAATGTTCCAGGCATGTTTCAGAAACAGCGAGTGGGGCAATGTGGCCAGAGCAGAGTAGGTGAGGCAGAAGAGAAGAGGAGGCCAGAAATGTAAGGCCAAGAGGGCAGGACAGGGGGCCGGCCTGCTGGCGCAAGCAGTTAAGTGCGCGCGCTCTGCTTCGGCGGCCCCGGGTTTGCAGGTTCTGATCCCGGGCGCGCACCGACACACCGCTTGTCAAGCCATGCTGTGGTGGCGTCCGATATAAAGTAGAGGAGGATGGGCACGGATGTTAGCTCAGGACTAGTCCTCCTCACAAAAAAAAAAAAAAAAAAAAAGAGGGCCGGACAGTAGGGCCCACAACTCACTGAAAGAGATTTGGATAGTTTTTCTGAGTAAGGTATAAACCTCCTGGAGGGCTCGCGTGCAGGGGAGTGGTGTGATCTGACCCACATTCTTAAAGGCTTCTGGCTGCTGTGTGAGAACAGACAATGGGGAGGCAGGGGTAGACACAGGGAGACCAGATGGGAGGCTTCAGCATCAGTGGTCCAAGTGAGAGAGGGTGGTAGCAGAGATGCCACCAGGATTTGCTGATGGATTGGATGGATAGAGGGCAAGGCCTTGGTTTGGCCCTAGACCTTGCTGTTGTAAACAGAATAACAGGCCCCCAAAATATCCACATCCTAATCTCCTGTGAATATATCATCCTCCATAGCAAAAGGAAATTATAGACACAATTAAATTAAGGATCTTGAGATGGGGAGATTATCCTGGATTATCTAGGTGGGCCAATGTAATCTCGAGGGTCCTTATAAGAGAAAAGATGGAAGCAGGAGCGCCAGAGTCGGAGGAGATGTGATGATGTAAGCAGAGGGCAGAGTGATGCAGGGCTGGAGCCATGGAAAACAAACAGCCTCTAGAAGCTGTAAAGGCAAGGAAATGGATTTTCCCTAGAGCTTCTAGAAGGAATACAGCCCTGCCAAACCATTTTAGATTTCCGACCTCCAGAACTGTGAAATAATACATTTGTGTTAAGTTGGTGGTAATCTGTTACAGCAGCAACAGGAAAATAATACACCTGAGTTCACTGTGATGCCATTCACACTGAGACAGAGAGCACTGGAGAAGGAGCAGGAAACAGGAGCTCTGTTAGGTCACGCTAATCTGAGGTGCCCATTATCTAACTGGAGACACCAAGTAGGTAGATGATAACCCAGCCTGCAGCTCAGAGGAAGACCAGAACTTCACATGACCTTGAGCAAGTCCCTTAACTTCTCTGAGTTTCAGCGTCTTCTGTAAAATAGGAGTTATATCTTCTTTACCTACCTTGAGGATCAAAGGAGACATTTTATGCAAGTGTTCATTGTGCTACTAATCTAAGGCACTGATTATTCCTATAAATCAAGCTTTGCCCCAAAGGCAATGGGAGTCATTTTCAGAGACATTTTAAAGTCTTCTGTCTCCACAAAGCTCTTCACATCCCATCAAGCTCTCCAGAATGCAGAGAGCAGCCCCTGTAGCAATAAATGGCCACAATTCTCAAGGAGACATCAGATCACCCTGGGCATACCCGATTAGTAGAGCTGTGAGGAAGATCCCACCCTTGGCACTCTCACCACCTGCCACTCTCTCCCAGAGTCCAGCCACACAGACTAACTGTGATAACTCATATCCAACAGCCAGGGGAGGGGATGGGTATTTTACTTCCTGCTAAATGATTAGTGAGTCTTCAAGGGCCTTAGAGTCAGAGAAGTCCAAGCTCCCTCCAAATGCAGGCTCCATTTGTTCATTAATTGAACAACCATTTGCTGAGCACTGGCTGAGGCCAGGCCCTGTGCTAGGATCTCCAGGTAGAGTGGGATGTAGGCACATAAGTGCTCACGGAACCTATTCCTCCTACAACCTCTCGTCCACTCTGTGAAGGAGGCATTCACTATTCACAAGGCTCTGGAGTCCTATGGATTCGCCATTTAAAGGTGCCCTTGGACCAGTTCCCAAACCTATTTGAACCTCAATTCCATCATCTACAAAGTAGAGATTATAATCCTTGGAAAGCATTTAGCATAGTACTTGGTACTCATTAAGGGCTCAATAATTGGCTGCCTTAATTGTCATAATTATATTGTTCAAGGATCACCTAAATTTTTTTTTTATAAATAGCCTAAAATATGTCTCCCTGAAATGTCCAGTGTAACAGAGTAAGTAAAATGCCTCCTCCTCAAGACAGCCTTAAAATATCTGAAGGCAGATTTTATTACTCCTCTTCATCTTTCTTCCAGGACAAATATACCCAATCCCTTTACCATCCCTCAGAGAACCCAACTCCCGGAACTCCTTCCCATCCTTGGTGCTTGTTCTTCTGTGTATTGTCTGGCGCAGCCCTCTTAAGATATGGCCCTCAATGGAACCCAGTGGTCTGACCAATGTCAAGTATAATGAACTGTTATAGAGCGAATATCTAGCATTAAAGGACTTAACAATCACTGTTTCAATTACTCATGAGCTATCCCAAAGATCCATGACATGTTCTAGTGTGAAATTTCACTGAAGTACAAATTTGGATCTTCCAGACGCTGCAGCTAGTGTTTGGGAGAGTTACTGAGGTTCCAGGGGCCCAGCATCTTTCTGGCAATAAGACTTGGAGATTCACTCCTTGTCTTCAGGTGCGAAAATGCCTATAACGTGATTACAAACTCAAGTTCCTTATGAAATTTGCCATCAAGCAAGAGAAGATATTTTCATAAAATTGTATTCACATAAAAGGCTTTGCACAGGAAACATATGATCCCTAATAGAAATATGATTTGGGATAAATAAGAATCCATATAAACATTTCCATATTCACAAGTTTGGAGGTTTGTGATGGCCTCTAACTGTATGTTTCACAAATGTCATATATCCTCTGTATACACATCAATGTAGCCAAAATTGCTCTAGGTCTCTGCACACGAAGTAGGCAAAGTAGCGGGTACAGAACCGAATTAAGAGAGGTTCTTGAGTTCCAGACCCAGCTCTGCCAGGCAGTGCCTGACCATGGGAAATTGCCACTCTTCTAGGTCTTAAGCTCACTGCATATAAAATGAGAGATTGGATTAAGTCAGGGATTCTTACCTGCTGTCCAGAGACAGGTAGGTCAGGGGAGACGTTTATCCACTGAAGTTTTAAGGATATGGATATGTACATTTTTAGAGTAAAAGAGACATAGCATTTATCAAATTCTAGGTATTGTGGTAACTACTTTACATAATAATTGCTCACTTAACTTACTACGTGCCTGACAAATATTATTTTACTCAATCACAATATTCCTACGAAGTAGGTATATTATTACGTCATTTTATCGATACAAAAGTTAAGATTTAGAAAGATCAAGTAACTTGCTTAAAGTCACCCAGCATGCAAAGAGCAGAGGCAGGATTTCCACACAGATCTGTACCCATAAAGCCTGCTCTTATCCACTATCCTCTGCTGCCTCCCAATCAGCCCAGTAACCAGGTACCCAGACTGGCTGGTTATCACACCACAGTGTGGAACTGTCTTTAATTTGCCCATTTTCAGGCTAGCACTTTCTCAAATCTCAGCAGCGGTTGGCAGAGACTGTTCATTCAAATTAGCAGGCCCAGAGGCCAGGCCCGCAGGAGTGACCCTGCCATTAACAAAGCTGCTCACTCCAAGAGCTGATAATGCAGCAGAGACAGAATTAGAAAAATGCAGTTGGTCACACTTATAAACAAGCCACATTTTTAAATTTATGCTAATACTATTGCTGTTAGCATCACCTTCAAAAAGAAATAAGACCTGAGTAGGCTGTAAAGACTCAGATGAAAGAGAATGCTACAGGTAAAATTTAATTTCTTATTAAGTTTTTACACTCAGATCCATAAATTATCTTGTTAAAGTGTTTCTGCTTATGCAGTAAAGTTTCCTTGGATCACATTTCCATTCTTGAGAAATGTAAGATGAACTTAACTTCTCCTGTTCCTTTGTATCCTCAAACTAAACCAGAAGACAATTGACTTTCCATGAATTAACATGCTTTGAGGCTTGTAAGTACAATCAGAAGATGGGCCTAAAGCAGCACTGTAATATAAGTCTATAAATAACTGCACGCACAGAAAAAATATTTTTACATTAGTAACAGAAACTAACTCTGGCTAGTTTAAACAAAAAGTGGGGAGAGGAGATTTTTTAAAGGAATACTATTATGGAATCCATGGCTAAAATATATGCTGGAAAGGTCTAGAACCAGGGCCTGCAGTGTGAGGAGGACTCAGGAATATGTTCCTCCTCTCTGATGTCACCTCAAGGTCTCTCTGTGGTTTTGCTTCATTCCTCTATCCTTGCGGCTCAGGCCACTTGACAGAACGTGTTGGGGGCTCTTCACTTTGCAGGTCCTCTCTTCCAGCCACCAGGAGAGAAACTAACTTCTCTTTCTCAATTCTAATTCCAATACCCCAAGAAATCAAACAGGAAAAACCCTGGGATCGATCAGCTGTGGTTGTGACACAGAGCAGCCTAAGGCAACATGGCTGCTTCCATGAGAACCATGGAGACAAAGTAATAGAGGAGCAATTTCCAGAATGAGGAGGGGGCTCAAGGAGGGGTAGTCATGCTACAGGCAAATAAAATAACATGTCCCCTACACGTCCTTCCTGAGGGAGACACTTAAGTGATCAGAAAGCTCCCAGCTCATAAAGAGCCCAAAGTCCTCAAAGCATGGCCTAGAAGCTCTCAAATCCGGCCTCAAATCTACGCTCCCAGGGGGCACACTCGCCTTCCTGCACCGCGCTTTAGTCACTGCATTTTCTTTTCATCTCCACAACTATAGAAGCTCCTTCCCACCTCAAGGCCTGCGCATAAAGTCACCTGAACTCTCTGTCCCTCCCATCTAGCCACCTTCCGCTCAGCCTGTCTCCTACTTCGACTTCCTCACGACCCTCAGACTAGACCAGAGCACCAATCACAATTGCAGTGAAAGAGTTGTGTAGCTTTTTAGTTGATTTTTTTCTTGCATCTCATAGTATAAACTGAATGAGGGCAGAGCCTCTCTCTTTCGTTTGATTCTAATTCCGTAGTGCCTGGTACAGTGCCCTGCAATAGTAAATGCTCAAAAAACATTTAATGCATATTTTGTAGTGACAAAATGAGCAAGTGAACCAGGCCAGATTCTAAACTTTCAAATTTAACGGTCTCCAAAAGGTAGGAGTGGCCTAGAATCAAATAAAGTATTTCTCACACCTCATTTTCCGACTCAGAACACTTACATAGACAGGAACCAATTGGCAGGTGATGGCTGGCAAGGCCAACCCCAAAGGCATAAGGGACGCTTTGTTACACCAAGGCAACCCTGAAAACAAAGTCAAACTGTGGTCCACCAGGCAGCAGAATTCCTGCCCTCAAAGAAGCCAAGTACATGTTCCCGTCCCCAGTGCTCTTCTAAAAAACAGGCTATTAGCCAATCATCTGAAAATCAGAAATCCCAAAACATCAAGGTTCTTTTCAACCAAAAATCAAAAGATATATTACCAAATGATCATTGCTTAAGACTCATAGCTGCTGTTAAACGTAAATAACTCCTTCTGTGGTTTTAATACTAAGCATGGCTTTGGAATACGATTGGCATGTAGTAAATTTAAATTCTTCCCCTTCTAACTGACATTAAAAAAAATTACAGCTACCCCAATCAGTCACAAATCATTGGGGGGACGGGAAGTTCCCCGGTTTACTTAGAGACATACTGAAATACACTGACAGACAGAAAATATACAGAAACCAAGCCTAGGCTCCAAGGGCCAAATTTCCACCATGAAGTGCCTGGAAATACATCCTGAAACATAATACATCTAACAAGTGATCCTGTAGTAGCAGTCTCATTTAATTTTTTTCCCTTGAAATAACAAAACCCAATTCTAAAGGGTAGAGAACAAATATGAACTGTGTCACTATTTTCAGTGAAGAGAAAGCTGCCATGTCAATTACCTGCTATTGTGGGTATGGATGCTTCTCGATCTCAGCACACTTTGGTCTCTCTTTAGGATATCTCTTCTGCTAATCAAGCTCTTAGATTAAAGAGAGGAAAACTACCATTTACATACTCCTCAATCTGTCCCTTTCTTTGCTAGTTCTTTCCATGTAGGTCTTTTCTTCAGCTGTAAATATTGTCTCTTAACAGTAATATAGAGTCTTTAATTACACGCCCTCCATTTTAGTAGGATTTATATTTTCTAATGAGAAAAAACAAATACGCTCATTGTAGAAGCTGTAAAGCTAGAAAAAAATCAGAAAGGAGAAAATAAGTGCCTCTTATTCTATCACTCAGAGGTTTAGTTTGCACCACCCTGGGCCTGGTGCAGGGCAGACAGTCCCTGTTCTAGGAAAGGAATTGATAACCAACCACACAAGTAATGAATTTAAATTTAAGAAATGCTACAAAGAAAAAGTATAGGACAGGATCCTATGAAAATTATAATGAGATCCCTTACTCTAGCTAATATTTTGGTGCCCATGCTTCCTACCTTTTTTCAGAGCAATTGTTAAATATAAATACATTTTATCCACCTGGCATCAAAAATGCACGCTGCTTGAGGATAGAAATTTTATTTGTCATTTCCAAAGCTAACTTCCACAGACAGAGGAGTTGGTTGTCTTAGAATTTCCCTCAGAAATCCCAGGAAACAATAGTTGGCAAGACAGCCATCACTGAGTTATAAATGGCCACAGATGAAACTATGGAATTATGTTTTCTAGATCTCTCTGAAGCAGTCAAATAACCTCTAGTCAAAAGGGGGCCATTGTTGAGAGCTGGATGAGGTCATCACATCATCTCAAAGGTACAATCAAAAGTATATAAGAACATATTCTAGATTCTTCTTCTTCCTGCCAGGGTCTTGCAAATTTGTCAAAATTGCTCATCCACCATTACTTCATCAGAGAGTTCTAGGTTTGCAGATAGACAAGACCCCATAACAATGTCATTTGGGAACTCCTCCACATGATCTGCACTTTAAGACCTAGATAGATCTTAAAGATGGGCTAGGGACCCACTCAACTCCATGCCTCATAGAAATACAAATCTCTCACTAAGATTTCTGCGAATTTCTAGGTGAGGCTATGTTCTCATGGTCAAACTCTGCCCACAGGATTTTATTTCCATATCCGCTGTCTCTGTTCCACTCCACACTAATCTAGACACAAAATCTCAATGCCTTCTTCAGTTTCCACAAAATAATCCACTCAAAAACCATTTGAGAATAAAATTAGAGTTACTGAAGACTAGTAGGTCACAGAAACTAGATAGCCCAGCACATAGCAAACTAAAGTAAAATTTCACATTAGACATTACAGTTCCTAATATCTCCAGGGTTTTCTTACTGGCCTTTTAGAACACAAAGCCTCCAATCTTCCACCATCTTTCCAGATTTTCCCTCTCTTCCCTCTCTTCTCTCTACTCCTCTATTTTCCTCTCCACCTCTGCCCAGGGCTGAACAAAACACAAATTCCTTTTATTTTCTCAGATTCAAAAGATTAAACATCTCTTTTTGTGGCTTGGGCTCCCACTCACTAATGTTTTCAGTGTTTCACCATCTACTCCAAAGGATTTATTGTGGTATTTTCCAAAACAAAGGCAGTTCCCTCCCTAAGGGAAAGTCTGATACCAGCTACTAAGATTATAACAATCTCCTTTTTATATTGGGCTTATAGGGACCAAAGATCATAATGCGGCAGCCTTGTTACTCCAATACCATCCACTGGTGTGCACCTGCAATCTGTCTACACAGCCTGTTCCCTCAAGACTCAGCTTCACCTCCTTGGACTCTCAGGTCTAGACGGGCCCTTAGAAATCATCTAACACAACCTTTTCACCGTACAACAGTGCAGTGAGCTGATTTTCCCAAAACCACAGCACAAACAGCGGCAAACCTGCTTTTTGCTGGGTTCCTATCTCCCCAGGACAGCACTGTTTATAAGACTAACTCACACACACTTCTGAGCTCAGTCATAGGATTAATCCAGGCAATTCAAAAACAGGGCAAAGTACAAAAGTTTCAAGTTTATTTCTGAAACGTATTTAGGTACTGGTTTCTACCTCCTTTATAAAGGAGGCAAAGTCTTCTAATTCACAATAAGTGATATCATTCAAATCCCCCTGGGAGTATCAATATCTAGGTTTACATTCACATTGAGGTGTATAAGGTGTAGGTAACTGAGATCAGATTCTTTCCTGAGAGCAAGATTCCAGGGGAGGAGGGGATGTGGAGAATACGAGGGGACTAAAGGAAAGAAAAGGAATTATAATTTTACCTTTGGGAAGAAGAAGGTAGAGACAAAGGAACCGAGCATGGCCAACCGTGTTGGTTTCCACCCAGATATCCACAAACAAACAAATTAAACCTCAGTGATAATTCACAGCTCACCTTGATCTTCTCATCATCTTATAATTTTAAAAATGAATGTGTAATTTAGTATACTTTCAAATGACCATCTTTTTCCAGTGGAAATTTACCTTAATAATTTGTTAGTGGAGGAAACCACAGCAGTAAGAGCAATGGGATCCCTTTCGAAACCTCTGTTTGAAAGCACACGCTCCCAGCCTTATTCTCAGCTAGGATTTGCTTCTCAGTCAGTTCCTACACGTCAGGAGAAATTTCCCATCTCGGTTTTCAGGGAAGAATGACTTCACCCGAAGCATGCCTGAACGCCCGGTCTCTGCACGGTGCCCTGGCAGGCAGGCACTGCCAGGAGCAAGCAATGCAGATGCAGCCTCAGCCTCTCTCTGCTCAGCCAGGGACAGGCCTGCCAGGCCAGAGAGGAATCTGGGTTCTCCAAAATGCTACACCAAGACAGCCAGGCATGGAGCAGGACACACTGCCCAGTGGACAGGAGCCACTGAAGACTTCAGGAAGGTGAAGACAGGACTTGGCCTCTTCTTTGAGTGGAACATTCCAGAGTGACTTATAGAAAGCTCTAGACAATGAGCGCCTTTGACCATTTATGTCACAGCTCTTAATAACAAATGACAAATGCCCAGCCCTTGGGTTTCATGCCCTTCCCATCTTGGCTCCATTTACGGGAGGCTTTGGTTTTCTGCACAGAAACACAATGCCACTCTAGTTCTAGAATTCTCCTGTTACCCTTAATGGGGAGGGAGCAGGGAGAGTGTAACCAGAAGTAAAGTCAGCAAAAGATTGTATTCACTCTTTTGTAATCGGCCAACTTCTGTTTACGTTGATGGAAGTCAAACATATCAGGTCACCAATGTAAACCATAAAGCAATGAGACCTAGGTACCATTGTTCTCTTCCTGTATTAAAGGACTCCAAGCTATGTATGATTCCTCCCAGGAAAGCAAAGGCTGCACCAGACCTGTCAGAGAAACTATAAATCATCTAATTAAATAATACGAAAACAGAGTCAATGAAACCTCTCATAGCATGGCAGCTTTCTGATTAGTTGTCATACTGTTGTGGACTAAGGAACCCCAGAGGAAAATGCTCCTTTTATTAGATATGAAATTTTTCATTTTCTTCAGACATTAAACACACACACATGTCTACAGATTTGAGAACTCATTGTATTGATATTTCTTTTTGCAAATACCTAACCCACTGTGCCTAACCATTTTCTTTTCCTCCCTCCTAGCATCTTCATTTCAATCAAAAGATTTAAATTCCCCATAAAATATTTTAGAGACCCTACATACCAAGGCTCAGAAGGCTGGCTGGCTGAAGAGGTGCCTTTGCTAAGGACACCTTTCTGGTCATAAGTAATTCTGCACAGTTACTTTGTTTCTTTATTAACGGTCTTGTAAAGTTTCAGTGATGAGCAAACAGAACTTGGCTGAACACAGTTCCATCCGCAAATTGGGTTGAATTTCTGTCTCTATTCATAATGGAAAGGGCCTTGATTTGGAGATGAGAACGTGCTTAAACAAGAAAGGTGGTGCATCACAAAGCCGGGGTTCCTCGCCGGGAGTCCTCGAGGGGCCTCAAAAGGGCCATGAATCCCTCTAAATTGCATGCAAAACTATGTTATGTATTCTGTGGATTTTTACGAAAAAAGAGGCTGTAGCTTTCAATAAAAGAGTTGGTGATTCAATAAAATTTAGGAACCTTGAGGAACACAGGCAG
This sequence comes from Diceros bicornis minor, assembly GCF_020826845.1. Taxonomy (NCBI): domain Eukaryota; kingdom Metazoa; phylum Chordata; class Mammalia; order Perissodactyla; family Rhinocerotidae; genus Diceros; species Diceros bicornis. Next base: position 13,690,601 of record NC_080743.1, on the reverse strand, counting down.
TAACTGTTTATTGAAAAAGTGAATAAATGAACTCAGGGAGAACAACTTCAGACCACTGCCAGTCCTGACCTTCCCTGATCAAGTTCTCCTTTGGAAGCACTTTAAAGAAGACGATGGAAGAAAATTGGAGATACTAGGCCAATACCACACCTCTAAGAGTCAGGTCAGACTATGTCATTGTCCTGTTCCCAACTCTCACCAAACATTACTCCTCATAATTCTCAACTCAGAGAGCCAAACAGATAACTGAAATCACAGCTCTTTTTCACACTTTTGAAAATCACTTCATGTATCAGGGATCCGTAGCCTAGATGCCATGAGATGGAAATGTCTCCAGACAGAATGCCAGAATGTGAGCGCCGAGGATGAGGGAAAGGCATTAGGGGGACAAACGGACAAAGACAGTACATTGGGGTGCAGAAGGAAGGAAAAAGGGAAAAAAGAATCTAGACCTGACATAGAAGCTTCCATTCTTCTCCACAATGTCTCCTCCTATGAGCCCATGCACATGGGCTGCCTACCCTTGTCCACAGACAGTGCAATATTTAAACATGACGGGGGCCGGGAAGCAGGACAAGAGGAAAGAGGGGCTCAATCACAAAAAGGTGCATCCTGACTAATAAGGAGGGAACTGGAGCAGGAGCAAGCAGAAAGAAGCCTCTGCGTACCGAGAAAACACGAAAACAAGGGTAATGCCACAGGCAAGAACATTTACACGGCCAGGAGATAATCGTAGTATCCAGAGGGAGCAGAGCGGTGGGTAGGAACACATTCTCTAGTGTCAGACCACTCTGGGCTTGAGAGCCAGCAGCACCTCCTAAGACTGGGACCTGGGCAAGTTACTGAACTCCCCAGAGCCTCCATTTCCTCCTCACTGAAATGAGGATAAAAATAGGATGGATATCATTGGATTATTGATTATCATGAGATAAAATGAGAATGCATTTAAAAATAATGTATCTGATTAATACTTAATTAGCAATGATGCTCTGCTCTCCTCAGCCATTGTACTCATGGGAGTAGTCAGAGAAGCAGCTAGTCAGGAGGGGGCGCCGAGTCCACTGGGACTTGAAGAAGGGCATGCGCTACAGCTGCAAACCAGCAATGAAAGTTCCCTCCCTGACCAACTAAACCCTGTCCAGTTGTGAAGACCCTGAATGAGGCCTTGTTTCTTTCCACAAACTCATGACTGGGGAGCATGTGATGATTATCCTTTGGGCTCACAGGAAGGGAAAAATAGAAGTTAATTTCTCAGGAAGGCAGCAAGGAATTGCCTTCAGGCTCCTTACAGTGCACAGATCTTGGGCAAAGGGAAATCTACACCTGTGCGCCCCTTTCAGAGTGAATGCTACCTCACATGCATTTCCCCTGACAAGGGCAGTGAGCCTGGGGGAGGAAAGACGCCTAGGAAGTGCCGCTACTTTATTTATTGAGACACTTCAGCACACTGATTTCAGTCACTATTCTCTGTGCCTGGCTTTTGTCGTGGTTGTTAATAAGTCCACTCCCTCTCATCCAAAAATTAACATTCTTCATATTTGAATGATAGACTTTTCTGTTTGCTTAATTCAAAAAGAAAAAAAAATAATAAAACGTTTCACTGCTGTTGCTCTACCTCACCCCACCAAGTGACGCAACTACGTCAGCTCACGAGGAACTTGGCTGCATCATCAGATCCCTGCACAGTGCCCTGCACGCCGTCCCCAGAATCACAGGAGGACACAGTCATCCCAAGCACAAGGCACACCACTGGGGAAAAGCACACCAAGACTCACGCACACAGCTCAGGGTCTGAGAAGGACAAAGCAGTGGGGAAATGGCCAAGTTTCCAAGATCATTTTATGGACTTAGTCTGCCCCTCTTGCCCTAATCAACATTGCTCAGCTCATTTTTTTAGGGATGATGGCTAGAGAGGAAAAAAAGATTTGCTCTGGAAGAGAGTGACCTGTTAATAACAATAACAACAATATTAATGCTAATAATAATAACAACATTCATTAACATTCACTATATGACCGACCCTGCGCTAAACACTTTACATAAATCAGCTCATTTATTCCTCACAGCCCCAAAATAAAGTAGGTACTATTACTATCCTGAATCTACAGACGGGAAAGTGAGGGTTAGAGATATCACATAACTAGGTGACCCTGGAAGTGAGCCATAGGAGACAGGCTTACAGAGAAGACCTCTAATATAACACACCTAAAATCACGCCATGCCATCTCAAGAGGCTACAAGGCCCTCAAGAACGTAGACAACGTTGCTTTCTCCCAGGTAGTTTTGCCTAAATAATTAAACTTTATTTATTGCAATGATGCAGAGTTCAATCCCTGTTACTGAAAAACCCAAATTATAGAATATGTACACAATGCAATCATATCAGTTAGGATAAGTTCAAGTGCATGAAACAGGAAAACCCAACTTAAAGCGGCTTAGACAACAAAAGAAATTGATTAGTTCATGTAACAAAAAGTCCTACAGTAAGACAGACTTTAGAGATGGTTTGATCAGTGCTCCAGCTCTGTATCTCTGTAATTCTTTCACCTCTGCCCTCCTCCTTGTGTCTGTTTCATTCTTAGGCTGGCTTCCCTCAGGGGAGTAAAATGGATGCAACAGCTCCAGGCCTCATACGGGCAGCCCAGATCACTCTGAGCAAGAGAAAATTTCTCCTTCTCCAGCCATCAAACAAAAGTCCTGGGCTTCACACTGATTTGACCAACTTAGATCACATGCACAGCGCCAAACTCATCGACATAGAGAGAGAAAATGCTACACGCTGACTACGTAAGGCCTGGGTGAGGTCTGCCCACCACTCCTCAAACACAATGGTATTTGGAAGATGAGTTCATGACAGTCAGGGTCTATCCCTTCCAAACTAAGTGGCTGTTACTGAATGAGGTATAAAATGGTTCCAAAAGAATTATCCAGGTGCTGTGAGGAAAAGAGAAGCTGGATGCTAGGAAAGTGACCAACAATGTCAACCACAGCAACTGTATTCCTTTGAAGATCAACAACCATAACACATCAAAATAATTTGCATTTAATTTTGCAGGTACAGAGGTGGTAAAATGCTTGGGAAAAGTTTATTTACTTAAACAGATCCAACATTCCCTTCATTCATACGAATGATTTGCTTAACCACTGACACCTTCAAAATTAGCGCCAGTGTAGACTTTCAGCCAAGCTCTCCATCAGCCTGGTCACAAATTCCAAATTAGCAAGAGCCATCTGCACTAGCCACATTTTCCTGATTGAATTCTCCCCACTCAATTTTGATTTTCATCAGACATGTTTTCCTTCCAATGAACTCCCCAGCATCACTGTGAACTCAGGATGTCCTGGAGGGAGGCAGTATAGCAGAAGTTAATATCACAAGCAATGGGAAGACTGAGCTTAGTATTAGCTGCCTCTTATCAGCTTGGAAATCCCAGACAAATTATTTAAGTTCTAAATTTCCTCAGCTGTAAGTGAGGATAATAACAGCATCTTTCTCATAAAGTGAGGATTAAATGAAACAGTACACATAACGCATTTAGTACACATGCTAGAACACAGCCAATGTTCAACTCATATTAGCTCTTCTAGTAATAAGAATTTAAAGTTCAAGTTCAAGTTAGTGCTTTGAGACAGTTTTTAATCTTACAAATAAATTGACTAATTAAAAGAAAAAAATTCCCATTTGCATTCATCATCATAATAACATATGATTCAACATCACAACAACGACGACAATCTATGATTTACTGACTGCTTACTATGTTCAAGGCACTGGGTTCGGTGTTCTATATATATGAATTCTAAAGGACAAGTATAATTGTTGTTGTTTGACAGAAGAGACAAGTAAAGCTCAAAGAGATTAAGAAACTTGTCTAATGCCACAGAGCAAGTGAGCAGCAGGGCAAATACCTGAACACAGATCAGTCTGCCTCCAAGCTCATACTCTTTCCACGTTGCCTGACAACTCTATTTTCTCTAGCAAGTGAAGAATTGCCTCATAAAAGTAAGCTAATATTCCCAGTTAAAAAAAAACGAAAGGAAGAAAGAAAGAAAATTGTTTAAGGCGGTATTTGTACAATAATTTTAGGAAATGTAATAGCCAGATGATAATAGCACTAGCAATCCAGGACGTATTTTATGGGGCTATTAATATATGCCTCGAGTGGTCAAAGGCTTCGCCACTCACTTGAGGCAAGTAGTAACAGCCAATAAAACTTGTCTTGTCGTGTCTTAACGCTGTATTATATCATCACACTTGTAATGAAATGCCCTTAAACCTCTGTGTTATCAGAAGAGAAGAAGAAGTGGTGATTAAACAAGCTACCAAGTGAGGAGGAAGGGTGGAAAAGTGGAAAGTGCCCTGAGCGAGGGCCTTGGCCTCACTCTGCTGTGCATCTGTGTGACCTTCAGCACATCTCAACTCTCAAAACCTCAGCATCTCCATCTGTAAACTGAGGTTCATTAGGACAAGCTAAGACTTCTTCCAGCTCCAACAGTCTACGGTTCTATAAAGAATTTCATTCATTCAACAACAGCTCGCAGAGCACAAACTAGGCACTGGTACACTCTGAGCCAGGAGCTGAGGACTCAGCAGTAAAAAAGGCAGAGGTTCTGTCTCTGATGCTGGATTTCAGAGGTGAATGGATGCTGGGGTTGAAATACTGCTCCACTTTGTAACTTTCTCTTCTTATACGTCACGAAAACGTCCAAGCAAACGTAACAAAACATTGATAATGGTTGAATATGGGTGATGGTGTTAGGAGGGGTGGTTCTTTGCACTATTCTCTCTACTTTTCTGATGTTTAAAGTTTTTCATCACAAAAATTTAAGACGGAGAGATGAGAAAAGCTTCAGGGAGACTTCTGTTTCTAATAATAACCTACTAGGTATGCCAGATAAGCCTTCCCATCAAAGACAAGTAGGAAAGATAGATAAAATATTTATTAAATGCTTAAAAATATCCAAAAGCCAACAAGATTGTGTATGGGGGATGGGAGGAAGAAGAATCAAGTGAGGATGAAGGGAAGGAAGTTCAGATGGCGTTTTGGACCTGTTTTCCCTCTGTGGATTCTTTGAGGAGCTAGGGGAATAGAGAGTATATGTTCTGCTGAGGTTGAGGGAAACAGATCTGAACATACCATTTGTTTTGGGTTAGGATCTCCCAAGAGCTGCACCCTAGCAGGAAGGGAGAACAGAAAGGACCTTGCAGAGGACTATGGCTTATCTTCAAACCAACTCAATCTCTGAAACCGAAATACAGTGCTTCCAGAGTGCTAATGCTCCAAGTACTTGCAGAAGGAAATGTAAATCCCTTCTAAAGTTGGATAATGTTGACTTCAAATTACACCTATAAACAATTGCACAAATATAACATCTCACACACATTTAAAAATAACAAGCATATAAGGAGATAAGATATAAGTAAAAACCAGCAGAAATAGAAATAGGCTCCAGATTTGGGATTATCTGAAACAGACTTTTTTGTTAAAAGTTTTACTACGTGTAGGAAGATAAAATTACAAAGTAGTTTGAGGCCAGCCCAGTGGCATAGCGATTAAGTTCCAAAAAGATAAGTTCATGTCCTAATCCCTGGGACCCATGAATATTACTTTCTGTGGCAAATGAATGAATATTACCTTATGTGGTAGAAGATCTGGCTAAATTACAATTACTTTTGAAAGGAGGGGCTTATCCTGGATTATGCAGGTGAGCCCTCAATTTAATCACATGTATCCTTAGAAGCGAGTAGCAGAGGAAGTTTTAAGACAGACACACAGAGAAGAAGGCAATGTGAGATGGAGCAGAGAGAGAGACGTGGTCACGAGACAAGCAATGCCGACAGCCACCAGAAGCCGGGAAAGGCAAGGAATGGATTCTTCCCTAGAGCCTCCAGAGGCAATGCGGCCCTGCTGACATCTTACTTTCAGACTTACAGACGCCAGAACTATGAGGGAATAAATTTCTGTTGTTTTATGCCATCTGGTTTTTAGTAATTTAGAAAATTAAGATAAATGCCCTAGGAAATTAATATAAATAGGAAACTCAAAAAAAGAAACAAGCAAATGGAAAGTTTAGACTTAAAAAAATATTAACTAAAATGAATAATTTAATGAATGAATTTAACTCTAGAAGAATAGACAAAGCTGAAATAGGAATTAGAAGTCAAAAGAAAACAACTGGAGTGAAGCACACAAAGACAAAAGGATGGAAAACACAGGCTAAGACACGTTACAGGATATAGTGAGAAGGTATAACACATGAGTAATTACAGCTCAAGAAGGAGAGGAGAGTGACTGGGGCAAGGCAACATTTGACAAGCAATATAGCTGAGAACTTTCCAAAACTGAAGAATGATATCTGGCCTTAGAAGGAGCTAAGACAAAATTAATAACAAGAAAACTTCATCTAGGCACATTAATATAAAACTGCTGAAAACCACAAAGAGAAAAACTTTAAATCAGACAAAGGGGAAAAAAAATGAACAAAAATTAGACTTCCCTCTAACTTATCAATAGAAACAAGGGAAGCCAGAAGTAAGTGAATATCTTTAAAGTGTTGAAAGAACATAATTGACAGCCTAGAATTCTATGCCTAGAGAAAATATCCTTAAGAATGATGGTAAAATAAAGACATTTCAGAAAAATAACAACTGAAAGAATTTGTCACCAGCAGACCTACAATAAAGAAAATACTAAAGAACATTTGTTCTTCAGGCAAAAAGAAAGTGATCCCAGATGGAAATCAATGACACAAGAATAAAGAAAGAGCAAAGAACAGAATAAACATATGAGTAAATCAGAATAAATAATTATTGTGTAAAACAATAATAATATCTTGGGCATTAGAAATGTATGGAAGTAGAATACATAACAACAATGACATATAAGTCAAGAAAGACATAAATGGCATTAAAATGCTCTAAGGCCTAAATCAAGAATGCATACTAAAATCTTTAATGTAGCCATCAAAATAACAATAAAAGAATGTAAAACTTCCAAGCTAATAGAGAGAAAAAGTGAAATGATAAACAAAAAAACAAACTCAATTCAAAACAAAGAAGGAAAATTACGAACATGGAACAAGCAGAACTAAAAGAAAGCACTTAATATGATAGTAAGCTTCAACCCAATGATGTGTGTAATTACATTTAAAAGTAAATGAACTAAATGCTCCAAATAAAAGATAAAAGTTATCATATCCAACAATATGCTGTATATAAGAGACACATCTAAAACATAAGGATATAGAAAAGTGGAAACTAAAAAGATTAAGAAAAAAGAACACTAGGTAAATACTAACAAAAAGAAAGCTGGTGTGGCTTTATTAATATCAGACAAAGTAGACCATAAGGCAAAAACTCTTATTAGGTGTACGGTGGGTCACTGTGTAATGTCAAAAGGTTCAATTCACCGGGAAGATATAACAACTCCCAATTTCTATGCATATAACCACATAGTTCCAAAATACACAAAGAAGACACATCTACAATCATAGTATGGAATTTGAACATACCTCTCTCAGAAACCTATAGAATAACAAGACAAAAGAAATCAGTAAGGCTATAGAAAATTTGAAGACTATAAACAGCAAACTTGACCAAATAAGCAGAACATGGCATCCAACAATTAGAGAATACACATTATTTTCAAGCACATAGCAAACATGTACAAAAATGGGCCATACGCTATGAAACCAAACAAGTCTTAACACATTTTAAAGTACTGAAATTAGAGTATGTTCTTTGCTCACAAGATAAAAATTAATAGCAAAGTGACAGGTATAAACTATTAGAAATTAGAAAATATTCAACTGGATGATAAAATGATTTCATATAAAATTGTGGGATGCAACAAAAACAGTACTTAAAGAGAAATTTATTGTTTACATATATTACAACAGGCCTAAAGCTGAGAATCAGTCAACTAAGCATTCCATTTCAAGAAATCATTTTTAAAAATTAACAAATTTAAACAAAAAAAGCAGAAGAAAGGAAATGGGCAAAGATAAGAGTAGAAATGAGTGAAGAAAAAACAAATACACAATACAGAGGATCAACCCAGGGAAACATTGAAAAGATTAATAAAATTGATACACCCTTAGAATGATCAGGAAAAAAATGTGAGAAATAAAGGGAACATCTCTAGAGATCATATAGACATTAAAAATATAAGAAGATATTATAAATTTATGCCAATAAACTTGAAAATTTAGATGAAAGGGGCAAAGTTATAGAAAAATACATTTCACCAAAACTGACACAAAAAGAAATAAAAAATCTGTAAATCTGAATAATTTTAAACTATTTAAAAAATTGTAAGGCATAATTTAAACCCTTACCACAAAGAAAACACCAGATCCTGATGGCTTCACAAGGGAATGCTACCAGAAATCTAAAGAAGAAACAATGCTGAACATACTCAAACATCTCCAGAGAACAGAAAAAGAGAAAACATTTCCTAACTAACTTGAAGCATAATCTTGGTAACCAAAACCTGACTTGGACTTCCTGAGAAGAAAATTTCAGGTCTACCTCACTCACGAACAGAGTTTTGTAAAAAGCCTAAACAAAATATTAATAAGCCAAAAACAACAATATATAAAAAGATTAATTCCTCTTGACCCAATTTGGTTTATTCTAGAAACGCATGGTTGTTTAACATTTTTAAAAAATGTTTTTCACCACATTAACAGAATTAAGGAGAAAATACATACAATGATTTTAACCTATGCAAGAGCAGCTTAGATAAAATTTAATATCCACTGATGATTAAAAACTCACAATAGAACCAGAAAGAAAATTCCTTAAAAATATACCTTTAAAAAAAAAGATTACTGCAAACCTAACACATATTGATGAAATGTTGACAGGGTTTTCTTTTTTTTTTTTTTGAAATCAACATCTTATTAAAGGTTCTAGCCAGTACAACCAGGTAAGAAAAAGATGTAAAAAATCAAAACACTAGAAAAGAAGATATAAAAGTGTCATTTTTAGGGAGCCGGCCCGTGGCTTAGCAGTTAAGCGTGCACGCTCTGCTACCAGCGGCCCCGGTTCGGATCCCGGGCGCACACCGACGCACGGCTTCTCCGGCCATGCTGAGGTCGCGTCCCACATACAGCAACTAGAAGGATGTGCAACTATGACACACAACTATCCAGTGGGGCTTTGGGGGGGAAAAAAAAGGAGGCAGGATTGGCAATAGATGTTAGCTCAGAGCCGGTCTTCCTCAGCAAAAAAAAGAGGAGGATTAGCATGGATGTTAGCTCAGGGCTGATCTTCCTCACACACACAAAAAAGGTGTCATTTTTAGCAGATGATATGACTGTGGATATAGACGTGCAAAAAAATCAACAGAAAAATGAAATTAATAAATGAAATTCAAGATTGGTGGATAAAGAAATCAATAAACAAACATGAATGCATGTTTATATAACTCCTATAACAAAACAAAAATTTAAAAAGTAACTTTCATAATAACATCAAAAATACTCAAGATACCTAGAAATAAGTGCCTAAGAATAATTCTCAAAAAGATACGAAAGATATCTATGCAGAAAACAATAGAATATTACTGAGAGAATTTAAAGGCAATAATACTTGGAGCTATAGACCATATTCATAGATTGGAAGATTCAATTTGTAAAAAGTTCATTCTTCCCAAACAGATCTACAGAGCTAATGGAGTCTTTAAAAAAAAACAAAACAAAAAAACAAACAAAAACTTTATGAAAGTATAATTTACATACAATCAAATACACACATTTTTAGGGTACAGTTGGACAACCTCTGTAATCATCACCCCAATCAGTATCCATACATTCCTGTGCAGTTCATCCCCCTACAATCTCCTCCACTCTCTGCTCCAGTCAACACTGATTTGATTTTTTAATCACTCTAGAGTTTAGTTGTGGTTGTTATAGAACTTATAAATGGAACCACATAGTATGTATTCTTTTGTGTCTGGCTTCTTTTGTTCAACGTAATGTGTTTGAGATTCATCCATGTTGTTGGGCATATCAGTAGTTCATTCCTTTTCATTGCTTAGTAGTTTTACATTGTATAACCATACTGATTCTTTCCAGTTTGAAGCAATTATGAATAAATTGCTATATATATTCACGTACAACTCTTTTTGTGGATAGATGTTTTCGTTTCTCTTGGATAAATACCTAGGAGTGAAATTTCTGGGGATTCAATGCAGTCTTAAGAATCACAAATAAAATTTCATAGTTTTTGTGGAATTTGATAAGCTAATTCCAAAATTCAAAAGGAAATATAAATCGCTAGAATAGCCCTAAAGAAGAACAATAAGGTGGAAGGGCTGGCTACACCAGAAATAAAAATTTATTATAAAACTTATTACAAACACACGACAGTTTGGTGTTGGTGTAAAAATAGTCAAACAGATCAATGGAATTTAATAAAAGACCCAGAATCAGACCCAAATATCTATGAACACTTGGAGTATGACGAAGATGCCTCTGCTGAGCAGGAGGAACGACGGTCTTTCTAAGGAACGGTGCCAGGAAAACTGGATACCATAATGCGGGGAAAACTGATACTTTATTTCACATCATACAGAAAAATAAATTCTAAATGGTTTTTAGATCTAAATTTGAAAGGCAAAATAATATAGTTTCTAGAAGTTAATTTAATAAAATATTTTCAAGAAATCAGGGTGGTGAAAGACTTCTTAAGAAAAGATTTTGAGGGGCCGGCCCCCCAGCTTAGCGGTTAAGTGCGCCCACTCCGATGCTGGCGGCCCGGGTTCGGATTCCGGGCACGCACCAACGCACCACTTCTCCGGCCATGCTGAGGCCGCGTCCCACATACAGCAACTAGAAGGATGTGCAGCTATGACATACAACTATCTACTGGGGCTTTGGTGCGGGGGGGGGGCGGGGGGGGGATAAATAAAATCTTTAAAAAAAAAAGATTTTGACAATCATTAACTCTAAAATAAGAGAATAAACTAGGCTTATTAAAATTGTTTTGTTCATCAAAAGACGCCAGTAAAAGAATGAAAAGGCAAGCCAAAAGGTAGGAGAAGATATCTGCAACAATATAATTGGAAAGTACATAATATGTTAATGTATAGATTATATATATAGAATTCCTACCAAAAAACAAGGAAAAAGACAAGTAACTCAATTTTTAAAAATAGGAAAAAGTCTAGAACAGGTAGTTCACACAAGAGGACACTGAAATAGCCAATAAACAGCTGAAAAGATGTTCAACCTCATTCTTAATCAGGGAAATGCAAACTAAAACCACAAAGAGATACCACTCACCACCCACCCAAATGGCAAAAAATGAAAAGTCTGACAATACCAACTGTTGTCAAGGCTGTGGAGCAACAGCAACTCTGGTACACTTCTCATGGGAGAGTAATATGAAACAATCACTTTGGAAAACAGTTTAGTATTATCTACTGCCAGGAATAATTGTGAATGACTTTGAATGGGGAAGAAAAAAAGAGTAGTGATGTCCAGTCTACTGCACCCTTCCACATTATCCTGTCTTTCACTGTCTTTAAACTATTTCTCCACGTTGTAGAAAACCGATAATAATACATTATTATATTATTACAATACAATATTGTAATATTACAATACAATTTATATTATTACAAAACTAAATGTATTATATTGTCTATAGAAATGCAAATGAATGGTGTCTGGTGGAATGCAATGGATTACTACTTTATGGATAGACTCATTTTGCATCTAATTGTAAATTCATTTCACCATCCCTCATTGCCTAGATATGTGTGGTTCTTTCAATTCTCCTTTGAACCAGCTGTAACATCCTATTGGTTCCCTCTTTAATTAATAAGCTAAAAAAAACCTTTGACACCTTCATTTTATATTTGGATGAGATTAATGATTTTACTTTTTAAAAAAATTATCCATTAGCACCACTAAGGCTGAAGATACATACATCATATGCCCCGGTAATTCCACTCCTAGGTACACAATGAACAGAAATGCAAGTACCTTTGCCCCAAGAGACATGTGCAAGAATGTTCACAACATCACTATTTATAATAGCTAAAAACTAGAAACAGCTCAAATATCCATCAATAGTCCAGTGGATAAATAAATTGCGGTATAGTCAGATAACAAAATACAGCAAGTAAAATGAATGAATGACAGCTACACACCATAACTGGAATGAACCTCAGACACATAATGTTGGGAAAAAAGAAGCCAAACATATAACAATACTTTACTCTATGATTCTATGTGCAGTTCAAAACAGATACAAAACTAAACCACAGTGTTTAGAAATATATGCTTAGGTGACAAAACTTACAGTAATAACTTCTCTGCTTTTCTTTATCAAGTCAGGACAGTGGTCTCCTTGCCGGGAGTGAGAGAAGGTAAGGACTGGGGAGGAGGAGAGCTCCTGGGACACCTGCAGTGTTCTGTCTTCACCTCGGCATCGGAAACAATCATAAACGTATTCCCTTTACAATAAATCATTGGGCTATTTAATTGTTTTGTGTACTTTTCTTAATGTGCATTACCTTTCACAATAAAGAAAACATAAAAAAAAAAAATTCAGGGAGCGAAGGACCCAATAGCCAATTAGAGGCAAAAGCTATATTAGTCACCGTATTGTCCATTTAGCAAGTTTTCCACATTAATATTCCAAGTCATTAAAGAAATGGCCTTCAGCGACTATTTTCTAATCCCCTAAAGCAGTAAAATAAATGCAATAAGCTGCTGAAAAGACAGGAAGCCTAATGGTCCGGCGCCGGGACTGTTTTTTTCTTAAGAGGCTTGCCAGGTTCCCAAACTGAGTATTTTCAGCCAGAAGTTAAAGTTTAAGCTTTACCCCGCTTCTCTGAAAACAGAAAATTAACTGCCAATCAAAAGAAATTCACACCTGCATCTGCCTCATTTCAAGAGAAAAGGGTTTCTTTCCCCCATAACTTGATACACTTCCACACACATCAGGCGGCGGTGACAGCCCCTTTGTCATCAGCATAGGTAAACGTTGCCTAGGCAACCAAGCCCTCCACCAGCAGCGCCAGCCCCTCCAATCTCTGTCTGGGCTGAGTTGACTAGGCAGAATTGGCACCATCCCCACACATGAGGGGCTGAAAAGTTAGAAAATTCAACCGACAGCCCTCGGCTGCTCACGTTTTGATTCATTCGTCGGTGTTAGAAGGGCATGTCTGAACGCGCTATGGCAAAGGCTGTAGCACGTTTACAAGACATCCAATTTCACCGAGCCTTGAGAGGAGAAAAAGATTGGAAATGGAGGGAGGAAGGGGGAACGACCAAGAGGAGAGGCAGGAAAGTGTATAAACACCTCTTATGCTCCCTGCCCCACTCCTCTAACGCTCAACATGGGAATACCAACTCCTTTCTTTTCAGGAATAAAAATAATAATAGTTACCATTTTTTTTGAACCCTTGTTATATGCCAAGCACTTGACATCCAATATCTCGTTAAATCTTCACAAGAGTCCTTACAAGTAGGCAGCTTTGTCTTCATCTTCCAGGAGGAAACTGAAGCTCAGAGAGGTCAAGTGATGTGTCCAACATCACCCCTACCGAGAAGTCTCACCACTGCCTGGAGAAAACTGCTATTTTCTCCCACTCCCTCACCGCCCATTCTGGCAATGAACTACCTAGTCTTCCTAAAAGGCAACTAATTAACCGTAGTCTGCCTAGAACTACCCAGCTTTGAAATGATATATAAAGTTGCCATGAATGATACAAAAAACAAAGTAGAATACAAGTAGTAAATAAAATTTCTTACACCAGAGACAATTTAAACAATAAACATTACTCATACGAAGTACATAGTCTTACTTCATATTGTTCCTGACAACAAACAGTGGAGGAGATATGGTTATTATGTCCAGTTTGGAGACAAGAAAACAAAGGTTCAAAAAGGTTTGCTGCCTGCCCCCAGATCCCAGGGCTGTAAAGGGTACAGTGAGGACGCCACTCCAGAGTCCCCAGTCGTCTCATGTACTAACAATGACCACTGGGTGTGCACATCATGTCACCCTAACAGGTATACGTGTAACCATGGACCACATGGATGCTTACAACTTATGGAGAGGCCCTCAATAAACGTTAGCTATTATCATCATCATCCCCAATCCCTTGGGTATAAATTCACACTCCTTAGCGCACGAAGTTCATCAGGATTTGGTCCCCACCTACCTCTCCAATATCATCTCCAACACTTCAACCAGGGCCAAAAACTTGCAGGTCGCCCCGACCATGATCTCCCTCATGTCCATGCCTTTTGTTCCTACTGTTCCCTCCGTCTAGGACACTCTTTTGAACTTCTCCACCTGGGTAATTCCCCGGAGCTTCCTAGACTCCTCTTAACTTTGTCAGCTGCTTTTCTGGAGCTCCTGCGGCTGATGCCTGCCTCTGTCAGGGCCCAGGGGCCCTGTGGTGACTATACTCCTGCCTTTGTCCTTACTCCTTCTACCTCCGAGCTCTGGTGTCTTGCTGGCCTCTGCCTCTTCCCAGAAAGTTCTCAGCAAAACTAAGAGACGGACCTCAGGCAGTCTCAGGCTCTCACCGTAGACCATGGAGGGATGATATTTGCCAATGTGATGGAAATCCTCTCCTATCTTTCTATATTTCCCTTTACAGCAATCCATGAACGACTAAAAAGCAGCTTCTCATAAAAGTCCATAAAGCTGTATGTGGTAATTAAGTGTCGCCAGTCCACAGAGCACCGCATGCAGATAAGCAGAGCCGAGGGACTGCCTTCCTTTCACATGCACTGGAGCTTTCTTTTGCTTTTTTTTCCAGTAAAGCTGAATGAAACAAACATGTAACAGCGTTTCCACCTTACTCTCGTTTATTTTTAGGCTATGATTGTCCACTATGGCAAGGATGTGCGATTCTCGCCATACCTTCAGATACTTCCTCTTGCTCTCCAACAAGGCTAGTTGGGAAACTGTATGTATCAGACACTTAGCCCAACAGGCAGAGCTCAAATCCAAAGAATTCGACAAAGATGAGTTAACCCACCTGTCTCTAAAGAAAGGCCCAAAGAAAAAGAAGGTGGAAGGACCTTGCTCGAAGAATATGGGACATGGGAAGCGGGAGAACGTCCAGGAAAGAGTGCAAGCTTGAGGCCGGGCAGGCTGGGTTGAATCCGACTCCGCCGCTCACCCCTGAGTGACCTTGGACAACTCACCTAGGCAGGACCAGCTACACAACTTGCAGGACCCCATGCAAAATAAAAACGTGGGTGCCCTTGCTCAAAATCATGACGAAGTTTTAGACAGCCACTACAGAACATTAAGTCAAGCAATGGGGCCCTTCTAAGCATGGAGTCATGTGATCATACAGGTCGCATGCCATGAAGCCGTCCCTTCATCTTGCTTCTCTGCACCTCAGTTTCCTCTTCTGTAAAATGGACACAATAATAGCACTCAACTCGTAGGGTTGTTGTGAGGATCAGATTAGAAACTCCCATAAAAAAACGCTTATAAGAGCACCTGGTACACAACAAAAAATGTTAGCTTTTGCCATTATGATTTCTTTGAAAGTCAAGTTATGAAACAGAATAACTAAAGCATTAATATTCAATTACAAAATAATTCTTCACTTTACCAAGGGATTAGCCACAAGGTCCTTTAAATAGCAAACTTCCTTACTTAATTCTGATTGAGTTTACAGAAGGCTGATGCCTGTACTACTTACTTAAAAAAAAAAATCTATTAGGTAAAACCAAGTATATCTCTAACCAGAGAAACAAACCCAAGCCAGAAAGATGGGCTTCAGACAAAACGAAAACGGTCCAAGAGACATTTTCCTTTCAGGTCTACAGGAAAGGAGATCTCTTTCTCTGTTCCTACCTACGTGTCTGCATTCTTTTTTTTTTTTAATTATTTATTTATTTATTCCCCAAAGCCCCAGTAGATAGCTGTATGTCATAGCTGCACATCCTTCTAGTTGCTGTATGTGGGACGCGGCCTCAGCATGGCCGGAGAAGCAGCGCGTGGGTGCGTGCCCGGGATCCGAACCCGGGTCGCCAGCAGCGGAGCGCGCGCACCTAACCACTAAGCCACAGGACCGGCCCCATGTCTGCATTCTGACCTGCCTATAGGATGGCCTTATGTCTAGGGCAGGGCTGGAGTTAAGAGCATAGGTTTTGAAGTCAGTTGAACTGAGTTGGACTCCCTGGCCCTAGATCCACTAACTCTTTGACTTAACTTCCCTAAACCCTTAATTTCTAAGCACTTAACTTCTCTAAACTCACAATTCCCCGTTAACATACAAACTCATAGGGGGCTTACAAAACACAGTCACAGAGTTGTTAAGTTTTAACTGACATATACACGTGTGGTGCTGGGCTGGAGGTCTGGAGCTTAGCATTGCTCATTAAACAGCTGTCTCAAGGGCAATAATAGGGAACCACACCCCCAGTCAGGACTGGACACAGCAGGCATTTAACAGGCCACGGGCCAGAAGTGCCTCACTCCCCCCAAATTACAGTTTAAGATTATAAGCATTAACTGTTCATCCATGTCAGAAAGACCGTGAACTGTGCCCTCAATGATCCAAGAGCTCAAAAGATTACTTCTAAACTTAGGATTGCCCTGGCTAAATGAACATTTCAAACACCTGTATTAACAGTGTCATTTGCCAAGAATATTTTACTTTTATTAGCACTTTCAAAAAAATTGATATATTTTCTTATCAAAATTTTACGGATTTTACAGATGGCACACTCTCATTAAGGGTGGTCACACAACAGTGGGCTGGGGCCAGTACAAGACCCCAGCCCAGCTCCTTGACCTCAAGGAACAAGTGCCTTAAATGTGACTGACTGCACCACACCCAAGGAGAGAAACAGCACGGCCATGTTTTAACTTACAGCCTTCTGGAAGAAACTGTGCCTGTGCAATCATTAGGGCGGCCATAATTGGAATAACTAATTTCCAAATACAAAGAACAATAACCAGAGCCAATCCAAGGACTCCAAACACTCTAAAAAGTCAATAAGACACATTCTACTCCCCAGCTCAATGGCTTGTGCTTAAAATGTCTCAAATTGTTCCATTACCCAAAATGCTCCAAAGGTGTTCTTTGGACAAGGTCACGGCCAAACTGCTTTGGCTACATAATCTTCCACCAGCCCCTCAGTCCAGCCTAAGTTCCAGCCATACAGAACTACCCACCATTCCCTATACACGTCCTATTTCAGGTCCAGGGCCCGAAAAGATCTTAGAGTAGCTAGACAGAGAGAGCAAGGCTGAGTGCCTTAGAGGAGACTGGAGAGGGAGGCAGGAGAAGGCCATGCAGGCCTGTGTAGTCAGGATAAAAAGACAGTAATTTATTCCAAATGCAAGAGAAGCCATTGACCAGTTAGGCAAGGGAATGAGATCATCTCATACGCATTTTTTATTGAGATATAATTAACATATAACATTATATTAGTTTCAGGTGTACAATATAATGATTTGATATATGTATATATTGCAAAATGATCACCACAATAAGTCTAGTTAACATTCATCACCACACATAGTTACAACTCTTTTTCCTTGTGATGAGAACTCTTAAAATCTACTCTCTTAGCAACTTTCAAATATACAATATAGTATTATTAACTATAGTCACCATGCTATACATTACATCCCCAGGACTTATTTATTTTATAACTGGAAGTTTGTACATTTTGACCCCCTTCACCCAATCCTCCCACACCCCCATCACCACCACTTCTGGCAACCACCAATCTGTTCTCTGTAAGATCAGTTTTTTAGTTTATTTTACTTTATTTTTATTAGATTCCATGTACAAGTGAGATCATATGGTATTTATCTTTCTTTGTCTGACCTATTTCACCTAGCATAATGCCCTCAAGGTCCATTCATGTTGCTGCAAATGACAGGATTTCCTTCTTTCTTGTGGCTGAATAATATTCCTTTATATATATCACATTTTCTTTATCCATTCATCCATAGATGGACACTTAGGTTGTTTCTATGGTCTTGGCTATTGTGAATAATGCTGCAATGAACATGGGGGTGCAGATATCTTTTCAATACCCTATTTTCATTTCCTTTGGATAAATACCCAGAAGTGGGATTGCTGGATCATATGGTAGTTCTAGTTTTAATTTTTTGAGGAACCTCCATATTGTTTTCCATAGTGGCTGCACCAATTTACTTTCCCACCAACAGTGCACAAGGGTTCCCTTTTCTCCACATCCTCCCCAACACTTGATATTTCTTATCTTTTTGATAATAGCCGTTCTGACAGGTGTGAGGTGATATCTCATTGTGGCTTTGATTTGCATTTCTCCAATGATTAGTGATGCTGAGCACCTTTTCAGGTACCTGTCGGCCATCTATATGTCTGCTTTGAAAAAATGTCTATTCAGATCCTCTGCCCAATTTTTAATTGGATGATTTGTTTTTTGCTACTGAATTGTATGAGTTCTTTATATATTTTGCATATTAACCCCTTATCAGACATATGATTTGCAAATATTTTCTCCCAGAATACGACCAGTTAGGCAAGGGAATGAGATCATCTTATATGCATTTTTTTGAAGTTCCTCCTGGCTGCTGTGCCAAGAACTGATTCCAGAGTGATGAGTGAAGAAGATGAGATTGTGGTAGGGAGACCAGGAGGCGAATACAGCACAGCCATCCCAACTAGTTAGCCTGATAATGCTTATGCTTATCCATCAAGATTCTGTTCAAGTACCTGCTTATCAGTGAAACTAATCCCACTAGGTGTGGAATTGAGCTAAACAGGTCAAATAAAATGTCTACCTAGGGGCCGGCCCTGTGGCTTAGCGGTTAAGTACGCGTGCTCCGCTGCTGGCGGCCCGGGTTCGGATCCCGGATGCCCACCGACGCACCGCTTCTCCCGCCATGCTGAGGCCGCGTCCCACATACAGCAACTAGAAGGATGTGCAGCTATGACATACAACTATCTACTGGGGCTTTGGGGGGAAAAATAAATAAATAAATAAAAAGAATGAGAGAGCATTAGTCTTTAAAAAGAAAAAGGCTACCTAAATGTAAACTACCTTAAAAGTTCTTCGAATCAAAAAAAAGGTTCTTAGAATTCCTTGATTTTTTAATATTCACTTTAACTCAGATCAAAATTACTTCCATAAGCTCCTTCAAAGTGTCGTTATGTCTAGTTCATTTCAATAGTCCTAGCTGAATTTCTCCTCCTCAAAAGTAGGAGTAAAAGGGTTAAAAGCAGAGCATTTTGAGTCAGACAGATCTGAATTTAAGTCCCTGGCTCCAATACTTACTTGGGAGAAGTTCTTCACTTCCCTGAGCCTGTTTCTCAATCTGTAAAATGGGAACACACCCACCTCAGACAGATGCTATAAAGTTTTACCCACATAATGTAAGATGATTAGTTCAGTGCCTCACATCGTAGGTGCTCAATAAATAATAGCTGAAACAAGGACAATACTATTGCCCTTCCAAGGCAGGGCTTGAGGACAGTCGCTATATAATGACCCATGGGGCAGAACTCCTAGCATCCTCCTCGAGAGCAATAATACCAACTGAATATAAGTCAGCACTACCAAACAGAGCCCGAAGTCTGCAATGTATCACCTAAATGACCCAAGAGATAATGTCCAAATACAAGATTCCCTTCATTAAATGGAAAAGTGAACAATCTGAACAACAACTAATAACTTACTTGTATAAAATGTTTAGTTTCATTTTATTGTTGGCTTGTCCCCATTTGGTAGTTAAAAATAAACCAAGCTCTGCCACAAACAAGCACACTTACATCTTTGGCACATTTTAATTTCCAGCATTCTGTTTGAAATTCTGCCCATGAAACCACTGTAGCAAAATCATAATTGGGACAAGTGATTTCCAAATACAAAGGACAATGACCAGAGTCAATCCAAGGACTCTGAGTACTCTCAAAGATAATAAGACAATAGAAAGTTCTTTTCTCCGACTCAATACCTCTACTGCATTTAATGATCTGTTTAAAACCATTAGTGTTTCCCCATTTCCAGAGGACAAAGTCCACACTCCTTGGCAGGACCTACACAATCCTTCATGATCTGACCCCAAATATATCATCTCCACCAGCTCCCAAAACCAGCTCAGTGACAGCCATCCACAACTTTTCACTCTTCCACAAAATGACCTGTTCCTTCATTCCACCGTATATTTGCACATGCTATTGTTTTGACCTGAAATTAATTCATTCGATCATTCGTTTGTTGACTGTACCATGCTAGATGCTAGGTACATAGTAATCAACAAAATAATCATGATCCCTGCTCTTTCCGTCTTTTGACTCACAGATAAACAAATAAGTACACATATATTCATACATTTAGAAAGAGCTATGCACACAATAAACAGGGAAGCACAACATGGAATATGAGGAAGAGTTATATTTCGTTGGTATAATCAGCAGAGGCCTGCCCGAGGCAGTAAACTTTAATTTGGGACATACAGGTGGGAAGAAACAGCCTCAAAAAGAACCTAGGAGCAAGGTATGGCAGATAGGGGAACAGCATCTCAAAGGCTTTGAAGCCAGGAGGAACCTGGCATGGTCAAGAAGAGGATGGAATGAAAATGAGCAGGGGACCCAAGTGCAGGAGATGATTTCTCAAGAACAAGCGGGAGCAAGATCATGAGCGCTGTGAGCCATGGAAGGAGTCGAGATTTTGTTCCAAGTGAAATGAAAAGCTACCAAAACATTTAAAAAGGAAACTAACAGAATCTGACTTACTTTGTAAAAGGTCACTCTGGCTGCCCTGTGGAGTTATCGAGGGGACAGGCAACAAAGGGGAGAGCAGTCAAAAGGGGAACTGCTGGCAGGCCCCACCCAGTCAGCAGAGTATGCTCATACTCAAGTACAAAGACCATCTCCACAAGGAAATTAATTCCACCAGGTCTGACGACCTCAGTGGGTCTCCCTAAGTGTGATCTGATTTAAAATTTTTCAGTCATGAAAAAAAAGGAAAAATCAAAGACTTTTTTTTATTTCAGTTTCCATCAAAAATCAAGCAATCTTTTTTATTTCCACAAGCTCCTCTGAAGTAGGTTGAATTCATACTGGAATGGATTTCAATAGTCCTAAGTGATTCTCTACACTGGGAAGTAAACCACCAAAGTGGCAAAAAAAAAAGAACCACACACAACAAAACCAGGATTTGTCGCCATGTGCACGTTCGTTACATACACAGACGCAGGAGCCAAACTGCCTGGGGTCAAATGTCACTAATGCCAAAAATAGTTTGGTGACCTTGACCACTCTGTGCCTCGGTTTCCATATCTCAAAAATAGGGATTCAATGAGTTAGAGTCAAGTGCTAAGAACTGTGCCTAGGCCTGACTGCATATAGTAAATATTAGCTAATAACAACAATAATTATAAAAATCATATAGTCACACAAATTTTCTACTCAGTGGCCACGGGACCTTGGGCAAAGAACTTGAGCTTTCTCTAAGCCTCAGAGTTTCCTCACAGGTAGGATAATAATAGGATTTTTTCTAACAGGATTGTTGAATATTAAAGGAAATCATGTGTATGCCTTAAATACAGTACCTATCATAAAGTTAGTGCCCAGAAAATGTTTCCCAATGTTATTCTATCATTATCGTTATTATTATTGCAGGCAAGTTACAAACAGGTTCGTCCATGTGTGACTATAGGAATATATTCTATAACACGTATTTTACTTGGGCCAAACTCCTGGATTCAAATCCTACTCCTCCTCGAATAGCTGTACAGCCTCGGGGAGGTTACCCAGCCTCTCTAAGCCGCCATTTCCTCATCTGTATGGGAATCTGTAATCTTATCTACCTTATGAGCAGGCAAGGATTAAATAAGATAAATGCAAAAATAAAAAGGCCCAACACAGTGCCTGTAAGCACTCAGCAAACGTAAGCCACTGCTACAATTAATGTTATTATTCACACAGACTCTCACTTCCCTTACAAAGGCATTAAATCTTCAGCCTCCCTTTTATCTCCCTCCACCCCCTCTCCCTCTCCTCTCGCCATAGAACTTGGATTCCCTCAAAGTGCTTGATGATAAACTTCCTCTTCACAGTCTCTATCTGCTGAAGATCAGACGGAAAAAAAGTCAAACACAGACCCCTCTAACCCATCAAATCTAGAGACTATATAGTGAATTTCAGTGGTTCTAATACAGAATTGAGAGTGGTATAGGGTTTGGATGTCACGGCTTTAAATAAGGTTTTAATATCAAGAGTCCAAGATGGGTGAGAGGGAAACAAGCCTTACTTTACCAACAAGTCAGGAACCGTTTCTACGTTGGCTCAGCTCAAGCCATCAACCAGGCTGCCGGGGTTAAACAACATGGCAGAATTAAATAAACATTAAACCAGCCACGGAACAATTAATTAAGTGACACAAACCAGGGTAGGAGAGAGAGATTCTCTTACTCCCAGCTGAAAGAATGAGGGAAAATAAAGGCAGCAGCGTAAGGTAGCAGTGCTTCGGGTACTTGCTGCTTCCAGAGAAGGAATTTTCTGCTAGAAAGAGGAGGAAAGGAAGGATGACAAGGTCGAGAAGGTCAGCAATAAAAGAGTAAATACGAGTGGTAGTAAAGTCAGCCTCCAGGCCGTGGCAAAGGTGTGCGGGGTGACATCCATGGGCTGTCATGAATGCCCCGCCAACGATTTTATACCAGGCAGAGAAATGAGTCCCATTTCCCAGAGAAGAATTCCTAGTGGAATGGCTTACATGCTGGGACTCTGGAAGAGGGCTTTATCTACATGGTAATCGAGCTCTATAAGGCTTCCCTCCTGTAGGGCTGAGATTAGGTTCTTTAGACACAACTAGCTGGTGATTCTATAAAACCTGTATTGGAGAGGGGCCCAGAAGCCAGATATAAAAGGGGGAAAACCAGAAAAATGGGCTGTGTAATAACTAAAGGCATAAAAATGGAGAGCGAGGAGAAAGCAAAAGGGAAAACTTTAGAGATTTATTTTCTTCTTTATGCCAATATGAGCCTATAAGAAGAGATTAAATCAGTGATTTCCAATGCTTTTTGTTACTTATTAAAATCCCAAACAAGGCTATGAATCATCAACATGAAAAAAAAAAAGCTATCACCTTTCACCAATCTTCACTTTCCCCATTCCTAATCCTCAAATAATGACTTTTTAAATATGAGCCAAAATAAGCCAATAATTAAGATATCGAACTCTAGCACTAACACATTAACTTTCCTGACCAAAGCCAGTACAATCTGACTACAGAAGCTGTTTCCTGCACTCCCAGGTCTCCTCGTTAGCCAGCAGAGAAACAAGGGGCCACAAAGTGACAAAGGATTTGACATACAATCAGCAGGAATCAAATTCCTGGTTTATAAATCATCATAAACTGATTTTGAAACTGATTTGAAAGAAACTGAGTTTCCAGAAACACATGAAGGATACCACTGGCGAGGGGTTCATTTCAACCCCAGCCCCCTTGCTGCTGGGCACAGAGACCCATGCAATTCAACATTCACCGTGGCCTGAGCTCCATAGCATGACAAGGCTTGGTGTTTAATGAGAACAATGGGGGCACAAATCAAATGATTACAATGCCTAAAAAGTTGATTAGAATGCACCTGACTTAAATTTCTCAATTGACTTAAATTTCTAGTCACTTTCTGTTGGGGAATGCATGGGTTTGAAGCCTTCCATAACTCAATAACTATTTAGGATGTAGTATGGCAGGGCTACACAGTGTGGTCCACAGATGGCCACCATCAGCATCACCTGGGGCGGGGGGGGGGGGTCTTGTTAGAAATGCAGATTCTTGGGCCCCACCCCAGACCTACAGAATCGTAAACTCTGGGGGTGGGGCTTAGCAATCCCTGATGTAACAAGCCCTTCAGAGGGTCCTGGTCCAGTTCAAGTTGGGCACTGAGGTTAGCATATCTGCTAGAAGCAACAGATCTAGGGATCCAGCTTTGGAGTAGTTTGGGGAGTTACTTATCCTCTCAAAGCTTCAGTCTCCTCTTCCACATAGAGTGTGGCTCCATGCTCTGGCAATATCCTTGACATTCACAGGGTGAGGCCTCAGGGCTAGTGTTGGACTCGCACTGCCCCGACCCGGGCTCTTATAGTCTACTGAAGGAACTTAACAGTTCAGCACAGAGATCGGCACACTTTACCTGTAAAGAGACAGTTAGCAAATATTGAAGGCTTTGCAGACCATACAGTCCACATGTCAACTTCTCAACTCTGCCACTGTAGCACGAAAGGCAACATAGACACTAGGAAATGAATAAGCATGGCTGCGTTCCAATAAAACTTTATTTATGGACACTGATTTTTTTAATTTCATACATTTTCACTCATCAGGAAATCTTATTCCTCTTTTGATTTTTTTCAAGCATTTAAAAAATGCAAAATCCATTCTTAAGCACAGACTATATATACTCCGGTGGGGGGTGGATTCAGCCCAAGGGCTGTCATTTGTGAATCCTGGTCTATTACTCTTGTATTAGCAAAGTTGTTAAGCTATGAGCCAGAGTTTCCTCCCCTGTCAGATGAAAGTAATAATGCCCATCCTGAAATCTTGTTATGAGGTAATAAATATCTGTAAAATATCTGACAGGCTCCCCGCCAGAGAGAAGGCACTCAGCACATTGCACCTATTGTCATTATTATAATGAAATGTTCATCTCATTTCATTTCCTTCAGCGAAATGCTAACAGTCTATGATCCAGGAAGACTGTGGAGCAGGAAGTGCGGGCAAAACCGAGCTGCAGGTTCACAAACTGATTTGCTCTAAGCACCATTGGACATACGTCTGTTAGCATATTGCTGAATTTACATACGCACACTAAGCAGTGAAAAAATAAGCCAACTGTACAAAGGAACCCCAACCACCTTACTCTCTTGACTTCAAAGAAGACATGTGGTTTGCTCTGGATGTCTAAATTGCTGCCATATGGCCCTCCTGGAGCAAAGGAATGACTCAAATAAAAGTGTGTAAAGTCTGTCTCTGACCTCAAAGCCTCCAGGAGTTCACACCACCACACTGAGACCAAAGCAGAACCCTCTCAGGATAATTCACAGCTGCTCAACATTTGGGGGTCAACCAAGCTGGGGATACGGGAAAACCTAGGAACTCCACTTTCAGATGAAATTTCAAGGGCTCATCAAAGCCTCCAGTGTGTCCCTGGGTCCCATGCTCCTTACGTGCTCATCACTTCCTTTCCTTCCTTTCCTTTGCCAAGAGTCTGACCAACAGGGGTCTCCTCCCCCCGGGTCCCCACCCAGTAGGCAATCCTTTCCCCACCTTTACACCTCTCTCACTGCCTCCAAGTTTATCGGTCACTTCTGACGGTGAGGATGACTACCTGGAAGAACACGCTGTCCAACAGAGCAGCCACGACCCACATCTGGCTGTTAAGCACCTGAGACACAGCTGCTGTGACTGCGGAACCACATTTTTTACTTCATTTTATTTTATTTAATTAACATTCAAAAACTGATACTCGATTCAACTCTCGGAAAACTTTTAAGCATCTTTCGAGCAACTTGGATGTGTGAATCTACTTTTTCAACTGTAAATTTTATAAAATCTAAATACAGATCAAGCATTTCTGATGAAAATTTAGCATCTGGATTGAAATATGCTGTATGGCAAAACATACACCGAATTTTGGAAGACTTACGCAAAAAGAACATAAATATCTCATTAATAATTTTTATACTGATTGCATGTTGAAATGAAAATATTTTGGATAAATTGGGTTAAATAAAATATAGTATTAAAGTAAATTCTGCCTGCTTCTTTTTGCTTTTTTTTAATGTGGCTCTTAGAAAATATGAAAGTGTGTAAGTGGCCCGCATTATATTTCTACTGGACAGCACTGCTACAGAGCATTAAATAAAGGTTTTATTGTCATGATGGATACTCCTTACAAAGCTGGAATCAGACTCAGCACCAGGTGGTCCAGCTCTGACCTCTGCCCTCACAGTCCCCTTACCGCCCACGACCCAGAGAACAGCCCCTTGCTCCTGGGTACCATTTTCCCGGATTGATAAGGCAACCCCTTCATAAACAGAGACGTTCACTTCTCTTTCTTTAGAGTCCAGCGTACTGTTGGGGCCAAGAACACCAAACAAGGATCCCAGGAAGGGCAGCCCTGCTCTCCGCAGGTCTGTGTCCCCTCCTTGTCCCAAGGAGGGGCATCGGCCTAGGACACTCATTTACTCATTCCAGTCCTTAAAATCTAAGATGAGCTCCACGTGCACATTTTGATCCCACATCGTGACTCATTTTCACCGCAGGACATGCACATTTTACTTCTAATTCTCCTGAGATCATGATCTTCTCAGAGCAAGAGGCAAAGAGAGTTTTCATAACTGACCAAAGAAGTTTTTCTTTTGTGTCTCTTAAATGCATAGCTAATAAATTCACTAGGAAATAAAACAGCCTCTGAAATTAGAGAGAAGTCCCTTCCAGAAAAGGATTGTACATGCGAGAGTTTTCAAATCTGAGTAAATATTAAGATATGATTGAATGAATGTGGGTGCATGCTTCTATTTATATATTTATATCTACTCTGCATATACAGAGACACACATACTGTTTTTACACAAACACTAGAATGACTCAAGTACAAGGCCCTCTCCTTTCCTGGCCCCTGAGCAATCTCTGCAGGAGTTAACTTTCCCCACTCTCCCAAGTACCAGATGTTGGAGCCCCCACACCTCCACATCACACAGGAAATGAGAGTGAGGCCTGGAGAATAAGGTGTGGGGCAAAGCGTCCCTCTGAGAATGTTACCTACCCTGAGGCTACTGTTCATTGAAGTCTCTGGATTCCCTAGGCCAAGCTCTGACTTAGCGACTTTAAATCAGTTTAAAATCAGAACCAGAGCCCATTCTCAATCCATGAGCTGAGAAGAGAGAAAACAGGAGTAAAAGCACAGATAATCCTCCACCTCATGTGAGGTCCTTCTTATAACTACCTTCCTGTGGATAAACCTTGACAGAGCCGCTAACAAGGAGAGGAATTAACCAGTTTGGGAGTTAGCAGCGCTCCCTTTCCGGGCTCTGCCGGAGGTGCTAATTGGCAGTAAAATGCATAAAAGGTATACGTCTGAATGGCCGGGGATAGACAGGACCTGGATAATCCATAAACTGAATAATGGGCCTTTTAATAACCAGGAGCGAGCTGCAGCTTTCTGTAATGGGATCCTGGTAGCACTTGTAAATCTACTCTCTCCAATTAGAAAAATGCCCTCCTCCACTTTTCCCTGAAGCCAGGAAACAGAAAAGAATTCATCCAACCCCCAGCCCTCAGGCACAAGCGTGTGTTAAATTCTTACAAACAGAGAGAACGTTTCCTCCTGGGGAGGAGATTTCATAATGTTCCCCATCTACTGGAAAGCTTCAGAGGCTCCTTCTGTTTTCCTCAAACCTAAACCCTTCTTTCTCCTACCAGTTCCCAAGATAGGTTTCATCGATTCAAGCTGTTATCTAATTATTAATAATACTAATAATAGTTTTGCCACATGTGTACAGTGCATTCTGCTCTGCAAACTGCACTCAAAAGCATTATCTCTTGGACTCCAACACCATCCCAAGGAGATCCCGGTTGGGGAGCTGAAGCTTATACATTTTGTGAGTCTCTTTAAGAAAATGAATATAAAGTTATAAATACAAAAACGCCACGGTCTCTTCCCAGAGCCTTGGAGGGGCCCTGAGGCTTGGCTTAATGGTAAATCCAACTTTGTAGCACCCTTCTCCTTCACTCACTCCCAAAGGGACATGTGGGTTTCTCAGGCAAGGGGGCAGGGAGTCGTGTGACTTGCCCAGGGTCAAAGGGCTATTCAGTGTTACAGGCAGAACTAGAAACTTCTAATCTCCCCAGTCTCTGTGGGCCCTCTATTTCCTTTAGTTCCTCTGTGACAAGGGAAACTCTGAGGAAGGAAGAAATAAAAACGAAGCAGCTAAAAGTGATCCCCACCAGGCGAGTGTTAGGAAGCTGCCTAGACAGTATTGCCTGGGTAGAAGGTGGTGAAACAAACTCAAAATCCCTCTAAACATTCACTTAATTGGCACTGAAAGTAAAAGACACACTCCATAACCATGCAGAGCCAGGGTGAACCCCACCTTCACCACCTACTAACCACAGGACCTGGGACAAGTTACTTAGCTTCTCTGAACCTCAGTATCTTCATCTGTAATACAAGTTTACACGAGATGATATATAACGTGATATATTAGCGCAGGACCCAGCCTGAACACTTAAGGTGTTCAATAGACAGCAACTATTATTGTTGTGATCAGTTCATCCAAAGAGCACTGCTTTCACACAAGGCCCTCATTCCCCAAAGTCCGCAAATGGAAGTTGCAAAAGCATTTGCTCAGTCACCATAAGACTGAAAGTTACACCAGGCAGCTCCTGAGACTTCAGCATTTTGGGGCAGCAGAAAGAAATGTCATAGCAGATTTATTAGACCAAGTGCCTTGTCTGTTCTCCTTGCAGGAGTTATCTTACAGTTTCAGATTTATAACCTGTGTACCTGTGAAGTCTCTGTGGCTTTCCAGTCTCAGCGAAGCCGTATTATTTTCAAATGCTTTGAGACCTCGTATTTTGAGAACCACAAATTGTGGTCATGGGTGTTGGTTTTTTGTTTGGTTTCTTGCTTTCACTTTTTTGTTCCCATTAACCTGGGGAACAAAACTGATCATAACAAAAGATAAGCCACTCCCATACTTCCTTTTCTCCTTCCAGGCCTGTTCTCCCTCCCTCCCCCTTCCCCCAGATTTCAAATGGGCTCCAGACTTTATATGAGAAGCAGTAACAGGCCATAAGAAACAAACTGAGAAGAAATATGAGGAGCAAACTGATCAACTCTAATCTGTTTGCTATATGTTAGATGAAAAATCCATGCTTTATCCATGAAGAATTCAGCTGCTTACAGAGGAGGACAGGTTAGGCATCTCAAAAAAATAATAATAACATCATTTATACATTCAACAAACATTGAGGGAACACTTTACTGAGAGTCAGGCTAGTTCTTATGGATACCAAGTTGAACAAGACAAGGCCTTTTCTGCCCCAAAGACTCAACTGGGTAACCACCAACCCCCCACGCATATACTCTCATACCTCTAGGTATACCTTCCAAAATACTTGGCATACTTTGAATTACTAGTTTAATTACTTACCTTTCCATTGAGTCTGTAACTTTACTTAAAGCAAGAACAGTATACATTTACAGATGCTTAGTGAACACTAGCTGATCGACCCATGGAATGCCTCTGCTCTCTCTGAGTTCATAGTCAAATAAAGAGCTGGGCATGTAAAGTGCTAATAGACAGTATAGGCTAATACCTGCTGCCCCAGAGGCAAGCACTAAGACCACGGGAGCACAGGGGAAGCTGCGGACGCAGGGGAAGGCTTGACCGCAGATGTGACACTGAGCTAGCAGTTGAAAAATAAGTAGAACTTTTGTCAGTGGAGGGAAAGTGATAGCAGAGGGAATTTCCTGCAGAGAAAACAGCATGTACGATAACAACTCATAGCTAATAATTCTCAAGGACTTATTATACATCGGTTCTGTACTATTAGTCTTATAAATCAGTTCATTTATTCCTCATAGCCTTAAGAAGTAGGCACTGTGTCTACTTTCACATTTCACAGATGAGGAAACTAAGGCTTAGAGATCTCAAGGCTGGAACAGGTTGGTCTGCCATCAGAGGCCAGGCGCTCAATCCCGACGCTATACTACAAAGGCACAGAGCCATGAAAGGAGGTGCTACCTCTACAGACTTGGGATAAGTTCAGATAACTGCCTGGACCACGGGTAAGGGAGTAGTAGGTGGTGAGGCCAGATATGTGGGCAGGGGCCAGATTCTGAAGGAACTTGAATGCCAAGCTAAACAGTTGGGTTTATCCCACACGGGTTGGGGAGCCAAGACAAGCATTTAAGCCTACAAATGGCTTGATCAGCACTGCACTTCAGCACAATACTTTGAGAGTGATGTGGAAGACAGGCAGGACTTCGAGGAGCCTGAAGGAAAGGAGGCTATTTCAAAAGACAGACCAAATACTAGGCTCTGAAAAGGCAGAGGGAGTTAGGATACAGAGTCATGGGCAGATCTGCGAGATTTCCCTGAGAGAGAATTGACGCAGTATGGTGAAGGATTAGGTCTAGGGCAAGGGGAGGAGGAAGAAATGAGAAGACACCAAGTTCACAACTTGATACCAACATTCATCCAATTTCCCATCAATCAAGATAAATGTCACACAAGGACAGGTGACGGGTAGAGAAGATGAGAGTAGCTTAGACATGCACCTATTATGTTATTGTCTAATTGCTTCATGTTCATAAATCTCATCAACCTGGCAAAACCATAACCTTCTCCAAGGCAGAAATGACTCACAAGTGTCTTGTGTCTACATGTCCACTTAGGGTCCACTTCAGCGCTGGATACAAAAAAACCCTGAATACAACTCACCAAATATTTGTTAAGTATCGAAGATGTACAAGATACTGTGCTCAAAAAGTACTGGCCGACCAAAGGTAGAAATCATAAAAGAAAATATGAACAGGTTTTATTACATAAAATTTTAAGGTATCTGTAATTTACAAAAGAAGAAAAACAAATGCCTAATATAAATTTAAAAGTTGTACATCACTAGTAATCAAATAAATATAAATTAAGTATCTTTCTTGTTTATCAAATTTCAAAGACTCTTAAAACACCCCATGGAAAGACACTGGGCCTGACTTGATTGTTCACAACGGGAGAGCTACCCAGGAGAGCATGGCAAGCAATGAGCCTACTAAGACTTGAGGCTGTTTTTACTGCAGGATAACTAGCCTACCCTTACTAATGTGCAGATATTCTCATTTAACCCCTAGAACCACCCATTGAGGAATGAATGCTCATCCCCATTTCAGAAACTGAGGAACTGAAATCAAGAGACTTACTTGTGGTTATACAATTAGTAGGTGGTAGGACCATAATTAAAACCCACATATTTCTAGCTTTAAAGCTTGTGCAATGTGGAGTGAGTATGTATTCCACAATTAAATGACAATTGAGGTAATCACCACTCTGCTATGAGAGCCAGCTCTACGCATGAGCAGAATGGGCCGTCGCCATGCACAATACCTTGAGGGGAGAGTTCTGTGTGCCCCCAAAGACCACCACTAGCTGCCACGGCCTGGGCTTCTCCTCTTAGCTAGTCAGAAGTGCCCACTATTAGGGTCTGTTGTGTAGGCAATAATGATGCTTTAATCAATCTCTCTGCCTCTCAGTTTTCTCACATGTAAAAACGGATAACAAAATCTACCTCAAAAATCTGTTGCGAACACTAGTTTTTTCCCACATAATAAAGTTGACACTGTCCCCAAAAGTTATCTAAAAGAGAATCACAGTAAATCCTATTCAGTCTCCAAACCCCAGCTCCAATATCATAAGTGGAAGCCTGTCTTGATTATCTGATGAGGGGGTTCATTCTCTCTCCCTCCATGCTTCTATGCCTTCCACAGACCTATGCTCTTCTTCACATTGTACATAAACATTCACTGACTTTTCTATCCCCCTTACTATACTGTAAGCCACTTGAGAATGGAGTCAGTGGTTTATATATCTTGTGATGCCAACACCAAGTCCAGGGCCAGTGTATCTTTTAAAAAAATCTGTCATTTTACCCTCACAAAACCCTCTCAGGCAATTATAGTTTTCTGCATTCTACAACTTGGGCAAATGGAGGTTCAAGTTGTAGTGACTGTCTAAAATCATATGCAGGAGACCACGCTTGCACTGAATCCAGGTCTCCGGACTGTCCACTCCACCACGCACGGCCTTTCAAAGACAACAAGGGGAAAAGGCCCACCACAGACCATCTAGACCATAAATGCACAAGGGTACTTTGTTCCTCAAAGGTGGTAAGGACTCTGAATTGTATTAGGACATCTTAGAAAATCTTCATCTGGGAAAGTGCAGGGAACAGCATAAAGCATAAGCAGGATTGGTAGATCTGGGTCTAAATTCAGGCTCTCTGTCCTTAACCCTGTCGCCTTGGGAAAATCGCTCAAACTCAGGAGTCTCAGCCTCCTCCTCTGTAAAATGGGGTTTTAAACAATGATGCTCACCTGGCAGGGTTTGATCCAAGAGTAAAAGTTATATTATATGCAACAGGCTGAGGATAGAGTAAAGATTAATTAAACTGTAGTTATTATGATATATCACAAAAAAAAAGGCACATATTAAATGCCTATGCACAAAGTATTTTTCATACCCTAGCTTATTTCATCCCCACAGCAACCCTGTGGAGTAGGTGCTATTACTATGATCTTATATTGAGGAAACTGAGACTTAGAGACATTTAAATAACTTGTCCAAGGTCACACAGGTAGCCAGTGGCAGAGCCTGCATTCAGACCAAGGTCTTTCTGAGTCCAAAGCCTTTGCTATTTGCAGTTTACTTGCCTGCATCTCAGATTAGTTTCAGTGGAGGACAAATAAGGAGGACTCGAATATGCCCCAAACGTCCGAGGTCAGTGTGAGATGCTGGAGAGGAAGGATCAGACTCACGTGTAGCTTGGGATGTGTATGGAAAATGCTTGGAACATGTGCAAGATGAGGCAGGGGAGAAACCAAGTGGGAAGAAGACAGCCAACAATAAACGTCATGCTCAACTTCCCTTTCAGCCAATAATAAATAAACAGCAGAGAGGACTCATTCATATTTCAGTCCTCATGCTGAGAGTCTCCAAGGTGAAAATCTCATATTGTACCCATCTTAATCCTGCTACCATTTGTTAGGTCCCAGAAAATATTCCACAATCAAACAGAGGAAGTTCAGAAAAGTCACAGAAAATATCTGATCTCCTTTACTCTAAGAAATGGAAACAAACTCTACCAGGTTCGTCTCTTATCTGCATCATTCCCACCAAGGCGAGTTGGAAGAGGATTCCGGTAACTAGCTGGAAGGGGATTCGGGTAACTAATACAGCAGGAGATGGCTTCCAATCACCCTACAGAGAAATAAATGCTATCTCACAATAACACAACAAAAAATTGTTTTCTGGTGTTTTCCTCTGTCACACACAGCTCCCCCAAGCTTGAAACAAATAGGCCTTTGCATTCTCCAATCCAGGACCTGGAAGCCTTCAAGTTGTGGATATTTTTGATCCAAGCAGTCAGGAGTGAGGTTAGGCACCAGTAGAAAGAGTAGCACAGAAAATCGAAAAAACAAAGAAAAACCTCTCGCCGTGGGATGAAAAGTTCCCAAGTGAGGCACTCATACCAAGTCCTCCCGCCTGATGCCACAAGGCTGTGAACCCAGAAAGACAGTCCGTCCATGCAGGCTCAGAACCCAGACTTGGAGAAACAAAACTCAACAAAGAAAGGGTGGCTGAGCGGACTCTGATGGGGAGTAAAATCATTATGTCTTTTCAAATTTCTGAGCAAAAAGAGGGTCCGACATTCTCTGCTAACAAATACATCCTCCTGTGAACTTTTCCAAAGTAGAGCTAATAGCACCTAGAGCTAGCAAGCAGATCTCACAGAAAACTCATTCCTGAGGGACTACCTGGGCACTCAGAAGTTTCTCTCTTCACTTGACCAAATGCTCAGGAGAACAACGCTCTGCTCACCCTCCCCCCATTCAAAGTGCTATCCCCCTCACCACCAATAACCCATTCCCAGCCACTCCTCCTCTCTGCGTGGCCCCCGAACGGCCTCGGGCAGCGGCGCCGCAGGACCCGCGGGAGCCCCCCTCCGCTCCCTGCCATCCCCATTACTCGGCACACAGCCCTGCTCTCCCCCGGAGCCAACAGTGCAGCTCCTCCGATGAAGGCGCGAGCAGGCAGGAACGGTGGGAAGAGAAGCTATGCCAGCTGCATGTTTCAGAATCTCCCTCCATATGCATTTGCCAAAGGAACAAAAAGAAAATCAACGCCAGGAAAAGACAACTGAGATGAGGATGCGGTGGGACCGCGGCTGACTCCGCGCCTTTGAGCAGCAAGGCGCCGGCCAATCACGCGTCCGAGCCACAGATCCGAGTGCTTACCTTCAGGATGCAGGCCATGGCGCTCCGCCGGCCCTCCTGCCACCGAGCAGCAGGCGCGCCTGGGTCAGGGGCAGTCTCGGCGACAGGCTGGAGGCTGGTACCGCGGCAGGACAGCTCCAGCCCACATTCCCGCAGATCCAAATAAGGGGACCGCGGCGCGAGCTGCGCGGGCACAGGCCCCGCCCCCCGCCGCGGGCCCGCCCCCGGCCCCGGCCACTGGCTGGCGGCCCGCGAGGCCCCGCCCCCGGGTCACGTGCCGTCCCGGCGCCGGCGGCCTCCCCTCCGTGCTTGCTGCTTTTTCTTTTCTCCTTTTTTTTCTGTGAGCGTTCTGTCGTTCAACGTATACAAAGTCTGCTCGGCAGCAGGCAGGGACCTGGATCCCGCTGGGGAGAGAAAGCGGCCTTTTCTTCCCCTCGATTTGGTCTCCTCTAACAGATAGAGAACTCCAGACATTTCACACTTTTTAAAAAAAAGTTAAATGGGTTTGGAATCACCCCTCCACAGGCTTGGGCACGTCAAAGGATTCTTCAGAAGTAGCAAACGAAATTCTCTCTGGGCCGTTTAAGGACAGAGCCTTCGCTCTGCTTAAAAACTCTCTGATGGGTTTATCTAAAATTAATAATATGCCTTTAATAAGGGAGCACAATTACCTATTAACTAAAGATGCCATGAACCTTACACTGTGTGTAATATATTTTGTGTATGTACCCATATACACACGCATATATGTATACATGTGTATATATATAATGCATTGCTCTTTCCTGCTTTAATCTCGTGTGATTATGAATAATGTGTGTATATATAAATATACAGTAAATAGAATATATGTGTATATATGAAAATGTAGTATATTCTCATATACATTGATTGTATATGTACATAAATTGTGTGTGTGTGTGAGCATGCACAGGACTTTGCCCTTCCCTGCTACAAGTTTAGAATTTGAATGAACTTTGTTGCAACTTCCATAGCAAGGTTAGATCTAAACCTTCCTGTTAGGCTTGGAAATGTAGAGAGGCCGTTTTTCACCATCTGACCTAAACTCTCTGATGCTAAAACAAAGGGTGATACAGCAGCTCTACCTAAGGAGGCAGGTGGTGTGGGAGAAGGTATGTTTTGGGTCCTCTCCACCCCAACTCAGCAGGCCCTCTTTGAGTGAAAATCAACAGGGAAGGCCCAATTCCCAAGGAAGAATTGGCTAAGAGAAGCAGAGTTATTTCTACAGGGAAAGTAACATCACACACATAGCAGAACAAGAGAGAGAGCATTTTGTGTATATATATATATATAGATTTCTGCCACTTGGTCTGGCAGAGAAATTTTAAAACCAGGCCCAAAATATTTACCCAAAAGAGGTTTCACTTGCTAGAAGCCCTGTCTAGTTTGCCTACATGGAGTCAGAAAAAGCGCTGTGCGCTGCTGGTGGCTGTGACGTCATGAGGTTGGCTCCAAACCACAAGGCAGAAACCAGACTTTCAAGGGATTTGGTGTTTTCGGGATGGGAACATTCAGAATCCTGAGAGAGCAGGAAGAACCCCAGGAAAAGTGTTGCCAAGGCTGAGACTGGACCAACTGCCTGCTCCCAAGGGAAGTTCCTCTTGCGGTCTCCCTGAGGGACCACACTCTGTCTCCCACTCCCTCCTGCCTCTGCTTCAGAGATCTGCTGCATTTTCAAGAACTCCTTGATCAGGACTCTATGTTTTAAACCACTGCTTTAGCTCATGGTCTTTAGTGGGCCAGGAAAACTCAGGATTTCATTCATTTATTAATTCAACAAAGCTTTATTAAGCTACTAATAGAAGAATAAATCTTTTCTGAGCTACCACTAACTGGAGGAAAAAATCTTTATTGAGGTACTACAAGACCTGTCGGGGATGAGCAGGAAAGATAACGTAGAAGGTCCTTAACCAAAGTGGAAGCAAAGCTCTAAGGAAAGAGGGACTGGGCTTGACAGGGTGGCAAGTGGGAGGGGCAAGGGTGGGCAGATCACATGATTCTCTCTCAGAAAGTCTTCAGGTCTCAGAGACAACAGAGCAGACACTAGTGAGCAACCTGCTGAGGACTTTCTTGCTAGGTGACCTTGATCAAGTTTCTTAACCTCTCTTTAATCTTGGCTTATGTAATAGTATCTATCCTCATGAGAATTAAATGAGATAATGCTTGTAAATTCGCTCACCTCAATTTCCGGCACTATAAACGCTCTCCAAATGGTAGCTCTTTATCTAACAGAAAAAAAAAACTTTTGCTAAAGATAGCTTGTGAGGAAGGATGAAAAGGATGATTGCCATTCACCTTGGATGCCTCAGAAAGATCAACACTGAGGAGGCAAACATTCAGCATCTTGTGACTCGGGTGTGCCAGCAGTTGGACGGAAATAAAAACAGGTTCTGAACCTATTAGGGAATGAAGGTGCAGCCAGATTTGTGGGAGGGTGGGGGAAAGGGAATGGCCGGATTTTTTTTTGTTTTAAAGCTGGCCAAACTACAGGAATAGCTTAGTGCAGCCCATAGATGTAGCATAATTTTCCAAGTCTCAAGTTATATGACTTAAAGCCAAAAGCCTGGTCCAAAAATAATAATAACAAAATGGAGGCATTTTGCAATTAAATGCAATATCCCATTTGATCCTCACAACATCTATATGGGTATTGTCATCCCCAGTTGGTAATTGGGGGAACAGGAATTTGAACCCAGGTAGTTTGACTTCTGAGTCTGCCGTCTTAACTGCTGCATTCAGCTGCCCAGTATGTTAGGAGCTCAATCTCTACCGTTTGGCACCATTCAGATTTAGTCTGTTGTCTTAGGTTTTGTAGTCAGAAAACCTAAGGTAAATATATATCCTCCCTAGGATACATACTAGGATACAAAACCTAGGGCAAGTATGTATGTGGAGGATAGATACATTGTATCTATTTGAGTGTAGCAGATAGGTACACTCACCTTGTATCTTATCAACCCCCAGCCCCTGGGTCCTACTTTAGCAAAAAGACTGCACATCCCATCTAGTCCTCCCATACAACTAAGCTGTTACCACCTTCTGCCATGAGAATTACCTCCCACCAAAGATAATCACTGCCGTATCTAGCCCTTTCTTCCCTTCATGGCAGGATCCTTGGGTGCTGGCCCTCTCACGACATCATCCTGGGGCTCTCCTTGGCTTCAATTGCTCCATCTTCCCTCTCCTCACAGGCCTTTCACCAATGAGATCTCCACATGCCTTAAGGCTGAGACTTCATGAGTTATGACAAGTCTTGGGCTAAAATGTCCTATTTAAATTCAGTTTTGCTTCATTGTAAACAGCCCCATTACCAAGTAATTCTCAGAGTTATACAGTTTCCTGATAGAAACAGAGTTAAAATGCAGACTCCCATAACTTTTCCAATTTCATCTTGCACACATATTAATTTAATATATGTATATTCAACACAGAATCATTTATTAAGGTTTTAATTGGATCTCAATTTTTCCCATCTAAAGATTGTAAATGAATTCCAGATACCATAACACTCTTCTTGTCATCCATTCCACAAATTATGCTTCCATAGGAGACTGTGACTGGAAGATCCATTATACAATGGGAATGGGAATGTCATTTTTTTACATTCTGAGTCAGAATAGGAAATGTTTTTTTTTCTAGAAACCATTGCACTGTTACAATTTTGACCCAGGAACGTTTTCATACCCTAAAGCATGTGTCTGTCTGTCCATGTCCGTGTGTGTCTATATCTATATCTGTGTCCAAGTATGTCTGTGGCTGTGACCTTTCAGGTGGATTTATGAGACTATATTGGCACGTGGGTTAAGCTTCATTTCCCTCTATTTTGGATAGTAGATCATTCCAAATGTCATCCGTTTTGCATTCCCAAGACTTGAGCTTACTGCCTTGTCAAAGCTTTACGCAGTTCTAAAGCAGAATTCATCATTATCCCCGACTAGACTGATACTTATCTGGGATGAATGCCAAAACAAGTTATGCATGATTTAAAATTGCGTTTTTAAAATATTATATATTTTCTCATTCTCCTTTAACTTTATCTCAGCTGTACCCTTCATATTGGAGGCTCCCGTCTTGTCTCAAAAAAACTTCTTTTCAATTTAAGCAAAAAAGAAAAAAATAAGATATTTGTTTTTAATTAAAAGAGAAAAAAATCTGAAATTAATGTTCTTGACCTAATTTTCATTACCTAGAAGAATGTAGGTTTTAACCAGATTTGATTTTCTTAAAGAATTCTTCCCCTAAGATTTTTTAAAAACATAATCAATTTAAAGTGAAAATGGCTGGCAGCGCTGGCATGTAGTTTGAATTTGGTTTGTATTGGATTTCTCCACGGGTATTGAAGGCTCCATTATTAATCGAGTCTGATATTTCTTAACCACATTCCCCAGAGTTTGTTTTCTTTTTATTGTAAGGTTCTTCCCATGTGTGTTTCTCTACACTCTTAGATTTCACCTCTTACTGAGGCTTGGTGACATGCTGCCTTACAATATCAGAGTGGAAATTCAGTATTTGAAATGCATCCACAGTGCATCTGATGGGAACACCCACAGGAGGGGGTCGAACAGTTGGCCTCCTTCTGCTGTTTGTTGTGCCTGAACGATTTTTTCTCTAATGAGCTGGCCCTCACAAACCCTCTGGAGAGAGCTAGGATTTTTTGCTGATTCTTTGTGTCAATACAAACCCTCACCTTTGTATCTATGTCTGAGTTGTTGTAGGAAAAGTGGGAGAACAATGTTATGCAATCCAAAGAAGAAAGGTCTAAGTTGGAGTCATCTAAATGCACTCTTAGAGCAGCCCCCAAACACAAGGTATTGTTGTGTGTCCAACGATGTCAAAATTGTGAGAGCTGCTCACAGCACACCTGTGGGAGGTCAGGATGGACAACCTGAGAGAGTCGAGGGGTGCATCCTATACAGAAAAGCCATTCATTCTTTTCAAGAACAACAGGTATGAGGCAACAGTGGGCTTAGGAATCTGAAGATTTTTATTCATTTCTTGATTTAATAAACATTTCCAAGCCCAGGTGATGTGTCTAGGAAGCAGAGACAGTCTGGCTTCCTTCTATATTCAAAACTTTCAATGGTTCCTCTTTATCTCCAGAGCTTGGTATATTTACAGGCCTGCCAACATTCCTCTCCACCAATATTGCCCATTATGCTCTTACACTAGAAGTTGGCAAATTTTGTCAGTAAAGGTCTAGATAGTAAATATTTTAGACTGTGTGGGCCATTTGGTCTCTAGGGCAACTGCTCAAGTCTGCCATTGTAGCACAAAAGCAGCCACAGACGTAAACAAAGGAGAGTGGCTGTGTGCCAATAGAACTTTATTTATGGATACCGAAATTTCAATTTCATATAATTTTCAATGTTACGAAATATTATTCTTCTCTGGTTTTTTCCAACCGTCTAAAAATGTACAATCTATTCTTGGTTCTGGGATGTACAGAAATAGTCTGCTGGGCAGATTTGGCCCAACAGCGGTGTGCCACCCCCTGTCCTGATCTTCGCACTCTTCATTCAGCCAGGTTTTGCCATCCTTCAAGCCCAGATCAAATCCTGTTTGGCCTTGATGTCTTTTCTCTGACCACCCTAGTCTATTTTAGATTCCTCTGCTTGAATTCCAGCAATGACTGTTTGCAAAATTCTTTGGCAATTAATCACATCCTATCTGGTGGCATTTCTTCTAGCATTAACTTGTCCTATTATCTAAATCCTTATTTTACCTTTTATTTTTGGCCTTACTTCCTAAATAAATCACAAGCGTCCTGGCTTATTTTTTTCTTTGCATCCTTCACATCTTTGTGCCCCAAGCAAGGAAATACAGCAACTCTGAAGAGATAACTAAGAATGCCAGGTGAGAAGGTGTTAGCAACCACAAATTTATAAAATTGAAAATCAGATTGTCCTACCATTTTGGACACCATTCGAAGATATTTTGAGAAGAGAATTATGCATGTAATATTAATACCTCCACCACGTATGATGTGCTCAGCTCATCTTAGATTTCTCTATAAGGTATGTATCAGATCATCTTAGTCTTTTTCATTTTTTAATCAACAGAGTGATTACTTGATTTAGATGGATTGTGCAGTCCATGTTTAATGACAAGAGTGGCCTGTAATTACCACTGTGGGTGTTCTCAGTTGATTGAGAAACCACTGATGCTTTCCTTCTAAGTGGAAGCTGCCTTATTTCCATCATGATGTTTTTAAAAAAATCGCTCTGTACAGTATTTTTTAATCAGTCATGGTGCATTATGTTTATCTGATGTTTATTCTCATTAAAAATGACTAGCTGGAGCCGGCCTGGTGGTACAAGCAGTTAAGTGCGCGCACTCCGCTGCAGCGGCCCCGGGTTTGAGGGTTTGGATCCCGCGCGCGCATCAACACACCGCTTGTCATGCCATGCTGTGGTGGTGTCCCATATAAAGTAGAGGAAGATGGGCACAGACGTTAGCTCAGGGCCAATCTTCCTCTGCAAAATAGAGGAGGATCAGCATCGGATGTTAGCTCAGGGCTGATCTCCCTCACAAAAAAAAAAAAAAAAAAATGACTTGCTGACTCATGCTATGATTGTTTTTCAAATCATTCCACTTTATTTTATCTTTATTTTCATTAAAATGAAAGGAATAGGATCTTATAAATAAATCAGTTTTGTCTAATAGACGAAGAGATCTGGATTTTCAAAGTATGGAATATTTAAATAACTGAGTTGGCAGTTTTTACTGACATGTTTGTAATTAAGAAATAGTAAGAAGTTACATACTAAATAATGGCATATTCCAAATAAGATTAGTCTTCCCTTCCAAGTGGTGAATTCAGCAGTATTTAGGACAAGCATTGCATGATTTGAACACTAGAAAAATGTCGTTTCCTTCATCTTTCATAATCTTACATCCTAAAGGAGTTACTCACAGCTTTCTGCATTTTTGAATTGTAATAAAAATTTGCCATTTAAAAATAGGTGAAAAATAGTAAAACACCTCTCTCCTGATAAACTAGCCTCTCTGTATTTTCAACAAAATTATGTCTATTAGCACAGCCATTGGATGAACTCACAATTAAAAAATAAATAAAACTACATTTGTCTAAACATATAAAAATGTTTAGTACATATGTCTTGCTCTTTTCTTTGACCTGTTTTTCTTTTTTCACTATTTTTGGTCTTCCTATCACCCCATTTTACCTCTTCCTTCTTTTACAACATCCTTTACCCTTTTTCCCCTGGGAAAGTTTTTCACTTTAAATTTAACAAGAAAACTAAAGACCAAGGGAGATATTTTACCTTGAGAAAGCGCTATTTTGGCTCAAGTATTTGTCTGAATAAAAGGCAAACACTCAAAACAA
Source organism: Diceros bicornis minor (assembly GCF_020826845.1). NCBI lineage: Eukaryota > Metazoa > Chordata > Mammalia > Perissodactyla > Rhinocerotidae > Diceros > Diceros bicornis. The sequence goes on along the minus strand of NC_080743.1, from coordinate 13,649,241 downwards.
TTGATAAGATTTGTGAAGGGCCTGAAATTTTATCCTACATGCAAACTAAGAAATTATCTGCACATTTTTATGACTGTTGGCTAAACCCTAAGACCCTCGGGCCAGAGATATAGGACTATTTGTTATTTACAGTCATAGGACTATTTATTACCCACAGGCAGAACATCAGCATTTGCACCCTTCCCCAAAGCCCCAATTCCCACAACATAACTTGAAGAAAACCACATACCCGCACCCACTGTGGATTGAGTTTAGTAGAAGAACCCTGAGCACAGGGAGCTCAAATCTTTTATAATAATAAGCAGGCTGGCCTTTTGTTCCTGAGGGAAACTCTCTCTTTCTTCGAACACTGGTAGCTACACAAACATCCCTGAAAAGGTAATCCAGAACAAAGCCATTCTGTACCTCTGTTTGCAAGATATATAGAAGCTTAAGAGACCAATTGGGAATTGTCTTTTACTAGTAATCAGATTCACTGTACATGCCGTTAGGAATTTTGACTGATGCGGTACTCATACTCTGTACTTATGTTCAACAAATTTAGGCAACTGGAAAAGCATATGAGGCATTCAGTCATGTTTCTTGAATGAAAGTGAGCTGCCTCAAATAACATTTTAGTAAACAGAGTTTGTAAAAGTAATAACAATAATAAGTAATTGTAACGTATACACAGGTTCAAAATATTTATTTCTCCTCCAGCCGCAGACCATATTCCATCAAGACACTCTATGTTTTAAATTAAATATTTACCCATTGACCTCAAAAATATTTTTTATTTAATTTTCTTTCTGTTTTCTTCTGCTACACCTATACACACACACGCACACAAGCATACATGCACGCACACTTCCTATCTTTCTCTTGGCCAGTGATTACAGAAAATGTTACTAAAGTTTTAGCCATGCAGAGAATGGTGATGAATTACTGATGAGTAACCAGTGCTCTGTTAAACATTCAAGGTGCTCATATAACCAAACAGGTGTTTTGTTCCTTCTAAATGACACTTTTTTTTTCCTTCTTATTTTCAACAAATCCAAATATTCACTTGCCAAGCCCTGGAAGGAATTAGAGTAGGTAAGTCTAGGAGGGCCCTTTATTTGCAGAATTGCTCTATCTGTTTTTGAACAATATGAAGCCGTCACATAGACCTGGCTACTGCACAAACGTTAATCATGTCCGAATGGGGCATCTGAACCCTGTTTTCAGGCAAGATAGTGCTAACTTAATCCATCTCAGAAAGGAGAGAACCCATCACACTTGAAAAGGAAATTTTACCACATTCTTTAGGAACACCTAATATTTCCAAAATCCTCCTGTATGTGAAACCTGACATTTTCCTTGCAACAAATGAAAGCTCTTCCTTCACACAGAACCCTGATCTCCCAGTCTCTTTCGGGTCCTGCACTCTCCTTGGACTCTCCACACTCCCACTCCAGCATCCACGTGTGTCTGCGTGTCCAGTGCACTGGGGCCTGAAATGTGTGTCTGGCATTGAGCCTATGATGAGAGACATAAAATAAACACTTTCCACTTCCCCTCAATGGTAAACTTCCTCTTCTCAGGCGTCTCTTGTCTGAAACTGGGAAATGGGAGTGACATCACTAAACATGTAATGTGTGGTGTGCTGTGGGGTCAGCCAAAGGGTAATTTCTAGGAAGCATGCATATTCATGAGGCAAATCAGTGTTGACATTGAGCAGGGGCACTTAGCAAAATGATGCATTTGGGATGGCATTTCCACAGGGTACACAGTGCCTGAGACCTCGTGCACCAAAACAGCCATGCTAACAGTCAGCATGCTAGTGTTCCTCAGGAACGCCGCAAGTGACTTCTTTATGGATTAGGAATAGCAAAATGATGAGAGTTAGCCACGGGTTTATCTTGAATGAAAGCAAAGACACGCTGTCAAATCAAATACTTCCGGAGACTTGCAAAGCTTTTTTTCAGCTCTGCACCTCAGAGTGGATGTGCTCAGTTATCACTCATGTTCAGGATGTTTTAAGGTTAAACCCAAGTTGACTCTAGAAATAAGCAATGCTCCTTCTCCCAATCCAAAATGTGCTTGTGTTGCATGGGGGGAGGTGGCAGGTAAGAGTGATATGTGGAAGAATAAAAACACACATAGAAAATAGTATCTCTCTAAAACCATCATCAAGTCTAAGCATGAGATAAGACACAAGGTCTACTAAATAATTTTAACTCTGTGCAGTTTTTTTTTTTTGTTTTTTTTGGGGGGGAAAATTGGCCCTGAGCTAACATCTGTTGCCAATCTTCCTCTTTTTCTTTTTTCTCTCCAAAGCCCCAGTACATAGTTGTATATCCTAAGTTATAGGTCCTAGTTCTTCATGTGGGACGCCGCCTCAGTATGGTTTGATGAGTGGTAAGTAGGTCCGCGCCCAGGATCCGAACCAGTGAACTCCATGCCACCGAAGCGGAATGCACGAATTTAACTGCTAAGCCACCAGGCCCACCCCAACTCTATGCAGTTTTTAATCCCACTCCTCACCCCCACTTTTCTTTCCATCTCTGCATTTTTTTTCACATGCTATTCCTCTACCTGGGTGGTCTTCCCTTCTCCTCTTCAGCAGTCAAAATTTAATTCATCTTTAAATGCCTAATTCAAAGGCTACAGTCTATATGATGACCATCCCAACAGGAGATATTTATTCAACCAATTCATGGAGCCCTGAACGAGGCAGACATAGTTCCTGGCCTCACAGCACCTGCAGCATCAATTCCTCCTCCAAACTCCTGTGGTCTTTACCATAACCCTGACTCATTTGGTAGTTAGGACATTCTTTGTATGGTGAGTTGGTTGGTGGATCTCTTTCATGGGCCTGTTTACAGATTTTGCCATCCTTAGAGACCCTGAGAAGGATGTCAGGCCACAGAGCAGATCTCTAGACATAACAAAACTTAATTACTGCAATGGTGGAATAACGCCAAATAAATAAACTGTGGTTTCAGTAAAATGAACTAAGAATTATGTAGAAAACTCTTTTCCTTCAATTCTTTTTTTTTTTTTTCTTTGTGAGGAACATCAGCCCTGAGCTAACATCCGATGCCAGTCCTCCTCTTTTTGCTGAAGAAGGTTGGCCCTGGGCTAACATCCGTGCCCATCTTCCTCTACTTTATATGGGACACCACCACAGCATGGCTTGACAAGTGGTGCGTCGGTGCGCACCCAGGATCTGAACCTGCCAACCCCGGGCCTCCAAAGCAGAACATGCGCACTTAATCACTGCACCACCGGGCCGGCCCCTTTTGCTTCAATTCTTATTGTTAAAAAATGTTTCTGAATGTGCTTGTCCACTTTATACGAGCAATATGGCATACAGAATTAATATTTTTTTAAAGGCTGATATTTTCCAGGGCTATTCTTCGCAATAACAGTTTTCACTAAGCAGAACTATAGATGGACGTGGGCTAGGAAATTGGGCCTAATATATACTGATCCAAAACCACGCTCAGGAACTCAATTAAAAAATTCCTTTTATTGGTTGCTGTCTTAGCATTGCTTCTTTTTCATCAAACAAAAGTGCAAGGGGAAAAATCCAATTATTTGAATGTTCCAGTTAGTTGGGTTCTCATGTAGCTTATTTCCATAGTCATTAATCTATTGGGCTACAGCTGGGCAAACTCCAACTATGGAGAGATGCTCTCTGATTATCTGCCTGTGGTGTGGTGGGTTATCTCTCATGGCATTTAATCAGTAACTGCAAATTACCCATATTTCGAACAAATGGGTATTTAACAATTTAATAAAAGACTCCATCAACGTGAGCTTTAACAACATAATCAAACCAAATAAAACATCAAACACAATTATAATTACGTTATATCCTGGTTAGGTCTCTGATTGTTTCCCGGGTATACGGCTCATGTTTGTGTAAGTCACAGGCTCCTTGTGGGAAGGGGCTGTGTCTGCTCTTTTTTTGATTCCTCTGAAAGTATAATGCAAGACATGTAATCAAGTCCTGATTGAAAATATTATGGTGTCCCCTCCCTCGGTGCATAATTCAGCATAGAAACCCCACTAAAATGCAAATTAGCTGTAAGGAAGTCTATCAAAGCTCTTGCTTGTTTTTCTCATGGAAATTACCTTGATGCTTTAAAATATATATATATACACCTATATGTGTATATATATAACATATATAAGAAGAAGAAGAAATAATATATATACACACATACATATACACGTATACACACACACATACACACATTATCAACTTCTTGCCTACCCCAAGTTGTTCCTTTTTTGGTGCCCCTGTTTTGTTGATGCTTTTAGAATATGTACAGTTTGCCTACTGGGTAATCTAACATTGCAAATAATAAAACCACATTGGGAAAAATAAACACAACAAAAGACATTTTACATGCACAGAGACCTGGGCAGAATCTCAACAACTGGTTCTGACCCTTAAGTAACTTCTCTTAAAGGAGATGCTCCCTTAAGGTATCAATCTACTATTGAATGGCCATCACAGACCATTTATCCTAGAAAATAAAATTTCTTGGATGATGTAGTTTTCATCACTAAGATATTTGGAGACAACAAGCCCTCTTAATATTCTTACTCGAGTCTATGAAATTCCTAGAAGTTGAAAAGTTTTCACAATCCATATTATTTTACTGTTGCATGAATGCACTTAGAATTAAAGATGCCTAAGAAAGAAAAAAAAGCAATTCAGAATCCATTGTTATAAAATTTACTTCTCCTGTCAGAAAAGAAGTTTCGATTCCAGTTTCATATCCAAAGTATCCATGTGTGTTATAGTTCCCCGTGCCGATACAACTCGTTTACCAGCAAATTTCAAAGTTAGAATGAACTTTTTACAGAATTCTCATCACAACTCCTGGTTTTCAAAGCCTGTGTCACTATTTGTTATGTTTTTTAAAGCAAATATCTCCTATTCAAATTCTTATGCATCATCTAAACTGTGTTTCTCATCATGGTTGTGTGCAAATTCACTGAGTTTAAAAACAAATATGATTTTGAAAGACACTGCATTGCTCTAACAAAGAGAACATTGTCCGTCTTCCCTGACAGCCTCTCTCTAATTAAAGAGGCCCTGATGCTCTGCAGAATGCCAGGCTCCTTAAACACCCCCTCCCACCCGCTATCTTCACTGCACAAACAGTGGAGAAAACAATTTGGAGCTTACTGGGGTCTGTTTCCTAGAAGAAAATTTAATAAGGTCCCAGAAGGAAAAAGGAAGCAAAATTTCCTGATGGAACATGCATTCTTCTTTTAAAATACCACTGGCTGGGAGATTTGGTTAGAAAAAGGGCTCCCTTTACCATCATCTCTGAGCTATCAGTGTGTAGCCAGCCTGGTTTTTGTTGTTTTTTTTTAACAGTGGCCTTTCGTTTATTTTATCCATACTGATAAACCATCTTTGACATTCTATTTTCCAAAATCTGGCTCTGCAAAAACACAAAAGCTGAGAGATCATTTCACGACTAGAAATGGCAATGTCAACTTCCTCGTTTTCTAAATACCATCTTAAGATGGACATTTTGCACAAACAACCAAAGATCTGCTGGTATATACTAACCCGTGTCTGTTTTGCAGTCACGATATTCTACATTAGAGCTCAGAAAGGGAACTTTTTCTCTATTTTTCTAAGCTTACTCTAGGTATTTACCTAGTGAAGCTCATGTCTACAGCACCTCACATGGGCACACATGTCTATACACCTCTACAAAAAGAATGTGATAATATCTAACATAACACCACACTCTTTCTGATTTCTTTCCATTTCTTTATGAGAACTGTTTATTCACTTAGAGGTAAAGCATTACATATTCTAAGTTATGGCAAAAGTGACAGCAATATAAATACTCTATATTCATGCTTTAAAGCTTCCAAAATAATTCGTTCCTTTCCTTTCCTTTGACCTTCACAGCAAGCCTGTGGATCAAACAGCTGGTAAATGTTAACGAGTGATACAAGGTCCAATTCCCGTGCTTGAAATCAGAGATCGGCAAAATTTTTCTGTAAAGGGCCAGATAGTAAATATTTTAGGCTTAGTGGGCCATATGGTCTCTGTCACAAATAATCAACTCTGCCATTGTAGTGGAAAAGTAACCATAGGCAATATTTTAATGAATGAATATGACTGTGTTCCAATAAAACTTTATTTGCAAAAACAGGCAGTGGTCTGGATGTCTGGCCTGCTGTAATTTGCCAACTTCTGCTCTAAACCACTATACTTTAAAGTCTTGAGAAAGTAGAAGTCACAAGACATTTACAGGCTAAAAATATTGGTCTTCAAGGGAAAGAGAGAGAACAAAACCTTTTTGAGCTATCAAAAAAGGCTTTATGGCAGAGGGAGCACTTTAGCAGGGCCAGAAATATTGGTTAGATCTACATATGGGCACCAGAGGATTGGGTATTTCATGCAAAGAGAACAACGTGAGCAAAACTGCAGACAGAATGTGGAGTGGGGTATGTATGGGAAGAGGAGGTAGTTCAGTTTGACTGAGACACAGATATGTGAAGAGGACCAGTGAGATAGGAAAGGTATTTTACCTAAGGAAAATTTTCTTTAGGTAAAAATATCTTAAAATAAAAGATAAAATCTCATTTCACACACACAAAAAAAATGGAAACCATTATATGTTGTGAATAGAGGGGTAGCAGGAGAGAAGAAATAATTATTCATTCTTCCTTATGATGATCAGAGAAAGTTGTGTCAGAGGGGCTAAGAACGGAGCTGGGTCCTAATGAGTGAGGATGCATTTCCAGTCATTGCAGTGAACTGATCCGACATGAAAGGACCCCAAGGAAAGATGGACTTGCACCCACTAGACTAGGGCAGTGAGAAGATAGCTTGCCGTCTCCCTACATCATGAGTGCAAAAAAGTCAACTGCAAGAATCAGAATCCCAAGGCTGTGTGGTGTATTCAATTTATTTGTTAGTGATCTCTTAGTCAGGGATTCAGGTCGAGCTTGACTAGATGGTTCTTCTGCTCCACTTGAGGCTGGAGTCATTTGCTCCCCCATATTCAGCTCACAGCTCAACTGGGCTGAGTGAGGCTGAAGGTCCAAGAAATCTTCACTCACATGTTTGATTGCCTTGGTGTTTCTTGACTTGGCCTCTTCCTCTATCTGTAGATCGTGTAGGCTTCTTCACATCATGGTGGTCGCAAGGTAGTCAGGCTTCTAACATAATGACTGGTCTGTAAGAGGGAGAATTCCAAGTGGTGAAGGTGAAAGTTGGGACTCTCTTAAGGCTCACTCATGGAAGTTACATGGTGTCACTTCTACCACATTCTACTGGTCAAAGCCAGTCAGGAGGCAGCTCAGAACGAGGGGAAGGGGAAGTAAACTCCACCTCTCAATGGAAAAATGGCAAGATCACATCGTAAAAGAGCTTGTAGGAGAGGAGCTATTGCTGTGGTCTTCTCTGGAAACACAATCTACCATAGAAGTTTAACATAAAAATAAGCCAGGACCAATGAAACCTCTGGGGGCCTCCCAGAGGCAAACTCAAAACCACTACCATAAACCAGACCTATGAGACTCACATGGAAAACAAACCCTGCTAAAAGTGAACTTGTGATCAAAAATTACAAACCACATAGAGAAACAGGATATAGACACAGCAGAGAGCGGAATCAGCACACTGTCACCTGGGATAAAGGAAGAAAATGAAAGAGACAGAAATAAATACATGTAAAATGTGCAAAGAGCTAAAGATAGAAGACATAAGGCGAGAAGCGGACAGTATAAAAAACAAATAGGCATGTTTGAAAATTACCAAATTAACATTTTAGCAGTGAAAATATATTCATCAAAATAAAAATCCTTAAGAATTAATGAAATGGAGGATAGACCTAAGGAAATTATTCTAGCATTAGTATAGCACAAAGAGATACAAGTATTGAAAATATAAAATAGGAAACGGATATTAAGACACTAGAAAGTTAAAATAAGAAAGTCTAATATATATCTAACAGGAATTCCAGGAGGAAAGAATGGAGAGGATGAAGAAGAACCAACATCCAATGGGATAATGGCTGAGAACTTTCCTCAACTGAAGAAAGAAGTCAGTCATTAGATTTATGGACCACAGCAAATCTCAAACAGGATAAATAGAAAATAAATCCACAAGAATGCATGTCTTAGTGAAAACGCACCATATCCATAACAAAAAGTAAATCTTCAAAGCTACTGGAGGAGGAAAACAATTGGACTGAGTTCTTCTCAGCAACAAAATGTATATAATAGAATAATATACTTAAAGCATGAGGGAAAAGAACCATCACCTAGAAATCTGTGTGGTACTAAACTATCATTCATAATGAGGACAAAAAAGTCTCATTTTGTAAAAGACAGAAACTATCAGATCAGATTTTTTTTGTTACTCAACTTACTGCAACATATTTTATGTACAATCAACTGCATCCATTTTAAGAGTACAGTCATGCACCGTATAAAAACGTTCCAGTCAATGATGGACTGCATACACCATGGTGGTCCCATTAGATTAGTAACATATAGCCTAGGTGTGTAGGAACTATACCATCCAGGTTTGTGTAAGTACACTCTATGATGTTCACACAATGGCCAAATCACCTAATGACACATTTCTCAGAATATGTCCCCGTCGTTAAGTGACACATGACTGTATAGTGTGATGAGTTTTAACAAATACTACCTTGTAATTACTACCACAAGCAAGGGACAGAACATTTCCCTCATCTTGAAAGGTTTCCTTGTGCCCCTTCCCAGTTAATTCCTCCACTCCATCCTTGCCCCTTAGCAACCACTGACCTGTTTTCTGTCACTATAAACTAGATTCATTTTTTTTCTAGAGTTTTCTTTAACGGAATTATACTACATGTAATTGTTCTGTCTGATTTCTTTCACTCGATTTAAAGTCTTTGAGATTCATCCATGTCACATGTATCACGAGTTCATTCCTTTTTATTGCTTAGTAATAGTCCACTGTAAAGAAAAGGAAAAGGAAATATGATATTTCCATATTAATTTTAGGCAAAAGAAAATTTAAGTCAGAAAGTACTATTAGGGTTAAAGAGGGACTATACACAATGAAAAGAAACAAATTAAACCAAGATAGTAAAATAAATACGAATTTCAATGCTGCTAACAAAATAACCACAAAGCATTTAAAGTAAAAACTGACAAAACTACAAGGAGCGATTTAAAAATTCACTATCACAGTATAAGCTTTAAAAGACACTTCTTTCAGAAATGGATAGACCAAGCAGTCAAAAGTGAGTAAGGATATAGAAGATGGGGGAGGGAGGTGTTGAAATTTACAATGAGACAGTCAGTGGAGGCTTCCCTGAGAAAGTCGTCCATTTGAAGGGCCTCTCATGCTCTTACATGCTTATATAGCAAAGGACCATCACCTAGCTCCAGTGGAAACGGGGTCCATATGAAGGGTTAACACTATTAGCTGTTTCGTAAGACATTGGTGACCATGCTTCTGAGGAAGATTTTAAAACAGAAGTAGGATGCCTTTTCCTTCTCCATGAAATAAAGACCAAAATAACAACAGTAATAAATAACACTGACTGAGCACTCAGCATCTATCAGGCAAGAGGCTGAACACTGTGCATGCGTCATCCCTTTTACTTCTTGCACCAACTTTTGAGTTCACGGAAGAGGAAACTGAGACTCAAAGAGGTGGCTAGCAACATCAGGACTTGAACTCGTGTCTAACTCAAGAATCAACACTACCAGACCACATTGTGTCAACCCAAAACCGAGAGCTCAAAGTCCCACCGCTGACTGCCTCCTCTTCTGACAGCGTAGCGCATTCCTGACCCGAATCTCTACTAAACCAAAGGCCAGTTCGTTCTTATTCAAACTGTGGAGCAAAGACTCAGCTGGAGTATTTCTCACGTAAAACATTCCATCTGCAGAGAAGCAAGACAGGCTTATTTTTTTAAAACAGTCTGCCTGGAGCTGGCCGTGGGATGGAAGCGAGAGGCAGCGGGGTGCCAGGGTCACAGCTGACAATGAAATGCTGGAGATCAGAGCTGGGGAATGACAGGCAGACACAGCACATCAAAGCAGTGAGGAGCGCCCTGAAAACGGGCAGCTCAGGGCAGCCCCAGCTCCCTGCTGCTGGAGGTGGGACGCTGCAACAGTCCTTGCTTAACCGCTCTCTGATTGCCCAAAACCATAACAGCCAATGCCTTGCACTGCATTTGCGTGGATCTTTGCTTCATGTGACCTCAGTTCTTACCTCACCCCCAGATCAACTTGCAAAAAATAAATAAATAATTTTTTTAATTCAAGACACACGCGAGGTCTCATGGATTTTAGAAAGCTGTGAAAACTAGAACCTGAATGAATCCCACAAGTTTGTGTTACCTCATCTAAACTTAGGTTTATGAAATCAGCATTTTCCATAATCTGAATTATGTCTTACACAAAAGAAGATAGAGCAATACTCGTTGGTATTCTGCAGAGAGCTTGTCGTTTTCTGCAGAAAGATGATGAGGAGATACAGCATCAAGAGGACCCAAATAAAAACCCTTAGAAGATAAACATTACCTTAGCTTTTGCCAAACCCTGTGTATGTTGGTCACCTAGAATGAGGTCCGGCATGTGGTTGGTGCTAAATAAATGGTGACAACAATGAATAATTATAACACTTTAGAGGGCTTGGAGTAAAACTATCTGTTGAATTAAGAGAAATGAGTGCTATACTGAGTTTACATGAGCAAAATAAAGGAACAGATGAGCAGTTGTTAAATGAATTTTATCAACCTGGATCATCAACTGCTTGGGTTCAAATCCCCATTTTTCTGTGTGACCTTGGGCATATTACTTAACCTCTCTGTGCCTCAGTCTCCTCCTCTGTGAAATGGGGGCTATAAGGTTATCTCCTTCTAGAGTTGCTATGAGGATTACATTAAATTATATATGTAGGCATGTGGCAGAGTGCCTAGCATGCAGTGGGCACATGGCAAATCTTGGCTGTTGTCTTTATTGTTGTTTCTTTAGGTCATTTCCTCTACTGTTTTACCTTTGTGAATCAATTGTAATCATAACAACTTCAAAGAGACTTTTTAACTAGAGGATTCTAACCACTTAAACCCCAAACTCCACACCAAAGCTGACTTTCTTTCCGTGGTTAATGTAATGGTGAGTGTGGCCCAGTGTTACATAAACACGGAACGTTTATTCTTTCTTCTCTTCACAAAAGACACTTGGTCTCAATGAAAACAGAAAACTGATCTCCTAATTAACATTTTCAGAAATATGGCCCTATGATGCACCATTTTTAGTCAAAATAGATAAGTATATAAGAAATACTCTCATAGGAAGTGGACTAAAAACATCTTTGGCTTCAGCATTCGAAGTACCAGAGAGCAGGTTTTTATGAGGAAAGAACTTGTCTGTCTGTTCATGGTCACTGCAGCTCAGGGCGTTGTCACAGTGCCTGGCATACACTAATTTCCCAATAAGAGAACACGGATGAGAGCGCCTAGCTGATTCTTCTCAGTGATACCATGTTGCTCTTTCAACTTCATCCTCCAAAGATCAGGTGGTGTAGTGAAAAGAACCTAAATCGGACAGACCTGGATTCAAATCCCCAACTTCTTACTAGACTGATTTTCAGCAAGATCATCTTTCTAAACTAAGCCACAGTTTTCCATTTGTAAATGGGACAACTTTTGTAGGATTGCTGTAAGAAATGGAGATCAAATGTAAAAATTTCCTGGACCTAACAGCACTCAGTAAATAGTACTTATTCTTATAAGTACTTATATAAGTACTTATAAGATTTCCCAAAGGTTTTATCATCCATGGATTCAATTAAAGTTTAGTTGATTCTATTTAAATCAACCAATACTTCCTCTTCCTCACATTTTTCCATCTTTGTGTGTGAATGCAGATTAGCGTAGCATAATGAGCTTATGTTCTGGAAACTGACAGATCTGGGTTCAGAGCCATCTCTGACACATAGAGAGGGGGCTTACTCCAAGGGAGGCAAAGATAGAAAAAAGATCTTGACCTATCATTTACTAGTCAGTGACCTTAGGCAATCAAGGACTTATCTCTGAGCCTCAATGTCTTAGATGGAGAAAGAATACTAATCACCCTAGTGTTGTTAGGAAGATTAAATAAGGGCTCAGGTAGGGCTTTGTTTTATCTGATCACCTCCCACAGAGAATCAAGTGTAGTGAGCATCTAGAAGATAATCAATAATGGGGGTTGAATAAATGATTGAATGAATAAATGGAGAAGGAAAGAGAACAGAAAGAGGGAAGGAAAAAGGGAGAAAGGAGAGAGGGAGGGAGAGAGGAAGGAAATAAAGAAGAAAGAAGGGAGGAAAGAGAGAGGAAGGGAGGAAGGCAGGTGGGAGGAAGAGAGGAAGGGATGGAGGAGAAAATGTACCCCACAGATATTCCAAGACGTAAGTACCTTACACCGAGCTTTCACTTGTAAAACATAGAGCAGTGAAATCTTGAGGGCAAATCCTGAAGGAAGCCATTTGTAAAAATTAGGCCTTCCTATAAGCCTGTCATCTCATCCTTCCCAGACCTCATTAAGCGTCTAGAATACCTTGGAAAAGCACCAAATACCAAATCATGAAAAATGGGAGAAAAAGTTCCCAAGGCAAAAAGATTGTTTTTTATCTTCCCAAGCATCTGTTCCTTCATACTGAAATATTTCATGCAAAACATATTTCATGTAATTCAAATAATTAACTGAAACAAATATTAAACAAGTAACAGAGTAGAAAATAACAAATTTCTTCTGATTTCACTGCCATTGTTCTAAGCCCTCAATAAGATAGAAACATGCTTGTACTCCAATTGCCAGCAAAATTAAGAATGCATTACCAGTTTTATTAGAAAGAATTATTTGGAAAGAAATACTCTTTGAGTTTCTTTTTTTAATCATAGAAGAGCAAAACATGCAGTTAGCATTGTTTGTTCTTTAATAAAAAGAGCAAAAAGAAGCTATTGTAATCAACTAAACCTTTTTTTATATGAAGGAAACATCCAAAATGCAACGAAAATAGTCTATTTTGAGCAGTCGTAGCTTTCATCTTAAACGTATCAGACGTAGATTTCACAGCTCATAATTAATTCCCAGCGCCCACATCACCATTAATTTTTAATCAAAGCAGAGCTGCTGTGAGCGCTACTGCTATTTCACCAAGGTTAGCGGGGGGTTGTTTCCAAGCTCAGAAACCTTATTTGTTCTGCATAACAGAGACTGATTTCTAAAAGGATGGCCAGATGCACCCTGTAATCCCAGCTAATTACCTACAGGTGATGGGAACCAAACTCAGTGTTTTGACTCAAAAAAAAATCCAGTTTCACAGATAATTACACATTTACACAGGCTAGGGATTTGGGGTTTTATATTCTTGGCGGTGTTAGACTGAGGAGGTATATATTGTTGAAAAGTATTTCCTCTATATGTATAAGGGGAATTCTCCACAATCAATTTACCAACCTTATGCTCATAAATGTATGTTTACAGGAGCTCCCCAGATAGCACGGGAACACTGCGCCAGGGAGCAAATGTGATACAAGTTCACAGAACTTTTCTGACATAAAATCACCAGACGAGGAAATGATTTCAATGTGGGTTTAGGAAGGCCCCAGGCAAGCTATTCTCCAATTCAGCATCAAACAACGCCAGGCAAAACCCGGAGGAGGAATATTCCACTTCAAAGCAAGTACCATCAATTTAACAGAAACCCCACTCCAAGGAAATTGTTTTCCCTAGGTTTAATACCTTGGCATAAAAGACATAACTTGATCATTTAGATTTAAACAACTACATATATATAAAGTTCAAATCAATTTCTTTTTGGAAAACAATGTCATGTTTATAAAAAAAAATATCTAATAAAAAGATTGTCTGGCTAACCCAACCAAATATAAATCAAAGCCAAACTGTTTTAACATATTTTATGAGACTTATATACATATATACACAGACATATCTTAACGATATATGTACTTTAAAATATTTTTAAAATATGTAAAGATATACGTATATATATATATACCTTATATATCTTAAATATATATATGAAAATAAACATTTTAAATAGCTTAAACTATTTTTAAACAGCTTGGCGTCTATATGCACACAGGCACACACATTTTGTAAGATAAAAGTATTAGTGGTACTAGTGATAATTTCAATTTTTTATTCTCTGTATTTTCCAAAGTCTTAAGATGAATATGTATTGTTTTTACAATAAGAAAAAATTTAAAAAATGTTTTCAGCTTTAAAGATTTCAGGCTTATTAACTCCCTTATACGCCAAATTTGAGATGTGCTATAAACTAAAGGAACTTGGTTCCCAACAAGCTACATAAGTAAAATTAGTTTCCTTCTTAATCATACCTTCTACTCTCAAACCCTCCATAACGTAGCAGTAAATATTCAATAAAATGACTTATAAGTGTTTATACAATGGACACACATCCAAGGACTCCAGAAGCAGATCTAGTTGAGCAACTTTAGCCCAATAAAAACAGCATGGATGAGATTAAATCTAGATCACTCCATGGAATTGTGCAGTTTTAAATTAAGTTTAGAATTCAGTTCAATATAACTGCAACTTCAAACAACATTGATTGTAAAGCCATGTAAATCCAGTGTTCATGAAATGAAATGCCCAATTCTAACCCATCGCTCTCAACTGTCCTTCCAACACCATTAGCTCCCTCCCATTCCAGCTCCCCTCCCTCCAACACCAATAGCCCTCCACCATTTCAGATAACTGGGTCACTCTATGCGTGGGCCTGTAAGCCATTAGAAACAAGGTGCACTGAAATTTCTCCCAGCTTAAAATATCATCTCCACTATCCTGTCAGGATGTCTGAATTTTCTACTATTCAAGACACTCACCCAAGACATTAACATCAGAAAGCAAAGAATCAGGATTTTTTAATAGCTGGGAATAAAGGCAGATGAATTACTAGAATGAGTGAACAAAGTTAACGAATGCAGAGAAGTGGGAAAGGAGGGCATATGTCTAGGTGGCCGGAGTTGTACCTAAGTGTAGGGAAATTGAGGCACATTTGGAAAGACAGTTTAGGACCATGTTGTGGAAGACTCTGAAAGTGAATCGAAGATGACAGATTTTATTGTTAGAGGATAGCAATCCACTGAAGACTTGTGACCAGAAGATAACACTATCAAAGTGGTGCCTTAAGCAGAGGATGGATTGGAGCGGGAAAGACTAAAGGTAAGAAGACCAGGAGATACCAGTCAGTGGTTTGAGCAGATGCAATGAGGGCATAAACAAAAGTGTAGGTGGAGGGAATGGAGAGAAGAGAAGTTGGTGGGTGTAGATCAAGGTAAAGGAAGATTCAGATATGACTTCAGGAAGCAAGAAGGCCAAGAATAGGGTGAGAAAAGGGAGACCTGATTATGCTTTAGGCTATGGGGAAGGAGCTGGTAGAAAGGAAGAGGTTGAACAGAAGCGTGGCAGAAGAAGGGGATCCAGGCAAAAGAAAAAAATTACATTTTCTGAACATTTACTATGTGTCAGACCAAGGCTGGACGTTGTAAATAAACCTCAACTGTCTGAAAGCGAAATCTGTATCTTTTTCATCTTGGTATTTCCAGTACTTCACACTCAGTAGGCGCTCAGTAAATGTTTGTCGAATGAATAGCACAGAGGAAGGAGGAAGGATTAGCCTTGGTGAGATAAAAGGACACTTTCTCAAAGGCAGGAATGAATGAAAGGAGCACTGATGGAAAGAGGTTGGGGGGTGGGGTGCGTTGCAAGCCCTGATGACTCAGTGAAATGAGAGTCAAGGTCATTTGTTTAGACAAAGGATGATGATGTGGGTTGTGGGAGTGATGTGATTAAGGCTCCAAGAATGGAAAAGGGTTTCAATAGTTATTGTAAATGGTGAAATAAAGATTCTTCTAGACATGAATAAAAATGTCCAAATAGCAGAGAGGGGCTAGCTAATGTTAGCAGGAGACCTGTATGTCTCCATTTTCTGACTTCCACTCCCTAAAAAAGGATTAAGAGTAGAGAGCCAGATAGAGGTCATCCAGGTCTTCTGGCCCTATACTCCCTGGTGTATAACTTTGTCAAGTATTTGTCACATTATTTTGAGTTATTTGTTTGTTTGAGTCTCTCCCAATACACAGTCATCTTCTCAAAGATAGGACCTATATCTTATGCATCTCTAGCCCCTAAAATGGTGCCCAGAACATCATCAGTGCTCAGCTAATATTGGTGAAACTGTAAACCAAGGGCTGTGCACCAACCAGCAGGAACAACAGAAGTTCAATGCCAGCGCAGACTCTGGGGCAGCAGATAGCATATCAGCCTGAAGCACATACTAGATAACGTATAAAATGAAGACAGAATGAGATGAGTAGATTGTAAGAACAGGAAAGGGAGTTGGCTGCAAGGAACAAAATGGCAGACTAAAGTGTCTAAACAAATAAGGCCATTTAATTAATCACATAACAAGAAGCCCAGAGGCAGGGCAGTTCCAGGGTCCAGTCCAGAACCCAGTATTTCCACATTTTTTGATCAGATTTGAGCAATCATCAACGTTCACTCTTTTTGATTGCAAAATAGCTACAGCAATTGTAGGCATTATATTCGGATATAACAAGTTCTGGCAAAAAAGAAGAGAGGCATTTGTTTTCTGTACTAGGAAGGAAAACCTTTTCCAGATCTCAAGTGCAGAGCTCAAGTGCCATTGGTCACACTAGGGTCAGACGTCCCTGCCTTAGCTACAATGTGTGCTGGGAAAGCCCAGGCATTTCCAGTTCATATATTGGGGGAAATCTGCTCTTTCAAGAAGGAAGAAGCAGTGGCGGTGTGGGTGGGGGAAAGGGCCGGAGGGCTGCCAACAAATAACACCCCCAAGAGGGATCGAAGGAACAGTGATCACAATGAGGGTGTATGGCCTGGGAAAGCCTCAGACTGTCTTGCCTACTGCCCCACCCATAATCCCATGGAATGCACCAGGTATGTGGATCTGTGATTCAATCTTTAGCTGATTGTACCAGGGTGGACACCTAACTAAGGGCAGTCAGTAATCCATGTGACATGGCTCAAAACGATAACCAAACCAATTAGATTCTTTTCAGCTATTTATATTAAGGATATTTGTAGCCAGGATAATATACTCTCAAATATATCGATGCGCTTAATTTCCCTGCTCTTCCTTGTCTGTGTCCTTCCTCTTATTCAGTAAGAGGCATCTGCAGTGCCTCAAGGAGAATTAGTATTGTTAAAGCAGGAATACAATGGAAAGAGAGGCATGACTTTATTTAAACTCTCTTTTTCTTAAGAAATGCCAAGTGAGTGACTCTCTGTTCTTTGCTATTAAAATTGCTGAAGTATAACATGGGGTAAAAACGTGGGCTATTTGAGTACCAGCTGTATGCCAAAGGACTGGGCAAGGGGCTCGAGTTTCTGAGTATCATCAGCAACAATAATAATGAACACTTGTTGAGTATTCTACTAAATGCCAGGCAGAGTGTTACTTCATTTAAGGCACACAACTGTGTGAAGATGGAACAATTATTATCCCCATTTTACAGATGCTGTTTGCAAGTGGTCTAGGGAGAAGAATTATTGGACTACTCAACATCCATCCTCACTGTCCTCTTTCTAACACCATTGTATTTCAGCTTACACTTCAGGAAAAGCTCCTGATGCTTCTAAAGATAATCCCATCCCCCTGACACAGGAATTGGTTCCAGGCCTATGACAATTAGCACATGGCATTTCTTCAAACACAATGATTGCTTCCAGAATAGAAATACGATCTCATCTGGGCCAATGAGATACAAGGGGAGGTTGACCTGTGGTTGCCGCAAAATATTCTCCTCTCTTAAAATAGACAGCACTTATACGGGATGCCCACTCTTTCTCTGATCATGGTGATTTGCAGACACAAAGCTTGGAACTACAAGAAGTTTCTGACATGGTATCACGATGATTTGGGGCAACAAATCAGTTACCCAACCAAGACTGGCTTACAAGTTAGTAAAATTTGTTGTTTCATGAACAGAAGGCCTAAAGGTAGGTAGGTAGGGAGCTTTGAGTTAATCTTGTGGTTAAGCAATGTCCTGAAAAAACCCCAAGTGTTTTCCACCTTTCTCCTCCTCCATGCCTAACATGCTACCTTGATACTTGCACTTCTCTCCTCGGGATGGCTGCCATAGTTCTGGGTATCATGGGGAGATTCCTTATTTCTTATTGGCCGTGGTTATGTCACATGCCCGTGGCTAAACCAATCTCTAGCAAGAAGAATAGAATTACCATGTTTGATTTGACTAATTATTATTCCCCTTGAGGCTGTGGAGGGTCAAATATCCCTGAATATATAGAAAGATAAATGCCTGACAAAATCTGAGCTTTCATAGAAAAGAAAAAAGACTGGTGTTGGAAAGGCAATGTGCATGCTCAGTCACCAAGGGGGAAACCAGCCTGGTGACAATATAAACAGACAGAGGAAAGCATATGGACTTCTTGAGGGAGGAGAATGTGAAGAAAAAAGAGCCAGAGCCACTGGACCATAAGCCAACCTTGAAGGCCATCCTACCTTGAATTTCCGGTTATGTCAATACATTTCCTTATTGTTTAAGCTTGTCAGAGTCAGGTATTCCATTACTGCAGCCCAAAGCATCCCAATTAGTGCAGTGGAAGAGGCAGGATTCAAACCTAGGTCTGTCTGAACCATGTCTGGCTGTTGATTCTACGGTCAAGATCTCAACCACTATGCCCACTATGTCCCCAGAACCTACAGGAGAAATGAGACAGTGGCCATCTGCCTTGACCCACTTAATTTCCAGTACCCCACCCAATTCTCCCCTTCAGATTACATCAAGAAACGAAGACCAGGCAGTCAGCTGGGGGTGTGAACTCAGCCCCTTTTCCCTCAGGTCTGGATCTTGCTCCAGTCTCGTTCACTGGCTTTTCCTCTTTGCTGTCTCACTCTTCCCATTTCCTTCCTCATGTTTCCTAATATCGTCTTTACCTGAGTCAGGCTTTAGTTTGGGGAAACCTAAAATAAAATAGTCAAGTAGTGACAAGAATAATCAAGAAAAATAAAGCAGAGGGATGTGGTGGAAAGGAAGACACCAAACCATTTTCTTGTGTCACTGGGGAAAATTTGAGAAGGTCTTGATGTCAGTAGGCTATGGTGAGAAAAAATAAAAGTGATGTGATCATATTTTATTCAATCCATTCAGCCAATATATATTGAACACTTGCTCTGTGGCAGACGCTTTACTAAGATCTGGGAGTATAACAGTGATCAAAACTGATAGTCTCGGCCTTTTTGAAGCTTGCAATCCTGTCTGGAAGACAGACATTGAAAAAAGAATTGCACAAATAAATGTAAATAAAACTGGCACGAAGGAGAGGTGTGTGCAGTTCGAAAGAGAAGTTATTGCAAGATGCAGTGGGAAGCAGGCCAAAAGTAACAGAAGACAAACATGATTTTAATTACCTTACAAGGGGAAGAATATTCAGTCTAATCTGCCTGCCGGAGTACTGTCTAGTGCATCAGACATGTCCATGCCTCATACATTAGACAGGCAGTAAAAGAAAAATAATAACTTATAATAAGCCAACCAGATAATCTGATTTTTTTTTTAGATTCAATGTTTTTGAATTTTGAATGTTTTGAATTTTAGATTCAAATGTTTGTCTAGCTCTCTTATGTAAGTACTAAAGAGCTCCCGCTCCTATATAGTTAGAAAACTTTACAATGAATGGGGAATCTAGAATCTTCTAGATTGAAAGTGGGGCTCTCATTCTCACATGGCTGGGAAAATTGTCAGCAATCTCACTGGGGAGAAAACTGAATTTTTTTTTAATATATTATAAAATTTCAGACAAAAACAGCCATAAAAATAATAGGGTGGACTCATATAGTCATTATTCAACTTCAGAAATAAAATATTTCCAATGTAATTTAAAATTTGAAGTACTGTATACCTCTCCTTCCAGTCACATTTCCTTTGCTAATATCCAGAGGTAACAATTATCCCAAATGTGATGATTATTATCACCATGAGTTTTTTTATATTTATTATAAAATGTACATATCCCTAAAGAATATTCTCATTTTATATCGTTCTATACTTTATATTAATACAATCATATTGTATATATTCTTCTGCAACCTGCTTTTTATGTTCATTGTTATATATGTGTGATCCATTTATGTGAATATATGTAGATCCAGTTTGTTACTTTTTGCTGCTGTATAATATTCCAATACTTTCATTCATTCTCCTGATGATGAAAATTTAGCATGTTTTGATTTGAATCCTTATAGCCACAGCATATGTTTCTCCTCTTAAAACAACTGAATTTTAACTTTACTTTTTCAAACTTGCTTCAAAGACATTCTATGGATTTTTGCGTGATGTCACAGAACGAGCACTCAATTGGTGTGTCAGAGGTCTAGCACTGAAGTCTATATGCTTAATGTGTTACATATGTGCTGATATTTGGTCTGAGTATAATGTGATTGGATCTGGGGAGCACATCTCTAAAATGATTCCCCCCACAACAGCCTTAAATATTTTTTCTTTGCTACCACTGAAATTATAATAGCATGCATGCATGATTACCCTGTGGACTCAGGAGAGGAAATGTTTGAAGCCTTTGTTCTTATGTGGATATAAAGACATGTCAGAAAAGGCTATCATTATTTGAATTCATGATATATCTTTCTTCTAAAAGTACTTTAAAACTATATAATTGAATTTATTCTGAAAGCACTCCTGAGAAATAGAGGAGATTTTAGCCCAATTTAATAAGTGACATTGAAGTTTGTTGGATCACTCCAGATCACACAGACTAGCTTTGATTCTTGCTCAAAATGGCATATACTCAACTAAGCTGTCGCATTTTTGCTAGAATAGTTAAAGCCCACATTATTTTAAGTTCCGGCACTAGAAGAACTATTTCAGCAACTGAATCAGCTAAGGCTCCAGACCCCCGGGACAGTTTTATCAGTTATGGTCCATTTGGCTGGTAGTAAAAGGAGCTCAATGGTGTAACAATAGGATAATTTATTATCTCACAAAGGAAGAAGTCTAGAGGTAGTTAGTGGATTCAGTAGTTTATCATTGTCATCAAAGACCCAGGTCCTTTCCAGTTCTGCTGTGCTTTTCTCAGTATAAGCATTATCCTCAGGCTGATAGCAAAATGGCTGCAGCTGTTCCAGGCATCACATCCATATACAACAACACTCAGAGGAATAGAAAAATCTATCTTTTTATAACAGTATCTCTCAGGATTGTTCCTCAGAACCCCTCTCCCACCTTCACCCAGCAGATCTTGCCTTTAGTTTCATTGGCCAGAGCTGAGTGACGTGTCCATCACTGAACCAAATATTAGCAAAAGAACTGAGATTGATATTTTGGCCAATCAGGCCCACTCCTAGAGCTGGGTTTGGGGTCAGCTTCTCCTGAAACACATGACTACATGGCAGAGGAGAAGATACCCAAACAAAATCAAAGTTCTGATAGAAAGGGACAAGAGGAAAGGATCCAGTCTAGGCAACCATCAGTGTCCATTAGAGTCAGTCCTCTTCAAATCTCTGTCTATACACTAAGGATAGATTTCATGTACAAGGAAGTGAATTCCAGCTCTGCTTTACCCCCGGGAAAGATTTTTACAAACTCTAGATCCAATCCCCAAAAAACTACCCTACTTCAAGCCCCTAAATCTTGTTGACTTCTGATCCACAGCTGCCACGGTCTGAATGTTTGTGTCTCCCCAAAATTCATATGTTGAAAACCTAATGCCCAATGTAATGGTGTTAGAAAGCGGGGCCTTTGGGAGGTGATTGGTGCCCTTATAAAAGAGGCCCCAGAGAGCTCCCTAACCCCTTCCACCATGTCAGGACACAGCGAGAAGACACCATCTATGAACCAGAACGTGGGCTCTCACCAGACACCGAATCTGCTGGCAACTTGATCTTGGATTCCCCAGCCTCAAGAACTGTGAGAAATAAATTTCTGTTGTTTATAAGCCACCTAGTCTCTGGTATTTTGATATAACAGCCCAGACAACTAAGACAACAACTTTAATTAACAGCAAAAGTGGTCATCAATATTTGGTTACTGATAGTCCAAAATAAAGACGGATCTGGGCCTGGGTATTAGAGCTGATTAAGACTAAGAATGACTGTTTAATGTCCACTGTAGCTACAGTCTGATTTGGAGACTTAAGCATATTAAATCTAACGTTAAATGGCAGACTAATATTCAACATTTTATTGAGGAACTCTCTAATGTTTGATGTAAATTTTAAAGTATATGGAATTAAGTTAAATTACTGGAAACACTTCCCTTCATTCCCCTCCCTCCTATCCCCCAAGTATGAACTGCTTAGTTTCCAGACCAACTTGGAAAAATAAATCAGACTTCAAGTAGGTATTTTAGATTAACTTGAACATTAGCTACCTTTTTTGAGTGACAGCTACAGTATTTGCCAAATGCTATAGCTAGAACACATCCAGACACTCTCTAGGGAACGTTCCTGATCCAACAGTTTGCATATATGCTTTTTTCCAAATTCACATGTTCTTCAAAATAAGTGGATTTTAAAATGCTGCCAATATACCTGAAGATGCCAGTCTAATTTAGATAAAAATTTAAAAGACGGCCTCAATTCGAGCGACGCAGCTGTCAAAAATAAGAAAGCATCCAGAAAATCTAATAATGGGGTTCCAGGCAGGTACCCTGCAAAATTTTCTCAGGTGCTTCTAGTGCCAGATTTAGATGTTGTTAACTAAACTACAAGTCAGGTCTTTAAATTATAAGGGGCCTCCAAAACTAGAAAAGTTTTCCAATAAAAGTAAACTTCTGATGCCCATGTGAGTTTTACATCAATTTCTTCTAAGCCTGTGGTAAGCTTCTGTAAGCCTCAGCTGGAGGCAATGTGCTATTACACCCATCCCCAGATTTCATGAATTCTTTGAAGTTTATTTGAAAATACACGTGGTGTCCTCATACTGCTTAGCATCAGCTCAAAGATAGTTCTGCTTTCACGCCTAAACAACTTAAACATGTATTTCTTTCAAATAAAAATTTACTCTCAAGAATTCAAAAGTATTTTTGATCTATTTGGGAAGAAATATCTTTGGACTTCAGGAAATGTAGCCTGTAGATTTCATCAATATGCATGAAAGTTGAGCCAGCCCTGGGGTCTAGCGGTTAAGATTCAGTACTCTCACCTCTGCAGCCCAAGTTCGTTTCCCGGGCAGGGAACCACACCACCCATCCAGGTAGAGTTCTGCTCAGTTGTACACAGGGTCGTTAGGAGTCCGAACCGACTTGATGGCCCTAACAACAAACATGAAAATTGACTGAAAGCTGTCAATTTGCTTTCTTCTGGAATATTTGGAGAAGAGATGCCTGGCTTGAGAAAGCCAAGTGAAGTTACTAGATTTGGCTCCAGTAGATTAAGGAAGAATGACAATGAGCCCAAAGCCTGGAATATGATTTTAAGCCATTTTACTGGTTAGTTCCCATGATCCTTTTGCATTCATCCATTTTTCTGCATTTTTCTCCCACCACACACCTTTCCAAAACGAAATTCTGTGCCTTCAGTAGCATACAGTGGTAAGAGAAAAGTACACCACAGGCCTTCATAACAGTCACCAGTGGAAGAGGAAGGCTGGCATACAAGGCACTTACTGAGATGACAGAGAAATCAGGAGGCAAAGAGAGAGGCTTCCTGGAATCTGGAACCTTTCCCTCTTTCCCATTTCCTCAGCTGCCATCCATTCCCTTATTTTCTATTATCTTTTTTCCCTCCTTTTTTTCTCCCCTTCTCTCCCCTTCTTCAGTCTCTGAAACATAGAAAAATACTTTTTAAAAAAATGTCATGCAGTTAAAAGAAAAGATAATAAATGTATCTATTAAAGCTTGCAGCCTGTTCTCCCGTCTACAGCCCCACGCACATCCTCCATGTACTAAAGAAAAGCCCTTCTTTGCAGAACAGCTCTTTCTCTCTCCCCTTCCCCATCCCAGAGCTGCCTATGGGTCACTAGATTTCACGTGTAAAGATCAAAGTACTTGTTAGAAAGAACTAAAAAATAGTGCAGGATTAAAGAAGACCTTGACAGGGAGGAGGAGGCCATGGAAGTCAAGAGCCCCATCTGGCGGGGCTTGCCAGTCAGTTTGAGATTGAGAGTTGAATGCAAGGGGTGCAGAGAGGTTGGGAGTATGGGAGATATACAAGCTCTGTGGGCACTGGAACCCTGTCTACTCTAGAAGCATGCCTGGCACATAGGAGACATTTAATAAGTATTATTGAATTAATTAATTAAGAACAAGAAAAATTTTAAGTATAGTCAGAGTTACAAATTGGATCTCCTCGTACGTATATTTTCTAAGCGTCTCCAATCAAGATTTGAATTGCTTTTAATTACTTTTGTTTGATGGATTGGAGTTCTTTCTGTGAGACTCCTTGCCCTGGCTTTTATTCCAGTTATATAAACACCTTGTCATCCACAATGTCACGAGGTTGATGGCTTTTAGTAAGCTGCAGAACTGGGGTCAGGACTAGGTTTGTGACTGTTGTGGACGAGCATCTCAATGACAGCATGAATTTGCTTTTCACATGTAAGGATGTTTCCCCAAGACAACCACAGAATTCTTACCACGTTAGCACATGATTTTAGATGGGTGATAGTGCCAAATGCTTTATTTTGCAAATGAAGCAGTGGGATGAAGGTAAATATGGGTGAAATGTATTTATACTTTCAAGAATAGTGGCTGAACGTCTGCTGAGTGCTAGGCATCATGCTAGGTGCAATATAGCATGAGAAAATGTGGTTAGAGCATAGGAAAATCAGAAATTATGATTTAAATTAGGGGCATGGTAAATGCTTTTCTATCCTTGTGAAGATATAAGTCAAAAATTATATGAAGAGATCTCCTTATAAAATTAGGGACCAGGTGGCTGGAGTTTTCTACTTAGTAATCTCACCAAAGTCTCTCAGTATGGGGGACATGCGACCCTCCTTCTAGGAATGCCAACTCCCTTCTTTTTGGAAACTTCTCTCTCCCTGACTCCACACATGTGGAGGTTCTAATGAGGGCTCCATGTGATAGAACTCCACTCTTTCGGCCACAGTTAATGAGTCCAAAGATGAGCACATGACCCAAACCAGGCAAGGATGCTGCTGGAGGCTTTGTTTCCCACCAAGTAAAAGAAATTAATCTAAAAAAAATCTTTTTCGCATTTTTTTAACACATCCATCACCTCACATATTTACGCTTTTTTTTTGATGAGAACATTGTTTTACTCTCTAAGCAAATTTCAGTTATACAAATACAGTGTTGTCAACTACAGTTGACATGTTATACGTTAGATCCTCAGACCTTATTCATCTTATAACTGAAAGTTGTACTCTTTTACCAACTTACCCTATTTCCCTCAACCCCCAGCACCTGGCACCACTTTTCTACTCTATGAATTTGCCTTTTTTTTTTAGATTCCACATGTAAGTGATACCATGCAGTATTTGTCTTTTTCTTTCTGGCTTATTTATCTTAGCATAATGCCCTCCAATTTCATCCATGTTATTGCAAATGACAAGATTTCCTTCTTTTTTAAGGTTGAATAATATTCCATTGTATACATATTCCACATTTTCTTGATCTCTTCATCCATTGATGGGCATTTAGGTTGTTTCCATGCCTTGGCTATCGTGAATAATACTGCAATGAACATGGGAGTGCAGATATCTCTTCAAAATAATGGTTTGATTTCCTTTGGATGTATACCCAGAAGTGGGATTGCTGGATCATGTGATAGTTTTATTTTTAATTTCTTGAGGAACCTCCATACTGTCTTCCATAGTGTCTGTACCAGTTTACATTCCCACCAACAGTGTACAAGGGTTCCCTTTTCTCCACATCCTCCCAGCATTTGTTATCCGATGTGTGAAGAGAAAAGGCAAGAGATGGAGAGAAAGAGAGGCCTGGCAGAGCAAGAGTCCCTGGCTCCAGTGTGCCTGTGCTCAGATGCACCACTGCTTTCTCCTGCAGACAACTGAACCAAGACATTCCCAGTTTTGACTAACCTAGCTTGAGCTGGGTTTTTGTCACTAGCAATAAAAATATTTCTAACCAATATATTTAATTAATTTAAAGTGGTTTGTAAAAATAGGCAAGGGACTTCGTTAAACCAAAGAATTATTTTATGAGTCTTATCAAAATAGGCTTTGGAAACCAAAGACTCTGGTTAAAATCCCAAGTTCACCACTCACTAGTTTAGTTACCTTGGGTTACTGTCCCTGCACTGTGGTTTCAATACGACATGTATAAAGCAGTAATGATATATACTCCGCAAAATCCTGAGGATCAAATGAAATAGTGTACATTAAACACTGTAAATGTAGTCCACTCTGTGAAAGGTGGTCATTGTTATATACCCACTGTGACAAACCAGATTTGAGGAAGCAAGAGTTACAGATATGCTGGTGCTCTCCTGGAAGAAGGCAGCCTGAAGAGATTAAAGGAGTATTAGGACATTCCTCAGTCAGATGGGGAGAGAATTATGTCTGTACTAAGTGAGCCAGCAGAATTATTTTGTCACAAGATACTACAGATAAAAGACCTGATAGAGCACATAGAACACCTCCTTATGGAGTTCACAAAAAATTATTTGGTGACATGAGAAAGTGAAGGAAATTATACTTCTAGAAGTGATTAACCCTTCTCTGAAAATTCCTGGGTTTCTCCAGCAGTCTGAGCCTATAAATGGGACACCTTGATTAGACTCTGTGTAGATTATCAATGTCTATGAACAGTCAATAATCAGAGAAGTTGCACCATTAGATCACTGGGGAACTTTAGAAATAATCTTAACTATCGATTTACACAAAAGGTTCTGGAAAATTGTCTTAGATGAAGAATCTGGTGCTAACATTGCATTTGTAATTCTCAGTTGTGTGTGAACTCAATGTCACACTATTTGGACTGATGGTCCACTTTTCAAAATTTGGTAAGTGGTTCACCCATTTGCAATAGTTACAAAGGCATCATCACAATGTGTGACCGAAGTGTCAAAGATCACTGGGGACACCTCAAGTCATTGCCAATTGAAAACCGCAAGACTGATGTTAAATGAAACTTTAAAAATGCCAACTTTTGGGGCCGGCCCTGTGGTGTAGTGGTTAAGTTCAGTGTGCTCGGCCTTGGCAGCCCAGGCTCCCAGGTTCAGATCCCAGCCACGGACCTATACCACTCATCAAACCATGCTGTGGTGGCAACCCACATACAAAATAGAGGAAGACTAGCACGGATGTTAGCTCAGGGCCAATCTTCCTCATCAACAACAACAAAAAAAAGCCAACTGTTAACTCCCAGAAGTCAAATACTCCAGAGAAGATGGAAAATGAACAAGTAGACCTTTCTCCCCACCACTCATTCCCCCTCACCCCTGACACATGAAATAAAAAAGACACCCTCAAACATTGTAAAGTGTCTCCAACCACAGTGCAGCTGTCATCTTCTCTGCGACACTCTCCCTGAGCCTCCACCACTGCTCTCACCTCCCAGGCAGAGGAAATCCTTTCCTGCGTGGGACTCCTATGGCACATTGTTCAACACCTACTGGTACAGTCCTTATCATGTGGTATCGCAGCCACTAAAATAAGTGTTTCCCACTCATGACTTCAGGTCCTAAAGCCTTATTCATTCTTGTTCCTTGAAACCTAGGACTCAGGCTCAATAAACATTTGCTCAATATTGGATTTCTTCTCACAGGAAGGACACTGGTCCCTGCTGAGAAGTTGAGTAGAGAGCCCCGAGTAACTTTAAAAGAGCGCCACCTTCCTGAGGACCTTCAGAGAAGTATTCTTTGTCCTCATGCATGTCACTACTGAAGATACCTAGTAAGAAGCCAGGGAAGTTTTTAAGATAATTGAGCCCCTCTAAGCTACACAGAAGGCAAATCATTTAACTTAAAAAATAGATGAGCCAGGTGAGGTGACAGCCAGAGAGGATGGCCCAGGGTGGGGAAAAGATGGCTTTACGGAGGCAAAGGGGAATCTGCCTCTCAAGGCTGCTGGTTATGAGGTGGGCGGGGCCGTAGATCTCTTCAGATCTGGATTATTGCGCTAGGACAGTCATCTGATTCAACCCAGCAGAGGGAATGGGATTTGTTTACCCATATCCTAGAATATTAAGAAATTTTTGCAAAACTGAAATTTCCAGATTGGTCTTGAAAGTTGCAGATATTTCATTATTCTTTAGAGTGTCAAGTATGCCATCAGATAAAGGTTTGAGGACAGGTTTTCTTTTAAGGCCAGAGTAGGATAAAACATACTGTAAGCTACTTTTGAAGAAAAGAATTAACAAAAGAGAGAGATTTGCTATCTATTCAAAAGGACTATTTAGCAAACACAAAAGCTTTGATAAAATCAGGATTTCCAGAACAGTGATTCCTGGAGAAACATCAGAATGATCTGAGCCTCACTCCACACCTTTGGCATTAGAATCCCAAAGTGGGATTCTGAGGCAGGTGGGGCCTGGAGTGTGAAATCACTGGTCCAGATTAATATCGTACTCCTTTCTTGTTTGGCAAATGTACAGAAGGAAAAACAGAAAGCATAAGAAAGAAGCTTGGAAAGCTGACCTCTGTATGTTTTAGGGAACAATTCTCTACCTTTGGAATCATTTGGGGTCCCAATAACGCTTATTTCCAGGACCAGCGCTGCCTCAAAAATCCGCATTTTAACAACCCCCTCGAGTGATTCTGGTCTTAGACTACCAATTTAAAAACATTTCTTATAGACTCATTTTAATAGAAGGATATGGGTCTTGTTAAGCAAAATGCTTTGTGTTATGAGAAGAGAATGAGAGTTGAAGCAATAATATTGAAAGTATGTAGTATGGTTTCATGTGCTACCTGTTGATTTATTGATGATGACAAGAAATGGACCACTATAGTTAAAATGGGGCAATTATCTGTCAGCTATTAGTACTGCGTTCCAGAGTTGAGCAAGCCATGGTCTAAGGGCATCTTTTGGCCCATGAGCTAATTTCAGGATGAAGGATTAGAGAGTTGTGTTGTGACAGCAAAATGGTTGTGGATAATAAGCAATGCCATTTTCTCACTGACACTCTTATATTAAATAAAGTAGGTAATTTAATTTGTATGGATATATATTCTTTCCAGGGGACTTAAATATGTTTTAAATTTCCATTTTTAAAGCGGCCCATAAATATTTTATACATCCTAAATTGGTCTTCATGCCAAAAGTTTGCTCATGTATGGTGAATCTGTGCCCGTCACTGGACACGGAGAGGTTAATGAAGCACGGCCACCGAGTGCTTACGATACTGCAAGGCACTGTGAGAAGTTCTGCACATGTATCATCTCATTTAATCCTTGTTCCAACCCTACCGACCCTTAGTAGAGATAGCTACCAATATTCCTATTTTATAGATAAGGAAAATGAGACTTAGAGACATTAAGAAACTTGAATAGAGTCATCTGTCCAGTAAGTGCTGGAATCAAGATTTGAACTCAGGTTTGTCAGACTCCAGACTCATGTGTCTCAAGAACTAAAGGTACATCCAGGCCCGGCTCTTTCTCCTAAATGGACTACGAATGGGGAAACAGTCATATTTTACTGTATGGTTAAGTTTAGACTAAGGCACAGGAAAGTTGCTGTACCCTTTCTGGTCTGGGAGAGACTATTAGAGAGCAGTTTTCTTCTATCTTGTAATCTGTGATAATGACAACGCTTAGGGGCAGCGGGTCAGAAGGGACCTCAAAATCTAGCCTTCACCCCCAGTGCTGCCCACTGTGAGCCTTTTCAGAGAGCAGCACGTGTTTGTCTAATGGAAAAGCTCACACCTAGGTGAAGAGACTCCTTGTTTAATTTTTAATGTATTGCTCCAACTAGTTTTCTGCAATAACTATTAGGAAAAGATATCGAATCATCTGGGAGTCATATAGACCTTCATTGGTTGAGAAGAAGTGGACATTTGTGAAACTCTCACAGGCATGCAACGGGAAGCCCTTAACTCTAAGCCGTCAGGCCAACCAACACCATCTCCTGGCAGAGCCAGTAAACTTCAGACTGTGAAATCACAGAAGAAGACCAGTCAGTTATGAATACAAAAGACTAACTGGAAATTACTTCTCCAGCAACCCCAACTACCAGAACACTGCCAGAAACTAGAAAACAAAGACAAAAGACTTCCAAAAAGGCAAAAGAGTGATCAAAGCTTGTGTGTTTTCGTCACACAAAACAGCTCAGCTCTTGCTTAAATCTTACTGACTCCTGTCTAGTAAACAACTTCGACAAAGCTGGTAATCAGCAATTAGCGGAGCAGATGCTAGTGGTTAGCACATTAATAGTCCCAACAGCTGCTGATACCCTGGCAGAGGAAGTTGTTTTTTTAATCTCTTTTTAAAAATCAAAAAATTGGAAGTCACTATAGGGTGAGGATAAAAGAGGGTGAGGACTTAGAGTGCTGTTTGCCTCGTGGTCATAAGGACAGCACCGTCCTGCAGCCCGTTAGTTTCCATCTATTACTGACGGACGTATAAGTCAGGAGGCTACAAGAAAATTGTTCAATAATATTTTGCTTACTGTTTTAAAGACAGGGAAGGATATAATCGTTTGAGAAAGAGGCAAGGGTAGGAGGGAGACTTTTCAAGATAATCTTTGAACCAAATTGTATTAGTCTGTTTGGGCTGCCATCCAGAATACTACAGATTGGGTGGTTTAAACAACAGAAATTTATTTTCTCATAATTCTGGGGGCTGGAAGTCCAAGATCAAGGTACTGGCAGAATTGACTTCTGGTAAGACCTCTCCTCCTGGCTGGCAGACGGCTGCCTTGGCTGTGTCCTCACATGGCCTTTCCTCTGTGTGCGTGCACTCCTGGTATCCCTCCCTCTTCTTATAAAGATGTCAGTCCTACTGGGTTAGGGCCCCACTTTACTACCTCATTTAACCTTTTTTTTTTTTTTATAATTTTATTTATTTATTTTTTTTCCCCCAAAGCCCCAATAGATAGTTGTATGTCATAGCTGCACATCCTTCTAGTTGCTGTATGTGGGACGCGGCCTCAGCATGGTCGGAGAATGGGTGCATCGGTGCGCGCCCGGGATACGAACCTGGCTGCCAGCAGCGGAGCACGCGCACTTAACCGCTAAGCCACAGGGCCAGCCCTCACTTAACCTTAATTATCTCCTTAAAGGCCCTATCTAAACACACATTGGGGGGTTAGGGCTTCAACATATGGATTTTGGGGGCAACACAATTCTGTCCATAACACATGTGAATAAAACACTTAATCAAAAAATAAAATGAAATAAATTTAAAAATAAAAAAGCAAATATTACCCTGCCACGCCTGCGCCTCCCCCAATCAATTGAGCAGCTACTATGTGCTGGGTATATGGTAAGACTCTGGAAGAAGATGAACCACAACAGAGAGAGCACACAATAGAGCAGAAGAACACGGAACATTTTCTAATGCCGTTTCTAAGATGTTTCTGTACACCCTCTATCATCCATCCTTGTTCTCTTTTTCTCCTCTCTCTCTGTTCCCCTCTCAATTCTTCCTCTCCTCATTTCTTGCTTATATTTTCAGTGACTTTTTTGTGAAATCATTCATTAGATCATTCCTGATTAGAGTCTCGCATTCAAGAAGTAGCCTAGAAACTACTGAAGGTTTTAATTCAGTCTTGCTCATTTAAGAGAATTTGGAATTCAGCAGAAATTCTGCATTTACCTCCCCCTCTTGCTTAGGGTGGAGGGTAGCAGGGATTCTGGTTTCCACTTGGGACTTGCTTTCACTCCTTTTCCCTTTCCCTTATTATTATTATTATTTGTTTATTTTTGAATTAGCTGGCTAAATCTTCAGCCCTCTGTCTTACCTATACAAATGTATCCAGTAAGGTATGATTTTGTACACACATTATTCTAGAAAACGATTGGAGAAATGCCATTCTGGTTTGACTCTTTGCCATAAAGACAGTTCCAAGAAATCAAGACAAGTGGTGACCACTCTGAAGCCAGCAGCTGCAAAGCACCGTGTTCCTGACCACAAAATGTCTCACTCACCGTTCTAATGAGATTCTAATTCATCAGCAGTTGAGGGCAGTTGCTAAACAGGCCTAGTCATTTCACGGAAATGTTTAAAAACAATATTTTTCATCTTTGATTTGTGAGTTAAGCTTCCTGTTTTAAATTTGTTTTGCCAGACATCTGAAGTACGTAAGGGAGGGCATAATCTCTGTTCTGCTACAATAAACCTGCATGCACACGAGACAAGCAGGATGGGTTATAAATATCCTATAATTTGCTAAAAGTACTGAAGCACAGCTTTATATCAGGTTTTTCTTATTCTTCTTCTTCAAACCACCTGGCATTTCTCTTATCAAGATTCGACAGTAGTAGGCCCATAGCTCAGCTGCCTATTTATGCTTTAGTACAAGACGGAGAAAACATTTCACTGCTATAGATAACTTTCTAAAAAGTTAGATCCCTTTTTAGTGTGGAAAGTTCAAGATTTGCCTGCTGAAAATTGCGTGTTAAACAATCACTGTGGAAATTGCATTTACTGAGGGGGGAAGACAAGATTGAAATGGGGAATCAGATGCTCCAAATGACCTTTGAAGTAAACTTCATAATCCGGACATTGAAATTAATGGCCATAAAATTGACTTGAGCAAGTCCCAGGCCTATGACCAGCTGCAGGGCCAACACACCTCCACGCTGACCTGCTCTGCCCTTCCTGTTCTAATAATAGTTCTCACAAGTATGGATTTTCAATAAAGGCAAAATGTCCTGTGCCGATGGGAAGTTCACTGGGATGAAAATAGCCACAAACTGACACCCTATTCCCAATTTACATTCTGGCCTCATCATGTTCCTAATCTATTTAAATTTCTGAAGGTCTGGCTGAACAATAAGTTCATGTTTTAAAATAGCCCAACACACACAGTATTCTTGAGAGCTTAACTTTAGTGGTATGAAAAATTTTGTGATTTGAAGGCTATTTCAACCAGAGATGCTTATCTTGCAAAATTTCCATGGTTCTAAAATACACACTGTGCGGGATACGTCAAGTTCACTGCAGTGGGCAGCTGTCCACATCGACACTGAAGTGCTCATTTTGCTACTTCACTATTCTGAGGACAGCGTGTGTCTCATCTTAATAGATGGCAATGGAGGTGGGTGGCATCTTAGAATTGCAGAGCTAAGAGGTCATCTGTCTAGTGATTTCAAATCGCAGCTTCTCAGCTGGTTCCAGAACAGCTGCAGAGCTTGTTAAAAACACAATGTCATAGGTCCTGCCCTGGGACACCCTCAGGTGACCTCTAAGAATCTGGAGTTTTTAAGGCTCCTTAGGTGATTAGGGTGTACAGTCAGGATTGGGAACCATTGCTATAAACCCAATCCCTCATCTGATAGAGACAATTCTGTTCTATAATCATTTATTCTTTCAAATTACACCCTAGAAATTCCCGAGCTTATGGGTTTGAGACCACTGAAAACACATGCAATTTGATAACTGGGGCATTAACAGAAATAGTAACAATAGAAAAACACTAGCATGGTTTTAAAAATGTTAAATCCTCAAAAAATAGGTGTAGTAAATATAAGACTTAACCTCAGGAAAAAAGGTGAAGTTCGTTTGATGGAAAAAATCACAAAGATTGGGAAGAACTACACAATAGCACTTCTAAGTTGGAATACACGATCAAATGGAGCCAAGGTGCTCACACCGGAGGCTGCACTGCACCCTCAGTGGCTTCCTGTGTTTGGCAGAGTGAGGGCACCTTGCCACCATTGCATGATAGTGCAAAAAACCAAAGGGCTAATGAGAGCCATAAGTGACCCAACACAACGTCGATGTCATACGGACAGCATTCCACCAGTGGCCAACTGAGTGCAAGCTAAGTCATTTAGAAACACGTGTCATAGCAGGACAGACTTAATCTTCCAGAAAACATTTCTACCAAGTGTTTATTCTGCTTCTACTTAAACGCTTCTGCCTGCGGTAGCTCAGTCCATTTTTGGAGAGCTCTAATAATTAAAAGCTTTTCTGTATGTTGAGATAAAATTTGTATTTCTGTAGTTCCCACCCATTTATCGAAGTGTAATTGTGCTTCCACACGACAGAGAGCTTTTCAGATATTTGGAAATGTGATCTTAATTACCCTACATCTTCTCTTTACCAGGCTAAGCATCCCACAGTTTTTCACATGCTCCTCAAATGGCATTGCTTAGCGTTCTCTGACCACTCAGCCTACCTCCCTTTAAAATGCTCTGGGTTTTGATGTCCAGAATTAACCATAATATTCCAGATTTGGCTGATCAATGTAGACACGAATGAAACTATTAGCTCCCCTGAGCTAGACACTGTATTTCTCTGGATGCAGAGCAAGCTGAATAGGCTTTGAGTGGTCAAATCACACACCGGCTTATATTGTACTTGCAGTCGCCCATGCCCTTACCTAGAGAGTACATCTTAACCCTCAGGGCACACCCTTGCCCTTGGCCACAGGAAGCTTACACAAGGCCTCTGTGGCTACCTGGTCACAGGCTGAGGGAGTTCTGCCTGGTCTCACCATTCCAGGTCCCTCTTCACCCACCCCTAGGCAGCAGCTATTTGTGATTCTGGACCCTTCCTTGAAAATTACATCACTCTTATCACATCCCATTTTGGACAAGTTATCTGATTTTGGACACACATGTCCCTGGAAATATCTACATCTTCCTCACATCCAGAAGGGATCATGCTCCTGAACTGAACCCAGGCCTCCAAGTTACTTCCTGCTAGGTCCTAGGGTTCCCATGCTGTCCAAAAAGGAACACAGATAACCCCAAAGTCCTAAGCACTTGTTAAGTATGAACTTCTGTTAAATCATGTCTCCCTGGGCACATTTATAGAGGTGGGTTTTGGTACATAAATGTTGGCTAATACATTTATCCTTATACAACTTTATGCTGCCAGATTTGTCTATCATGTTGTATTCCCTGTGGTTCTGGACTACTATCCAACATAGTAATTACACTACCAGATCTATATCCCCTGCCAATATGATTTATGTGGCAGCAATAGTCTTTTCCAAGGCATTAATAAAACTGTTGAAGAGCAAAGATCAAAACAAATCTTTGTGAGTATGTCCCTAGAAACCTCTTCATATGGCAGTGATCCATTAGACCACACTCTTTGGGTATTGTGCTTCAATAATATATGTATATATATAATGTAGCTGACTCAAAAAATAAACTTACAATTAAATAAATTATACTATAAACAAAGGTCCTGGAAAAACAAGGAAAGCCTGAGAAACTGTCACAGACTAAGACTAAGGAAATATGACAACTAAATGCAACATGGGATCCTGGATGGAATCCTGGGCAGAAAAAAGGACATTGGTAGAAAAAGTGGTGAAATCCAAATAAAGTCTATCTGTTATCTAATAGTATGATACAAATGTTCCTTTCTTAGTTTTGATCAACATGCCACATATTAACATTAGGGGAAGCTGGGTGAAGGGTATATGGAAACTTTCTGTACTATTTTGCAACTCTTCTGTAAATTTAAAATTATTTCAAAATAAAACATTTTTAAAGTTTAGATTAAATGTTTTTTGAAAAATGCAATAAATACTCAAAATTTGTCACTTCCTGATTTTACTACATTTTACTATTATCTATGGTCTTGCGGTTATTTACTTCTATGGTATCTACATGTATTATACATTGTGTTTTTTTTTTTCCCCAAACAGCTAGTTGTTAAACACTTACCAGCACACCATGCTTCAAGACCTTCCTGACTAATTAGCAAAATGGTGATAGTCTGCTCGTGCCTTTGACCAGAGTAACCATTTTTTTATCAACTGATTGCTATGGAAGAATCTGATCCTCTGCATTACAGCTTTAGATCTTTCTGTCTGTATGTCTGCATTCTTCCTGAAGCAATCAGGGTTTTCTGAAACCTGTAATTTGAGGAACATTTTAAATACTAAAATCAGAAGAATCACTTTCTTCTTATAGTTCAAACTAAAAATGGATTCCCCTATTGTGCAAAAACGCTACACCATTAACCGTCTCCCTGGAAACAATCACTCAAGGCCATCCTACCTAATCACTTCCTGCTCTGTGCTCTAGGTCACAATCCTACCCACCTAATCACCACACGGTCAGGACCACATTTCCCATGTTGACTGCAGAGCGGCCGCCATGTACTCTGCAAATGCTTTTCTGAAAGCAGATACATTATGTCTACAGTAGTCCCTTGACTAACTAGCCTACTTACCTCTTTAAAAGAATTAGGCTAATCTGATGCAATTTTTTCTTGGCAAACTCCATACCTATATATTACCTTCTTCTAAAAAGTATATGAGGTGACTCCCTTGTTTATTAGTTTGATTGCAAACTGTCTGAGATCCAGACAAACGTCGAGAACTGCAGGAAATTGCCCCCTAATTGCCAGACTCCCACTATACTCAGAAAAACACAGTCACGAGGCGTGTTTCAGAATTGCTTCTATTTACCTTCATTTTAATCGAAAGCAAGTAATTAAGAAATTTTCTCTCCGGAAGACTTCTAATAAGCAAATTTCCATTATCCTTAACCACATAGCGTGAGCTGGCTTTTCTTTTCTTAATGAATCCTGTAATGTGGACGTGGACACGCATTAATCCAGCCATGGCTGAGCAGAGCTGAGCCCCATGAAGACAAGAATCACGGGGCCTCCTCCTTCAGGACACAGATTAATAAGTGCAGGAGGTAGACTTTACAGTGCAAGAGTCAAAAAGGACAAGAAAACCTGTCTCTCTCTCTAGCCCAAGGGACAAGACATTATTTACGTTTTTAATGGAACCATGTTCTATTGACACAGCTGAAAATGTGACAAATTGGATGACAACTTGAATAGTGGATTTTACAAATGATGATAGATACTATTTATTGTGCCAAACACTCTAGTATGCACTTTAAATAAATTACCTCATTCAAAATAGTGGGGATTATTATCCCTTTTTCACAGATGAGGAAACTGATGTTCAGAGACTTAAACTTGTCCTAGATGAACAAGGTGGTAAGGGGTCAAGCTGGGATTTGAACCCAGAACTCTTGGTGCCAAAGCCTTCATTCTGTCCCTATGCCTCTCTCTTTGGATCTGTTCATCTGAACTACTGAACAATAAAATGACAAGCTCACTTTTCTACAGTGAAAGTTATATGAAGTAGGTCACACATCCCATTAGCAAAATCTTCCCAGAACACCCCTCAATACACATACATGTAGAGAGTCATAAATTATGTACTTGTGGTGCTGCAATAGCATAAGGCATACATTATAAAATATATAAAAGTAGGAAAATTGTAAAATGCTATAAAAATTTAAATATATTCTAATATTTTCTTCTCCCAACCCATCTTGCACACCCTTGCAATGTATGCAGCCCCTCTGATATAAAGGTTGCTGTTTGCCAAATTTAATTAGTTATACATTGTCTTGGTAAATTCTTATGCATACCTTGCACTATTTTTTTTACATGTAGGTTTATTATTCCAAATATAATTAATATCAGGAAACACTGGCTACTTTTCAACTATAGGTGACATGAAAGGAGCATGGAGAGGATCAAAGGGTCAGAGCCAACCCTAAATCCAGTCCTGTCCCATGCCTGTGACATGGCCTGTTCCCTCTACATTACCATCAGCCAGTTACACCATCTGTGCAGAAGGGGGAGCAGCATCACTAACCAATGGGGTTCTGAAGATTAACAAAAGATTATAAGTCACAGAGCTCCTGGTGATGATCAAGGTGCGATGTTAATATTCCCCAACTCAGACCCATCATCCATTTTGTGGACCGACAGTGGATGTTTACTAAACGACTGCAATGTGGAGAGTTCAGTCAAAAACTAAAGAATTTTGCAAGTGAAAGTTTCTTTTTTCACGATAATCATTTATACTGCTATTAGGATGCTCCACGTCTAGTCAGAACATAATGCAGACTGTACTTTCCCCCCTTAAATTCCCAGCACATGAAAGGAGAGTTTTCCAGAAGAATAAGCACACTACTGGTGGCATAATTCATCATGGAATAAGGGTCCACTTGGGGCAACTATACTACAGAGGGAGCCCTTCTGGAATGGCCGTCCTCACGGTGGTCCAGTTAAACATTCTTTTGCATCATTTGAATTCAGTGGTTATCAAACTGTGTTCAGTGGAGTTCAAGAATGGTGTCTGCCATGGGGGTGCAGGTGGAGAGGAAGAAACGCAGGAGACCAGCGAGGGGTGCCCTGGGCCCCCTTCTCTAACCAGAGCAATTCTCTTCTGATCAGTTTTACATATCAGGGACGCTTCAAGGATTCCATTTAAACAAAATGATCTGTTAAAAAAACTAACCAAAGCCCTAATATATGTTGGAAAAATTTAATTTTATCTTTGTAAGTAAAACATAAAAGCTTCCTGCCGTTCACTTTTAAAACTTGGCGTAAGAATGTGAGGCAAAAATCAGATTTGATAAAACTCCAAGGGCAAAGAACACTGTAAAAAAATCAGCAAATTCATCATTTCCACATGTGCTCCAAGTTAAGATAGAGGATACTTGGATCACCCAAAGTTAGAATTCCAAACTCAATGCCCGCTGAGGCTGACCTTGGTGATAAAGTCACTCAGTCTGGCACGCTTCCGAGAGTCTTTATTCAGAGGCATCACAGGATTGATAAGAGATGTGCTGAGGTTTTGAACTCTGAATCATTGATTATCAATCTCTGTGGGTGCTTCGGGAGCACAATCAAGATAGATGAATCTTCTAGGTGTGGGTGGGGGTGGGGGAATTGTAAGAATTAAAACACACTGAAAGAGCCAGTATCCTCGCTCTGAAGGACTTTCTGCAAAATATATTGGTAGAGAAGTGTCATTTTCAGTGGGGTGTAACGTGTGAGCCCGTCAGTGCTGATAGTCTGCTCAATGCCGGCCTTGCTAGCCAATTGCTACAGGCAAGACGACGAAGGGCAGTCCCAGGTGGTCGCAACACACCCGTGACTACAGGCGCAGACGGACTGCCACGAACTTGGGGAAACAGGAATTGCTTTGACGTGAGTGACTCAGTCTCTCAAACAATTCTAGTACCCATGCTCCAGAGGAAGCGCCTTACTTACTTGGTCCATCTTGCCCCAGCTGATCCTACGGTTAAATAATCCACAATAGGAAACATCCCCTCCAGCCAGACAAGTCTACTCCCAGCACATTATCACTCTCCAACTTCTGCCCTTGTTAAATCTCACTCCTGAAATGTCTCCTTGCTTCTATCCAGATCATCTTCTTTCTTCAAGAACTGAATCAAACACTCCCTGCTCTTTAATCAGCTCTGCGTAAATTCTCTATTCTCCAAATGCGTTTATTTATTCAACAAACAATTATTGAGCACCTACTATGTGTCAAGCATGGTTGTAGGTGCTGTGGATACAACGGAGAGCAAGACACACATGTCCCTACAATTTTTTTTTTTTAATTTTTTGTTTATTGCAGTAACATTGGTTTATAACATTGTAAAAATTTCAGGTGTACATCATTGTACTTCTTTTTCTGCATGGACTACATCATGTTCACCACCAAAATACTAATTACAACCCATCACCACACACATGTGCCGAATTATCCCTTTCACCCTCCTCCCTCCCCCCTTCCCCTCTGGTAACCACCAATCCAATCTCTGTCCCTATGTGTTTGTTTATTGTTGTTATTATCTACTACTTAATGAAGGAGATCATACGGTATTT
Organism: Diceros bicornis minor; assembly: GCF_020826845.1. NCBI lineage: Eukaryota > Metazoa > Chordata > Mammalia > Perissodactyla > Rhinocerotidae > Diceros > Diceros bicornis. The sequence continues at coordinate 13,609,476 of NC_080743.1, read as the reverse complement.
GACCTTCTCCCTCTGACTTATTTCACTTTGCATTATACCCTCAATGTCCATCCATGTTGTCACAAATGGCTGGATTTCATCGTTTCTTATGGCTGAGTAGTATTCCATTGTGTATATATACCACAGCTTCTTTATCCATTCGTCCCTTGATGGGCACTTAGGTTGCTTCCAAGTCTTGGCTATTGTGAATAACGCTGCAATGAACACAGGGGTGCACGTACCTTTGCAAATTGGTGTTTTCAAGTTCTTTGGATAAATACCCAGCAGTGGAATAGCTGGATCATATGGTAGTTCTATCCTTGACTTTTTGAGGAATCTCCATACTGTTTTCCATAGTGGCTGCACCAGTTTGCACTCCCACCAGCAGTGTATGAGAGTTCCCTTTTCTCCACATCCTCTCCAACACATATTGTTTCCTGTCTTGTTAATTATAGCCATTCTGACGGGCGTGAGGTGATATCTCATTGTAGTTTTGATTTGCATTTCCCTGATAGTTAGTGATTTTGAACATCTTTTCATGTGTCTGTTGGCCATCTGTATATCTTCTTTGGAGAAATGTCTGTTCAGGTCTTTTGCCCATTTTTTAATTGGGTTGGTAGTTTTTTTGTTGTTGAGATGCGTGAGTTCTTTATATATTTTGGAGATTAAGCCCTTATCAGATGTATGGTTTGCAAATATCTTCTCCCAATTGTTAGGTTGTCTTTTCGTTTTGTTGATGGTTTCCTTTGCTGTGCAGAAGCTTTTTAGTTTGATGTAGTCCCATTTGTTTATTTTTTCTATTGTTTCTCTTGCCTGGTCAGATGTGGTGTTTGAAAAGATGTGGCTAAGACCGATGTGGAAGAGCGAACTGCCTATGTTTTCTTCTAGAAGTTGCATAGTTTCAGGTCTTACATTCAAGTCTTTAATCCATTTGGAGTTAATTTCTGTGCATGGTGTAAGGTAAGGGTCTACTTTCATTTTTTTGCATGTGGCTATCCAGTTTTCCCAACACCATTTGTTGAAGAGACTTTCCTTTCCCCATTGTATGTTCTTGGCTCCTTTGTCAAAGATTAGCTGTCCATAGATGTGTGGGTTTATTTCTGGGCTTTCGATTCTATTCCATTGATCTGTGTGTCTGTTTTTGTGCCAGTACCATGCTGTTTTGGTTACTACAGCTTTGTAGTATATTTTGAAATCAGGGAGTGTGATACCTCCAGCTTTGTTCTTTTTTCTCAGGATTCCTTTAGCTATTTGGGGTCTTTTGTTGTTCCATATAAATTTTAGGATTCTTTGTTCTATTTCTGTGAGAAATGTTGTTGGAACTTTGATAGGGATTGCATTGAATCTATAGATGGCTTTAGGAAGTATGGACATCTTAACTATGTTAATTCTTCCAATCCAAGAGCACGGAATATCTTTCCATTTCTTTGTGTCTTCTTCAATTTCTTTCAGAAATGTTTTGAGCTTTAAATTCTAGTGGGGAAGACCAGGGTGACCAAAAAATATATACATACACATACATATACACACTCACACATACAGATGCACACATATATGTATACATTTATATTTATATTTATATATTATGACTCCAGGAAATAGTGCCATGAGGAAATGTAAAGCAAGATAAGGGAGTCTCTAATATCCACTGTCTGTGCCACTCACTTTGATATAACACCTTGTATTCTGATTTAACTTTTAACGTGGCTGTTTTGTGAAAGTCTTGAGGGAGAGATGTACTTACTATCTCTGCGTTCTCCACAATGCCTTGTTCAGATCTTGCAACAGATGTTCAATAAATTCTTGTTGAATTTCCCCGATTAAATGAAATCCATTTGCCAGCGTGACAGAGAGGGATTTTGACTTCATGCCGACTAATGGGCTGGCTTAGGCCCCGCACAAAGACGAGAAACTTTGGGAATGGTTTGCAGCTGTCGTAATGACAGATGCTAGTTTAAGTCACAGATATTTTGTTCTGAAATATGCATAGGTTCCATCCATGCAATACTTATTGTAACTATACTGTAATGCTTCTTAAGATATAATGTTCATATTTTCTCCATTTCCTGGAATAGTCTCACCCCACATATTTTTATTCTTTTCAAAATAAAGTAACTATTTAATTACATCGATAACTTTAATTTGCATACATTTAAGAATTTTCGTATAAGTAAACCCACAAATCATGAGGAAAAAAATAATGCTGAGTGACACAGTATCTGTAGGTGCTCCTTGTCAGTAATGCCTTCAGTTTCCTCACATAACCCAAATCTGAAAGGCATGTTCTTTATGCCATTCTTTGCTCTATGAATAAGTTATGTTTTATAGAAAGTCAGCCTGTTAAACATTTTTGAGTGTCCACAGCCATCAGACTAGCCGGAGTGAAGGATGTAGAAATGCAGGCAATGATGCAATTCTGCACTTGCCCTGGGGTGTAGTGACTAGGCAGATACTTAATGTACTAATTTTCTTATCAGCAGCTTTCATTCCTTTCCATCTCATTATCATTCAGAAAGCAGAGCGCCCTTCCAGGATGACCTTCATTTTGTGGTTGTGGTAACCAGCATGTGTATTCTGGAGTCAGACAACCGGGGATTCACATTTCAACTCTGCCACTCGCTTGTGCGGTGACCTGAGTCAAGGTGGCCAGCTCTCTGACTCTGTTTCCTCATTGTCAAATGGACATAATAATAACCACCTCTTAGAGTTGTGGTGAGGATTAAGTGAGATAAGATGCATATTAAATGCCTTGTGCATAAAAGGCTGTCAATATATTGCCAGAATTTTTATCACTATTTCTCATTTATAATTTCCTTGCGCTAAGCAATGAAACAGAAATATAAATAAGACACCCTTCAAGACTTCAAGAAACTCCTAGTTTAGATAGGGAGAGAGAAACATAAGCACGTAATTCCAGCTAGTGAATGAAGAGAAGGTAATGAGCGCAGTGATGGAGAGACGCCAGAGTGGTGCGGGAGTGTGGAGGAGGAGTATCTAACTCATAAGGTGGCAGAAGGCTTCCTAACGCATATCACATAGCAGACCTTAAAGGACAAATGGAAGCTGAGCAATGGGGTGAATGGAAGAGTAGTCCAGGTGCAGGGAGCAGCATCAGTAAAAGCATGGAAGCAACACATAACAGCGTGTGCAGGGAGCTACAAGCCATTTGTGTTGCTGCCCACAAAGTCCAAGGCAGAGAGTGGTGACTAGGAGAGATGAGGCTGGAGAGATAAGCAGGAAACAGCACATGGCAGTATGTCAAGGTAAGGATCTTGAACTTCACCCTGCAGAAAATTGATAAAAAATGTAACTAGAGATTTAAATAATTGACATAGTTATATTTGAATAAAACATATCACACTGGTGGCTATGTAGAAAAGGGATTGGATGAAGATGTTAGAAAGTGGAGAAACACTTAAATAAGATCCTGACTTAGGGCACTGCTGTAGGGATGGATTCAAGAATCAAGAGGTAAGGAGGCAGGGCTGGATGAAGGGAGGGAGGAGTGAAGGAGAACTCACAGGTTTCTACCTGGATGGTTGAAATGGAATGAGTGTAGAAGATCCAGGGAAATTGTGAGGCCCAATGGGAGTTGACTCTTCTGTCCTCTAGATACCTGAGATACCCCACCGTTATGGCAGGGGTTGGCTTATAGATTCAAACTAAAAGCTAGAGACTTCTGTGAATTACTCAGAATGACACTCCGATTCCATAAACAATAGTCGCTGGTACACCATGGTACAACCTGGTGGTGTCAACCTCCCAAAAGTATGAGTTTTACAGAAAGGCATGCTTGTGTGAAGTGACAGTGGGCAGCCTGGGGAACACTAACGCATAGCCCAACCCTCCACCTGTGGTGAGCACTGGACAGGACTGGAGGGGCAGTCTTGTACTGGGGGGAGAGTCAGGGCAGCAGAGACCTGAGGGAACACAGCATTCTGTGAAGAGAGCTTAAGGATTAGGGGGTTTATTAGAAGTGGCACAAGATTTTCCCTCACCCCTGGACCTATCAATTCCCACACCGCCTTCAGTGGTGCCAATATTAAGTGTTCTCTAATTTATTATCCCTTCCCCTCTGGACAGAGCGCGCTATTAACTATTCTGACCTCCGCAGTCACGTGCTCCTCTTCACCGATGCAGTGATCAATGCCAGTAATATATCTTTTTCTGAGAAGTTTCAAGCACCTCAGAACTCAGCACAGTGGATGAGCAGCTTAAACTGTTTGCTGCTTGGAGCCTCGATGTGGTCACGATAGTGAGCATCAAGCGTCTGCGGTCAGGATCGATTCTTCTGATGGGGCTGGGTGCAACTGTGCCAGACCCTCAGGGATGAATCTTACTGCTATTTAACAATTGCCTGAAGAGGGGATGACTCAATGCATCTGACCTCCTCCCACCAAACAAGACCAAACCGTCTGAGTCTTTCTAAGGATTTCCATTACTTCGCAGTGTTGCAAGCAGACTCGTTACCAGTTCCGAACTTCTGACTTTAAAATCCATTCTTACTGAGGATGTATGTGAATGTTCTGATTTAGCTAATAAAATATTTAGAGGGAGAGATACCTGTAGATGCCATCAAGAGGTTATGTAAATGGACAGAGGAGTTCTTCTACCCTAGAATATATGTAAATTCAAAGCCATCAATATATACCTGTATAAACACCGAGTTCTTTTTATCCTCTTTGGGCTGGAAATGCTGCACTTTTTTGGTCTTCTAACAAGACCAACACTAACAAACACGTCTACTGAAACACGTTATTGGAATATAGAGGTTACTGAATGCACAAGTGGTACAGGAGCAAAAAGCAGATTCAGACTACTTATTAAGCCCTACCTTCAACTCTACTGGGGAAGTGAATGTGTTCACAATAATACTTTTAGGAAAATTCTTTCCAGATAGATAGCACACAAAAAGGCAGAGACAAATCCGAAGTTTTGACTGCTCTTCTGACTCCCTTCTTGGTTGTTTTAGGAAAATAAAGAATTAACTCTAGGTACAAAACTACACGACACCTTGACATGTATTCAGGCACCTGTGACATCCCCAGCTGGTGAAATTATTTTGACAAAGAGCGGCCTTGCCAACCTTGTAAAAGTGTAAATGGAAAGTGCATTAGTGTGGACGGCAGGCTACATATGGTATGGCCATGCAAAATTGCAGGAGCAAAGAGATTGCCGGTTTTGTAGGAAGGCCGGGTTGGCACAGAATACTGTTTGGAATCGATGTTAGGGCAAAAGTGTGTGAGGCTGGAGGTAGGAAATGGAGAAAATCTTGTATAACAGCAGTTTTAAGGACACAGACCCTTCTTGGTAGAAAATAAGCGAAAGGACACCCACAGTTTATTTAAACAGAATGACAAGTTGGGTTCTGTGAACAAGGATTTGACAGAACCTGTGCTAAGCACATTTGCAAACAGAGGACTAAACCGCGTGCATTTTTGCTTCTGTCGTTCAGAGTGGGGATTTTGCTTTTCAAATGCTCCAGGCACCCCTTGTGCCCGAATGCCAGTCTGTGAATGCTCACACCCAATTGAGGGTATGTTGACACTTATATTTCAATAACATTTGCAAGATTAATTTTGGCTTTTCCACTGCTGTGTGCATTGCAAAGAGCTTCATATCTTCCCAGAATAATCCCGGTTATGTCTAGAGGCTGCAAATTCAGCATGAACTTCAGCAACCTACAAACCCTATAGACTTGAGAAGTTCCATTCAGAACTAAGCGTCCATGGCGTTTCAATCCGGGCATAGAAAAGTGACAGGTATCCAGTGTTCCCACCTGGGTCAGCCAAACATGGCTGGGTTGGAGATGTTATATAAACTGTGGTAGTTATGGAATGAAGCATCAGTTTTCTCTACCTCTCTAGAGATAAATTTATTTATTGACGTTGAAGGCCCACCTTTTTAAAACATAAACGACTGATTGGCCTTTACTTTATTTAAATTTAATTAAACTCAACAACATTTACTAGCTATAGTCTGCCTGCTGAGCCAAGTACAAGGTACAAAGTACATGCTAATGAGTTAGACTAGAATAGTAACCAAGATGATGGCCCATGGGACACTAGTAGCACCTGAGAAAGAAACACTGCATATGGTATTAAAAATAGAATGCCATATAATATTTTAGCTCTAAAAATTGTTTTTTAATGTGCGTGTAAGGAAAAGACTAAATACAATTTTACAGTTGTTTTCATGATTATGCAGTTATCCATCTTGGAGAAATGGTGTCCTGTGCCCAAGACCACCAGGGAACCTTGTAAGAGATCCCCTGCTGCCAGTTCAGGATCTTCACGTTGATGCAGAGGCAGCATTCACCATCAAAAACACTGAACTAGCTATTCTAAACTAGCTATTGGCTGGTCTCTGTATGCCAGTGGTCTCCAAATTTTCTTGCTTTTTGTGTCCCCCAAAATAAGCATGAAAAACTAGATATCCCTTAATGCATTCTTAGACCATCATATAAATGTTTCAATATTAGTCTAAGTAGTTGCTAAGACATAATTTCCAGCATATTGTAAATAGCCACATTTATAAATATCAAGTGTTTCGTTATGTTTTTAAATACATTTTTATTTAAATTTTAAATAAATACAAATTAAATAAATTCCAAATAAATGGAATCTAAATAATATAGTGTTTGATACCACCATCATCTATTTTAAAGATACATGAACATACTCTTTGACAGCTGACCATTTTACACAATGCTTTTTCTCTCTGTGGAGTTTTTCCATTCCACTTTCCTCATATGATTTTCTCCTAATGTAATACTGTGTTATGCTTGAAGATATTTTATTGATCTGCTCCAAATATATTTCTAAACTGAAATTCACAAGAGAAAAATTACTTCCTCTGTAAACATGAAGCTCTAAGTGTTAAATTATTTTTCTGTATTTTGTTATTCTTAAAATTATTAGTTGTACGTGGTTGATTAAAGCAATATAACCAGGTTCCCAATTTTGAAAAGTAATTATTGGACAAAATAAGTAAAATGTTACTGGGAATACATCTCTTAATGCAATAGATTTTTTCTGAATTAATTCACATAAGCTTGGATGAATATTATTTGATGCTGAAATGAAACAGAATTCAACATCAGTTCAATTCTATTTATCTTTTAACACATTTAAGTGCTGAGAAATCATTCGAGGGAAATGGACAGAGTTCTGTTATAACAGTGTTACTCAATTTTTGATCTCTTGAGTTAGATGCCAAAAATCCCACAGTGATCTATCATCAGAAATTATTTTTCATGACCTATCACCTGACAATTCAAAGGGGTCCTTTTCAATTTTGTTGATAACAAGGAATTGGAAACAGTCTGACTTGTAAAAGGGTGTGTTATGGAGGCCTTAGAGTGATTCAGTTTTTAGTTTCTGGTACTCTAGCTAATCATAAAAGCTGCACAGAGACTTATCAAGTGAGCATCAATTATTACTTAAACTCAGTATAGTCTTTTACTTAGAGGTACATTGTTTATGTATTTAAAATTAGATGAAACTGGATGTCTACATTTTAGGCTTTTTTCCCATTACCTGTGAACAAAACCTATATCTTCTTGCCAAACTTTCATTCATTAAAACACATCAAAGCAAATTTAAAAGGGTATGGCAAATAGATGAAAACACTTGATATTCATCTATAGAGGTAGATTACTATTTTCATTTCATAGTTGAAGATTATTAAGTTTATAATTATGAATCTGACAGAATTGCAATATCATATCAATATTTAAGAGGGAGACATTGATCTTATTTAAGTGACGTTGGTTTTCTAAATTTCAGTGCATCACATGCTAGATTGCATTTGAGGAACATTTTGTTCTATACTTAGAAATTAACATCAAGAAGTAGTAAGGGCTTGGCTTAAAAGTGATATGGGTGTAGTAATGATTGTTGTTGAGCACATTCTTTACAATAGAATTCACACATATTGTGGCTAAATTAATTTATATTGTAAAAGGAAATGTTAGAAATAAAATAAATTTGCAAAAAGAGGTTGAAGGATGACAGTGAGTAGAAGCCTTGTTCCCAAGTCAAAAAAAGAAAAAATACAGATTTAGAATATCCAATTATTTTTGGTAAAAAGTCGTGAAATTATTTCTCCTACAGTTCCAAACAAATGTTTAAGGAACACTTGTTTCATTTTCACGAAGATGCAGTGTCGATCTGTTGAAAGTAAACGTGGACATTTGTAATTCCCCCTCTTTGAAATCCTGTAAAATACTCAACCAGCTAAAAGCGTTCACTTGCTCTTTTTTCATTATTGAAAATGGTGAATATGCCAAGATGATATGTTTCATAATCAATTAATATTCCCCGGCATCCTTGTTACCAATCTTAACTATCTTAAGATAAATTGGTATGGTATGTGTATGTCAAGGTCCAGTCAAGAAAAAACCACAGGAGGCATTTTAACATGAAGTTTACTACAGGGAATTGGTTTCCCAGATGGTAGAAGGCTGAATGGGCAAAAGGGGTCACTAAGGTTACTCTGATATACAACAGCGGGAGCACCTGCTATCCAGGGAAGAGGCTGGAGTTATCAGAGCTCAGAGTAAAAGTCCCACAGAGCTGGGGCTCAGACCTCTGAGGAGGGGCATGACCCAGCTGCTGCTAGTGTTCTGAGAACAGGCCCAGAGAGCGCCAAAGGAGACTGGAGACCAGAACCAGCTGCTGCTGTCAGACACAGGCCATTGCTGAGGTGATACTGAGAGGAACAACAAGAGAAGAGAAAGTCCCTTCCTCTGTCCTTGCAGTCTCCCTCTGCTCCCTACTGGCAGACCCTTACAGAAAGCCAGCTGGCAAAGAAGAAAGTTTACAGAGTCCCAGCCCAGCCCCACGGAGTAGTGTGTAGAAGGAGAGATTTGCAGCTCAGGGGTAATACCTTCGGAACTGGCTCAGCGTAAGGCTGAGTGAGCCTTGAGCTTGTCACCTGGATGATAGTGGCTGCCTCTCCCACTAGAAGGTGGACACTTGTGTTTGTCTTTTCCCCACTCTTGCATCCCAATGTCTGGAACAGAGTCTAGCACATGTAAATATTTGCTGAGTCAATAAATGAATGAATGGAATTCAAACATAGATCTCTCTGATTGCAAAGCCCATGATATTAACTCTTTTTACTCTTGCTGCAACAGCCTCTGCATTTGAGGGGGAATAAGCCAAAGAGAATCTCTTCCTACTTTACCCGTTTGCCCGCAAGTGGCCTTGGCAGCCTATTTTATTAATGTCTCCAATACTAGTAGAGAGAATCAGAAAGAACTGAGACAATATCAGCAGTGACTAATGACCTCCAATTTGCCTCTTTTCACAACATAGAACAGAATTTTACCTGATGACCAAGTTGACATAAAATCTTCACACAGAGAGACAGTCCAGGTTTTATTTTGAGCTAAACTGGAACTACAAACAAATCAAAGTGATAACTGTTACAGGAACCTGAAGAATGTTGCAGACATGCTTTTTTCCAAAAGACACCAATCTACGTATATCACTCTCTATTAAAACCTGTAAAAACGTAAATGATCTCAGTGCTAGGTAAGTTGTAAATGCGTCGTGGCCTTCTTCAGCCCATGGATTCACGCCTTGCTCTTGAGAACGCATCACTCTCTACCCTCTCTGTCTGCCCTGAGCCACGCACCAGAGCACAACAGGGAGTCTCTGCTCTTCAAAGCCCGAGACATCCGGGCCACTCTCATTTGCATTTTTAAAAAGAGAAAGAAGAGGAGGAAGCTTTTCAGATTTAAAAAACTAATTAATTCCACACAACTCTATGACAATCCATCGGGGTATACCTGTTCTAGCTGCAAGCAGGTAGGCATTTAAACTTTTTTCCACCAGCTCCCATGGGTTTAAATAACCTTTCTCAGTGGTGTCAGACACATGGCAGAACACCAAGCCCCATGCCTGCAGGAGGAGTAAGCAGGTCGCTACAACCTTGGGCCACCTCTCACCCAGCACAGAAATTTCAAGCTACGTTACTTTTAGTGGCAGCTGGGTTTGTGTCCTGGGTGGCTGAGTAAAACTCAGTAGAACTTCTTTGGAAACTTGTGCCTGGCCTTAAAATCTATTCTGGTGTCTCACACATCACCTTGAAGTTCAAGTCCATGTGAGAATGTTGTAGATTCCTGTGGCTCCTTTCAGCAAAAGTTAAGCATTAATGTAATTTTGGTTTTGAATGTCATTTATTCATTCGTTGTATTTTCTGGAAGGAAAACTGTCTTTTGCTTGATGCCCAGTTTGGAGGTAGACGGAGTTTCTCCCTCTTCCCTTGCTTGTGGGGTTGTCTGATCATATTCCCTTTCTGATTCTGGTGAATGGGGCACTGGGTTATTTTACATTCAATCACACATCTACAGTGGATTTTATGACAGTTATGCTATTAAAGCCAGGGTCTCACTTGGAGAGATGAAGTGTTGGCATCTGAGTTAGAAAAGTTTAGGTGGAGGTTGTTTTCTGCCCTAGGGTATAATGTTGGACCAACACATGGCTTTAGACACGGGAATGTGCGCTCCTTTGGGCCCCATGTGTGGGGAAGGTCTCAGGGCACAACACTTGGAACTGGTGGCTGAAGCAAAACTGACTTGTTAGATCAGAGCAGGTAGTTTATATCTGGAGCCACCGAGCCAGGCAATTTTTATCATTAGCCTCCCACTCCCACATACACCCTTTCTGTTTTATCATTTCTTTCTTCTCATTGGTCTATGACTGTTTCTTCTTCCTCTTTTTTTTTCCTTGCTTTGTTCTGCTCTGTCTGAATCTTTGCTGTTTCAGACTTAACCCTATTATCAGGATTTAAAAGGTGGTGGACCCCCAATTTTAGGCAACCTTCAAACAGTGGTCTGGTTTTCTATATACCTCCAATGTTGGTTATTATAAGTGGTAAAGGAATTCTACAGTGGTTTCATCATCTAACTCACGGCATTGATGCTAATATCTCTTTTAGACAGAGTTGTAGTCTTCCCACCAAGATCGCTTTCCTTTAGATTACCAATTCTCAAAGTACAGTCTAAGGAACCCTGGGGATCATTGAAACACTTTCAGGGAGTCTGTGAGGTCAGCATTTTTTTAATAATAATACAAAGATGTTATTGGCCTCTTTTTATCCTCATTCTCTTACAAGAGTACAGTGGAGTTTTCCAGAGGCCGCGTTAGTGATATGACAACAGACTGAATGCAGAAGCAGATATGAGAATCCAGCTGTCTTCTGTTAAATGACATTAAAGAAATTTGCAAAAATGTAAAGCAATGTCATTATTCTAACTAAATTTTTTTTGTTGTAAAGAACATAGTTTTCACAAAAAATAGGTTATTTCTGTCAACACGTAATGAGTTTATTCAGTTTACGTTTATTATTATTGGTTTTAAATGAATTAATAAATATTTGAAAATATTTATCAATAGATCTAATCCACATAAACAAATAAATAAAAAGGCTCTTTGGAGTCCTCAATAATTTTTAGAAGTATAAAGAGTTTAGGGACCAAGAGGTTTGAGAACCACGGTGTTAGATTATAGCCTGAGCAGATAAGTGTCAGTCTTCGTTTTAGAGTAACTTCCATAAAGCACAGACTTTGTGGGAGAGTTTTAATTGGTCAAAATAAATCCTGACAGTTTGAACTCCAAACCATATTGAGAATCTACCACCTTCATTGCCTACTTTCTAGTCTACTTCTGTTGGAGATATTTTCTCCAAATCTGTATCATTGCATCCACTTGTACCTCACCACTGTCCATTCTGGATATTGTAACCAGGATGATCTTTTAAAAATGAACATCTGGGGGCCAGCCGGGTGGCGCAAGTGGTTAAATGCACACGCTCTGCTGCCGCGGCCCAGGGTTCGCCAGTTCGGATCCTGGGCGTGCACCAACGTACCACTTGTCAGGCCATCCTGTGGCAGGCGTCCCTTATAAAGTGGAGGAAGATGGGCATGGATGTTAGCCCAGGGCCAGTCTTCCTCAGCAAAAAAAGAGGAGGATTGACAGATGTTAGCTCAGGGCTGATCTTCCTCACAAAAAAAAAAAAAATGAATATCTGATCATGTCTCCCCCTTGCCCAACCTTTCACTGACTTCCTATCACTCCAAGAATAAAACTTTGCACAGCCTACAAGATCCCATGTGATCTGGTCCTTCAGTCTCAATCTCCTCTCCAACGACTCCTTGCTGGTCACAATGGCCTTCTTGCAGTCCCTGGGATAAGCCTGGTTTGTTCTTGTCTCAGGGCCTTTGCTCATGTTGTTCACTCTGCTTAGTGTGTTTCTCCTTTGGATATCTACATGGCTTCATTTACCCCTTTGTCATCTCCTCTGAGTTCTCTTAAAATAGTGCCCCATTCCCATCCCACTCCATCCTCTTTATCCCCTTATCCTTCTTTATTTCCTTGTTAGCAGCTCACAGCCTGACATTATATGATATATTCTTTGTGTGTTGTCAGTCTCTCCCACTAGAGAGAAACCTCTGTGAGAGCAGAGACTTTGACTGTTCTGCTTACCACAGTATATCCAGTGCTAGAACAGTGCATGGTACTGAGTAGATGCTCAATAAATATTTGTTGGATAAGGGAGACCTAAATGCCCCATATCCTTGTAGTTATGTATTAACTCATCATGGGCTATGTACTAGCTCTACAGTAGGTACCAAGATACAGAGATGAATAAAATACAGCCACAAACCCATATTGGAAATCAGAATGACATCAGTCTCAGAAGAGAGGCACAGGTAAGGGGTATGGAAGAGAAGTACAAAGCAGAAAATTAGTAATTACAACTGGGAGATTCAAGGAAAGCTTCCTGATGGAGGCAATATCTGAAAATGTCCAGCAATGCTGATTTCAACTTCATCTTGTTTGGGCTTTGCACAAAAATCTTTTCACTTTTCACTTTGTCCTAGCTGCAACCATTCAAGGCTTTTGTTTTAAAACAATCAGTGGACCCTCTGGTTTATTCCTGCCACCAAGAGTCAGTTGTTTCAATAGACAACAGAAGCAAACTAAGGGAGCTAATTTTTACTAAAAAAAAAAAAAAGAAGAAGAAGAGAAGAAAAAAATGAACACAATGAGCAATGACTAGTCTGGCCCCCTGCTATTGAGGAGGTTTCTAGGCCTTTGGCCCCAGACACTTAGCCCAGAGGGTTTTTACCTTGTAAACAAAAAATCATGACTAAATTTCACACGCTCTGATCTGTTGTCAGGAAGATCCACAAAATCCAATCAACATTTTACAAGAATCTTATAAAAAGCATCAGATTATTGTGCTCTGAAAATTCCCATGAGCATAAAAAGAAATGAAAATTAAATATGTCAATGCACATTGCCCACCTTCACAGTGTTACTAGAATGGGAAGGAAGAATTTGAAAGATTAACAAAGAGAGGGACCTAGAGTCAGAGGAAGAGAGGGAAAACAGGTAAAAGACAGAGAGAGAGAAGAGGGAGGGTGAGAGAGAGATAACAAAGTGTATAGTCTCTACTGAGACTTCCTAGCCTTTGAAAAGAGTAGAAGTTTTTGCAATAAATAGTCTCAAAAATCACATAAATCCATGTCACTCCTAGATGTTAGATGACTTTTTGGTATCATTCACCTCAGAACAGAGGTGAGGTGAGTCTAGTGCCTCTATGATATTCCACAGTGGAGAGTTTCAGTGACTCTCCTTTTCCCCAATTTATACAGATTTTCCATACTGCATCCAAATCTCCCCAAGCCAGGCACAACTTTGATCTTTATTTCCAATCTCTGTTGAATAAAACTGGTTATATCTCATCAGACCTCATACAATACTATCTCCATCTTCAATTCCCTCACTGCAGTAGGGTCTGGTCCTGGACTACAAAATCCTACCACATCAGAAATTAATTATAACCAAACATTTCTTGTGAGTGAACACTAGATCATGTTTAAACACTAGGTGACTCATCCATGGCTACTACTGTTCTCTCTGAAATCTCACATATTGCAATTTAAAAATTTTGCACACTCAGTGGCCATCCTTTGATTGTTGGCTTAGTCAGGGAGATCCATAATTTCTCTTGATCCTTGCCCAAAGCACTGGTTTATCCAGAGACCCCAATGATGTCATTAAAGACCCAGGTTCTTGTTCCTTGTCTCCACTCTCCTGCCCACAGAGTTGACTTCCTCCTAAGGCTGGTTCCCCTCTAGATGTAGGATGGTTGGTGGTAGCTGTCACTACCACGTGCTGTTTTGTTCACATCCAGCAAGAGAGAGAGTTATTTCCAGAAGCTGTCTCTAGTGTAATAATATCTTTTCCCAGAAGCCTCTGGAAAATTCTGTATTGAGTCTTATTGCACTGAATTGCCTTCATACCTACTTAACCTGAACCCATAACTGTGGAAAGCAGGATGGGCTCACCCTGACAGGGGGTCAGCTCCCCAGGCTTTAAGGCTGGAGTATAAGGGGAGAGTAAAATTAGGGTGACACCACGGCATCCGCAACAGACTAGAGAGTCTGTTGTCTTACAACAGTTCAAGGCCACATAGGAACTTTTTTTATAGTCCTGGATATCTAACTGTAATTCTCTTTAGCTCTGCAAAGCATAACAACTTGTGATTGGTGAGCACTCATACTGCAGATCTTACTGCTTATTGGATCATACTGCATACCCCCCAACAGCTTATTTAATTGTTTTATTTGTAGCTATTGGTCTGGATTCATCGTTCGTCTCCATCAAAACCCCCTTTACTTGGCCATAACTAAGTGAGATGATATTCTCTAGTTCTTGTCTCAGAAAAGAGAGGCCATATCTTCCTTCAACCCTAAGGCTGCGTGGAAGAAAGCATTAATTAACACTCTGAAGTTGGCCAGCTCCTGGAGGGACCCTGACTGGTGTGAGTGTTTATTCCTCACCCTTCCAGCTGAGGAATCACCAACCGTGGAGCATCTGGAGGGGTCCTGAAGTGACTCCAGGGGGTTAATGTACTTACAGCCTTGATGCTGAAACTGCATTCATTTTCTTCTATCACAGGCATGGTTAAAAAATGGCAATTCATTTCTTCTAGGTTATCTAACTTGTTGACATATAGCCTTTTCATAGTATTCTCTTATAATCCTTTGTATTTCTATGGTGTAATTACTCCTCTTTTATTTATGATTTTATTTATTTGAGTCTTCTCTCTTTTTTTCTTAGTGAGTTTGGCAAAGGGTTTGTCAATTTTGTTTATCTTCTCGAAGAACCAGCTCTTAGTTCCATCAATGCTTCCTATTATTTTTTTAGTCTCTATTTTGTTTATTTCTGCTCTGATTTTTTTTTTTTTGTGGTGAGGAAGATTGGCCCTGAGCTAACATCTGTTGCCAATGATTCTCTTTTTGCCTGAGGAAGAGTGACCCTGAGCTAATATTTATGCCAATCTTCCTCTACTTTATATATGGGATGCCGCCACAGCATGGCTTGATAAGCGGTGCGTAGGTCTGCACCCAGGATCCGAACCGGCAAATCCCAGACCACTGAAGCAGAGTGTCCAAACTTAACCACTACGCCACTAGGCCAGCGCCTCTGCTCTGCTTTTTATTATTTCCTTCCTTCTACTGACTTCTGGCTTTGTTTTTTCTTCTTTTTTGAGTTCTTTTAGACCTCAATAAAATATTTTTTTTTAAATGTCAATTCACACTTTATGTTATCCTGTTTGTATAGATGAGTACTTCAATGAATAATTTGCCATGTGGATCTATTTGGTTTATCCAAATACTTTAAAGCCCCTAAAGATGCTGAAGGAAAGTTGGACCCAAAAGCATCTCTGGGGAGGCCTGAGATGACCTAGAAGCATGCCGAGAGAAATCCTCTGATGATGCTGAGACTTCCTTTAAGAGGCAGCTATTCCAAACACACTTGGGCATTGCCTGGGTGCACACAGATCCTTCCAACAGATATAAACAAACAAATACATCGTGATTCTCAATGGGCTTCCAGTCATAAAGAAGACATCCTCCGTGTCTTGCTGGAATGTTTCATTTAGGTCTTTGCTGCTCTCTCCTTTTGGTGAAAGATGACCAATTCTTTCTGATCCAAATCAACAAACCTCCGTCTCATGTGGAGAGGGAATTTCATACAAGCTCTTTGTTCTCTTGCTGTCCTTTTTCTCATGGTAGGGACAACTACTTTAAAATTCAATAAAAATTCTCTCTTAGCTTGCACATTATCAGTATCCTCTTTTACCCAGAAAAAGGGAGGAAATGTTTACTTATATTCCTGGCCATGGCTTCATCATGAAAAAAAGCTCTTCTTTATAGACATTTTATTCTCATAGGTCTTCACAATACAGATTTTAGAGGATTGCTTCTTGGACATTCTTTGATCCCAATATTTGTTCAAGACACTGCAAACATCTCATGTGACTGAGTTACCAATCATCAACTGAACCGGCAATGTGAACATCTCGGTGAGATCTCACGTACAGCAGTTGGAAAGTACAGGATCCTGGGCGAGCCCTGGTGCAGCTCTGGGGAGGATGCTAAATGATGGCTTTGCACTACACAAAGCCCAAAGCGAAAGAAGTCAAGAAACATTTGCTTGTCATCCAAATCTCCTCTAAAGTTGAACGGGCCAAATTTCATCAAATGCAGCTGCTTGCCTATTTCAAGTTCGAAGCTCATTAACAAAAACAGGAAAAAAAAGGCCTTCTTAGGACCTAATCAGGGGCCACAGAGAATTTTTTTTTTAAGCCAATGCCACTATTCAAGATCATGGCAGTCATCCAGGATTTCTGTTTGCTGGTAAATTAGTTAAAAATGAGATAACCAAAGTTTCTGCACCATCAGCTCAAGTTACCACTTGCAAAACTTAGCCAAAAAGAGGATTAAAGGACATATGCACAAGAGCTAGGGACATTTTCCAAGAAGAGACAGTAAATTCCAAAGACAGGAGCATCACTCAGCATCGTTGCACAGCATCAGTTTTATCTATCGATAACAGATGTCTGAGTTGGCTTGAAATTGGACAAGCCAATAGTTTTCCAAACTGATTTAGAAAATAGACAAAAAATTGGCTATATCTTGTTACTAAGTACAACCTACCTTATACAATTATCTATCAATCTGAAATATCCCTCAATAATAAAAATTTTGAGGTTCTAAGTTTGCCATTGGAGCCAACTCACCATTTTCTCACTCACTTACCATCAAAAGAGAGAACCTCATCATGACCCTGTTGCATCTGTACCTCCGGCCTGAACAGAGACCTGTCCAAAGCACAGGAAGGATCTCCACCCCAGTGATTTGGACAAAGAGAAAAAAAATGACAGTGATTTATTGCCAAAACCTGCCTTCATCCCTGATTTGGTTAAAAAGGCCTCACTTATGGAGCCTCTGTGGAATACCTACTGGCAGTTCTGTGATGGACACAAAAGTCGAAGACATCCACCTGGAATGAGGGTGACTGCTAACTTATAGTCTGAAAACAGGAGAGGAGAAAAGGGTACCTGCTCACAACCAGAAGTCTGAGAGAAGTCTAGGTATGCAGCCACACCTTCCTCTGACACCTGGGGTATTGTGCATCTTCTGTAGTGAAGCCACTTGGCAGTTTACACACTGCTTAGAGTATAGCCTAGAGCAGGCTGTAAAGCCCCGCTCCTCTGCTCAGTAGCCACAGGAGCTAGAAAACTGCTTAACCCCTCTATACCACCATTTCCTCACTGGTGAAATAGGAATAATACTACTACCAACCTCAGAGGGCTGTTGTGAGGATTAAATTAATTTATATATGTAAAGCGCTTAGCGTAATAATAATGCTTGGCATTTAAAATCAACACATATAATAATATTATATTCAACAATTCATATATATGAAATATATATTTCAACAATATATAATAAAAGCTAATTTTATAGTAAACAATATATAACATATATAATAAAAAGCTAAATAAAATTATCCTATTCTCTAAAGTCACTTGAAAAATGAAAGTATGCTTCAAGTCCTAGAAAATGGGTAGAAAACTAATGTACACACAGATTATAGAAGGGATCCCAATGGAGAAAACACATGAAGCTTCATGAAAAGTCTGATCTAGAGCTTATATACTAGTAGCAGTAAATTTACAAAGAATATGTGAGTAAGAGGAGATTTTTTAATGATGTATCCAATGAAGGATGAGCTGATACTTTGTTTTTTTTTAAAATCCCTTTTAGTATTGAGCAGAGTCATTAAAATAATTTTATTGACCTCATAGCTTAATGTAATAGGTATTCAATAAACATTTATCATTGTTAATAATTGTGATAGTGATAGCTCCCTCACAAACAAAATAATAAAACTTCATTACTAACAACTAGCATTTGATTAGGTCTTTACAAAGCACTTCCCATACATTATCTTGATAGAGCCTCACAGCAACCCTATGAGAATACTGTTTTTCTTTTTCTTAGATGGGAAAACTAACTCAGGATGGTCAAATGACTTGCTGGAGATTACATAGCTTGTAAGTAGGAGAGATGACCCTCAAACTCAAGTTCACTTTTTCTACACTCTAGAGAGGGAGCTAGGCATGTTCCCAACTGACTAAAGTCAGACGGTCATAATTGTTGAATGCATGCTGGTGATGTTGATGTGGATGATGGTAAGTGGAGCTACAGCTGCCCCCCTAAGATACTTACACAACACTTTTTCTTTTCTTTCTTTCCTGCCTCTATGTTTCTTCAAAGTTACCAGTGCAGCTGTCTCAGTATCAGAACAAAGCAATGCTCAGAGGAAATAAACCTACATGGGCTAAGTCATTCTTTCTGACAGTTCTTTCTGGTCGCTACTCTATAATCTTACCTTGTGTGAGTCTATGGTTATGAAAAGCAATAGTAACCAACATGATTACACATTTTATTTACCAAACTTACCTCAGAATTACTTTGGACTATTTTAAAAAAGTAAATTCACTTTTAACGAGTAAAAATTTGCGAGTAAAAATTTGCTACAAATCAGGGATATTCAATATAGAAGGGAATTTTCAAAAGGGGTCCAGAAAATTTTGATCGAAGGTACCTCATTAAAATAAGAGCCAGGTTCTTCTTCTGCCTAGTGTATGAAGAACTAGAAAGAGCATCACTCCCACCCTAATAGTGAGAGGTCAAGTGGCAGGGTAACAAAGTTGCCTGAATTCCAAGTAGAGACAAACCCCTTCAAGAAGAGTAGGACACACATACTGGCTCACCTGTAGCACAGCGTGGGAGAAAAAGGCACCGGTCACCATGCAACTGTGTAAGAAGAAATCAACTACAACTTTAGTAAGTTGCTAAAGGCCCAGTGTGGGCTAGTGTGACAGGAGAGAGCTCCCAGGTGTCCCAGACGCAAGAGGAGCTTGCACTTCCAGCAGGCTCATCATTCTGAACCACAAGGAAGAGTGAGGGAAGATGAGACACTGCAGAGAGTTGGCTTCAGCAGTGCAGATTTGCAGAAGGTGATTGCCCCTCTCAGAAGGCAAAAGCCTTAAGCCAGGTCCCAAGTCTCTTCCCAGCCCCCTTCTGCCACAAGGTAAGCACATGATCTCACAACTACGTCATTGAGGTCTCATCATTGAGAAAAGAGACAGGGACTCTTTTCTACCCAAGAGGCACCACGAATACAAGATGGCTTGGTTGCCAAGAAGAGAGGGGGCAGAAACATTGAGAAAGCACCACCCCAGAGCCCCAGGCACGCAGGGCATAGCTGGGCTGAAGCTAGACAGGACAAGAGAATGGTGGAAACAGGGAAGCTAGTTAGGAAGTTACTGCAGTAATCCAGGGAAGAGAAAATGCTGGTGGCTTGAAGCAAGATTGTAGTAATAGCAATGGTAAGAAATTGGTAGAATTTGCATCAATTCTGAAGGTACAACTAATATTTCTTGATGGCTTGGATGTGGGGTAGAGTAGGATGTCACAAATCCTTATCTTTGCCTTGGACAATCCTAGTTTAAGCTTGTTGTCTGGGAGTAATTGGTATTAGCACTTCCTTTCATTTTGAAAGTATCCTGGTTTGCATAATAAATTATATGGACTCCCTAAATTTGAAAGACAGCAAGGAGTCAAGGATACCTCCAAGTGTTTGGGCTGAGCAACTGAAAGGATGCAGTTTCCCTGAGATGGGGAAGTCTTCAGGTGGTACACGTTTGGGAAGGATAGTTGGGAGCTCAGTTCACATGTGGTGAATTTAAGATCTCCATGAGACGTCCAGTGGAGATATCAACCAGGCAATTTGCTATTCAAGTCTGTAGTTTGGGAGGAAGAACTGGGCTGGAGATATAAATTTAGGAGTCATCAACATATAGATGGTATTAAAGTAATTAGACTGGAGGAGATCATCATGGGAGTGAAAGTACATAGAGAAGAAAACAGGATTGTGGGCCGAGCCCTGGACTACTCCAACTCAGCAAAGGAGACAGAGAAGGCTCAACTACTAAGGTAGAGAAAAAACCAGGAGAATGTTATGTCCTGGAAACCAAGTGAAGAAAGTGAAAGTCCATTTTTTAAAATATCACTTTTAATTTTAAATATACTTCTAATTTTACAGTACATCATATTGACCTTTCTCCAAATTAAGCTGTTAGCAAGCTTTAAAAAATTTACAAGTATCTGGAAGAAGTGTTCACCTTATTACATAAGTTCAGAGATGCACTGAGAGAGAACACGATATGTTTACCAGGTGAGGAGACTTGGGGCTTAGTCCAAATTCTAATGTTAACTTGCTCTGTAACTTTAGGTTGAGTGTAGTCTAGTTGTGTTTCAGTTCTCTCATTTGCTAACTTTTTTAGTCCTTCACTCATTCGGCAAAAGCATTTATTGAGGGCCTACTATGTGCAATGCCCAAGTGGGATCAATTCCACATCCCCTAATTATTAGGATAGATGTCATAATGGAAAGTGCTTTGGGAAGTGCACTGTGCAAATATGCTACCTGTTACATACAATTTTGCTGACCATCATTTTCCAAAGACTCTTAAAATCTAAGATACAATATAATCATGTCTCTTAGATGCCTTGGACGCAGTCCTATTCAGAATTGGCAGAATGACTCAGGACCTTCTCTCAACATGCGCTCATTCATTTTCATGTGTTGCGAGTCCAGTGGGTGCCCAGTTTTGCACTACTCTGGGAATACAAAGATGAGTAAGATACAATCTCTGCCTTCAAGTAGCTCATAGTCTAATAGAAAGACAGTCAAGTGAACAAATGTACACAATGCAATGGGCTTTTCCTAAGACTTTTCTCAATAATCACTCCCGACTAAGCAATGGTTAGATCTACTTAAGAAACCACAGGTGGTAAAGCTTCTTTATTCTTACTGACAAATTTAAAATATTTTAATAAATTGCATACTAGAGAGGGAAACTGTCCACTTCCCATCAATTTAGACTAGTTAAAGAAATCAAAATGCTTTAAAAACCTCTTGGAAACAAGTTGATTTCCTGACAACAACTATTATCTTAAATGTTTCTTGACTAAAGGGTGAATCACCACGTCTGGGTAAAATAATGCAGAAGAAAGTTAGAAATAAGTGACAACAAAATTAAGGTATTAAAGCTCCAAAGATCGACATCCTGACCGCTATTTCCAGGAGCATTCACCCCTCTAAGATAGAGCCAAAAATACTACTTTAGAATTCTCTTAGGGATTATCTGAAATTCTGCAGACCAGCACTTTCGGTAGCTTGGCCCTCCTTGATAACAAATCAAATATTTTGCTGATTTACAATAAGATTCCAGCAGAATTGACAACCTCAAGGATGGAAAAGGAATGAATAAAGGGCCCTGAAGGGAAAAAAATTGCATCTTTTCATTGTCTTACTCATAAGCAATTACTTTGTTATTGAGAAAGCAAAATCACATGAAAATTGGAAAGAGACAAATGTTAGCCATTCCAAGGACAACAACAGTAAGAGAAGATGAAGAAATTTAGGGGGAATGAATTAAAATGAAAACTCCAAAATGTAAAGGAAAAATACCTTCAAAAAGTATTCAGCTAAATTAATAACCACAGCGTTTTTATAATAACCAAAGGGCTTACTATCAGAGTTTTCCTTTAAAGATAATGGCACTCACTATCTTACCAAAGAAAGAGATGGTTATTTCTACAGAACACTAAACAATCTTAGTTTTCAACCACCACAGAGAGTTTAGTTATGTTTATGACTGTGGCCTTTAAGGCAAACTACTTGATTGGCTTATTTAAAGAAAAATCTACTTAGAAAAACTGTCTTCTGAGTCTACATTTACCATCTCCACTCTTACCATTACAGTTTGTTAAATTGGTGTCTGCTTGGTTTTCACCCAGTTTCTCTCATCTGTTAGAATAGGGGTGTTGATTTAATATGAATTTAAGAAGAAAAATTGCATATTTCCTTTGAAAAATCCAATACATGTCATATTCAAACAATGACACTCTAAATTGATTTATAAGGTCAACCTATATAATTTTCAAATATGTGAACAGACCTCAAGGAATGAGATTGCTTTTTGCCTGATAAGCATGATTGCAGATGAAGTCTCCATTAAGACCATTTGTCACCCTTTAAAAAATTTTAAATGACACTCTAATAATAGTTAACTTCCAAACACAAAACCTTAGCATTGACACTAGCCAAATAAAATGTATAGTTAATGCATCACAGGAAATGCTAACCCTTTGCACTTTCAATGCCCCCTGTCTCCAAACAATAATAAAAAAATTACAAAAGTAGGCAATCTTTATTTCTCACATCTAGCAGTATTGCTGTAATGGGCCAGGTGATGGAAAATGTTTGAGAACCAAAGAAAATGCTATACTTGACTGGAAGTGCTTTTGCCAAGGCTCAGGACCCCGCGAAGTCTTCCCGGAAATATCCATTCATGCCAGTGCACATGGCTAATATGACAGGGAAGAAAATGGAATTTCAGAGATGCCAGAATGCCCATCTGCCGTGTCTCCCCTACTAGCCTCTCATGATACCAAGGATTCGTCCCCACAATGGCCCTGTTCAAAGTAAAACATGAAACCTGGCAGGAATAAATCAAGAGGTTATTAACACTAACTAGTATGTGACTAGCTGTTAGTAGCTGTCTCTTTGGAAAGAAAAGGATATATACACCTCATAGGGTTGTTGTAAGGGTTAAAAAAATTAATACATGAAAAGTATTTATAAAAGTACCCGCAGATTTTATATAACCAAAATTATTTGCATAAATATATATACTACAATAATAGTTATGAATATTGAATAGAAAGCTGCTCTATGGTCCATAGAATATGAAAAAAGAAGAAACTCAAAGCATTGTGAAGCTCTCTCTCCCCACTAGTAAGACTAGGGGAAAGGTTTAAATGTGCTGTAGTTTGTGGAGAGTTTATAAAAGAATAGATTATACCTTATAACATTCTAAGTTGGCAATCATGACCACGATTGTACTTCTAGCCCTCTCTCTCCTACAGCTGTTAAAATTTGCAGATGTCACCTGAAGCTCTTGTGCACCAATTTTAGTATAAATACCTTAGAATAGTATTTCTTTACATTATTTGAAGGGGATGTCTCAGGGAGCAACTCCAGAGATATCTATACACGCCAACACCCACTCTCGGGGGCCACCGCCACAAACACCACGTTGAAGAGGACACATTGTGCAGAATCTGCAGAAGTAGAAAAGCAAAGTCATCCAAGACTTTCCCAGGTTAAAAAATGACAGACCTTTGTCCTCTGGACAAAATAAGGCATTTCAACTCTTTTCATTTTGCAATAATTAAAATATTTTGAATGCATTAGTGTATGGAATCTTTTATCTACTGAGCCAGGGTTGAATCTTCTGGATGAACATTTAAAACACATAAAAACATTCTTCAATGAATAATCAGTTCCAGACAGCTTTGTACACAGCATATTTTTAATACAAGTCAAAAACAAAATACTCAGCATTATTTCCTATCAGAAAACTCTTTTGGGTGGCTATGTGACATGAAATCTGCTCCTGGTGAGGTTTTGTACTCTAATATGAATGCACTTAAAACAAAAGGCCGATGCATAAATGATTTCATGGCTTCATTTAGCACAAATGTTATTTCATTGTGGGTCTTCTCATAAGGCAAACTGAAGGCGATCTTTGGCCAACTTGGCGGAGTAGATAGCAAGGACTTCAGCCAGGTTGCATCTTTGTTTTTTAATTGAGATATAATTGACATATAACATTATGTTAGTTTCAGGTGTACAACATAATGATTCAATATTTGTATATATTGTGAAATGATCACCACAACAAGTGTAGTTACCATCCATCATCACATGTACTTGCAAATTTCTTTTTCTTGTGATGAGAACTTCTAAGATCTACTCTTTTAGCAACTTTCAAATATACAATACCGTGTTATTAGCTGTAGTCATCATGCCGTACATTACATCCCCAGGACTTACTTATTTTATAACTGAAAGTTTGTACCTTTTGATCACCTTTGCCCATTTTGCCCACCCCCACCTCTGGCAACCACCAATCTCTTCTCTATATCTATGAGTTCGTTTTTTCTTTTCTTTTCCTGTTTTTTTTTTCGATCCCACATATAAGTGAGACCATACGGTATTTGTCTTTCTCTGTCTAACTTATTCCACTTAGCATAATACGCTCGAGGTCCATCCATGTTGTGGCAAATGGCAAGATTGCCTTCTTTTCAGCCGGGTTGCGTCTTGATTACACTGCCATGTTGAAAATCCAAGAAAAACCAAAGATTTGACAGCCCTCGAAATATTCCATCTGGTCATGTTCCCCAAAACATTAGAAGATCCGCTGACACTCTACCTCTTGACCTGGAACCCTTGTTAGTTTGAAGGTTGTCATACCCTGACTCTTCACCTTTTTCCAAGCCCCTTTTCATCTCTTAACATAAGTTTTTGCGGTGAAAGACCTGGCTTAATGCTAGTGCATTAGAAGAAGAAGAAAAAAGGCTTGAGACAAGAATCCTTAATGGCATAAATAATGAAATATCATTTTGAAAGTTGCCCGAGAAAGTTGTATGTTTTAATATAACTATACTGATATTTCTTATAGATGTGGCTCAGCCCACCCCCAAAACAGAAATTTCAGAGACCAATAAGAACTTTACCATCAGAGCTAAAGCCACAACAAACCAAGTTCATGAACGATAAGATCCTAACTGATAATTAATAAAAGTGAATTTACAGAGGTCCCTGAATATACAATTCCTCTTGTTCCAAGCAGAGACATAGTTTTGAAAGAAACTAAAACAGAGAATTACTGAAAGAAATTAAATCAGACTGGTCAGTGTGTAAGGTCAAATTACATAAATAGGGATGGAAACTATTTCATTCCTACTTACATAAATAGGATAAATGGGGAGAGGTGAGGGAGTGGAGTGGCCCTCCTATTTTCCTTTGTTCAAATTTAAGTCCAATTCCTAACTCCTAAGCATATGCAGACCACACTGGACTATTTTGCTTTGTGTTATTTACTCTCTCTCTGTCTCTGTGTCTCTGTTTCCGTGTCTCTCATTGTCTCTCTGTGTGCGTCTGTCTCCTTCCCTCCTCTCCCACTCTCAATCTCTCTCTCTCTTTTCAGAAATATAGTCTGAATTAGTCAGAATTAACTTGTCTATCAATTCCTGGGCAGTCTGCATCAGAACAGGTTTCAGTAAGGAAATCACCTATTAATCTGAGTTTGGGGAAGGGGGAATTTTAAATGATCGTAACCATTGATTCTGAGGTAGGTGATACTTCAAGTGGAAAATCACTCAGGAACTCCCGCTTATCAGGTTAAGTTTTAGTTTCCCCAACTCACCCACCCCCGTATATACAGACCTTCTTCCAACTAAAACAAGGAATTGCTTGTTTGCCAAGTCATAGTCTGGTGTAGTATATGAAGTGTGACCATAAAATAGCAGAATGAACTTTTTATCAAAAATAGTCTTGTGTGTGCTCAGGAATGTCTCTTCCCACTCACACTGGGAGGCCGTGCAATTGCGCCTCTGCTCCAGATATTTCTGAAACTCCTTTAAATTCTCTTTTCATCTGCAGCATATCAATATCTCTAGTTTGAAGTGAATCTTCAAACTTCAAGGGTGTGTTTTATTTCTGAAATTTGTTCAAAGTCATTCAGAGTTAAATTTAGTGATTGAAATTGGGCAAGTATTATTTGAGGTCAAAACAAAATATAAAGTTCTAGCCAGGATATGTTATTTATCTTCTCCTTTCAGTGCCTAATACTCTGCCTGGCACAAGCTCAAGAAAAGCTGGTCGGACTGGATGATAGATTTCACCGTATGGGGCATGAACTAGTTCTGAAGACCATTCTGAGAGTTTCAGAATAACCGCAGAGGCTCTCTGGGTGTCCGCTTTGAGTGAAATAGCACTAATTTTACAGTGTTTTTAAAAATCTCCTTACTTTATAGCCGCATTCCTAATATGTACCCATTGATTGGGTCTAGCCATTTGCAGCAAGTTGATTTATCCAGCCTAACTTCTGTTCGGATATCCTGGCACTCCTGCTAACGACTGAAACAGACTCATCTATGATTTCCGTTTTGGTCTAGAGCAGGGGTTGGCAAACTTTTTCTGTAAAGGGCTAGATGGTAAATATTTTGGACTTTGTGGGCCAAGCAGCGAAATTGAGGATATTATGTATTATTGATGAAATTCAAAATATAATAATAATAATTGAGTATAATTTTTTATAATACAGATCTAATGACAAGGATGAAATTCTTTTTTGGAGGGCAAGATTTCTCTTAATTGGGGTCATAGTTAATGCTTCCTAGCATCAATTGATTGCAAATGTTCATTTGTAAAAACCATCCTTAGCTTTTAGGCTGTACAAAAAACAGGCATTGGGCCGGATTTGGCCCAAGGGCTACAGCTTGCCAACCCTTGGTCTAATGGCTGCAATGAGTCACCACTAACTACAAGGGTTGATTTAGCTCTCCAAGGAGAAATGGAAGGAACCTGCTGTGGTCTGAATGTCTGTGCCCCCCTGAAATTCATATGTTGAAATCCTAATCCCCAAAGGTGATGGTATTTAAGTAGGTAGGGCCTTTGGGAGGTGATGAGGTCATGAGAGTGAAGCCCTCAATAATGGAATTAGTACCCATATAAATGAGACCCTCCAGTGCTCCTTAGCTCCTTCTGCCATATGAGGATACAAAGAGAAGTCTGCGACCTGGAAGAGGGGCCTCACCCGACCATGCTGGCACCCTAATCTTGGACTTTCAGCCTCCAGAATTGTGAGAAATAAATTTCTGTTGTTTATAAGCTACCCAGTCTGTGGCATTTTGTTATAGTGGCCTGAATAGACTAAGACAAACCAGTCTACATTTAATCTTATTAAGAACAAGAACCATTTTCCTGGAAGCCCAGTATCCCAGGCTGTTTCGGAGCCCATCTCCTCAGTGTTCCAGGGTAGAGAGCGATTGAGGAGGAGGCTAAAACATCTAGGAAGCAACTCGTTCTGAATACTGTCCTCAGATTTCCATATTTCATTGATTCAAAGACATAAAGTTCTTTCCCACTTTAATATCTCTGAAATCAGGTTGGGCCTTACAATCTATGATTTAATTTAATCGGCAAGATTTTTTTCTTTCTTAGTGCAAATAAAACAATGGGGAGACTCATAATGGATGGCATCTTAGCTTCTATGAAATATGCTAATATTTCTCATTCAAAGCTCCCTCTGGAGTCTCTTCACCCCTCAGTAACTGCCTTTCTTATTAGAGCTTATGTTCTGCTTCCTTCTGTTGCCACAGAAATTGCCGCTTTTGGAAATGTTGTTCCCAGTGAAGTCCTTGGATGAACACCAAGAAGCTTTCAATTTTGGATTACTTGGTAGCTGAGTGTGATATGGCCTTGTCTAGGGGTGGAATGTCTTGTAAAATTAGAGTTTATCTTTTACGAAAAATTTTAAATTCCTTTCTTTTCCAGATGACAGGAGGGAGAGAATTCTTGAAGGTTAGCGCATCCAGTTTACAACCTCTCCCTTCTGGATTAGCTTCCCTGGAGGGGAAGCCAGCCTGCCTCCCAGGCTGGCGCAGAGCCTGGTTCCCTTGACGACTGCCTCTCCAAATCTGATGCCAGGCGCCGCCTGGTGTCCGCATCAAGCAGGCACAACAAATAGGCATCGGGTTGAAGGAAGTCTGAGGGATACGCCAAAGCTGGAATGGAATGAATAGGACCAGGAAGTCAGGATCTGACCAGAGGAGGCGTTACAACACCTGTACCTGCTTTACCACATGGAATATGGAGACCATATAGGAGTGAACATGATGTAACAGAACTGATTTTTTAAAAAACAAAAATGGTTACTTGGAAAGGGCATCACAATAGAAGTCAGATGTCCTTGGTATTTATTCCGGTTTTCCCATTGATCAGCAGATTGTCTGTTATGTGGCAGGCACCTCAGTAGGTACTTGAGCCTAGCATTGTGCAAATGCTCTACATAGACCATCTCACTCAAACCTTATACTAACCTTATCCTATGAGGTAGACCTTTAACATTTCATTGGGAAACTAAGCTCATGGGGGATAAATAGCTTGCCCAAGGTCACACAGCCGATAAGTGGAGGAGTTGAAATACAAATTTTTACTTGCTATCCTGCCTGCTACACAGCAGGCACTCAATTAATATTTGTGTAATGCAGAAAACCCATATCTGCATGATGCCAGTGTCACCACTCTTAGTCACTACACATTCTGCCATTGTTCCCATGCTCTAAAGCAAGTTAGCCCATGGCTGGGATGGCTGCCTCTCCTTTCCATTACCCGTGCAATATTCGGGGGAGCAGCATTTGAGGCAGAACTCAGGAGGTTTAACACCGTGGAAGACCTAATCCTCTTAGTCAAGGGGCGTGAAAGCAGAAGATGAGAGGACTGGAAGCAGGAGAAACCTCACCACTGGTCTGATCAAGGGCTAAAATCCCCTCTATTGGTAGTGAAAGTGTTTGCTCAGAGGCAAGGCTACCCTGAAGTTCTTATAAAAGTTTGTTACCAATCTGCTTTTTGTGATCTCCTGGCCTCACTGAAAATCAAATGATTTCCTGGTAAAAGTCAGGGTTCCCAGAGGTATTCCCACCACTCCATGGCTGTCTGAACTCTTCATCTTTGTGCAAATGCCAAGAATTGCATCACATCACTGCACAGCAGTCTCACCATTCCTGCAGCCCTCCCAGCCATCAATCTCCCCGGCCCCACTCACAGACGGGGCTCAAGCCAGAGATGAATCACAAACATAAGGCAAGAAAAATGTATAAACATATGGAGGAAATAAAACTCTCCTGGAAAGTGGCAGAATTTATTTTCACTCTCCAGGAGCTGTCCTCCAGACCTGCGAACCTCCATCTTCTTGAAAAAGTATCTGGAAGTTCAGAATTACATTCATCTGGCAAACTCATGAACCGTGACTCCATATTATGTATCTATTTTCCTACCTAACACTTTTGAGAGCACTAGAGGAAGAGTACTTTCTCTCACCTTTAGGTGAACCCATAAAGAAAATAATAATAATAATTTGAATCCAAGGAAAGCTTTGGAGTAAATGAGATCACATCTATGAAAATTGTGTGTAACCTGAAAAATACTGTCAGTGTGTCCGAGTTCAGTTAGGAAAGTGGAGTCCTGTGAGTACTGTGGGAATAAGGATTTAGTAGAGGAATTAGACCTTATATGAAACATGGGAGGAGCTGGGGAAGTGAAGGTCTGTAAGGGGGAATCAGAGGAAGAGTCTCTAACCAATGCACCTACAGCTCTGGCGCAGATGGACAAGTTATCCCACCTCTCCTCGCCGCTGTCTGCTCACATGTAACGGTAAGGAATATACTCTAGAACCTGACCACCTGCATTCAAATCCTGGATCTGCCATCTACCAGCTATATAGCCCTGAGCACGTTACTTTACCACTCTGCATCTCATTTCCTCATTTGTAAAATATGGATAATAACAGCATCTATCTGATAGGGTTGCTGTGGAGATTAAAGAAGATGATACTTAGAACAGTGTCTGGAACGTGTAAGCATTCAGTAAATAGAGTAATCTTTACCATCAGAGGAACATGGTGACAACTAACTGAGATGTACACCAAGCACCTAGCTCGTTACATGGTAAATAGTAAGTGCTCAGTAAACACTGGCTATGTGCTATGATGATGTAGGATTTTGAGTCAGAGACATTGTAAGGAAAAGATGGGAAAAGTTTGGAGGCTAGTAATGCTAGAACATGTTAGGGACAACTAGTATGGCTGGAGGATAGGTTCTGAGGGGCACTGATGGGAACTATGCCTGAAGAGACGTATCAAGGCTAAAGCAAGAAGTATGTGACTATCACATAAACAAGAGCCATGGCGTATCCTTGAGACTGATATAATGAAAGATATGCTTTTTAAAGATTTTCTGGCACAGCTTTTGTAGACTAGAATGGGAGAACGGGCATAGGGAATCATATTTACAAAGAGAAAGACTAATTAGAAAGTTCTTGCAATAAACTAAGGCAAACGGTAATGAGTACCTAGATTATGACAGTCAGGACAGAAAGGAAGAGATGGAGTAAATATATGTCACATGGCGGAACTAACAGACCATTGAAACTACTGGATATTGGATAAAATGAAGAGGAGGGATCAAAGGTAATTTTTAGGTTAACTAAGTCAGAAAAAGAAATAGGTATTGATGGAAGATGATTTTTGAGCAAGTGCAAATGAACTATTCAGGCGACTATGTGTGGTCTGGAGCCCAGGCGATAATGATCTGAGATTCATCTAGCGAGAGATATGAGAGTGGAAGACAAAATGCCCTCACTGCCATTCTCACTCTGGAATATGGCGCGCGCGCACACACACACACACACACACACACACACACACACACACACACATCAAGGAATAAAAATCAGAAAAGAAAGAAAGAAAAGAAAAAACCCTAAATATAGTATTAGCAAATCTTATTTAGCAATGTACGTGTGTATGTAAAAAGGTAAACAGATAGATATAGGTAGATAGAACATCATGATCCATTAAGATTTATTCAAGAAGTTGAAGGATACTTTAACAACAGAAAATCTATTAGTATAATTTTCCATGTTACCAATTAAAATTAGAAAAAACAAACGACTATTTCAATAAATGCAAAAAAAAATTTGATAAAATTCAATATCCATTCATTATGTTAAAAAAAACTCTTAGCAAACTAACAATAGAAAAGAAATTTCTTAATGTGATAAAGAATATCTACCCAAATCTAGAGCAAACATTATACTTACTATCATTAGACGCATTCATTTAAATTCAGAAACTAGACAAAAACACCCTCTATCACCATTTTGAGTCAATATTTCACTAGAGGTCTAAGCCAGTACAGCAAGACAAGAAAGAGAAATAAAAGAATTGTAAAGTAAGAAATAAAATATATTATTTTCAGGTAATGTGGTCTACAGCAAAATTATTTAAAATCATTAAAAATTTTCCTGAAAATTTGCAGAATATAAGATCATTATATAAATATCAATTGCATTTCTAAACACCATCAACAGAAAATGTATTTTTAAAAGATGCTATTTATAATAGCAACAAAATATATATAATACAGATTATATAATACAGATTATATATTTACATATTTATACATGATTATACCATATATATGTACACCATATCATATATATCTCACATGATATATATACTTATTTATATATATATCATATATATGATAATGAAAAATAAATCCAAACCAAAGATGCAGAGACCTTTATGGAGAAATTTTTTTAAAATACTAAAAGATATTATAGATATCACAAATAAATGGAGAGACACACAATGTTCATGGATAAAAAGACTCAATGTTATAAAGATACCAACTTTGCTGAAATTAGTTAATCCAATGTTATTTCAACTAAGAATCCAGAATTCTTCACAGATTTGACAATATGATTTTAAAATGTATATGGGAGAACAAAAGACAAAAAGAGAATATGAAAACTTTGAAGAAGAAAAACAAGATTTGTCCTACTTAATATCAATATTTATTATCCATCTGTGGTAATTAAGACAACATGATATTGGCCAGAGATAAACAAAAGACCAATGGAACAAAATAGAGACCCTGAAATTGACCCATGCATATCTAGAAACCTAATGCAGGACACATGTAGCATCATAGTAAAGGATAAACTGTTAAATAAATCATGCTAAAAATTGATTTTTCCATATGGAGAAAAATGAAAGTATACCTCCACCTCACACTATAAACAAAAATAAATTCTAGAAGATTAAAAATTTGAATTTGAAAAACCAAATTTTAAAAAAATTAGAATACATTGACCATGAGTATTTGTGATTCTCACACAAAACACAAAAATCACAAACTATGAAGGCAAAATTAATAAACTCAAATGTATTAAAATTTGCAATTCCTATTAATTACATACCATAAAACTGCAAAGACAGACTAGCAAATGTAATTGCAATGCATATAACTACAAAACTGTGGTGCCCATGATACCGTAACAGTAAAAGACTCATACAAATTGATAAGGAAAAAGACAAGCAATTCAAATGAAAAATGAGCAAATGATGTGAACAGGCAATTCATAGAAAGGAAACCCAATGGCCAATAACACTATGAAAAGCAGCTCACACGTGAACAGATGTTGAGCAACCAGAGTGCCAATCCACTGTGGGCAGATCTGTAAGTCGGCAGGACCACTTGGAGAGCCACTACTGCTCCTAGTGGACTTGAACGTGAACTCATGCTTCACCCAGCAATTTCACTTCTAGGTGTAGACCTAGTGAATGTGAAGAGACACATACCCTACACTCCAGCAATCTTCTCCTTAGTTATGTATACATACCCAGAAGAAACTCTTACACATTGCACCAGGATGCATGTATCCAAATGTTCACAGCAGCACTGTTTTAACAGCCAAAACTTGAAAACTACTCAAATGTGTTTCAAGAGGAAAATAGGCAAACTTCAGCTTCCTGCAACAATATGAATGAATCTCCCAAACATAACTATGAAGAACTAGCCTTATCAAAGAGATGTCTGGCCTTTGCCCTTGGCTAGTGGATCTCTAGGCCCTTGGAATATCATGCCTGAGAGGAGCCTTGGCCACCAGACAACCTAACTGTGTGATTGATGGAGGGAGTTTGGGCCACCCAGTATCCACTTTACCTCTGGAGAGGCTACAGACTAGAGGTCAGCCACATGGGCAGTCAACCACAGAGGTCTAATAAAAGTTCTAGACACCAAGGCTTGGATGAGCTTTCCAGGTTGGCAAACTCCATGCATATTGTCACACGTTGTTGCTGGGAAAGGAACACAGTCCAAGACTCCCCGGGGAGAAGATGACTGGAGGCTCCACATGTGGTAGCTTCCTGGACTCTGCTGTATGCAGTTCCCCCCTTGGCTGATTTTAATTTGTATCCTTACCGTATAATAAGCTATAAATATGAGTATAACAGCTTTCAATGAGCTCAGTGAATCTTTTAACGGATGTAAGAGTAGTTTGGGAACCCCTTGAACTTACAATTGGAAGGGAGGGTGGTCTTGTGGACTGTACCTCCCTCCCCAATTTTGCAATGATATTCAAGGAAAGAAGCAAGTTACATACATACATACATTCAGTATAATACCATTTACTAAAAGTCCCCAAACAGGGAAAACAATGAAGACCCTGTACCTCTTGGTGCAGGTTGTACTTTGCACACTTTTAGGGAGCACTTTCCCTATCACAGCCATTGTAACAGAGCCTCCCTAGACTCGTGCTGACACACGCTGCCCAAGTGGACAAGGAAGCATCTTAACAAACATTTTTAGTAAAAGTATAAAGCGTGCACGAAAATGATAACCCCAAAGTCCGGGACACCGGTTACCTCTTTTGTGGTGAAAGTAATCAAGAAGATTTCAGCTACAGCTGTAAGATTTTATTCTTAGGCTGCATGATGAGTGCATGGTTGTTCTTTATATTATTCTCTATATATTTTCATATGTTTGAATATTTCATTTTTTAAAACTCTGTATTTCAGGGACAAAAGGAAGAAGATAACCCGGAGAGGGAAAAAAAGATCAGAGCTAGATATAAGGGGAGAACTAGCAGAACACAACATCAGTAAAGTCAAAAGAGGAGTTTTAAACAGGACACAACGTTCACAGTGCTGCAAGGAGCTGAGGATGATAAGAACTGACTTGTGGATTTGGCAATTAGATCATTTTGACCTTTCAAAGAGCAGTTTCAACAGAGCAGGGAGGGTGCAATCGGATTGCATGAGGTGGAGGAGAGAGTAGGCAGTGATGAGGTGGAAACAATGAGTGTTGAGGCCGCTTTCTGGAAGTTTGGCAGCAAAGAAAGGAGGCGGAGCAGGAACAGCAGCTGCAGAGAGTATCACGGTTTAAGTTGAGAGTCTGCTGCGGACCGCACGTCTGCCCCCAAAATTCGTGTGTTGAAACCTTGCCCCCAATGTGATGGCATTAGGAGGTGATTAGGTCATGAGGGTGGAGCCCTCATGAATGGGGTTAGTGCCCTTAAAAAAGAGACCCAGAGAGCTCCCTGGTCCCTTCCCCCATCTGAGGACACAGCAAAAAGACACCAACTACGAACCAGGAAGCGGTCTCACCAATCACCAAATCTGCCAATGCCTTGATCTGGGACTCCCCAGCCTCCAGAATAGTCAGAAATAAGTTTCTGTCACTTATAAGCCACCCAGTCTATGGTATTCTGTTATAGAAGCCTGAATGGACAAAGAGAGAGTCTTTTTTGTTTTGTTTTGTTCTTAAGGAAGGAGGAGAGTTGTAAGCTGGTGGTAGAGAAGGAGAAATTAAAGATTGGAAAGAAAAAATATAATTTCATTGTCATTCTTTGGGAATGCTTACTCTCTTTCCTGATGTACATTCTAGAAGACTAGGTGTAGTGGTTGCAAGTGATTCAATAGTTTCTTTATCGAGGTCTTAAGTTACAAAAAGAATCATTTGTAAGTTTGGAAGTTTGAGTGAATTTTTCTATCCGACATATGTTACAAAGGATGGTTGGTCTCCGTGTAAACCTTTTTAACCTGCACAGAGTAAGCAAGAGGCTAAAACCTGTGAATCTACCTTACTCCCTGTAGATGTTACCTTATTCTGACCAGCTGACAAAATAGTTGTAAGATAAAAGGGAAAAAGTTGATTTTAAAACCTTTATCTAGAACTCTGGTGCTTGAGTAAAAACAGGGATAAAGGTGTAGGGACAATGAGATTGACATTTTTGTTGACAGTATTCTGAAGGGGCCTCAAGTTGCTCTTCAAGGCTGTTAAATATGATGGCCACTGGTCCTTTTGTTCAAGGCCAGGGCTGAAGCAAGAACTAGCTATATCAGGGAGCCCTCCAAGTTTATATTTGTACCCACTGTTTTCATAGAGGCTGAGAGGCTTCTGATAAAAAAACGCCTGACTTCTGTCCACAGCTGTGGCAAGAACTGGGCACGCAGAGGGGTGGAGCGGAGGCGGTGAGGGGAAGAGCAAAGTCCCTCGGGGAGAATTCTCCTTTGGGAAGGAGTCTGGTGTGGCATGTAATGAAGCAACAGGGCGGGAGGGTCTGAATGCAGTGCGGCCCCTGGCAGGCCCACTACCTAGGTGGGGAGATTGTTGGTGCATGAGCTGTTTCATGAAACCCTCTAACATTCCTGAATCCAAGTGACTCTGTTCTGTGAGGCCCCAACACACACACACACACACACACACACATACACACACACACACTCACAACAATCACATCACAGAGGACAGGAGTGCCTCTCTCTCACCACACTTAAGACTGAGCATAACTGGGGCCAGGATGAAAGACTTGGATCTGCCCTCCCTTGCAATGCTGGTGCAGCTCCCTGAGAGTGGCTTGCAGTAGTGCTGCAGTAACCTGGAAGTGGCTTGATCGGCAAGGCCAGCAGCAAGTAGCTGCTGAGGCTGATGGTGGTCCCGGTCCTAGTAAGACTTGGAGACTCCCCTATATACTAGAAGGAAGGGGCGAGTAGGTGGGGCAGGACATTATACGGTGGAGGCAAGGCATGGAACCAACGAGATTTGGGAATTAATATTAATACAAACTCATTTTTATACACAGGCAGCTAAGG
Organism: Diceros bicornis minor; assembly: GCF_020826845.1. Classification (NCBI taxonomy): domain Eukaryota; kingdom Metazoa; phylum Chordata; class Mammalia; order Perissodactyla; family Rhinocerotidae; genus Diceros; species Diceros bicornis. The sequence goes on along the minus strand of NC_080743.1, from coordinate 13,573,483 downwards.
CTTGGGCTCATTTGAGCTACACATCTACACTTCGACCAACTATAGCTTCCTTCTTGATTCCTGTGAATCAGGAGCTGTTCTTATTAACTCTCATTAAGGTCATTTTTAGCTCACAAATGGAAAGAACACTGTGAGCTGCTGTTGCTCAGAAGGCCACAACATTTCTTTAAAGCAAAAGTTCTTTCTCATTCTGTATCGATTCTTGCTTCTTATATTCATTTCACAGTCCTGCCCAGTCTTTCTCAAGTTAGTTTTGTCTTGCTTTTGTTGATTCTTGTACAAACACGAATGTTGGCTCAGCTGGAGGGAGTCATCCTTCCGATGCCCACGCCCTGGCCTCTCACTGACCTCTTGGCTTTGCCCCTCGGCAGGTCACAATGTGCCCAGGCTTCTGGTCACATGTACCTGAGAATGATGGGCCTAAATGGCTCAAAACATCACTCAACTGATTTGGTAGCCTTAGCCTAATCCTCTAAATATCCAGCCACAGGCCTCCAAAACCTAGGTGGGGTGGGGAAACCACAGGAAAGAGGGAGTTCCCTATCCCCAAAAAGGGAAGAGGGGAGGGCTAAGCTGCCCTCAGGCTGAAGTGAGGACTCCAGTGTCTGCTCTCCAATTCCTTGGAGACTTAAAGGGCTTCTTTTTCCATCAAAGAAATAAAACAGAGAGAGAGAGCCACAGGATGGCAGGGAACCCTGAAGTCCAACAAGCAAACCAAAACTAGCCAGTCTGTCAGCCAAAGGGACAGGACGCAAAGAAAGGAGAAATGGAAGAAGAGGGTTTTCCCCCTTCTTCCAGTGAAAAGAGTAGAGAGGGTGAATGTTGGTAGGAGGAGAAAGCAGGGAGGGAGGCAAGGGGAGAGTGAGAGGGAAGGAGGACAGAGAGCAAGGAGGGGAGAGAGCCCAGTCACTGTGATCATTTTTATACAAGGGGCATCCAGAAATCTAATATAAAAGACAAGACTATCCATAACAACTTTGTCAAAGAACCAACACGCCGGACCACTCCTTCCACATATATCTACTGTGTCTCTGTGGCAACTGCAGACTTAGGTAGAAAGCAGGACTATCCAGCATCATGCATTTCACAGGTTCCCGTGTAATACATGACTTAAAACTTCTATGCTCATGGAAGGCATGGAGTTGTGCAGAAGGAGAAATAGGGCAGCAAGCGTCCTATGGAGTCTGCTGATACCACAGGATGTCCATTGAGAACCCATGATCCCACCGGTAGCTGGTCTAGAATGATTACCTGATAACATATATTATCCATTTTAAACTTAAATTGTCCCTGTGCTTACACACTTACATAAATAATATATTGCTTTGGTCATTAAAAGTTAACAAATTAATGTTCTGGATTGGGATGGAACAGAATACTATCTGGATCAAATATGTTTGTTCTCAATCAAATGTTTTCTGTTTATCGGCTGTATGATTCCCTCATGGACTCAGAAGCCAAATCCATGTCCTCTGAGAAACCACAGGCAGAGTCTGCCACACCAGGGAAACAGCACTGCTGCTGGGGAACACCTGGCCACCAGGGGCAAGCAGATGTCTTTCCAGTTCTAGAACCCGTCCTTTGACTCATCCCCTGAACTCTCTGACTCTTCTTTTTCAGCAGCTGCCTCTCACCATCCCATTTCTGACCCCAGGTCTTCACTGCTGTCCTTCATTGGAGGGTCCCCAACCTCGCCTTTTCCACTGCCATTTTCCTTCAGCAGCTGCTGCTTGGCTGTCTTCCTGCCTGGTGTACACAACAACCACAGGCTCCCATGATCACAGCTGCGCTCTAGACTAGCTGATCAATAAAAGTCATACCAGTAAACTACAGTACCTATGTTATCTGCGAGACTAATTTTGAGCATTTTTCTTCATGCCCTTTAGGAATCCCAAGAGGCCCCTTGAAATTATATAAACCAAGTGTCAACCTCTTATGCCTATAGAGCCCAGTAGGCAACATAAATGATTGAAGTGAATGGGTAGGGAGGCACTAGGACACGGTGGGGACAGAGGCAAACTAGAGAGCACATGACCCATCTCAAGAAGGTACAGCCAAAACTCAGCTTGAATCCATTGTTGCCATGTGGGAACATGGGGCTCACTCATATCGGATCATTTGACTTTTTCAGAAATCTAATTTTTTTATGCTGGCAAATAATTTAACACTAAAAAAATATATATATACTGTATGAACTAACAGTATCAAGGACAAAAGAAACACATCTGTGACCCCAATTTCTGACGTGTGACATGTTGGTTAGTAATAGAAGTGTCAACAGGGCATTGACTTGTGAATCTGTGATGGACGGCAGCAGTCAGATAATGACCATGGGCCACATTGCGACTCTCCAGCTTCCAGAACATTATGATGAGCAGCACAGAGAAATGAATCCTAGATGGAAGCTACACAATATTATTTGCTTCTCTCCTCCTGGTTAGGTAGAAAAGGAAAGAGAAGAAGAATCAATAGTGTATTTTAGCGACACCTCAATCAGGCTCTGTAACCATGACCTGAATTCTGGTTCCAAAGTAACAGGCAGCCCCAGAGAAACTAAATTTGTGTCTCTGGACCCAGAGAGGTTTTGTGGGTGTCAGAACCCTTTGGGGGAGGGAGGATTCAAAGTGAAAACACTATGAGCTTAAGCCTACCCTTTGATTTTCTAGCAATGAAGGTACTCAAAGAGTGAGACTTACACAAATATGACAGGAAGAATTATGCTTTCCATCTTATATGGACCAGTGACCATGTGCCTTTCCCAAATGATTCCTATCAGCTTTGCACCCAATAAAACTTCCCTTATGACCTTAATTCACCACCTCCCAGCCAGTGTGCTTAGGCTCAGATTATATGAATAAGCTTGCTAAAACTCTAATCCTCTGAGCCACAAGCTGTTAGGTGGGCGTATGGTACCTGGAGCCCCTGAGCCTGTCACCTCTGACCACAAGCAGCCTAATCTGTTTATCCTAATGCAATGTAAAAATATTATTTTTGATACACCACAATGAAGAAAAGATTAGTAAGCATGGCTAAGGTATCTATCTGCAGGGGTCTTTACGGATGGGTGGCCTTGGAGGTGGCCTTCACCTCTGTCGTGGGTGTGCTGCACGAATCTCCCCTCCAGAACTGAAGAACTTGTTTCCCTAGCTTCTCGGAGCGTTGGCAGCTGACAGCTCTCCGCTGAGTCCCTCAATGGGGCTCCGTCTCTGCTGAAGAGAATCACCTGACTCAAAGCCACTGCCCTCCTCAAGGACAGCCTGTAAGCAATGACTGGTCACGGTTGGGGGATGGGATTGAAGTCCTGGCTCCCTCTCCCCAAGTCTAGTCCCGTTTGAAGGGCCACTTCAGACCCAGAACTCCTGTAAGTTCAGCTGAGGTTTTAATGCATTGCAATTTAATTTCCCTTTCTGCCCAATCCTGCCTTTTTCTCTTCCTACAGGTGCTGGTCCCAGGAGCACACCCCACAAGCCTCCTGCATGCAAATCTGCATCTCAGAGTGGCCCCCCTGAACCGAATTGCGACCACCTCTGATTCAATCTCTCTTTCACATAAAACTCACTGCCTCTGGAAACATGTAGAAACATAACTAAGCATAGCCTTACCATCTCAGACAAATCTCATTTCAACGTTCATTTCCCACATAGGTTATTAAGGTCTTAATTCCTTCAAGTCCTTTTTCTCATGGAGGTCATGAGATCTGTCTGTTTTCACTGTACTGGACTTCGTCAGTGAGGTTTTACACAGTGATGAAGAGAAATAAATTCACAAGAAGGAAAGTAAAACTTCCCATTCCAACACACTCCCTCCATCTCAGGCCCACCACAAGCACCAGATGTCGTTGTCCAGGGGCAGACTCAGGATTGGGTGGTCCACGCTAGTATCCGTACTTAGGTAGTAATTACAATAATAATGACCATTACTGCCATCAACCACATACTAGCTATGTCATAAGCTCCACAGTAAACGTTTTTTTAAATATATTTTCTTTAACTTTTCCAACAAACCCAATGTGGAAAGTGTTATTAACCTTTTTTATAGACCAATAAAGTGAGGAGAGTCAAACTGCCCGAGGCCACACCGTTCTGGAGCTGGGACTACATGCAGGATCTTTCTCCCTTCAAAGCCTAATCATGTTCCTCTGCACCAACTCTCCTATCCTCTATCCTTCCCGCCTCCCAGGTTCATAGTTCACTTTGGAGGGAAGGTTCCACGAGGGCAGGGATTTTTGTTCTCCATTGGGTCTCAGTGCCCCAACAGTGGCTGGCATGTGGCAGATGTACAATTAGTTTTTTTCTTTGCTTGTTGAATGAATGAATGAGATCCGCTGACACAATCCTGCCAGAGTGGACAAAGCACCAAAGAACACTGAGGAATATGTCTCAGCTCACTCGTTTTTGAGCAAGCAGCTGCTCCTAGCCCATACAGTGTGTGCAAATTAGAAAAGGAGCCCCTTTCTCAAGGCACTTACATCCACCTACCAGAAAATTGTCCTACTATATGGACTTGTTGGAACAAGACAATTTACTGCCATCTGCCCCCAAATAATAACCGCACACATCTATGATGTCTCTGGTGGACAATGTCCTCTAACGTGGTGCTTGTGCACAGACAACCTGCATAGCCACATGTGGCCACCCTGCCTAGGACTGGTCAGGCCTACTTTATGCTTTCCTCTCTCGGATTTATCTTATTTTCTGACAGTTGGACTCTAACCCTTATTTGTTTTTAATTCCTCACTTAGCTACCTTTTGTCAACTTTGAGATAATGGCCAAAGTCTCAGAAAGTTTGCTGGATGATAGTCTTGATATTACCCTGGCTCCCCACTCTGGATGGTTCACACTTTCAGAGAGCTCTCCTATCACTCTTTGATGGAGAGCTCTTTTCAAGAGCTGTACAATTTCCTGACATTCTTCTTTGCTTGTTGAAGACAGATTCTCTAGAGAGAGTACAATATCTTAAGTACTTTAAAGACACTGTGAATGCCATCGCCTCCCTTCTGAATCAGGCTTTCTTTCTCATCAGTAATCTTTCCCTCTGACTTGCTTTTTATAGCCTGTTTTACTCCTTTTGTCCCAGACAGATGAAACAACTGGTCTGGAAAAGGTCAAATTCAGCATGCCAAAATAATATATATTTCCACATTTCCAATGAAAAGAAAGGCAAATTGAAAGATAACATTAACCAGCCTCTCTCTGAGGTTCCTGAGGAAGAGGCACTAGAATGTGAAGTCAGGAATAGTCTTTGATTAGGGATGCCCAGACGCCAATGTATAAACCAACTGAGTATTTTATTTTATATACAGTTCTTTACAAACAAAGACCAGGATAAAAAACAAAACAAAAGAAATGTAACAGGCTATCCTGCTGTTATAAAATGTAATAAAACCAAGGCAAACCTGACAGGAACCAAAAATCTAGTTGGCCTCATTCCCAAGATACTGAAGTGAACATGATTGGGGTGTATACATAGGTCACAGTAAACAAACACCAACTTTCCTTTGATGATCAGTTCAGCCCACTCACCATGGCAACTAAACTAAATCGTAACACCCCAGGCAAACCTAGGTTGTTCTCACATTTGAGAACCCATTGCATCTTATTTGTTCTTCTGTGGAGTATTTAATATGTTGTATGGAATTTTCAGTTCACTCATCCATCTTTTCCCCATTGGATTGGGATTCCTTGAGGCAAGAACCACATCTTACACATTTTTATATTCCCAGTGATGAGTATAATGCCTGGCACATCATGGGTGTTCACAACGCTTTGTGGGAGTCAGTTGGATGTTGCTATGGACTGAATGTTTGAGTCTCCCCAAAATCCATATGTTGAAGCCTTAATCCTCAGTGTGATGGTATTTGGAGGTGGGGCCTTTGGGAGGTAATCAGGTTTATATGAGGTCATGAGAACAGAGCCCCATGATGGGATTGGTGCCCTTATAAGGGAATGGAGAGATTTGAGCTCTCTTTCTCCACCATGTGAGGATATAGCAAGAAGGCAGCATCTGCAAACCAGGAAGAGGGCCCTCACCAGAACTCAACCATGCTGGCACCCTGATCTCGGACTTCCAGCCTCCAGAACTGTGAGAAATAAATGTTTGTTGTTTAAACCACCCTGTCTGTGGTATTTTTGCTATAACAGCCCAAGTTAAGACAGATGTTTTTCCTTGGTGAAGAATAATTAGACTCCATTCTTTATTATGAAATCTTGCTTCTGGTTAGTAAAGGAAGAGGTGCCATTAGAAGCATCCAGAAGGCTCAAACGACGACGTCCATAACAGAGTGCTTTTTCCCTCACAGTGTTATTAATACATTGATTTCCTTTCATTTCTCCTGCAGTTGCTGAAATTCACCCATTTATCAGAAATCTTTGTGTATTGTCCTATTGGGTACAATGACTCAAGCAATGAAATGCAGGTGTGTAGAGGGAATCTGTGACCCTCACGATACTGGGCATGAAGTGAATGAATAGAATTTCCCTAACTACAACACCAGGAAGATGTTTAATGATACTGCACAACAAGTGCCATATGCTACACAAATGGGGGCTCTCAGAAAGAGACCCTGCCCACCAAAGAACTTCTTTGTCATTCCACCACATTCAAGGATAATCCAGGAGGGGATTACAGCCCACACTGCAGAGAATATCTATTCTGTGAAAAGAATGCAGTTTCCAGAAGATTCCAGTACAGAACATTGTGGTCAAGAAGGTAGCAAACATCACAGCTAACATTTGAGAGTACTTACTACATGCCAGGCACTTTGCTAGGGACTTGACAAGCATTCCTCCTTGGATCTACTCAGGGAAGAAAGCACTCTTATAAATCCCCATTTTATAGATAAGGAAACTGAGGTTTATTAAATAGGTTAGTAATTCACATAACGTCTTATGGAAAGTAGGAAGCAAAGTCAGCCTTGAACTTTGCTTTTTCTGTTGGAACTCTGTACTTTGAGCAAGTGCATAAGCAGAAATTAAGTGTGATAAATAATATCAAAGCTCACCAATGTATTTGGGTTCTCTCCTTCTGAACATGTGAGTGGATTACATGACCTCACCCATTTAAGTTAGACTCGATCTACTTTGGCCAAAGAAATGACATAATATACTTCATGGCAGAAACATTTAAGATCCAGAGTACAATTCTCTACTTCTCCTGCCACAGCAAAGTCGGAAGCCCCATGTTGAGATAGCAACATCATCCAATGCTCACTTCAGATATGGAAACAAGGATGATAATAAAAAAAAGGAGGACCTCCTAGAAGGAAAGCCAATAGCTGTGGAAATTGATGGACTGGGAGACTTTCTTATGGATCAGAATGGAGCTCGATTAAGAATACTCTCCACCTCCAGGGTAGGAAACCATCATATGCCAGTGAGTTTTCAAAATTGCTCCAAACCAGTAACCGCTATGTGTCTCCCATTCTTCCTCTTACAGAATGTGAACGTTTATTGAAGTCATTCTGTCCCTGCTCTACTGGGAAGGCAAGTGGAGGGGCAGATGACTTGTCTTTTTAGTTCACAATGTTTCATGGAAATTTGGGGTGCTCTCTTTTGTAGCATGCTCTAGTCTGAATGTTTGTGTCCCCCCAAAGTTCATATGTTGAAATCCTAATTCCCAAGGTGATGGTATTAGGAGGTTGGGCCTTTGGGAGGTGATTAGGTCATGAGGGCAGAACCCTCATGAATGGGATTAATGCCCTTATAAAACAGCCCCAAGAAAATTCCCATTCTTATCTTGTGAGGACACAGCAAAATGATACCATCTATGAACCAGGAAATGGGCTCTCATCAGACACCAAATCTGCCGGCATCTTGATCTTGGACTTTCCAACCTCTGGAACTATGAGAAATAAATTTCTTTTGTTTACGTGCTACTCAGTCTCTGGTATTTTATTATAGCAGCCCAAACAGACAAAGACACAGGGGGCAGGGAGCATATTCTGCATGTAGGGAAAAAAGTGAACCTAATATTTGATTACCAGATTATGGTAGGCATTACAGGTACTCCCAAACATTTCTCTTTTCTTATTCTGGGAATACTAGAGAATTGTGCTACCCTGTCTCTTGAAGTTAGGCATAGCCAATAGGCACAGGCCAATTCTTGCTTTGGCCAACAGAATATGAGCAAAAATGACGTGTCACTTTTGGGCAGATGCATTTAAGATCCAGTACATGATCATCCATGCTTATTTCCCCATCACAGCAAACGCTGAAACCTTGTGTTGAAATAGCAATGTTGTAAGATGATAAAGCTCCCACCAGCCTGGGCCCCTGGATGACCACTGATGAACGTTGTCCTCTGCCAACACAAGTTAGATAGGGAGCATTAGAAAAAGAAACCTTTGTTTTAAATACAGAAAGTTTGAAGGCTGTTTGTTACCACAGTGTAACCTAGCCTATCCTGATAGTACCCTAAAACTCAGCATTATGAGAGTCCTGAAATTAGAAGTTAATATCCCAGCTCAGACTGGACTGCATGAGAGAAAAGCAGTGGGAGACACCTAGATGACAGCCTCAAATGAATCTGAACTCTTCTTTAGCCAAAATGATTAGCATCTGCTTCTTAGTGGAAAAGAGATGAAATAGACTCAATAGAGTTCATTGTAAATGCACATGTATAGTAAAAGATATATAGTTTACAGAGTCACTCATTTGCCAAACAAACAAACAAAAAAAACTTTATTCATCTCCCAAAAGAATTGAATTAAAGATCCCTTTAGGGATCCCCAGAGAGGACAAGCAGGTAAGAAATGCAGTGAATAGCAGTATTTCTCACAATGTGCTTTGTGAACACATTACATCAGAATCACTAGAGTCCTTGTTAAAAGTCCAAATCCCTAGGCTGTACCGTTGAAACTCACTGCATTAGCAAATTCTGTTTTAAGGATCCTTATTTCTGTCTGGGAATGCTACATAATAGGCTTTCACTTTTCCTAAAGTTACATAACTCCCAACAGTAATCCCACAATCCCTTTAAGTTAATAAATATTTAAGACCATTAACAATTCCTTAGGAGTTAATGCCCAAGCTAACGCTAAAAAGTGAATTATAATCATCTGGCCTCTGAGCAGACATTCTTAGTGGACTTGGAATAAGGAAGAACTCATAAATACCATTAAAATCAGTATTTGAAATATCCTTTTGTATTATTGTAAAGAATATTAAGCACCAACCATGTTCTTAATTTTAATCATTATTCTTGGTGTTAGGTGTACAAAGATGATGGTCTCATCACTCAAGGAATTCCACAGGCACATAAACAAACATAGTCAAGTCTCATTATTCGCCCTTGTTACATTCTATAAAGTCACCACAAATGCTGAATTAGCGAACACTGAACCCTCGCTCCTAGGAAATACAGGGTTAGGTTCCTGCGAGCCTCCAGTCACAACATTTTTGTCATCTGATAAATACATAAAGTTGTTTTATGTGTGCTTCTGTTTAAAGACAACTTATTTAATATATAATTGCTGATTAATTAACATTGAACTCACAGCCAGCAGTGCTGTAACTCATGCCTGAGCAAAGCTCATATAACACATGCATTCTCTCCATAAGGCACATGACAGCCTGCCTGCACTTAGGAACACTACACAGCACTTCAGCACCATGCCTGGGGGGGGGGGGACATTTTAAACAGCAAAATCACCAACAAAAAGCACAAAAATGTGAAAAACGTGCACACAAAGGACACCTGCTCACAGTATGAGAGCTGAAATAAGAAGGCAGAGCATCGCCCATTTTACCTCAGTTGGAAATGTGCATAATGGGGGGCTCAAATTTTTTGATTCTGTGGATGTATCCACAAGTGACCACAAAAGTGCCCACAAGTATTGATTTGGGGATTGCAGATACATTTTAGCCAGTAGGGAAATTCACAAATACAGAATCATGAATAATGAGGATGGACAGTATAAACATCCGTAACGTGCAAATGCTGTAACAGAAGCATAGACAAGGTACAATGGAAAGGCAGAGGAAGGAAACTCAAGAATTTGGTGGGTGAGGATAGAGGGAGGCAGAAAAGCAGTCAGAGAGGAAGTAACGCTTAAGCAAAGACTTGTAAAGGGCACAGGAGTTTGACTCATAGATAAACAAGAAGAGAGTATTCCAGGAAGAGGGAAATGTGTGTGGGAAGAATATGAGACTGAAAAGACTGGCGAGCGACGATCTTGAAAGGCCTTGTATGCCACGCTAAGGAGGTGAGATTTTATCCTCTGTAAATAGCAGTGAGTGATACCCTGGTGAATTGAGTGGACTCTCTCAATGCACATTTCCCTTCTATTTGCCACACTGCTACCCCACTGCCAAGTACCAGGAGAGCGTAGATGATTATCCTCAGAATAGCAACTGTTTGTCCTATTCCTTTTGTAATTTCTCCTACTTTAATTTCATTTCCTAAGCATGGCTTGCCTGAAAGATTCACATTATGATTTATTCACTGAGCAATTTCACATTTAGGAGACAATGTTTTGGCAATGTTTTGATTAGATGAGAATCCAAGACGTGGAACATGACATGAATCAATATCTGTCTAATCCTCAGATAGCTACAACTCAATCAAATAAAACCAGTTGGAGTGGCTATGATGTCTCCTGCATATCAGTAGCGTGCTTTTGACTAAGCAGGGGCCATACTATCAAGGAGGGAGCTTCTGTGTATCTGGAGAAGGTGAACCAATTCAAAGACTGGACAAGTTAACGGGCCTGCCAACCGAGTGGATCTGCATTACCGGGGGCCCTGTGGTTGTTGTTGGCATTGTTTAAGTGCCTGGAGTCCTTTTGTTGCTTTGCTAGCCTTAGACAGTGCTCAGGCAGGCCTGCCCTTCATTCACGGAACAGAATGGCCAGTTACCCAGGTGACCAGATGTGGTCACCAGGCAGCAGTTCAGGCCACTATCATCCACCATCTCTTTTATTACATAATCCCTGAATTGTCCTTCCTTATGCTAGTCTCTCTTTCCCAGCCATTCTCCACACTCCTGCCAGAATGACCTTTTTAAAGTGGTAAAGCCCACATATTTCTTTCCAGCTTGGAAATCTTCAAAGACTCTCCTTAACATGGTTTCAAGGCCAGCTTGCTCAGGGCTCCCTTAACTCTCTCATGACTCTCATCCTCACACTCAGTGTTTGAGCTAGTGGCTAAATAGGCCACTATTTAACATTTGTCTTCCAAACTATGACTTGTCCTGCCTCAGGACCTTTGCACATGCTGTTCCCTCAGCCCAGAACATTGTTCCCTATTCCCCACCACAAATTCCTACTTATTTATTCTGTGTCACCTTAGACATCACCTCTTCCAGAAATCTTTCCCTGACTACCCTATCACTCCCCCTACCTACTGGAGCTCCCATAATTCCCTGTATTTTCCCTAACAAGGCACAGATCATCCTGTATTATTCCTTCCCATTTATTTGACTGTGTTCCCCTTTTAGACTGTATGCTTTACCAGAGCAGGGACTGTGTCCTACTCTGCCTCGTATTTCAAGAGCCAACATAATGCCAACACTGTCTTCATAAATGTCTCTTGAATGTTTGAGTAAATGAACAGTGAGTGAATCAATACCAGCTTCTTCCTCTGAGGAAACAAGACGCAGGATTTAGAATCTGAAAAAACCGGTTTGATTTCCAGTTCCACCAGTTACTGGTGTGCGATCCTGGGCAAGTCAGTTATTCTCTCTGAGACCTATTTCTTACCCGCAAAATAGGGAAGACAATAACACCTCTTCACAGAATTATAGTGATGGTTGATTAAAACATGCATAAACAGGCATTGTAAACTGTGATTTGTTAAATCATTGTTAGTTATTACAAATATAGAAAGTATACGTATTTATTGTTTAGAAGGTTAATTATTTTAACCACTGATTTCATTTAAAAAGAGAGTTTAATTTGGTGCTGTGGGTGCAATTTTATCCTATAAATGAAAATCATTGTACTGTGACTAGATGAGGATATTAGGACTCTCATGAAATGCAGCAGGAAATTGAAAATGTTCTGAAAAAATAACAGGCTAAATAGACGGAGGCTGTTGCAATTCTAAGCTTCCAGCATTCACTGAAAAATACTAAGACATACACTATGCAAAGATACAAATAAAAACCTCTATCCAGTGTAAAAGAAAAGAAATATGGCCCATGACGACTTTACTTGCTGAGACTAAAACAATAATTTATAGCTAACCCATTTTCTGTGTGGTCAGGCGGAAAACTGGACACTGCAGATGATCTTGGGACGTGTAGACGATGGACATTCTACTCTTCAGCTCACTCAGCCATACAGAGCTTGCAGCTCGCGTCCCCAGGACCCTGCACAGAAAGCTTCATGGGCAGTAGCTCAGCCTCACTGAATGACCAGGAGCTAATGAACAGTCACACTTATCTGAAAACCGACACAGAGTGTTTCTCGCTTTGGCTCTCAGACTATTTCCAAATCTACTTCTATTTCAATTTCTAGATCAGTAATCATTTTTAAAGATTGGAGAACTGGCTGGTTTATCTGCATATGACCTACCAGTGAACCCCAATATGGAACAACTTAATTGTTCAAATAAAACAGGGTCCTATTCAAAACAACTCCTGCCCCAGACCTCAACCGTAAACAAAAGTCAGGTCAGCAGGTAGATTTTTCAGTTGCTGTTTTTACTAAATTGCAATGTCTGACAGTCTAGAAAGTATTTCCCCAGTTGTCTCCTCTGAGCTCTGATAATGAGATGGTAGGCCCTCAGCTCCCCTGTCTTTTTTTTTTTTGGAGAGAGTGGACTCAGAGGAACCTCTTTTTTTTTTTTTTCAATTTTATTTATTTATTTTTCCCCCCAAAGACCCAGTAGATAGTTGTATGTTATAGCGGCACATCCTTCTAGTTGCTGTATGTGGGACGCGGCCTCAGCATGGCCAGAGAAGCGGTGCGTCGGTGCGCGCCCGGGATCCGAACCCGGGCCGCCAGTAGCGGAGCTCGCGCACTTAACTGCTAAGCTACGGGGCCGGCCCCCCTGTCTTTTTTATGTTTCTCTCCACATACCCACGCTGCTCCATCTCTCCTGTCTATTTGCCCCTCTGCTCTCAGAGGAGAAATTGTCCATCTTTCTCTAAGTACCTCTGTGCTACTTTGTCTCTCTATATACTAGGCAGGAAAAAGATAGTCAATAAACTCACTGATTAATTGACCTTGACCCTACACTAATACCTCCCTCTGCAGCATCTTCAATAACGACACTGACCCTTATTCAATACCTTGAAACATGCCCAAGATTTCCCTACCTTAAAACAAACAAAAAAATGTCAATCAGCTGATTCATTTCAACAAATACTTACTTAGTACTTAGATATGCCCAAAGAGCTATGATGGCACCGTGGGAAAGGCAAAAGAAGTAAGAGAGTCTGTTCCCCAGAGGCCCTTCTGGTCTGGCCCAGGAGAGGAGACACATACATGGAGAGATGCTGGCTTCAAGAGTCCAGCTCTTCCGCTGACCTCTGCAAGTTGCTCACCCCTCTGAACCTGTCTTCTTTGTCTATAAAACAGGGGCAATGATGGTGCAAACCTCAGGGCACGATTGTGGGACTGAATACATTAAACAATGTAAAGTACTTAGTACAGTGTGCCTCAGAGTAAGTGTCGGATGAGTGTTTTAAAATATATAAATTGAATACATATAATATGGTAAAAAATCTCTTATCCCTACAATCACCAAATGACTTGCCAAATTAAATAGATGCTCTATGATCCTTTTATAAAACATACTAAATATCATGGAGATCCATTGAAAGATTTTTTCAGCAAGAATCTGACATGATACAATTTATATTAAAAATAAAAATAAAAGCTAACAAGCTGAGTAATAAGTATCTTACTGTTTTTTTAGAAAACATAAAATCCACCTATCTATCATCTATATATCCACCTATCTATCATCTATCTATCTATCTATTCATCTATCATCTGTTTGTATAGGTCCATGCATACCAGCAGATAGTGAGGAAGAAGATGAGCTAGGCTGTTAATAGATTACTCAGGGGTGTGGGTTAGAGGAGAGATGACTAGATTTGTCTTTATGCACATCTCTACATCTCTTGTTTCATTTGATAAAATAAAATTACTGTTTTAATTTGAAAAATATCAAAAGAAAAAAATAGTTTTAAAAAGATCACTCGGTCTACAGTGTGGAGAATAGATCCTCAGGTGGTGATGGAGGAAACTGGGAGGTCAGGGAGGTTTTGGTGACAAAGCAAGAGTTGATAGTGGTCTGGACAAGGGTTGGAAGCAATGGTGATGGGGAGAAGTGGACAGGTTTGGGGTATATTTTAGAGGTAGAGCTACTGTATTGAATGTTGGGGGTGGAGGAATAGTGAAGGCAAGAGCAGAATCAAAAATAACTTGAAGCTTTTTGGTTTGAGCCCTTGGGAGCAGGTGACGATATCATTTCGTGAAAGGTGAGACTGGGGAAGGAACAGGTTTGGGGAGGGGTGCCAGTAGATGCATGAGTTCTGTTTTGTAAATGTTAGGTTTGAAATGCCTTTTGACATCCATATGGAGATGACTTTCCCTCTGGACTGTGCTATTCGGGATGTGAATGGAAGGTAAACTCCTGTATATAAACGTCAGCATTAAAAAGGCACAACCCTGCCTACTTTAAGATACTGCTTTCCTACAGACCAAGTTGCTCCGGCCCAAGGGAACACAGCACAGAGGTAGCTAGTCTTCTACCCCAAGATCTGTTCTCTCCTTCTTCCTGTGTAATAGAACTTTTGGTTTCTAATTGGGCACATGGCCAAGGGAATACACTACATTTCCCATTATCCCTTGCAGCTAGATGTGGCAACATTGCAGTGAGCTCAGCCCAGAAAGCTATAAAACCAGTGCTGTTCGGCAATTTCAGAAAAAACACATTAAACAATTGTTGGCATGTGCCTTTTGCACCCTCTTCCTGTATCCCTTTCTCTATCCTTCTGCTAGAGATGGATGTGGGTGCTGGAGCTTCAATAACTACCTTGGACTATGAAGCTGAGGTCCACCCATAGAGATGACAGAAAAGAGACTTGGAAGAAGCCTGGGTCCCTCATGACTCGAAGAAATCAGCATACCAACCTCAGACAACCTTCTTCTTGACTTCTTTTATGAAAGGACAAATTAAAATTCTATCATGTGTAAGCCACTGTTATTTTGACTGTTCTGTCATTATACTGTCATCAAATCTACTTCTGTCTGACAAATAGCAGAAAGAAGGTACTATTATTTCTAGGTTTGATACCCTCAAAGTTCCTTATCCTTCTTTTCCTGACCCTCATATCAGTAACCTTTATATTCATAATTGAAATTGGCTATAATTCTCTTCTTTTACTATTTTTTTCAGGTTTGAATATTAAAATTATACTGGACATATAAAATGAATTAGGTTTACAAAATAAATTTGGGCACTTTCCATCTTCTTCTATGTCCAGAATAGTTTAAAAACATTGGAATTATCTGTTCTTTAAAAGTTAGATGAAATTCAGCTGAGAAACTTTCTGATTCTTCTCTCCTTCTTAACCAGTTGATCTTTAGTCATATTTCCAATGTCTGCAATAGACATTTGTCTATTCAAGTTTCCCACTTCTTCTTATGCCAACTTTGATCATTTGTATTTTACTAGGAAAACATCTATTTTCTCTAGGTTTTCAAATTTACTGCCAAAAAGTTGCACATAGTATTGTATGTGTACATGTATCTGCAGTCTCTTTTGTATCTCCAGTTAAGCCTCCTCCCTTATTTCTAAACACTGTCCTCTCTTCTTCATCTTCCCTTATATTGAAATCTCTGTTCCAATTCTTTGCTTGCTTTGTGTCCTTTCTCAGGTATTTCTTCAGGTGGGGCGTAGCCTCACATCTCTCTCTCTCAGCCTGATCCGTGAATTTTAGATCTTGGCTTTGCATTGGATCCTTAGGTTTTAGTCCTTTTCTCTAAGTCATTTACCACTTCAAATACTGCTGGAGTTCAAAGCCAGTCTGATTGCTTGGCCTTTGTAACCACCTTTTTCTTTCTGCCTGGAATTGTGAGGTTTCTCTTTACCCTGGAATTCAGGAATTTTACCAGGATATGCCTAGATAAGTCTTTTCTGTTCAGTCTTTCCTGGAATGTGGTATGTACTTTCAATCTGAGGTCAGGCCTTTTTTCAAACTGTCTCATCCCTTTGTCTCTTTTTCTTCAGTTGGCATTCCTATAATTCCCACGTTAGGGTTTTCATAGATTTTTCCTCCAAGTCTGTTCTCTTTTCCATCATGATTTCCATCTCTTTGAAAGTTTGCTCTGTGTCTTAATAAATTTGATCTTTCAGATCTGTACACAGCTCCTGACTGGGACAATGTTCTTTTTTCTTCATCTACTGAATGTTTTCATTTATAAATCATATTTTTAGTTTCAGAGAGTCTGTTTTGTGATCTCCTTGTATATCCTGAAGTGTTCTTTTTATTGTTTTACTCATGTTATCCTTTATATTCTCCAACAGCTATATTCCAGCAGGAGTCCATTCCAAGAGTCATGCTCCATCCTCCTCTCTCTACCTGGGCCCCTGCCTTGTTATTTTCCTTTGCCTGCTTATCAGAGCTCAGAGGCCGGGGCTGGAGCAGCTTAAATGGCCAAAGGCCTGAAAATGGAAGAAGACCTACAGGTCTCTGCTCTTTGGGGTGGGCGCTATAGCAGCAGGCAGGCTATCAGGCCCCATCCATCATCTCTGCACCAACTTCCTCCCATTTGTTCACTCTCTGGAACAGAGAGGACTCAGCCCACCTGTTCAGCTACTCCTCAGTTCCTCGTGGTCCAGAGAAACTGTGTTCTGAGCAACTTTCCACGGGGACTGAGCCAGAGCAAATATGTTCTTGCACCAGCTGTCTCCAACATCCTCACGCTCACTCTCAGAGCCCTCTTCTGGGGAACCTCAATGGCTGCTTGGCTCAGAAATGGACAGATTGGAGTTGGAAATAGAGAGGAATTACATCATATTGAAGCCACCATCTTCCTACAACTCCTGTGTGTGTAGGTGAGTGTGTTTTACGTTTTGTGTTTGTGTGTGCATATGGTAAAATAGGTGAGTGTGTTTTAGCTAATATTTATGGCATGCTTACTAGATATACTGGGTTGAATAGTGTTTCCAGAAATTCATGTCCACCTGTGAATGTGACTTATTTGGAAATAGGGTCTTTGCAGATGTAATTAGTTAAATTAAGATGAGGTCACATTGGATTAAGGTGGGACCTAAATTCAAAGACTGGTGTCTTTCTAAGAAGGCCATGTGAAGTCACAGAGAGATATACAAGGGGAACAACATGTAATGACAGAGACAGAGGTTGGAGTGATGTGTCTACGAGCCAAGAACACCAAGGGTTACCGGAAACCACCAGATGCTTAAAGGTAAGGAATGTTTCTTCCTTATAGCCTTCAGAGGGAGGATGGCCCTGCTGACACCTTAATTTCTGACTTCTAGCCTCCAAAACTGTGAGAAAACAAATTACTGTTGTTTTAAGCAACCCAGTTTGTAGCAATTTGTTAGAGCAGCCCTAGGAAACTAACATGCTAGGTTTCAGATGCAGTGTGAAGAACTTTAACTTTGTTATCTCATTTAATTCTCATATCAGTCCTATGAGGTAATGCTATTATTATTATTCCCACTGTATAGACTAGGAAGCCAAGGCATAAAGAGTTTTAGCCTCCTTCCCATGGTCAAACCATTAGTCAGTGATGGAGCCTGGACTCAAACTTAAGCAGGCTGGTTCTTAATCACTGCTCTCTATAGTCTACTAGTGCCTTAGGAATTTAAACACCCTTCATATGGTTGTTACTATAGGCAAACACACTCGAAATAAAGCTTGATGGTATGGCTGTGAGGACTTGGCTCGCCGGCATGAGAGGATCTTCAGTGAGCCCCTTTCCACACCAGAGGGAAGAAGCAGGGATGCCTGTGATTAGAAATGACCCAGTAGCTCCTTCATCGATGAGTGTGAGACACTGAGAGGAAGAGCGACCAGCATCTAATGGTGCTCCTGGTCTGACCGCTACCATTTGCGGGAAAAACATTCCTTCTGACGTATGCTTTCACTGGTTCTACTACACTAAATTGTTTTCTTTTATAACTGTGATGCAGTGATTACTTGACAAAGTTAGAGAAACTAAACTGTGTGGCACAACTCCTGAGATAATGCAGTTTCTAAGGGCCACCCAGGTGAAAACAATGCACCCGCACAGATGGGTATCCCTCCTTTCTGCCACAATGCCCTGTGTCTGTTGCTGCTGTTGCATCCTCTGCACTGCATTATACTTTTCTGTTTATCTGTCTGTGTCCCTTACAAGAAGGTAACTTCCTTGGGGGTCAAGGTGATGTTTTGCTCACGAATCTATCACCAGCCCGTGTGCAAATGGCTATGGTTGTATATTATCTTGTAGTCTTTCATAGTTGCTTATTTGGAGGATGGTTCATTTCCTCAATTAAACCATACGTCTTGAGTGGAAGAGAATTTTGATTAAGCTGGGCTCATTTGAAGTAAGGGCATGGATTGCCCGAGAGATGAGAGGAAGGCATTCTGAGTGGAGACCATAGCATTGATACACTGTACAAGACAGGACGAAGACAGCATGAGTATGAATCAGGTAAGGGTGACTAGCACTGTGATTAACGTGGCTGGAATTAGAGTGCATATTAGACAGAAAATGAGAAAGAGCAAGGCTGTTCTTAATGTCTAAGAAAGCAGAGAGAGCCTATTTTCCGCGTGTTGCGATTTTAGCAATTTCAGCAAGGTCTCTCTGATTGTAGTAAAAGCCTCCTCAATCCCACTGATGTCTAAAATGAAAGCTTTTTAAATTATAAAGCTTGTTAAATTACAAAGGGGATTGGTAAAAGGAACACAATAAATCTTTTCAGTCATTGTATCTTAATGGCTATGAGTTTACACATCCTTTGCTTAGAATACAAAATGTAGAGATTAAAGAACATGGGGATTTTGGATGGAAGATAGGAGACCCAATGGCAAGAAGAAGAATAAAAAATGTATATACTGGGGCCGGCCCCATGGCTTAGTGGTTAAGTGTGCGCGCTCCGCTACTGGCGGCCCGGGTTTGCACCAACGAGCCGCTTCTCCGGCCATGCTGAGGCCGTGGCCCACATACAGCAACTAGAAGGATGTGCAGCTATGACATACGACTATCTACTGGGGCTTTGTGGGGGGGAAATATATATATATGTATATATACTAATTTCACAATTTTGCCTGGAGTCTTGCCCTGCAAATGAGGCTGGGGATGTGTGGTACAAAGCCTTTAAAGCCATTTATTCCCTAGAAGGCTGTATTTTATTTACACATTGGAAAATCTGCTGTATTAATTCATTAGAGCTCCTTTTACCAATGTTCCCCTACATCCTAGGAAAAGAAGGAGGCAAATTTCCCAGAGCAAGAGTCATTGAAAGTGAATAAGCATTTTATTTCTATCACAAAGAGTAAGGATGTATACTTAAATGATTTCTACTTTTTCCCAACTGCTTTTGATCTTACATTAGATTTGCTAAGAGGCCTTTAAAAAAAGGTGCTTCAAGGACAAACAAGTTCCAATCTGATTATTATTTCTTTTGACAATACTTATTAAAAACTGGAAAGACAGGGATGCTGTCAATTTCTCATTTTGGTTGACCTTGCCATTTTCTAATGACATCAGCAGGAATAAGGTATATCTCTGCCAAAGGTAATATTATTTTTGCAGGAGGATATGTTGGAGAAATTAACTATCTAGTGACGTACAATTTTTTATCTTCATATCACAAAACCAAGGAAAAGAATAGAGAATAATATTCATCGAATATATCTTCATTTAAAGTCCATTCTGGCGTTCTCACTATCAAGTATTCTAAGAGGACAAAGGTTTATGTTAACAAACCAATAATAATCCTTTCAATAATAATACCAGTACAACTACTAATAAAAACAATATTCACTACCATGAGTCTATGTGCCAAGCTCATAGTGATACGTTGTTTCACATTAATTTTGTAAAAATTTAATTCTCACAAAAAGCCCAGGTCTGTCCAAATTCCAAACCTCATTCTCTCTTTTAAACATTGTGCTTTGGACAGTCAGACTTGGGTTGGAGCAGATCTCTGCTATTTACCAGTTTTGTGTGACGAGGAAGTTACAACACCTCCCTCTTTTTCCTCATCTAAAAAAGCAGGATAAGTCATAGAACTTACTACATAGGTATGATGGTCAGTTTTATGTGTCAACTTGATTGGGCCACCAGGTGCCCAGATATTTTGGTCAAACTTTATTCTGGGTGTGTCTGTGAGGGTGTTTCTGGGTAAAATTAACATTTGAATTGATAGACTGGGTAAAGCAGATGGCTCTACCTAATGTGGGTGGGTCTCACCCCAACCAGTTGAAGGCCTGAATAGAACAAAAAGTCTGACCCTCTCCTAAGTAAGAGAGAATTCCTCCCGCCTGACCTCCTCCAAACTGGGACATTGGCTTTTTTCCCACCTTCAGACTCCAACTGAAACATTGGTTCTCCAGCTGACTCACCCTGCAGATCTTAGTGCTTGCCAGACTCCATAATCAAGTGAGCAAATTCCTTATAATCTCTCTCTATAGATAGATGATAGATAGATAGATGATAGATAGACAGATGATAGATAGATAGATAGACAGATAAGTAGATAGATATAGATATGGATATACACATAGACATAGATATAGATACAGATATAGATAAAGATATCTATATATCTATATTTATATAAGATATATTTATATCTTATTGGTTCCATTTCTCTGGAGAACCTTGACTAATACAATAAGGTAGTAAGATCTAAACGAGGCAATGAAATAAAACATCTACTGACTACAGTGCCTAGCACATAGTAGCACAAACTACTATACTATAATAGTCATAACAAATAAAGTGTTTTAGCCTCTTTATGAAGTGAAAATATCCCAGGGTTACTCTCTTGGACTCAAAACACAGAACAAATACAATAGTATTGATCATCCTTGCTTATCATCCATTTCATGCGCCTCTGTTGGTTGAATTATTTGTTTTAAAGAAACTACAGATTGGGTAATTTTAAGATCTATCTTGGGTTAGTTATTAAATCAATGCTATCAAAGTTGGCTTATTACAGTGTCAGGAATTTAGAAGCCAACTACCTCTTTTTCTTGACTTTTCCCATATAGAGATATTTTAGGTCCTTCATCTTTTAAAGCTGTATTTTTCTGAAAGAAAGAGAGTCTCTGAGAAAAATAGCAGTTCAATAAATAAGCAATTCAGTCAGTACAGTGATACTAACCTATATCATAAAGAGTGAGAGGAGAATTACTGTCTATAAAATATTCTTGTGAAAGGTATGCAATCAGAGCATACAGAAAGAACATGATGTAAGTTGTTTTAAATGACCTGTTCCCCAAATGAAGCTTCCAAGTAAAAATAGAAGAATAGATATAGGGGTCCTTATCAGAGCGATGAACAAATTGGATAGGGAAAACCTCCTTCAGAGCCTCAATTCAGTTCACTATGTACTCCACACTTACTTTGTGCCAGGGACTGTATTTGGTCCTAGGCATATAAAGGTGAGTGAGACAGTCTCTCTAGCCTCAAGGAGATCACAGTCTAGTTTCCATTCAACATAGAGTTCCGAGTTTAATGAGGATATGTGGAAGAAGTGGTCGGCTCAGCCTGGAAGACAAGGATAGGTTGGAGAACAACATGGTCATGGTGATGGAGAGAAAAGGAGAGGAGGAAGGATGACAGGTCTTAGGGAGAGGGAAAGTATATCGAAAAGACACCAAAGCATAGAAATAGCATGATGTGTGGGCAGCAGGCAGAGGCTTCTTAGGACACAAATATGGGATAGGTGGGTGGAGGAGCACAGAGGTGGGAGGTGGTGCTCAGGTTATTAAGGGTCTTCAATGTCATACACAGGAATTTATGTGTGTCACATGAATCATTTGTATTAATCCAATAGGATAGTGTAAAGTATTTTGGTAACACCTCATTGCTAAGAACAACAGATGCTTCCTTCACCTTTCAAGTTCACTAGCCCATTAGTGCCTGATTCCTCACCACATGATTTTCTATATTGTGGTCTTCTAGCAGAATCTATTTGATAACAGTCCTTCCTTTATCATCGGTATAAAGATAACTAGAAATGTAGAGAGGAAAAAAAAAAGAATTTGGGAAGGAATCATAGTTTTATACTTGGACTTTTCTCCATTTTACCATTTTCCTGATGGTGGAAGGGTGTGTGAGAAAGGTGAAGATACTCCACCTGCCTCCCTCTCTCACCCTAGAAAAAGCTGGAAGTCCCAGGAGAACCATCAGTCAGGGATTGAGGATCACTCTAGGACATGGGGCAAGGGACTGTTTCTTGCCTGGAGTTGCTGAGAACTGGCTCATTCTAGAGCTGATGAAAAGCATGCAAGATATTCTGTGGCTATAAGGAGAAACAGAAGGTTTCCATGCTCCTTGGCACTGAGGATTTGGAGGTGAGTTAGGAGAGATATCAGGCTGCCTGGGACAGCTGCCCTCCCAGCCAGAAACCACACACTTAAGAGGGCATGTGGTATACTCTCCTGAAGGGAGCTGAAGTGAAATGGGAGCATCTTCCTCTGGGGGTTCCCCTGGCCTGGAGCTGGGTGAGGGGAGCATGGGTGACAGCGCACATCACCTACACTAAGACCAATGAAATGATGGGGAGCCTGCTTCCTACTGTACCCAGGTGGAGATATAATCTGCAGACACGAGCAACTCTATATATCACCAGTGTCTTATGGAGAAGCAAAATTAGCCAACCTTATCTTCAAGGTGGGGGCAGCCACCCAAGTATACTGCTTTCTCTCCCTACCCAACCCCAATTTATGCCATAAGGGGCACAAGCACATGAGATGGGGAGGTAAAAGATGGAGAGAGAGGAAGCCACATTCTTTTGTGTCCTTCACTGACACTACTCAAAAGGCAGGGATACAAAATTTACCTGAGATGAGACTAAGATCTTAATAACAAGCTTAGACTCCCAGTCACTGAATTGGGACTGAGAAATAATTAATTGACAAATCTATTGTCTTTCCTCTTTCTTCTCCCCCTTAGTGACTTGGGTTTCTGAATTGCAACCAGGAGTCATGATCAATATGGAAATAGGTACCTGGAAGTGGGGTGTTGCAAATGACAGACCCCAAAATTTGGGACTGGCTGAATCAAGGAGAGCTGTGGGCTATGGGGCTTCTACTTGGCCCCAGCTGGGAAGTTGGCATACCCTGTAATACAATATGAAAGCTGCTGGTTAAACCTGCTGGTTAAACTGTCACTTATTTTATCTTAGGATCTCAGACATACCACTTGAGGCTCGTCTTGACCACTGCTACTGCTAGTGGGGATTTGAGGCTGGGGCTTCCGCTGTGGGTCAGGGCAAATGCCCCTCGAAACAGGCCCTGTGCAACAGAATACTTAGTAGCTGATTAGGAGAAGGATTCTTAAAATGTAATATGGTGGCAATAAATTTGGAGTATTTTTATATTGTGCAACTGAGTTTGGGACTATGCTTTCACATGGTGCTCATTTTAATAACCTTGTTTCATTAGACAATGTAGTTAAGCATCTTTCAGATGGCAGGAATAAATAAAGGATTTCACTGAGGAATGAAATCTTGGCTTAGTGCATATGGTGGCCATGGGGTAAACTTCATTTCCAGGCATAATCCATCTCAGAAACTTCAAGGAGTAGCCTGTGGGAAAGCTCCCCACTGAGTGGCAGCAGCTCAGCCCTCCGTGAAAGAGCCCTGCCCACCAAGCGCAGCAGCTCAGCCAAACAACCCACGAGCACAGAGCCAGCCTGCACGTGAAATAAATCACCCCTCCCCTCCCACCTAGCACAGCAGTTCAGCTGGTCATCAGAGATCCCACCTGCTCATGTGCATGACCCTCCAAGCGGCTGCAGCCAGCTCACAAATGCAGAGCAGCCCTATCAGCACAACTTCCAGCAGACAGGGTAGGATAAGAAAACACATCTCCTGCCCATCCACTAGTAGTGGCAGGTGGAATCTGTGACCTGATACTACCACAAATTCACTGGCAAAGAATCAATTCATCAAACACCATGAAGAACTACAGTAACACTTCAGAGCAGAAGGAAAATGACAAGTCTCCAGAAACCAATCCTATAAAGTCACAGAAATTTACAATCTAAATGACAGAGAATTCAAAATAGTTGTCACAAAGAAACTCATTCCTCAACGAGTTACAAGAAAACTCAGAAAGACAGCTCAATGAGATCAAGAATAACATTAATGAAGAAAAGGAATGCTTCACCAAAGAGACTGAAGCTCTAGAAAAAAAAAAATTCTGGATATGAAGAACACAATTAATGAGATAAAAAATAACCCAGAAACCATAAAAAATAGAGCTGACATTATGGAGGGCAGTATTTGTGATTCAGAGGATAGAAATGCTCCAGGTGGAGGAGGAAAGAGAACTAAGATTTTTAAAAAATGAAAAAATTCTTTGAGAAATATTAAACTCAATTAGGAAAAGCAACAAAAGGATTATAGGTATTTCAGAGGGAGAAGAGATGGAGAAAGGAGCAGAAAGCTTGTTCAAAGAAATAGCAGCTGAGAAGTTCCAAAACCTGGGGAAGGGACTGGACTTAAATGTACATGAAGCCAATAGAACTCCTAATTACATCAATGCAAAAAGACCGTCTCCAAGGCATATAATATTAAAACTGGCAAAAGTCAATGACAAAGAAAAAATATTAAGGGCAGCAAGGCAGAAGAAAATAACCTACAAAGGAATGCCTATCAGGCTTTTAACAGATTTCTCAGCAGAAACCTTACAGGCTAGGAGAGAATGGCATGATATATTAAAAATACTGAAAGACAAAAACTTTCACCCCAGAGTACTCTATCCAGCGAAACTATCCTTCAGATACAATGGAGAAATAAAAGTTTTCACAGATAAACAAAAGCTGTGGGAGTTCATCACCACTAGGCCTGCCTTAAAAGAAACGTTGAAAAGAGCCCTCCCATCTGAAACTAAAAAGCAAAGGTTTACAAAACCTTGAGCAAGGAGAAAAACAGACAGGTAGAATCAGAAAATTGTGGCTCTATATCAGAAAAGGTTAGTAAACACTCAATTTTAACATAAAAGACAAAAAAAAGGAAAGCATCAAAAATAACTATAAACACTTCAATTTAGTCACAAACAAACAACACAGAAAAGAACAATTTGTGATGACAATAACTCAGAAGGAGAAGAGGGAAGGGATGGAACCTGCTTAGGCTAATGGAAATAAGAGGCTATCAGAAAATGGACTATCTCATCTATGAGATCTTTTATACAAACCTCATGGTAACCCCTAAACAAAAAATCAGAGCAGAGCTGTGAATCATAAATAAAGAGAAAACTGAGAAAACCATCACATAAAACCCCCAAGTTGAAATGGAAGTCAGAAATACAAGAGAAAAGAAATGATAGAAATATAGAACAAACAACCATAAAACAAGAGAAAAAATGACAGTATTAAGCCCTCATATATCAATCTTCACTCCAAATATAAATGGATTGAATTCTCCAATCAAAAGACACAGAGTGGCTGGATAGATTAAAAAACAAGACTCAACAATGTGCTGTCTCCAAGAAACACATCTCAGGTCTAAAGACAAAGACTCAGTGTGAAGGGATGGAAGATGATACTCCAAGCAAATGGCAAGCAAAAGAAAGCAATGTTGCCATACTTATATCAGACAAAGCAGATTTCAAGATAAAAAAGACAATGAGAGACAAAGAGGGCAGAATATAATGATAAAAGGGACATTCCACCAAGAGGATATAACACTTATGAATATATATGTACCTAACACAGGAGTACAAAAGTATATAAAGCAACTATTAACAGACCTAAAGGGAAAAGTCGACAGCAACACGATAATAGTAGGGGACCTCAACACCCCACTTATATCAATGGATAGATTATCCAGATAGAAAGTCAACAAGGAAACAGTAGCCTTAAATGAAACACTAGACCAGATGGACTTAATAGATATGTATAGAACTTCCATCCCAAAACAGAATACACATTCTTCTCAAGTACACATGGAACATTCTCAAAGATAGACCATATGCTGAGAAACAAGGCAAGTCTCAACAGATTTAAGAAGATTGAAATCATATCAAGCATCTTTTCTGACCACAATGCTATGAAACTAAAAATCAACTACAAGAAAAAACCTGGGAAAGTCATAAATATGTGGAGAATAAACAACATGCTACTGAACAACCATTGGATCAATGAAGAAATCAGAGGAGAAATAAAAAAATATCTGGAGACAAATGAAAATGAAAATACAACATACCAACTCAAGGGATGCAGCAAAAGTGGTTCTAAGAGGGAAATTCATAGCAACAATGGCCTAACTCAGCAAACAAGAAAAATCTCAAATAAGTAATCTTAAACTATACCTAACAGAACTAGAAAGAGAAGAACAAACAAAGCCCGAAGTCAGCAGGAGGGAAATAATAAAAATTAGATCAGAAATAAATTAAATAGAGACTAAAAAAAAATAGAAAGGATCAATGAAATTTACAGCTGGTTCTTTGAGAAGATAAACAAAATTAACAAACCCTTAGCCAGGCTCACTAAGGAAAAAAGACAGAAGGCTCAAATAAATAAAACAAAAAATGAAACAGGAGAAATTACAATCAATACTACAGAAATACAAAGGATTATAAGAGAATACTATGAAAAACTATATGCCAAAAAACTGCGTAACTTAGAAGAAATGGATAAATACTTAGACTGATACAACCTCCCAAAACTGAATCAAGAAGAAATAGAGAATCTGAATAGACAAATTACAAGTAAAGATATTGAAACAGTAATCAAAAACCTCCCAAAAAACAAAAGTCCAGGACCAGGTGGCCTCTCTGGAGAATTCCACCAGAGAAGATTTAATACCTATCCTTCTCAAACAATTCCAAAAAATTGAAGAAGACAGAATGCTTCCTAACTCATTCTATGAGACCGACATTACCCTGACCAAAACCAGACAAGGACAACATAAAGAAGAAAAATTACAGGCCAATATCACTGATGAACAATATGAACAAGATGCAAAAATCCCCAACAAAATATTGGCAAACCGAATACAGCAATACATTCAAAGGATCACATAACATGATCAAGTGGGATTTATACTAGGGACACTGGGATGGTTCAACATCCACAAATCAATCAAAGTGATACACTACATTAACAAAATGAGGAACAAAAAACCCATGATCATCTCAACAGATGCAGAGAAAGCATTTGAAAAGATCCAACATCCATTTATGATTTTAAAAAACTCGAAATAAAATGGGTACAGAAGGAAATTACCTCAACCTTAAAAGGCCATATATGACAAACCCACAGCCAACCACATACTCAATCGTAAAAAAGTGAAAGCCAGCCATCTTGAGAACAAGAACAAGACAAGGGTGCCCACTCTTGCCACTCCTATTCACTCCCATTCTGGAGGTTTTGGCCAGAGCAATTAGGCAAGAAAAAGAAATAATAGGTACCCAAGTTGGAAAGGAAGAAGTAAACCTTTTGCTGGTTGTGGACAACATGAGTCTATATATAGAAAACTGTAAAGAATCCACCAGAAAACTATTAGAAATAATCAACAACTACAGCAAAATGGCAGGGTACAAAATCAACTTACAAAAATCAGTGGTATTTCTATACAATAATAACGAACTAGCAGAAAGAGAAGTCAAGAATATGATACCATTTACAATCACAACAAAAAGAATAAAATATCTAGGAATAAACTTAGGCAAGGGGGTGAAAGATCTCTACATTCAAAACCATAAGACATGATTGAAAAAAATTGAAGAAGAGGTAAAGAAATGGAAAGATAATTCCATGCTCTTGGATTGGAAGAATAAACATAGTTAAAATGTCCATGTTACCTAAAGCAATCTACAGATTCAACGCAATCCCAATCAGAATCCCAATGACATTCTTCACAGAAATAGAACAAAGAATCTTAAAATTTATATGGAACAACAAAAGACCCCAAATAGCCAAAGCAATCCCGAGAAAAGAAAACAAAGCCAGAGGTATCACAATTCCTGACTTCAAAATATACTACAAAGCTATAGTAATCAAAAGAGCATGGTAATGGTACAAAAACAGACACACAGATCAATGGAACAAAATTGAAGGCCCAGAAATAAAACCAGACATCCATGGACAGCCAATCTTTGACAAAGGATCCAAGAACATACAATGGAGAAAGGAAAGTCTCTTCAATAAATGGTGCTGGGAAAACTGGACAGTCACATGCAAAAGAATGAAAGTAGACTATTATCTTACACCATACACAAAACTGAACACTAAATGGATTAAAGACTTGAATGTATGACATGAAACCATTAAACTCCTAGAAGAAAATACAGGCAGTACATTCTTTGACATCCATCTTAGCAGCATCTATTTGAATACTATGTCTGCTCAGACAAGGGAAACAAAAGAAAAAATAAACAAATGGGACTACATTATACTAAAAAGCTTCTCCAAGGCAAAGGAAACCATGAACGAAACAAAAAGACAACCCACCAACCGGGAGAAAATATTTGCAAATCGTATATCTGACAAGGGGTTATTTCCAAAATATATAAAGAACTCATACAACTCAACAACAAAAAGACAAACAACCTGATCAAAAAATGGCCAGAGGATCTGAACAGACATTTTTCCAAAGAAGATATACAGATGGCCAATAGGCACATGAAAAGATGTTCAACATCACTAATTATTAGAGAAAGGGGCAGATCAAAACTACAATGAGATATCATCTTACGCTCTTCAGAATGGCTATAATTAACAAGACAAAAAATAACAAATGCTGGAGAGGATGTGGAGAAAAGGGAACCCTCAAACACTGCTGGTGGGATGCAAAGTGGTGCAGCCACTATGGAAAATGCAAAGTGGTGCAGACCCTCTGGAAAACAGTATGGATATTTCTCAAAAAATTAAAAATAGAAATAACAGACAATCCAGCTATCCCAATAGTGGGTATTTATCCAAAGTACACTAAATCAACAATACAAAGAGATTTATGCACCACTACATTCGTTGCCGCATTATTCACAATAGCCAAGATGTGGAAGCAACTCAAGTGCCCATTGACTGATAAATGGATAAAGAAGATGTGGTATATATTACAATGGACTACTACTCAGACATAAAAAAGACAAAATCGTCCCATTTGCAACAACATGGATGGACCTTGAGTCACTTTGCTCATTAAACATCACAGGATACATATGTGGGGCCATTCTTCTCTTTTTTTCTTTCACAGCCCTGGAGTGAAACAGGCGAAATAAGTCAGACAGAGAAAGACAGACACGGCATGATTTCACTCATATGTGGAAGATAAACAAACACACGGATAAAGAGAACAGATTAGTGGTTACCAGAGGGGAAGGAGGTGTGGGGTGGTAGGCAAAAGGAGTAAAGGGGCACTTATGTACGGTGATGGATGAAAACTAGACTATTGGTGGTGAGCACAATGCAGTCTATACAGAAAGTGATATATAATAATGTACAACTGAAATTACACAATGTTGTCAACCAATATGACCGCAATAAAATAATTTAAAAAAAGAAACTTGTAGAGGCAACTTTGAGAGACATTCACAAAGGAACTTTGGCCTAGACTGCCCTTATATTAGCTCTCAATTGTTACAGTAGCAGAGATGGCTAAAGGAGTCCCGCAAAAGGAGTAAACGGGACTTACCTAATGTGTTGCTAATCTTACCCCCATGAGAGCCACGATCACACTCTAGGTTGACCATTAGCATGGTTGTTAAGCCAACCAGATTGATAGGATAAAAATTTTAAAATGGGGACATGCTAATCCTACACTCCCAAGTTGTTGCACTTTGAAAGGGGAGATTGCAAGCTGTGATCCAGTCAGTTTTAAGGGCATTATACTGACCACTGTACTACTACTAGGTAGAGTCACTTTGCTAATTAAACATCACAGGATACATATGTGGGGCTATTCCTTTTTTTTTCATAGGCCTGGAGTGATAAGGATACTACAGCTGCCCTAAGAAACTCCGATCCTCTCTCTTTCCCTTTTTCTAGACTTTTTTCTCCAACAGAGAATCAGTCCTGGAGCTACTTGCCTGTTTAGAAAAACCGAGGCAAGCAACTCTAGGCATTAAAGGAGATCTGCCTTGTCTGTCTGCTCTCTCTGTCTGTCTGCTTTCCTGTTCAAGCAGAAGGTGCTCCATCTACTTTGCTCTTGTTGGAGTGTTATCTTTGAAGACGATCATACCTAAGAGCCTGTTGGCCTGCTTTTTTTTTTTTTTTTTCCCAATCATTTATTTTTTGTTTATTGCAGTAACATTGGTTTATGACATTGTAAAAATTTCAGGTGTACATCATTGTACTTCTATTTCTGCATAGATTACATCATGTTCACCACCAAAACACCAACTACAACCCATCACCACACACATGTACCGAATTATCCCTTTCACCCTCCTCCCTCCCCCCTTCCCCTCTGGTAACCACCAATCCAATCTCTGTCCCTATGTGTTTGTTTATTGTTGTTATTATCTACTACTTAATGAAGGAAATCATACGGTATTTGACCTTCTCCCTCTGACTTATTTCACTTTACATAATGCCCTCAATGTCCATCCATGTTGTCACAAATGGCTGGATTTCATCGTTTCTTATGGCTGAGTAGTATTCCATTGTCTATATATACCACAGCTTCTTTATCCATTCGTCCCTTGATGGGCACTTAGGTTGCTTCCAAGTCTTGGCTATCGTGAATAACGCTGCAATGAACACAGGGGTGCACGTACCTTTACAAATTGGTGTTTTCAAGTTCTTTGGATAAATACCCAACAGTGGAATAGCTGGATCATATGGTAGTTCTATCCTTGATTTTTTGAGGAATCTCCATACTGTTTTCCATAGTGGCTGCACCAGTTTGCACTCCCACCAGCAGTGTATGAGTGTTCCCTTCTCTCCACATCCTCTCCAACAATTCTTGTTTCCTGTCTTGTTAATTATAGCCATTCTGACGGGCGTGAGGTGATATCTCATTGTAGTTTTGATTTGCATTTCCCTGATAGTTAGTGATTTTGAGCATCTTTTCATGTGTCTGTTGGCCATCTGTATATCTTCTTTGGAGAAATGTCTGTTCAGGTCTTTTGCCCATTTTTTAATTGGGTTGGTAGTTTTTTCGTTGTTGAGATGCATGAGTTCTTTATATATTTTGGAGATTAAGCCCTTATCAGAAGTATGGTTTGCAAATATCTTCTCCCAATTGTTAGGTTGTCTTTTCGTTTTGTTGATGGTTTCCTTTGCTATGCAGAAGCTTTTTAGTTTGATGTAGTCCCATTTGTTTATTTTTTCTATTGTTACTCTTGCCCGGTCAGACGTGGTGTTTGAAAGATGTTGCTGAGACCGATGTTGAAGAGCGTACTGCCTATGTTTTCTTCTAGAAGTTTCATAGTTTCAGGTCTTACATTCAAGTCTTTAATCCATTTGGAGTTAATTTTTGTGTATGGTGTAAGGTAAGGGTCTACTTTCATTTTTTTGCATACGGCTATCCAGTTTTCCCAACACCATTTGTTGAAGAGACTTTCTTTCCCCCATTGTGTGTTCTTGGCTCCTTTGTCAAAGATTAGCTGTTCATAGATGTGTGGGTTTATTTCTGGGCTTTCAATTCTATTCCATTGATCTGTGTGTCTGTTTTTGTGCCAGTACCATGCTGTTTGGGTTACTATAGCTTTGTAGTATATTTTGAAATCAGGGAGTGTGATACCTCCAGCTTTGTTCTTTTTTCTCAGGATTCCTTTAGCTATTCGGGGTCTTTTGTTGTTCCATATAAATTTTAGGATTCTTTGTTCTATTTCTGTGAAAAATGTTGTTGGAACTTTGATAGGGATTGCATTGAATCTATAGATGGCTTTAGGAAGTATGGACATCTTAACTATGTTAATTCTTCCAATCCAAGAGCACGGAATATCTTTCCATTTCTTTGTGTCTTCTTCAATTTCTTTCAGAAATGTTTTATAGTTTTCGGTGTACAGATTTTTCACCTCTTTGGTTAAGTTTATTCCTAGGTATTTTATTCCTTTTGTTGCAATTGTAAATGGGATTGTATTCTTAATTTCTCTTTCTGCTACTTCGTTGTTAGTGTATAGAAATGCAACTGATTTTTGTATGTTGATTTTGTATCCTGCAACTTTACCATATTCGTTTATTACTTCTAAAAGTTTTCTGGTGGATTCTTTAGGGTTTTCTATATACAAAATCATGTCATCTGCAAATAGTGACAGTTTCACTTCTTCCTTTCCAATTTGGATCCCTTTTATTTCTTTCTCTTGCCTGATTGCTCTGGCTAGGACTTCCAGTACCATGTTAAATAGGAGTGGTGACAGTGGGCATCCTTGTCTGCTTCCTGTTCTTAGAGGGATAGGTTTCAGTTTTTCACCATTGAGGATGATATTAGCTGTGGGTTTGTCATATATGGTCTTTATTATGTTGAGATACTTTCCTTCTATACCCATTTTATTCAGAGTTTTTATCATAAATGGATGCTGTATCTTGTCAAATGCTTTCTCTGCATCTATTGAGATGATCATGTGATTTTTATTCTTCATTTTGTTAATGTGGTGTATTATGTTGATTGAGTTGCGAATGTTAAACCATCCCTGCATCCCTGGAATAAATCCCACTTGATCATGGTGTATAATCTTTTTAACGTATTGTTGTATGCAATTTGCTAGTATTTTGTTGAGGATTTTTGCATCGATGTTCATCAGTGATATTGGCCTGTAATTTTCTTTTTTTGTGTTGTCCTTGTCTGGTTTTGGTATCAGGGTAATGTCAGCTTCGTAGAATGAGTTAGGGAGCTTCCCCCTCTCATCAATTTTTTGGAAGAGTTTGAGAAGGATAGGTATTAAGTCTTCTTTGAATGTTTGGTAGAATTCACCAGGGAAGCCGTCTGGTCCTGGACTTTTATTTTTGGGGAAGTTTGTGATTACTGTTTCGATCTCCTTACTGGTGATTGGTCTATTCCAATTCTCTACTTCTTCTTGATCCAGTTTTGGAAGGTTGTATGATTCTAAGAATTTATCCATTTCTTCCAGATTGTCGAATTGGTTGGCATATAGCTTTTCATAGTATTCTCTTATAATCTTTTGTATTTCTGAGGTGTCTGTTGTAACCTCTCCTCTTTCATTTCTGATTTTACTTATTTGTGGCTTCTCTCTTTTTTTCTTGGTGAGTCTAGCTAAAGATTTGTCAATTTTGTTGATCTTTTCAAAGAACCAGCTGTTGGTTTTATTAATTTTTTCTATTGTTTTTTTGGTCTCTATTTCATTTATTTCTGCTCTGATTTTTATTATTTCCCTTTTTCTACTGATTTTGGGCTTGGTTTGTTCTTCTTTTTCCAGTTCCTTTAGGTGCATTGTTAGATTGTTTATTTGAGATTTTTCTTGTTTGTTGAGATAGGTCTGTATTGCTATAAACTTCCCTCTTAGAACCCCTTTTGCTGTATCCCATAAACTCTGGCATGTCGTATTTTCATTTTCATTTGACTCCAGGTATTTTTTGATTTCTTCTTTGATTTCTTCATTAACTCAGTCGTTGTTCAGTAGCATTTTGTTTAATCTCCACGTATTTGTGGCTTTTCTGATTTTCTTCCTATAGTTGATTTCTAGTTTCCTACCGTTGTGGTCAGAAAAGGTGCTTGATATTATTTCAATCTTCTTAAATTTATGGAGACTTGTTTTGTGGCCTAATATGCGATCAATCCTGGAGCACGTTCCACGTGCATTTGAAAAGAATGTGTATTCTTCGGTTTTTGGATGGAATGCTCTGTATGTATCTACTAGGTCCATCTGTTCTAGTGTGTCATTTAAGGCCAATGTTTCCTTATTGATCTTCTGTTTGCATGATCTATCCGTTGGTGTAAGTGGAGTGTTAAAGTCCCCTACTATTATTGTGTTACTGTCTATTTCTGTTTTTATGTCTGTTAATAATTGCTTTATATATTTAGGTGCACCTACATTGGATGCGTAGATATTTACAAGTGTTATATCCTCTTGTTGGATTGTTCCCTTAATCATTATGTAATGCCCTTCTTTGTCTCTTTTTACAGTATTTTTTTTAAAGTCTATTTTGTCTGATATGAATACTGCTACCCCAGCTTTCTTTGCATTGCCATTTGCGTGGAGTATCTTTTTCCATCCCTTTACTTTCAGTTTGTGAGTGTCTTTAGGTCTGAAGTGTGTCTCTTGTATGCAGCATATATACGGGTCTTGTTTTTTTATCCAGTCAGCCACCCTATGCCTTTTAATTGGAGCATTTAGTCCATTGACGTTTAAAGTAGCTATTGATAAGTATGTACTTACTGCCATTTTTTAACTTTGTTTTTTTTTTCTCAGTGTTTTAGTACTCCTTCTCTGTTCCTTTCTGCTTCTATACAGAAGTGATGGTCACTTTAGTTTGACCTCTGTCTGACTGCTGTACTCTTAACTCCCCTCCTCCCTCCTTTTATGTTTTTGATATCATATCTAACCTCTTTTTTCTGTATTTGTATCCATTACATTCTAATCATGGAAATAGATAATTTTTCCTATTTGTGGTCTTCTCTTTTCCCCTTAAATCAGTCCCTTTAACATTTTTTGTAGCACTGGTTTCTTGGTGAGAAACTCCTTTAATTTTTGCTTGTCTGGGAAATTTTTGATCTCTCCTTCCATTTTGAATGATAACCTTGCTGGGTAGAGTATTCTTGGCTGCAAGTTTTTTCCTTTTAGCACTTTAAATATATCGTGCCATTCTCTTCTAGCCTGTAAGGTTTCTGCTGAGAAGTCAGCTGATAGCCTTATGGGTGTTCCTTTGTATGTAACTTGACATTCTCTTGCGGCTTTTAGGATTCTCTCTTTATCCTTAATTCTGGACATTTTGATTATGATGTGTCTAGGTGTGGGCCTCTTTGGGTTTATCTTGTTTGGGGCTCTCTGTGCTTCCTGTACCTGGATGTCTGTTTCCTTCCTTAGGTTAGGGAAGTTTTCATCTATTATTTCTTGAAATAGATTCTCTGACCCCTTGTCTCGCTCTTCTCCTTCCGGGACACCTATAACATGGATGTTAGTGTGCTTGATGTTGTCCCAGAGGTCCCTTAGACTGTCCTCACTCTTTTTAATTCTTTTCTCTTTTACCTGTTCACCTTGGGTAATTTCTTCTAGTCTTTTCGTCTCACAGATCCGTTCTTCTGTATCTTCTACTCTGCTTTTGAGTCCCTCTAATGAATTTTTCATTTCCAGTATTGTATTCTTCATTTCTGATTGGTTCTTTTTTATATCTTCCATTTCTTTGTTGACATTCTCACTGAGTTCATCTATTCTTCTCCCCAGATCAGTGAGCATCCTTAACACTCTTAGTTTGAACCCTCTGTCGGGTAGGTTGCTCATTTCTGTTTCACTTAGTTCCTTTTCTGGGGTTTTGTCCTGTCCCCTTACTTGGAATGTATTCTTTTGCCTCCTCATTTTGCCTCTTTCCCTGTGCTTGTGTCTATGTATTAGGTAGGTCAGCTACATTTCCTGCTCTTGGATAGGTGACCTTATGTAAGTGATGCCTTAGGAGGCTTCCAGTGTGCTTCCCTCAGTTCTCAATGTTCCAGGGGTGACCCCTATGTGGGCTATGTGTGTCCTTCTGTTGTGGCCTGTTTGCTCTCCTTGTAGGCACCCAGGGAGGCTGAGTTATGTTCCTGGCCAGCTGTTGTAATGCTCAGCTGTTTGTAGTTGTGGGCCCTTCAGTCTCTTTATCAGGTGTGGGGAGCCCCAGCACAGTTGGCTGCAAGTTCTAATACCACATTTGTGTTGCAGTATTTCTTTTAAGTGAGTAGGCCCCCAGCGTGGCAGGTTGTTAGGCTCAGGGCCTTACAATTGCTGTAAGCCTCTAGCCTATTAGGTCTCTTGTCAGCTCTCTGAGGATTGCAGCTGGGTGGGGCTGGCCTCAGGCACAGGAGCACCCAATTGTTTCAGGCCTTAGAAGGTGGGGCAAACCTCCTATGTGGGTCTTTGAGAAGCACAAGTCTTCTGCTGCTGACAAACCCTGCCGTCCACAGGTCCACACACACAGTCAACACAGTCCTGCCCCGTGTGAGCGCCCCAACCTCCCCAAGCGGACCCAGTCTCCCCACGGCGGGAGCCCCACACACTCTGCCACCGCCCCACATTCTCCACCCGCTCCTTGTGCACACCCTGCCCTGCTCAAGTCGGCTCAGTTGCTAGGCTGCAGAGAATCCAGTCACTAATCTATGCAGGCCCACAAGTTGCCTGAGGGCTGGTTGTTGGGTGGGGCCAGTCTCTAGGGTGGGCTGCCTGCCCTGGCTGAGCTGGATTAAATCGGTGCTCTAGCGGGTGGGGCAGACCCTGGGCTAGCAGGCCTCAGGGAGAACTCCAATGGCGTCTGTGTCAGCACGCCCACACCAGGCCACAACAATGGCTGCCGCCAATGTCCCAGTCCCTGGAGAGGTCTCACCCCTCACCAAGATGCACTCAGGGCCTATTAGGTGAGTCTCTTTTCACCACAGCACTGTGCACCTTTCTTTCTGGTGATTTTAGGATGCTTTCTGAAATGGGTGAGTTTGCACGCGGGCCCTTTAAGAGCCAGTTTTAGTTTCTTTGTGAACCGGGTTTTCTGGGGGTGCTCCCCAGTGTTTTAGTAGCAGGCAAAGTCAGATATTCTGCCACTGGTCTCGATTGTGCTGGGTCCACAAAATGCCCACAGCGGGGGGCGCTCCCCGGCTCCGGGCCCGCGCCTCCAGGGAGGCTGCGTACCTGTGCGCTGCTGCTGGGTGGCCGTGAAGCTGGTGGCTTGTGAAGGTGGCGTTTTTCCTCTCCAGAAGGGAGTCTCTGCCTCTTCTACCTCAGTTAGGATTGTCCTTTGTTGCAGGAGTTCCTCTTATCCAGTTTTCAGTTCTGTCTCAGGGGTAATTTTGCCATGAGTAGTTGTAAATTGGCTGTGTCCACGGGAGGAGGTGAGTTCCGAGTCTGCCTACGCCGCCATCTTGACTCCGCCTCCTTCTCTGGCCTGCTTTTGAGTTATGTCATTCAGACCCACCTCACTTCAGTTAAAAATGTCTCCACAAACTGGGGGTTATGTATGGAGGTTTGAGGTCAAACTCCAGCTTTGCCTTGCTTCTTCATTTGTCTGTGCGTGTGTGCTTGTGCGTGTGTGTGCGTGCGTGTGTGTGTGTGTGTGTGTGTGTGTGTGTATATGTATACATTCCCTCGGGATCTTTTTGGAGGAGTTACTGGTCAAGAGCAGGATTCAGATTATGGTGGTCTTAAAGTATGTCTGCAAATTCTTCAACATTCTTCTCTTCGAAAGGTATATCCTAGGGGCTGGCCCAGTGGCATAGCAGTTAAGTTCACACATTCCACTTCGGTGGCCCAGGGTTCACTGGTTCAGATCCTGGGCACAGACCTACTCCTCACTCGTCAAGCCATGTTGAGGCAGCATCCCATAGAGAGGAACTAGAAGGACCTACAACCAGGATATAAAACTATGTACCGGGCCTTTGGAGAGAAAAAAGAAAAAGAAGAAGATTGGCAACAGATGTTAGCTCAGTTAGCCCACTACATACTGGGGTACTTTGTTACACAGCAGTAGATAACGAATCCTCTTAGTGAATAGATCACTCCCCAAGTGGTGTCCTAATGCTATTCCTAAATACTCTCTAAATAAAAATCAGAATCTGATATAATTGAAATCACCACATTTTACAATGAATAGTCTCTCTCTTCATTTGGGACAACACATAAATGATCCATTCTCTGTAAATTCTTCATTTCTTCTCTCCATACCCACAATTTTAGTGTGGAGATTGTTTCTGTATTTGCCACCCAGACTAATAGGAAGACTTCTTAAGAATTTCTATATGACCATGGTACCTTGCATATAGTAAATGACTAAAATTGTTTATTACCCAAAAAAAACGAAATCCAGGACAGATATTACACATTTTTAAATTTTAAATAAATAACAGAAGAATGACTTTTATGTAGCAGACATGCCACAAGTATTGGTTGCGTAATTGACTGATTAACTAAACACGATTTACAGCAAAAATGTTAAAAAGAATAAAGAATGTAAGGATAGAGAGGTTTGTTTAACTGGGTGAACCCAGCGCTGAAGCCGGGAGCTGGGTCAGTGTGAAAAACATTAGCAAGACGCTATTGAACATTTCCAAAAAGACATGATACCGTAATGTAGGAGGAATGAGGATAACAGAGAAAACGAGCGAAATGTATGGCTTGAAAGGAATTCAGAGAAAAAGAAATTCTCTTTTTTCTCTTCATTTCCAATCTTATTGCCTAAAAAAATGCTCAATTACATCTTTTTTCCTAGTTTAAAAAAAATACAGGAAAATATTACATGATTTTGAATCGGAAGATAGAAAATTTTCCCTAAAAGAAGCTATTCATCTCCATAATAAGTTGAAAAATATAAATAATAATTCCTTAGAGTTGGATGGTGCTTTATAAATCACATGGGAATTTTCACATGTTATCTAATCTATCTTTTGCAACAACCTTATAAAGTTGGCATAGCAAGATTTTTTTTTCGATTTGCAGATAATGTAATTACAGTTCAGAGAGGTTGAAATATTTGCCTAAGGTCACACATAAGGTAAGTGGCAGAGCCATACTTAAACCCAGATCTTCTGACTCCAAACCCACTCACTATATCACAATGAAAAACTGAGTTAAATACACGGGAAAGTCAATTCAGTTTATCAGTGAATGAATGATCTGCAAGCACAGCAGTATTTCCTAGCAAACCACAGCCATAAAAGCTCCATCGGAAACAAACTGCCCAATTCCAAAAACATAGGCCACATAAAAGTCATACCTTACCTGAAACTAGGAGGGGAACCTCAGAACACTGAGAATGATAGGCTAGTCTCACAGGGTGTCTTCCCTGACTTTATATCAGTCATTCATCATTATTATGCTGACTCATTTTCTCGTCTAATAGATGTTGACTGTGGGCGTAAAAAGAAAAAGTTATTCTTTAAACAATTTGTCACATGTTTAAAACTTTTTTCAACTTTTCCAGTGACTATAAATTTGAATCAACATAATCCCTGTATTGAAAAGCTATTACTTCCAATAACAACAACAAAAAAACCCATGCACACATTGTATTGAAAATTACACAAGTATATGTCATAAACGGAATATGTGATCACGAAGAGAATGATTTTAGTGGTGTGGGATAAATCATAAAGGATGATAAACATCAGTCAGGGGGAATCGTAAGAGGGATTCCAGAGGAAGGCAACAGGATACTGAAGGCAAAGCGGGGGAAGGACCAGATCATATGTAGAAGATAAAAATCAAGTGAATGTGGATGGAGCAGACAGGGGCTTGTTGAGAGACTGCAAAATAAAAGGTGTTTTGAAACTACTAGGTTAAGGATTTCAGATACTATTAAGCAACTAAGAACACTGATCCAAGAAGCTAATGAAAATGATTAGAAGACTTATCTGGCAGTTATCAATAGGATGAATAGAGTATAGTAATAAAGAGTATAGTAATAAAAAGTCCTGTAAAGACACTGAAAGTCAAAGAAATATACATTTTAATTAAGATCTAGAGGGAAAAAATGGAGTGATGTGGTAGCCACCATCTTAATCAAGGATCAAACTTTGTAACACTAATAGCGGGACATTCTGACATAACGTACCTTCTGGTATGAGGCAAAACATACTTCAGTATCACTCATGAAGAAATCTTGTCAAAGTGCTTATACTGAATCTAACGAAGTTAGATTATAGAAAACATAGAGATAAAGAAGTTAAATCTCAGTATGAGCAAACAATTTAGACAAATCCAGAATGTGCAACAGTCTATAATCATCATGGAAATGGCACGAAAGAAGGAGTTGGAGATCTTGCTCCAGAGTCCAAAGAGACAAAAAATTAAACGCAATGTATGAATTTCTATTGGATTTGTATATTTTAAAAAAGCTCTAAAAAGATATCTTAGAACTTGGGGAAATTTGCAGGTGGACTAGATATCAGATGATTTGGAGATGAGCTGAAGAAGAACTTAGAAATTATGTGGTATCACATATTCACTTTACAGACGAGGAGACTAAGGCCGAGGGAGTTTATAAGCAACTTGCCCAAAATTGTACATTTAATTAAGCATAGATCAAGTTTAAACACAGGTTTTCTCTTTCCTACTACAATGTTCTTTCCACAAACAGAGACAGATGCTGTTTATATAAATCATGCTATTGTGATGAGAAAACAAAAACAACCAACCATGTAGGAAGTAAGGAAAGAAATGCTGCTACTTGGATGTCTTTTACCAACGGGGTTTATTAATTTGCTGGATGAAGGACTAACTAGCTTTCCCCTCTATGAGAAGCATCTCCAGCCCCAATCTTTTGTGCCACCCTTGTATTGCTCATTGCCTTTTCAGTCCTTTAGGATTAAATTAAAAGTCTTCTTTTTCCCTACCAGTCCAACAATTAAAACCACAACAGAAACCACAGCAGAAAGCATAAAGGAGTCTATCTTGCTCCTCTTAATTTTAAAATTGTATGCTGCTTCCCAGAGAAATACAAATGTAATAAAATGCTGGATCAAGATCAAAGATGTACAATAATCCAGAGCCTAAAACTTTTGTGATTTGGGTCCATTATTCTCTCTCTATCTCCCTCCACAGCTGATATTCAATTCTTTTTAGTACTCAGAGAAGAATGGTCATTTGTATGTGAATACATACCCACAATACAATAGACTTACCCAAACACAGGTAGACAAAAAAAAAAAAAAAAAGCTTACCACAATTACAAAATTCCAACTCTCTTTCATTTTATTAAAAAGCTGACTAGAGCTATGGCTATGCTTGTTTGTTACTTACTGGCTGGTATTTTTGCTTACTTGCCTGCTTGTTTTGAAAGAAAGAGAAAGCTTTTGTCCTTCCATTTGTTTACAAGATAATTGTTAGAAATACATACATGTGATCAATTCTCATTTATGCACTAAAATGACAAGAATTGACAAAATTCAGTGATATTCCACAACAAAAGAAGCTTTTCATTACAATAGACTTTTTGGCCAATATTTTATTTTTAAAAGAAAATTAGCTTTAAGAAAGTATCCAAACATATCGATTTTAGTTTATGTTCTCTGCTAGATACTCCCTAGATAGTCAATAAATATTGGTATTTCTAAAAGGTGACCTAGAGAAACAGAAAAGAGAAAACAAGAAGCCTAAATAATATACAAGTTTTATAACCAACTCTCGGAAGGGTTAGTCATAGATCTGCAAATATTTAAACTTCTCATTTACCTCAGAAATCTGTCCTCTGATCTAACCTCTCACATTGTGATTGAGTCCCAGGTATAATGACTAATTGATATGCCAAACCAAATCATAGCTGTTCTCAGTTTTATCATTGAGATGAAAAATATCAATTATCAAATAGCCATAGAGGAACACTGGGTGGTAGAATTAAAATATAGTCAAGTCTCATTATTTTGGAGAAAAAGAAAGTTTAGGTAGAAAGTCCAAACCTAGCTAGAGGTAACTGATTTGCCTCAAATCCACTTTTCATGAAGTAATAATGAAAAGACAGTGACGCTTTGTGATCTGCCGGAACCCAAGAAGAATTTCCATAAAGCAAAATGCAGATGGGTCCTGAGGCAGAACAACTGAATAAGCAAGAACACTGTAAAATAATTAGATCCAATTCCACTTTTGTGTGCCCACACAAAATGGCATCTTTGATGATGAGAAGGACATGGCACCTTTGATGATGTAAAGGAAGGTCTCTCTCTGCACATCTCTGCACCTCCTCTTTCCAGAGTGAAAACCAAGAAAGAGGGACTGTATCTGTTTTACTCATTTTATTTCCAAAACCTAGTTCATTTTCTGACAAACAGTTGGAACTCAATACATATTGGTTAAACAAAAAATGAAGTGAAGGGCACACTTAAGAAGATTCTTAAAATCTAAAGCAAAAGAAATTTGTAGAAAAAAAAGGGAGACATGTGATAGAGACTTCCTTAAGAAACCAGAAATAAATTCACAGAGAAGTAATAATAGAATTTTTTTTAATTGATGTTATTCTGCAGATCTAAAAAAGCTTACCAGGTACCAGGTAAAATTATTGAAAAAAGACCACAGTCTACACATAATTCAAGGACATTTTAAAATTTCCAGGATAAAGAAGGAAATCCCACAAGCATTTAGAAAACTAAAATACAAAATAAACAAAGATGTGACCTAAAATATTTCCACAAAAGTAATACCAGAAGACAACTGTCTTCATCAAATAGAATTCATCAAATTTTGAAAGAAAAAGATTATGCAATACACAACAAAATTGTTGTTTGCGTACAAAGAGAAAGATATTGTCAGTTATACAAAGATTCAGAACATATACCCCTAAAGTTACCTTCCTGAAAATATTTACTTGAAAGTTTAGTTGAGGGGTTGAGAGGAAAATAAAAATAAAGAAATGAAGATTGAGAAAATATGAAAACACTTGTGGAGAGCACTGAAACCAATTAAATATGTATTGTCTAAATTGTTGAAAATATGATAGTGAAGCATAAAAATGTCTAGAATAATGAAGTAATGATTTACAGAATACATGTAAAAATAAAATTGTTACATAACATTGATAATACATTCATACATAATAGAAATAACAATAATGTGATTCTAAAATAGTACATTATATCACAAAGTAAGGAAATAAGTCAACAGCAT
This sequence comes from Diceros bicornis minor, assembly GCF_020826845.1. Classification (NCBI taxonomy): domain Eukaryota; kingdom Metazoa; phylum Chordata; class Mammalia; order Perissodactyla; family Rhinocerotidae; genus Diceros; species Diceros bicornis. The sequence goes on along the minus strand of NC_080743.1, from coordinate 13,530,663 downwards.
ATTGCTAATTTATTGGCCAATAAGATAACCTAAAGACATTTCAAAAAGCAGAAATTAAGGTATACAATAAATCCAGAAATAATTTTTTTAGTTCAAAAATTCAAAACACTTAGAAATATTAAAATATTATCTCAAAGCAAGAATAGTTCAGTTATTAGGAATTTACTGAAATATTTTCCATACTAATAAGTCAAAGAGGTAAAACCATATGGTTGGGGATGGCTCCGCAGGTGCTTTCTTCCTCTAGCAAACGTGCAACTCTTTGGCACAGAAGAGGTCAGCCATGAGATTTCCTGAAGTCACCCCACGGAGCAGCAGCCACCCTCCGTGTCTCAAATCTCTTCCTACTTCGTGATCGCCTATCCTTGAAATTAAAATGTGACACTGAGCAAGATATCTGATTCATGTGAGTCTGATTTGATGATCTAGTCCTTTCTGTTATATTAGATTATAGATTAGGATTTTTTTTTTTTTTTTTAAGGAAGATCAGCCCTGAGCAAACATCCATGCCAATCCTCCTCTTTTTGCTGAGGAAGACTTGCCCTGAGCTAACATCTATTGCCAATCTTCCTCCTTTTTTTTTTTTCTCTTTTTCTTCCCAAAGCCCCAGTAGATAGTTGTATGTCATAGCTGCACATCCTTCTACTTGCTCTATGTGGGACACCGCCTCAGCATGGCCCGACAAGTGGTGGGTCGGTGTGCACACCAGATACAAACCCCGGCCGCCAGCAGCGGAGTGCGCACACTTAACCGCTAAGCTACGGGCCGGCCCCTTATAGATTAGGATTTGATGTAAGGATAGCTGCCTATCCATTTGTGTAAAGTGGTGAATGCTTTGAGGCAAATTACAGATGAGAAATCTTACTAATGAATTTGGAAGAATTCAGAATTTATAGGAAATAGACTTGGACCTCAGGGAAATAGCTAAGTAAAAAGGCAGAAAGTAACAAGTTGCAACCAGAACCAGTTTAAACTTTTTCAATTGATCAATGGCGATATGCCTCAGTGAAAATGTTTTTGCAAGCCAACCAACAAGTAGGAGCTGCTTGCTTCTGAAAGCCACCTAGTCAGGAACAGACTCATTCCAACAAACCGTCTCTGAGTGCCAAGCAATTAACAGTCTCACTCAAGTAACCATGCTTCTACAGACTATGTCAGCTGATTTACAATCCCTAAAGTCCATCAACCCTTGAACTCCAAGCTTGCCCAAAAGCCCTACATGAGATCAGCAGTCTGCTCCACTCAGAGTGACTGTGTCTGACCAGCGTAACTCTCACATCATAAGCAAGAAATTCAGCCTTCTCTTTTTATTCAGATTTTATTTCTGGCCTCCTCATCATTTAACATTACTTGAGGCTTCCTCAAGATCATTTTGAAGACTCTCACTTGGCAGCATTCCAGGGGACCCTTGGACCAACAGGAATATTCACTGGGTCCCTTACGCCAAACTGTTTTGCCATTTGCTGCCTGGTGAGTCAACAATGATCTCAGCTCTGATTTCATTAAGTTCTTGTTGTTGAATTTTCTCATTTTAGGATTTGTAACCAGATTTGAATAAAGGAATTAGGACTATGTCTTTGTATAAGGTAATCAGATCTTTTGCTATAAACGTACATTATTTGATAAATATTTTAGTCATTCACCTGCTTATTTTTCCACTGCTTGTTTTTTTTTCTTTACTTTTTTTTTTTTTCTTTTTGGCGTTTGTTTGTCTACATGTACAGAGGCCTTGTTTCATATGTTTTTGTTTGTCCTAGATTGTCTTGCTTCTGATAAATGTATAAGGGAGTGTTTGATAGGGAATGAGTGGAGATATAGGCTTGATAGGTCTCCAATACAATCCAAGCCGGCCCTGACTACTAATGGATGGAGGTCCAGAACCAACTAAATAATTCGTGAGCCCAGAGAAAAAGTTTAAAAATTATTAAGAATTTCAACACAGCAAGAGCAGAAATGTAAAGCAAATGCGGGGCTCCTCTAAGCATGGGTTCCTGTGGGACTGCCCAGGTCTCACACCCATGAAGCTTGTCTTGTGGAGGTCCTTTAGATTGGCAATCAATTTGTGAAAAGATGATGGTCAATACTTTCATTGGATTCTTTCAAAACATATCTTGTTCATTTGTGAAAGAAGATCACTTTGTTTAGTCCATATTCTGGGGTCAATAATAGTCAGGTTGTCAATAGTTCAGCCCCTTTCTAGCCTCGGCTTGGTTGGGGAACTTGAGACAACATCCAAATGTATACAATTTGCCCAATCATAATGCCTTTCTTTCTTGTTTGTAATGGATTTGTCTGTGTCAGTAGCTCTCAACTGGGATGATTTTGCCCCTCAGGGGACATCTGGCAATGTCTGGACACATTTTGATTGTCACAACTGGGGACATTGTAGGTTGAGGCCAGGGATGCTGCTAAACAGTCTACAATGCAGAGGATAATCCCACACAACAAAGAATTATCTGGAGAATCAGTAACAGTGGTAAAGCTCTGGACAATCCTTGTTGGTCTCTCCTGCAGCTTTGGCTGAATGAGGATCAAAAAAAGGGACTGAGAATAAAAAGCTCCCATGCTTTTAGGAAAAGATTGGTTGTTCTGTAGCCATGGGGGCATATAGCCAATCATGGACAACCCTTTGCTTCTGGAATTCAGCCAACTAGAAATAGATTCAATCCAATAAACCTGCCTCTGAGTGCCAACCAGTAAACAACAATCTTATTGAAGTGACCAGGCTTCTACAGAGGATGTCAATCCATTTACTCCTGTGAAAGTCCACCAATCCCTGAGCTCTATGAATAAAAAAACCCTATATAAGATCAGCAATCAGCTCTACTCAGACGGTGTCTGACCAGCGATGCTCTAATTATAGTAAGCCATAAATTCAGCTTTCTCTTTTTATTCCACACATTGAATAATGCTCTCACCATCCTTTGACAACATCCACATCCTCATGGTACAATCCTTATGACCACTGAATGAGGAGGGAAAAACTTCAAGTCTGGTTTACGGATGATTCTACGTGATAATGCCGGCTCCAACAAAAAGTGGGCTGCTGCAGCAGTACAAGCCCAACTGGGAATGTTCTGGAACAACAGTAATGAAGGGAGATCCTTCCAGTGAGTTAAAACTTTGAGTAGTATGTTTATTATCCACTTAATCCAGATTAAGAAATTGCCATACATACAGATCCTCACTGATTCATAGACAGTGGCTAACTCTTTGTTTTTATTCTCAGGGACTTGGATAGAATAGGATTGGAAGAGTAATAATAAGGTAGTCTGGGAAAGAGGTAAATGAATGGACCTTTAGTAATAGGTACAGTGTGAAGGTATTTGTGTCCTATGTGAATGCATACCAAAGGGCATCCACTATAGAGAAGAATGTCAATAACCAGGTTGACAAAAGTGACATATTCTGTGTATGTCAGTCTCTTTTCCCAGCCGCCCTTGTGCTTGCTCAATGGGCCCATGAGCAAGTGGCTACGGTGAAAGAGATGGAGCTCAAAAATAAATATTCCCCCCATTGAGGCTCACTTGGAGTGGTAGATTTTATTTTCCTAAAGATGGCCGCAACAATGTATCACATCCCACATGCTTTTCTCACAATATGACCTTGACACTTTTCCCATCAAGTGATGGGTTTATGTCTCCTCCCCTCAAACTTGGGAAGGTCTTTGTGACTGCTTTGATTAGCTAAGTGCAACAAAAGTGATATGATTTAACTTTGCAAGCTAAATGATAAAAATGACATGCACTTCCAACTTGTCCTGTTAGGACACTTGCCTTTGGAGCCCTCAGCCACCAGGTAAGAGGGTTGAGGCACCAAGCTATAAGAAAGCCCGGGCCATAACGAGAGACCATGTGTAAGTTTGCCAGCCAACAGCCAGCATCAAATGCTGGACATGTGAGTGAAAACACTTCTAGATGACTCCATTCCCCATCCATCAAGACACTCTCAGTTTTCAAGTTTTCCTAGATGAGGCCCCAGATATCGAGGAGCAGAGAAAGGCTGTATCTGCTATCTAAATAGCAGTGATCTGTCTAAATTAGTGATCTATCTATCTAAAATAGCTTGTGACCTATTTAAATTCCTGATCCACAGGATCTATCTGTATAATAAAATGGTTGTTTTATACCATTAAGTTTGGGGTGGTTTGTTATACAGTAATAGACAACTAGAACAAAATTTGAAATTTGGAGGTGGAGATTTCCATACCAAAAGTCTAAAACATGTGGCACTGACTTTGGGACCAGGCAAAAGCTGGATGGCTTTGAGGAGAGTGTCAGCAGAAGACTAAATGGCTTTGAAGAGATTTTTAATGAGTGCTCAAAGTAAGAAAGGAAAATAGTGAGGGAAATGTTATTGGAATATGGAGGAAAGAGAAATCTTTTTATGTAGTGTTGGAAAGTTTGGTAGCATAGAAAATAGGAAAGGTACATGAAGAATTCAATAATATAACCTAGGAGATTTCCAAGCAGAATGTTTAAAGTGCCACCTGGCTTCTTCTCTCTGTGATAAAATATGGAAGGAGAGAAATAAGTTAAAAAATAAGCTCTTATATGTAAGGGATCTAGGACTCACTGGGTTCAAAAATAGAACTCCCTCTCACCCCTAGCAGCTTCCAAGCAAAGGTCAAATCCAGGGTAGGGCTGTAAGACCTTTGTTAAGACCTCAGAAAAATCCCAGGCCATATCTCACAGAATCTTTCAGACAGAGAAAAGGCTTCTAAGGATCTTAAGGGCTTCCAAAAATCTTAAAGGCTTTTCTCATAACAATCTCACAGGAGCCCAAAGTAGAAAAAGGCTTATAAATTGATACTTAAAAGCCCATAGTGTTTCTAAAAGAATTTACCAGCTCAAAAGAGATCGAAAGAGAAAGAGACAGTGAGAAATAAAAAGAGATATTTGGACTACTATGAACTAGTATGAGCAGATGCAGGCTAAGTTTATTTAGCTGCAAACACAGATAACTTCTTTTGAAAACAGAAGGATGACTCAAAAGCAGAGAGAATGGAGCCATGACTACAGAGGCAGAGCCAAGAGTCATGGAAAACAGCTTCTAGGAAGAGGACTGAGACCTATTCAAGGAAGTGAGACATGGCATTCTGAAACTGGCTGGGTTTCAGAATTGGTATGGACCAGTGACTGCTGTGTACCTTCTATTTTCCTCCTTTATGTATAAGGGGTTCTCCTATGTCTGTCCCACCATTGTATGTTGAGTATACGGGGGAGATACAGTCTCAATAATTCACAGGTGTCCAGAGGGAAGAGTACTCAAGGAACCACACCCAAGGAGCCTCATCTACACCTGGACCTGATTGGGTGGCAAGATCCATGATTTCGAGCTGATGTTGTAATGAGATAAGACTTGGGGGGAGCCTAAGGGAGAGGATGAGCAAATATTGCACATGAGAGTGATGTGAATCATGATCAGAAAATGGCCAAGGATGGATCTAGTTTTTCTCATGGATAAAATGACACACAAGAAAATGTGATTTATGAATTTCACATTTCACATTAAGTTCAATTTGTTCCTTAATATATCAGTTGTGTTGGAACAAATTTACATTTTCAAACCAGGCATTGTATCAGAATTGACTACTTGAAAGAACAATTAGTAGTTTGAAGATTGATTGCTTAGCATGGAATTAGAGCAAAGAAAGAATTTATGCAAGGGACATAGTCTGATAAAATCTGAAGATAAGTTCCTGCCCCATAGCAGAGAAAGAACTCCAGAGATTTTGATGCTCGTGTAATTCAGATTCATCTAAACTCAAGAAAATGCTGGGTGCACAATTGCTAATGTGTTTCTGTAAAGCCTGCTTTTTAACATACTGGCTATATCCTTTGTTAAAGTTTAAAAATATATATTAACATCACTGATTAAGCAACAGTCAAGTGAAATAATTGTTCTCCAAGGACCTAAGAGATATTTTGTAGTACTCCTAATGTGTTGGTTTGGTTAGTTTAAATTTCAAAATAACTAGCCTTGTTTTACTTAAGGCTTTACACCAAGTACAATCCATAGCGACACTTTGTATTTTATTAATTGGTATGTAAATAAATAAGTGAGTGAGATTTACCAATAAAAATATATATACAAATCATGACAATTCACTCTTACCTAAAACTCAAGCCATTCCACTACAACGCTCTTTAGTCCTCCTCATTGCCATCATCTGTAGACCTCCTTGTCCCTCTCCCTTATTAACGAAGATTTTAGAATTTTATTCACATTCTTTATCTGCTCTAACTTCTGCCATCTTCAGACCAACACCAACATGGATAACCCATATAATGACCTAGTCGCAAAATTGCTGGACTCTTAAACTGCGATAACCTTAACTCTATTTCCAGGCTCTAGTGTAGATCTTGTCTTCAATGGAACTTTTCCACCTCAGATATATTAAACTTCAATATTGCACTCTCTGATCACAACTTCCTAACCTGCCAGATCTCTCATACCTTCGCTCCTGCTTCACCTAGTCTTTGGACATGGAGAAATTTAGTCCCATTTTCTCCTAGCCCCATCCTTTCCTGACCTCTCTTGCTTTCTAACCTGGCCTAGACACCAGTATTGATCACTTCAACCACAGCTCTACTTGTTTATATACCACAATATGACCAAAAAGTTACAATACTGATTTCAAAAATAAGACTAATATGGTTTTGCTTGCTTGATACAAAAGAAACATGTGCATTGGGCAAATATTTCGAAAAAAAAGAAAATGATAAAAACAAATTAAAATCACCATTAACCACATTAGAAAGAAATTTTGAGCACTAACATTTTGATGTATATATCTTACCAGTTATTTCTATTCATATATATGCATACACATATTTTTTAAAATATATCTTAGACTGTATATATTGGTTTCTTAAAAGCATGTGGTATGGTTTTTTAAAATTCAAATGCTACTCTATAAATAACCAAGATTACAAATTTTTACGAAACTATTATTTTTGAGAATGTAATATTACAAATGCCTTTCATATAGAGATTTAGGTTATAACTATGGATAATTTATGTAGCAGAGATCTTTACAAATATTATGACCAAAACTACTATAATCTCACATTAGTTCTTGTGACTCTTTAAAATTCTAATTGTGATTGTACTTCTCTCTTGATTAAATATTGCAGTATGTAGAGGCAATCTCTTATTTTAAACACTTTTTGGCAGTCAGAATTTGTCAGAATTTTAAAACATAAGGATCTGTGTTCTTTTCAGTATTGCCATTTTCTTCAAATGGAACATAATATCACCATAAATCTCTGTATACTAATTTTCATGGGGACATATTTTCTCTTCATTATCACTACATTCTCATTTTAAAATACACATTACTATTTAAAAAAGAAAAGTCTCTGCCCTAATAAAGCCATTTCACAACCCCCACTTCAGTTAGCTAGCTACAAAAACACACAATAAAACTAATTCAGATTCAGGAGAAGAAGGGTGGAATCCAAAAAAACAGGCTACTTCACCAGAGTTGAAAATGAATGGTAGAATATTTTTAGACATTGGTTTTTTGCTTTAAAGTACAAGAAAACACCACGACAGTAGTTTTCAAATATTTTTAGCAGCGTTTATTTTGCAAAAGGAAATGTTTGTACAAGACCAACACATAAAACACATGAAGTGGGCTGCTTCAGTTAAAGCCCAAGGGAGCAGGTCCCAGACACACCCTGGCTGGCCTCTGCCTCACCCTGTGGTGACCCTTGAAACACAACTATAGACCCTCAGGGCTCTGGGGAACAGGTATTAAACAGAAATTTATGATTAAACATTTATCAGTGACATGGTATAAGCAACAGATAAGTCCAGAAACTATTAAAGAATGTGAATATGTTGTTCTGCTTTTATTTTTTAATGTTCAAATATCAATATATGGTAGTTCTATTTTTAATTTTTTAAGGAACTTCCCTGCTGTTTTCCATAGTGGCTGCACCATTCTACATTCCCACCAACAGTGTATAAGGGTTTGAATTTCTCCACATCCTCGTGAACACTCACCTTTTTTTCTTTTTTAATAATAGCCATCCTAATAGGTGTGAGGTGATATCTCATTGTGGTTTTAATCCAGCAATCCCACCTCTGGGTATATATCCAAAAGACTTGAAATCAGGATCTTGAAAAGATATCTGCACCCCCATGTTCACTGTAGCATTATCCACAGTATCCAAGATATGGAAACAATCCAATTGTCCATCAACAACAAACAGATAAAGAAATGTGGTATATACATATAATGGCATATTATTCAGCATTAGCAAAGAATGAAATCCTGCCATTTGTGACAACAAAGATGAACCTAGAAGACATTATGCTAAGTGAAATAAGTCAGCCACAGAAGGACAAATATTGCATGATTCCACTTACATGGGGTATCTAAAATAGTCAAACTCATAGAAGTAGAGAATAGCATGGTGATTGCTAGGGGTTGGGCGGAAGGAGGATAGGGCAATTGTTTTTCAATGGATATAAGTTTCAGTTATGCAAGATGAGTAATTTCTAGAAATCCTCTATACAACATAGTACCTATAGTTAACAATATAGTATTGTGCACTTTAAGATATGAGGATAGATGTCATGTTAAATGTTCTTACCAAAAAAAAAAAAAAAACAGAACACAAGGATATTTTTGGAGGTGATGGATATGTTTAGTATACCTTGGCTGTGGTGATGGTATCACAGGTGTATGCATATGTCCAAACTCATCAGGATGTATACATTAAATGTGTGAAATTTTTTGCATATCAATTATACCTCAGTAAAACCAAAAATATCAATATAAAGGCTTTTTACAATACAATTTTGTTTTCATGTGCATGAATATGTATTATTTCTGTACTTTTAGAAAGAACTTAATTTTTTAAAAAAGTTTTTGGTTAGAATTCTATCAACAAATAAATAGGTCAAAGTTGATATAATTTTTTTATCACTTCCTTTAGCTCTCAGAGTGCGATGGAAATTTAACTCTGAGTGAAGAAGGGAAGAAGGAAGTTGGGTGGAAGAGACCTCGTCTGAGGTTGGAGTACCGCTGGCATATCTCATGCCCACCATCAATGTATAAATATTTCAGCCCAAACATCTCCACAAGCACTATCTTTTTGCCACCATTCAGAGTATTTTTGTACCACAATTGTCAAATCAGTCGCCTATGATTCTTTTCAATGTTTCACCAAATTTAGATGCTGCAAAACTGCCTTCTAAATTTTATTCATTCCTGGCATAATACAAATTCATCCAGTTAAAAGTTCCCACAAGTTGAACTCTACACAGTGGAATTAGAGAATCTGGAAATCAAAGCTCATACAGGGATCTGTCCTTGTTTAATTTGTTTAGTACTTCCCTTGCTTGTGAGGATAAAGTCCACCATCCTCCATGGCACAACATGTGATTTAATAATTGCAATTTTCTAAAACCTTCAAAAACTGGAGGTTTGGGTTCTCTGTTCATTGAATATGTTCATTAAAGATCTCAAACTGATTTTGAATAAATGCTACAAAAATTTGTAGAATTGGTTTCCAAAAATAGTCCAATACCATTGTGGTAGCTTATGTTGATTTATAATACTTCTTCAAAGGTTCAAGGATTTCTAAAGTCTGATTGGTAGTCAATAAAGAGAAAGTGCATAGTTTCTGAAGTATGTTTAATAATTCAACATATTGAAAAAACTTTGTAAGTTCACTACACTGTGTATACATGTATGTCTATATTTTGACAACTGAAGCTTCTATTTAGATCGGTAGAATATGAGAGCTTTGTTTGGATGCAATTGCACTTCATGTGTGTTTCACAACCAATTCCTAGCACATTCTGTTCCATGACTTGGATGAAAAAGTGAACCATCGTTGGAATTAATTTAACTGATTTTACATTTGAATCATTTGATGATATTCATATGAAATTGGAAACATTTGGCTATTTGTGAGGTTCTGCTAATGAAGCCAACATATTCACATTCTTTAACAGTTTCTTACTTATCTTCCTCTAATACTATTCACTGATAAAATTAACTATCACTTCACTTTTCATATCTACACATGAAAACAGAATAAAAACTAAAAATTATTTTAGAAAAATTGTTTTTTGATCTAGATGAAACAATCATGCTTTCTAGGGTGATGTATAAATGCACATTCTGAAAGTTCATGTGTAAAATCACCAACTTTGGACAAAATCTTCTTCAAGTAACTACTACTTTTTGAAACAGATGATATTGCTTCTTCAGCCGATTTGTGTCTCTTGGTTTTCAAGTGACCAGACATGGTCCCCATGTAGGTTGTAATATTGACAAACATTTTGTGCAAAATACATTCTGCTCATCATCAATTTCTTTGAGAAATGGAAATTCTGTACTTAATTTTTTTATTAAATAAAGCACGTACTTGAGAGAGAAGTCAAGATGGCGGCGTAAGCAGACTCTGAACTCACCTCCTCTTGCAGACACAGCCATTTACAACTACTTGTGGAAAAATTACCCCTGAGACAGAACTGAAAACTGGATAAGAGGAACTCCTGCAACAAAGGACAATCCTAACTGAGGTGGAAGAGGCAGAAACTGCCTTCTGAAGAGAAAAAAACGCCGCCTTCACAAGCCACAGTGCCTCACGTCCGTCTGGGAGCAGCCCACAGGTACCCAGCCTTCCCTGGAGGAGCCGGGCCCTGAGCCGGGGAGCATCACCACTGTGGGCATTTTGTGGACCCAGCACAATCGAGACGAGTGGCAGAATATCTGACTTTGCCTGCTACTAAAACAGTGGGGAGTACTCCCAGAAAAGCTGGTTCACAAAGAAATTAAAACCAGCTCTTAAAGGGCCCATGCACAAACTCACCTATTTCAGAAAGCAACCTAAAATCACCAGAAAGAAAGGTGCACAGTGCTTTTGTGAAAAGAGACTCATCTGATAGGCCCTGAGTGCATCTCAGTGAGAGGTGAGACCTCTCCAGGGACTGGGACATTGGCGGCAGCCATTGTTGTGGCCTGGTGTGGGCATGCTGACACAGAGACCATTGGAGTTCTCCCTGGGGCCTGCTAGCCCAGGGTCTGCCCCACCCGCTAGCGCACTGATTTAATCCAGCTCAGCCAGGGCAGGCAGCCCACCCTAGAGACAGGCCCCACCCAACAACAAGCCCTCAGGCAACTTGTGGGCCTGCATAGATTGGTGACTGGATTCTCTGCAGCCTGGCAACTGAGCCCACTTCAGTGGGGCAGGGCATGCACAAGGAGCGGGTGGAGAGTGTGGGGCAGTGGTGGAGTGTGTGGGGCTCCTGCTGTGGAGAGACTGGGTCCGCTTGGGGAGGTTGGGGTGCTCACACGGGGCAGGACTGTGTTGACTGTGTGTGTGGACCTGTGGGTGGCAGGGCTTGTCAGCTGCAGAAGACTTGTGCTTCTCAAAGACCCACATAGGGGGTTTGCCCCACCTTCCAAAGCCTGAAACAATTGGGTGCTCCTGTGCCTGAGGCCAGCCCCACACAGCTGCAATCCTCAGAGAGCTGACAAGAGACATAAATGCTGGAGTCTTATAGCAATTGTAAGCCCCTGAGCCTAACAACCTGCCACGCTGGGGGCCTACTCACTTAAAAGAAATACTGCAACACAAATGTGGTATTAGAACTTGCAGCCAACTGTGCTGGGGCTCCCCACACCTGATAAAGAGACTGAAGGGACCACAACAACTACAAGCAGTTGAGCATTACAACAGCTGGCCAGGAGCATAACTTGGCCTCCCTGGACGCCTACGGGGAGAGCAAACAGGCCACAATAGAAGGACACACATAGCCCACATAGGGGTCACCCTTGGAACATTGAGAACTGAGGGAAGCACACTGGAAGCCTCCTAAGGTATCACTTACATAAGGTCACCTATCCAAGAGCAGGAGATGTAGCTGACCTACCTAATACATAGACACAAGCACAGGGGAAGAAGCAAAGTGAGGAGGCAAAGGAATACATTCCAGGTAAGGGGACAGGACAAAACCCCAGAAAAGGAACTAAGTGAAACAGAAATGAGCAACCTACTCAACAGAGAGTTCAAACAAAGAGTGTTAAGGATGCTCACTGGTGTGGGGAGAAGAATAGATGAACTCAGTGAGAATGTCAACAAAGAAATGGAAGATATAAAAAAGAACCAATCAGAAATGAAGAATATGATACTGGAAATGAAAAATTCACTAGAGGGACTCAAAAGCAGAGTAGAGGATACAGAAGAACGGATGTGCGAGCTGGATGAAAGACTAGAAGAAATTACCCAAGGTGAACAGGTAAAAGAGAAAAGAATTAAAAAGAGTCAGGACAGTCTAAGGGACCTCTGGGATAAAATCAAGCACACTAACATCTGTGTTATAGGTGTCCCGGAAGGAGAAGAGCAAGACAAAGGGGCAGAGAATCTATTTCAAGAAATAATAGATGAAAACTTCCCTAACCTAAGGAAGGAAACAGACATCCAGGTACAGGAAGCACAGAGAGCTCCAAACAAGATAAACTCAAAGACACCCACATCAAGACACATCATAATCAAAATGTCCAGAATTAAAGATAAAGAGAGAATACTAAAAGCCACAAGAGAAAGACAAGTTACATACAAAGGAACCCCCATAAGGCTATCAGCTGACTTCTCAGCAGAAACCTTACAGGCTAGAAGAGAGTGGCACGATATATTTAAAGTGCTAAAAGGAAAAAACTTACAGCCAATAATATTCTACCCAGCAAGGTTATCCTTCAAAATGGAAGGAGAGATCAAAAATTTCCCAGACAAGCAAAAATTAAAGGAGTTTCTCACCAAGAAACCAGTGCTACAAAAAATGTTAAAGGGACTGATTTAAGGGGAAAAGAGAAGACCACAAATAGGAAAAATTATCTATTTCCATGATAGGGAGGGTAATGGATACAAATGCACAAAAAAGAGGTAAGATATGATATCAAAAACATAAAATGAGGGAAGAGGAGAGTTAAAGAGTAGAGCTTTCAGACAGAGGTCAAACTAAAGAGACCATCAATTCTGTATAGAAGGAGAAAGGAACAAAGAAGGACTACTAAAAGACTGAGGAAAAAAAAAGTTAAAAGATAGCAGTAAGTACATACTTACCAATAGCTACTTTAAACATCAATGGACTAAATGCTCCAATTAAAAGGCATAGGGTGGCTGATTGGATAAAAAAACAAGACCCATATATATGTTGCATACAAGAGACACACTTCAGACCTAAAGACACTCACAAACTGAAAGTGAAGGGATGGAAAAAGATACTCCACGCAAATGGCAATGAAAAGAAAGCTGGAATAGCAGTACTCATATCAGACAAAATAGACTTTAAAACAAAAAGTGTAAAAAGAGACAAAGAAGGGCATTACATAATGATCAAGGGAACAATCCAACAAGAGGATATAACACTTGTAAATATCTACGCACCCAATGTAGGTGCACCTAAATATATAAAGCAATTAACAACAGACATAAAAACAGAAATAGACAGTAACACAATAATAGTACAGGACACTAACACTCCACTTACACCAATGGATAGATCATCCAAACAGAATATCAATAAGGAAACATTGGCCTTAAATGACACACTAGAACAGATGGACCTAGTAGATATATACAGAGCACTCCATCCAAAAACCGAAGAATACACGTTCTTTTCAAATACACATGGAACATTCCCAGGATTGATCACATATTAGGCCACAAAACAAGTCTCCATAAATTTAAGAAGATTGAAATAATACCAAGCATCTTTTCTGACCACAACGGTACGAAACTAGAAATCAACTATAGGAAGAAAATCAGAAAAGCCACAAATACGTGGAGATTAAACAAAAAGCTACTGAACAACGACTGGGTCAATGAAGAAATCAGAGAAAAAATGAAAAAATACCTGGAGACAAATGAAAATGAAAATACGACATGCCAGAATTTATGGGATACAGCAAAAGGGGTTCTAAGAGGGAAGTTTATAGCGATACAGACCTGTCTCAACAAACAAGAAAAACCTCAAATAAACAATCTAACAATGCACCTAAATGAACTGGAAAAAGAAGAACAAACAAAGCCCAAAAACAGTAGAAGAAAGGAAATAATAAAAATCAGAGCAGAAATAAATGAAATAGAGACTAAAAAAACAATAGAAAAAATTAATAAAACCAACAGCTGGTTCTTTGAAAAGATCAACAAAATAGACAAACCTTTAGCTAGACTCACCAAGAAAAAAAGAGAGAAGGCACAAATAAGTAAAATCAGAAATGAAAGAGGAGAATTTACAATAGACACCTCAGAAATACAAAAGATTATAAGAGAATACTATGAAAAGCTATATGCCAACCAATTCGACAATCTGGAAGAAATGGATAAATTCTTAGAATCATACAACCTTCCAAAACTGGATCAAGAAGAAGTAGAGAATTGGAATAGACCAATCACCAGTAAGGAGATCGAATTAGTAATCAAAAAGCTCCCCAAAAATAAAAGTCCAGGACCAGACGGCTTCCCTGGTGAATTCTACCAAACATTCAAAGAAGACTTAATACCTATCCTTCTCAAACTCTTCCAAAAAATTGATGAGAGGGGGAAGCTCCCTAACTCATTCTGTGAAGCCGACATTACCCTGATACCAAAACCAGACAAGGACAACAAAAAAAAAAAGAAAATTACAGGCCAACATCACTGATGAACATCGATGCAAAAATCCTCAACAAAATACTAGCAAATCGCATACAACAATACGTTAAAAAGATTATACACCATGATCAAGTGGGATTTATTCCAGGTATGCAGGGATGGTTCAACATTCGCAAATCAATCAATGTAATACACCACATTAATAAAATCAAGAATAAAAATCACATGATCATCTCAATAGATGCCGAGAAAGCATTTGACAAGATACAGCATCCATTTATGATAAAAACTCTGAATAAAATGGGTATAGAAGGAAAGTACCTCAACATAATAAAGGCCATATATGACAAACCCACAGCTAATATCATCCTCAATGGTGAAAAACTGAAACCTATCCCTCTAAGAACAGGAAGCAGACAAGGATGCCCACTGTCACCACTCCTATTTAACATAGTACTGGAAGTCCTAGCCAGAGCAATCAGGCAAGAGAAAGAAATAAAAGGGATCCAAATTGGAAAGGAAGAAGTGAAACTGTCACTATTTGCAGATGACATGATTTATACATAGAAAACCCTAAAGAATCCACCAGAAAACTTTTAGAAGTAATAAACGAATATGGTAAAGTTGCAGGATACAAAATCAACATACAAAAATCAGTTGCATTTCTATACACTAACAACGAAGTAGCAGAAAGAGAAATTAAGAATACAA
Organism: Diceros bicornis minor; assembly: GCF_020826845.1. Classification (NCBI taxonomy): domain Eukaryota; kingdom Metazoa; phylum Chordata; class Mammalia; order Perissodactyla; family Rhinocerotidae; genus Diceros; species Diceros bicornis. The sequence goes on along the minus strand of NC_080743.1, from coordinate 13,515,328 downwards.
TCCCATTTACAATTGCAACAAAAGGAATAAAATATCTAGGAATAAACTTAACCAAAGAGGTGAGAGATCTGTACACCGAAAACTATAAAACATTGCTGAAAGAAATTGAAGAAGACACAAAGAAATGGAAAGATATTCCGTGCTCTTGGATTGGAAGAATTAACATAGTTAAGATGTCCATACTTCCTAAAGCCATCTATAGATTCAATGCAATCCCTATCAAAGTTCCAACAACATTTTTCACAGAAACAGAACAAAGAACCCTAAAATTTATGTGGAACAACAAAAGATCCCGAGTAGCTAAAGGAATCCTGAGAAAAAAGAATAAATCACACTCCCTGATTTCAAAATATACTACAAAGCCATAGTAACCAAAACAGCATGGTACTGGCACAAAACAGACACACAGATCAATGGAACAGAATCGAAAGCCCAGAAATAAACCCACACATCTGTGGACAGCTAATCTTTGACAAAGGAGCCAAGAACATACAATGGAGAAAAGAAAGTCTCTTCAACAAATGGTGTTGGGAAAACTGGATAGCCACATGCAAAAAAATGAAAGTAGACCCTTACCTTACACCATACACAAAAATTAACTCAAAATGGATTAAAGACTTGAATGTAAGACCTGAAACTATGAAACTTCTAGAAGAAAACATAGGCAGTATGCTCTTCGACATCAGTCTTAGCAACATATTTTCAAGCACCATGTCTGACTGTGCAAGAGAAACAACAGAAAAAAATAAACAAATGGGACTACATCAAACTAAAAAGCTTCTGCACAGCAAAGGAAACCATCAACAAAACGAAAAGACAACCTAACAATTGGGAGAAGATATTTGCAAACCATACATCTGATAAGGGGTTAATCTCCAAAATATATAAAGAACTCATGCATCTCAACAACAAAAAAACTACCAACCCAATTAAAAAATGGGCAAAAGACCTGAATAGACATTTCTCCAAAGAAGATATACAGATGGCCAACAGACACATGAAAAGATGTTCAAAATCATTAACTATCAGGGAAATGCAAATCAAAACTACAATGAGATATCACCTCACACCCGTCAGAATGGCTATAATTAACAAGACAGGAAACAATATGTGTTGGAGAGGATGTGGAGAGAAGGGAACTCTCATACACTGCTGGTGGGAGTGCAAACTGGTGCAGCCACTATGGAAAACAGTATGGAGATTCCTCAAAAAATCAAGGATAGAACTACCATATGATCCAGCTATTCCACTCTTGGGTATTTATCCAAAGAACTTGAAAACACCAATGCATAAAGATACATGCACCCCTGTGTTCATTGCAGCGTTATTCACAATAGCCAAGACTTGGAAGCAACCTATGTGCCCATCAAGGGACGAATGGATAAAGAAGATGTGGTATATACACAATGGAATACTACTCAGCCATAAGAAACGATGAAATCCAGCCATTTGTGACAATATGGATGGACATTGAGGGTATTATGCAAAGTGAAATAAGTCAGAGGGAGAAGGTCAAATACCGTATGATTTCCTTCATTAAGTAGTAGATAATAACAACAATAAACAAACACATAGAGATAGAGATTGGATTGGTGGTTACCAGAGGGGAAGGGGAGTGGGAGGAGGGTGAAAGGGATACTTCAGCACAAGTGTGTGGTGATGGGTTGTAATTACTATTTGGGTAGTGAACATGATGTAATCTATGCAGAAATAGAAGTATAATGACGTACACCCAAAATTTATACAATGTTATAAACCAATGTTACTGCAATAAACAAAAAATTTAAAAATAAACAAATAAATAAATAAAGCATGTACTTTATTTAGATCATTACTGCTGAAAAACTGTATTAGAAAACACAACACTGTTAATCAAATTACAAAGTAATTTCATTATACCACAAATGACAAACCCAATTGTAAAAAGCACTTTCAGTATATCCTACGTGCTCTAGAACAGGACTTTACAGTTTCTACTTTCTGCACATATTTCAGGCACACCCAACCAATAATTTCCCACGTTTCCCAGTGACTCTGCCTACCAATGGCCTGTTGGCTTTAACCAATCTTGCATGTTGTGGCACAAGCCACATCACAAATGGCTGGGACACCAAGTGCTGTCAGAGGCATCATCAATGAATACTTCTACCACCACCTGTGGCCACAATGAGTTACCTATTTCTAGGTTACAGACAAATAGATTTAACCATGTGTTGAAATGTTTCATTTTATCAGTGAGAACCATTATGTTGTCTTTGAAAGGGAGGTATTGGTTCGTTGCACCTGGGAAGGGTCAAAACACAGATTCAGTTTATCTCTGGTCATCTTTCAGATTTCACCATGTGTCTGAGTGAGAAATCTGTTAACCACACATACAGCTGATATACTGCTAGATAAGACTATGGCAGTAGCTAGAGGTGAAAAGTAGAGATCTACTGTCATTGATCATGTTACCCATGAAGCATACTCAGAAGTGGAGACTGGTACACAGAAAGTTTATAGGAGTGTGTTCTTGGGATCAAAACATGTGGTAAAAGAAGTAGAATTGGGCAAAGGGAGAACTGAGCAGCAATACAGTCACCATAAAGGCCCCAGCTGATTCCATGAGGAGCTCTAGGGCTGGGATAGCTCATGATTGTCCAAAATTGGGAGAGGGCAGGCCTTTATACCCCTGCATTTATCAGTCATTGGAAGTGATATCTAATGTGGGATCACATTTATCAGTCGTTGCCAAGGTGGTTTTATCTGAGGACAAGTCTTGGAATTAAGTTAACAGATTTTATATTTAAAGCATTTAGAGAGGAATTCAATTGAGAGCTGTTAGCTGCCAACCACTCCCAACAGCTACAGAAATTAGTGCTTCAGTCTTTGGAGGAATAAGGGTGCCATATCTCGGCATCTACTACTTCTCCAAACACACCTCAGCTTATCTTAATGAAACTATTCATAACAATTCCTCATTAAAAATGATAAACCCAGGACAATGCTAAACTGGACAGGGGTCAGGATAGGTGGCATTAATTCAGCACTGTCCTAGACAAACTGGCATGTGTGACCAAGTCCTACCATTATCTTTTGGTTCTCTTCTCTTTGGAGAACCTTAGACCACCTTTTGGCCTCTATTATACAGTCTCTTCCTCTGCCTATCTCATAAACATTTGTCTTCCCCTAAGGATCCAATCTTTGTCACCTTCTCTTATTACTTCATATTCAAGTCAATCTTGTGCATATCCATGGCTTCATTCATTCAAAAAATGTTTGAGTGGATTTTTTTGTGACAAACACTGTGCCAATTTCTGGAGATATCTTAAAAAAAAGATCTCATCTATGTTGCTGCAAAGAGATAAACACATAATTCTACGGGAGTATATAAAAGATTCATCAAGGGGCACCAAATTCAAGTCATATAAAGGAGTTTAGGGTCAGGGAAGACTTTCTGCCTTAAGACATGTAAGAGAAGAATAGGAAATAGCGGGTGAAGAGTAGGAGGGAAGATTTTCCAGGAAGAAGTAGCATGGCACATTCAAGCAGGTGCAAATATTTAACCATGGATGACGTTTACAGGGATAAAATACTGAGAGATGTGACTACACAAGGGACATATAGGAGTTTGGGACTTTATCTTGAAGGACATGATGAGGCTCAAGAAGATTTTCAGTGGAATAGCATCATCGGATTGCATTTTGGAAAATCAAACTAGCAACAATGTGGAAAATGGTTTGGATTGGACAAGATGCAATAATTGAAGAATCCAGGAGGAAAATATGGGGCCTAATCTAAATCAATTCAAGTGATGTTGGAGAAAAGAGGACTAATTTGGAAGACACTACAAAGAGACATAATATATACGACAACTGGATATGGGGGTGAGGAAAACGGAGCAGTTATGGATGACTGTAAGGTTTCTCTCTAGGATAACTGGCTAGGTGGTAGCGCCACTCACTAGGAAGGAAAATAATACAGAAGAAGGAAGAAGTTCAGGAGTGAGAGCTGGTGTGTACAATTTTGTTGTATCTGAAGTGCCTGTGAGACATCCAAGAGATGACATGTAATGGGCAGTTGCGTATATATGACTGGAGCTCAGAAAAGAAATGTGGGCTGGAGACAGACATTCTGGGAGGTCAGTACCATATAGGAAGACATGCAAGGAGATAAGAATAACCAAAAAATGTCTACAGAGTAAGAAGAGAAAGATAAATTAGTAATAGGGGGAAAACAAAATTTATGGAATGAGTCAAGGAAGAAAAGTGTTCCAAGAAGGGAAGCATTCAGAGAGGTAGGAAACATCTGGAAAGTGAAATACCATGGAAATCAAGAGATTTGCTTAGAAGGGGCTGATTTGAAGAAGATGGGAGTGATCAAAAAAAATCCAATGAGGCATTAAGTTTTAGAATAGAAGAGTTAGGAAGTGTCCATTGATTTAACAACAAAGGGAGCATTAAAAATCTTGACAAGAATAGTCTCAGTGGTGGCCCAGAAGCCAGATTGCAGCTGATGAGGACTGAGTTGAAAAGGAGACAGTGTAAGCATGAATATAAGACACACTTTCAGGGAGGCAGAAAGGAGAAGGGGTCCAGGATAGGCCACTCTAAAATATCCCACAATGGCATACTGATTATTCTGAATTAAAGTTACTTGTTTTGACTTAAAGTTTTGACCCTCATCTCTCTGTTCCCCCTGAAAGCAGGAAATAAATATCTCATGTGAAAGGTAACCTCCCACACCAGGAGACAGAGACATCCTTATCACCAGAGCTAGGGAGTTCAGGGCCTAGAAGCCTGTATAAACAAACTTTGTCACTGTCACTAATTTACTGCCTCAAGTCTAAACTGTTTAAATCCTCACTAATTATGTACCCCAAACCTAAGTTTCTTTGTCTTGTCATTTCCTTACAAATTTATTATTTCTTTGTGTGAAAAGATATATAAACTGCCTGCTTTGTTCATTTGGAGTGCATCATTTTTATGATCTCCAATACATACGTATTAAATTGGTTTTTCTCCTATTAATCCGATCTTGTGTCAATTTTATTATTAGTCCAGCCATAAGAACTCAAGAGTGGTAAAGAGGGGGAATTTCCCCCTCTCCAACACTGAGAAACAGCCAGAAAAGAGATAAAGTTTGAAGACATGAGAGAGGAAAGTGATACTTGGAACAAGGTCACTAAGAAGAAAGAGGAGGACAAATTCGAGAGAATATCCTTAAAGAGGAAGGTTATGGGGAGGTTAGAAAACCAAAAGGTAAGGATAGGTGCTATTGTGGGTCAAGTTGTGTTCCTAAAAAATATATGTGCAAGTCCTAAACCCTGGTACCTGTGAATGTGACGTTATTTGGAAATAGGGTCTTTACAGATGCAATCAAGTTAAAATGAGGTCATACTGGCTTGGGGGGGCCCTAATCCGATGACTGATGTTCTTATAAAATGATGGAAATTTGGATACAGACACAGAGGGGAGAAGACCATGTGAACATGGAGATTATTTTAACAAACTATAATATTTTGGTTTGGAAATAAGATTAGCTACAGAATTTCTATATTTGGTTGAGGTTGGGTAATATGCAATATTTGGCTTCAAGTCTCTGTTCAACCAGTGATGCTGACCAACAGAATGATTGCCTGAGACCAAATGACCAAGACTCACTAGCCTCACTTCTTTTACTCCCTGCCCTGGAAAACAAGGAGTTGTTGATCGTAACGTGATTTGGGCATCATGTAACTGGTACTTACTTGTCAGGTACTGATAGTGATTGAAAAGTTTATTCTAGTGAATAGTTTAATCTCCCCTGTAAAATATTATTGATTTCCATTGCAAATTATTTTGTCCAATGTCTTTCATTTCCTCTGCCTAGATGATCAGATATTCAGAAATAATAAAGTTCAAATTAACAATGTTTTACTCTAGTCTTTCTTCAACATTTTTTAGTCAATTGCTTCATTCCCTTCAAATGATTTGTAATGCAAATGAAAGAATCTGAGAAGTCACAAGTTGGATTCTGACCTCTTAAATTAACTTCACTTAAATAGCTTCAACTACAGGAAAGAGCAGACCTTCTTGCTTTTGGGGTGAAAAGAATCACAATTTGAAATGTCATTTGCCTCAGGCAGGCACATCACTTTAAGTTGTATTCAAACATAGCTTAAGGCTAGCTTCACACTGAATTATAATAGAAGTCACTGAAGTCATCTCTTTTCATCTGCAGTAGAAAAAGGAAAAGAATTTTAGTATTACTTAACGTAGGAAAAATGATTCATGTATATCTAACAGTCCACTAGGTTTACTTTTATATAATGACAGTTGTTCTCTGAAAAATCTAAAAACATATAAGTTATCCAATAATTGATGTAATTTGGTATAAAATCAGTATATATACGAATTAATGTGATGAAAATATAAAGATAAAAAACTAGTTCAGTAACTATTTTGGTTGACAACAATGAAGAATTGTAGTTAATGATTATCTAAGGGATATAAAACAAAAGCTGTTTGAAGTCTAGAAGTATAAATCTGTAAAAACAATTAAAGCCATCTCAGACAAAATAGTTTTAAAAAGAGGATCCGATAAATAAATGACAAACAATAGGATATATTGGAGTATATGAGGACACAAGCCAGGTTAAAACTAATTCAGCCTGACCTGGCTGGCCAAGTGGCATAGTGGTTAAGTTTGCACACTTGGCTTTGGGGGCCTAGGGCTTGCAAATTCGGATCCCAGGCATGGACCTACACACTGCTCATTAAGCCATGCTGTAGTGGCATCCCACATACAAAATAGAGGAAGACTGGCACAGATGTTAGCTCAGGGCCAATCTTCCTCACCAAAAAAAAAACAACCAAAATAAACACAAAAGGGCCTGACATTGCCTGTTGATGTGGCCTGTTGAGCATGCATTGTATATCTGCTTTAAATATTTACTATGTCCCAAAGACAAGAATGATGCCCCGAAAGATACGGATGTATCTTCCCCCATATCGGAATTTCCTTTAGGATAAGCATCTCTCCCTAAATTAAGGATTAATTACTGACCTGCTGTGCTCACCTTGTGACCACTGACCTGCTGATCACCAATCTGCTGTACCAACTACGCATCTCATGACAACTGTAAAAGAGACATTCCTGTCATATGTGATGTATGTTCTTTGTTCCAAGATGGTATATAACCACTCTGTATACCCCACTTCTTCAGTGCCCTTCCCTCCTTGGGGAAGGAAGGTCCTGGGCTAGTCCTCAGATCTGGCTCATAATAAACTCACCTTGGGGCCGGCCCCATGGCATAGTGGTTAAGTGTGCGCACTCCACTGCTGGCGGCTGGGGTTCAGATCCCGGGCGTGCACCGATGCACCACTTGTCAGGCCATGCTGTGGCGGCGTCCCATATAAAGTGGAGGAGGATGGGCACAGATGTTAGCCTAGGGCCAGTCTTCCTCAGCAAAAAGAGGAGGATTGGCATGAATGTTAGCTCAGGGCTGATCTTCCTCACAAAAGAAAAAAAACTCACCTCAGTTTTGATTTATAGATTGATTATGGATTATTTGCATTGACAGATCTCTCCTATTTCAGGTAGATCCAGCTAAAGATCCACAAAACAGTCCCAGGTTAGATTAGTAATATTTTCTCACCAACATTCCTCATAACACACATATGAGCTTAAATTATTTGCTAAATATTTCTTAGTCCAAAAAGCAAATCAAGAATATAAATAGAGACAATTTAGAAAATAACAAGAACGTATCAAATTAAAAATTATGATTGCAGTCTAAGTGATACCCAAAGGAAAATGTATAACCTTAAATATTTCTTGTAAACTGAAGAGATAACAAAAAAAGAAAAATTAGCAGTCAGGAAGCTATTTTTAAAAACTAAGGAAAAATAAGAAAAAAGAATAATGTTAATAAAAGCAGAAATCGAAATATTAGTGAAAGAAAACAGTAGCACTTTTTTATGCCCCAGCCATACTGGTCTTGAAATTTCAGTTTCCTTTTTCTGCCCTTTTAGGGCATTTTCCTAAACTGTTTCCTCAACCTAGAAAGATATTCATCTCTTCTTTTCACCTAAAGAACATTAACTAGTTCTTTAGAGATCTCAGTTTAAACATTATTTAACTTTGGAGAGGTTTTCTTGACACCCATATGGGTTAACTGCCTCTCATCTGTTCATCCATTTACCTTAGCACTTACCACACTTATGATTACTTTTTCACTGCCCGTCTCCCTCACCAGATTATCAACTCCACAAGGGCAGGATCACATCCGACCATTTCACCAATGAACCTCTAGTGCCCAACACAGTGCTCTTCATATAATATGGGCCTGAAACATCTGTGTTGAATGAGTGCATTAGTGAACTAATGAATGGAAGAAGTCTTGGGAGAAAATAGGATCAAATATACAATTTTCCATAAATTTGAATCCACAAATAAAGAAGAACTACAAATACACAAAATTAAAAAGGGGAACAGGAAAGAACAGATGCTAAGGAAATTTTATAAACTGTCATAGATCACTGTGTAAGCCTGTGCAAACATTTTAAAATCTCACTTAAATCAATAAGTTCCTGGGAATATATAAACTATAAAAAATGACCAAGGAAAAAATAATCCAACAGCCAGGGAAAAATTTTTAAGTTTTTCAAATATAATCTCTATAAAAGTTCCTTTAAACTTTCAAAGAACAAATATAATTTTGTAAAGCCAGCATAATCTAGCTTTATAAACTAGATACAACAAATATGGTACAAAAAATATAGTATAGTGATTGGCTAGCAAACCACTCTCAATTATCAACTTAGCAGTAAAAACATTAAATGGCATTCTATCAATTCAACTATAGGAGAATATTAAAAAAAAAAATAATGTTCCCTGATCAAGTAGAGTTTATCTCAGAAATTTAAAGAGGGTAGAAGATTTAAGAAATATAGTAATATAATATCAATAGGCCAAAGGAGAAAAGCCTTATGATACAGATAGATGCACAGAAAAGGATATTTGATCAAATCTAGCATATATTCCTAATAAAATAAACTAGGAACAGCTAAGGTCATACTTAATAGTAAAACAGAGCAAGAGGAGAGGCTGGCATAGAAAGGTTCCATCATCCATGCCATCTTCAACCAACTGGTTGGCTACCTGAAGTACTAGTGAAGAAGAATTTTAAGCTCCTTCCAGGCTCAGCCAGAAACAGTGCCATGATCAACCCACAAGGGTGTCAAGGAAACCTCTCTGAAGAAATAATGTTTACATTGAGATTGCTAAAGAATTACCGTTATTTAGGTGAAAAGAAGAGGCAGATATCATTCCAGGTTGAGGAAACAGCTTACGAAAATGCCCTGAGGCAGAAAAAGGCAACTAAAAGAGACCAGAATGGCTGGAGCATGAAAACGTCCTCCTTGGTGCACCAAGGCATTTCCTTTAAAGTCTGTAGGAAGGCAAGGAAGCCCACTAGAAACAACTATTTAACACTGACTTGAAATCTCAAGCCAGTATAATAAATAAGGCAGGAAACCAAAATATGATATATAGCTATTGTACATAGAGTCAAAATTATTTCAGATGATACTGTTCCAACTAAAAATGGAGGAGAAAAAACTGAAAAAAGAAAAGATTAAACTAATAAGCGTCTAGTAAGATATCTGGTAACAAAATAAGTATGCGAAATTCAAGAGTTTTCCTATATGCCTGCAATAACCAATTAGAAAATATAATGGAAATATCTCATTCAGAATACAAACAAAAAATATAAAATACATAAGAATAAATGTATTATGAAATGTATTAAGGTCTTACATGGAGAATACAATGAAATTTTATTGAGTGACCTAAAAAGAGGACTTGAATAAATGAATGGCTATTTCAAGTTTCTAGATGAAATGACTCAATATTAAAAAGATGTTTACTCTCCCCACATTAATTCATATACCAAGTGCAATTCTTATTGAGAACTTTATCATGTTATAAAAACAATTTTAAATATTAATCACAGAAAGAGGAGAAACTTGAACTGCCAATTATTAAAATATCACAAAACTGGAAAGCTGTTTTGTGAGGTATTGACCCAAAAAGACACAAATAGATAACCATAATGGAATAGAAAGTCCAGAAACATTCAATCATGAGATCCATACATATAGTACATGATAAAGGTAGTGTCTTAGTGATGAAAGGATGACAAAGGTTAATTTTTTGGAAATAAAGTTAGATCCATACTTCACACAAAACCAAAAGTTAATTCCAAAAGCATTGAAAGTAACTCAATATGTAAAATGAAAACATATCAAATCCAGGAGGCAATACAGATTAATAGTCACATAGTCTTGAGAGATGTTGGGAATGGACTCTCTAAGCTTGAAAAAAAGAAATGCTAAAGAGAACATTTACAGATTAAACTTCAGAACATCTTAACAATTCTATATATCTCATAAGATTTTTAAAAATTAAATGAACTTGAGAAAATTTTATAATGTATGACTAACAAAAAATAGACTTCCTTAAAACCAATTTGAAAAATGAAAAGACAAACACTCCAACAAAAAATGGGAAGGGTATGAGTAGGCAATTTACAAAACAACAAATTCAAATTGTCAATAAACATATGAAAAATATTCAGTCTTACTATAATTCAATTAATGAAAAAGAAAAAAGAAAAGAAATTTGATAGGTAACATCAAATTGGTGAAGTATTAAAAGAATTTTAATGCCCAGAGTTGGTTCACCGTCAGTGTGACAGGAACTTTCACACACTGCTAACAGGAATACATATTGGCCAGAAACTTTTTGAAGACCATGGTAGACAGAATAATGGCCCTCCAAAGTATCAACCACTTAATCCCCAGAACCTGTGAATATATTACCTTACATGTCAAAAAGGACTTTGCAGGTGTGATTAAATTAAGGATCTCCAGATGGGGAGATTATCCTGGATTATCTGTGTGGGCTTGATTAATCACAAGGATCCTTGTAAGAAAAGATGAAGGCAGGAAAGGTCGAGTCAGAGAAGAAGACAGGATGATGGAGGAATCAGAGGTCAGAGAGAAAGAGAAAAATTTGAACATGCTACACTCTTGGCTTTGAAGATGGAGGAAGGGGCCACAAGCTAAAGAATGTGGATGGCTTCTAGAAGCTAGAAAAGGCAAAGAAACAGATTCTCCAGTAGGAATGTAGCCCTGCTCACACCTTGAATATAGGACTTCTGACCTCCAGAACTATAAGATAATACATTTTTGTCGTTTTAAACCAAGTTTGTGGTAATTTGTTACAGCAGCAAAGGGAAACTCATACAAGAGTAATTGGATAACTTTAAAATTATACCTATTCTAGGACAGCAATTCTACATCTGGGAAGTGATCCGAAAGAAGTTATCAGAGAGAGTACAAATAGCTAAATAAAAGCACATTCACTGCAACATTTTTTTATAGTAGTTAAAAGTTGGAAGCTACTTGTGTCAAACAAAGGGGATTTATTAAATAAATTATCATATATCCTTAACAAAAAAATATAACACAGCAGTCACAAATCAGCTCCTGGAAAAATATCCAGAGAAGTGGGAACATTATCATAAGTCTTTTTTTAAGATAGTTTACAAAACTACATTATTTCGTGTCAGTCTCAGCCTACAGATAGTGATGCTATTAGCTAAACTGTAGGGGGAAGAGGGAGAATCTCCCTCTGCCCTTTTCCTTAAGGTTCTTATGGCTGGCCAAATAATTAACAAGACAGGTTAGCAGGAGAAAATAATACCAAGTTTAATAACATGTATACATGGGAGAAAGCAGGGACACTGCGTTTCTCAACACAATAGCAGAAATTCTCGTCTTAAATACCATGTTCAGCCAATGACAAAGGAGGATTTTGGGGGTTGGGGGAGTCAGTTACAGGAGATTACCACTAAAGCACAGTAAACAAGAGTAAGGTTTATTATGCAGCTCCAAGGCCTCACCTTCCACATTGATAAGTCTCTAGAAATGAGCTCATCTCCCCTCTTCCCAATTCAGAGAGGGAGATACCTTTACAAATGGAGACTTCCCTTGTAAATGTAAATGATCGTCTGGCAACTCCTCGCAGGGTCATCCAGAGAATGTGGCCAGAGAGACAGAACTTCTGATAAGAGGGGCTTGTTGGTGCCTTTCCTAGTGTAACATTTACCCTACGTTATCTTTACAGCCATCATGATAGATCTGTTCCTGGAAGGAGCCACCATGTCAAATTCTTTAGGCAGTTAGTGGGGGAGGTCAAATGTCCCTAGAGAAAACAACCAAGGTAAAGAGATAGATTTCAGGGTGGCCAAATCTTGATCTCCCACACGAGGAATGCCTGGAGCACTCGCCTGGGCCTGTACTTGTTGTGGCGAGCCCCATAGACATTTCCCTGACTGGAGCCAATGTTATGGATGGACCTGCACTTGTGGTTCTTATTATGATTACAAGACACACCTCAGCAACAACCATCAGGGAACTTTGAAAAGACAAGGTTTATTACTCACAGGTCTTGGAGGGCGCATGGCACAGCCAAAGGCCACACAGGGAGGATGTGGGCAGAGAGAGAGGGAGAAAGCGCAGACCTGGGGTTCTGTCTTTATTGGGGGCTGAGGGTGGGGTGCCTGGGGTTTCAAGGGTTAAGTCTTTATTGGTGAATTTAAAACATAAGAGCAAGGGGCCGGCCCCGTGGCTTAGCGGTTAAGTGCTTGTGCTCCACTGTTGGCGGCCCGGGTTCGGATCCTGGGTGTGCACCGACGCACCGCTTCTCTGGCCATGCTGAAGCCGTGTCCCACGTACAGCAACTAGAAGGATGTGCAGCTATGACATACAACTATCTACGGGGGCTTTGGGGGGAAAAATAAACAAATAAAATCTTTAAAACATAAGAGCAGGAATTAGGGTGCAGGAAAGAAAAAGAGGGGTCACTCAAGTGGTCAGTTATCTAGGTTAACCAGGGCTTTCTAAAAGAGGAACCTCACGGGTGGAAGCAGCCTTGTTCCTTATCTACTGGTTTAGCTGGTAGCTGTGTCATACAGCTGGCAATAAATTTATTCGAGATGGATGTCTCTGAAATGGATGCCTCAGCAATCAAAAGCTTAAGGTCAGGAACTTACATTACAATCAAAAAAGCTTATTGTCAGGCACTTACACTACACATACATAGTATAATACCAATTTTTTAAAAGATCTGATTATATTCAAAATGTTTATGGTTATCTCTGGGTGGTAGAATTACAGGTGATTTTCCTTTACACTTTGATAGAGACTAACTTCACACTCAACGTGAGTTATAAATGTATAACATAAATAATTACATACATACCTACTTGCCAAAAGACTGTATGCAATATAATTATATTCATAAATATCAGTATCAGTTATTATACAGTGTAAAATGTCCTCAAGGTATAATATAATTGTGTTTTCCTCCACGATAAACAATCCCAGCCTCTCTAATAATTGGAGACTTGTTTATATTAGCTCTACCTGTGTAAGCAGAACCTTCCAGCGACACTTGCCTGGCTCCACCTACTACCCCTTAATCTAATTGCCAATTTTAGGAAACAGGTCAATCATGAAAGTTAACTGAGAACAGCGAACAACCAAGTTTGTTAAGTCACTAGCCTTAACAATATATATAATAAGTTATCTGGCCTCTGACTATTTTAAAGTACATCAGCTTTGTAACTTGTTCCCTTTTTTTTTCCTTTAATACTCAAAGACCTTTTTTTCATTTCATGTTTGTGTTTTGGATATGTCATACTATCATTAGTCAAATGAGAAATATTTATATATTACATATTATTATACATATATAAAAGCATAATCATGAACTTAAAACCAAAAGGAGAATAACGATAAATCAAAGAACGAAAATTTAAACCACACACTTCCTTTGATTTACTGAATTCTAAATCCCTTTCTATAGGATACAAAGCTCAAACTGATGATTCATATATTAAAATAGAACAGAATAGTAAAATGATAATTCAGATAGAGGGGTAATACTTTAAAGACATGTTAACACTTAAAATCAAGTGTGTTACTGACACAGGAGCATAAAGGCTATAAAAAATGTTCTGAGTCCCAAAGTAATTCTTGGCAACAGCCAATATTTCCAAGTTATTCAGTTTCATTGCAAAAAAAGTACTTAGATAATGTTGTCTAAGCTCTTTATGGAAATTCTTTTATTAAATTATTAATAAATATCATACCCTTTCTTTTAGGGGATGAAAGGGAATAGGATAATAGAAGAAATATCCATTAAAAAGTTAGCGATTTTTATAAAACTCTAGCCAAAAACACTGTCCATTACACTTTTAAAAAGTGAATATTATGGAATATGAATTATATCTAAAAATAAAACACTGCTCATTATTCTATTTAGTATCCTTTATCAAAAGTAGCCACATCACTGCTTATAAAAGATCTGGAAACTTTAATTCCTGATAATCTAAGAATGCAGAAATAATATTAAGATAACCTAGAGAAATATATCAATAATTTGTACTTAATTTTTCTCTCTTTTAAATAATCAGCTTTAAATTGACCACTGGTTAAATCCTAGATCCCAATAATTTCATGTCTGAATTCTCTAATATGCTGATTCATTATGGTAAATGCTTGATATAAGACACAGAAGGAGGGGTGACATCAGCAAGACGGTAGAATAGGAAGCACAAGACTCTCCTTCCCCCACTGGGACACCCAGTGAACAATAATACACGGACCAATTCCCTTTGTGAGAAATCCAGAGACCAGTTAAGAGGCTCTTGCACGAGAGGCAAGCATGAAACCAGATGGAGTGAAGCCAATAGGAAAATTGGGCCATGAGGCACCCATTCTCCAGCACAGCATGATTGAGAGGAAACTCCCAACTCCCAGATTCTCCTGGTGGAGGGAAAAAGTTGGAGCATATGTCCAACATTCTAGCTTTTCAGCGGGCTGTCCAAGGGACGGGTTTCTGTCTGGTCTGACTCAGAAAGCACACTTCCAATCTCATTTTATGCAGCCAACATCACTCTGATACCAAAGACAAACAAAGACAAGAAAATAAAACTACAGACCAATATCCCTGATGAATATAGATGCAAAAATCCTCAACAAAATACTAGCAAATTGAATTCAATAGCCAAAGTATTATTAAAAGGATTATACACCATGACCAAGTGGGATTTATCCCTTGGATACAAGGATGGTACAAAATACAAAAATCAATCAATGTGATTCACCACATTAACAGAACAAAGGAAAGAAAATCATAGAATCATCTCAATAGATGAAGAAAAAGTATTTCACAAAATTCAACATCCTTTCATAATAATAATAAAAAAAAGCACTCAACAAACTACAAATAGAAGGAAATTACGTCCACATAATAAAGACCATATATGACAAGCCCACAGTTAACATCATACTCAATGGTAAAAGACTGAAAGCTTTTCCTTTAAGGTCAGGAACAAGGCAAGAATGCCTGTTCTTGGCACTACTATTCAACATAGTACTATAGTCTTAGTTAGAACAATTAGGAAAGAAAAAGAAATAAAAGGCATCAAAATTGGAAAGGAAGAAGTAAAATGATCTCTACTTGCAGATGACATGATCTTATATGTAGAAAACCCCACAGATTCCACACACAAAAAGTTGGGAATAATAAACAAATTCAGTAAAGTTGCAGGAAAAAAATCAATACACAAAATCAGTTGTGTTTCTATATATTAACATTGAACAATCCAAAAAGGAAATTAAGAAAACAACTGCATTTACAATAGCATCAAGAAGAATAAACACTATCTATTGAAGAGACTTTGCTTTCTCCATTGTATGTTCTTGGCTCCTTTGTCGAAGATTAGCTGTCCATAGTGTGTGGTTTTACTTATGGGCTCTCAATTCTGTTCCAATAATCAAAAAGGGAACCCTCATACACTGCTGGTGGGAATGCAAACTGGTGCAGCCACTACAGAAAACAGTATGGAGTTTTCTCAAAAAATTAAAAATAGAAATACCATATGATCCAGCTATTCCACTTCTGGGTATTTATCCAAAGAACATGAAAACCAAATTCAAAAAGATATATACACCCCTATGTTCATTGCAGCAACATTCACATTAACCAAGACTTGGAAGCAACCCAAGTGCCCATCAACAGGTGAATGGATAAAGAAGATATGGTATATATATTCAATGGAATACCACTCAGCCATAAAAAAAGACAAAATCTTGCCATTTGCCACAACATGGATGGACCTTGAGGGTATCATGCTAAGCAAAATAAGTCAGACAGAGAAAGACAAATACTATATGATTTCACTCATGTGGTAGAAACAAACAACAAACACATAGATAAGGAATACAGATTGGTGGTTACCAGAGGGGAAGGGGATGGGGGAAGCATGAAAGGGGTAAAGGGGCATATATGTCTGGTGACAGATAAAAACTAGACTACTGGTGGTGAATACAATGCATTCTATATAGAACCTGAAACATAATAATGTACACCTGAAAGTTACACAATGTTATAAACCAATGTGACCTCAATAAAATAATTTTAAAAAACAATAAACTACTTAGGAATAAACTTAATCAAGGAGGTGAAAGACTTGTACAATGAAAACTATACAACATCGCTGAAAGAAATTAAACACAACACAAATAAATGAAAAAAAATTTTGTGTTCATGGATTGGAAGACCTAATATTGATAAAATGTCCATGCTACCAGAAGCAATCTACAGATTCAATGCAATCCCTACCAAAATGCCAATGACATTTTTTACAGAAATAGAAAAAACAATCCTAAAATTCATATAGAACCACAAAGGACCTTGAATAGCCAAAATAATCTTGAGAAAGAAGAACAAAGCTGGAGGCCTCACACTTCCTGACTTCAAAACATATTACAATGTTACAGTACTCAAAACAGTACGGTACTGGCATAAAGGCAGAAATATAGGTGAATGGAACAGAATAGAGAGCCCAGAAATAAACTCATGCCTATATGGTCCCATGATCTTCAACAGGGTGCCGTGACTACACAATGGGGAAAGGATAGTTTCTTCAACAGATGGTGCTGGGAAAACTGGATATCCACATGCGGAAAAAAAAAAAAATTGGACCCTTACCTTATATTACACACAAAAATCATCTCAAAATAGATCAAAGACTTAAATGTAAGACGTGAAACTATAAAACTCCTAGAAAAAAATATAAAGGAAAAACTTTAATACATTGGTCTTGACAATCATTTCCTGAATTTGACACTAAAAGCACAGGCAACAAAAGCAAAATAGACCATTGCAACTACGTCAAACTTGAAAGCTCTGTGCATCAAAGAAAACAATCAACAGAGTAAAAAGGCTCCCTACAGAATGAAGAAAATATTTGCAAACCATATATCTGATAAGGAGTTTACATTGAAAATATATAAAGTACTCCTACAACACAATAACAAAAAAAAAACAAATAACCTGATTAAAAAATGGGGCAAAGGACTTGAATAGACAGTTCTCTAAAGAAGGCATACAAATGGCCAAGAGATATATGAAAAGATGCTCAACATCACTTATTATCAGGGTAATGCAAAACAAAACCACAATGGGATATCATCTCACTCCTGTTAGGAGGGGCATTATAAAAATAACAAAAAAGAACAAATGCTAGTGAAGATGTGGAGAAACTGGAACACTTCTATGATGTTGGGAATGTAAAATGGCACAGCCTTTATGGAAAACAGTATGGAGGTTCCTCAAAAAATTAAAAATAGAACTACCATGTGATCTAGCAATCCCACTTCTGGGTAATTATCCAAAAGAATTGAAAACAGGATCTCAAAGAGATATTTACACTCCTATATCCATTGCTGCATTATCCACAATAGCCAGGAACTGGAAACAACCTAACTATCCATCAGCAGACGAATAGATAAAGCAATTGTGGTATATACATACAGTGGAATACTATTCAGCCTTAAAAAATAAGGAAATTCTGCCATGTGTGACAACATGGATGAACCTTGAGGACAGTATGCTAAGTGAAATAAGCCAGTCACAGAAGGACAAGTACTGCATGATTCCACTTATATGAAGTGTGAGCTAAATTTGTCAAACTCATAGAACCAGCAAGTAAAATGGTGGTCGCCAGGGGCTGTGGGAAGGGAAAAGGGCAGCCGGTTGTTCAATGGGCATAGAGTTTTAGTCATGCAAGATGAAAAAGTTCTAGATATCTGCTGTACAGCAATGTGCGTATCATCAACAATACTGTACTGTACACTTAAAAGTTTAAGAGGGCATATTTCAAATTAAGTGTTTTTTTTTTTTTTTTGATTGCTGGGAAAGATTTGCTCTGAGCTAACATCTGTTACCAATCTTCCTCTCTTTTTTTTTTTCCCCAAAGCCCCAGTACATAGTTGTATATTCTACTTGTAGGTCCTTCTAGTTCTTCTATGTGAGCTGCCGCCACAACATGGCAACTGACAGACTAGTGGTGTGGTTCCATGCCAGGGAACTGAACCCGGGATGCTGAAATGGAACACACCGAACTTTAACCACTAGGCCATCAGGGCTGACTCTTAAGTGTTATTTTTTAAATCACAACTAAAACCAACCAAATAAAAAGACACAGAGGTGGCACAGGTGACATTCCATTGCAGAAGAGGGAAGTTAAGAACCTTACTGAGTGAAAGGCCATGTGATTTCCACACAGAAAAGTGAAGTCTGGATTTTAACGTACTTTTGATGATTCCTTCTATTAGATATGTTCATCTGAAAGAGGCTTACGTAGCTCAACAGAAGAATCACAGATAAGAATCCGTTAGTAGCCCTCAGGTCTTCATAATCCCGGAACATCTATCTTGTTAAAAACTTTAAGTATAAATTAGAGGGGTTAGACATTAGACTCCGGTTTTTAAAGGCTAAAAATGTCACATATGTGCTTATATTCTTCTGTAAGTAATTGTATTTTTAATATGCTTAATATATATAAACCATCTGTATGTTTAATTTAAAATTTTAATTGTAATACTATATATTTCGTGGTGTCTGCCTCCCCTAGCCACAAATGACTAGTCTGAGTGGTAGACATAGTCCCAAGACAACTCACATATAAGTTGGCCAGGGATCTATGATGTAAAATAGCCTAGCTCAAAAATTTGAGTTAAAAATTGATTTTAAAAATTCAGTTAATTTGAGTGGATGCCACGAAGTAGAGAGTCTAACCAACTGTGGCTCTGTGCAAGCCAAAGTTCTGAGGGAGAATTATGAGGCTAAGCGTTTCTGGAAGGCTGTCTCAATTCATGAATAGAAGAGTAAAAATTCAGTTTGTGATGTATTTTAAGATACCCTTTAAAACTGACATGGAGCTATTAAATATACATTTAAGGCATCAAAAAATATATACACATACTTTGCATTCCGCCAAATACACACTGTTCCTACCCATACTTAAAAGTCAGGAAATCCCTCTTCTCTCAATTCTGTTTGTACTTTTTATCTTCTTTAAAATAAGTAAATCAATATTTGAGATGAATGGTATTGAGAGTGATAAATTCCGGCAAAAGGGCTAACATAAACTTTCTAGCATAGGTAAAATTTTTACAAAAGATAATTTTACATAATTATGTAGAAATTACAGTATCAATACCCCATATACCCCTGGTGACATTTCTTCCCAGTACTCTCAGGGCAGCTTTCTCTTAACTTTCTAAAACTATGGGTTCTTCCTCATAGGAATCATCCTCAAAGGCAGCTGTCACCCTTTTGTCTCTTCTGTATAGATCTTCAGTGTACTGTTTCCACCTTCCCTTTATTTTCTCCTATCAGATAGTGTGCTTCCCTGTTGCTTGTTCAGAATTCCTAACCTAGGTTTAAATTTCCCTTTGATTTCTTGAATCTTCTGGAAGAAACCTCTTGTTCTTCCTTTTTTTGTTATTTTCTTCTGTCTCCTTGCACTGGCCATTATAGTAGTTCTCTTTATATCTACGTGACAGTCACTGAAAAAGTGCATTAAGGATACTAACCCTACTTTTGTCACTTTCTACTTTTGCTTCTCGCCTGTCCTTAACAATTTTTAGTGTTTCTTCTGTCATCCATCTCAATTTTTCTTTTCTTTTTACCTCAGGCATTGTCTTTTTGCATTCTTCCTTAGTAATATTTCTGGTTTCAGTCCACAGTTCTGGTTCTCGGTCAATTAAGTTCAACAGTGCAAATCTGTTTTCCACAAGGGCTTTAAATTTGTCAGGAATGTTTTGTCAAGGAGTGCAATAACTATAGGACCACTGCTCTAATTTCCCATGCAAGTCAAGTGATGCTCACAGTGCTCCACAAAGGCTTTTACCTTACGTGGAGCAAGAAATGCCTGATGTCCAAGCTGGATTTCAAAAAGGGAGAGGCATACGAGATCTAATTGCGATTATTTGTTGGCAACTGGAGTACTCCAAAGAATTTCAGAAGAAAGTTAGTCTATGTTTTACAGACTACGGTAAAGCCTTTGACTGTGTGGATCATGAAAAGCTGTAGGCTGCTCTGAAAGAAATGGGCACGGCTCAGCACTTGATTGTCCTGAGACATAAGCTGTATTATGGACAAGAAGCCACTGTCAGGACAGAATATGGAGAGACAGAATGGTTTCCTATAGGCAAAGGTGTCAGACAAAGGTGCATTTTATCTCCCTATCTGTTTAATCTGTATGCAGAACATATCATATTAAAAACTGGGCTAGACTCAGACGAAGGAGGAGAGAAAACTGGTGGAAGAAATATCAACAATCTAAGACATAGAGATGACACCATCTTACTGGCAGAAAGCAGCAGTGACTTGAAACAACTTCTGAAGAAAGTGCCAAAGCAGGACTGCATTTGAACATCAAGAAGACAAAAATCATGACTATAGAACTGCACAACTTTACTGTAGACAATGAAGACATTGAAATTGTTAAAGATTTTGTTTACCTTGGTTCAGTTTTCAATTTAAACGGAGACTGCAGCCAAGAAATCAAGAGAAGACTGAGACTTGGAAGGGCAGCAATGAAAGAATTAGGAGACATCATGAAGGGTAAGGAAATGTCATAAGAGACCAAGGCCAAGATTATCCACACCCTCTTATTCCCAGTTACTATGTATGGGTGCAAAAGCTGGACTATGAAGAAAGATGATAGGAAAAAAATGGATTCATTTGAAATATGGTGTTGAAGGAGAGCTCCACAGATACCCTGGACTGCCAGAAAGACGAACAAGTGAGTCCTAGAGCAAATTAAGCCTGAACTATCGCTGGAGGCAAAAATGATAAAACTGAGGCTGCACTGCTTCGGGCACATCATGAGAAGGCAGGGTTCTGTGGAAAAGACAATAATGCTGGGAAAAGTAGAAGGCAGTAGGAGAAGATGAACCAAATATGAGATGGACTGACTCTATAAAGGAAGCCGTAGGCTTGAGTCTACAGAAGCTGAGTAGGGCTGCTGAGTACAGCACATTGTGGACATCACTCATTCATAGGGTTGCCAGGAGTCAGAGCCAACTTCACTGCACGTAACGACAATTATCTAGAAACTGTACAATTGAATCCATCAAAACGCCATTCTTATCTACTGACATTTGTTTTACAGTTCACTGAGATTATACAAACACATCCCTCATCTGTGACTCACTTACCTGTAGAACTCATCTCTGGTGAAACCCAGTTTGTCCTTAGCACCTCCTCTTAGTCACCTCTCAGTTGTCCAGTACTGTCATGCTACATCCTTTGTACTTTCCGGATCTTTAAGCCATTGCTCTAGGATTTTTTTGATATGCTTCCCCCTTAACAAAATGTAGCTCTGCTGGGTCCAGCCAGATAACAGGCTTAGGCATCTAATACAAACGAATTTACTTAAAGGATTAATAAGTGATCATGGTTTCAAGTGTAAGCCTTCCAGATAACACCTAGGCCTGAAATGTCCTAACCTAAAGGAACAACTGAGTAGGAATTTCAGGCAGCATTTGGAACCTATATAGCTTTTGGCCTACTCACAACACATAGAGGTCAACATGTAATCTATGCATAGGTTATTCAATCTTAAATACTAAAAAGAACAGTAAGATATTTACTTGAAACTCACAATTTCTCAGTTATTAGTATATAATGTATGGAGCATTTTTCTTTAAATCAGGACATTTAGGAAAGCTGTGGAACACATTTTCAGTGCAAGTAGATTTCTAATGATTTTACTGAGGGCTTTCCATGAACATGAGATGGATAAGCAATAGCCTGGCACAGACGTTACAGCTATACCAGTGTGAAGGCAGCTGAGCACAGAGACAAAGGACATCGACTATGGGCTCAGCCTTGGTTCAAATCACTGCTACTGACCAGCTATATGACCTCTGGCAAGTGGCTTAACCAATCTAAACCTCAGCTTCCTCAACCATAAAATGGAGATAATAGTAGAGAATTATGAGGATTAAATGAGAAAATTTATATTAAGCATTTGTCTAGTACAGTCTAAGTAGATAAGAACTCAATATATGTTAGCAATTATTACTAATCAGTAGAACCTCTACTAAATATGTTTTTGATGTTTACCATTAGTAAGGGCTATAATTTAAATAAAAAACTTTTAAAGAACTAATGCAGCACAGATTTTGACTTAATATGCTCTGGTTATTATATTCAAAGTGAAAATGACTTTATTGTTTTTCTTAATTACAAAAAAATACATACTCACTGGCATTCAAATCATAAAGAAAATTATAAAGGAAAAAGGGAAAAAAATCACTCAAATTTACACATGCAGAGATATATATTGTTATTACTTTAATAATACTTTTTTCCAAAAGCAGGATTAATTTACTATTTATTTCTATTTTTGAAATATAATTGTAGAGCTCTTATTTCATGATCTCTGTTCATAAGCTAGCCATAAAAATGGAAAGGTAGCTCCTTCTTCTTAGAGAAGCAGGAGAGAGTAGAGGTGAAGGCCCTGGTACCATCCTGCCTGGGTTCAAATCCCAGCTTTGCCACTTACTAGACATATCATCTTGGGCAAGTCACTTAAGCTCTGCATCTCAGCTTCCTTACCTGTGAAGTGGAGTTGTTGTAGGGATTAAAGGAGTTAATATATAAAGTACTTTGAACAGTGCCTGGTGCATAGCAAGCAGTACATAGGAGTTTATCATTATATATGGTCATATGACTGTACCTATGATACATTGTTATATAAATAAAAAGCAGCTCATGGCACCAGCTACAAATAATATTATCCCATTTGCATAAAAAGGACAAAGTATACATCTATTTATATACATAAGCATAAAAATATTTGAAAGGGTATATATAAAACTTCTGTGATTATCTCACAGAGGGACTTTCACTGGGTCTAGAATATTTCAATTTTTTACAATCTTTATGTACACTGTTATTTAGAAATCAATAAAAATAGTTCAATTTAAAACTGTATTTTTTAATGTGGAGAAAATAAGAGATAGTAGAAGAAAATGACAAAATTCTTGGTTTCCAGAATGATGACAACAGTTAATTAGGTTTTCATACTATCCCAGGAAAAGAGAGTTTAGAGTTTATAAAATTAAACACAATATGAGTGGAAGTATATTATAGTAAATCCAAAGTTATAATTTTCCTTTACTAAAAAGACATCATTCATGAATTAAAGAAAAATACGCAAAATGAAAAAGAAAACATTTAAGTACTTTTAAAATTGCTAATAAATACACCCAAGGTTTAATAGAAATTTAACAGAAAGGTGGCTAAAGCATAAACTACTACATAACGATAAAAAACAACCATAACACATTTCCCCTTTATTTTACTGTGGCAAGGATGCCATATCAAGCTTGAAGTACCTTTAATGCTCATATTGTATATATTCTGCCTAATTTATAGAGGAATAATCCCTATAATTAAAATTCTAAAACAAAGTTTCCAAATTTTGTTTAATATCATATGACATCTTTTTTCTTTGAGCTTTAATATAGTGTCTATTGGCAGGTTACTTAACCTACTAAGCCTTAGTTCCCTCAACTATGAAATGGGGAAAACATCCTAGGAGGATTAAGTGAGAACATGCAGAACGTGTGACCAACAGTACTTCAACTTTTTCAATATCACTATCATTATCTCTTTGTTTACATGATGGCCTAAAAAGAATAAACAATCTGATTATTAATATTATTTTGTCTAATGCATAGACTGTGCTTTTAGCACGTGATAAACACACATACCAGCTTGAGCTGAATTCTTAGGAAGTTAGAAATATTCTATCTTGCTCTCACACATGCCATTTTTGGTCAATGTATCTCTCTCAAATGTCACTAGTTACATAGAATATCCCACATTTCTGACCTATGCTGATGAAAGCTCTCTACCTATTGTGATGTCATCCAGTTCTTTATGGTAATATTTCATATGATATGTTTTCTGGCTACAGTCTAAAAGGCACTTTCTGTTTGTGGAGTAAAGCCTACTACATTGTCAAAATATGTAACTGAAGGACTACAGTATGACTTCCTATGATTTTATTTCTATATTGTTGCCTTAAGTAGCAATGAATAAATCTTCTAAATTATGTCGTAAGACTTCTTGTCCAGGAAGCAATATATTCTGCAATCTCATTGACAAAATTGCTAAAAGACCATCCTTGCAGTTTTGGGGTCAATGGGGATATCACTGTTATGAACCTAAGATTTATAGAACACTGGCAAAAATTCTGAGGTACATGGACTTGGATGGGTTTGACATACTACTCACAGATTATATTGCATTTGCGGAAAAATCAGGATACCGTTTTGAACTAAATTTTAATCTTGAATTTACTGAAATATGTGTGAATATAATTCTGTACTGGGTTTTCGTCAGAAAAAGTAATCCCGACTTCGTGGAGTTGCTTCTCAAGAAGACAAAAGACTATGTTCAAGACAGAAGTAGTAACCTGGCACTGATATGGAGGTAATAATCTCATATATTTTCACCTTAAAAGGACAATATTTCTCTTTAGGAGGTTATACTACTTATTTTTGAATGAATATGCATAGCGGCTATAAATGAATATGGAATCCTAATTTGATTGCTCATTCATTTATTCACTCCTTCATTTCTTCCTTATTTATTCAATAAATTTTTACCTATATGTACATTATGTACCAATAAATTACTAGTGGTTCTGCTCTGTAAAGCTTACATGTTAGTGCTCAAGGTAATACAATGTTAGACAACTTCTCTAACTATAAAAAGACACTGTTTTATGTAATACTATGATGTCTTCTTTTTGATAATACTGAGAATGTATATCTATGGTGTTTATATAAATTGACTTTCAAAGTATAATTCAGAATATACACACATATTCACTTAGTAATATTTATTAAACACAATAATTTCCTATCTGTATGTTAAATATTGATAAATTTGACTCCAAATTCTTCAGAATTGAGCACAATGAAAGTCAAATACCTGATTCAGTCTATTATAGAAACAAATTTTCGTACAGTATGAACAGGTCAAGCTAGCTAATGAATACTACTGAGGATCTTATGAAAATAAAATCTCTAATGTGACCTCTTTGTAGAGTCCATAATATAAATTCTAAAGTTACTTAGTTTGCACTAACTCCAATTTATTCTTTGGTTTTAAGTATTATTTTGATTAGAACTGATGTGCATTTGTTCATTCATTCAACATAGTATTTACCTATCACCTTACTGTGTATGAGACACTGTACTGGGCACAATGATAGAACCATGTATGCAATGAAAAACAAGACAGACAAGATCAGTTAAAGACTAAACCAATTTAGATTCTGCCTTAAGCGGAGTCATATTCTTGAGTGTGTATCACTGTGGTATTGGAGAACCACTAGATTGCTTTCCTTAATGATCACCCAGTTACATGAACTGATAGCTGTTGTATGGAATATCAATAAATAAAACCCCTCAATTGCACTTTTTGGTTGTTTTAAGGACAATTATATTTTTAACTATAGCAGAGATCAGCAGCTTCTAACACTGAGTGTCACTAGCTGGACAATGCCTATGCGTGTCCCTGGCAGGCCCACAGGAAAAGAAAAATGGAGTAAAACAGAGGAAGAGAGGATAAATAAAAAGAATTAAAAATGGAAGGCAAAAGGGGGAAAACTCAAAGGAAAGCAAGGAAAATAAAAGAAAGAAAAACTCACAGTGGCATATAACAGTGCCAATAACAACTGTCTTAACTGACAGCTTTAAAATCAATAATTTGTGTGTGTGTGCGTGTGAGGAAGATCAGCCCTGAGCTAACATCTGTGCTAATCCTCCTCTTTTCGCTGGGGAAGACCGGCTCTGAGCTAACATCTATTGCCAATCCTCCTCCTTTTTTTCCCCAAAGCCCCAGTAGACAGTTGTATGTCATAGTTGCAGATCCTTCTAGTTGCCGTATGTGGGACACGGCCTCAGCATGGCCGGAGAAGCGGTGCATCAGTGCGCACTCGGGATCCGAACCCGGGTCGCCAGTAGTGGAGCATGAGCGCTTAACCGCTAAGCCACGGGGCCGGCCCAATAATTTTTGACTTAGATGTCTCCACAAGGTGAAAGACATTACAGGCCAATTCTACGTACCACAACATCATTTGGATCTTTCAGAATCATAGATTTTGAGATTCAGATGTAACCTAAGAATGCATTAGCAAATCTCTCCCCTGGGAGGCAACCCCTTGTAGAGCATCCCTGGCTGATGCTCATCTGGTCTCTCCTTGAACAACTCTAGTAGTAGTGAGGTAACTATTTCCCAAGGTAAACCATTCCTTTGCCCAGGGACCCTGCTCTTTCCTAGCTTATGTACTTTCCCGCAAAGATTTATCCAGTCTCATGATTTTAAATAGTATATATATGCCAATGACACCCAAATCTTTACCTCTAGCCCTGACCTCTCCTCTGAGCTACAGACTCCTCCTATGTTAAGCTGTCTACTCAATACCCCCACAAAGCAACTCAAACTTTATGGAAACAAAACAGAATATTGCGGGGCCAGCCCGGTGGCGCAAGCGGTTAGGTGCGCGCGCTCCGCTGCGGTGGCCCGGGGTTCGCTGGTTCGGATCCCGGGCGCGCACCGACGCACTGCTTGGTAAGCCATGCTGTGGCGGCGTCCCATATAAAGTGGAGGAAGATGGGCACCGATGTTAGCCCAGGGCCGTCTTCCTCAGCGAAGAAAAAGAGGAGGATTGGTGGATGTTAGCTCAGGGCTGATCTCCTCACAAAAAAAAAAAAAAAAAAAAAAAAAAACAAAAAACAGAATATTGCTCTAACTCACTCTCTCCCTGTCAATTTGCTCCTTCCCCTGAATTCCCCACCTGCTTAAAGGCCTCTGTTGTTCTATTCTGTTGCTCAAGCCAGAACTCTAAGATTTATTCTTGATTCTTCTCTTTCCTTCACCAACACATCAACAAGTCCTTTTGACTTTGTCTCTAAAACATATCCCAATTAGTTATACTTCTTTTCATCTCCTCCATTTCTAACCCAGGTGAAGCCATCATCATCTCTATAATCTATTCTTAACTCAGAAGCCTGAGTGACCTTATAAAAACATAAATTAGGTCATATTACCCATGGTTTAAATCCTCCAAAGTTTTCCCACTACAAGTGGAATAAAATTCAAACTCAATACCAGTTTTTAAAAAGTTCTACATGATCTGGTCCCTCACAATTTCTCCCAAATCCAATCTCATGTCACTCTTCCCCTTGAACACTATATTCCAACCACACACACCTTTCTATTATATGAACATCTTCAAGTTCATTTCTGCCCAAAGGCCTCGTAATAACTATTCCCTCTGCCTGAAAATCTTATCATTCAGATCTTCCTATGGCTAGCTCCTTTTTATCGGCTGGATCACAGTATAAATGTCATCTCCTCAGAGAGACCTTCCAGGTCACACCTTCTAAAGAAGTCACTCCATCATTATCAGAGCACTCTATTTTAATTCTCTGCACAGCACTGATCACTGTTTATTTGCTGCTGTTTTTTTTTTTCATTGATTCATTTATTCACTACTCTTGCTAAAAGTAAGATCCATGGGAGGAGGAACCCTGACTACTTCAACACTGAATCCTCACTGCCTATAACTATACATATACATAACAAGTCCTCAATCAAAATTTTGTTGAATGAAAAAGTGAATTTTTACACAGCTTTATGAGATTCTTCTTCCTCATAGTGTGCTGAAATCTGTCTCCATTTCTCCAATTCTAACCCCAGAGCCATAGAGAACAAAGCCCACTTATTCTCTCTCCTACCTGAAAACCTCTCAAATATTTGAACACAACTATTAGTTCGCCATAATGGATACCCTAAGTTTCCTATTATCTGTTGTTCTTTATTTCTATAGTAGCATCATTCTTTGGTCATGTTCCCCTGTATACACTCCAGTATGATAATTTCCCTATTATAACAATGAAGTTTCTAAATATGTCCCTAGAGGAGACGATATAGAATTAATAAGGGAAAGGAACTTAAGTTTGTTCATTTTACAAGAAACCTGCAATAAACATCTAAATGCCACTGTATGACAGACTGTAAGTGGTTTAAGAGAGAGGATGTCATTTAGTTAAAATGACAATAATCACTTATTAAGCATTTTCTAAGTGCAAGACACTGTGTTATTTGTTGGGGATACAAAAACAAAGTAGACGTATTTCCTGGTTTTGGAGAGCTCATACACTAGTAAGTGAGCCATAAAAAAATTATAACCACAGGGGCCGGCCCGGTGGCGCAAGCGGTTAAGTGCATGTGCTCCCCTGCTGCGGCCCGGGGTTCGCCGGTTCGGATCCCAGGCGCACACTGATGTACCGCTTGCCATGCTGTGGCAGCGTCCCATATAAAGTGGAGGAAGATGGGCATGGATGTTAGCCCAGGGCCAGTCTTCCTCAGAAAAAAGAGGAGAATTGGCAGATATTAGCTCAGGGCTGATCTTCCTCACACACACAAAAAAATTATAACTACACTATAAATGCAAAAATAGAAGCATGTACAGGTAGGGAGAACAGAGGACACTGTTAACACTATTGGGGAAGAGCAGGTATCTGAGAAGGCTCTCTAGAAGAGGCAATATATTAAATTGAGTTTTAAAAGATGAAAGGGAGTTTTCCCTGTCTTTCCATTGAAGAAATGTACTCTAGGCAGATGGTGGGTGACTAAAGCCAAAGGAGACACAAACAACATATATCCAGTGACTATAAGGCAATTCAGCAATTGCTAGAGAGTGAGACAGGAATCAGGTAGTAGCGAAAGATGAAGCTTAGAAGTAAAACCTGGGTCGGCCCCGTGGTGTCGTGGTTAAGTGCGCACGCTCCGCTGTTGGCGGTCAGGTTCGGATCCCGGGCGCACACCAATGCACCACTTGTCGGGCCATGCTGTGGCGGCGTCCCACATAAAGTGGAGGAAGATGGGCATGGATGTTAGCTCAGGGCCAGTCTTCCTCAGCAAAAAAAAAAAAAAAAAAAAAGAGGAGGATTGGCATGGACATTAGCTCAGGGCTGATCTTCCTCACAAAAAAGAAAAACAAAAAAGAAGTAAAACCTTGTAGGACTTGGTAGGTCGTACTAAGGAATTTGAAATTTACACCATGGCATCTCATGCACAACCAGTGAAGTGTATGTATGAAAGTGTAGTATGAAAAGATACATCAGCTCCCAGTCCCCTTTGAAGACTGGATTGTGGGAAGGGAAGCTGGGGCTAGCTGGCCCTCTAGCTGGGGCTAGAGGCCGGGAGAACAGTTAGTAGACTGGGCAAACACTCCAGGTACAATGGCAGCTCCAGGATTTCTATATAGAAAGAGTTGGGGAAAGCAATCTGATTGAAAAGAGGGAGGTCGTTAGAGGAGTTGCTTGAAGCTGAATTTGCATAACACGCACAATGTGCTAACTTAAATTATATGTGTATTTATAATTGTTTGGGGGGAAGAATTAATTCCACTCTGCCACCATCCCCTCTAATCTCTAGCCATTCTTTGGTATGATTGTCAGGGTAAATTATAAGGAGGACTTCAACTAAAGCAATAGCAGTGAGGCAAAGAAGACATATTATTAAATAGAATAACCAGACATAGTGAGTGACTAGAAGAGAAGAATCAAAGAGAGAGAAGAGTTGATCTTCAGATTTCTAAATTTTGAGACTGGTTGATGGTTTTATTAGTTTCTTGTTGCTGCTGTCACAAATTATCACAAACTTAGTGGCTTAAAACAACATGAATTTATTATTTTATAGTTCTGTAGGTCAGAAGTTCAAATTGAGGCTATAGGGCTAAAATCAAGATGTCAGCAGGGCTGATTCCTTCTAGAGGCTCTAGGGGAGATTCTGTTTCCTTGCCTTTGCCAACTTTTAGAGGCCATTTGTATTCCTTGATTCATGGACTCTTCCTCCATCTTCAAAGCCAACACTGTAGGGTCATATCTCCTTCACTGGCTCTGCTTCTATCATTCTCTGACATTTATTATAAGGACTGCAGTGATTACATTGGGCCCACCGGATAATCTCCCATCTCAAGATCCTTATCTTAATTACATCTGCAAAATCTCTTTTGCCATACTGAGAGACATTATTCAGCCTAACACAATGGTCATGCCACAAACCGATCAAGATTATTACAAGAGACCTACAAAGTCAGTTTGGACATATGAGTTTGCATTGCCTAAGAGATATCCAGGTAGAGATGTGCAATAGGTGGCTAGACAGTGTCATCTTTGACGTCTCTTTTTCTCTTACATTCCAAATCTCATCTGTCAGGGATCTGTTGGTTCTACCTTCAAACAATATACAGAATCTGACCGCCTCCACTGTTATCACCCTGTACCAAGCTAAGTTATTTCCCTTCTTCTGTCCTATAACAAATTCTCAACAAAGGTAAGATCATGTTGCTTTTCTACTCAAAATTTCCAACGGCTCCTCTATTCCAGAGTAAAAGATGAAGTTCTTACAGCGATCTACAAAGCTCTACATGATGTGGCATCCCATACCTCTGTCCTCATTTCCTACTACTCCCCACCCTTTTCACTCTTTCAGCCACCCTTACTCTTCCTTCAACACTCCAGAAACACTCTCCTGCTTCAGGGTCCTTGAGTATCCAAATGGCTAACTTCTTCATCTCCTTCTTCCCTATCCAAATGTCACTCTTCATAATGTCCTATCTTATCGTCCTATTTAAAATTGGAAAATGCCCTCACTGCACCCCCTGTCATTTCCATTCTCTTTATCCTGCTCTACTTCTTTTTCCCAAAGCACTTATCAAATCTTCTAACATATAAAATTTGTTTGTTTACTATGTTTATTCTGTACTGTCAAGTACCCCTCACTACAATATAAGCAAGAAAGTACACGTCTTTGTTTTGTTCACTCAAGTATCCCAAGTACCTAAAACAATGCCTGGCATATAGTATGCTTTTAATAAATGTTTGTTGAATAAATTAATAGACAGAATTTGAGGTTTTGGTCATGGATGAAATTGCCTGAGAACAATTAGTCAAATGAAAATTAGTCAAAAGGCCTCATCTACTTTACATAGATGTTGACGGCAGAGTAAGAGGAACCAGTGAAAGAGACTTGAGAAGGAATAGTCAAAGCAGTGGAGGCATAACTTGGAGAGAATGGTCCCATTGAGTCAAGGGAAAATACGGTTTCAAGAAAGTCAACTGCGTTAAATATCAGAGATAGAATTATTACAGAGAAACATCTACTGAATTTGGCAGCTAGAAACCAAAGGGGAAACAGTAGAAAGAATTTAGAAATTATTATACCTACAAAACTGAGTCATTCTCTGCATGTCTATATGGAAATATCACGCCCCATTTCATAAGCGTATATGACAGGTTTTCAGATACAGAGGGTTCGGTTCATTAGCCTCACATTTACAAACTGATTCTTGCTTTGCCTGCCTCACTTCATCCACATAAGTACTGTTATAATTAACTGTCAGTACAGATTAAACAAATTTTGGTTTACAATAAATGCTCTTTAAACATGAGGATTAATCATATGTAATTTAGGTACAGATTAGACTTTAAATCTCATTTTAAACCAATTTGAGTTTTAGTTATATTTTCAACATTTTTGGTCCAAAATATCTTCTAAAAGTAATGTCAATCTTCGTATCTTAAAATCAACAGATATCTCTAAATCTTAACAAGGGCCACTGTGGTATTTTTTGTTCCCTAAGTCCCCTGAATTTCCATACTTATAAGACTCTTAAATCAAATATCTTCTTAAGAGTTAGCAAGATGAATAAATTAGATTGCTTTTGAAAAATTTAAATGATTGCACTTCACTAAAAATCTTGTTAGTCCCGGAAGCTACAGAATAAATTTAAGGAATATATACAGTCATGTGCCACATAATGACATTTTGGTCAACAATGCACTACATATGGGATGGTGGTTCCATAAGATTAGTACCATATAGCCTAGGTGTGTAGTAGGCTGTACCATCTAGGTTTGTGTAAGTACACTCTATGATGTTCACACAGTGACGAAATCGCCTAATGACGCATTTCTCAGAACGTATCCCCGTTGTTAAGTGATGAAGGACTGTATATGTGTATATATATATATTTTTTTTTTTTCAGGCTGAGTAAAAAAAAATAAATTAACAAATATCTGAGTGTCTACTATGGGCCAATCATTGTTCTCGGCATTTAGGGATATAATAATGGACTAAACAGACAAAAATTATTGCCCTTGTAAAGCTTAAATTTTTATAGTTTGTCTTGCTCACCCATTTATTTTGAAGATGAGAAAATGAAAGATCAGAGACATTAAGCAAGCTGTCTAAAATGATAAGGGCTTGACAGAGGTATGTACAAAGTGCCATGAGGAGTAAGAGGAAAGTCAGATGATCAAAGAAGACTTCACAGAAGAGTCTATTACACAGGGTCTTAGACAATGAGCAAGATTTGTCCCAGAATTGAAAAGGGAGGGGAAGAACATATACAAATCAAAGAAACGTGAAAGAGTTGGATGAAGTGGTGGTTTGTGAAAGTGACTACCAATAAGCAGGATAGGGAATACAAAAGAAGTGGTTTACGAGTTCAATTTTGGATATGTGTTAGAAGTATCTGTGAAAAAGACAAGATGTCCAGGAGAACATTGATCTGGAGACAATTCCAGGACATGGTGTATATACCTATACGTAGAACTTAAAAGGACATATATAATACCACTGGCAGAGTTATGACAAAAATCCACTCCTTAACTTCTAAAATACTACTCTGCACTACACCACACTATTATTTTTTTTTAATCACAAAATCTTGGCATTTCAGTGCTCAATTAAGCTTTGGAGATAAACTAGTTGGTCTAGTGATTTTCAAACTGTACGTTTCAGAGCTCCTGACAAGGCAATCACCACAGTGGAGATCTCTAGGACTCCCAAATACACTCAACCAGAGAACTTACCTAATACAAAACATTCATTTTATATAGCTAGTTCAGGTATAACAATCCACCAACGTTGGTTTATGTTTGTAAATGAAACATTCTTTCCAATTTTTTATCGGCAAACACCTACTAATCCTTCAATTCTTAGCTCCAGGATAACGTACAGGCAATGACCATTCCAGGTAGAGTTAAATGCCCTCCCCCCAGTATGTCTATAGTACCCCAAGCATGTTTCTATCATAAATTATCACCTTGTGTTGTATTTATTGAATTACTTGTCTGTTTCCCTTACTAGACTATGAGAGAATAAGCATCTTGAGATCAAGGACTATATCTTTCATCTCTGCATACCTAGTACTCAGTACACTCTGGACAA
Organism: Diceros bicornis minor; assembly: GCF_020826845.1. Taxonomy (NCBI): domain Eukaryota; kingdom Metazoa; phylum Chordata; class Mammalia; order Perissodactyla; family Rhinocerotidae; genus Diceros; species Diceros bicornis. The sequence goes on along the minus strand of NC_080743.1, from coordinate 13,481,608 downwards.
TCAAGTCTTAAATAAATTAGTTAATAAATGAATGAGCAAATGAGTACTAAATGCATGAGGAAACTGAAACTCAAAGAGGCCGACTGAAAAGATTCTCTTTTGGAATAACACTTTCCTTGCTCTGTATAGTTATCCAAACCAATATTTATAGTTTGTATGCTGTTTTGCAGAATATATTAGTATTTTACTAGACCAATCAAGAGAATTCCAGAGACAAGAATCATGAATAAAATCTCTCTTTAGTCCTAAAAGCCGTGTTTACTTGGCCAAATCAAGACTTGAAAATATAAAATCCCCTGTGGTTTGTTCTACCATGTCCTGTCTACATATAGAGATCAAGTCAATAGCAAACATAAATGTCTACTAAATGAAACAACTGCAAGGACTATATAAAATTAGAAAAAAAATAAAATTTTCATTTCTGTCATAAGGGAAGAGATATTTTCAAGTCCAGCCATCATGTAGTACTCCAGGAAAAATGAGATTTCAGAGGACTCTCAAAACTACTAAAGAAAGAAAACAAAATTCTGCCCTTGAGGGACCTGATATGGCCCTCATCATAATTTACATTTCTTAAACCTACAAATACCAATTCTAATTTTATTAAAGTGAAAAAAATAGAATTAAGGTAGTTGCACTTATTCCTTTTTCGTTTAATCTTCACTTCATGTCTGATATATGATCAAGAACAACAAAAACAAACAAAAAGATATAAAAATGGTCACATAAGACTGTTCTACTAATAAAGTGAAATAAAAAAGAGACTTTCCCTCTTTTCCATTTTGGAATTTCCAGGGCTACATCAGTTTTATGATACTACTTCTAATCACTATGGACCTCTCAAATGAGAAACAGAATTGCTACTACTAGAGACAAACACTCTCCGAGCCACCCCTAACGGCCTAATGGTTAAAGTTTAGCACTCTAACACTTCGGCAGCCTGGGTTCAGTTCCCTGGCGTGGAACCACACCACTTGTCTGTCAGTAGCCATTCTGTGGCAGCAGCTCACATAGAGGAACTAGAAGAACTTACAACTATGATATACAAACAGGCACTGAGGCTTTGGGGACAAAAAAAAGAAGAAAAAAAGACAAAGATTGGCACCAGATGTTAGCTCAAAGCGAATCTTTCCCTGGAAAAATAAAAAACATTTTCCACACTTTGTAAATCATTTTTTGTTTGTTTTTACAAGTGTAAAGAGGATTTAAATGTGTAGTAGAAGTTTTCTTATTTTTCAACCTTCAGTTTCATCTAAATTCATAGAGTGGAAAACTCTTTTTAAGACATTCTATATAAACGTAAAGTTTCATTAAAACTTTTTAAGACGTTTAATATTTAAGATTAATACTATTATTTTCCCAGTACTGTTAAGACAAAATGTTTACCACATTTCTTAATTCTATACTCAATGAGGCTTTATTTGTTTGTTTAATTCACAGAACTTTTACACCAGTATACTGCCCAAGCCCACTAAGTGGCATCACGCCTCTAGTTTATGTAGCTCAAACGAGACAATCCAGTATCTTAAAAATACTCCTGCAATATGGAATCTTAGAAAGAGAAAAAGACCCTATCAACATTGTGTTAACAATATTGCTCTACCCTTTAAGAGTGAAAATAATGTTTGATCACACATTGGTAGACATCCAGGAAGATGCCAAAACATGTTTAGTGCTATGTTCCAGAGTGCTTTCTGTCATTTCAGTCACGGAAATAGAGGTAAGCAAAATATTGTTCTTTGGGTTTGGGCTCAAATATTGATCAACTTTAAGATAAAATTGTGAGGCAAGAATGAAGTTAATTTTTAATCTATGGATTACATCCAGTGAAAATTAATCTTGAGTATATGCTTATAAATTAAAAATGGGCAAAATCCAAATTATCTCAAACATTAGTCATTTATTTCATAATTTTCTATCTTATAAATATGAAAGAATATTAATAGTTAAGTTTATGGTTTACTTTAGTAGTTATTAAGTAGATGTATGTTGTTATTACATTCTAATTACATAGTAACCTGTGTTTATTGGGATATCTAAGTCTCTTAAAAACACAATACATTAAAACTTTAACAGACTTCTTTTCCAATAGAATATTTTAAAATAAGAGTTATAGTTCTCCCCACAAATACAATCACACACCAAAAACCAGATTTTTCTTTTCAAAATTCCAAAACAATTTTTTTTTCTTTTTTTTTTGGTGAGGAAGATCATCCCTGAGCTAACATCCATGCCAATCCTCCTCTTTTTGCTGAGGAAGACCGGCTCTGAGCTAACATCTATTGCCAATCCTCCTCCTTTTTTTTTTTTCCCCCAAAGCCCCAGTGGATAGTTGTACGTCATAGTTGCACGTCATAGTTGCACATCCTTCTAGTTGCTTTATGTGGGATGCTGCCTCAACATGGCCAGACAAGCGGTGCGTCGGTGCACGCCCGGGATCAGAACCCGGGCCGCCAGTAGCGGAGCGCATGCATTTAACCGCTAAGCCATGAGGCCGGCCCCCCAAAACAATTTTAAGCATAAAAATATAAAGACTTAAAATATTTGTTCAATTGACAATATCTATCCCTTAGAAATGTGGAGGGCTTCTCCTTGATATGGTTTTTGGAATAAACCAGGTTTAGAGAAAAAAATCAACCATATAGAGCGCATGTTCACCCTGTCAAAATGAACTGCACGTTTCAGCATCAAATTGTATCATGTCAACTAGAACCAAAAAATAAGTCTGCTTAAGGGAAAAAAAGCTACTCCTATAAATTTAAACCAGTCCAATTCCCAAGGAATCTTGCCATTTCCCTTATCTTTAAAGGTGTGACTTCAGAAATAAACTCCTAAGAGATATAACTCTGCTGAGTTTTTTTCTTAAACCTCAGCAATGCTTATCAATCGACCATGCCAGGGCCAACTGTAAGGAGAGCAAATTGGTCAAATTATTTTGGAACCCAATTTTTAAAACAAAAAAAATTAAAACTTTTTGCATCTTCAGTAATTTGCTTGTCCTTTTCCAGGGTTAGTTCTGCACAGTTCTTATAGGACATTCTCAACCAGTTCCCTGAAAGCTATTCCTGAGGTACAATCACAATAGAAAAGTACTAGGATAGAGTGAGTTGATCAAAATCACCTGCCTGAGCAGCAAAAAATTTATAGCTGGGTTCCAGTCAATTGCAATTTAATAAGCTAAAGTAAAGGTGAAGAATTGAGCAAGAAAGTGAAGGATGGCATAAAAACCAGCTTAACGAACACTGAATGCTCCTGCTTTACATTTCACTCTTCCCAGTAGTTTCCTCTATTGTAGCTCATATATTTTATTGTAAATATATCTTTAGATATCTTACCTCTAGACCACGGTTCTGTGAGCACAGCGACCATGTCTATTTTGCATACCCTAGTAATTATCCAAGTACCAAGCTCAGTGCTGAGCATATACTAGATATTCTTTAAATAGTTGTTTATTGAATACATAACGAAAAATTATATATCATTTAAGTAAAAGTGTCACGTAGTCTACGAGAGTATAGGTTCTACTGGAGAAGTATCTCTGTAATACAGCAATGGTTTTACTCCTAAGTTGACCTAATAACATGTGGCTTCTAGAATTAAATCTTTAAAAGGTAGCTTAACTAAAACTTAAAAAGTTATCTTTTCATATGGACGAGCCTCCTGTCAGGTTTTCTCGTGACTCTGCTGTATGAAGGTTTACTCTACAATGATTAGAATCACCTAGGGGAACTTTTAGGCTTTATGTTGTCTGTGCCCAACCCCAGACCAACTGAATCAAAATTTCTGGCATAGAACCTCAGCATTGGTATTTTTTAAAGTTCTCTAGATAATTTCAGTGTATAGCCAAGATGAACACTACTCTAGAAGGAGAAGCTAATAAAACATAAGAGTATGATCTGTCTAAAATTAAAAACATATACAGATTCATAGTTGTAAGAAATACTGTTTTGTGTCCTTAGACATATTATTTAAACTTTATATATCATTGTGAGAATAAAATGGGAATAAAAATACTTGCCTCAGGTGAAAATGCTTTGGGAAAAATATAAGGGCTATATAAATTTAACATCTATTTTCTGAATTTAAGTATAAAACAAAAACGCTAATTTGGATTAACCTAATGAATATTATAAAATTAAAATATCTTCTTTTTCTTCAGACGCAGCTAAGTTTAGGAAGACGTCCAGTTATTTCAGATTGGTTGGACTATATTCCATCAACAAGATACAAAGATCCATGTGAACTATTACATCTTTGCAGAATAACCATCAGGGCTCAACTACTGACCAACAATATGCTCCCAAATGGAATATTTTCACTTCTAATTCCTGTTCGTCTACAGAACTACCTGAATTTAGAAAGCTAATATGGGTCTTTTTCCTGAGTTCTTTAAGGAAGCTCACTGTTGTGCAATTTAGAAGTTAATAAACTATTAACTTCACGCAAATTTTTATTGCATTGAACATTCCATTAGAAAATATATTTTCACATGACACCCTAAATGAACCACTTCCAAAGCAACACATGGCTCTGCCCACTATCGGTCTATACAGTAGAACAAATTACATGCATTTTTTTAATAGTTTAGATTTATCCTTTACATTTGTTCTTAAAAGTTGTTTTTGCCTTAGAGCATTCTTGTTATTGAGAAAATTTTGGTCAGATTAATGTTCTGAACTCTGAAGCCCTTATTATTAGTATGTTCTAAGCTAGGTAAATATTATCTTATACTGTATATCCATATTAACAAATATTTACTGAGTTTGTTTGCAAATAAAATATTGTGCTTGGTAGGAGGGAATAATCAAGGAAATTAAGATGTGATCCATTCCTTGAGAAGAATTTACAATTCTGTAGCAGCCATAGTCGCCAGTAATACAAGGTGAAGAATCAGTCAACTAAAGGGAGGAGGTTGGGAATAGGATGTCAGAAATGGATTATATTTGGAAATAACTAGCCTTAAGTTACAGTATACCAAACACAGTATACCAAACACAGCTTTGGTGTTTGGCACGTGATACCTCTAAATACTAGCCCAGTAGTATTTTTCTTTAATTGAAATACAATTGACATATAACATTATATTTGTTTCAGGTGTATAACATAATGATTATATATATATATAGAAATGATAACTACAATAAGTCTAGTTAACATCCATCACCATACATAGTTACAAATTTTTTTTCTCGTAATGAGAACTTTTAAGATCTACTCTTAGCAACTTTCAAATATATAATACAGTATTATTAACTGTAGCCACCTTGCTGTACATTACATCCTCAGGACTTATTTATTATATAATCGGAAGTTTGTACCTTTTGACCCCCTTCACCCATTTTGCCCACCCCCAAATTATATGCATTTTGATACAAAGAAAGAAAAGAACAATTTTGATCCAACATTATATCACAATGAAAATATTATCAGTTAAATCTGTATATTCTTTGGTTACAAAGAAATTTATCTTTACAAAAATAGAATTTATTCTATGACAATTTTTTAACTCTTTTCTTTTTGAATATCTAGGGTACTAGACTTTATAACCATGTGGTGAAACTGTTGCAACACTAAAATGAGAATTGGGAGACAATTCTCCATGGGTTTCTCATGTTTCTGCCTGTCTTATGAGCAGAAGCACTGACTGCCTTATTCCAGAGTACCTTTTCAAGGATGTTTGTATAGTGAGCAGCCTTGGAAGATGGAATGTCTCTCTCTGAGCAGAGGAAAGGTTTGCTCAACATCTAGCATACTAGAGATAATGTCTTCCTCCGGGGAAAAGGTGGAGCAGGTTTGCTTGAAGCTCATTATAAAAGAGTGGAGTTTCCCAAGCTTGGAGTTCCTCAGCTATAACACAAATCCACTGTGTGCACATCTACCTGGACCACACCATGTCTTAGAGGATGGGGGTATGTGGGACCAACACAAACATGAAGCTCATGCTGCATGCCATGCCATTAGTCATAAAGCTCTTTGTTTCTGATCCAGGAGTCTTGTCTTCTGACAGCAAACATGAAACTGTGGCAAGTTTACAAGTGAGGTAAACATCTCAGACCTTTCACAGTTCTTGACAACAAGAATCTGTTCCCCACCTCATCACTGTGTATTTTAGGATCCATTTTAATAGATTATGGCAGATAGGAGCCATTGTCACTGTCTGCCATCTGGGGACTATCAAAATTTTGACAATTCATATGAAAAGGGTATTCATTCTGGCCCTATATTAAGAGAAACAACTGTGTGATTTAGCAAAATAGTAATATAACTAGATCACTGGCTCTTTTCCTTCCACTTTCAATCCTGTGAGGTACAAATGCATTATAGGATTGAATTATAGATATGTTTATTTATACACTTAATTAAACTACATTTAATTATAACTGAGCATATTTTAGGCTTATAAATAAGTAAATAGGAAGTTCATACTACAAGCAATGTATTAACACTTGAATATTTTTTTACAGTAGCATATAAGATGGTTATATATTTTGGTTGAAAATATGTGTTAATATGAAGAAAGTTAAAAAAAGATACCTTTAGTCTAGCTTATAAAGAAACACTAGATCACTGATCCAGATGAAGTGATTTGCCTGGGAAAATATTTCAGCAGATCTTTTTACATCTATTCTCTAATTTCCATCCTTTTCTTCCTTCCTCTTCTTACATCTTCAACTCTAAGCGAGCTTAATGAATTTAGTCTAGTCATCACTTTTATTAGACATGGCTCATGCCTATGCTAGAGTGTGGTCAATAAGCAGCATCTAAATTTCCAGAACTTCTTCCTACTGAAATTCTTATTACTTTCTTATTTCTCAACATAGTTGATGGCATCACCACCTAGAATCACATTTAACTCTTCCCTTCCATATTAGTTTGCTAGGGCTGCCATAAGAAAGTAACACAAACTGGGCGGCTTAAAACAACAGAAATGTATTGTCTCAGTTCTGGAAACTAGAAGTCCAAAATCAAGGTGTCAGCAGAGCCACGCTCCCTCTGAAACCTGTAGGGGAATCGTTCCTTGCCTCTTTCTAGCTTCTGCTGGTTTTTCAGCAATCTTTGGCATTCCTAGATTTGAAGATGTATCACTCCAATCCTCTGTCTTCACATGGTGTTCTCCCTGTGTTTTCGTGTTCGCACATGGCAATCTCTACCAGTCTCTCCCCTACCAGCCACTCCACACTCTCCATTCTCCTCCTCTACACACACAGACACACACAGACACACACACACACACACACAAAACATACACACACAGCTGTTCCATCTCATTGTTTCTAGCTTTTATCATCAACTCTCTACTGGACTACCGAAATAGTCTTTTAAACTATCTGGTTTCCTTGACTCTGGTTTCAACTGCCCATCCCAAAACCATTCATGACACCACCCAGATGATCTTTCTAAAATGGAAAGTGAATCATGTTACCCCTCCACTACTACCACCACCCTCTAACAACAAACACAGCTTAAAACTCTTCAGTGGTCGACAGGAGAAATTGATAGAAAGCACCTGGTTTTATCTTTTTCCCACTCTCTCATATACACTCTATCCCCTAGCTAAGCCAAACTGCTTACTGTTTCACATCTCTTTGCTTTTACATATGCTGACCCTTCTATCTAAAATGTTCTTCCCTTCCTGAACACCTGACATATTTTACTATCTTTTAAACTCCTTTGACTCACAAAGAATTATACATTTTTGTGTGTGTCACTACCCTTCTTAACATGTTGCTCTATTATTGTACTTAAAACATGGTGTTAAAACCCTAAAATATGTGTTTTGGTCTTTATTACACCTGAAAGGTCTCCTCAAGGTCAGACATCTTTTGTACTCTTAGCACCTAGTATGTCGCCTGTTCCATTACTCACTAATACCTATTAGAATGGCTAAAATTAAAAAAAAAACTGACAATATCAAGCGCTAGAGGACATGTAGGACAACCGGAACTCTCATACATGGCTGATAGGAATGCAAAATAATACAGCCACTCTGGAAAAAGGCTGGCAGCTTCTTATGAAGTTACACATACACTTATAATATGATGTAGCCATTCTGCTCCTTTTTGACCTAGATAAATTAAAAACACTCACACAAAAAATAGTACACAAATATTTATAATAGCTTTATTCATAATCACCAAAAACTGAAAACCTAAATGTCCTTCAGTGTGTGCATGGATAAATGGCGGTACAACAATTCCATACAAACAATGGAATACTAATCAGCAACAAAAAGGCACAATAACAGGGATAAATTCTAAAACGCATTATTCAGAGTAAAAGAAAACAGTCTCAAAAGCTTACACGCTATATGATTCCATTTGTTAGACATTCTGAAAAAAAAAAAACTATCAGGAAGGAATGCTTAACTATTCCCAGTGATTGCTGGGAATCAGGGGTCAGGACGGATTTAACTACAAAGGGATAGCACTAAGAGAATCATCTGGGGATGACGGAACTGTTCTGTATCCTGATTGTGGTAGTAGTTCCATGACTCCATAAATGTGCTAAAATTCATAAAACTGTACACCAATAAAGAGTTAATTTTACTGTATGTAAATTTAAAAATAAACAGATGCATTACTTCCTTAGGCATGAGGATAAGCTGCCCTTTTCCTCTACTCCCATATATTATATCCCTAGACCCCAAAAAGACTACTTTATGTGAGGAGAAAAGTGAAACAGACTAAAAGAATGGCTTTTAGGTGGAAATAAAAAGAGTTTGCTAAAACATTATGGACATTTATCTTAAAAGGCTGGATTATGAGATAATGATCTATAATTTTAGAGAAAGGCAAAGGCAAAGAGGTACTGAAGAGTAGAGCAAATCTTAAAATTAAAGAATGGATTGTCTCTCTAGTATTCACCTCTATTATACAGTAACATGACACAATAATTATATCTTCATTTGATTTGCTTTTTTGTATGTTTCTGCTACACACGAAATGATTGAAGAAAAAGTAATTTAATTTTAAAAAGATATAAACCTATTTTTATTTCAGTATTCCAAATCTAAAATAAAAAGGATTAATCAGTTGGCTGCAGTTTTTGCATAAAAAGCTCTGAATGATAAAAAATTTTCTTAAAAGTCTGGTGGAATCTAATACTGGAGGTTAAATCTAAAAGGAAGTTAATACACTTCAGCAAATGATATTCAGCATATTTAATGTTTTGCACCATCTCTGCTTGCCTGTTTTTTTTCCACTGCCTGCTCCCCTTCTGCGTTTTATTGCTTCCTCCCTTTTCTTCCTTGCCCTCCCAAACACTCGGCCATGCCCTTTTCCTCCTCAGTACCTTCTAGAAATTTGCTGCAAGCCTACATAATCTAACTGCTTTTAGAAATGACTGCATAAAATATAATTCATTTCAAAGGCTGTGAATTAAAACAGCAAATGGTCAAATTCAAATACTGTGGTACTCTCTTTCTAAAACATGACACCTTCTAATAGGACATTTAATATATATCAAATGTAAATATTAACACTAATTTACATTTACTTTTCCAAAAAAAATGTCATTCAAATTATAACTTTTTCAATATATCTGCCTACTAATACATATTTAGAATGCTGAGAGTTTAATAAAGTGAAAAATATTAATATTAAATTTTGTAAAATAAAATATACATATATTGACCAAAAAAGGAGCCCTAACCAGTCTGTGAATAATTTTTTTTGGCTAAGTTACAATGAATACTGCAGCTTATTGAATGCACACCCTGAATTCCAGATACTTAGTTGTCCAAGAAAAGAATAACTTTCCTATCTTAGGCCTTTGGTCTGAAATTATACAAATAAGACATCCACTAAGCTGGAATTGTAGAAATAAGGTGTTTGAGAAGACAACAGCTCTTTACAGTTACTGAACAACTGATGGTCTTCCATTTTCTTTTGTCCATTTATGAAACAAGAATGACATCTGGGTAAACTCTGAAATGGTGGTATAAGCCACTTGCCTACAGAAAAACGGTTCCATAAAATGTTCCCTTGTGAACTAAACAAGGGAGGCAAACAAATCAATATTACCTTTCTGCTGCTTTGGTTACTCACCTGAAAAAGACGGCCAAAATGAAAACTTGGAAAGGAGAAGAGGTTGGTGAGTAGAAAATTGATTGCCTGGCTGTTTGGAAAACTGAAAGGGTCAGTGATGGTGACTCCCCTTCCAGAAGCACTCTCTGCATTGCAAAATATCCAGTTGTTTATTTTCATCTTTTAGAACTACACTGAATGTCAAAAAAAAACCTTTAAAATTCCTAATATCATTCTAATGAACTTCAGAAGCATCCAGTGTTGGAATTTGAGGGTATAAGAAACCAAGTCATAGGGTATTATTGCTTCAGAACAGAGTGTAAAAGAAAAACTCACATAAGTTTCCAGACCTAAAAAGAAAGGGTTTTTTTTGAACTAAAGTATTTACAATAACATTTTAAACCATACCTTGTAAGTATAAATAAACTTAAGACTTACTAAAGTGAATTTTCATAAATGAGACGAGTGTCGCATTAGACTGACTTTTTTCTAACATAAAAATCAGTCCTTTACATAGTTCTTATTTGTTAAGTTATAATAACAAATACCTTCTTATACAGAGTATATAGATGAGAATTCTGAGGTTAATATAATGTAATTTTCAATTAAAATATAAAATTTAGCAAATATTTTCTTTTGCCCTTGGGAAAAATGAATTCTAGCTTCCTCATATTAAGATATATTATTTCATTAGTATAACATATGAATTGTTATTACTCTTCAGTCTTTCCTGAAATTTGTTCACCCTCGGGAAAATCTGCTTCATACTTCTTTTTGAGATTACTTAAATATGTTCGTAAACTGTCTGGATCCAATCGAGAGTTTCGAGCAGTTTGAACAAGCCTAGTAGCAAGATGGTACACAGCTCTCTGTCTTTCCATCTCAGGGGTACTCCTCTGGTTTTGCTGTTATTGGAAAAAATATAGATAAAAGGTAAAATATGAATACTATGATTTTCATTTTAAAATTTTGGCAATATTCTATCTCCTTTCACAGAAATAAGAACTGAAGCATTAACCAATCCCATTGGATAAGTCAGTTCCATCCAACTAGCTAAGAATATACCAGCAGAAGTAAATATTATTTTGGAGAATAAAATTTCTCATGAGTATGTACTGCTTTATGACAGAAACTTATATTCCTTGAAAACCACTTTTCAATGAAAAAAAAAATCTGCAATCTGCTAAATAGGTCAAATTTCTCAACACAATACTAAAAAGTAATAGAAAATCCACCAGAGTTATGTTCTACAAACACTTTCCCATTAAAAAGGTATGGGAAAACAGCTCTGCTCATGGCTATGCAGTATTCATAATTTTAAATGTCACCCAAGAGTAAGTATTACTCTGCTATCTCCTACTTTAATTCCTCAGCAGGTAAACTGGTAGACAGGAATGGGTCATAAGTAAACTGCTTGTCCCTCAAGAGAGTTCACACATACAAACTGCTAGAGCCTAAGAGAAAATACTGTCTGAGGGGTATAATACATTTTTCAAATAAGCAACATATATAGCTACTTGAAATTGTGCTGTAATTCTTAACAAACTATACTTGAGGATATACAAGAAATAATGTTTAAAAAGAGAATCTTCTAATACTTTGGAAGGCCTTTAGATATTCAGTCCTTGAACAGTACTTCAGGGTTGGGAGTATAGCTGGAATTTATTTATTTATTTATTTATTTATTTATTTATTTATTATTGCAGTAACAATGGTTTATAACATTATATAAATTTCAGATGTACATCACTATATTTCAATTTCTGTGTAGATTACATCAGGTTCACCACCCAAAGACTAATTATAATCCACCACCACACACGTGCCTAATCACCTCTTTCACCCTCCTCTCTCCCCGCTTCCCCTCTGGTAACCACCAATCCCATCTGTCTCTATGTGATTGTTGTTGTTTTCATCTTTCTACTTATGAGTGAGATCATATACTGTTTGACTTTCTCCCCCTGACTTATTTTGCTTAGCATAATACCCTCAAGGTCCATCCATGTTGTCACAAATGCCTGGATTTCATTGTTTTTTTATGGCTGAGTAGTATTCCATTGTGTGTATATACCACATCTTCTTTATCCATTCGTCCCTTGATGGGCACCTAGTTTGCTTCCAAGTCTTGGCTATTGTGAATAACGCTGCAGTGAACATAGGGGTGCGTGTATTTTTTGTGTGTGTGTGAGGAAGATCAGCCCTGAGCTAACATCCGTGCTAATCCTCCTCTTTTTGCTGAGGAAGACCGGCTCTGAGCTAACATCTATTGCCAATCCTCCTCCTTTTTTTTCCCCAAAGGCCCAGTACATAGTTGTATGTCATAGTTGCACATCCTTCTAGTTGCTGTATGTGGGACACGGCCTCAGCATGGCCGGAGAAGCGGTGTGTCAGTATGCGCCCAGGATCCGAACCCAGGCTGCCTGTAGTGGAGCGCCCGCACTTAACTGCTAAGCCATGGGGCCGGCCCGGGTGCGTGTATTTTTATGCATTCATGTTTTCTTGTCTTTTGGACAAATACCCAGCAATGGAATAGCTGGATCATATGGTAGTTGTATTCTTAATTTTTTAAGGAATCTCCATACTGTTTTCCATAGTGGCTGCACCACTTTGCACTCCCACCTTCAGTGTATGCGAGTTCCCTTCTCTCCACATTCTCTCCAACACCTGTTGTTTCCTGTCTTGTTAATTACAGCCATTCTGAGGGGAGCGAGGTGATATCTCATTGTAGTTTTGATTTGCATTTCGCTGATAGTTAATGATGTTGAAAACGTCTTTTCATGTGCCTGTTGGCCTTTTGTATATCTTCTTTGGAGAAATGTCTGTTCAGATCCTTGGCCCATTTTTTAACTGGGTTTTCAGTTTTTTTGTTGTTGCGATGCATGAGTTCTTTATATATTTTGGATACTAACCCCTTATCAGATATATGGTTTCCGAATATCTTCTCCCAATTGTTAGGTTGTCTTTTCGTTTTGTTGATGGTTTCCTTTGCTCTGCAGAAGCTTTTCAGTTTGATGTGATCCCATTTGTTTATTTTTTCTATTGTCTCCCTTGCCCAATCAGATATGGTACTTGAAAATATGCTGCTAAGACCGATGTCAAAGTGGTACTACCTATATTTTCTTCTAGAAGCTTCACGGTTGCAGGTCTTACACTCAAGTCTTTAATCCATTTTGAGTTAATTTTTGTGTATGGTGGAAGGTACTGGTCTACTTTCATTCTTTTGCATGTGGCTGTCCAGTTTTCCCAACACCATTTATTGAAGACGCTTTCCTTTCTACATTGTATCTTCACATTGTATCTTCCTGGCTCCCTTGTCGAAAATTAGCTGTCTAGATGTGTGGGTTTATTTCTGAGCTCTAGATTCTGTTCCATTGATCTCTGTGTCTGTTTTTGTACCACTACCATGCTGTTTTGGTTACTATAGCTTTGTAGTATATTTTGAAATCAGGGAGCATGATACCTCCAGCTTTGTTCTTTTTTCTCAGGATTCCTTTGGCTATTCAGGGTCTTTAGCTATTCCATATAAATTTTGGGATTCTTTGTTCTATTTCTGTGCAACATATTGTTGGAACTTTGATAGGGATTGCATTGAATCTGTAAATCCCTTTAGGAAGTATTGACATTTTAACTACGTTAATTCTTCCAATCCAAGAGTACAGAATATCTCTCCATTTCTCTGCATCGTCTTCCATTTCTTTCAACAATATTTTATAGTTTTCTGTGTACAAATCTTTCACCTCTTTGGTTATGTTTACTCCTAGGTATTTTATTCTTTTTGTTGCAATTGTAAATGGGATTGTATTCTTAATTTCTCTTTCTGCTACTTTGTTGTTAGTGTATAGAAATGTAACTGATTTTTATATGTTGATTTTTTATCCTGCAACTTTATTGTATTCATCTATTATTTTTAAAAGTTTTTTGGTGGATTCTTTAGGGTTTTCTATATATAAAATCATGGCATCTGCAAATGGTGACAGTTTCACTTCTTCTTTTCCAATTTGGATCCCTCTTATTTCTTTCTCTTGCCTGATTGCTCTGGCTAGGACTTCCAATACTATATGAAATAAGAGTGAAAGCGGGCATCCTTGTCTGGTTCCTGTTCTTAGAGGGATGGCTTTCAGTTTTTCTCCATTGAGAATGATATTAACTATGGGTTTGTCATACATGGCCTTTATTATGTTGAGGTACTTTCCTTCTATACCCATTTTATTCAGAGTTTTTATCATAAACGGATGCTGTATCTTCTCAAATGTTTTCTCTGCATCTATTGAGATGATTACGTGATTTTTATTCTTCATTTTGTTAATGTGGTGTATCACATTGATTGTGGATGTTGATTGTGATCACATTGATTTGCGGATATTGAACCATCCCTGCCTCCCTGGAATAAATCCCAGTTGATCATGGTGTATGATCTTTTTAATGTATTGTTGTATTTGATTTGCTAGTATTTTATTGAGGATTTTTGCATTGAAGTTCATCAGTGATATTGGCCTGTAATTTTCTCTTTTTGTGTTGTCCTTGTCTGGTTTTGGTATCAGGGTGATGTTGTCCTCATAGAATGAGTTAGGAAGCTTCCTCTCCTCTTCAATTTTTTGGAAGAGTTTGAGAAGGACAGGCATTAAGTCTTCTTTGAATGTTTGGTAGAAATCACCAGGGAAGCCATCTGGTCTTGAACTTTTATTTTGGGGGAGATTTTACTGTTTCGATCTCCTTACTGGTGATTGGTCTATTCAAATTCTCTACTTCTTCTTGATTCAGTTTTGGAAGGTTGTATGATTCTAAGAATTTATCAATTTCTTGCAGATTATCCAATTTGTTGGCATAAAGCTTTTCATAGTATTCTCTTATAATCTTTTATATTTCTGAGGTGTCCATTATAATTTCTCCTCTTTCATTTCTGATTTTATTTATTTGAGCCTTCTCTCTTTTTTTCTTGGTGAGTCTGGCTAAAGGTTTGTCAATTTTGTTGATCTTTTCAAAGAACAAGCTCTTAGTTTCATTGATTTTTTCTATTTTTTTTTTTAGTCTCTATTTCATATTTCTGCTCTAATTTTTATTATTTCCTTCCTGCTACTGATTTGGAGCTTTGTTTGTTCGTTTTCCAGTTCCTTTAGGTGCACTGTTAGATTGTTTATTTGAGACTATTCTTATTTGTTGAATTAGGCCTGTATTGCTGTACACTTCCCTCTTAGAACTGCCTTTGCTGTATTCCATAAATTTTGGCATGTTGTATTTTCATTTTCATTTGTCTCCAGGTATTTTTTAATTTGTCCTTTGATTTCTTCATTGACCCAATTATTGTTCAGTAGCATTTTGTTTAATCTCCACATATTTGTGGCTTTTCTGATTTTCTTCCTGTAGTTGATTTCTAGTTTCATACCGTCATCATCAGAAAAGATGCTTGGTATTATTTCAATCTTCTTAAATTTACTGAGACTTGTTTTGTGGCCTAATATGTGATCAATCCTGGAGACTCTTCCATGTGCATCTGAAAAGAATGAGTATTCTGTGGTTTTTGAAAGGAATGTTCTGTATATATCTACCAAGTCCATCTGGTCTAAAGTGTCGTTTAAGGCCAATGTTTCCTTATTGATCTGTTTGGATGATCTATCCATTTGTGTAAGTGGAGGGTTAAAGTTGCCTACTATTATTGTGTTACTCTCTATTTCTCCTTTTATGTCTGTTAATAATTGCTTTATGTATTTAGGTGATCCTACGTTGGGTGCATAGATATTTACAAGTGTTATATCCTCCTGTTGGATTGTTCCCTTTATCATTATATAGTGCCCTTCTTTGTCTCTTGTTACAGTTTTTGTTCAAAGTCTATCTTGTCTGATGTAAGTATTGCTACCCTAGCTTCCTTTTCATTGCCATTTGCATGGCGTATCTTTTTCCATCCCTTCACTTTCAGTTTCTAAGTGTGTTTAGGTCTGAAGTGTGTCTCTTGTATGCAGCATATATATGGGTCTTGTATTTTTATCCAATCAGCCACCCTATGCTTTTTGATTGGAGCATTTAGACCACTGACATTTAAAGAAGCTATTGACAAGTACGTACTTACTGCCATTTTGTTACTTTTTTATGGGTGTTTTAGTAGTTCTTCTCTGTTCCTTTCTTCTTTTCTTGATCTCTTCCCTTGTGGTTTGATGGCTTTCTTTAGTATTATGTTTCTTTAGTATTATGTTCCTTTCTCTTAATTTTTTGTGTATTTATTATAGGTTTCTGGTTTATGATTACCATGAGGTTTGTATATAACAACCTACATATATAGCAATCTATATTAAGTTGATGGTCTCTTTAGGCTGACCTCTTGCTAAAAGCTCTTCTCTTTTACTCTCCTCCTTCCACATTTTATGTTTTTGATATCATATCTAACCTCTTTTCGTGTGTGTGTATCTATTACCCTCTTATCATGGAAATAAGTAATTTTAGTACTTTTGCCTTTTTTTGTTGTTGTTGATGAAGACTGGCCCTGAGCTAACATCTGTTACCAACCTTCCTCTTTTTGCTTGAGGAAGATTATTGCTGAGCTAACATCTGTGCCCATCTTCCTCTATTTTGTCTGTGGGACACTGCCACAACATGGCTTGATGAGTGGTGTGTAGGTCTGCGCCCAGGATCCAAACCCGTGAACCCCAGGCCACCAAAACCGAGAGCACAAACTCAACCACTATGCCACTGGGCCAGCCAGTCTCCCAAGTATACTTTGTCTTTTGACCTTCATATTACCTTCATAGGTAGTTCATCTGCTACCTTTATTATATTTTTGCATTTACCAGTGATTTTATTGCTTTTTCTTTTTTTGATAATTTTCTTATTCCTATTTGTGGTCTTCTCTTTTCCACTTAAGTCCCTTTAGCATTTCTTGTAAGATTGGTTTCTTGGTGATAAACTCCTTTAATATTTGCTTGTCTGGGAAACTCTTTATCTCTCCTCCATTCTGAATGATAACTGTGCCAGGTAGAGTATTCTTGACTATAGGTTTTTTCCTTTCAGCACTTTAAATATATCATGTCACTCTCTTCTATCCTATAAAGTTTCTGTTGAAATGTCAGCTGATAGCCTTATGGGATTTACTTTGTATGTAACTTGTTGTCTTTCTTTTTCAGCTTTTAGGATTCTCTATCTTTAATTCTTGACATTTTAATTATGATGTGTCTTGGTGTGGGCCTCTTTGGGTTTATCTTGTTTGGTGCTCTCTGTAATTCCTGTACCTTGATGTCTGTTTCCTTCCTTAGGTTAGGAAAGTTTTCAGCTATTCTTTCTTCAAATAGATTCTCTGCCCCTTTGTCTCTCTCTTCTCCTTCTGAGACACTTATAATATGAATGATGGTGTACTTGATGTTGTCCTAGAGGTCCCTTAGACTGTTCTCGTTCTTTTTAATTCTTTTTTCTTTTATCTGTTCAGCTTGGGTGATTTCCTCTAGTCTTTCATCCAGCTCGCTGATCTGTTCTTCTCTATCATCTACTCTGCTACTGAGTCCCTCTAGTGAATTTTTCATTTCCAGTATTGTATTCTTCATTTCTGATTCTTTTTTATATTTTCCAATTCTCTGTTGAAGTTCTCACTAAGTTCATCCACTCTTCTCCCAAGATCAGTGAGCATCCTTATGACTCTTTGTTTGAACTCTTTCTTAGGTAAACTGTTTATTTCTGTTTCATTTAGTTCTTTTTCTGGGATTTTGTCCTGTCCCCTTACTTGGAACGTATTCCTTTGCCTCCTCATTTTGCCTCTTTCTTTGTGCTTATATCTACGTATTAGATGGGTCAGCTACATCTCCTGATCCTGGAGAGGTGGCCTTATGTAAGAGATGCCTTATGAGGCCCAACAGCGTGCTTCCCTCTCGTCACCAGTTCCAAATGTTCCAGGAGTGACCCCTGTGTGGGCTACATATGTCCTTCTGTTGTGGCAAGGTTGCTCTTGTTGCAGGTGCCCAGGGAGACTAGGCTGCCCGCCTTGGCTGGCTGGTTGTAATGCTCAGCTGCATGTGGCTGCTATGGACCCTTCAGTCACTTTATCCGGTTGGGGGAGCCCCAGCACAGTTAGTTGGAAGGTCTAATAGCACATTCCTGTTGCAGTTTTTCTGTTAAGTCAGTAGGCCCCCAGCATGGATGGTTGCTAGGCTCAAGGGCTTACAATTGCTGTAGGCCTTCAGCCTGCAAGGCTATTTTCAGCTTTCTCAGGATTGTAGCTGAGTGAGGCCGTCCCCAGGCACAGGAGCACCCAACTGTTTCAGGCTTTGGAAGGTGGGGCCAATCCCCTATGTGGCTGTTTGAGAAGCATAAGTCTTCCACAGCTGACAAGCCCCACTGCCCACAGGGACACACACACCATCAACACAGTCCTGCCCCATGTGTGCGCCCAGACCCCCTGAAGTGGACCCAGTCGCCCCACTGCAGAGGCCCCACACACTCCACCAATGCCTTACATAATCCACCTGCTCCTCGCGCACACCCTGACCCATGAAGCAGACCCACTTACCCGGATGCAGAGGATCCAGGCACCCTGCCTATGTAGGCCCACAAGTTGCCCAAGGGCTTGTTGTTGGGTGGGGCCAGTCCCTAGGGCAGACCTGCCTGCCTTGGCTGAGCTGGATTAAATTGGTGCTTTAGTGGGTGGGGCAGATCCTGGGTTAACAGGCCAGGGGAATAACTCCAATGGCGCCTGCCAGCATCTGTGTCAGCACGCCTGTACTAGGTCACAATAATGGCTGCCGCCAATGTCCAGCCCCTGGAGAGGTATCCCCTCTCACCGAGATGCACTCAGAGACTATCAGGTGAGTCTCTTTTCACCAAGGGACTGTGCAACTTTCTTTCTGGTGATTTTAGGTTGCTTTCCGAAACAAGTGAATTTGTCTGTGGGCCTTTTAAAAGCAGGTTTTTTTCCCCTTATGTCTGATAGCTTTTCTGCGGGTATTGCCCGTTGTTGTGAGTAGCCAGCAAAGCCAGGTATTACGACTCTCATCTCAGTTACGCTGAGTCCAAAAGCTGTTTATAGCAGTAATGCTCCCCTGCTCAGATCCCTTCCTCCTCCAAGGAAGGCTGTGTACCTTAGGATTGCTCCCGGCCAGCCGTGAAGCACCGTGGTTTGTGAAGGTGGCTTTGTTTCTCTCCAGAAAGGAATTTCTGCCTCTTGCACCTCAGTCAGCACTGTCCCATGTTGTGGAGGTTTTTTTAATCCAGATTTCAGTTCTCTCTCAGGGGTAATTGTTCAAGAGTAGTTGTAAATTTGTTGTGTCCATGGAGGAGGTGAGTTCAGAGTCCACCTACACCGCCATCTTAACTCTCCTATCTGGTAAATTTTTCCTTCACCTCTTTGCCTGAGTTAGACAGGGGAATCAGCATTTTCAAACTTAACTGTGTATGGAAAGTCTTAGTGAGTTTTCGTTCACTAAGGGAAATACAATCCCTTCAACTCTTTCTCAGTAGTAAGCAATTCCAGATATCTTTCTACTTTCACTATAGAAGAAATGAATACAAGTCCATGAGGTAGAATAAGATTATCATATATTTACCTATCTATTTGATACATTGCCTGATCAACTATCAGTTTATTATTTTAAAAAAAAGTTATTTAATATCTATTATAACCTATATTCCAGGTCCCATACCTTGTGTTTATGTCTATGGAGGATACAAAAACGTCTACCTAACGTGATAATGGAACTCAAGAAGCTCAGTCTTATAGTAAAGAAAGACATGTTTATAAGTAATTGATTAAGGTAATTATGAAAAGTCTCATAACAGACATACAAAATGCTCAGAGGAAGGAGAGTTCACTTTCAGCTCAGGTCAAGAAAAGCTTAAATAGGATGGAGTATTTGGAATGAATCTTGATGGAGGGCATTCCAGATGGAGGAAACAGCTAGAGCAGACACATTAGAAAGCATGGTACACAATCAGGTCAAAATGATGAAATGATAAGTAACTCAATGTGGCAGAAATGTAGGTTACAGTTAAACTGAGTAATGTTATGTAAGATTGAGGCAGTAAACAAAGGGAGATCATAAAGCAGTAGTTAACAAATGTTAGTGTGTTTAAGAATCAGCTTAAGATTGGTTAAAAATGTAAATTCTTGAGCCACAGGAGACCCTTAAAAATCTACAATGGTACCCAATATCCCAGGTGATTCTAACTTATGTAATCCTAAGACTGTATCTTGAGAAATAATCGTAGAAGACTTTTAACACTAGGCTAAGGAATCTGACTGTTATTTGGTAAGAAATAACTGAAAGTTTCTAAGGAGGGAAACAACATAAGAGCTACGTATTAGGAGATACTCTGGTAGAAGTACGTAGGATGGATTGGAAAAGAGAGAACCTACTGCAGAGTTGTAATGTGAGGTGATTAAGAAGAAAGATTCATAGGCTCTGATGGGTCACTGGGAGATTTGAAAGTAAAGAGATGAGAAGATTTTTCAGAAGATGATAAATTTAGTTTTGAATCTACTGAAGAGTGAAAACATAAATTAAGGTTTCAAGAAGAAATATGGAGAAAAACATGTAGATTCAGAGTCAAAAAGAAATGAAAAGGAAAGCTGAGGAAAGCAGATCACCAAGAGTACAGAGTTTTAAATTAAAAAACAAGAGCAAAATCTTAGTGACATTTCTATTTTATAAATGGAATGATAACAAGCACTGGTGAAGAAAGGAAAGAAAGAGTAATCAAAGAGAGAGGAGAAAACATCTAGGAAAGGACAATTCCACAGTAACCAAGACAGGGAAAAATTATGAAAAGGGAAAGAAGGGTAGTGTCAAATGTCAAGAGAGACCTGGGAAGATAAGTGAAGAAAAGGCCATACGAGTTTATGATTAGCTGGTATTTAAGAGCAAAGTTTCAGTAAAGTGATGACAAAAAGATCCAGTTTGCAAGTGGGAAATGGAAGAAGCAAGTATAGATTACTTTTCAGAAGTTGGCAGTAAAAAGAGACATAGTTTGAGAAGAAAGGTAAAAAAGAAGGATTTCTTGGGGAAAACCTAAGCATATTCATAGACAAAAAAGAAAAGCCAGCGAAAAAAACAGTAAGGATGCAAAGAGATGAAAGGAAACTGACGAAGTAATATTTTAATGGAGAAGGAAAGAAAGTAGAAAAGTTAACATTAAATAGGTTAAAAGGTAATCTCTTCCTCTGAGATAGGAGAGAAGAGAAATGGACGAAAAATACAAATTCCAAAATAGAATTTTGAAGGAGGAAAGGTTCAAGGACTCATCAAGATGACCTCAAGTCTCTCAAAAAGTAAAGGAGGTGAAATTTCTATAGAGAGTGAGGGGATCGAGGGCTCAGGAAGAATGGAAATGTTTTGAAAGAATTACTGTAAAGAAACCATACAGATCAATAAAAGAGAAGAAAAAAACTATCCAGTAAAGTATACAACTAAAGTTAGACTATCTGAATTTGCAATAGATAAAATTAGCCTGTCTTGAACATATTTTGAGCATCATTATTAGGAATGCCAAAGCCTAGAAGGCTATTAATAGGAGAGGTTACCCATAATTGGAATTTGGTAAGATGAAGTGTGAAGAACTAGGAAATTAGAGGTTCTTCAGAAGAGCACTGCCGAAATCACTGATGAAGGGATTCAAGGGGGTAATTAGGCAACTGAAGTCATAAAGACAGTCTAGGAGCTCAAAAGCAGAAGTGCAATAAAAATTGAAGGCAGGTTAAGAAAGGGTGAAAGACATAGGAAACTGTTACTGCTAAAGAAAATTTCACACTGCATCTGGCTTAGTTTACTGAACACACTGGATTCTTAAAACAATATAAAGCAACCTGATGGTAAAAAAAAAAAAAAAAGGTTTCCGAAGTTTGAGTCAACAGTTGTGAATTCAGTGTTGGATCTACTGCTTCTCAGCAAAGCACTTAACCTCTGTGAACCTCAGCTATAAAAATGTAAGTAAAAATAATACCTATATTATTTACCTTAATAGAAAGATCTAACTGCTTCATGAAGAGTTATGAGACTTATATAATAAATAGAAGAGCTTTGAAAACTATAAAAAGATATGAAAATGTGCATAGTGATTTTTACTTTTAACGCTTACTTTATATCCATTTATTTTCTCATCATAAAGTTAGTGTAGTAATAAGTATTGTAGGAACTGAACTGTTTAACTTTTGTCTCCTATCTTAGTTGATTTGCTGGGAAAGTTTATAAAAGACCTAACCAGGGCCGGCCCCGTGGCTTAGCGGCTAAGTGCGTGCGCTCCGCTACTGGTGGCCCGGGTTCGGATCCCGGGTGCGCACCCACGCACCACTTCTCCGGCCATGCTGAGGCCGCGTCCCACATACAGCAACTAGAAGGATGTGCAACTATGACATACAACTATCTACTGGGGCTTTGGGGAAAAAAAAAAAGGAGGAAGATTGGCAATAGATGTTAGCTCAGAGCTGGTCTTCCTCAGCAAAAAGAGGAGGATTAGCATGGATGTTAGCTCAGGGCTGATTTTCCTCACACACACAAAAAAAGACCTAACCAAAAAAGTTTTGAGAAGTAAAAAGGATTTTCTCTATTTAAGAATTAGGTTTTTTATTTTAAATATTTTAATTATTATATATTTAGATCAAAGGTCATAATAAACATGTACACCAAAAGTATTCTCTTGAATTTGAAAAACCACTCTTATTGCTAAAAAGTTTCTTACCAAAATTTGTCTGGTAATTTGAGTTGTGATTTCCTTGGCATCTAAGACGATTGATGGTGGGAGTGATGACACCTCTGCAGCTTTTAATCCTAAAAGTATAACAATGGGGCTTCAGTATTGTTATTGCTGGTATTGTTGTTTGTTTGAACCACTATTAATCTTTTCTTCACAGATTTAAACTTCCCTTCTCAGGCATTTCTGAACTACTTAACAATTCCCAAAATCAAGTTTTCCAGAGTTCTGGATGACAACTTACCAATTATTAGATTTAATTACTTGTCCAAGACATATAAGACAAATTAAGAATAAGACATATATATAAGACATATAAGACAAATAAGAATACCAATTACCTCTCAAGAAACTTCTGAGATAGCAGGAAAACATGATAGGGAAAGGAAAAGAGGTAATTAGAAAAGTGAATAATAGTAATAACATCGAAATTCCAACTATACATACAGTTGGTTAATAGAAGGTCAAAGGATATATGGGATTTTCAGGGGAAAAGAATGTTTAGTCACAGAGATAACCGACAGCTGAATATTCATCTATTTAGCAGATCAATGAGGGAGGAATTTCTCAGAAGATATAATAAATTAAAATACAAATTCATGCAAATTTAAAGTACCAACTAGTATTCTTATGTTCTCAGAGTTCAATTGTATTGTATAAATGCCATATAGGCTTTCTACTGTTTCTACTGTGCTGACGGTTTATTGTATTTATTGCTTTAGAGGCAATAGAAGCAACACTGACATTTATTTACGTGATACTAATTGCTAAGCACTATGCTAGACAGTTCGTATTTGATAATTCACTTAATCTTCACAAGCCCACATATATGGAAAATTATCCCCATTTAATAGGTGAAATTGAGGCTTATAAAGGTTAAACATCTGACACAAATTAAGTTATCCATTGACTTCCCATTTCAAACAGCAAAACAAAGATGCTTTTTTTTTTCCTCTCACAAGGGTCACATTCACGGCTAAAATAACTTTTGGAACTTTATATGTATAGGTCAACTGAAAATTATCTGAATCCAGGAGATTTTACACACGTCACATAATGATTTAGATAGAAAATATCTAATCAAGTTTATGAATATCATATGCTTTGGTAATATATTCCACTTTAAGACTTTAAGTTTAATCATCAAGTTCCCTGAATCTGAAGAAAAGAAGGAAGGACCCTGTTACTGTAAGATGGTGTAAGAAATACACAATTTTCAACTCATTCTATAACTTGCAAATATAAACTAAATTACATTTTTCTAAGATAGAAATTAATACTTCTGGGCCTGTCATGTGTTCTAATTCTATGTAATGCTACATAGTTACTGGTTAATATAAATTTAAAAATAAGCTTATTATATATAAAATGTGAGTTTAACATAGAAAATACAGTCTTAGAGCAAACAAGTGCTAAAAAGAATGAGAGGGAAAGTTGCTTAGATTAGCAGACAAGGAAAGGGGAGAAGAAAGTTTGTCTTATGAGAATATGTGTGCTTCAGTGTATAGATATAATTTCTATATGCAATACCATAATTTTTTTCTTCTGTGAGTCCTTTAGAAAGCTTGTAAGTATACAAGATTGCTTCTTTATTTCTTGAGGTATTCTTTACATGTTGAACTTCAAAATGCATGTTTTCTACATTAGGATACAGGACATCTATATGGCATAGTTCCAGGAAATGTGTAGCAAACAGTGTAAATGCCTAGAATATATAATAATGAATATCAGTACCCTTTAAATAAACTAGAAAATTCTATTTTAACTATTTAAACATAAAATTTTAGTTTAATTTTCCAAGTAGCTTGGCAGAAATGTAGGAATGAAACTGATAACTGTGAGGCTAACATAGTTGATTCATTTTTAAATGTTTTGAAAATTTATATTCAATGAAAGAAACATGCTTATTATGTTTACACATACACATATATGTAACATTATGGGAAAGAGAATAAATCCAAAAATAAAATCCTAAAAAAACTGAAGATGTTGAAAAGATGATGTTTACCAGAAATAAAGCTATTAACTGAGGTAATCATTAATTAGAGAAGTAATCCACAAACAAAATCATAACATTTCCCTCAAGTTTTAAAAAACTTTAAAAGGAGCTTCCCTCCATATAAGTAGTTTTTGAAAAGTGGAATCAATGTGTTGTCTTAAGTATTTGAAATTGCAAAGATTTTTAGTTTTTATATTTGCACTGTGTTGGGGTTAGGTACTCCTAGGGGGAAAAAAAACACTGGAAACAGTGCTATGACAATGATTCTCAAACTTTAGTAATCCCCTGGGGAGCCTGTTAAAGATGCAAATTCTTGGTGCTTATCCCCCCAAATTCTCAATCAGTGGCTGTAATGTGGGGCCCCAGGAAAGTACATTTTCCCTGAGTACTTTAGGTGACTTTGATGGAGGTGGTTCAAGTGACTTATGACCACCAGCACATGGTTTCCTGCCCAGAGTTACTAAAGCAGATAGAGATTTGAATAATTGGTTATTCATACAATCAAGAATGTATTAATCTCTTTCCCAGAAGAGGACACAAACTCCTTGAGTGATGTTTACTCTTCTCCTTGATACCCTGTAACTTAAACACTGTGATATAAAATTAATAATACTTAAACTATGATAAAGAGTCAACGCATCTTATGCTATATGATAAGAATATAAGAGAGGGAAGAAAACAAAGATATATACACACGCACAAACATATTCATAAAAGAATAAGGAAGAAATACACATTACTCATGACAATTACAATCCTCATCTGTAACTGCTCACATGGTCATAGCTGGTATTTATAACTATCTTCTTCCACTATCCATGTCATATTCCCTTTGCCTTCAGCAAGCACCTCAGTTGGTCACGGTTTTTTACTTGGTAGAGTGGCCCAAACCTTCATTCCTGAAAGGTCTGGGCCATTAGTAGTCATGCCTGAATTGGGTTGCTATAGTTTTCAATTGCCCTTAATCATAAAGCATGGTAGTAGTAAAAGACACCTTAAGGGATCTTCTGTATTCCAGACATAGTCTTCCTTACCTCCATTGTGAAGTAGTAATCCAATTTCCCTTTGGTAGTCAGGATCAATCACCACAGCCAGCACAGTAACTCCCTTCTTTGCCTATTGATTCAGAGGCATAAGGAGCACAAAGTAGTCAGGTGGTAGTCTTAATTTCCAGTTGAAAGGAATCAGTGTGTCTCTTGGTGGAAGCATTTCTCCCTTTGGAACTCAGAGCTCTAGGCCAGCAGAGCATGAAGTCACGGGAACAGGAAGCAAACATTTTGCTAGTGGGTCACTAGGGGTAATAGTGAGTGGTGCTAATCCCATTTCCACTTCTTGATTTCTAGACCCATGAATGCTGGCCATGGGAGAAACAGTACCATATACTGGACACTAATACAGGTTTATGGAGAACTTTGCCCCAGCCCTGTAAGATATTGCCACCTAAATGGCGCTGTAACTGCGTCTTCAGAAGGCCATTCACCATTCTATCAAGCCAGCTGCCTCAGGATGATGAGAAACATGATAAGACCAATGAATTCCATGAGCACGGGCTCATTGCTGCACTTCATTTGCTATGAAATGAATTCCTCAACTACAAGCAATTCTGTATGGATTACCATGATGGTGGATAAAGCATTCTGTTAAGTTCACAGGTGGTAGTTTTGGCAGAAGCAATACATTCAGGGAAGGCAAATCTGTACCCAGAGTAAGTGTCTAGTCCAGTAAAAACAAACTGCTGCCCCTTTCATGATGGAAGCGGTCCAATGTAATTAACCTGCTAGCAGGCAACTGGCTGATCACCTCGGGGAATGGTGCCACGCAAGAGGCTCAGTGTTGGTCTTTGCTGCTGAAAACCTGGGCACTCATTGGTGGCTGGAGCCAGGTCAGCCACGGTGAGTGGAAACCTATGTTGCTGAGCCAATATATAACTTCCATCCACCACAGCCACTTTGTTCATGAGTTCATTGGGTGATGGCAGGGGTGGCTGGGGAGACACGCCAACTGGCACCCACAGAACAAGTCATCCTATCCACTTGATTATTAAAATCCTCTTCTGCTGAGGCCACCATTTAGTAAGTATTCACATGGAATAAGAATACCTTCACATTTTTTGCCCATTCAAAGAGATTTATCCACATACCTCTTCCCCAAATTTCCAATCAATACAATTTTCCAATCATGTTCCTTCCAAGTCCCAGCCAGACCAATGGCCACAGCCCATGAATTGGTATATAATAATCACACATCTGGCCATTTCTCCTTCCAAGTAAAACGAATAACTAGGTACACTGCTTGAAGTTCTGCACACACGAACAATTTTCCTTCATCACCGTCCTTCAGGGATGTCCCAGAAAGGGGCTGTAGTGCTGCAACTGTCCACTTTCAGGTGGTGCCTGAATATCATGCAAAACCATCTGTAAACCAGGCAGTCCTTCTCTTCTTCTGTCAACTGATCATATGGGACTCTCCATAAGGCCACAGGTACAGACAGAGAGAGAGAAAGTAGTGCAGCTGGAGTGGGCACCATGAGCATTTGGGCCATTTCTTCACGTAACTTACTAGAGCCTTCAGGGCCTGCTTGGGCCTGATCATGTATATACCACTTCTATTTGATGATGGAGTGCTGCTTTGCATACCAACTTTATGGCTGGTGGGTCAGGCAACACTCAGTTCACGATGGGCAGCTTAAGCTGCATGATAACAGTGGCCCATGGTTAATCATTCAGTCTCTACTAAGGCATAGTAGCAGGCCAAGAGCTGTTTCTCAAGGGGAGAGTTGTTATCCACAGAGGATAGCGGGGCTTTGCTCCAAAATGCCCTGTGTTGCAATTCACCTACAGAGTCCTGCCAAAGGTTCCAAACAACACCTCTATCTGCCACTGACACTTCAGGCACTACTGGATCTGCCTGATTACATGGCCTAAGCAGCAGAGCAGTTTGCATGGCCGAAACTGTTGCAGAGCCTTCTCTTGTTCTGGGCCCCACTCAAAACTAGCAGTTTTCAGGTCACTTGGTAAAGGGGCTGGAGTAACACATCCAAATGAGTAATATGTTGTCTCTAAAATCCAAAAAGACCTATTATGCATTTTGTCTCTTTTTTGATTGTAGGAGGAGCCAGACATAACAACTTACCTTTCAACTTAGAAAGGATATCTCAACATGCCCCACACCACTGGACCCCTAGAAATTTCACTGCGGGAGAAGCCCCCTGTACTTTCATCAGATTTATTTCCCCCTCTGACACACAGATGTCTTACCAATAAGTCTAGAGTAGTTGCTACTTCTTGCTTACTAGGTCCAATCAGCATAATGTTATCAATGTAACAGACCAGTGTGATATTTTGTGGGAAGGAAAGTGATTAAGATGCTTGCAAACTAATTTATGACATAGAGCTAGAGAGCTGATATACCTCTGAAGTTGGAGAGTGAAGGTGTATTGCTGACCTCGCCAGCTGAAAGCAAACTGCTTCTTGTCGTCATTATTAACAGGTATGGAGAAAAAAGCATTGGCTAGATCAATTAGCTACATATCAGGTACCAGGGGATGTGTTAATTTGCTCAGGCAATGAAACCTCATCTGGTACAGCAGCTGCAACTGCAGTCATCACTCAGTTAAGGTTATGATAATCCACTGTCATTCTCCAAGATTCATCTGTCTCCTGCGCCAGCCAAACAGCTATTGAATGGGGATGTGGTGAGAATCACCACCCCTGCATCTTTCAAGGCCTTGATCCTGGCACTAATCTCTACAACCCTCAAGGAATGCAGTTTTGCTTCTGGTTTACTATTTTCCTAGGCAGAAGTAGTTCTAGTCGCTTCCATTTGGTCTTTCCTACCATAATAGTCCTCACTCCACAGGTCAGGGAACCAATGTGGGGATTCTGCCAGCTGTTGAGTACATCTATCTCAATTATGCATGCTAGAACTGGCGAAATAACCATAGGATGGGTTGGGGACCCACTGGGCCCACTGTGAGATGGACCTGAGCTAAAACTCCATTAATCACCTAACTTCCATAAGCCCCTACTCTGACTGGTGGACCACAATGATGTTTTGGATCTCCTGGAATTAGAGTCAGTTCAGAGCCAGTGTCCAGTAGCCCTCAAAAGTTCTGGTTATTTCCTTTTTCCCAATGCACAGTTACTCTGGTAAAAGGCTATAGGTCCCTTTGGAGAAGACTGGGAGAAAGATTAACAGATAAATTTTTGGCAGTGTATCAGAGTCCTTCCTCAAGGGCACCTAGCCTCTTTTATTCAAGAGGTTCTAGGTCTGTAAACTGGCTCAAGTCTAGAAATTGGTTGAGGGGCTGTGACTCTGGTTTTGTGATTCAGACTAGATTTTTGTTCACTTGACTTAGAACTTTTATGCTTATGCAGATAAAGTAAGAATTTAATAAACTTCCTATCTATTTCACTTCTAGGAACACCATGATCAACTAGCAATGCCATAGGTCTGCCCAAGTCAAGACTATTCTGATTGATGCTTTGACTCTGTTGTCTGTTTTGGTAACCACATCCACCTTGCCACCAGTTGGCTCTTGCCATTCCAAGATCCAGTTACTCCATTGTATTTAGGTTTCCCAATTCAGTGACTGCAGTTTCTACTGAAAGGTCTGGCCTACAGAGAAGAGCGATCACAGAGCTCTTCTAGGATGTTGGGGCTCTTCTTACAAATTTATTTCTCACAGTCATGGTGAAAGGTATGTCTTCTGGACCTGTTAATGGTAGGTGAGTAGTTCTTAAATGACAAATCCACAATAACATTCCAATCTCTCTAATTCTCTGAATCCTTTCCTCTACATTAAACCAAGGCAGGTCCAGCATTTTCAACACACTCACTGTGCGCTACTTTTTGGTTCATCTTTCAGCCAATCAACCAAACATGCTGAGCTGCAACAGTAAATGCAAAATCTCTGCTTAACGAGTCCATATCAATAAATTTGGCCTAATCCAACTTTATGTTCTTTCCATCATTATCCCATATCCTTAATATCCAGTTCCACACATGTTCCGCAGATTTCTATCTGTATATATTAGAAAACTCACGTAGTTCTTTTGAAGTGTAGTGTATCTTCTCATAGGCCACACTTTGTACTTCACCTTTAGAGGCTTCCTGGGACCTCAGTCTAGTTATAGGTCTAGAAGCAAAAAAGAGTGGTACAGGTAGATCCTGAGGAGAATCAGCATTGTCTTACATGGAAACTGCCTCAAGGGAGGCCATTACAGTTTTCTCAGTCAACGCAGAGTTAATCTCTTCAGATGGGGCAGCGAAGCCACTCCCACTGAAGGCCTCTTCCACTGGCAAAGAAGGCTCACCAGAATTTAAAGGCTCAAGTCCCCACCTTCATCAGGATCTTCCCATATGTCCCCTTTCCAACTTTCAGAATTCCACTCCTTCCCAATCAGTGCTTTCACTTTAATAACAGAGTTGCTAATATATGGCTGGGAGTTCAACCTTCATTGTAATTCAGCCAATCACAGGATTAGATTCTGGGTTTAATTTTCAGTAATCTCAGGTCTGTGGCTACAAAAGATAAGAGTCTCCTTCAGGACACACATTGAAGCTTTCAGTCATTTAGGCAGGGATTTATGCAGGAATTTGAATTCCTGAACTCATTCTTTTCTTTCCCCACTTTGTCCAGTGACATTAAGAGCAAAGAGTCAACCTTGTCATATTCATTAGTTTGCCAAAAATGTTTGAAAACATCATATACACAGTCATCCAGCTCCGTGCTTCTTACAAGTGGATACATAAGAGTATCCAATGGTGAATGGTGATTTGTGTATTTCTATTGCCAGATCACACTATGGACTACCAGTGCTTTCTTTACTACTGGAAATAGAGTCATTAGTATCTTTAAATCTAATTAGATTAGAGAGTTAATTCCAGAAACCCTAGAACAAATTCGAAAATTTATTCTTAAATTTTGTTCCTCTAGAACCATTCTCGATATCAAAATCTGTTATTAGTCAGGGTTCTCCAGAGAAAAAGAATTAATAGGATATGTGTGTCTGGAGAGAAATTTATTATAAGGAATTGGCTCACATGATTATGGAGACTGACAAGTCCCCAGATCTGCAATCAGCAAGCTGGAGACCCAGGACAACTGATGGTGTAGTCCTAGTCTGAGTCCAAAGGCCTAAGAAGCAGGAGGGCCAATGGTGTAGTTCCAGCCCAAATGTTGGCAGACTCAAGACCCAGAAAGAGCTCATGTTTCAGTTCAAATCCAAAGGCAGGAAAGAACAGGTGTCCCAGACTGAAGGCAATCAGGCAGGAGGAGTTTCCTCTTATTCCCGGGAGGGTCAGCCTTTTTTTTCTATTCAGGACTTCAACGGGGCCCCACTAAAAACTGACTAGATGGGGCCCACCCACACTAGGGAGAGCAACCTGCTTTACTCATTCTAACAACTCAAATACTAATTTCATCCAGAAACACCCTCACAGATACACCCAGAATAATGTTTGACCAGATGTCTAGGTACTCCATAGCCCAGTCAAGTTGACATATAAAATTAACCATCACAGATACTAATTAGCTTTTAATCCTAACATGTAATACATGCATCTTATTTATATGAGAAACTCTGCTCAACCGACGTAGACTCAGAGTTACAAAGACTAATGTTATCTATTAATATTACTTTTGATTCATCACATACTTTAAGTATAAAATAAGATTTTCCTCATTCTATATAATAAATCATTATGGACTCTCATTTAAGGTAAAGAACTTCATTTTAGGATATTTTAAGGTGCTTTAAATATGGAAAAATATTTTCATCTAAGTTTTTTCATATCTGTGTCTATATTTTCAGTGATCATCTAAAAAGATATTTTACAAATTAGCTTTATAATAGCAAAATATATAGTTTGTTTTAGATAGTTGATTGTAAAAAAACGTTTTCTCTAAAAGAATGAAATCTTAGTTAGGTAAGTAAAATAGATATTCCATAAAGTGACCTCAGATGCCTAGTTTTACTTCACGTTGTGACATCATAGTCAATGTTATTATACATGGAGACAATTACTGAAATGCTTTCATGTTTTGATATTTAATTTGATTAAAGCCAAGTGACTAGTTTTGACATTATTTGTATTTCTTGATTTCCTCCTTTCCTTGTCTACATCATGACTATCATATTAACCATTCCTGCTTCCATCAGAAATGAAGTAACAACAATATACAAGCTATGGTATGTTTTTATTACCTAAAATTGCTTAAGAGCTATTTGTAGTTGCCTATAAAATCCAATCATGATAAATATATAAAGGATACCTCAAAAAAAAGACTCAAAATTAGTATACTTAAAATAGAGAAGAGTACCTTTAAGCTCAGCAGATGTTCACAAACAGCATAACAAATGCCAATACCTTCTTCTGTATTAGTACCTCTGCCAAGTTCATCAATTAATATGAGTGATTTGTCATTAGCATTATGTAGAATATATGCTATCTGAAAAATATAATTTTAATATTATTCATTGTAACCAAATAGCTGTCACTATCATACAGAAAAATGAGGAAAAATCCAGTCTCTTTATAAGTTCATCTGAAATATATTTTTATAGAGAAATCCCACTGAGCAGAAACTAACATATTGCTTTTCTTTCTAAAAAATCTCATGACTAATAATTCCAATAGAATAGCTGATGTGTATATAAATAGACATATGCATATGCATGAGACAACAGAGTAAATAACCATTATCTAAAATATTGATGTTTTAGATACAGTGAAATAAAACAAAGCAATGAATTAAATGTTTAAATGAAGCACAAAGATGGCCATTTTCTTCGCCACAAATGACTAATCAATTGTTGACATAAAATACTCAAGACTATCTCTCAAATTTATTTCAACATCTCCATATCCAGAAAAGATGGAAAGAAAAATTAGGAACCAGCATCCAAATCCATTGATTCCTGGTTAAACAAATGAATTTAAATCCATGCCCAACAAAAGACCAAGATTTTAATTGACAGAAATGCTCCTTCTCGGGCCGGTCCTGTGGCTTGGTGGTTAAGTGAGCGCGCTCCGCTGCTGGCGGCCCAGGTTCGGATCCCGGGCGCGCACCGATGCACCGCTTCTCCGGCCACGCTGAGGCCGTGTCCCACATACAGCAACTAGAAGGATGTACAGCTATGACATACAACTATCGACTGGGGCTTTGGGGGAAAAATAAATAAATAAATAAAATTATGAAAAAAAAACAAAAAGAAATTCTCCTTCTAGAGAACACTGAAGATTATTAATTTCCTTCTCAAAACTAGAATTCCACTCTTATTATGTCATGACACAATAGCAACCTTCAAGGCCATTTTACCTTTCTGTGGGACTAAGTTTCTTGAGAGCTAGAACCATTTAAAAATATACCTCAAGCACCTAGTATATTGCTATATTCTCCCAGAGATATACAATACATACTGAATAATTATATAACTGTCATATGCTGTGGGCAAATAACTTTATTCTCTCTCTATATGCAGAAAATTAGCCAACTGTATAGTGATAATTCCTACCTACTAGAGATAGCCCAAGAGCTATACTAAATTCCTTTAGCCCTTCAAGCCTACTTGACATTTGCTCAGATCAGAAATAGGTGATGATACATACTTTGTTATGGGAAGTGAAAATTCTATAAGGGCACAGAAGAGGATGCTTTTTAAAAGCCTTCTAACACAGTGATCTTTTATTTCAAAATCAAGTCTAACAGACAATAGATATTATGTAAAATGGTCCTAAACAGGTCATCCTTTTCTGAAAAGTCTTTTATATATTCCATACAAAAACATAACAGCATGTTTTTATCATTCAATAACACTAGCTTTTTCTTTAAAAGTGTATTTTTCAATAAAACATTTGCCTCCATTTCCACATAAGACAGAAATTAGGAAGCTGTCTTTGACTGCCCTCTGGCTCTTGTAGAGGTATACAAGCAGATCTGCATGTTTCAGAATAAGACTACTTTCTCACACTATAATTGACCATTAGTGGGAGAATTTAATGTTTTTAACATAAGAAAGTTCAGTTTGGGTACCTCTTTCATTTCCTTCATAAATGTTGATGAATTTGTTTCTATATCATCATCAGTACTGATTCTTGTAAAAATCTGTTCAGCAATTCTAAAGGAAGAATATTCTGCTGGAACATACGAGCCTATAAAATATAAAGTCAAAGTAAATTGAAATGCTTTTATGAAATATAAGTACTAACACTTTGCACTTTCCATCAATTCAGATTATTTACTAGCCTATCTAAGGATGATGTGGCAGAAAGATCACTGCATATGGAGTTAGAAGACATTGCCCCAGCTCTGTCACTTATTGTATAACCTTGGACAGCACTTAAACTCTCCCAGTCTCATCTTTCTCATATATAAAATGGAAATACTTCCCTTACCTATTGTGCAAAATTATTTGGAAATTCAAATAAGATAGTATATATTCAAATACATTAGAAAGATTCTTATAAACTTGATAAAAATTTTAAATAATATAGTTAGATGATAAAGAACATTCAAAATATGAAAATTTGAAGGAAATGCTTATGAAGCTCAAGTTGATAAAATCATTATAGAAAGATATATTAGGAAATATCTGTTATTAGAAAGGTACAAAAATACCCACAATCAGAACGAAAGAAAAACATTTTATTAAAAAAAAAAGGTGAATTTTCATCCACAAGATTATTTCTGCCTGAGAAGTTATCAGGCTAACTAATCTAAAACATTCACCTTTTGAAAACAAGTCAATCTGAATGCACCTACCTCTATACGGAATGGGATAGAAAAGGTATTCTAAAATCAAAAGAAGATGAAAATATACAAATAGTTGAATAGAAAAGTATCAAGTATACAGAACTCTGTATAGACAAAATGGTAAAATAATGTGAACAAAGAAACAAAGCCAGATTATTCTAGCATTTAAAACAAAGATAAGGATGAAGAATAGGATCTACCTCTGAGGAATAAGGACTAGCAGGAAAAGAAAGCAAAAGTTAGGATAATACTAATAAAAATAAAAGTAATAATAATAACAATAGTAGTTACAATGATCTCACTGGTTGAGAACCACTGCATTAGGATCAATCACCTCACCTCTGATTCATATGGCTCTCAAGGAAACCCAGATTTCAGAGATAAGAGGTAAGTTGTGTCTCTACACCAAGAAATATGTGACACTGTTGGCCCAGTGACAGGCATTTATATGCGTGTGTGTGCACACATGCGTGTGTAATATATCCATTGCTGTGGCCAAGTTACTGTACCCCTTAAATTAAGTATGGGAAATATTTCTCTGCCCATTGTTATAATTTTGGACAAATCTTACATGGGTTATTAAAGGCAGCAGCTTATCCTACTTATTTCACTTTTTCTTACAACAAAGTTTGGTTTTGAATCTGAGATAATTATATGATTCAGTTTAGTAATAACCGATATAACATTAATAGTTATAGTAAGGAAGTTTCTACTTCTGTTATATCCCACAAAATTTTTAGAACAATGCAATCCAAATTGGATGGAAGTTAATAAATACCAAATAGTAAGAGTTATGGTCTACATACTAGACACTATATACTTTTAGGTAAGAAAATCTACTCCAAACTGTTCTTGGGTAAATTAAGCACCTGGATCTAAAATATCAGGCACAAAACATTTTAAATGGGGAGGAGAATTGCTAACTATAAAGTAAAGCCATAACTTACCAATCTGGGCCATAATCTGACAAAGAGCAATCTGTTTTAAATAGGTGGATTTCCCACTCATATTCGGTCCAGTTATGATCAAAAAATTACTCCCTTCCATAATATAGGTATTGTTGGCAACAGGTTTTTCCACAGATATTTTTTCAAGAATGGGATGCCATCCCTGTTTGATTGCTAAAGTATCAGTAAATTCTGGCCGAACTAAAGAAAAAAATAGAATGGTTTGGTTTTGAAAAATTAATATATTTATATTTAAAATTTCTGTGGTGTGTACATATTGTGTATACCTTAATGATTTTACGAGGGTCAATTTGGAACAATAACAGTAAGGTATTATTTTATCCCAAATCCCTCTAAATTATAACTGATTCATTCTAATCACCACCACAACTTTTATTCACTTACAGAGAAATCTAGGGTTTAGTTCTCTGTGATTCTCCTGGGCTCCAAAACAGTTCATAACACTTTCAGATTTATGTAGATTAGAAAGAATCAACCAGCCATTAATAATACTTTTAAAATAATAATTAATTATCGGTACTCCAAAATTCCACATTGACTTAACCCCCGCCTTAAGCATTATTTCAAATTTGGCATACTTAGCTTTTCAAATGAGGTATGAACATAAGAGTAAAAGCAAATAAAAAATAATTTTACATCCAAACTTTTTTTTTTTGAGGAAGATTAGCCCCGAGCTAACATCTGTTGCCAATCCTTCTCTTTTTTGCTGAGGAAGATTGGCCCTGGGCTAACATCCGTGCCCATCTTCCTCTACTTTATATGGGATGCCACCACAGTGTCACTTGATAAGCGGTGCATAGGTTCACGACTGGAATCCGAATGCATGAACTCCGGGCCACCGAAGCAGAGTGCCCAAACTTAACTGCTATGCCACTGGGCCAGCCCCTGTACAAACTTTTATAAAAGTTTTGACAAAAAAAATCTCAGAGGATAGGGAAAACAGACACAAAAGATAAAGTTTTAATTTATAGAAACAAAGAACAATCAGGTCTCTACGGATACCTTCTGAGGGGAAGGGAGGAGGAAGAAGGTGGGAGGACAAGCAAAAATTAAAATGCTACAAGCCTCTAGATGAAACACACGGGTAAACTTGAAAGTACTCATTATAAAAGTGAGGTTGATTAGAAGAAAAATTTTAAACTGTTTTAAAATCATTTTTAACACACAAAATTCATTATTTATAGGTTTAGAGTTTCAGGATGGTCCCTCTCAAATTAAAATGGAGCAACAGCAAACATTTTAATAGTTAAGAAAACTACTATTAAAATAGCTGATGCCCGGTTTTGACCAAAAAGGAGATACAAAAGATTGAAAAGTTTTGGTCTTTAAAGCACCCATTGAAAAAGTTAAAATTTCCATAACAAATATGGAAATATGAACTGTGAAAAAAAATCTTATTATAAAAATAAATTAACATAATATTTTGGAAACATTACTGCTGATTTTAACTAGAAATTTTAATGTTATTAATCCCAC
The DNA here is from genome assembly GCF_020826845.1 of Diceros bicornis minor. Classification (NCBI taxonomy): domain Eukaryota; kingdom Metazoa; phylum Chordata; class Mammalia; order Perissodactyla; family Rhinocerotidae; genus Diceros; species Diceros bicornis. The sequence continues at coordinate 13,444,726 of NC_080743.1, read as the reverse complement.
AATTATTCAACCTTAATTATCACATACTAGTTCCGTAAATTTGCATACTGGAGTATGGTTATTACTGATAAGTTGGACAAGAAATTTCAAGGGGCTAACTTGAAGTATTCATTTAACATTAGAAAATTACTTAACATTCGTAATCGAGGCCTATGTATAGATTTGGGATACAAAAATAAACGATATAATTCCTGATCTTGGGATGCTCACATCTAAGCAGTTAGCTTAGAAAATACTCACTTTAGAGACTCATTTCTCTCATATCTATTAGTATTAGTATCAAACTGCTTCTAAGGAGTCTTCAGATTTGAACTTTATACATTTGGATCATTGTCATTTTCACCAAGGAGACAGGTCTGCAGTCTTTCTTATTTTGGGAATCTTTAAAGTTTCTTGCAGTTTTTTCCTTGTGATTTGTCAATTTCTCAGTAAATAATTTTTTGATTTTTAAAAGAAATTTTAAGGGTAATTTCACTTTCTCTATTTTGAGTCTTAGTCCAAGACAATAGGCAAGAGACTATATTTCACGTAAAAAATGTAAAACATTCATAATTATTACATAAAATTGCTTGAATGGAATAAAAATTTCAGTATGCAACATATTTATTCCAAAGAAAGTAACTTACCATAGTCAGAAAGAGTGCAGGCATGAGCAAATGACAGTAGCATATCCAGCATTGACACAGCGTCAGATAGTTTATATAAGCAATGAATATGTTCATAAATCTCACTAAGCAGTTTGCACACTATCCTGAAAGTGCATGTTTGGTAAGACAAATAATGCTTTTTAAAGAGGAACATACAATGTAATTGTAAAACAATATTAAATTCATTGCCTGAGGTAAAATAACATTCACAGTTGAGTTGTACACTACAGATAAGGTCCATTGTTCTATTGTCACATTTTAGAGATGAGGACATTGAAGCTCATACTCAAGGTCACAGCTACTTAGTAGCAAATAATCCATCTTCTGGTGTGTTAACACCATGATTCGAAATGACTGCTTTCATTAAATGCTAATAAAATAAGTTTTTATTAATAAAAATATTTTTATATAGGTCAAATCAAGCCCTCACTATACTTCAACAGATCCCAGCTGCTAACAGTTTTGTGTTTTGGCAGATGTTAAGCTCAACACAAAAGCTATTACTATTTTTCTCTCACTCATTCTCTCTCTTTCTCTCTTATACACACACACACACACACACACAAATATCCTAACAACATAATTATTTAAGCTTTTATGTGGCAGAGTTATCGCATTGTGACATAAGATAAAAATTTTTCCTTTACAAGGAGAAATATGTTCCCCAAACTTACTGCATCTCATAATCTCTGTGGTCTGTGCCCTGAAATGGTTTTGAAAGCCCAACATTCCTCTTTATCATCTCAGCTCACCAATTCTAAGTGTTCTATTTCTTTTTTTTTTTTTTTAAAGATTTTATTTATTTATTTCCCCCCCCAAAGCCCCAGTAGATAGTTGTACGTCATAGCTGCACATCCTTCTAGTTGTTGTATGTGGGACACGGCCTCAGCATGGCTGGAGAAGCGGTGCGTCGGTGCCCGCCCGGGATCCGAACCCGGGCCGCCAGCAGCGGAGCGCACACACTTAACTGCTAAGCCACGGGGCGGCCCAGTGTTCTATTTCTTATTGCTAGCTGAACTGCTACTGTTTCATGAACAGCAAAAGACTGGCACTATTGTGATGTTGCTATGAAAGTATTAAGGCATGAGAAGTTGAGGGTTTACATACCATAGGAAAAGAATAAATTGAATGATGCCCAAGATAAGCCCATGATATGCCAAGTTCTACATCATGATGGAATGCATACTACAGAAGTATCAGTTATAATGGGGTTTTTTTTGCAATTAGATTTGCCCTGAATCTTCTGCGAGGTTCAGTGATCCCAATCACAATAAAAGACTTTAAAAGTTTTAACTATTCTTCTCAGAAATGTTCTTTCATTGCTAACATTCATAATTTTACATCTTTCTGCAACCAGACAAAAAGTCAATTAATGAAATTTACTATAGAGCCTCGAATTAAACCAATTTAATTCAATATTCAAAAATTTCAAATGTTCTTACATGTAAGTCATGTGATAGATTTCTCTCAAAGACTCTTGGCATCTTTCATTCATTTTAATTAAATCTGCTGATGTAAAGCTATAAGAATTTTTCACTTTAGAAATCTGCTGGGAAATTAAAAAACAAATGTCAAGATATGTGTATACTCCTATGAAGTAAAACATACAAATTTTAAACAATAGAAATATAGGTATTTAGGTTAATCACTTTAATTTTTGAGATAGAGTATCACAAAGAAAGTCCCAAATAATGTTTGTGAAAGAGAAAAGGAAGATAACTTCCAAAGTTAAAGCAGAATTTTTTACCCTGGTCCATCTGACGTAACTACTTTTACAGGTCTTAAAATGGCCATATAGAAAGGTTAAAACACTACATCTTATTACCAAGTAATATGCTTGATAAATATCACCAACCATCACTCCATCTCTGACCCTTGTGTTAGCCCTTGCCCCATATCTGAATCTCACTCAATCTCTAACCCCATCACTAAGTCTCAACCCATTCTTTATTTCATCCATCCCACATTACTTGGTAATATAGTCTATATTTTAAAACCCTGAAAGTTAAATGGTTCATTTTTATCAAAATGTACCCCTTGGGAGCAGAGAAAGCAAAGATTAGAATGAGTTAGACTTTCCCAAACTGGTATATTGTGGAGGAGTTAATATGTATGTAGGAAAATATATTTCCCTGATCCAAAGGTTTGGCAATAGTGGATTAAAAAGGTTAAGTAGATTTTTTTACTCCAGGACTTTTAAACCTTTAATAGGCAAATGTGCATTGAGAACTACCTAAAACAGGAGATGGCACAGTATTTTCCAAATTTCTTTCACCAAAAGTACCTTTTGGACTTTCTTTCTTTATTTTCATTTTTTTACCCACACCAAGCTCCCAGAACTGTGGGAAGCACTGTGTTTGATATTTCACAAAACAAACCAAAAAAAAGCTTCTAAATCACTCTTAGATTAGTATAGCTGTTAGGAGGGCGGGTAGGAATAGGAGAAGCAATATATATACAGAACTTTCAGAAATTTGGCATGTAAAACTCAAGGAGCACCTGAAATATGTAAACATAATTCTGTAAAATCAGAAACAATAATTTCCTAACCAAAACTCCAGAATGAACCTTAATAAACTCTGAAGGAAGTTGATCATCGGGTAGGGCTGTACAATCTGTACTCATCTGGATGAAAAATCCTCGAGCAGAGCTAAAACTTGTTCTTAAAGGAAGACTATATTTTTCTGCAAGCTGGGATATCATTCCTAGTGACCAGAAACAAGAGAAACAAGAACGAAACAAGAAAATTTTAACGAGAAAATTACTCTGTTAAAAAAAAAAACAAAACATGATATTTTTCTTGTTATTTTATATATAAATAGGAAGGTCTTATTACTCGTTTAATCTCTAAAGATTTTTAATGTCTAAAATACATAGTTAAGTATTCTTTTAAGAAAAAAACATTACAGTAGAAAGATAGTCATTCTGATAGGTATTTTGAAAGTGAAAGAAACTATAAAAATTAAAATTAAAAAATAAAGCCAAGACTATTTTACACTCTCTGTATTAGGAATATTAGTTTGTAATTCATTCCACTTTTTTGAAAAGGAAGAGAATAATCACATAAATTATTGCAATCTTTAATTCACAATAAGAAACTCCCTCTACAAAATATATTTTAGAAAACAAAATATTCCAAGAAGGAAATAGATGATTCATCAAATAAAATTCCTAAAAAGTCAAAATCTCCCTATCAACCTCAAACTCAACCTCACTACAGAGTTCTCAATTTATATTTTTAACTTGATGAGATTAAGGCTTTGAACAAATCTCAATTAGCCCCAATGGCTATATTTCCCTTTACCATGGCCATATCTACTCAATTACTAACTCTTATCAATTCTTCCTTCAACTTTTGCATTTCTCTTTTCTCATATTACATTGCTATTACCCTAAATAACACTGTGTTAACTTGTAATGGTTTAAAATGGTGTCCCTGTCTCCAATGTTCCACTCAAATTCATTCAGCATATCTTCTTGATCAATTTCACTACACAGAGCAAAAACATCCCAATGCCTCTTCATTCTCCTTGGGAAAAATTCCAAACTCCTGGCCTTCAAAGACTAAATTCTGGTTCCCAGTCTACATCTCTGATCTTATCTCTTACAAGTTCTGTGAGGGAAAGCTCTGTTCCACCCTAGCAAATTTCCTCACTCATCCTTTGAGGTTTCTTTGTGCCTTTGTGCTCAGGTTTGTACCACTGCCAGTGGGTGGAATTCCTTTTTAGGCTATTTTATCTACTAAAAACATGACCATCCTCTTTGCCTCCACACCCAGTCACTCTCTAACCCTTCTAACTTGCAATATTTTTCTTCATATATCTTATATCCATGTGAAATTATGTGACATGTGATTGATATATATCAGCATCAATATACATAAATATACACACAGATGTGAGTGTGTACTTGTGTCTTTATTGTCTGTTTCCCCTACTACAACATAAGCTTCATGAGGAAGAGATTTTGTCTTGTCCACTATGTATTTCCAGTACCCAGAAGAGTGTCTACATTGGACACTACTAGGAGCTCAATATTTGTTAAATGAATTACCGTATTGGCTCAAATGCCATCTCTTCTGGACAAAAATGATCTCTCTCCCTCCACTGAAACTCTTTAGTACTGATAGCCTGCATTTTTCATGTGATTTATACAAAATGTTTTATGAAGGTTACTTTATATTTAAGTTTGGAAAAAAGAACAGACACGTTATAACACTTTGGGATCTTTATTTTTTTTTTAAGTTTCTTTAAATGATAATATATGTTAACCTTATCTGTTTTGATAACAAAAAAATAAATTAAAAATATGCATGGCTAGTTATCACCAGCAAAAAAGTACAGTATGTCCTAAAAAAGTTTATTTCTAAAAACCAGAAAAATATGCTTGAGTAACTAAATTACCTGCTATGTCATCCACAATCTCCGTATATGTTCTTCTGGCTATGTCAAGAAATTCATTTATGTTAGATCTCACTGCATAGCACTTCTGAGTCCTCATGTTTAGGCATCCTTTCATGTATCTTGCATCATCATTAATTACTGTTTTAATCTTTTCAAGTATGATTCCAAACCTAAAAAAGAACATTATAGGCAATAAATCAGTTACTTTATAATTTGTCATAGTTAATGACAGCAAATAGCATATTTTCTTGAAATCATTGTTGAAAATTATTCTGAAAATAAATAATTAAGCAATATATATATTTAAATATACATAAATTAGAACTGTGACTATGTCAATTATAAACTCTTTGTCAGCCGGGACTAGTATCCTAAAACAACATGAAGCCACCAAGAATAATTTTACAACTGCTAATAAACAGATCCCTGAAGTTATACATACTGACTGTGCCTTTGAGTATAAAATATATCCTTGAGGAACTGTTATAAAAGTTCTGGCTTCATGCTCATTGACTCAATAAACATTTACTTATCCAACTTATCAATCACTGTATTAGGTGCAAAGATTCAAGGAAGGATTAACACACAGTCCCTGCCCTCAGGTGGAGCAAGGACACTAAACACAGATTGTGAGACAGTGTAACAAGAATCTCACAATTAGTGATCAGTGCAGTGATCATGCAACCAGAAGTCTAGTAATATATTTAGGAAAAAATTTGTAAAATATTTTCCTAAAGTTTTGTTTTATTCTGTTCTATATTTTATTTGTAATTAATTCATTTTTATTATTAACCTTAATTTGTGGCCTCACACAAGGTGTGAATCTTGTGTTAATAAAATAACAGTTCTTAAGTACCACAAATCTTTTTGGCCAAGAACCAAGGTGCCATTGCAAAAAACAATATTAAAATTAAACTGTATTTAAATCTTATTCAGTATTCATAGCTACTATTTTTTGGTTAATTAGGCCCTTCACGATTTAACAAAAGAGAAGAATATATTTTTATATTTGCAAGTCTTTCCATGGAGAATGGCTAAAAAAAGAAATATTAAAATTGTGTATGATTTCAATTTTTAATGCTATTCCTAATTGTCCATTAACACAAATACTCAGTGTGCTATTACCCTATTTATTGGTATTTATAAGATGAAATGTATAATTAGAATTTTGATAAATAGTTTAAAGGTTCTATTAACTAAAGCTCAAGTAATTGTTCTACAGAATACAATTAGAGTCCTTAAAATCAGTTATGATCAGGTAGAAAGGAATAATCTGATATTTTATTAACAGCTGAGTGACAAAGACCTCTTATCTTCCAAGGAACCATAGTAAGCTCTTAATAAAGGTGTGTCACAGTTCTGCAGAGCAATCTATTAAAGAATAAAATAAAGATAGTTAAGGATAATAAATTATGACATTATTCAAATATAGCATTTTACATTTAATAATTTACAGTTTACCAAGTGCTTTCATGGCTCATCTTCTCATTTATACACTCATAAAAAGTATTTTAGGTATACAAGTGAGGAAAGATGCTATCTTTCCCATTTTCCCAATAAAGAGCACATGGCTAGTAAGTGGCATCCACTGCTTTACTATTATGACTTGTATTTTTCCTGTCTCCCAACTAATTGCTAACATTCAACTACTTACCAGATACGGATACTTAAACAACTATCATTGAACATCTAGAGTACTCCTCACATAATTCCAAAATTTGGATTAAATATACATTAAAAAAGTGCTCTGTATATTTATAAATAGAGCAATTTCTCCATTCTTATATGGCAGAAGTAGGGATTTTATTTTGCTTAATGGAAACTATGAGTGGTCACTATCTGAATAAACAGAAAAGAGGAGGAGAAAACATAGTTAACCTGATTTTACCTTCTATTTTAGTTTGCTATGAGACAATGGCAATAATAACATATTTTTTTTGCTTATGAATAAAAAATTTACATATTGATAAAAATTAGAAAATTCACAAAAGTATAAAGAAAAACATTTAAATCATTCATAATTTTACCACTCTTCCAAAGATAAATACTCTAAATATTATGACATATTTCCTGTCACTTCTTTTTTTTTTTATTCTTTTTTTTTTTTTTGGTGAGGAAGATTAGCCCTGAGCGAACATCTGTTGCCAATCCTCCTCTTTTTGTTGAGGAAGATTGGCCCTGGGCTAACATCCATGCCCATCTTCCTCTACTTTATATGTAGGACGCCTGCCATAGCACGGCTTGATAAGCGGTGCGTTGGTCTGTGCCCAGGATCCGAACCTGCAAACCCCGGGCCGCCAAAGCAGAGCGCACGAACTTAACCACTACGCCACCGGGTCAGCCCCACCCTGTCACTTCTTTAAATCAAAAACTTTATATAATTGCATGTTCCTTTTCTCCCCCACTTAATACTGTATCATACAGCATTAGAAATTTTTCACAGCAAAAATTTAAAATAATTCACAATATTCCACCCTGTGGAAAACAAATAGTCTCTTTCCCTAATTATTGGAGTTCTACGCTATTTATAATTTCTCACTAATATAAATAATGCTGCAATGACCATCATGGGGCATAAATTTTGGTCAACATTTCTTAATAATCCTCACAGACAGATTTCTAAAAGTAGAAAGATATGATATACATTGCAAAATTTTCCTGTACAGTACGTACAATTTGTACTCCTACCAGTTGTCTGAGTTTCCTGTCTCACTGCACTCTCATTACAGTAAGTTGCAGCCATTAAGAAAAAAAATCTTTGCTTTTTTGATACATAAAAACTATGGTTTTAATTTGCATTTCTTCAACTAATAGTGAGGTTGAACTGTTTTGGTGGATTTACTAACCACTTTGATTTCTGTTTTTTGGTCATTTTCCATATTTCCATTGGCATTCCAGTATTTTCTTAGGAAATTACACAAGTTTTATGATGACAGAAGTTAATATTTGTCTGTCATTTGTTATAAATTTTTCCTCACTTTCTTTGGCTTTTATTTTGCCTTTGACATATCAAAGTTTGAAATTTGTGCAATTTTGGGGGGAGATTTATTATATTTCTTTTATTCTAAAAAAGATGACAACACTTTTGCCAAATTGCCTTCATTATATATATTTATTAGAATGAACTCAAAAACAAAATTCTTCCACATTTTTCATTTTAAAAAGCAGTTCTTTTTTGTCACTTTAATTTAAAAAAATGTTTTACACAGTAGAATATTTAAAAATTAATGAGAAAATCACCATTTTGTAACCATCAGAGTAACAACTACTTCAGGTAAGACTCATCAATAAATACTAAAATCAATGGGTGAAAGTTTGATGAGAAACAGGATATTTATAAACTAGCAAAGTATCCCTCCACAGATCACTTATAACTTTACAGCGAAGAAATTGATCAAAGTTAATATCACCAAGAACAAGGAAATGATATCATGTGCCTCTTGATGTCATGCACTGAGAAAGATACAACATTTCTCCCAGAGTATTACTGCCAAATATGCATAAAATAAATTTAATCATGAGAAAACAACCACATAAATTGAAGAATATCCTGTAAAACAACTGATCCTTATTCTTCGAGATGTCAATATCATGAAAGACAAAGAAAAACCGAGAAACTTTTCAGTTTAAAGGAATAAAAATAAACATAACATTAAATACAATGTGTGGTCCTGGACTAGACCCTGTATCAAGAAAAAAAAAATCCATAAAGAACATTATTAACACAATTGGAAAAATCTGAATATGGGCTATATATTATATAATAGTATTGTATTGATGTTAAATATTCTGAATTTTATAATTACATCGGTTACGTAAGAGAACATCCTTGTTCTTAGGAGATACGCACTTTAGTACTTAGGTACTGCAGCTTATTCTCAAATGGTTCAGTAAGAGTAATAACAAGGATAATGATATGTGGGTGCGTGCTGTGTATGTAAAGAGAAAGAATATGGAAATTCATTCATTCTTGCAATTTTCTCTGTCTGAAATTTTTTCAAAACAGAAAGTTAAAAAAAACTGATGCTAGACATGTTTTGTACGATATACACACATATAAATTACCTTTAAAGGATCCACAAGTTCCAAGGTATGTTTTAGGTATATTAAATTTGTTATCTTTGATTCAGCTGCATTAACCTATTAAGATAAAAATACAAATGTGAACAACATAAATATTTAATACAAGAATGGGTTTTCCTCTTGAACATTTTATGTTTATCATATTCCATACATTTTTACAAATCAACCTAGCCAGGATACAAGCCTAAACAACGCTTAGAAATGACTGACCCATCATAGTAAGACTAGTGCACTAGTCTCCTGAAAGTCTGACAATGAAAAGAGTTTACCTCATCATATCCAAATTTCATTTCTATTTCAGCCCTTTGAGTCTAGCTTAACCCATAGTAGTGATAGGAGATACAGTTCTATCCTGAGTAGCACCGAGAGACTAAGATTAATTGAAAAAGGCACAAACGATATTTGTGGATAGATGATATTTGAAAAGTTGAATCTGAACATCCCAGATAGTTACAGAACAACACAAATTTCCCTCAGTGGTTCCTATCTGTGCAAGTAAAACAATTTTCATAATTCTAGAGGTCCAAATTAATTAGTTTTTCAAAATAAAGCAACATCGACATTCTAAATTTTATAAATAACTTTTGTTAAGTTAAATTGTACTATCTCTAGAGCCAAGCACTGGTACTAAACCTGGGGAAATGAGGATGATCTTGTGGATGGAGTAATTTACCAATACTGACAAGGAGTTTTAGGATATTACAATTATGACATAATGTACTTCATATGGCGCTGTTTCTTTTTGAAGCCCCCGGATCTATACCCTCATTGCACAATACCTGGACGGTTCTGTCACCATATGGAACAATTTAGAAAAAATAACAAAATGAATGTTGTTAGCCCCAAACAAGTTATCTCATGCTTTCTTACAATGGATCTCTGAAACTAACTGGAGGATTAAAAATAAGTAAAATTCACCAAACGGAAGACAACTATCATCACTATTACCAAAGCAGAACATCTTCCAAAAATAGACAAGATACCCTTGAAGAAGAACAAGGTGGAAGGACTAACTTTAACAAATATCAACTTATAGTAAAATTAAATTAAGAAACTGTGGTATCTGCACAAGGGCAGACAGAGAGACCACGGGAACGTAATAAAGAGTCTAGAAATAGACCCAATCACATATGGGCACTTGATTTATGACAAAGACTGACAGCAGAGCAGTGGGGAAAGGACAGTCTTTTCCACAAATGGTGCCAATATGATTATGAATCCATATGAGAAAAAAATGAAATGTGATCCCTTCTCACACCACATACAAAAATCAATTCCAGGTGGACTGTAGATCTAAATATAAAAAGTAAAACAATAAAACATCTGGAATATAACAAAGAAGAATATCATCATTACCTTGGGTGTTCTAACCAACTTTTATAAATTTCATAATTGATGATTTGGCATCCATTAACCACAGGGCCAAACTAATGGCCAAAGTTGTTTATATCTCCCCCATGGTCTGGCTTTTGCCAGTGCACAAAAATTATATGAAAAGCCCTTCAACCACAAACTCCAACATCTGTGTTTTGCTTCCTACCCAATAGGAGATGTTCCCACCTAATAACTTCCAGATACTGTAGTAAAAGAGGCTTTTGCGATGTTTTCCTTTCACTCCTTCCACCTCCTGACCAACCCTGGTTCTTCCCCATGTGACCCTTTGTGGCGTGCTCTTTCCTCTCAGGAATTGTAAGTAATAAAAATCTTCTTTTAACAGCATTAGCCTCTCCATGTCATCACTCAGTCACTTCCATAAATTAAAATCCCATGGGTACAATGAAGACATTGGGGTAGGTAAAGACTTCTTAAGCAGGATACAACAAACACTAACTGTAAAGGAAAAAACACAAACTACCTTACATTTAAATTAAGAATTTCTATTCATCAAAAGACACCACTGACCCAGGAAAGGTTCTCCAAAAGCCAACTTTGAGAAACTAGAATTCGAAGGCAAATAACTTATTTGAAAAGTAATTCCAGTAAGCATGGGCAAGGGAGTGGGGAAATAAGAAGGGAGGGGAAGGACAGCAATAAAGGATGCATTGATGATCAGGTTACCACTGCATGGTACTGTGGCTCCATCCTGCTGAAGACCTCTCAGAGATGATGTAGAGTAAGCTTCAGAAGCTACTTCCAGAGGTAAGGGAAATGGGGTATGTATTCACCAACTCCTATTCAGTATTAGTTAAGACCTATTGCCAGGGCAACAACTCCCTGATTACCCTCTGGACTCTCCCGTGGCAGAGAAAGTCCTCGGGTACTGAGTTTCAGCTACTTGCAGTAAGAAGCCTTCCTTGTAGAAAAGCAAATGCCAAGGGGATGTGGGTGGCACACCAACAGAATCTACGCCACAATACTACTAAGTAAGAAAGCCAACTACAAAGTGGAAAAAGATATCTGCAACAGACAGACTCAACAAACAGCTCATATCAAAAGAAGCCCTACGAATAAAAAAAGAAGATAATCCAATGGAAAAATGGGCAAGAGAATTGAACAAGACTTTCACAAAGAAAGATATTCAAACGGTCAATATACATATAAAAAGGTGTTCAATTTCATTAACAGGAAAATGCAAAATTAAAATTACAATGAAATACCACTATCTACCAACCACTACAGCTAAAATATTTCAACTGACAATATCAGGTTTTGGGGAAGAGCAATGGGAATTCTCATATACTGCTGATAGTAGTGTAAAGTGGTACAACTGTTTTGAAAAATATTTTGGCAAACATTTTGTCATTATCTACTAAAGTTGAAGATACGCATACCCCATGATTCAGAAATTCCACTCCTAACTATGTACCCAATAAAATTATGTACACAATTGTATTAAGAAACAGGTACAAAATTGTTTAGCAGTATTATTTCTAATTGTCAAAAACTGTCAACAACTCAAAAGTCCAACAACAGTGAAAGGAATAATGGCACATTAATACAGTGGAATACTATACAGTAATAGAAATAAATGAGCTACAGCTACATGCAACAACATGATTAAAGCTCACAAACATAATGTTGGCTAGAAGAAGTGAGATATAAAAAATATACACTGAGGGGGCCGGCCCCGTGGCGTAGCAGTTAAGTGCATGCGCTCTGCTGCTAGCGGCCCAGGTTTGGATCCCAGGCGCACACTGAGGCACCGCTTATCAGGCCATGCTGTGGCAGCATCCCATATAAAGTGGAGGAAGATGGGCACGGATGTTAGCCCAGGGCCAGTCTTCCTCAGCAAAAAGAGGAGGATTGGCATGGATGTTAGCTCAGGGCTAATACCACTCAAAAAAAAAAAAAAAATATATATATATATATATACACTGAATGATTACTTATATGTAAAATTTTTGAAAGAATAGGTAAAACTAAATAATAAAGAAAAATAAGAAAGTGATTACTAAAAAAGTGATTTCTTGGAGCCAGCCCAGTGTCATAGGGGTTAAGTTCACGCACTCCGCTTTGGCAGCCCAGGGTTCACAGGTTCGGATCCCGGGGGTGGGCCTATGCGCCACTTATCAAGCCATGCTGTGGCAGGCACCCCACATATAAAGTAGAGGGAGATGGGCACGGATGTTAGCTGAGGGCCAATTTTCCTCAGCAAAAAGAGGAGGACTGGCAACGGATGTTAGCTCAGGGCTAATCTTCCTCACACACACACACAAAAAGTGATTTCTTTTTGGAGGGAGGTAGAGAATAATGAATGGGAGGAGGCAGAAAGGGAGCTTTTGAAGTACTGGCAATATCTATTTCTTTATCCAAGTGGTCATTACATGGAAGTTCACTTTGGCAATGCCTGAAGACATTTTTGGTTGTTACAATTGGGGAGATTCTACTGGCATCTAGTGGGTGGAAGTCAAGGATGTTGCTAAACATCCTGGAATGCACAGGACAGTAAAAGAATTATCCAGCCCAGAATGTCAATAATGCCAAGGTTGAGAAATCCTGCTGTAAATCCTACTACAAGCACACGGGCATCCTCTTAACTTCTTATATCACTGGCGATTTCCTCCCTGTTTGTTCTTTCTCTGTCTCCCTCTCCAATCTCTCCCTAGCTTGTTGGCTTTGAAGAAGTAAGCTGCCATGAATCCTACAGTTGCAAGGAACTAAATGTTGCCAACACCACACGAGCACAAAGGCAGACCTTTCCCTAGTTGAGGACTTCAGATAAGTATACAGCCCTGGATGACACCTTAACTGAAGCTTGTGAGACTCTAAGCAGAGGACCAATCTAAGATGTGCACAGACTCCTGACCCAAAGAAATCATGAGATAATAAATATGTGTAGTTTAAGCCGCTATGGGCGATCATTTGTTATGCAGCAATAGAAAACTAATACAGAATCTCTTTGCAGCTAGAGAGAGTCTCTCCATGGAGAACTGGGGGACAATTCTCTACCGGCCTTTTGCATTTCTGCATTATCTTGTGAGCAGGGGCACTGACCGCCTTTGTGCTGGACAGTCTTTTTCCAGGATGTTTATATAGTGAATAGCCTTGAAAAATATAGTGCCTCCTTCTAGAGCAAAGGGCAGGTTTGCTTACAAGTCTTAGAAGATAAAGATTGCATCTCCCTCCAGAACAGCAAGCAAGCATGCTTATTGCCCATTTATAAAAAATTCAGGTTCCCTAAGCTCAGCTATTCTCTCCTACAACAGACTGCATGTGCAGGTGTCACGTGGCCCTCTTCACATCACCCAGTGGGAAATGGAACTTGGGGAACCAATGCAAGAAAATGCTGACACTCTGGCTACCCCTATTGTTGTGAGTACTAAAGTCCTTTCCTTCTTACCCAGGAGTCCTGTGTCTTCTGTCAGCATCTATGAAACTGTGGCAGACTAACTTGTTAGCTTGCAAGTAGGGTAGAATATCAGATCCATTACAGTTCTTGACAATACTATACTGTAATTGCTTATTTTTTTTACTCAAATCTCACATTGGATTATAAATTTCTTTGGATAAGAGGCTTACTTCTTATTGTATCCCTAGCACTTATCTCAATGTTTAGTAAAATAAATTACTTGTTGAATGAATTAAAGAAGGAGCCATGTACTACAGATACTGTATTTGGCAGTTTGAAATCAATTAAAAAAAATAAAAGTTATTCAAAATGAAGCAAAGAAACTTGAGTAAAAACTTGAAAAAAACTGGTTAATATCAAATTTTTCAAATGTTGAAAGAAGTATTTTGGATGTTTATAATGGAAAACAAACATTCTTAATGTGATACATTAAATAGTAAGGCCATTAATATTGTATAGAAAGAAAAGACATTTGGGTTAATTAAAATCAGAAATTTAAGCTTTATTATTAGTGAATATTTACGATCAGAAAACATGCATTTTCTAAAATCAATATTCTTAAGGGAAAAGTAAAAGAACTCATGTCAGGCAAACAATTTCATTCTGGAAATTTTCAGAGAACATTTAGTTCATTCAGAAGTTTAAGGAAATCATATAATTCAGCCAAGAGAACATTTAGTTCATACACAAGTTTTAGCAAATCATGCAATTTAACCAGCACAATTTTGAACTAATTTAGTAAATATTGTGTTCAATTAAGAGATATATGCTTATATTAAATGAAGAAAGAGCCTCATCTAAAATATATCTCCAGATGGTTAAGAAAACATCAACTGAGAAACAGTATAAGGAATATTGAAATTCATGAATCATGTATGAAGTCAATATATTGCTTAAGTTTCCTTAAAAGTTAGTAAATCTCATCTGAAAAGCACTAAAAAAAGCCTCCGAAAAGGATAGATGTGCTGGTTAGAAAAAATTTACAGTTATGACTGATCCTCCCAAAACTAAAAACGATGGGAAATAACACTGACCCTTAAAAAACTTATGGAGCTAGTTATAGATTGCCTTTTCTAGACAGGAAAAAAGATTCCAGATTCTCAGCATACAGAATCATCTTAAACCTAGCCCAGAGGACTTTTCTAAAATCTTTCAGTCAAATTGATTACAGAAGATGGCTGGCTAATCATAGATATTTCTCAGAGAGCTACTTGGCCCATCTTAAAATAACCAAAAATGGTCTAATGCAAAAACATGTATATTACTAATTCCGATAGTTAGTGAAATGAAGCTACATGACTGTATAATACTATACATTACAGTTGGCAACAAAGAGATTGCTCTCAGGTATAATCTGATGATTAATTCTTTCCTATAATAAAATTGAAACAAAGCCTTTGTTTACATACTGTTAAGGGTTGAATTGTGTACCCCCAAAAAGATATGCTGAAGTCTAAACACTCAGAACCTCAAAATGTGATCTTATTTGGAAATAGGGTCATTACAGAGGTAATTAGTTAAGATGACGTCATATTGTAGTAGGGTGGGCTCCTAATTCAATGACTGGTGTCATATAAAAGACAGCCATGTGAAGATACAGAGATACAGGGAGACCACCATGTGACAAAGAAAGGAGAGATTTAAGCTATGCAGCAGCAAGCCAAGGAACACCAAAGATTGCCAATAAACCACCAAAAACTAGAAAGAGGCAAGAAACCTACAGGTTTCAGAGGGAGTATGGCCCTGCCAACATCTCGAGTTCAGATTTCTAGCCTCCAGAACTGTGAGACAATAAATTTCTGCTGTTGTAAGCCACACAGTGTGTAGTATTTTCTTTCAGCAGCCCTAGGGAACTAATACACATGACAATTATCAGTATAGAGTAGCCGTTTCCTGTTCCTACACTGCACTGCATTTTTCTGTGTAAAACATGTCATTTATAAATAAAACTCCTCCTTAAGTTATCTAAGATATTTTTCATTTGAAAATATCATTCAAAACAGTGGCATTTGGCAAAAGGTCATAAAAGCTAACTGTAGTGCTTTGTGTGTTTATATTCATAATTGACCATTCATTTCTAAGTCTCTGAAAGTCCTAAGATGTTCAATGGCCCCCAAAACACGGCTAAACAAATACAAAGTAAAAAGTATAGCAAGAGTATATCCAAAAGTAAAGTGAAGGCGGCTCCATATATATTCAGAAAAAATCTGATTTTAATATGAACACTATGATTTAATATTAGTTTTCAGGATACAAACAAGAAGAGAGCATCTTTGGTGTGGGGGAAGCAAAGCCAGAACATGGTGAGAATGGAGAGGTGCCACAGCTCAGGAGGATAAAGAGGATACCATATTGGAGGGCTGCCCAGCACAGAGTATATGAGCCCATACAAGGTCAAGAGGGTATCCAGGCAAGGGAAGAGGGGGCAGCCAGGCATAGGTCTTGGATCCCAAGTTGGCTGAAGAAAGTCTCTGCATAAAAGGACAGCTTAATGCAGAGTATCAGAGCCTGAGACAGGCGAGAAGGATTTCTGCACAGGAAAATGGTTTAGTAGGGAGTACTGGAGCACAGACAGAATGCAGGTGGCATCCGCATGGGGGAGGGAGTGGCAGTAGTCAGAGATTGGTCACATACAGGAGGATGGGTCAAATATGTTACTATATTAAGGCTAATGGGAGCTAGGTTTCTCACTGTCAAAGAAGGGAGTTAATACATAAAGGGAGAAAACTAGTATGAACCCTGAAATGTTGGATTCAAACTGGAGGTATTCGTGTGAATTCATGGTTTTCAACAGTATAGATGGACATAGAAACAAATACAGAGGTAAATATGTACATATTTATACATTTATTCATATAGATATACTTATTCCCTAGCGATGAGTGGGCTTGGGAGCAATGGTACCCCAATAGTAAAGAGTACACCTAGTGCCCAGATCTTGATTTCTTTTTCTTTTTTTTTTTTTTTAATTTTTTGTTTATTGCAGTAACATTGGTTTATAACATTGTAAAAATTTCAGGTGTACATCATTGTACTTCTATTTCTGCATGGACTACATCATGTTCACCACCAAAATACTAATTACAACCCATCACCACACACATGTGCCGAATTATCCCTTTCACCCTTCTCCCTCCCCCCTTCCCCTGTGGTAACCACCAATCCAATCTCTGTCCCTATGTGTTTGTTTATTGTTGTTATTATCTACTACTTAATGAAGGACATCATACGGTATTTGACCTTCTCTCTCTGACTTATTTCACTTTGCATTATACCCTCAATGTCCATCCATGTTGTCACAAATGCCCGGATTTCATCGTTTCTTATGGCTGAGTAGTATTCCATTGTGTATATACACCACATCTTCTTTATCCATTCGTCCCTTGATGGGCACTTAGGTTGCTTCCAAGTCTTGGCTATTGTGAATAACGCTGCAATGAACACAGGGGTGCATGTACCTTTGCAAATTGGTGTTTTCAAGTTCTTTGGATAAATACCCAAGAGTGGAATAGCTGGATCATATGGTAGTTCTATCCTTGATTTTTTGAGGAATCTCCATACTGTTTTCCATAGTGGCTGCACCAGTTTGCACTCCCACCAGCAGTGTATGAGAGTTCCCTTTTCTCCACATCCTCTCCAACACATATTGTTTCCTGTCTTGTTAATTATAGCCATTCTGACGGGCGTGAGGTGATATCTCATTGTAGTTTTGATTTGCATTTCCCTGATAGTGATTTTGAACATCTTTTCATGTGTCTGTTGGCCATCTGTGTATCTTCTTTGGAGAAATGTCTGTTCAGGTCTTTTGCCCATTTTTTAATTGGGTTGGTAGTTTTTTTGTTGAGATGCATGAGTTCTTTATATATTTTGGAGATTAAGCCCTTATCAGATGTATGGTTTGCAAATATCTTCTCCCAATTGTTAGGTTGTCTTTTCATTTTGTTGATGGTTTCCTTTGCTGTGCAGAAGCTTTTTAGTTTGATGTAGTCCCATTTGTTTATTTTTTCTATTGTTTCTCTTGCCCGGTCAGATGTGGTGTTTGAAAAGATGTTGCCTATGTTTTCTTCTAGAAGTTTCATAGTTTCAGGTCTTACATTCAAGTCTTTAATCCATTTGGAGTTAATTTTTGTGCATGGTGTAAGGTAAGGGTCTACTTTCATTTTTTTGCATGTGGCTATCCAGTTTTCCCAACACCATTTGTTGAAGAGACTTTCTTTTCCCCATTGTATGTTCTTGGCTCCTTTGTCAAAGATTAGCTGTCCATAGATGTGTGGGTTTATTTCTGGGCTTTCGATTCTATTCCATTGATCTGTGTGTCTGTTTTTGTGCCAGTACCATGCTGTTTTGGTTACTATAGCTTTGTAGTATATTTTGAAATCAGGGAGTGTGATACCTCCAGTTTTGTTCTTTTTTCTCAGGATTCCTTAAGCTATACGGGGTCTTTTGTTGTTCCATATAAATTTTAGGATTCTTTGTTCTATTTCTGTGAAAAATGTTGGAACTTTGATAGGGATTGCATTGAATCTATAGATGGCTTTAGGAAGTATGGACATCTTAACTATGTTAATTCTTCCAATGCAAGAGCACGGAATATCTTTCCATTTCTTTGTGTCTTCTTCAGTTTCTTTCAGAAATGTTTTATAGTTTTCGGTGTACAGATCTTTCACCTCTTTGGTTAAGTTTATTCCTAGGTATTTTATTCTTTTTGTTGCAATTGTAAATGGGATGGTATTCTTAATTTCTCTTTCTGCTACTTCGTTGTTAGTGTACAGAAATGCAACTGATTTTTGTATGTTGATTTTGTATCCTGCAACTTTACCATATTCGTTTATTACTTCTAAAAGTTTTCTGGTGGATTCTTTAGGGTTTTCTATATATAAAATCATGTCATCTGCAAATAGTGACAGTTTCACTTCTTCCTTTCCAATTTGGATCCCTTTTATTTCTTTCTCTTGCCTGATTGCTCTGGCTAGGACTTCCAATACTATGTTACATAGGAGTGGTGACAGTGGGCATCCTTGTCTGCTTCCTGTTCTTAGAGGGATAGCTTTCAGTTTTTCACCATTGAGGATGATATTAGCTGTGGGTTTCTCATATACGGTCTTTATTATGTGAGGTACTTTCCTTCTATACCCATTTTATTCAGAGTTTTTATCATAAATGGATGCTGTATCTTGTCAAATGCTTTCTCTGCATCTATTGAGATGATCATGTGATTTTTGTTCTTCATTTTATTAATGTGCTGTATTGCGTTGATTGATTTGCGAATGTTAAACCATCCCTGCATAGCTGGAATAAATCCCACTTGATCATGGTGTATAATCTTTTTAACGTATTGTTGTATGCGATTTGCTAGTATTTTGTTGAGGATTTTCGCATCGATGTTCATCAGTGATATTGGCCTGTAATTTTCTTTTTTTGTGTTGTCCTTGTCTGGTTTTGGTATCAGGGTAATGTCAGCTTCGTAGAATGAGTTAGGGAGCTTCCCCCCCTCCTCAATTTTTTGGAAGAGTTTGAGAAGGATAGGTATTAAGTCTTCTTTGAATGTTTGGTAGAATTCACCAGGGAAGCCGTCTGGTCCTGGACTTTTATTTTTGGGGAGGTTTTTGATTACAGTTTCGATCTCCTTACTGGTGATTGGTCTATTCAAATTCTCTACTTCTTCTTGATCCAGTTTTGGAAGGTTGTATGATTCTAAGAATTTATCCATTTCTTCCAGATTGTCGAATTGGTTGGCATATAGCTTTTCATAGTATTCTCTTATAATCTTTTGTATTTCTGAGGTGTCTGTTGTAACCTCTCCTCTTTGATTTCTGATTTTACTTATTTGTGCCTTCTCTCTTTTTTTCTTGGTGAGTCTAGCTAAAGGTTTGTCTATTTTGTTGATCTTTTCAAAGAATCAGCTCTTGGTTTTATTAATTTTTTCGATTGTTTTTTTGGTCTCTATTTATTTCTGCTCTGATTTTTATTATTTCCCTTCTTCTACTGATTTTGGGCTTGGTTTGTTCTTCTTTTTCCAGTTCCTTCAGGTGCATTGTTAGATTGTTTATTTGAGATTTTTCTTGTTTGTTGAGATAGGCCTGTATCGCTATAAACATCCCTCTTAGAACCGCTTTTGCTGTATCCCATAAATTCTGGCATGTCGTATTTTCATTTTCATTTGTCTCCAGGTATTTTTTGATTTCTTCTTTGATTTCTTCGTTAACCCAGTCGTTGTTCAGTAGCATTTTGTTTAATCTCCACGTATTTGTGGCTTTTCTGATTTTCTTCCTATAGTTGATTTCTAGTTTCATACCGTTGTGGTCAGAAAAGATGCTTGGTATTATTTCAATCCTCTTAAATTTATGGAGACTTGTTTTGTGGCCTAATATGTGATCAATCCTGGAGAACGTTCCATGTGCATTTGAAAAGAACGTGTATTCTTCGGTTTTTGGATGGAATGCTCTGTATATATCTACTAGGTCCATCTGTTCTAGTGTGTCATTTAAGGCCAATGTTTCCTTATTGATCTTCTGTTTGCATGATCTATCCGTTGGTGTAAGTGGAGTGTTAAAGTCCCCTACTATTATTGTGTTACTGTCTATTTCTGTTTTTATGTCTGTTAATAATTGCTTTATATATTTAGGTGCACCTACATTGGATGCGCAGATATTTACAAGTGTTATATCCTCTTGTTGGATTGTTCCCTTGATCATTATGTAATGCCCTTGTCTCATTTTACAGTTTTTGTTTTAAAGTCTATTTTGTCTGATATGAGTACTGCTACCCCAGCTTTCTTTTCATTGCCATTTGCGTGGAGTATCTTTTTCCATCCCTTCACTTTCAGTTTGTGAGTGTCTTTAGGTCTTAAGTGTGTCTCTTGTATGCAGCATATATATGGGTCTTGTTGTTTTATCCAGTCAGCCACCCTATGCCTTTTAATTGGAGCATTTAGTCCATTGACGTTTAAAGTAGCTATTGATAAGTATGTACTTACTGCCATTTTTTAACTTTTTTTTTTTTCTCAGTGTTTTAGTACTCCTTCTCTGTTCCTTACTTCTTCTATACAGAATTGATGGTCACTTTAGTTTGACCTCTGTCTGAAAGCTGTAATCTTTAACTCCCCTCCTCCCTCCTTTTATGTTTTTGATACCATATCTAACCTCTTTTTTGTGCATTTGTATCCATTTCCCTCTTATCATGGAAATAGATAATTTTTCCTATTTGTGGTCTTCTCTTTTCCCCTTAAATCAGTCCCTTTAACATTTCTTGTAGCACTGGTTTCTTGGTGACAAACTCCTTTAATTTTTGCTTATCTGGGAAAATTTTGATCTCTCCTTCCATTTTGAATGATAACCTTGCTGGGTAGAGTATTCTTGGCTGCAAGTTTTTTCCTTTTAGCACTTTAAATATATCGTGCCATTCTCTTCTAGCCTGTAAGGTTTCTGCTGAGAAGTCAGCTGATAGCCTTATGGGGTTTCCTTTGTATGTAACTTGACATTCTCTTGCGGCTTTTAGGATTCTCTCTTTATCCTTAATTCTGGACATTTTGATTATGATGTGTCTAGGTGTGGGCCTCTTTGGGTTTATCTTGTTTGGGGCTCTCTGTGCTTCCTGTACCTGGATGTCTGTTTCCTTCCTTAGGTTAGGGAAGTTTTCATCTATTATTTCTTGAAATAGATTCTCTGCCCCCTTGTCTCGCTCTTCTCCTTCCAGGACACCTATAACACGGATGTTAGTGTGCTTGATGTTGTCCCAGAGGTCCCTTAGACTGTCCTCACTCTTTTTAATTCTTTTCTCTTTTACCTGTTCACCTTGGGTAATTTCTTCTAGTCTTTCTTCCAGCTCACAGATCCGTTCTTCTGTATCCTCTACTCTGCTTTTGAGTCCCTCTAGTGAATTTTTCATTTCCAGTATTGTATTCTTCATTTCTGATTGGTTCTTTTTTATATCTTCCATTTCTTTGTTGACATTCTCACTGAGTTCATCTATTCTTCTCCCCAGATCAGTGAGCATCCTTAACACTCTTAGTTTGAACCCTCTGTCGGGTAGGTTGCTCATTTCTGTTTCACTTAGTTCCTTTTCTGGGGTTTTGTCCTGTTCCCTTACTTGGAATGTATTCTTTTGCCTCCTCATTTTGCCTCTTTCCCTGTGCTTGTGTCTATGTATTAGGTAGGTCAGCTACATCTCCTGCTCTTGGATAGGTGACCTTATGTAAGTGATGCCTTAGGAGGCTTCCAGTGTGCTTCCCTCAGTTCTCAATGTTCCAGGGGTGGTCCCTATGTGGGCTACGTGTGTCCTTCTATTGTGGCCTGTTAGCTCTCCCTATAGGCGCCCAGGGAGGCTGAGTTATGCTCCTGGCCAGCTGTTGTTATGCTCAGCTGCTTGTAGTTGTTGTGGGCCCTTCAGTCTCTTTATCAGGTGTGGGGAGCCCCAGCACAGTTGGCTGCAAGTTCTAATACCACATTTGTGTTGCAGTATTTCTTTTAAGTGAGTAGGCCCCCAGAGTGGCAGGTTGTTAGGCTCAGGGCCTTACAATTGCTGTAAGCCTCTAGCCTATTAGGTCTCTTGTCAGCTCTCTGAGAATTGCAGCTGTGTGGGGCTGGCCTCAGGCACAGGAGCACCCAATTGTTTCAGGCTTTGGAAGGTGGGGCAAACCTCCTATGTGGGTCTTTGAGAAGCACAAGTCTTCTGCAGCTGACAAGCCCTGTTGCCCACAGGTGCACACACACAGTCAACACAGTCCTGCCCCGTGCGAGCGCCCCGACCTCCCCAAGCAGACCCAGTCTCCCCATGGCGGGAGCCCCACACACTCCGCCACTGCCCCACACTCTCCACCCGCTCCTTGTGCACACCCTGCCTGCTCAAGTCGATTCAGTTGCCAGGCTGCAGAGAATCCAGTCACCAATCTATGCAGGCCCACAAGTTGCCTGAGGGCTTGTTGTTGGGTGGGGCCTGTCTCTAGGGTGGGCTGCCTGCCCTGGCTGAGCTGGATTAAATCGGTGCTCTCGTGGGTGGAGCAGACCCTGGGCTAGCAGGCCTCAGGGAGAACTCCAGTGGCATCTGTGTCAGCACGCTCACACCAGGCCACAACAATGGCCGCAGCCAATGTCCCAGTCCCTGGAGAGGTCTCACCCCTCACCAAGATGCACTCAGGGCCTATTAGGTGAGTCTCTTGTCACCAAAGCACTGTGCACCTTTCTTTCTGGTGATTTTAGGATGCTTTCTGGAACGGGTGAGTTTGTGCGCGGGCCCTTTAAGAGCCAGTTTTAGTTTCTTTGTGAACCGGGTTTTCTGGGGGTGCTCCCCAATGCTTTAGTAGCAGGCAAAGTCAGATATTATGCCGCTGGTGTCGATTGTGCTGGGTCCACAAAATGCCCACAGCGGGGGCGCTCCCCGGCTCAGGACCCCACGCCTCCAGGGAGGGTGCGTACCTGTGAGCTGCTCCCGGCGGCCGTGAAGCTGGCGGCTTGTGAAGGCGGCGTTTTTCCTCTCCGGAAGGGGGTCTCTGCCTCTTCTACCCCAGTTAGGATTGTCCGTTGTTGTAGGAGTTCCTCTTATCCAGTTTTCAGTTCTGTCTCAGGGGTAATTTTTCCACGAGTAGTTGTAAATTGGCTGTGTCCACGGGAGGAGGTGAGTTCAGAGTCTGCCTACGCCGCCATCTTGACTCCGCCTCCAGATCTTGATTTCTAAATACCATATCCCACTGAAAAGAACCAGGACTCCTGGGAGAAATGGTTCATTCAAAGGCTAGGGCAGGGAAAAGTACAAGAAAAGCCTGGTTCATTTTCTTGAGCCAGAAAGTGATAAAGCGCTCAAAGAATGATGTTCCCATCATTTCCAAAGGACATAGAGATCAGTTAGAAGGGGTTTGCACTGGTCAAATTTGAGACAATTTCAGAATCAAAATAAATATTGATAGTAAGGGATTGAAACCAATTGAATAAAAGATGAAACTATGAGTCCACAGAGATTAAATAAATTGAAAGTTTGATAAGGAACAGGATATTTACATGGTCTCAAACTACCTCCCCACAGAATACTTATTAATTACATAAGGAAAATAGTAATTTTACAGTGGAGAAGCCTGGTGGACATCACCTCAATCAAGTGCACTAAGTTAACATCATCATAATGGGGCAAATCAAAATCATGAGCCATCTGATAAATTGCAATGAGAACAACAACTCTTTTCTGTGATATTCCTGACAAAGATACATAATCTGAATCTAATGATGAGGAAACATCAGACAAACTCAAATTGAGGGAAAATAACAGACCTGTAATTTTCAAGTGTCAAGGTCATGGCTGAAGACTAAATAGACACAAAAATTAAAGGCAATCCTTGATTCTTAACTGAATCTTTTTTCTATAAAGGACATTATCAGCAAATTGGCTAAACTTTAATGGGATCTGAGGATTAAATGGTATTATCATCGTTAATTTCCTTATTTTGAAGGTTTATTGTGGTTGAATAGAAGAATATCCTTGTTTGTAAGAAATACTCATGAATGTGTAAGTGATAGAGCACCATGTCAGCGACTTACTCTTAAAAGTTTCAGGAAAATAAGTTATTTGTAAGTTTTCGCAAATTTTCTGAAGGTTTGAGATTTTATTTAATTTTTATTGTCACTTTTTTCATGTTGAAACCAAAAGGTCTTACATGCTTCCAGAGAAGGGAGGGGAAAAAAAGTCAGTCATATCCAAAATGCAGGAATCTCAATGGTTTCAGCTTCTCAATAGGAACATTAGAAGCTCCAAGACAACGGAGAAATGCCTCCAAAATTTTGAAGGAAAATTACTTCCTGACTAGAATTCTATTTTCAGCTAAACTATCAATCGATTATGAGAGAATAATAAAACATTTCAGATGTGCAAAGCTTCACTCTTTCTCAGAAATTTACTAGACAACGTGTTCCACAAAAAGGAGAGAGTAAGCCAAAACACAGGAAGACTTGATACACAAAAAACACAAGCTTCAACACAGGAGAGACAAAGAATGATGTTGAAGAGAGAACCTGGGGTCACAGCTGCATACCAGAGAAAGAGGGGCAACCAGTGCAGGCTGGAACAGGTCAGAAGCTATGGGAGAGACATCTTCCAGAGATTTAAATTGATTGAATATCTGTGGTGAATGAATATACTGAGAGGATATTTAGATAATTGGTGGAAATACCTACACCTGAATTAGTGAAAGTACACAGTAAACCAAACAAATAGAAAAACGGTTATTAATTCTGGGGGAAAAAACACAAAGTTGTGCAAGCTCAGCTCTGTGTAGCATGAAGAGTCATAATAATTTTGATCTAATTAAAATTATGTTATAACCCTTCGGGGTGATGAGAGGTAGGGAAGTGTCCATGTTTACGCAAGAAGGGAAAGGAAAGAGAGCTAATCACAATCCCTGATTTCAAATTATACTACAAAGCTATAGTAACCAAAACAGCGTGGTACTGGCACAAAAATAGACACAAAGATCAATGGGACAGAATCAACAGCCCAGAATAAACCCACACATCTATGGACAGCTAATTTCCTAAGGGAGCCAAGAACATACAATGAAGAAAGGAAAGTCTCTTCAATAAATGGTTTTGGGAAAACTGGACAGCCACATGCAAAAGAACAATAGTAGACCATTATCTTAACACCATACACAAAAATGAACTCAAAATGGATTAGAGATCTGAATGTAAGACCTGAAACCGTAAAACTCCTAGATGAAAACATAGGCAGTACCTCTTTGACATTGGTCTTAGCAGTCTCTTTTTGAACCCCATGTCTCCCTAGGCAAAGGAAACAAAAGAAAAAATAAACAAATGGGACTACATCAAACTAAACAGCTTCTGCACAGCAAAGGAAACTATCAACATGAAAAGATAATCTAACAATTGGGAAAAGATATTTGCAAATCATATATCTGATAAGGGGTTAATATCCAAAATATATAAAGAACTTACACAACTCAACAACAAAAAAACAAACAACCCAATTAAAAACTGGGTAAAGGATCTGAACAGACATTTTTCCAAAGAAGATACAGAGATGGCCAACAGGCACATGAAAAGATGTTCAACATCACTAATTATTAGGGAAATGCAAATCAAAACTTTAATGAAATATTACCTCATGCCTGTCAGAATGGCTATAATTAACAAGAGAAGAAATAACAAGTGCTGCAGAGGATGTGGAGAAAAGGAAACCCTCATACACTGATGGTGGGAATGCCAACTGGTACAGACACTATGGAAAACAGTATGGAGATTCCTGAAAAAATTAAGAATAGAACTACCATATGATACAGCTATTCTACTTCTCACTATTTATCCAAAGAACATGAAAACACTAACTCAAAAAGATATTTGCACCCCTGTGTTCATTGCAGCATTATTCACAATAGCCAAGACTTGGAAACAACCTAAGTGTCCATCTACAGATGAATGGATAAAGATGTGGTATATATATACACAGTGGAATACAGCTATAAAAAAAAGATGAAACCTTGCCATTTGCAACAACATGAATAGACCTGGAGGGTATTATGCTAAGCAAAATAAGTCATATGGAGAAAGCCAAATACCGTCTGATTTCACTCATAAGTGGAAGATAAAAACAACAAACAAACACATAGATAGACAGATTAGACTGGTGGTTACCAGAGGGGAAGGGGGGAGACGGAGGGCAGAAGGAGTAACAGGGCACATGCGTACAGTGACGGATGATAATTACTCTTTGGGTGGTGAATATGAGGTAGTCTATGCAGAAATTGAAATATAATGATGTACAACTGAAACTTATATAATGTTATAAACCAGTGTTACCTCAATAAAAAAAAAGAGAGAGAGCTACATATGTGGAATATAAACTAACACACGGACAGAGAGAACAGTTTGGTGGCTACCAGGGGGAAGGGAGTTGGGGGGTGGGCACAAGGGGTGAAGGGGCGCATTTATATGGTGACTGACAAATAATAATGTACAACTGGAATCTCACAATGTTATAAACTATCATGACATCAATTGAAAAAAAACCCTAAAAAAAAAAGAGAGCTAAATATTCATCCTTCAGGTAGGGAATTAACATGTATTGTCAAAGGATATCATTAAGAAAGTGAAAAGACAACCCAAATAATGGTAGAAAATATTTGCAAATCATATATTCAATAAGGAACTTATGTCCAGAATATATAAAGAACTCTTACAACTCAACAATAAAAAGACAAATAACCCAATTAAAAATGGGCAAAAGACATGAATAAACATTTCTCCAAGGAAGATATACAAATGGTCAACAAGCATATGAAGAGATGCTCAGCATCATTAATCATCAGGGAAATGCAAATAAAAACCAGGAGATACCACTTCACACCCACAAGGATGGCTAAAATCAAAAAGTCAGATAATAACAAGTGTTGACAAGGATATGGAGAAATTGGAACCCTCATAGACTGCTGGTGGGAATGTAAAATGGTACAGTCACTTTGGAAAACAGTCTGGCAGTTCCTCAAACAATTAAACATAGAGTTATCATGGGACCCAGCAATTCCACTCCTAGGTATATAACCAAGATAAATGAAAACTTACGTCTACACAAAAACTTGTGCATGAAAATTCATAGCAGAACTATTGATAAAAATTAAAAGTGGAAACAAATGTTCATCAACTGATGAATAAACAAAATGTGCTATATCTATACAATGGAAGGTTATTTGTCAATAAGAAAAATCAAGTATTGATACATGCTACAACATGAATTAACCTGAAAATATTATGCTAAGTGAAAAAGGCCAGTCACAAAAGACTATATATTGTATGATTCCATTTATATGAAACGTCCAGAATAGACAAACCTATAGGGATAGAATTAGATTAAGGCCAAGAACTGGGGGGAAGAGGGTTGGGAGAAATGGGAAGTGATTGCTAATGGGTACAAGGTTGCTTTCTGGGGTGATGAACATGTTCTAAAATTGACTGTAGTAACTGCTGTACAACTCTGGAAATATACTAAAACTGATGGAATTGTACACTTAAATGGGTGAAGCGTATGCTTTGTGAATTCTATCTTGATAAAGCTGTTATATTTAAAAAACAATGAATTGTGGAATATTTATAGAAGTAAAATGTATGACAACAATAGTACAATGGGAAGGGGAGAATGACAGCATCCTACTGTAATGTTCTTTTCTCTTTGTTTCAGCTTTATTGAGGAATAACTGACATATAAAATTGTAAGATATTTAAAGTGTACATCGTAGTGATTTGATATACATATACACTGCAAAAGGATTCCCCCCATCTAGTTAATTAACACATTTGTCACCTCAAAAATTTATCTTTTGTTTGTCTGTTTGATGAGAACTTTTAAGTTCTATTTTCTTAGCAAATATGAATTATACAGTAGTGTTATCAACTATAGTCACCATGTTATACATTATATCCTCAGACCTTATTCATCTTGTTAAAGTTTGTGCCCTTTTACCAACCTTTCCCTATTTCCCCCAACCCTTAGCAACCACTTTTCTACTCTCTGTTTCTATGAATTTGCTTTTTTTCTTTTTTTTCAGATTTTATATATAAGTGACATCATACAGTATTTGTCTTTTTCTGTCTGGCTTATTTCACTGAGCATAATGCCCTCAGGGCCCACCAGTGTTGCTGTAAGTGGCAGGACTTCCTTCTTTCTCATGACTGCATAATACTCCATTGTATGTATGTATGTGTATATATAGATATATATGTCACATTTTCTTGATCCATTCACCCATTAATGGACACTTGTATTTTCTGTATATTGGCTATTGTGAATAATGCTGTAATGAACATGGAAGTGCAGATATCTCTTCTGATATCCTGTTTTCATTTCCTTTGGATATATACCCAGAAGTGGTGTTGCTGGATCACATGGTAGTTCTATTTTTTATTTTTTGAGAAATCTCGATACTGTTTTCCATAGGGTTGTTATTAGTGCTGTTGAGGCGATTCTGACTCCTAATGACCCTGTGTACAGCAGAGCAGAACCCTGCCAGGTCTTTCTGCATCATCCTCTCATCTTCTGGCGCTATGTCAGACAATGTTCTGTGGCAATTCATAGAGTTTTCATGACCAGTTTTTTTCAGAAGTGGGTGGCCAGGTCCTTCCTCCGAGTCTGTCTTAGTCTGGAAGCTCTACTGAAACCTGTCCACCATGGGTGACCCTGCTAGTATTTGAAATAGTGGTGGCATAGCTTTCAGCATCATAGCATCATGCAGCCACCACAGTATGACAACTGACAGATGGGTGGTGTGGTTCCCTGACTAGGAACTGAACCCAGGCCACGGCGGTGAGAGTGTCGAACCTTAACCACTAGACCACAGGGTTGGCTTTTCCATAGTGACTGCATCAATTTGTATTCCTACCAAGAGTGCACAAGGGTTCCTTTTCTCCACAACCTTGCCAATACTTTTTATCTCTTGCCTTTTTGATAACAGTCATTCTAACAGGTGTGAGGTGATATCTCACTGTGGTTTTGATTTGCATTTCCCTGATAATTAGTGATGTTGAGCACCTTTTCATGTGCCTGTTGGCCATTTGTATATCTTCTTTGGGAAAATGTCTATTCAATTCCTCTGACTATTTTTTAATCAGATTGTTTTCTTGCTATTGAGTTGTATGAGTTCTTTATATATTTTGGATATTAACTCCTTATAATATATATGATTTGCAAATATTTTCTCCAATTCCATAATTGCCTTTTCATTTTTCTGATTGTTTCTTTTGCTGTGCAGAAACTTTTTAGTTTGATGTAGTCCCACTTGTTCATTTTTGCTTTTGTTGCCACTACTGTAAGGTTCTTATTTCATATGTAAAGTGGTGTAATATTATTTGAAGGCAGACTGAATTCAGCTAAAGATGTATTCCATAAACTGTAAAGCAACCATTAAAATAACAAAACAATGAGTTCTAGCTAATAAATCAACGAAGGAGATAAAATGTGATCATAAAAAATACACAATCCAAAAGAAGGCCAAAAAAAAAAAAGGCGGGGAGAGGGGGCAAATAGATGAGACAAATAGAAAAAAAGTACCATGATGGCAGATTTAAATAGAAACACATCAATAAGCCTAAAAGGAATAAACACTCCAATTAAAAGTAAGATATTCCGGGGCCGGCCCGGTGCCATAGTGGTTAACTTTGCCCACTCTGCTTTGGCAGCCTGGGGTTCACAGGTTTGAATCCCGGGTGCCGACGAATGCACCGCTCATCAAGCCATGCTGTGGTGGCATCCCACACACAAAATGGAGGAAGATGGGCACAGATGTTAGTGTAGAGCCAATCCTCCTCAGCAAAAAGAGGAAGACTGGCAATAGATGATAGCTCAGGGCCAATCTTCCTCACCAAAAAAAAAAAAAAGTTGAAAAAATAGAAGTAAGAGGGGCCAGCCTGGTGGCACAAGTAGTTAAGTGCACGCGCTCCGCTTCGGCGGCCCAGGGTTTGCAGGTTCGGATCCCGGGCAGGCACCAATGCACTGCTTGGTAAGCCATGCTATGGCAGCATCCCATATAAAGTAGAGGAAGATGGGCGCAGATGTTAGTTCAGGGCCACTCTTCCTCAAGAAAAAAGGGGAGGATTGGCATCGGATGTTAGCTTAGGGCTAGTCCTCTTCACAAAAAAAAAAAAAAAGAAGTAAGATATTCTCTGATTGTATACAAAAAAAGCAAGACTCAAATATATGTTGTCTGCAAGAAATTCAGTTTAACTATAAAGACACAAATAAGTTAAAAGCATAAGGATGGTAAAAGCTATATCATGCTAACAGATCAAAAGAAACCTAGGATGGCTATATTAATATTAAACACAAAAGATTTCAGAGCAAATAATATTACTAGGGAAAAAAGAAGATCATTTTATAATGATAAAGGGATCAATTCATCAAGAAGACCTAGCAATCTTAAATGTTTATGTACCTAACAACAGAGCTCCAAAATACATTAGATGAAAACTGATAGAACTGCAAAAAATAAACAGAAAAATCCACAATTATAGTTGAAGATATCAACACATCTCTTTCAATAATTGATAGAACAAATAGAAAAAACACCCAATAATGATATAAAAGACTTAAAGAACACTATCAATCAACTTGAATTAACTGATTTATGGAATACTCCATGCAACAACAGCAAAATACACATTGTTTTCAAGTACACGTGGACCATTTACCAAGATAGATCATATTCTGGGCCATAAAAACAGGTGTCAATAAAATTAATAGGATCCATATCAACTAACATATGTTCTCTGACCCTTATGGAATTAAATTAGTAATCAACAACAGAAAGATATCTGGAAAGTTTCCAAATATTGGAAACTAAATAACACATTTGTACATAGCCCATACATCAAAGAAGAAATCAAAAAGGAAATTAGAAAGTATTTTTAACGTTTTTGAGAGAAAAGAAAAACACAATATCAAAAATTGTGAAATATAGCTAACACATTACTAAATGCTTATATTAGAAAAGAAAAAGGTCTCAAATCAATGACCTCAGCTTCAACCTTCACAACCTCAAAAAAGAAGAGTAAACTAAGCATAGAGTAAGAGGAAAAAAGGAAATAAAACAATAAAAGCAATAATCAATGAAATGGACAACAGGAAAGAAAAAGAAATCAATGAAATCAAAAGTTGGTTTACTGAGAAGACCAATAAAACTAATAACCTCTAGCCAGACTGACTAAGAAAAAAACAGAATATTCAAGTTACCAATATCAAGAATGAGAGAAGTACATTATTGCAAACTTTACAAATATAAAAAGTATAAAAAGGAGGATATTATGAACAATATCACACCAAAAAATTTGACAAGTTTGGTGAAATAACAAATTCTTTGAAAGACACAATCTACCAAAGCTCATTCAAGAAGAAACAGGTAACTTGAATAGCACCATATCTATTTAAGAAGTTGAATTTATAGTCAAAAATCTTCCTACAAAGAAAATTTTAATGCCTTCATTTGTGAATTCTAGCAAACATTTAAGGAAGAAATAATACCAGTTATACACAAACTCTACCAGAAAACTGAAGACGAGGGAATACTTCCAAACTCATTTTACCAAACCGACTAACTTTTTTTCTACACTTGAGTTGTTCTAGGTTATCTCCCATTTGTATATATTTAATTATAAGGTGTTTCAATTATTTAAGGAAATTTCCAGTTCTGTGCCTGCCCAACAGCCAAAACTTTTCCAGTGATGTTTTTATTATAAATGAACATTAAGAATGTTATCTCTACGATATAGAAAGACTTCTCGAACACAGATTAGTCTTCAGTGGATTTGCAAGGTAATCAAATTTTAAATCAAACTTTACTGATGTGTAAGTCTTCTTTCCTTTTTAAGCATATGAGCAAAAATATCCATGTATTTCATCAAAGTAAACATTTTTCAATTCGGCTTACACAAAAGAATGAAAACCATCTATTACCTTCTTTATAGGATATGCCTATAAACAGTATTTAAATTTGAAAAATATCCAAAGATGTTCTTTTATTCTCAAAGGTTAAACGTATTTGAAAACTAATCAAATTTCACATGATCACTTTTAAGAAGTACATATACTCTTTGGATCTAACACAATTTTTATATAGTTACTTATTAAGCAAATGTTATTACAGTTTAAGTTTTTTGAAAATTATACATAAACTCTTTAAGTAAATATTTAATTAATGAAAATATGCCAATTCCACAACTAAGAAACTTTTAATTTTACTATTACATATAGGATAATACATTGGGGGAAAAGCATCCTTTAAAAAGGCATAAAAATACTCCAGATACTAATAATGAAGTACTTTTCCCAAACATTTTGATATTTTCCAATTGTTACATCACATGAAGACAAGTTATATCACATAATGTATAATAATATAACATACAGCATGTACATAAACATACCGTGTCTTGCTTTGGAATTTGGATTAAAACAGAAAGAAGCTGCTCTGTATCAAGAAATCTTGATATAACTGAAACGAACAAAAAATATAAGCATTTAAACTTTGTTATAGTTTAAAATATAAACTTTGTAAAATATTATCCTTGAATAATAAAAATAGAACATTTCTACCTGCAAGTATTACTTGTTCTGTCTTTATCTATCTTACATGTACCTGGAATAAAACAAATTTTAATGGTCTTTTAATTTCGATTACTCACAATCCATCTTCAAAATTTGACACTGTTGATCACCCCTTCCTTCTTAAAACTCTACTTCTCTGGCTTTTAGATGTTGCTTATCATAATTTTCTTCCCACTTTTTTGATCTCTAACTTTTCTTCCTGATACTTAAAAGATCTGATAAGATTAGTTTAAAAGCACAGTTCAACCACTAACCATGTAACCTTTTGGAAGTTACCTAACTTCTCTGAATTTGAGCTGTTCTCATTGTAGAGGAGGAAGAGAATTCCTCTACCCTCTAAGTCCTTCTGGCTGCTACGAATTAAATTGACATGAGACAGAATAACAGGAGAAAATCAAACAAAGCTTTATAACATGTATATATGGGAGAAACCCAGAAAACCTGAGCAACTCAGCCAGAATGGCCAAAGCTGCCACCTTAAATATCATCTTCAGCTAAAGACAAAGGAGGATGTTGGGGGTGGGGGGAGTCAGTTACAGGAGAGTACCAGAAAAGCACAGAAAACAAGAATAAAGTTATTACGCAGATTTAAGACCTTGCCTTCCGCATTGATAAGAGTTTCTAGAGAAAAGGTCATCCCCCTTTTCCTGGTACAGAGAGGGAGATATCTTTACAAACGGAGACTTCCCTTACAAATGTAAATATCTCTTACAAAGGGTAACTTCTACTTGGTTTTCAGAGCTTTTCCCATGTCTGCAGATTCTTAAAAGTAACCAGCCCCTCATGCCATCCTCATGCCAAAGAGACACATTTGGGGTGGCCAATTCTCATCCCTCACATCATCTTTTAAATGTGGATAATAACATCTCCATCCTAGAGTTGTTGTGAAGATTAAGTGAGATAATACATGTAAAGTATCTTGCACATACCAGAGCTCAAAACTGCTATTTTATTCTTCTCAACTCATTTTCCAGTTTAAAGTATTCTATAAAAGTAAATGTATAGATAACTGTAATCTATCTAAATATCCCCAGATTTCTTTTTCACCTTAACCATTTAACACAGATCTTTCAAGAATGCACTCATTTCCCCATACTTAAAACACAGTAATTTTTTCTTAGTGACTCATGGTTATTATCATCATTGTAATGTGTGACCTCAAAAGTTTTATGTAGACTTATTTATACTTTCACCAAGTGTCCCCAACCTGTTATCTGTTAAAAAAAACAAAAAAACAAAAATTTTGTCACTTGGTTCCTATTCAAACTGACAGGTATTTTTTGATAGTTTTCAGTTTGCCTACCTCCAGAACTGTGCCCCTTTCTATTTTGCCACTTCTATGGTAATTAATTATGTTAAAACTATGTTTAAAAAATTAGAGTAAATAGACTGAATATACTACTACTATACTGTTCAATATGACAGAATACTATTACGACATTTTACATGTGGTTCCACTAGTCAGACTCTCTTAAGCCCTCACTTAGATCGGCCTTTCTCTTTTTCAGTCTCTTTCTTCTTCCTTTTACCAAAATCTATCATAACAACCAGAATGTTTCTAAAATAAGTATTTGATCATATTACTCTCTTGGTTTAGAATCTTTAGCTCCCTATCGCTGACAGGATAAAATCCAAATTTCTCAGCATTATATAAAGCCCCTTCAAGCTAGACCCAATTCACATTTCCTGCCATTCCCTAAGGCTTCAAGTCACAAATAACCACTGCCATGCCTTAAATACAGCAAGCTCTTTTATATCAACGTAAGTATAACTAACTGCAGAAGATAATGTTAACTCTGCCTTCCCCAACTTCCCAAACAAGTGTACCCTAGAAAGTAATGACTGTTTAAGATCACAGCCAATGACACCCATACCAGATCTTTATCCCAGCCTCCATATCCAAAAAACATTTTTGTTACCCAGATAAGCATCTTTATTACATGTTAAGTTATAAACTGTCAAGATATAGAAAACAAAAATGTTTAACATTTGTAGATGTTTTGCCTAGTGGTTAAGTTCAGTGCACTCCACTTCAGTGGCCCAGGTTCAGCTCCTGGGAGTGGACCTACACCACTCATCTTGGTGGCCATGCTTTGGCAGTGGCTCACATACAAAAACAGGAAAATTGGCAAATCTTTCTCAGCGCAAAAAAAAAAAAAAACCACACAAAAAACAAAAAAACCTTTTCAGTTATAAGGAATTATAAAACTTAAAATATATAAAAACTAAAGTTTCAAAGAAAATCCATGTTTTTCATTAAAATCTCATCAAATAAAACATTATAATCTTAGGAACAAAAGAATACAATTTTCAACAGTAATCAGTAAATTCAACAATAAATCAATAGTTTAACAAATATGAACACTTGTTATATCCTAGCCTTGTATGAGAATCATCCTGCAAAACATGAACTTACAGTACAGTAAGATAAGTGCCATAAGAAGATACTACAGGAAACATGTAGAAAAGATGGCTAACACAGACTTGTGAAGTCAAAGAGGCTTCTAGCATAAGTGCTATCTAAACTGGAATGGTAAAGCACAAACTGCAGTTAGCTAAAAAGTAGCTTGGAAGGAGGGTAAGAAGGTAAGGTGAAGGAAAGATTCTAGGCAAATACTACAGAGTGCAAAGACCAGAAGGTGAGAGAGGACATGTTCAAGCAACTAAAAGAAGTTCAATTATAGTAGAAGGCAGAGTGGAAAGTTAAGAGTAGCAAGAAATGCTGTGGGAGATGACAAAGAAAGAGCCATATAGAAGAGTCTAGATTTTATCCTAAAAGTAATGAGAAGAGATTAAATGATTTTATGCAAGTAGGTATGTGGTAGCCGCCCAAAGATGTCCACATCCCAATCCCTGGAACCTGCGAATATGTTACTGGTAAAAGGGACTTTGAAGGTGGCATTAAGTTAAGCACCTTGAAATGGAGAGATTATTCCGGATTACTTGTTGGTTCCAAAGTAATCAGAAGGGTTCTTATAAGAGAAAGTCAGGAGGATCAGAGAGAGAAGCTATAAGGACGAAAGCAGAGGTCAGAAAGTAGAGAAGATACTATACTGCCGGCTTTGAAAATGGAGGAAGGGCCATGAGCCAAGGAACGTAGATGGCTTCTAGAAATGAAAAGGCAAGGAAACGTTCACCTCTAGAGCCTCCAGAAGGAACGTGGACCTGCTAACACATTGATTTTAGTCCAGTAAAACTGATTTCTGACTTCCAGAAATGTAAGCTAATAAATTCATGTTGTTTTAAGCCACTAAGTTTGTGGTAATTTGTTATACCAACATAGGAAACTAATAGAGAGCGATACACTCAGATTTATATTTTCAAAAGATCACTCAGCCTGCAATGTAGAGAAGAGACTGTAAAGAGCAGAACTGGAGGAGGGAGACCAAACAGGAGGCTATTGCAATAAATCAGATTATAGATAAATGGTAGCCTGGGCTGAAGCAGCAGCATTGGGAATAGAAGCTTATACATTATACAAGACAGAGAAAAAATTTTTGCAGAATTTGATGATTGAGTTCAGGGAAGAGAAGAGTCAAGAATGACTTTCAGAGGGCCAGCCCTGGTGGCCTAGTGGTTAAGTTTGGCACGCTCCATTTCGGCGGCCAGGGGTTCAGTTCCTGGGCACGGACGTACACCACTCATCTGTCAGTGGCCATGCTGTGGTGGCGGCTCACATACAAAAGAAAGAGGAAGATTGGCAGCAGATGTTAGCTCAGGGAGAATCTTCCTCAGCAAAAAAAGTACAGAATGACTTCCAGGTATCTGGTTTGGTAAAGAGGTTGGATGTAAAGCTACTCACTGATTTAGAAGGAACGATGGCATGGTTTGAACACATTAAATTTGAGGTGATTGAGGAGCATCTAATAAATGCTCAGCAGGCAATAAAATATATGGGGCTGAAGGTCTGTAGAGAGATCTGCGCATGAGACATAAATTTGGAAGTCATGAATTTTTGAATGATAACTATAAAACCAGGAAGGTGGGTAAGTCACATAATAAGAATATACAGGGTAAAAAGACAACCTAGAACATACCTTTGAAGAGCCATAGCATTTAGGGAATGAGCAAAGGAAAAGAAGCCTATAAAGAAGACTCAGAAGTCTTTCCCTCTTCCACTTGAAAGAAAGGACTCGGGGGTTTGTACTCTGTTATCTGATCAATGACAGAGCTTTCTAAGGACCTTCCAAGACAGTATGCAGTTCTGTGGTCTCTTTGGAAATCCGTGTAGATAACATTTCAAGGGAGACAGCCTGTAGGTTTTGACAGAATATTCACATAAACTTTTCAAAGAAATGAGTGATAGAGCTGGGGAAAACAAAAAAAGGAAACCCCAAAGAAGTAGGAAGAAAATCAGGAGATCGTGTAATAACAGAAGCAAAGAAAGGCAGTAATTCAATAAGGAGAGATATTTAGCAGTACCATACAAGTTGGAGTTCAAATAGGAGAACTAATATGTGGTCCATTAAATTTAACAACTATGAGCCTGTAGGTGACGGTTTTAGGCTGGGTTCTCCAGAAGCAGATCTTGAGATGAGGACTCACGTGCAAGTGATTTATTAAGAAAGTACTTTCAAGAGAAACCACTAAAGGAGAGGTGAAGGACAAGGAAGGGAAAAAAGCCAAGGAAAAGTACAATTTCGGGCAAAGTCCTGTAGAAGGTAACTTCAACTGATACTGTAGAAGAATTCGGCACTTTTAATTTATACTCAGGGTTTTGGCTAAATCAGTGTGAGACAGCTGGGCTTTCATATCCCATACTATTCAGTCACTTAAGGGCTGCAAGGCACTTCTGGCACTTTGTGCTTGAGAGCCAAGTGCTCTAATAGCCTGAGCGCAGGCCTCCAAAGAGAGTCCAAGTGTGGGCCACTAGAAGCAAAACCACACAGAGTAGGGAAGGGGGCATGCAGAAAGGTAAAAGAGACCCAAGATGATCTGGACAGAGAACCAACAATATTTGCTACAGTGACCTTGACAAGAGCAGTGTCAGAGTAGTAGTGGGCAGGGAAACAAGACTACAGCAGATTGAGATGTAGTGCAGAGAAGATAGTGCGTGCAGAAAATTTATTTTTAAACAAATTTGGCTATGAATAGGAGAAGAGAGATCAGGTGGTAACTGGAGAAGATGAAGTCCAGGGAGATTTTTTACAAAGATGATAAAGACTTGAGGAAGAGAGAAAGAAATTGAAGATACAGGAGACAATCAAGTGCAAGGATGGGATCCAGAACACAGGTGGAGGAATAAGTTATAGACAGGAGCAAGAATACCACTTCCAGTTTAAACAAAGGGAAGGAAAAAGGGATGAGTACAACAACATAATTAGAAGCGGAAAGTTTAAAAAGATGACGATGTTTGGAGCTTGACTAACATTACACAATTAAATGACTTTTCACATTCCTGGCACTTATTATTACATGAAATGCCAGGTATAGGTAGGCCAATAAGATGTTGCTGTGAACAACAAAAAAAAAGCGTTACCAGTTAAAAATGGCCTCTTTGTACCATTCCCAAAGTCTCACTAAATACATAAGAATATATAGAAAAAAATGAATATACTCAAAAATATTGGAAATGCAAACAGTCAATACGATGCCAGATTTTTGAAGGAATTATACTAATTAAAAGGTATTTGGAATTTTTTTTTTTTTTATAATTTTATTTATTTACTTTTTTTCCCCCAAAGCCCCAGTAGATAGTTGTATGTCATAGCTGCACATCCTTCTAGTTGCTGTATGTGGGACGCGGCCTCAGCATGGCCGGAGAATCGGTGTGTTGGTGCGCGCCCGGGATCGAACCCTGGCCGCCAGCAGCAGAGTGCGAGCACTTAACCGCTAAGCCACGGGGCCGGCCCGGTATTTGGAATTTGACTGAGTAAAACCTGTTTAGGCTGTAAACGCCTTCTAGATTTTCAGGTACCACTTCAGTTTAAACTATCAGAATACCTGGTGGGGTGGTTGGGGGTTTGGGGGTATGGAAGACAGACCAAGCTGCTAGAAACCAGGAATTGGATGAGAAGCAGTGCATATAAACTGTCCTTCCACCTATAGATTTAAGAAGAAAATTATACTGCCATGCTAGTGAACAAATAGCCAGGGGCCAAGAGCAATTCTCTTACCTCAAGTTATGGGTTGAATTGTGTCCCCCAAAAAGATATTTTGAAGTCTTTTTTTTTAATAATTTGATTTATTTATTTTTTCCCCCAAAGCCCCAGTACATAGCTGTATGTCATAGCTGCACATCCTTCTAGTTGCTGTATGTGGGACGCGGCCTCAGCATGACCGGAGAAGCAGTGCGTCAGTCCGCGCCCAGGATGCCAGCATTGGAGCGCGCGCACTTAACCGCTAAGCCACGGGGCCGGCCCCATTTTGAAGTCTTAAACCCTGGAATCTGAATGTGATCTTAGTTGGAAATTGGATCTTTGCAGATGTAATCAAGTGAAGATAAAGTCATTAGAATGAGCCTTAATCCAATATAACTGGTATCCTCATAAGAAGACAATGTCTTTTTTTAATAAATTGTATTTATAAAATTAGATGGTATTCACTTACCTGACTGAAGTCCAAAAAAGAGTTCTTCATCATGAAGTAGTTCTTGAACACAATCTAGTCTCATGTTAATGGTTTCAACATCAACTAAAGGTTCTAATATATTGGAACGAAGTCTTCTACTTCCTCCAGGAGTCTTAGTATAATTTAGAACACCAAACAGTGTGTGATTATTCCTTTGAAAACACAAGTTAGAAAGATTTCATTAAGTATACAAAGGAACATTTCAAGAAAACTGCAGTTTGACTTTCTAAATAATCCTATAATATACAGTAGTGATTCTCAAACTTCAATCTGTACACAAATCACATGGGGATTCTGATTCAGCAGGTCTGGGATGAGGCCTGAGAATCTACGCTTCAAATAAGCTCCCAAGTAAGCTGTCAGTCAATGAACCACACTTTGATTAACAAGGATCGACAGTATCTTTTGGCATTTAGTTAATGACTTTTTTCATAGATCACCTACAATACTCAGACTAATATAAAATGTTCTAGTCCATGGCATTCCGTCAATAATAGCAAGATATCAATAATATATCCTTGAGAGTGAAAAGAACTTTTACTTTGATAAAATGAGTATTTAAGGGGCTGGCTCCGTGGCATAGCGGTTAAGCGCTCGCACTCCACTGCTGGTGGCCCGGGTTCGGATCCCAGGTGTGCACCAATGCACCGCTTGTCAGGCCATGCCGTGGTGGCGTCCCACATAAAGTGGAGGAAGATGGGCACAGACTAGCTCAGGGCCAGTCCTCCTCAGCAAAAAGAGAAAGATCGGCATGGATGTTAGCTCAGGGCTGATCTTCCTCACAAGAAAAAATAAATAAATGTAAAAAAAAATGAGTATTTAACATAATCACTCTGTTCTAATTTAAGAAGTTAGAGAATTATAAGCAAAAGAGAAAGAAAGAAAATAATTTCAGGTTAAAAAACAAACAAACAAAACAGGAATGTATAGAGAATGAGTAGGAGGGTTGCTTTAGTTAGGCTGGTTGAGAAAGACCTGTATATGTATTTGGCAGTTGAGTTAAGAAGGCATCCATGCAAAGACAATGATGGGATGGGGATGATGATGATAATGATGGTGAGAATAGCTAA
Source organism: Diceros bicornis minor (assembly GCF_020826845.1). NCBI lineage: Eukaryota > Metazoa > Chordata > Mammalia > Perissodactyla > Rhinocerotidae > Diceros > Diceros bicornis. The sequence goes on along the minus strand of NC_080743.1, from coordinate 13,404,078 downwards.
CATATATTGAACACTAAGTATGTGTCAGGCGTTATTTAATTCTAACAACCACAGTATGAGGTAGATGCTATTACTAACCACATTTTACCAGGGAAGGAACGGAAGAATAAAGGAATTAGGTAACTTGTCCAAGGTTTCCAAATAAGTGAACAACAAGAAAAGAGTTACCAGTTAAAAATGGGAGAGCAGAACAGTAATTTAAGCCCAGGAAGTCTATCTGGCTCCATAACCAGAAAGATCAAGGTTGGTGGTGTTTTGCAAGTGAGGGTAAGAATGGAGGGACACGGGCCAGCCCCGTGGCTTAGTGGTTAAGTGCCCGCGCTCCGCTGCTGGCGGCCCGGGTTCGGATCCCGGGCGCGCACCGACACACCGCTTCTCCGGCCATGCTGAGGCCGCGTCCCACACACAGCAACTAGAAGGATGTGCAGCTATGACATACAACTATCTACTGGGGCTTTGGGGAAAAAATAAATAAATAAAATCTTAAAAAAAAAAAAGAATGGAGGGACAGGAATGGAGAAGTTGATAGAGGCCAGCACAGAGAAGTCCTTTTAGGCCATGGTAAAGAGTCTAGATTTGGGGCTGGCCCAGTGGCCTAGCGGTTAAGTTCTCGCACTCCACTTCAGCAGCTCGGGGCTCGCGGGTTCGGATCCCCGGCCCGGACCTACACACCGTTCATCAAGCCATGCTGTGGTGGCATCCCACATACAAAATAGAGGAAGATTAGCACAGATGTTAGCTCAGGGCCACTCTTCCTCAGCAAAAAGAGGAAGATTGGCAACAGATGTTAGCTCAGGGCCAAATCTTTCTCACCAAAAAAAAAAACAAAAGAGCCTGGATTCTATTGCAAATGTAATGTGAGCCACTGGAAGATTTTAAGCAGGAGTGTTACAAAATCTGATTACTAGTTTAAAAGGATCACACTCTGGCCACTAGGTTGAGAAAAGACTAATTGTAGGAGGGTAAGAAGAAAGCAGAGAGACAAGTAACGGCTATTATAGTAGTCCAGGCTAAATGATGGACGTATAGATTAGGGTTGTAGCCTTGGAAATGGTAAGAAGTAATCCAGAATTGGCATGTACTCTAAAGGCTGAGTCATGAGGGTTTACTGATGGGTTGAATCTGGGTTGAGAGAGGAAAGGAGACCAGAATGACTCAATTTAAGTCATCAGACTACCAAAGTTTTGGTATATCAATTTAAACAAATTTCTAGGGAATTACTCAAATCAATTCCTGGCTGGGGAGTTTCATTACAGGCACATTACAGGCACAATGTTTTTACTTTCCGAGAATTTGGCTTCTGCAGGAACAAAGGAAATGAGAAGCATACCCAAACCTATCATTTGCTATAGAAATCAATGAGGGAAACAGTGTGCTCAACAGGTGACAAGTCTATAGAAGCATTAGAGCAATTCAGATAATTCCGTAGGTAGAATATCTATCTTTTAACCTGATATTCTTTGGGTTCAAGTCTGTGAAAAGACTTCTCAATTTCTCCTTTTTAACTACCATATGAACTCCTGGAGGTCAAATATCCTATCATGTAATATACAGCAGGAACTCAAGCAATGTTTGACAATGATAATCATAAACAATGATGAACTATGAAATGTGACAAAGTAAAACTGAGTATGAAACACTTTGCAATAATTACCAGCCTTGGTCAATGACTTTCTATGTTACTCTATGTTATTATAACATATAAAGTCAATGACAGAGCAATTTTTCCAAATATTATTATTTTAACCCTTTTTACCTAGCAATAGGAAAAATATGACTTAATTCACTAAGCTGAAAAGGAATAATAACTACAATTAACTATAACCTCCTAAAAAAGGCTATCATTTTAGGCCATCATTATTCAATGGAACTGCAAAGGTGTTGAGGCCACTATATTGATGGATAACTAAAAGTAGTATATACAATACTACTGTTACTTTTACTAAAAGTAATACCAACAGTACCTAGACAGTCTAAACTGTTCTTGATGATTAAAGTAAATAATAAACAAAATTAGATAGCCTAGGTTTCTAAGTTTACAACAGTAAATAATGTCTGGAGATTTCACACAATGGAAACTGAAGCCAAGATAAGAATGCACAAAGTGACAGTGATATTTAAACAACTCTAAATTGGCTCTAAATTGGCACTGAGTACATTAAGGTTTTAATTGTCTAAGGTACTCTTTATTCCTTTCAATACTCTTAATACTAAAATTCATGATAATTTTAAGTTTACCCCTTTCATTGATGTCTGAAGCTATATTTAATTACTGAAAGCTGCGATTTAACTACTCTAAGCTTACTTTAACTACTCTAAGGAGTAACCCATCTTGCACTTTACCAATCAATAATACTAAATAGCTTATAGTTTCCTTGCACTTACATATTGTGATATTGAAAACTATACTTTCAAGACTTTCTTTTTCACTCTTACCACTTTTTCTACTTCTTCATCTGGATAACTTCTATTTATACTTCAACAGATTTGTCTCCTCTAGAAAGCCTTTCCTAAATACTCCCCTTTACTCCTTAACCAAGCCCGATTAACTCTCTATCTCTGCTATGATCTCATCATTTTTTATGCAGATTTTCATATCTCTGTACTTAGTACATGTTAATGATACTGTCTATGCATCTCCTCCTCTAGACTATAATTCCTCAAGGAGAAAAACCATGACTCATTAACTTTTTGTACCAAACTGAACCCATATTAATACATCCCTGCTATAAAAAACATCACAGGTTGATTACATTACCTACTAATAACATTTTAATTCTAGTTTAGGTAACTCACTATGAAATCTATAAACACTGTGTGTGTGTGTGTGTGTGTGTGTGTGTGAGAGAGAGTGTGTGTGTGTGTTTGTGTGTGCCTCTCCCTATCTCCGTCTCTTTCATGCTCACCATCAATATTCCTGGTACTCTAACTAAAGCTAATAATAAACCAGTAAAACCAGCAATCTAGTCATACACCATAGACCAAGTTGATCCAACTATTTTTACATTCTCAAATGATTGCAGAATCCCTTGAATTTCCTGTATTTGATGCTTTTAAAACTGGCTATTTTAATTTTGTGGTATTCTGGACACAAGAGCTTCTTTTTTATTGCGGCAAAACATTTTACATTTTAACCACACAATTCAGTGTCATTAGGTATACTCGAAATATTGTGCAACCATTACCGCTATCCATTTCCATCATCCCAAACAGAAACTCTGAATCCATTAAACAATTCCCTATTCCCCACTTCCCCATCTCCTCCAGCCCCTGGTAACCTCTGTCTACTTTCTGTCTCTATGAATTTGCTTATTCTAGGTACTTCACGTAAGTGGAATCATAAAATATTTTTCCTTTTGTGTCTGGCTTATTTCACTTAGCACAATGTTTTCAAAGTTCATACATCTTGTGGCAGGTATCAAAATTTCACCCCTTTTTAAGGCTGAATGATATTTCATTGTATGTATATATCTCATTTTCTTTATCCAATCAGTCACTCATCGATGGACATTTGGTTTTTTCCCACCTTTTGGCTACCGTGAATAATGCTGCTATGAACACTTGTGTGCAAGTATCTATTTGAGTCCCTGCTCTCAGTTCTTTTGGGTATCTACCTAGAAGTGGAACTGTTGGATCATATGCTAATTCTATTTTTAACTTTTTGAGGAACCACCGTATCATTTCCTAAAGTGACTGCACCATTTTACATTCGCACCATAAATGTACAAGCGTTCCAATTTCTCCACATCCTCACCAATACTTATTCTCCATTTACTTGATGATAATCATCCTAATGGGTGTGAAGTGATAATTGTGGTTTTGATTTGCATTTCCCTAATGACCAGTGACGTTGAGCATCTTCTCATGTGTTTATAGGCCATTTGTATTTCTTCTTTGGAGAAATATCTGTTCAAATCCTTTGCCTAGTTTTGAAATGAGTTGTTTGTTTTTTTGCTGTGCAGTACAAATATTTTATTAAAACCTGATTTTTGTGAAACATCTGCACATTTTGGCAACAATGGTACAATGATTAAAAGTATGTTTACTGAATATTGCTCCATCGAACAATTCAAAGAAACATAAAGTAACTATTCATAGAAAAATATGACATAATAAAATATACTGATATATTTTGTAAGAAAAAAAATGGATGATCTTACCTACAGTCTTGATTATTAATTATTAATTCAAGGTTTTGGGCTGATGATGAATCTATCATGGCTGTCTGTTCACTACCCTGGAAACAAATCTTCAGTGATTTTGGTGCATAAACTGAATTTTGAATAAATTCAACATATTTTAATAAAGCTGCAACAGCTGCAAGGCAGTAATACCTGTAAGGTGACCAATGATACATCACTATAAATCTTTAGAACAAAAAAATTATTGCTATAGAAGGAAACATTTATTTAATGTTTAATATTAGGAAAATTACAAATAATTGCATAGCATCGCTTAAATTCAAAGGAAAAAAGCACACCAAGCGTTCCTTATTTTTGAAAACCAGCTAAATAGTCTCTAAAACATAAATGTTGATAAAAGTAGTTTTCTGAGGTCTAACACTTAAGGGATATCAGACTCTAATAAATCATGTTACCATTCAGTGGTAATTTGAGCCAATTTTTGATGTACCATTATAAATATTCAAATGATGTTGAAAGAGTCTGAGAGCTTTAAAGGTGAAGTCAGGGGGTCCCAATGTGGGAAAGTACGTTATGATCCCAGTGAGGGTAGTCATTATGATTAACTGAGTAAACAAATGGTCCAACCTGGCTCAAAGAAAGTATCTATTTAGCATATTCTAAGAAATAGCCATTCCAAAAATATCACTCCCTGTTTCATGCTGAATCTTTTAGGAGTAAAGGTATGAAGTGACAGCAACACAGCTTTATTTGTATTTCCTTCTGTACCCTCACATTTCTAGTTTACTGTAGCTACTTGAGCTTTTCACTCCAAAGTGAGGTGAGCAGCAACCACTAAGATAACAGACCATGACTACTTTGGAGAAATTCTATATTAAGTTAGCAACATATGCCTTGTGTATAAATTTTAGTTAACTATTTTACTATTTCAATTAGTACCGAGTGTGCATTATGAGCCAGGCACTTGTCCAGGTGGTAGGGATAGAGCAGAGAACAAGAGACAAAAAACCTTCCCCTCGTGGAACTCACACTAGAGATTTATTACTTTCCTTAAATTATAACTTACTTGGACTGAACCTCCATTAGGACAGTGCTGAATTCTGCTGTACATAACTGTTCAATGTACTCTAATCCTTTTGTTTCATTGAAGTATTTCCTTTGGATAGTAGTGAAATTAACATTCTGAAAAAAAATTTTAATTTCAAAATAAATTTTAAGTTTCATGTGCTTGCCTGAAACTGCTTTCTTAAACACATGCTGGTATATGGGTAAGTGGCTTAAATATTGTACAAAGTTATTTTTTTATTATTTGTTATTTTCAAGAATTAAATAAGAAGTGTTCTTAGTTATTTACAAAAAGAGAATGATTATCTGTCTTGCTAAGTGAATTATAGTAGTCTGTAGCTCTTATCAGACCATACTCACATGAAATTTAACTGAATATGTTAGGTACAATAAAAAATAATCATGAAAATCTCTGCCTTCTATTAATTTTATTCTACAGCAACAACATCACACAGATTTAACATTCAGCCTTACATACTCTATCATAATTGAGAGAGGGTAGATCCTTGTAATATACTAGATGAGGAAGAAGAAAATACTAATTCCAGCTATCAAATCTATGAAATGCTATCTACATGAGTTGAATTTAATTTATTTAGAATAAAAAGGATGTGATGGAACTTTTAAAAAAGAGCAAGAGAAGTTGTAGAGTAAAAGCTTTACCTACTTTGAATAAAAGTAATACCTAAGAAAGGTAATACAATAACAATGTACTGTGAAAGAACTGTAAGATGGAAAAACCAATCATAAGCAGGTAGGGAATTTGTTACATGCCAAGTCTGTTTTACCAGTTATCTCAATTAATCTTCACAATAACCCTATGATGTAAGTCTTGTATTAACTACAATTTTCCTCTAAGTAAAATTCTGAAAAGTAATTTTTCTAATATCATACAATTGATATATGCCAGAGCTGAGACTTGAGTTTACATTTCTTTGTCCACGTTCCTTCCACTTCACATTGCTTAATTAATGAAGGTCTTTTTACAGCATGATCATAATGATAATAATAATAATAATGATTTTTCCCTCTGCTTATAAAACTTTTAGCCCAAATACCTCTATGGCTCTCTCCCTCACTCCCTTCAGGACTTTGCCCACAAGGAACCTGATCAATGAGGCCATTTCTGATTACCCTATGTAAAATATCAATTCTCTAGGACATAGATACTATTATTATTCCTATTTTACTGACGGAAAAAAATGAAGATTAAAGAGGTTAAGTAACTCAACTTGGACAGGATCACTTAGAATCAGGATTTGAAACCAGCACAGTCTGACTCTATTCTGAAGCACTTTGCTATACTCCCTTACATCCCAAGTGTAGTGAATATATGTTGTTTTTTGCCTTTTTCCATGTGCTTCTGGTAAGACTGTCAATTACAGTACTCTGTGCCCCACAGCAAAAAGCAAACGACCTGGGATTAATCAATCATAGTGCTTCCACCCCCGTCACTAAATAGTGATTAGTCTAACATGTGGGAACATGAACAAAGCAGGACCAGTCAGGGTCTTTCCCTGGAATTCATAAATGTACACTGGAAGAAAGAAGTTATTTCTTCTCTGAGTTTGCTAAGCTGAGATGACATCAGCCTGGAGCCATCAGCAATCATCTTAAACCTCATAGAGGTAACCTATCTGCAGTGGAAAAAAAAAAAAAAAAGATGGTGCTGGGGATGAGAGTAGACATAAGAGCTATCCAACCATTTGGCTTCCCAGTTATGTAAGCTAATAAATTTCCTTTTTTACTTAACCTAGTTAAGTTGAATTTTGGTTATTTACAAACAAAAGACTTAGAATACTTAAGCAAAACAAAATAACAAAAGTTGGAAAGGTATACATAAATAAAAGTGATGAAAAAAAGTTTGAAGTAACGAATGAAAGAGATAACAGATAAAGAGACTTGTCTAATAGTGACAATAGATTTATAATAGGAACCATTCCTGGCAATGAGTCAGACAGCTGAGCTACATAGGATCTCTAAGAGCATCACAAAAAATCTCATATGACTGCAGGTGCTGTATATATTAAGAACAATAAAGAACTCATTGGACCCTAAATCTCAGCTTGGTTCCAAATGTGTAAAATATAAGTCCACAAACATGACAAAATATACCTTGAAAATAATTTGCACTCCTCAGGAATTATTCCTACCACAATGCTGCCTACTTGGTTCAGAACCACAGCCCCTGTTCCATAGAACAGGGACACTTGCTAGAGGGAAGACATAATCTACATGGTGGAAAGGCCCTTACTGAGAGGGAGAGCACTGGTTGGATCAAGTTCCAGAGCACTTATTCATCACAGTCCCACAGATAAAGTCTAGAGTAGCAGGCTAATTATGAGGCAGTACATTATATCAGGGGAAGCTGAAACAATTCTGTAATATAGATCAAATTCTCTAAAAGAAAAAGCACTTGCTGGGGCCAGCCTGGTGGCATAGTGGTTAAGTCTGTGCACTCCACTTCAGCAACCCAGGGTTCACGGGTTTGGATCTCGGGCATGGACCTACACACCACACATCAAGCCATGCTGTGGCAGCATCCCATATACAAAATAGAGGAAGACTGGCATGGATGTCAGCTCAGGGACAATCCTCCTCAAGCAAAAAGAGGATGACTGGCAACAGATGTTAGCTTAGGGCCAATCTTCCTCACAGGAAAAAACAAGAAAAAAAAACAGCACTTGCTGATAGACTCTATCCCCTAGAAGAATAAGAACTTCAATTTCAACTAGTCTGGTAGCACAATAACTAGTTTCCAGGAAGCTATACCTAAGAAAATCCATGCTTTCTTTAAAGGTCTGCCTCCTATACACTCTAAGAAACCTCTTTATTACCTAAAACATTTTTCCTTTTGTTTAAAGTAGATCAAGGGTGCCAATCAAATAAGTGGATATCCTGTCACTTTTACTACACGTATTAACAGTTCCTTATATTAAGACCTGTATTTAGTGATTACTTTAGGGTACTAAATATAGTTACTCAAACTATTGTTCTTTAGAATGATATTACAAAATGGATTTTTAATAAAGTAAGAAGATCTTGAATGTTACTATTGAGAATAAAAATCACTTACCTTGAAATTTTCTGTGATCAGATTAAACAACTTGGTTGAATTCCCCACAACACAAGCAGTATTTGACATTATTATCTCCAAAGGTGATAAAATTTTGAGCTTAGTGATTACCTAAAATCGTTCAAATAAACAATTTCTTAAACGTAAGCTTAGGAGTCTCTAAAACAAAAAAAGTGTCATATTTTTCTGAGAGATAAGTACCTAAAGGTAATTCATAGATACACAAAATTATAACTGTCCTAATTATATATTTCAAATAAAATATATTTCTAATGGTTATGTATTAAACATATATCCTATATAATTACAAATATAAAATATTATAAACATAGGCTATATTTTACTCATAATAGTTTATAATAGTTCTAACCCCAAAATTAATTTGAACTTATCAAACATATATTCCTAAAAAAACATTCGTAAAACAAATTCTTCTACTCAGTATTTTATCCATCTCCATGAAGAACATAAACACATTCAATAGCCTAACTATGGTGATACAATCAATATGTCCAGACTGGTACATTCCAGAAGTTGAAAAGTAAAGAAACACGGATGATAAACATCTGCTTTACGACTTCTGCTTTTCACAATATAAGTTGTATTTCTTAGAACTACTTTAGACACAGAAATTCTTAATCAATTCGCCTAACATTCCTGTTTTTAAAAAACTTTTTCCTATTCTTTTTAAAGTGCATAAAAATGTGAAATACTCAGAGATGAAGTTAGTATGCAGTACTAATATCATTTAGGTTGTTAGGTATATTAAAAAATTTATTATTAGGTAGGAAAAGGAAATCTACATGGTGGGGAATCATAAAAGGGAATTAGGTAAAAGAATAAAGAAAAATAAAACACCAAAAATAACATAGTATATCATATTTTTTAATAATAGTAATTGGGTCAAATGACTTTTTAGATTATAAAGATTAGGAGTAGACTAGCTCTAACTGGTAAGTCACAAGTCACACAAATTCCTATGACAATAAGCCAGTGGCCCAAATTGATGAGTGATAGGAAGGGAAGGCAAGAAGAGACTAAATTATGACTGACCTAAGACATCAGTTTCTCTTAATTCTGGAAAATAAAATTCAAATACAGTTCAGTGAAAACAACCCTTTGGAGATAACATTATTACATGGTTATTATCTTTGGAATGAGTCTAGGAATTATTAATTTCAAGATATTAATTTTAGGAACTAATATTAACAGTAATTTGAAATTTCAAGTAACAGTTAAACATTATTTTTAGGACAAAATATATTCAAAAAATTAAAATAAGATGTAAAACAATTATTTTAATTCAGAGTAACCTATATTAGTGCAATTGTAAATAACCTTTATTCTACCAAAAAGTAAACTAATTAGAAAAGCACTGACTTGAAAATCTGCATACTGCCCTCTAGATCAACCATTTTATAGGATTATAAATATTCACCTTTGCATAAGTTGTGTTGTCTGCAAACTGAGATAATATAATTTGTGGGCTTTTTAAATCAACACTTGCCATTCCTATTTCACCTCTGGCAAGTCCTCTCCCTTCTACAACAGCTACAATAACTGATGAGGAGTGCGCAGAAACTGCAGATGAGGACGTAGCTGTTAAAATATTAAAAAAAAAAAAGTATAAACATTAATAATTTCTAGTTCTTTCTCATAAGATCTCAAAGCACTGAGTCTAGGACACAGCTATTAATATCCAAGGAAATAACTTTTTTTCATCAGCAAAAAATAACTTTTCATATCCAGACCAAATAAAAATGTTAATTTACAAAGTATTCTGTAAAAACTTAACTTCACATTTAGAAATAATAAATTTATATATTGTCCCATTTTGCAATTTATTGGAATGGAGTTATAAAAGGAATATTGAATTTGGGATCAGAAAATCTAGATTATTTATCTTACTGTGTAATTTAAAGCCTATATGAATTTGAGCAAATTATTTCATAATAAATTATCATAAATCACAAAATACAACACAATAACTGCTCTGCCTAACTCAAGAGCTGGCTGAAAGGATCAAATGCGATTATATATGTGAATGTATTTTATAAAGTATAAAACGATGTACAACTATAACTCCAATTATGAGACATCTGTGGAATGCTGGATATTTTATGAATGTGCAAAGAATGTTCTAAGTTCTTTACTTGGATTAACTCATTTGTCACAATAATTTTATCAAATAGATATCATTATTTTCTCCATTTACTTACAAGGAGACTGAGGCATGGATGGAACTGATAGAGTCAAAATTTGTAGCCAGGCAGCTCGTCTCCAGAGCTGGTGCTCTCAACTATTACATAAATTACTGATTTTGAGACCTCTGCCTTACAAACTATGAATATTCAGGTAAGATTTTTAACTTTTCTAAAACTACCACTTCTTCATCTGTAAACTAAAAATATCAAACCTTTTGCACAAAGTTGTTATAAGAATTAAATGCAATAATACAGAAGTGTTTTATAAAGAATACAAAATTATTTAAATATAGGGCATTACTCATGAATGAAAAAAGTGTCAGACTAAAAATACCTAAAATTTTATTTTCAAAGAAGAAAAATTATGTTTTATGCCCTTGTCAACCTTTCCATATACCCCCTTCTCTCCTTTCCCTCCCTGACTTAGATTCCATTTTTCTTTTCTATTCTTTTATTATAAAGCCTACAAAATTACTTATACATATATGCTTAGTCAGAAGTCAACTTAAGAGTTCATTTAAAAATCTATTGTGTCTAGATCTCAGAACCCTTTTCACCATGAAAGCCATGTTATACATGGTGATTGAGTTTATATTACATCTACAGAAGTTCATTTAAGTTCAGCAATAGAATATGACCTTCCTGGATCCGGCCTGGTGGCCAAGTGGTTAAAGTTCCACACGCTCTGCTTCGGCAGCCCGGTTCACCGATTCGGATCCCGGGCCGGACCTACTCCACTCACCAGCCACGCTGTGGTGGCGTCCCACATACAAAAAAAAACTGAACAAGACTGGCACAGATGTTAGCTCAGGGCCAATCTTCCTCAAGCAAAAAAAATATATATATGACCTTCCTATTTTTAACTGGAAAATAAATACCAACTTTCAGTGAAAGTTCAGTACACTCAGAAAACATCTCAAACTTCTAAAAGAACATTTACACTGTTATCTCTCTGTTATAAATAATACTATAATGAGTATCCTAGTGCATAAAGCTTTTTTCTGGGTCTCTTATTATTTCCCTAACGTAGACCCTTAGAAGTCAAATTACTGGAACAAAAGAAAACCACCATTTTTTTTTTTTATTGATGTTTTAATGGTTTCTAACATTGTGAAATTTTGGGTTGTACATTTTTGTTTGTCCATCACCATACATATGACTCCCTTCACCCCTTGTGCCCACCCCCTACCCCTACTGCCCCTGGTAACCACAGTCCAGTTTTCTCTGTCCATGTGTTGGTTTATATTCCACATATGAGTGAGATCATACAGTGTTTGTCTTTCTCTTTCTGGCTTATTTCACTTAACATAATACGCTCCAGGCCCATCCATGTTGTTGCAAATGGGACGATTTTGTCTTTTTTTATGGCTGAGTAGTATTCCATTGTATATATATACCACATAGAAAACCACCATTTTTTAAGGGTCTCATATATCTTGCCAAATTTCTTCTCTGAATTGTACCAATTTTTAATTCCATCAGCAGTATACAAGGAGAACCAATCTTAATGTATCCTGTTACTAATTTATGGAATGTATTATTATATTATTATTATTAGCTAATTTAATGGACTGGTGCTTAAATTTGTACTTTCAAAAATTACTATCAAAATTGAACATCATTTAGGATATCCGTTTGTTTTCTATATTTTCTTTTGAGATGTTTAAACCCTTTTTATACAATTTTTATTAGGTCTTAATGTTTTTCAGTCTGTTTTTATGAGAATTTTGTAAATCGATGACAATAATTTATAGTTGCTACCAATCTTGATTTTTTTGATATCTCAAAGATTTCTACTTTTGTATAGATAATCTTTTCCTTTATAGTTTCTTCCACTGCTTTTGTTAAGAAACTCCTCCTTCATTGAGTTATTTGATATTTGATAGGCATTACTATTTTCTTCCAACTTTTTGAATTTTTTTGTTCATTTTGATCTTTCATCTAGGAAGAACTCTGAGCAGTACATTTGGTTCTCCACCATGTCTGTAATGAGAGATGACTAGAAGTACAGATTTAGACTCATTTGTGGGCAGTTGCTAATGGTTTAGCTGGATGATCAGGGATTTAGAAGGAACAGGATTGGAAGATGGTGACAGGAAACACTGGGGAAGAAGTATGCGGGTGGATCTCTTAGAATGGGCATAAACTTTGAAAATATTTGTGTCTCATGTGGATGCCCACCAAAGGGCATCCACTGTAGAGGAGTCTCGTAACAATCGGGTGAACAAATGATACGCTCTGTGGATGCCAATTAGCCCCTTTTCCCAGCTATCCCAATGCTTCCTCAATAGACCCATGAACAAAGTGGCAATGGTGCCAAGGATGCAGACCATGCCTGGGCTCAACAACATGAACTTCCTCTTACCAAGGCTGACCTCGTTAACCCTACTGTTGAGCACCTAATCTGCCAACAGCAGAGGTGAACATTAAATGCCCCATATAGCACAACTCCCCAGGGGGACAGCCTACCACCTGATGGTAGGTGGATTACTTTGGATTTCTTCCATCATGGAAGGGGCAGATATTTGTCCTCACTGGAATAAACACAGATTCTAGATATGGATTTGCCTTCCTTGCCCACAATGCTTCTGCCAGCATCACCACCTGTGAATTCATAAAATGCCTTATCCATCATCATGGCATTCTACATAGTACTAAGTCTGATTAAGGAACTCATTTAACAGTAAAGGAAGTACATCAGTGGGCTCACATTCATTGAATCAACAGGTCTTACCACATATCCCAACACCCAGAAATGACTTACTGAAGACTCAATTATGGTGCCAATTGGAAGACAACACCCTAAAAGAATGCGGTTCTGTCTTACAGGATGCAGTTTATACTTTGAATCACAGACCATTATATAATGCTGTATTCCTCACAGCCAGAACACATGAGTCCAGGAATCGAGGGGTGGAAGTGGGAGTGGCTACGCTCACTATCATACCTACTAACCCACCTGAAGAATTTCTGATTCTCATTCTGGCAACTTTGAGCTCTGCTGGTTTGGAGATCTTAGTCTCCATAAGGTTACTGGTTCCACCAGGTGACACGAAAATGGATCCACTAAACTGGAAGATAAGACTGCCACCTGGCCATTTGGGCTCCTTATTTATGCTACTGAAGCAATAGGTAAAAAAAAAAAGGGGGGGGGAGGGTTATCTACGGATGGGGTAGTCGATCCTGATTACCAAGGGGATATCATGTTGCTATACACAATGGAGGCAACGAGGACTGTGTATGAAACCCAGGGGATTCTCTGAGATACCTCTGAGTATTTCCAATAGTAAAGGTCAATGGAAAACTACAGCAACCAAAAAAAGGCAGGGTGACTAAGGACTCAGACGCTTCAGGAATGAAAGTTTGGGTCACTCCACCCTTAGTGCTGAGAGTAACGGGTAGTGGAAGAAGGCAGCCATAGATATCAACTACAACCTCATGACCAATTATAGAAACAAAAACTGTAGTAGCTTTGGATATTTTCTGTATGCTTTGTTATATGCATGTGTTTATTTGTATAAACTCACCATTTTTTTCTCTCTCTTTTCAATTTTAAAAAATTTTATACACAATTTCATGGAGGTTAACTTTATAATTAGTCTTTAGGTAACAGAATATTCAGTGAATAATTAATATTCAATATTAATTTCAGATAATTAATATACAATGACTGTTGGAACTATAAGTCATCTCATTTTGGGCAAGAGTGAGAACTTCCTCACTTGTAAGGATAGATGTATCAATAGGTAGAGATATAGAGTCATTTTTGTTGTTGTAAAGGAGTCCAAATGTGTTAGAAGGACATATATGGCAGTTGAGTACACAAAGGAGTTACGCCAGTTACTTTATTGTCACTCAGCTCCAAATTCACCCTTCAATATAAGCTCTGAAATAATGGACAGTATTCCTATAAGCATTTCTCCTTAAAGTGTGTATGTTAAGTTTTCTCAGTAGAGGGCACTGCAGGGACCTTGCAGGATGAAGGGTTCCCTTGCAGTTTCCACTGCAGCATGGTGGATCAGCAGTGTAGGTACAAGGACATCTGGTGGTGATGTTTCCCAGCCACACACCCAGAATGTGCTGTCTCTTGACAATCTCATAGCCCCAACATGGCATGGTAATAGCCTTCCCACAGCCCTCTTGATACAGATATCCTGCACTCCAGGCCTCCTGCCTATGCTGATTCCCTCTGATCTTTCACTCTCTCCTCACGTTCGTCTCCCACAGTCCTCTTGATGCCACTATCATCCCAAATGGGAGACTGTGTACTCCAAGCCTCCTGCCCACACCAGAGCTCTCTCCCATTGTACATCCATGTGCCAGCCACCAGGTGCAGTTCACCCACCCTACCTGCTTCCTGTTTGCCCTGGACAGTGAACCAGCACTGGCCTGGCAAATCTGCAGGCACTATTGAATCTGCCATTCAGTAGTTTCAACTTCACCTTCTCCAATGAGATCTGTACCCCAGCCTTGGAAAGGGGTCCCAGAGGGGGCCGACTTCCAAGTATAACCTCTTGGGAGTCCCCTCAGCCCTAGAGTGCCTTATAGAGTTTTCTTATAACCTATAGTTACTCTTTAATCATAGTTTAATAATTCTTTACATTAAATCTCCCCTGTTTAAATCACTGTATGGTTCTACTTCAGATTGGATCCAGACTGCTACAGTATCTGCCCTTCATGGAGTTTATAGTCCAACAGAGAAGACAGACAATTAAGAAAAAATAATCAGGGCCGGCCCCGTGGCTTAGCGGTTAGGTGCGCACGCTCCGCTGCTGGCGGCCAGGGTTCGGATCCCGGGCGCGCAATGACGCGCCGCTTCTCTGGTCATGCTGGGGCCGCGTCCCACATGCAGCAGTGGAAGGATGTGCAACTATGACACACAACTATCTACTGGGGCTTTGGGGAAAAAAAAAAAAGGAGGAGGATTGGCAATAGATGTTAGCTCAGAGCCGGTCTTCCTCAGCAAAAAGAGGAGGATTAGCATGGATGTTAGCTCAGGGCTGATCTTCCTCACAAAAAAAAAAAAAAAGAAAAAATAATCAACCTCTTAATAACCAGGAAAATGCTAATTAGGACTACAGTTAGGTAGTATTTTACAACTGCTAGACTGGTAAAGATTAAGAAGTCTGACAATACCAAATGTTGGAGACAATGTAGATCAAAAAGAATTCTCATATATTGCTAGTAAGAGTGTGCATTGGTAGAACCACTTAGAAAAACAATTTGTCATTATCTTGTAAATGTATACATTCACATACCGTGTAACCAAGAAATACCACTATATGTACTTTAGAGAATGCTTACACATGTAGACCTATTTCACATATTTTCCCCTCAAGAAAATCTAGTAGATTTAGATAAAAACTAAAATTTAAGTCTTAAAAAAAAATTCTCAATAGTATTATCAGGACACACTTCTAAATTTAAATGAATGTCGTGTATAAAAGGGAGAGCTTCTCTTTCTTGTGCTATTTTGTCAGAATGGTTAAAATAATGTAGACTTGCATTTAACAAATATCAGAAACTATGTAGCCTTATTAACCTGGCCTCAAATTATGGATATACATAAATTGATGTATTTACTTTCAGTCATCCATATCCGTTACAAATAACTTCAAATGAACTCAACCATCCTAATTTACAATTTACAAAACTTTAAAAGTTTCAAAAAGTCATCTATGTCAATATTCCACTCATTTTACCTGAATATCCCACTTGCGGTGTCCAGCTTTTATAACTTGATCTCTGGGGATTTCCAGCAGACAATGGAGTTTTTGGTATTTGAGGATAATTACTATCTCGTACAGAAGACGAGCTTGTACCAAAAGTAAAATTTGATGCAAATGTGCTTTCTGCGTAAGATCTTTTGTTTCCAAAGAATAAACCTAAATTCAAAAAATTAAATATAAGTTCTTAAGGATTCAGAATTATGCAATGATGTATTAATCCCTATAACTTATACCATATTCACTTTCTATAAAATTTCATGATGACTTTTTAAAATATAACAAATTATGACAAATTTAATGACATTATTGATAAATAATCTTATACTAAAATATAAGGAAATGTGCTTGCTAATATGGCTTTCGCTTCTACAAAATCAGAGACTACGCTTGCTAAAATCATAAATAACCTTCTGATTTTCAAATACATCAGGTATGTTTACTTCGTATAGTAAATATGAAATCTCTTTTCCTCTGTTGACTCCTTCATTGAAACTCTCTCCTCCCATACAATTGGTATAAAGAGAGTTTTAGACTCACTTGGATTCAGTTCCTTGTTTAGGTACTTACATATTGATATATTACCTATTTTACAGAGTTGTCATAAAATTTGAAAGAACATACATAACCAGCCAAGCATAGTGTCTTGGAATATAGAAGTTTTTAAAAAAATATATTGGGGCTCTTTTCTCCTATTCCCCTTGATTTCCATGACAACTCTCTATCTTTTTTCTCCTTAAACCACTTGCTTTTAGTTTCCTATGCCAGATCCTTTTTCCAACAGTCTGCCTCTTTACTCTTGGCCTACCAGGGTTCTATATGTTTTTCACCTTTTCTCACAAATCAACATACACTTTCTCTGGGCATCTCATCTATTATCTTGGTTTCTATTAATATCTATTTCCTGAGAACTCCCAAACCTTCATATACAGCCCTAACTCCTCTCCTACTTGTAAACCATGGGTTTGCAAACTTTTTAATAAAGGGCTAAATGGTAAATATTTTAGGTTTTGTGAGCCATACGGTCTGTCACAATTACTCAACTCTGACACCATCACAGGAAAGCATCTATAAACAATACGTAAATGAATGAGCAGTGCTGTGTTTCAATAAAACTTTATTTCTGGGTACTGAAATTTTAATTTCATATAATTTTCACATGTCAAAAATATTACTCTTTTACTTTTTCAACCATTAAAAATGCAAAAACCATTCTTAGGTCTATACCTGCATTGTTCAATATAGTAGCTACTCACAACATGTGGCTATTCAAATTAAATCAAAATTAAATAAAATTAAAAATTCAGTTCCTTAGTCATATTAGCCACATTTCAAATGCTCAAAAGCCACATCTGCCTAGTGGCTACCATTTTAGACAGCATAGATATGGAATATTTCTATCATCACAGAAAGTTCTATCAGACAGCATGGCTCTAGGTCCCTATATCTACCTACCTTTTGGATGTAAACCTGTAGATTGTCCCAGAACATTTAAATGTCCAAAAGTGAACTCATTATCTTTCTCTCAAAATTTATTCTTTATTAGTAGTTGTGGTCAATTGTACCATTTTGTACCCTTGTTACCCAAGTCATAAACTTAGGACTCATTCTTAACTCTTATTTCATCAATTCTAAACACCCAATCAGTGACCAAGTTGTGTAATTTTTTTTTTTTAATATCACTAAAATTTCTTTCCATTTCCACTCCTACTAGCCCATTATAAGCCCATATCTTCTTCAGGCCTTTTGTACAAGTCTCCTAATTGTTCTCCTTGCCTTCAATATTATGCCTCTCTAATCCATTCTTCACATCATAACCAGTGATCTTCCTGAAAAAGAAATTTCAGAAATTTCTCCCTTTCTTACAGTTCCTCAGTGACTCTCCATATCCACTACAGGATAAAATCTAGCTTCTTTGTATGAGTCTCAGCAGGAATCAGATGACACATTCAAGCTAGCATAATTTGAGGAGAGTTTGATAAAAGAAATATTTACAAAGGTGTGGATAGGGTATAAGGATATCATCATAAAGAAGTGTGTAGAACCAAGATATACTGCACTCCATTACCATCCCTAGGCTTAAAGGAGCTAAGGAAGGGAGTGGTTACTAGAAACTGGAGATAGACAGGCCTGTTTCTTGTTCTCAGGTTACTTTTAGACTCTAAGGCCCTTCTTCAAACTTCTCTTAGCTCTCCTCCAATTTCTTTGATCTCTATTTGGCTGTATCTTCTCCCCTCTGGCCTCAAATATCAGGTAATTTTCAAATCTTCATCTCCCTCAATTTTCTCTTCTTAGCCCTCAACCCATATATTCAACTGCCTTAATATGAATACGTGGATATCCCAGAGGCTCTTCTCACTCAACATGTCTATAGCAGAATGGACACATTTTCCCCTCTAAAAGCTGCTGCTTCTACAAAATTCCTTTTATCAGGATATAGTATTACCATCTCTAGAATCACCAAAACCAGAGAGACCTGTTGTTGGCATGGCAGATAAACTCCCAGATGGAATTTCTACAAATACTCCAAGTTTATCTATATCAGATCACCCCCCTGCTCTAGCCAAATGAAATTATTTGTAGTCTACAAACATGACATACTATATCATACTTCTTTTGTGCCTTTGCACGTTTTTCTTTCTTAAGAATGCTCTCTAGTTTCTCTTTTCTCCTCCTTCCCTTTAGCTGACATTGTCTTACTTATCCTTCAACATCAGCTCAAGTCGAACTTCCTCTGCAGAATTTCTTTTGCCACTTTTGTTCCCCTACTTATAAATACCTCAAAAATCTGTAAATATCTCACATATAGTTATCTTTTAAAAGTGTATTTATTGATTTTTCCTACTGAACCATAAGCTGAGAGCACAGAATATTATTACCCTCAGCTCCTAACATAACTATTTCATCTATTTTGGCCTTGGCTCCCTCTGTAAAATGGGGACAAAAGAAAAATCTATTTTGCAGAATTATTGTAGGGATCAGAGATACCATATGCCTAGTAAGAAGCTAGAACAGAGTAGTGTTCATTAATTAGTGGATGTTATTGTTACTGTTTAAAATAAATGAGTGACAAAGCATTTCATGAAAAGAGGGGATTAGATTGACAATGTAAACATGCATGTTGCCTTGGAGGAACTGCAAGTAGCTCAGTTAGGCTAGAAAGTAGGGTTAATATTAAGAAGTGATGAGAGACAAGACTGTAAAGATTGGAGAAAGATCCCGAATGGCCTTGGATATCCTGCTAAAGAGTTTGATTTTTTAATTGCAGATACAGAGCCACTGATTTATTTTAAGTGGCAAGGGACACGATAAGATTTTCATTTTCCATATGACTCTGGTGACGCTGTAAGCAAGCTTGGAAGAAGGAATACTTAGGAGTTTGATGCAATAATTCAGACATAAAATTATGAGGGTCTGTCATGGCACAGAGATAGAAAGAGATAAAATTATTTAAAAGATAAAGATAGACAGGACTTGTTAACTATTTGATGTTGTGGGTGAGGGAATACTTGATTCAAGTCTTCTAGGTTTAAGATTTAGAGAATCCAATCATTGAGATAAGAGAAACAGGAGGAGCTGCATAGAGATGAATTCAACTAATCATATAGCGAATCTGAGGCATCCACTGGTCTCTCACTAAAACCTTCAGAAGACAGGCTGACACAGGAATCTGGAGCATAGATGGGACCTGAGCTGTGGTGATAATCACATCCAGGTAGAAGTAGCCTAAGAATAAAACTATAAGGGCAAATGAAGAATACGGGAACAAACAAAGGAGTTGAGCAGTTCTCTGGGAGGCAGAAGAAAAACAGGGGGGAGTGTAACCAAGGAAATCAAATTAAGAGAGTTCAAGAGAAGGCTGGTCAGGAACATTAAATACAGCAGAAAGGCACAGGAGATGCAAGGAAAAGGGAGCACTGGATTTGGCATTTGTTACTTTACCACTGAGTCCGAATGTTGTGTGAAAACCCTGTGTGATGGTTTTGCCATGAATGGAGTAACCAAATATAAAATAAACAAGTTGACCTGGCCTTGAAGGACATACATATTTTAATATTAAACATATTATTCACCTGAATAAGATGAAATGTTAAATTTAATCTACTTGCATCCTGTTCTAGAAGGCCTCGGCCTAGCGGTTAAGTGGGCGCACTCCGCTACTGGCCACCCCGGGCCGGATCCCCGGCGCGAACAGACACACGGCTTCTTCCGCCATGCTGAGGCCGCGTCCCACATACAGCAACTAGAAGGATGTGCAACTATGACATACAACTATCTACTGGGGCTTTGGGGGGAAAAAAAAAAAAGAGGAGGATTGGCAATAGACGTTAGCTCAGAGCCGGTCTTCCTCAGCAAAAAGAGGAGGATTAGCACGGATGTTAGCTCAAGGCTCATCTTCCTCACACACACAAAAAAGAAGGCGGCCTTGGAGACTTAAGTTCAGCAGCCAAGTGGTTCACCAGTCCCATCCCCAAACTCAGTCCTTTGTCATACGCTTCCGGAGGGCGGGGAAAGAGGGACACCACACCGGAAGTTACTTCTGCCTTCCTCAGAACTGAGCCGTCCACCATGACAGCGTCGTAATAAACCCAATTTGAAGAGTGCAGCCTTTTAATCACTCAGACCCATCAGATTCCCAGAGCACCCTGTTCTCAGCCTCCGACCCACCGCAGCTGATTCCTCTGGTAACCACTAACCACGGCTCCCCGAACCCCGGCCCGCAGGCCTCGGCCGACGGGAACTCCCCCCACTCCTTGCCTTGCGCAGGCCGGGCGCTCGGCGGGCGGCGAGGGAGACTGCTGCTGCTGCTCCGGTCGCCCGCGGCCCCAGACGTGCCTGGAGGGCTGGACGCGGAGACGGCAGCGGCTGAAGCGCGGCTCTGAGTCTCCGGGAGTCTGAAATCGTAGCGGGGACCCTGTGACGGAGCCTCCACTGAGGAGGAAGCCGCAGGGACGGAAGGCGAGGTGGATGAGATCTCGGGCCTCAGCATTCTCACAAGCCTTCCCAGGCACAATAAGTATGAGCTTTCCGGGCGTCGCTTCGCGGAGCCCCACAACACAGGCAATGTGGAAAAAGGCGGGAGGAGGGCGCGCAGGCGCACGGAGCCGCAGAGCGCCGGCTCGCCGCGCTTTCCAGGGCGCAGGCGCAGAGCCCCAACCTGCCGGCTCCCTCACCTTTCCCCCATCCACACCTAGCAATCCCACCACCTCCCACAGTACTTGGTTATGAGCTTAATCTTAGGTAGTCTTCCTCAACCTGCCGGTATTAGCTGAACTGAATTCTTTAGTGTCTATCAAATAACCATGCTACTTGGTAGCCCCGTTATTCTCATAGCACCGTATTTCCCTTATTGCAGTGTGTTGGGTGCTTTTTAACATTTCCTATACACCCCTAGGTACACTATCTTCTTTTTAAATACAGAAATCATCCATCACAGTGTGTACCCAGTACCTATAAGATAGTGAAAATAAATTCGAGGCTCACACATGAGCACAAATCTAACATCCGTCTTGCGGCTCAAGACAAGAGCGAGCCATTAACCTCTTACAGCTTAGATAATCCAGACTGTATTAGGATCACTGCACGACTGCCCTTCACCAAGTAAGCACATGGCTGTGTGCACAGTACAGTAGGAACCAGAGAAAAGAACGGATGAGACCTCTCGGACAGTTTCAGTTCCCAATCTTTCAATTTCTAGTGCTGTGGTTTCCACACATACGCATGGATTACTTAAGAGCTGACTACACAAATTCAAACTAGCTTTGCATCAAACAATGACCTTTGGGAAATTAAGTTCTGTGCCTGTTTACTATTCTAGAATATGGAACTAGTACCCATTTCAGATACTCTAGGATTGGGAAAAAAGAATACGTACAGTCACGCGTCTCTTAACGACAGGGCTATGTTCCAAGAAATGTGTCCTTTTCCAATTTCATCGTTGTGAACATCAGAATGTACTTACACAAACCTAGACAGTACAACCGACTACACACCTAGGCTATATAGCACTAACCTTATGGGACAAACATTGCATGCCAAATATTGTTACACAGCATATGACTGTAACACCTGGATACTATTACAGAAGACATTCATTTACAGTTATCACTGAATTCACACAAGTGTTAAGTATCTCAATAATCACGTATTCACACCACAGGTCACCCACATGCAGTGACTGCAGTCCTAAAAACTCCCTTCAAATACTTCCAATGATACCATTTAAATCACATTGTTCCATCCAATGACTTCCAAACTTTCAGAAACAAAATACTGGCAATTCAACCTAAACTCTTCAGTGAATTGCCAAAACAATGCCAGACATTTCAAAAATCCCATCTTGAAAAAATTTTCAGGATGTTAAAATCAACACTGGTCAATGATTGTGTTGAATCATCACTACTCATGTGTAAAATCCTTCTTAAAATGACTATTACACAGGGTATTGCAAACATGCTTGAGAAAACTTCAACTCCCATCTCAAGACAAGTGTTCACTAAAATACTTTACCAAGAATGTAAAACTCTGAGAATAGTTATGCTCATTTTAGTCTTCCTGAAAACACAGGTTCAAAAAATGTTGTGACAACTATCCAGTTCTGTTTCCTTATTGAGAAGGGAAAAAAAGGTAACAATCTCTTGGGTAAGTCGCCTGATTTTGACATAAAATGTTAAAAAATGAGAATAAAGTGTAGTTTAGATTACAATCCTATTCTAAGATGGTGAATTGTCATTTACCTAAATTACTTTGTGACCAATTCAGAGTAACCATAAACCTATGAAATAGTCACAAATTTCAAAAGCCAGTTATTTTTGTGCATCTTTTAATATGGGGTTTATCAATTTTTCTCAGTTAACATTCTCATCGACACAGACCAATTTACATTAACTATCGTTATATAACTTATAAAGGGAGCACACGGAAAAAAAAAAATCAAGCAGAACACAAGACTTCTTCAACTAAATAGTTGTTAAACTAAGAAAGTTTGCTGTTATGGAGACATAAATAACAAATACATTAAAGCACAAACAAAATACTGTACTTAGAGTAACAGCATTCCAGGAAAAAGTTTAAAATTAAAGATACAATAAAGGTCTTTATTTTACACTATGTATAATTATATAATTTAAAATTAACACAATTCATATACAAAATATTAACATAGTAGTCATTTTTAAGTTTGATAAGCACTTCAAATACAGAAATGTTAAGATGGCAAAACCACACTAAGCAACTTTTGCATCAATGAATCTAGCTCACAAGTTCAGGCTGAACATTCACTCTCTGGAGTACTTCTTCAGGCATACAGAAAATGGGACTAACAGGTTTAATCTGTTCTTCTCCCAAAAGTGACAATCCAGCAATTCCAAATAAAGTGTGAAAAGGATCTACCTATTAAAAAAATAAGAATTTATAGAGTATTACAAACTGTAAACTTCTAAAACCCTGCTTCTGAACAATGGTTATATTGTAGCCTATTGTATTTCCTTTACTTGAATGTATGCTTAGTTTTTGGAAATAAAAATAATGGTTTCGAATTAAGGGTTTTTTGTTTTTTGTGAGGAAGATCAGCCCTGAGCTAACATCCAATGCCAATCCTCCTCTTTCTGCCAAGGAAGATTGGCCCTGGGCTAATATCCGTGCCCATCTTCCTCTACTTTATATGGGACGCCGCCACAGCATGGCCTGACAAGCAGTGCGTGAGTGCCCGGGATCCAAACCTGCAAATCCTGGGCCGCCGAAGCAGAGCGCGCGCACTTAAACACTGTGCCACCGGGTCGGCCCTCAAATTACAGTTTTTAACACAGGACCTTTACCATAAACTAATTTTGTGGCAACAGGTGATGAAAAATTTCTGTAAACTTGTTTTATATCCTTCATATATTCTCAAAAATTACAAAGAAAGTATCCAGCTTTCAAAGCAACACTTGGAATATTTTCCATTTCTAAGTCTGGAAAGGCTTAGAACCATAAAAGTAACACAAACCAACACTGAAAATATAACTACTCCATGAACATGTCAGAAATATACTTGCCATATCTCCTGGCCTGTCTGCAAATCCTCCTGTTTCTTCATCTTGACATGCTAAGATGAAACTACGCAGTTTCTCTCTATCAATCCAATGAAGCCTTCCAATTATCTTCAGGGAAGCCAAGACCCACCATGAATAGCATACATCTGGTAGCTAGGAGGGAAAAAAAGCCACAAAAAGTTGCCACAATTTTATTCTCTAAACACTGGGGGGCGGGGCAGGGAGTCAAAGGATATACTGACACAGTGTTTAAAATGCTGAAATCCATAAATTGCTTAGAATTAAAGATAATCACTTGAAAACAGATGACCAAACACTCCAATCCACAGAAACCCATGCTAAATGTTCCAGAGTTGCAGTACTCGGGGACAACCATCCATCTACCTTTATTTCTATCTGCAATGAATGCCTAACTCAGCTTCTTATCCAAGAAACTGGTGATAAGGCTCATGAAATCCATCATGATCTAAGGATGTATTTCCCTAGGTAGCACATTTTCAACAAGTGCTGTCCAGGTAGATACAGACCTGCTTAAAAAATCACCTAAAACCTGGCTCCTTAAACATGGTCACTTGAGTTTAAGAAATGCAGAAGATCCCATCTTAGGCTGAGTAAGAATCTTCATTTCAACAAGATCCTTGGGTGATTCAGAGGCACATTAAAAGCTGTCCTGGATTGTAAGTGTAGGTTCCTGGCAATCTGCACCTTGAACCATTTTCTAATTGTTCAAAGTCGCCCAGGTTTTTCATCAGACTTTAACTAGAAACCACCTGTGGGTATTTCCCTACCGCCCTCCTCCCTTAACTTACTCAGAAATCTTGAGAAAGCCAAGTTAAAAATACAATGACCCAGAAGAAAGCACTACCATGCCCTATCATATTTTAGGTCAGGGGCCCAACAAAAGCTATAGCCCCTGAAGTCAAATCTAGGCTACAATAAAGCCTTTTTGTATGTGTCAATGGTTTACAAAAATATAGTTTTGTGACAGGAAAATCATATAAAATACAAATGCATCCACAGTAATTTTACTGGAACACAGCCATGCCCATTCGTTTCTTATTGTCTATGGCAGCATTTGCTCTTCAGGGCAGTTATGTAGTTGCAACGAGACCATATGCCCTACAAAGCTGAAAATATTTACTATCTCGCCCTTAAGACCCACAACGTGTGAAAGCTTTACAGAACTGTGGACTTGTGTAGGAAAATCTAATTTCCTTTCTCCAAATCAAAATGTCAAAAATTGGGTTTTTCCTTAAAAAAAAAATTACTAAAGATTTTGAATAAAAGTTTTGTAACCTAATTTTTTTTTTTAATTTCTTTGATTTGGCAAATCCATTGCCCTTTCAGACCCATAAATGCACATGGAGATGTTTGTACAAGATGCATGTGTTCACTTAATAAATAGTCTCTGGCTATCAGATACTAAGTTTTTAAAGGATGACTGATTCCCTGGTATAGGTTCAGAATTAAAAAGTTTTAAGGGCTGTGGCGTAGCGGTTAAGCATTCGCACTCCGCCGCTGGCGACCTGGGTTTGGATCCCGGGCATGCATTGACGCACCGCTTGTCAGGCCATGCTGTGGGGGCATCCCATATAAAGTGAAGGAAGATGGGCACAGATGTTAGCTCAGGGCTGATATTCCTCACACACAAAAAAAAGTTTTTAAGAAATAGCTTTATTTCAATGTCTGAAAAATACAAGGACTTCAGAAGGATAGGGTAAAAGATCTTTTAAAAATTCATGCTATGTCCGAATACAAATACATTTTAAAGCTAATGAGAGACATCATCTTTAAACCCTGTGGCAATCCCTGACACACTGCTATGATGCCCAGGGAAGAAAGGATGACCTGGAAGTCCAACCACTTCCTTAAGATCATCCAACTTTTGAAATGATTATTCAAAAAGCTCCACTGCGGGAGCAATGTGGGCTCCCAGCAGATCTGCATGCCCCTCCCAAGGAGGGCTGTGTGTGGTGCTGACGGGTAAGAACACCATGATGCACACGGCCATCTAAGGGCAGCTGGAGAACCACCCAGTTCTGAAGAATGTGGGCTTTGTGTTCACCAAGAACGACCTCTCTGAGATCAGGGACATACTGCTGGCTAATAAGGTGCCATTGCCCCATATGAAGTCACTGTGCCAGCCCAAAACACTGGTCTGGGGCCAAGATCTCCTTCTTCTAGGATTTAGGCATGACCACTAAAATCTCCAGGGACTCCACTGAAATCCTGAGTTATGTGTAGCTGATTAAGACTAGAGACAAAGCAGGAGCCAGAGAAGCCACATTGCTGAACATTTCCTCCTTTAGAGTATTTGCCGTTTTTGTATACTCCTTCAGATAACTCAAGAGTCTATTTCAGGACAGGAAAGACCAAAAGGCCTTTGTCATAAAAAAGAGCATCAAAAGGTACCACGTACATCTTTTCTTTAAGAGTGTCTTTTAAATGGACACTAGGGTTAGTGAGCATTTCAACCCTACTTGTTTTAACTTTGCCAAGGGCATTTTTTAGGAGGTATAGGTATATAACTGAAAAACCAGCAACGGGGGCAGCGGGGGGGGGTGGGGGGTGGGTGGTTTAAGCTCACTACCAATTTACAAGAGCAACGCTGAAAAATCTAAGACTAAGTGGTACTTACTCAAGGTTATATAGCTATTAGAACAGTTTACCTTACAAAACAGTACCTTCTCTGGTCTTCCATTGAGTCCACCTGATGGTAACTGTCGTTCACAAAGCCACCAACCGAGTAAATCAGAATTCACTTGATGCAACTGACTAGTAATAGCCAGGAATCCTGTGCAACAATAGATCTAAAATTACAGACATAAAGTACATGTGTATAATAATTTTTCAATAATAAAATAGTGATAAAGACTACTCAAATTATTAAAACTCCATTTTATGTTTAAAAGTTCGCTGATAGGTGAACAGTTAGAATTGCAAACATGTAAATGTCACATAACTATTTGAGCAAATCCAATTACACTATTACTAAGATCCAACTCTGCAATGAAATACTATTGTCAAATTTCTTCATGGCTAAAAGCAAATTTTACTTGACAACTACTTATACATACGATAATCTCTGGTACTAGCAAATAGGTGTTCAGGATAGGTAGGGACAGAATATTTTCATTTGCTTAGTTAAAAACTAATGGAAAATCAAAACGTACTTTTGGTGATTACAAACCTACTTATATTTGCCTAGATCAGAAGGTTCCACCAACAGAGGAAGGTATATAAATCAAACTACTGTAAAAATACCTTCCTTGATCAGCAACTAAGCAATTCTTATGTAACATCTCACATTATATTACATTCAGTCAAATTAACTTCATTCATATTTCACGGACACTGAAATTGCTATTAACATATTTTCCCAGTTTATTAAATTGGTTATCCCTTCAAAATTAACACTACATTTTAATCTGCATTAGTAAATTACCTGCCCAGCATGGGATTCAGAACCTGGCCTGCAACCAAATCCACCATCAAAGTTCATACATGACAGAACAAATTCAATTGCCTTTTCCACATTAATAGCATCCAGCTTCCCCTATAAACAAAAAAATATGCCTGTTAAACTCCAGAGTAATCATGGATGCTTAATTATTCCAATACAATATTCAAAACTTACCAATAGAGCCAAAGTTGCCACCGCACAAAAAGAGAATCTTGTATCAATTTCTCCTAAAAGAGAAAAGGGATCAAAACAAAACCTAAGTGTTACTGGAGGCTTCTGATCATAACAGTGCAAGTTAACCAAAAACAAACTCTGTACAACTACCGTGGCTAAAGTTCCAAGAGTTCAAAAGTTTAACATTTACTTTTAGGTCGCCAGGAGGAAAGCTAAACCCGAAGACAAATCACTTTACAAGAAATCAAGAACTAGAAAAACGCTTTGTCGCCGGCCCCGTGGCTTAGCGGTTAAGTGTGAGCGCTCCGCTGCTGGCGGCCCGGGTTCGGATCCCGGGCGCGCAGGGGCCGCTTCTCCTGCCATTCTCCTGCCATGCTCAGGCTGCGTCCCACATCCAGCAGCTGGAGGGATGTGCAGCTATGACATACAACTATCTACTGGGGCTTTGACGGAAAAAAATAAATAAATAAAATCTTTAAAAAAAAAAAAAAAATGCTTTGTCAAAAGTAACAGCACATGAGGGGCCAGCCGGTGGGGTAGCGGCTACGTGCACACACTCAGCTGCGGCAGCCCGGGGTTCAGATCCCGAGCACGCACCGACGCACCACTTGTCAAGCCATGCTGTGGCGGCGCCCCATAAAAAGTGGAGGAAGATGGGCACGAATGTTAGCCCAGAGCCAGTCTTCCTCAGCAAAAAGAAGACTGTGACAGATGTTAGCTCAGGGCTGATCTTCCTCACAGAAAAAAAAAAAATAATAACAGCAAATGATCTTCAATTGTTTACAGAGTGCTCAGAAAGAAAAGGTAACTATCACAGAACCAAAAGGATTAGTCAATTTCTAATTGACATAAACTTACCCTATTATATAAAAGTAGATTTTCATATCCCATGAAGCAGCTGGTCTCTCGGGCCTGCACTGTATTCAGCCCTAAAGCAGAGATTATCTACATTTATCAAGTAAAATACTATTCCTTCCCTCCACTCAAATATTCAGTAAGTTTGTAAAGTTTTTTGAATATTTTTCCCTGCCAGTAATCAGTTTTTAAAAAACTGTACAAAGCCACCAAATCTGCAGAAAAAAATGTCACCTACCTGATCTTTTAGACTGGCCCCCTCTGCTCCAGTGCTCCTGTATGCTGCTATAACTAGCACAGTGCATGCTGGAACTTCCAGCAGACCATTAACTCCAATTAGACCAGCTGCTTAGTGGGACCTGAAAAGATGAAAAACTTAAAAATCTCCTTATAAACTATTAGCAAAGCCTCTGATTTATTGTACTTTAAAGTCTGCTACAAAGCCTTAACTACAATAAACACCAAAACACGACATTTTAACACTGGTATTTTGGATAGCATGGATTAAACTGACATTACCCCAAGTATCTCCAGCAAAAGAACCATCTTCTTTCTGTAGACTCTGAACATATTCCACAACTTTATTTACGTCAATAACATTAATACTATCATACAGAGTAAGAATCTGTAACAAAAACAAACCATGTTAAATAAATACCTCTTCAACTCTGCTAAGTTTCTTCTAATGATTTCTTCCTCAACTTCCTTTAAAGTTGTCAGGCAAGCAAAGTCTTTTTGTCTATACACATTGTGAACTTTTCTCAAACATGCAGACTATCTCCTATGCAATAAAATTATAGGTATTACCAACAAACCCAAACCTTTAGCCATAAAGCATTATTTTTCTCATATAAATTTAACTTAGCATTCCAATACTCTTTATACTAACTTATATATACAGAAGTAGACTTTAAATCCTTATTTGTGGATCTTCATTAATACCAAAGTTATAACATTTAACTCCTAGTGATTTTCAAGTATTTACATATACTGAAGATAAACATTTTACCATCCAAGGTCTCAGTGTAATTTTAGAATTTACATCACCTTTGGATTCAATTAATACATGCCATCACATCATTGACCTTGCAGAATAGATTTCATTTGAAAAGATACAGGTAACTTTTTGACAGATACTGATTTTGTCACCTTGTTAATACCTGGTTTCAAAATCCCCCCTCTCAGAGAATACACTACCAAGACTGATTAATTTTAATTAGTATTTACCTGAACAGCACTAAGAGTATACAAAAGATGAGGATCGTGTCCAATACTAGCACTTATTCCACCACACTCATGTTGACATGACTTAATAAACATCAGAATTTCTTCTCTATTCATGCGATGCAGTTGTCCCATGAGATCCATTACGGTCAGACCCCAATAGATGCCACTCATTCTCAAGTACTCAGACATACAGTATTCCTAAAATACACAATTACTTTAATGTGCCAGTCTGAACTGACGCAGGGTTAGAGATTGAACACATACATAAAGCTAATAGCCACACGGTTACTCTTTACTTCACTTGATCCTAACATTAGTAGCAAGTTTAAATTTGTGAATCTCAAATCTGGGGGGAGGGCGGAGGTGGCGGGTAGTCAGTTATCTGAAAAGCACACAATAAACGCCTCTGTAACTGACAATACAAATAGGGCTTTACTCTCTCAAGAGGCAAACAGAAGTGTAAGCCAGAAAAAGATCTGCCTTTTTCAAGCTTAAGGAGAACATTTCTTTTAGAGTATTTACATCCTATTTATTAGACATCCTTTTTTTTTTTTTTTGGCCAGGAAGATTGGCCCTGAGCTAACATATGTGTCCACCTTCCTGTGTATGTGGAACACCTGCCACAGCATGGCTTGATGAGCGGTGCATAGGTCCACGCCCAGGATCCGAACCGGTGAACCCCAGGCCACTGAAGGGGAGCGTGCAAACTTTACCAACATGCCACGGGGCCAGGCCCTAGACCTCCATTCTTTTAATATAAGGACTCTGTACAAGATCTATTTGTTATCTACTAGCAAATGATATAACTACTTGAAAACCAAAATAGCCAAAGCATGCAAAAGGTTAAGATAAAACAGCTAACAGTGGCTAATCAAGGAGATATAAAAACTGGTACACAGAAGCGTCTACAAACAAATTTCCGCTACAGTCACCAATGGATTGCATTTTTAGAGATTCTGAATCAGGCAGGTGGTCTTAGCAGTTTGCTGTGAACCCAAATTTAGGGTTTAAAAAATCGGCACGTGAGCCGTACATAAAAAGGCAGGAATCAGTCATGCCCTAACCTTTTAGTCATCCAGAAAAAAAAATAAACAGGGCCCTAACAACTCCATAACTACAAGGTTATGGGAACCTAACACGTAAGTCAAGAATTCATCAATACTAGGTGATTTCCAAGACGGCAGATAATTCAGCTCTCTGCATACTACAGGGGAAAATATTTACTTTCAGCTGAGTTGTTCATTACTTTTTCCTAAGATTGTCCAAGAGAGGAAAACTATTCTTTAAAGTCTAAAACTCAAGGCAAAACTTTTTCAAGGTCTCAGCGTAATTCTAGAGCTAAAGTGTTATTACACATCAGCCGTAAAATCAGATAATACATGCCAACACATCATTGACCTTGCAAGTATTGCCTCAACTACAAAAGTAGAAATCTATTCTATACCTCATACCTCTTACAGATCTGGGCAGGAGGGGAATCTCCTGTCTGCCAAGCACTGGAACTAAGTATTGGTAAGAACCATTGCTAATTCTGATGGACCCTCAACCTCAGATATGCAAAGGTACACCCAGTGCAGTTCAAGGACATAAATTCAGTCCTTGCCATGCAGGAGTTGGATAAAATTTTTAAAAAACATTGGCCACAAACACCGACCTACCAAACACAGACCTACCTTCTGCTTATGCAGAATGGTCTGATTTCTTTAAAATACATTTTTTAACGAAATCATACATACATAATCGTCTTTCTTTGAGCCATAGGATGCGATATAATCTGCATGCTTCTCCAATAACAGGGTGTCAGGTGCATCTGACTTGATGATAACATCTTTCTGCGGTGTGCCCTTTCAAAACAAAAAAGTAGTGATTTCGTAAATGTTTATCTTTTTAATGTTTGACCCCAGAATATATATTCAATACAGATCTGAACTTTTTACTTTGATTTCATCTTGCCATACAAAAACTTTCAATTTAGAAATTGCCAAGTATCTGACTAAAAAGAACGTAAGCACCAAAGCCTTGTACAGATTTAGGTATTTTTCAGGTCTCAGAGTAATTCTAGAGCTTAAGTAGTAGTAATCAACTTTAGATTCAGAATACATGCCAGCTCATCATCGACCCAAAAAATTATGACCTTCATCTGTTATCTTTCACTTAAAAACGTTAAGTAAAACATACACC
The DNA here is from genome assembly GCF_020826845.1 of Diceros bicornis minor. Lineage (NCBI taxonomy): Eukaryota > Metazoa > Chordata > Mammalia > Perissodactyla > Rhinocerotidae > Diceros > Diceros bicornis. The sequence continues at coordinate 13,371,932 of NC_080743.1, read as the reverse complement.
ATAAAGTATGAAAGCTTACCAATTCGGGACAACTTATTGCTTACATGTGGCAGAAAGCAAGCTGCAACACTAAAATAAAAATCTAGCTAGCCCATAACTTGCAGCTAAGTTCTTTAACGAAATTTTATTAATCCTAAAAATTCAGGTTCCAAAGCACTTTCTACGCACCGCCAAAGTTGTTCAATTTATCGAGCAAGCAGTCCCTTTAGCCTCATCTTTTCTAGCTTTAGTCTTAGTTTCTGCATTTGCAATAAGGCCCCAGAAGATAAGAATGCTGCTCTAGTTCTCCGAATTTCTTATCCAAATCTTTGTGATTGAGACTGTATTGCCTTCACTTTAAGTAGGTCATGACGATTACCAAAAACGACTAAGGTCTAGCGAATTTCCTTCGGATCCCATTTAAAATTTACTAGATCTTCAACGAGACCACACCATTAACGATTCTAAGATTTTCAGCCATAAAAAGTACATATACGCGGAAGGAAAAAAGAACTACCCACTGGCCTGGCTCCTGTGAGGTATTAAGAAATCGGCCGTTGCATCCCGAGGCCCGCCCGGCAGGAGGAGGCCTGGGTAAAATCGGAAGCGGCGACTGCGCCCGCGAGGTCTGCAGAAAACGCTGAGTAATCCTTCAGCCTCTCGGAGCCCTCAAGAAACCTTCCAAAGCCCGTGTCTGAACCCAACCATTCTCCAACACTTGGGAAACAACCGTGCGAGCGACTGAGCTGCTCAACACTACCCCACCCGATCTCCTCCCGCCACTCCTGGAAAGCCGCCCAGGACACGACCACACTCACCATGTCTGAGAGCGAAAAGGGAACTCCGCGCGTTCCTGGGTCGATTTAGGCGGCAAGCGCCTGCGCAGAAGCGCCCTCAAGTCCCCTCCGCGCCCCGACATAGCTGACCATACTCCCGCCTGAAGGAAGGAGCGGTTCCAGGGCTGCCCTAGGACCCCACCGGCTGCTCATAGCTGTCCTCGCTGCCTGCACACAAAGGGTGTGGCGCCGATTTTCTCTTCCCGTAGCCACCTCGATTTGTCTAAAAACAGGTTTAGGTAATACTTAAATATCTGAATTACTTTTAAGAAATCATTTGTTCTCGGAGCTCTTTGAGCTCTGGAGATCTGAAATGGCTGGTAATTAGTAGAGTTCCTGCACGTAGTAAGTGTTCAATAAAGGTTTTTTGAGCGAATGTTAGTGAAATGTGCACATTCGCCGCCTGTTTGCGCTGTCCGTTGGGGGCCGGCTCCCTCACCCACTGCCCCGCTTCTTCAGGAAGCGCTAATAGCTGAAATATTTGGAAATGACTTTCAAAAAAAAAAGAAACACCATGTGCCTTTTACGAGCTTTCCACAGAGTTCGGCTTTACTAGGTGTGTTGTTACAGCTATGTTCATCTGTGCTTTCTTAGGTCTTTCATTAGGAAATATTGGCACCCCATACCCTTAAAATTTATTGCATTTAGTAGCGATTTGGAGAAGGGTTCCTGGCACAGTGACGTATGTGGGCTGTCAGTAACAGAGTGTTGAATCTACTGTGATGACAGATTTTATTATTTCTCCCTGTGTCTGTTGATACTCCCGTTTATAGTTTGAGGCTACTTTATTAAATGCATGTAAGTTTAGAATTATCTATTTCTGGTGATTGAGCCTTTATCATTAAGTGGCCGTCCCTAGCCCTAATACTTATTATCTTTAAAAGTCTGCCTTGTTAAATATTAATGTAATTTCCCCAGCTTTTTTTTGCCTCTAAATCCGATGGGGGAGGGATATGGTGGAGTGAGGGAAAACAAGGGGGAGAGGGAGTGGTCAGATCTCTTGGGAAAAGCAGTGCTCAAAATAATAATACAAGCATCGGATCCAAAAAGTAACATTCAGATTGAGTCTATAACTGCTGGAATGAAAAATAAGCCTCACTTCTTATTTTATACATTCTTTCAACAAATAAGTATTGGATGCCTAGAATGTGCCACATGTTACAGATTCTAGCATTCTTGTAATTACATTCAGCAATTCTATTTCTAGGTAGTTGTCCTACAAATATACTCCCTTGGGTATGAAGTAACTTATATGCAAAAATACTCATAGCAGCAGTCTTTGTAATAGCGAAAGATTACAAATATTTTAATTAACCATCAAAAGGTTAAATAAAAACATGACGTATTCATTATGCAGCCATTAAAAAGAATGAGGGGAAAAAAACAGAAAGAATGAGGAAGTTCTGCATACAATGCTATGAAAAAATCTCTAAAATATATTAAGTGAAAACAAAAACAGAAAGTGCCCAACTAGATATAGTATGCTACTGTTTGTGTGGGAAACAAAGGAAAAAAAATATGGATGTATTTACGAATGCACAGAAATACTAAAAGCAGTTTCCTACAGGAGGAGAAATGGGTGGCTGGGGACAGGATTTAAAGGCTTACTTTTCACTGAATACTCTGGTACTTTTGAAATTTGGTATGTTTTACCTCTTCAAAAAATAAAAATATCCCCCCTCCAAAGAAAAGTAGCTACAAAAAACCAATACTGGTTAAAAAACAAGTTGATCTCTCCCTCTAGACCTGCGCTGTCCAATATAGCCACATGGGGCACTTGAAATGTGGCCAGTCTGAATTGAGATGTGTTGTTAAGTGTAAAATACACACCCTGCTTCAAAGATTTAGTAGGCAAAATAAAGTAAAATTTCTCATTAGCAATTTAAAAGTATTGATTGATGAAATGATATTTGGTATATATTGGGTTAAATAAATGTATTCTATGGCTGGCCTGGTGGCATAGTGGTTAAGTTTGCCCACTCTGCTTTTGGGACCCGGGGTTCTCAGGTTCGGGTCCGGGCGTGGCCCTACACACTGCTCATCAAGCTATGCTGTGGCAGCATCCCACATGTACTTTGTCCCACATACAAAGTAGAGGAAGATTGGCACAGATGTTAGCTCAGGGACAATCTTGCTCAAGCAAAAAGAAGATTGGAGACAGATATTAGCTCAGGGCCAATTGTCCTCACCAAAAAAAAAAAAAAAAGTATTCTTTAATTTCAGTTGTTGCCTTTTTAATGTGACTATTAGAAAATTTAAAATTACACGTGTAGATCACATTCTACTGGACAATGCTGCTCTGGTTTATGAGCTTTATTAAAGCGGTAGCTGTGTCTGTTTTGTTCACCATGTACATATCTTACACTTAAATGAAAAAAGTTTCTCTTTACCCACAATTTTGTTCAAAGCCCATATTGTGACTTGCTGCATCTATGAGCATAGTTGCATTAGCGTTCAACATCTAAACTGTTTCTAGTCTGGTTTAACATCTTTATAATGTAATGGAATAGCATTTCCAGGGGACAGCAGTACTATATTTCACCTAACTAATATGCTATCAATTAAAGGACACATCTCAATTGCAAAGACGACAAATGTAGAGAAAAATAGCCAATGGCTGTTAAAATAAAACTTATCCAGATTTCTGAGATGTTAAATATGAAAAGTATGCATTTTGGAATCAATGAAATATTGTGAGTCATTTATTTCTGAAATAGCAAATGTAGAAGCAGAATATTACATGCTCCATATTCCACCTGTAAGATTATATTACTTTCTATGTATTTTATGACGTCTCTGATTTCTTTACCCCTCCATTTTTTGATTCAGTTCAAGAAAATGAGATCTTATCTAAAGTCTTAGAATTGCAGGCCTTCCTAACCAAGTAGTATCAATAATAAAAGGAACTCTGGATAGGTAAGATGAAGGTACAGAAGGAGAAGAATTCTGGAGCCATTTAAAAGAAACTTTTTAGATAATCTTGGAGATGAAAAACATTTAAAATATAAAATCCTTTGATAATGAACTATAAAAAAGACTTTGAAGGTTAGCAGCTTAAAAAAAAAAATATTTGAGACATCTAAGTTTTAAGGTTTAAATTGGTTGATGGAAATTGGTTTTAATATCTTATTGGTTCTCTCCTTGGTTAATGAGTTAAATAAAATTTTTGATGTGTTCATTTTATATTTGTATGCATCATAATTTTATTATTTTGAAAATTATACTGTAGCAGCTTTGGAAGTCATTTACCTAGATACCCAAGTGGACTCACAGAGCCAAGTAAACCTCATTGCTTGAGAACACCACTTCGAGATCTACTTAAGCCTAGGCACGTCTTTTCTTGGCTCTCAGAGTGATTCCCTTGTGGCAGTAAGGCCTTAACTTTTTTGGACTCTATTTGTGTAGGTTTTGCCCTCCTTACTGATACTCTGTTTGTTTTTGTTTCTGCTTCAGGTATGGCCCATAAGTTAATTTCCATTGGTGACATGATTGAGACTATGTTTTTATGGCCCATTTGGTGATCTCTGTCAATGGCAGAAATCGATTCTCTCTTGGGTGAAAGATGACGGAGAATCTGGTTTGTTCATCTTGTCTGTGTGTGTGAGAGCCCTGTCAGTTAAGAAATAAATGCCCACTGAGAAGGAGAACAGCTATTTGCGATCTGGACTGGTAAATTTACTTTTGGCCTGTGGCTACGGTTGTAGATTTGAAACTTTTAAATTCTCGGTGTGTCTGTGTGTTTATAATTGAGGAAGCCCTTGACCTCTCATTGCATGCCTGTGAAATACTTTCCTACTTCTGAACAATATAAATTAATAAATTAGATTATGCCTATTAAGGAAGTCTGTTCCGATTGGTTTATAGAGATAAATAAGCACTTATATAAATGGAATAGTCTCCAAATTAATAGAAAATTTTAAAAATTAACTTCTAATACTTTGAGTGAGGTAGACTTTAAAGGAAAAAAATTATTCTTATAGAAACTGCTAGCTCAGAAACGTTTTTAAAAATTCAAATGCACATAATTAAGATGAATCTTTGGACAGATCAGAGAGGTTTAGTAATTTGGATTAAAGAAAAAAACAGCTATATGTCTTTTTCTCTGCTTGTCGGTGTTAAGTATAATACAAGTATAGTACCATTGGTATAAGTACAGTTTATTTTTTAATGAAGAGACTAGTCTGAATTTCCTAAAATTTTTATATTGGTTTATTGGTGAAATTACCTAACCTAACTCCTACATAAAGTTTAAGATTTTTAAAAAAGTAAATTTGGGTTCCACTAAATTGAATCATAATTCTAACAAACTTTTTTTATTCTAACAGTAATTATGTTTTGAATTATGTCAGATTAAAGATAATTTCCAAGATCTTTAGGAAATTTAAAACCTTAGACTGATAGTGAATTACTTAATGAATAATCATTGCATACCTAGATTGTTTCTTGGATAGAATATTGAATCATTGATAACTAAGTTTTTTTTTTCTTTAGATTTTTTTTTCGGTGAGGAAGATTAGTCCTGAGCTAACATCTGTTGCCAATCCTCCTCTTTTTGCTGAGGAAGATTGGCCCTGGGCTAACATCCATGCCCATCTTCCTCTACTTTGTGTATGGGACGCCTGTCACAGCATGGCTTGATAATCAGTGCCTAGGTCCGCACCCGGGATCTGAACCTGCGAACCCTGGGCCACCAAAGCAGAGTGCACAAACTTAACCACTACACCACTGGGCCAGCCCCTGATTACTAAGTTTAAGTTTATATACTTTTGCTTCTTATTTTGATATGCTATGGAGTAAGTTATATATTTGAGTCAAGTTAAATATGTTTCTTACTGCCACTTTAAAGTGTAAAGGGGTATGTATAGCTGTATAAAGTTGTGTTAATATTCATGAGCTTGCTGGTCTGCTAAAATGTTTGTGTGTGACAAACAGTTCTCAATGACCTGCCTCCCAGCTTTCTCTGTGAAATAGAAGTTAGTTTCTTTGATTAAGTTGTAATAGTATGGATGATCATATAACTATAATAGGAGCAATAGTGACAGAGAAATACAACTATGTATCTTTTTATTTTTCAAGAGAAGAAGAGTAGTTTTGTTCCAAAGTATCAGTTTGTTCTAGAGTACGAAAAAACATAGGGAAGGACAAAACCTTAGGAAAGTGAATTTTATTTGCCTTGGCGTGAAATACCTGAGTCTGAAAAAACACTGGAATGTGCCACGATTTCCGGGAAAGTTCACTCAGTTTTAAGGGGCTTGTTCCTTGGTTTACTGACTAATCCCTTCACCAACAATGTAAAAGATTAATCTTGGGATCAGCCCGGTGGTGTAGCGGTTAAGTTCGTGCCCTCAGCTTCAGCGCCCCGGGGTTCACAGATTCGGATCCCAGTTGTGGACCGACGCACGGCTTGTCAAGCCATGCTGTGGCAGCATCCCACATAAAGTAGAGGAAGATGGGCGCGGATGTTAGTTCAGGGCCACTCTTCCTCAAGAAAAAAGGGGAGGATTAGCATCGGATGTTAGCCGAGGGCCAATCTTCCTCACAAGAAAAAAAAAAAGGTTAATCTTTACCCTCTGCCTAGATAGCAGAAATTTTGTCTGACGAGAATAAATTTCCTGTGCTCTATACGGTGACTTTTTCATATCCTTGTTTTTTAAAAAAGGACAAAGTTTCCTCATTTGAGAAACAAAGTTCCTTATAATCATGTTACATTCTTCTGTGTTTATTTTTATTTATTGTCCTTTTAATTAAACAGGTAACCAAGTGTTCTTTCTCAGGCACCTATAATCCTGTTTTAATCAAGTGATCATCTCTGACATCTCTTTTGATTTTGCCTTCCCAAGGTCAAATCTTGAATTTAGAAAAATAAAAATTTCAAGATATATTATACACTTAAATGTAAATTTGAAATTTCCTGGAGTGTGGGGGGGAATCCTGAAAAATAAAAAAAAAATCTATTCTTTCACCTTATAAAAAGAAAGATATTAGAAATAATGAAGTTTATTTCATGTGCTCCATGTTTCTTATTTATCAACACTACTGTGAGAGCTTCATAGGAAAAGTTGGTAAATAAATCAGATCAACGCAGCCTTCCTTAGCTTAAATTTGTATAGGTAAAATGTAATTAATATAAATATGTCCAAAATTGTGTACTTTATGAGAAAGCCCTGGAGCTTTGTCAGTGTTTCTGTTTCCCTCAGGGAAACTAATGGTTAAATTCTTGTGAAATAATTATGCATTATGCTGTAATAGAGATTTTTACTCACTTCCATTCTGATATTATTGGATATAGTAATTAACAACAACCTTCACTCTTGATCATTGCAATAGACTGAATGTTTCTGTTTCCCAAAATTCGTATGATAAAATCTTAATCCCCAAGGAGATGGTATTAGGAGGTGGGGCCTTTGGGAGGTAATTAGGTCATGAGGGTGGAGTCCTCATGAATGAGATTAGTGCCCTTATAAAAGGGACCCCAGAGAGCTCTCCCACCCTATTTCTGCCATGTGAGGATACAGAAGTTAGCAGTTCACAGCCCAGGGGAGGGCCAGCACCTTGATCTTGGACTTCCTAGCTTCCAGAACTGTGAGAAATAAATGTTTGTTGTTTAAGCCACTCAGTCTGTGGTATTTTTACAGCAGTAAAAGACTGAACTAAGACAGTCATCTACAGATAGTTTCTGTTTTATTCTGATGCTGGCTTGAAGGCTCTGCTATAAACTACAGGCCTAAGTTTGTGCATTCAGCAAGGGTCAAGGGTCAGTCTCAGAGCCTCATGGAAAGGATCAGGTGCTTTGAACCCTTGATAGATACTTCAAAGAATAGTCTCTTGGGTTCAGACTTCCAGGAAGACATAGCTTAGACAAATTTCACACCATACCAGTGGACTGAGTCAGGATTTCTGACTCTTTAGTCTGGAGGCAGACAGCCTCTTGAAAGCAGTTCACTGACCCAAGATCTAGCAGAACAATTACAGAGAACCGATGAGGGAAATTTAGTCATGGTCACTTGTTTGGAATTTTGTTTATGCAGTTGTAAGTTTCTATTTTTACAGATAGACTAGGAAGCCCTTTTTAATTCTTGGCTATCTCTCGCCTTCAATTTAGTAGACTCTGCTTTTGTAAACTGGAATTTTAAAATGGTATCTGATTGTCACTGAGCCCCTAAAATGCAGAAACATTTGCTGAATCTCCTTACGTTTCATGGCAATATTCAAAAGGAATCTACTCCTGTTTACCTGGATATAATTGAACAAATTGATTGTGTAACCAAGGCCATACCTGGTGTGTCATATTTGAGAATAATTCTCAATCAGGTATAACAAGCACACTATTAAAAAACAAGTTGACTTTATATGTAGAGTCAGTGCCTACAAAGCTGTCCCAGTAAAACTGGGATGGTGTCTGGCTTATAGGGTTCCAGATTTACAGGTAGTAAGGAGAGGCCCTTCTCGGCAAGCCAGGAACCTTAGTAAGTTTTGGAGATGCTGAGGAAAGAAATTCACCCAAATTCTTAGGAACTACTGGAGAAATCTGGTGGAGTTTCTTGGGCTTGGTTCCCTAGCCTTGAGATAGCAAATTATGGAAGCTTTTAAAAGTCCAATTTGAGTGTCCCTATGAAAACTTTCAGACAGAAGTGAATCCTGCAACCTTAGTAATTGTTCAGTACTGCATGTCTCTGGATTTGCAAAGGAAATTCAAGGAAGCCTACGTGGTTCGTTGACATTCTTGCTTTACCAAGGTAAATAATTAGGCCAAACCTAAAGAAACCTCCCTTTTTGTAAACAAGAATAATCTTGGCAGATTATTTATGATCACAAGGAAGGAACTGTCAGGAAACATTGTCAAAGACTTGGAAATGGTTCAAAGGAATTACTGAGTGTTGTTTTAGTGGAGTGCTAGGTATTATCTACCGGATCCTCTGGGTATTTGCTGAAGGGATATTTACCTGTGATTGTCTTTCTATTGGCCAGGCTGTTTTATAACTCTGTCAAGTTAGAAGTTAAATTGTAGAAAATGGAGTAATGCAAATGAACCATAAACTACAACTGATTTCTGCTCTGTAGAAAAGGTGACCTCTTTACATTTTATTGTCCTATAGGTTATTAACCAGTTTATATTTATTAGCAAATTCTTTTAAGCATTTCTAACTGCCTATATATATCTGTTCTTCATATTCTCCCTTACAGCATTTTTAACATTTTAGTAGTTCCCTTATTCATTAATGAGTTAAATGAAATCTTTAACTTGTTAAAAAAAAAAAAAAAAAAACAACACTGTTGCCTGTAGAATTTAATCTTTAACCTCCAAAGACCTTTTGTACTATTTGATCATGAGTGATGTATTCAAATTAATGGATGTCATTCTAGAAGCCATATAAACAGCCATTTTTTTATCCAGAGGGATCTTGGAATAATGTTGTCTCCTTTTCTGCAAATTGATGACTCTAGTAGATTCCTTAAACATTCATTAAAATTGTCATAAACATATCAGATCTTTTATAAAACTATGCTTTCTCCAGGGACCATCAATTCACAGATGTAGGCAACTAACAATCAGGTTTGTAGTCCATGACTGTACCTACCCTCCTGGCTGTAATGGCCCTAGCCAGTCAGCTTATATAAATGGAGGGAAATCTAATATATAAATATTAGGTCTTATTCTATCATGGGATCAAAGCAGCAGAGAAATGTAGAGTACAGAACAACAAAGAATGAAACATGACAGGGAGAAGTAGAGTTGAGAGGTAGAAAAATACTATTTCATGGATTCCGAAAGACTAGTTCAGTTCTAGTCTGTTCCTTAAACTGACTCCATTCCTGCCTTCAGATCCATGAGGCACTTAAAGATACTTAAAATACATTTGTTCACTTTCTTGTTTAAAGTAGCTTAAGTTCATTTGTGTTACTTGTGACTAAAAAGTCTTAATTGATAGTTATATAATTGCTTAATATTTATTATCAAGAGCACTTTAATAAATATTCTCATCATATGGCTTTGGAATACATTTATATGTCTAGAGGTTTCATGTATAGAATTGGTAGGTGAATTTTTGGACTTGTGTAAATTAAAATCTGCATTTGGAATGTATATATTCTATTTAACTTATAATTTTTATGTAATATCCAATTTAATTAGGAAGTCTCTAAATCTCCTTACTAATCTCTAGTTGTGCCATTAAAATACAATTTCATAACTAAGCATGAAAAAAAGTCATTTAAGTATTTTTTGTAAAAGATTAGATTTTTATTTTCCTAGAGTGGTATAAAAGGAAATGTATTTGGCCTTTGTCCCCAGTCTCTGGCTCTGAGCTCCTAAAACCCTTGAAATTTCCTGATAGGTTGTTATAACTTGAGCCCCTTTCAAAAGATCACACCTGAGTTTATGCTAATAAGGTGACAGGGTAGGGCCCCTAAACAGACTCAGGATGGGGCTAGTGACCATAAAGACTAAGTAATTAGAGAGTGGTGTTATGGACTGAATTGTGTCCCCCCAAAATTCATATGTTGAAGCCCTAAACTTTCCCCCATGTGGCTGTATTTGGCCTTGAGAGAGGTAATTAAGGTTAAATGAGGTCATAAGGGTAGGGCCCTAATCTAATACGATTGGTGTCCTTATAAAAAGAGGAAGAGACACCAGAGCTCACTCTCTCCCCCCATGCATGCCCACAGACAAGAGGCCATATGGCGACACACTGAGAAGGTGGCAGTCTATAAGCCAGAAAGAGAGGTCTCACCAAAACCAACCCAGATGGCACCTTCATCTTGGACTTCTAGCCTGCAAAACTGTGGGAAAATAAATTTCTGTTGTTTAAGCCACTCAGTTTGTGGCATTTTGTTATGGCAGCCCTACCTGACTAATACAGGTGGGAACTTTCAGCCCTACCCTTGACCACTGGGGAAGAGAGGGGACCTGAAGATTCTCTATAAAAACTCTTGAACAGTGCGATTCAGGAGCTTCTAGGTTGGTGAACACATTGAGGTACTGGGAGAGTGGTGCACTGGGAGAAGGTGTGAAACTCTGTCTCCCCCCTCTTCCTTGCCCTATACATCTCCTCCATTTGGCTCTTCCTTAGTTGTATCCTTTATAATAAACCAGTAAGTGTAAGTAAAGTGTTTTTCCTGAGTTCTGCAAGCCATTCTAGCAAATTATCAAACCTGAGGGCAGGGTCACAGGAATACCTGAATTTGTAGCCAAACTTGACAGAAGTGTGGGTAGCCTGGGGACCCAGGACTTGTGACTGGTGTCTGAAGTGAGGGTAGTCTTCTAAGACTGAGCCCTTGAACCTGTGGAGTCTGATGCTAACTATTCTGAGTTAGTGTCAGAATAGGACTGAACTGTAGAGGCCCAGTTAGTGTCATAATTGGAAAATCAGGAAATGGTGTCAGAAACACCATTTAGTATAACATATTTTAGCAGTATTTGATGTTTAGAATTACAAAGAAATATTAAATTTACAAATTCTGGTTCTTACGTTATTTTATATTTTATGAGGTATCTAATAATATCATCTAATGAAAAACAGGCAAGTAACGTAATGCAGTTCAAAATCAAAACATGACTTTTTTTCCATTATAGTAAATAAATCAAGTATATACTATTACATGAAGTAATTAAACTCCCTGGAAAGAATACAAACAGATACATCAATAAGTATTGAACAGACAATTTTATTTAAGTTTCTTTTTAGAATGTATGTACATGAAATGATACTGTGTACAACAGACCAAAGGCTACCCAGAGAACAACAGAGTCATATAAAAATAATTTAAGGCAAATTTTATTGATTTATATTAAACAAGGCAAATCAAATGCAGGCTCAGAATTAAACAAGATTTTCAAGTAACTTCTGGTCATTGTATAATGGAAGAATATGAATATCAAATGTTTTACTATTACTGTACCAAACTGAAAACAAATGCTTTCCAAATTGTAGTAAAATGAACTCCTCTAATACAATACCATTGTCTTCAAGTCACTGGCAAGTTATTTGATGGCATCTAAATCCTACAATATTTTCTCAATGTAAATTTTAGAACATTCTGAATATTGTTATAAGCCTGCTTTTCTGTCGTTGGAAAAATACTGTAATCCCAAGGAATTTATTTAAGTGGTCGAAATAACAAAACAAATGTATTTTTATAGGTTAATGTAATTCAAGTACAGTGGTACTAAGGACAACACTTAATTTTAATGAAACCAAAACTATTTTAGAAAAGGCAAGTCATAAAGTTAAACAAAAGTAGAAAACTGTTAGAATCAGTTGCATAGGTTTAGAGTAAGAGTACTTATTTTAAATTTTCACTTGAAAAAAACCTTAGAGCCCTTTCTCTTTTGTGGAGCTTAAATAGTGGATCATGTTCTAATTACTCAACAATTAATCATGTTTCTATAGCAATCTTAGTAATTTTTATACTTGCCAATGTGTTCACGGGCTATAATAACCCTTTGAATTTGTGCTGTACCTTCATAAATCTGTAAGAAAAAAATATACATGTTAAATACCTTCTGTACATAAATATTTCAATTTACTTAACATTTTGGACAGTAGTATAATAAGGTCCACTGTAATACCAAACTGAATCAAACCATATAGTCATGTGCTGCATAACAACGTTTCGGTCAACAACAGACCACATGTACGATGGTGGTCCCAAAAGATTAGTATCATGTAGCCTCGGTGTGTAGTAGGCTATACCATCTAGGTTTGTGTAAGTATACTCTTTGACGTTTACAAAATGAAGAACTCGCCTAACAATACATTTCTCAGAACATAACCCCATTGTTAAGTGATGCATGACTGTATAGGGTCTGTGGTCTACAGTGATTCCAAAACCTGATTTTGTGAAACACATGAAAATATATAATTCTCTAAAGATTAGTTTAAATTATTATAAAAAATCATTTACCAAAATTTTGGAGGAGAGTCTTAAAAATTGAAAGGATATTAACATTTCAGAAAGTTTGTGAAATCTAAAGTTTAATGTTGTTAAAATATTACCCAACTTTTCTGAACTGTTTTTAGCTAGTTGTCAGTCATTTTCTATTCTTACTCTTAAACCTGATTTTTTTCTCTTGCTGCCTAAGGAAAAAGATGCTGGATGGATTTGATTTTATTCACTTAGATATTCCCAGTAGCCAGCCCTCACTTTTAAACTTCTAACCCTAGCGATTTGTTAGTTCATCTTCTCAGATGGGAGAGAAAAGTTAAATGGTTTATAATACTAATATGAATAATTACAGACTTTAGGAGAGGGAGGGTACCACTAGATAAACCTGTAACTTTGGATAAAACACAAATTCTGGTCCTCAGTTTCTTCATGTCTAAATTGAGGGGCTGCACTATGTCTAAATTTCCTTCTCACTCTAGAATTCTGATTCTACCTTTCAATTTCATTTTTTTTTTTTTTTGGTGAGGAAGATCAGCCCTGAGCTAACATCCATGCCAATCCTCCTCTTTTTGCTGAGGAAGACCAGCTCTGAGCTAACATCTATTGCCAATCCTCCTCCTTTTTTTCCCCAAAGCCCCGGTAGATAGTTGTATGTCATAGTTGCACATCCTTCTAGTTGTTGTATGTGGGATACCGCCTCAGCATGGCCGGAGAAGTGGTGCGTCGGTGCGCGCCCGGGATCCGAACCCGGGCCGTCAGTAGCGGAGCGCGTGCACTTAACTGCTAAGCCATGGGGCCGGCCCCTCTACTTTTCAATTTCAAATGAGTAGATTTGTCAAATAATTTGTTAGGGGTAGAGGGAAGCAAGGGAAGAGATATTGAGGAGCATGGGTTATAATTACTTAAGCTACATGTGGAGAACATGTGCATTTTAATCTTATTTACTAAATTACTCCTATCTCTGAGGTTTTTTAACCACCAATTTAATTTAGAAGACAGAGGTATCTATATCATTCTCCTCATGTTGGTTTTTTACTCCCAAATATGGTTTAAATCCAAGAGTTGCCTGGCAAGATTCAAAACAAAATAATTTAATTAATTTTAAATGCTATGCATACTTTTAGGAGAGCAAAGAGTGGGTTATGATTAGCTAGGATGTGAAGACTCAAAGGCGGCTGATCCAGACATACTGTACACGTCTATACCATTTACTTTGTTAGCCTATTCTCTCTTAAGGTATATACTTAAAGGTAACATTATTCTTTCTGTTAATTAGTTCTAAAAACTTTGCCTCACAGCCATTGATGATAGTCATTTATCATTACTAGTGACATAAAATCCCTAAATAATCAGAATCAACTCAGTCAGTTAGCAATATTCTATTGCCTAAAAAACAACAAAAATCATTTTTTAACCTTACCTGAAAGATCTTGGCATCCCTCATTAGTTTTTCTACAGGATATTCTGTATTAAATCCATTGCCTCCGAAAATCTGCACAGCATCAGTAGCTAACTGATTTGCAATATCTCCAGCAAATGCCTTTGCAATAGAGGCATAATAGGTATTGCGGCGACCACAATCAATCTCCCAAGCTGCTCTCTGGTAACTCAGTCTAGCTAGTTCAACTTTCATTGCCATTTCAGCCAGCAAAAATGCTATTCCTTGGTGCTGGAATTAAAAAGAAAAAAGTTTAATGATATCTATTGACTAATTTAAAAGTTTTTCTCTGGAACTTTTTTAAAACTAATTTTAGAATTAAAAAGTTACACTCTGCTTTCTCCAATGTTAACATATTACAAAACCATAGTATAATGATCAAGGACAGGACATTAACGTTGTATAGTAGTATCAACTACGCTAGACCTTCATTCACATTTGGCCACGTTTTCCACCAATGTCCTTTTTCTGTTGAAGGATCCCATCCAGAATTCCAATTGAATTTAGTTGTTATTTCCCAGGCTGTCAGCATTCCTCAGTCTTTCCTTGTCTTTCATGGCCTTGGCACTTTTGAAGAATACTGGCTCATTATTTTTTGTATAATATCCCTCAGTTTGGTTTTGTCCAATGTTTTCTCAGGACTGGAATGAGGTTATGCATTTTTGGCAAAAATACCACAAAAATTTTATGTATCCTTCTGAGTGTCTGCTGAGACTTTTTAAAGAAAATTGCTACAGACAGTGAAAAATAATGTGGCACTGTTATCAGATGCTGACAGGGGAAAGTGAGTACCATGATAGGACAAATAAAAGATGCTTCTTATCCTCTAGAGCTTCATAATCAAACAGACATAAGAGAAGTACTTTCAATTAGAGATAGTCAATGTTCTATGAGTTACATGGCCAAGATATGTTACAGGATGGAAATATGTTCACTGTATATTCCTCCCCCTTACAGTAGTCCCCCCTGGTTTTGCTTTCCGCGGTTTCAGTTACCCACGGTCAACTGTAGTCTGAAAATATTAAAAGGAAAATTCCAGTAATAAACAATTCATACATTTTAAATTGTGCACGAATCTGAGTAGCATGGTGAAATCTTGGGCCTTCCCGATCTGTCCCGCTGGGACGTGAATCACCTTTGTCCAGCATACCCATGCTGTATACACTACCTTCCCATTAGTTGCTTAGTAGCCATCTGGGCTATCAGATCAACTGTCCATCAACTGCAGTGCTTGTATTCAAATAACCCTATTTTACTTAATAATGGCCCCAAAGTGTAAGAGTAGTGATGCTGACAATTCGGATCTGCCAAAGAAAGCCATGAAGTGCTTCCTTTAAGTGAAAAGGTGAAAGTTCTCAACTTAACGAAAGAAAAAAATTGTATGCTGAAGTTTCTAAGATATATGGTAAGAATGAATCTTCTATGACATTGTGGAGAAGGAAAAAGAAAGTGGTGCTGTGTTTGCTGTTGCACCTCAGACTCCAACAGTTATCGCCACAGTGCATGATAAGCACTTAGTTAAGATGGAAAAGGCATTCAATTTGTGGGTAGAAGACACGAACAGAAAACGGGTTCCGATTGATGGTGCAACGTGTTGCGCCAGAAAGTACTGAGCCTATATGAAGACTCCAGCAAGGGATCCCCAGAAACGCGTGACACCAAGCCATTTATTCCAAGTAAGGGATCCGTTACACAGATTCAAGAATAGATTTGGACTGAAAGACCACATGCACATAACTTATTACAATATATTGTTATAATTGTTCTATTTTCTTATTAGTTGTTGTTAATCTCTTATTATGCCTAATTTATAAATTAAAATTTATCACAGGTATGTGTATATATAGGGAAAAACAGTATATATAGAGTCCTGTACTATCCACGGTTTCAGGCACCCACTGGGGGTCTTGGGACATATCCCCCGTGGATAACAGGGAACTACTATATAGAGTAAAATGTTCACTGTAATTATCTCTGGACAATGGGATTATGGATGAGTTTTATTACTTAATTTTACTTGTATCATATAAATTATTCTACAACAACCATGAAATGGAACATATGCTGTAAAATGTACATTAAAAGAAGTCCTACTGGCATTCAGAAACAAGACTACTAAGATGATTAGAAAGGTGCTTTGTATAGTAGGCAACATCAAAATGGGTTTTGAGGACTAAAAGGGGTTATAAAAACCACACATTCTATGACTGTGCATGGACTAATATGAACCAAAGGTCACAAAAAATAAAACAAAAAACTGAGCTGTTCAATTTCATATATTTGCTGTATTTAGTAACATAAACCTGGTCACACTACTTTAGAATGTGACCAGTTGCTTGAGATTGGCGTGGTAAGTAAGTCTTAGAGGAGGCATTATTAACCAATGTGAATAATTCCTACGTGGAAAAAGGAAAGTAATATCCTTCCTTATTTCTACCTGCCTGAACTGTGCTCATTCTTCTAAGCCAATGATTCTTGCAAGTGTTTTTTTTGTTTTAGTTTTCACTATATTTTTTTCAATAGGTTAATACATCTGCTAGTTTGAAGTTCATGTTTTCCTCATACTTCTCTCTATCATCCCTGTCCTTCCCCACCCCATTTAGTTCCCCTTCCTGGAGGTAACCAGGTTAACAGTTGGTTTCTCATCCTATCATATACACATATAAGCAAATACATCTGTAGTCTCTCCCTTTTTTACACATTTGTTAGCCGACCATGTTGATGGCTCTTCATTTTGCTTTTCTTACTTATCAATAAATCGGAGCACTTTCTATATCAATACAGTCATCCCTCAGTATCTGCGAGGGATTGGTTCCAGTACCCCTGCACCCTTGGCCCCCCCATCCCCCACCTCAAGGATACCAAAATCTGAGGATGCTCAGGGCCCTTATATAAAATGGCATAGTATTTGCATATAACCTATGCACATCCTCTCATATTCTTTAAATCATCTCTAGATTAATTATAATACCTAATACAATGTGAATGCTATGTAAATAGTTGTTATACTGTACTGATTGGGGAATAATGACAAGAAAAACAAGTCTGTACATGTTCAGTACAGATGTAACCATCATAGGCCTTTCGATCCATGGTTAGTTGAATCTGCAGATGGGGAACCTGTGGATACAGAGGGCTGACTGTACCTAAAGAACTTCTTTATACTTTTTTTGTGTGTGTGTGAGGAAGATTGGACCTGATCTAACATCTGTTGCCAATCTTCCTCTTTTTGCTGAGGAAGATTATCCCTGAGCTAACATCTGTGCCCATCTTCCTCTATTTTGTATGTGGGACGCCGCCACAGCATAGTTTGATGAGTGGTGTGTAGGTCCACGCCCAGGATCTGAACTTGCGAACCTGGGGCCGCCAAAGCAGAGTGTGTGAACTTAACCACTACGCCATCGGGCCAGCCCCAAGAACTTCATTATACTTTTCTACAGCTGCAAAGTATTCCAATGTATGGATGATCAACATTTTGGTTGTTTCTATATTTGTTTGTTTCTACATAATGCTGAAATTACATGTCATACTGCACATGTGGGAGTATATCTAAAAGATAAATAAATAAATAAACAGAAATTCACTGCTTATATGGCACATGCATTCCAGTGAGAGAGTAAGGAGAGAATAAACAAACACATACGTGATATAATGTTGAGTAGTGATAACAGCTATGAAGAAAAAGAAGCAGGATTAGTATATAGAGTGTTGGAGGTGTTATTTTTTTCATAGGGTGATTCTTTAGTCAAATGAATGAGGAAGTGGATATTTGGGAGGAAGAGTAAAGGTACAGACAACAGCAAAAGGCTGGGTGGCCGACAGAAGACCACTGTAAGGACTCTGGATTTTAATCTGAGTGTGATGAGAAGACACTAGAAGAATTTTGAACATAAAATAGTTAAGGAAGAGGGAGATTTCTTCATAAGTATATCTTATTTCAGTCCGAAGTCTCAAATAACATTTGTCGCCTCATCCATTTTCCTATCAAGAACTCGAAATCATAGGGAAAAGTTATTGCTAATAAGCAATAATAACAAATACAAATGGAAGTTATTCTTAACAGATTCTTTAATACCATCCCACACCACTCCAGCTTCACCCAAACGGAGGATTTTGACAAGACAAAGGAGGAGACAATTATTGCCATTAAGAGGTTTTACCATCCAGTAATCTGTTATCAGTGTTCTTACTTTTACTCATTGGTAAGGAAAAGCACCATCCTCTGTTTTCGGCTGCTTTCTATACCACATCAAGTTAAGCAATATGAGGATAAGTAACGTACATAGCATTCACTTAAAGAGACGCGAGGATAACAATAATAATCAACATGGTAGTGAATGGGAGAGCTGTGATTAGAGTACCACTCTATACTGTCTCTTAAAGCGAAACAAAACCAAAGGAAAAAAAACCCCTCTCTATTCTTCCTTTTTGGAGATAATAGACCAAAGCTGTATATAAATCAGCCCCTTAGTATTTCCTTTGTTTAGCCTAGAAAAAAGAAGACTAATGGTGAGGGATCCTGGAATCACCATATTACTAAGAAAAAATAATTATAGTACAGGATACTTTTATCATTTTGGACTGTATGGAAAAAATACTCTTGCTGGATGCTTTATGAAGTCAGGACATAAAACGATCACTGAGTCACAAAGTACTGGTGTCATATGCCTCCAGCATAAAACACAGCCAGTGCACTCAGAAAGTAAGAATAATAAACAGAATTGGTAGAAATAGAATGAGAAATAACTAAGAACTATGCAAAGGCTTGTTATTCTGGAAGTGAGGGAAAAAAAGGCAGGTATAATGCAACATAGTTTTCTAAAAGAAAGTAATAAGTCCTAATGTGTTCATTTAATATTTTACTTTTAAATGGAAGAAAATAAAGTAGACTACATAGAATGTCATAGGTAAGTCTGGACTATCCATGGATATAGACAGAAAAACAATGTAGATGGTACTAAACTAAGCTTTATCACAAATAAATAAAAAAAAACACATACTATATACTTACCATTTTACCTCCCTCCCATATTTATACCATATCCACACCTATTACAAAATTAAAATATTTTACATTTTTTGGCTTCAAATTTCTATATGAAAACATAGGTGTGTGATGATATATCACTGTATATTTCCTAGTGTCACTCATGAAATGGCTAAAAAGTTATTCAAATGTGGACGCCAAGTATGAAGTGACTCTTCTTATTCATAATGCTATATACAGACAACACAGACTCGAGCAGATTGGAATTGCAAAGAGTACACAGATGGGGGGGCACCTGGCAAAGGGGTGACAGGGAATTATGGCCTCCCACCACTATACCTATTAATTAAAAATACAGGCAGCCAGCATTTTGTAAAGTAATTAAGAGGGAAGCAAATCTTCAGAAGAAATCAAATGATAAAACCCTGTATTTTGACTAAGTAGTAAGCAAAGACTAAGACCCTTCTATACTTAATAATAAGGGCCATGAGGCAAAAATATCCTAGTGTAGATGGTAAGAATACAGAAAAGAATCTTCAGAGCCTGTAAGAAAGGGAACATAAAAGAAGATTCCATATTGAGTTGAAAATAGCCAAAAGACCTAAGAGTTATCATCAGATACTTGGTGAGAAGGACCTGTAAATAATGACAGATCTGCACTGAATAATATTTATAGTTGCTATTTATGATTAAGCTAAACTAATATTTAGTAATATAAATTTTTACTAATCTGTATATATGTAGTTCTGGCAACATGAACAAGCTAATGTGTAGACCCTTCTTGCTGGCTCAAACACAAAGAAATGCTTAAAAAAGAAAAAAAAAAAAGAGCTCAAAGGAAAGACACAAACCTCCAGGTGCCTCCAAGAAGGAATTTAAATCCCAACTGAGAAGAAAAGACATAGGGAAGGAAAAAAAATCAGACTGAGATTTGGGTTCAATAGGATAGGAGCTGGAGTTTTAATGAACACACAAGAACAGGAGCGTTGGACATAAGCATGAACAGGATGAGGGGCTGAAACCAACACTCCCAGATACAGGAGCTTCTCTTTCCAAAGAGGGAACTAAAAGTCTGCATCAGGGCAGGAAGGCCATAATGAAGCTTATGACTGGCCCAGGACTCTGTCCAGGAGGTTAAAAAAAAAAAATGAGTCTCAAAGTGTAGAATCAATGTGTACAGCCTCTGTGGGTCAGGACTCCCCAAGTGGAGAAATTAATGTAAAAAAAAAACCTTTTAGAGTGATGAAACCTCTGGGGTACCTGATAAAAGTACAAAAGCCAATCTCTAGGATGCTTCCAAAATGCATTGGAAAAAAAATACCTGCTGCAGATAAGCTTACAAGCAAAATTTGACAGGAAATAATTGGCCATAATGGAGACAGAAGATGCAATAGACTAAACAATTAGCACCCTAAAGAGCTTGAGATAACAGAAAAAAATCTGAAAGTGACTACAAATGAAATATTTTTATATAATTAAGGAAATAAAAAGAGAAAGAGAAGCTATGTTGAAAAACTAGGACACCATAAAAGGGGTGGAATTGAAAAAGACCTGAATATAAATTCTAGAAATGAAAAGTTATTTAAAAAAATTCAACAGATGGATTAAGTAGCAGATTAGGTACAAGATCAAAGAACTGGAAAGCAGTCTGAGAAAATTATCTAGAATACAGCATAGAGAGATAAATGATGACACTAAGCTTAAGGGACATAGAGCAGTACTAATCCAGGTTTGATCTGTGGACCAGTGCCAGTCCACAAACTGTTACTGGTTCATGGTATAGAAAGTGAGAGCAAGCATTTAGAAACTTTTGTAACGGCTTGATATTGTTGTGAGTCTTCTATTTTACAAAAATAATGGTCCACAATCGACTGGAAATTAAAAACAAACTTATCTTTTACCACAGATAGTTTGAGAACCACTGATATGTGGGGATAGAAATAGGGGGTGTTCACTGTACAACCTATAGCAAGTTACAGAAGGAGAGAATATGGATAATAGGGGAGCATCGAGATTTGAAGAGATAAGAGTTAAAAATTTCCCTGGAAATTCATGGAAGACATGACTCTTTAGTACTAAAATGTATTCAATACTCAAGAAGACACGGCAAGTAACATGGATTAAGAGCATGAAATGGAGTCCTGGATCTGTGACTTAAAAATTGTGTGACTTTGAACAAATATTTAATCTCTCTGAGCCTCGGTTTCCTAATCTTTAATTGAGATTTTAGTACCACCAAAATAAGGACAGTACTGGGAGAATTAGATAATATATTTAAAATGTGTTCTCAGTGTCAGGCACGCAACAGGCACTCAATTAATATTGGCTGGGTTTTTTTTCTTCTTAATTAACATAATTCCCTGAGTGGATAGTACTTAGTGGCAGTCTACAGAAAATCTGTTCTTGAAACCCACCCTGATAGATCACATTATCTTCTTGCTATCAAAGCAGAAATAAATTAGTTTGTACTTAAAAGATAATTTTCAAATATTTAGATGAAAATGAATGTCTTTACATTTGAACAAAGCAAATACAGTATTAAAATTACCTCTACAAGTAGCTTTCCAAAAGTTTTCCTCTCCAGGGCATACTTGGTAGCTTCATCCAAAGCTCTCTGTGCTAGTCCCACAGCACCAGCTGCTACCTAGTATTTGAACATTTTACAAAGCAAAAGTTCACGTTGTCTTTAAAACACACAGTATAATGGCCATTTGCCTAAAATTCTAAATTAAGGATTACACAAAGAGAAGACGACCTATAGGTTAAGGCAAGAAGAGAATGAGGGGAGGGGGAACGCACAAGCACTTAAATTTATATTATTTATGAATTAAAAGTTAATGGAAGGCATTTGTGAGGCACAGGATCATAGCCTAGAGATAAGTCATTCCTTCTGTTTAACAAAGGAAAGCTTCTTAGGGGAAATATTCTTAATGAGTGAGGGAAGAGGAAATGAGAACATAACAGCAGGAATGATTAAGTGTGAGCTGCCTCTCCATAAATCTAGCAGCAACTACAGTAATTTTGTATTTGCTAAAATAATTTCTCTAACAGGCAGCAAGAAAATTGAAGAATTCTAAAAAATAAAAAAAAATAGCATCTCTCCATCCTTAATAAAAGCAGCAGATATTTAAAAAGAAATATACACCAAGCATATAATGTTAAAATAAAATCACTCAGTGTAATAAATAAAAGAGGATTATAAAGATTACCAAGTCATATTACTTACTGGAGGTCTGGTTTTATCAAAAGCTCCCATTGCAATTTTGAAACCAGCTCCCTCACCAAGTAAAACATTTTCTTTAGGCACTTTCACATCTTCAAAGACAATTCCTCTTGTATCTGAACATCGCTGGCCCATATTTAACTCCTAATAAGGAAAATGATATATATTAAGGAACATTTTGAGCTAGCATGAATTTTTTCTTTAACACTGTTTTATGACTCTGCAATTGTCTAAAACAGGTCGACAAACTATGGCCTGCAATGCCTGTTTTGTAAAGAAAGCTTTATTGGAATACAGTCACATGTATTCTTTTACATATCATCTATGGCTACTTTCTTGCTACAATGGCAGAAATAAGTAGTTGTGACAGAGACCATATGGCCCTCAAAGTCTAAAATATTTACAATTTGGATCTTTACCAAAAGAATTTGTCAACCCCTAGTCTAAAAACAATGTTTCACAAACTTGGAAACCAACATTAGTCTAAAGGTCTTCCTGTACATACTACCTACAAAGACAAATTTCATTATATGTTTGAAGCCTATCTTTTTTTACCATGTCAGGAAAAAACATTTAGCAAACATAATCTGATTTGGGACGTTTAATTTTAGCTTAACTAACAGAGCTAGCAAAGTAATGTAAGGGGTGAAAGCTGAATTTCTGTTTTTCCCTCACTTTTTCAAAATTAGGTTTACTGAGGTAGAATTTACATACAGAAAAACTTACCCTTTTTACATATACATTTCTAATAGTTTTGACAAATGTGTATGTGTGTAAGCACTGCTACAATCAAGATACAGAATATTTCGGCACCTCAAAAAGTTCCCTTGTTACTTCTCTGTAGTCAATTCTCTAACTCTGCTTCCAGCCCCAACCAACTACTGATCTGATTTCTGTCCATATAGTTTTTCCTTTTCCAGAATGTCATATACATGGAATAAAAAGGTCAGCCTTTTGTGTATCACTTTTCACTTAGCACAGTACTTTTGAGTCATCCATGTTGCTATTGATCAGTAATTCATTTCTTTTACTGGTGAGCAGTATTCCACTATATGGATATACCATATATCCATTATCCATTCACTGGTTGATGGACATTTCCCCCCCTCCCCAGTTGTTAGTAATCTTAAGTAAAGCTGCTGTAAACACTCATGTATAGGTCTTTGAAAATACCTATATACTCTTGACCCAGATTCACCAATTGTCAACATTTTGCCACATTTGCTTTATTTCTGTGTGGGTGTGTGTAACTATAGCATTATTTGCTGAATTATTTGAGAGGAAGCTGCAGACAATGTGACCTCTCTCCTTAAGGAAAAGAATTTTTTTGATCTTGTTTTTAATAAGCAGGCTGAGAAGCAGGGGCAATGGGAACAGAGTGCTTTAATATTAATACTCTGCTTCCAGGTTTGAAGAAGTAGTGACAATAATCCAGAGTTTGACCCAGAAGGAAACAACATCTCTCTCTCTTTTTTTTTTTTTTGGTGAGGAAGATTAACCCTGAGCTAACATCTGTTGCCAATCCTCCTCTTATTTTTTACTGAGGAAGATTGGCCCTGGGCTAACATCCGTGCCCATCTTCCTCTACTTTATATGGGACGCTGCCACAGCATGGCTTGATGAGTGGTGCGTAGGTCCGTGCCTGGGATCCAAACCCTGGGCCACAGAAGCGGAGCGCATGAACTTAACCGCTATGCCACCGAGCCGGCCCTGCAACATCTCTTTATTTTGTCTTTATAAGTTGATAAACTCTAGTACATTAGGCCCTCACTCAGATATAATAAGAAAATACTGCTTACAAAAACACTGTTTACTCTATCCTGTTTCCCAGACTCACCCCAAACACCACAACATTGAAAACCAAAATGCTTCCTAGACTCATTTCAAGCCATATAATTTCTAAACTGAAAATATTTTTGAAAAACATCAAATTTCACAAATTTGTAAGAATGTCCACATATTTCCAAAAAAGATTGGAGGAGTTAAGTTTAAATATATACAATATAATTATGTGTCTCACTAGAAAGGAAGCTCCCCAAGGGCAGGGATTTTTGTCTGTTTTAATCCATTAGCATATCCCCTATACCTAGAATAGTGCCTAGCAGATAGTATGAACTCAGTAATAAATATTTATTGAATTAGAGATTTTTTTAAATTATAATTTATTTATTTTTTTCCCCCAAAGCCCCAGTAGATAGTTGTATGTCATAGCTGCACATCCTTCTAGTTGCTGTATGTGGGACACGGCCTCAGCATGGCGGGAGAAGCGGTGCGTCGGTGCCTGCCCGGGATCCGAACCCGGGCCACCAGCAGCAGAGCGCGCGCACCCAACTGCTAAGCCACGGGGCCGGCCCTAGGGATTTTTATAACTGAGAAAATTAGGAAAAAAGAAAATGAGACTAGAAATAGCAAGATAAAATCACAAGTGGGTTTATTACTGAAAAAAGTATAAGCTGTTAGGTCCTTTACACTTTCTAGAGATGGCCATAAATTTGGCCCTGAGTTTTCTAGCAACCATTCCTAAAAAGGAAACGTGAATAAAACATAAATAAAGCAACTGCTTGGAAGAAGCACAACTATTCTTAGTACTTCTATTTTGTTATATACCACAATGTTGTCATAGTTTTATATGTAAAGTGCAATCTATCTTTAATATCTACTCTTAAAAAGAAAATATAGAATAACATAGTATCAGACACTGCACTGGGCAAGTTCCTAGGATACCTTAGTACTGATCTCAGTTCTACCTCTTAGTATGTAACCTTGAGTAAATCACTTTACTTGAATCTCAATTTCAATATTCAGCAGATAGACTGAAATAAATATTTCAGGGTATCTTCCACCTTCAACAGTCTATGACCTAAAAGAGAAGTTACCCCTCTTATATATACTCTAGCAACATGCTTCCATTTTAAAGAGGCTTGGGTACAACAGAAAGATTCTCATGGCTTTTAATAAAACAAGATTATACAAATACACAGGACTGGTTTAGAAGTTTGCATAACTTGGTCAATTCAAATTAGCATGTCCAGTTCCGGTTATGCCACTGTTATAGTCTATTATCCAACCAGATAATGTACCTTTCCACATCTGGGAGGAAGAAAATGTATTTATGCAACCTTTAGTAATTCTTAACTAACTTCCATAATTCCTCCTCCTTTGCCTTAGATATAGACATCATTTGGTCATTAATAGGTTTTCTTTTTTACAAATCCATTTTGCAAAAAAAGAGTTTTTACAGTTGTAAAATTGAGTCTCCTCTTCCTATTCTCAGAGATCTTAAATTATGCTTTACTAGCGCTCACTAGGACTACTTTAATGACTTCTTTCTTTCTTTGATTTGTTAAATTTTAAACTCCTTTCTCTTTAGTCTACCTCAAAGGCTACTGCTAAATTATCTCCACACATTCAGATAACAACCCTTTTCAAATATGTTAAATTATTTTTTCCTATTTAAATAAAATTTTTCTTGCCTTCCCACATTCAAGGCCCTTTGCCATTTCCACACTTTTCTCAGGCGCAGATTTTTCTCTCAGTGTTGTATGACCTTGGGCAATCAATTTATGTCACATTGTTTTAATCCAAAAAATGAGCATAATGTCACTTATCCTACCTGAAAGATTGCTGTGAGGAAAGAAAGAGAGTGGGAATAGTCTTTTGATATACCTAAAACTCTACTATTGGGCAGGCCATATGAATGATAGTTTGATTTCTGCTTCATTATCCCTCACTGCTGTTATTAGCATTCCCCATGGACTGGCACCATGAATGGCCACTCTTTCAAATAATGACTTGAAATGACTATTCTCAACTTAAAATCTTCAGCAATATATAGACTATTTCACCTGATAACATGAAAATACAACTTTATTTTTATTTCAATACAAAATGTTTTCAATAAAAGACACTGAAATAGTAAATTTGAAATTTACTTAAATTTAGTTAAAATAATACTGGAGGCCTTCATCACTGATAAATATACACTTTACCTTTCTTCCAATCTGCACTCCTGGAGTATCTGCTTCCACAATAAATCCAGTAAAGGCTTTATTCGGAGGAGCCTTAGGATCCGGGTCAGTACGAGCCAATAAAAAGTACCTAATATATATATGATGATAAAGATAATGACATCAGCAGATAACTTATGGTCACTGCTATCTCAGTTAACTCTCCCAACAATCCCAATTATTATCATCCTCATTTTACAGATGAGGAAATGAAGAATCAGAGAGGTTTAAAAGTTTGCCCAAGTCACATGCTTATGATGTGGCAGAGCTAGTATTTCAACCAGGTCTGTTTCTTAACTAATACGGTATTTAACTTTTTTCGGTAGTATGAGTTCTAAGTAAAAAATTCCTTGTATCAAGATAATGTAATATAAAAAGAAAGTATGTGCATGTTGGAATTGGCACTTTTTCTTTCCCAAAACTAGTTTAATTCTTTAAGGGACAAGCTATCTGGAAAAGGACGGCAAATAGGGCTGCCTGTGAAAAGGAAGAATATGCGATAGAGACCCCTGTGTTCTAACTACTGTCCTCTTTATACAGCAAAATCAGTGTTTTTGTTATAGTTGAATTACTATGAATATTTGCTGCTTGTTCTTTCCAGATGAATTTTTCCCAGAAAGATTTTAAAATGAAACATGAGGAAAAAAGGCCAAATATCCATGTAATCCATGTTCTATATAGCCTGGTATAGGAGAAATTTTTAAAAATTTCTTAAGCCATAAATTTATTTTCTATGCTTTAAACTAATAAATTATCATTCACTCTACAGTTTTACTTAATAATAACAGTAAAAAATAGTAAAAATTGTTTTCTACTTTCATATATTACCTAATTTGTCTTACTACATGAAGAGTTGTATTTAACGAGTTTTTAAAATTATGAAAACTTCCAACTGCATTGTTAAATTTCTCTCAACTTGTTAAATTTTAATCGTTTCTTCACTTTTTTATTACCTGATGATGACTTACTTAAAGATAATAATATAGCACTCCTTAATACTGGACACTTATACAGGGATTGATAGACATGTTTAAAATGAACAGCTTGTGATAGGCTTATTCCCAGGAACAATGCTTTACTTGCCAGAAAACTACACTGCACAGCACACATATATACTGAATCAAAATTTTTGCAGATGAGGAAAGATAGCCCATTTAGTTCATTATTCCAATCACCAGAAAGTCCTTCTTCTAGATATATAGTATATAAAAGTCTCTATTTATACACTTGTATTGCTGGGTAAATACATTATTTTCCATGACAACTTCATACACATTGGACAGCACCAATTTTCCACCAAAAACACCAACAACTTTCCACCATTGTTGGAAAGCTTGTTGAGCTATATTCTACATTTTTCTAACTTTTACCCATTAATTGTAAACTGGCTTCCTGACGCAAACATACAAGCCTGCTCTTCTTTCTGTGTGATATTATTTCAAAAATTTCAAAATTCTTCCAAACTAACCAGACCTAATTCCTTTACTTTTCACAAGACATGTTTCTTTAGGCTCCTCCTAATACAGGACACTTACTTCCTTCTGAACTTATTCTATTTTGTCAATGCATGTCTGAAAATGTGTTGCCTAGAACTGTTACCATTTTTTCCCTTGTTTGTGATACACTTCTGTTATAGTCATACATCGCTTAAAGGCAGGGAAATGTTCTGAGAAATGTGTTGTTAGGCGATTTCGTCATTGTGGGAACATCATAGAGTGTATTTATACAAACCTAGATGGTGTAGTATAGCTTACTACACACTTAGGCTATATGGTGCTAATCTTATGGGACCACCGTGGTATATGCGATCTGTTGTTGACTGAAACCTCATTATGCGGCACGAGTGTACTGTACTTCAGCTTGAAACTACGTTAGCTTTTTTTTTTTGGTGAGGAAGACTGAGCTAACATCTGTTGCCAATCTTCCTCTTTTTGCTTGAGGAAGATTATCCCTGAGCTAACATCCGTGCCAATCCTCCTGCATTTTGCATGTGGAATGCCACCACAGCATGGCTTGATGAGTGGTGTGTAGGTCCGTGACCAGGATCCAAACCCACAAACCCCAGGCTGCAAAAGTGGAGCGCATGAACTTAACCACTATGCCACTGAGCTGGCACCTATGTGAGCTTCTTAAAGGCTGATACATCACACTGTTGATTCCCACTGAACCTACAGTTTCTTATTAAACTTTCTTCATCTTTTTTCCACAAATAATTCTGTCAAATATGTTTTTCTTCAACATTTTATATTTATGTAAGTGATTTTATGATTCCTTGTTAATTTCATGTCATTATTTTTGGACCCATATATTTGGACCTTTTAGATTTTATTGAAGTTAAATTCTGTCTTCTCTAGAAGATAACCTGAGTTTTAAGACTGCCTTTGCTTACTGCTCAGAATCAGAGAAATGTGCTATACCAGTGGTTTCCCTTTTTCCTCAGAGTCTTGGGGGACGGTTCCAGGAGGTGCTGATGTTGGGTATGGAGAGTGGAGAAAGTAAACCCAGCAGACAGAGCTTTAGCTTTCCTAACCAGAGTCACCAGACCAGGTGTTTCTGTTTTATTTTACAAATTAAACTTCTGAGAGTTAATTTAAAGAAATAGTTCAGGGCTTAAAAATAGTTTTTGAAAATCACTGAACTATTTATAATCTTTTATGGATCTTCCAGTTCGATGAATAAAAATTATCTTAATTGTGCTAGTTTAATAATGAAAGAAGAGAGGAGAGATTTTGAATATAAAGTAATTAAGCAGTAACATACAGAGATAGTGTGTTTTTTTTGTTTGTTTTGTTTTTATAATTTTATTTATTTTTCCCCCAAAGCCCCAGTAGATAGTTGTATGTCATAGTTGCACATCCTTCTAGTTGCTGTATGTGGGACGCGGCCTCAGCATGGCCAGAGAAGCAGTGCGTTGGTGCGCGCCCGGGATCTGAACCCGGGCGGCCAGCATGGGAGTGCGAGCACTTAACCGCTAAGCCACAGGGCCGGCCCTATACAGAGATATTGTAAACAACATACCAATTAGCTTTTCCTCCATTGGTTATCCACATCTTCTGACCATTAATAATATACTCATCTCCTTTCTTTTCTGCTTTGGTCTTTATACCAGCTACATCAGATCCTGCTCCAGGTTCTGTTACACAGTAGGCCTTGAATATATAGAAACAAGAGAAAAAAAATTGAATGTTAATTATTAAATTATGAACATTTAGAATCAGGAGTGTGTTTTATTTTTTAAGCCAGTATTTTAAATATTTTCAAATACCTGAAAATAAAATGTTCTTAGAGAGCAAATAAACCACTCAAATGTAAAAACATTTAATATATAATTTAAAACTAGGTATAGGATACCTATAAACCATATCAAAAACTAAAATGTTAGGTATCTTTAACCAAGTTAAATTCTATTTCACATATACTCATTCATTCAAACATTTATTGAGTGTCTACTGTGTACCAGGTTATGAAGTAGGAGATGGAAAAACCAGAGATGAAAGACATCCTGTCTTCAAGATTTCCACAATGTAACAGTGGAGATGAATCCTATATTGCAATTACATATCTAAGTATTAAGGTTATACACAATGGGCTTGAGAAACTAGCTTAGCTTTAGGGTGTTAGGGAAAGCTTCCCAGAGGTGATGTTTAAATTCATTCTCAAAAAGGAAAAGGAATTCTTTGGGAGTAGGGAAAAGGAGGAATAACATATGAAATGATAACGAGATAAGAAAGCAGGGTTACCCAGTGTTTGTAATAGGAAAGTACCAGAGTTCCATAACATGTAAACTCTGTGCATCTAAGGGAATGGTAGGAAATGAGTTTGGAAAGAAAGGAAGGA
The DNA here is from genome assembly GCF_020826845.1 of Diceros bicornis minor. Lineage (NCBI taxonomy): Eukaryota > Metazoa > Chordata > Mammalia > Perissodactyla > Rhinocerotidae > Diceros > Diceros bicornis. The sequence goes on along the minus strand of NC_080743.1, from coordinate 13,341,739 downwards.
AATAGATGACCAAGAACCCTTAAATCACACCAGGAAGTTAAAATTTTATCTGGTAGCAAGAGGGGAGCCTCTTAAGGCTCTTAAACAGAGGAGTGACAAGACGTAAGCAGTAATGGATCCAGGGGGTGGTGGAAGGTAAGCATTACATAGTTGAAGTTCATTCAAGTTTACTGAGTGACAGGTACTGTAGATACAAGGCCTAAAGACACAAGTTCCTTGCCCCTAAGGCACTTATAGTCCAAAACATTTCTTTTTAATTAAAAGTAGTAAGGGTAGGGGCCAGCCCAGTGGTGTAGTGGTTAAGTTTGCGTGCTCCGCTTCAGTAGCCCAGAGTTCGCGGGTTCGGATCCCAGGCACGGACTTGGGATACGTACTGCTCATCAAGCCATGCTGTGGTGGCAACCCACATACAAAATAGAGGAAGACTGGCACAGATGTTAGCTCAGGGACAATCTTCCTGAAGCAAAAAGAGAAAGATTGGCAACAGATGTTAGCTCAGGGCCAATCTTCCTCACAAAAAAAAAAGAAAGAAAGAAAGAAAAAAAAAGTAGTAAGGGTACATAGGGACATTAGAAATGATTACTTAGACCTGTAGGGGCTGGGAGGTGATGAGTGGTAAGGAAGGTTAAAATAAGAGTAATAAGTAAAACTCATTGGAAGAGAGAAGTCTTGAAGGACAAGTAATTGAGGCAAGTAGATCAAAGGCAAGGAAGGATGAAACAGCAGTCGTACAGGGGAAAGTACTAGCAGTTCAGCACTGGAATGTGAAGTATGAAACTAAAAGCCATGAAGAGGCTAAAGAAGCAACCAGGGGCCTCGTCATGGAGGCTGGGGAACATGCCCTGCTCAGGAGAGTAGACTTTCATGCAGTCAACAAGAGTTCACCGAACACTTACTATGGTACCATGGAACCTTAAAGAATCAAGTACATGGGCTTCAGGGGAATAAAGAACACCCTAGAATGCAAAAGTGAGGACTACATGCATTTTTCTGAGGAAGTCAGATTCTAAAATGGGTTCACAGGGGCCGGCCCCTTGGTGCAAGCGGTTAAGTGTGCGTGCTCCACTGCGGCGGCCCGGGGTTCGTCAGTTCGGATCCCAGGCATGCACCAACGCACTGCTTGTCAAGCCATGCTGTGGCGGCGTCCCATATAAAGTGGAGGAAGATGGGCACGGATGTTAGCACAGGGCCAGTCTTCCTCAGCAAAAAAAAAAAAAAAGAGGAGCATCGGCAGATGTTAGCACAGGGCTGATCTTCCTCACAAAAAAAAAAAGTAAAATGGGTTCACAAACTAAAAAATATATTAGATACCATTGTCATTGATGAAATGGAACCACTGAATGTTTCTGTAAAGGCAGGAGAGGAGCACAGTAAGATCTGCATTTTTTTATTATTACAAAGTATAAAGGATAGTTATTAAGAAGAGATAATAACAACTACTCACTATCTTCCAGGTGCTGTTCTAAGTGCTTGACTCATTTAAACCTCACAGTAATCCCTATGAAACAGGTACTAGGTATCTATGTTTTACAAACAAGGAAACTGAAGCGCAGTGAGGGTAATTAGTTTGCCAAGTTCACCAAGCTAGTGAGCAGCAGAAATAGCTGCATAAGGCTGGAGCTGGGGCAAACATTAAGAGGCTTTGCAATGGGACAGGCAAGAAATAAAGACGGAACCGAGAGACAAGCAAGAGAAGGGAAAAAGAGAAAACAGCGTTGAGAATTGCGGTGTGAAGTCCACAGCACGGGATGACTAAATAGGACGTTGGGGAGCTAACGAGGATGTTATGATGACTCCATGTTTTCAGTTTAGGCAGCTTCCAATTAGGGATAATATAGGAGAGAAGCAGTTCTAAAGAGTGGGGAGAAAATACTTTGGTTTGGGACGTGTTTAGTTTAAGGTATTTAAGTCTAGCCAAGAAGAAATGTCTAATAGACGTTATAAAAATAAAACCAGAAAGAAAAATAATACCCCGCAACACATGCTTTGAGGTTCAAATAATTACTAATGGTGGACTATAACATTGGCTCTATGTTTCCTACTTACCAAAACCAAAAAATACTAGTTATAAGTGTAACTGGTAAGTTTATAAGTGTGAACTGCCCATAAGCTGAAGTCTGGCATAGAGCATGCAACTCAGATATTAAGGAAATTAATGAATGAATAGCAGTTAAAGAGAAACAAAGTTTCCCCTGGTCATTAGATATGAAAGAAATTTCTCAAATATATTTTTGCAAAAGGGACACTACATGAAGATATTTCTATAGAATACAGATATTTTGTTTTATCTTTACTATATCTCTTTTAGATATTATACTCCCTACTTTCAGAAGAGACTTTGAGGCTAAGTGACTGTGTAAGATCACACTGCTATTATACGGCTGAGCCAAGACTTGAAGCCAGGTCTTGGGACCCACGTTCAGTGTTGTTGCAGTTATATTCCAGCTACTTCCTAGCTCCACTGGAAATGAATAGTTTTATGACAAGAGTTTTTTTTCACCATTATTAGGCTTTTTACAGAGACTTCTGGGTTCTAAGACCATGTCTGGACAAATGAGTTTACTAAATGTCTTGCCCATAACAAGCCTGTCCTAATAGTCTAATACTTATTTCTAATCGTCTAATACTAGATATATTTTAGATATATATTGTTTAAAAGATTTAACTCAATCTTTAAAAAAGAAATATGGTTTCTAATTATTATTTTAATATTTTATATATATTATATATGCAATAATATAATTAGTTTTGATTTTATGAAATTTTTTTGCACTAAATAGTATTACAAAATAACTACAGTGTGGCCCTTACTTCTCTCTGTACTTGCTTCCTCAGCAAGAGTTTATCTGACCACAGGATCAGGTAAGAGATTAAGTCTTATGAATATGCAACAACAATATATCTGAACTGTAAAGTTAAATCCAAAAACTTGTATCAGCTGCTTCTGTAACGATTTTTACCACAACATTATTTTTATTTTCTTTATTTTTTGGTGAGGAAGATTGGCCCTGAGCTAACATCTGTTGCCAATCTTCCTCTTTTTCTTGAGGAAGATTGGCCCTGAGCTAACTTCTGTGCCCATCTTCCTCTATTTTGTATATGGGACGCTGCCGCAGCATGGCTTGATGAGCGGTGCACAGGTCCATGCCCAGGATCTGAACCTGCAAACCCCAGGTCACCAAAGCAGAGTGCGTGAACTTAACTACTATGCCACTGGGCTGGCCCCACCATGACATTATTTTTAAAAGCAAAAGTCTAAGGAATTTAAATATTCAACAATAGGGAATAGTGACATAATTTATATTACATCCATTAGATAGCTTATTATGCAGTAATAATAGCATAGTATTTAAAAAGTAGAGCATAAGAAAATGCTCATGTTAAAAAGGATATAACTGCATATATGACCCTAATTGTTAAAAATATATTTATATAGGGAATACAGTTAAGACAGTAATACCAGTTAACTTCATATCTGAGGGATTATAGATGTTTTTGTTCTTCATACCTTTCTATAGCTTCTATACTATTTTTATAATCAGAAAAGTTAAAAAAATATTATTTTTTAAAAAGTTTTAGAAAACAATATTTTATGAGGTATAATTTTATAAATATTTATTGGGAGTTAAATAATTAACTGGAGTTAAATAATTAACAATCTCAATGTAAATTAACCAAAACTTATAATTAATATACCTATTGACTATTTTCATTTTTACCCTTGGCTTCATATTTTGAGTACATTTATTGCTATTGTGCATTAGAAGGGGAAAATGTATAGTAAACCTTTATTTATTTATTTTTGGTGAGGAAGATCAGCCCTGAGCTAACATCCATGCCAATCCTCCTCTTTTTGCTGAGGAAGACTGGCCCTGGGCTAACATCTGTGCCGATCTTCCTCCACTTTATATGGGACACTGTCACAGCATGGCCTGACAAGCAGTGCATCGGTGCGCGCCCCGGATCCGAACCCGGGCCGCCAGCAGCGGAGTGCACGCACTTAACCGCTATGCCACGGGGCCGGCCCCAGTAAACTTTTATTAATTCAGAAGTTAGAATAACTTAGGGACTATAGTGAATGTAGTTTTACATATACTGAAGGTATTAATAACAAACATAACTGCCAAAGAAATCTTTAAAATACTCAAACTACTTTTAAAGACTCTTAATATTTTAGAAATAGCTATTTATAACTAAAAAGATAATTATAAATATTCTTATCAATGCATTAGGTGGGTTCTCCTAAGCATCTCTATGCTGCAATTTTTAAGAATATTTCTAATATTATATACATTACAAGAAAGGAATCTAGATGTTTCACACAATTCTTAGACAATATTGAGAATTAACCTACTACACTCTTATTTGTTGAAAAAAATTACCAATTAACTAGGAAATAAGTATAAATGTCTTTATTAAGCAGTTTGCCTGAAATTTAGGTAGCTGAATTAAAAAAAAACATTTATTTTCAAATATTACTTTCTATTCTTTCAGACCAATTTTCACAATTAGCTCAAAACTAATAAATAATTTACTGTATTTTGGTATCACATCCTAGACTGAAATCTGTTCTACTAATAAATAAAAGAAGTAAAAATCCTTAGATAAAAACACTTTCAGAATAGAACCTCAGTATGTATGGAAGTGTATGTGTGTGTGTGTGTGTGTGTGAGAGGAAGATTAGCCCTGAGCTAACATCCATTGCCAGTCCTCCTCTTTTTGCTGAGGAAGATTGGCCCTGGGCTAACATCCGTGCCCATCTTCCTCCACTTTACTTGGGACGCCACCACAGCATGGCTTGATAAGCAGTGCGTCGGTCCACACCCAGAATCCGAATCTACAGACCCCAGGCCGATGAAGTGGAGCACTTGAACTTAACCGCTACGCCACTGGGCCAGCCCCTATATACATATATTTTTTAAAAAATCCAATTTAAATATTTGTTGAGTAGCTCTCCGGGAATTAAATAAAATCTATACATATTCTCCCCAAGTCACTGGGTCATTCAACAAATAAACTGAAATCTTTTCAGTCACTTTATTAGTTCAAAAGACTACTTAGTTCAAACACCCACTGTCATACATTCAATCTGAACTTCCTGACACAACCACTCAGTTCTTCAACTGAAGAGTGCTCCATTAAGTAGATACTTCTCTCCTGGAAATAAGCTAGGGGATTGTTATAATACTTTTTTTGGCATCCCAGAAACATTATAAGTAGGTGTCTTTCTCCTGGAAATAAGCAAGAGGATTATTATGACACTTTCTTGTCAATCCCAGAAACATCATTATACCTAAATACATTGCTAACTTTTGTCTTAATGTGTGATAGCCCCATGTATACACACAGATTGAAAAGGAGAACTAACACCCTTGTTAGCTCCTTTAAACGTGAAATGAAGCAGCGGCTGCACATACTCACACACATGATTGGCTCCTCGGTCATCCTCCCCAAATACTTCTTTTGTTGTTGGTCATTTCCAGCAATAATAACAGGCGCTTGCTACCAAAGGAAAGTGATATTAAAAGAAGAAAGATATTTTCATTCTGAACTTACATACATAGGTATCTAAGTTCAGAGACACCATAATTCAAAACAAGAGAATTATTTTCCCCCAAAGGGTAAGTCCAAAGAACTAGCCTTTATTCTGCCTCTGAGAGAGCCAAAACCATGAGGAAATAAATCTGTTAATCCAAGTACATAAAGTTATATATAGAACTTTTTGGTAATATATTATGTAAAAATCTACTGTAGCAAAATGCACAAATAAAGAATTAAATTGAGGATAAATTACGTGGTATATATGACCAGGCCTCCTCAGAATTGCTCACCAAATTTCAGCACCGCCAGCAGTGGCAGCAAGCCATCCTAATCCTCCTGAATGCTGGTTTTTGGCCTTGCCATTTGTTACCTAAGAACTGAAGCAGCAGCCAAAGTGTACAGTTTCCCCACAGGGACAGCTAAGACTCCAAGTACTGGAGACAACAGGGCCAGAATGATCAACTCTTGGAATAAGCAACTCCAGGCTTCACTGCAGAATCCCGCGTTCTTTTTTTGAAGAAAACTGTGTTCCACCAACCAACCTAACCTAGCAGTAACTGTCTCATTAACAACAGCTCAGTTAGGCAATTAATTTTCTAAGTAACTTACCCCCAGAGAATTTCCTTCAATAGCAGTCTGAATCCCTGTACATCCATAAGCCAATTCTTCAGTAATTAAACAGGCATCAAAAATTCCAAGTCCAAGACCTCCTATAGTATCAAAATGTTTTAAAAGCCCATTATAATATGTAGGCCATCTCAACAGAAATAAAGCTAAACTACTTTAATAACTTCCAATGTGACCTAATTGGTTTTAAAAGCAAATTTGCGAATACAATACCTATACCACAAGAAAGTAAAAAGTGTTCTGGCTAGCACAGTAACAAATTATACTTTTCTAAAATAAGTTCCAAAAATTTCAAAAACCTATCTTACTATTTTTAATCTGGACCTATCTTCCTGTTTCAACTTGATTTTGTAAAAACTTAATTCAGCTCTGCAAAAACTTAGACCCTTTAACCTGAGGAAAGGAGTTGACAACTTTACAGGAAAAAAAATCTCAGTAACATGTAAAATCGAAGGTAGAATTAAAATGCAACAAATTGACCAACTCTAGATAGAGAAGTTACCAAGTTTAGGATCAAGTTAACGTTGGAACCAGTTATAAAGAAGGAAAAATGCCTCCAAGTGTTGAGTAGAAGGCTTCTAAATGCAGGCAAATGCTGAAGTCTGAACAAGGAGACGAAGGTAGAAAGCCATTTAATGGCAAAAAATATTTGAAAGAATGACTGAGTAGAGTTCCACAATTTTTCTTGTTCATATGCATTCTACGATTAAAAATGGGAAGAAAGTTTACCACAACTCTCTGGAATGTGTGTATTCATTAAACCAAGTTCCCAGGCTCTTTTAATTAGGGGTACAGGGTACTAAAAGAAAAAAAGATAAAGAAAAAAGCCCATCACATTTAAAATCTAGATAGTTTGATTATATAATCTTGCAAAAAATGTAAAAGACTTTTTCTCTCTTCAAAATGTATATACCTACCTCGCCAGTTTTATCATATTCTGCAGCAACCGGGATTATCTCCTCCCTGGCAAATTTACGAGCAGTAGCTTGAAATTCTTTCTGCTGTTCAGTTAACTCTAAGGGAAAGTTATTTAGGAAACATTAAAATAGGACAGTGAGTTGAGGGAAAAAGTCCTCTGAAATCAGAATGTAGGGAAATTTATATTTATAACGGAGACTTTAACCCTTGATTAACCAGAAAGTCAAAGACTACACTGTGCTTTCATACTAATCAAGATTTCACTGTACAATGTAAATAAATCTATGTCAAAACAGATGCTAAAGGAGGTAGGTAAGATTTCTAGCTTTTATAAATGAGTAATAGATATAAACTTGAGTTTTTCTCTTCTGATTGGTGAGGTAAAAGAAATACTTTTTTTACTTATTACTAGTTCCTAAGCAGAGTTATCAAATGTTTACTAACACTGAAATGAAACTAGTATATAAGACATGCCCTGATCTCAAGAATCAATGTAACTAGGGAGATGAAACATGCTCGGTGACCAAAAACCAATAATCTGTTCCAAAATATCATATAAGAATATCAATACCATAATTTCAATTTTACTCCTTCTTTAAACTCAGATAATTTAAATTTATAAATTAGCATAAAGCAATTGGTAAAAGTGGTGGGAAGGTTTCCCAAAAGGTAATAATAACATAAAACTCTGCTGTAATGCTATGATAAGTGGTGTCCAAACAATTCAATTACATAAAATATAGGGTTATGTTGTTATAAAATTAACAAAATGAATATGGTGGCTGGACTGAGGACAGGAACCAATCGCTGTTGCCTTTTTTCAGATCCACACTATCATAGGGTTTTAATGTGGTTGCATCCAACATCAAAAGACAGGTAAAATTTAAAGAGTTAGAGGGTATTTTGGGCAAGAAGAATGAGAGCAAAAGCACAGAGGTTAAGAATGAGCAAGAACGTTTAAGACTATAGTAATCAGGTGTATAGGGATGTGAGAAAGAAATGTAAAAGACTTTAGAATTTTGATGCTGAATCAAATAGCCTAAGATCAAATCTCTCATTTTATAGATAAGGAAACTAAAGCCCAGACTCAGAAAGTGATCGCCCTATAGTCTTACAACGAAGGAGCTGTAAAAGTATACTTTGAGTTTCAGTCCAGTCTTCTCTACATGACAACTTTACTTCTAAAATCAGGGCCAGTCCATATCAAGGTTGTGGGTAGGTAAAGGGCAGGGAAGGCAGGGATCTATTATGTATTATTTATTGAGAACCTACTTTGATCCAGTAACTATGTACTAAAGACTTTACATATATCATATAATTTAATCTTCAGATAAATCTTGTATTGTAAATATTACCCCCATTTTATAAAGCAGCAGGTGCAACCGGTCATAGGTATCCCTATTCCTTTACTTGAGTTTCACAACCTCCCCCTAAACTCTTACATTATCTCATCCTCTGTCACTCAGCAACCACCATATTCCTCCTGCTAGTCTCTTACCACTGAGTATGAATCTGTATGTGACAAACTGAAAGTAGACAGCAATCATACCATACCAATGCTACCATCTCAATAAGGAAGTAAGAAGATCCAGTGCCCCAAACTAACCTCATATTGCTTGAAAATTTTCATTTAATTCTGTTAAAAAAAACTTTATATAAAGAAGCTAACCATCTTAAAAGGTAAAATAAAAACCAAAAAGCATAACCCTAGAGGGCTTTGAGATTGTCATTTGTACCTGGATGTGAATTAATCATCTCAGCTGTCTTTTAACTGTTCTTCTGAGAACAAGTAAACTGAGAAACTGAGAACTGAGTTTTTAAGTAGAGAAAAGGTAATAATTTTGAGGCAAGAAGCACTTTAGGAGGCAAAGGATACCAAAGATATGGATTATTATTTCAAAATTTTTTGCCCAGGGTCTTCATTTTAGAGAGGAAAGGGAAAAGAAAATCTTTTTTTTTTTTTTTTTTGTGAGGAAGATCAGCTCTGAGCTAACATCCAAGCCAATCCTTCTCTTTTTGCTAAGGAAGACTGGCCCTGGGCTAACATCCGTGCCTACCTTCCTCCACTTTATATGGGATGCCGCCACAGCATGGCCTGACAAGCGGTGCGTCAATGGTGCCGGGATCCGAACCCGGGCCGCCAGCAGTGGAGCACACACACTTAACTGCTACGCCACGGGGCCGGCCTCGGGAAAGAAAATCTTATTCCTTTTCCCTCCAACACCCCATGGCTCCCTGGTCCCAGGACTGAAAACTACACCTAGTAACACCCAAACTGCAGTTCAGATATATCATGGCCAAAACAGGCTTTGGCTTATTAGCAGGCACCTAGCATTGTGTATCTAGCACGTGTTGAAGAAGTATTTGTTGCAGGGGCCAGCCTTGTGGCATAGTGGTTGAGTTTCGCACACTCTGCTTTGGCGGCCCAGGTTTGCAGCTTCATATCCCGGGCACAGACCTGTGCCACTCATCAGCCACGGTGTGGCAGTGAACCACATACAAAATAGAGGAAGACTGGCACAGACATTAGCTCAGGGCTAATCTTTCTCAAAGAAAAAAAGAGGAAGATTGGCAACAGACATTAACTCAGGGCAGATCTTCCTCAGCAAAATAAATAAATAAATAAAAGAACTATTTGTTGCATTCAAATTTCTAAGTTGAAAATTATTCATATGTATCAGTAAATCTGTTAATTATTTTGGGGTATATATTTAGAAAAAAAGGGCAGGAATATATATGTATGCTGCTAAGACAGATCTATGTGTAGGGTACTCAAATACGAAAAGAAGAAGAAAACAAGATCAGGAAGAATGGGTATGACCAACTGTGAGAAATCTGTGAATGGTGATTGGTTCTACTCATTGGCAGACATTACCAAGTTTGTTTAAAAACATATTCCAGATGAATACGTATACAGAGCTGCATATATATAACAAATATAAGTTTCAAGTGAAAAGACAGAACGAAACATATACCAAAACTAAATCCCAATCCTCGTTCACGTTGTAGGGCAGCTTTTGTATGTTGTGATCTCCAGTCAAAACGAGAAATACTTCTCAGGAGCTGTAAAGAACAATTCTATTAAAATAAATTGGATAAATTAAACATCAATCAAACAAGGGAATGCTAACAATTACAAGTGAGTACAGCAACTTGTTTGACCGTGCTCAAGAGCATAGTTCTTTAAGTCATCACTTAAATGCCTTCAAGTACAATTTGATTTCTATATTAAATAAGCACCAGATATTTGAAGACCTATCATAAAGAATTTTTTTTTGGTGAGGAAGATTAGCCCTGAGCTAACATCAGTTGCCAATCTTCCTCTTTTTGCTGAGAAAGATTGGCTTTGGGCTAACATCCGTGCCCATCTTCCTCTACTTTATTTGTAGGACGCCTGCCACAGCATGGCTTAATAAGCAGTGCGTAGGTGCGCACCTGGGATCCAAACTTGCGAACCCCAGGCCGCCAAAGTGGAGCGCGAGAACTGAACCACTACGCCACGGGCTGGCCCCATAAAGGAAATTTTTTTTTTAAAGAAAGCAATGAAATAAAACTAATCAGTGCTATATGGTATTGTAATGTGTCCAAGACTTGCCTAATCCATCAACTTTGATACCCTGTTACTGTGAGCCCTGAGAGCCAGCCCTCGTGGTCTAGTGGTTAAGATTCAGTGCTCTCACCACAAGGCCTGGGTTTGTTTCCTGGTCAAGGAACCACAGCACCCGTCTGTCAGTCATTATATTTTGGTGGCTGTGTGTTGCTGTGATGCTGAAAGCTATGCCATCAGTATTTTCAAACACCAGCAGGGTCACCCATAGTGGAGAGGTTTCAGTGGAGCTTTCAGAATAGGACACTAGGGAGAAGGACCGACCTGGCCACTCACTTCCAGAAAAAAAAATTGGCCATCAAAACCCTGTGAATAGCAGCAGAGCATTCTCTCACACAGTGCCAGAGGTGAGAAGATGGCACAAAAAGACCCAGCAGGGTTCCGCTCTGCTGTGCGCAGGGTCACTAGGAGTCGGAATCAACTCTATAGCACTAACAACCCTGTGAGCCCCCCAGGTGTGCCTCTGGGAATCTTCCCCTTGGAGGACCCCATTTCCTATACCCTCACTCTATTTAACAAAACAAATTAGCCCAAAGCCATGTTCTATATTTTCTGCTGTTGTCTATAAGCATTCTCAGAATGCTCTAAGCCAGAGGTCAGCACACTATGGCAGCCTCCATTTTTGTAAAAAAACTTTATTGGAACACAGCCACACTGTATTGTCTATTGCTGCTTTGACAGCAGAGTTGTGTAGTTGTTAGAGAGATCATATGGTCCACAAAGCAGAAAATATTTACTATCTGTCCCTTCACAAAAAAGTCTGCCAACCCTGTTCTAAATTATTAATATACTACTTGTCTTAATATCTGAAATATAATATTTATTCAAAAGGATATATAAAAACAATATAATCTGATATACACATATTATTCCTTTGCAATCCTTTTTTATACTGATAAAAATGTACACAAAAGTAACCACTTGCATTTATTAAAGTTACCAAACTGGGGGCTGGCCCTGTGGCATAGCAGTTAAGTGTGCACACTCCGCTGCTGGCGGCCCAGGTTCGGATCCCGGGCATGTGCTGACGCACCACTTCTCTGGCCATGTTGTGGCGGCGTCCCACATAAAGTGGAGGAAGATGGGCACAGATGTTAGCCCAGGGCCAATCCTCCTCCTAAAAGAGGAGGATTGGCATGGATGTTAGCTCAGGGCTGATCTTCCTCACAAAAATAATAAATAAAAATAAACAATAAAGTTACCAAACTGGAAACTATATTGGAACTCCTGAATAAAGGTTGGGGGACAGCCAAAATTACACAATTTACACTTCAAAAGACTTTGATGGAACTATCCCTAAACAATTCTAATAAGGTAGACACTGAAAGAGGAGAGAAGCTGCACAATATACTAAAAGATCAAGAACTGAACTTGCTTTGTTTTTCACAATCTGTAAATCCACTTTGTAGATGACAGCTTCAACTTGGAAAGAGAATCACCTACATTTAAAGTGACAACATAGACTGTCAAATATCTTAATTTAAATAGCCCTTTAAAAATGGTAACATGCTGGACGCAGCCGTCAGTGCAGCCCCCTGCTGCCCTGCCCACAGCGGGCTAGCATCGGGCCTAGGGAAGGCAGAGCAGGTCTATAGGTCTAAGTGTCAAGCATCCTGGCAGCGGACTGGTGGCAAGAATCAGGAGGAAGAGGAGACAGCAAGGATCCTACCAGGAAAACAAACAAATGAAGCACCCCCTGCAGAAGGGAGAGGAAGATGGCCCTTCAGGAGGGAGCAAAGGCTGCCAGCCCGCAGGAAATAACAGATGGCACAGGCTCCCTGACTTGCCCCTAACTTCCTGTGGGTCATACCCAACAGGCAGGTCAGTGATGGGATGGGTAGAGATGAGATGATATGGAAATGTTCCTGGAAGAGGTGAGAGAAATCAGGAGAAAACTTAAGGAGCTGCAGTTGAGGAACTGTCTGCTTATCCTTATATAGGGGACCTCTCTAATCACCGTGACTATTATGATGAATTTTGCCTTATGCCTTGACTCCTGCCATTTTCCATGAGACTAATCCTGTGATTCCCACTGTTGTTTTCTTTTTCCTTGCATTTTCCTGATAGGCCTTTACTGGTCCGTTTGCTGTGAACCTTGTGTAATTTCCATGTGTCAGGTGGGTTCTGTGTTACCAGCTTCTAATTGGAGATTCCCTTGGCACCTAGTCTAAGTTTCTGTCAACAGTAGAGTATGAAAATTCACATTTCTTTGCAATTTTCATTAATTTTACTTTGGAAGTAAAACATGGTTTCTCTGGTCCTCATTGACTAGCGGTCATAGTCCAAACCTATTGTTGTTTACAGTCACATTCCACTATTAATTCACTGAATCTCCAGGTCAAGCCTAGGATTAAGGTACTATTTTTATTTCTGTTTTGCATATGAAGAAACTGAGGCTCAGGGAGGTCAAGGAAAATTGGCCAAGGTCACTATTAGGAAGCAGAACCAGGATTCTAACTCTCACATTTACTATCAAGAGCCCATGCCATTAACCACCTTACTATACTGCACTTTCGATTTAAGTCTCCTAATTGGTTATTAGATTCTATAAAGAAGAAAAATATCCCACAAAAATCAGACCAAAAAACTTGACTGTATTCTAAATGTGTGTTTAGACACCAATGCACAAAAATGAGACCTCACAAAACAGGTAAAATGGTCTGCTGAGGGACTTCAAATAGGGAATTAGTGGATTTAAAATAATTTACAAAAAGTCAGCTTACCTATGATTTTTTAGGAAAACATGTTATGTAAAACAAAGTACAAAGGTAGCTACAGCCAGGGAATAATGCCCATTGACCTGTTAGTTACGTAATCATGTTAGTCATTTAATTAGAGAGGTGGCTTAGTAGACATAGAATATAGAAATAGTACATTATTTGGAGTTATAATTGCTGAATTTGAGTCTTGACTCCACAACTACTTTTAAGAACCTGGACCAGTTACAAACTTCTTGTAGCTTCTTTTCAAATCTGGAAAATGGGGCTAAAATCTTACTAGATATTTTGTTGCGATGATGAACATAAGATAAAGTTTTGAAAGCATAATGCCATATAAATATTGGTTTTATTACTTTGGACTCTCTGGCCAGAACAATGAAATTCCAAATCTGCAAAAGACAGCAACTTTAATTAAGCATCAACTCTGCATAACAGCACAACTATAATTAAACACTTTTGCATATTTCTTAGGAATATAGAGTCTTAGTTTTAAGGGAGTGTCAAAGAAGTGACACAGGAGTGTAAGTTTTCTCGACCGGGTTTATCTATATCCTTCCTTGGAGAGATTGAGAAATCTCTTTTTTTCTGATGTCAGAGTTAAAAATCATTTTTAAAGTCCCCCAAGTTTTGCCTTCAGAGTCCATTAACTTGTATAGCAGTGACGAATATTGGGCAACAATCTATCAGAATTATTCTGAATTCTAAAACTGCTGCTTTTTTGGTCAAGGACATAACTTTCTTAACTCAATTATAAGTGACATTTAAATGGCAGTCTTGTGTGAATATATCAGTATTTAAGACAGCAAAATGCATCTAGTGACTGAGACAATTTAGAATCTGTAAGACACAACACTAGATAGATAGACAAGCTTCAAGGAAAAATCTGTGGTAGGTTTTTTTTCAACTTATGCAACGTCGAAGCATGCTACTCCATATTGCAACACAAAAAGCGTGTTAAACATATTAAGTATCTCAAAGAGCAGCTGCTCCATTTTCCTTTCCCCGTGACTTCGCAGGCACCCAAGATAAGACTACCTGAATTCTGCACAATTACAGAATGACATCTACTTTATCATTTCCTTCTTGGGCTGAGGACAGAGAGCCGGTATAGAGAGTTTTCTCGAAGAGATACTATGCCAGTTCAGCAAAAACAGGGCGGTGCTTCTGAGATCCCCCCAATTCAGAGACAGCTTCACTTCGGAAAGGGTGGGATTCCTAAGGGAGATATTTAGAGGGGTCCCGGGCCAGAGACAGAAAAAGGATATTCTGAAAAGTGAGCGCCGCCTATACAGGGAGCAGTTGCCGGGAGGAAACGGGAAAGTGAAAACCCGGGATGCACTGTGTCCCCCAGGGAGCCGAGGGGCCGGGACGCCGGCCCGCAGCCAGGGCTGGGCGAGGCGGGCTCCTTCCCCAGCACGGCGTCCTGCCCCTCGGGCCGCCCCTATTTTCGGCCCATGCCCCCTCCCCGAACACCACAACCTCCATTCCCCACCCCCAGCGACCCTGCTTCTCCTCTCACCCCGCAGCTTCGCCTCAACACCGCTGCCATGTTGCCCCGCGGGCGGGTCCCTCAGTCTCTGAGCCAGGGGACAAAGCCGGGACTCCGCGGCCCCGCCCACACGCTGGGCCGGCCCCGCCCACACGCTGGGCTCGCCCCGTGGGTGTGGGCGGGGCCGGGGAGGGGACGTGGCGGCCGAAGGAAGGGCGTGCAGGCAGCGGGAGGAGGCCAGGGCGGCGTTTGCGGGTTAGCGACAGCGACACTCGCTGACCTCGCCTGTGCCCTCCGGGCGACCTTGAGCGGGGGTCTAAAGCGCTCTCGAGGCCCGACCTGTCCGAGGGGTGGTCCCCGAACGGGCTTCGCTTCCCTCTGGTCGTCCGAGTCCCGACGCCGCGCCCTCCGGGGGAAGCCGGGGCCGACAGCAGTGCGGAGACGGACACGGAGGGCTGCAGGGCGCGGAATCTGGGTGAGAGGGCTCCCGGGGCCTCCGCGCGGGCTCCGGCAGAGGCCTGGCGGAAGCTGGCCGTCTGCCTTGACCTTTACCGGAGAAACCTACCAAACCCAAATCGGGTCTGCTTTAAGGACTCAAAGTACACTTAACTCGCAAACGCTGGACCTAAAGAGAATGGTGTTCTGTGCTTCAGACAACTTAAACGGAAATTTAATCACTTCGGTAAATTCGATCATTTTGAATATTCCGGAGGCTATTTGTTACTGAGCACGTGCGTGATGAGGAGAGTATCCTTGGAAATAAGGGTGCCAGAGGAGGCTCTCTAAAGGTCCTGGCTTCAGCGAATGAATGTTGGAGCTGCCTGAAGAATTCTACTTAAAGTCACCCTCTCTCCCAGTTAGCCCCTGAGTTCACACGTGATAGCTGTGATGTTGCAAAGCTGGAGAACTTTCAAGGCTGTCCCGGTTTGGATAGGTATTTGTGAAAGCTAATAAAAGCCCAAATGCAAGCTAGGAGTGTAAATGGTTTGCATAATTCCCAGGACTTTTCATTTTTATTGTTACCTTCCCAGTTTTGGCCCTCATCATTCACCCTTAAGTCTTGTTATTAACTCGCTTAATCACCTTGGCTCAGTAAAGGCCACCCATTATCTCATTCTAATTTAGCTGTATAATTTCTTTTTCTGTTGTTTTTTTTTCTTTGGTGAGGAAGACTGGCCCTGAGCTAACATCTGTTGCCAGTCTTCCTCTTTTTGCTGAAGAAGATTGGCCCTGAGCTAACATCTATGTCCATCTTCCTCTATTTTGTATGTGAGATGCTGCCACAGCATGGCTTGACAAGCGGTGCATCAGTGCACACCTGGGATTCAAACCTGCAACCCCTGGGCTGCTGAAGCAGAACGCAGGAACTTAACCACTAGGCCACCAGGCCGGCCCTAGCTATTTAATTTCTATATCCTGTTGTTGTATTCCACTACAAGAACCTTCCACTTGGTCCTCTAGGAATTTAGAATGTGTTTATTCAGACTAGGTTTAAGGCAGAATGTTAAGTGCTGAATTCAAAGTAAAAGCACCAGAGAAATTTGGAAAAGAGAGAACTCAGTTTGTCCTGGAATCAGCCAGAAAGCCTTCGAAGAGGTAGGTAAAGCACAAAGTGGACTCTTAAAGATGGATAGGATTTGGCTAGGCATGTCTTCTTTTTTCAGTTTCTTATTCTGAACATTTTAGACGAAGAAAAGATGAACAGAAAAGAAAAATCACCCATATGCACATCACCTAAAAAAAATGTTAATGTTTGTCATATTTGTTTTATTTATGTATTTGTGTGTGTGTTTGGTTGTTTTTGTCAGAACCGTAAGTTGCAGACTTTAAGACACTTCATCTCTAAATATTTTAGCTGTACATCTCCTGTGAGGACATTGTCTTACATAGCCACAAAATATGTATCACACCTAACAAAATTAACAATTATTCTCTAATATCATTTAATGTCCAGTCAATATTTAGATTTCCTCAATTCCCAAAATGCCTTTTGTATGTAATTTGTTTTTGAACCAGGATCCTATCAATGACCACCTATTGCAGTTGAGTTTTAACCTTGGTCTCTTTTAATCTAAAACTTTTAATCTAATCACTCTATCTTCCTCCGCCATTCATAATTTTGATTTTTTTCTTTAGCAAACAAGCCAGTTGTCTTGAATAATGCCCTAATTCTGAGTTGTCTGATTGTATTTATTTTTGCTTCTAGACCTTGTGTTTCCTATAAACTTCAAGTTACTCAAGGCTTGAGTAGTTCACATTAGACATGTTTGGCAAGGATACTTCATAGGTCATACTATGTAATTCATATTGTGTCACATTAGGAGGTGTGTAATTTCAGGTTTGTCCTACTATTAGTGATGATAAATTTGATGTTATGATTAAGGTGGTGAAGGGGAGGAAGACCATCCTCTACCCACTCTGGGTCCTTTCTGGCTGGGCTACAAATTAAATTGACATGAGACCGAATAGCAGGAGAAAATCAGACAAAGGTTTATAACATGTATACATGGGAGAAACCAGGGAAACTCAGTTTCTTGACAAATGGTGGAGGTTTTCACCTTAAATAGCATATTCAGATAGATAAAGGAGGATGTTGGGATGGTGGTTTGGGATTTCAGATGGGAAGAAGACAATTCACATGGAGATGGAAATGCAAATGTTTGTCAGACAACTCTTTACAGGGCCGCCTATAGAGAATGTGGTCTGAGAGACAGAATTTTTGATAAGATGGGCTTGTTGGTGCCTTTTTTTTTCCCCCTAAAGCTGCAGTAGATAGTTGTATGTCATAGTTGCACATCGTTTTAGTTGCTGTATGTGGGATGCGGCCTCAGCATGGCCGGAGAAGTGGTGCGTCGGTGCGCACCCGGGATCCGAACCGGGGCCGCCAGTAGCGGAGCGTGTGCACTTAACCGCTAAGCCACGGGGCTGGCCCTGTTGGTACCTTTCTTATCACACCTATTTTATACACCTATTTTACGTTATACTACAACTATCATACAGTAGTGGATCCTTCCTGGAACAGGCCTTCTATGTTAAATTCTTTAGGCAGTTTGGGAGGGTAAGGTCAAATGTCCTTCAGAGAAAATAATCAAGGTAAAGAGACATATTTTGAGGTGGCCAATTTTGATCTCCCACAGTGGTGACAGGCAGTTCTTTGTATGGTAAAGGTTTATTTTTCCTTTTTACAATTAAGTAATCTATAAGATGATATTTGGCATCATGCCAGTCTTTCTCCTAAATTTTTCCCAATGGCAGACATAGAATCAGCTCTTAATAGATACCTTTTTATTAACTGAGCACTGTTCCACAAAACTTTTAGTACATTTTTAGGTGAAATAATTCAAATATCTCCCCAATGTTCCTTCATCCCTTGCCACCTCCCCCTAACGCATGGGAATATGAAATAAATGACAGGCCATTTTTTACATTAGTGATTCTTAACCTGAGGCCCCTGAATAAACTTAATGTAGATCTGAGATTCCTTTGGAGTTAAATGAAAAATTTTATATGTATGTATACATTCCTGAGGAGAAGATCCTCGCACGGGTAGGAAAGTAAGAGTATATGACTTCAGATGCCAACTGGTTAGTAGATGTAATGAAGGGAGTGTGTAGTTGGAGGTTTTCTTCTGATCTGTTTCTCTAATAGGAAGTCAGGTTATCAGCAGAGAGTGAGGAAATGTTGGAAATTTGAGGAAAGACTGAAAAATTATTTTCTCTAAGTATCAACTTATTTCCTCTTTCCTCAAACTTCCTGGGAGTGAGGATGTGAGGGGGTGAGGGACAGTGCAGAGGTGGTAGGTTCAATTCATTGGCATGCCTAGTGAATGTGAAAAATTAATGAAACTGGGATGTTGGAGAGAATGAACTGAAAAGGTAGAGGGTATTCATCAGATGGAGGAGGTGCAGTTATAGTAAAGACAGGGTCTGGGGTATCATCACAGGAGTAAGTAGTTGAAGCAGCGCAGAGAACAAGATTATTGTAGGAAAGAAAGTGAAAGAATTGAGAGGCCAGCTTAATGGAAGGATTGTCTCTGTGTATATTGAAATTATTAAGAATTATGACTATAGTTAAGTCTTGGTAGTGTGGAAGTCAGAATTTTCCACCTCAAAATGTGTTTCTTTGGCTTGATTATTTTTAAGAACAAAAGACTCAGAAAGAAACTTTGACCTTACCCCTAACTGCCTAAAAGAATTTAAGCTAGAAGGCCTGTGTCAGGAAGGAACAAATACCGTAGATAACTATAATATAATAAAGTAGGTGTGGTAGACAGGGAGGAACCTAGCCCTCCTCACATCCCATTGTCTGTGCAAGGCATGGCAAACATTTGTTTACCAAACGTTTGCTTTTCCTTCTCCATGTGAATTACCTTCCTTCCTTTTGAAGTCCCAAACCACTATCCTCAAACATCCTCTTTTGTCTTTAGCTGAAGATGGTGTTTAAGGTGGTGGCTTCAGCCATTTTGATGAGTTACTCAGGTTTCCTGGGTTTCTCCCATGTATACTTGTTAGTAAACTTTGATTTTCTCTTGTTATTCTGTCTCACATCAATTTAATTCTTAGACCAGTCAGAAGAACCTGGAGGGTAGAGTAATAGTTCTTCCTCCCCTACGGTAGCATCCATATTTTTCACTCTCTCAGTTAAATAAGAAAAAGTGATGATAGAATTGTAATAATAAGCTGTTACGTTTGCTGCAAAACAACATTAACCTTTTTGATACCTGATTTTTTTTTTCATTCCCTTTCCAAATAATACTCTTGCTCTATCTTCTTTAGCAATAATAACAGAGCCAGGCATACTACATTATATTGCTATGAAAAATTATTTCATAGAAAAGAAATTTATGATCATACCTCTGCCAAGCTGCTGGGCGTTGCTTAAGGCTTTGTCAACCTTGGCAATGAAAAACCAGTTTCTCATCCAGTGACACTTCTGTTTTTAGAGCAAAGGTCATACTTAAAAATTGTTGATCTCACTTTAAGCACTAGATGTAGCTATTGGGCTTGGATCCCAGGAACTAATCCTTATGGTGAGGTTTTCTCTCTTAAAGACCTCTTTCTCCTATCTTCCATTATCTTCCACTGTCTTCCTTGTTCTTAGTCACTTTGACTGTGCTGAACTCGCCTTTGTAAACCCTAGATCTTATCAAGTTTCCAAGCTCACCTAAAAAATATATATATAGAAAAATATAGACAAAAAATTATTAACGCTTCAACTTTACAAAGTTGAATGTTATTACACTGTATGTACAAAGTAATTTTATTAGTATGTGCAAAGTTGTATGATTTTTGTATCTACAATTTAAAAATGTAATAGATCATGAATATTTTTCCATATGAGTTTGTAATTGTCATCAGTTTCAGTGTTTCCATAATGTGTATACTAAATATCTTAGGTTGGAGTGACGTCAGCATCATGGCGGAGTGAGCTTTCCCGTGAATTCTTCCCCCACAAGATACAATAAAAGCAACAGCCACAGACCAACAACGGAATCCCAGACAGTGAAAAGCTAGAGCAGAGGGATCCACACTGCCGCACATCTGAGAGCGGAACGTGCTGGGCCCCCGGAGGAAGTGGGGAGAGGTAAGGAGAACTCCGCTCCCTCCCCATCAGATCAGCGATCTGGTCCGCGCGGCTCCCAGAGAGGGGGGAGGGGCGGCCCTCGGCGGGAAACTGTAGCTCTTCGGGCTCTCACAGCCAGTGGGAAACTCCCGCACAGAGGGCTCAGAGGAGCCACAGGGCTACCATCAACATCTGAGCACCCCAGAGAGTGGATAAAGAGGGGCAAACGAGAAGCCTCCCACGTCAGGGACCCAGAGGGCAAAAGAGAGAGCTCCCCCCTCCCCGCAACCCGGAGTCTGCAGCTCGACCAGATCTAGCGATCCGAGGCAGACCTGAACAAACTGGACTGGACCCGTGGATCGCAGTGGGGAAAAAAAACAAAACAAAACTGCGGATCGCAGCAGAAAAACTGGGGCAGAGCGCAGGGGGCTTAGACTACACAGCCCTTTACCACCAGACAGTGGCGGCAGGTGGAAATTGCAACCAGAGACTTCCAGGATGAGGAAAATCAAAACCAACACAGGAACCACAATGCAAAAATATATGAAATCACCAGACCAGAAACAAAATGACAAGCACCCAGAAATCAACCCCGAAGACACAGAAATCCATAAACTAAATGACAGAGATTTCAAAATAGCTATCATAAAAACACTCAACGAAATACGAGACAACACAGACAAACAATTAAATGAGATTAGGAGTTTCTTCACAAAAGAGATTGAAATCATAAAGAAAAACCTATCAGTGCTGATGGAGATGAAGAACACAATGGAGGAGATAAAGGAGAATCTGGAATCTTTAAAGAACAGAGCTGACAATATGGAGGAAATAATTAGTACTTTAGAGGATAGGAATACAGATATACTCCAGATGGAAGAAGAGAGAGAACTAAGACTAAAAAGAAATGAAGAAAGACTCCGAGAAATATCAGACTCTATTAGAAAATGTAACATAAGAATTATAGGTATTCCTGAGGGAGAGGAGAGGGAAAGACGAACAGAGAGCCTATTCAAGGAAATAATAGCTGAAAATTTCCCAAATCTGGGGAAGGAGCAGGAAATACCAGTAAGCAAAGCCAACAGGATGCCTATATATATTAACAGACAAAGGCCTTCACCACGACACCTAGTGGTAAGGCTAGCCAGGGTCAACGACAAAGAAACAATATTAAGGGCAGCTAGACAAAAACAAAAAATAACGTACAAAGGAACTCCCATCAGGCTCTCAGCGGATTTCTCACCAGAAACTTTTCAGGCTAGAAGAGACTGGAATGATATATTCAAAATACTAAAAGACAAAAACTTTCAGCCAAGAATACTCTATCCAGCAAAAATATCCTTCAAATATGATGGAGAAATAGTAACTCTCCCAGATAAACAAAAGCTAAGGGAGTTCATGGCCATGAGACCCCCACTACAAGAAATACTCAAGAAGGCCCTCAGGCCTGAAAACAAGAAGAGAAAGGGAACACAAAGCTTGGAGGAAGGAGAAAAGTAGGTAGACAAAATCAGAGAAATAGTAGATCTTTACCGGAATAGGTTAGCAACCACTTAAATACTAAACTCAAAGATCAAAGGAAGAAATTCACCAAAAATAAATTTAACCTCATCACTGTAAACACACAGCCACAACACAAGATAGAATAAGGTATAACAAGAGCAACTTAGAAGGGGAAGAGGAAAGTGACTGAATTGACTTAGTACAAGGAAATAGGAGGCTATCAGATAATGGACTATCTCATACAGAAGATTTTTTGCCCAAACCTCAAGGTAACCACTAAACAAATAATCAAATTAAAACCACATATGATAAACAAAGAGAAAACTAGAAGAATCATAAGACAGAACAACCAAACTGAATTGGCAGTCCAAAACAAATGGGACAAGAAACAAAGGAAATGCAAAAGAACCAGAAAATAAGTGACAAAACAGCAAAATTCAGCCCTCATATTTCAATAATTACCCTAAATGTAAATGGATTGAACTCTCCAATCAAAAGATACAGAGTGGCAGGATGGATTAAAAAGCAAGACCCAACAATATGCTGCCTTCAGGAAACACATCTTAGCACTAAAGACAAGCACAGGCTCAGAGTGAAAGGATGGAAGACAATACTCCAAGCTAATGGCAAACAAAAGAAAGCAGGTGTTGCCATACTCATATCAGACAAAGTAGACTTCAAGATAAAACAGGTTAAGAAAGACAAAGAAGGGAAATATATAATGATAAAAGGGACACTCCATCAAGAAGACATATCACTTATAAATATATATGCACCCAACATAGGAGCACCAATGTACATAAAACAACTATTAACAAACCTAAAAGGAGAAATCAACAACAACACAATAATAGTAGGGGATCTTAACACCCCACTTACAGCAATGGATAGATCATCCAGACAAAAAGTTAATAAAGAAATATTAGACTTAAATGAAAAACTGGACGAGATGGACCTAGTAGACATATACAGAGCACTCCACCCAAAAACAGCTGACTACACATTCTTCTCAAGCGCGCATGGAACATTCTCTAGGATAGACCATATGTTGGGAAACAAAGCAAGCCTCAATAAATTTAAGAAGATTGAAATCATAACAAGCATCTTTTCAGACCATAAGGCTATGAAACTGGAAATGAACCAGGAAAAAAAAACTGGGAAAGTGACAAAAATGTGGAGATTAAACAACATGCTACTGAACAACCAATGGATCATTGATGAAATTAAAGGAGAAATCAAAAACTATCTGGAAACAAACGAAAATGATAACATGCCATATCAAACCATATGGGATGCGGCAAAAGCGGTCCTGAGAGGGAAACTCATAGCGATACAAGCCCACCTTAACAAACAAGAAAAAGCCCTAATAGGCAACCTTAAATTACACCTAACAGAACTAGAAAAAGAAGAACAAACAAAGCCCAAAGCCAGCAGAAGGAGAGAAATAATAAAAATCAGAGCAGAAATAAATGATATTGAGACCAAAAAAACAGTAGAAAGGATTAATGAAACAAAGAGTTGGTTCTTCGAGAAGATAAACAAAATAGACAAACCCTTAGCCAGGCTAAGAAAAAAAGAGAAAAGGCTCAAGTAAATAAAATTAGAAATGAAAGAGGAGAAATTACAACAGATACCATGGAAATACAGAGGATTATAAGAGAATACTATGAGAAATTATATGCCAACAAATTGGACAATCTAGAAGAAATGGATAAATTCTTAGACTTATACAACCTCCCAAAATTGAACCAAGAAGAAATGGAGAATCTGAATAGACCAATCACAAGTAAAGAGATTGAAATAGTAATCAAAAACCTCCCAAAAAATAAAAGTCCAGGACCAGATGGCTTCTCCAGTGAATTTTACCAAACATTCAAAGAAGATTTAATACCCATCCTCCTCAAACTATTCCAAAAAATAGAGGAAGATGGAACACTTCCTGAATCATTCTATGAGGCCAACATCACCCTGATACCAAAACCAGACAAAGACAATACAAAGAAAGAAAATTACAGGCCAATATCGCTGATGAACATTGATGCAAAAATCCTCAACAAAATATTGGCAAACCGAATACAACAATATATTAAAAAGATCATACGTCATGATCAAGTGGGATTTATACCAGAGATGCAGGGATGGTTCAACATCCGCAAATCAATCAACGTGATACATCACATCAACATCAACAAAACAAAGAATAAAAACCACATGATCGTCTCAATAGACGCAGAGAAGGCATTTGACAAGATACAACATCCATTTATGATAAAAACTCTCAATAAAATGGGAATAGAAGGAAAGTACCTCAACATAATAAAGGCCATATATGACAAACCCACAGCTAACATCATACTCAACGGGGAAAGACTGAAAGCCATTCCTCTGAGAACAGGAACGAGGCAGGGCTGCCCACTCTCACCACTCCTGTTCAACATAGTACTGGAGGTTTTGGCCAGAGCAATTAGGCAAGAAAAAGGAATAAAAGGAATCCAAATAGGTAACGAAGAAGTGAAACTCTCACTATTTGCAGATGACATGATTGTATATATAGAAAACCCTAAAGAATCTGTTGGAAAACTGTTAGAAACAATCAACAACTACAGCAAAGTTGCAGGGTACAAAATCAATCTACAAAAATCAGTTGCATTTCTATATGCTAATAATGAACTAACAGAAAGAGAGCTCAAAAAGATAATACCATTTACAATTGCATCAAAAAGAATAAAATACCTAGGAATAAATCTTACCAAGGAGGTGAAGGACCTATACAATGAGAACTACAAGACATTATTGAGGGAAATCCACGATGACATAAAGAAATGGAAAGATATCCCATGCACGTGGATTGGAAGAATAAACATAGTTAAAATGTCTATATTACCTAAAGCAATCTACAGATTCAATGCAATCCCAATCAGAATCCCAATGACATTCTTCACAGAAATAGAAAAAAGAATACTAAAATTTATATGGGGCAACAAAAGACCCCGAATAGCTAAAGAAATCCTAAAGAAAAAGAACAAAGCAGGAGGCATCACAATTCCTGACTTCAAAACATACTACAAAGCAATAGTAATCAAAACAGCATGGTACTGGTACAAAAACAGACACACAGATCAATGGAACAGAATTGAAAGCCCAGAAATAAAACCACACATATACGGACAGCTAATTTTCGACAAAGGTGCTAAGAACATGCAATGGAGAAAGGAAAGTCTCTTCAATAAATGGTGTTGGGAAAACTGGACAGCCACATGCAAAAGAATGAAAGTGGACCATGTGCTATCGCCATTCACAAAAATTAACTCAAAATGGATCAAAGACCTGAAGGTGAGACCTGAAACTATAAAACTCATAGAAGAAAATATAGGCAACACACTATTTGACATTGGTTTTAAAGGAATCTTTTCGGATGACATGCCTACCCAGACTAGGGAAACTAAAGAAAAAATAAACAAGTGGGACTTTATCAGACTAAAGAGCTTTTATAAAACAAATGAAACCAGAATCAAGATGAACAAACAACCAACCAGCTGGGAGAGAATATTTGCAAAACATACATCTGACAAGGGGTTGATCTCCATAATATATAAAGAACTCACACAATTGAACAACAAAAAAACAAACAACCCAATCAAAAAATGGGCAGAGGAAATGAACAGACACTTCTCCAAGGAAGATATACAGATGGCCAATAGGCACATGAAAAGATGCTCAACATCACTAATCATCAGGGAAATGCAAATCAAAACAACACTAAGATACCACCTCACACCCGTTAGAATGGCTAAATATCTTAGGTTAATTTTTCAGTTTCGTATTGTTGGACGTGTAGGTTGATGTTTTTACTTTTATAAGCAGTAGAGAAATAACCATCTTTACACTTGCATCACTAGGTACTTGTCCAATTATTTCCTTGGTACACATTCTTGAAGTTCATGTACTGTCTGGGTCAAAGAGAATAAACATTTTTAAGAATTTTGATATAGTCTCTAGTAATGCTTTACCAGTTTACATTCCCACTAGCCTTGTCAAATAAAAATAATATTACTGACGGTTATAATAGCAAACATCTATTAAATGATTACTATGTGCCAATCACACATCGAATACAAGTTACCAAATTTAATCAATAGCACTTTCTTCCCAATCTTATTTTTAGTCTTTGACAAATTAATAGGTGCAAATTTATAGCTTGTTTTAATTTGTATGTTTTGATTAATGGTCATGTTGGACTTCTGTGTATACTAATTAATCTATCCAATCTTTTGGTATTTTTCCAGTGGAGTACTTTTTTTTTTTTTTTTTGTGAGGAAGATCAGCCCTGAGCTAACATCCGTGCTAATCCTCCTCTTTTTGCTGAGGA
Source organism: Diceros bicornis minor (assembly GCF_020826845.1). NCBI lineage: Eukaryota > Metazoa > Chordata > Mammalia > Perissodactyla > Rhinocerotidae > Diceros > Diceros bicornis. The sequence continues at coordinate 13,315,403 of NC_080743.1, read as the reverse complement.
AGACCGGCTCTGAGCTAACATCTATTGCCAATCCTCCTCCTTTTTTTTGCCCCAAAGCCCCAGTAGATAGTTGTATGTCATAGTTGCACATACTTCTCGTTGCTGTATGTGGGACGCGGCCTCAGCATGGCCCGACAAGCGGAGCGTCGGTTCGCGCCCGGGATCCGAACCCGGGCCGCCACTGGCGTAGCGTGCGCACTTAACCACTAAGCCACGGGGCCGGCCCTGGAGTACTATCTTTCTTTGGATATTTCTGTTCTGTTCTCCAGGTCATATATTTGGAAACCCTTTATGTGGAGTACTTTTCAGGTTTCAAATCAGTGGCAAGAGGATAGGGTTTTCATAATGAAATCATAGAAGAAAAGATTATCAAGTTAAAGCTGTCAATGCAAAATAACCAATAACTATTCTATAGATAAGAGAGATAAGGTGAGTTTTACTTGAGCCAAGCTAAAGTTTGTAACACAGGCAGGCAGTTTCCACAAAGGATGAAAGCGTTCCAGAGAAGCATGGTTTTCAGTATAGTTTTATACTTTTTTAGAACAAAGAACAGGGGCCAGCCCAGTGGCATAGCGGTTGCGTGTGCGTGCTCCACTGTGGTGGCGCGGGGTTTGGATCCCGGCTGCACACTGAGGCACCACTTGTCAAACCATGCGGTGGCGGCATCCCATATAAAAAAGGTGGAGGAAGATGGGCATGGATGTTAGCCCAGGACTAGTCTTCCTCAGCAAAAAGAGGAGGATTGGCAGATGTTAGCTCAGGGCTGATCTTCCTCCACCCCCCAAAAAAGAACATACATTAAACAAGCCCAAGATACATATTCATCAAAGTTTCATAGAGGTATTCAGTTGCAAATTAGCAGGTTAACATGACCCTGATGTCCAGGAAAGGGAACTTATTTTCAGAAGTACTAATATATAGGGCGTTACCTGTACTGGTGGGCATAGGAAGGGAAGTATACTTATCTTAAAAAAGTGCTTTTTTTTACTTTGAGATGTTTATTGCATTCTTTATTTTAATGGTTAAAACAGATGTACAATGTATGTTTGATAGGCCATAAGTCAGGCCAAAACAAAGCTTTGAACCAGAAAGCTACCCCGTATCTCAATATGTGAAAATCTCTTGTCAAAGCAGAAAGGACCTTTTATTATTTTGTTGTTAACTATGTTTAAAATAGTTCCATTATTATATACATTATTTTCTATATATGCGTATTTAAAATGTGGTCAGTTTTGTGTTACAATCTGATGTGAAAAAGACTGGACAGATTCTCAGCAAAATTTGAAGGTATGTCTGAAATAGTCTGCCTGAACATGTAGAATTGGTAGCAAACATGAAATTTACTTTAAGGGATCCTAGGAGGCACTATAAAGATATAGCCAGTCATCTTCCAGAAAAGCTGGAACTGAGATATACTGAGAGGCTTATATGATTTCTAATCACGAGAAATGTTCTACATGTGTTAGATGCTATGGACACCAAACTAGTAGTTGGGAAGAAAAGGAAACAGGAAATTTTATCAATCCAATTGAAGGGAGGAGAAAGGAAAAAAGGAGAAAAAAAAAAGAATGGTAAACAAGACACAGGAATAATAGGACAGAAATTAAATAAATCTGTCACTAATCATAAAATCACCTTCCAGGGGCTGGCCTGGTGGCATAGCGGTTAAGTGAGCGCGCTCCGCTTCGGCAGCCCGAGGGTTCCCAGGTTTGGATCTCGGGTGTGCACCGACACACCGCTTGTCAAGCCATGCTGTGGCAGCATCCTATATAAAGCAGAGGAAGATGGGCACAGATGTTAGCCCAGGGCCAATCTTCCTCAGCAAAAAGAGGAGGATTGGCATGGGATGTTAGCTCAGGGCTAATCGTCCTCACAAAAAAAATAAAAATAAAATAAAATCACCTTCTGAAAGATTATCGGATATGTTACTTATAAGAGACATGCATAAGACAAAACCATACAGAAAGAATGAAAATAAACAGGTGGAATATACTTGTTTGTACTTAACAACAGAGCCTGGGCCCATAAAGAGCAAAAATAATAGATATATTGAAAAACTGACAAATCTACAATCTCACTAGGAAATTTTAGCATACCACCATCAGAAGTTAGTAGCTCAATCAGAAAAACATTAATAATATAGATTAACAACAAAATTAGCAAGTGCGATCATATATACATTTGTGCATAACAAATAGAGAAAATAAATTTTTATGTTAAAGTGCACATGGAATATTTGCAAAAATTGTCTGTATTCAAGGTCAAAAGAGAAACCTCAACAAATTTCTTTGAACTAATGCTGTTCTCTGATAATAAGTTTCCATGTGTTTGGAAATTTAAAAATGACTCATAAGTTAAAGAGGAAATAAATACAAATAAAATATTTGAACTCTTTAATAATGTATCATATTAAAATCTGTGGGCTAAATTAGGGGGAAATTTACTACTTAGAAACATTTTTTTAAAAGACTAAAATTAAGTGAAGCACTCAATTCTAAAAGCTAGAAAAAGAGCAAAGTAAATTCAAATAATGTAAAAGATTTTATAGAAATAAGAGCAGAAATTAACGTAGAAGAAAACAAGTAGTAGAATCAACAACAAATGCTAATTCTTTAATAAAATAGGTATACCTCTAACAAGACTGAGGAAAAGATGAGAAAATATATAGTGTTAAAAATAATAAAAGGGATAACCATAGATTTAGTTGGATTTTAAAGAATCAGAGAATGCATGAAAAGTTTTATAGAAACAGACAAAACAGATACTTTTCTAGAACAATGTAAATCACCAAAATTGTATTGAGAAGAAAGAAAGAGTAAACCTGAATAAACTATTAACCACCCTCCAACCACATCGCTTTAAGATGGCAGCCCTAGATATAGGTACATTCTTTCAAGCAACATGTAATTCCTATCATATACAAACTATTCCAGAGAATGGAAAAAGAGAGCTACTTAACTCATTTTTATTAAGGTAATATTACCTTGATACTAAAACTAGACAGGGATAGCATAAGAAAAGGGTATCAATGTTATGGACAAGCAAACTAAACTGAGCAGCATATAAAAAATACTTCATGACTAAGTAGGATTTGTCTCAGTAATGCAAAGATGGTTCAACATTCAGAAATTCATTAGTGTTATACTGTATTATCAGATTAAAGGAGGAAGAACTGTACGATCATCTCAATAGATTCAGAAAAATCACATGATTGAATTTAATGTTCATTCATGATAAAAACTCTTAGCAAACTAGGAAAACAAGAGAACTTGCTTGATAAAGAGGACCAAAAACCTATTTCAAATACCAAACAGTGATGAAACATTAGAAGTGTTTCCACTTAAGGCAGAAACAAATAAGGTTACCTACTGTTAATTCGTTTTTTCAGTACTAGAGATCAGAGACTATGTAGTGTAACAAGAAAAAGAAAGAAATTTAGGAATTGGAAAGAAAAGATAATACTGTCATTATTTGCAGATGATATTACTGTCTACATAAGAATAATATTAAGCAGTTATTGATCACTTACTACATGCAAGACACTACAATATACTTAGGATCAACATACAAAAATCAATACCTTTTCTACAAATCAATAACAACCAATTACAAAACATAATAGAAAAGAAGATACTACAATAGCACCAAAACCATAACTAAAAAGAAATAAAATAAGTGCAAGTCTTTTAGGGAGAAAATTACAAAATTTTATTGCTTTGAATAAAGAAACTCAAATCAGAGCCCAAGAATCTTAATTATACAGTATCTACCTTGGAAAATTGAAAATTTGGAGCTCCATTTTCCTGTTGTTGAAGAGAACTTATGTGGAATCATCACTGATAATGTATTTTTAAATGAATTCTCAGAAGGCTGTGGTTGCATAGGATTTGTTACTGCTCAGAAAGTTTTGGGTATTGGGTTTTAAATTTGGGTTATATGCTGGTACAGTATATGCAGGTGCAACACATAGATTCATTTTCTTACTCTCTACCTCCTTTTTTTCTTTTAATTCCCCTATTTAGGTGTTCTGTTGATTTATGTAAAGACAGTATTGAAGCCTGTTATGGCCTGCTCCACAAACCTGTAAAGCCTCCTCTAGTCAAGTAAATAGGTCTGATACTGAACGAGTGTGGCACTTGACTTCCAGAGACATCTGAACAACAAATGTGCCTTTGAACAACTTTGAACAACAAAAGTATGCCTTCTGATATCCTCTCTGAGGAGTGCACTTCCAGATTCGTCAGTATGTCTTCATGTTGGATATATGTATTGCATGACCACACAGGTGATTTATGTTTTCTGTAGCAATATGCTTGGTTTTTTGTTTTGTTTCGTTTTGTTTTCTGAATGGTCTTTATCATCCCCTACTTGCTTGAGTTCTGCCCCAGCTCCCCTTAAGATATCTGCCCTGTGTCTGATTCAATCTCACCTAGGCCTTGAATTAGTGAGAACAAAGCCTAGATATACATTTGGAGTTATCTCTCTTCCTGATATTGGAGTCTAGAAATAATCTGCTTCCCTGTACCTTGTCGCTGAGTGTCTGGAGGTTAGCACTGAAGTGTAGCCTCCTGATTGCTTTCATTGTATATGGGTAGAATTCTTTTTTTTTTTTTTTTCTCAGCCAAGGAAGATTAGCCCTGGGCTAACATCTGTTGCCAATCTTCCTCTTTGTTTTTGCTTGAGGAAGATTAGCCTGGAGCTAACATCTGTGCCAATCTTCTTCAACTTTGTATGTGGGTCACCACCAGAGCACAGCTGATGAGTGGCGTAGGTCTGCGCCTGGGATCTGAACTGCAAACCCAGGCCACCAAAGTGGAGAACGTGCCAAACTTAACTACTATGCCATGGGGCCGGCCCATAGAATTCTTATCTAACATGTCTTCCTCTGTCCCTGGAGCTTAATTTCTCACTTTGCTTGGATGCCTAGTGTCTGACCATTCCCTCAGTGTTTTAGTTCCCTGACAAGACTAGAGACTAGCCCTTATATCCAACTAGATGGCTGTGAGCTATGAAAGACCTATTGTTTTAGCTTGGGCTGCTATAACAAAATACCGTAGACTGAGTGGCTTAAACAACAGACGTTTATTTTCTCACAGTTCCGGGGCTGGGAAGTCTGAGATCAGGGTGCCAGCGCACTTAGATTCTGGTGAAGTTCCTCACTTGCAGATGACAACCTTCTTGTTATGTCCTCAAATGGCTTTTTCTTAATGGGTGGGGAGAGAGATCTTTTCTTCTTCTTATAAGGACACTAATTCCATCATGGGGGTCCCATGACATCATCTAAATCTAATGATCTCCCTAAGACACCACCTCCAAATACCAACACATTGGGGGTCAGGGCTTCAACATGTGAATTTTGAGAGGGTGCAAACATTCAGTCCATAACACCTACCAAGTTTCTAATAGTCCCTTCCCCCTAAAGGTTAATTTTGCTTCTTTTCTCTTTACACTTTACTTGAGCAGACATCTGAGAAGATGTCTGTACATCTTTGTAAATACCACGAATGTCTATCAAAATGAAGATTGACTAAGGGGTCTTAAATTTCCCCATTGATTCCAAATTTTTAGCCACTGACTTCAGCCTAAATACCCCTGAGTTTGTCATACTAACTTGAAGTTGGTTTTATTTTTATTTTTTTTATAATTTTATTTATTTATTTATTCCCCCAGAGCCCCAGTAGATAGCCACACGTCACAGCCGCACATCCTTCTAGCTGCTGCACATGGGACGCGGCCCCAGCATGGCCAGAGAAGCGGCGCGTCCGTGCGCGCCCGGGATCAGAACCCAGGCCACCAGCAGCGGAGCGCGTGCACTTAACCGCTAAGCCACGGGGCAGCCCTGAAGTTGGTTTTAGATTGCTGATCCTCTCTTGGGGGTGGGAAGGAGATGGATCTAAATTGCTACTCCTGTATGGCCTGTTGCCAAGTAAAAGCAACAAAAATATTTGGTGTTTTAGAAAAAAAATTACTAGACATTACTTAGTTTAAGCAGGAATTTTTTTCGATGGTTTGAAATAATTCACCATACCTAGATCTTCTACAACTGTCACTATTTCATTCAGATTAGAGTATATACCCTAGTCCATGGATTCCTCTATGATTGGCCTTTAGGGGTTCATTGTTTCATGGGCAGATTTATGTGTACACATGTGCATTTTCTGGCAACTTGGTCCTTGACTTTCAGGAGATTCTCAAAGGGATCTCTAAGAACTACTGCTCTATTTTATTTGCCTCTTGCACACAAAATTAGATCCATGCCCAACAAGAGGCACCAGAAGCTAAATATTCTTATGCAGTTAGGTTAAACATATGTTACCATACCGACTTCCCAAGTCATAGTTTCAAACCAATTGACTTTTTGTATCCTGGGTCCATGTGGCTTTTTTATTTTCCTTGATCAACTTTGTGTACTGGTTTTGGAATCATGCCTGTGTTGATGTCCTGGCTCTTACACCTTCTAATCATGTGTTCTTGGACAAATTAATTAATCTTTCTGAGCCTTAGATTCTATAAACTTGTTGGATTCTTGTGGGCTTTATTTGAGATATATGTATTTAAGTGTCTAGGGTGGCCTTTGTGACAAAAAAGATTTTCAACAAATTTAACTTTCATACCTACTTAAGAAAAATCAAATCTTTTGAGAAATAATTTATATTCAGTGAATCTCATCACTTCAATGAGCTTTGACAAATGCATACACCATCCCAATAAAGATATAGAATATTTCCGTCACTCCAAAAGTCCTCACTACTTTTTTTGTCTCTGATATTCACAGTGCTGGACACTCTTTTTTTCTTTTTTTTGTGAGGAAGACCAGTCCTGAGGTAACATCCGATGCCAATCCTCCTGTTTTTGCTGAGGAAGATTGGCCCTGGGCTAACATCCGTGCCCATCTTCCTCTATTTTATATGGGATGCTGCCACAGCATGGCCTGACAAGCAGTGTGTAGGTGTGTGCCCGGGATCTGAACCTGCAAACCTCGGACCACCGGAGCAGAGCGCGTGCATTTAACCACTGTGCCACTGTGCCGGCCCCTGCTGGACACTCTTGACCATGATAAAAGATGATAACTCCTTGTGTTAGCAAACCAATTGGGTTCACCTCCTGGCAAGTTAAATAAGACTCTACACCAGTGGAAGTTGTTTCACAAAGTAAAGTGTATTTTCAGCAAATAGAAGACCATGAGGAATCAATTCCAACGTCATGGGGTCCCTGAACAAAGGGAAGCAAGGACATTTTATTTTGGATGGGGAATGAATATTCAAAAGGGAGAAGTGGGTATTCACTTGTACAAGCTCAGTTAGAAAACATGCTTTCATATACAGGTTATGGAGATAAGGCCTAAGCTCCTTCTGGAGAGATCTTAGCAATAAAAATAAGACAAAGGTCATGGGCATAGCTCTTGTGGTGAGGCTTGGTCTGGTTCAGGGTGGTTGTGATACCGAACCAAGTAGGCTCACCGTCCTGGTGAGTTAAGTAAGACTCCATACCCGTGGAAGTTGTCCACAAAGTAAAGTGTATTTGCAGCAAATAGGAGGCCATGAGAAATCATTTCCAAAGTCATGGCATCCCGAAACGAAGGGAAGCAGGAACTTTTATTTTAGTTGGGGAAAGAATATTCAAAAGGGAGAGGCAGGTACACTGCAGATTATGGTAGTGAGGCTTAATCTCTTCCTGCAGACATCTTCATATTAAAATTAAGGCAAGGTCATGGGTGTAGCTCTTGTAGGGAAGTTTGGTTAGCTTCAGGGTGGTTGCTGGTTGTGTCTCCTTAACATAAAAACAGTTAAATGCTTCCAAACCCACCCTTGAGTTCCTCAAGGCACTAATCGGTGACAAATCCCCCCTTTAGTTTTATCCTGCTCCTCATTCTTGAGGCGCACAGGTCAAAGGTCCATCTTCTGTAACTGCTTCCTGCTGAGGATGGGTGTTGTCATAGGGACAAGTAGAGGAGCAGAATTTACAACTAATCTTTAAATAGGTTTGCGAGTCACCAGAGGCATAGCCCCGAATTGTTCATAACAACCATTTGTAATTTTATAGCCTCAAAGTGTTTAGGATATGGGCATACTTGCCCCCCTTCCCCCTCCAGATTCCACTAGCTCTTTATAGTCTAGCTGCTGGGTTGCCCATTTCTCTGATGGACCTGGTCTTGCTGCCTGGGAATGTACAACTTCCTTGTAAGCATACTGTACCTAAATGGTATGGGATTGGTTAGGATCCAGGGCAGAGCCTGGAGTGGATATCTGGTCATTACTTATCTGCACAGTGTCGCCAAAACAAGAGTTTCCAATCAGAGAGTGGTTTGCAGGAAAACTCGGAGTCATCAATTGTCTGTGATGATCTCTTGATGTTCAGTCATGGGTGCCTTTTTTACCCGTGTGTGGTGGGTCCAAGGGGTGACTCCTTAGAAAAGAATGCTTCAGCAATTTTTATCCTATCTCACAGTCCTTTTGAAACTTAAAGAATTTTCATAGTCCAGAAGCTGAGTGGTAGATTGTTCCATCTCACTGAACACATTTCTTAGTTCTGATAATGGATCAGTCCAGTTAAGTTCATTTTAGAAGGCGATGAGACAGGTGGGCTCCCAAAGTTAGACCTATATTGTGGAAGCAAGCAATCAAGTATTTAATAAGAAGCATTTCTATGGAAACGAGAAAAACAAGGTTAATCGTTGGAGCAAATTATAAACCAGTTTCTGAGTTCAGAGGAGAGCCAGTTAAGGAGATTTCTAGATGTCAGCGTTGAAGCATCTTTTGCAGCTTAAAATGTCTCTGATGATGTCACCCTGCATTCAGGTATCTTTCACAGTAACAGACATGAATCTCTTAATTTTGTATCAAGTCCTCCAGCTTCAGTTTGCAAGACTTCAGGAAAAAGTGCAAATTCACTTCTCAATGATTCCAAATGAAAATATTGGGAAAATTGAAAACGTTACTTCAGAGATTTGTAGCCAGATATTTCAGGAGATTAGAAGAATTCAGGATCCAGTCCAGGTAACAGATACAAAACAAAAACCTCAAAGACAGTTAACAGAACTAGAATCTAATATCCATGAATGTGTACTATAGTTTCTATTGAAATATAATTTTTCTTTCTAAAATCACCCTCATTTTTACCAAAGATAGCTGAATTAAGACTAACTGGTTTGCAAAATAAGTCTAGTTCCAATAAAACTTGATTCAATTATTTACATAAGTACAACAAGAATAGAAGCTGATCATATAGGCTCTTTTAAATCTGCTTTGCTGGAACTGTTTATGAGGAATCTCAGACTGAACTTTAAAGGCCTCTCGAGGCCAGGAAAGCCAAGCCAAGGACTTTGTCATCAGACTTTGCCTGCAATACCTTCAGATTTAGGTGAATTCCTCTCTTCTTTTGAGGTTCCCCAAAATATTGAGGTTCCAGGCACCTGCCAGATCACTGACTTTCCTTACTCACCCACATAAGATTTCTTGGAACTTCTGTAAACAAGCTATCAGGCCAATATTTCCAAGTGGCTTTATTCCATAAAGTCCAATCTGTGTCTTTCAAAAGCTGTCTGGTCATATCTTCATATTTGAGTTTATGCATGTTTTTCTCAAATATGATATTCCAGTCAAAGCTTTGGTAATATAACTAATGTTTCCAATTGTGTCCTGTTATAAGGAGAACAGATTCTTATTGAACTTATGCAAATAACTATATTGCCATGAAAACAATACTCACTCACTAAGAATTTCCAAATCCTGGAGGGATCAGGTAGGGATAAAAAGATAAATGTTTCAATTCTGCTTACAAAGTTATAATTTACCAAATTGCTATAAGCCACAGTTAGCCTGACAGAAAAGAGAACAAGTTTCCTTAAATCTGGAAAAAAACAAAACATCAAAAAATCAGCAATATTTCAAATGAAAAATCATAAAAATTATAATCATCCTCCTCAGTTCATTCAGTCCTGTATAATCGATTCTTGATCTTAACATTTTGTTAGCAATTTCATGAAGTCATCAGTTTCTCTGTTAGAGTTCTGTAATTTCTTACCCAGTTCAGTTTTATAATCAGAAACTTTATCAGAAGCCTTATTCTAGAGTAAGCGTCAGAGTCCTTTCCGTGAATTTCTCTGAAGATGAAACATATTTTGCAAAAGCATCAGAGTAAAACAATAATTGTCTGTAAACGACAAGACCCCAAAATGTCAATTAACAAAGAAATTTGGTTAATTTTTGTGACATACAACACTTTAAAATAATAACCAGAATTATGACTGATAACCAGGACAGATCAGAGTTTTTGTAATGTTATACAGTTTTTAAAACACTTAGATCAGTAACGTTTACCCACATAATACCACCTAAGAAGGTTTATCATCACTTATTTGACAATGCTTCCCATGTAATATAATATATCAAATAAGCCTAATAAGTTTGGCATCTTCCTCTTTATAAGAAGAGAGAAGATTTCTTTAAGAAGTCCCAGGGGCCCTCTGAGAATTCTCAAAGGGAAAAAAATTTTTTTTTTCTTGCAGGTCAAAAGCAAGACTTCATTTAGGATCTGAATGTTTTTTCAAGGAGAAGCTTGTCAAAAATATCAAAGGGTTTCAAAACACTTGATCAAGTAGGAAACAATGCTCACTGTGAAACAATGCTCAGTTATCCATTCAATCAAAGTGACAACAGAAACAGTCAAGGGCAAACAGAGAGTTAAAACAGTACCTAAGTCTTTTTGAACAGAGGAAATTATTTTAAGAGAAAGAAGATCAAATTTTTGGGAGCCGGCATGGTGGTGCAAGTGGTTAAGTGCATGCACTCCGCTGTGTTGGCCTGTGGTTTGCCGGTTCGGATACCGGGCATGCACCAATGCACCACTTGTCAAGCCATGCTGTGGCGGCCTCCCATATAAAGTAGAGGAAGATGGGCGTGGATATTAGCCCAGGGTCAGTCTTCCTCAGCAAAAGAAGAGGAGGATTGGCAGATGTTAGCTCAGGGCCGATCTTCCTCACACACACACACACACACACACACACAAAAGACCAAATGTTAATTTTGCACCAGCTTACTTTTTCTTTTTTTTTGAGGAAGATTGGCCCTGAGCTAACATCTGTTGCCAATCTTCCTTTTTTTTCTTTTTTTTTCCCCAAAGCCTCCATTACATAGTTGTATATCCTAGTTGTAGGTCCTTCTACTAGTTCCTCTATGTGGGATGCTGCCCCAGAATGGTTTGACGAGCGGTGAGCAGGTCTGCACCCAGGACCTGAACCAGCAAACTCTGGGCCGCTGAAGTGGAATGTGTGAACCCAACCACTACACCACTGGTCTGGCCCCTTGCACCAGCTTACTTCTGACATTAAAACTCATTTACTTAGTTGGATTTAGTTTAATCTTAGCCAACTTGACCATGCATAAAACTCAGAGTTTTACTTTCACAAACTTTCTGTCAATTTTTACTTTCAGAATTTGTCCCATGCCTGCCTTCTAGTACTTTAGGACAAATTTATCTTTCTTAGCAAGTCAAACAAAAATCTTTCCATTCTTTACACCATCTTTACTGAAAACATATATCTTACATTCCTTGAATACAAAGATGCTTTCCTCATTAATTTTTGGTAGTTTTAATCACATATTAGAATTTTTAACCCTTAGAAACATTAATTTTTAAGTAAAAACTAAGTAAGCAATTATAAACTTTTTTTACATTAGCATTTTAAACACTTTTCATATATATATATTTAGAAACATGCTACTTTATAGTATAATTTTAATAAAACACAAGACATGTTTACCAATAGACCCCAAACACCTTTTAGTTTCTCTGAGATAAGAAGTCACAAGTAGATAAACTTAGATACGTTTGGCAATAATGTTTCAGTATTTTATCTTATTTGGAAATGAGCCAGATACCCAACAAATTTTTGTCATTTAATTTAATTTAGCAAAACTCTAAAGTTTTAATTTAGCAAAAAGGATTTGGAAGCTGTTTTTTTTCCAGTATACTGACCATAAAACATAATTATTGTACCCCAAAACTCTTACCCATTTGCATCTCCCTAAATCATTTGTTTCCAACAATTATGTTTAGATTACCCATGACAACTTCATGAGACATTAGACAAAATTAGCTATCATTTAAAACTATTATTTTTGGGGCCAGCCCTGTGGCTGAGTGGTTAAGTGCGCGCACTCTGCTGCTGGTGGCCTGGGTTCGGATCCCGGGCGTGCACCGATGCACCGCTTCTCTGGCCATGCTGAGGCCGCGTCCCACATACAGCAACTAGAAGGATGTGCAGCTATGACATACAACTATCTACTGGGGCTTCGGGGGGAAAAATAAATAAATAAAATCTAAAAAAAATAAAAAATAAATAAAACTATTATTTTTTGCTGATTAATTTGTAACAGATAACATGAGCTTAATTGACAAACCCAGGCTGCATGTCAGTATCACACCCAAATACTGACTAATCTGAGGGCATGCCTATTTCAATCAAACCAACAAACTTAAATCAGCTTTCATTTACCCAAGGTTAATCTATAACACGTTAACTTGAAAGACATTTGGGTTAATTTCTATTACATTTAGAATTTATGTAAGTGCTTACTTTAAGCCAATTTCAGTAGAGCTCTTAATTTTGGTCATACCAACTGGAAGCAGAAAAATATCTCACGTTTACAACATACATATAGACACACATACATGGGGGTTCCACAGCTATTGTTTTAAAATTACTGTCATGAATCAGGCACAAGCCTCCCTAGTTATGAATCCAAATTTTGTTCTAAGCCTTTTTACTAACATTTTTGGAGAAGACACTCAAGATGCTAGATTTTTGGCAAGGGTGCTCTTATGGCCATTTTTTGGCCTTCCTCCTTTTTTGTTTTCGTTCTCCAGTCTTAGGATTTGGTGATGGGCCAGATAATACTTCCCAGAGAGGTGATAATCCTTTCTGAGATAAAGGAACTGGGTGGAATCTGAACTGCCTCTAGGATGCTTTTACCAGAAAAGCACAGAAAACAAGAGTAAGGTTATTATGCAGATTTAAGGCCTCACCTTCCACAATGATAAATTTCTAGAGATGAGGTCATCCCCTCCTCTTCCCGGTACAGAGAGGGAGATACATTTACAAATGGAGATTTCTCTTACGAAAGTAAATGTTTGGTAAACAGCACTTTGATTAGAATGGGCTTAGCAAGAACCTTCCCAGTCTATCCATATTGGGAGTTATCTATGGTGATGGCCTGTCCTAGGGACAGTCCTCTTATCTTAAATTCTTTCAGGCAGTTAGCAGTGGGGGAGGTCAAGCCTTCCCTCAGAGTTCCCTGTTCCCAAAACAATCAAGGTAAAGAGACACATTTTGAGATGGCCAACCTTGGTCTCCTACACATACATATAGACACACAAAAACACACAGGTAGACACTGACAGAGATGTTAAATTTTTGTTATGAATCAGGCGCAATACAAAACTCACTAAATTCTGAGAAACGTTTGCATTTCAAAGAATGGCTCTTACGTTCTAGAGAAGATGGAAGCAGAAAATCTACATCAAAGAAAGCAGTCAAGTTTTCTTTAAGATGGAGTTTCTGGGGCATAACCCATCCAATTGAAAGTGTTTCCAATTAGTTAAAATGCACCCAAGGGGTGAGTCTCTGGGGATGCTTGAGGTGTTCCCCATGGCGGTAAAGCTGCTGTCCAACTGACAGCGGGCCGGAGAAGGGTGCTGAGACCAACTGCGGGCATCAATATATCTATGAGATTTAGTCAAGTCCCATTCAGCCCTGGTACCCAGTCCCTGAACCAGCACAAGGCAAGCTAAGGAGGCCAGAGGCAAAAGCCTAGAGCAGGCTGGGAACTGGGGCTCCCATTGCCGGGGTTGAGAGTTAAGTCCCTGGCAAAAGGTTTTCAAGTTTTCAATTTTACAGAATGTCCAGGTTCTGCTCAGGTCCAGCCTGAACTTAACTTCGACTTGCTGACAAAAGAGGAGGTTATGAAAAAGACAAAGACGGGAAAAAGGTGATCAGGCCTCGCCCTCATGGCCTCTTCCCAAGGATTCTCAAGATAAGGGTCACACAAACAACAGTTCCCATGCTGGGTCAACACAACCCTGAAGGACAGTTGACAGAATACAGATCTCCCGTCCCTATAACTGACTCAGTAGGCACCTAAAATACTCAACAGGTTCTTGACAGGAGACTAAACATGGTTCCAGATTGTCAGTCAAATGACTGACCCAGGGGCCAACATGGAATCACTCCAGGTGCCCACAAACCAGAGGAGAGCTCCCAGAGGCGAGAGTGGGATGTGGAACTTTCATTAAGACCACAAGAGGAGGCTGAGACTCCAAATTTGATTAAGTTCTTAAGACTAGTCATTGCAAGAGCTCTCTGACTGTGGATTCTAGCGTCTTTTCTTATCGTCTGTTTCCAACCTCCCAGGAGCAACCTGTAATGGTTAATGGTGAGGCACATGCCACAAGGTTGTGCCCAGAGGAAATTTAGCACCCTAACAGCCTGAAACTGGACCCAGGCCACGTAACTAAATCCTTAAAGGGAAGATAAAATGGGTGGACGCTGGGTTTCACCCAGCAACCACTGATAAGGAGGGCAAGGGAGAAAAGAAGACCTATGAGTCCAAAAAGCCAGGCTGTGGAAAATGTCGAGCATCCTCAACCAAAACACACAAAGAAACAAAAAAACAGGCTCAGCAACTCTAGAGGGGTTTAACCCCATCCAACGGGGATCCTCCTCTGATCACAGGCACAACACAAAGACAGACTCAGTGACCACAGGGGACCTCAAACCGCCACCTCATCACTCCAGATGAAATTCAATCTCCATAGGGAATTTGACCCCTAGACAGACTCAGTGCACTCCAGATGAGATTCAGTCTCCAGATGGGGTTTGACCCCTGACTGGTCACCAGGGATTGCTCCTGTTTCACCAGAGCTGAGCATTGGCCCTTCCAGAGTAGCCAGGTCATGCAATCCATCCAAACAGAGGGGACTCTCACTCCCCTTAGCCAGGCTACCTCCTGGTGGGGATTCAAACCCCGAAGCCAGGCCCCCAACAGACAGGCTTTATGAGACAGCTTAAGAAAATAACTCTTATAGCCATGCTGTGGGGTTGGCACCACTCACCTCCATGGAGAGATCCTCCAAGCAAAGCACTCAGTGTGGCCACTGGGTTTCCTGGTGGAGCAGTGATGTCAAGCTGACGGCACAGGCACCACAAAGGAGTATGCCCTGCCGCGGTCGCCAGTTTGATACCGAACCAAGTGGGCTCGCCTCCTGGTGAGTTAAATAAGACTCTACACCGGTGGAAGTTGTCCACAAAGTAAAGTGTATTTGCAGCAAATAGGAGGCCATGAGAAATCATTTCCAAAGTCATGGCATCCCCAAACAAAGGGAAGCAGGAACTTTTATTTCAGTTGGGTAATAAATATTCAAAAGGGAGAGGCAGGTACGCTGCAGATTATGGTAATGAGGCTTAATGTCCTCCTGAAGAGATCTTCACATTAAAAGTAAGGCAAGGTCATGGGCATAGCTCTTACAGGGAGGCTTGGTCAGCTTCAGGGTGGTTGCTGGTTGTGTCTCCTTGACATAAAAAAACAACTTGGAAAAACAGTTAAATGCTTCCAAACCCACTTTTGAGTTCCTCGGGGCACTAGTCAGTGACACTTATATCCAAGGGTATTTCTTCCACTTGTGCTCTAGAGGCCACCTCCTTGGACTGTTAGTATTTCAATTTACTCGTCTATTCCATCATTTTAAAGAAATCATATTTTAATCTCTTATCTGCCTTGACCTATTTTCCCACTTCTCTGTTCCCATTCACAGCCATATTTCTTTTTTTTTTTCCTGGTGAGGAAGATTGTCCTTGAGCTAACACCTGTGCCAATCCTCCTCTATTTTGTATGTGGGATGCCACCTCAGCATGGGCTTGATGAGCGGTGTGTAGGTCCGCTCCTGGGATCCAAACCCACAAACCCTGAGCCACCGAAGCAGAGCACATGAACTTAACCACTGTGCCACTGAGCCAGCCCCAGCTATATTTCTTGAAAGAAAAGTTCATATTTTCTCTCTCATCATCTTCCTCTCATTCACTCATTTATATATATATATATATACATTTTTTTTGTGAGGAAGATCAGCCCTGAGCTAACCTCCGATGGCAATCCTCCTCTTTTTTTGCTGAGGAAGATTGGCCCTGGGCTAACACCTGTGCCCATCTTCCTCTACTTATTTATATGGGTCTCTACCACAGCATGGCCTGACAAGTGGCACATCGGTGTGCACCCAGGATCCGAAGCTGCGAACCCCGGGCTGCTGCAGCAGAGCGCGCACACCCAACCGCTGTGCCACCAGGCTGGCCCCCACTCATTTATATATTTTTTGAGCAATCTGATAATATTTATTGAATTCCTACTATGTATCATGTGTTGTTTCAAGTAATAGGGACACAGCATTAAAAAAAAAAAAAGTATTCTTGCTCAAGAGCTATGGTTCCCATAGGTTTTACAGGTGAAAAACAAGGACAAAATAGACAAGAGAATTTCAGATAGTGATAAATGCTAAGAATAAAACAGGTCTTAATAAAAATGGTAGTTAACATGGACTGATGTCTCCCCCCTCCTGTTTACCAAGGAGATGCTACGGAAAAGAGAGAAAATTGAAGCAATAAGAATAGAATTTTCACAGGCCGGCCTGGTGGTGCAGCGGTTAAGTGCTCTCGCTCTGCTTAGGTGGCCCAAGGGTTCACAGGTTCAGATCCCGGGTGTGCACCAACACACCACTTGTCAAGCCATGCTGTGGTAGCATCCCATATAAAGTGGAGGAAGATGGGCATGGATGTTAGCCCAGGGCCAATCTTCCTCAGAAAAAAAGAGGAGAATTGGCATTGGATGTTAGCTCAGGGCTGATCTTCCTTACAAAAAAACAAAAAAACAAAAACACCAGCATGGTATCCTGGTATCCTTTAAAAAAAAAAAAAAGAATAGAATTTTCACAAATTCTCACTGCCATCTCTTTCCACCCACTAGCATCTGTACTTTTACACCCTGCCTTCCCTGCTGTTACTTGTATAAAGCTCTCCATTTTTCTGGTATAAGGCCAAATCCTCCACTTGTATGATAGAAGCCATCCCTTCTTACCTACTCATCTATTTTTTTTTTAATTTTTTGTTTATTGCAGTAACATTGGTTTATAACATTGTAAAAATTTCAGGTGTCCATCATTATACTTCTATTTCTGCATAGATTACATCATGTTCACCACCAAAATACTAATTACAACCCATCACCACGCACATGTGCCGAATTATCCCTTTCACCCTCCTCCCTCCCCCCTTCCCCTCTGGTAACCACCAATCCAATCTCGGTCCCTATGTGTTTGTTTATTGTTGTTATTATCTACTACTTAATGAAGGAAATCATACGGTATTTGACCTTCTCCCTCTGACCTACTAAAAGATATCGCTTTAACAATTCTTATTTTCCTCTTCTGCGTCTTAACTTTTTCCTTCTCTACTTGATCATTTCTGTTAGCATACAAACATGATATTATCTCTCCCATCTTAAAAAAAATCTTGGCTACATTTCCTCTGCCAGCTATTTTCCTATTTCCATTGCTCTTTACAGCAAAACTCATCTCCAGTTCTTGTCCTCCCATTTTCTCTTAAACCTTCCCCATCCAGGCTTTTGCTCTACCACTCCACCAAAACTGTTTTAAGATGTGGTTCTCATTTTGCTAAATCTAGTGGTCGAGTCTTAGTCTTCGTCTTACTTGACGTATTAACAGCATTTGACAGAGTTGATAACTTCCTCCTTCTGGAATCACATTCTTCACTTGACTTCTAGGATATCCCACTTTCTTCATTTTTCTCCTACCTCACCAGTCTCTACGTCTCAGTCTCCTTTACTAGTTTTCCTCATCTCCTGAACTTGTAAACGTTGGTGAGCACCAGGGCTCCACTCTCAGAACTCTTCTTTTTTTAATTAATATTCACACTCTTCCCCATCTTTATCAGTCTCATGCCTTAAAATACTATAATGCCTTGGGATAAGAAACACTTCACTAATTGGAATCTAGATATAACCTTATTGTCTACTGGATCTAGTCTTCCACTCAATACCCATTCTCAAATGTACGTGGGCAATCTAAAGTTTTTATCTTCTACGGGTTGGAGGATCAAGAGGAGAGAGTAAAGCCAGATGGACAAACAGCATGTAACCCTTTTGGAGAAACTGGGAAGCAGACGGTGTATCTTCCAAATCCTGGCCTAAATCCCAGATGGAGCTGCTGAAATGGGTGACAACTAACTGGGAGATTCCTGGGATCACTGCTGCTTTCTGAAAGTCCAAGTCAGCCTGAAGCCACAATGTAACTTGATGATTAAGCCGAAATTCAAAACTGTCCCCATGGCACCAAACTAACCCAGGCCTTGATGAATTCAGATGGCACAGCCAGACTCCCAGAACTCCTGGCTAACTCTCCAGCCTCAACTTGGTCATTTCACTATAGATATCTTTCCAATTAACTTTCTGGTACCCCAACTTCAACAATTCTTTGAGCCCACTAGGCCCTCTAATTCATTGCCCTGACATCTTTGCACTGTCCATCTCCCTTCATGTCCTCACTTCCTCTTCTTGTATGACTTAGATTCCATGTCCCATCACTATATTCATTCCTTTGCATATACTCTGGTATATTCCAAAGACATATGCATGTCTTTTGGTGGATGTATAGTGGTATTGCCTTGTGGTTTTCATTTGCATTTCCCTGAGGACTAATGAAGTTAAACTTCTCTTATATGTTAATAGGCCATTCAGATTTCTTCTTTTGTGAAGGATCTTTCTTTTGTCACTGAAGAGTAGCAGACTATGCCACGGAGATATGCCTCTTTGGTATAAGCATTATTTTGAGAAACTGCAGACACTGGAGAAGCTCTGAAAACAGGGTAGAATTTACTCTTTTGTAAAGGAAATCTACATGTATAAAGGAAATTTACTTTAGAAAGGGGACCTATACCAGGAAGAGAGCTATTAGCTGAGATAACTTCTCACCTGAGAGACTTATCTGCAGAGCAAGGCAACTTTTGTTTACCAAACATTTCCTCCTTTCACCTTGCTGTGAATTGCCTTACCCACCCACCCCCACCCCAACATCATTCTTTTGTCTTTAGCTGAAGATGGTATTTAAGGTAGTGGCTTCCGTCATCCTGGGCAGTTTTACTCCATTTTCCTGAGAATCCCCATGTATAGAGGAGGAAAAACTTTTCCTTGACCCTCTTAGGGTCCCTGGCTGGGTCTGAAAATTAAGCTGACAAAGACAGATTAACAGGAGAAAAGCACACAGATTTATTAAATTTTTACATATACACGGGAGCGTTCACAAGAAGTGAATAGAAGTGAAGAAGTGACCAGAGCAGGAAGCTTTTATACCTTTTAGACAAAGAAACAATAAATTTGTGAAGAGCTGACAAGACAAAAATGTTTGGGCTAGAGGTAGTAAATGGGGAAGAAGTAACTAGGAAGATAAGGGTTAGTTTGGCAAGGTTTGTTTGCACAGATTTCTTGGCCCCAAATTCCCTGTCTCTGGTGATAAGAATGTCTTCCCTCATCCCTGTACAGGAAGGATGTCTTTCACATGGGAGTTTTATGACCTGTTTCAGGGAAGAAAGGTGAGGTGGGGAGGTCAGAGTGACCTTCCTGCTTCTGCCATTTTTTCAACCTCCTTCAGCTTAAGATATTCAACATGCCAAGGTGCCATATTTTGGGCTAGCATGTCCTGAAAACCCATCACATGTATACGCGAGGTGTACATGTTAATAAACTTCTGCTTGTTTTTCCCTTATTAATCTGTCTTTTATTACCGTTGTGGGGGGGGTCTCATCCAAGAACTCAGAAGGGTAAAGGGAAATTATTTTTCCTCCTCTATACCACATTTTCTATTGAATTATCTGTCATGTTCTTATTGATTTACAGGAATTCTTTATGTATTCTTGAAGCTTTTTCTCTTGTTAGATATATACAATGAAAACAACTTCTCCCATTCTGTGGCTTGCCTTTTTGTTGTCTTAATGTATCTTTTGGTGAACAGAAGGTTTTAATTTCAACATAGTCCAACTTATCAACTTTTTCCTTTATTCTAAGGACTTTTTGAATCCTATTAACGTTACCGAACACCAACACAGAGGTCGTTTACCCACAGCATAGTATGGCCATTAAAGAAAAAAACTGAAACACCAGGGTTGTGGCAAAGAAAGAGGTTTACTGTTATTGAGAGGCAGCCAGAGAGGGAGATGGGAGTTAGAACTCTGATCCACCTCCTCAAAGGGAAAAAGTTAGGGACTTTCATCTGGGGTTTTAGGTAGGGGAGGGAGAGCAGGTACTGGGGTTTTAGGTAGGGAGGGGGAGCATGTGGCTGTGTTGATTGGCTCCTTCCCACTAGCCTGTGTTTGGCCTTGAAGGCTGAATTTCTTTTCCCTTGATTGTCTGGACTTTTCTGGTTAGTTTTCATCTTCAGCCTGTGTTTGGCCTTGTGAGGCTGAATCTTGACGTCTGGACTTTGACTTCCTGGGAAAGACAGCTCACTCATATCCTAAGGAGGGACAGAAAGACCTGGTTAGTTTTAAACAACAGTTGATTATGCTGAATATGCAGCAGCTGCAGTTAGCAAAGCTAATAAAGTTTTTTGCTCTAGGGAAGATTTTTTTAACTTCTTCATGCTTGGTTTCATTAAGATATCTTTGTCCACCTCAAAAGCATGGAAATATCCTCCTATCTTTTTCTTTAAAAGATTTATAGTTTTACCTTTCAAGTTTAGATGTACAATCTATCTAGAAATGATTTTTGTGTATGTAGTATAAAGTAGGAGTCATGATTAATTTTTTACCACGTGCATATCCAGCTAGCCTGCATCATTTATTGAAAAGACCATACCTTTATCGAGCACTGTAAAGTTGCTTTTATCAAAATCAGATGACTATATGGGTTGGTCTGTTTCTGGATTTTATATTCTGTTCCCTTGGTCAGTTTGTTATCCTTGAACTAATAACACACTCTCTTAATTACCATAGGTCTAAAATATATGATATTTGGTTGTGTAAATCCTTCTTCAAAATGTCCTTATCTATATTTGGTCCTTTGTGTTTCCATATAAATTTTGGAATAAGCTTGTTAATTTACACTGTTGGGGAGGAAGAACTATTCCTCTACCCTCTAGGTCCTTTTGGCTGGTCTAAGAATTAAATTGACATGAGACAGAATAACAGGAGGCTATCAAAGTTTAGTAACGTAAACATGCGAGAAACCCAGGAAAACTGAATAACTCACCAAAGTGGCTGAAGCCACCACCTTAAATACCATAATCAGCTAAAGACAAAAGAGGATGTTGGGGGTAGTGGTTTGGGACTTCAAAGGGGAGGAAGGCAATTCACATGGAGAAGGAAAAGCAAATGTTTGATAAACAAATGTTTGCTTGGCCATCTATAGACAATGTGACCTGAGAGATGAAACTTTGATAAAAATGGGCTCAGCAAGGACTCTCCCAGTTTACCAATACTTAAAGTTATCTATGGTGATGGCCTGTCCTGGAACAGGCCTTCTATCTTATATTCTTTTAGGCAGTTAGGGGGAAAGTCAAAGTTTCTTTCAGAGTCTTTTGTTCTTAAAAATAATCAAGGCAAAGAGATACATTTTGGGGTGGCAAATTCTGATCCCCCACAACACACACACACACATGCACACACACGCACACACACAGGAATTTTGGTTGAGATTGCATTGAATTCATAGATCAATTGGGGAGAATTGAAATCTTTACAAGATTGAGTTTCCAAACTATGATCATGGTAGGACCCTGTATGTATTTAGGTCCTTAATTTTATTCAGTAATGTCTTATAGTTTTCCATATAGAAGTCTTACATATCTTTAATTAAATGTATTCCTAGATTGATGTTTTATTAGCAATTCTCTCCTCAAAATACATTTTTCACATGGTTTCTGGACCATCACTCTCTCTTTGCTCTTCTTCTTACTGCTTATTCCTTTGTTGGCTCTACCTCATCATCCAGATTTCTAAATTCTGGTTGTGAGACTTAGTCCTTGGTCCTAGACAATGTTGGTGCTCCAACCAGGTCTCTTTTACCAGATGGTGCACGCATGCCCTAACTCTCATAAGTTCCTCAGTTAAAGGCTTATCCCTGTGACCTTTGGAGAATTTCCTCATCTAATGGGAGCTTCCCCTCAAGAAATGTCTGGAAGTATATCCCACCCCCAACCCTACCCCTTACAACCAATAACTGATTCAGGAGTGCAAAAGCCTGGCCTCCTTGCCTCCAGGCAGATTAACTTAGCCCCCAGTGGCTTTATGCCATCTATCTCCCAACCAAGTATTAGGAGAAAGTTAGAATTTACCCGAGACTATATTCTTACTCAGCTCTTTCCCCTTCTTTATTTTGCTTCCTTATGCCCTTACAGGTTTTTCTTGAAGAGAATCTTCTCAATAAACCAATTGCTCCCAATCCCTGTCTCAAGCTCTGCTTTTAGGGAAACTGACGTAGCTCTGTAGCTCTTCTTTTCTCTGTCTCACTCCCTAGGTGATTTCATGCAGTTCAATGGCATTAAATACCTTCTTTATGCTAACCAATCCAGAATTTATATTGCTAGCTTTCACCTTTCCTCTGAACTCTAGAGTCAAAAATATATCTCATTGCTATCATTCCCATTTGAATGTCTAAAAGGCCTATCAAATTTAACAAGTACAGAACTAAACTTTTAAACTTTTAAATTTCCCCAAACCTGCTCCTTTCCTAGTTTTTCCCATCTCAGTGAAAGGCAATTGTATTTACCAGGTTGCTTAGGCAAACAAGAGTCACCCCTGACTTTTCCCTTTCTCTTATATCCTAACCCATATATCAGCAAATCCTATTTATTCTGTTTTCCAAATACATCCCCTTCCAGCTAATCCTGTTGACTCTAGCATCCAAATATATTCCGAATCTGTCCACATATAATTGTCCAGGCAACCCCTTCTCCAAGCAACCATCGTCTCTCACTTTGTTGAGATGTGTTTAACAGCCTCCTAACCTATCTTCTTGCTTTCCTACAACACCAGAGTTATTCTTTTTGAAAGCAAATCATACATGTCCCTCCTCTGCTGAAAACTCTCTAGTGACTTCCCACGTCACTGAAAGCAAAAGCCAAAGTCCTTTCAATAACTTCTGAGATCCTACAAGATCTGGCTTCTTCCTACCTCTCTGACCTCATTTCTTACCATTCTCCCCCTCATTTCTGACCTTCTTATTGTTTCTCCAAATGCCAAACACACTCCTGCTTTAGACCTTCTGTACTGTACTTTCCTTTGCCAGAAGGCTTTAGCCCCAGATGTTGAAATGATTCATCCTCTCACTTCATCTAAGTCCCTGTTAAAATCTCATCTCATCAGAAAGGCCTTCCATGATTATCTTTTCTAGCATTTCACTCCCCCACATTCTCTGTCTTCTCAACCTGTTTTATTTTTCTTTGTAGCATTTATCATTCTCTGACATATTATGTGCGTATACATACACACACACACACACACACACACACTAGCAGAGGCATTATTTTGTTCTCCTCTGTAAAAAGGTATTTCTTTTTATAGTACCTTACCTTATATTAGAAGAAAATAAAATTATAGGTCCATTTCCTGATGAAAATAGTTGCAGAAGTCCTAAGTGAAATGTTTAAAGGTAGCATGTTCTAATCAAATAGGGTTTATATCAGGACTGCAAGGAGAGTTTAACAACATAAAATGTATCGATATAATTTATCACAGTAATGGGCTAAAAAATCACTTTAAGTAATTGCAGCAAAACCATTTAGTAAAGACCAACACCCACTTATAATTATACACTCTCAGAAAAGTTTGACTAACCAGAAATTTTCTCAACGTAATAAAAAGCTATATACCAAATCTATCAACAAGATTATCCATAATGGAAGAACTTTAGATGCCTTCTGAAACAAGACACCATTGCTTGCTGTGCAGTACTGTGTTGGCCCCCATTGTCAACCCCTTTCTCTTTGCCATCCTCTGGTGTAGAGTCTAGGTAGCCTGAATGCTCATTTTTCAGCCCCCTCTATACCATGTGCTGCAGTTCTTGTCAATGAGATGTGGGCCGGATTCTACGGGGGTGGGGGTTGGAAAGCTTTTCTTTCCTGGGAAAAGGGACATACAGTGGTGCCACCCTTCCCCCTGCCTGTCTCAGAATGCCTTCTCCAATCCAATCTCTTGTCTACCACCTTTAATTTACCACTCAATATCCTGCCTTCCAGCCATAATTAACTTCTTTCAGTTTCCCCAAAATACCGTGATTCCTCTTGCCTCAGGGTCCACACACTGTTCTCTAGGCCCAAAACACTATCAATCCCCTAGCCTTCTTTTGTTACCAACTTAGGTAACACTTCACTCAAGAAGTTTTCCTTGGTCATTCCTCCATATCTGAGAAGGTTTTCTCACATAGCACCCTGAATGTCCCCTGTCAAAGCACTTCTTCATTGTACTGCTTTGTAATTGTCTAATTGTCTATCTTCCTCACCATACTTTAGGTTCTGTTAGTATAGGGATTGTATTGTGGGGGGGAACAAATATTCATCTACCTTTCTAGGTTCTTCTGGCTGGTCTAAGAATTAAATTGACATTAGACAAAATAACAGGAGAAAATCAAACAAGTTTGATAACATGTATACATGGGAGAAACCTAGGAAAACAGTAACTCACAAAAATGGCTGAAGATACCACCTTAAATGCCATCTGTAGCTACAGCCAAAGGAGATGTTCTGGTAATGGTTTGAGACTTCAAAGGGGAGGGAGGCAATTCACATGGAGATGGAAAAACAAATGTTTGGTAAGCAAATGTTTGCCATGCCTTGCAGAGACAATGAGACCTGGAGAGGACCTTGATCAAATGGGCCCTGCTGGGTTCCTCCCTGTCTACCCCACCTAGTTCATATTATACTGTAGTTATCCGTGGTATTAGCTCCTTCCTGGAACAGGCCTTCTATCTTAAATTACAGTCAGTGGGGAGGTCAAAGTTTCTGTCTGAGTCTTTTGTTCTTAAAAATAGTCAAGTCAAAGAGACACATTTTGGGGTAGCAAATTCTGCTGCCCTGCAGTATCTGTCTTGTTGTGTCCTTACACCTTGCTCAAAACTTGGCACTTAAGGGTGCTCAATAAATATAAGTTTAGTGAATGAATGAATATTTCTCATAAAATTATTTCTTTGGATTTTTGGCTCTTTTCCTATTTTATTGAATGAAATTTTAGTTTAATTATTTTCATCCTTTAAAATGAAAGGATTTTAGATTTTAAACTTTTTATGATATAAGGTTATGCTTAGTCTTACATCAGTGTATGTTAGGTTCTCTTAATGAAGACTTCTTTTAAGAATTCATGTGAAATTGGGGAGGAGAGGAAATAGTTTCAGTCACTCCACAGCCATCTCACTGAGAACTGCAACCTGAATCAAAAGACAACATGGTTCTAGAGACCTGGCTTTCCTGTTGTCCCTTCAGGAGAAGGTGTCTGTTTCTACTCTTGAGGACTTTGCCCTTTTGTGACTTAGAATTCTCTGTCTTTGCTTCTACTGCATTCATTTCTGTAGACTCATTTTGCTCTTGTTTTCTCTGCTGTTGAATGATTGATGGATAGACTGAGTGATCCGTTCATTCATTCAATGCATGTATATCAATACAACATCAAAGTTGCTGGAGATATTCAACTGCGAACAGGATGGACTCAATCCCTGCTCTCACAGAACTTAGAATTTCATGGCTTTTTGCTTTTATATGGTTCTATTTCCCTGTGGCATCTATTGCTTTATGAATTCTACTTACTGATTTCTCTCAGTAAATCTCTCTGCTTCTGTAACTATCCTGTTAGCATTTGTGTATTAATCATGTTTTTAATTTTCTGTACTTTATGATATTTTGACATCTTGAGGCCTTGCTAATCCTGGAGAGATTGCCCCTCCCAGGGTTAGCCAATTCATAGAGATAGCAAATGACTCCCCTGTGAGTGCATGTTTGATGTGCAAACCAACCGCTCCAGAGCCCATACTCACCAACTTCCTCCTTTATGAAGCTCTCACAGGATAAACCACTATGCTCCTGCCCTAATATCACCACACGGCCAGGTATTAGACAACTAGGGGTAGCCCATACACCCCAGAGCCCACTGAAATTATTGAAAATAGCCAATCCTATATCTGCCTACACTGCTTCACCCATACTTCCCCACAAAAACCACAGTGAAATCTTTTGTCCATGCTTTCCCCTTGTCCCCTCTGCCTGCCAACCAACCCTGGTGCTTCTGCATGTGGCCCTGCATGGCTTGCTGTGCATCCTGTTTCTGGGGATCTGTGAGTGTAGCCCTCTTCTTTTGTGGCAATCATTTCCATGTCTGCGTGTCTTACCACACCTGATTAAAACATATCCCAGGTACATTTTAACATAATTCCTTACCATACGTCTAACATTCAAACAACCAATAAGATAATTATCTCTATTATTGGGATAATTAGGTCAGGAATTACAAAGTACAGTCATAGAAACCTCTCTGAAGAGGGCTGTGGGCATGGCTTGTATCCTATAGCTTGTCAGAAAGAGACAGTATAATTGGTAGATACTTGGACTGGGTTGTTCAGCACAACTTCCTGCCCCCACCCTGTATGATTTTCCCCTCTATAAAGACTAGTTTACCAGGGCTGGTCTGGTGGCATGGTGGTTCGGCTTGCACGCTCTGCTTTGGTGGCCCAGGTTCTGCAGGTTTGAATCCTGGGCGCAGACTGGTGCACCCCTCATCAAGCCATGCTGTGGCGGCATCCCACATGCAAAATAGAGGAAGATGGGCACAAATGTTAGCTCAGGGCCAATCTTCCTCACCAAAAAAAAATAAATAAATAAAAGACTGGTTTACCTGCCTTTATCTTCTACAGTGATTGGGAAGTTAGACCATTCTATTTTAAATTCTACTTCAAGTCAAGAAAAAATTTCAAAACGTTATTAAACATATATTTATATAATTGTCAAATATAAAAATGAAATAACTTTATATTCTTCTTTATAGAAGGTTTAAACCTAGTTTTCATTCTATTTTCTTCTGTATTTAGAATTGCAAAGGAGAAGACAAATATACTTTCATTCTGTTTTAGATAATTTATTTTTTTTGTTTGGAGCTTTTAAAGAATGTGTCTTTACTTTTAAGCTTTAAAAAGTCACTGTATTTATTAATTTTTCCTGGAACTTAGGAAATTCTCAACTCTGGGATAAAATACTTTTTTAAATCAGTAAGGTTTTCTCTTGGGGTATCATTGATTATTTCCTTTGCTTACTTTATTTTCTTTCATCCTTTAGAGTTTTCTATTATTCACAGATTAGAAAGATGATTTTCTTCTGTATTTATTATCCTATCTCCTATCATTTTCATCTCTTTATGCTTTTCTTTCTATTTTAGTCTTGTATTTTATATCATTAGTTTGGTTTGCTGAACTGTGTGCTCTTTCAAGCCAGGGACTAAGTCTTACTCATATTTTTTACAGTAAGTGCTTAATACAGTGTTTGGCACAGAATAATAAATGTCTGTAATATGAATATAGTTTGGCTGTTGTATTTTTGGTTTTCCTTGAGTTTCTTCTCATCTTGGTTGCCATCCAAGTGCACAAATTTTCCTTTGCAAAAGTACCCCTAGCTAAAGAGCTGTGCTGGAGGCTACAATTCAGTCTGAGCTCTGCTAGTTTAGCTCTGCAACCTGCTACAGGGGAGGAAGGGACATTTTTTTTCTAATTTGTATAGATGTGCTCTATGGGTTAACAGAAACCTGGATTGGCCTGATATCCTCTTATCAGACTATTCTTGTTTAATTAATCCAGTGTCCTCTTAAATGTTCTTGAGAACACAAAGTAAATATTTTCTAAGATTTTTCTTTTGTTTTTGGCAGAAAAATTTTTAAGTGAAACTTTGTCCTCTTCCTTCTTTGTCATCAGAACATTGCTCTCCTCTTGCTGTACATTTTTATATAGGTTAGCTTTTCCTCTGATAATTCAACCTTTAACAAAGAGATATCTAGCTTGTACTATTTACTGAGGTTCTGGCTTAGACCCTTTTGCTCACTTGTGAAGGTGAAGCATAAGGTGCTATATAGAGAGTTTAGGAAAGTTCCTTGTATGTTTGAGATTCTATTTCTGTCCTCAAGAGAGTGAAGGAATTGCTCAAGCCATTGAGGGTGAGTGTCAGGTAAAGAGGTTTTTTTTGTGTGTGTGTGTGTTGTATACATGTGTGTACGTGTGTTGGCAGTGTGGGGAATGTGTGTGGCGGCTACTTACAATGGCATCAGAATTCTGAGAACAAGAGAATTAGAAGAATATTCATTGTTCAAATTGACAGGATTTCCCAACCATTGGTTCCCAGGGATTAAAGGACTCCTTATCTATCTCTGTCACCACCTCCTAAGCTGAGGCAGCAGTGATAGTTTGACATGGGATCATTTTCGGGATGGGACTATCTGGTTAAAAGTGGTATACTCTAGGGGCTATCCCAGGAAGCAGATAGAGTAGCAGGTCTTGGAGATGTTTGTTGGGGTGTCCATGTCAAGCCAGATGAGAGACTAGATGTAGAGGGAGTAGACCATAAGCAGTAGCCAATACAGTGCCCTAAGGTACAGGGAATCCAAGTACCAGGCTTGGGAATCAAGGAAGGAGACTGGGTCAAGCTTAAGGACTGGGACATCAATAGAAGTGCAATTTAAGGAAGCATCACCTGGTTGACAGGGTGTTTTAGCTGCCAGTGTGTAAGCACTCAAGAGAAAATTAACAGAGGAACAAATTGGATAAGAAATTTAATTTAAAAGATTAGGTTTGAGACCCAATACTTCTAAAGTGATTTGTTTTCTTCATAGCGAGTCAAGTGTTCTTTCATCTACAGAAAGATAAAGAAAAAAGTTTGGGAAGTCTGTCAAAAGGCTCCTAGAATTCAGGAAATTCTTACTAAGTCTCCCCAAAGAATATAATGAAAGAGAGTTAATAGTTATCATTTTTTTTATTAACCCCTGTGCCACTTCCCCAATATAGCTTGTTATCTCTTACCTGGACTGCTAAAATAACTTGCTTAAAAATTATTTATAAGTTCCATTAGGTAATTCCATTGTTGTCTCAGTGGGACAGCTATGTGTTTGGCAGAAAATTAGGAACAGATACTATTAGAGGATTCAAAGTTCACACATGGCAAAGTATATGGAAACTAATAAAGCAGTTGTCCAAAGCCAGAGGCAACCACGGTGCTTCCAGGTGAGGATACTGGCTGTCAGAGGGACCTCAGTCTGGGAGCATGCTTGTTATTCTTTTGCTTTGTGGAAACATCTCCATATGCTCCCATATTCTTTGACTGAAATGAAATTTTACATCTTCTGACAGTGACCACTGGGTTATTCCATGAGTTACACCACTTTTTCTTTGTGACAATCTTACAACAGTACATTCTCATGGTAAAAAAAAAAAATTCAAACAATACAACAGAAAAAAGTAACTCTTCTTATTTCAACACTTACTTCCATTCCCAAAGTAACTACCATTACCAGTTTCTTGTGTATCCTTTCAGATATGCTAAACACATCTGTGTCTCAATATCCTTATCTGTAAAATGGGATTAGAACCTAGGTTCTAGCTATTAGGTATTAGAACCTATTTTATTTTATTTTTTTTTTGCTACAAATAAAAGCTTGCTATACACGGGATTTGTCCACTTAGCTTTTAAAATGTAACCATATACTTTGGAGATCATTGCATACATATTCAAAAACTGTTTCAATTTAACAATGTGAGAGTGACCTTTATGTCCTTCAGTAGCTTTTAAATGTTTTCTTCATATGTAGCTTACATACTTTTTATTAAGTATATTGCTTTTTTGTTTTTATTGTAAATGGAATCTTTATTTGTATTTTTTACCTGCCATTGGTATTTTTTACCAATGGTTGGGAAATCCTGTCAATTTGAACAATCAATGTCTGTATATAGGAAGACCTTTGATTTTTATGTTAATTTTGTACCTAGCTAACTTCTATTTTTCAAAAATAGTTTTACTGTTGATTCTTTTATTTTTTTCCAGTTATATAAATGTGTCATTTGCATAATTATATATTCTGCCTCCTCCTTATTTCTTTTTTTCCTAATTGCTTCCATTATGACTTTTAGAACAATATTAAACAATTATGGTAAGGGTGAATAGTCATATTTGCATTGATCCTGCCCTCTCTATCTAGGCTACTGCAAGTCACCAGTATCTCCCTGGAAGGAGCTTGTACACACATCTGTGCCCCAGCTTTTCTAGCTGCCACCTGAGGGTCAGGCCCTCGGATCACCTGGCACTGATAGCCAAGGGGACTTGCATTCAAGAGTTCCACAGGACTGTAGCAAACAAAGAAGAATGGGCTCAGGAGCACCTTCTCTCCCCATGGTTACACATCCAGGTCCAAAGCAGAGAGAGCAGGCAAAAATGCTCACCTCCCAGTTTTTCCCTGGAAGAGGCCTAACTATATACTTTCCCAGTTGCTGCCCGAAGGTCTGGGTTTCAAGTGGCTAGCATCTAGGTGCAATTAGAGTGTAAAAATGTAGAGCTTTTGTATGTGTTCAAAGTTAAGTAGTTATATTTTTAAAAAACTGTTATAAATATTAGATGTTTTATGTAAGCATTATAGTAACAACAAAGCAAATATATACACAAAGATAAAGAGAAGGGAATCAAAGCATACCACAACAGAAAATCATCAAATCACAGAAGAAGAGAGCAAGAAGTAAGAAAGGAACAAAGGAATTATAAAGCAACCAGAAATCAATTAACAAAATGGCAATAGTAAGTCCATACCTATCAATAATTACTTTGAATGTAAATGGACTAAATTCTCCAATACACAGGCATAGAGTAGCTGAATGGATTAAAAAAAAAAAACAAATCCCCACTGTATGCTACCTACAAGAGACTCACTTAAGCTTTAAGGACACACATAGACTGAAAGTGAAGTGATGAAAAAGATATTGTATGCAAATAGAAACCAAAAGAAAGCAGGGGTAGCTATACTTTAGCAGACAAAATAGACTTTAAGTCAAAGATTGTAACAAGAGACAAATAAGGTCATTATATAATGATAAATGGGTCAATTAATCAAGAAGATATAACATTTGTAAATATTTATGCACACAAAATAGGAGCACCTAAAAACATAAAGCAAATAAAACAGATCTGAATGAAGAAATAGATAGCAATATAATAATGGTAGGGGAATTCAATACCCCACTTTCAACAATGGATATATCATCCAGACAGAAAATCAATACGGAAGGATTGAAGAAACTTAAACAGTGTGTTAGACCAGTTGGAATT
Source organism: Diceros bicornis minor (assembly GCF_020826845.1). Lineage (NCBI taxonomy): Eukaryota > Metazoa > Chordata > Mammalia > Perissodactyla > Rhinocerotidae > Diceros > Diceros bicornis. Next base: position 13,284,017 of record NC_080743.1, on the reverse strand, counting down.
ATCAGACTTAACAGACTTTTAGAGAACATTCCATCCAACAGCAGAATACACATTCTTTTCAAGCGCATATGGAGCATTCTCCAGGGTGGATAATATATTAGGCACAAAACAAGTCTTAATAAATTTAAGAAGATTGAAATATCAAGCAAGCATCTTTTCTGACCACAATGGTATGAAACTAGAAATCAGTTACAAAGAGAAAACTGGAAAGTTCACCAATATGTGGAGATTAAACAACGTGCTACTGGATAACCAGTGGGTCAAAGAAGAAATCAAAAGAGAAATCAAAAAATAGCTTGAGACAAATGACAATGGAAACACAACAAACCAAAACTTATGGACTGCAGAAAAGCATTTCTACGAGGGAAGTTCATAGTAATAAATGCCTACATTAAGAAAAAAGACAGGGCCAGCCCAGTGGCATAGTGGTTAAGTTCGCACAATCTGCTTCGGCAGCCCAGAGTTCACGGGTTTGGATCCTGGGCACAGACCTACACACTGCCCATCAAGCCATGCTGTGACAGCATCCTACATACAAAATGGAGGAAGATTGGCATAGATTTTAGCTCAGAGACAGTTTTCTTCAAGCAAAAAGAGGAGGATTGGCAACAGATGTTAGCTCAGAGCCAATCTTCCTCACCAAAAAAAAACAAAAAAGAAAAAAGATGGATCTCAGATAAACAACCTAACTTTACACCTCAAGGAATAGAAAAAGAACAAACTAAGCCCAGTGTTGATAGACGGAAGGAATTAACAAAGATAAGAGTGGAAATAAATGAATTAGAGACTAAAAAGTCAATAGAAAAGATAAATGAAATTAAGAGCTGTTTTTTTCAAAAAGATATATAAAATTGACAGACCTTTAGCTAGACTTACCAAAAGACAAAAAAAAAAAAAAAAAAAAGACAGAGGACTCAAATAAATAAAAATTATAGCTAGGATGAAACATTACAACTTTTACCACGGAAATACATAGCATCATAAGAGACTACTACAAACAATTATATGCCAACAATTTGGACACCCTAGAAGACTTGGATAAATTCCTAGAAATGTACAGCTTACCAAGACTGAATCAAGAAAAAATAGAAAATCTGAACAGAGCAATTACTAGTAAGGAGATTGAATCAGCAATCAAAAACCTCCCAAAAGAGAAAATTCCAGGACCAGATGGATTCACTGGTGAATTCTACCAAGCATTTAAAGGAGAATTAATACCAATCCTTCTCAAACTCTCTCAAAAAATCAGAGAAGAGGGAAGAGCATTCCAAGATCATTTTACAAAGCCAGCATTACCCTGTTGCCAAAACCAGGCAAGGATACTACAAGAAGAAAAAATTACAGGCCAATATTCTTGGTGAAAATAGATGCAAAAATCCTTAACAAAATATTAACAAACTGAATTCAAAAGTACATTAAAAGGCTCATACACCACAATCAAGTGGGATTTATCCCTAGGACTCAAGGATGGTTCAACATCTGCAAATCAATCAATGTGATACACCACATTAGCAAAATGAAGGCTAAAAATTGTATGTTTATTTCAATAGATGCATAAAAAGCATTTGAATAAATTCAACATTGTTTCATGGTAAAGGCTCTCAACAAAGCAGATATAGAAGAAATGTACCTCAACATCATAAACACCATTTATGACAAGCCCACAGCTACCATACTCAACAGTGAAACACGGACTACTTTTCCTCTGAGATCAGGAACAAGACAATGATGCCCACTCTTGACAGTTTTATTCAGCATAGTACTGGAAGTCCTAGCTGGAGCAGTTAGGCAAGAAAAAGAAATAGAACGTATCCAAATCAGAAAAGAAGTAAAACTGTCTTTATTTGTAGATGACTTGATACTATATATAGAAAACCCTAAAGACTCCACCAGAAAACTTAGAACTAGTAAATGAATTCAGTAAAGTTGGGGGATATAAAATCAATGTACAAAAATCAGTTGTGTTTTTATACAGTAACAACAATGTATCAGAAAGAGAAACTAAGAAAACAATTCCATTTACAATAACATCAAAAAGAATAAAATACTTCAGAATAAATTTAACCAAGGAGGTGAAATACCTGTACAGTGAAAAGTATTAGACACTGATGAAAGACATTGAAGAAGACATAACTAAACGGAAAGATATTGTATGCTCATCGATTGGAAAATTCATATCATTAAAATGTCCATACAACACCAAGTAATCTAGAGATCCAATGCAATCCCTATTAAAATTCCAAAGACATTTTTCACAGAAATAGAACAAACAATCCTAAAATTTGTATGGAACCAGAAAAGATCCAAAATAGCCAAAGCAATCTTGAGAAAGAACAACAAAACTGGAAGCATCACACTTCCTGATTTCAAGTTTATTACAAAGCTATGATAATCAAAACAGTATGGCATCAGCATAAAAACATTGATCAATGGAACAGAATAGAGAGCCCAGAAATAAACCCACATATATACGGTCAATTAATTTACAACAAAGGAGCCTAGAATATACAATGAGGAAAGGATATTCTCTTCAATAAATGGTGCTGGGAAAACTGGATAGCTGAAAAAGAATAATACTGGACCCCCATCTTACGCCATATAAAAATCAACTCAAAATGGATTAAAGACTTGAACATGAGACCTGAAACCGTAAAACTCCTAGAAGAAAATGTAGGCGCTAAGTGCTTTGACATCGGTTTTGGCAATGATTTTGTGGATTTGACATGAAAAGCAAAGGCAACAAAGGCAAAAATAAACAAGTGAGACTACATCAAACTAAAAAGCTTCTCATAGCAAAGGACACCATACACAAGACAAAAAGGCAACCTATGGAGTGGGAGAAAATATTTATCTAATAAGAGGTTAATGTCCAAAATATATATGGAACTCGTACAACTCAATAGAAGAAAAGCAAACAATCCTGTTTAAAAATGAGCAGAGGAACTGAGTAGACATTTTTAAAGAAGACATACAATGGTCAACAGATACTTGAAAAGGAGCTCAACATCGCTAATCATCAAGGAAATGCAAATCAAAACCACAATGAGATGTCACCTCACACCTGTTAGAATGGCTGTCATCAAAAAGACAAGAGATAACAAGTATTGGTGAGGATGCGGAGAAAAGGGAACCCTTGTTAGTACTGGTGGGATTGTAAATTGGTGCAGCCTCTAAGCAATACAGTGTGGAGGTTCCTCAACAAATTAAAAATAGAACTACTACATACTCTAGCAATCCCACTCTGATAGATATCAGAGTCATTATACCTTTTAATATAAAAATTTCTTTAATCATAACTATTAGCATCTAATATGATGAAATAAGATTATAAAGATGATGTCATAGTCTTTAGGATTCCTTTCATTTTTTATCATATTTACCTCATAGGGATGTTGTGAGGATTGAGTTAATAGAATAATTGCTATATGTGTTATCTATTATTATATAATTATAATAAATTTTATAAGAAGGAAGATCAAGAGTGTATACAATAATTTGGCAAAACTATATCAGCTACTTAGGCTGAATAATTATAAGTTAATCACTGTAGTACTAGCAGAAGAGAAATTCCCTATGCCTTGAATAAAAGTGCTAAGCATTATTCTAATGTCTTTTTGGGAAAAACTAATTCAAGTGGATCTCCTGGCTAGTCCGTTTAAAGGCAGGCCTATGTGCATTGTCATTTTTTTTTTTTTGTGAGGAAGATCAGCCCTGAGCTAACATCCACGCCAATCCTCCTCTTTTTGCTGAGGAAGACTGGCCCTGAGCTAACATCTATCGCCAATCCTCCTCCTTTTTTTCCCCAAAGCTCCAGTAGGTAGTTGTATGTCATAATTGCACATCCTTCTAGTTGCCATATGTGGGACGCCACCTCAGCATGGCCAGACATGCGGTGCGTCTGTGCGCGTCCGGGATCTGAACCTGGGCCGCCAGTAGCGGAGCGTGAGCACTTAACCACTAAGCCACGGGGCCGGCCCCCATTATGTTTTAATTCTTATAAATTTCCCCAAATTATTTTTTTGATCAGTCTCATCCACTCCTTCAGTTTTAGCCCGTATTGATAAATCTTATAAACATAATGCTCTTCTGAGCTCTGGACTTGTACTTCAAATACCTGCCTAGATATACCATAAGCACCTCAATCTCAACGCCTCTAAGTGTAAGGCACTTTCTCCCCTACGCATGTTTTTCTTTCTATAGTCCTGCTGATTAATTGTACCATTATCTAGGAAGCCACCCAAGCCTAGAAACCTGGTGCTCCTCATTGATCTGCACCTCTCCCTTACAGCCGCACCTAAGCAGTCATTAGTTAACTGCCAGTTTTGCTCTCTCGCGACTTTCTTCTCCATCCCTATTTCCTCTGTGTTAGTTTAGGTCTATAACTTATCTTGCCTGGTATAGCACAATAACCACAAAATTAGTGTTTCTTCCACCAGTGTATTCCTCACATTGTTTCTGATTTACCTTTCTCAAATATAGGTCTAGAAACTGCTTCTTTGCTGATACCTTCCAAGTTTCCTAATCACTTGCAAAATAAAGTGTAAATACCTTCTTGTGCCCTAAATTCCCTTTATGTTTTTATCTCAAAGCAATTTTTCCTTATCTCTATTAGCACTTACTATGTGCTTTTTATCATCATTGATTGTTTACATATCGGTTTTCCATCTAGATATTCATTTCCTTGAAAGCAAGGACTTTGATTTATTTAATTTTATGTTGCCAGGGCCTAACAGAGTACCTGGCATTCATAGTTGAAGCTCAGTAGCTTTATGAATAATAACTCTAATAAATATTCATTTATTATCTACCAGACACCATTCAGAATTTCTTTTACATGTAAATAAGGTTTTCTTCTCAACAATCCTGCAAAGTAAGTGCTCTTATTATTCCTATTTTACAGGTAAAGAAACTGAGAATCAGAGCAATTACATAATATGTGCATAGTCACACAGTAAGTGGCAGTACTGAGTTTCAGGTCCAGACAGTCTGACTCCAGAGTCATTTTTCAAAAATCACTATATGTGTCAAGTGAATCAATCAATGAATAAAAGAAAATCAAGAGAAATGTTTTCCATATATAATCCTAATCCACCTGCTCACATTTTTCCCAGCTTTGAAACATCAAATGATGCTGTGAACTGGAAAATACTCTAAGATGAACACACTAAATTTTTGTCTGGAGAGACAAATAAAAATATAGCTAATAGACATAGTGCTTATTCTATGCCAAGCACTACTCTAAGATCCTGTTCATTTGCCTTACACTTTCTTAATATAAATCTTTTTCCTAATTTTTTAAATCAGTCCTTTATTGTCTTTATGACCTATTTCAATTTCTGATTTGTAATAGATAGCTATAGGAGCAGGCTTGTATATATTTTTAACTTGACAGGAGAAAAAAGTGATCAAGACTCATCTATAAGAGACAATCACCGATCTAAGAAAATGGAAAGGCAATTAAGAGGATAAAAAGCCAGACTGATGTGTCTTCATCTTATTTTATTCCTCAGTAGCAGTCAACACTGTTGACCAGTTCTTCTTTTTAAATTGGTCTTTCCATTGACTTTCACATTATTATATGAAAGAAAGAAACAAAGAAAGTCTTTTCTTGTTCTCCATTTTCACTTACACTGATATTCTTAAGTTTCTTTTCTTGGTTTCTCTAACTTGTTGCCTTTTATTTATTTATTTATTTATTTATTTATTTATTTATTTATTTTTTTAATAATTTTATTTATTTATTTTTTCCCCCAAAGCCCCAGTAGATAGTTGTATGTCATAGCTGCACATCCTTCTAGTTGCTGTATGTGGGACGCGGCCTCAGCATGGCCAGAGAAGTGGTGCACCGGTGCGCGCCCGGGATCTGAACCCCGGGCCGCCAGCAGCGGAGCGCGTGCACTTAACCGCTAAGCCACAGGGCCGGCCCACTTGTTGCCTTTTAAATATTGATGTAACATAATGCACAAATCTTAGAGTGGTCTCTCTAGAAATGGGAAATCTGCAGACTTTATTGAGTAGTGTGCTTGGGAGATACACTTCTAAGGAAGTAAGGAAGAGAGTGTTGGGCAGAAGAAGCTGACTCTCAATGTGGTTGGAACTGAGACCTCAGCTAATTCTACAGAAAGCTCTGGAGCTGGGATGGCTCTTCAGAGTTGTCCCAAATCAAGGCAAGGGAGTTGAGTCTATATCCCTGCCTCAGCTAGTCATTGGCTAGAGATCAAACTAGTGGGTGAGAAGTTTCCTGCAACCAAGGCAATTTCAAAAGAAGGGCATAGCTGAGACCGATCAGGAGCTAATATCCCCAACAGTGAGGGTATGAATGCATGGGCCTTGAGGAGGGCATCTGGGCAAAGCTCTACAGTATTAACTACATATCCTAAGCCTTTTCCTCTTATATACCTCCTTATTTATCTTTCTAAAATAAGAATCTGATCGTATCTCTAATTTTAACACCTATCTTGGCTTGTTATCATTTTTAAGATAAAGTTAAAACCTCATTGCATAATAGAAAAGAACCTACCCTTGGTAACCCTATGTGATTTCTCCACCTCGTTTCTCTTTTATGCCATGCTCTTTTACACCACCATTTCTCTTCATAAACTCCCTCTGCACATAATACTCTGCCTCTTAGATCTCCATCTGATTATTACTCGTCCTATGAGAGGCAGCTCAAATGTCACCTTTCGTGAAATTCCCAAAGTTTCTTGTCAAATGAAGTACTTTTTCCTGTGTGCTTTTTGTACAAACCTCTTTTATAATATAATCTTAATAAAAGGCCAGGGCCCTACTTGGTCCAATCTCTACACAGAGTTACATATTAGGAAGCATATTATAACAATAAAATTATTACATAGGAGGAATTGTAATCTCTTACTTATATCTCTCCAAGAAAACTATAGATTAAATTTACAATCCATGGCTATCATCTGTTAAATCCCTTTGTCTTTTTCTATTGATTGATTATCTTCCATTCTGAAACTGCATTCAAGTCTCTCTCTATCCCTCTCTTTGTTCTTCATTCCTTATTGAGAGGAAAACCCACAAGTGCAGGTCTTGCTTTTTTCATTTTCTTGTCTTTCCTCTCCTCTTCTCTACACTACCTTCCTCTCTTCCAACCTCCTTTTTCCCCTCTTCTTCTCTTTTTTTTCTCTATGGTTTCATTGAAATATAGTTCACATACCCTAAAATTCACATTTTTAAAATGCACAATGTAATGGTTTTTAGTATTCACAGAATTGTGCAACCATCACAACTATCTAATGTTATAGCATTTCATCATCCCCAAGAAACTCCATACCCATTAGCACTCACTCTACAATCTCACCTCCTCCCAGGCCCTGGCAACCCTTAATCTACTTTCTGTTTCTACAAATTTGCCTAATCTGGACATTTCATATAAATGCAATAATAAAATGTGGTCTTTTATGGCTGGCTTCTTTTCCTTAGCATCATGTTTTCAAGGTTTATCTATGTTGTTGCATGTATCAGGACTTCATTCACTTTTTATGGCTGAATAATATTCCAGTATATGGATATGCCACATTTTATTTATGCATCCATCAGTTGATGGACATTTGGGTTGTTTCCACTCTTTGGCTATTAGGAATAATGCTGCTATGAACATTTATGTACATGTGTTTATGTGGATGTACGGGTTCGTTTCTCTTGGATATATACCTAGGAGTGGAATTGCTGGGTCATATGGTAACTATGTTTAACATCTGAGGAGCTGTCAACTGTTTTCCAAAGAAGCTGCAACATTTTACATTCCCACCAGCAATGTATGAAGGATTCAATTTCTCCACATCCTCCCCAACACTTATCAGCTGTCCTTTTGATTATTACCATTCTAGGGCATGTGAAATGGTATTTCATTGTGGTTTTGATTTGCATTTCCCTGGTGACTAAAGATGTCAAGCATCTTTTCATGTGCTTGTTGATCATCTGTATATCTTCTTTGGAGAAAAGGCCACTAAGGTCCTTTGCCCATTTAAAAATTTGGTTATTTGTCTTTTTATTATTGAGTTGTAAGTGTTCTTTATATATTATAGATACAAGTCCCTCATTAGATATATTATCTGCAAATATTTTCTCCCATTCTGTGGGTTACTTTTTCTCTTTTTTGATGGTGACTTTTGAAGCAAAAAAATTTTTAATTTTGGTGAAGTCCAATTTATCTATTTTTCTTTTGTTGCTTGTGCTTTTACTATCATATCTAAGAAGGCTTTGCCTAACTCAAGATCATAAAAATTTACTCCTATGTTTTCTTCTAAGAGTTTATGATCCATTTTGAGTTAATTTTTGTGCGCAATGTGAGATAGGGGTCCAACTTTGTTCTTTTGCATGTGGATATTAAGTTGTGACAGTGTTTCATATTGCATGACTAATCTAAAGCCAAAAAAAGTGTTTGCAATTTTTCAAAATTTAAATCTACTGGCCTTTGATATTGCTTGAAAGATCTTGTATTCTAGAGCCAATTATTTGGTGGCTTAATTGAAGATATTTAACTTTTGTAAAATACCATTTTCATTTTTAGTCTTTTCTGTGACTGAAATAATTGCTCTTTTACCACCTCTCTATATAAATTTAATTTACATGAGTGTGCAAAAATTCAAGCCAATTTATGACTGACCAAAGTTACAAGCTCAGATCCTGTTATAAATCATTAAAGCAATACCATTGGACATTTGATCCTGATTCTAGGTGGTTGATTTCATTGATTTTTTTTTCACAGTTGAGAGGAGACTGCTTTTTTCAAATTCTTTATGTAATTGCCGAAAATGTACCCTAAAATTATGAACTTTATTATCTTTAATTTTTCTTATACAAAGAAGAGCTTTTTTTTAAAGGTGTTGATGATGTTTTGTTTTGTTTTTCTTTAAAAAAATTTTTTTTGTGGTAACATTGGTTTATAACATTATATAAATTTTGAGTGTGCATCATTATATTTCAATTTCTGTGTAGATTACATCATGTTCACCACCCAAAGACTAATTACAATCCATCACCATACACATGTGTCTAATCACCCCTTTTGCCATCCTTCCTCTCCCCTTCCCCTCTGGTAACCACCAATCCAATCTCTGTCTCTCTGTCTTTGTTTGTTGTTGTTTTTATCTTCTATTTATGTATGATCATACATTATTTGACTTTCTCCCTCTGACTTATTTTGCTTAGCATAATACCCTCAAGGTCCATCCATGTTGTCACAAATGGCAAGATTTCATCCTTTTTTATGGCTGAGTAGTATTCCGTTGTGTATATATAGCACATCTTCTTTATCCATTCGTCCCTTGTGGGGCACTTAGGTTGCTTCTAAGTCTTGGCTATTGTGAATAATGCTGCAGTGAACATAGGGGTGCATACATCTTTATTCCTTCATGTTTTCATGCAAAGAACAGCTTTTAAATTTTACTCTGCTCAGCAAATTTCAATTGCCATTAATTGTGAAATTTGCAACATATCTTCTTCCAGTCTCTTTTTTCTTTACCATTCCAGTCATATTACTAGCTTCTTTGTCTCTCTTTGATTCTACATTATGTTATGTCTTTATACAAAATTTAAAATCTGTCCATACTTTTGTTTTTAAACTAGAAAATCATTTAATTACAATATAATTTTAAAATTATGAGTATTTCAATTTACTTACCAATTATAATTTACATAGGTTTTACTATAACTTGTGCTGGCTGCATAAAATATTCAAACAAACACATTACAATTGTTACATTGATACCTAGAAAAAATTATTTGGAACCAAATCAATCCATTGATACTGACTAGATTGGTGTTGGTCAAAGTTCTTCAGAGAAACAGAACCAAATATATATATATATATATATATATATATATATATATATATTTTTTATTATAAGGAATTGGCTCATGTAATTATGGAGGCTGAGAGGTCCCAAGATCTACAGCTGGCAAGCTGGAGACCCAGGAGAACTGGTGGTATGGTTCCAGTCCAAGTCTAAAGGCCTGGGAACGAGGAGAGCCAATGGTGTAAGTTCCAGTTCAAGCCTGAAGGCCGATGTCCCAGCTTAATAGTCAGGCAGAATCAATTCCCTCTTACTCACCCTTCTTGTTCTAGTCAGATCTTCAATGGGTTGGATGAGGCCCACCTACATTGGGGGGTCAATCTACTTTACTCAGTTTACCAATTCAAATGTTAAGCTCATCCAGAGGCACCCTCACAGACACACCCAGAATAATGTTTGACCAAATGTCTGGGCACCCTATGGCCCAGTCAAGTTGACACATAAAATTAACCATCACAATTGGTGATGTGTTTATGTGAAATACTGGAAATTATACATGAGCTTGATGATACACACACTATTATACAACATCTTACACAATGTAACAGTTAAAGTGAAATGTAGAGCTACTGAAACAATAAAGACAGGCTTAACAGAAAAATATTTTGTACTGCATAGTTTTTTAATGTAATAAAACATATATAACATAAAATTTGCTATTTTAACCATTTTAAGTGTACAATTCAGTGGCATTAATTACATTTACAATGTTGTACAACCAACCTATTTCCAAAGCATTTCCAAAGCATTTCATCACCCAAACAGAAACTCTGTACCTATTAAGCAATAACCCTTCATCCTGATATTGGCCTAAGGCAAGTTTGACTTGAGGGAAGCCGTGTTGTAACTTAAAATACCCTCTGACTAACCCACACAGCTATATACGTTCTAACTTGCATATAGCCTAGGCGATTAACAGCTACTCTCCGGGAAATATGCATGCTCTGTAGATTTTATGACCCTGGCTGACACATGTACCTCCCTCTAGCGATAGATGATAACTTTGTTCTTTTGAATTTCTTAGGTATATGATGACCTCCTCGTAAAAGAACATCTATGCTGGCATCCATCATCGATGACAGCCGAAAGACCTACAGTGGCACCTCCAGCTGCGTATGCCAGATGGTCAACCTTCCTGAGCCCCTCCTCCATAGCCCACTAGTCCCTGTATATCTGCCTCAAGATTATGTGGTTGTTTAAGATTGTCTTTGGGACATGAGTCCACCATCTTCCAATTTTCCTGGCTAATTGAATAAATCCCTTTCTCAACCACCGACTCGTCTTGCAATTGATTGGCTTCAAGGTTGTGGTGAGCAGAATGAGCCGTTGCTGAGTTACAATTTCCCTTTCCCTCTAGCCCCTGGCAACCTTTAATCTACTTTCCATCTCTATGAATTTGCCTATTTTTGATATTTCATATAAGAGGAATCCCAAAATATTTGTGCTTTTGTGTCTGGTTTATTTCACTTAATATAATGTTTTCAAGGTTCATTCATGTTGTATCAGAACCATTTCTTTTTATAGCTGAATTATAAATTCCATTGTATGTATATCCACATTTTGTTTATCTATTCATTTGTTGACGGACACCTGGGTTGCTTTCACCTTTTTGCTATAGAGAATAATGCTGTAATGAACATTTGCATGCAAGGATCTGTGTGAGTCCTTGTTTTTAATCCTTTTGGGTATATACTTGGGACTGGAATTGCTGGCTCATATGGAATGCTTCAGTTTTTAAATATAAATTAATTAAAATGAAAATAAATTAAAAATTGTGTTCCTTAGTTGTACTAACCGTATTTCAAGAACTCAGTAGCCACATACAGCTAGTGACTACACTATTGGACTGTGCAGGTCTAGAGTACAACATTACAAACACTCAATAATTTGTTGAGTGACTTCATAATAAATCTACCAGTTGTGCCTCTCTTTCTCTACTACTCAGATAAGCTTTGTGCTTCCTGCTTTTGTTCACCTTTCCTCATGTCATAATTATTTTTGCCCAAAATATCTATGGTTATTTCCTATTTTCCCTTATGGAAATTTTATTTCTTTTAGGAAATATTATCATTGGAGCCCACATTGATCTCTTCTACTCATAAATCATCAGAGCATTTTTTAATTTTTAATTTCTATGACATTTACTTTGCATTATAGTTATTTATATATATTTCTTAGTTTCTTATCTAGATTTTAAATTTCTTAGTGGCAAAGATATTAATAATAAAAACAAGAACTACATCACTATTTGTTAAATGATTATAATACATCAGGCACAGTGTTAATCATTTTATACACTCCATTTCATTTAATCCTTACAAAAGACCTAGGAGAGGAGGTAGTATTATCTGAATTCTACATCAGAACTTAAGGCTTAGAGGCTAAGTAACATGTTGAAGACCATATTTCTAATGAGTGGTAGTGTCAATATTCACGCTCAGATCTGTCAGATGCTCTTACATGTGTAGTTATATTACTTTTTTTTTTTTAAACAGAAGTCATCTCTTCATGTACCAATTTCTTTTTTTCTTTCTTTTTTTTTCAAGGAAGATTGGCCCTGAACTAACATCTGTTGCCAATCTTCCTCTTTTTCTTTTTTCTCTCCCCAAAGCCCCAGTACATAGTTGTATATCCTTGTTGTAGGTTCTTCTAGTTCTTCTACATGGGATGCTGCCTCATCATGGCTTGATGAGCAGTGTGTAGGTCCGTGCCCAGAATCCGAACCAGCAAACCCCAGGCCGCCAAAGCAGAATATGCGAACTTAATGTCTACGCCACCGAGCAGGCCCCATATTACTTTATAAACATTACTTCAGGAAATCTTTATGAATAATATAATCTAACATTTATTGATTGCTTACTATGTGCCAGATCTAATTGTCTTTTTCATGCATACCATAATTTAATTCTTACAACAATCTTATGAAGTAGGAGCTGTAATCACCACCATGTTATGTATGTGATAGTAGTGCAGAAAATTAAGTCTTATAGCTAGTATGGCAGAGCCAGAATTGGAAGTCAAGTAGTGTGAGTCCAGAGCCTGGACTATTCTTAATAATCATATTATTTGTAAATTGCATTTGCTGAGTGATTATTATGTGCCAGGCATGGTGCACAGTGCTAGGGATCTAAAGATAAATAGAGCAGAGTGTGTGTGTCTTTTTTAGGAGCTTAGTCTACTAGAAAGAACAAATAAGAAACTTTTGTCATTGGTAGGAAAGTTATTAAACACAGCTATCACCACCACCAAACAACAAGAATAATGAGGACTTGCTGTTTCCCAGGTACTGTTCTATGTGTTTTGCAGGCATTAATTCATGTAGCCTCACCAACACCTTGTAAGATCATTACTCTTATTATTCTCATTTTCAGATCACAAAACTGGGTGGCAGAGATGTTGTCCAAGCTATGAAGTGGAAGCACTGGTTTGTGAACACAGGCAATCTGGCTCCAGAACCCAAGTGCCTAAAGGAATATTACCTATGGGTAATAGAATTTCAATTTTTCTGGAGTGTGAACGTGTAGTAATATATATAGCACATTACAAAACTGGCTTTAGCCAGTTTCAGGAACTTGGAGAAATGTTTAGTCATTCCAAAATGAGATTCAAGAAGGTGCAGTTACTAGAATGATCAGCAGAGGGAGAACGGAGGCAGCGTTTGTAACGCACTGCTACATTAAAATGAGATAAACTATGGGAATTACAATCTCTGAAGTCCCTTCTTGCTCTAACGTTTTATGATTATCCTTGTCTGGATTTCACAAAGGAGTGGTCCCTTCCAAAATATATATAGATAAGATGATTTTTATCTGATTTAACATGGTATTTATTTCAATATTTATTGAATGTTTGTTAAGAACTTCTCTAAAGAAATAAGTATAGGATGATCCATATCCTTAAAGAGCTCAGGGTCTCACTGAAGAGGCAAGATAAATAAAAATTTAAATGGTGATATAAAACATCATATTAGCAAAGTTTTGGAGGAGATCAGAAACAAGGAGAAATCAATGAGGCTGAAATGGAATGGGACTGCTTCATGGAAAAGTACTGAAGGGTGGGTAGTATGTGCATACGTAGAAATGAAGGGGAAAGTTGATCTTTCTTTAAAATTAAATTCAATTTCCCAAGCATTTATGAGCTGCCTTCAGTGAGCAAGGCACCATCCCAGGCACTGCAGAGAAAATAAGAATGAGTGATACAGTCTCTGCTTGAAGGAAGTCACAAATCCCTCAGCAGTAATAATATGTCAGGATATGGTAGACGAATAACAGAATGCTCTATTAGAAGCCTCAAAAGCTGACAACAAAATGATGTGTGCCTCTCATTCTCAAGAGAGGTACCAGACCATTCATGTAGAATGTTCTAAGTTGATGGTCCTAAACTAGCTCTGCCAGCTTTAGCTGTCCACACTTCTCCTGCCTATATACAAAGCTGAGGCTGAAGAGAGAGAGGTTTCTTTGAAGGGGAGGTGACAGAATACTTTGCGTTTCACCTGCCTTACTAACCTTCTCCAATGGAGAAGAAGAAAGATGAGTTCCTCTGTGGTAGAAATCCCCTAAATAGATACAGATGGAAACTCCTAGGCCTGCAGAGCTTGCTCAGAGAGGAGGAGATTGCCCCAGTGCAGGCACAACAAGAATTTCAGAGCCTAGAGAATATGGCTTCCTTATAGCAGAATTATTGCCTAATGTTGGTGTTCTAAGTTGTTTCTGGGTATTGCTATAGGTAGGGACATGGAAGACACTAAATTGACATCTTTCTCTGACCTGCAAAGTTGGCAGGTTGCCAATGCCACTGAACTTCAGGGGTTTCTGTGGAATGTATGTAAAGCATGGGGAGCTGTATCCACTGACCTCTTCCTATTTTATTTGTATCAACAGCAGCTTATTCACTGCTTTGGGAGTAAATAGAAGTAAAAGCAACCTTATATAGAGGCCAAGCTATGTTTTCACCTGTTCTTGAACTTGGACCAGAAAAATAGCCCAGTAATAATAATAATAATGATAATAATAATAATGATAATGATAAAAGGCAGAATATGGTAGATGTCCCCTCTTCTCAAGTAAAGGAGAGACCTTTCTAGGGGGCACTTGGAGAGATTTATGCATGTCTCTAGGAACTCGAGGGTCTTACCAGTGAATACTATAAAGGCGGGATGCTGTGGCTGGAACTGCCCTGTCTGCTGGCAGAACACACAGGTGGCTGCTTTAGGTCTGGGTATGTTTCTTCCCATGGCAGGGTAAAGGAGCATGTTTTTGAGCCTTGATAAGGACCCGGTGAAAATGATCCTAACCAGGTGTGCTACCTGAGGGACTTGAACAGAGGGTGACTCCAGAAATCCAGTAGCCAGACAGAAAAGAGGCAAGCCCAGGCAAGCCCAGGGATTCATGAGGAACCCACAAGGTTACCCCAAAGTCAGCAGTTGTACATTGTACCTAGAGGGCGCTGCAGGTGGATCACAACAGTACCTGCCACAAAAGTGTGCCCCGTTTCCCCAGCACCTCCTCTCCCACCCTCCAGACATCAGAAACAGTGACTAACAAAATGGGGAGATGGAGCCAGGAAGAGAAAAAATGCTAATTTTGACATTCTACCCCGCATAGGTGAGGGGATAGAAGGAATTTAAATTTGAATGGGTTTAGAGTTTGAAATCATATTTGATAGAGCTATTTCTGTGCTTTCTAATTTTTTGGTTGTATAACAGTGCTCTATGGTTCTCTGTTTTAGCTTTGCATTTTCTCATTTTACATTTAATATTACTTTACATCTTATTTTTAAAATTGATTTTATGTTCTCATTAACGTCTATATCATGAAGTACTTGCCGGAAATTTTTTCTTTGCGGGGCTCTGCTTACTTCCAGAATGGTTTCTTCATCTGTATTATCCTTTCTCATATTTATTTATTTTTGCTGATATGTGTTTGGAAAGTTGTTGTGCCCTTTCTATCTTTTTTTATATTGCATATGAGCAGCTTTGTCTAGACCTTCTGTTTGCTCTGCTATCGTGTGGGTGAATTCCACCTGTTTGTCTGTTACCTTAGGTTCAGGGTGGACAGAAGAGCTCAGATGTTGCGTGTATAGCCTTGGTTGGAGGACTTGTGCTCTGCTCTTGGGATTTTATTAAATGTTTCCTGTGCTAAACTCTATCCATCTGTTGGAGTTGATCTTCCTCTCACTAAGGAATCATTAGGCTTTGTATTATTCCTTCTAATCATCATGGAGTCCTGGGTTCTTTGTTTCCTTTAAAGAAAGTAATCTAAAATTTTATTTTGTTTATTGGGGTCTCTGCTTCAATGTCACCAATGTTCTGTTTCCACATTCACCCGTTTCTCCCCAACAGCCATTTCTTTTCCTCTCAATTCCAATTCTTTCCTCCTCTGGGGAAAAGATGAGTAATAAACGGAGAGGTTTGCCCCTGTATCAATAACCTAAGTGTAGGGTGCTTCCCTGCAGACATTAAGCGTTCCTCTTCTCCACTTTTCCTCCCGCAGAGACTCTTTCCTAATTATTTTATCTTTTTTCTTCCTGTCTGCTGAATCACTATTGCTGGAGATAATTAAAGCTGGGTGTTGATGATTGTTCTGTTGTCCTCTCCATTTTCCTCTCAGGTGGAAGATACCAAAGTAGAGAGTCCCAGTGTGTCCCTTTTCTGGTAGGATATGAAGGTAGTTGTGATGGGACTTTTCCTCCCTTGCAAAATTCTTTGCCTCCTCCAAGGGCTACCCATGTCTCTCTGAATCTCCTTCCCACATGGCAGAGCAGTTGACGGGGGTGGGGTGGGGGTGGGGGGGGATTCTTCACTGTTTTGTTAACTTATGTTCGCCACATGGTACTTGTTTGGAGGATGATGTTAAGAGGCTTGCCATACTGCCCTGAGCTTTGTTCTATAAATTCTTGGAAACTCTTGTGTCTTTCTTTGATAGTCACCAATTTTTGAAGGTTATGACGTGACCCCTTCCCCTTGTTTGATTGCTATTGATATGTTTTTGCTGCCTTAAAATTTTTTTCCCATTTGCTATTCATACAATTAAGTTATATGGAAGGGAGATTGTTAGATTTGGCTGAACTCTAATATCTAAACTTTGAACTCTCTTATTCTCATTTGTCACTTGTAGAAATTAAAGGTCATAATGTTTAAGTGATTTGCTTGAAACATAGCTTATCAAAGAAAGTGGCAGGGAAGAGCCATGATTTGAATCTAGACCTGTCTTCTATCCTGTAATCCATATTCTGTTCTGTAATCAATGGAGAGTAGTCAGGATTTTTAAATAGGTGACTGATAAAATGAAACATTCATTTTAGGTTTAGGAGCTGGCATGTGGTCTCGTGGAGGTATAAGGGATGAATTTGCAGAGAGGGAACTATGAAAACAATGAAACAAGTTAGGAAGGTTTTATAAAATCAGACATAAAGCAATGAGGGCTTGAGGTAAAAAGGAACCTCTTTCATATCAGAATTTTGAATTGGGTAATCAGGGTCTTTTTCCTCATAGGTGTCTAAGGTACCATCAATTTGTCTATCACACACTGAAATGTGTAAGAATTTTTTATTAAAACTGGAAAGCTATGGGTTAGAAAGTAATGCATGGAAGAAATGCTTCTCCTCATTTTTTTGCTGTGTACTTGCAGAGAGACCTACACCACATCATTTCCGTTTGCTGGGCCTCAGTTTCCTTATGTTTAAACTGGGGAAGTTTAATCAGATGGACTGTAAGTTCCCTTTCAATTCACAGGAGAAACTCAGAAGCAGAGGAGTGATGTCAGCATCATAAGACATTCCTCCTTACTGTCCCCCCTTTTAAACAACGAATTTGGCATCCATCCATGAGCAAAAGTACCTCTGTGGGAGTTGTGGGATCCAGCACCATACACCAAAGGACCCAGGAGGAGTCTTGTCCAGCTGTGCATTGGGTAATGGCAGGCAGACCTTGGTATGGTTGTGGGACTGGCAGGAGCTTCTGAACTGGCCACAGCCCTTCTCATCCGCGTTGGAGAACATCAGGACAGTGTTGACTTGGGCAGACACCCAAGGATGAGGGAGACTTTATAGAAGTCCATGCTTCCCAAGGAGAGATTCTAGCACTTCATTGGAACAGAATAGAATACAAGTTTGGATGCACTGGAGGGGGTAAAGGGGACTTTGCCAATGCCGCCCCTCCCCCAAAGAGGCACAGCGTAGAGCTGAACTGGGGGGGGGAGGGGACACGACGGGACATTGGACGACTTATCCCGTGAGGGGAAAGGGAGAGCAGTGAGTGTCCAGCTACTCCAGCTGTGCAGGGCAGCGCTGGAGAAGCCCATTCTCTCCTGCAGCACCCAGAGTATTGTGGCAGGACCTCCATGACTAGGAGAAGGGAGGAGATTGGGGAAAGAGGCAGATAAGAATATCAAAGGGATTAAAGGGACTGCTTTCAGGACTCCAGCAGGAAGCTCACCTGTGAGCAGCTGGGAGAACCTCACTCAAGGATCCTTGACCTGGCGCAGGGCAAGTCCGACGCTCGGAGTGCTAAAACCACACCTTCGCCACTCTGCAGCTGGCTCCTGAGGCCGCTCCTGAGTGCAACAGCGAGAGCGAGCTCTTGTAAACAGGGAATCCCCTCGTAAAACAGGCCGGAGTCTGTGGGCAGGGAAGAAAACACAAACTTGAGCTGTGGCGCCACCTTCAGTAAAACAAAAGAGAGGTTTCCAGTATCCAGCCAGGTGAGTTGTAAGAACCAGAGAAAACATACAGTCTTAAGAATTATGCCACAAGAGGGAGCAAGAAGCATGGAGCAAGTGTATCCATACAGGGCTGGAGAAAGTACCAGATATAAACTGGACCAACAAAAAATATCTACCACCAGAAGACAAGAAGTAAAGATTTGAGGAGGTCTCTACTGCTTCAAATGCTAAAGCAGCAATGCAAAACTCCAAGGAACATGAAAAATCAAGGAAATATGTCATCACCAAAAGATAATGCTAATCCTACACTATCCAAATTCCAAGGCATGGAATTTTGCAATTTAGCTGATAAAGAATTCAAAATGTTTTGAGGAAACTCAATGAGTTACAAGGAAACACAAAAAGACAATTCAATGAAATCAGGAAAACAATTCATGAACAAAATGAAAAATTTAACAAAGAGACAGAAATTATAAAAAGAACCAGACAGAAATTCTGGAGCTGAGGAATTCAATGAATGAAATGAAAAATGCAATAGAGAACATCTACAGCAGAATAGATCAAGCAGAAGATAGAACCAGTGATCTAGAGAATAGAAACTTCGAAATAATCCAGTCAGAGGAGAACAAAGAAAAAGGAATGAAAAAGAGTAAAGAAAGCCTATGTGATCTATGGGACACCATTAAATGTACAAATAGTAGAATAATTGGCATTCTAGAAGGAGGAGAGGAGAAAAGGGGGACAGAAAGTCTATTTAAATAAATAATAGCTGAGAATTTCCCAAACCTGGGGAGAGATTTGGACATCCACATTCTCAAACTAAGAGATCACTCTATTATCTCAGTGCAAAATGACCTTCTTCAAGACACATTATAATGAGACTGTCAATTATCAATAGCAAAGAGAGAATCCTAAAAGCAGCAAGAGAAAAAAAAGATTGTAACCTACAAAGAAATCCTTATTAGGCTATCAGCGGATTTCTCAGCAGAAACCCTACGGACAAGGAGAAAGTAGAATGATATACTCAAAATTTTAAAAGAAAAAAAATACCTGCCAAGAATACTCTATCTGGCAAAGTTATCCTTCAGAAGTGAAGGAGAAATAAGGACTTTCCCAGAAAAAAAAAAAGCTGAGAGAGTTTACCACACCACCAGACCTGCCTTGCAAGAAATGCTGAAAGGAGTTCTTCAAGCAGAAATGAAAAGATGCTAATTAGTAACATGAAAACATATGAAAATATACAACACAATGGTAAAGGTAAATATATAGTCAGATTTAGAGAGCTCTAATTCTGTAATATGAGTATGTGTTAACCATTTAACTATATAAAGGTTAAACAAAAGAGTATTAAAAATAACTATAGCTAATAATTAACAAGACAGGAAACAACAATTGTTGGAGAGGGTGTGGAGAGAGGGGAACTCTCATATACTGCTGGTGGGAATGCAAACTGGTGTAGCCACTATGGAAAACAGTATGGAGAGTCCTCAAAAAATTAAGAATAGAACTATGATATGTCCAGCTATTCCACTGCTGGGTGTTTATCCACAGAACATGAAAACATGCATGTGTAAAGATACATGCACTTCTGTGTTCACTGCAACATTATTCACAATAGCCAAGACTTGGAAGCAACCTGAGTGCCCATCAAGGGATGAATGGATAAAGAAGACGTGCTACATATACACGCTGGAATACTACTCAGCCATAAGAAACGATGAAATCTAGCCCTTTGTGACAACGTGGATGGACATTGAGGGTATTATGCCAAGCAAAATAAGTCAGAAGGAGAAGGTCAAATACCGTATGATCTCACTCATAAGTAGAAGATAAAAACAACAACAAACAAACACATAGGGACCGAGATTGGATAGGTGGTTACCAGAGGGGAAGAGGGGAGCAAGGAGGGTGAAAGGGATGATTAGGCACATGTGTGTGGTGGTGGGTTATAATTAGTATTTGGGTGGTGAACATGATGTAATCTATGCAGAAATGGAAATATAATGATGTACACCTGAAGTTTATGTAATGTTATAAACCAATTTTACCACAATAAAAAAATAAAATAAAAAATAACTATAGCCACTATAATTTAATAAATACACAACATAAAAAGAGGTAAATTGTGGCATCAAAACGTAAAAAAGGGGGAGTAAAAGGGTGGAGCTTTTGTACACAATCAAAGTTAAGTGGCTATCAGCTCAAAATGGACTGTTTTATCTATAAGATGTTTTATGTAAGCCTCTTGGTAGCCACAATGCAAAAACCTATTGTAGACTCACAAAAGATAAAGAGAGGAGAATCAGAGCATGCCACCACAGAAAAGCACCAATTCTCAAAGGTAGGAAGAAAGAGAGGAAAGAGAAATAAAGGAAACACAAAACTGCCAGAAAGTAATTAATAAGATGGCATTAGTAAGCCCTTACATATCAATAATTACTCTAAATGTAAATGGATTGAATTCACCAATCAAAAGGCACAGAGTGGCTGGATGGATAAAAACACAAGACCCAACTATATGCTGCCTACAAAAGACTCACTTCAGATTTAAAGATACACATAGGCTCAAAGTGAAGGGATGGAAAAAGATATTCCAAGCAAGTGGAAACCAAAAGTAAGTGACAGTAGCTATACTTATATCAGACAAAATAGACTTTAAGCCAAAAATGGTAACAAGAGACAGAGAAGATAATTATATGTGATAAAGGGGTCAATTCATCAAAAAAGACTTATCAACCATAAATATATACACACCCGACATCAGAGCACCTAGATGTATTAAGCAAATATTAACAGATCTGAAGAGAGAAATAGACAACAATACAATAATAATAAGGGACTTCAATACCCTACTTTCAGCAATGGATAGATCATCCAGACAGAAAATCAACAAGGAAACATTGATTTGAACCATACATTAGACCAAATGGACCTAATGGACATATATAGAACATTCCATCCAACAGCAGCAGGATACATATTCTTCTCAAGCGCAAAGAACATCCTCCAGGATAGATCATATGATAGGCCACAAACCAAGTCTTAGCGAATTTAAGAAGATTGAAATCGTACCAAGTATGTTTTTCAACCATAGTAGTATGAAACTGGAAATCAACAACATGGGGAAAGGTGGAAAATCTATACACATGTAAAAAGTAAACAACACACTCCCGAACAACCAATGGGTAAAAGAAGAAATCAAAAGGAAAATAAAAAAATATCTCGAAACAAATGAAAATGGAAACACAACAACTGCAAAAGCAGTCTGAGTGGAAAGTTCATAGTGATAAACGCATATATTAATAGAAAGATTTCAAATAAACAACATTACACCTCAAGGAGGTAGAAAAAGAAGAAAAACTAAGCCTAAAGTTAGCAGAAGGAAAAAAATAAGAAAGATCAAAGTAGAAATAAATGAAACAGAGACCAGAAAAACAATACAAAAAATCATTGACAATATGAGCTGGTTTTTTGAAAAGATAAACAAAATTGACAAACCTTTAGCTAGATTAACTAAGAAAAAAAGAGAAGACAAATAAATAAAATCAGAAATGAAGGAGACATTACAACTGATACTACAGAAATACATAGGATCAGAAGAGACTACTATGAATAATTATATGCCAACAAATTGGACAATCTAGAAAAAATGGATAAATTCTTAAAAAATACAACCTATAAGATCAAATCATGAAAAACCAGAAAATCTGAACAGACCAATAACGAGTTAGGAGATTGAATCAGTAATCCAAAACTTTCCAACACAGTAAAGGTCAGGGCCCGATGGCTTCACTGGTAAATTCTACCAAACATTTAAAGAGGAATTAATGCCAATCTTTCTCAAACTCTTCCAAAAACTTGAAGAGAAAGGAACATTCCCAAACTCATTTATGAGGCCAACATTACCCTGATACCAAAGCCAGATAAGGATACTACAAGGAAAGAAAGCTATAGATCAATATCTCTGATGAAATTCTCAGCAAAATATTAGCAAACCAAATTCAACAACACACTAAAAGGATCATACACATGATCAAGTGGGATTTATCCCTGTGATGCAAGGATGGTTCAAAATATGCAAATCAATAAATGTGATACACCACATTAATAGAATAAAAGATAAAAATCATATGATGCTCTCAACAGATGCTGAAAAAGCATTTGACAAAATACAACATTGTTTCACGATGAAAACCCTCAACAAATTAGGTATAGAAGGAACGTACCTCAACATAATAAAGACCATATATGACAAACCCACAGCTAACATCATAGCCAATGGTGAAAGGCTGAAAGCGTTTCTTCTATTGTCAGGAACAAGACAAGGATGCCTACTCTCACCACTCTTATTCAACATAATATACACTCAAGAAAAATTGAATGAACAAATGATGTTCTAAAAAATAAAGGAAAAATTTCCTTCCCTATGCAAATGGGAAAACATGTTAGACTCTGTCAAATGAAAAGGAAGATATTTGGGTTATTAACACCTCTTCAATTAAAAAATGTTTATTAAATAACCATTATATACTACTGTCCTTTCTTTTTCATAACTTGACATTTAGGGGCTCCCTAACCTGATCCCAAAGTATCCTATCTTTCAGTCCTATCCCTCACTGCTCTAGCCAAGGAGTTACTTATCAGTAAACTAGGAGCTAAGCCCCCATTATAATGGCTAAGACAAAAATCTCAACCCTAATGGACCATCTAGTTTAATGGGGAGACAGATATCCACATGGTTTACCAGGATATAAGGTAAATAAAATAAATATAATGATAAAGGCACAAACAACATGCTATGTAATGTACAAAAGGAGCAACTACTTCTGAGCAGAAGATTGGAATGAATATCGTATATGCCAGGCCTTAAGGGATGAATAGGACTTTAAAAGGTGGAGATGGGAAGTGAAGAAGAGCATTCAATGTAGAAGAAACAATGTGAACAAAATAAAAAATATGAACATGTGTGACATATCTAAGCAATTGTGAAGAGTCCAGTTTGACTAGAATAGAACGACAGAGTGTTAAGGGCAAACAGTTGAAAACAGGAGGCTGGAAAGGGGAGCTGAGGCCGAATAGTGGAGAGCTCTGGGTGACATAGGGGGCTTGTGCCTTAGTATATATGCTTTCAGAGTAGAAGAAGAATATGCTTTGCTCTGTGTAATAAGAAGATAACCAAGGCATCTGTGAAGGTGAAGAGGGATTAGAAAGGTGAGAGAACAGAGGCAGAGAGACCAGATAAGCTTCAACGAGAAGAAAAGAAATGAAGAAAAATCAGCAGTGGGATTGCTAGTGACATAGAAAAGGGGCGAAGCTAATGAAAAATGAGCTCACAGAAGCCAAAAAGATTTGGCTAAAAAGCCAGGCTGAGGGGATGCACACGGGAAAGAAAGGAAATGGAATTCACTGAGAACTGTATACTTGGATTACTTTCTTCAGCCCACTTTCTGCATGGCTTGAGTGCAGAGAGGAAAGGGAAGAGCGACACAAGAGGAAGCTGGAAATAGTCATGGGTCAGATCATTCCGTGCAGGCATGTTGAGGATTTGGGATGTTTTTCCATAAGCAGTTGAACCCCATTGCAGGGATTTTAGCAGGAGAAAGAGATGATCAGCCTCCGCCCTTCGTCACAACCATCCCTATTCTGGCTAGATTCCATAATACATTACTTCCTCTTCAACTTGTTATCCTTCTCTCAAATCCTTCCTATAAATCATACACTAAAGATCAATCCAATTTCCTGTCTTCTCTGGTCCTATACACTGAGTAAAATAAAATAATTCCCAGCTTGATTCTACTATAAATCCATTGTCTTCAGCATCATCTTGCCCTCAACAATGCCCAGGATTCCTTCACTGTTTCCTTATTTACCCCTTTTGCCATTCTGTTCTTCTCAGATGTTCTCTACAATCGACTCCCTCAAACTCAGCAGATCTCTCACTTCAAAGAGAAAGTAGAAGCCATTAGACAGAAACTTTTTCAACTTTCTGCCACCATATCTACAAACTCATCTGCACCTATACCCCTCAACTCCCAGTATCAGTTAGGAAAGTGACTGCAAATGTCAGAATGCACAACAGCAGTTTATAAACCATATGAGTTCTTGTTTTCTCACATAAAAATTTAAAAAGGCTGGGGCCAGAGACTAGAGGGGCATGGTGAAGACTTAGGATAATAATTTAGGGACTGGGACAGGAGTACCAAAAAATAAATAGAAGACCCAGCATCACTGATGACCCAGCTTCACTGGCCGTCATAACATGAGCTCTGTTGTTGTTGCTGCCATTTTTTTTTTTTTATCATGACTTTTGTCCAAAGTCACAAATCATATCAGTAGACAAGATATGACTAGAACTCAGATTTCCTAATTCGATATACATTGGTGACCCTAACTAAAGTAAGGTTTTTGGCCTAGGAAACCAATGAATATTTAATTCCTTGTAAACCATTTGCCCTGTGGCTCCTTGCACATTGAATCAGTGGCATTCATTGCTTCTTGGAAGACATAATCCACGTAGAGAAAATGGATCTTTGCTTAGTTTTGAATCTTAAAGCCAACTTTCTTGAGTCATTTATAAGACAATTGTCTTGAAATCCAGGCTTTTTGAAAGGAAAAAGGCATCTAAATTCCAAAAGTGTCCTTTTACAAAACAAGAGGAAAGTTTAGTTATTTGAAAATAGAGTTTTACAGTGAGCCATAATAGAGAAAGGATGGAGCATATAATTCAAGAAAAGTCCCACCACATGAAAAGTAGAAAGTGTTGGGGAAAAGGTTAAGGAGTGTGTGTGAGAGACAAGTGAGCAACAGATGAGACAGTGTCCTTTATTCACAGTGAAACTCAGTAGGTTGATAGTTTTGGGGGGAGTTTGGGAACATCACTGACTGAGAGGTTGCAAGCCTCTGAGAGAAGCCTTGTGATAACAGGGAGTGGCCACAGTGGCTTAAAAATGCTTGCATGGTGTGTTAGGAAGAACAGTAGCTGGTTCCCCATGGCTGGTGAATATTGCAGAAGAGATCTAGAAGTTTCTGAGCAACTTTGAGAGATATAAATGGTAATTTAGAGATAAGCAATATACTTGCCAGAAAGTCACAGCAGAGAATTCTCAGTAGAGGTCTCTGTTCAAAGGAACCCCACACAGTGGTAGCTGTGAGTGGGCAACGCCAAGTTGAGGTCCAAATGGAAGATATTGGTAAGTCTCAGAGGATCAGCAGCATCAGTGAAAATCAGTGTAGACAGCCTGGTCAGCAGGAGATGGCTGAGTTTCTTGAGAGAAATCGCCATGCGTTACCTATGCCAAGAGATCAGACTCAGCAACACCAGTTTTAGCAGTGGTCACAGTAAGCATATAGACCAATGCCCAGAGCCCAGGTGAGGCAAGCTATGCATCAACCAGACATCATATGGGTGCCAGGAGAGAAGGATGACATGTAGACCAGATAACACCCCCATGGTGCTATTGCTAAGATGTTATATAAACTTCTATGCCCAGATCTCAAAGGATGAGAGAGGACGAGAAAGAGTGAGAGGGGGTAAAACTTTGAAACATTGAGCATTAATCTCCCAAAATACTAAATTTTTCCTAAATAAACTGTTTCACCTTTAATCCAGAAAGCCTGAGTTTTTCACTTTTTTCCCCATTTTCAACTTTGTGTTTTGAAAATTTTCAAAGCAACAAAAAAGTTGAAAGATTTTTACAACGAACGTTCCTGTTCCTTCACCGACGTCCATCAGTTTTTAACGTTTTGTCTTATTTGATCAACCTACCTACCTATTCACCTATCATCTATTAATTTTTTGCCTATTTGAAAGCAAGTTCCAGATATCATGGCGTTCATGTCTAAATATTAGGTTTAACCTTATGAAATTGCCTTTATTTAGTCATTTTTGTATGTTCAGCTTAATACTTTGGTATGCATTTCCTAAGAATAAAAACATTCTCCTACACAGCAACACTACTACCAACAAGTGAGAAAATTCACATTAATTCAGTAATATCTAATATACAGGCCGTATTTAACTTTTTCCAGTTGTCCAAAATGTCTTTTATAGGTGATTCATTTTCTCCACCCTGGTCCAAGATCCAGTTGAGGTTCATGCATTGCATTTGGTATTTACACCTCTTTAGTTTCTAGAACAGTCTGCTTGTCTGTTTTCATGACATTGATTTTTATTTTTTTTATTTTTATTTTTTTGTGAGGAAGATTGGCCCTGTGCTAACATCTGCCAATCCTCCTCTTTCCCTCTCTCTCTCTGTTTTTTTTTTTTTTGCTGAGGAAGACTGGCCCTGGGCTAACATCCATGCCCATTTTCCTCCACTTTATATGGGATGCCGCCACAGCATGGCTTGACAAGTGGTGCTTTGGTGCGCGCCCGGGATCCGAACCGACGAACTCCGGGCCACTGCAGCGGAGTGTGCGCACTTAACCGCTTGCGCCACCAGGCTGGCCCCTGACTTTTATTTTTTTTAATAAAAGTCCAGTTCAGTATCTGTAGAATTGCACATTTGGGATTTATCTGACTTGTTTTCTCATGATTAGATTTAGGTTAAACATTTTTGATAAGAATACTATATAGGTGACATTGCGTACTTCTTATTGAGTCCCATCAGGAGGCACATGACACATTGTTCAACTATTGGTGATGCTACGTTTGATCATTTAGTTGATTAAGGTGGTGACCACACAAACTCTCCTTTATAAAGTTACATTTTCCGTTTTTAATTAATAACTAAAATACGGGATAATATTTTGAGACCATATGAATATTATGTTCCCAACAACCTTTTATCCAAAGGCTTTAGCTTCCATTGATGATCCTTGGTTGTTATATTGGAGATTGCCAAGTGATGATTTTCTGATTCTATCATCTCTTCTACACTTACTAGCTCAATTCTTCTGAAGAAAAAATAGCTTAAATTCTCTCTCTCTCTCAACTATCACTATAGATTCGTAAATTTTACTTTATTTTATCCAGTGTGTTATAATTCATTATCATCATTATTCTTGTTGAGGCTCAAATCTTCATATATTTGATCAGTAGGCAACCACTTTGAGCTGGCTCCTTCTTCCTTTTGGCATGACCTCATTAGTCTTTGAGTGCTTCGTTGCTTTCTGGTATGTTAAGATGTTCCATATTCACCTAGTACTTTGACTGCTACAGACCTGGAGTCATTTCTCCAAGGACCCCTGTCTTTTTTTAGTGGACAATGGCATTTAGGAACCAAGGTTTGGGTGCCAATTGTGCTCATTGCTATGGAGTGCGTTGCTTCTAGGCCCAATAAGGGGCTCCAGAGCACATCTGAGTCTTAGTGTGAAAATTTAACTCTCACCCAACCCCATAACTATACAATTAATTTACTAGACTTATTCCAGTCACTCATACAGGAATCAGAGTTGTATTTTAAAATGTAAATTAGATCGTATTTTCCCTGTTTAAATTCATCACCTGCTAAACTTCAGCCACGTTGGTTTTCCTTCAGTTCCTCTAATACAGTAGTCTCTGGAGGTATCCAAAATAGTCCATTTTTAAAAACCTAATCCTTTACGACTTTCAAATTTTTGTGTATTTTTATAATGTATATTTTAATACAACTGTACACACAATGTAAATATAACCAAATAAATATAGTTGGAGTTGTGTGATCAAATTTTTTTTTAATTGATGAAATGCCTGATCGATTTAGAATTTGGAAACCACTGCTTTAATCCTGAATTTCCTGCTGGAGGCCTTTGGACGTGCTGTTTCCATGCGAAATTTACAGGTTAATTCTGTCTCCCCTGTAAAACTGTAAATACCATGAATGCATGGACAGTGTTGTTTTATTTCTCCATTGTATAACCATCACCTAAAAAGGTGACTGGCACATAGTATTACTTAATACATAGTTGTTGAATAAATGTTGGATAGAATAAATAGAAATAGAAAAAAACAGAAAAGGATAGAAAATACAAGTTGGTCCATTGTCAAAAATACCTCAGAAACATTTAATTATTTTGTATGCCATTTATTTTGCATGTAAATTGCTCACTCACATATGAGGGAATCAATTGGTGGATTGGTAGACTGAGTAAAGGAACAAAGCGATAAACAGGAATTATAATGGAGGAGGGTACTGCAGACAGTCTGAGAACGTTTTTGGGGTAAACTGATTAAATGGAAGCTAGCAGAAGTCAGAATCTGTCCTTGAGCAGGCCAACTGGAGTATCCAAGAACAATTTTATTTCTTTATATATGTTCCGTGAAGTCTTGAGTGTTTAGCTGTGGATCATACATAGCAGACTATCTCTATGAAATGTCTGACCATCCTTCTATCCATACTCCACCTTACACAGGCCAGGTCTGGGTAATTTCTCTCATGGGAATTTCTGGGTAATTTGAGCAGAGACCTAGCTTTAGAGTTTCTGGCCCTGCCAGTTGCCTTCTTTGGTTTCTCTTGGATTTCTGTGGGATTGAACTGTAATAAGCATACACTTCATTGTGGGTGCAAAAAAAGCTCCCTGTTAATTAACTCCCTTTTAGAGGGATTTGGTTCTAGAGGTTAGGTGACAGTTGGTAAATTGAACTTAGCAAAATTAAATAAAATTTTCTTTGGCACAGACTCAGCATGATATTTTCAATTGCTAGCAGTGATAGTAGAGTCATAGGTAAAGCAGCCAGCTCTGTGGGAGAAGTTTGCTCTGAAAGTAGTGAAGTGTTAAGGGGTCTTTTTGTGGAGGTTTTATCTAAGAAACTAGAATTTACATTTAAGCCCCTAAATGATGTCTCTGAATTTCATGTCTTTCTGTGCAATTCAAACATGCGCAAGTGAAATTACGTTTCTTGAGGTCAAGGTCATCAATGGGAGAATCAGAATGAGGCAAAGAGACAAAGATTTCTATAAGCTCTCACTCCAGGACCCTCCATTTAAATTCAGGTGAAATTTTATTATAATGAATATCTGTGTCAGCATGGTTATCAGAGAGAATGGGAAGAAGTGTTATTGAAGGCCCCGTATAGGGGTGTATGGGATGGGGTAGGAAGCCAGCCTCAGTTTCCCCACTCCTTCACATGTTGATTTTGAGTACAAAAATGATGCAGGAATTGTTTTTTCATGTACTAGTTGGCCTATCCCACTCTCTTCCCACCATCCTTTCTCTTTTTACCTTTCTCTGGCTCTAGTCAGAGAATTGTAAGTTCCCTTGAAACCTCAGCTGAGGTGCATATTAGGATTTTTTTTGCTTGTAAAATTTAAAAATACTAGATGTTTTTTCAATAATGGGGCAAGTTCAGATTCTTTTGTCATCCTTTGGTATCAACATGATTAAAATCAGTGGGGCTTTTGTTTCTTTTTTTCATTTTCCCTAAACTATAGTAGTTAATTTATGAACAGGCATTCAATATAAAATATTTCAGCCAAAAATACTCTTCTGAGGGTTATATTTTTCAACCTTTTTGCTGCAATTGCAGTAACATACAATTAATGACAATCATGCTTTGTGTAGTATGAATTATATTTTCATTTTGGTCTTTAGTATAATTTGTGTGACAAGTTCATTTTCCCCGTTGAGCTCACTCGATACTTCTACACAAGGAATGTGTGTTCTTTTTCATCATTCTGATTATTTTTCACTCCATAGGTAGTCTTGACAGGTCTAGCATAATCTAAGAAGAGTGATTACACTAAATATAACTAAAGTTACCATTTTAACACCATCGCTATTTTTTGAAAGGATTCATTCAAAACTTTTCTATAACGAAAATGGAGATTTGGCCAGTTTTGTCCTCGTCATCACCATATCATTGTCAATACTCTGTCATTGTTATGGTCATCAAATGTGTAAGTTTCCTCATGCCCAGCAGAATCACATGTGACTTAAAAATTATTTGATTTATTGTGTTCTTTCTCATTGGTGGCTCCCAGAAGAGCCAGAAATTTAGAAACACCAATCTCTGGAAACCTATCTTTAGAAATCACGATTAATTGGGCCCAAAGCCTTGATAATCTCTAATTCTAGGGGCATGTAGATACCATTGGAATCAGAACTATACCCAAGGATTCGGTTCAATCCTGGCTGTCTGGTGATAAAACTCAATTGATGGGATATAAAAACAGACATGCTAGACACACAGCGCATAGGCTGCATTATTACTGACAGATGTGTCCTGTTAGACCTGCCTTGTTTTGCTTTGTTTTGTTTTATGTGTTAACCAACATCAAAAAGGATATTTTACCTGGAAATCTGGATTCCTGACTGCTCTTGAAAAATTGGAATTCTTACATCCCTAGGTTTCCATTCCCACAAGGCAACCTGTGGCTGCGTAGTGGTGGGTATACTTCCAGCTCCCCGCAGTCCCTACCCTTCACTCAAGCACAGTATAAATATTTATACTGCTTGTGTCATGCATTTTGCCTTACTGATCCCTACAGTAACCCTTAAACAAAAACATGCGGTGTGGGCTAGGGCTAATCAGGAAATACTAGGCCTGGAAACCCAAGACCTGGGTAGTTATGACTGTCATGTTGGTGAGTCTGTTTCCTCATCTGTTCAGTGGGGCTGAATAAACCTCTTATGATGATCTCTTGTGATAGTTGTGGCCTTCAATTGAGAAAATGCATGTGAAAACACTTCGAAGTACTACAAGTGTAAAAATAGGTTAATCATATCCATGTACAAAAAAATAGACATAATTTGTCAATTAAAATTTTGAGTTCCCTTTTCTGAGAATAGTATTGACGCTGTGGAAGGAATAAATAGAAGAAAGGAAACTGTCCTGTCCCTGGTCTGAAGCAGAAAGATTCTGTTTCATAGGCAACTGGTGTCTTGGGAAGTGCCTGGTACTAAGTTAGAAGAGCTGTGTGGGACAGAAGTCCTGGAAGCTGTGCACAAGTCATTGTACCTCCATGGACTTCATTTCTTCATCTATAAAACGTGGAAGACAGGACCTGCCTTCTGAACTCACAGGTCTATGGTCAGGGTCAAACGAAATAAAGCAGGTGCAATTAATGAATAAACCGTAAGACATTATTCTAATATAGGCAATAATTAGTACTTACTGATAAAATATGAACATATAAAATAGAGTAAGAATATTTACAAACCAAATATTTACACACCTTAAGAGTTTGAAGAGATGACAGAGTAGTTTTGAATTAAATCAGAGACAGCGTTTTGGAAGACGAACATTTTGAGTCCGATTTCTGGCCATCCGTTTGAGAACGGGCCTATTTTCTTAATTAAAATAAGCTTGCTCTTTGTGTTTTATTTTTGATGCACACCTCTATTGTGAGAGGAATTGGGAATTTCACATGTTCGTCAGATTATGTACTTCAATATAATACATTATATAAAATTAAATTTAGAAAGAAAGCAAAAAATAATTTGTGATGATCTTGTGACTAAAAACATCTCGGGATATTTATTCGAGTTGGAAGGAATTTTCGAGACGATATTTTACCAACCAGAAAACAGAAGAACAGAGGAATTGAATGACTTGTGCAAGTTCTCAAAGCTATGAAGTTGCAGGGCCAGGACTCAAAACCAGGGGTTTGGATTCTAGTGTTCTTTCTGCTGCACACTGTTGATGCTGGGGCCACTTCTGGCTAGTGGCACTGCATTGACTCACTGGATGTTTAGATAATCAGATTGGGCTGGGAATACAGGAGGAGGAGAGGAGAGGTGTTAGTAAGATCACTGTCAATTCTAAAGTGTGTTTTGGAGAAACCTCAGCTCCCATAAGGAAAAAAAAATGATTTTGCATCCTTCTCTCACACTGGTAATCCCCTCCCCACCCTATTCCTTCTGCCATTCTTTTAAAGCCCGGTTACTACCTTTACATTCTCAGACGTGTCTTAAACTTTTGCATGCCCTTGCGGTCCTGGGACACTGGCTAGATTCCTTCTCTGATCAGCACGCCAGAGGAGGACAGCTGCTCCAGGAGAATGCAACTTTCCAAACCCTCAATCAAAGCAAGAAGGAACGCGGCCACGGGACCAAAGTTTCTACTGGGGGCCGAGAAATCCCTCCTCCCTGTCCCAATTCCTCCAGCATCTGAGAACGTGAACTTTCTTTCCTCTTTTCCCACAGCCCCAAGGGAACCGTCCCGAGTCTTCGCCGTTAAGAGATGTAGGATCTGAACTGGGTCATTCTTCCAGGTTTCTGGCGGCGGGCTGCCTCTGGAATTGAATTTCTCTGCTCTCCACCAGCCTCCCGTTTCCTTCTTCCCCTCTCGGTTCCGGAGGGGCAGAGGCTTGCGCGCGCCCTGGGGCTCAGCGCCCGCTTGGAGTTCGGGTTCGGTGCCCGGGAGGAGGCTTTTTGGGGACGACGGCGGCGGGGCCCGGTGGCAAGTGCAGATGCCTGTCCTCTTGCAGTTGGGGGAGTCCTCGTTGGCTTGTTGGCTTATGGAGACGGGTGCCTTTCGCCGGCCCACCCCGCCTCCCACATCGCGATCTGCCTCCCGAGGTGTGGGGTGGGGGGACTTCGGAGGCCTGGAGGCAGGCAGGCGGGCAGAATTCGGGCTCCCCCAGAGTCCAGCTGCCTAGCTTTCTCCTCCCCAGCCCCAGATGGCCGCGGGCTCCCCGCTGCCCCCAGCAGCCCCCCGCCGCCGCCACCGCCTTCCCCGGCAGCGGCCGCTGGATGACGGCGCCGTCACTGGTTGGATTGGAGCTGGCAGCTCAGACGGGACACCGGGGCTGGAGGAGTGGGGGAGGGAGGGTGTGGGAAAGGGGGAGGTCAGGGCTGGGCGGGCGCTCGGGGGACCCAGCGCTGCCCCCTCCAGCAGCAGGAGCAGCACAGCAGCATCAACAGCCGCCGCAGCGGCCACAGCGGCCACAGCAGCGCGAGCGCGAGGCTGGCAGCGCGGCGCGGCCGAGAGCGGAGGGGCGGCGGCGCCCGCCCAGCCGAGCCGAGCGGAGCCGAGCGCGCAGCCGGGCCGCCGCCGCGCCGCCTCGCAGATGCCATCACAGCAACAAAGAGCTCGCTGAGCCGGGAGCCGCGGCGAGAGCTCGCCTGGAAGCCACGGCGGCGGCTCGCGGAGCCGCGCGGCAGCGGGAGGAAGCGCGTGGGGGGTCCGGGGGAGGGCAGGGGACAGAAGATGGCCAAGAAGAGACAGCCCCCCAGCGTCAAGGGTGAGTGCCGCTCCATTCCCGCCTCGCTGCATCCCACCTCCCACCCGTCCGCCCCTCGGGCCAGACTGTTTACATCCAGGCTCGGCCAAGTGGGAGGCTGTCTGCGGGGAAGAGTTTGCCTTCTCCTGGAGGTGGGGGCACCTCGGCACTGCTGCACCTCCCTTTGCCTCCGTGGAGACTCTGACAGGAGTTTGTCCCTTTTTTGTAACCTGGGGAAACCCGGAGACTCTTTCTCTCACCCCATCCCTTTCCTACTCCACGAGCTTGGGTATCTGTTGCACCCCCCCC
Organism: Diceros bicornis minor; assembly: GCF_020826845.1. NCBI lineage: Eukaryota > Metazoa > Chordata > Mammalia > Perissodactyla > Rhinocerotidae > Diceros > Diceros bicornis. Next base: position 13,250,144 of record NC_080743.1, on the reverse strand, counting down.
CCCCAAGGGCAGCGCGGTGAGAAGCGACTCCTGGCTCCTAGTGTCTCATCCTTTTCGGAGTCACTCTGTGTGTGTATGCGTGTGTGTGTGTCTATGTGTCTGTGTGTGAGAGAGAGAAAGAGAGTTTTTCAAGGTCTCTCCTATTCTCTCCTTCCAGTCTCCTCCTCCCTCCGCCCCTTTATCCCTAGGGTGACAAGTTCTGCATCCATTTTCCCAACGTCCATCCTCAGGAGGAGATAGGAGCTGTCTGGCTCTCCTCTTCCCCGATTGCCAAGGGGACTTGCTACCAGCCGGGTCCCTGCAGGTTATTTCCCCCTTTCCCACCTGCCGAGACAGGCAGTGACTCGGGATGAGCAGTCTCCGTTGCTCCTTTGGAACCGAGGGCTTCCAAAGTTGGAAAGTCCAGGAGGAGGAGAAGCAATGGTACGGAGGACAAGGAAGAGCTTGTTGCTGGGGTGACTAGAGGCATCGTGTGTGGTCCGGGGCTAGACTCAGGAGGGAGCCTCCCGGGCGGCCTGGGGCTGCGGGACGTCCCCGGGACTCCCAGAGCGCGGCGCACCGGGAGCAGGTGCACCGGCCGCCGGCGGCCGCAGCGCGCACTCGCAGAGGTCGCGGCTCGCCGGCTCCCCGGCGCTCCCGCGCTCTCGCTGGGAAAACGGCAGCGGCCGAGAGGTTGTCTGCAGCACTGCGGAGGGGTGGAAGCCGGCTCGGCACCACGCGCGGTGAGGAAGGCTGAGCGCGGGGGAGCCGGACCTGAACGAGGTGGAGAGGAGGAAGGGGCGGCGTTTGAAGTTGGGTTTCGACCCAATGGGCCTAGTGGTCCGGGAGGCGAAGACTCATTGCACCTTGCGGTTATATAAAATAGGACCAGGACCCTGAGATGGGAGGGCGTGTGTAATTGAATAGATCGGCTTGGGTTACAGAAGCGCGCCTGGCTTTGGCGTGCTTGCTTTTTCCCCCAAGTCTTGCTTGTGGGAGCTCAGCTCCACTCTAGAGGTCACTAGGGGGATACAACTTTATCTTGGTGCTCCAGCTTGCTTTTTAATTGCTCCGGGGTGCTCAAATCACTTATTGGAAAGGGTTGAAAACCATGATTCTTAATCTTTTGGAAGCCGTTACTACAAAACACCTGGGATCTTCTGTTTGAAACTGTAATATATGTCTAATAATTTTGTTGTAATGTATTTCCTTAAAAATGTTACAGTTCTTGTAAATTAGAAGAGGCTTTAAACCTGATTTTTCTCTCTCAATGAATTAGTACGTGTTTATAGTGGTAGACGACTAAATAAAGAATGAAAAAATATATTCATCTACCAACAGGTTCCTTACCATAATATCAAAGAATTAGTCTAAACCCAGATTGACAAGGTGCATGTGCTGCACTTTTGGTTTGCTCCTTTTTTTATGGAACCATATGGCACGATGAGCGAAACAGACGGATTGGTTTTCAGCACTGCTGATGTGGCTATCCATTGGCAGGAACACATTTCATACCCACCCCAAACCTTGCAGATTGTAAATGGTCCATGAAGAGTGGAAAAAATTTTACAGTTTTACAGTACATGCTAGCTGGAGACAATCTTACCCTTGAAATTAATCTTGGCAGAAGCACAGAAAGATACAAATGAGATCAAATTAATAAGAAGTGACCTAGTATAAGAAGTTTGATGAAAAAGACACCTCCTCTTTACTCCCTCCCAAAAACACCAAGAAGTTTTTGTTTCATATGCCAAAATGGGATTGTGTTTATGTATTTTCTTAAATTTGATAGTGAAATAATTGAAGAATAGTAGTTAATAGAGTTTTGTCATTTAAATGTTAACAGTTCCTCTGGAAGAGTTAATAATTAAGCTTTCCTAAGACATGTGGTCTCAAGAAATTTCATTGTAGTTCTTTAAAAATAAGGTTTGCTACATGTTTTTCTTAAAGAGAAAGTTATGTTATTTAGCTCTTATTGACTTGTGTATTTTCTCTCTCTCTCTTTACTAATATTGAGTTTATTTTTTAATCAGTTTATTTCATATTTCTTAGAAAGAATGATACCTTTTTTTTTAATCCTTGGAGTTTCACTTTAGCAAAGCAGGATTACTTGTGATATTTTATAGATAACAAAAGCAAGCCTAGGAAGTTGTAATCCATTGACTTGCCTCAGTTCTGCCTTTTAAGAGGAGAGCTCTACAAAATCCTCTGACTGCAGGCTTATTGAACTGTTCTCAGACATCTTCTAAGTGACAACCAACTAGCCTGAGACTGCCTGTTAGAAAACCAAATTGCTAAATTGCTAGGCTATTTTTTTTTTTTTTTTGGCAGGCTGCTAGGGTGAACTTTGCTGGATAATAAACTACAGGTTTAGCAATATTCCGTACTGTGTTGGTTATCCTCTTACGAGAGCTGCTTCTCTGCTTAGCTACACTGCTTGTGGGGAGAGATCATTCGTTGGAGCATGTGACAGGCAAGTTGCTCATTGGCTGCTGAAGTCCTAGCAATAGAGACTACATATCTAGAACAGCTAGAAATTGGCCAAAGGGAAATGCAGTTTCTTCACATGGACAGAAGAGTAAGATGAGTTGGCAGGACTTCTCAAAGGATACTAGTGTTCATCTGTGACACCTCATCAAAGGGACAGCTTTTCAAAAAGGCAAATGCAATATTTATCAATCAGATGTTTATAATATTTTCATGAAAAAATGCTGTAGTCCATGATCAATAAAAGTCTTGTAAACACAAGTTAGTTACATTAATTATAGTGATATTAAACCCCTCGCCCCTGCTTTTCCAGTATTATTACAACAAGGCTTTCTTACGCACTTAAGTTTAAAGGTTAAGTTATGCTTGGATTCATCTATTTATGATGAATTCATTCAGCACATATTTATTGAGCACTGAATATATACAAGGTTCTGTGCAACGTACTAGGGATGCATTGATGAACATGATAGACGATGAAGGGGACATTTGGAGGGAGCCTGGAAAGAGCAGATAATCAAATACTTGAATAAGAAAACTTCACAGTGATTAAGACCATGAAGAAAATAAAATAGGAGGATGTGCTAGAAAGCGACTGTGGGGTTACTTTAGACTGTCTGATGAGGTGACATTTGAGCTGGGAACCAAAGGATGGGGAGTAATTTACATGCCAAGAGCTGGAACCTAGCACTGCAGGCCTCAAGGCAAGAATGAGGTGGGAGCTCGGTGTTCTAGCACAGCAGGAAGCCAGTGTGGCTGGAGTGTCGTGTGTGAGGTAGAGACAGATAGGGAGAGGCCAGATCTTTTTGATCCTAAACAGGAGTGTAGGTTTTATTTGGAGTGCAATGGGGAAGCCAGTTGGATACTCTAATGAGTATCCAAGGATAGGATATACTCCTATCCTTGGGGAAGATTTCAGGGAGAGCAGCTTTCCTAATCAGCTCCCTAGGTCTAGTAAAGCTACCTAATGGACTTCACTTTTCTAAAAGGTCTACCTATACTCAGGAATCCCCTCTTACTATTCATCAAAATACCTACAATATTTTGGGCTGAGATGTTGATAGCATTTCTAGGAATCTCTGCTTAAAAAACAATTCTAAAGAGAATGAGGACTAATTCAACATTTTAGTAAAGATGATCAGGTTAGTCACCCACCTGGCAAGCCTCTCAAAGCAAGTAAGTTCTAGGAAAAACATCCTGTAGCGTTAGAAGGGAGGATTTTAAAGAGTCTGGAACATGACTGTGCAGTAGGCGGAATGCGGAAGGCAGCAGAGAGGCTCCTAGGTAACAGAAAGGGGTCCATGAAAGAAGAGGGATGCTGGGAAAGGGGACATGGGAAAGCCTCTGAGACAATGTCAGCCAATTCACGATTTTGCCAAGAGAAGCGGAAGCCTGATGTGGGAGTGTTCCAAGGAAAGACTCTAATTCAAGCACAAAGGAAGTTCAAATCGGGGCACCTTTATGCTTTTGACAGATCTTTTACTTGTGAAGCATTTATGACAATAAAAGCATACAGGTTTTTAAAAGATCTCTTTGATTTTAGTTAATCATTATTAGGTGGTTCTTATGGATCACAGACCTCACAGATGAAAATAGCATGAAAAAATTCAGATAAAAACTGCCATTTGTTGGATAGCTGCTTGACAGCTAGTTAGCAGGGAAACTGTGCTCTTGGGTCTCAGGTCTTACTGTAGAGACATTGGCAGGGGGGAAATGGAGTCTGTTGGATGATTTTCCACTCCCTAAGCATTTGTGACTAGAAAGTGCCGTGATTTTTAGGGAAGATATATATAACAATTATTTTTAAGCTCTCCCCTGCCTTCTCTCACCTCCAAGTCTGCTTCTTTGCCAAGGATTAATAATGAAAAATAGACTAAAAAGTTTTGTAGCTTTGTGGCTTTGTTCAGTCCCCTCCTCTCTTTCTTTGTTCTCCAAGTGTCTCTTTTGAGGCTGGCAAGACTGGTAATACCTCAGAGATTATGTGACTAAGAATGGGTCTGGCCCTTAATGATACTGTGACGCAATGTGTTTATGACATCAGCTTTTTTCATAATACTGAGAGTCATAGTATGTTAGAGTTAGATGGAAGGCTCAGTGTTTATAGAGTTATTGGAGGAATGATATAGTAAGAGGTGAGTGATGCTGCCAAATACCAATAGTCTATGTCTATAAAGAATTTGGTCAAGTTTATTATTTGTAAATACATAGTCTATATAAGTCAAGATATATATCTTGATTTTATATATATATATCTTGAATTTGGTCAAGTTTACTATATGTAAAGATGTATTCCATATAAGTCAAGATATATAGATATATCTTTGTATATACAAAATAGAACTCAGTTCCCGACTTATATTCAGACTTCACTCTTTATACACGTGAGCATGGAAATATTATCTGCATTTTACATATGAGGAAATTAAGATACAAAGACATTAGGTACTTTCTCGAGGTCTAAGAATAAATTATGTACTGTGAATGGAGGCATAACCAAGCCCCCTGACTCTTTTTCCCTTGTCTACATCCAGTATTTTAATATCTGTTCACTCCTCAGGGTCTATCAAGTCTAACATAGAAAGGTAGATCATCAACTTTTTTTCCCCATTGAATCAAAAGGATGATATATCTTATACTTTCCTCAGAAGTAAGTATCACAACTTTGTTGTTTGTGATCCATTTTTAAAATTAGAAATACATTGCTAACAAAAAGTAGGCTAACTGTTCACAGATGCTAAGATGATATTGTGTAGAGGGTTCAGGGCTCTCTAGAGATAGGGAGGCAAGACAAAGTGGACAAATGTTCTCACTTTTTAAAGTAGTATAAACAGGAAAAAATGCATCTGGGTCAACGCTAAGGTGGATTGGGCTTATCTCGCCATTCCTGTGGTAGGCCGTGTGACTGCTGTGCTGGCCGGCATTCAGGGTGGCCTCAACATTCTTCACCAACTTGTATTCACACCCTTACATACTCTTCTCCTGCACTGAAGCTGGGCTGCCCTGTGTGACCACTAGAGTACAGTAGAAGGCTACATTTTACATAAAGGCATTGTGGCTTCTGCCTTGCTCTTGTGTATCCTTCGCTTTCTTATATTGCTTACTTTGGGGAAGACCGGCTGCCATATTGTGAAAACATTCAAGCATCCCTGTGGAGAGGCCCTTGTGGGAAGGAACTGGGGCCTTCTGCTAAGAGCCAGCATTACCTTGCCAGCCATGTGAGTGACCTACCTTGGAAACAGATCCTCCAGCCCAGTTAAGCCTTCAGTCGTCCATAGCCTCAGCCAACGCCTGACTGAACTGCATGAGAAACCCTAACCCACAACTGTCCAACCAAGCAACTTCTAGATTCCTGTATTGCAGAAACTGTGAGAGAGAATAAATGGTTCCTGTTGTCTTAAGCCACTAAATTTTGGGAGTAATTTGTTACATCGCATTAGATAATGAATACATCTATGGTTCATTATTTTTGCACCAGAGGGAGGTAGGGACCCTTTCATTGGTGTGTAAATATTAGAGAAGACTAATTTGTGTGTGTGAAAGAATATTTTTTACCCCCCCCCACTATTAAGGGATTAATTTCCTTATTTACACAATTACTTTAGGGTTTACCTGCACCCTATCTGCCGCTTCCAGGCTCCTGAGAATAAAAGGAACAGTGTAATTCACAATCTTCATTACTAGTCCTTGAAGCTCAGACCTCTTTCCAACTTTAGTGAATTGTAGTGAAAGCCTGAAGTTCTCTTTTCCTGTTTCCCTTGAGTTCCTTTTAGCAGCTTGTTTCCTCTTTCGCTCTTTTGGTCCTCATTCCTAGCCCCTATAGTTCACTTGGTTTACAAGGTATCTTCCAAATAGAAGCCGCACCAAACTGAAAATCAAGTGATAAAAAATCCCACAAAAGTCCTAAAATACCCCACCAGCCCAAGACTTCACAGACCCCCAAACTGAAAGGACAAAAAGTCCCTTAAAACCTAAAATCTTCCAATAAAAACTTCTCCAACTATATTTATCTACTCCTCCCTACCAAAGTGTCCCTTCCCCTCCCAGCCCAACTAGTCCTTTGATGTATAACCAGGAGAGTGAGAGAGAGGATAAAGGGAAAAGGGAGAAGGCTGCCATACCTTCTACTTCAGGGTGGGATATTAGTCCACTTTATTTCACTCATTCATTTATTCCTTTATCCATTCAACTAATATTAATTGAACACTTACTCTGTGCTAGGCACTATACTAAGTGTACTTGAGATACATCAGAGAATCAAATGGAGCCTTCATGAGGTTTACAGTCTAGATAGGGAAGACAGACAATGAATAATAACATAATAAACAAGTAAATTATTGATATTATAAATTCAAAAGTGCTGTGAGAAGAAAATAGAGCATGGTTGGAGCACTGGCGATGGGATGACGGGGGAGGTCCAGATGTAAGTATTAATAGGATGGTTAGGGTAGACCTAACTGAAAAGGTAATAGTGAAGGAAGTGAAGTAGTTATTTATGGAAGAGGAAGAATTTTACAGAAAGAGAAAAGCCAGTGCAAAGACCCTAATGTGAGAGTATACCTGGCATGTTTGATGGACAGAAATTTCTGGAGGCTGAGTGGAAATAGTGAGGAGAATAGAAATAGGAAAGGAGGTCAGAAAGGTGAGGGAAGACCAGATCATATTAGCCCTTTAGACAATTTTAAGGACTTTGGCTTTAATCCTGAGTGAAATGGGATACCAGTGCAGGTTTTAAACAGAAGAGTAATATAATATGACTTACAGTTTAAAAGAATTGCTGTGGCTTCTGTGTTGAGAGTATCCTATAGGGCAAGGAGAGAAGCAGGAAGACACAGTGAAGAGTCTTCTGTACTATTTCAGTTGAGAGATGGTGGTGGCGTCTGTTAGGGTGGTGGCAGTGGAGGATGTGAGCAATAGAAGGTACTGAATATATTTTGAAGGTGGAGCTAATATGGTTTCCTGAGCTAACAGGATGCGGACTGTGAGAGAAAGATAGGAGTCATGGATGACTCCACAGTTTTTGGCCTGAGCAACTAATAGGGTGCAGTTGCCATCAGCTGGTATTGGAAGATTGTGGATGGGGCAAGTTTAGGGGGAAGGATCAGGAGTTCAGTTTTGGACACATTTGGGTTTGAAATATTTATTTCATATTCAAGTGGAGATGGCAAGTAGGAAGTTGGATATATGAGTCTGGAGTCTGGGAGCGGGGCCCGGAGTGATGATTTGGGAGTCATCGGCAAATAGGTAGTATGTAAGACTGTAGACTGGATGACTCACTAGAAAGTGGGTGCAGACTAAGATAAATGATCTGAGCCCAGGGTTATTGCATTATTAAGAGGAAGGGGAGAAGAGGAAGAAACCAGTAAAGGAGATTGAGAAAGAACAACTGGTGAGAAAGGGGGAAATCAAGAGAGTGTGGGGTCCCGGAGCCAAGGGAGAAAGTGTATTAGGAGGAAAAGAATAATCAGTTGTGTCAAATGCTGCTGATAGGTGAAGTAAGATGAGGGCTGAGAAATGAGCACCAGATTTATTAATGTGAAGATCACTGAAGACCTAGACAAGGGCGATGTAAGTGTAGTGGTGGCAGCGGTGGTCTGAATGGAGTAGGTTAAGAGAGAATGGGAGGAGAAGAATTAGAGATGGCACAATCAACTCTTTTCAGGGGTTTTGTTGCAAAGAGAGCAAAGAAATGGTGCTGAGGCTGGGAGTGGGAGGAGTAGTCGAGAAAAAAAAATTGTTTTTTTTTAAGATGGGAGAAATAGTAGTAGGTTTCATTCTTTTTTTTTTTGGTGACGAAGATTTGCCCTGAGCTAACATCCATTGCCAATCTTCCTCCTTTTTTTTGCTTGAGGAAGGCCAGCCCTGAGCTAGCAGCCATGCCAGTCTTCCTCTATTTTGTACGTGGGATGCCTCCATAGCATGGCTGCTGAGTGGAGTAGGTCCGCACCCGGGATCTGAACCCTTGAACCTGGGCTGCCAAAGCGGAGCGCCGGGAACTTTAGTCACTTGGCCACGGGGCCGGCCCAGATGTCTTTTCTTGTTATTTGTTACTAATTGCTTTTTGAGGTGGTCTTTAGCTTCTCTTTCACCATTTTAAATTTTGGCTGCTTTTTATGACAGTTTCCTGGGGAGGTAAGAAATTAGTGTAGAATGGCTTTATATTACTTAGTTATAAGGATGTTTTTCTTTCTCTATTTTATTTCATTAAATACATTGTTTTTTAAAGAATATTAAATAGAATATTAAAAGAGGTATAGAAATGGACTTCCTGACAGAATATTTAATAAAATATGCCACAATAGGAGAAAGTTGCCAGGAAAGAAAAGTTAGTCAGTCATCATGTTGCTGGCTATAGCAGTCCATTCTTCCAGCTGGAAAGCTCAGAAGGAACCAAAGGAAACTTAAAAAAATATTTTGTGTAGGGGCTAACCTAGTGATTCTCCAATAGAGGCAAGTTTACAGTGTCTGGAGACATTTTTGATTGTCATGACTGAGGTGGTCCTATTGGCCTCTAGTGGGTAGAGACGAGGGGTGCTGCTAAACATTCTATAATGCCCAGGACAGCCCCCCAGAACAAAGAATTATCTGGCTTGAGTTGTCAATAGTGCCAATGTTAAGAAATTCTCGCTACCCTCATCATTTTCCCATTCTTCCAGAGAAAATCTAGGAAGATACTTCTGAAAAAGGAATCTAAAAGAATCTGCTCTACCCACCCCATTGTTCTATGTTTAGACGAGGCACAGCTTTTTTAACAAATAATTAGGGTTCAAAATAAAGACATTTGTTTTTTTGCCTTTCCTTTTTCTTTGCCCCCTCCCTTCTCCTTCCTTCTATTGGTTCCTACCGTATATTACAGTTTTGATAAAATTGGGTAGTTTCCCGTTAGGGCCTAAGATGTTAGAGGAACATTAAAATCACAGTAAAAAATCCCTAGTTCAGTTGAGGAATCACAATTTCTTATTGCTGATTCCTATTCTGCATCTGTCTGACAACTTTGTGAAAGAAAGAATCAAGAACAGGGTGACTCGTTAAGCTCCGGCTCGATAGCTCTTCAATGTAAAAGGACGGGTGGCCTCCCAGCCATCTTTTCTGTGGTTTCTTTTGGCCATTAGGACTTCAGAGGAGAGCCGCACTCTCAATAACCCTACCTTCAAGGTGTGCTTTATCTGATAAGGAAGACTCTGAGCAATGTCAGCAGTGGTCCTAAGTGCTTGTTGAGTGAAAATTTTCCTGTTGGATCAAAAATTTAAAATCCAGTTTCATAAGAAGCAATTTAAAATTTATGCATTTTAAAAACTTGAAGGACACGTTCTTTATATAAATTTTGTAGTTCACTGGATTGTGTTTCAGTGTTCAAATCCAGAGAGAAAAATAATATTTCTAGGGGCCAGCCCAGTGACATAGTGGTTAAGTCCGTGTGCTCTGCTTCAGTGGCCTGGGGTTTAGGGGCCCAGATCCCAGGTGTGGACCTACGCACCGCTCATCAAGCCATGCTGTGGCGGCATCCCACGTACAAAATAGAGGGAGATTGGCACAGATGTTAGCTCAGGGACAATCTTCCTCACCAAAAAAAACCCCCAAAAACCCCAAAAAAACCCCACACTTTCTACCTGAACAAAAATAAAGCCACCAACCATTACTTAAAAAAAAATAAGAATTTTAAATTGACATTAAAATTTTATTAAAAATTTATTATCACTCCAGGTTTGCCTTCCAAAAAATTCAAAAGTCATTTTTAAAGTTAGCCTATGGTTACACACATTTTGTAAGTATAGTTTAAAAGTATTAAAAGTCATAAAAAAAAAACTGTAAAAGCTGCTTAATGGACATTCACACTTCACAAATTCTAGTATTAACAGTATTTTTCGCTTTGAACTAAGCTCTGTTTTATTCTTATTCACTGTTCTCATCCTCTTATTCACACTGCTGCTGTTTGGCTGCACAAGAATGTCATCACATTCTTTTCCCATGGCAATGACATTGATTCTGCTGATTTAACACCTTTACTGTAGTGAAAGAATATCTGTGACTAAAGAAGGAACATTACATTGTTTAAAAAAATCTTTGGTCATAAATAAATGTGTCCGGGGATATTTCGGCTGTAAGAAGTAGGATAGACTTGAAGTTATAAAGAATATCTTTGGAATCCTCCCCTCCCCTCACCCTTCTTAACCACTAAGAAAGACTTGCATTAAAATGTATACTTTGTAAAACCTTATGGGAACTCTGCATTGTATGATTATCACACTTCCCACAAATAAACTTTATTTAGTAATCTATGGAAACAACACAAAGACAAAAGAAGGACATATGCTTCATGTGCCTAATTCTAAGATCAAGAATCTTTATGTTTTAACCTCTGCAAATTCTCGCTACCTGATTCTGAATTAATGCCTTAGGTAGGATACAGAGTAAGCATATTCATAATTATACTTGAGTTTGTATGAGTCAAGAGAGGCATGTAACCTATTTAACCTATTTGGGAAACAAACCATTTTCAAGTTTTTGGCAGCATTAAATGGTAGAAAAGCATATTAATTAGAAACAACTTACTAAAACACATCTTTGAGGAATGCTAATGGATAATATTTTTAGCTAATTGTTTATATTATATGAAAGGACCAGAATCACTTTTGAATATTTAGAATTTTCTTGTGTCTAGACTTCTTTTCCTTCAGTCGGCCCTTTTTAGTGAGGTTTTATGCTGCATCTTGTATTTCTGAAAACTGGGTTTCTGTATGTATTGAGGCTGAAGAATCTTGAGAACTGCCGCCGTCAGACCGATGGCTCAGTAATCATTAAGAAGACCACTGGGGGTGGGAAGGTGGTTATATGGTATCCTTGAGTAACTTTATGGGAGGGCTCTTTATGAGGGATTTCCTGAATAAACACACAGTCCTTTCATTCCTTTAGATATGCTAAAATTTTTCTTGGAATCAGCCAGATCCTGAGAAGCTCTCTACCCAGCTTGTGTTATTTGGCTCCCATAGAAATGCTTTTGCTGATGCGTGCTCAGCTGTTGTAACACTGACTGACATTGAGAAACTTAACGTCTTTAAGTTAAGGGATGTTATTTCTTGTGCTGATCACTATTTTACAAAGTATCTGTGTTATCAGTACCTGGTGGAGCAGTTTCTCTGCGATAGTACTAGCTAACAATGGACAAAGTGAGTCATGCAACGTATTGCGTTTCCCACTGTGGGTAGACAGTTAGGAAGCTCAGAACTGAGTCTGAGTCCATTTCTTGCTCAAGACTGTGGGATCGTAAATCATGTACTTGTGGATTAATTTTGTTTTCCATATCCTTATTCTCCTTTCCCTTCATTGTCTCTCTTTATATACTTTGTTGTGTTGAATTGTATGTATTTTTATAAACTACTTTAAATCTTCTTGAAACAAGATGAATTATAAACAAATTAATTTCAGCTTAGACTAAATTCATAGAGATTAAATAATCTACTCAAAGTCATAAACTAGTAATTTGCAGAGCCTGCATTTAAACCGAGGTGTAGCCCCAAACAATTTTTTTTACATAAAATAGAACATTGAAACAGATGATCTTACCGCCCTAACCCAACTTTTTATTTGCAGGTTACCATCTAGTCTTTGTTCATGTATAATTTTCCATAGTTGCGAATTTATTTAGTGGCGTCTTTATCCACCTCAGCACAAGCTGAGAAGAATCTGGAGTTATCTTTGACTTTTTTTTCCAGGCCTCTGCTCAACCCTGATTAAGTCAGTCACTACTATTGATCCTAAGTATCTACTTTTCTTTACCTCCACTGCCACAGATATAATTCAGTGCTCATCATTTCTAGTATGGATTAGAACCACTTACACACTAATAAGTCTCCTTGCATTGGGCCTACATCACCTTCAATTTATTTTTCACATTATTGCAAATATGATACTCCTAAAAGGCAAATTTGATCACTTCACATCCCTAAAACCCAGCAATAGCTCTCGAATACCTACCCACGACAAAAATCAAAATTCCATGGCAAGGTATACAAGACTCTCTAGGTTCTGACCCATGATTACCTTTCATGCTTATCTCCCACCACTTCCCACATCCCTCCTAAGCTTAATGATCCCACTGTTCTAATACTGGGGGCCACACACATTCTTTTATGCTCTCTGCCTTCATGATGCTGTTTTTCTTTTTGTGATGCTGAAAATTCCTTTTTATCCTTCAAGCCTCAGCACAAATGTCACTATTTTCTGTGTAAAATGTTCGCCATCTTCTCCTCTGACACTCTCTGCACTGCCCCCATCCCTACGGGTACAAGTAAGCACTTTCTCTTTGCTGCTCCTATCGCATCTTGCACGTACCTCTATACGTGCTCCTATATTGATTTAAAATGTTGAGTTTACTCTCCATCTCCTTTCTCAGTCCTCCTGTGGATCTTCAGTCCTATCTCTGCCCTGAAGCAAAAGGAACCAAAATCCTGACAGGAAATCAGTCAATGGCTTAACATCCCAGAGTCAAAGTGTCACTGTAGCTTACTACTGCCTCCCATTGTTCTGGTGACACTACCGGGCAGTTTCAGGCCAGCCAGTGTGTGCTTGGTGCCTGAGAGAACAGTGCCCTATTCCCAACCCAGTCAGCTAGACACTTTCCACTCTTTCCTGGGGCTGCTTCCAATCTTTCTGCGTCTCAGATCAATTTTCCTGGATCAAACCTGGCTCTGAGTAGCTTGTCATGTGCCTGGAATTGGACCTGAGTTTTATGGGATTGCAACAAGGGACTGCTCCCTCACAGTGTATGGGGTTTGCCAGGTGCCTGTTTGCATTCCACTTCTCCAGGTCCCTCCATAGATACCCACTGCTAGGCTATGAGTTCCTTGAGGGTCCTGATTGTGTGATATTTATCCTTTCATCTAAAATGTCTAGTATAATTCTGGGTATATCACAGATACTAAATGAATATATCATTGAATGAATCAAGCATACATATTTCTTTACATTTTTATACACTCTTCGTCGTTTTAATGGTTTGATAATATCCAATTGCATTGCTGTAACAAAACTAGCACCATTAACTGAATTTTCTAGGTTGCCTCTGCAAATATAGTGATCTAATGAGCAAGTGTGTGTGTGTGTGTGTTTGTGTACTCTGTTGAACTATCTCTTTAGGTTAAGGAGCCCCAGTAGTATCTGAGTCTAAAAGTTAAGTGTGGCTCGTGAAAGGGAAAGTGAATTTGTTATTAATATATCTGGGGACTTGTACTGATTGGATATTGGAAGATTTGATTTAACTATAAATTGTAATCTTATTATCTTATAATAATGTGACAGATTCTCAGACAGTTAGCTAGAAAGTTAGTCTACGGGTCAGATATGTAATAATAGCTTGAATTCTAAGAAAAATGGTGTAGAAGAAAGTGATGCTAAATTATCTCCCTTTAACTAGAACTCCTAAGGTTTGTATTTCAAGTATTCATTTTTCTTTCTGTCTTTTTCTTCCTTTATTGATGGTACATTTTCACATGAATATGAAATTAAGCTGTAAACGTTTTGGAAGTAGAGACTATTGTATCTTTCTCTGGGTGCCTAGCACATAGTAAGTGTTCAATAATAATTTTTTGAATGAATATATGAGTGAGTTTTAAGATGCAGTTCTTTTAAAATTATGCAAATGAATGGAATATAGTGCTCGTGCTGGCCACGGAGCTGAAACCCATAGATACAGCTCAGAGCGGATATTGCTTCTTCCTGTGGTATGAAGAGTTCCCAGACCATGGCTGAATAATCCATAATGTGAATCTATTCCTAGATAACCAGGAATTGACTATTATTGTTTTTATTTTTTCAAAATTTCAAATAGGGGACTGTTCAATTCATCAAAACATTTTTATCGTAGGAAAAATTTGGTTTCATGATCCACAGGAAATAAGGAACTTTTGAGTCAGGGCCTTTGAGATGTTTTTGAAACACTGAAATCTGGTATGCTTGGACAGGAAAATTTTGATTTAAAAATATAGACAATGGGGGGGGGTGGTGAATTAAGTATGAAAGGCTGCCTTTAGGCAGTGTCTTTTCCAGAGCATACGTCACTGTCCCCAAGAGATAGTCTTTAGCTGGTTCCTAATAAATGACTTTTCTACATTCGGAATCTTTAAATCTCATTACTCTAGAATTATTTCTGAAATACCTGTAAAGATATTTTCTCTTCCCTCCCTTCTTACTTTCCTTTCCTTTGTTTGTTATAATTATTTTCTTATTTTGGGTTAGTCTTCATTAACAAAAAGTAATTTATTGAAAATGGTTTCATTAAAAACTGTAGATATGTAATACCAAGTATAATTTTATGGATTGTCAAATGAATTTATATATTTCTGTTCAATCTTTTATGTTTCACTAAAATATGAGGCAAAATATTATGTCTTGAAAAATCAACTTTATTTTCAGATTGTTATTATTTAACATTGTGAGTTTCATAATCTTTTTTACTAAAATGATTTTAAAAAAAGGTATCATATTCCTTCTGCCTGTTTCTGTTGCATTGTTAGCTTTCTTTCAAGGTATAAAAATTTTATAATTGTTAACTCATTAATCTTCAAGAGGCAGGGAAAATTTGCAGGTGTTATTTTTTCCCTTTTCTAAAGATGAGGAAGCATAGAATCTTTGTTGCTGGCTATCAATTTACATATCACTTGATGATTTCATTAAAATTTTGAATGTCGTTCTATATTCGACATATGGGCACTTTTTAAAAAGGTTGACCTAGGAATAATATTATTGACTGAAACTGAGTTTTCCTAACTTTTAGTCTTATTATTTTTCTATTCTGTAGGCAGTCAGATGTTATGATAGAAGATGAGGAAAATTCTGTCTTTTAACATTTCTTTTCATTTGAAGACACTAATGACATTTGGATTTGGCTTAGAAGACTCTCATGCTATATTTAAACGTTCTTTTTTCCTTTTAGAACTTAATTTTTTCACTTCAATTTTTCAAAAGCTGATATATTTCCATTTATGATGTCAGTTTTCTTACTTTCTTTAATATTGATTGTGAAATTCATGTGACTGGGGTCAGCATATTTTTAAAATAACATAACTTGAAATAGTCATCAATATAAAAGTCTACAGCTCTAAGATAATTTTCAACCAACTTCTGATTAGCAAGCTGTGATAGGTAGTTAGAAGTCATTAGAGTTAAACCTCCAGAGTGTGTTAAAAGTGGGAGAAACTTTACAAATGGTTTTTTAACTCCCTTTGCAGATGAGTAAACTTGGGCTCATAGAGGTTAAAGTTACTTTTCCAAAGTTACACAGCCAGAACTCAGGCAAGCCTAAATTAAAAGTTAGACCTGACTTTTAGTCCAGTCTTGCTTTTCACCACATGCTCTGGAATTGGCTCTATTGTCTGTAGATGACATGGCAGATGGAGCAACGGAGAGCTCCCATTTATGGCCTGGAATGAGAGTATTGTTGGTGTGTGTGTGTGTGTGTGTGTGTATGCGTGTGAGTGCACGCGCATGTGCAGTTCCTCCAACCTGAGTGTTACCAGTAGAAGAAAGTTGCTACCTTTGCTTCCTCATGCCTTAAGTCTCAACCTGAAGCTTTGTCTGACCTTCCTCCTTGCTGATTCTTATGTGTTCCCGCACCTCCTTTGGTTTCGCTTGTTATAGCATTTTTCAAACTGTATTTTGATTGCATGTATACTTGTCTCTCTTACCTACTAGAACATAAATTTCATGCCTTTTTACAGATGTACCCTTGATGGCTACTAGCACAGTGTCTTACTCACTTAGTGCTCCACAATCATTTGTTGAGGAAATAAATGAACAGTACCTTGTTTTAAAAAGGAAAACATTATAGAGTATATACGGGAATCAGATATCCTGTTTTGGAAAGAACAATTCCATATCTCAATTCAGTTTCCTATCATGTCTGATCACATATTCGCAATAGGATTTTTCTTAACATTTTTAACAACATCTTCCCAGAGCCTACCCTCTTTCTTTTTTTCTGGACTTTCAGGTCAGACATATGTGTTTGAATCCCAGCTATATGATCTTGGGCAAGTTACTTAACCTCTTTGAACTTCACTTTCCTTATCTGAAAAATGGAGCCAATACTACCTGCCTTACAGGACTATTGTGAGGATTAAATAACATAACAAATGGCAAAGTACATGGCGTCGTGTGTAGTAGGTATCGAATAAATGCTCATTTCGTTTCCCTTTCTCCTTTCTTCCTTCCCTCTCTTTCTCTCTGCTCCCTCCCTTCCTTCCTTCTTTCCTTGCTTCCCTCCTCCCTTCCTTCCTTCCTATCTTCCTTCCTTTCTTCTTCTACTTTCCTATTTCTGGAAATGAGAAAACTACAGAAAATTAGAATCATGGTTAAAGCTGGCTTGTTCTTACAGCAAAGGTGCTGTATCCAGTAAATTACCCCCAGCCCAGCTTTCCTCCAGGCCAGCCTCTGTTTTTTCATCCTTCTTTTTCTCTGCCCTATTTGTACCCACAACTGACCAAGTTTACCTTCTGTTTCCCACATTGGCTTGCCTGAAATCCAATGATTCTGCCATATGCCTGATGATCAACAAGTATTCGTAGTGAGGTACAGAAGAGGGAGCCAGTGAGGACAGGGAAACCTGGGAGTGCCAGAGGCAGTAAAACGTCAAGAGTTTGTGTTGATTGCAGAAAGTTGTTCCAGGAGCGGAGTCTTTGGAATGACATTCAAGGATGTCTAAAACGGAAAAGGGGAAGGTCACAGCTGTTTGTTTTTCTCGCTCTTCACTGTTAAGGATGCTGTTTCGTTATCTTTCAATCAGGCTATGTTGCAAAACATTTCTATCGGAGATTAGAATTAATATTTAAAACAGGCCTAGTCTGAAAAAGAAGAGCTGAGCCACATAACTGAATGAAAGAAAATCATAAAAATAAGTTAAATTATTATCAAAACAACATCGGAAGGAAAAGTCTCTCTTGACACAGGCAAGCTTGCCTAGGCCCAGAATGTGAGCCATCATGAGCAATCAGTGGTCCAGCAGCTCCTGGTGAGGTGCGATTAGATGAGGGATCAGCCGGCCAAGAGTTAAGAAGAAAGTCTTCAAGAGGGTTTGGCTCAGAGACTGTATTTTATTTCTAATCTACCACTAACCAGCTGTGTGACCTTGAGCCCTCAGATTGCAAAATGCTATCTGTAAAATAGACTGTTCTATATTACTTGTAAATTGTTGCTGCTGATACTCTTTCTTTGGTTTAAGGCCAAACTTGTTTAGGAGGGTGGTGGGAGAGTTCAGGACCTCTGCTTAATTAGCTCAGTTGGAGGCCTCTACCGTCAAGTTTCTCAATGTAGGCACTTTTGACATTTTGGGCTGGAAAATTCTTTGTTGTGGTGGCTGTCCTGAGCATTGTAGGATGTTTAGCAGCATCCCTGAACTCTGCCCGCTAAATGCTAGTGGGGGGCCGGCCCCGGGGCTTAGCAGTTAAGTGCGCGGGCCGCTGCTGGCGGCCCAGGTTCGGATCCCGGGCGCGCACCGACGCACTGCTTCTCCGACCATGCTGAGGCCGCGTCCCACATACAGCAACTAGAAGGATGTACAGCTATGACATACAGCTATCTACTGGGGCTTTGGGGGGAAAATAAATAAATAAATAAAATCTTTAAATGCTAGTGGGACCCTCTCCAGTTGTGACAGACAAAAATGTCTCCTAACAGAGCCAAATGTCTTCTGGGGGTACACCCTCTCCCTTTTTGAGAACCACTGCTCTAATGAAAGAGAGATGAAAGGAAGATGGTTGTCTATACACATCTGGACTTTCCCATAGAGTTACCATGAGACAAAAAAAAATCATGAATTTACTCTATTCCAAATGGAATTTTCATCCATTCATTCATTAAGCATTTTGTTGACTATCTGCTGGCACTGTGCTGGGCTCTGGGGTACATGGATAAGTATGACTTGATCCCTACCTTCAAGGAGCTTGCTTTCTACTAAAGGGAGGAAGTAATGTCTCACCAGTTCATCTCCATACAAAGCTAAGTGCAATGATACATCTCAAGTCAGTATAAGGTGGGTGGGACTGCAAAGGTGTGACCTTCCCATTCACCCTAAGGGACAGGTGTCAGTTAAGGCTTCACTGAGGAAGTAGTAACCACATGAGACTACATTTTATGTCATCAAACAAAATCAATCTCGCTGACATCTAAACCATAACATTTTCATACTGTATTTTCTGCCTATTGTTTTTATTTTATATGTACATAATTTTTTAGATATGATTAATGTTTCTCTAATGCAGTGGTTCTCAAAGTCTCATCTTTGAACCAGCAGCATCAGCATCATCTGGGAACTTGTTAGAAATGCAAATTCTTGGGCGCCACCTCAGACCTGGTGACTTGGAAATTCTGGGGTAGGGACCAGCAATCGGTGCTTTTTTACAAACTCCCCTACCCCTCCCTTGGAATCATGCTGAAGTTTGAGAACCACTGCTTTAATAATTCACTGATTATTTCTTAAATGTGTTATGTAAAACAATTTTTATGAACAAATATATATATATATAAAATAATGTTTTTACAAAGCAGGATATAATCTCCATACTTGCATGAATTAAGCATATGCTCAGCACCTTTATACATTATCTAATTTAATCCCACACTAGCCCTCTGAGGGAGCTTAGTGGTTCTCAGCCCCAGGTTAACTTCCAAAGACTGTGGAGCTTAAAGGCAGTTGTCCAGGCCTTCCCTCAGACCCACTGAATCAGAAACTACTGGGTTTCTAACATGCACTGTGATTGAGAATCCCTGAAGTAGGTATTCTTATTTGTATACTTTATATGCATGAAAATTGAATTTTGGAGAGGATACATAATTTGACTAGGGGTTCCGACAGATGATGAGGCTGAACAGCTATTTCATTATTTGCTCAAATACTTATTGACAATGAATGATTACTGAGACTGTCTGACTTCAAGGACTGTGCTTCTAATCGTTCAGAAAAAAAATTCTGTTTATGTTATGTATCAGAAAAAAATGCTTTTTTAAAGAGAGAGAAAGCTAATATTTGCAAAGTGATTTACAGTTCCTTTACAAAGCATAACAACCTTGCAATGTTATCATCATTACTATTTTACAAATTAGGAAACCAAGGCTGAGTGAGATTAAGTGATTTGCCTAGAATTATACAGCCAGCAAGTCCTGGGGCCAAGAGTGAATCCAGGTTTTCTGACTCTAGACTTTGGCTGTTTTCCACTACTACTCACCTGCATATTTATGTATAAAATTAGATTAAGGAAGCTAGTTATGTGACAATATCAGGATTAATTATCTTCCTGATCATGAAATTTACTTAGAACTTAAAACAAAACTAGCATAATATCTTTGGTTGGATTTTATTTTTTTTTAAATTTAAACAGTGTCAGTGAATTATCCATCTTCCAAATATGAGGACTCTAGCTTTTCTAATTAGCTAAAAGATATACTGACAGTGTCCTATTTCATTGCTATTTCAGAATGCATTTACCAATTTTACTATGATAAGGTTTTATATTCTTGTATGATATGGTACCTGGACTAATTTGCTGGCGTGGTGACTGAAGCAGATGGATTTATTTACACAAGGAAGAGTGCAATTAGGATAATGTTGTGCTGCTCTTGATGCCACGACCCTTTTAATTACCTTTGCCTTATGCCCCTTCCACCTGGCTGGATCACAGAAGAAGCTCAATAAAAGGACAGTTTCAGGGGCCGGCCTGGTGGCACAGCGGTCAAGTGTGCGCTCTGCTTTGGCGGCCCAGGGTTCGCCGGTTCGGATCCCAGGCACCCACCGACGCACCGTTTGTCAAGCCATGCTGTGGCGGCGTCCCATATAAAGTGGAGGAAGATGGCCACGGATGTTAGCCCAGGGCCAGTCTTCCTCGGCAAAAAGAGGAGGATTGGCATCGGATGTTAGCTTAGGGCTGATCTTCCTCACAAAAAAGAAAAGAAAAAAAAAACAGTTTCATTCGAAAGGGATAGAGTCATTAAGGGTGAGGGCCTTCAGCTCTTTATTTTAACTTCTTGCAGGGTAGTTGGGTGGCAATTCAGAAAGACAAATTCTCATTAAAGGAGCTTTAGGCAAAAGTCACTTGACATTTATAACAACATATGGAATGGGAGATCTGTTGTCTTAAAATTTGAGACCTCAAAGCTTAGGACATAGGGTGACGATTACCTCCACACCTCAAGGAGAGGTACTAGACACAGCCCCACAGGACTTACTGAAAGCCGGTCAGATCACCAATCCTGTCTTCTGCCTCTGGTCTATTTAGAAGAGAGATTCGTTTAAGATTCTTTGAAGGGAATTCATAGGAGTGGAAAGCATTGTGGCATTTCTTTTACAGGGAGGGAAGAGAAATGCTTCCCTCACTCCCAAGTCAAGGGTTGGGGAGCCCGAGAGTACTGCTTATCAAAGTTAGAGTTATCTATGGGGTGGTGGATTGGCATCTCAGCCCCTGGCCAGATGCTTGGAAAATTGCAGAAACTAGCAGGCTTTTCCCATGCCTCTACCTTAGCCGAGTGTGAGCATTTTCTTGAGAGAATGTCACATTGTGGACCCCCATAATTTGGAGCAAAGTGTGATAATAACAGGTCTGTGCTTCTCTTCTGGGAAAGACTGAAGACAGAAAGCTAAGTAGAGCTGCCCTTGACTGCAGGGCAAGGAGGAAGGGGTTAGTTTGTCAAGCTGCACTTCACTGTAATTCTTGTGAGCCAAGTGGACCCTACCTAAGAGGGCTGCCCACTGGGGCAAAGCTGAGAGATGGTGGTGATGATTGCAACAGGTTGGCTGAAGAGTTCCTGCATTGCAGGAAACATGTAGGCCATAGGACCTTGCTGAGGGTCTCCCAAGAATCCACAAATGTGTCTTGTGAGATCCAGTATTTGGAAGCCTGCCATGCAGAGGGCATTTAATAGTCGAATGAGAATTATAAAGAGGACTTCCGTTTTTGATCCCTGGCGTCTCCCAGGATCCAGAAATGCAAAGGGCAAGGATGGAGTTGGGGTGGGGAGGGAAGAAAGGAACATAAAAGAACAGAATAGAGCCCTCCTTTATATTTTCCTACTGTGTCTTCTCTTCTGCACACCAGGAGTCTTTCTTGAGCTGGCAAGAGGGGAGAAGCTCCAAATCAAATATGAGATTAACACTTTGATTTAGACAAGACTGAACTTTTTAATATCTGGCGGTGAAATTGTTATGAAAAGGGATCTGAAAGAGATGTTTTCAAGGGTAGAGGAGAGGAGACCTGACAGAGAATGTTTGGATGCAGTGATGGGAGGAAAATGAAGCTCTTTCCTGACTGCTATTGAGTCTGGTTCACGCAATGGCGAATAATGAAGGTCCCTCTATGAAGGTTTCTCTAACAGGTAAATTGTAAGGAAAGGAAAAAGATGGAAGAGGATTCTGCTTTTCGAATTATAAACAGTTTAGAAAAGTACTATACGGGATTGCTTTATTTAAATGAGATGCTAAATTAGATCATTTCCATGAAACCTTCAAATTTCAAAAATCTATACATTTTTGGGGTATGTGTGTGACTTTTTCATAGATTATGGCCAACAACATGTTAGCTCTCAATATGCTTTTGTACATAACTGGGGCTCAAATATTATTTTTGGAATATTATCTACCTTTCCCATATCATTGTATCCCATAGACATCGTTTTTATGAGTTATTATAGGAGAGTTTTCATTATAGTTTTGAAATTACACTCTTCGTTGCTGACAACGCAGCATTTAAATTGTTGGTCCTAATAGTGGTATTAACTAGCTGGCATTTTTATTATTTTATGCCAGGAACCGAGCCTTTTGAATACAGGCCAGTTCATTTAGCTAGCTCCATCATTTCTTTAAAGCCAGGATCCCCATGGAACAATTTTAACGGATAGACTCCATGATCAATTTTTAGACAATGAGCTTTCATTTTTGAAAAAGCTTGATTACGTGTGGTAATATAAGTACTAGGCCCCCTCCAGTTTTTTTTTTTAAGGCTTTGGCTACTAATGGTAATGGTCCTTGACTCTCTGTAGGTAATGAAAGAATTAAATCATTGGAGTCATTATATGTTGAATTTGGCTGTTTTCATCAGCCTTCAGGATCTGGCCTGAGTTTTAAATGGGCAAAATTGGGTAATACCATTTGTTTTTAAAACTTTTGTTGCCTTAGGAGATTTCCAACTTTTCGATGTGTACTTATAGCCAGGCATCGTGGATAGTAGGTATCTAGAAAGATTCTTTCCTCTCTATAGGCACTAATCTTGTCTCGTGGGTTTTGCTTTAAAAAAAAAATGTCTTCTCTGCGCAATATTCCAGCTGTACTGCTCCTAACACATTATTCTCTCTAGGTCCTACAAATCCTTTAGCAGAGCTAAATTTGGAGTGTCATGGTCCTTTCTGCTAATAAGCCTGGTTATCTAGTCCTTAGTCTGTTTCCTCCCCATGAATAAGGAACTATGCACCGTGTGGTTGAGACAACACAAGAAAACACAAATATTTGCATATGACTCTCAAATCACAAGTTTTAGAGCTAGTCTTATGAGAAGCTCACCCTCTCTGTTTTAGATGGTGGTAATTCATTGTTCAGGATGCTGTGGGTTTTGCTTCTTGCCTAGGCTCATAGATCCTACAACTGCCCATGAATATTCTTTAAGGCTTAATTTAGGATTTTGCCTTTTTATTTCCTTTTTTGCTTCTTATAATATTAGTATTCTAGCTGGGACCTAGATTTGCGTCTTTTGACCCTAGAAATATAATTTTTTTTTACTCTATGCTGTAGGTAGTTGTTTTTTGTTTTGGGAAGGGCCTGAATACGAGACTCTCTGCTTTTAATGTTTTATCAATAGATGCTTATGCAATGTGAGTACAACCATAAAGACATGCCACTAGATTGTTTCCAATTTTCGACTAGTAAAAATATACATGCAAAATGTTATACTCACTCCTTATGAGCTGAAATATTAAAACATACAAGAGCTTGACTTGAGATCCTTTTTTTTTTTTTTTGTGAAGAAGATCAGCCCTGAGCTAACATCTGTGCCAATCCTCCTCTTTTTGCTGAGGAAGACTGGCCCTGGGCTAACATCTGTGCCCATCTTCCTCCACTTTATGTGGGACGCTGCCAAGCCGTGAGTTAGTGCACGCCCGGATCGAACCTGGGCCACCAGCAGCGGATTGCACGCACTTAACTGCCAGGCCATCGGCCCAGCCCCTTGACTTGAGATCTTAAAAGCTAGCCTTTTGTGTTACCTCCTTGAATTCCTCCTTTTCTGTGCCTCCTGGTTAGCACATTGAGATAGGTTGACTACTTTTTGTGTATGTGTAGATAATTAATTGAATTTTGGCTTCCCAACATTTTCTTTCTTCGTTAAAAGAAAGTCTATAGGGTCATTTCAGATGTGTTCTCATATATTCTGTCTTCTCCAAACCCTATCTGTTGAGAAAACTATTTTCATGTTCTGTCATTTCAAAAGCATTCCTGTGTCTTAGCCCACTATATATGACTCTTGACAAAGGGTGTAGTTAGTAAGAAAGACATCTCTTAAATGCGTTGGGTCCAAGAAAGGATGTCCACATTTAGAATTCAAAATAAAGAGGAATATACTAGTGTAGAGAAGTGAGTGAAAGAGATCCTTTTAAAAGATTTTGCTTAGGGACCTAGAATTTATTCTTAGTTCTACAGCCATGGACTTAAATTTATATATTCTGGTCAAATCCAGCAGATTAGTCAAGGCATTTCCCCTCATTCTGATTTACCTTTAGTTGTCATCTAAATGTAACACTTTCCTGATTACAAGCAACTCTTTTTCCTGGTAAATTAATGGTCATAGGGCCGGCCCCGTGGCTTAGTGGTTGAGTGGACGCACTCCGCTGCTGGCGGCCCGGGTTCAGATCCCGGGCGCGCACCGACGCAGTGCTTCTCCGGCCATGCTGGGGCCACGTCCCACATACAGCAACTAGAAGGATGTGCAGCTATGACATACAACTATCTGTTGGGGCTTTGGGGGAAAAATAAATAAATTAAAAAAAAATTATATAAATTAATGG
Organism: Diceros bicornis minor; assembly: GCF_020826845.1. Taxonomy (NCBI): domain Eukaryota; kingdom Metazoa; phylum Chordata; class Mammalia; order Perissodactyla; family Rhinocerotidae; genus Diceros; species Diceros bicornis. The sequence goes on along the minus strand of NC_080743.1, from coordinate 13,225,649 downwards.
TCATAATCCAGAGTCCATTTCATTTCCTGACTGAAACCCCTACCTTCAGGAATTTAAACTGTAGATTTTAATTCTTTGGTTTATAATGAGCATTTAAAGGCCAAAGATGTCAGTTTTTAATCAATATTACTATTATTGATTAGAGTATTTATAATAACATGTACCATTTTAGCTCATATGGTAGATTTTTATGTTAATATTTTTATATATATTTTATTTATTTATTTTTTGTGAGAAAGACTAGTCCTGAGCTAACATCTGATGCCAGTCCTCCTCTTTTTGCTGAGAACAATTGGCCCTGGGCTAGCCTCTGTGCCCATTTTCTTTACTTTATATGGGACGCCGCCACAGCACGGCTTGACAAGCAGTGCTTTGGTGCGCACCCGGGATCAAAACCAGGGAGCCCCGCGCTGCAGAAGCGGAGCGCGTGCACTTACCCGCCACGCCACCAGGCCAGCCCCAATATTTTCATATTTCTAAATGCTGAAATTTGGCAACATAGGTAATTTTTTTCTTGGAAGCTTAAAGTACTGTATAAAAACATATGTGGTACATTATACCTATATTATTGGTTAGGTAGGAGAATGAGGCATTTGGTAAATAAAATATTTGGAAGATTATTATATATGCATTATAAATTAATAACTGATTTGGCAAAAATTATAATACAATAAAATGCCTATACCACTAAAATTATGCAAAACAATCAAGGTTTTCTAATAGTGAGTCAGCATAATTACTATGAACATTTGCTATCCTTGTGCTATAGACATAAAGAGGTGCTAATTAAGAGAGCTTCGGTTATGTTTGATTCCTGAGAGCCACCTGAGTATTGTCCATATTTCTAACTTATGATCCTGTTATGTGTGGAATTTAAAAACAGATAAAGAGAATGATAGAGGAAGATAATGGGATGCTAGATTTTTTTTTTTGCTATTTCAGTAATTTATTACAGAGCTTGAGGAAAATTCTTTTCACTAATTGTTTAAACTCATTTAGCTCATAACCTTTAAGAAATCATAGAAAATCAATAAAGAAATATATACAAACTATATATCACTAGGAATTTTTATAATTCTTCTTCCTTAAGATGTACTTAGGGAAAAATGTGTTTAAGTCCCTACAGTGTATTTTGTAGTATAAAAATATGTATTTGAAGGCTACTAAAAACTACTTTTTAACAGATCATCCTTGTAGGGAATGTCTTTGGAGCTTTATAATCATGAGTTTTTAATGTTATACTAATTGCATACTGAAGACAAAACAAAAGCAAAACATTAGGAAACTGTTTTGAAATTAGTATAATCTATGAGCAAAGTATATATTGAGAAGACTTAAAAAACTAGAAGTGGTTACATAAACAAATACCCTCAGTAAACAATAGCCAACACTATGGTATGCTTATGTGTCAAGCACATTTTAAACATTTTGTACTTATTAACTTATTGAATTCAATTATTTAATAAACGTTTATTGTGTACCTACTCTGTGGTAGGTATTAGTTTAGGCCCTGGGGGATATATACTGGATAATAAACCAAAAAAAACCTCTACCCTCAGGGAATTTATATTCTAGTGGGAGAAGACACACAATAATAAAAATTAATGAGTAGAACATAGTGTGTTATATGGCAGTAAGTTTTGTGGTGAAAAATAAAGGAGTAAAGGAAGAAAGTGTTCGTGAGTGAACGTGGGAGTTCTTAAATTTTAAAAAGCTTTGTCAGGTAAGCCCTCATTAAGACGGTGACATTTGAGCAGAGGCCTGAAATAGGTGCTAAAGACATCTGGACATGTGGAAGAAGAAAGGCCCAGAGAGAGGGGACAAGCGCAAAGGCCCTGAGCTGGAGCAGCTTCACACCTTCATTCCAGGTACAGCAGAGAAGCCCATGACGCAGGAATGGAGTGAGCAAGGAGGGAGTAGCAGGAGATGAGGTCAAGGAGGTCTGAGGGACCTGATCTTGTAGACTTGGGCTTTTATTCTGGGGGAGATGCAAAGCCAGTGAAGGGTTTGAGCAGCCAATGGAGGGTTTGTGCAGAGAAGTGACACAATCTGATTTACATTGTAACGAGATTCCTCTACCTGCTGTGTTGATGATAGACTGTGGGAGGGCAAGGATTGGAAGAGGAGGTCAATTAGGAAGCTGTTGGAATAGTCTAAGCAGGGATTATGGTTCTTGGAACAGGGTTGTGTAGTGGTGGAGTGTAGGGAGAAGTGGTTGGATTCTGGATGTGTTTGGAAGGTAGAGCCAATAAGGATGTGGTGTCTGAGAGGAAGAGAAGAATCAATTATGACTCAACGCTTTAGCCCTGAACAATGAAAAGAGGAAATTACGATGGAGATGTGAAGATTGTGGAAGGAGCAGGTTTAGAAGGCGAAGATGAGGAATTCAGTTTTGGACATTTTGAATTTGAGATGCCTGTTAGTCCTCCAAGTAGAGATGGATCCTCACTACAACTCTATGAGATAGTTGCTATTGCCCCTTTTGTGCAGACAAGTATCAATACAGAAAGGTCAAGTTCTCTTTATGCACTCAGGAAGTAACAGAGGCAGGATTCAAACCCAGGCAGTCTGGTACCACAGCTCCTGATTTTAAACATGGAGGGGTCTACATCTAAGGAATGTAGAAATGAATATGGTCATGTTGAGTTACATATAATTATAACAAGAAAAAGTCCTACCACCCATCAGATCTAGGGCATCTGGCAGCTTAGATTAAAATGATTCTTTTTAAAGGACTATTTATGAAAACTTAAGTGGTTTGCACTTTTTGTCTATGTCTAGCTCCATCTCCATCTCTATATTTATGTCTATTTCTCTCCCTCTTCACCTTTATCCTAGAGAGCTACCTCTCCATGACTGTCTAGCTGGAGTGGGACAGAGTTTTCCATACTACGTAGCTCTAAATAGCTGGGGCAACAGGTCCTATTTTGATCTCTACAACATTTCTGGTACTGTTTGTAGTTATGCCTGTTAGTCGCAAGCTCTCCAGTATCTTAGCTTCAAAGAAGCTCCTACAGTTGCTGATTGCTTCCTAAACGTTGGTTGACCTAACATTCTGGTTTCCTAGGAGTCCATAGCTAATGGCATTGTTCAAGGGTCATATCCTTATAGTTCCATTTGGCCCAAAGTACTTATAATTGTTTAACTGACCACATAGCAGCTGTTTAGGTGTCCTTTTGTCAATTAATCTCACCGTACAAGCCCAGCCCAGTTGTGTTGCATTGTACACTATATAACTCAGCAACACATGTTATTACAATTTAAATATACACCTTTCGTATTAAGTAGGATAGCATTAATGTGGATTACTGTATACAATTTGTCCAAACAATTGTGGAGTTATAAAAATTTAGTTTTTAAAGAATTACTTATGATCTGGATTAAGTTTCCTACTATCTTGTAAGTTTTATATCTTGGCACGACATCCTTGGAAACATGTATTTATAAATGAATGGCTGACATACCACTAACTATTCAGCAATACATTCACCAAATCAATACAAATGTAGCGCATAGTCAATAATATGATTCATTTGTCACTTGGCGGTTGGTCTCATCAGAATAAGTACAATATTATAAAAAGTGAAATTTTTTCCTTCCTACATTGTATGCTGTGTGACTGCATGATTAAACCAAAGTCTTAAAGCCTGAACTCATTATATTTCATACTTACAAAGAATGATACATGTAGCTGGAAGCATTTAGTGAAACAACATAATTTGTTGAAGGAATATAATCTTATGCTGCATTGAAGCAATGTGTGACTTGGAGTTAAGAAGCTTGATTAACTATTAAAAATATGGAGGGTATAGAAGTTAAGTAGTTTGAGGAAAAGAAGTGATTTTTGGAGTTTCTACTTGTGTAAACTTTAATAAGCATTTTAATGTTATAAGTTTTCTCTAGAAAATAGGAGTGATAGCACCCCTTTTCCCTGGACTATTCTTTTCAGAGTCCCCTCCCTGAGACTTCCCTCATTCTTCCTCGTCCTTGTTTATTACCCTGAAGGAATGTGTAGTGCTGCCATCCACTTACAGTCTTTTGTGTTTGATTCCTTAGTTCTCAAGGATGTTGCATATAAATATTCATAAATGCCTAATCAGTCTTTCTCCTTCTGTATCTTTTATTGTTTAAATAATTTGCTTGGATTACTTAGATTCCTACAATCTGGGCTTAACACTTCTGCTAATGACTGGACCTAAGAGAGGACGGAGCCACATTTAGCAGAGGTGTGGTCACTGAAGGGTACTTACTCCACAGTTTTGCCTAAGAGGCAGATCTCTTTCTGCCCTGATATTATTAAAGAGTCTGTTTTGTCAGCACTGCTGGGTTATAGTTTAGTATCAGGAATATTTACTCTTTTCAGTATTTCATCAAGATTTATCTGTTATTTAAAACTGCATAAATTTCAGGTGACACAGGAGAAGAAAAGTTCTCAAGTTTAGTGACATAATAATTTACTATTAAGATATTCTTTCTTAAGTCAGGTAGACCAAAGCCAGGTGGCACTATTTAATCCTTTTTTTTTTTTTTGAGGAAGATTGGCCCTGAGCTAACACCTGCCAATCCTCCACTTCTTGCTGAGGAAGACTGGCCCAGGGCTAACATCCATGCCCTCTTCCTCTACTTTATATGGGACGCCGCCACAGCATGGCTTGACAAGCGGTGCATCGGTGCGCGCCTGAGATCCAAACTGGTGAACCCCGGGCCGCTGCAGCAGAGTACACGCACTTAACCACTTGCGCCACCGGGCCAGCCCCTGTTTAATCCTTTACTAAACAATATCAATGTATATTTTCTGTCCAGGCTTCCTTGAGATTCGATTGCTGCAATGCAGTCTACCTGGAACAACTTTAAAAATGCAACTCAGAAAATGAGTGAGGCCTGATTTCTTAATAGAGTAAGCCACAGGGAGAATATTGTTTTTGCCCTCTGGTTCCACAATTTACTGCTAGGTGCAATTCACGGTGTTGACTTTGATGTATTTCGCTCTCTTCGCTGGATATTTTTTTCCAAACGCTACCTCATGGAGTTTATTCAGCTGAAACTGAAATGAGTTGAGTTTTTTGCTGACTGTCTCTGGTTTTGCCATGTTTGCTGATGCATTGCGTGCACCAGTGCATGGGGTGCATATTATCCTTACCATAAACATTGTACCTGGGTAGAAGATAAAAGCACTATTTTTGAACCTCAGTATGGTGAAAACATTGTATGTATTTCTCAAAGCAAGAAACACTCTCATAGGAAGAGGAAGGAAAATTTTCTTTTGGCTTCATGACTTGGATGATGCGCCATTTCGTTTTATTCTTGTGCTAATTTACATGAGATTTATTGTAGCAACTTCTATTGTTTCATAAAATAAACCTGCGTCATTTTGTGGCAGAGGGCTCATTTAGGGTAGAGTCATTCCTGTTGTGTACAGTCTCTGTCACCTTTAGTAGTCAGGATCACACTCAGCGACATGTGAGCACGTTCATTTTATATTACTTGAAAGGGGACGCTCTAAGGAATATTTTCATTTATGCTACATCGACAAACATTAAGTTTTATTGAAATAGTGAATGCACGTGGTTAAAAAGTGCAACAATACAGAAGAATTTATAATAAAAAGCAACACTATCTTAGAGATACAGCGGTAACTACTGAAAGAATGGAAACAGAAAGCGTTAAAAGTTGGTCACCTCTTGGGTAGGGAAGGATGTGGCTGGATATTGAGGCTTTTTGTTTTTATATATACACACACCATCATTTCTTGATTTATCTTTAATTTCTTTCTTGATCTGCTAGATTAGGGCTGCATTCAGTTACACTGTTCTTCACCTCCGCATTCCTTTTTATCTGCATGTAATTATATCAATAGTCTTTTTCCATACAAGTTACCTTTGGTACTTGAAAAGCATAATTAAATCTTTATTTCTTATTCCATTGACCATGGATGGTACCTCTTAACGCCCCACTTTGTAAGACAAACACATTATAACTCTAATTCCTTCTTCCACTTCTTTTCACCCTCTACTTCCCAATCTTCCAAGTCAATAAGCAATATTCCCATTAATATGACCAGATAAATATTCTTTACTGCAGAGCCATATATAGTGGGTTGGTATTACACTTCCTTCTCTATGGGTCTAAGGCTAGGACTTCTCTGCCACTCGGAGGAGAATGTTTCTAGGTTCAAATCCTAATGAATTATGTATTTAAACATTCTACCAATTGACTTGATCATATCCTTACCTTTTTCAGAATTCTCGATCCATTCAGTTCCTTTTTTCCCCTGGGATTTCCCTCTTGGGACTTGCATCTCTGGGGTCTGGTCTGTACTGGCTCCTCTCTAGGGCCTTTCCAAAGGTGTTGCGTTGAGACTTACTTTCACTCTCCCCTGAACAGCACTGTTTCTTGGATCTTATGTTTTCTTTCTGGCTTACATCCTCAAGTTAACTTCCTGAAGAAGGGTATACAGAAGGTAAAATGAATGAGATCTTGTAAACCAGTAATGTCTTTATTCTGCTTTCATGCTTAATTAATCCAGTCACTGGCTGGCAATAAATTCTTGGTTGAAAATCATTTGCTTTCAGAACTTTGAAAGCATTGCTTCACTGTTTTCCAATATTTAGTTTTGCAGTTGAAAAAAATTTGATGTCAGACTAATGTTAATTCATTTGTTGATTACCTGTTTTTTTCTCTTGAATCTTTTAGGATCTTTTCTTTATCCTTTGTGTTTCAATCGAACAATTTCTGTGTGTATGTCTTTACTTTTAGCTCTAAGATATTCCCTTATGTTATTTCTTTGATAATCTTCTCCCCACTATGTACTCTCTTTTATCTTTCTCCAGAATTTATTAGTGGATATTAAGCATTCTGGATTTATCCTCCTTGTTTCTTTATTCCGTATTTTCTGTTTCTTTGTACTGCTGTTCTATGTCCTGGGAGATTTCCCTGGTTTTATCTTCCAATACTTCTCTTGAGTTATATTTTTCATCTAAGAGCACGTTCTTGTTTACTGATTTTTTTTCCCTAATATCTTCTTCCTGTTTACAGATTCAGCATTTTCTGGGATCTCTCTGAGAATAATATTTTGAGGTTTTTAAAAGTTCTCCTAAATCCCCTGGATCATTATTGTTTCTTGTGGGATCACTTTTTTCTGCTAGTTCGTCTGTATGTCTGTCTTCTTTAATATTGCAGGCTTCACTCAGATGTCTGGTGATTTTGGTGGCCTGTTCATATGGAACAATGAAGCTGACTGGGGGCTCTGGGTAGTGAGATGACTCCCTGACTGGCATCCTCTGCTTTTCGGTTCATGGCGGGGGCACCAGCCAGTAAGCTTGGGAATCTCTAATTATCAGGCCGAGGAACGCTTTAACCAGCACAATAACGCTTACACTCACTGCCTTACTTTTTCCAAGTATGATCAGAGAAGATAGGTCAGATTTTTGTGCAGCGTTACTGCCTGGCTTCCTGGGATGGGGGAGGGGCTTGTACATCTATCGATTGTTCTATAAACCAGGGGTCAGTAAATGTTTTCTGTAAAGGCCCAATAGTAATATTTAGGTTTTGTGGCCCACATACAGTTGCTGTCACAGTCTTTTTATTTTTAAACAATACTTTAAAAATATAGAAACCATTCTTAGCTCACTGGCTGTATAAAAACAGGTGGTAGGCTGTAGTTTGCCAACCCCTGCAAAACAGACCTGCAGTTAATCCTTCTGTTTTCAGCTCTATGTTTCACTCTCAACTTCTACTTTTCAATCCTATCTGGGATCCCCCACCTGCCCCCCTTCCTGAGCTTCAGCCTTTCTCCTTGTGTATTCTGGGTTGTGTTTCTTTCTTCTCTGACTTCTCAGTACTAGCCTTCTATCTGCTTTGTGTCTTCCAAGAGTCGGTTGAAAATTCATGTCCACTATGGCTCCCTCTCCGTTCTTTTTGTTATTGTGTGTGGTAGATGCTGTTGGTACCTATATTACCCTCTCATCACTTACAATTTCCCAGTACCCATTCCATCTTTCAACGACTACCACCTGCAACTCTCAGCCTGAGGGTTCTGTCTGGCTGTAGGAGCTTGCTCTGCCTGCCCATGTGGTCCCCTTCCACCAGCTCTCTACTGATGGCTAACAGGAATTGGTGAGCAACTACCCTAGCTCCCTTGCCCCTCTGTTGGGATAACTCTGAGATGCACGTTCTACACTGGCTCCAGAGCTGCCAGCAGGATTGAGCCCCAAGTGCTAATGATATCTCGTTTGATAACGCACTCTCTATTGGCTCTCCTCTACTCCATGACTCGCTTTCCTTCTCCCCTACTAAAATTTCCTGGGATTATGTCTCACATAAATTGCTTGTATTTAAAGCCTTGTCTAGAGTCTGCTTCTGAGGAACCTAAATGGAGATACTTATGGGTTAGTTTTTTCCCTTTATTATAACTTGAATGAAATCTCAGGTAGAAGAGCAGATAACTTTGAGTACTTTTATTATATTGAATCTGAATTTGATTAATCAATACTATATTGAGTATTTACTATGGATCAGGTGTTATTTGTGGGGGATAGAATAACGAATTACTCATGAATTCTATCTGCAAATAGCTTCTCTTCTACAGAGCAGATAATCCAGACAGGAGAATGTTTGAAGTGTTGTTAAGAGAGGTTGAGATGTGTGTCTTGTGGGGCTTAGTAAGCATGAGAAGTTATTTGCAGGTGGGTGATTAGGGATGACTTCAGGAGGAGGTGAGATTTGAGGTGGGTATAGGGGAAATCCACTTGAAAACAGAATGATGGGGCTGGGCATTCCTAGGGGAGAAAACAGAATGAACACAAACCCTTTTCAAGAGGCATGTGAAGAGGAATGGTTGACTCAAGAGAAACTGTCCATGCCTGAGAGATGACAAATTTATCTAAAGCCACAGGAGTACATGTAAAAACACAGATCTCTCTCTCTCTCTCTCGATATAAATATTTAGTGAATTAATTAAAATTGTTGGGAGACATTCGTATGAATATTGGTGGAGATTTGTCATACATTATTTATATAATCAGGAATTTGGATTTGATGTGGGAAACAAATGGGAGCCATCAGATTCCTCTGTGAAGGGAAATTAAGGGAGAATGCTGTGAGTTATTATGTTTTATTCTTGTGATGAATAGATTGAATGGAGGTGAGGAAGAGACTAGTGAAGGTGAGTGGTGATTTTTCAGTCTGCATCACTGTGGAGGACTGTGGGATTAGGAATCTAAGAGCTAATCTGAGAAATATGGAGAAAAAAGCTGAATTGCCATAGGGATAAAAAGCAGTTAGAAGTATGGAGAATAGGAATCCAAGAAAAAGTTCAAAGGAAGAAGTCAAGCTCTTAGGAATCTCTCAAAATGCGAAGGATGCTAGAGAGAGTGAAAAAGAGAAGGGCCTGTATGGGGACTAGTGAGAATGGAGAAGGTAGGCTGGGTAGCTTATTGGCAGGAGCTCTGCTTCATCTTCTGTTTATCTTGTCACCATTTCTAACCATTTGTGTCCTCCAGAGGAGATAGTGAGCAACTGTATAAACCCATTGAAGGTTAAGCTTTGGGTTTATTCTGAAAAAAGAAATTTGAGAGGGGGAAGTGGTACCCGTTTGCTAAAGGGGTTTCAATGGGAACAATTTTAAAAAATAGAAAGTAATACATTCTTCATTGATAATAAAGTCTTGAGTTTAAGTGAAAGACTCTCAGAGCCTTCAAGTTGTACAGTGGAGTTTCTATTTAAACTGATTTACTGCTGTAGTCACAACAGTTATTTTGCTGATTTCCATATGAAGGCTTCCTCTTGGAGAAAAAGTACAAAACAGAATCTACTGCTTTCCCACAATGTCAATTTCCTAGGCACCAATCCATAAATTAGTACTATTAGTGGGGAAGGGCACTCTGTGTCTAGCTTCATGTGTTTAACTATATGCCCGAAAGACTGTGCTCATTACTGCAGCTATAGGGTAGCTGTAGCTACACATTAATAACTTATGAGCTACTATTTCAGAGAAATTGCTCCACCAATAATAAGTAGCCTATGTTGTATTTTTCTTCTCCCTTGGATACCTGCATGGAATAAAATTAATTCAGAAAACAACAATCTCAGAGAAGTGGGAGAGCTTAAATCATCCCATAATGGGCCTTTGCTCTCCTTCCCCAACCTTATTAAGCAGTATTTAGCTTTATTCTAGCATATGAGTTGCTCTTTCAGATCCTAAATCTTAAGCATTTATTTTATTTCACACATCCCTTCAAGGTCACCCCCCACTGTCTTTTCTGTTAGCAACTGGTATAAGTGGGATCACACTCTTCTTGTTTTCTACATTTTTACCTATTAGTAATTTACTCTGAAGGTTCTTTTCCTTTCCTTTGTTATCCAACAACGCAGGCTACCCTATAGGAATTCTGCTCTCTTCTTAGAATTTTGGAATGAGCAATTCCTCAAAAGTCCCTGGGCACTATAGGAACACCTTTCTACCAATCTCACCTATTCTTTGAACACATATATCATTGCTTATAATCTACAATAGTATAGTTAGAATATTGCTGCTTGGTTACCGTCAGATATTTCTGCTTAGCAAATTATGCGAAAGGTTCTAATACCAGGACAGGAGGTACATTTCCTGGGGAACTTCTGAGGTTGTCATGTATGGGGTAAAGCTGTACTTAGGAAGTTAGCACCTTTGCTGTTCCATATTTAGCTTTGGAAAAAGTGCAACATCCTGAAGAAACCAGGGATACCTGAATACCTGCAGAAGTTGTGTGACTCTGTCTGAACTCATCCACCTCAAAGACCATGTAATCATTAGGCTAAGGAGCCTGAAAAAGACCGTGCAGATTGAGTCTCCAACTTTGCTTCCACTCGACTTCCCATTTAGTACTTGACCGGTGAAAATATGAGGTACGGATGGAGCGACATAACGTAGAAGCTAAAAGTGTGGGCTCTGAAGTAAGGCATTGAATTCCAGATCTTCCACTTACAATTATGTGATTTTGGAAAGGTTATTAATTTCTTTTTGCCTTAATCCTCTCAACAGTAAACTAGGGGTATTAATAATACCTGCACCATGAATTGTTGAGATTAAGTGAGGGGCCTGGAATATCTTAAAAATTAAATAAATGTAAGCTGTTCTTATTTGTCACTTTCAGAACACGTAACTACCATTTCTTTAAGTTTGTGCTAAAATTTTTATTGGCTCTAGTCAAAGAAATGCGTTGTCAGGCCAACTTTTTGAATTAAATCTTTTTTACTGTGCTCTGCGTTGTACCAAACTAGCTTAGTAACGTAGTTTACACATCTTTCACATGTATATACATGTTTGAGATATTTTTAAATATCTAGCTATATTTTCACAAAGAGTTTAATTAAAACATTGCTAGAGATGGTAAAAATATTTTTCTTTTAGCAGCAGGATTTATTTTCATGCTGGTATGGGGGCTTCGGGCCTGTGCTGTTTTGCATGACTGCTTATAAGAAAAACAACATGTATTCTGCTTTAACTGTAGCTGGAATTGACCTTCTTTTCATAGACTCAGGCTCAGACCGTGAAAAATAAAGGCATTTTTATTGAAAATTTGATTCTATCAAAATGATGTCTGAATCTCACAGGAGAACTTTGGTTGTTATAAGTAGACGTGAGGTGACTATCACGTACGTGTATTTTATCATAATATAACCAGTGCTGGGATGACTTCTGCCCCTTTTGATTTTGTGTGGGTTGGTCCTCTAATCATCAGGCACTGAGTCTCAGTCACGTCTGGGGCCGTGGCGTTCTGTTTTCTCCCAGCTCTCATAGGCCTCAAACCCTCATTTCAGAAGTGCCTCATTACTGCATAATGTTCCTGGTTCATTGTCATGAACAGTCTGAAGTGGAATGTATGCTATTTAAAGACAGCAATGTTTTCTTTCTTTCCTCTTTTTTGTTGCGTTTGAATAATGCATCAATGTGGAAAACAGCACCTTCAATATTATGTTTGGAAGCCAAATTGAATTGCACGAAATTTTAAAAGTCTGTTTTTTAAAACTCAGATGCTACTTTACTACATGTAAAGCTCTATCCATACTAGGGAGGGAAGCATCTCATATTCATTTCGTGACTTTCTAGTTCTGGGCACTGTGGATAAGTTGTATTATTTAATTCTCATAATAGCTTCTGGAGGTAGGAATTATTACCCTCATTTTATAGAGGAGGAAACTGAGAGTCAAAGAGGTAAAATGATTTGCAAAACTAGTAAGTGCAGAGCAAGGACTTGAACCTGGATCTGACAGCAAAGACTGTCTACCTTTCCCCTCTGCTGCCTGGAGTGAAGCAGAAAGAAATGTGTGTAGTGAAAATGGAAATGGCTATGACCATCTGGAAGGATAGTCCTGCCAACTTCTAATATGAAAAGTGCTGGACCTTGTTATGGCAAACATTAACATAAAGTTGAACCCCTCTACAGAATGATCCCAGTCCTGTAAAGCACTCTGATATAGATACATTTTAGTTCTGAGTTTTGTTCCCATATGTGAGGGTACAGTGCTGGCCATAATTACTGCCGTTGTAACTTTGTACCTTAACGGCAATTTTGTGAGCGTTGGTGAATTTTCCTATTTAGCAACAGCTTGATTGTTCTCTCTAGACTTCCCTTAATCTCCTGCTGAGATCTTGTTAAACATTTTGAGGATGAACTAATCAGTGTTTTGCATCCTTTCAATAATGTGAATGCTTTTTTTTTTCCCCCAGCATAATTTAATGTGAAACTATTCAGATGGAAATAGATGGAAAGACTCCCTCACCAGTCATGGTCTGGTAAAAGGGACTAGCTTAGTGATGCTGATGGGTAGGCAACCTCATTAAGGTTTAACCTGAGGTAGAGATTGCAGATAAATGTTTGTAATGGGCCGCAATGTATAAATAATTTCGAATCGTTTATTCTCTCATTCTCAAAATTAATGGTTTCAGGTCGCTTGCAGATATTGAAATTCCTTCTGGGGATATTATGAGAGGAAGGGGATCCATTCACAAAATCCTCATAGGCAAATTGATAAGCTTTCAATAGTGCCTACTGATGCTTGAAAATCAAATTTGCTCTTCCCCTACCCCAGTGGATCACTTCTGCATAAAATTAGATGCTTAACTTGAAACTAACTCTCCCAAAAGGAGAAAAAGCTCCAGTTTTCCTGTAGAGGCCATCAGTACTGCTTCTTCGGGTTTAGTGTTAGTAGATTACAGTACTTTTCATCCTGTTCCTGGGTCAAGATAGTGATTGGCATGTTACAACTTGTAACAAGGAGCCAGCATGTATTTGGATAGTATTCTGATGTACAAGGTGAAAATATGTTTTGATGTCTTTGATGGCAAGAGTCTTTTAATATAATTTCTTCACCAGTTAAATGTGTAGAGACATGGGTAATAAACCAGTCTTTTTTTTTCCCTAAATGCTACAGGGTACAGATATTAAATTTCAGCAGTATAGTTCCGATTTTTATTTTATGTTCTATATTACTAATCTGAATATTTTCCAGGCAAGCTTTTTGAGGACAGTTTATATGATTTGGTTTGAAACAGAGTTGGAAATCATAAGCTGTTTGCATGATTTTCGGATACCTGTATGAAAACTGAAATAGTCAAATGCTTTGATATATATTGTAATGGAACAATTATGTTATTTTCAGTTATTGTATGGTTTAGGATGATGAGTTCACATAAATATAACCATTTCTCTTACATTTGATACCAAGACCACGACCCTGGCTTGTCTTACAGAGGAGATTTTAAAATTCCTTCAGACTCATGTATAAAACTATACTCTAAATTATTTGTTTAGCTATATATATATATATATATGTATGTATGTATAGTTTGTACATATAGTTTATCTTACACTATTGGTTCAATTATTCCTAAGTAAACCTTTTGGCTATCATTTAAAATATTATATAAAAACAATTTTTCCAGATAGTATTAAAGATAGTGTCTGAACTGGGATGACACAATAGAAAATGTCATTCAAGATTTTGGAGTTCAGAGTAGGTAGAATAGATAAACTACTCCCTTTACAGAATGGTTTCTGAATAAGGCCCCTTCTTGTTCAGGTCTGCCATGTTCAGTCATTTTATTTTATTTTATTTATTTATTTTTTTAATTCTTTGTTTATTGCAGTAACATTGGTTTATAACATTGTATAAATTTCAGGTGTACATCATTATACTTCTATTTCTGCATAGATTACATCATGTTCACCACCCAAATACTAATTACAACCCATCACCACACACATGTGCCGAATTATCCCTTTTGCCCTCCTCCCTCCCGTCCCTTCTGGTAACCACCAGTCCAATCTCTGTCTCTATGTGTTTGTTTATTGTTGTTATTATCTACTACTTAATGAAGGAAATCATACGGTATTTGACCTTCTCCCTCTGACTTATTTCACTTTGCATAGTACCCTCAATGTCCGTCCATGTTGTCACAAATGGCTGGATAGAGTTTCACAGTAAAATATCAGGGATAGTTTGTGTGGGAGATGTAAAACTAAGATAAGCAGTCGCTGAGGTTGGTTAACAGTTTAGGACCAATTGCCTTAACAACCCACTAACACTGAGGAAAAATAGAAGATGATGAAAAATAGAAGACGATGAAATCCAGTCATTTTAAAAATACTCATCTACGCTTAGCATCATCATCTTCTATTTTTCCTCAGTGTTAGTGGGATGTTAAGGCAATTGGTCCTAAACTGTTAACCAACCTCAGTGACTGCTTATCTTAGTTTTACATCTCCCACACAAACTATCCCTGATATTTTACTGTGAAACTCTATTTACATCCAAAATCCTTTTATTTTTCTACCAAAGCAAGGATTCTTTGATTTGTATACTTTTATGAAATGTTCTTGTACAAAACTATACCATGCTAAACTATACTATCTTAATAATATTAAGATATATGTAATCTATATTTAAAATTCCACAGAATCTAATTATGCCCATCAAAGAGACAAATAACAAATAGAAGTTTCAGTATTTGAAAGGAACCCAAACTAAATAATCTCAAAACAGACAAAAATTTTGAAATACAATATACAAGCATGTTTGGAAAAACCACACAGTGTTTTCCCATGAACTGTTTCTCGAGTTATTTCAATATTGAGAATTACCACGATGTCATGATAGCTAGAACAAAGTATGGAAGCAAAAAAAATCATAGACAACTAAGAAAAGTGGGTGGTGTCACTCATTTGATAGAGAAAGAGACTGAGGCAGGATATAGATCCTGAGTTGGCAGAAGGTAAAGATTAAGGGAAACTTTCATGAGGGTTAGAAAGACAAAAATTAGAATATTATCTTAGCAATTTCTTTAAAATTCTGTCTTATGAAAATAATAAAAGACAAAATTATGCAAAAAATGGTGACATAAATTTTGGATTTATTTCTAAAAAAAGTAGAAAGGTGTTTAAGAATTGAAAACATTTTCCATAGAGGGGTGATGATGGAAGTGGGGCAAAGGAGAAAGAAAATATGAATAATAAATAATGGGAAATGTTAGTATCTAATATGACTACTATAAGGAGAGTATTTATCAAAATTTTATTGAAAATAAAGTTGTGTTTGTTGTAATGAAAAATATTACATTAATGTGGCTCTTGATAAGAAGTAACCTGTATATCCAAATAAAATTTTCTCGTTATTATTCCAGTGTGCATCAGATAATAGCCATCACTTCATGGTAAATTACAACAATAATAAGCAATAAATTTAAAATAACCATGGTATGACAGTAAATGATAACGTGGAACATTTTTGTTCACTGCATTTGTTGAAAATGCCAAATCTTATTCTGCTTACAGTAGGGATGGGGTCCTCAGGAAATTGGAGGGATTTCATGATTTAGAATAGTTAAAATTTTAAAACATTTGATTTTCTGCTTTTAATTTTATTTAGCCAAGGATCACAGGACTCTCCCGATGTTTTCTAAATTATAAATTCATCAAATATTTATTGATCACCTAACATATTGCAATATTGAGCTCTACAATATTGAATGTTATAGGTGCTGGAGATATGGTAGTGAAAAATACCAAAGTCACTGTTCTCATAGTATTTATATTCCCTTGGGAGAAGAGGGACAATTAAAAAAATGACAAATGCATGTAAAGTATGCCGATTTGCATTAAATGCTATTGAGAAAAAAATTAAGCATGGGTAGAATAATTTTTTGGGGGGGTAAGAGTAATTTGAACAACTAATCTTCATTGTAATAAAATATTTCTATTCTTGCCTTTCCTGTTGTCAGGAAATTTGCTAATAATAAACTGTTAGTATACTGTGAGACCCTTTGTCTAATTACACATAATTTATTCCTCCACTTTTTCACATATTACAAAGAGTAGATTATGCTTTTAGTAAATTTGGATCACGCAGAGAAAAGATTTCAGATAAAAGTGATCCATGGAAATAGAGACTGACATCTCATTTGCTGCCCGAAGCCACAGCTAAATAGCTGGCCGAGTGTTGAGTTAGGCCACGGACAGATGTTTGGGAGTCTTGGAGAGAAACAGTTTTAATCAGAGGTGATTTTTAACCCTATTAGAATTTTTGCCTCAGGTGTAGCTACATAGGATTGAGTACATAATTTAGCATCAAACTGGTTATGTTTTGGTCACTGAAAGCATACATCTAAAATGTAACTAAATTAGAAATCTGAGTAAAATGTAGGCCCATTTGTCAATATAGTAGGTGATTCATAGCAGGTGATAAATAAACAGTTCTTTGAGGGACTAACCTGTTTAAATGAGCAGAAACTGGGGTTACTTCCATCCCTGGAGGCATTTACTCAGTCTTGGGGCACGGAGAGGTAGAGGGTCAAATCCACCATAGATAAAACTTTGTTGGGACAAATAGAAGTCAGCCAAAATTTTTGAAACTTATTTTTGTAAAACCTTGTTTTTCAAGATTTCATTCACATACCATATCATTCACCCATTTAAAGTGTCCAACTCATTTTTTTTAGTGTATTCATAGGGTTGTGCAATCATCACAATCTAATTATAGAACACTTTTTTCCCCATTAAAGAAACTCCAATCCCGTTAGGAGTCACTCTCCATTCCTCCAAACTCCCCAAATCCTAGGCAACCACTTATTTACTTTCTAACTTTATAGATTTGCCTATTCTGGACATTTCATTCAGACTTTTTATGGGCAAATAATATTCCATTGTATGGAAATATGCCACATTTTGTTTATCCATTCATCAATTGATGGACATTTAGATTGTTTCCACTTTTTGGCTATTATAAACAATGCGTCTATAATTACATGTGTACAAGTTTTTCTGTAGATGTATGCTTTCATTTTTCTTGGGTATATACCTAGGAGTGGAATTGCTGGGTCATATGGTAACTCTACATTTACCTATTTGAGGAACTGTCAAACTGTTTTCCAAAATGGCTGCACCATTTTACATTTCTATTGGCAACGTATGAGGGTTCCAATTTCTGCATATCCTCACCAACACTTGTTATTTTCTTTTTTATGATAGCCATCCCAATGGATGTGAAGTGGTATCTCATCATGGTTTTGATTTGCATTTCCCTAATGACTAATTATATTGAACATCTTTTCATGTGCTTATTGGCCATATACATATCTTCTTTGGAGAAATGTCTCTTCAAATCTTTGTCCATTTTTTAATTGGACTATTTGTCTTTTCATTGTAGAGTTGTAAAGTTCTTTATATATTCTGAACGCAAGTCCTTTATCAGATATATGATTTGCAAATATTTTCTCCCACTCTGTGGGTTGTCTTTTCATTTTCTTGACTGTATCATTTGCAGAATGAAAAATTTAAATTTTGATGAAATCTAGTTTTTCTTTTCTCACTTATGCTTTTCATGTCATATAATAAATATTTGAATGTGTAGTCCATAAGCACCTATTTTGTGCTAGACACTGCTGAGGATGAGTGAGTCCAGGGATTGGCAACTTTTCTGAAGTGACATCATGAATCATTTCACTATATTTAAGAGGATATTTTGTGATGAGCGGCTAACTGTTCATGAAACTACTGTGATTCGAAGTGGCCTGATCAAGCCACTCAGTAGAAGTATGGATGGGAATGCGATGAGGTAGTATTTTTAGGAGGACTAGGAAGATTTCCTTACCCTTCCTCCCAACCACCTCTTAAACTCTTAAAGAGGGTTTTTTTTTTTTTTTTTGAATGGAGAACTTCCCTATAAGGGTGTGGGGGTGAAGTTTAACACTAGCCCCAGATGTACCATTCAATCATTTATGTGTCATGCACTTTACATAGCTTCATTTAGTTTTCATAAGATCCCACAACCAACTCCTCCAATCCTCGCTCCAGAGAATGTTTCCTCTACCATTTCCCTACTGTTTAAGAAACCTGATTCTTCCAAAAGGACACTTTCCTGTGGAGCTTCCTGGAGTGGGTGCTGCTGCTTCTCTCATGCTCTGTGTGTCATAGATCCCAAAAATCTCATTTGAGTTGCATGCTATCTGGAAATCGCTCCCTATCCGTTCTGTTTACTATAGTTTACCGACATCTTGGTTACTCTCTCATGCCCACCCAGGCTTTAGCATCTTGCTCACAGCTTTCCCCTCAAGGTTGAGACTTAACTATTCTTCTAGGTGTCTTCATCTGTATATTGACCACTCATTTCTTCTTTAGTGCATCCAATGGCACTATATCAGATTCAAACCCCTCAATCTAGTATCAGTGCTCCTAACGTAATTGCCCAACATTATCAGACCCAGTTTTTGGTGCTAACTGACCATAAAAGCTAGAGCTGCACTTTTTTTGAGCCAGCCAATTCCCGCAACCTGTGTGCGTTTCCAGTTCTGTGCTTTTGCTTGTGCAGTTCCATTTAGACTGTTCTGCTCTTCTCTTATTCATATTCTGTCCACCATTTAACACCCGATTCCAAATCTGTTCTCTTTTCCTTGACTGCTCATTACTATTTCCTATTACACTTGTTTGAGCCAGACAATTAATACTTACTCTGAACTGTTTATTTACTATAGTTTCTAATACTCTGCATAGTTCAGTTTAAAATTTGAAGAATATACACTCTTATTTTCTCATGGTTTCGTGTTTGCAAGACATTTCTTCTCAGTAGATAACAGGCTTCTTGTGAGCAAGTCACTGCCTGCCCATCTACCACAGTGCCTGAGACATGGAGATGGTCAATAAGCACTTAGTGTTTATACACTGACTCCCTGAGACCTTGAGTCTCTACCAGTGAGATCATGAGTTTTCTTTAATAATGATAATAATAAGGTTTTTTTCTTTTCTTTTTTGGCTGAGGAAGATTAGCCTTGAGCTAACTTCTGTGCTAATCTTCCTCTATTTTGTATGTGGAAATAGGTCTGCACCTGGGATCCGAACCCCCAAACCCGGGCCGCAGAAGCGGAGCGCATGGAACTGGAACCATTCGGCCACGGGCCAGGCATAATAAGCTATCTTATCTTTTGTTGATCTTGGGGGAAAAATGTGTGACTGAGATCATTCTGCACTTTCCTTCAATTTGGATGAGTTTGATTCCACATGAATGTGTTTTTCTCAGATCAGACAGAATGGTTTTATGGTAGTGATTCAATATTGAGGTCTCAGGACCTACATCAAAATGTCACAAAATCATTGATGATAAGAGAAGAAAATTATATTCAATTCATGTCCTGTAGTTCTGTATGGAAGTTTGGGGATTCTTTAAATATAATCTTTAATTTTGTTTTCTTTTTAAAAAGCAGCTAACCAACTGACAGTATTCAGGCAGTATTTATAGATGAGTGTTTCCTTTTCTCTGAGTGCAATGGCAAATCCACAGTGCACAACTGCTGTGCTTGTTGATGACAAAGGGCATGAACTGAGCTCGTCTTGAATACCCACTTCTGTTGGTTTGAGTACAATGCAGTATCTGTGTTAGTTTCTAGGCAGCAGTCTGAAACCTACAGAAAATACCTGATATGTCTCCATAAGCAACACACTTGATCTTTGGCAAAGTAATTTGAAAATTTGTGTTACATTTTATCAAGTGATAAAAATTTTAGATAGTACATTCCTAAAATCTCTCAGGCGTAAACTCTACAGTGCTTTTGCTGTTACTTGAGCATCTTGCTCAACTATCCTGTTGTTATTTCTAAAGAAATAATAAAAATGAAAAATGTGAAGGAAACAGAAATAAGAATTAGAAGGATATTTTCTGTGCCAGTTACAGACATCTGTTATAGCATCTACCAAATTGTCATTGTTAGATTGTGAATTTTTTTTGAGGGCAGGGTCTATGCTTTATTTCATTTCTGAACCTAGCACAATGTATGACTTATAGTAGGTGCTCAATAAGTAGTTGCTGAATTTACCATATGTTTTTGGAGTGGGCTAATATATAATGAAGCTTTAATAATTTAGCCTGAAAAAATGAATTTTTAATGTTTGACTCACTGACCAAAAATTGTATATTAATAGAGTCATAAATAACAATTAACACATATTTTATACTTGGAAAAGTGCCTTTCACATCTCCTGAATTCTTGAGCAAAGGAATGGCATCCATTCCAATTTACCAGAATACTGGGTACACACTATGTATATAATAAATATGCATGAGGTTGATCTCATAGCTGGGAATGAATGGAGTGTGGTTTGGATTTCAGTCATTGTGGAAACATTTAAGCCTTCTAAATATGAACCATGTTGTTTTTCTTTCCTCATTTAAAAAATTTATTTTCTTAGAGATGATATTCTTCGTATCTTGCCTCCTCTTCACATCCAAATAACAGTTGTAGAATGAGAAAATTACCCTGACGGAACATCAGAGAACTTTCTACATATGAAACATTCAGGAAGTGGTTCTATGTCACAGGGCAACACAAGAGGCAAAGCTCTTGGATAGAAAATTTGTGAAGCTAAGCTATCAGTCACCATCCCCCACCCCCCATATTCACTCTTTCCTTTCTCTTCTGTTTTTTCCTTAATTATGCTTGCTCTCCCAAAAGATAAGAAACTAATGTCACTTAACAAATACCTACATGCTCCCTCTGGCACTCATACCATATCAAGTCCATGTTTCCCAGGATGAAATTTCTTCCCCTTGCTTGGCATATTAAGATGTCTTTTGGAAGAATTTATAGAAAACTTTACTCATATAGCATCATGGTTAATGGCACAGGCTTGGGAAATAAATTTAGATCAAATCCTGAGTCCACTTGTTAGTAGCCGTGTCAGAAATTACTGGTTTACTCCTCTGGCCTCCACTTACAATCCCCTTCTCCCTAGCTGTCTTCCAGTTGGGGTGGCCGTGTGATACAATTCTGGCCAATGATAAATAAGCAAAAACTTGCTGGGTGGGGCCCCTGGGGAAGCTAGGAGATTCGGCTATATAACCCTTTTGTCTTCTCCTTCACTCTTTCTCTATTCCTCCTGCCTGGATCCTGTGATGCCTGAAAGTGCAGCAGCTACCCTGCAGCTGTGAGGCAATCAGCGCGCCACGCGTGGTGAAGCAGAAAGAGGGAGAGCCTTCCCGTCCTTGTCCACATTGCTTAGCGCCTAAAACACACCTGAAGTGCCTACCTCAGCCTTCTTTTTCGTTTGTATTTGTCTTTAATAACAACAATCATTTCTCGTTTAAGCCACTGAAGTTGGTTATTCTGTTACTCACAGTTGAACACATTTCTAGTTCTGTGTCTTCAGTTTCCTCATTTATGACTTGGAGATATTAATCCTACCTACTTCATAGGGTTGATGTGAGGATGAAATGAAATGAGGTGAGAAGCATAGCGAAGTATCTGGCTCAGAGTAAACACTCAGTAAAAGTTAGCCAATATCATTATTCCAACTTGAATATTTTTTCATTATATTTTGTGTTAGAAATTTACATTGTAATACAGATTATATGCTACTCAGTGCAGCTATAATGTGATATCTCTCTCATCTCCCAAGATTGTTTTTAGTGTTTTTTAGAACAGTTTTGTTGAAATGTAATTGACTCCTTGTTATAATTGACTATATTGGTATGTAGACCTGTATAACCACCAAACCAATTAAGATGTAGAAACATTTTTATTTCCCCAAAGTTCACTCTTGGACCTTTGATTGTTTGAGACTACTCAAACTGTCAGTCTCTTGCACTAACCCTTTGTCCCAGGCAACCACTGATCTGATTTTTATCAATATAAAGTGGTTTTGTCCAATTTAAACTTTCATATGAATTGAATTATTCAGTATGTACTCTTTTGGTTCCAGTTTCTTTCACCCAGCATAATATTTATGAGATTCAACCATATTGCATTCATTTGTCCTTTTAAGTGGGGATGTTTAGTTTATTTACATTTGGTATAATTATTGAAATATTTGGGTTTAAGTGTACTATCTTGCTTTTTTTTTTTTCATTCTGGCCTTCTGTTTTTTCCTCTATTGCTCTTTTCTTGACTTCTGAGTTGATTGAATATTTTTTGTGTTCCATTTTATATCCTCCATTGGCTTCTTAGCTACACCTTTTATTATTATTATTTTTTAACGGTTGTTCTAGGGCTTGTAATGTGTAGCCTTGACATAGCATAGTCTATTTAAAGGCAATATTCTACCTTTTTGTATTTCCTACTTCCTTTTCACACATTCCACTTCTCATTTCACAAATATAAAATGTCAATGATTATTATTCCATTTACACCTTCTTCCGAATTTACTTTTTCATTTACAACTACTCAAATGACTGTCTATTTTTTTTCTGATACTAAATTTAAACTCCTAACATGGCTTATCAAATCTGTTACGTTTTGGGCCCTATCCACATCTCTAACCTCTTCTACTGCCACTTCAACTCCAGGAATACTGATTTTTCTTACAATTCTTCAAATGCATCTTGCTGTTTCAAACCTCTGTGTCTTATACATATTGTTCCTTCCATCTGGAATACCCATGCCCTTTTGCCGTTTGAAGAATTTTTCTGAGGAATTGTGTGTCTGTGAAACTTTTCCTGACCCTTCTCCCTCCAGGCAGAATTAACCATTCTCTACTCTGTTCTACTTCTGTGCCTTATATATGGTCAGATCAGATGCTTCTTGCACCACCTCAAATTTTCTTGACCTTACCTCTTATTCCAGCCATGACTCCAGTGACCATTTCTGTGAAGATGCATCCATCTTCATGCAGGTACAACCTGACAGTACCCTGCCTGGGGACTGTGCAGTTTACCTCTCGCTCCCCCACTTCACCCTCCCCATGGATTCTTTACTTGATGATTAAGTAGCATGGGACACCCCTGGGATTTTGCTCAGCACCGCAGCATGTGCAACCCAGAAGTGATGGGGAGTTAATGCCCTAGGGGATCACTCTTAACCAGTGACGAACAGAGTAATGGATAAATGCTTCCTGCTTTCTTTCCCTGAAAGGTTTTCAAGGTGTCCTCATAAGACTGAGTATCCAGCCATCTGGATGGCCGGTCAAATGGTGGCCAATCAACTCAATAACGAATCTGTTTTTGACTCTTCTTCCTTTCCTGCTTTGCTCCCTCTTCCCTAACTTTTACTCCCTGAGTCACCCCTTTGTCTTAGGCTTTGTGTTTTAGGGAATCCAGGCTGAGAAAAGCAATTATTTCCTATATAACACTGTATTGTAATTATTTAAATGTCTGTTGCTTCCAAACCGGTGATTTTTCAAACAGCTTAAAGCAGTAATATCTTACATCAAACCCCAAAATAGACAACTGGTAAAAGTATAGCAATTATGATTGAAATGAGAATCAGGCCAGAGGCTTTGAAAAACAAAAAAACAATGTACTAATTAAGCTATGAACTTCATGAGAGTTAGAAAATATGTCTTATTAATCTTTGACTCCTAAGAACCTGGTATAGTGGCTGGCTCCCAGCAGGTAGTCAATAATGTTTGTTAAACTGAACTAAATTGAATTGAGGGAAACTGGTCTAGAAAGTGTAAATCATTTCATTTAGGCTAACATGATTGTGGATAAAAGAAGAAATATAGTTCTAATACTTTTTATAGAAACATGAGGTTTATTAGAAAAGATGATAAAACCTTTCCTACAAGCTCAAGTTTTTCCATTCTTGACTTGGTATGTTAATTTTCAAATTGTTGTCCTGGTTTCTGCTGTATGCCATCAGTAATAGATCGAAACTGAATTTTTAAAAATCTCCCATATTCTTTAAATAGTTTATCAACAAAGGTGAAAGGAATGGGAAAGTTATCATTTATAGTTATTGTATAGTCACAAAGGTGGAACGGGTGAGATAGAAAGCTAAAGATAATTTCTAGAAAGTAAATATGCCACTACAAAATCAAAGACCCACAAATGCAAGCCCCCTTATGTACTGTGATTACAATCAATATTGAAGGGTGTCATCATTTCTTAAAAGTGACACAAACTCCAGAGGGATAGATTTGTTGAATTAGTTACTGTGAGCAGGGTTTTCTGAGCATTCAGAGGTATATTTTTCTATGAATAAGGTATTTTGCTTATCGATTGATCCATCAATCCACCCACTCATTCACCCACCCATCATAGCAGCGATGAGGTTGGCATAAAGAACTACAGGAGAGTCTGTTCTTTACCATCAGTCAATGAATTTTTTTCAATCATGTTTCTTTACATAAGAACTTTTATGGATAGCAAGTTAGTGACTGATTTCCATTTTGTTTATTATAAAAATTGGGCTTATTTATGAGAGTCGTGAGCAAAATATAGTCTTAAAATACATCCATCCAATCATTCAACATAAGTACCAATAGCACATACTTTGTGCTAAGTGCTGGAGAATTCAGTAGCGAATATAGTTTATAGATATTAGAGATAAAAGGGACAACCAAGAGACATTATAGATGGATGGTAAGGCACGTAGTTACTGACTAATGAGACACAGACATGTAGAAAGTTTAGGTGACTTGCCCAAGATGATAGAGCTTGTAAATTATTCCTCAGAATATATAAGATTATTTTCAGATATCATTTTTATTTGCATTGATCCTCTCTGTAGACATTGTAGAATGATAAACTATGAACACAGCCAATGGCAAAAGGTAGTAGCATAAATGAGAAACCACTAGAAAGGAAACTCTTTGGAAGAAGGAGGGTTAAGGATAGATTGGGATGGAGTGGGGAAAAAAATTTAGGATCATTTCAGTTCATCTGGAAATTTTTCATACTTGGATTTTTTTCCCTGTTGAATTGCATATGGTTTAAAAAATAAACTAATGTTTATTGAGAGTCTAACATGTTCCAGGCACTTTAATATATATTAACTCATTTAATAGTCACAACTACTCTGTGAAATATTGTATTGTTAAATCTGAATGTCTGTTTCAGCCTGGTGTCACAGTGTATGTGTCATTCCTTGACATTGCCCAGAGTCTGACTCCCCAGCTTTCAGGTTCAGAAACAGGGTTATTGTGTGGTCACCCAGAGGTTAACAGGCCCAGGCAAATTGATTCCTTCTAACCAAACTTACAAGAGTCTGATTATAAAGCAGAACATCAATTTACAAGTCTCTATGAGGAAATTAACTGCCAAGCAGACTGGAATACTCATGTCAGCTTGTCAGCACATTTTATTCCCTGTGGGAAAGAAAGCTTGGGAAATAAAATTAAGGACAGGAGGATGCCAAGTACGTATAAAATTAGAAGAAAGTGAGTTGGATGCTTTTAATAAGGAAATTGTCCTGCAATTATTTGAGCCCAATGTGCTTTCCCCACCATAGGAATATACCTACCTAGTTAAGGGATCTGAATATTATTTTCAGCAAGTCAGGTCCCTCTGTCAAGATGTCTCAGATCATGGCTAGTTGTGGACTCAGCTGCAGCAAGACAGAGCAGATTGGGAGAGTCTGAGACTTTGTTCAAAACCTGCCCTCTGGGTTGGGCCAAGCATCTCCAGGTGCTGGAGGAGGAACAGAAAGGCAGCCTATGGAATAAGTATGGTAATCAGGACAAAGATTATAACAACAACAATAATCTCTAACAGTGATTGAGGATTTAATCATGTGTTAGAAATTGTGCTAAGAACTTTACATCAATTACCTAATTTAATTCTCACAACAACCATCTCAGATAAATACTGTTCATATTCCTGTTTTATAGATAAAGAAACTGAAGTTGAGAAAAGTTGAAGTAATGTACTGGAAAGTGGAAGTTTCCTTACTGGGTCAGGGGCATCTTAAGGTTAATGTGTCCAAAGTTGAGCTCTTCATTTCTTCTTAGAGCATGTTTCTCCTCCAGGTCCGGCAGTCTCTGAGTACTTCTAGGTCCCTCCCTCCTTTTCTCTCTTTCTTCTTCTCTCCTTCTCTGCCTCCCGCTCTTACCCTCAGTCCCTGACATCAGCAAATCCTATAAATTTTGCTTCCAAAATATATAATGGATCTTTTCCCTTTTCTCCACCTCTACTGTCTCCACTCTAGTCCAGTTATGGACTGCCTCCTGTGGTAGCTAGCGCCCCACCCCTACAAACTAATCTGTTGTGCAGAGTGGTCCTTTTCTGTATTGAGGTAAAATTCATGTAGCATAAAATTCATCTTAACCATTTTAAAAGTGTACAATTAAGTGGCTTTTCATATATTCACAACGTTTTGCAACCATCAATATTTTCTAATTCCAGGACATTTTCAAAAAGAAACCCACATCCATTAATCACTCACTTCCCATTCTCCTTCCCTCAGCCCTTGGAAACCACTGATCTACTTTCTGTCTCTATGAATTTGCCTATTCTGGACATTTCATATAGGTAAAATTGTACATTTGTGACCTTTTATATCTGGCTTCTTTCACTTGGTGTAATGTTTTTGAGGTTTATCCATGAAGTAGCATATATCAGTACTTCATTATTTTTTATGGCTGAATAATATTCCAATGTATGGATGTATCACATTTTGTTTATCCCTTCATCAGTTGATGGACATTTGGGTTGTTTCTACTTTTTGACTATTATGAATAATGCTGCTATGAACATTTGTGTACATGTTTTTGTTTGAACACCTGTTTTCAACTTGCCAGAGTAATCTTTTAAAAATGAAGATCATGTGGTTTCCCTACTTAGAGCCTTCAATGGCTTCTCATTATGATTATATTATAATCAAAATTCCTTCCCCTGGTCCACAAGAGTTTGCATGATCTGCCTCTCCTTTCTCGTTTAAGCATCTTTCCTCTTTCCTCAATATATTCCAGCCACACTAGCCTCCATTTAGTCCCTCCAATTCCCCAAGCATTTTTAGGATATTCACACCCACTGTTTTCTGGCCTGAAATCCTCTTTCCAGTGCTTCACATGGCTAGTTCAGTTTCATCCTTCAAATCTCCATCCTTCGCTGTTACCTTCCCAGAGAGGGTTTCCCTGACTAAACTCCATTATTTCTTATTTCCTTCCTGACGCTTTTCTCACGTAGTAATTACATGATTGTTTCTCTGTGACCCCACTTACAGTCTGTCATCCTCACAAGAATGTAAGTTCCATAAGGTCAGGAATTAAAGTACACCCCTTTTCATCACTACTCTCTACACCTGTGCTTAGCACAATGCTTGACATAGAAGAGGTACTGAATAAATGTTGAATAAATGAATCTGTTCATTTATTGAGAAAGATCACAGGTGTTGGAAGTGAGATGGAGTAATTCAACATATGGTGACAGAGGTATACTAACAAAGAAGGAAGAGCAAGATAGTGGAGAATTTTCAGTGATGCTAATATTTGAAGATCTGGGCAGGTGAGTGGCCAACAGATAGAAGAGGTCAATCATTGGTTCAAGATGGGAATTTGGTCAAGGAGTCAGAGCAGAACTTCTGCATATAAAGTCAGAGTTAAGAAAAAAGAGCACGTTTAATTTGATGTCGGTTCTAGAGAGGTTGGCTAAATTTCCTTAAATCTCACCTTTCTAAAATCAGGATTGCTTCTAGAAACCAGGCTGGGACTGAGATTATAGCCATAGCTTTTTAAAAAAATTTTTTGTGAGGAAGATTTGCCCTGAGCTAACATCTGGTGGTGATCTTCCTCTTTTTTTTTTTGTCTGAGGAAAACTAGCCCTGAGCTAACATCCATGGCAGTCTTCCTCTTCTTTGTATGTGGGATGTCTCCACACCATGGCTGATGAGTGGAGTAGGTTCCGAACCCATAAACCCGAGCCTCTGAAGTGGATCTCAGGGGACTTGAACCACTTGGCCTTGGGGCCGGTCCCCCCCTACAGCCATAACTTTTGAGAGAGGAAGGATGCAAAAGATGGGGAACTAGGCAGCACTTGACAAACCTGACAGTGTGTTATAGAAACACTAATGGACTTAAGCTCTTCAGATCATCAACCTCATTTCTGCATTTTTAATTAACACTTCACCCTTATCTACTTTGACATGAATTTGGCCGAGTCACATCAGGCCTCCTTGTCTTGATTTCTTCATCTACAAAGTGAGGTCTTTGGATGAGATCCTTTCTAGGTCTGAAAATCTATGATCCTCTACGCCATAGTTTCCCGGTTTCAAATTATTTTTCACCGTACACAATTGGTGTTGGCTGTTTCTTGATAACTTCATTGGTAAACAATCTTCACAGACATAAGAAGCGTTATACGTAGTCCGTGGTCCTTGTTAGCCCCTTTCCAACAGACAGGCACTTCTTGACTTGGCTGTTTGACTTGGGAAAAGAGCATATTTTGGGACCTTTAGCATTTAATGTACTGACTAGAGATAGAACATCAGAAATAAAGAATTTTAATAATATTTAGTAGCAAAATTGCCTAAATTATTGTTTAGTATTGTGGTTGCTTAATAGTAAATACATACATTTAAAAATTATTAAATTTCAGAAAGTTAACTTCCTAAGTATTTTTTTCACTGAAGTTATTAGACCAATCTATTCTCTGAGGATTTCATTTTGATTCTTGTCTGAACATAAAATTGAACTAGTAGGATAGAAGGTTACTGGTCCCTGAATTACAAGATTAGACTAAGTCTTCCTTATTCTCCGCTGTGTGATGAAACATGATAAAAATGAGAATTAGTCTGTACAAACCAGAGATGTATTAACAAGATTCTTAGACAGGAGTAAGACATTTTCCAGGACTAGTAGCATTGTAATGAGACAGGGCTAGTCTTGCATGATAATAAGTTTGAAGCAAGACTTAGAGGTTTCAAGCAAAGTAGAAAAACGGTTAAGCGGAGCAATATGAAATGTCAGCTCTAGGCTTCTTAACGTGTAACACGGAAAACGTAAAATTAAAGAAAAATGTGAGAACATTTAAAAAACAGATTTAAAAATAACTTTTGAAAAATCTTGAATTTGGACATACTTATAAGGAATAAAAATACAAATCAAGGAGAAGAACTTTAAGAAAAAAGAAAAGTTATGTTAACTAATAGACATAGAAGGAATAATGGAAGTAGGGAATTGCCATTTTGCAACCACTATGGAAACAACTGATTCAGAGGAATAATCAGGAGATGCTAAAAGTTTGAAGAGGAATGGCATATTTGTATATTATCAAGGTATCTCCCCAGAGGTAACTTATTAATTACAAAGTGAGAAATGGTAACTTTACAGTGGAGCAACCTGACCAACACCACCTTATTGGGTGATCAAAGTTAATATCACCAATGATGGGATAACCTGAGATTTGGTTCCTCATGTGATGCGCTGAGAAAGTCACAACATCGTTTATGTAGAATTCCTGCCAAAAATGCTTAACTTGGATCTAATCACATGGAAACATTAGACAGACCCAAATGGAAATTCTTCAAAATAACTACTGTGGTACTTTTGAAAAATTTCAATATCATGAAAAACAAAGTATGAAGAACTGTTCCAGATGAAGTTGACTAACAAGACATGCCAACTACGTGTAATGTGCAATCTTGGATCTGGATCAGAGAAAAAAAATTCTATAAAGGACATTGGAGAAAAAGGAATGTAGACTGTATATTAGATAAAAATGTTATATAAATGTTATATTCCTGGATTTGACAAATATGCTGTGACTACATAAGAGAACGTTCTTGTTCTTAGGAAATGAACACTGAAGTATTTAGGGATAAAAGGGCATGATTCTGCAAATAACTCTCAAATGGTTTAGGAAAAATATTTTGTGGGGTGTGTGTGTGTGTCTGGAGAAAGAGAGAGAAATCAAATATGGCAAAATGATAACAACTGGTGAATCTGGTTGAAGGGTGTACAACAGTTCTTTGTTCTAGCCTTCCAACTCTTCTGTAAGTTTGAAATAATTTCAACATACACAGTTAAAGAAAAAATGATTATTAATCTTTTACCTGAGGAAAGGTGTTCTTTTCTGCTTGAGTCACTGTTACCGAACAGAAAGCATTCGACAGTGCCAAAGTGACACTGTGGACCCCAAGAGACAGAACTGATGGCAGAATTGGTAGAAGAACTTGCAATATTATTTGTTGGTATAATTCAGAAAACAAGGTCGAGTTTCTTATAACTCTCCCAGAAGATTATTACCTTACATGGATAATTCAGTTCATTTTGTAAACATTAATGGGGCTTCTATTGTATGTCATGAACTTTGCTATGCACTGGGGCTGCAGCGATGACTGAGGCTTCTGTTCTCAGGTTACTGACAGTAGGGGAAGGGCAGCTATAAAAACAAATTTAATATGTGATGGTAAAAGTAAACATAGAGAAGTAGTTATAGAGAACGCAATAATTAAGACAATATGGGGAAGGGGCGGCCCGGTGGCTAGTGGTTAAGTGCGCAGTCTGCTGCGGCTGCCCAAGGGTTTGCAGGTTCGGATCCCGGGCGCGCACAGACGCACTGCTTGTCAAGCCATGCTGTGGCAGTGTCCCATATAAAGTAGAGGAAGATGGGCACGGATGTTAGCCCAGGACCAGTCTTCTTCGGCAAAAACAGGAGGATTGGCATCGATGTTAGCTCAGGGCTGATCTTCCTCACAGAAAAAAAAAAAGACAATATGGGGAAGAAGAGGTGGTATGGTGGAGAGGAACAACAAGGAGGCCCAGGAGTTTTCCACTTGGTGGGGGTGGAAGGATGGAGCAGGAGAGATTCCAGGCAAAGGGAGCAGTAGGGCAGAGGCAGGAGATGGAAGAAAGCTTGGGCTGTTTTGGGGACTTTTAAGCAATTTGGTATTGCTGAAGTGTAATATAGCTCTCTGATTTTCAGTTTGTAGCAATAAAAAAGAAATTAGTGTTCAGTTTAGTTATAGTTTAGTTATAAATATTTATAAGACATTAAAATATTATAAAATAATTAACACTAGAGCACATACAATACAAATTGATCCTTTGATAAACCGTTTTTATTTTGTATGACATGGCATCTTATTATAACTTGGGATTCCCCCTTTGATCTTTGTACCTATCGCAGTTTTTGTTAAATTTGAATAATATATGAATCTTTTTTTAAAGGGAAGAAATTCCCGTAATTCCCAATAGTCACATCTTCAGATGCTTAGTGATTGGTGGGTCTCAGTTTGAGAAACGTTGAGTTAGGGAATGAGAGTCTTATTTTATGAAGATGTCTTTCAATTACAAATTTCTAGTATAAGAGAGATATCTTGTTTTCAATTGGCAGAATTGTTTTTGATTATCAAAATGAAAACAAAACAAATTATCAAAATGTAATCATCGATAAAAAATATTTGCAATCTTTGAGTCAAAAGCTTAATGTTCTTAATCTGCAAACTTTAGACAAATTTGTAAGTAATACATTCAAACACCCACACGTACATAGGCAAAGAGCCTGAATAAATAATTTAGAAAAGATGAAATAAAAATGACTGATAAGCATTTAAAATGTTCACCTTCAATAATAACTAAAAACGTAATTTAAAATGAGAGACCAACAGTGTGGAAATAGTTAAATGAAATATTCATTGGCACAGTATGACATTACTTAACATTAAAATGTTTTCAAAAATTTGTAAATTATAGAAATGTTTATGCTGTCATATTAAATATAAGAAGCAGGGAACAAAAAGTATGATTTTAACTTTGTCAAAATATACAAAGAAGATTTCGATAATTATACCGTAATAATGAAAGATGTTATCAGCAGGAGAAGCTGGGTGAAGGGTATGCAGAGACTCTGTACCATTTTTGCAACTTTTCTGTAAGTTTAAAATTATTCCAAAGTAAAAAGTTAAAAAACATACATAGAGAAAATAACAAAACTTTAGTAGTGATTTCTATGTGGTAAAATTAGGTTGCTTTTCCCTTTCATTTTAAACACGCTTTTTTGTAACAAATTTTTACAATGAGTTATGTGTTATTTAATCATTTAAAAAAAAAAAACCTCTTCCTAATATTAGAACAAACAAAGCTAAACTCAAAAGAAAAATGCCATCTCTCGCAATTAATTTGTTGATCAGTGTGGCAGCTAAACATAAATGTGATGCTGAAAAAGGGTGCCTCTGGGTGGAGGCTGAGATAGAGACATCAACTGGTTAGGGATGTATTTTACAGGTGGATGTAACGTGTAAGAGTAGATAATAAAAATAAGGACTGAGATAGATTTAGGATGCTGTAGCACTGAGAATTTTATTTTAGTAGTAGAGGAGAACGAAGTCTTCTCGAGAGAGTGGATACCTGTAGTATTTTATGTTAGAAGAGAAGTAGGCTAATTCTCTGGGTTTTTAGGGAGCATAAATCATCGTAGGTTATGGGAATATTCCCAAAAGGCTGGTTTTTAATAAGTTAAAGTCATTTGCTTTAGATAACCATCTTCATACTTGTTTTTATCACAGACTCCTTTCTAAGCCACTCAGTTTTGCGGTGTTCAGGCCTCCTTCTGAAGAGACAGCCTCTTACCTTAATGAGTGACGAAGGTAATCATCTCCCTGAATTAAGTCCCTCTTGATCTGGACTTTTGTGTGAAATAGTATTTGTTCAATATTAAATAAGGAAAAATAGAGAAATGAATATACACTCTGGTGTCATTAGGAGCTGCACCTGAAAAACTACAGCATGTTGGACATTGTGGTTCTCAATCTTTTCCTGTCTCCAGCCCTCTGAGATGCATGGCATCCTCCCTTCTACACTTGGAGCTCCCCAGAGCAGTGATTCTGGGGGAGGGGTGGTAAGCAAGGGAAGTGGTTTGTAGAAGCACATCCCCATGCATACACAAGTCAATTCTGAAACTTTCTACTACTTCACTCCCTCCACCTTAAGAGTTATTGCTAGAACCGGAATCTCTAACATTGATCTTAGAGGATTATTGTTTTCAGCCTCCTTTCTCATATTGGGAAGCCAGAGCTTGCTCCTTAGAGAAGCAACATGGTGTCAGAAGTTGTTCCTTGGAGAGGGATTATGAGTTTCCATTTTAAATTTTGACCCTGATTTCTATTTCTGTCTCCATGATTAGGTTTTAAGCCCCTGGCAGGGACAGACCATGTCTTATCCACTGTTTTACCCTCTTCAGGGTTAGCTTTTAACTTTCAAAAAGGTAGTTACTTAGTAAATTTGTGTGTGTGTGTGTGAGGAAGAGCAGCCCTGAGATAACATCCATGCCAATCCTCCTCTTTTTCTTTTTTTGCTGAGGAAGACTGGCCCTGGGCTAATATCTGTGCCTATCTTCTGCCACTTTATATGGGACGCCGCCACAGCATGGCCTGTCAAGCAGTGCATCTGTGCGCGCCCGGGATCCGAACCCCGGCGGCCGGCAGCGGAGCGCGCACTTAACCGCTACGCCACGGGCCGGCCCCGACTTAGCAAATTTTTATTGAAAATGAATACTATTTTCCTTAAGGGCAAATTTTATTCCTTCATGACAGAAAAATCTATTCTCTGCTATGAAGATAAGTAAAGTGTTGCGTAAGTACAAATTAAATTGGAAGATACGGAATGTGGAGCTGAAGGCTAAGCAGCAGCTTTGATCTCTGCTGAGCATTTTAAAAAGATTGAAAAGGTTATTAAGAATAGGATCTAAAGGTCTAACAAGACTCTTAAAAAAGGGCCCAAGAATGTGTAAATCTGCGTGGGCTCCTCGAAGGCTGCAGCTGCATTGTACCATGTGGGCGGTCACTGACAGGGACCACTGCTCCCGAGAACGTGTCACAGGGGATTCGGCCTCCAGAGCCTCCGCCCTCCGAGAGCGGATTGCAATTGCTCCTCAAGTATGAAAACTGGGGCATGACTGACTTAAAGGACAGAAAATTTGCATCATTTTATTTTATGCAAATATGCAGTGTTACTAATGCACTCACGCCTGAGGGAGATTACTTTAGTATTTTAGGCCTGTTTGCTCCTCTATAAAAGGGAGTAACAGTAATTGTCTCACAGACTGAAGTAAGGACTAAATTGGTGCACTGGCTGAGAAGTAGTATGTATGTGCTGAATAAACAGTGGTTTTTATTTTGTTCACAAATTGAAATTCAGAAGTGTGTTACAAATGGTTAAGTGTATTTAAGATAGAATTACGAGGGCCTTATTGTACTTCAACTACGTTACAGCTTAGATTGGCTTATGTGAGCAGCGAGCAAGGTGTTGCTACCATGTCTAACAGAGCTTTAAGGGAAAATAATTTCTCAGAGCTACACCACTGGCACACTCCTGGAGTTTTGAAACCGTGGTACACTTGTAAATTGAGTGTTACTGAGCTCTTTTCCATGTTGCCTATCTAATATTTACTCTCTTTTCTGAATATCGGCTGTTAGATAACCTAGAAGAGACATCACAACTTTCACCATCAGAAGGAAACCATTTCTTTGACAGTAGTATCCACTTCTTTTTTAACTTCTGCTAATTGATGCTTCTCTTGGCTTCCATTTAATGTCAAGTAGCTTGCAGGCCTTTGACCCTAAATTAATGAATGACTTTTTCTACAGCATTTATAAGTCAGACTCCTCGGGCTTGAGTCATTATTCGTCTCACTCTGTAAGGACATTTACATTTTATCTTTTAGTCAAATTTTTTGTGGTTTTATATGTACAATAAATGAAAAACTATGATGATTAGAAATCTGTAACAAAAATCATAGAAAATAGCATAGATCTTGGTAGAAACTTGTCCATTCGTAGGACAGCACTTGTATACTCATTCAAGTGGAACAGACAAGCTGCAGCACCATCAATACAAGATAGTCAGTAACATAAAATGAGCTGTGAAGCTGTGCTAGGTGTCGTAATATGAGAATCACATCAAGAACAGCGACCGGGAATTATTTATATAAAGTTGGTAGATGGACAGAATAAAAACATTAAGCAAATATCTATAGATGGGCACTGTGGTTTTCATTGTATATAAGTAAAGTGCAAACGAATTTTGGCACGTGGAAAAGGTTAATTATGTGACTGAAGTAGAGATTAGAGATAAAGTTTAGGATTTTCATGTCTTGTCAGATTGATGCGTAATAGTAGATCTATGTTACTTGATCTGTTGAGTTTGTCCCTTGAGTTTGTCAGGGGATAAAGCATTTCAGTTTTGGTGGCCACCAGGACAGGACATCAGGACAGAGGCAGGGAGAGTGATGGCTGTTTTTCTTTCGAGTGGGTTCTTCAAGGCCGGCCCGGACTCTGGGTGAGCCTGGTGCTAGTACCATAGGCAAGCGAATGCCTTGTGCTCCATTTCAGAAAGTGCCATTGGCTCCTGTGACTAGGGGAGGGGTCATGGAGCGGAACACCAATATCTTTATACATGTAACTCCAGGGCAGTAGATGGCTTCAGGGACAACAAAGAGGAATGCCAACACCAGAGATAACCCAGATGAGCCCTGGGTAAATGATTTAGCACCAAACATTGCCTCAGAAAGGAATAATATATTTCATCTGAAACTGATGTGAATTTTATGTTTCCAAGTGCCCGTGTTGGCAACAAAGCCAGTAAACATTTAAATAGGATTTTCAAGCTGACAGTTTACTCAGACTTTCTACTACTTTCGCTTAAATGGGAAATGCATCAATTCACTCCTTATTCATTTCTACAATTGAAAGGAAGTCTTTATGGTCTGTTTTAAAGCTGCTGTGGATTTATTTGTATTAACATCTTAATTTTGCTAAATGCCAACAAATGCTGTGCCTTGTATTCACTCTCTGTTAGTAAATTGCCTGAAAGAAACAGTTTCATTGTAAAATTTAAGAAATATGTCATAGCTAATATTTCCAGAAGCCAAGAAGCTATCTATTTCTACATTTATCTCTACATCTACATCTGTATCCGTACCTACATCTATCTATATTGTCCAATGGTCACATTCTCAAGCATACTGTAGAAAATAGAAATTGGCATGTTCAGATGGAGTTAATATGATTAAAATCTATATAAAAATTAAACATACACACATACTTAAAAAAAAGACTGCAATAAATGAAGGTAAAGACTTTTTCTTACACCCTAAAACAAACGTAGTTTATAAGACCCATCTGTTCATTCTTGGATTTTCTGTTCTACTTCTGTGGTTGGCCTCACTTCTGTAGCACTTATAACAACAGTGGAATATTACAGAGAAGATTAGCATAGCTCCTGTGCAAAAATGACTTACAAATTTGTAAAGTTGCCATGTTTTTGCATGGTTAATTACTTCTTTCTTTGGGTTCCCATGGCATACTGTATACACATTAGCTGTCATCTTACTGTGTTATAATTATTTGTTTACTTCTCTGTCCCTCTCATTAGAAGCAGAAGCCCTAAAAGAAAGAAATTATTCTTTGTATCGTAGTGGGTAGCGCAGGGCCTGGCTTCTAAAAAGCATCCAGAAAATGTTTAATGAATGAATAAAGCTTTATAGTCTGTGAGTAAGAAACGTGCAGCAATTCTTTCTATATAGCACACTAGCCCAGAAATTGATTCTAAACAGTTAATCCTTTTCTTCCCTCCTCATCTTGTCTTCCTGATGACAGAAATTCTATTTTAGTGTGATGCCCACATGGCCACCTCCTGTTGATGACTAGTGGGCACAACTCAGCTCAGTGATGGACAGATGGACACCCCTGCTGTTGTTCTTGGCCATAAGACTGTTCCTGCCTACTCTCTTAGATGCATCAAATCTGTTTTTCTCCCCTCTTTTTTTGTAGGACTGTGCATATTTGCTCATAAGACTGTCTTGCTATATTTGCAATATTAGAGGCCATAAGAAGGCTCTGGAAGGACAGATAAGCAGAAATATTTTGAGAGATGCATGTTGTCCAACACAAAAGAAGAGGACTCCATGGAAAAGAAGCCATAAAATATTGCTATTATTCAACTGAAGGGGGGTAGATCTTCCCTCTTTCTTTTCTACCGTAGTGGGCTTGATTAGAAGAGAAATAAAATTGCAAAATATTCCTGGAAAAAGAGATCCAGATTATGGTACCCATTTGAATTTTTCAACTAGATGACTGCGTAGAGTTATAATTCATTTAAATTTTATGTATAATTACATACATAAATAGTAGTTGCTTCAAATTAGCAATGTAAACTACAGTTGCATAGATAAGACATTGACATGTTACTTAATTTTTTAAACCATATACAACATTCAAAAGCATTTTAACATAGATATTTTCTTTACTAGAAAAAAGGAAATGGGGGAGGAAATTAATATTTTTTTAGTTTCTATCATGGGTCAGGCATTTTTATGCCTTTTCCTGTGTTTATGTAATCCTCAGAATTGCATTGTGAAATACATTTTATTAGGATTATTTTACAAAAGAAAAAACTTGGGCTCAAAGATAATAAGTAATTTGCTCCTGGTCACAGAGCTAGGAAGTGACAAAACTGATTCCAAATCAAGTCTTTCCAACTCACATTATCCTCTCCTTACTATGTTGGATTAGCCAGCACACAGTCAGTTTTCAGGAATTTCGGTTTTTGTTATGTAAACAGTAGTGTTTTAAAGAATTTTCCATAATTGTGAAGGGTGTCTTTGACACCAACTAAAAATATTTCTGCTAAGTGAGTTGGGGTACTTGTCCCCTTTTCCAGATGAGTAAGTGGGTCGATTGAAAAAATGATTCAATAATGTGATGCCAGGGAAGTGATCTCTGAATTTTTGGAATGACTAGGCTGGAGAGCAGAGAGCTCCAATGTTTCACAAACATTTTTCAGAAACTACTGGTCCACTTTCTCAAAGTCAAGATTCATTTTGGTTACCTTGTCTACCTGAAGGATCCATGCCTGCGCTAGCATGATGGGGTCTGACCAGATCTCTTGATTTCATTCTTGTTTTGACCCAATTCGTGGAACACCAGTGATCTCAACTGACAAAGGGGGTCGAGCTAAGAATCACTCCAGCCTTCTGGGGCTCTCTTAGCAAGCATCAATTTGTGGCTAGATTTTTCTGAGGGGATTTTTCTGGGATTGTTCCTGTGTATATCTAGCCCCTAGGAGAACCCCCGAACTGACTGCCTTTTTTCGTGGAGCAGGGGCAGTGCAAGCCCTGAACTTCCTATCATCCACCCGCCCCCGTCCCCGCATGACACGGTGCATGTTGAAAAGAAGAGACTGTGTGTTTGCAATTTCCCTCATCCTACCCTCAAATATGAGACAGGCTCACCTTCTCAGGGTCAAAGGACAGGCTATGGGACCAACTGCTGGTATCTTATAACTAAGTAACATAGTTGCTAAAATGGACTAACTCTGTGAAGTAATAGAACTGCCAGTTGTCATCCTGGTTTCCTTGGGTGATGCAGACAGTGCTAGAGGCAATTTCTAACTGTGTTAGATGATGATTTCTCCCAAAAATCAGCTCCAATTGTAGTATGCCTAAAAATGAGAGTTAATCAAGACAGAATTATCAATTGGCTAGGTAAAATTTGACAAGTCAGTTTCATTCCAACTGAGTTACAAAGGTGGTTGTAATATTTGGAAACTGCTTTAGAGAGAGGCTCTGGAAAATTATAATTGTAAAATGTGGCCATAATTTCCATGGTGAGGAAATGGTCATTATTTATTTTAAAATAGATGTTTATTTCTCTCCCTCATCTCTCTTTTCATATTCCTTCAAATATATACATTTTCCTATAATTTAACTTTAGTGATTAAGCTATATTTGAAATAATGCTTTGCCATTAATGAGAGAAAGGTCACCTTTAAAAGTTGATTCAGTAGTATAAATTATTTTGGGACTGGATTTGAGCCCAGTTCCTATTAATGAAGACTACCTCCCTTTTCTTTTTCTAGGACAGTGAAATTAAAATCATCTGTTTTGTCTATTTCCAGTCATGACACATTCTAGGCTTAGGTAAATAAACCCAACTGATAAATAACAGACTAACCGACTCTGTCTATCACTCAACTCGAAGCCGTCATTTTTTGTTTCAATGTTATATTCATGAGCATTAATATGAAAACTCGCTGTAAAAGGTTTGCTTCTTGTGTTTTGATTGCTTTAGAATAGAAATTTAAATACTGAATTTCAGAAATGAATTAAGAGGGGCAGTGGAGAGAGTCCTGGACGAGGAGTCAGGAGGCTGGTTCTGGTCTTGGTCTGCTACCACGTATGTGCCTAGACAAGTTACTTTAAATTTCTTAGCATCAGTTTCCTTTGCTTTTAGAACCGAGATGGTTAGACTAGGTTAGGATAGCAAATGGGTGTCCCCTTGTCTGCCAGCTCTGATCAATTTGGCAACGTCTGCCTAAAGGGCTGCACTGGGGATGATGGTGAGCCTCTTCCAGACCCAGTTAGCAAGAGGACTGGGGGCAAGAAAGCCTCTAATTTACCATTGCTGAACTTGACAACTTCTTGGGTCATTATCTGCTTCTATTATAACTTTCATGATTTATTCTTAATTCTTCACTTCAAGAAATGGTGTCACCGTAGTTTACTTGAAGATATTTTAAAAATTTGAGACGAAGGAGACATAGTCTCTGAGATCATCTAGTCAAAAC
Source organism: Diceros bicornis minor (assembly GCF_020826845.1). Lineage (NCBI taxonomy): Eukaryota > Metazoa > Chordata > Mammalia > Perissodactyla > Rhinocerotidae > Diceros > Diceros bicornis. The sequence continues at coordinate 13,185,909 of NC_080743.1, read as the reverse complement.
TAGGCTGATGTGTATAAAAGTGCTTTGTAAAATGTAGAGCATTATTTTTGTTATTTGAGGAAAACATGGCTAATTAACGGTAAGTTTTCCCATGATTCTATTGGGGTCACCTTCCTCTCTAATTTTTCATGAAGGCTTGTTGCACGAAGGATAAAGCCTCTTTCAGTAAATTTCTTAGAAGTGACTCATTCCACTGACAATTAACTAAGATAATTAAGTGTTAAATTGTATAGCATAGACAGTAAACGCTGTAGACATTCAGGGAGCTGGAGAGCTAGAGTCATCAGAGAATATTAAAGTAAGCGGTAGACCTTGAGCAGAGCGGAAAATGGGCTGAAGTGGGATAGAAAGGCGTTGTTAGGTGTGGGACAGAATTTGAACGAAGCACGGAAGAAGACGTGAGCACAATTCGGAGCAATAAATAGGAAGTGTCAGCTGTTGCTTCTCAATAAGGAAAAATTTGGATTGCTAATAATATGAATATATTTATTCACTCACTTATCCCACCAACATTTTTTGAGTACCTCCAATCTGCCAGACCCTGTACCAGACACTGGGGATGCAGCTTTCAGAGAAACAGACAAAAATCCTTGATTTTACAGAGCTTACACCCTAGTGGGGGAAGACAGATAATAAACAAAACAATAAGTGGAATATGTGGTATGTTAGAGAGTGATAACTGCAAACCAGAAAAATAAACCAGTGTAGGGGATAAAGGAATGGTAGAGATAGGTTGCAATTTTGGATAGAGTGGCCAGGAAGTCCTTCCTAGGAGGGTAATGACTGAGTAATGACCTGAAATACCACATCTCAGGCACTCTGCTAAGTGAATTACATATATGAGATCATTTAATTTTCATAACAACTCTATGAGAATAGGTACTATTATTATCCTCATTTTATAGATGAGGATCTGAAACACAGACAACTAAGATAACTCATCAAGAGTGCACAGCAATTAAACGTGAGAGCTGGGATTTAAACTCAGGAAGTCTAATTCCAGAACTTATACTTTTAGTCTATAAAGTCTGGATAACAAGAGTCCTTGAAAAGGCTGCCAGAGGTCAAAGAACGGTAGCATTTTAGAGCTGGAGGGAAATTTACTGATTGTCTAATCCAGTGGTTTTCAAAGAGTATCAGAATCACCTGGAGAGCTGTTTAAAATCCAGATTTCTGGACCCTGCCGCCGGAGTTTTTGATTCAGTAGGTCGGGGGTGAGGCCTGAGAATTCGAATTCTAACAAGTTTCCAAGTGATGTTGATATTGATGGTTTGGGCGACACTTGGGGAATCATTGGTTAGTCCAGTGGTTCTCAAACCTGGCTGCATGTTAGAGTCACCTGGAGAGCTTTTGAGAACTGCCCGTGCCCTGCTGCAGGAGGTGCTGAGAGCCTGCATTTCATCGGTCTGGGCTGACACTGTGTCAGGATGGTATCAATGACTGCAGTGCACATGGAGGATTAAATACCACTGGTCCAGTCTAACCCTCATTTTATAAAGGAGGAAACTGAGGTCTCAAGAAATCAGCTATTCCCTTCTTCTTTTGGCTCCTATCGTTCTGCACATTGTTTCTTTCTCATCCACTTGGTTCTCGACTGTATAAGGTCAGAGAATCTCTTAATCTCTTTGCCACACAATCAAGGATCAATAAACATCTGTTGTTGAGTGAGTAATGTTGAAGGGAATAGGGAACCACTGAAAGTTTTTGAGGAGCAAAGTGACATAATGAAAGTAATATTTTAGGAGGGGGGATTCATTATTGGGAAGGGCAAGATAAAGAGATTGAGGATGTGATGATCTTCCTACGGCAATACCCCAGAGACTTGCTACTCAAAATATGACAGATGTCAGCAGTGTCAGCATTACCTGGAGCCTTGTTAGAAGGCAGACTCTCAGGCCTCACCTCAGTCATACTGATCAGAAGCTACATTTTTTCTTTTGGTGAGGAAGATTGGCCATGAGCTGACATTTGTTGCCAATCTTCCTCCTTTTGCTGAGGAAGATTGACCCTGAGCTAACATCTGTGCCCATCTTCCTCTATTTCGTATATGAGATGCCACCACAGCATGCCCTGATGAGCCGTGCGTAGGTCCGCAGCTTGGATCCAGACCCATGAACTTTGGGTCACCAAAGCAGAATGCACGAACTTAACCACTATGCCACCAGGCTGGCCCCGGAAGCTACATTTTCACAAGATCCCCAGTGATTTGTATGCACATAGAAGTTTAAGAAGCACTGCTGTAGGATGTCCTGTGACCAATGCCTGGCTTATGGGATAGCCCTAATGGATCCAGAAGAAGCAGCAAACATGAATGGCTGAGCAGGTCAGCTTTTCCTTAAGCCTATTCCTTGGGATACCAGTTCTATGGGATCTTAACAGGGGTTCAAAAGTCAAAAAGGGTTGGCAAATACCAGGTTACAAAAAGCTAAACAGGTTTCTTTATGGCCAGACTTCTTTTATCTTTTAATATGGTAATGAACTTTCTGAATCTCCAAGGGAAAAACTGTCGTGTAGCTGCTTCTACATTTATTGATCATATAATCGTATCTCTATCATATTTCGAGTAGCAAGGCCCCAAACAAGCCAGTTTGGGGGACATCTTCACCTGTTACTATTTTGTGGAGCACATCTTGGTAAAGCTATAATAGGCTTATGTGATTATTAGACTTCCAGACTTATAAGATACTCTAGCCTCTGGGCAGGAAACCCTCTTATACTTCCTAAATTTAATATCCATTACTTATCTGTTCAAATGCCCAACCTTTCTGTCACTGGTCCAGGTATGTGACTTCACTTCCGACTCACTTTCATTGGCTGAGGCCTATTTGGACAGGGTCATAGGATAGGTCTATGGGTTCTGTCAGTGTTGGTCTGGGAAAAACATTCAAGAATTAGTTGCTGGTTATGGTGTCTGATGGAAATGAGAAGGAGATACTTGAAAATGTTAGGGTCACTGGTAACACGTCAAAGTAGTTTGTGTAGGAGTGGAATCAGGAGGAATGACTGAGAGCAATTACTGAGTGAACAAAGAAGAAACACGGAAGTTTGATTGACAGTTATGAGACACAACATCTGTCAGCAAATTTATAGTAAAAGATAAAAAGAAGCAAATGAACAGATACATTTGGGAACTAGAGTTGTTTTAGATTTAGGACAGTCCCAAACGACTTTTCTAGATTTTATTTCCATCGATGCCCTTTTTGAAAATTCATGGCCCATTTTAACCCTGACAGGTTGATTATCCCACATTCTATAACTCAGAAAGCATTTGACTTTAAATTATACTCACCAATAAATTGCCAATATTTTGGGCACTTCGTTTTACTTTCACGTATCTTTGACATGAAGTTTCACTTTTTTTTTTGGCTAGTAGAATACTTAGTACTCTTAGTAGTGAGAGGAATGAAATAATTTCTCAATGATACCCTTCCTTTGGGGAGTAAGCCACATCACTTTTCATTTCTTTGTTTTCTGTTAATAACCCAATGGAAAGTATTTTTGAGTTGGATCTGTCCCTTCAAATGATCAAAGGCTTTATTTTTTTATTTCTTTTTCCTGACATTAAACAAATGTCATTTCTTGCAAAATCAAGCAAGTACTGTTATTTCTACTTATGACATCAGTACAATTTTTCTTAGGAATTTTTCTCTTGAAAAATTTCATATTACTTTGATGGGTTAACTTGGATATGTAAACATTTCAAATCTGATTCAGTTCAGTTTCTCTTTATTATACCCTTAGTTGATAGTATTTCCTGCACTTTCAGGAGAAATTTTGAAGAGAAGGGAACAAAATTTTAAAAATCAAGCAGAATATATTGAATTAAGTAGTCTTTGATTTCAGAAACTTCTAGAGGGAATTAGTATAGTTTCAACCCACTTTTCTCCATCTCTAAAACCTTCAGTTCCCAGAATGCTATGACTAGAATGATGATCCTGAGATCTTATAAGCTTCTAAGTCATCCCAAAGAAATTCAATTTTTCTTATTTTACTAAATTTACTAAGACAGAAAAGTAGACTGATTCATTACAGAATATATAGAGGTTGACAGTCTTTAGAAGGAGTGCTAAAATGCTTCATCTGTCCTATTGTCAGGCTAACAATGGTGGGAGATGCAGTTTACTAGGCAACCCTGACTCTTCAGTGGAGTGGGACATGAGAGATTGTGGTAGCTGAGTGACTATCTCTGAATAGGCAAAGAGGGCTAGGTGGATGCTATGAGAGCACTAGCTGCTGAATTTTGGACAGCATGGCTAGCTTGTACCAACTACAAGCCCTTATGGTCGCTAGGGAAGAGATAGTAGAAGTGGTAATTATCACCCACGCCAAAGGTAACTTACTAGTGAATCTTATTTTACATACATGCTAAGGGTTGCCAATACTTATTCCAGAAAGATTTTCAACAAGAATTGGAACGACAAGTGCAAATTAAGCCTTGGGTTACTAGATGATCCCATCACCTAAATATTTGTACAACATTCATCCAATAAAGTATGTATCAAACATCATCAGGTGCCAGATTCTGTGATGGGTGCTAGAATACCATGGCACAAAAAATAAACATTGTCATTGCCATTATACTGCTTGCTGACTAGAATGGGATGCAGATAAGTAAACACAACAATATAACATAGTATATTGTGTGCTATGGTAGGAGAAATACAGTGAACCATGGTGGTATACAGCAGTGAGGTACTTAACTTTTAGTTAAGGAGTCAGGTAAGAAGAAGCATCTACATGCAGGATGGATAGGCACGGGACAGACCAAGAGGAGTTGGGGTGGGAAAGAGCATTCTGGGCAGGGAAAAAAGCATATATAAAAACCCAGAGGAAGATCATAAGGAATATTTTGTTTGGAGCATACAGATCTTGGGAAGAAGGAGAAATGGCTAGAAATGAGGCTAAAAAAGTAAACAGAGTCCAGACATGTAGGGTTTTGTAAGCATTTGGGCTTTATTCTAGGTGGAAAAGAGAGCCATTGAAAGGTTTTCCAGCAGAGGAATGACTAGCTATGCATTGTAAGACAGTGACTCTGAAGGCATTATGGAGAATGGGTTGGAGGGAGATAATACTGGAGAGAATGAGACCAATGGGGAGACTATTGCAGAAATTTACATACAAGAAGACGGTAGCCTGTATTTGACAAAGGATGGCATTCTTAATAGTTGGTGCTTTGGTATCTGGCACATTAGGCATTAAAGGTACTTACTCTTACTTTTATAAGATTGAAGTGTTTCTATCATTCTTTAACTCAATATTTCCCATTTTATAACTCTTCAGGAAACCATTCTTATTTCCTCTTTCTTGTATCTTTGTAAATTTTTGTCTCTTTTTTGCTTCCTGAATATTCTCCTACAAACATCTCTTCTGCTCTTGACACATATGTCTTTTCCACATTTTGTCATTGTGGTTTCTTTTTCAAACTTGGGTACCAAGAGCTAATGCTGAGAGAGAAGTAATTACGATTCTAGTGAACAGATCTTGGTTGCCACAACTGTGGATAGCCTGAGATTTCCTATAAAGGAATGGTAGAAAAAAATTCAGTGGTTCTCAGCACTGGAAAGAAAGAAAATAGTTTAAAGACAAACAATGTTCTTAGAGGAGAGGAGGCTTGCTGTACAGCAATCAATACAGTAGGATTAGAAAAGACGAATGTGGATCAGCCCCAAAGTGCAAAAAATAATTAAGGGCACAAAAGGCACATAATACATGTCAAGTTCAAAAGAGAAGCTGAGAAATTACAGAGTGAAGTTCAGAGTTTAAAAATGACAGAAAGAGCAAAGGCGGAAAATGACAGAAACATTTCATGTAATACTAACTAAAAGTGCTACAATATTACATGGGACACAAAAGGTCAGGGAAGAGCCTAGAAAGGTGTCTAATGGATAGCAAGGGCAATCCATCGACTGAGCAGGTCTTGTAGACATTGATTAAAAAAAATAAAATTAAATGAATTCTTTGCCTCAGTGCTTTCAAAAAGCACAGTCTTGCTAAAAAGAGAAATCAATTTAAAATGAGAAGAGTAAAATTGTTCCTTGGAAATGTTACCAATCAATAGGTGGTAAAGAAATTGAGAAATTTGAATTCTCATGTAGGACCAGATATACTTTCTTCCAGGATTCGTGCTGTCCAGGGCCGATAATTCATTCTTAGGTGTAGAAATCCTTTTTAAAAAGTATTATGTTGCTTTTGTGTATTTTGTTCCCAAGTCTCCCAATGTAGGCCATTTTTAATGCTTTCTTGGCTTCCTATCTATGTGTCAGAGTATGACACTTCTGACTCTGAGCAGGCACAGCACAGGAAAACATCAGGAGGACGTGCAGAAGTCCCAGCAAAAGAACTTTCCAACCTAGTAAACTTTTTTTTTCTGTTTTTAGGAAATGTGCCTTTTGCTGTGTGAAGTAGAGACGTGGAGGAACGAGTATTGCTCACTCTGGAAATCCTTTGTCTTAATCAGTTTGGGCGGCTATAACAAAAATACCATAGACTGGGTGGCTTAAAGAACAAACATTTATTTCTCACAGTTCTGGAGGCTGGGGAGTCTGAGATTCGCTGGCAGGCTGTTTACTGGCTTCTTGTAGACAGCTGCCTTCTAGCTGTATCCTCACACGAAAGAGAGACAGACAGACAGACAGACTAATCTCATGATTAGTAAACATCAGTAAACATGGGTAAATGACCCAATTACCTCTTAAAGGCTCCATCTCCAAATACCATCATATTGAGGAATAGGGTTTCAACATACGAACTTTGAGGGACACAACATACAGTCCATAGCATCCTTGGAGATACAGATTTTCCAAAGAGACAGCAATTGTTTTTTCTTAATTGCGTGTTAAAGGCAGGTTTCGAAGAACAGGTATGCCTGATACAAAAGCAGAGGGGTTTCCTCTTACCATCTCAAAAAGGATTCAGAAAGAATTTCATAGGAAAGTGCTTTTTATTTGGTGAGGAAGATTGACCCTGAGCTAACATCTGTTGCTAGTCTTCCTCTATTTTGTATATGGGACGCCAGCACAGCGTGGCTTGATAAACAGTGCATAGGTCAGCGCCCGGAATCAGAACCAGCCAACCCCGGGGCGCCAAAGTGGAGTGCGCGAACTCAACTACTATGCCACCGGGCTGGCCCCGAAAGTGTTTTTGTAGGCCAAAAACAGTTGAATGTTGGCAATTTCAAACAGTTCGACCTAATATACATAGATGCGGGACCACTACATTTAAGATTGGTATAATTTTTTTACATCTGTTCCATTTTCCTGTTTTCCCAGGTCTGTTTCTCTGTTGTGATTAGAAATTAACCCATTAAAGAAAACAAACAATAAAAGATTTTCCTTATGCATATTTTCAAGGACAGAAAAAAAGGAAAGCCTTGGGGACATGGAGTGCGTAGTGGTAATTATCACTAGGAGAAGAGAGTTGGCTGTGGGTCTGGGCGCAGCTGCAAAGAAACGAGGGCAAGACTGGGCCTGAGAAAAGGTACCCTGAGACTTAGCTTGAAGGGACCAGATGGGGTTCCCCAGTTCTTTGTATTTTCCTAGAGAATAATTAACTCTGGGAGCTGGCATAGGTTAGTTGTTAACAGCTTGGGCTCCATAATCAGATAAGCACCGACTCTGGAGCCTGCCACAGTAAGGAAGTTAGCTGCTGATGATCTGTGCTCTATCTCCTTATTCCTGGGGATTCAAGGACCACAGAAGACAGAGTAGATAGAGAAGGTGGTAGCATCTGCGAGTGAACAGGAGGGCCATTGAAGTGTGCAACAAGAACTGGGGGAATTCATGCAAGTGGAACATGAAGAGCTGGTCTGAAGCAATGTGGAGGGTGAGGAAGTCTGAACCCTCAGAGGGCTGTTGTGGGTTCTCCAATTCCACGTAACTGTTATACATCTGGTTCTGGAAAGACAGTGGTCAACTCTGGGATTACTAATTATATTTCCTTAAGTATAATTATGTTACTTCAAATGTACTACTTTACATGTTTTTTTCTTTAACTTTATATTTAAACATTTTTCAAATATACAGAAAAGTTGAAAGAATAATACAATATGAACACTTGTATACTCATTACTTTGATCCAACAATTGTTCATATTTTGCCAAATTTGCTTTGTATAATTATTTGTAAGTGTGTATACTTTTTTCTGAATGCCTTGGAAATAATTTGCAGATATCATGATATTCACCATAAATATTTTGTACAACCACAATACCATCATCACATCTAAGAGAATTAAATATCTTAATAACTTTTACTGATCAACTGGGACTTAACTGTATTTCTTCTTAAAGAAGGATACATTCATAATTTTAAAAAATTATTAAAGCAATTTTGAATATAGAGAAAAACATAAACATCAGCTGTAATCTCAACAGCCGGGGAACCATTGTTAGCAATTTGATGTGTTGCTTTCCATTCTTCTTTCACAGCTTATAAGGATATATATTATAGAATTTGATACATAAATTTCCCATCCAGCCTTTTACAGTTAATATTATATCATTATTGCTTTACTATGTTGTTAAATATTCTTTAAAGTATTTTTGCTGGCTGCATACCATTCCATAACAAGGATGTGGCATACTTTATTTCCCTATTCCCTTACAACCGGGGAACCACATATCCTGGTCTGTCCAAGGCAGTCCTTATTTATGACTATTGTCCTGGCAAAATTATTAAAGCACCCCACTTTACTCCCAGAAACATCCCAGTTTGGAAGACAAATTATACAGTCACCTTTCCTATACTCACCCTACCTACAATTGACCATTTGCTGTTTTTAATTTTCTAGTCTATTTACCCTTACATAAATCCTTGGGTCTATTTCTTATTATTTCATGAGGGTAAATTCCAAAAAGTGAAGTACTGTAACTGGATCAAAGTGTATGAACATTTTTTTTATTGAGGTAACTTTAGTTTATAGCATTATATAAATTTCAGGTGTACATCATTATATTTTGACTTCTGGATAGATTGCATCGTGTTCACTCCAAAAGTCTGTTGCCATCCGTCGCCTTATACATGTTCCTCTTTACCCCTCTCTCTTTCCCCCAATGCCCTTCCCCTCTGTTAACCACTAATCTGTTCTCTGTAACTATGTGTGTATTTGTTTATCTTCCACCTATGAGTGAAATCGTACAGTAATTGTCTTTCTCTGTCAGACTTATTTCGCTCAGCATAATACCATCAAGGTGCATGCATGTTGTCGCAAATGGCAGAATTTCATCTTTTTTTATGGCTAATATTCCATTGTGTGTATGTATGTATGTATGTATATATATATATATACTATGTATTCCATTGTGTTTATGTATATATATGTACACCACATCTTCTTTATCCATTCATCTGTTGATGGGCACTTAGGTTGCTTTCAAGTCTTGGCTATTGTGAATAATGCTGCAATGAACATAGAGGTGCATATATCTTTTCAAATTAGTGTTTTTGTGTTCTTTGAATAAATGCACAGAAGTGGAATAGCTGGATCATATGGTAGTTCTTTTTTTTTTTTTTTTTTGGTGAGGAGGACTAGTCCTGAGCTAACATCCGATTCTACTCCTCCTCTTTTTGCTGAGGAAGACTGGCCCGGGGCTAACATCTGTGCCCGTCGTCTTCTACTTTTATATGGGATGCCGCCACAGCACGGCTTGACAAGCAGTGTTCCTTTTCTCTATATCCTCTCCAGTACTTGTTATTTCTTCTTTTTTGACAGTAGCCATTCTGACAGGTGTGAGATGATATCTCATTGTAGTTTTGATTTGTATTTCCCTAATAATTAGTGATGTTAAACATCTTTTCATGTGCCTGTTGGCCATCTGTATATCTTCTTGGGAAAAATGTCTGTTCATATCCTTTGCCCATTTTTTGATCTCGTAGTTTTTTTGTTGTTGACTTGTATGAGCTTTTTATGTATTTGGGAAGTCAACCCCTTATTGAATATATGATTTGGAAATATATTCTTCCAATTGTTAGGTTGTCTTTTCATTTTGCTGGTGATTTGTTGCTGTGCAGAAGCTTTTTAGTTTGATGTAGTCCCATTTGTTTATTTTTCCTTTTGTTTCCCTTGTCTGAGGAGACATGATATTCAAAAAGGTACTGCTAAGACCAATGTCAAAGAGTGTTTCTTCTGGTTTTATGGTTTCAGATCTTACATTCAAGTCTTTAATCCATTGTGAGTTGATTTTTTTGTATGGTGTAAGATAATGGTCTACTTTCATTTATTGACATTTGGCTGTCCAGTTTTCCCAACATGGTTTATTGAAGAGACTTTCCTTTCTCTATTGTTATGTTCTTGGCTCCTTTGTTGAAGATTAGCAGTTCATAGACGTGTGGTTTTTTTTTTTTTAATTTTTTGTTTATTGCAGTAACATTGGTTTATAACATTGTATAAATTTCAGGTGTACATCATTATACTTCTATTTCTGCATAGATTACATCATGTTCACCACCCAAATACTAATTACAACCCTTCACCACACACATGTGCCGAATTATCCCTTTCGCCCTCCTCCCTCTCCCCTTCCCCTCTGGTAATCACCAATCCAATCTCTGTCTCTATGTGTTTGTTTATTGTTGTTATTATCTACTACTTAATGAAGGAAATCATATGGTATTTGACCTTCTCCCTCTGACTTATTTCACTTTGCATAATACCCTCAGTGTCCATCCATGTTGTCACAAATGGCTGGATTTCATCGTTTCTTATGGCTGAGTAGTATTCCATTGTGTATATACACCACAGCTTCTTTATCCATTCGTCCCTCGATGGGCACTGAGGTTGCTGACGTGTGGTTTTATTTCTGAGCTCTCAATTCTGTTCCATTGATCTCTGTGTGTTTTTCTGCTGATACCATGCTGTTTTGATTACTATAGCTTTGAGTATATTTTGAAATCAGGGAATGTGATATTTCCAGCTTTGTTCTTTTTTCTCAGGATTGCTTTGACTATTCGGGTTTTTTGTTGTTCCATATAAATTTTAGGATTCTTTGTTCTCTTTCCATGAAAATGTCATTGGGATTCTGTTTGGGATTGCACTGAATCTGTAGATTACTTTAGGTAATATGCATATTTTAACTATGTTAATTCTTCCAATCCACGAGCACAGAAAATCTTTCTATTTCTTTTTTTCTTCTTCAATTTCCTTCAACAATGTATTGTAGTTTCCAGTGTACAGGTCTTTCACCTCTTTGGTTAAATTTATTCCTAGGGATTTTGTTCTTTTTGTTGTGGTTGTAAATGGGATTGTATTCTTAATTTCTCTTTCTGCTAGTTCATTGTTAGTGTATAGAAACACAACAAATTTTTGTATGTTGATTTTGTGCCCTGCAACTTTACTGTATTTGTTAATTATTTCTAATAGTTTTTTGGTGGATTCTTTAGGGTTTTCTATGTATAGAATCATGTCATCCCCTAATAGTGACAGTTTTACTTCTTCCTTTCCCATGTGGATACCTTTTATTTCTTTTTCTTGCCTAATTGCTTGGCTAGGACTTCCAAGACTATGTTGAATAAGAGTGGTGAGAGTAGGCATCCTTGTCTTGTTCCTGTTCTTACAAGGATAGATTTCAGTTTTTCACCATTGAGTGTGATGTTAGCTATGGGTTTGTCATATATGGCCTTTATTATGTTGAAGTACTTTCCTTCTATACTCATTTTATTGAGAGTTTTAATCATAAATGGAAGTCAATTCTTGTCTAATGTTTTCTCTGCATCTATTAAGATGTTCATGTGATTTTTATTCTTCATTTTGTTAATGTGGTATATCACCTTGATTGATTTGTGGATGTTGAATATCCTTGCATCCCTGGAATAAATCCCACTTGAACGTGGTGTATGATCCTTTTAATGTTTGGTATTCAACTTGCTAATAGTTTGTTGGGGATTTTTGCATCTATTTTCATCAGCGATATTGGGCTGTAATTTTCCTTTTTTTGTGTTGTCCTTGTCTGGTTTTAATATCATGGTAAAATGAGGTAGGAAGCCTTCCATCCTCTTCAAATTTTTTGAAGAGTTGGAGAAAGATAGACGTTAAATCTTCTTTGAATGTTTGGTAGAATTCACCAGGGACACCATCTGGTCCTAGATTATTGTTTTTTGGGAGGTTTTTGGTTACTGTTTCAATCTCTTTACTGTGATTGATCTATTCAGATTCTCTATTTCTTCTTGATTCAGTTTTGGGAGATTGTATGATTCTAAGAATTTATCCATTTCTTCTAAGTTATCCAATTTGTTAGTGTAGAGCTTTTCACAGTATTCTTTTATAATCCTCTGTATTTCTGTGGTATTTGTTGTCCTCTTTCATTTCTGATTTTACTTATTTGAGCCTTCTCTCTTTTTTCTTGGTAAGTCTAGCTAAGAAGTTTGTCATTTTGTTTATCTTTTTAAAGAACCAGCTCTTAGTTTTGTTGATCTTTTTTGTTGTCTTTTTGTCTCTCTTTCATTTATTTCATCTCTGATTTTTATTATTTTCTTCCTTCTACTGACTTTGGACTTCATTTGTTCTTCTTTTTCTAGTACTCTTAAGTGTAGTGTTAAATTATTTATTTGAGATTTTTCTTGTTTCTTGAGGTAGGCCTGTATTGCTATATACTTCCCTCTTAGTACTGCTTTTGCTATATCCCATAGATTTTGGTATATTATGTTTTCATTTTCATTTGTTTCCAGGCATTTTTTATTTCTCCTTTGATTTCTTCATTGATCCAATAGTTGTTCAGTAGCATGTTATTTAGTCTCCACATATTTGTGACTTTTCTAGTTTGATAGCACTGTGGTCAGAAAAGATACTTGATATGATTTCAGTCTTCTTAAATTTATTGAGCCTTGTTTTGTTTTCCAACATATGTTCTATCTTTGAGAATGTTTCATGTGCACTTGAGAAGAATATACATTCTGCTGGTTTTATATGGTATGTTCTCTAAGTCCATCTAGTCTAGTGTTTCATTTAAGGCCAATGTTTCCTTGTTGACTCTGTCTGGATGACCTATCCAATGATATAAGGTGGGATATTAAAGTGCCGTGCTGTTATTGTGTTGCTGTCAATTTCTTCCTTAGGTCTGTTAATAGTTGCTTTATAAACTTTGGTGCTCCTATGTTAGGTGAATATATATTAATATATGTTATGTCTTCTTGGTGGATTGTCTCTTTATCATTATATAATGTCCATCTTTTTCTCTTGTATCTTTTTTGGCTTGAAGTCTGTGTTGTCTGATATATGTATGGTTATACCCGCTTTCTTTTAGGTGCCATTTGCTTGGAATATCATCTTCCATCCTTTCATTTTGAGCCTATGTTTGTCCTTAGAGCTGAGATGGGTCTCCTGGAGGCAGGATATTATTGAGTCTTGTTCTTTAATCTGTCTATCCACTCTGTGTCTTTTGATTGGTGAATTCAATCCATTTACATTTAGGGTGATTATTGATATATGAGGGCTTGATACTGTCATTTTATCTTTTGTTTTCTGATTGTTCTATATTTCCATTGTTTCTTTTCCCTTGTGTTTCTGTCTGCCATGTTAGTTTGGTGGTTTTGTGTGATGTGTTTCTCAGTTTCCTCTTTTTTTATTTTTCATGACTCTGCTCTGAATTTTTCTTTTGTGGTTCCTGTGAGGTTTGTATAAAGATCTCATAGATGAGGAGCCAGCCTAGTGTTGTAGTGGTTAAGTTTGCACACTCTGCTTCAGCAGCCCAGGGTTCACAGATTTGGATCCCGGACGTGGGCCTATGCACTGCTCATCAAGCCTTGCTGTGGCGGCATCCCACATATAAAATAGAGGAAGATGGGCACAGATGTTAGCTAAGGGCCAAATTTCCTCACCAAAAACAAAACAACAACAACGCCAAAAAAAAACACCCCAAAAACCAAAACAGAAAAACGATCTCATAGATGAAATAGTCCTTCTGCTGATAGCATCTTATCTCCATTTGCCTATGCAGGCTCTGTCCTTTTCCTCTTCCTCTTCTATGTTTTTGTTGTCACAAGTTATCCCTTTTTGTATTGTGAGTTTATTACCAAATTGAAGTGGTTATAGTTATTTTTAATGTTTTCTTTCCTTTTTGCCTTTATGTTACATTTAAGTGTTTAGTAACCTGTTCTGCTATAGGGCTGCAATTTTCTGGTTCTACCTATCATGTTGCTTAAAGCTTTGTATACTTATGCCCTTTTGTTTCAGGTAGGGAGCTCTTTTCAAGATTTCTTGTAAGGCAGGTCTCATAGCAATGAACTCCCTCAGCTTTTGTTTGTTTGGGAAAGCCTTTATTTTTCCTTCATATTTGGAAGATAACTTTGCTGGATAAAGTATTCTTGGCTGACAGTTTTTATCTTTTAATATTTTGAATATATTATTCCACTCTCTCCTTGCTTGTAGAGTTTCTGCTGAGAAATCTGCTGATAGCCTAATGGGGGTTCCTTTGTAGCTTATTATTTTCTTCTCTCTGGCTGCCTTTAATATTCTTTCTTTGTTATTGACTTTTGACAGTTTCAATAAACTGTGCCTTGCCTTTAATAAACTTGTGCCTAAACATTTTAATAAAATGTGCCTTGGAGAAGGTCTTTTTGTGTTGAGATAATTAGGTGTGCTATTAGATTCTTGTACTTGTATATCCAGTTCCTTCCCCAAGTTTGGGAAGTTCTCAGCTATTATTTCTTTAAATAAGCTCTCTGCTCCCTTCTCCCTCTCATCTCCTTCTGGGATACACATTATCCTTATATTGCTTTTCCTAATTGAGTCTGATATTTCTCATAGAATTTCTCCATTTTTAAAAATCTTAGTTCACTCTTCTCTTCTGCCTGAATAATTTCTAGATTTCTATCTTCGAGCTCACTAATTCCCTCTACCATATGATCTGCTCTATTTCCAGTGCTTTCTACTTTATTCTTCAACTCATTTATTGTCTTTTTCATCTCTGGAATTTCTATTTAGTTCTCTTTTAAAGTTTCAATCTCTTTGGTGAAGTACTCTTTTTGCTTGTGAATTTTATTCCTGAGCTCATTGAACTGTCTTTCTGAGTTTTCTTGTAACTCATTGAGTTTCTTCATGACAGCTATCTTGAATTCTCTGTCAGTTAGATCGCAATCTTCCATGACCTCAAGTTTGGCTTCTGGAGACGTCTTGTTTTCTTTTTGTGATGCAGTGTTACTGTAGTTGTTCATGGTGCTTGATGAGTTGTTCCTCTGCCAGCACATTTGTGGTAGCAGACACCTTTCTTATTTGGGTAAGGTTTTGTTTACTTTGATTCTGAGCTGCTTCTGGTTGTATTTGAGAGCCAGCACTTTCCACCCTCCATTGCCTCTGCCATAGGTGTCATCAGTGCCTTCCTTGTTCTACTTGTGCTTCTGAGGTTGCTGGTGCCTTGCTGCTTACAATATCACTGCAGTCGTGGGTGTCACCACTGGGGTCACTGGGCTGGCAAGCACCTCTGCTACTTCTTGGGTTGCCTGGGTCACAGGTTCCCCAAATGTGGCAGAGGAAGCGGGGAGAGTGGGGTGGGAGCTGGGGTCATGGATACCTCCACCACCTCTGGGTTTATTGGGTCTGCAACACTATAGCTATAAGCGGAGGGGCTGAAGTTGCTGGCGCTGCTGCAGCTGGGGGGGACCAGGGTCATGGACTCTGCTGTTGCTGTTAACTAGCTCTCTGCAGGCTCTCCATGCAGGCACTGCTGCCGTCTGGGGGCACTGCTGCACCCAGCTTTTCTGTAGGTGCCGGTGCTGCTACTGCTGGGGGCGCTGGGTTCGCTGGTGTCACCACCACTGCTGGGTGGGCTGGGGCTGGGGTCATGGACGACACCACCACTGCCATGGGGGAGGGGTTGTGAGTAATGCTAGGGTTCCTGAAGCTGCTGTTTTTGGTGCTGGTGTGCTTCCTGGCACCTCAGGTCACGAGCACCACTGCTGTTACCAGGGTCCTGGAGTCTGGTATGTAGCCCCCATTGCTGGAAAGGTTGGTGTGGGAGGTGCTGCCACTGGGGGTGGGGGCTGGTTTACAGGCACAATTGTAGTTCCTGCAGTCTCTGGTCTTGGGTACCAGCACAATTCCTGGATCCTCAAGTCACGGGCACCACTGCCACTGCCAGGGGTATTGGGGTCTTGGATGCAGCTGCCGTTCCTGGGATCAAAAGGACAAAGGCACCACCACCAGGGGAGGGTAAGGGGGCTGGGTCACAGGTATCATCCAAGTTCCTGGATGATGGGCCTGGTCATGGGCCTGGCAGTGGTTTCTGGCACCTCTGGGAGCATGCACTGCCTGGGTTCCTGGGGCCACTGTTCACGGGTGTTACCACAGATCCTGCGGCCTCTAGTTGCAGATGCAGCTGAAATTCCTGGAACCTCTAGTCTTGAGAGCTGCTGGCACTGCTCCCTGGGTTCCACTGCCTCCAGAAGGTCCAGCCCACCCACCTTCAGGTGTATGGATGTAAGGATCTCTCAGGCATTCTGGTGTGCTGTGCAGAGAGTCTTTTTTTGGTCTATGGATGCCCTACTGGTAACTTAGACAAAGGGAACAACTCACTCTGCCATGATGCTAATGTCACTGCTGTATGAACATTTTTAAGGTTCTGTCTACATAATGCTCTACTTGTATTTATGTTAAATAAGTGAAATATCGTACTGTTAAATTGGGGTCAACAAATTTATCTGCTTTCAACCTTGGATATTTTATTCCCTTTGAGAAGGGCTTCTCAACACTGGCATTATTAACATTTTGGCCCAGATAATCCTTTCTATAGCGGGCTGTCTGTGCATTGCAATATGATTTAGCAGCACCCCTGGCCTTTACCCCCTAGATGCCAGTAGCACCCCCACACCTAGTCATGACAATCAACATTGTCTCCGTAAGTTGTCAAATGTCCCCTGGGGGGCAAAAAAGCCCTCAGTTGAGAACCACTGGCAAAAGAAATGTGTAGGAATAATAACAACAACATTCTCCTTATCTAGCTTGTTTGTATTAAGCTGTGAGTTTTTGATAAAAGAATTGCTTATTTAGCATTCTGGAAATGGTAACAGTTACTTGTTTAAGATTACATGACCGAAAGTGACCGAATAGGAATTTGAACCTAAGTCTGTCTGTCTTCAAAGTCTTATCCATGTGTCCTGCTGCCTGAAGGGCACATGTAAGTACTGCCGTCATGCACCTGCCATTGCTAAATAGGCAAACAATGGGAAAAGAAGTATTTTCTCTCCAATGAGTTCTTCGCAATCATTTGGGATGTTTTGATTGTTACCAAGGTGTTCTTATTTATTTTTATCATCTGTAAATGAGATTGGCTGTGTGAAGTCAACGTATATAAACATGTAGTGTAGGTCCTGACACCTAGTGGGTGCTCAATATGTACTAATTTCCACCTACACTTGCACCGGGTTATCATAACCATCTGCTAAGTGCAGGGCTTAAAGGGGAAACAAATGAAGGAGGACTGATTACCTTTCCCTCTTTCCACTTTCAAAAGCTCCCCTCCCTGCTTTCCGTCAATGTTGATGACTCACACTTTGAAGATGTGAACAGGAGGCGAACAGACTCCAGGTCATCGACAAGGGAAGAAAACACAATTTAGGTTACCAAAAGAAAGGTTGATTCCTCTTGATCTTCTGTTTCAAAAGCTGTTTGTTCAGAATAAGAAAGCCATCTTCAAGCTCTGAAAGTAGAACGCTGCATATGTGGACTAGTTCCACGTTATTTGGGGACAGGTTCTAAGCTGTAAACACAGGACTAGTGAGGGGGAGAGGACAGATGGGAGAGTATCATCCACAGATTCTTGCTAGAGTCAGTCCACCACATTGCCAGTTAATGCCTGCGTGATGATGGGGTGGTAGAAGGCATCTGGCAGACTATCCTCTCCTGACACTGGAGGGGGGGTTTGGCTTGAATTTAGCAGCTAAACTCAACTTAGAACCTTAAATGGAAATCTCAGGAAGCATGGTTGGACTAAAACTAGTTTTATCTGGGTTTTTCTCATTGTAAACAGTGGACATTGGCGATTGTGGAGGCTCTTGAAAGGAACAGCAGAGAGGCACTATGGCAAAAATCACTTTTCCCCCAGAAGATACTAGACCAGAAAAGAAAAACAGACCTGGATCTGAAATACAGGGAGTTCTCATTTTTCTAACCTATTTTTAACTTCAAAGTATGACACTTCTGTTTTGTAGTACTCTATGGTTTTTAAAAGGTTTTCACAAATGTTAGCTCTTTGACCATTATAACACAGCCTCAAGGGGCAAGTCGGGCAGACATACATGTTTCAGAAGAAGAAATGAAACACGGAGAAGTTGTGATTTTTCCCAGGCTTATAGAATTCAGAACTACAGAGGATCCTTGACATCAGTGTTGTCTGCACTCCACCCCACTGCTTATGCAGTTCCAGAGGTTACACTATTTCTCTGCTCTTAGACTTTTTCTTTTTTTGTTGGTATTTTAAACTAGTCCATCTGTGAATAGTATTTAAAAGAATGATTATGTGGTTGCCGTCCCCAGATTCACTGCAACATTTCAGAGTGTGCCCACCATTTCCTCTGAAATTTGGGTGCTATCCTCATTCTCTACTTTTATGTTTTCCTCTTTTATGTCCTTGTGTAAGGCTGAGCCAAGTTTATTGCTGTACATATATCATA
Organism: Diceros bicornis minor; assembly: GCF_020826845.1. NCBI lineage: Eukaryota > Metazoa > Chordata > Mammalia > Perissodactyla > Rhinocerotidae > Diceros > Diceros bicornis. The sequence continues at coordinate 13,167,313 of NC_080743.1, read as the reverse complement.
TTTTGAGTTTATGATAGCTTTTCTGTTAATGGGTTGGATATTATTGTGTTTCAACCCCTGTGACCCTGTGTCAGGACAACTCTGCTGAAGATGTATTGCTGAGTCATAATTTAAAAACCCTTGGCCCTTCTCCCTGTCAAACAAACTTGAATATATAACAGAGTTGTCTCAAATAGGACAGAGTTAGGATTTCTTTTTCAGAAACGATGGATATTTGAAAAATAGTATATGCTTAAAATAACACACACTCTCCCTCTCTCTCTTTCTCTCCCTTCTGCTGTTTTTAGATTGCTCACAATGTGTTAAAGCATAATGTAAAGCAGAGAAATGATCTTCCCCACTTTATCATGATACTATTCTAACTTATACCTCTTAACTACTTCATTTTATGAGTCTTTTAGACCCAAATTATTTTCTTTCTTAAGCAGCCTTGTAGCTTAACATTGCCAGTTGAAATTCTCAGTATTTTCTCTTTCCTTCTCTGCTTCCTTCCTTCTTTTTTCTCACTCCCTCTTTCTATTCCCCTGTCCATCCATCCATCCATCCATCCATCCATCCATCCATCCATCCCATATCTCTGTCTCTTAGTAATAGGGAAGCTCATATTTAGCATGTGTGGTAGCCAGAGCAGCACAATTTCAGAATTTGAAGTTTAAAAGTATTCTAAAATCGAGCAAATTTGAATGAGTCTGGAATTGACCTGCTAATTCCAATTTTGAGAGTGTTTCATCATAATATTATTATCTTTTAAGTATAATCATATGACAAAGTGCTCATAATTTATAGAACTTTACATATTGTCAAAAACTAAGAAATCTTTGCTTAAGATTGAAATTTAATGTCAATTCAGAGTATAGATAAGGATGGATTTCTTTCTCCATCCTGGTATGTTTCAGTAATTGATCTTTATGATTTCAGTGGCTATGCCATTTCAGTGTCTTTTTTTCCCCCCAGGATGGAGTCAGTCCTGCTAGCATCATGACCCTCAGTCTTTGGCATTCTCATCAACTGTCTCAAGATTATCTCACACTCCAGTCTTTGAAGGAAAATGACAGGTGGCTAGGGAATTTTCTTTCAGCAATCCAAAGAGATGTTTTACTTCCTAAGAGAAAACTCTGCCTACCCATTTCCATCTTACAAAACGCATCATGAGGAATTTAGATAACTTAGAGCTGAGTGGTTAGAGAGTTGTGATTACATGATAAGGACGTATTATTTAGGAGATGATGGTCAGAGACACATAAACTAAAGGAAGAAAGAAGAGATAATAGCTTCAGTCTCCACAACTTTGTTTGTGGAATACTGCATATTTTTCAATACAATAGGTTTTCCTATGTTTTATTATTGAGAACTTTATGTGTGTGTTGCAGGAGGGTACAAATAATACTGTAGTAAATCCAGAAGGATTTCTACTTAAGGTAACCTAGCTTATGACCCAAGAAATATATCTTATTTGGGTGGTCTCACACTTTGTGCTAAACTTGTCTCTATTGTCTTTTGTTGAGATGTTACGAGAAAAGAAAAAAAATTTTAGGGATATATCCAGAGCTCAGTCCTGAAGGCCTGTTGGTGGGTTCAAATAACAAAAAAAAAGCTTGTAATGAAATAATTTTTACTAATATTTAAAGTATCTTAAACAGCTTTATTGAGCTACACTTTACATTTCATATAATTCTGATTAAAATGTATAGTTCAATGGTTTTTTTTTTAAGCTTATTTACAGAGTTGTGTAACCATCACTATAATCTAACTTTAGAACATTATCATCATGCCAACAAGAAACCTCTTTAGCATTTATTTTTCATCCCCATCCCCATTCCCCTTAGCCTCCAGCCCTAGGCGACTACTAATCTGTCTTTTCTATTGATTTGCCTATTCTGGACATCTCATATAAATAGAATCATATAATATGAGCTCTTTGGGGATTAACTTCTTTTACTAGTGACTTCTTGTGATTATACAAGATTATCATTTTTGAATTTTTTAAGATAGAATTTTTTAAAGAAGAAAATTAAAACCACGTCTATCAAATCATTCCTAAGAAAACAACTTTAAACTTTAAGTCAATTTTTGTCTGTTTATTTTAATCTTTTTCTATTTATCTGATTGTTATTTCATTCATTAATTTGTTTGGCAAACATTTATTGAGTACATAGCATGGATCAATCACAGTGCTGGGCCCTGGACGTCCTGAGGTACACAAGACAAGCAGCTTCAGTGGTGTTGATGGAATAAGTTATAACCATTGCAGCCAGGGCTACAAATGAGAAGTACAGACCGCTTGTACCATCCACTGCAGACCTAATTTAATTTTTCTAAAGAATTTTTTTAATATATGCCTATGAATGGGTATTTTAAGTAATTGAGATCATATGACATACAAAGTTTAGTATCTTTTTTTCTTAAAACTGTATCGTGAATATTTTCCCATTTCTCTAAATATTCTTTGAGAATGCTATTTTTAATGACTGCATAATTTTTTACTGGATAGATATACCAAATTTATTGGAAATTTGAACATTTCCTGGAATTTAAACTGCTCACAAGTGGCATTCATCCTGAGGTTTAAAGTAACAAAAGACTTATGTGTGAAAGCATATGAATTTACAGCCAAGACCTGCCAATTAATTCCTTTTAATATATGTCTACCCAGTACCTTTTGCTTCAAGATCCTTCTAGAATTAGGACTTAGGATTTATGGCTCCTGGAGATAAAAAAGTGGTTCCAGCACTCCTTGCTTTAATAACCACTCTCGCTGTCACTGCTTTAAGATGTTTGGGAAATCTCAGAGGAATCCAACGGAAGAGATGGCAGAAAAGACTACGGGGCTTTAAGGGGCCCTCTGGACTCCAAACTGAGAGCTCTTTCTGGACTAGTGTGGGTACTCGGGTGATCGTGGGAAACTTAGGGGCAAGAAAAGATGCTATTGAAAGTCAACTTTTAAAAGAGATGATGACTCCACAATCATTGATGTTTGGGGAAGATTTCTTTCTTTGATTTTTATTTATGAGTTTACTTGCTTTTACTTTTCCTTTGCCGTATTTTGCTTTTCCTCCTTTTAGCGTCTTTCTGTGTGCTCCCACCATGTTTTGTATGACGTGCCCTCTATTTATCTGAGATCATCTCTTCCCTGTGCAGGTCAGACCTCATTGTCAACTCTCACCCTGAAGTCAAAGGCATCTGAATGTAAATCCTCTTTGTTGGTCTCTTGCTTTTCTCCTACCCTTTGTATGTTTTGCCATTTGTTCCCTGCTTTTGCTTCCTTCTTTTGTTTTCTTGGGCTGTTTCCTCCGCCTCCACTCCTCCTTGACTTTCTTGGATCAGAAGGTGTCTTTCATTCAGTGGTATAGCTGCTCCTTTTCCTTTCACTGTTCTTCGGTATTCTGTGCTGTTTCTCTCTCTCTCCCTCTCTCTCTGTGTGTTTAATATGTGTTTCACCTTGGCTCTGCTCATTTGTGCTCCCGGATTTCTGCAGCAGCTTCTCAAACATACTATGTAGACTCGTGGAGGGCAGAGAAACTGAAAGGAAAGGGAGAGGACAGCTGTTGGAGTCACTGATGGAACAGCAGCTCCAAATATAGCTTCACTTAGAAGAGGAAGTGAGGAGGGAAATTTCCCTAGCATGTTGCTCCTACTAAGAGGTTCCCTGGCTTCAGTCCAGAGATTCATCATTATTTTCAAAGATGACTTCCAAAAATAGGCTGGTCCTCCAAGTATGATTATTTATAGAGCCACAGCCAGTTCTTCTCATGAACAGAATTGACTATGTTAGAGACTTGTAATGGGGGAGATATTCTAGGAGGCACCTGCTTAGATCAGCTTTGAAATAGGTTTTAAAAATTTCACACACATGGTATGCTGCAGTACTGCATATGACAAAAGTGGTTATTCAAGGTCTCTTACCGCAGCTTGCAAGAAGAGATGGTTAAAGAGTCAATTTTTCAAAACTTATTGTGGGGCTACCATGTGCCATGTTCTGTGCCCGATGCTGGGAACTTACAAGTGAATGGGCATACACAGCACCTGCCCTGGTCATAGTCTAACACAGAACTTGCATCCATCCATCAGTTCACTTATTTATTTATACAACATGAATGAACACATTCTTAGAACTTGATCTCAAGTGGTTCATAGCCTAACTATTCCTTACGGTCCATAGGGGTTTGGGAACTCTCATTTTACATATAGAAAGAACGGTATTTTTGCAAGGATAGATGATTTCAGATTTATACAAAATTTTTGAAATTACCAAGAGCTTTTCATAGTGGTCCTAGCTACTGTAATTAGGAAATCACAATGGATGATTTCTAAAGCCCCTTTCAATTATTAAAAAAGGTTGTTTTCTAATTTTATTTGTGTCTATTTTATCAGTTGCTCTCTGTCCATAATACTCATGTACCTGAAAGACATTTACATAACTCAGACAAGGTAAAATCATAATTTCTGTACCAAAACATCACGTTTTGTTTTCAGTTATAACATGTGCCCCCAAATAGTACTGGACATATGGTCTGGGTTTGTCTTATAGATCAGTGTAAATTTTTTGGCCTTGAATAATTATATCAAAATAATTCACCTTTGTTCATAATTGGATATTTAAATCAAAAGCCTGTCGTTACCCTTGCATAGTCTGGAACAAACTACTTAGCTATGCAATCAGTATGTTTTCCGATGATGTGTAAGTGTTTGAAAATACTAATTACCTAATTAAGTACCAAAAAATAATCCTGTTCCAAATCAAATTTATGTTGGTAAAGGAGAGAGATTAAAATGATTATCTCAGCTTAGAGGGGAAGGAGTGCGAAAGGAAAAGAAGCTCATCCATTCAGTGTCTGTTATATCTTGTTTTTCACATGGACACTGCGTCAGCATTTCCTTCAGCACATGCCAAGTATCTGAGTACTTCAGATGATGGCTGCATTAACTCGCCTGGAAACGTAACACATCTTTACAATTGTTGTCACCCTCGGAATCTTGGTGTGACAGATAAATGTTGGCTGAAAGGGAAGTGTAGAAGAATGTGGGTCAGTTTTGAAGGTCTCAGAGGTTAGCCTCAAAGAAGTATAGAGCCATCAAGTCTTAGCTAGGGATATTTGGTTCTAGTAAATGTAACAGAAGAGACAATAAACAAGAGCCAACGGGGATAAATAGATTTTTTCATACTAATAGTGACAAGGTATAATTTGAATAGAAAATGATAATTTAGTGGTCCCTTGTATAGTATTGATTTAAAAATTAGAGTGAGATTCAATATACTCATCATGCAATGAAGAGAAGAGGCAATAGGAAAAGTATAATTTCCCCTCTAAGACTCTCTTTTGCGTGTTGGATTGGAACTCCTGTGCCTCTAGTTATGTACTGATCAGTATTGTTGAGTAGCATTCATTTTCAAGAGAGTGGTTGGCAATCCTTAACTAGAAATTTAAATCTAATTTAACTTGTTTTAGATGTATATAAGAAAACATATATATTTTTGCTTGTATATGCCATTTAAGATAAGCTTTAAATTTACTACTAGCACTCATATTTCTTCTATAAACTCAGCATTTTTTATTGTTAAGCTTTTATGTTATAGAGTGGTTTATGTTGTCCATTATCTAGTAAAAATGGATAAAGCTATGGACAAAGATGCACTTTTCAACATCCTTAGACTATGAGCACTATGAATAAAATATATAACAATAATCTGAATTTGAAAAGCTAAATGGTTGGATTCTGATAAACATGATTCCTCCCTTAAAATCATGTATATTGGCAAGTGCATTTTGGAAGGTTGTTATGCCAGGTCATCTAATTCAGGCTCCAAGATGAATTTTGCATCAAAATTATAAATGTTGGCCACCTACACAAGTCACAATAGAACTTCTCCCTTCTGTTTAATGTTATCTGTGTAGTTCAGATCTGAGTCTCTCTCTAACAGTACTGGACCAGGAGTTAGAAGATGTAGGTTCCAATTCTGGCTTCACTGTTTACTAACCATGGTGACATTGAGTAAGTCCTTTCATCTTAGGTTCAACGTTCATATATGTGAAATGAGCCCAACAGTGTCATCCTACCTAATTGACAGAGTTGTTGTGAGGATCAAATAGAATAAAGTAAGAGAATGGATAAAAGCGTTATGATACTGTAATCACTCCAAGTAAGTTAATAATAAACGTAAGGTAGGCAAGATTACCAAATACATTCTAATAGAAAATTTTCTTATTTTTCCAATAACATAAAGTGAAATTACTGGCATAAAATACATGCAGGAAACATAAATATGGAATATGGTCTTATAGATGTGCATTTCCTTCCTCACCCTCTTTGCCTGGTTAGCTTCCCCCCAGTCTTCCTAACTGCTTTCTCCTCCGCTTCTGCCCCGTACACTGGGTAATTGTGCACTACCTCCCTTGCACACTGTAATACTCCCTAGAATTCTTCTACATGTACATATCACCTTCTGTAATATCTCCTTGTACGCATATGTGATTGTCTCTCCATTGAGTCATAAACTTCATGGGGGTGGGAACTTGCTTGTTTTGCTCAGATACCTGAACACCAGCACAGTGTGTGGCATCAAATCATCATTGAATGATTGCTGGAAAAAAGCTTCAGCTGTTAATATGTTTATCTAAATCACCTTGACTCACTAACAGAAACTGGGTTCAGGACTGCCCCAAATCTCAACAAGGTAGTCTGCAGAGATGAAGGAATTGTCAGTCATTCTGCTTGAACTTGGATTAATTATATTTGCTCTAAGCCCAGATGCAGATTGCCATCTTCGGGGTCCTAGGTTCAAGGTAAATTTGATTCTTTTAATATTACATGAAAAGGATTTCTGGCTTTAGTACTACTTATTGAACTGCAGTCAGTCATCTTAGATGTTGAAAATCTTCTGGTTGTAAATAAACTTTGTGTTGATTTTTCATTATTCATTTATAAAATAATTCCTTAAAGGAGGATTACATTTTCAGAGAGAAATCCATATCTTAAGGCTTTTATTTTTCACTTGAGCTGTGCTTATTTACATGAGTACATTTTCAGATTTATTGAGGCCAAGCCACAACACATCATCAAGATTGCTCGGTGGACTTAGCACAGGACGCAGAGGCTGAGGAGTTCCTGTCACGGCTCTGCACATAACTGCTCTGTGGCCTTGGGCCAGTGAGTAAGCACTTCTGGACTTTAACGTCCCAGTCATGTAATTGGGATTATAATATGTGTCTCTTCCCTGCCTCACTCGAATGGTGAGAGGATTAATGAATAGACTGGCTTGACCCTACTGGGGAGAAAGAAGTAAATCACTTGCTTTTTAAGGGGTTCATTAACTCTTTGCAGCTAGTAGCTATTTAGTGCTTGGAAAAGATAATTTGCTAAATGACCCCAGGTTAGCCTCAAAGATGTAATGCACTTCCCCAAAGTGAGAAATTGTTCACTTCTTTCTGTCAAGAGCAGGCATTCAACCTTGTATATCATTCTACAGGAGCAGGTTTCATAAATGTGCATATTAGTCACATCACTTTGTTAATACCTTATAAAAATTATGCTGGTGAGATTGTGTTATGGATTTTATAGTTAATATTTTTTCAAATGAGAAACACTCTGCTATACTTGATATTTATGTTATTTTGCTTTCCTAATTACTTTTTTGGGAGAAAATGTTCAAGCAAGTTCTAAAAATCACATTTGCTTTTATGATAGCAATGTTTATTCAGTCGCCCACCCATACACACATAGGCACAGTCTTTATGTATTTTTTAAATGAACTGATATAATTACCATGTAAAGGTCTGTAAAATATGTTTTATGTTAAAAAAGAAGTCCCCATACTTGAAAAGTTTAGAAAGTACTGTCCAGTAACAAGTCTGACTATATTCAGAATACAAGTTTGGCTACATTTAGCCTTCCTGTCCCTGATTATAACACGATTTAAGACAATGTTTTGAATTTTTCCCAATGTTTCTACCACTTCTGTTTCATTAATTAATTTTCTGATCTTTGTTGATCAGAATTGGGTTCAGAGAGCAGGTATCTTTATTCTTCTTTCTAGCTTCTCAGACAGGGAGTCTTATCAAGGCACACCAAGAATTTATCAGATGCGCTGATTTTGGCAAATAGATTTCTTTGAGATGCCTACCTACTTGAAGTCTCCCATAATTAACATATCTTGGGACGGCATATGTGAATGTGTTTAGCACAATGTCTAGACGCTCCAGAGAAGATGTTCAGTAAATCTCAGTTTTCATTCCCTTTTTGCCTTTAAAATGTCTGTCTCAGGAGTGTGACATTCATATCCTCCAAATGGCCAAATGGCCTGTGGTGTGAGCTCTGAGCAGTTGCAGGTCAATTCCTTTCTCCTTTTATCCTCTCCCAAGTTTTCGACGCCACTGCTCTTTCCCCGCTCCGTGTTTCTTTTCAGTGAAATATACATTTTCCTCTCTGAAATCTAGTTGCAAATTTATCCTATCAAGTTTGGGAAATACATTATTTCCTTTGCTTAGAACACCCTTGTTCTTTTTCCTCTTTTGTACTCTGTGGAAGGACCACCTACTCTAGCAAGCTTTCCCTAACCCTCTGGTTTCATTTAGATGTCCCTCATCTCTTATTTCATAGAAACCCTTTTGTATCTCTCTCAGTATTTAAAATACTATAATGTTAGGTCCTAATCTGCCTCCTTCACTAGACTGTGTGTCTTAGCCATTCTCAGCATTCTGAGGCACTATATTTCATCTCGATAACCCAGGGCTTAGTACATAATCAGCATTCAATAAATGTTTACTGATTCAATAAATAAAATTGTATTTATTTCCTTGTGTTAGTATCTCAAATTTATTATCCATTGTGCTTTGGAGTGTAGACATCTCAGATCATAACTCTTATTTCTGCCTCTCCTTTACAAATGGATTTCTCATGTAAATTATCAAGCATCTCCTCCATTGTGAGTCTTCTCCCAATATCATTCATGTCTTCCAAAGTAGCCCATTCTATTTTTGTAGTTTTACCTGAGAGTTTTTACCCCACCACTTTCATTTCCCAGTTAAAGCCTTCCTGATCAAAGCTATAAATTTCTTTCTTTTTTATTGCGGTAACGTTGGTATATAAAATTGTATAAATTTCAGGTGTACATCATTATACTTCCATTTCTGCATAGATTACATCATGTTCACCACCCAAAGACTAATTACAACCCATCACCACACACATGTGCCTAATCATACCTTTTGGCCTCCTCCCTTCCCTTTTTTCCCCTGGTAACCACCAATCCAATTGCTGTCTCTATGTGTTTGTTTGTTGTTGTTTTTATCTTCTACTGATGAGTGAGATCATATGCTATTTGACCTTTTCCCTCTGACTTATTTCACTTAGCATAATACCCTATGTTGTCACATAATACCCTATGTACCCTATGCCATGTAATACCCTATTATGTCAACATAATACCCTATGTTGTCACAAATGGCTGGATTTCATTGTTTCTTATGGCTGAGTAGTATTCTGCTGCATATGTATACCACATCTTCTTCATCCATTCGTCCCTTGATGGGCACTTAGGTTGCTTCCAAGTCTTGGCTATTGTGAATAACGCTGCAATGAATACGGGGGTGCATGTATCTTTATGCATTGATGTTTTCATGTTCTTTGGATAAATACCCAGCAGTTGAATAGCTGGATCGTATGGTAGTTCTATCCTTAATTTTTTGAGGAATCTCCATACTGTTTTCCATAGTGGCTGCACCAGTTTGCACTCCCACCAGCAGTGTATGAGAGTTCCCTTTTCTCCACATTCTCTCTAACACTTGTTTCCTGTGTTGTTAATTATAGCCACTCTGATGGGCTGAGGTGATATCTTATTGTAGTTTTGATTTGCATTTCCCTGATAGTTAAAGCTATAAATTTCTGGGCAAACATATTGATTCTTCCAGTTCTCTTGTTTTGCCCCAACTAAAGAGTTCATCATTTTGATATCTTAAGCAATCTCAGAAATCCAAATCACATTCTGTCATCTCATAACCATTCATTTCTCTTACTCTTTTCTCTTCCCAAACTCAAACTTTGAGATTGAGTTAAAAATACAACCGGGTTCCCAAAGTCTCGAGTTTCCTGTCAGCATAGATACATTCTACATCTCTCTTGACAGTGTTTTTCATCTCAGTATGAAATGCCAGGAGTGAGACATGGTTTGATGATGCGTCTCAGATAGATTAACAGCTTTTGAGGGTCTGTGTCAGCCTATCCAAGCCACTTCATACCCCACACCAAATAGTATCCCACACTCCCTTCAGCTCCAGCTTTGTCATTGCCACGATGGCATGTGTTTCCTTCTACTTCTTCAAGGGCGATTTAGTTAGGCTTCTGCAGAGGGTCCAGAAAAACCCACGGTGGGTCAAAATCTCAAAGGTGTGGCATAGCTCAAATACATTAGCATTTTTTTCACCTTCTTGCCTAATTCTTTTTATTAACGCCTGTCTCAAAAATGATTATGATTCTCACAATATTTTATTTCCTTCCTATTTGTAGTCTTTTCTTTATCTGAAGAAGAAAGTAATCATTCTCTCTGGTAAACTGAGGGGATATAGAAGTATTTCCTTAGTCATGGAAATTTTTGTTTACTGTATGAGGCAAGGAAGATAATGCATCTGCACTAATTTAGAACTTTTTGACAAGTTTCCACATTGATTTTACATGTATCGGTTTCAAATTAGTTTCCACTATTGACATATTTTACTTTGTGCTTTATACAGAAGATTTAGATTTTTTAGTCAAGACAAAAGGAAAAGAAAACATGTATTTCTATGGCTTCTACATTTTATTGGTAAAACTTTGGAAATCTTGTAGACGTGGAGTTACGATAGTGATTACAAAAACAATTTTCAGTATTCCTATGTTCCGTGCTATTATTTTAAAGTTTTTATTGACCTATAATGTACATATAGAAAAGTATACACATTATAAAAGCTCAGATTGATGAATTATCACAAAATGAACACGTTCATATAATCACCACCAGCGTCAAGAAATACGCATTTTCAGTCCCCTCAGAAATCCCTCCAATGCCCCCTCCCAATCATTACCACTTGCCCTAATGGTAACTATTATTTTAACTTCTAACACCAGTGATTACTTTTGTCTATTTATGTATAACCCCAAATTAAAATTATAAAAGTGAGAATTACCCATTTACAGAATAAGAGAAACCTTGGGGGAAATGGAAATTCTGTATATTAATAATTTGTAAAATTTGTAATAAAGAGAACTTTATTACATACATGTGCCCATGTATATCAAGTCACTTTGCCACCTCAGGGCCATAAAAATCTTCTGTATGGCTTGGGTGGCTCACGAAAGCATGCAAAATGAATCACTGGGAGGTAAGAAATGAAAGAGATGGGAACAAAAATTTCCCCCCCAGTGTGTAGGGAAAAAATATATAACATTCTGAGAAACAAAATGTAAGTTTGTTTAAAAAACTTCTCTCTCTTTAAATATTGTATGTTCTCTCAGATCTTTGCATCTCCAGCCTACCCATGTGGTCACATTGGAGATTTTTCCCAGCTCTTACTTGGGTGACTCAGTGCTGCTGTGCCGCAGACCGTGGTGGACAAGCCTGGCTGAATGTTATTGTTGGAATAGTTCTGTGGCCATTCCTGTAGCCACAGTCTCTTGAGAGGAGATGTTGAGAGAGGGTTGAGATCACATGAAACTCCTCAGGGATGCCCATTTTTGTAACTATTCCTGTGGCCGTGAGCGTCGCTTTGAATAAAACGTAGTGGCAATGATACCTTTTGTTCCCATAACACTTCTACCTTTAACATAGTACTTTAATCTCATTTAATTCTCAGAATAACCCTGTGAGATAGGCAAGAAGGATATGATCCAGAAAAGGGAATTGGGGCTCGGGAGAGGTGGGGCGATTCGAGGACCAACAGCGCAAGTTGCCAGCCAAGCCGAGACTAGAGCCGCCTCCTGAGCCCCCGGTGCCGGGCTTGTTCCATCGCAGCGCTTGGACTTGTTCAAACAATGTGCTCAAGCCCGTTTGAGCCACTGTTGAAATCGTAATTCTTTCCAAGTTGGTTTACAGGCCAAAAACAAAAAAATTAAATTTCTGTTTTAAAAAGTGGTGAGCTTGAAATTTATCCTCATCCTCTTCATGCATGAATATTAGTTGAGGGTCCACAGGGTGGTTGGCACTGTAATTGACTAATTTCATGTGAGTTCAGACTTCCTAGGAGGCAATGATGAAGTAAAATGCTGCTGGCTGAAGACCTGCTGTCAGATATACAGGCAAAAATATTTTCCTGTCCTTTGATCAGTGTTGTTTAGTCTTGTGGAGCCAAATTTTTGCCTCCCTCTGCAGGCAAGCAAGACATAGCAGGCACGGAGCTGCCACTAATTTTGAAAGAAGCTCTATATGCAGAGAAGCTCCATGGGTGTGTGTGTGTGTGTGTGTGTGTGTGTGTGTGTGTGTGTGTGTGTGTAGTACAGAATTTGGCCATTTATTTGGTGCGTCAAAACTGCTGCCCTTTCTCGGTTGCTTTTGTTAATAAAAACTATTGTTGGCACGTTGCTGGGTGCCATGTGCTGATTTTCACCCTTGCTTTTAGGACTCAAATCTATCTTCTGCATTGTTTCATCACAAAGAACTTTAGTAATTTTAATCTCATTGTATCTGAGTGATCAACTTTGTGTGACTTAGGCTTGTTATATCCATTTTTAGCACGTGTGCCCAGAGAGAGAGCAGGTTTTTTAAAAGAACAGCGGAAGTTAATTATTTTGCTGTATAACGCTGTTTTATTAAGCATTTGGCTTTGGTGTTATTCTTTGGCGTCTGTCATTTCTCTATGCCTGAGGCTTTTGATTCAGATAACAATTCATCAGAGAAGCACAAGTATTCAACAAGGATCCTCTGTGTAAGAACTGGAGTGTAAGCTGTTTCAGCTGTGTTTTTGGAGTGATGTGGCAGCTTACTGATGACAGACAAAACCACTGTAATCTTTCCTTGGCACATGAAATTCATGACTGCATGGTTTCACCTCTCGTAGGTATTACTTGATCATGTTTCTTTCATTATAATAAGGAAATGGATGTGAAAGTGTTTTGAACTTAATAGAATGCTTAGCAAACATTAAAGTATTGCTACTATTATCAGTTATGCCTACCAGAATGCTCACCCTAATAAAGCGAGATTAACTTGAAAAGGGAGCAAGATCTGATATCTTTAGTTTTGTGCAAGTTGGGGAAATATAGTAACAAAAATCTCAGCTGACAAAGAACTATCTGGTCTATTATCTATTTTGTTACTGTGTTTTAGGCTCTCAGTGCTTGGCAAAGGAGGATGAGATTGAGGCGGGGCAGAGGAATCAAGAGATAAGAGGGAAATAATGCCTCGGAGACTTTCACTGAGATGTGGTGGGAAGACTGGCTCTTTGTCTCTCCCTTACTCTATTAATCTGTACTTGTATTGTGTTTTTGAATGTTCATTGGAGACAGTGATTGGAGCCTTTTACTAAATTTAATTTTCTCAAGAGTTACCTTATATACCAACACAAACTACTGATTTTCTAAGGTTCGTTCAATACTCTAAAATTAGTATTAGGATGAGCAAAGAGAATCAATTGGGTACTTTACTTAATGCTCAACTTTGCCCTAAGCCTGTTGTATATGTTATAATATTCTCATAACAACCCTACAAAGTAGGATAGTTTCTCCCATTTTATGTACGCGAACAAGGAGGCTCCAAGGTGATAAATCTATCTGTTCAAGGCTACACCACTAGTCCCCGGTGGAGCTGGCATTCAAGACTAGGTTTCTCAGAACACCTTCCCAAGGATTTTAACCTTGTACCCACCACACTGACTTTGAAATGAAATGCTTATTGATTTGGTGTTTTCAAGGTTCCTTCACTTTCTCTGACTTGACCAATAATTGTGTTGATGAGCAGAAATGATTTGCTTCATTTTTACAAGTGAGCCTCGGAGTGTTTTATCAGTTAAAGTAGCTGCTGTAGCAAAAAGTCTAAAACTGTGTATTGGTTCTAATGTGGTAGAATTTTATTTCTCTTTCATATAAAGCAAAAAAAACCCCCTTCATATTTATAACTGGTGGGGTTGGCTGTCCTCCAAGCAGTGACTCCGGCCCCTAGGTGCCTTCTAATCGATGGAGTCTCCATCTTAAACTTATAGTTTCCAGGACTGCACTGGCAGAAAGGACATGAAGAGGGAGAAAGTGATGGCAAAGACCACTTCTGTTCCTGTTCTGGTAGGAGCTGGCCACGTGACCCTCCTTAGTTGCAAGGGGGACTGGGCACTGTGATCTCTGGCTGAGTGGAGCTGCAGCTTCAGTGGGCATGTGATCTATCTTGCAGGTTTTTACGGGTGACAGTTTTGCCACTGCATACAATAAGCCTCCATCTTTCCAGACGCTGACGTTAATTCCTTATTATCCACTGCCTGGCTACAAAGCCAATGACATATATTTTGGGTTTTCCTTAAGCTATACCCCATTTTAAGGAATGATTTTCTGTACTGATTACAACAGACTAATTTCTGTACCAAATAAACCTTAGAATTGCGTGGTTTAACCCAGTAGAAAGTTATTTCTTGCTCAGATAATAGCGATGTGGGTCCGCATGTTATATTTGTGTGTTGGAGGTGGGGGTAATCAGGGTTAGGGGGACTGTGCTGTACACAGTCATTTGAATATCTTGACATCCATTGGTTTGCCACCTTTAACAGATGGCTTCCAAGATCACTTGGGTATTGACAACCAGATAGTGGATGAGAGGGTTTTATGGACAGAGCCTAGCAGTAATCACTTCTGCTCACATTCCATTAGCCAGAGCTAAGTCATATAGCCACACCTAACTGCAAGGGAGGCTAGAAAGTGTAACATAGCTGTGTGCCCAGGAAGGAGCAATGGTTTGATGAATAGCTAGCTCTTCTCTACCATAGTGGATAATGATTTTTTAAACCTATTTATACTGGCCACATCTATACATTTGACAAGAGACTGTGTTCACATGAACTGAAAAAGTACTGGAAAATATTCCTGCCGTCATATAAGCAGAAGGAGAGGTAGAACAGCCAAAAGCTACCTAGGTGCAGCTGAAAGCTCCTGTGTCCTAAGTGTATAAAATATATTGACAAATATGCAAAACACTAGGCAAACCTGTTTTGATTATATTTGCTGATAGTAAAAATTTCACTTTCAGTGTACTGCATATAATTTTGTCATTTAAGAGAGGGAATGCATTTGCAGAACTATGAATGAGTTCTCTCGTCTTGAAAATAATCCATATTTGTAACTAAATTAAGTTCATTTCATGGAAAATTTACATACCTGCTGATTTAAAGAATACGATTTTGATAATATGTACTTTCTTCCACTGAGCACGTCTGACTTTTTTTAACCCCTTTGTGTGGAAAAACATAGACTGATTGCATAGCTTTCATTGTATTTAGAATAGAAAATATTTTTGAAGACTAAAGTAAAAATAACTGTACTAGCATGCAAATGTTAGCATCAAACCTGGAAATTGCTAATATTTGGAGAAAAATGGAGATTTAAGACAGTAGAATGAATGCTATATTTTCCTATGCATATCTTAAAAATGCGACATAATGTTCAAATTCGTAAAGAGGAAATTATGATTAAATTGACTGAAATAATACATCAGATTTTAGGAAGATGCTGCTGTTATTTCAATAGTTTTATTATGAGAGTCTACTGTTTGTTCTATGGCTTAGACATATTTAAGACTAGACATATGGAGAAGGTAAAGCTCACACTGAGTGTGTGCAGTGTCCATGTTCCATTACATCTGACCTGATAGGAACCACAGGCCAAAAACTAAGGTCGAAAAAACATTTGTTGTGGGCTGGCCCCGTGGCTTAGCGGTTAAGTGCGTGTGCTCTGCTACTGGCAGCCCGGGTTCGGATCCTGGGCTTGCACCGACGCGCCGCTTGTCCGGCCATGCTGAGGGCGCGTCTCACATACAACAACTAGAAGGATGTGCAACTATGACATACAACTATCTACTGGGGCTTTGGGGAAAAAAAAGGAGGAGGATTGGCAATAGATGTTAGCTCAGAGCCAGTCTTCCTCAGCAAAAAGAGGAGGATTAACATGAATGTTAGCTCAGGGCTGATCTTCCTCACAAAAAAAAAAATAAAATTTGTTAAATGAATGAATGGTATATATTCAGGTTATTCAGTCCAACATATTGCTACAAATAGAATTTTTAACTTATATTTTATGATTTTTTCTAAAATGTTAAAGTTAGATTGTATTCTTATCCAATGCCCTGAACATGACAAGAACCTTAGCATGCTTTAAATACCTATTGATTAGTATCCTTCTTCTCATTTTGTTTTTATTGTCTAGAATTTTAGTTTTTCGTTTAAAACAAAACAACATAACAAACACAAAATAAATTACTTTTTTGGTAGTTATTAATAATTAAACATAGCAATACTAAAAACAAATCAATTTCTATGGTTATCATTGTTTCTTGTGAACCACACCTTTCCTCTGGGTTTACTTTTCTTCTCCGTAAAGTATATCCTCAAGTAATTATTTTACTGATGGGATGGTTTGCTTTATATTCTTTTAGTCATTATATATCTGAAAATGTCAGTATTTTATCTTTTATCGTAGATGGCAGTTTAGCTTGGTATAAATTTTTGGATTAAAAGCTATTTTCTCTCAGAATTTTGAAGAAGCTATTACATTGTTTTTGGTCTCTCTTTGTGGCTGATGATTCTGTTGTAAATTTAATTACTTTTCTCTTTGGTTAATATATGTTTCTTCTTTGATAGCTTTTCTCATTGTTGCTGATTTATCATTCTCACAATTCTGTCAGTTGTTGCATACTGTATTTTGAGGCTGTATTGTTAGGTGCATATATGTTGATAGTACATATATACTCACTGGTATATAATTATACCTTTGTCCTTTTTGACAGCTGACTTAGACATATAAAGTTTAAATGCCATCCAGAGTTAATTGTGAGGGGAAAAAGTTGTCAGACACAGCGAAAAAGACTTGAGATCCTCTGGTATGCTCTATGTATTACTGTTCTTTCAGTTTTAAGAGTTAGAAATCTAATGCAAAGTAGCTTAAATAAAAAAGGAACTTTATTAGCTCAAGTAGTTGTGAAGGGCAAGGATGAAGTTGCATGTATCTGGAATCAGGAACCTAAATGCTTCTATAACCCTTCTTCTATTTCTCTGCATTTGTCTTTATTTTCTTCTACTGCAGACTGGCCTCTTCACACAATAGGGCCATGGTCTTCGGCACTTCAGAGCTTATATATGAAGAGTTTTGCAACCAGATAATAAAGGGTAGTACTTTGCCAGCTCCAGGTTGAAAATTCCTAGGGAAGAGTTTGGATCCACCCTACTTTGGACATTTACCCATCCCTGTCCAATCCACTGTGCCCAAATGGATAGGTAGTATGAGTGGCCCAGTCTGTTTAATATGCTGACACTGTGGTCAGCCAGTGTGGAGGTGGAATTTGTTACCAAAAGAAGGAGGAAGAGGTACTGAGTAGATAAAAACAAGTTACTACACCTTTTTTTTTTCCTACTTTCCTAGATTAGGAATATGATCCTTCCTTAATTCTAATCCTGTTCTAGCAATATATCTTTATTACTTCCTTTATAACTAAGTCTTCCTTAGTCTTAGCTATGTGTGTTTAATAACTTCTTTACATGCTTTCTTAGGACTTTGTATTTTCTTTATAGGATTTTTCACCTCGCGTTATAGTTATATCTGTGTATGTCTCCCTTGTTAAATTGTAATCTCTTGATGGTAAGGGACTGTTTCCTTTTCATTTTTATAATCTTCATTTATTCATTCATTCAATCATGCATTCATCCAATTAATATTTATTGAGTGCCTCTTTTGTGCTAGATGCTGTGATAGCTACTGGGCAAATAGTGGACACTTAATAAATGCCTTCTTGAACAAAGCTTCCCATACATTCTCAGAAGATGTTTCTGTTACGTTACTAAGATTTGACAGGCCAGATGCTTTCATTTAATTTTCCTGTTATTGTAGTTTAAAAGCACAAAGTCTGGAGAATGACCTTTGAAATGTTACACATGATGTGCATTTCAAGGGAAAAAATTTGGCTTGGCATGCCAACCTCTTCACCATGTTTTGAAATGTGATACTTCAGGGGTGAAGCAAAAGAGCAAAGCAGGCCAAAAATCTCTCCATGGAGAGATGAACCACGGGGCCTAGTACATCCCTGTTTTCATTAAAACAGGTAACATACCCATTGTGTTCAGTCAGCTGCAGGCTACTTCAAGATAGTGAACACTGTGAAGTCACTAAAGTAAGTTCCGGTGCTTCTCAGGGTAGCAATACAACAAAGGGTGGAATAAAAAATGGAAGAAATGAAAATCTCAGATTTTACCTTCTGACTTACCACTTGTAATCATAAAAAATGTATCAGAGCTGTTTCTCTTTCTAAGATAAAATAACGTTTCTTTAGAAATAAGCAAATGATGTTCCCATACAGCCTGCTGTTTTCCTGCAGATCCTGTGATGTTACCAAAAACCTAATAACGCAGAGTGTGTGTTTGTGCATGCATGCATGTGTGTATGCGTGTGCATCCATATGAGTTTGTTAAACACTGTGAGACTTACCCTAAACTCTGCACTTTTCTAAGGATAGCTGTGTAGGATTTTGGGGAAAATAAAGCATCACAGAGCCAAGAAGCTCCTTAAAAAGTTAAAAATGTGAGGGCCGGCCCATGGCCGAGTGGTTCAAGTTCCGCACTCTCTGCTTTGGTGGCCCGGGTTCATGGGTTCAGATCCTAGGCGCGGACCTACTCTGCTCATCAGCCATGCGTGGAGGCATCCTACATACAAAATAGAGGAAGATTAGCATGGATGTTAGCTCAGGGTGAATCTTCCTCACCAAGAAAAAGAAAAGTTAAAAATGTTCTTATGTATTTATTTTTATCCAACAGAGGATTAAAAAAAAAAAGTGTTCTTTCTCACTTTTTTGCCTTTATGAATCTTGTTTCTTATACTTGCATTGCTCCTCCCCTTCCATGTATCAAATTCACATTCATCCTTCAACTGCAAGTAACAGGAAATCTCCAACTCACATGACTGAATCAGGAAATGTGTAATGAGACCTAGAGTTTCCAGGGTTGGTTCATTCAAATCTCATTGACATCATTGAGAACTCAGGTTCTTGTCTTTTTAATACTCTTTGACCCTCAGCATATCAGGTTTGACCTCAGGCTAATTTAGCTTGTGATTGCAAGATAGCATCACAACAACCAGGTATGACAATGTCCTGCTGAAAAGAATACATTTTTTCCCATGTGTCTGTTTTTCAGTGTAGGGAAATCTTCCCATAAACCCTAGCAGACTTCCCCTCACAGCTCGTTTGCCAGGATTGGGCCACATGCTCCTGACTAAACCAACCCTTGGAAAGGGGAATGGGATTACTATTCCTAGGATTAACAGGATTCACTTCTGAGGAATAAGAGGGAAGGGTGGATAGTGGACAAAATCAGGGCTCTCCAGCAAGAAAGAAAGAATTGAATAAGAGGCAGATCACTCGTGGTGGTTGTGTTGGCTACGCCCACCTAAAATGTGTCTCTCCCTGACCACTCCAGGTAGACTTAATCTTTCTTCTCTGTGCTCCCAGCACAAACTTGAACGAGCATTTTGTTTCTGTTATTTGCAGTTAAAAGAAATTACTGTTAATGTTTCATTTGCAGTTCACCCATAATATTACACCCTGTTTATACCCCATACTACCTCTGTTGGCCAAAATGCAACTTCACAGTTTCACCAAAGTGGACTCTAGTGTTTAACACTATTGCATTACGATTCCTTATAATACACTCCTGTGTCAATACCGATACTTTCTTTGTTGTTTTTGAAAATATCTAAGATCTCAATATTAGACGCTGTTCCGTCCTGTCTCTCTGGCCCCTATCTTCTGCCCGTTGTAAACACACACCGCAATAACAGAGTGGACATGGTCAGGATGTTGAAGGGCAGATGGAAAATCATGGAAACTGAGAGGGAGAAAGTTTGTGTCTAACACGTGGGGACACATAGCTTAGTTTGGGGAGAGAATAAAACTCTAACAACATTTTAAAGCATCTCTTACAAATTGTTATTTCTTAAACGAGCAATAGTGGCAAGATTAGATGGATAAAGACAGTGGGAATGAAGCAGGATTTGAGTAACTAGTCTCAACAATTATCCTTCAGGTGTTGACCTGCGATGTAACATGGAACAGTTTGGAGAAAAATGCTCTTTTCATAAATAGTAAACATTACTTCCATAGAGAGACCAGTCTTATTGACTCAAAAAATGCCTTTATCCCAATGTGTTTTTTGTGTGTTTTTTTTGTGAGGAAGATCAGCCCTGTGCTAACACCTGCCAATCCTCCTCTTTTTGCTGAGGAAGACTGGCCCTGGGCTAACATCCGTGCCCATCTTCCTCTACTTTATATGGGACGCCACCACAGCATGACTCAACAAGCGGTGCGTCAGTGCATGCCCAGGATCCCAACTGGCGAACCCTGGGCTGCCGCAGTGGAGCGCGCACACTTAACCGCTTGCACCACCGGGCCACCCCCCAATGTGTTTTTTATGGAAAGCCAAGAAAAAAGAAGCCATGTGTAAATTAAGAACACAAGGAATCATGTAATTCACAAAGATATCCCAAATGCCTTCATTAAAGACAACCAATTTTAAATGAACAAACTTGTTAATATCAGTGATTAAATGTAACATTGTTTACTGAAGTCAATAATTACTGTAAATGAGAATTATTCTTCATATTCTTAGATATCCAATGCATTATTTATTCCTCCTTTGGCTGAGATATGAGAAAATCAGAGCGTTTATAGGTTTTATGTAGTGATTTATAAGAAGAATAGATTATTCATTAAGATATTAAATGAATATTAAATGGAGGCATCGTTGTCTCATTGTTTATTTTTCCTGATGTTTTATTAACATTATTGTTCTTTTTTTTATTTTTAACATTTTACAATTTATTGTCTTCATATGGAGTTGAGATTCTAATGAGTGTGAATTTTAGTATCCTTATTGGAGATCAAATAACCTAAGGAGGATTCAGCACATAATAATTTATGTGGCCTCTTGTTCTTTCTTTAATTTTTCAAATGGGTTAGTGCATAATGAAGCTGAGTAAAGAATTAATATTCCTTCTTTAGTAGTTACAAATGATTTGTTTTGCTTATTAAAAGTGAGTAAATCCACTGTTAAAGTTGGAGACTCATGTTATTGGTTCTTAAGTATCCTTCCTTGAGTATTAAAATCTACCTATTTTGTGTCAGCTTCTTTGACAAATTTTTTTCTGTTATCTTTTGTTTTCTTGACTTGCCAGTGTACTCCATTCATTCATTCATTCATTCACTCTATCACAAAAGGATATGTGATCAAGACTCTATTGACACAGAGAGGCCATTCAGTTTGAAGCTTCTACCTGCTAAATCATAGATGACCCTCCTAAATGCTGTTTCTGATCTTTCAAGGACTTAAGCCTGAAGACACCCTCTCTTAAAAACAAACAAACAAACAACCTAGCTATAGACCTTGCATTCTATAGTGCATAGTTAGACAGTGTGCACAAAGTGGGGCAGAGCATCTGGGAGCTGGCTGGATGTTTTTCTTTTCCATCCAACTGTTGTGGTTGTAAACATACTTTAGTCAGTGAGGCAAGAGTTATTGAGCAGAAATTTTGAGAATCTTTATTTTCAGGACACTAAAGCTCTCTGACCCCGCTGTTCCTCACACACATGAATTTTTATTGTTTGTTATCTCTACTCTATAAAGTCACAGAATAAATCCTAGACTATTTTCACTAATGAAAGCTACTTTCATTTTGGATTGAAGAACAGCTATCATAGTTTTAGTATTGGTCTCAGTCAGCTATCATAGACATTCAACTTAATTACACACATTTCCAGCTTCTATATATGCCATCAGATCATTTCACCACAGAACATATAAATTAGTGCTATAATTACAGAGAAATGTCACATGCATCTCGTTATCACACGGCAGACTTTGTCTTAGAGAAATAAGTAATTTCATTCTAAAGAAAAGGATAAAAGTTCAAGTATTTCTGGGTACTGCCAACACCTTAATGCATAATTGAATAAGAATGAATCTGGAGGATTAAATATGGGAGATGAGAGTGATTTTCTTTAAAAAATTCAGATTATTTGAACAATCCTTTCCAAATTCAGATAGAAATTGCTCAGTACTTTAGATTTGGCCCCAAATCAATAGAGTACCTCACCCCAAGGAACCCACAGAAGTGATAAGAGTCCAGTGAGATCTGAATCAACTCTGCAGAGAGCTTGTGTGGATTAGTTCTTGAGGCCTGGGTAATTTATTAGTGTTAGACAAAGCATCCTTTTCTATGCAGTATGTGTGAGTCACACTTTTCTTCTTCAAATTCCCTGAAAGTGCCAAACTCCATCTTGCCTCACAGCCACTGCACATAAGTTTTCCTCTGCCTAGAGCTATTTTCCTTGCCCCATTTGCGTGGCTGGTTCCATTCTCAGACTTCAAGTTTCAGCCAAGTATCATCACTTTGGAAAGGATGTTTTTTGACTACTCCATCAAAGTCTCTCTTCCTGTTTTTCACTCTCATTATACATTGTCTCTTCCTTCATTTTACTTGTCATAATTTATAATTGTGGATTTATTTAGTCTCTGTCTTTTCCCTATTCCCACCTATCAGAGGTTGAAGACTCCATAGGGACAGGGGCACATAGTAGGTGTTTAATAAATATTTGATGACTAGATAAATGATCCTGGCATCAGGGCTGGAATTGAACCCTTGGTCTCCAGAGTGCTATTGCTGTTGTACTTTAGCCACTGCACACTTTTACCACAAAATATAATGAATTGTTTTCTGCCTTCTATCCAGATGAAAAATAAGCCTCCACTTGGCCTGAATTCACCCAGGGTCTAATTTCTGTGTTATATTTGGGAAGCATAAAAGAATCACGTAATTAAGGCTTCCCTGGATATATTACTGAAGAGTAATTACAACACCAGGAGTAGTAGGATTCTGAACAGAAAATGACGATTTCTTTTGACAGTTAAGAAGTTCTGCTTCTCAAAAAGAGTGATTGACTCTCAAGTGGAATCTACCTTCTTCAAAGATAAATCATTTATTTGTGTTTCTTTTCTCTGTATTTTGGCAAATTAATAGAAAAACCATAAAAATAGGCTTTATTTCTATGGGATTCAGCCTCACTGAGCTTTGTTTATTTTCAATTAGAAAAAAACCCAAAACCGATTATCCGATATCACCCCTTCTACATACGCGCACGGGCGCGCGCCCACACAGTCCCATCCTGCATTTTTTCAAGTCCAAATTATCTCGGAGACTTACTTGATTGACTTAGGTGTGAAATAATTTTCTTGTCTATATCAGGGACAGGTATGTCTCATTTTCTCAGATTCTCCTAGCAGCAGCCATTTCATTTGCTGTTCTGAGTAGAGCCATTTCAAGTTTCCTTTGTAGAGGAAATACTGTATTTGAAAATGTACCAGCATTTTCGTATTACTATTTTATTACTAGATAAAGTAATTTATTTAATTTTAGAATTTACAGGTTTCTAAGAGATAATCTAGTCCAATACTCTTGTTTCTTATTTGTTTTTTATAGTAACAAAATTAACTTATACTCACATAATGCTTTTTTTGAAATGTATTTGAAATAAAAAATTTATAAATAAGTCTTTAAATAAAGAATAATTTTTTATTTTCTTTCCTCTTTAAAAAGAGAGGAGGAATTTAATCCCCTGAACATTTTAGCAACTTTTTGATTCCAGGATCTTATTCATGTCCCCATTTGGATGTTTTTCTTAGCATATCTGTTTCATCTTGTTTCAATTTATGAGAACTTTTTAATAAATAAGTGATCCTATGTGCTATAGATAATTTGTGGGTTTAGGGAACAAGATGTCTTTAAGCCTCTTTTGAGATTTAGGATGTTGATAATAATAGTAGTAGTAGTAGTTTTAAATAACATATTGATTTTGGGACCAAGGCTTGCTCAATTTTTTTTTCTTTTTTTTCTTTTTTTTTTTTGCTAAGGAAGATTCACCCTGAGCTAACATCTGTGCCAATCGCCCTCTATTTTGTACGTGGGCTGCCGCCAAAGCATGGCTGAAGAGTGGTGTAGGTCCTCACCTGGGATCCAAACCCACGAACCCCGGGCCGCTGAAACAGAGGACACTGAACTCAACCACTAGCCACGGGGCAGGCCCCCTTGCTCATTTTTTAATCACACCTAGGGATCCTCTTTACCTCATAATTTTAGATTGATTAATCTCCCTCGAAAGTAGCTCTGCTCTTTCCCTCAGACTGTCTGGCCAATGTAGTTTTCCCTCTGTCCTGAGGTGGCAAGCCATTCATCTCATCTCTCTTTTCCCCCCTTCTAATTGTTTACATTAAAGTATTTTCTAATTTATTGTTATTCCCAGAAAATAGTAGATGCTCAGTAAATATGAGTTGAACGTGAATAAAAATGTAATTTATTATATTTTCACCATAAATGTTATTTATTGAGTTTCAAATTTATCTAGCTGGTAAACTTAACACATTCATGTGACTATATTAATATATCATGCCATTTATTCTATAAATGAATTTTCTTAGTGTTTCAGATTTTCCCCAAAATCTGATCAAGTAATATAGAAAGAAAAGAATATATATCAGAGTGGGAAAAATGGAAACTTATCTTTACTCCTTAAAACAAAAGATTTTATAGTTCTTGAGGGCAGGGACTGTGCCATATGTTTCTTTTATGATCTTTCATTTTCATCCACTATGCAGGTTAAAGAGTAGATTGCTATTAAAGTCTTAGAGTTTAAAGAAAAGGATTTGTATTAGACTCAAACTCTTGATATTTTAGGATCAGAAGGAATTTTAGAGATGGTCCAATATAATTTTTTCATCTTTCAGACAAGGAAATGGAAACGTGAGAGATTGTTGGCATTTGCATTGTGTGTGTGTGTGTGTGTATATATATATATATATATATATGTATGTATATATATAGGCTGTTAGTAATAACCAATATGTATTGAACACTTAGGCTACTAGGTGTGATTCTAAATGCTTTTCATGTATTACCTTGTTAATCCTGATAACTCCCTTTTGAGGCATATATTGTTTTTATCCCCATTTTATCGACAAGAAAAAGAAGCCCAGAGACATTGACTAAGCTGCTCACTCTCACACAGCTGGTGCGTGGTAAAGCTGAGATTTGGATCAACTTATTTAACCTCTCTGAGCCCTCACACTCAATTCATGTGCTATATTGCCTCTCTGGTTAGAGCCAAGATCTTCTGAGCCTAATCCTAATCCTCTAATGTTTCCATATGCATATCTCTGAAAAGTTTAGAGATGGCCGAGTGTTCTAAGTGAGAAATAGATGTTAGAATGGTAGTGAAAATAATGGGAGACAGTAATGCAAGGAAGCTGTCGAAGTGAGAATAGGGTATAGTAGATATCTTGGAAGAAGAAGTGGTGGTGTCGAATTCTGGATGGACAAGTAATCATAAAATATTATTGGAAGAATATAGATCTTTCTGAGTAGCCAGTGAAATGATATTTGTTCAGAGGAGTTTAAACTAATTTCTCTGTTGGAGGGATGGTCCTTTCCAAGAGGAGTAGCAAAGCAAGAGATAATTCCAAAACTCATCTACGGAAATCTCTATTGGATACTTTCCTCATCATGCCTTTTCCTCTTCTGAAATAAATTCTCTATTGTGGTTGTTATTTGTCTTTTGAAAGGATCCCTCAAATGATACTGAAAGGACACCTAGACAGAGGACATAAAGGCCACTCTCTTCATTTGGCTTCTTGCTGAGGTGTGAATATTTAAGAGATGAGGCGTAAAATCATCATTATTGATGTTATTTTGCCTTATGAGGGGTTCTTTCATAGATGACACAGAGGGCAAGTAGGAAAGGACACAGAACTCAGTCTCCTCATTTGGTTTCCTGCTGATGTGTGAATAATTCAGCGGTGATGCACAGCCTTTTTATTTTATGCCATTTGGCATTTCATGCAGGCAGTTGGATTGCAGGAGATCTCTTACCAGAGGTCTTAGTAGGATCATCCTGGTAGGGTGACGCTTTGGAAGAATTCAGATTCATTTGAAAATTCCAGTTACTAAGGGATGCCTTATAAAGCAAATTATATGAAAGGAGCAGTTATAATTTTTACCACAAGATTAGTGCAAAGCAGAAGTTTTCTTTTTTTTTTTTTTAAGGAAACACTCAAAGATCATGGATTAAATGTGTATTTAGATAAGAGAAATTCAAGGTATGAAATTCCATTGATTATGGTTCTCTTATATTGCCATTTTAAAAATGTTCTTGAGCCATATAATCATAGGTCCCAGAAAGCAAACTTACAATTAACTTGGCCTACTAATTGGCAATAATAAAACAAAACACTTAGTCAAAAGTTACACATGAATGTCTTACTATCAAGATTAGCCAATGGCCTATATCTTAATTTTATGGATGACAATAACTGCAGTTTGCTGGTTATCAATCTAGGAAATGTTAAAGTCAGAGGAGAATATTAGTATTTAGGTGTCTATTTGAAATGACCGGTATTACAAGATGGAAAATAATGTGTTCCAATAGATGAATAAAAGTATACATAAAGATAATTGTCCTAGGGTATGTTTAATTTAGCTTTGTTATGTGGTGTTAAATGACTTTATTTAATAAATAACACAAAAAGAATCTAGTAGGTCCAGATTGGACAAATCTACTGTTGACAATAAGTACCCAGGAAATGGTGGGAAGTGCAGATTGTATGATAATGAAATCAAAATATATATTGTTAGAGGTTTTTGCCTTTTCTAGTTGTCAAATTGTTGCCATTTTCCTCCCCCTAGATCCTAGAATAAAATCTGCTATTGACAGTGAACTGATTTAATGAAGGAGTGTTAAATATGCAATGAGGCAGCCAATCTGCTCACATTTTTATTAGCATATAGTCTTAAAGAAACAAAACAAGTCTTAAGGAAAGACTTACAGTCTGAGATATAGGTGTAAAAAAATGTCATGTCTATATGTCATGTATATACTGAATCAGGACTATAATATTTGGCCTCTCTGATTTTCTATGACACAGCCACGTTGCAGAGCCATAGAGCTTGTATTTAGAAGACTGGTTACATTACTTAGTGTTATATAGTCCACCGCTAGCTGGGCTGGACATACTGCCATTGGACAAAGTCTAAAAAGGCATAAGAAGTAGCCTTTTTAGACTTATTAAAAAGTAAGATAATTTATAAAATTATGGGCAGCGTATGAGAAAAAGTAAAGCAAGGACTAAGAGAAAGAGCTTGTAAAATAAGATGTTGATTATGTGCTAGAATCAGAGAAGCTGAATACAATGGGGAAAGTCATTTGTAAAAATGTCTCTTGAGAGTAAACATAGAGATGTTTCCAAGCCAAGGGGGAGAGGATTTGAAACATCTGTACGTGAATGGATTTTGAGTGGGGCATATAGGTAAGTGTTTTTAGCAAAGAACAGCACAAAACACATCTCCTTCCCCAATAAACAAACAAAAACCCCATTCTCCGTTTGACCTCACCAAAAACTGACATAATTACTCTAAATCCATGTCATCAATTTAGGAATTTTCCTTTGGAAACAAGCCAGTAAAATTGAATTATATTTTCAGACATTGTCTTTTCTCTTTGGAAAACCCACCAATACATGTTCATTTTGTGAGCTGTTTGTTTAAATTTCTAATCAGCATTAATTTTAACAGCTTTATTTAATTCTTGGCTCTTGAATGTCCTGAAGAAGTTTTTGAAGGATTATGCAAAGTGTTGCTCCCTTTGGAACTTCCATATAGGCCCTGCAGATGTTGGGAAATGCGTGTGAGTAATTTTCATGCAGAAAGAAAGACACCCAGCTGAATGCTGGACAGGTAATTCAAACAGGAGGTTCCGATGGCATTCTAAAACTGGAGAGTACAGTTTGAATGCTTTATGAATCACACCACATTGCCAACATTGAATTACAGCTAGTATTTTTACTCGAGGACTAAGACTACTAGGGACATAAAACAATTTTATAGCCAGTTACCTTTGAGGTTGAGGGAGATGACAATTCATCACATCAGAGGTCTTTAGGGCATGCCACAAAGAAAGATTATAATATGTGTAGGAACGAAGGCTTGCCACTTGTTAGTCAGCGAGGAGAAGGATTTGAATATAGAGGACACAGCGGTCTGCAAAGCATTACAGGACTAACTATAGGAGGACAGGATAGCGAGGACAGGATAGCACTGCTTTTGAGGACACCCAGGTTGCCAGGGACACAAATCCTAGTCCTTATACACACCACGCTTACACTTTAATCAGAAAAATTCTATTAAGACTCACCTTTCAGCAAGGGAATATTATCTAAACAGAACACAGTCATTTCAGCTGTTAGATGAAAAACTTGTATTTTATGAGCCTTGAAAGAAGTGAGTTGAATGTTATCATAAGATAACACACACGGTCCTGAGGCACCCTGGGGTGCTGATATCTCGCATCCCAGCACAAGCTCAAACACCCTTAGCCTGCTTGATAATTGTCAAACTTATTTTAATTTGAGCCAGAACCAATTATTTATGTAAAAATATACTGTAAAGATGATAGTTGGAGAGCAAGAACATGAAAATGTGTTTTTTTCAGACTTGTTGAGATTAATGAACCCTCAAAAATGTTATTAACTTTGCAGAGTGAGTACCAAGTATAAACAGCTCTGCATTTAAAAATGCGTTGGCTTTCTGCTCAGAAGAATGAATTAAGTTGATACTCATGACTGAGTTAGAAATGTACTACAGACAGGTGCCCGGCACATTTCCTCCCGCATGGCTTACCCTAAAGATACCTTGATTTTACCATGATGCCTTTTTTATTCTAGTTTTGCTTCTTGGTTTCATTTGAGAGCTCTATTCCCAGTGGCACAGAAGTAGGAAGAATAAATGCCCAGTAATGCTCATTATTCGGTTCCTTTGGCATCATGCTGGGTTTCACTATTTTTTTTTTTAACCCAGAGATAGGTGCTTTGCCTATTGTCCTGAATAGCCAGAGCCCTACTAGAATGTGGTATCTAATCTCTCCCAATTCTGCTTCATGGGGAAGTGAAGAACCTGAGAGGACTTTCCAGGACATGCCACAAAACAGATTGGGGGCTGGAAAATAGGAATGATCAGGAAGTGGTTGGTATTACTAATACAGATCGGAGAAGAAAAGGCTTAGTGGCTCCTTGGTTATGGTTCTTAAGAATGTGCATGATTTTGGGACAGAGGATGCTAACTTGCTTTTTTTGATCTTGCCTGTGGATAGAATAAGAGTAAATGGCTTTAAGCAATGACATGAAGGGTTAAGAGACTGAGCTAAGAAAAAGTTGGCAGTCTAAGGTGGTCAGCAAAGAAAATTAAAAGAAATAGAGGGTAGTGGAATGCCAGAGAGATGAAAGACCTTGAGAAAATTAGAAAAGGAAAGCCAAAAAAACGTATCTGAAAGAGAGTCAATAGCTGTGTCTGCATCCTCTCAAGGGGATGATTCCTTGATTGAGGGATTGTGCTCTCCTGGCCATCATTGGGAGACAAAGGATTTGGTCTGGTAGAGGCAATGATCCTGAAAGCTGCCTGTGACATTCCTCTCTCCCTTCCTTCTGCCCTTGTTCTCACTTAGTTCTGTGTGCGTGTGTGTGTGTGTGTGTGTGTGCGTTCGTGCATGTATTAGACGGAGGGAGGCATTTGAAACAACTTTCCCTTGTTGAAAGGGAAGCCTCAAATAGAACAGTCTATCTCAGGAAAATTTCCATCCTGGGGATCCCTTTTAAGGTAGGGATTCAAGCAATGATGAGAAAGGTGCCCTTAGACTTGCCCTGTAATGAGATGTTACAAGCCATTAATTTTATGAAACTCCAAAGAAATCACAGCCAGGCCATAAAAAAAGGAAAAAAAATAAAATAGATCTAGGAATCACTGAGAAAATACTAACTTTCCAAGTTCAGTGAATGAATTTGACTGAACCTTTTTTTTTCTTTCTCTGTTGTATTTGAAGCTTACTTAGTTTTTGCCTTTCCCCCTGAAACCCTTGTAAAGTGCTACAGTTCTAGGATTTTCAAGGAATTAGGGGGTTAGAAACCCCCAAAAGACAGGAGAGCAAACAGAAGTCGCTCAAAAGCCGTTAGTAGCTCTCCATGGTTCTGAAGTTTAAGTCCACACTCGGTTTACAACGGGCCACAGGACCACAACCCTTACTCCACTCTCTAGCCTCATTTCTCCACCAGGCACCCTTTACTTCTCTCAGTTCTTTGACAGGCCATGCTTCTCCCACCCCTGGCTCTGGTACATGCTGCTTCCCCCACCCCTGGCCCTGGAACATCCTGCTTCCTCTGCTTCAAACTCCTGTCAGTAGCCTAACACCTACCCATGGTAAAAGTTGGCGTTGGCTTCACTTTCTCCAGGAAGCTGACCCCAATCTCACACCCTCCCTCTCGTGTCTGGGTTTGGCCCCTCCTATGTGCTTCCACCACACCTTCTGTGTTTGTAAGTCATCATACTGTATAATAATTTAGATGCCTATTTACTTTGCTGTAGTAGTCCTCACTAGACTATAAATTCTATTGTTAAGTTCCAGGAGAATTCTTGTAACATAAACTAGCTATTGTGGAAGGATTATTTCAAACTTGGAGGCCTAATTTTAGCTGTGGCAGCAAGTGAGGAACATTTATAAGGGGCACAACTATTCATTCACTTGCTTTCTCTTGCGTGCCCATTCTCTTTCATCTTTGGGTTTTTTTTTTAAACTGTTGTTGTAAAGTATAGCCCTGGGGTTTTTGAAAAATGAAGGTTTTAGTTTCACTTGTGGACTTCATTCATTTTTTTTTTTTTAAGTCTTGTCTCAAGGATTGATTTGAAAGCTTGGTTGTTATCAAAAGCCCTTATCTTTCCAGGGTCATTCTTTAGTTGCTCTTGCAGAAACACCTAAACTGTGGGAAGACCTTTAATGTGATGTGAAGTGAAATGGTGGTGATAAATACTTGCCTCTAAACAAAGTTTTTGCTTCTTAGGAAATATGCAAGTCACCCTTGAAGGCCTCCTCCCTTCAAACTGCAATTTTTCATTGTGAGAGGCAAGACACATTGACTACTTTTCATTTGTCTCATAACCAGGATATCTTACCCCAATGGCATAATATTTTTATTCCCTTTTACTCCATAACATTTGCTAACGTTTTTTTCATTAAGTTACACGCCTATTGGTTTCAGAATGATATGCCGAAAGGAAAGAGAGAAAAAAAAATCATTATGCTTTCTGCTGGGAATGCTAATAAAATCTATTTCTGAATTACGTAAATGATATTATTGTCTTAAATGACATATTGTGTTACAAAGCAATGCTTATTATGTCATAATTTACCTTATATAAGTATTTGCAACATTCTCTCATCAATCACTCAGTCTTCAACTGCACTGTTCAAGACAGTAGCCCCTAGCTACTTGTGGCTCTTGAGCACCTGAAATGTCGCCAATCTGAATTGAGATGAGCTGTAAATGTAAAACATAGCCTAACTTCATAAAAAAAATTTAAAAATATTTCATTAATAATTTCTATGTTGATTACAAGCCAAAACTTATATTTTGGATATATCAGGTAAAATAAAAGATATTATTAAAATTAATTTTATCTGTTTCTTTTTACTCTTCTAATGCAGTTACTAGAAAACTTAAAATTACATGCATGGCTTGCATGTGTGCCTTGCATTATATTTCTTTTGGACAGCGCTGGTCTAGACAGTATCTAAACAATAAGGATTTTTGTTTTCTTATGCTTGAAGAGGAGGCATTTAGTCACTGTAGCAAGTAAAACTTGGTGACTGACTGACTTATAGGAATGAGATCCCCAAAAGGCAATTAAGTATACCTAATGTCTTTGGATAAACCACTCATAATAATACTAATAATAAGAACTAATCTAGTGAATGAATAATATCATTTACCTCTTTGGATCTTTTGAGGATTCAATAAGATAATATGTGTGAAGGAGGTGACCTAAATAAGTTTGTCTTATGGAGAGGAGGGTGTAGGTGAAAACTTTCAGAGATGAAAACTATCAGGGAACAATTTGAAAACTATTTTCAAACACTATGTATAGTAGTAATGTGCTCTATTATCTGTGGATTCAATTAAAGCATCAGAGAATGGGCTCTTTTTGGTTTATGTGAGGACTTGTTATGCCAGTAACATTTTTCATGTGGCTGTATAATCTGTGTAACCATCCTTGTAAATGGTGTGTGATATTTTATTTAATTGACATATCAGCCTTCATGTAATCATTCCCTTGTTCTTGGACATTGGGTTGCTTCTAGTTTTTTTTTTTTTTCTCAATTATTATAAATGTTGTGGTGCTAAATATCTGTAAAACTCTTCCCATATATTGGATAATTTTCCAAGAATGTCAGACTTATTTTAAAGGAGATAATGAGTTATGCAGGGATGGGAAAACTATTCAAATTCCTGTCTGAAACTGAACAAATTATCCAACTAGGAGGAAGTTGAATATAAGCTTTTTCCTCATCTGTATTGCATTTCTAGGGTAGAAAAGGTAAATGGGGCAAAGATTTACTAAATGTTGACATGGGGTTGTTTCTACTGTGAGAACATTGGCAACAAAAAATAGTAATAAAACCAACAGAGATTTTGAATATTTCAATTTCAATATCTAGATCTTGTTATAACTGAAATCTTGAATGTAGAGTTTGAGCCCCATTAAACAATTTTATCTAAAGCAGTCCAAAGGACTCTGAGAGTGCCCTGCAGCTGTGGAAAGGCTCATGTAATTGACCAACATCCCATGTGAACTAGCTTAAATCTGCACGTTGGGTTTGGGAAGAGACTATTATTTTTATTTCAGACCTTTCAGTTCCATAAAAAAAGTCTTGGAAGAAAGATTTCATTCTGCCCAGGACTGTGGGTTTGTACAAGTTTTATTTTCACAGCAGATGTTTAAAGCCCCAAAAGCTGCGTTTACATTTTGTGAATATATTTATTGTCTTAATCACACGGAGCTTCTGTTACTGGTAGGCGGTTGGAAATTGCAACTCATTCCAAATAAAGCTGGGCGGAAATGGGAAGGCAACCCCAAATTAAGGCAGAGCACTTTAATAATGATCTCTTTTAAAATACGGCCTCTCATTATCATAGTGTTACAAACCCCATTTGTAGCCAAAGTTCCAGAGTTCAAGAGCAAATGTTCAGAGCTGCTGCAGCAGTGCTCATTCACATGGAGAGTTCAGTGCAGAGAATGTATATTCAGTGAGGCCGGTTTCTGTAGTCTATGTTCTATGCATATAGAGCTGTTAATTTTAATATAGTTACTCTTACTCTCGAGAACACCTGCTACCTGAACAATCCAGTTATAAAATCAACTCTCTCAAGAATTATTTCCTACTTAGACTTGGTTTTAAGAGCAATGCTTGAGCACTGCTTATGCATAAGGTTTTTAAGTTACAATTACTGTGATACTGGTTGAACATTTAAAAGTTTCTTGGGACCTTACAGACCAGGACTATTGCCCCTGCATTGTGCAACATGAGTTCTAATGATGGTGCTGATAATCTGACATTGTAAATGTGGAAGGAAAGGTATTCCATTTAGAATCAAAGCACCTGGACCTGAGTGCTGGCTATGTTACTCGGGCAAGTTACATAACTTCTGAAAGCTACTGAATTTCCTTATTGGGAAAGTGAGTGCAATGTGGATGGTCCTGATTGTTCTTGGATCTTGATCTGCATAATTTGTTCATCTTTCCTAATCCTTGGGTCAAATAAAATGAAACTTTTGTTTAAGTGACACCCCAGAACACTATCCTTTGCCAGTATCTTCTCTAATTCTCTTAGCTCATCCATTCCCACAGCTTCAACTATTCTGATGGCATCTAATTCTCTATCTTTCACTTGGACCTCTTTCCTGAGCTCTAAACCTATATTGTTTTCAACTGGAAATTTCTACTTGGAAATTCCGCAGGAATCTTCAAACTCGTGCTCAATACCAAACTCTTCATTTCCACCACTCCCTTGCTTTTTCTCATTAATTCCATGTATTTACTGAATGCACACTTTATGAAGGCATCGGGCTAGGCACTAGAAGTGCAATGAATGGTAAATAACATGGTCCCTTCCTTCACTAAGATCACAGACTAATATAAATAAATATAATTTAAACAAATAAGTTCAATGTGTAATAGGTGTTTCCTTCCTTAATTTTTGGAAAACTAGGTATCATCCTTGATTCCTTTTCCCTCGTTTTTGCACATTCCTAATCAATAAACTCTTCTATTTTGCCTCCCTGTCTCTCAAATTTATCTCCATTCTATTTTTCCTCCCTAACTGTCTCTCAAATTTATCTCCATCTCTCTATCCATCTATAATATAACTACCTTAGTTCAAGCCCTCAGAATTTCTTTATTGGACTATCACAAAAGCTTTCTAATTGTCCTCCAAACCTCTAGACCTGTGTCCCTCAAATCCACTATCAATACTATTATCAGAGTGATCAGCCTATATTGTATGTTTCTCCCAGATCAAAACTCTTCAGTAGTTCTGCATCTGCATTTAGGATAAAGCTTAAAGTCCTTAGCAGGACATTAGTTCCTCTTCCTTTCACTCCGGTCTCATGACCAAACATTCGTTTCATGCTTTGTACCCCCAAAATACTCAACTGCTTATGTTTGGTATCCTACATGACATGCCATTTATCGCCTCCAAGCCTGGACTTTTATATATTTTTTTCTTCTTCTGGAAGTGCATTTTCTGACTCCTATGGCACCATCCTTTGGTTATCTCTTTCTCATTCTTTAAGACTTAGCTAGGAAGAATTTTTTTCATAACTCTCCTAGAGTGAGTTAAGTGCCCTTTTCTATTGATTTCATTTATTACTTAATGTTGAAAATCTCTGTTTATGTGTTGGGTTTCATTTACTAGCTTTTAGACTTGTAGAGAGTAGGGACTGTGTCTTAGTCCTTGTATTCTAAGTGTCAGGTACATAGTAGGTGCTCAGTAAGTGTTTGTCAAATTGAATCAAAGGACATGGTCCCTGACTCTTCTCCAACTTAATTTCCTGCTATTTTCTTCCCACTCTATTGTTTCACCTCACTGAACTTAGAGTTCTTTGAATATTCTATGGTCTATCTTCTAGGCTGTTTATAGGAATGATGCTCTTCCATTGCCTGAATACCTTTCCTTCTGCTTCTCTGTTTGGTTTGTTACTTCTGTTTGTTCTTTTTTTTGTGTGAGGAAGATCAGCCCTGAGCTAACATCCATGCTAATCCTCCTCTTTTTGCTGAGGAAGACCGGCTCTGAGCTAACATCTATTGCCAATCCTCCTCCTTTTTTCTTCCCCCAAAGCCCCAGTAGATAGTTGTATGTCATAGTTGCATATCCTTCTAGTTGCTGTATGTGGGACACGGCCTCAGCATGGCTGGAGAAGCGGTGCGTCGGTGCGCGCCCAGGATCTGAACCCGGACCGCCAGTAGCAGAGCGCGCGCACTTAACCACCAAGCCACGGGGCTGGCCCTGCTTGTTCTTTAGTCTGACAGCTTGACTTAGGCATCTCCTGCTCTAGGAAGGCTCCATTCCTTTTCCCCAGCATTCGCACTTTATGACAGATTAAAAAGTCCACCTTTGTTTTCTTAAAGTGTTCTCTGCTATCACAGCACTGATAATACTGATTGTCCTTTTGGGTTTACTTGTCTTTCTCCCCCACTAGACTGGGACCTCTGGTGTCTATCACTGTCCCTAGCATATAGTAGGCATTTGATAAAGCTTTCTTTAAAAAATAAAAGCATTTTTCATTGTTACGTTAAAAGGAGAAGAGATAATCAACATTTTGAGAACGTAATTGGTGCCTGTCACACTGCCAGGCATTTACCTATACAGTTTTTGAAGAAAAGCGATTGGAGACAAGAGGCTTGGCAGACAGAAAGCTTTTGCAGTTCCATAATCTTATATCTGTGTTCGCTCATAGGCTTGAGGATCTGCATTGTTTTCCCCACGTGTGTTATAAAAGGCCGTTCCTCTCGTTAGAAAGTGTGTGGACCTATTGGGGATGTCCACAGATAGTTTATTTTGTAATATTCTCTGCTTTCTTGGGGGGAAATTCTATTTGAATAGACTATAAGGTGCTTCTTAAACAGAAGCAAGCATTCTCTTGGGGGCGTGAAGCCACAGAATGAGCAGACACATCTTCCCAGCATGTCAACATTTACTCATAGCTACAGATACTTCTACTTAAAGATGGTGGACTAAAGCCATGTGAATGTTGCTTTCCTCCCTGAAACTCATAAAAACAGTAAAACAAAGAAACAAAAAACTCACCCACGCCCAAATAAAAATTAGGGAAGAAAACTCTATGTTCAAGAGAAAACAAGAAAGGCGAACAAATTATGACGAACATCAGCCAAATAAAGTGAAAATTGGGTCAAATATGAGGGACCACTGAGAGCCAAAATAAACTTTCTCAGACCTTGAGTGAAACAGATTTCTGTAAACCTAAATGCCACAGACCAGAAAGGCCCACTCTGTAATCTTTGTTTAAGTGAACAGATGTAGGGGCCTGGGAGGGCTATAGAAGTGGCGAATATTCCTGCAGAGTCCAAGTTCCACACTCCAGCTCAGTTCCAGTTCCACACGCAAGATCCCAAGAGTGTGGTGTGAAAGGGGGAGCGACTTAGGCTAGCTCTCCTGGTTACCTGTAACCTAGATTCTTGGCTGAGGGAGATTGCTAGAGGTGAGTTGGGAAAAGGAATGAAAAAGGGAGGCTAGTATTATCAGAGACGTAATTTAAGGTCCTTCACTGAAGCCAGACCAGCCTTGTGAATGTCTAAAGTTGGGAGGAGACATGTGCCCAGGGAAGAGAACACAACAGACGTGGAAAACCATCATTGGAAGCAACAAGGCAGAAGTGAAGCTGCAGACTTCCCCAGCTCAAATAATCACAAAAATAAATGTATAGTTACAAACAGCGACAAAGTTACAGGGTGCTATGACAGTGTAAAATAGGGGATGCAATGTTGTCTGTGGCTCTGGGAAGCTTTCCCTGAGAAGCAGTTTGAGTTGAGAACTGATGTATGAGTCAGTGAGGCAGATAGAGGAGAACATTCTCATCAGAGCGATGAGCAAGTTTAAAATCTTCGTGGCAGGTGAGAGGGTGAGAAACAGAGAAGGCAAATGTGACTGGAGTGCAGAGAATGGGAGTGGGGTGGAGAGGGGAGAATAATGAGAGGTGAGACTAGAGGAAAAGAGGGTCGAATATGTAGGACTTTATCGTTCTTTTTTTTTTTTATAATTTTATTTATTTATTTTTCCCCCCAAAGCCCCAGTAGATAGTTAGATGTCATAGCTGAACATCCTTCTATTTGCTGTATGTGGGACACAGCCTCAGCATGGCCGGAGAAGCGGCGCGTCAGTGCACGCCCGGGATCCGAACCCGGGCTGCCAGCAGTGGAGCACGCGCACTTAACCACTAAGCCAAGGGGCCGGCCCACTTTATCGTTCTTGTTAATGATTTCTAAGAGCAATGGGAAGCAATTGAAATAACTTTTAATCAGAGTTATGACATGATTAGATTTGCATTTTTAAATGATCCCTTTGCCTGTAAAAAGACAATTGATTTGGGAGCAAAGAAGAGTGCAAACGTAGGGAAACCAGTTAGGAGGCTATTGTGGTAAAACAGGTGAGAGGAGATGTTACCTCAGTCAAGGGTTGTGACAGTGAAGATGGAGGTAAATGGGCAAGTGGGAGGTTTTGTGAAATATATAGGAGGCAAATAGACCTAACTTGGTGATGAATTAGATTCTGGATGTATATGGCAGAAACCACTAATTGTCCCTGGTATTCATTTTTCCCTTCTTCCTTCTAGAGATAGCACCACCTACCCCACCCTGAGTTTGAACCACACACATGACCACCTAGCTAGAGTCTACATTTGTCAAGCTTTCTTTCAGTTACATGTGACCATGGACTAAATTTGGGCCAAAATCCACGTCCCCTCCTAAAAAGCAAGGCTGCTTGTCCTGAACTCTAAGCCCCTTTCATGGGCTGGAACATGGACATGGTGCTAACGATCCAATTTCCATCCATGCAGACTTGCACATCAACTTCAGGACTGGCAGACGAAGAAGACAGAAGAAACCTAGGTTCTTGAACGACCTTGTGGAGCTGAGCCTCCCCACTGGCTTGATTCTATTCACTTGTGCATTTTTATGCATGATGGAGATCATTTACTATCTTGGCTGAGCCACTGTATTTTTAGGTTGCTTTGTTTCAGCAACTTAGCCTGATTATTCCAGGTGGTGGGAGAGGACTGAACTGGATGAATGGTGATGTCATTCACTGAGATGAGAAACGTGCATTATCTCTTTCAGCTTTGAGTCATTTACATATTTGATTAAATATTATTTTATAGGTTAATTTGAGTCATTGATAAAAATGTTTCAAAACTAGATACCTTTCCCTGGCTTGTCACAGATTCATTCTTTTTCTAAGATTAAGCTTTTCCAATGATAATTTTATCTAATTGTACTATCACCTGCTCATATTTCTCAAACTATTAAGGTATAATGAAAAGCAAAACTGACTTTCTAAACCATAGATATATTTATTTCTATAGCCTTGAGCTGATTTATCAATCTAGTTAAACAACAAACAGGGCAAGAAAATTTCAATAAAGAGTAGAAAGAAGAAAGAAAATGAGGTTAACTTAGCTTTGGTTTATATTTTAGTTCACCTATGAGGGTCTAGAAATCATCACCTTCATTTTTAAGAAGGGTTTATATCCTCTACACTTAATTATCCACATAATAATTTTGTTTCTAGTACAAGCCACACTCAATATTCAGACCCAATCCTCTTTCCTTTTGAAAATCAGACATACGTTTTTGAAAAACGTATAGATTTTTAGCATAACTCTTGTTTTCTATGGTGCTTCAAAGATTACTTAAAAATATTTCTATCAAAACACTTCCTATATTATTCATCCAGAGACATAATTATTACATTATCAAAGTATGAGAAGCTACAAATGGTAAAATAAGTGGTTTATCATTATGAAAATTATTCCTACCTTACAAAATCTATATTAAACTCACTTGGAATTTTATGAACTTTTTCTATAAGTACAAAGAAATAAAAATCAATGAAAGATCTCAATAATTCCTGCAGTAAACTTAATAAAAAGAATATTTTACTGCTCCTATTTCAACAATTCTACTGCTTTATACTAATCCATAGAGAATTCATTGGAAGTATGTTAAGGAAGCTCTTTCTATTTAACAGATGAGGCAGTGGAATTATTAAGTAACAGAGGTTTTTCTAGGTTTACATACTAATCAGAGACTAAATAAGGAAGCTACTCTGAATGTTCTAATATCCAGTCCAGGGTACATTCCACAGGACTGTGCTTTTTTATGGTAAAGGGAAATTCATTATCAAATTAAGTGATACTATAGTCTATTTGAGATCATGGTGATGAATGAGCTAATTGCATCTAAATAGCGATTACGTAGGTACTCTACTTCCAAATCTTTCAGTGTTATTTTAAACATTGGAAAGTCAATTTAAGAAATGATTATTCTTCTACTAGGAAGCTCACTGACTTTAGAGTGTACGGGGATCCATAAATCCGTAAACTTGATACAAACAAAATTACTTAAAAGATTTGTGAATTTGAAAGAGAGAATTTAGTTGTGATTTCCAAAGCTATTTGAAATGGGCTTGAACTCATTCAACCAACAAGTATTTTTTGCCAGCCACTATTCACAGTTCACAATGGTGAACAAAAAAAGTCTCTACCTTCATAGAACTTTCCTTCTAGTGGGAGAGATACACAAAATGTATATAAAACAGTATCTGTGCAATCAAGAAAAAATAAGGCAGAATAAAGAGATGAAGAGGGCAGAGTTCTTTTGGATAAAAATATCAGCTTTAAGGGGTAATATTTAACTGAGACTCTAATGAAAGGAGTGAATAGCCTAAAAATTTCTTGGGCACTATTGAAAGTCAGTGCAAAGATCCTGAGGTAGAGGTGAGCTTGACACCTGCTAGAAACAGTAAGAATGCTGACGTGGCTGAAGCACAGTAAGTGAGTGGGAGAGTGATAGGGAAGATGTGATTAAAGAGCTAACCAAGGCCAGATCATGTAGGGCCAGATAGACCAGAGTCAGGACTCTGGATTTTGTACTAAATGTAATAGAAAGCAAGGAAGGATCTGAAGCATGCGAGTATGTGATCTGATTTATGCTTTTAAAAGATCATTTTGGCTACATGGAAAGTGGACATGATCTTTCCATCAACAAATATATTAGCTGTATCTCCTCTGCCTTCCCATCTATTATGACAAGTGAACTTTCTCTGCTGTATTGTAAGATGGACCCCTCCACTTGTCACTGGATTAGATTTCTTCTTTCTTGTCCAAGGACTCGAACTCAGGGGTAGGAATGGAGATAGTATGGAGGCAGGGGAGATATTGCAATGATGTAGCAAAGAGATGATGGTGGCTTAGAGCAGGGTAGTAGTGGTGGAGGTGGTGAGAAGGACTAGATTTGAGGTATATTTTGAAGGTAGAGCTCATATACGTTGCTGATGGATTAGATATGAGGCATGAAAGAAAGATAAATCAAGGAAAATGCTAGGTTTCTGCTCTGGGCCTCTGGATGAACAGTGGTACCATCTACTGAGCTGTAGACGGCTGGATGGAAAGGCGAATGGGCAGAAAAATAAAGAGTTTATTTTGGACATGTTAGACTTGAGATGCTTTTTAGACATCCAAGTGTAGACATCACCTGGGCAGTTGGGTATACATGTCAGAATCTCCTGGCAGAGATAGGAGCTGCAGATACCAATTTGTGAGTCTGTAGCATGTGGATGGTATTGAAAGCCATGGGACTAGGTGAACTCACATAAGAACATAATGAAGAGAATATGTCTGAGGACTGAGGTCAGGCACTCCAATATTCAGAAGTCGGGAAGAGAAGAAAAATCCAGGAAAGGAGAATGATAGGGAATGATCAGTGAGGTAGGGGGAAAAGCAAGAGAATCAAGAGGGAAAATCAAGAAATCAAGAAGGAGGATGTCCCATTACATTTTCTTGTTCAATTTGCCTCCTACTCTCAAAGTTAACCATTTCCCACCTTCTCCTC
Source organism: Diceros bicornis minor (assembly GCF_020826845.1). NCBI lineage: Eukaryota > Metazoa > Chordata > Mammalia > Perissodactyla > Rhinocerotidae > Diceros > Diceros bicornis. The sequence goes on along the minus strand of NC_080743.1, from coordinate 13,126,066 downwards.
TCTCATCAAATCTCCAGTGCTCCCTCCCTCACCCACCCCACCTCACTATCGGCTTATAACCCTGCTTCATATTTTACGGCGAAAATAGAGCTACTCAGAAGAGAACTTCATGATCTTTCCATAAACAAATATATTAGCTGTATCTGCTCTGCCTTCCCATCTGTTATAATAAGTGAACAGTCTCTGCTGTATTGTAAGATGAACCCCTCCACTCGTCACTGGATTAGATTTCTTCTTTCCTGTCCAAGGACTCTGTTCTTGTAATTATCGTCTCTCTCATCATTAATCATTCTCCTGTTGCTTGTACATCCCTATTAGCATAAAAGCATGCTGTTATTGTCTCCCATACTAAAAAAAAATAAGAACAAAATGAAAATTGAAAAATAGGCTCCTTCCTTTGGCTCTATTTCTTTTCTTGTCTTTATAGTAAAACTCTAGTTAAGATGTCTGCATATGCATTTCTACATCCTCACCTCCTATTCTTTCTGTTTTAAAAATGTTTTTATAATGTAATATTTTATATATACAAAAAGACAATTTTTCATATATATATATGTATATAAGATATGAAGCATGATAATGAGCACCCAAGCACCTAGCACCAAATTTAAGAACTAAAATGATTAATATTGTCACATCTACCTGTTTGACCCTTTCCCCCTCTTCAAGGTCACCTCCATTCTGTAGTTTGTGTTTATAATTTTGTCTTCTCATTTTTCCATTTTATCTCTGAAGATATAAAATTATATATATATTTAGTTTTGCTTTTTTTTGAGCTTTATGAAAATGGTACAAACTGTGTGGAATCTTATGCACCCTGCTTTTTTCAATTTATTGTTATGTTTCTAAGATTCATCCAGGTAGCAGTGTTTTCTCATTTTCACTGTTGTATAATATTCTGTTGTATGACATTTCACGGTGTATTTACCCATTCCCCTGATGTATATTTGGGTTGTTTCTAGTTCTTTTGCTATTACAATAATGCTGCTGTGAATATATTTGTACATGTCTCCTGGTGAACAAATGGAAGAGTTTCTCTAGGATAGGATTTATAAACCCAGGAGTAGAATTGCCAGCTCATAGGCTAAAGGAATGTTTTTTTTTTAATTTTTAAAAATGTTTAATTTTATAAGATAATCTCAATATTAAAAATGTTGCAAAGAATAGAATATAAGAAAATACTCTCGGGGCCGGCCCGGTGGCGCAAGCGGTTAAGTGCGCACGCTCCGCTTCGGCAGCCCGGGGTTCGCATGTTCGGATCCCAGGCGCGCACCAACACACGGCTTAGTAAGCCATGCTGTGGCGGTGTCCCATATGAAGCAGAAGGAGATGGGCACGGATGTTAGCTCAGGGCCACTCTTCCTCAAGAAAAATAAAAAAAGGGAGGATTGGCATAGGATGTTAGCTCAGGGCTAGTCCATCTCAAAAAAAAAAGAAAATACTCTCCAACTCCTGTTTCATGATCAGTATCTAGTATAATCTTGATTCCAAAAGCACAGAAGGACAGTTTATGAAAGGAAAATTTCATCTTTTCTCTATCATAAACATAGATACAAAATACTAAATTAAACATATGCAGAACAAATCTAACAATATAGAAAAAAGACTGTGACTGGGAATGGAAGAAAGATTTAAAAATAGAAAAATTTATAAATGATATTTCTGCAATCAGCAATTAAAGGAGAAAATCATATGATCATCTGAATGGATTCTGTAAAAGAACAAAAATAAACATGCGATCATAAGTTTTTAAAATTTTAGCAAACAAGGAATAAAAGGGAATTTTCTTGATTCAATAACTATATAACAAAGAATCTGTAGCAAAATTATTCTTAATGATAAAGCATTCCCTTTAAAATCAGGAACAATGATATCCATTATCATTGCTTACATTGAACATTTACTGAGGTCCTAACCAGCACAGCAAACACAAAAAGAAACTACAAGTTATAATTATTGGAAAAGAGAAAACAAGATTTATATTTTTGCAGGTAATATTGTCTATTTAGAAAACCAAAAGAATCTATAGATAAATGATTACAATCAATAAGAGAGTTTAGCATGGTAGTTGAACCTATGATCATATCAACTGCTTTTCTACAAACAGAAAATACTAATTTAAAAAGAGATAACATTTATAGAACAGAGACATTCAGACAGCCTTAAGTTAACAGAAACAGGATAGTTGGATTTTTTTAAAAAGTATTATCCAATTACACAATGACATTGTTTACAAGAGACACACCTAAATCTTAAGGCTACAGAAAGACTGAAAATTAAAAATATTAATATTAACCAAAGGAAAGTTAGGTTAGTTCTATGATTATATATGTTATAAGATGCCTATATGATTAGATAATATATATTAGGAAACACAAATAAATGATATTAAGTATGAAAGAGGTGTATAATTACATATATAGGATAGGTTTAAAAGACAATAAATACTATATTTAGTTCAATTACATTTATTGTTATTAGTTATATATTTGGACTTGTTTTTGCTTCTTTGTGCTCTTTATTTCTTTTTTCTCAACTTTTTTTCTCTTGCCTTTTATTTCGGAGTGTGGCTAAACTTTTCAATTAATTTGCTTGTTTTCTCCATGAACTTCAATGGTTCTCATGTAAGGCTGATACAGCACCCTCGCTGCAAGCATTTGGAAACATGCGACGGGTGTGACAGTGTGTTTTTTTTTGGTTGTCACAGTGACTGGGATGGGTGCTACTGGCATTTGGAGGGCGGAATCCGAGGATGCTGAGTATCTTGCAATGGGCAGGATGGTTCTGCACAGGGACTGTACAAAATGCCATTTGCACTCCCCTTGAGAAACGCTGCTGTACTAGTTTGAAACTTACAGGCTATTTATGCTCTTCTACTTACCCTTGAAATCTTATGACAGACTCTTAATCTAAAATAATTTAATATCTTAATCCCCTGTTTAATAATTCAAGGATCCTGGAACATTTCTACTCTAATTAACTTTCTTGTGTCATACATGCTATTGTCCGGAATTTTGGTTTTTCCATTTTTAATTTTGAACTCCAGAAATTATACATTATTATCACTGTCATTATTTTATATGGATGATGTTTGTCTATAGCAAAATTTTCCAGGATCATTGCCTACCATTCCTTCCTAAGTCTCAGAGTTTTCTTCAGGGATTATTTCCTTGCTTCCTGAAATTCCTTTAATGAAAGACTGTTGCTGGTAAACTCAGTTGCCATTTATCCGAAAATGTTCTTGTTTGGCCCTCATCCTTGAAAGATAGTTTTCCTTAAAACAATTTCTTTACTTGCTTTCAGGAAATCCTATTTTCCTGATTATCCTTTTGCCTCACTTGCTGCTCTTTCACAGTCTCCAGTGTTTGTTCTTCTGGATCCTTGTAACCTCTTAATGTTGGAGTGCCCCGGGGCTTGGTTTTTTAATTTCTTCCGGTGTCCTGACTTTCTATACTATTTACTGCTGACTCCCAAATTTATGTCTCCAGTCCAAACCTTACGAATGAACTCCAGATGCCTGTATCTACTCTGACAACTCCATATGAGTAACACACGTTTCAAACTTAACACATTCCAAACCGAGCTTCTCCTCTTCACTCCAAGCCTGCTCTGCTCACAGTTTTCCTCTTTAGAGTGAATGTCAACTGCATCCTTCCAACTATCCAGGTAAAACTCCCTTATGTTACAAACCACTTAAAAACCACACCAAATCCTCTGACTCCTCTTCAGATCTGACCACTTCTCTCCATCTGCATTGCCACCACCTTTGTACGTGCCACCATGCCCTTTCACCTAGGTGATTGCAATAGCTTCCCAGATGGTTTTCCTGATTCTCCCCCTGCCCTCGCATAATCTATTCTCGTTCAAGTCATCCTTTAAAAACGTAAATCAGATCATGAGATGGCTCTGCTCAAAACTCTCTAATAGCTTTCCATCTACTTGGAGTAAAAGCCCAAGTCCTAACAGTCATCTGGAAGGTTCTGTGTGATATGCCTTCCCCTAGCTCTCCTATCTCTCCAACCTCGTTTCCTGCCGCTCTATCACTCCCACTGCTGTAGCCACATTGGCATCCTTACTGTTCCTTAAACATGCCTTTGAGCTGCCTCATGGCCTTTCAGCTTGCCATCTCTCGCTGTAATGCTTTCTTCACAGCTATCCATTTAGCTAGCCCCCAATCCCGCCACTTCCCTCAGGTCTTTGTCCAAATACCACTTTTTCAGTGAGACCTTCCTAGGCCACCATATTAAAAATTACAAACTCTCCCTTTCCTTGGTACTACCATCCCCTTTCTGCTTTATTTTTCTCCATATCATGTGACATATTTAATTAAATTATTTATTATCTGTCGCCACTACTACAATGTAAGTTCCATGAAGGCAGCGATTTTTATCTGTTCCTGACACATAGTACCTACTAAATAAATATGAGTGAATAGATAAGTAATTCTATGTTGAATACTATTTTCAGTGCATTTTTAGGTGCATTTCCTCCCTTCTCTTTTTGGCTTCCATTCTTCTGTTCAGAAGCTTGCTGTCAAGCTTTCGGTAATATCCATGTTCTTTCTGACTGGCTTAAGAGTGTCTCCTTGTTTTCACTTTTTAAATTTTCACTACAGTGTATCCTGGTATGGATAATTTTCATTTGTCCTGCTTGGTAGACATTGTGCCTTCTGTATCTGTGGATTCATGTCTTTTATCAATTTTGGAATATTCTCTGTTATTACCTCTTTCAGTGTTACCTTTCCTCCATTCTCTCATTCTTTCCTTCTGGACTTTGAATAGAGGGTTTTTAGATCTTTTCATTCTATCTTTTATTTCTCTTTTACATCTTTTTAATATTATACATTTTCTTTTTCTGTGCTTCATTCTGGATAATCTATTCTTATCTGTCTTCTAGTCACTTCAGCTTTGCTAAAATGTTATCCCATCCACTGAGTTTTTAATACCAACAATAACGTTTTTAATGTCTAAAAAGTTTTATTAGTTATCTTTCCAATCTGTTTGGTCATTTTTATGACCTCTTATTGCTTGCTTATTTTATGCTTGTATCTATTATTTCTTTGGTTTTTTTCATATCTAGTTTTTTCCCCTGTTTTTAACAGTTAATTTCAATATTTAAAGTCTTTGAAGAATGTAAATCTATTGTTTGTTGCTTTGGTTGGTTCTTGCTCATGGTGTTTGGTGATTTTTTATTTAATTTTATTTAATTGTAAGCTCATATTTGTTTGATCTTAATTTGTGGGAGTACTGTAGGCCTAAATTGGGGAGGCTTTCCTCCAGAAAGTATTGGCATTTGCTTCTGCTCAGAACCTGGGGTTCTCTCAACCTGGGACTACTTTAATCACTTTGAGGCATTTGGATTGATGTGAGGGTCAGAGGCTAGGCTGCTGTGTCTTGCAGCTGGCCCAAGGCTTAGTCTTTGTTAGTAGTGATGGTATCAGCATTTATTCGCAGAATATTTCAACATACCCCATTCTCTCTTCTTATTTGGAATTGCACAATGCTGCCTACTTAGGTTTCAGCTCTTGGGGTTTTTTGTTTTGTTTTATTTTCTGGTCATGGTGGTAGAGATGCTTGGATATTTTTCTTAGTTCCTGCAAACCCAGCAGTTCTTTAAAATAGTATGTATTATTCATGATCTACTTGGTTTGTAGCAAAAGAGTTCTTTTAGAAAATCTGGTTTACCATTCTGTGGAGGCCATCATTCCGTCTTGAAGCCACTCCAATCAGGCTTTCTTTCCCATCATTTCAGTAAAACTACGCTTGTCAAGATCATCAGTGACTTCCAGATTGCTGAATCCAATGATCAGTCTTCATTTTCTCCCATCTCTTAGCAGCACTTGAATGACAACTTTAACATACCTTAACGTAACTTGTTGAACAGCTGGGCTTTGGAGTGCTTGATTTTCTGAGATGCATCTTTTGTATTAGAGTGAATAAGAAGATGGCTAAGTAGGCCATCCACAGTGGCCCACTCTGGGGGCTAATCCTACTCAAGATTACTGCAGCAAACAGCTCAGGAATTCAATGGAACAATATAGTACTAACAATAAATCAAAAGAATTGTGCATTAATAAAAAGACACTACACTTGTACACAATATATCTTTCCCTTTAGCTAACACAATCTTTTAACAAGGAAGGTGATACTCTTTTGACAATCTCCCCTCAGAAGTAGAGGAGCCAGAGGAAAAAAAAATTGTTGCTTCCTTGCAATGGTTCTGGTAAAATTTCAGGAGCTTACAAAAGTATTGCCTATTTATCAATACCAGCTGGGGTTAGAGACAATGCTAATCATTCTGGTGTTTTGTGCCACCCTATTTTATTATTGCTGTGATTCCCCAGAGGAACTTATGTGCTTTGGACACTGTCACTATTGTGAGGCACTGGCCTTAGTGTAGTGGGGGATTCATGAAGTTCTTGAGGAGCTTGCTCCAGTCTAGTTGAGGAAACTCTCATTGTCCATACCTGTAATGCAGAGTACAGCACACTGTGTGTTGTGAGGAAGTGCAAAGTGCTAGAGTATACAGAGGGGGCAGCAATTATTTCTTACAGGAAGAATTAGAGAAAACTTTATGGAACAGGTGAAATTTTAGTTTGACCTTAAAAGTTGGGTAAGATTTCAATAGGCAGAGGTAGAAAACAGGCATCTCAAATATAGAGGTAGATGATAAAGAGTCGATTCTAGAAATAAGTAGAAAGAGTAAACTGTGTGTGTGGCTGGAGTGGCAAGTAGATGGGAGACATACGGTGGAAGATCGGACATAGTAGTAGGTTCAGAGCAGGCCATAGAGGACTCTGAATGTCATGCTAAGGAGTTTAAAACTTTTATTCTGTAGCGAGAGTCGTTGAAGATTTGGGGTCAGTGAATTTACAGGATCAGATTTGTGTTTTAGGAAGATAATTGTTGGCAGTGAGAGTTCAGTTTCACAAATATGTATTGAGTGCTCGTGTAGGGGAATACAAAGAAGACAAAGACATTTCTATCTCGGAGAATTTAGTCTATCATTATGAAAAAAATGGATCAGAGAAGGATGAGATTGGCAGCAGAGAGATCAACTAATAGGCTTCTACTGTAATGGTCTCAGTGACAGATTATAAAAATTTAAAGTAAGACAGTAGCAAGAGGAATGGAAAGTATGGGACAGAATCAAGAGACATTTCAGAGACAGTATCAACAGGACTTGAAGTTGAGTGTAAGTTGCAGGTAGGAGAGATGATAGCCTTAAAACACACTCTTAAGTTTCTAACTACATAACCAGGTGGATGGTGCTTCTATTCATTAAGATGAGATCACAGAAGAAAGGCAGGCTTATGGATGGGAGGGAGGGCAGATTGAGTTCTGTTTTGGATCTATTGAGTTTGAGGTGCCAACATGACATCTATGAGGAGATGTACAAAAGGAATTTAGAAAGGCAAGTAGAAGAAAAATGAGAACTAGAATTACAAGTTTGAAAGACGCTGACAGAGAAGGTAGCTGAAATTGTGTCAGTGGTTGAGATCTCCTGTGGGAAGAGTAGGGAGAAAAAGAGGCAAGTGTTAGAAAAACGTGTCATCAATGAGTTTTGGGGGGATTGGCAATGTAAGTAAGAGGATACCTAGGATATTGCAAGAAAACTTGAGAAAGAGAGTATTAATAATGAAGGTTGGTTAGCAATGTCGGATGATGCAAAGAGGTCAAGTAGAATTAAGGGTAAGGAGAGCTCATGGATTTTTTAAATTAGAAAGTTTACCTCTGGAGACCAGTTTTAGTAGAGGAGTGGGCTCAGTCGTTTTATTCGATTGCAGTGGAATGAAGAGTAAATGTGAAATGAAGCAATAGGGAAATAGATTTCTTTTCACTCATTTAATCCATAAATATTTATTGAGCATTTGCCTCTCATTTGTGAAGTGAGGGCAAGGGGAGAGATGGGATAGTTATTTAAAGGGAAATCAGGGTCAAAGACAGATTATTTTTGATGGGAAATTCTCCAGCAGAGGGAAAAGAGGAAGTGCAGAGGGAGAGACTGAGGCTAAAAGATGAATAGAGCCAAGATCCCAACATGTAGGAGGGATAAGCATAGGTGGAGAGGTTTATTTTGTCCAAGGGGTGTTCAGGTGGGTGGGGAGTAGGGTGAGGTTGAACTGAAGCTCCACATTCAGAGCTCTCTGAACACCAGAGAGTTTTAATTCACACTAACAATTGATTTCTTTGTTGCATGTTATTGTTTGCGAAATGGCATTATAATAGTATTTTTCTTTGGGGTGGATCTTCACATTTTTCAGGTGAACAGAGCTCTCTGAACACTATTTGAAATATTATTGGGGGCGCAGTGTTGTCAGGAGTCTACCTGGTGATTTAAGACCATTTTACAAAATGGAGCCGAGAATAATTTCCAGTAGTGCGGTCACGTAGAAACAATGTCTCCCAAGCAGCAATTTACTTGCTATGTAGATCATAATGGCCGCTCTCTAGAAATGACTCCTGTTGGAGTCAGTTGGTGATCATGTAAAATAATAGCAATGTCAGCTTCTAAATGTGTAATGATATACATAATATTTAAACATTTTTGAGAGCTTAAGGAACTATCTATGTTTTTATTCATAAACAAGTGAAAGCATATAATAGTCTTGCAGAAGAGGAGCCTAAGTGAAGAGAGCTGCCCTTTGTTTACACTTTGAAGCAGGGTAACTATTTCCCCCGTGTGAGCTGCAGAAACTGTCTGCAGGGGATTAGTCGAGACATTCTTATTGAGGAACAAAAGAAGCTGGGTTTATTGTAAAGAATATTCTCACTTCGATCAATTTGTATCGAAACTGCTTTGGCTGCTAAGGTGTTGCTTAATAAAGAGTCATTTCAGGAAGGTTCACCAAGCAAAATGGGAAATGGATTCCTGAGAGGGTTTAGACCAATTGAGGGGAGATCAGAATTGACAAGAAAACTTAACCTTGATTTAATGCCTTATAAAAATTGCTCACTAAAATGAATGGGGAGGAGTTGAGAGGGAATTCTATTTTCATTATTGACAAGAACTGACTTGACATTCACGTATCCTAAATGGCAACTGACTACAAGTAAGCAAGAATAAAATGAAGGGAGAAATGCTCTAAAAATTCTACATCATGAATTAATTTCCCCCCAAAAGAAGGAAATTTGAAACAGAGACATTCCTTTTTGACTGTTAGGAAATAAAGAAGCTGTACTTTTTGTCAGTTTTGAATTATATGTTTTCATTTAAAGAACTGACCTATTCCTCTCCTTCCCTTCAGATGGCCATTTTTTATTGTTTAGTTTTTGCTACATCGTCAAAAATCTTGTATATTTCTCATTGGACATGAATTAATAATGCTTTACCTGCAACACAAAGAACTATTAAAGTCATAAAAAGACAATGATCGTATTTCAGCTCTCCAATAAAATACAAAAATCCACTCTTCCTTTCCCCACTAGACTATTAAATGCTGAAAAATCCACAGGCTTTCTGTAAGGGGGTCACATTAAGGATCTATTAAATAAATAAGTTAATTAAACCTTGACATTCTAAAACAATTCTGAAAAGTTCTAATTAATTTTTAAACAATATTGAAATAATGACTTGGTACCTCACATTCTTTTAAGTTATTGTAACCCAATCAATCCCACAACACAGTGTGCCACGGAAGGCTGCTCATTTTCGAATGGTTAGAAACACAGTTCATTGTTCTGGATAGTAATCATGATAGCTTAGGGGGGAAAAAAAAAACCATTGAGGTTTTATAGAAGTGACCAGAATTTTTAATGGCTTTATTGACTCTCCAAGTATTTGCTTTGTGTCTTCCTTGATAGTATGTTAAGGCACAGAAACTAATGTATGCGACTGCAATATTTTTTATTTAAGCCAGTGTTTACCTAAGCTTGTTGGACTGACTCTTCATTGGAGAGATTTTCCAATTCAATAAAATAGATTTGGATTTTTTTCCATGGAATTCTCCAAATATGCACCAATCCTCCCCTGACTTGCCAGCATAGCATAGACAAAACCACTTCTTATTCATTGGTAAGGATTCATCTAATTTCTTTGTTGTTGCAGTTGCTGCTGCTGCTGCTGCTGCTGTTGTTGGCATGAGTTCTGGGTGTCTGAATGGAATTCTGTGCTTGGACAAGAGTTAGTGGAGAAGTGGTGGGAAATAGTAGAGAGGGAGCTGAATTTGCTTGGATCCTAGAGGCCTGAACTCAAGAACAATGATCTTTCTAGAAGGTGCAGCTGCCCTTGAGACTATCTTGCTTCATGTGCAGCGGAGTTTCTCACCACCTGTTAGAGATTTCCTGATGTGCTTGTTAAAATGGCAGATTCGAGGGCTGCATTCCAGCCTATTGAATCAGATTCTCTTGAGATGGTGTCCGCAAATTTGCATTTTTAACAAGATTCAGGACTTCATACTTAGAACCTGACCTAGAAGATAAAGTTAAGTTTGTTGGCACACACAGCAAGGACAGCCCTCCCTGAAGTGCTCTCTCTCATCTCTGACCATTCCCAGACACAACGGTTATCAGTGGGGAAAAGCATGCATTTCTCTCCACACCATGCTATTTCAGGATCCTCTGTCTTTGCACATGACTTGCCCAGAATTGCTCACCTGACAATTCTTATAGATCCCTTTATATCACAGAATTCTGCAAAACAGTAAGCTCCATGAAGGCCATGACCTTGTCTCTTTTCACAATTGTATCTTTAGTGCCTAGCACAGTGCCAGCACATAGTCGGTGCTCAATAAATACTCAGAATACATCACTGCTTAGACATCATATCCCTCCTTTGCCCAAGAAAGATGTAATAATCTTCTACTCTTTCTTTTGGGCATAGTTTTAACATGAAGCTAGTTCATGACAGTCAGGATCCAGGCCTAGTGACCCTGGAGTCTGTTCCTTGGTTTGTTAGAAAATACTCCTCTAATGAGAACCACCTCCTAATGACAACAGCAAAAAATTCTGGGTATTCTTTTAGAAGCGGTTATTTTTGAAATATTAGAAATGGTTATTGCTGAAATTGACAGTGAGTCCAACTGTCACCCAGACCCAGCTCCACTATAAAAATCTCTAAAGATAGGCCCAGGCATGCACCCTCTTTAAAAGCTATAGAAAGGATTCTGATATTCAACCAGGGTTGAGCCACTGCTTATACTGCAGGAAGAACAATGTCTTTATTGACCAGCTATTAAGTGTATGTTCTGTGAACTGTTTGGTATTATGGGAAGACTGGAAAACCAAGTCTTACCTTTGGAACTAACTAGCTTTGTGCCTAAGGCCAATTACTTATTGCTCACGGGCCTTAGCTTTGTTATCTTTAAAATGGTGTGTTGGGTAGATAACTTTTCGGATTCTTGACAACTCTACACTTCCAGACTCTTACAGTTGTAAGCCAAAGTAAAACTAGACACTGGAATGGCAGAGTTGCACAGGTGGTAGATGTACCTCATGGCAGCTGTCATTTATTTCTTCCTAAATAAATCATTCTAAATTGTTGCTTGCACTGGGGATGCCTGTCAGGTTTAGTTTATTAGGCTAAATAGTACCCTCTGGGTTAAGGTAATTTAGCTTCCAAAGGCCCATGAATTAGCAACTTCCACAAGGAGAACATCTGATCGGATCACATTTTGGACTCTAAAGCTTAATTTGGGTTAGCAAACACTTCCTGAGTTCCACTGGTTTATCATGCACTGTGCTAAATTCTGAGCTACAGAGATGAACACGATATAGTCCCAGTCCTTGAGTTGCTAACAAGGATAATGCACAAATAGGGAGGGTGTAAGCAGGATGATTGCCCATAATGGAAAACTAATGACTTTTAATTTTCTTGTTTTTACCTGAGGTCACTATTTTTCTAGATCTTTCCTCCAGCTATAACCAGATCTTATCATAATCTAGGCCTAAGAGTCTGAAGGATAGAGACTACATAGGTCAGCTTGTTTTTCAAGGAAGATTGGACATTGAGAAAGTGGCTGTGACTAGAGTGGGTTTTAGAATAAAAGAAGAAAAGAAAGATTTGGATAAACATGCATTTCATTGCTTCTTACAGTTGGAAATCCCAGAGCTGTAGGCACTAGTACTCTGAGCCAGTGTGCAGAACACAAGATTGGAAGTAGTAGCTTTCGAAGTATGTGTTGATATGGTTTATGCAGAGAGGAAAATGAGTTTTCTAGACTCATTGAAAACATGATAAGATATTCCTCTGCACTGGATCCAGCTCAAATCTAGTCTTCAATTTTCAGAGAAGAGTATGAAGTTAACCAGACTCAAGAAGGAAAAATCTAGCAACTGCCTAGGTGAGCAACTGATATGTTACCTTGGCACTCCAAAAGAATTATAAGAAGCATGGAGACTTGCTTTCCTTGACTTGGAACATCTTCCATGACTAATTTTCACACACTTTCAGAGACAATGCAACCCATGCTTTGGGGGTGCTCTGGCAAAATACCCCATTAGAGTTGCAAATGAGATGATGAAAATAATGACAATAGCTAACATTTATTGTGTGCATGCTGTCTGCTAGGCACTCGGCTAAGCCCTTGGCATTCATTGCCTGATTCAATTCTAACGGTAACTCTTACTATAATTTTACGGAGAAGAAACCTAAGGTGCAACGATATTAAGTAAATTGTGCAAATTCAACTAGCTAGTAAGGGGTGGATCTAGGAATCAAGCACATAGGTTAGCTAAGACCCTTCTGATGGTGAGTAACAGAAATAAACGTAAGCCCACTTAAACAAAAGGAAAGGGTACAGGGCTCTGTGATGCAACCCATTGACAGGATGAGAAGGGACCTCTGGAAGGGATTCACTCTTCAGCTCCCTGGTCCTCATTTCTTCTCCTTTCTGTGTGTTTGCTTTGTTGCCTCTTTCTCTTCGACTGTTCTTTGCCCCTGGCCTTAGAACTGGCAAAGTAACAGCAGGGTATGGTGGTTGAAGTCCTGATATGGAGGTCAGACATGAGCTTTGCAATAACTGGTCAAGTGGCCTTGAGCAGGTCACTGAGGCTGTACTTACAGTAGTTCCTGTAGTTGGCTGGGTCTATCTTAACATAACATGAGCATGGATCTCAGATAACTATTTCCATAATTAAACAGCCTCCATGATTTTCCCCCATACACTTAATTCTTTTCTCAGTTATAGATCAGGAAAACTTTCCAAGTTTCTCTCCCAACATAACTCTTATGTTGCCTTGAACCTTCCTAGAAATGGATTGGATAAACGCCTTCACTTGAATATGCAAAGATTTGATGATTTATGTATTACTTATCCCAGGACTTTATCCCTTATTTAAAGGGACAACTTGAGAGTGATTCCCAAAATATCTTCAGGATAAAATTTCAGATGTGAAAGAAAGACTGAGACAAGGCAGATATTTGGGGACATCACTGAGCTAGGCAGCATTCTTCAAATTATTCTTTACTGGTATTATCCCACTCTGGGTATTCCTGAGGATGTCCTTCCCTTGAATAGAGAATAATATTTAATAGAAATATCCAGATAATTGCCTTGCTTTCTGCATTACTCAGGATAGTCAAGGTTATGCTGCATAACAAGCACTCCCCAAAGTGCCAGTGGCTTGAAACAATGAAAGTTTATCTTTTGCTCATGTAATATATCCATTTCAGGGCAGCAGAGAGGCTCTGCTCATTTTAATTATTCTAGTCCTCTAGGCTACCACTTCAAACTTTCCTAGTTGCCATACCAGAGGGAAAAGAGCACTCTGGAGAATCTCATACTGCTATTTAAATGCTCTTATTCATTTGACTGGTTCATTGGTCAAAGATAAAAACATGGCCCCACCCAACCACCAGGGAGGTAGGGAGTGCCATGTGCTAGAAGGAATGAGAATTTTATTTGATTAGTAGCACAAATGACTGTCCTGTACTCCTGTATAGACACATTTCAGGAATATAATAAAAGCAAACATTTCAATGGTATTTACTAAGAAATACTGTTTTAATCATTTTATGTGTATCCTATCTTATTTAATCCTCACAATAAACTTTTTGTTATTCCCATTTTAAAAATGAGAAAACCAGGGGTCGGCCCGGCGGTGTAGCGGTTAAGTGTGCACTCTCTGCTGCTGGCGGACTGGGTTCGGATCCCGGGCGTGGATCCCGGGCGTGCACCGACACACCGCTTGTCAAGCCATGCTGTGGCGGCCTCTCATATAAAGTGGAGGAAGATCGGCACAGATGTTAGCCCAGGGCCGGTCTTCCTCAGTAAAAAGAGGAGGATTGGCATGGATGTTAGCTCAGGGCTGATCTTCCTCACCAAAAAAAAAAAAAAAAAAGATGAGAAAACTGAAGCATAAGAGATTTAATAGTAATTTGTCCAGGGTCCCACCGCAGCCTAGAATTTGACCCCAGGCAGAAGAGTCCATGCTCTTAGCCACAAAGCCATGTGCTATATCTGGATTATTTATAAATAATGTGGTTTCCTTGAGACATGATTCATGACTCATTTGCTATGGGAATTCTGAGTTTATAGGCATATCAGAGGTGTAAAATCAAACTATTGCTAGTATTTTGTAAGTCTACAAAAATAGAAGTGGCCCAATCCTGGGAGCATTAATTATAGCAGGCAGTTTTCTATTTTTGCATGCTTTGGAATTTCAGTGCATGACTGGAATCCCGATGGCAAGCTCTAATTTAGACTTATTTGTTTAGGAGAAATAAATGATAGCTTATTTATAGAGATCAACATGCAATCTGACTTTAAAACATGTTTGCCTAAAAATTAATGAAAGTAGCATGTAGGACTGTTAACTTTTAATGACGAGAAATAGCGAGGATGCAAACCTAGCTGAGAGAATCTTGCTGTGGGATAGAAGGGTCCCCAACAATTTTGCAAGCCTGGTGGGTCAGTCAAGAGTGAGGAAGGATCTGACCCTGAGGAAGCAGCAAGATCTGACCCTGGCTGACTCAAGCAGGGAGTGGATCTATTGAATGGAATCTGCACAGCTGATGGAGTGAACGGAGCTACTGAGAACCAGCTCCAGAAAAGAGGCAGAAGGAAGTGGACCTGGGCTCCCAGAAACACAGCCATTGTCATGAGCACCAGTCCTGTGAGGGCATCACTGCCACCATTGCTGAGCACTGGACGCTACAGCTTGTCCTGCTGGCATGGATGACACTGCTACACCTGGAAACTATGCATTGCTGCTGCCATCAGCATCACCAGAATGGATTCTCCTTTATCCCTGCCTCTTTGTGCCAGTGCCACATTCAAAGTCCCGAGTGGCTTCAGCTGTTTGGCCAGGCCTCCCAGCTCTAGGTGCCAGAGAGACTGGGAAGGGGAGTCTCCTTTTAAGTTTAATCGTGGGCAGTAGACTCTTCCTTCTTCATATGTGGAGCATTCTCCAAACTTAGGAAGTGAGTTCAGATGCTGAGCAGCCAGTAGGTAAAAAAAAGACAGGTGTCCACTGTAACTGGGTGGGTGTGACTTTCTGCAGTATGTTTTTTATGATTAATCAGGAAAATGTATCCTTGTTCTCTTGTCTCATTTGTTGTTTTCTTTCATAGAGATATGCATCCAAAATACTTTTAATTTGTACATTTATTTAGTTAAAAAATAGTTATTGATTTCCTATCACATATGAAGTCTTATTCTAGGCACTGAGAGAGTTACAAAAATAAAAAAGACATAGACCCTGCCTCTCCATTGCTCAGGCTGAGTGGAGGAGGGTACAGAGGATGGAGAGAGAGTTCACAGAGGCAGACAAGGAAAGACTTCAAGGGAAAGGGACATCTGAGCTGAAACTTAGACATGCAGAGATGGTAGGACAGATATTTCACTGGGGGAAAAGACCAGAAAAGAGATAGTGTGGTTGTGTTTAGAGAACAAGTTATTTGACTGATGGCCAGAGAGATAGGGCAGGAAAGATAAATCTGGCCTAGATCATGGATGTTTTTGAATTATTGGCGGGGAAGTTTGAGTTTTAGTTCATAGGTACTAGGGAGCTATTAAGAGTTTTTGAGCAGAGTGAGTGACAGAAATCCAACTGCGATTTAGGAAAATCAATCTATCAATAATATATAGAATGGATAGACAGAAAAGGAAATCAGAGTCAGAGAAATTATTTAAGAAATCATGTAATTCAGGGCAAAGATATTAAAGCCCTAAAAGTTGGTAACATTGAGAATAAGGAGAAGGGAATGGATGTGAGAAAAATTACATATATTGTAGTTAAGGAAATGAGTTTTTGTATGTGGTCACCAAAATGAGAAAGAGTTTCCTAATAAGGGCCAACTATAGCCAGTCCTAGAGAGACAGAGATTAGTAAACTGGAACAGACCTTTCCTGAACACCGCTTTAGGATGCTTTCACCACATTTTTGCACCTTGCTATTCTGGCGTAGCTGTAAAAGTGACATTTTTTGTTAATTCTTCTGAAGTAAGATTGGGATTTTTTTTCCAAAATAGATAGTAACAAATTCTATGATATATATGTATATACATGGGTTTTTTTTGGTGAGGAAGGTTGGCCCTGAGCTAACATCTGTGCCAGTCTTCCTCTATTTTGTATGTGGGATGCCGCCACAACATGGCTGATGAGTGGCGTAGGTCTGTGCCTGGGATCCAAACCCACGAACCCCAGGCCACTGAATTTGAGCACGTGAACTTAACCACTGTGCCACCAGGCTGCCCCAAATGCTACCATATTTGACTGCGTATATTTACCAAGCATTTTTCATTCCTCATTTCCAGTTTTCACCACAACCTGGAGAGGCAAGAGTTGGTATAACCCTAAATATGAAGAGACTGGGGATTAGAGAAATAACAGCAGAACTAACATCCAAACTCAAGTCTTTTCACCACTAGCCTATGAGTTTTTTTCTGTTCTTTGTGCTGCCTTTCAAAAAACTTTATCCAAAAAAATAAGTAAAAGAAAAAATTAAATATATGAGAAAATTATAAGAGAAAAATTGAAGAGGAAAGAAAGCAAAATAACAAAACCACACATGGGTGACTTTCAGAGTCAGATTTTTTTACCCTAAATTGACTAAATCCTCCTACAGTTTAGCTTGGCTGCTAAAGCTTATCGGAAAGAACCCACCTGGTTCCTCTCCTCCTCAACGTGACCGTGTCTAGATCACCTGAATCGCACAATCTTTCATTGTTCTTCTGTGAGCATTTCTCCTTTCTGCTGAGGTGTAGTCGGTAGGAATTTAAGTGTATTGGCCATCCCTGGCCAATAGAACCAGTAAAACCTCTCAGACACCTTCACGCCTTGTGAACAGTCAAGGGTCCCTTCTTAGAGACTAATCAAATAGAGGTGACAGCATGAGAAAACTCACCTGAGGGAAGCAGAGAAGAGACACTGAAAGGGGGGGCTGGCCGGGTCTGAGAGCTGGAGGGAGACCTGTCCTAGAATATCCCTGCTCTGGTACTTTCTGTCCAAGGTGCTGCTAATGTTTTGTGGCACTGGTAGAACCATGAGGTCCAAGGCTGAGAAGGGCCCATAGGCTGGCACGTCCAAATCATTCAGAATACAGCACTGTTATTACTGGTGGAATCCATGCAGGGGCTGCTGCTACCCACGGTCTCTCCTCTCCAGGAGAATGATCAGGACAAACTTGGTAGATTGAGGACAAGTTTCCTAATTAAGTTGGCCTCTCTATTTGACAGCCTTTGGGTTCCTGAGAAGATAATCATCTGTGCAGCCTCTGTCTCCTCCTCTAGGCCTCAGCACCTTGATGGCTGACAATGTGCCTTTAAAATGTAATGCTTCTGCAAGTTTACAGACTTCAGGACTCCACGGGTTTATCGACCATCTGCCACTTTCACGCAATTAGTTTTGCCCTTTTTTTCTGATTTTAATTGTTCCGGTTTACAAAGTTCTTTACCATTCACAAGTCTTTTATTATTCAATCAATCAACCACCAAATGTTTAATGATATTCCTAATACGTGCCTAACATGGTGTGGGGCACATGCAGGGGATATGCACAGACCGTGAGGTTCTTCCCCAGAGTGGGTGCAATGCTTTGCTCTCTCTTTGTGGTGGTTTTCCTTTCATCTTCCACCTGGTTAGTACATTTAGATTTACTATCTTGTCTCAGCTTTTGGACAAGTTGTGTTTAAAGAGCTACAAGGTAATAAAGATGAAAGTTTTAACAACCTAGAAAGGAATCTGAAATGGTATGAAAAAAATGAACTTAATGGAACAGTGCTGTTATTTTTTAATGCTTCCTACCACCAAATGGTTCCTGTTGTTGAGAAATGTGTTTACCATTTCTTGAGTTGCTTATACTTTTCAAATGAATTATTTGTATACGTTTTTGTTGTCTGCTGAGTTGAGGGATACAATTGACTCACTAAATTCTTCACTTTGCATCTTCTCTACAAGAAAGAAACTATATTGAGATACCGTAACTTAAAATCACATTACCTGCAATTTGATGCAGAGAATGCATTGAAACAATGCATTGAAATGAAATGAAATGAAACAAAAACCCAATTTTCTTGACATCTTAATATTTCGTCTTTCATATTCTTAAATGTTCAAATCCAAAGCAAACCTCACAAAACCAGAAGGCTTTTTTCTACTGATTTGTCATTTTCACCGTCAATAGAACTCAGACTCTTGTTATTACAAAGGACTTTGCTATTAAAATGTATGATAACGCATCAAATATTTAAACCTATCTTAGGAGAATACTTCAAAAACATAGAGGGGAGACTCTTTGTTAATCTATTAATGTAGAGCTACAGACTGAGAGTTGTCATATACTGTCTATACAGTTATATTATTACTATGTAATAATCTTTAGAAACAAAACAAGACTCTGCATAGCAGACAGCAAAATGGATTATCCAGAACCTATAAGCAATGAGATGTGTTAAAAATCTTTCTGTATTCTGGGAGATGGTCCTAAATATTTGGAATGACTGATTACTTCCAGAAATGGAAAGAAAGTGACACATACCAAAGCCAAGTTCAAATTCTCCAGGGGCATAGGGGCTTCCGGCAAAGCAGCACCTTTTCTAACCACTTGATGGTGTCTTTGCTGCTTATACCCTGAGCAACAAACCGTGGGAAACTAATGGTGTTTTAAATGGAAAACAGCAGTTCATTAGAATTGGTGAATAGGTTCTTGGCAAAATTTCAACTTAATGGGTATGCAAGTGTATCTGTGTGTGCTCAGCAAGGCCTGTCCCAAGCTTTCTAATGGTGTCGCTCAGTACTATAAATTTACTTTGACAGCTAGTAAACAGATAAGTGTGTCCTGGGAGCAGGGAGTGTGGAGACGGCAGCAATTTCCAAAAGAGGCAAGGCAAACAGAGCCAGGCACATATTAGCACAGCAAACATTGAACTTTTCTTCTTTTCCATTCTTTAATGGAATGTTAGTAATACAGCAAAAGATGATGCAAAAGCTTCACTTCTTAAAATGCTTAACTCATAGACTTTAGGATTAGAAATGAATTAATAAAAATATATATTTTTATGGGAAATAACCAAAGGCCAAGCAATAGTTCAAAAGTATTAGTTTCCTTGCTCTGTGTTAGATCAATATTTCTGTTGGCTACAACTGAGTTGGTAGAAGATTCATATAACAAGCAGACAACCATCTAATTTAATTCTACCAGCCGTAGGTAACCGCAGTAGGAGATGTTTGTATTTCATTGTTTGCTGAGGAAGCTTGACCTTACTAAGCAGATTGCTAAGCATTGTTTTACAGTGTATATATGAAATTACTACACGCGTGAGAAATTGCGCAGAGAGTATCTTCCATAAAGAGTACTGTAGCTTTCTGCTTTCTTTCAGGCAGCCAGAATAATGCAGCCTACCCTAGAGAATGCTTTTTTCTAATCCTTGCAAAAGATGCACCTGAGGAAAAAGTCAGGTTTTAATGGTTTTAATGTCAATGAATGGAAGTAGCTTGAGCCTTGAGAATTTTTGGAGCAAGAAAATGGAAGGAAGAATTTACTTTTTTTTTTTTTAGTTAGCACAGAAAGGCAGCAGGAATGGAAGAGGGCTAGTTTCTGTTTAGTCCGAGTCTAGAGCAGACAGCAGCTGTGGGTAGTAGAAGGAGCACTAGCCCTAGAGTCAAATGTGGGACCAAGTTCCAGTTTGGCCATTTAGTCATCATGCTTTGTGGAGAAATTCACATAACGCTTGGCAAATGGGACAAATAAGGCCTCATACGCTCAAGGTGTCATCCAACTGCCAAGTATTCTAATAGCTTCTTAAAGTGTAAAACTTGCTCCTCACTCGCAATCTCTGTTTCCGACTGTCCTATCTCTGCTAGTGACATTGACATTTCCCCAGCTGAAGCATCTCTAATCATGCTGTTGTGTGTGGTATCAGTTACTTCCAGATACTTCTTTTTTTTTTTTTAATTTTATTTATTTATTTATTTTTCCCCCAAAGCCCCAGTAGATAGTTGTATGTCATAGTTGCACATCCTTCCAGTTGCTGTATGTGGGACGCGGCCTCAGCATGGCCAGAGAAGCGGTGCGTCGGTGCGTGCCTGGGATCCGAACCCCGGGCCACCAGCAGCGGAGCGCACACACTTAACCGCTAAGCCATGGGGCCGGCCCAGGTACTTATTTTTTGCCTAAACTAAAGAAACTAAAGTTTACTTTCTAAGTTTTTATCTACACAGGTATTTTGAGGTGAAACAAAGCAAACTTGTCATAAGGCAACTGTGTTTTTGTTCATTGCACAGCTGTTCCCTAGAGGTCTCTAAGTGCAAGACCCTGTGCTGCTTGCTCTGGGCAGCTGGAGGGGGACATGAACAGGACTCTCTCCTGGCCCTCAATGAGCTGGCAGCCTAGTGAAGTGTTCAGATGTGTCCACAACTAACCCTGATACAAAGCAGAGCTCTTCGAAGAAGTACTGGGTCACATTGACATGGAAGCATCAACTCAGAGCAGTATTCACTCCAGAAAGGGCGTTCACGCTTCCACACATGCTGTCCAAATTTTATGTCACATCTCTCTGGGTAAAAGGCCCAGCCTCTTATTTAAAACACTCACGCACACACCACCCCCCAAATTCTCTTTCACCAAATTTTCTGAAGTTTAGTAATTTGGTTGAACACTTGAGGGAGTCACAGAATATGACCACGTTGTACAATCTCATCTTTCTCAAATTCGTCCCCTTGTTGCATGGATAGCAGTTCCATGACAATCCTTATAGATGCTCCACACCACAAATGGCTCACCAAAGTACTTTTTTCCAAACAAGTAACAGTGTTCTTCTAAAGAGGATTTCTGGTGAACAAAATGTTCACCTTCTTATCCCACAAGATTTTATGAGTTGTAGAAAAACTTTGCATAACAAAAGCTTTTTTGCATAACAAAAGCATATTTCCTTTTCTCCTCTTATGTTTTGATCTCCCTTAGCAATGCAGCAAGGAGCTAGTGATGTATTTGAAATGAATAACCAGTAATGGGCCCTTCAAGAGCTGTATGCAAAATGATGATCTTAATGAAAGAAGAAGAAAGCCTTAGTAAATTTCTCAGACCACGAGGGCACCATTGAGTACAATTCTGAAACAGTGTGTCTACGCAGTCAGCAAAATGAACCACAGCACACTGCAGTGCAGTGGGTCACCGGCAATCCCTTCCTGTTGAAAGAAAAATTAAAACGAGAAGAATAACTGGGTTGTCATCCATTAATTTTTTGCACATATGGCTAACGGCCTACATTAAAATCTCTAACCAGTCTGTGTCCTTTTCTATATAGAATAAGAAGCAGCTCCTTATTTCCTCCTCAAGTTTGCAGTCCTCAGGCCAAATAGAGTATCTTTTTTTGCGTGTCAGGAAGATCAGCCCTGAGCTAAAATCCGTTGCCAACCCTCCCTTTTTTGCTGAGAAAGACTGACCCGTGCCCATCTTCCTCCACTTTATGTGGGATGCCGCCACAATGTGGCCTGACAAGCAGTGTGTCGGTGTGCACCAGAGATCGGAACCGGGCTGCCAGCAGCAGAGCAGGCACACTTAACTGCTACGCCACGGGCTGGCCCCCCAAATAGAGTATCTTAAACATGATAGTGGCTGTGTTAAGCACCTGTAGGGGCACAAGTCCTAGACTGGCTGTACATATCACATTCTATCTATGCTAATTAAAAAGATATAAAATGATATATTTTTTTTTGTGAGGAAGATCAGCCCTGAACTAACATCCATGCTAATCCTCCTCTTTTTGCTGAGGAAGACCAGCTCTGAGCTAACATGCATTGCCAATCCTCCTCCTTTTTTTTCCCCAAAGCCCCAGTAGATAGTTGTATGTCATAGTTGCACATGCTTCTAGTTGCTGCATGTGGGATGCGGCCTCAGTATGGCTGGAGAAGCGGTGCGTTGGTGCATGCCCGGGATCCGAACCTGGGCGGCCAGTAGCGGAGCGCGCGCACTTAACTGCTAAGCCATGGGGCCTGCCCGATATAAAATGATTTTGTAATACATAGGTATATTTTTATATTAACAGCATATGGTTCCCATTTTTTAAAAGTTATAGTAAATAATTGATGTGTTTTGAAAGGGCAATATTTGAAGTGGACCATACTATATTTGAAAATAGTCCTGTGAGTGAAAAAAACGGTTCTCCCTCTGAAACAGTAAAATTCCAAAGAGATCTTTTCTTATGTTTAAATGCTTGCTATTTTCATATTTGTAAAATGCATGAATTTATCTATAGTCATTACCAAGTATGGTTCATAACATTCACATCTCAGGGGAGAGACTTCTCAGGCCTTGTCTTTTGAGAGCAATCCTACAACTATGGGCCACATTGTCTTCCATGTGACAGAGATGGTAGATGAAAGCAAAGCATAAGAATTGAAATTTTAGCCTTGGGTATGCTTGTCGTTTGTAAATTCCTTTATAAACTAGTCTGTACAATTTTCAAGATATAGTCATTATCGAGAAAACAATGTGTTTAATTTATCAACAAGAAAGTATTTCCTTTGATTGAGTGATGAAAACTATACATACCACAATAATCTGAAAACCTGTAGACTCTACTGGGAGTCTAAGAAATTGAAGAACCTATAATAAAAAATTAGTCAAACCCAGGATTTGTGTTTCTATGGACAGTAGGTAGTTGAGTCTTGTGCTCTTTTATTTACCTAAATTGACAATCTCTGTCTTTTAATTGAAGTGTTTAGACAATTTACTTTTAATCTAATTATCAATAGAGTTAAGTTTTAACCCAGCATCTTGTTGTTCCTTTTCATTTATCTCATCTGTTCTGTGTTCCTTTTTTGCCTCTTTGCTTCTTTCAATTGGGTATTTTTTCATAGTCCATTTTATCTCCACCAATGATTTAACAGCTATACTTCTTTTTTCATTTTTTAGTGGTTGCTCTAGAGTTTACAGTAGACAGTACAGTTTAGCTTACGACAGTCTACCTTCAAATAATATTACACCATTCCATGTAGTATAAGAACCTTACAACAGAGTATGTTCATTACCTTTTTCCTGTCCTTGGTCTGATTTAAATTCCTCATGTGCTATAAACCCCGCAATACACTGCTATTATTTTTGCTTTAAACAGTCTATTATCAATTAAAAAGATTAAAGATGAGAAAAATGTTTTTATATTTACCTACATATTTGTCATTTCTGTTGCTCTTCATTCCTTTGCATAGATTCAAATTTTTGTCTAGCATCATTTTCTTTCTGCCTAGAGACCTTCCTTTAACATAACATACAGATCTTTTGGCAATGAATTCTCTCACCTTTTGCTGGTCTGAAGAAAGTCTTTATTTCATCTTCATTTATGAAAGATTTTTTTCTGGATATAGAATTTCATCATAACAGTACTTTTTCTTTCCTTTGGCACTTTAAGGACGTCATTCATTGTCTTAGATAAGTCTACTGTCATTCATTCTTATCTTTCTTCCTTGGTACATATATTGTCTTTCTCTGGCTGCTTTTAAGATTTTATTTTCTATTTCGTTCTTTTTCACCAATTTGGTTGTAATATTCTCTGGTGTGGTTTTCTTCGTGTTTGTTCTGCTTGTGGTTTGAGATTCTTGGCTCTGTGGGTTTATAGCTTTCAGTAAATTTGGAGAAATTTCATCCATTATTTCTTCAAACATTCCCCCCTCTCCTTTCTGGAACTCTAATTACATAAGCATCAGACTGCTTGACATTGATATTCTTGATATTCTGCACACAAATTTTTAAAGGTATCTCTGCCTTTTCAAGCTCTGCTCTCTTGTCTCCTCTACCCTGTGAAATCCCTGGGCTCTGTTTGTGTGTCCTTCTCTGAGCTGTGGCCTGGACATGCTTCCAGGTGGTAATCTGGGGCAATTGCAAGGCTCACCTAGTTTGTGTCCCTTCCCTCAGAAATCACAGTCCCGTGCTCTGGAAACTGTTGTTATAGATATATAATTTTGTCTATTTTTCTTGTTATTTGTGGCAGGAAGGCAATTCCTATAGCATTTAATCCTTCACAGGCAGAAGCAGAAGTTCCCCTTGCTTTATTTTTAATCAGTTCATAAAATTTTAAAAAATAATTGATCTTTTCAAAATATAAATATACATCTCATGAACAAATTTATTGCATTTAGGATAAAATTCTGAATCCTTTCTCTGACTTATAGGCCGTGCACGATCTGGCCCCTTTTCCCCTTTGCATGTGCATCCTTTACGACTCTTTCCTCCACTCAAACTCTCCAATGATACTGATTAAGTCCTTTTGTTCCTCAGATCTACTGTGAATTCTCTTCCCACTGCCTGGTGTACTTCCCCACTTATTTCTTGGGTACCCATCACCCATCTTTTACACCTAGGCTTGAACGCCACTTACTTGGAATGATTCTTTCCCTGAGTTCTCACCACCATGTGCACAAAAAAATTAGGTTTCCTTGTTATATTGTGTCATAGCATCCCGTAGTTTTCCTTTACAGCACTGAACATAATTTGTAGTTATATTTTTATTTTTGTGCCTATATTTAATAGTCCTTCTGCCTAATAGACTGTAAGCTCCAAGAGGGCAAGGACACAATTGTAACTCAATAATTAATTGTAAATGAGTTGGTTATGTCCTTCTCTTACTAGAGTGTAAGCTCCATGAAAGCAAGCCTGTGTCTATCTTATTTCTTGTTAGCTCTGGTGCCCCAGCACAGTGTTTTAAATAAAGTAGGTACTCAGTAAATATTTTTGAATGGAAAGATCCTTTGGAAGGATTGCTGGTGCAGCCTGGCCTTCACAGAGAGGAAACAGCAGTCCAAAGCAAAAAGCCCAAGATGGTGTAACAAATTCAAACCTGGTCTTGATGAGAGTCTGATTTAGAAAAGAGAGTAGCGAGGATCGAGGACAATTAGACAAAGCATGGATGTTTTTGCAAAGGATATTTTTGACAACTGTATAAGTTTCTGCTAAAAACCAGGAGGGGGAGGGAGTAATGAATCAAGATCTAGCCCTGGAAGAAGAGAAGCTATAGAAAATGAGGTGACAGAATCAGGGTTCCCTTTTGGTTGCTGGGCTCCATTATCCATATTCAAAATGGCAGGCATCAGAGATTGAGCACAAAGGAGACACTGAGACAACAGACAAGGGAAGAAAAGTAAGACCGGCCACCTATGGTGGAAACTCAGGAGAGCAGAGCTGTCAGTTCATGTGGGGTGCCAGGGACTCTGTTTATCCCCAGCTCTATGGCTTTTTGACATGGGCAACAGAGTATTCTCAGAACCAATCTGCCATCTTGCTAGTGGAAAAGGGATTCCTAAAAAAGGTACCACTGTACATGGGTCCCATAGACACAGAGACCTGGCTAGAGTGCAATTTGTAATTTGTGGGTAGCAGATTTTATTGTGGGCTGTTCTCGGGGGGTCAGGGCAGGCAGAAACTGTCCCATACCCATGCTTAGCAGGTAAGTGTCTACAGTAGGGAGAAAGGAAGTTGGAAACATTATAATCAAGTTGATCAATAAATATTTATTGAGCACCTCATATGTGCCAGATATTAGTGATTCCATGGTGATCTAGACAGATATTAAATAAATATACAAGATCTCAGATAACAGAAAAATTGATGTCAAGTTTTATAAATATCATAATAGTCTAAGTGTACAAATTAATTTTACCCAACTGTTTTGTGTTGAATCTGTGGTCTGCTCAAGAATTTTAGACGTGCATAGTAACTTGTAAGAGAGGAAGAAGACAGAATAACAGACTTTAAAATATATATATTCATGGATATAATAATTATCAGAATTGTTAATATGTATGTTGATAACAGAGGAGAGATTTTGGAAAACCCTTTTCTGCTTATGGCTTACATAATGGAGACCTCTATTGCAGGGATAGAAATAGATTTCACTCTAAATGCCAACTTTTAATTTTGCTGCCTTGAGTGCCATGTTAAGAAGGATTCTGAGGCTGTGCCTAGGCTTAAGGTGTAGACCGCTGTGATTGAAATATTTGACATGGGCCCAGGATGTAGTTATGGAAGAACTTGTGTCACATATTGGTTCTTCTTGTTCTATGTGGTAACAGAACTTACCTTTTTTTCCTCACTACTAATTGAAATCAGTTCTTTCGTTTAATACTCAACAAATATTTATTGAATGCTTACATGGTCCTGTCACAGTGCTAGACACTGGAGATACAAAGATAAAAGGACATAATCCTTGCACTTAAAGAATTTACAGTCAAGAAAAACAAAATTACAATTTTATTGCATTAAAAAAATGCCATGTGGGGTCGGCCTGGTGGCATAGTGATTAAGTTCATGTGCTCTGCTTCGGTGGCCCAGGGTTCATGGGTTTGGATCCCAAGTGTGGACCTACACACCGCTCATCAAGTCATGTGTGGCGGCATCCCACATACAAAATAGAGGAAGATACGCACAGATTTAGCTCAGTGACAATCTTCCTCACAAAAAAAAAAAAATGACATGTCTCTATGTTTGAACAGTATTGTGAAATGGTACATTTTCTTTCTATTTTTTCCTCATCAAGTCCTAGTGAATAAAATCTGCTCAAGTTAATTAAATTTAATTAAATACTAAAGGTAGGCTGAAAAATGTCGTTCTCAACTCATTTGGAATTCAAGATGAAAAATCTTGCAAAATTCACAAATCGTAGTGAATTGTCACCCAACAGAGAATATTTTCATCTAAGGACATGGGCTATCCTGAAGTAACAGCATACGTCTTTTGACACGTATTCCAAACCCCCCACGGTAACAACAATAGCTATAACATATATCGTTGTGGTGTGGTGGGTATTCAGAATAAAGACGGAAAAATATTCCAGAAAATTGTCATGTTAAGAGTGTATCTGTGCATATCTATAGTGATCTCTCTACTCTTCTTTGTCTTTATTTTCCTCTTTCCCCTCACCTCCATTGTCATACCCTCAGATTATACCAGATTTTTCTTGTTTTCCTTGAGGATCATGGTTCTGTTCCCTTTGTAATTGGTGATTAGATCCTGTTGTGGGTAAATGACCATGAAAGAGAGAAGCCTGTCACTTTCTCCTTCTGTGACTGGTTAACCCTTTCCTTATCCTCAATACACTGCATACTTGGTAGTTCATGTTCATTCGGCTTGCTCTCTTCTTCTTCTCTTTGTCCACTACCCACACTGAAGTATGGCTGTTGTTCGGCTTCTGACCTTTAGATGGGAACATGGTTGGACATTCTCCAAAGGCAGATAAATCTATGTGAAGTGATCTTTAAACTAACCTTCAGATGTTTCTTGAGGGTTGGGGGATTGACCAGTATCTTGGCACCAGACAAATTTTCCTAATCTACTTCATGGGCCATATTTAGCTGTCACTGCTTCATTGCACTTGAGACTCCTTTCCTCTTCAACTCTCTAAAGATGCCTAAGGCAATGGAATGGAATGAGTTAGGATTGTTGAGTACCATTTCTTTATCTAATATGCTCTCAAGTCTCATGGACCTGGGTAAAACTCTCACACTGGCTATGCTTCTGGCATTCAAAACTGGACCACACCATCATGCCGGTAGTCCAATTGGAATCCCCAAACTTTCTGTACTTCAAACATCTGACTTCCCCATGTCTTGTAATGGTGACACCCCCAGGTATTGTCACTGCCTCAAGAGATATGGTAAAATTCTCATTCTCACTGGATTACAAACTATTCACAGGCAGAGACAGGGTCTTGCTATGTCTTTGTGGCCCTAGTGCCACACTATTAGCATAGAGTGTTTGTTCAAGAATTTTGCTTGAATGAATAAAAACAATACAAAACTATTTTAGTTTAAAATAGTACACAAATGTAACCATTATTACAACTTCCTTCCTCCAAAACACAGTGCAAAATCAATGATGTCAGTTTTCCACAAACTGTTGAGAATCATTTTCAAGTGTGTGATTCTATATGCAGCTGTTAGATTCTGTCTTCTTCCCAGTTTTCTCATTTCTTCTCTCACCTGCCCTATCACACATCATTATGACATACTACAGAGGCTGATATGGAAAGAGATTGTGCCTTCCCTCATTCATAGGATGGTACTGATCTGGACAAAGGAGATGAATCCTAGAGGCATGGGTTTATTTAGGATGACGTTGCTTGAGACCATAACACATGGATCTTCTTGGTCCTTTTTTGGGCACAGAGGGATTGGCCTTTTTAAAAAGTCACAAATGAAAAGAGACAATAACATGTTGGGAAATGTGACTTGCCTTTTAAATAGGCATAGCAGGTAATTAATTGCATGAAGAATTCAGAAATGGCACAATTACTGCCAAATCTATCATTTTCTTTACCTCATCTTCTCTGCCATCCATCACCTAGATGCCACAATTTCTGCAAGGAATTCGTGCTGTATGTTTCTCTCCTTTGGGACATCTTTTAAAGTGCAGTTAATACAAATATGGATAAATGATCCAATTTTATTTTAAAATGTGTAGCATATTACATTAATTCACTCTACAACATTGAAGACTTCTGCTAAAAGAGAATTTAAAAGTGAGACACATTATATATGAACATCTGGAACAAGGATGAGTTAATTGAGGAGAGTATTGAAAAGATGAACAGGTGAAAAAAAGTGAGTTCAAGAATCCTGGAAAATGTATGTACGTACGTATGTGGAGGAGGATGTTCATCATAGTGGCAAAAGCTCCTAGACACTCAAGTGGGTAAATATTGAGATGATCTTGGGCCAAAGCTGCTTGCAGCATGATTCTTAAAGGAGGGTTGGGAGACTCCTGCTGTACATAAACATCAGTGACCATCCGTTGTAGTATTGTGGTTTCAGAAGGGATACCACTGGGTCTGTTTTGAGATGCACATATTTTCTTCATAGTTCAGACTATTTTGAGAAATATCAATGATTTTTAAAAATAATCTCTCCTTTATCAATCACCACTTATTTCCTTCCACCTATTTTATTTTCATGTGGCAGCATCTTTTAGAGCTCCAGTATTCTGTAAGGAAGGGCATTAACGTTTACCGCGTATCTGTTATGTGACAGATGCTGGTGAGCATTTCAGTGTCACGTCATTTCCTCCTTACAACAGCCCTGTGATAGAGCTTCCTCCGTTTTACAGATGAGGGAACAGAAGCGGCATACTTGCCCCAGGTCTCAGAGGGAGGAGAGGCAGTGCCGGCCAGGTCTCTCTGATCCCACTGTGGCCATGTAGAAATCAGAACTTGATCTCATCTGTCTGGAATGTATTTCTTTCAGGCTATGAGTTTTCAAACCTTCTACATTCCATAAAAACATACACCATTTCTAACTGCTAAAATGTAGTGTTCAACTTTCTCCTGTCTGTAACCATTCTGTAGCTTTTGATTTCATAGACTTTGGTCATCTTTACCATCATCTTTTTCCTCCTGGGTGAAGTGCTCTGTGTGTGGACCACATTTTCTGGTCCTTTCTCTCTTGACTTTCTCTGGGCCTTCTCTAGCTCCACTACATTTTTCTTTAAATTGTATCACTAGAAAAGCAGAAAAGGTTACTGATGCATAGGGTAATGATTTTTGTTTTGTCTCCAGTACTTGACCATGATGTCTAGAATACTGTTACTTTTTGGACTCAGCAGCAATTCTTTTTTGGAGAACGTAAAAGGTTACAGATGATGCTCAGCCGCCTTAGGTCCATCCCAGAGCTCAGGTGCTCGAGCGCATATTTCTACAGGGGCATCTGGGTGGGGAGCGAGCAGGGCCTTTCGTATGGCAGTCAAGTGTGTCCATTTGCCCTCCCCTTCTGCTTCTCTGGCCCCAGCTCACATCACGCTGCCCCTCACTCCGTGTCCTCCAGCCACGCTGGCCTTGTTTCGGTTCCTCGTAGCTGCCGAGCTCCTTCCTGTCACAGGCTCTCAGCCCACACTGTGCCCTTTGCCAAGACTGCCAGCCATCATGCCAGCTCTTACCCATCTCTTAAATTCTGGTTTAAATACTGCCCTCACACCTTGTACTTCTCCTTCATAGCACCTATCATATCACATTTGCAAGTCGATAATTATTGGTGTGCCTATTTGCTTAGGGTCTATTATCCTGATGCATTACAAAGAACGCTATGAGGTCCAGATTCCATTGGTCACCTGTGTAGCCTCAGTGCCTGGCGTAGTATTTGATACCCAGTCGGAGGTCAATTAAGGCTTGCTAAGTGAATGAATAAATTAAAGAAGGAAGGGAATAATGAGCCTGTGGACATAGTTGTGCCCACACTCTGGGTTCAGTTACCCCCTTTAGCAAGGAGTTTATAACCAGCGTCTTTCTCGGATGATGCAGGCTTACTGTCACATCTGTCTTGGGCTTGCAGACTGCCAGTTCTCTATAGCAGGGGCCAGTGAATCCGGAGAGAGTGAGAAATGAAGCCAGCTACAGAGGCTGACTACATGGGCAGCCGCCTGGTCCTTTGCAGTGTGCTGGGCATGCCAAGCTCAGGCACAGTTTGGCTAGGCAACAGCAACTAGAGGGGCTCCCATTTGGCACGCAGGATACAGCAGTGGCGATTCCAGCTGCCAGAAGATACTGGAAATTCAGATAAATGGCAGCATCATGGCTCTGGGCATTCTCTCTATTCAGACATATCCAAGCCGGGGAGTTGGAGTTCTGAGAGCGAGGTCCAGTCTTCCGGGCTGGCAAGAGTGAGGCCAGACTTCAGGGCCAAAGTGAGGCAGGTGGGCTCAGAAAGGAAACGGAGCCCGGGGCAAAGCAACTAAGGCAGAAGCCCAGGCTTTCCCATCGAGGGCCCCATTACAGTGGGTGGCACAGGCAGCTAACAGGAATGCTAAAGCAGTTCAAAGGTTCCATGGGTGCTGGGCCTCATTCCTGGTCCCTGAAACCCAGAGTGTGAACAGAAGTTAGGGTCCTACTTTTGGGTTTAATTCCTGTGTACTCTACTGACTAGTTGTGTCTTCTGGGTACTAAAAAATGGGCTCTGTGGGAAGGACCATGCACTTCCATTTCAATACCTAATTCCTCTTTTAATTAAAATAATTTTTATTACTATAAAAGCAGTTTAATGCATACTGTAGAAAGTTAAAAAATACATCAAAGTAAAATTAAACTAACTAAATAAAGTGCCATATTCCAGTCACCCATAGATAACAACCTTTATCATATTTCCTTCCAGATCTGTAATTTTTTATAAGAATGAGATTTTGTTTTATATGCTTTTTGCTACCTGCTTTCTTCAGTTAACAGACTCCACTTTTCCAGTTCATCAAATGTTAATTTTATTTAATATTCATTCTATATTCAGATTTCCCCAGTTGTTCCTCAAAAATGTTTTTATAGCGTTCTGTCCAAACCAAGATCTAATCCAGGGCCAGACCTTGCATCTGGTGGTTACGTCCCTTACGTCCCCTCGAATTAGCATAGTCCCTTTTTCTCTTAACACTGACTTGTTGTCCTGCAGAATATGTCTCTTTCTGGATTTGTTTGGTTCCTGCCCAGGGTATCATTTACATTGTATCTTTATGCCCTTTATTTCCTATAAATTGTAGGTTAGGTTAAATCTAAATGACTGGTGGATTCCTATTAAACATTTTTGGACCAGAATACATCCTAGATAGGCTGTATAATCTCTTTGCATCACATCAGGAGAATCCTAATATCTGCTTGGCCCACCATTCGTGATGTTGAGCTTGAATCCAGGACTAGGGTCCTGGTTCTTTTTAGTAAGATT
Organism: Diceros bicornis minor; assembly: GCF_020826845.1. Taxonomy (NCBI): domain Eukaryota; kingdom Metazoa; phylum Chordata; class Mammalia; order Perissodactyla; family Rhinocerotidae; genus Diceros; species Diceros bicornis. Next base: position 13,094,008 of record NC_080743.1, on the reverse strand, counting down.
TCAGACTGACATGGCAAGAACATGACTCTCTCACCAATTTCCAGCCAGGCTCCGCTCATCGCTACTCCCTCCTCCACCTCTATCTCCAACCAGTCCTCATCCTCATAAGCACCTTTCAAGAAGAAAGACAAAAGGGAATAAAGGTGGTAACAGGCACAGCATGCAGACCGGGGAGGGGAGCCCACCAGCTCCTGTGTCCAACTGCGCACTGATTCCACTGCATGAGACGTCAGTAGGGAGGGTGCATATCCGGGAGCGTATCTCACTCTAGATTCCAGTTGCCCCAGCTGTTGCCAGGGTCAGAATAACTTGGCTTTGGTGTTTGTACACACCACAAGGCAGTCTGCTTAAGATGTGAATGTTCTCACACACGGCCTTTGAAAAAGACGTAAGCTTATACAAAAAGCTGGCTCAACCATCTTGTAAATTGTTCACACCAAAAAAGGAACTTTGATATTTTTATTCACCGTGCAAAATTTTGGAAGAAGGAGTCAAAATGATATTGCATGATATTCAGCCCGGGAAATCGGAGACCAGCACCTAGGTCCTGATTCGTTTGTTTGCTTTGTTTTGTTTTTTTAAACACTAAGAATATGCAACCTTGGTCAAGTAGTTTCAACACTGAGTTTCCATATTCTCATCTATAAAATGGGGATAATGACACTTATAGTGTTTGGCTGATGTGAAGATTTAACTATGTCTGTAAAGCACCTATATTACAGGGAGTACTCAGTTTCCTTCTCCCTCATCTGCTAGGGCTGAGATTGCCAGTTTGCTTCCTGCCATGCCGAGCACTATTCTGGCGGGGCCTGGGCCTACAGGTGGAGTCCATAAGTATATATAACTGGAGGAGCTGGGAAAGATCAGAGTAGGGGGCTCAAGGCAGGGGCTGACCACTCTTTTTTTTAAGTTATATAAGTTTCAGGTGCACAACATTACAATTTGACATCTGTATACACTACAGAGTGATTACTCCCAAAAGTCTAGTTGCCATCCATCACCCTACAATTGACCCCTTTCACACCTTTCACCCACCCCCCAACCCCCTTCCCCTCCGGTAACCAGCAATTTGTTCTCTGTATCTATGAGTTTGTTTTTGTCTTGTTTTGTTTGTTTTTAGATTCCACATACAAGTGAAATCATACAGTATTTGTCTTTCTCCTTCTGACTTATTTCACTTAACATAATACCTTAAGGTCCATCCAAGTTGTCACAAATGGCAAGATTTCACTCTTTTTCATGGCTGAGTAGTATTCCATTGTGTATATATACACCACATCTTCTTTATGCATTTATCCTTTGATGGGCATTTAGGTTGTTTCCATATCTTGGCTATTGTAAATAATGCTGTAATGAACACAGGGATATGTATATCTTTCCCAATTAGTGTTTTCTTATTCTTCAGATAACTACTCTGTAGTAGAATAGCTGAAACATGTGGTAGTTCCATTCTTAATTTTTTGAGAAATCTCCCTACTGTTTTCCATAGGGCTGCACAAATTTACAATCCCACCAATAGCACATGAAGGCTGCCTTTTCTCCACATCCTCTCCAACACTTGTTATTTCTTGACTTTTTGACGATAGACGTTCTAACAGGTGTGAGGTGATATCTCATTGTGACTTTGGCTTGCATTTCCCTAGCAATGAGTGATGTTGAGCATCTTTTCATGTGTCTGTTGGCCGTCTGTATGTCTTCTTTGGAAAATTGTGTATTCAGATCCTCTGAGGGGCTGACCACTCTTGTTGTGTGAGCTAGCATTTGATTAGAATGGTACACTGTTGGGCCTTTTACAAAAACCATTGTGACGTGCGATTTTTTAAAATAATTATAAACCTCAAATTTTATTGTTTTTTAGTGTATTTGGGATATTAAAGGCAAGTCTAGTCGTTTGGGGCCCAGGAACAGGAATGTAGCAGTTAATTTTGGATCTTGACATTTTACTCTCTCTCAAGCACTAAGCCTTGCACATACATGCTCTTAGTCTAACAGAACCAGTGAGAGATGGCCATTCCATGGCATTTGGGGGCCTTTATTTGGCTTTTCAAATTATAAGTCTGAAACTTATATGTCCCTAATGAGAAAGCTGGGAAGTCAGACAATGCTTATCATCCTGATGAATGTGAGCTAGCATTACTGTTTTTAAAGGGGAGAGGGATGTCCTGAAAAACTTTGTGAATAATCTTTATTTTTGTGAGAAATTTGATAGTACTAGAGGCTAGTGGTTGCTCTGGTTATGAGTGGACTTGAGCCACACAGACTGAGTTTGAATTCCAGATGCCTCACTTACAAGCACTCTGAGTCTAAGCAAAGATTAGACCCTAAGGTTCACATGGCCTCTGGGAACCTCAGCTGTTCATTTTTAGAAGAGAATTGATTATTGTGACTACAGCAAATGTTGAAGTGAGTATTAAATTAGCTAATATAAATGAAGCATGGCACCTAATACATAGAAGGATTCAAAAATTGGTTGCTATTTTATTTATCATTATTATTATCTTTCCCAAGTGAACACTTTATAAATGTTCATTTTACCTAGAATCTTCATCCCAGCTCTGACTCTCAGTAATTTCCCATTGTTAGTCAGATCGATGAGAAGCATCAATACTTAGACCTAGTGTTGTAATTTCTACCCATCAGGTCTATGGTGGCAATTCTTTTCCACAGCTTTCATTAGTGGGTTGGCAAGTCTGATAAAGCACCAAAGAATGGGGTTTCTAGAAAGTATTAATATTTTTGTTTACCATATATATGGGATTATTTGAACCTTAAATCTTTAGGGTGCTATCATTGTTCATTATGGAGCTTGCCATCATAAATTTTACCTTTCAAACTGAATAGGCTACATTAATAGCTATCATGTGGGGGATTCTGTTAAAGCAAAAGGCCACATGTAATGTAGTAAAAGTGTGGCTGCTGAATTCAAATTACATCTCTCTTCTCTAGTCTACACTGGCTATTCTGCATGTAATTTAAGGTATTTAGTGCGTATTGAGTTTTTCATGACTAAAGTATCTTCTGAGGTCTAAGAAGTAACATAAAGTGAAAGTAAACAAAGGGCCTCATTTCTTGGTTCTGAATTTTTCGAGACTGTAACATCATCAACATTGTACAAGACATGGATGAAAGTGCAAGAGTTAACAGCTTTATTCCCCTACCCCCAAACCTCTTACCTCCAGCACCTTCATGCAATATTTTTAACTTCTTAAGATTAAATGCTCATTAACAATGACTTTGGGTATTAAGTATCAGTTCAGCCAGTCCAACTGACCTTCAGTTATTCTGGGTGTTAAAGTCTAAGGACTATGATTTTGTGGGACAGGGAGAGACGGGTGTAGAGCTCTGGAGTAACCAACCCCTACAAATAAAGATTTGTTTGCCCTTTGTGCTTTTTCCTAGGACCACCAGACACTTACTTAGAGGATGAGAGCTATGGTAAGTCATAGTCTGAGTGTTAAGTGCTGAGATAGTCTAAGAATCCTTCATGACAATCTATCTATTAAGAAATACACGGTTCTTTCAAAATCTAGGAACACCTAAATATTTGCTTGGAAAGACAAATTGCTGATGAAGATTTTTTGGATCCTTCTTTCAAGTGGTTGATTTGGCTCTCCTGAAGGGATTCCCTCTCTTTAGAAGTTATAGAAGAATCCCCCAGGGAGACCATCCTGTAGCTACTGATGCTTCATTACCACAGTTCACCTCATACATCTTGTTTTCTTCTTGTCCTTCCGTCTCAGCCTATGACCTTGACACATGTGTCTCATTCAAATCTCTCTTTCTAATAAAGATCTCCACTGTCAGGCTTCTTGGCTGTTTCATGACACCCTGAGTGTTTTACCCAGTCCTCTTCTTTTTGTGACACATGGCTTGCTCCTCAATCAGCCCCTTACAGTTGAGTTCTGATACTCCAAGTGTGATCTGTGGACCAGAAGCATGGGACTCACATGGGAGCTTATTAGAAATGCAGACTCTCAGGCCCGACTGAATCATAATCTGCATTTTCACCAGATCCTCAACTGGTTCATGTGCAAATGAAGGTTTAAGCAACACTGGCTTCAAGAATTTTTCTTCCTTTATTCACTCTCATTGCCCCTGAGATATACAAATAGGTACTTTTCTGCTGTGACTTCCGACATTACTTGGATCCCAAATACTCAACTAAAAAGATTATCATGTATGTACTTTCCTGCCTCTGTTCTCAAAGCCCCTTTTTGACTCTTGTGTACTTTAGTTTTACCTTTGTGGATTCTATTGTTTGTTCTTATGCTTATATAGCATTTATAGTTTTCAAAGTTCCTTCCCACACATTTTGTTATTTGATCACACATGATCCTATGAGGTAGAAAGGTAGGTAATGTAATCTTTTGTAGAAGGTATTTTGTAAATTTCCATTTGTGATTTCCTAGGGGTGAAAAATGCATCTGTAGTTTTTTTTTTTTTTTCTTACTTTGGAAAAAAATAGAAGCCAAGACTTTTTGGGCTATCAAAAGTCAGTTAAGAGTTATTCTGACTCAAAATGTATTATGATTCAAAATCATGTTTTACTGTTCAGTACGATCAGTTATATTTTCGTTCATAAACCTTGTCTTCTTAATTAGGATAAAGTAATTAGGCCTAAAATAAAATCCTCGTCTTTCTGACAAGATTTTTAAGGTAAATGAGCCAATGAAGAATAAGCACTCCATTTCTGATACAATTGCCTAAGGAGAGAGGGACTATGGAGAGCTGTTTCTGCTTGGATGGACAGGAGCCAAAGAAAGGGACAAAGTCCAGCATAGTATATTGCCTTGAGACCATGCAAGTTCCATTCTCCCAGAGACGGTAAATAGAGGGGAACTCACAGCTGATTCATGCCCCAGGAGGAACTGCTGGTTTTGCATCCCCTGAAAGTGCATCTCTACTGGGGGACACACTCCCAGATCCTAAGTGTTACACGCAGGAGTCAGGGGTGAATGGGTGAGCAGGTGTTGCAAGCGGATTTGGTAAGTGATGCTATTTTTGTCTTTTCTGTTTGGTCCGTTCACTCAACATTTACACTTCTTTTTAAGAGCTTTATGTTAAAGAAAGTTTAACTGTGTTTAATTATGTGGATGAGCTTGGGAGAACTGGAGCATTGTTGAAGTCAGCCCATAGAAAACATTCTTCAACAGCTCCTGTTCCAAAGAAACTGAGACCCAGAGAAGCCCAGGCCTTGCTCCCATGTGCCACACCTCCTCTGCTCTTACAAGGAAGGGGAAGCCTCATCCCCTCTGAGGCTAGTACCTCTTCAAGGACTTTGCTATGAAATTATCCCCTCTCCCTCCTGTGCCATTCCCATCTACATATAAACATGCCTTAATATCAGGCACTTGAAAAGTTTTTTTAAAGCCTCCATTGACCCCCTCATCATCTTCCAACTACCACCACACTTCTTTGCTTTCTTTCACAGAAAAGTCCTTAAAAGAGTTGTCTACAGGCCCTGACTCCCCGTTCTTCCCTTCCATCCTCTCATTACCTCGCACAGCTGGAATTGTATCTGCACTACTTTAGGAAACAGCTTGTTATCCAAGCGTCCAAAAATTTCTATCTTGCTCCTCCAGTGGAGAATTATTCTTTCCCACTGTATTCTCCATCAGCAACATTTAGCACATCTAGCTACTCTCTCTTTTGAAATACTTTCTTTTGTTGCTTCCGTGATACCACACTCTCCTGGTTTCCCTCCTATCTCTCTGATGTCTGCTCCTCCTCTGTCCAATCTCTAATGCTTGGAATCTGAATGTTGGAGAGCCCCATGATGCATTTTCTCTTTCTGTACTCTCCTAGTGATTTCATCTGGTCCCATAGTTTTTTTTTGGTTTTTTTTTGAGGAAGATCAGCCCTGAGCTAACATTCATGCTAATCCTCCTCTTTTTGCTGAGGAAGACAGGCTCTGAGCTAACATCCATTGCCAATCCTCCTCCTTTTTTTCCCCAAAGCGCCAGCAGACAGTTGTATGTCATAGTTGCTCATCCTTCTAGTTGCTGTATGTGGGACGCGGCCTTAGCATGGCCAGAGAAGCGGTGCGTCGGTGCACGCCCGGGATCCGGGCCGCCAGTAGCACAGCGCTCTCACTTAACCGCTAAGCTTCGGGCTGGCCCAGGTCCCATAGTTTTAAAGAGCAGAAATATGCTGTTAACTTCTAAATTTATATCTCTGACCCAGATTGCTCTAGCTTGCTCCAGACTTGTTTATTAAACTTTACATCCCGCCAAACCTGCTCCTGTCTCCCTGTCTCCCCACCTCTACTGAGAGCTCTAGTCTCACCATCTCCAGAGCATCACTTTACTCACGCCACTGTCCTTTCCCATTTAGATACTCAGAGTAGCCTCCTAGCTGGTTTTTACGCTTCTGCTATTGCCCTGTTCTGCTCCATTGTCCACAGAAGAATCTGTTCACAGCTACAGCTTCTGTTGCTGAAATAAGGAAGTGAACTAAGCAAATAACCACCTGCTACTTAAATTTTCCAAGCACAAAAACTGATGATTTAATATTACTCTTTTCCGTGAATCACACTTTATTTAATGTACTAATTTAGCCGGTTTTAGTTTATTTAGTACATAAATGTAGGAATCACAAGAGCAAATATTCTATTAGCCTAGTGGACAGTATGCTATTTTGAATTTTGGCTCTTTTGACCCCCACAATTTGATTCTGACATTTTGACCCAATTTAAACCTGAGGATATTCTGACCATTTCTAAATACCGACATTTAAGTCAAATTTATACCAACGTCATTGAATTTGGGTCAGTAAAGTGTTATGTTTTTTGGGGGAGGGGGGAGTAAATTTTATTAATTACTTCGAATCCTTAATTAATTTTTTTTGTATAGCAATGTTAAACTATTTATGATTTTATCCTTTTTTAATTCTACTAAACTTGTTTTAATTGGACTACAACATTTTCTATGCCAATTTTAAAATAAAGACTTGACTCACTGATTATGTTTTATCTACATCAAGGTTCATCAGTTATGGCTGTTTCACTGAATATTTTTGTGGTCATTATTTCTACTCAGTCCAGTTTTCCCATATCAAATTTTGCGCGATCATATGATTCTTCTACCAGTTTTTGGTTAATAGATATTACCGTGAGAACTTTTAGCTAAGGTCAATTCTATTTTCTCCTAATAATTTCTCTAAGTTTAATTTCTTCCAAGGTCAATTTTTGTAGTTTTCAGGGTTACTAACAATATGTGATTCTTCAACCCATTTTTCATTTAAAAAGAAAAAAATTTCACTATATAAATCTTTAGCATTGTTCGTCTTATTTTGTCATGATAATTTCTACCTAATCTAATTTTACTTGGGTCACATTGTATTTTGTGTTAAATGCCAAGGTTAAAATATTCTGCTATAATTTTAATTGCTTATTTTTTCTCTCAGTCAGGATATCAGTGTTAGCTAGAGCTGTAACAATTGAAAATTATTGCTAAAACGGGTTTGACTCTAAATAGAAATTCCAGAAAGCCTAGAGGCATCTTGTGGGAGCAAATGTAAATTTAAGGGAAAAGGACACATTTATTCTTCAGGCAAAACATGTTATGTAAAGTTAACTTCTGTTTCCGTGGTAAAGAGCTCTTTCCTTACCTTGGAGCTTTTCTTCCTCCTGGCAGCCCAAGCTGGCTTTCTCTCTCTCTCTCTCTCTCTCTCTCTCTCTCTCTCTCTCTCTCTCTCGATAGCACTGACTGCCTCTTGGCACAAATGTTGAAATCAACTATTCCACATTTATGTAAACGAGAGCCTTTAGAAGGAGGAATTGGTTAAAGTATACGATCTCCTTACACTATTAATAGGACACCCTTCATTTTAGTCTTTGATAGCTCGGTTAAAGTAACTGAAATATGTTGTTGGTTTGCAAACTGGCCCATGTACATGGAGGGCATGGAGAGACCGAAGAAAGAGGCAGACGACTCCAAATTGGAAGGTGACAGGTTTAATAAGCAAAAGAACAAACTTATAAGGCTTGCCTTGCGTTGCTGCAAGATGAGTAGATCTCTGCACCCACCCACCAAATCTTAAAAGTTTATAGATAGGCCTTAACTGGATTCAGTCACATGTACTGTCCAGGTGGTCTCAACACCTTACTCTCTCAAGCTTGTGTCCTTGAAACAGCTCCCACCACGGGAACAGTAGGCAGAGTGTACATTCCAAGGACAGGGGTGGGGGTGAGGAGACAGGTCCAGCTCTCAGGTCAACTGGTGGTCACATTATCTTGATGACCTTTTTCAACACATGTATATCTCTCATTATTAATTTTTGAAATGGTTTGGACTTTGCCTGCGTACTCTTCAAAATTATTAAAAACAGATAAAGTTGGCTATTCTGGAATGGAGTTCATTTTATTTCCCAAATGTTTTTTAATTTTGAATTTTCTTGAGAATCAGGAAGGCCAAATGTTATGCACATACAAAGCTCTCTGGGTCTTTGGGTGTGTTGATGTGACAACAACAACAATAATAAAATAGTTATTTATATAGCACATACTATGTTTCAGACACCGTTGTAATTGCTCTACATATGCTAACAACCATATGAACCAATGACTCTGAGGTTGGTTCCTTTTTCCCATTTTATAGATGAGGAAACTGAGGCATAGAGAGGTTAAGTAACTTGCCCAAACAAACACAGAAAAGATCTGACACAAACTGCAAAAAATTTTCTATTTTTAAAGGACTTTTTATCTTGTTTTTAATTAAAACAAATTTTGATTCCTCACATTAGGAAATGGGGTGAACCTGTAACTGCCCGTTGAGACATCCTTGCTGCCCAGAGATAGATAAAGCATGAGGTTTTAAGTATTTTATAAAAATGGGTTCAGCCCCTGCACTTATTTGGTGGTTACCAAATCCAACAGGAAAACTGAAGTGATTTCTCCATATCAGACTGAGACCACAGCCCCAATCCTTCTACTCACTCCTCTTTCCTAACATACTTCTTAGTTTAGTTCTTCCCTCCAGCACATGCATGTTATTACGTAACCAACAAAGCTGTGTATATTAAAGAGTTTGTGGAGACAAACTACATTTAGTTGAGATTTATTAAATGCTCAATCTCCTACTACGTAAACGGGGAAATTACATTCCCCCTGCCCCTATTCTTGCTTTTCTCTGTCTCTGAGAGCACTGATTCCTCTCACTAGCCTCCCTCATTTCCACTCTGATCCCATTTCACAGCTTCTCTCTTGGGTGGTACTCAGCTTCCTATTTTATCTCTGCAGGGAACCGAGATCCGCTTCTGAATTTTGGTTGAATGTTCTGAGTACAACCTGTATCTAATAATCTCTACTAGAGTTGCTGTGGTTTCTGCTTCAGGAGTTTTATTACTTCTGTCCCCTCTCTACAGTTTATGAGACCGACTCTGGAGTTTCGTGGTGGTTCTACATTCTCTCCGCTTTGGATGAGAGCAGTCTGGGTAGGCTGTATCCTGTACTCTCTAACTCTTGATCTGTGGCAGTTGTAGGCATTTTTATTCACCAAATATTTATGCAGGACCTATGATATGCCAGAATTCTTGAGCCTGAAGGCACCTTGGGGATCATCTTCAATCTCTTCATTTCATAGATGAGGAGATTGAAGTTCAGAAGGGTTAAAGGACTTGCCCCAGATCACTCAGATTGTTAGTGCTGGGCCAGGATTAGACCCAGATCTTAGAATCTGTGTTCTTTCAAAACCATGCTTTTTGCCCTTACACTTTTAATATGAGGTTTTTTTGTTGTACCTAGACTTTCATAATATTCTTAAATTTCTCCTAAAAGCTTAAAAATGTTAACAAGTGTCCCCTAGCTTTTGTAACCAGAGAGCAAGGATGCCTTATTATGTTTCCAATCAGAGATTCACGATATCTGTTTGCACACTAACAAGACTCTCCATCCATTTGTTTTTCTCTACTTCTGTAGCTGCATATTTGCATTTTATCACAGTTTGGATTGCTCTTACAGGGTAGTGTGGGAGCAGAGCACTTTAGTACAAGGTCAGGAATATCTACTCTATATAAATCGCATGGAAGAGGTTACCTTTAGGCATTTACATGGACACACTCTTGGCCATCTTTGCAATAGGAAACCATGCTCGGGAATATTCTGGTCAATATGCTACCTGGGCCTGAGCCAGTTCCAGTAGTCGGAGACATGAAAGGAGTTATAAAAGAGTGGGACTGTTTTAAGTGAAAGACATTCTAATAAACAACTCGTTAAAGTGATACTCTTCTTTCTAAAATAGTTGTTTCAGATGTGGATAGTTATAAGTATGTTATAGCCTATGAATACAAAGAGCCCAGAAACTCTTTCTTTACTCCTAGAACTAAAGGGAAGCCTATAATGTTAACTTTAGGAGGTTGACATTCTTTGCCAGGTTACCATGCTTGGCTTGAAGCCAAAGGGTGGAGCGTTGAGGAATATAATTTTTCTATTCATTGAAGAAAGCTCTTCATCTAGTCAGAGGCACCTTTAGCGGAAAAAAGCTAAGCTACTCAACTTTATTTTTAAACATAGGTAAATAGTATCTTGGCAGCACAGAACTTGCAGAGAAAACTGGATTGCTTACATCAAAAAAGTGCAACGGGGGCCCGAGAATATGAGCTGGAAGCAGTAACATGGCCAAGCAGTGGGAAAACTTCACCCGGAAACCTGGTAGTTGGTTAACCCGGTTCACCTTTACTTTTCATTCTTCTAGTGAAGTTTTACTTTTTCTTTCTTTACAAACTTTAGCTAACTTTTTCAGTTATTGAAAAAGAAAGCTATTGGTTTTTTATATTGATGAAATAACATAACTGTATTTAATTAGAAATGTGAAAAAAGAATAAATTTTGACTTTTATTTTAAATAAAAATTTAACGGTGTGCCAAAATTATTATTATGAAATTAAAGGTCAGCTTCTATTTGGAGAATGATTTGAACTGTCTTCAAAAAATGAAATAATAATAAACCCTCAAAGTAGAAAGTTCTGTCATGGCAGATTTTTTTCTATGAATCGCTGTTATCATCTCAATTGTGATCATCGTATTGAAAAGAACAAGTAATTATTCCATACCAGTTCTTTCTTTTCTTTATCTCAGGAACTCCTAAAGGTTTTAATCATCCTTAAAAACAAAAATACAAAAATTAACATTATTTTAAAATATTTCTGATATAATACTTAGCAAATTATTTGTTTTATACCAAACTATGTAAACAGTAAGAAGAAAAGATTGAATCACTTTTGCTTTCTTTGGATGTGCTCGATGAAACCATAAGAATAAGAGAGATGTGTGCTTGCAAGGAAAATTTTCATCAGACTGTAGTTTAGCACTGTCGACAAATTTTAACGTGTATTTAACTGGTGAGTACACTTAACGTTCCATACAGAAACCTCCGTGTTCTAGAACAGATTGTGGCAGAGTATGGAAACACAGTCAACATGTGGAATATTCTCATAGTTGTATGTCTCAGGAAGCAGAATTTCCTCTGACAATAATATACATTTCTTGGAATACAGTTTTGGAACACCAATATTTGATTTTGAGCATTCAAAATACCAATTTATTCTGAATTTGTGTGTGTTGGTGTGTGTGTACATGCATGTGAAAGAGAGAGGAAGAGCCAAAATCGATTTTATTGTTATGATATCAAGGTACCCACTTAAAGTAGACATTACAAACACAACTTCCAGAAAAACTGAGTTGATGCCACCCAAGTCAGAGCCCTTTGGGATCTAGAGAACAAATAATTACTCAAGTCAGTGATTCGGATAAGGACCTTGTCCTGACTGGTTGGATGACCTTGTTAAATGTGGTACCTAGCAGGGGTCTTTGTTTTTCTTGATTGGTTACTCTGTCAAATATTTCTGGTTAAAGCAAAAGTTTTTGATAATATTGACATTTTACTCCAATACCTGGCTTAGTGATGTGATGCCAGCCTGAATAAATATTGATCAAAAATCATTAGTTATTTGTTAAAGTTTTATAAACCTAGCTAAATGCTCTTTTGCAAAAATGCAAACCAATGTATTCCTTAACCGTAGAGAACCTGATGTAAAAACGCAATGCAAAAACTTGGCTTTTCATATAGCAAACATATTAAACTGAGTCTTAAGTATATCAAGTCTAGCATTAGTACAACTATTGGTAACGATAATTTAAATATTCCACATACAGCATGCATGCTTATCAAGCTTCTATAATTCATAAGAGTTTCTCCTGTGCTTCACGTATTCACTGCATCTTGATTTACATCAAGTATTTTTTGTCTAAAGTATCTACTGGAGAAACTTGACTGCTCAAACTCTTATCTGTTTTCTGTTCTATTCTTCTCTTTGTGTGTTTACCAAGTACTTAAACTATGAATCTGCTACAGTTTCTAGTATGAAATGAAGTAGCTCATACAGTAAAAAGCTTTCCTAAGCAATAGTTCAGAATTGTGCCTGTGTGTGGTTTTTTAAGTGGCATTGATGAAGCACAGAACTTAAAGTAGATTAGTGCAAAAGCTATATTAAATTTTAAAGGCAAGTTATTTTCCAAAATTTTTGAAGTTCTGGAACAGGTTTTCTGGAAGCGATGTATAACATGTTACGTATTGAATCATACTGGTTGGGTTTTCTAATGAGGTTTGAGAACAAGGTTAAATTCAAATTAGTAAGAAAGAAAACCAGCTGATCTGAATGAGCCTTTACCTTAAGCTAGTTATGACTGCATTTACCATTTGCCTCCTGTGTGATTCACTATTTCCTTGACAAACTGAATTTCTCCATCCCAAATTTTCTTCACCCACTGGCCCCAGTCTCTCACCCATCTTTCAAAGTCTAGCTCAAACGCCACCTCCTTAATTTGAAGCTCTTCCTGGTTTCTTCAGCTGAATGTGAAGTGTCTTCCCTCACGTTTCCTGAGGCCTTTGCTATCTACTCCTCTTTGAGCCTCTTTGGATTCTTTCTGTGTTACTGTATTTGTGTGTTCCCACTTCTATCCTGCAGTTTCCTTCACAAGAGGAGTTGTTTCTTGGTCATCTTTGTGTCCCTGGTAGTGACTTACTGTGTAAGTGCTCAGTGAAATAAAATCAATTCTGTTCAATACTCAGAGAAACGTGTTTAGAGGTTGAAATCAACTTAAAGGGAAGTTTTTGGTCAGGACACATTTGTATCTCAAGGGCTCTTTGTCCATGAGTAGTGTCACAAGTTGCCTGAGCCTCTAAGTTCAAGAGCTCTTGGGGATGAGTTATGTGAAAGCACTTTTGGTCGTTTTGGAGGCTGGAAAGGCACCAGAAGCTAAAGCCAATGCAGAAAGATGTCAAGGTGATCCTTTCCTTTCTCTAAATTCTCACTAGCAAGGTAAAAGAAGACAGAGGGGGTGACATGGGTGTGGGAATTAAAATTGAGCTGGGTTCTTAGGAAAGGAGTGGGGAAGGAGAAGGGAAAATTTTTGAGGACCTCTGACCTGTCAGACATTTCACATATGTTATTTGATGTAGATCAGTAATAATGATAATCATAATACTTTCTCACATTCATGGAAATATCTTATACTTTTTATAAATGATTTCACATCATGGTCTCATTTGATTTTTCCCAGCTGTGGCATAAGTAGTGTATGGATTATATCCTGCCTTTACCAGAAAGTAAGACATAAAAAGACAAAATAATTTGTTCACGGTTACCTATTGAGTCAAAGACTTAGGATTCAAATATAAACTTTCTGTTTCTTGTTTAACTCTCTTTCTATTACTTCTTTGTATGTTATAAACCCAACAATGCAGTTGTCTTTTATAGAACTTTTTATTTCTTCATGTGCATCAACACTGGCTTTATTTTATTGTAAAACTTTCATGAATTAGAATATGTGTGGGAAATTTTTGTTTATTTCTTTTTTTCAAGAGCAATTTATATCCACTCTTTTTTTTTTTTGTGAGGAAGATCAGCCCTGAGCTAACATCCACGCCAACCCTCCTCTTTTTGCTAAGAAAGAGCAGCCCTGAGCTAACATCTATTGCCCATCTTCCTCTTTTTTTTTCTCTCTCTTTTTCTCCCCAAAGCCCCCGTAAATAGTTGTATGTTGTAGTTGCACATCCTTCTAGTTGCTGTTTGTGGGACGCGGCCTCAGCATGGCCGGAGAAGCGGTGTGTTGGTGCGCGCCCGGGATCCAAACCAGGGCTGGCAGTAGCAGAGCGTGTGCACTTAACCGCTAAGCCACAGGGCTGGCCCCGGAAATTTTGGTTTATTAAACACAGAGAATACCATAATTTAAAAGTTTTGACTAAATGTATATTACTAAATAAATAAGTACATCTTACTAACCTCTCATTTGTGATTCTAACTGATAACAGAGTGGCGGAAAAGTGGACATTAAGAAGTAGACATAAATTTCAGAAGTAGTGAAGAAATGTTTCTCAGTCTTCCACTGATTTTAATGTTGGGCTAAGTGGAACTCTCCTTGGACTGGTGTTGACTTGGTATAGAAAAGAAGCCCAGAGTTCCTTTTTACTTGAGAACATAGGGCTCCTAATAGACCTGAGTCAAAAATAAATGTTTCAGAAATTCTGGAGAGTTCTTGGAAGAATGAGAAGACGTAGGAGGTTTTAGATAAAAGATCAAGAATTGGTTGCACCATTGGCTGATGATTTGATTTTGTAAGCTTTTCTAGCTACCTTAATTCGGCTAACCCACCAATCAGGAAGCCTTGGGAACGATTGGGATTGCGCTGTAACCTGAGTTATCTTCAGAATGCCTAAAGATCCACCTGTGCACAGCTGTGCTGATTTTTCCATAAAGCTGCTGTAAAGGATGCTGTCTCAGTCCTCTAAGAGCCTTTTCCTGTGGCACTGGAATGATCAGGGGAATTTATGGCTGAAGAAAAAACAGACAAGTCCAGTGATTCTACAGGTAGAACTTATATGTGTTCTTTAGAGGCAGAAACTTTGCTCTCAAGTATTTCACTCGTTTAAAAAAACAGTAGTGGGAGGAAAGGTAATGTGTTAATTTGCAGTCCTTTGGGGTGAACAAAATGTGAAAGAATCATTATCTTTAGAAAAGCATTGAGAATCTTACCCCATATTATTTCACCTTTATGAACCTAAGGCTAGAGGTGCCGCCATCCTTGGCTGCCTCAGCAGTAGGGAACGACTATTGGCAGAAATGTCACCAAAACCATCCAAGTGACTAGAAAGGGCTTGAGAAGTGTACACATTGCTCCTGCCTTGTGATTTCATCTTCATTATTTCTCTGCAGAAAGCAAGTTGGAAATCTGGTGGGCTGTCACATTTTTAAAATGTGAAAGCAGAGCACTTCTTAAGTCAATTTTAGGATGCGTTGTGTCCAACAGCAGCGTGCGCAGCATTGTGAAACGCCTACCTGGCATCAGCCTGTGTCGCAGGGTGAATAAAAAGTAGCAGCACAAATAACGTTAAAAAGACAGCTCTAGGGGACATTCCATCATTTGTTCATAACAAATATTTAATCAGCAGTTACTACGGACCAGAACCACTGTTCTGAGTGGTGGGGCATACAGTAGTGAATAAAACAAAGCCCTCGGCCTCTTAGAGCTGATTTTCTAGTGGAGAAGACACTGATGCGAGGAAGGGGTCCAAATTTATTTTTTTTCTTCTTTATGGATGTCCACTGTACTATCACCATTTATTGAAAAGAAGTACACTTACTGATTTTTTTTGTCTGTTTTATAAGAGTATTTCATAAAATACTGAGAAAGTATGTTAAAATCTCCTACTATGGTTGTGGATTTGTCTATTTCTCCCTGTAGTTCTATACATTTAAAATTTTGTTATTATGTGCATGTAATTAAAATTATTATATCTTCCTGGTTAATTGGACCTTTTACCATTATAAAAGAGACCCTCTTTATTGCTAGTAATGCTTTTTAATATAATTTCTGTTTTTAGAGATTGCCTACAGTTCCTTTCTTTTGATTAATATTTGTGCCATATCTTTTTTCATTCTTTTTTTCAACCTTTTTCTATCCTTATTTTTTAGATATACATATAGCATATAGTTAGATTTTGTTTTTTATCCAGTATGACAATTTTCTGTGTTGTTGTTTGTTTGTTTGTTTTTTTGTGAGGAAGATTAGCCCTGGGCTAACATCTGTGCCAACCTTCCTCCACTTTATATGGGACGCCACTACAGCACGGCTTGACAAGCGGTGCAACAGTGCGTGCCCGGGATCCGAACCCTGGGCCACGGCAGCAGAACATGCACACTTAACCACTACGCCACCGGGCCGGCCCCCAGTATGAAAATTTTTATTTTTCACAGGCATATTTAGTCCATTTGTATTTAATGTAATTATCAATATATTTGAGTTTATATATACATGTCTTAGTCTGCTATAACAAAATACTGTAGACTGTGTGGCTTAAATAACAGATATTTATTTCTCACAATTTTGGAGGCTGGGAAGTCCAAGATCAAGGTGCCAGCTGATTTGGTTCCTAGTGAGTGCCCTCTTTCTGGCTTGAAGATGGCTGCCTCCTCACTGTGTCCTCTAGTGGCAGTGAGAGCTAGCTCTGGTCTCCCTCATGACCTCATCTAAACCTAATTACCTCTCAAAGACCCTACCTCCAAATACCATCATATTAAGAATTAGAACTTCAGTATATGAATTTTGGGAGGACACAAACATTCAGTCCGCAAGAATATACATCACCTTGTATCGTGCTTTCTCATTGCCCTGACTGTTCAATATTTATTTTTCGTCTCTTTCTTACCTGATTTTGGATTGGCTAATTTTCCTTATACCATTTTTCTTACTATACTATTTTTGATGTAATATATGCTGATTGTACTCTTTTGAAATTGCAGCATGCATACTTACTAAAGTTTAAAATTCGCTAATATTTCGCCCCTTTTCTGCACAAGAAGCCTACAATGCTTCAACTCTTGGATTACATTCTATTATTGTCATAATTTTTTAGTCTTGTTTTATTTAACCCCACAAGACTTTATTATTATTGCTTTACATAGCCAGGGATTGTTCTCCTTCTCCCTCCACAGTTCTTCACTCTGTGTTTCTTCTTTCGTTAAAGTCCTTCCATCTGACTCACTTTTTCTTCTCTCAGAAATATATACTTAATATAAGTGAGATCCTGCTGGTGGCAAAAACTCTTGGTTTTGTTTTTGTTTCTTTTGCCTGAAAGTGTCTCTATTTCACCCTTTTTCTTGAACATATTGTCACTAGATATAAAATTCTATGTTGGCAGTTATTTTCTTTCATTGCCTCTCTGTGTCATCTCTATTCTCTCTTTCTGGAAATCTGATTTGACTTATATTAAAACTTCCCACTCTATACTCAGTGTATCGACTCTTCTTTAATATTTTCCGTCATTAGTTTCTTTGTGCTGCATCCTGAATAATTTATTTTGACTTACTTTCTAGTTTGCTAATTGCCTCTAATCTGATGTCCAACTTATCCACTAAGTTTTACATTTCGTTTATTGTGTTGTTCACTTTCAGATTCAATTTGATTCATTTTCAAATCTGCTAAGTAATTTTTTGTAGTTCTTCACATTTATTTTCAAGTTTGTCTTTTATTTTTGAAAAACAGTGCACATAGTTGTTTTATAATCTGGGACTAAAATTTAAATATCTGAAGACTTTGTGGATCTATTTATGTTGTCTACTGATTGTCTAGTTCTTTCTTGGTATCTTGTTTCCTTATGTAATTTGTTATTTTTTTTTATTGTGAGGTGCATATTTTATATGAAAATTATTTGTGAGAATTTTTAGAATAAAGATGTATTTCAACAGAGGTCTATTGTTGTTCATCTGTCTGTCAGCTTCCTAGGAACACTTACAGATTGAATCTACTTTAGGTTACTTCACATATACTGCAAATTCAAACGAGAGTGTTTCTCCCATCTTTCTGCTCAGTGTCAAGGTAACTTTTTTAAGGGTGAGGTGGGTTTCATTCTGAGGGTATAACCCTTTGGAGTTCCGTCTTAATGGATACATGGTTTCCTATTTGACTCCTCACCTTGAGCAGCCTCTGGGCTGGATCTCCTGTCCCCCTTGCTCCTTGAATTTGCTAAGTTGGTAAATACCTTTGAGGCTATCGTGGCTTTAGCAGTACCCTTCTCTCTCTGGGTTCCCACTGTCACTGAGATTTTGGCCTGGTATTTCTTCAGCTTTCCAGTGTTTTTAAGATGTTCTTTAAGCTTTATATCCAGAATTTTTAGTCGTTTTTATGGGAAAAAAGAGAGTAAAAGAGTTGAACCTCTGTACTTTTGGAATTGGAGCTAACAGGTAGACTTTTACTCACAGATTTATCTTCACAGTTTTGTATGGTTACTGTCATGGTAGATTATTAGGCAAATCCTTGTCTCAAGTGCTAGATTTCCCTTGTCATTCACTCCCTCCTCCAAATCTATGCAGAATATAAAAGAAATAAGCCCAAAGTTTTCTTTTGACAATGAGTTCATAATATGTTCAGTCTGTTTGTGAAAAATCCATTTTGTGAGAAAAAAAAATTCACGAGCATTTCTGCCTCACACATGCTCCATAGATTTACAAGTATAAAACCCAGATTATTTTATCTTTGACTTGATCCATGGAGACAGGACTCCAGGAGGGAGTGAGATAAGCCTGCAGGCATCCATTCCAAGTGACTACCTTGTTCTGTAACACACACCCACTCCCCTGCCCACCCAATGCTGGGAAAGAAGCAAGAATCTCAGTCTCTCTCTCTTTTGCTCTCTCTCTGAATGGAGATTACGGTTTAGGGGGATCATGCTGCAGGTTGTGTGTATCCTCTGTCTGCTGTTCCCACGTTTGTCATTCTGAGTCACTAGTTTGACCCATTGGTAAAAGACCATAGTTTACCACAATTTTCCCTTGATTATCCTATAAGTAGAGGTGTCCATGTGATACAGATTCTAATAGTGTACTCCACCTGTAGTTTTTGTTTGTTGGATCACGATGCCTTGTGGGTAGAAATTATGCACTAAAACATATTTTCTTTCCTACACTTCAGGCCCAGGAATAGGAATATTTTTCCAGTGATTATCATCTTCTACCTTCCTGAGTTGTGGCAAAAGTCAGAATTGATAAGCGGTTTAATTTTGTTCTCATCAATAACCTGTGGATGACATGAGGAAGTAGGAGAGATGTTATCACCAGCTCCCACACTGCTTTATGCACTTGTGATAAATTGACAAATTCCTGCTATTTTTCTTTAGTAGTGTTCATTCTTAAGTTCAACAGAAAGTCTTTTACTCAACCATTACTTTAAGGACAATTTCTCCTTCTTTGCAAAAGTTAATTTTTGTATTTATATAATGATGGAAACTATCATTTTCCCTAACCTTTAGTCATTTACTGTGCTATTGCCTGAACTCTGAAGATGGAAAGGCAAGATGAAGTCACTTATTTTTATGTTTAGTGTAGGTAAATATGCTCTTCATTTCCTATCTCTGGTTGTGAAATTATTCTTATAGTTTTTAGGAGGTGGAGGAATAGGGCTTGGCATAGTAATGAAATGCATAACCTATGAAACTAGAAGAAAATAAGGAGTTGCTCCAACGTAATTAGAGTATGTCGAGTATGTCATGGGTCTTTTTTTTTTTTGGCTGCCTCATGTTGAGCAATAGAATACAAATATGGCTAGAAAGAAATATTAGAAAACCCGAGCTGATATCCTTCAAACTCAATTCATGTTCTTGTTTGCTTCTAGACTCTCTTTTTAAATCAATATTGATTCAGAATTTTATTTATTCTGAGATGTGTGATTATCCAATAATTCATGGCTCTTCTATAGCACAAATTCACTGCTTTGTCACAGTAGTCAAGAAAAATCATTTTTTCAGAAATACATTTCCAATGCCCCCTAAACGTGCATCTTTCAGCACTGCTTGTAAAATCAGTCTGTGAAGAAGCAGCCTAAGTGCTTTATGTATGTTTTCTTTTGCCTGCTCAGTGGAAGCGGAGGTTGCTTCTTTTAGGTATTACTTCTAAGGTTGACATTCTAACTAATGTTAATGATTTGTGCTCATATAGGATGAATTATTTCAAATGATGATGCAAACTATTAGAAAAGCCTTTCTGAAAGCAGGAGATTTGACGTTCTTGATGTAACATAGGGGGATTTATCATTCTGTATGTTTAGGAAGTTACTACACTGGGAGAAAAACAACCATCATAAGGTCATAACACCACAGTATTTTTTGGTTTGAATCAGTGCTGAGGGAGTCTCATTCACATTTCCATTAATCTTGCCATGTCCAATGTAGGGTCATGTTTCTGCCCAAGATGAGTTTCTGGAATGCACATCATTTTCTGCATGAGGCATTGCCATCATTAGGTAATGAAGCATGGTACCATGCCCTTTCTTTCACCCCCACCAAATGTATTCCTCTGTGATGCTCCTGGAATTGCCTCATCTTCTCTCACTGCTACATTCTTAGTCAGGCACCCACCATTTTATGTCTGAAATACGACAGCAATCTTCTTTTTGGTTCCTTTGCCTTAACTTTCCTATTTCCTCTGCATCATGGAGAAAGGTAAACACACGACAATTGTGGTACTTTCTCAGAAGACTCGAGGGGCTTTGTAAATCCTGCTCCAACTCCTGATGATGTGCTTCCTTCCTCTAACTGCTCTCATGTGTCCTCCTCCAGGCGTAACTCTCTGCCATGGCTGAGCACGTGCTCAGCTTTCTCACATGACATATTCTTCCTTTAAGCATCCTCAAAATTCCTATCCTCCAAAAAGTTTTTCCATAAATGTCACATAGGGCTTAGTTATTGAAGCCTTTCTAGAATTATTGGTGTCACTTATAACCAATGTGACAATTAAACTAAAAGTTGAGTTCTACACTGATCTACTTTGGTTAGGAGGGTAATTTACATATACTTGACTGTTTCCCATGGCCACCCCAAACGCAGGAATTTTTTCCTCCTTCAGTTATTTTTTTGTTTTTTTGCTACTATCTATCATTTTTAGATGACAGAATGGAAGTTCAAAGAGGAAAAAAGTAATTCTCCCAAGATCATACAGTTTGTAGGTGCCAGAGATGACATTTGATATCAGGTACTTTGATACCCAATTTTTATTCACTAGTATGGGCTTCTGTCTCTCTTGCTTCCTTTGTTCACTTTTGATCTTGACATTACAAATAGATGCTGAATTAGTGCTGGTGATAGGGAGAGTAATTTTTCACACCAATGCAATTTTGGAGTCTATTAACTTGCTTTTAATCCAAGTTGAAATCTATCTAAAACGATTGGCTGGTAATTGTCAAGATTGATCTCCTATTTGTATTTTTATAACCTAAATTAAAGATATAAGAGTTAAAAATTACATTGATGTTCTATTGAAATTTACTCTACAAACATTTATTGAGTGCCTGTTGTATATGTACCAGGCACCAAAGTAGGTAATAGCAATAGAGGAATAACCAAGATCTAGATTCTGCCCTAAAGGAGCTATTAATCCAGTAGGAGAAATAATCACATGCATTATCTTCCTCTTGCTGCTATAATGAATTACCCAAACATGGTGGCTTAACGTCACATAAACTTATTATTTTATAATTCTGGAGATCAGAAGTCCAAAATAGGTCTCAATGGGCTAAAATCAAGGCATCAGCAGGGCTGCATTCCTTTCTAGAGGCTCTACAGGAGAATAATTTTCTTACTTTTTCCAGCTTCTAGAGGCTGCTGCGTTCCTTGGCTCATGACCCCCTTATTGAAAGCTAGCAATGGCCAGTCAAGTTTTTCTCACATCACCTCACTCTGACCTTGTTTCTGTCGTCACATCTCCTTCTCTGACTCTTCTGTTTCCCTCTTTCCCATTTAAGGACTTTTGTGATTACATTGAACTCATGCAGATAATCTAGGATAATCTCCACACCTCATAGTTCTCAACTTAATTACATCTGCGAAGTCCCTTTTGCCGCCTATGGTAACATATCCATAAGTTTGGGGGGTTAGGATGTGGGCCTCTGTCTACCACAGCCTGTAAACAAACGCCTTGTGGTACAGAGTACCAAGTGCAACGATGTACATAATAGAAGTATGTATGTCTCGGAGATGAATGGAATTAGCTACTTTGGAATGGGTTTATACGAACGTTCTCAACATTGGTCTCCAGTCAAAGTGGGCTCTACCCACTGGCACAGTGGCCAGTAGAATGTTTTGGTCTTTGTTCTTTCCTTGAGAATGAGTGGGGAATTTGTAAGGGATACTGTACGCTTCCTGTAGCCATTGCCAAGGGAACAAAGAGGGGAAAGTCATATTATTCAAAGGGCACTATGCAAAACACCTGATTTTGGAGGGGACCCATAGCAGCATAGAATTGCTAGAAGATTAAGTTTGAAGTGAGGGATGGTAGGAGATGAGTGTGGTGAGAAGAGCCAGATCGTGAAAGGCCATGCGTGCTGGGCTGAGAAGTAGGAACGTCATCCTGCAAGAAATGGCAAAGAACATGGCTCTTTATCCTTTGTTGAGACTTGAAAGAAAGGGTGACCTTTCCTTGGACGAAATGGCAGGTCCTCATTTATAGGACACAACACCATAAACACATTTGAAAGATAAAGTGAAACAAATATTTAATTATTCACAATTCTCCACTGGCTGTTACTGAACATTAAAGCAAGGCTTCATTTTGTACTCCACTATTTTTCCTGGCTTGTGGGACAGTTATCTGACTTGCTTGCTCATAATAGTTCTGAGCCCTAGAATACTTGTTTGCCCCATCTTAGTTCTCCTTTTGCTCTCTAAATCACATTAGATTCTCTGAAGGAGAATATACCTGAAGGAATAAAATGAAATGTTTCAGATTTTTGCTTTTCGTAACTGATCAATGGTAGTTATATTGTCATTTTCTTTTTTTTGAGAAACAGATTGCTTTTAAAGAAAAGAGTCTTTCTAAGCATGACTGGCTGCTTTATCTTGCCATTTGGATTCAAAAGAATCATATGAAATCTGCACGCATGAATTAAATTAATTACCTGGACTATTTTCCTTAATCTTCATGAATTATTTCTAGTAAGAAAAATTGCACTGTATGAGTGCAATGCAAACTGTTAACTATAATAACAAAATGTGTGACTGTCTATAATGAATATTTTTTAGTGATTCTATTGTCATAGTAATTTTGGTGATCAGAAAGTCATATGAATTTAAGAAGCTTTTAAAATGATTACCTAATGACATTATTTTTTCTTTCTCTTTAAGTAAGGATGTGAATTATAGTCAAGTGGCTAAGCCATACGATAGTGAAACACTGTGGCTCTTTTCACTTAGCTGGCCCCTCGGTCTATTTATTCCAGAGATGCAATTAGAGCTCGTGAGGGCCTCTGAAAAAGCGATGCCTGGCATTGATTTCAGGAAATGAAAAATTTGCATGACAATACAAATTCTGCCAGCACATGGGGCAGGCTGAAGTCATCACATTCCAGCTGTCATTACTATATGGAATCAGCTAAATCTTATCATTCGACTGTGGCTGTAGCGTATTTTCAGCTGCAATATAAGGCAGCCGGGATTTACAATCAGAAAATGTCAGCTTTTCAGACAGATTTGACAATAGCATTTCATTTACACTGCAATCCACATTTTCACTTGGTAAGGTGCAAATCATACCAGAATTGGAAGATAGCCTAGATACTTTTAAACCAGCTTTGCCTATCTTTAACTTAAAAAGTGAATAATGCAGGATCAATATGAATTGCTAACCCTCTTTCAATCCGCCTCCTCCCCCCACTCATCTGTGGAATTTCTCTTAAGCCCACCAACAAGCAACTTACTGTCAAGTAGCTCAGTACAGGCTTTGGGGTCAGACCGTCCGCCTTCTAATCCCACCTCCACTTCTTGTTAGCTGAGTGGGCTAGGACAAGTCAGCTCACCCTTCTGTGCCTCAACTTCCTCATATGTAAAATGGAAGGATAGTAATGATCTACGTCCCAGAATTATTGAGAGCATTAAATGACAATAAATATACCAGGGCTATTTTACTGCATAGCTCAAGGGGGCACAACTCACATTGTATTCTAGATGGAATTGAGCAAAATGGCGGATCTGTGTGCAAAGCACTTGCAGCAGCCCCTGGTATGAATAAATATTTATTTATTTACTTATTTTATTTTATTTTATTATTTTAATTTTTTGTTTATTGCAGTAACATTGGTTTATAACATTGTATAAATTTCAGGTGTACATCATTATACTTCTATTTCTGCATAGATTACATCATGTTCACCACCCAAATACTAATTACAACCCATCACCACACGCATGTGCCGAATTATCCCTTTCACCCTCCTCCCTCCCCCCTTCCCCTCTGGTAACCACCAATCCAATCTCTGTCTCTATGTGTTTGTTTATTGTTGTTATTATCTACTACTTAAAGAAGGAAATCATACAGTATTTGACCTTCTCCCTCTGACTTATTTCACTTTGCATTATACCCTCAATGTCCATCCATGTTGTCACAAATGGCTGGATTTCATCGTTTCTTATGGCTGAGTAGTATTCCATTGTGTATATATACCACATCTTCTTTATCCATTCGTCCCTTGATGGGCACTTAGGTTGCTTCCAAGTCTTGGCTAATGTGAATAACGCTGCAATGAACACAGGGGTGCATGTATCTTTACGCATTGGTGTTTTCAAGTTCTTTGGATAAATACCCAGCAGTGGAATAGCTGCATCGTATGGTAGTTCTATCCTTGATTTTTTGAGGAATCTCCATACTGTTTTCCATAGTGGCTGTACCAGTTTGCACTCCCACCAGCAGTGTATGAGAGTTCCCTTCTCTCCACATCCTCTCCAACACATGTTTTTTCCTGTCTTGTTAATTATAGCCACTCTGACAGGCGTGAGGTGATATCTCATTGTAGTTTTGATTTGCATTTCCCTGATAGTTAATGATTTTGAACATCTTTTCATGTGTCTGTTGGCCATCTGTATATCTTCTTTGGAGGAATGTCTGTTCAGGTCTTTTGCCCATTAATAATTGAGTTGGTAGTTTTTTTGTTGTTGAGATGCATGAGTACTTTATATATTTTGGAGATTAAGCCCTTATCAGATGTGTGGTTTGCAAATATCTTCTCCCAATTGTTAGGTTGTCTTTTCATTTTGTTGATGGTTTCCTTTGCTGTGCAGAAGCTTTTTAGTTTGATGTAGTCCCATTTGTTTATTTTTTCTATTGTTTCTCTTGCCCGGTCAGACATGGTGCTTGAAAATATGTTGCTAAGACCGATGTTAAAGAGCATACTGCCTATGTTTTCTTCTAGAAGTTGCATAGTTTCAGGTCTTACATTCAAGTCTTTAATCCATTTGGAGTTAATTTTTGTGTATGGTGTAAGGTAAGGGTCTACTTTCATTTTTTTGCATGTGGCTATCCAGTTTTCCCAACACCATTTGTTGAAGAGACTTTCTTTCCCTCATTGTATGTTTTTGGCTCCTTTGTCAAAGATTAGCTGTCCATAGATGTGTGGGTTTATTTCTGGGCTTTCGATTCTATTCCATTGATCTGTGTGTCTGTTTTTGTGCCAGTACCATGCTGTTTTGGTTACTATGGCTTTGTAGTATATTTTGAAATCAGGGAGTGTGATACCTCCAGCTTTGTTCTTTTTTCTCAGGATTCCTTTACTTATTCGGGGTCTTTTGTTGTTCCATATAAATTTTAGGAGTCTTTGCTCTATTTCTGTGAAAAATGTTGTTGGAACTTTGATAGGGATTGCATTGAATCTATAGATTGCTTTAGGAAGTATGGACATCTTAACTATGTTAATTCTTCCAATCCAAGAGCACGGAATATCATTCCATTTCTTTGCGTCTTCTTCAATTTCTTTCAGCAATGTTTTATAGTTTTCATTGTACAGATCTTTCACCTCTTTGGTTAAGTTTATTCCTAGGTATTTTATTCTTTTTGTTGCAATTATAAATGGGATTGTATTCTTAATTTCTCTTTCTGCTACTTCGTTGTTAGTTTATAGAAATGCAACTGATTTTTGTATGTTGATTTTGTATCCTGCAACTTTACCATATTTGTTTATTACTTCTAAAAGTTTTCTCATGGATTCTTTAGGGTTTTCTATATATAAAATCATGTCATCTGCAAATAACGACAGTTTCACTTCTTCCTTTCCAATTTGGATCCCTTTTATTTCTTTCTCTTGCCTGATTGCTCTGGCTAGGACTTCCAGTACTATGTTAAATAGGAGTGGTGACAGTGGGCATCCTTGTCTGGTTCCTGTTC
The DNA here is from genome assembly GCF_020826845.1 of Diceros bicornis minor. NCBI lineage: Eukaryota > Metazoa > Chordata > Mammalia > Perissodactyla > Rhinocerotidae > Diceros > Diceros bicornis. Next base: position 13,067,816 of record NC_080743.1, on the reverse strand, counting down.
TTAGAGGGATAGCTTTCAGTTTTTCACCATTGAGGATGATATTAGCTGTGGGTTTCTCATATATGGTCTTTATTATGTTGAGGTACTTTCCTTCTATACCCATTTTATTCAGAGTTTTTATCATAAATGGATGCTGTATCTTGTCAAATGCTTTCTCTGCATCTATTGAGATGATCATGTGATTTTTATTCCTCATTTTATTAATGTGGTGTATTACGTTGATTGATTTGCAAATGTTAAACCATCCCTGCATCCCTGGAATAAATCCCACTTGATCATGGTGTATAATCTTTTTAACGTATTGTTGTATGCGATTTGCTAGTATTTTGTTGAGGATTTTTGCATCGATGTTCATCAGTGATATTGGCCTGTAATTTTCTTTTTTTGTGTTGTCCTTGTCTGGTTTTGGTACAAAGGTATAAGGGTAATGTCGGCTTCGTAGAATGAGTTAGGGAGCTTCCCCCCCTCCTCAATTTTTTGGAAGAGTTTGAGAAAGATAGGTATTAAGTCTTCTTTGAATGTTTGGTAGAATTCACCAGGGAAGCCGTCTGGTCCTGGACTTTTATTTTTGGGGAGGTTTTTGATTACAGTTTCGATCTCCTTACTGGTGATTGGTCTATTCACATTCTCTACTTCTTTTTGATCCAGTTTTGGAAGGTTGTATGATTCTAAGAATTTATCCATTTCTTCCAGATTGTTAAATTGGTTGGCATATAGCTTTTCATAGTATTCTCTTATAATCTTTTGTATTTCTGAGGTGTCTGTTGTAAATTTTCCTCTTTCATTTCTGATTTAACTTATTTGTGCCTTCTCTCTTTTTTTCTTGGTGAATCTAGCTAAAGGTTTGTCAATTTTGTTGATCTTTTCAAAGAACCAGCTCTTGGTTTTATTAATTTTTTCTATTGTTTTTTTGGTCTCTATTTCATTTATTTCTGCTCTGATTTTTATTATTTCCCTTCTTCTACTGATTTTGGGCTTTGTTTGTTCTTCTTTTTCCACTTCCTTTAGGTGCATTGTTAGATTGTTTATTTGAGATTTTTCTTGTTTGTTGAGATAGGCCTGTATTGCTATAAACTTCCCTCTTAGAACCGCTTTTGCTGTATCCCATAAATTCTGGCCTGTTGCATTTTCATTTTCATTTGTCACCAGGTATTTTTTGATTTTTCTTTGATTTCTTCATTGACCCAGTCGTTGTTCAGTAGCATTTTGTTTAATCTCCACGTGTTTGTGGTTTTTCTGATTTTCTTCCTATACTTGATTTCTGGTTTCATACCGCTGTGGTCAGAAAAGATGCTTGGTATTATTTCAATCTTCTTAAATTTATGGAGACTTGTTTTGTGTCCTAATATGTGATCAATCCTGGAGAATGTTCCATGTGCATTTGAAAAGAACATGTATTCTTTGGTTTTTGGATGGAACGCTCTGTATATATCTACTAGGTCCATCTGTTCTAGTGTGTCGTTTAAGGCCAATGTTTCCTTATTGATCTTCTGTTTGGATGATCTATCCGTTGGTGTAAGGGGAGTGTTAAAGTCCCCTACTATTATTGTGTTACTATCTATTTCTGTTTTTATATCTGTTAATAATTGCTTTATATATTTAGGTGAACCTACATTGGGTGTGTAGTTATTTACAAGTGTTATATCCTCTTGTTGGATTGTTCCCTTGATCATTATGTAATGCCCTTCTTTGTCTCTTTTTACAGTTTTTGTTTAAAGTCTATTTTGTCTGATATGAGTACTGCTACCATAGCTTTCTTTTCATTGCCATTTGTGTGGAGTATCTTTTTCCATCCCTTCACTTTCAGTTTGTTAGTGTCTTTAGGTCTGAAGTGTGTCTCTTGTATGCAGCATATATATGGGTCTTGTTTTTTTATCCAATCAGCCACCCTATGCCTTTTAATTGGAGGATTTAGTCCATTGACGTTTAAAGTAGCTATTGGTAAGTATGTACTTACTGCCATTTTTTAACTTTTTTTTTTCCTCAGTGTTTTAGTAGTCCTTCTCTGTTCCTTTCTTCTTCTATACAGAATTGATGGTCACTTTAGTTTGACGTCTGTCTGAAAGCTGTACTCTTTAACTCCCCTCCTCCCTCCTTTTATGTTTTTGATATTATATCTAACTTCTTTTTTGTGCATTTGTATCCATTACGTTCTTATCATGGAAATAGATAATTTTTCCTATGTGTGGTCTTCTCTTTTCCCCTTAAATCAGTCCCTTTAACATTTCTTGTAGCACTGGTTTCTTGTTAACAAAGTCCTTTAATTTTTGCTTGTCTGGGAAATTTTTGATCTCTCCTTCCATTTTGAATGATAACTTTGCTGGATAGAGTATTGTTGGCTGTAAGTTTTTTCCTTTTAGTACTTTAAATATATTGTGCCACTCTCTTCTAGCCTGTAAGGTTTCTGCTGAGAAGTCAGCTGATAGCCTTATGGGGTTTCCTTTGTATGTAACTTGACTTTCTCTTGCCGCTTTCGGGATTCTCTCTTTATCTTTAATTCTGGACATTTTGATTATGATGTGTCTTGGTGTGGGCCTCTTTGGGTTTATCTTGTTTGGGGCTCTCTGTGATTCCTGTACCTGGATGTCTGTTTCCTTCCTTAGGTTAGGGAAGTTTTCATCTATTATTTCTTGAAATAGATTCTCTGCCCCCTTGTCTCACTCTTCTCCTTCCAGGACACCTATAACACAGATGTTAGTGCACTTGATGTTGTCCCAGAGGTCCCTTAGACTGTCCTCACTCTTTTTAATTCTTTTCTCTTTTACCTGTTCAGCTTGGGTAATTTCTTCTAGTCTTTTGTCCAGCTCACAGATCCGTTCTTCTGTATCCTCTACTCTGCTTTTGAGTCTCTCTAGTGAATTTTTCATTTCCAGTATCGTATTCTTCATTTCTGATTGGTTCTTTTTTATATCTTCCATTTCTTTGTTGACATTCTCACTGAGTTCATCTATTCTTCTCCCCAGATCAGTGAGCATCCTTAACACTCTTTGTTTGAACTCTCTGTCGGGTAGGTTGCTTATTTCTGTTTCACTTAGTTCCTTTTCTGGGGTTTTGTCCTGTTCTCTTACTTGGAATGTATTCCTTTGCCTCCTCATTTTGCCTCTTTCCCTGTGCTTGTGAGTACGTATTAGGTAGGTCAGCTACGTCTCCTGCTCTTGGATAGGTGACCTTATGTAAGTGATGGCTTAGGAGGCCTGCCGTGTGCTTCCCTAGTTCTCAATGTTCCAGGGGTGGCCCCTATGTGGGCTACGCGTGTCCTTCTGTTGTGGCCTGTTTGCTCTCCCTGTAGGCACCCAGGGAGGCCAAGTTATGCTCCTGGCCAGCTGTTGTAATGCTCAGCTGCTTGCAGTCGTTGTGGGCCCTTCAGTCTCTTTATCAGGTGTGGGGAGCCCCAGCACAGTTGGCTGCAAGTTCTAATACCACATTTGTGTTGCAGTATTTCTTTTAAGTGAGTAGGCCCCCAGCGTGGCAGGTTGTTAGGCTCAGGGCCTTACAATTGCTGTAAGCCTCTAGCATATTAGGTCTCTTGTCAGCTCTCTGAGGATTGCAGCTGGGTGGGGCTGGCCTCAGGCACGGGAGCACCCAATTGTTTCAGGCTTTGGAAGGTGGGGCAAACCCCCTATGTGGGTCTTTGAGAAGCACAAGTCTTCTGCAGCTGACAAGCCCTGCCACCCACAGGTCCGCACACACAGTCAACACAGTCCTGCCCCGTGTGAGCGCCCCGACCTCCCCAAGCGGACCCAGTCTCTCCACGGCGGGAGCCCCACACACTCCACCACCGCCCCACATTCTCCACCCGCTCCTTGTGCACACCCTGCCCCACTGAAGTCGGCTCAGTTGCCAGGCTGCAGAGAATCCAGTCACCAATCTATGCAGGCCCACAAGTTGCCTGAGGGCTTGTTGTTGGGTGGGGCCAGTCTCTAGGGTGGGCTGCCCGCCCTGGCTGAGCTGGATTAAATCGGTGCTCTAGCGGGTGGGGCAGACCCTGGGCTAGCAGGCCTCAGGGAGAACTCCAATGGCGTCTGTGTCAGCAAGCCCACACCAGGCCACAACAATGGCCGCCGCCAATGTCCCAGTCCCTGGAGAGGTCTCACCCCTCACCGAGATGCACTCAGGGCCTATTAGGTGAGTCTCTTTTCACCACAGCACTGTGCACCTTTCTTTCTGGTGGTTTTAGGATGCTTTCTGGAACGGGTGAGTTTGTGCGTGGGCCCTTTAAGAGCCAGTTTTAGTTTCTTTGTGAACCGGGTTTTCTGGGGGTGCTCCCCAATGCTTTAGTAGCAGGCACAGTCAGATATTCTGCCGCTGGTGTCGATTGTGCTGGGTCCACAAAATGCTCACAGCAGGGGCGCTCCCCGGCTCAGGGCCCCGCGCCTCCAGGGAGGCTGCGTACCTGTGAGCTGCTCCCGGCGCCCGTGACGCTGGCGGCTTGTGAAGGCGGCGTTTTTCTCTCCGGAAGGGAGTCTCTGCCTCTTCTACCCCAGTTAGGATTGTCCGTTGTTGCAGGAGTTCCTCTTATCCAGTTTTCAGTTCTGTCTCAGGGGCAATTTTCCACGAGTAGTTGTAAATTGGCTGTGTCCGCGGGAGGAGGTGAGTTCAGAGTCTGCCTACGCCGCCATCTTGACTTCCCTCATAAATGTTTATTAATAATCATTTTTCTATGGAATTTATAATCTTCCCTCTTCTTGAAATTCTTTGGCTTCTTGAATGTCACTTTTCTGTTTCTCTTCCTGTAACTGTTTCATTTTATCTCTTACTTTTAATTGTGGTGTTTCCCAAAGCTCATCCACATCTTGATGACCTACTTTTCTCTTACTCCATCAGGGTTGTTCTGTTACAGTCCTTCAATTAAGGACTGTGCATGAACTGAGATAGAGGCTAAGAATGAAATTCAGAATGAAATCAAGTAGCCTAGTGGTCTACAAAGCTGTGCATCAGGATTATCTGATGGGACAATTATAAATCCAGATTTTTCAGGCCTAGTCTGGACCTGCAGAATTGTAGTATTTGGTGTGGAAGGACTGGAAACTTGTACCCTCAAAAGTTTTTGAGATATTTTAGCTGTTCAGCCAGATTTGGGAACCGAAATCTGGAACCAGCAAGAATACCAGCACTATGTTCCACAGGAGAGTGGAAGATCCAAGAGCACAGGGGCCAGAGGGTGGGTAGAAAGTGGAGTCCAAGTTCAGCATCAGTCAGGAGCTGGAGAAACCTATCCACTCATGACCCCACCTGGGTCCCATGGCACCCTCTGCCCGTCTCTATCACGGATAGAGATCTTCCTCACACACACACACACACACACACACACACAAATAATAATAATAAAATGAATTGTTGAAACCTAAGTGAAGACAAGAGAATGAGTGTATAGGTGGGACTCTTTGGTTGCCCATAACTGACATGAACTAGCAAAAAGCAAGAAAGGGAAATTTAGTATAAGGATACAGTGTAGGCATCTCATGAAACTCAACCCTGGGCCTCGGGTAGGGACTGGAACAGAAAGTTAAAGTCCATCAGGACTGCCACCTCTGCTTCTCTTTGTACATTTGCTTCAATAATTTCTCTCTGAAAGCCAGCTTTCTCTGCTACTCTGATCTTCAAGCTTTATATTTTGCAGTTCTAATGTCCCACTGACTAACTTGTTGTTCATTCTAATTCCAAATTCCTGGGAGAGAGCGGCCAGGAATGACTAGCCCAGCTTGAATCTAGTGTCCAAACCAGATCCAGTCACTGATGGCCAGGGAACAGGCACCTGGGAGAAGCTGGCTGCTGGAAACCCGCTCCTGGGGATTAGAGAGGAGGCCACTTCCTGGAGAAAGGGAGATTAGACACACCCAAAATTATTTGTTGCCATGAGGGAGGGTCAGACAAGCACTCAGAAAAAGAGAAGCTGATAGTGTGTCAGAGAACTTGACACTGAGGTATATAAGGACTATCTCAAACAGGAAACATTTTACATACTTCCACCTGAAGTAGGAAGCAATGTTAGCATTGCAGGTATGACCAGTGGGATCTGTCCCGCTGCAATAAGACTAGGCACAGGGTGGATCTCAGGTGGATCTGTAATCAACTGTATGACTATGGGTGTTCCTTACCCTCTCCATGCCTTGTTTTTTGCATATGTAAAGTGAGGCTAATAATAGTTTCCAATCTACCTATATAATAAGATTATTGTGTCAAAGTTAAGAAAATAATGCATATAAAGCACTTAGTACAGTGCTTACTGTACTTAGCATTTACAGTGCTTAGCATTTAATGCTGAAAACATGTTAAATATTATGTTATTGTCCTTATAACAACATTATTTTATACCTGACAGATCCTGATGTCCTTCTTTATGGAGTTCATCACTTTTCATGATATAAACGTTACGATTTCCAAATATTTATCTCCAGACTTGACCCAAGGCTCCAGTTTCTTAACTCCAGTTGAAGGCTGGATTTTCAATTAGATGGCATTTCAAACTCAGAGAGCAAAAGCAATCTCATGCTCTTTTTCCTATAACACCTCTACAATTTCTTCCACCTACTAGCTTTCCTAACTGTTTTAATAGTATCAACCTTTCCTTAAACCTAGATAAAAGACCAAAAGTGATTGAGAATCACAGTTTCTAGGTCTGTAGTCATTTTGTTTGAGCTATCTTTGACTTCTCTCTTTTTTACCCTAGGTCTTACCATTCATCAAATTCTATTTATCTTTTTCATGTAATTATATGACTAATAATGAGCATTCACTGGGAGCTTCGTAAGTGGCAGACACTGTTCTAAGCACTTTTACGGGTATTAATTCATTTAATCCTCATAACTTGACAGCATAGGTACAACTATTATTATGCCCATTTACAGATGTGGAGACTGAGACTCAGAGAAGTGAAATGATCTGTCTAGGCTGACTCTGCTAGTAGGCAACAGAGAGCAGGCAGTCTGACTCCAGAGCCATTGCTGCTAATCCCTAAGCCACATGACTGCTCTGTGATGAACCTTGAACCTCTCTTTACCCACATTACTTCCAGCACCACTTGGTCAGTGGCTCACATTACTTCACCTCTATTATTGCAGTAGATTCCTACTTGGTCTCCTTGACTCTGCACTTTGTAATACAACTTGCACACTGCTGCTAGATTGCTCTTCCTTAAGCACTGCTTCTACCAGATCATTCTTTTGTTCAAAATCCTTCTACGACTCCCTGTGGCCCTGGATGTATAATATAACTTCCATCTCTGGTTTTTTAGGATTTCTGTGGTCCGATACCAAACTCCCTATTCAGCTTTATTTCCTTCTTCTCCTATCCCATTATCCATTACTCCAATCAGGCTGATCTTTTCACCATCCCCACAACGTGCTATTTATCCCTCCCTCTGTGACTTCATTCATCTCTACAGGTCTTACCTTTACCTGTCCATCTCAAAATATTGTGGATCCAGGAACCCTTCCTTACTAATCTCAACTGAATGTGACCTCTCCTTCCCTAGAACTCTCCTAACGCCCCTCTTATGACGTCATACTCTGCCTTGTGTATTACATTGTTATGATGTCATACTCTGCCTTGTATTACACTCTTCTGATGTCATACTCTGCCTTGTGTATTACAGTCTTATGATGTCATCTTCTGCCTTGTATTACAGTGATTTCTGTACTTTTCTTAGTTCTCTTCCTGCTCTCCTGTGTGTTAGCTTGTTGAAGACAGAGACTGTCTGTGCTTCACTAACCCTTGTATCCCCCGCAGTCCCTCTTTCAATGCAGAACACATAACAAGTTATCAATAAGTAGTTACTGGATTTAACAGAATTCTGGTTTCACCCACCTGGAATGTTTCTCCTTTCCCTTTTGTTTTGTTCCAGTGTTTCGCAGAAATCTCACTTCTTGAATGAAACCCTCTCAACTGCTCCAGTCCTTGATGAAACCTGCTTTCTCAGAACTCTTGTGACCCTTAAGGCCAATACCACACAGTTTAGTACTTCATTAATTGTTTTATGTGGTATACTCACTGTTCGTGTGTTACAACACGGGCCTGGTATATAAAGATTCTCAAGGAATGTTTGTTGAATGAATCAATAAGTCGATCTCACCCCACCAATTGTAAGGTCTCCAAGATAGGGACCATGCCTTATACCTCTTCTGTGTCCCCTCAGAGCTCTCAGCATATAACAGGTGCTTTATGAATATTCGCTGACTGATTGGCTTTGGATTTCTGTTGCAAGTCTGTCCTTACCTTCCTGTTCTAGCCTCAGCCTCTGATTACACTGAAGAGACCTCTGAGTCCTCATACCTGATTTCCCTGTTGAGTACAGGCACAGGCAGATTGCTGACACACAGGGCTCTTTGTGCCAATCCTTTTGAAATTCTGCCCTAAATTCAGGACCAGGCCTTCTTATAGGGACAAATCCCTAGAGGAAGGGGTGGGAGTCCTTAGGTTTAGGGAGAAGAGTCGGAGGGTTGGGGATTGCAAAATACAGAGTTTTGGCTAGAAATGATTTTAGAGAACTTGTTACTGGGTCTGCCCACACAGTACATGATAGGGAGGAAGGCCATTCCGTGTGTACCTTGTACTGTTTAAAGACAAGGGTAATATACTGCAATAATGATGCAACAATGCGTGACTAGGGCATCTCCCCAGATGGCATGAAGTCTGTCAATAGATCTAAAAAAAATCAATAAAAATAACATTTATATGATATAATATAATAATGATGTATATACCACATAGCCAACAGGGCAGAGACCAACAGTGACTAATATTCCAACTTCTTGAAGGAAAGCCTAATCTACTGAGAGGAAAGGGAGAACCAGGATAAGCAGGCATCTCTATTATACTGGGCGCTTCATGAGTACTCTGACAATGGCAGATGGTAGAATGGTTTTGCAGACTGGAAGAGCTTCAAATTTTGCTACCCTGGGTACAATCTATAACGTTGCTATTCAGAACAGTGGGAGGATATGCGTAGAGTGTGCATAGAATATGGTGTTTGGGGCCAGCCTGGTGGCACAGCAGTTAAGTGCACACGCTCCACTTCAGCGGCCCGAGGGTTCGCAGGTTCGGATCCCGGGCGCGCACCAACGCACCGCTTGTCAAGCCATGCAGCGGCAGCGTCCCACATAAAGTAGAGGAAGATGGGCACGGATGTTAGCCCAGGGCCATTCTTCCTCAGCAAGAAGAGGAGGATTGGCATCGGATGTTAGCTCTGGGCCGATCTACCTCACAAAAAAAAGAAAAAAGAAAAAAGAAAAAGAATATGGTCCTTAACAACTCTTCCTAGTCTTGCTTCCAGCTGGAGAGAGGGAAAAGGATTGACAGCAGGAACCAAGGCATAACTGATGTTTCACTGCACCACAGAATGAATTCAGCACTGCACTGAGCAGTGGACTAGCCAATATGTAGATTTTTCTTAATTAATAATTTATTTGTATTTATTTGCCATTTCATTGGCTTATATGCTTAAAAAGTTCTTTGTTTTAAATGCAGGTCCTCCAAGGATATTTGATCCGGATTTCAAGGGACCTGTTGCCAACAGGTAAGCAATTCTTTTCTTGGGAATATATTTTTAACAAACACAGAAAGCTTCTTTTTTGGTACCATATTCCAGTCACTGGAGAATTGTGTCTACTATGTAGGGGAAATGACTTATTTTTAGCCTAAATGTCACCTTATTTACACAGGGAAAGTATAGAGAATAAATCTTTCCATGAGTCATGAATATTCTCTTCTGTTCAGCAAATGAACTGCCTTAAGCTATTAGACTGAAGAGTTTGTATTTCTCAAAAAGTGAAGCCAAAAAACGCTTTACAGGATTTAACCACTGTGTGGGGAAGCAAACACATTCAAATAATTGTTTTATGCGCCTGTTTACTCTGAGATTCACCATTGCAATGCAGAGTTGCTATGCCAACTTCTTCCACACCAAGGATTTGTGCAACTCAGCTCCCCAAGGCAGAGAGCTTTCTTTGAGACAACCACTCAATGCATCATGTACGCTTTAGGACATTTTAAGATGCTCTCTCTAGGGAAATATGTACTTGTCTCAACTGGTGCTTCTCCCCCAAGGTTGCATGCCATTTAAAAATTATCCAATAAGTTATAGGCCTCTTTTATTATTAGTTCTTACCCTCTATTCCCAGGCTTCCTGCTAATCAAAAAGGGAGTTTGTGAGGTAGAATGGCTAAAAATGAAGAGAAGATTATGATGCCAGTGGCTGAGTTTCGCTTAGCTTTGACCTTGTTGTATGTCACAATAAACTATATTGTGGAATAATGATCAGCATGCTTGTTTGCACGTGCCAACCCTCAGCGTGTACGTGAGCACTTACTGTTATGACCCTATAATAGCCCAGCTTTAAACAAATGTGTATTCAGTTTATTCTAATTCTGTAAAGAGCCAAGTCATTTGTTTTGGGTTACTCATTCAAAGGTATACCGATGCCTTCCTTAGAATAACCCTGAAATCTCTCTCATCCTCTCCATGGTAATAACACCATGAATACATTTTGTTGTTCAGTGTATGAACAGCCTCATTTGATATGGAGGTTCCCTTGTGGTACTTGCATTCATTTTATAATAACTAATTTATAAGAATTGAATCTAGCCTATTGGCCTCAAGGGACCCCTAGATATAATCCAGATTCCACAGTAATAATAGTAATAATAATAATAATAATAATAATAATACTAAATGAGCTGCCACATTTGGACGGAAACAGTACGGATTGGAGGTGTGCCTGTTCTAGCAGGTGTGCCTGTTTTCTGTGTCTTCTCCACAGAGAAGAAAGCGGAGCTAGGACTGGCTTACATGTCGGGAAGAAGGTGACATCTCTCTGTCTTCAGTTATTTAGAATTTAATGACGGAACCAGGTAGTCCAGGTAAAGTCTGAGCTTCAGCTGTACCAATCACTGTGAGGAAAGAAGTTTATTTGTACCGAGGGCCTTTTGTGAAGCCCTAAGCATGACAGAGGCCTCCAAAGGTGGAATGGTCATTATGTGGGCATACCTCCCCCACTCTTCAATCCAGGAACAGAGGAAGGTATTGTAAAACCACAGGGGCTTATCTACAGGAAGACACAGCTGGCCCATTTGTAACTTTCCAGGCTGCAGGGTTATATGATGCCCTTTTTGAGCAAATAATTGGGGTGCTTAAGGAGCAAGTGAGAAACCCCACGTTCCTCACATTACCTCTAGCAGCAGGGCTGGCTTTAATAACACCTTTTGCTCACAGAATGTCACTTTCCTTCTGAGGGATCCAAAGTCTTATCAGGCATTCACGCAGACCCTTACAGCAAGATCTGCTGGTCACCCACCACGTTCTGTACGCCACTCTCAGTGCACAAAGACATCGTTTTGTGCCTAGTGACCACCCAACTGTAGTTGTTTCCAGAAGAGGTGAAGGAATGATGGTAATGCCTCAGGAGAGAGGAACTCAGGTTCCCATTTGTTACCATCTAAGAAGTGGGCGTATGGGAGCTATTGCCCCATAATGTTGACCATAAAAAAAAAAGGTGATTTTGCTAGCTTAAGGTGTTTTCCCAGCCGCTTTTGGAAAAGTAGTTTTCCAGCACCCATGCTTGGTCCCCTATATTCAACAGAATTTTAAAAAAGGTTGGTCAGCATTAGATTGAGGTTGTGAGGTTTGTAAAAGTTTAAGGGGTGTTCAGCACTATTCTTGGCAGGACATTAGAGGGCAAAAATGAATGCACATAGAAAACTAAGAAATAAAGCTCTTTTAAGAGATGTTACACGAGAAGCTCCTCTTGTAATTTGGAACTCAGAAAATTTTCATTTAATAGAGAATTAGTATACTTTCTTCTGTTAAATAAAGAGAATTGTATAATTCACGATGTTCCTCCTTTTATACTGACTTGTAGAAAGCCTGCTGATAAATTTAATTTCAATGCCAGCAACTACATTAGCCTTTGAATCAAGAATTTCTTTTCAGGACTTTGAATTTCTATTTCCATTTTAATAACCCTGTTGCATCCAGGTGTTTTAAGTCATTTCATTTAAGATCCTTTCTGGGAAAAGGCAGCATATAGGTAGACAGGTAAATAGAAAGGAAAGCCTTGCATATTCCATCGTTGCCTTTTTTCCCCTTCCTTATAAAAATTGATGAAGGACATATGACTCATACTAACCAAACTGGTAGGTTTCACAATGTTGAAAATAACTATTCTCATAAAAGGTGGAAAAATCTGTCTGAAATATAATGAGATGCATTTATTTTTACCTGAAGCATTGGGGGGAGGTGGTAAGTTCACTGTCATGAAGGTGTTGAAGGAGAGAATGAAGAGGCATTTATTAGGGATGTTGTAGAGGGGATTCATTCATATCAAGGAGTTGGATTAAATGACCTCTGAGTCCTTTCAATCTTGAAGTTCTATCAGTCAGATTCCACTGTTAATGCCAAAGCACCGAAGGAAGAGTTCAGCTTCTGGCCTAAGTGATACACACAGAAAAGCACTACACTGATGCTAGCCACACACTCTCCTGAAATCTAAAGTGCTGCTATCAAGTAGGCATCTCAAATCATTGTGATAACACAACCCCGTCTCCATAATTTATGCAGTGCTCATATTTGCTTCTTGTTGAAATAATTGGTATGCTTCTTGTCATTGTAGAGGGACTTAAATAGCTAAAGGTGGGGTCCATTATCATGGAAAAATATGAAGAAAAGGTTATAGAAAAAGGCATACAAAGTTCAAGAAAAAAATGTAGATCCCGTGTTGTAAAAATGCCTGAGAGAGGCTACAAACCATTTTGACTTGTAAAATAGTTTGAAATAAAAAAGACTGTATCCATAGCACTCTCTTTGAAAACTATTAAATAGTCTCAAAATGTGGAAGGAAATGAAGGGAAATAAAAATAAATAGTTTCCAGAATGGCTAATTCTTCAGAATGCAAATGTGAATTGAAGATGTGCTCTAAACCTGGCATTTATTCGCCTCATTCTGATTGCAGCAAATGACTAATGTGATCAGTTATTTATCAGTGTGACTCTTTTCCACAGGAAGATGTGGACTAACACACTTCTTTAAAATTCGTAGCCTGACCTTTTTATTCCTCAATATGTAAGCTTGTTCTTTTTTCTGTGTTTTTGCACTTTAAAAAGTCACCACCTGCATATTATTCCTAATGATGAAAATAAACCCAAAAATATTTTAAATTTTGCAAGCATCTTTAAAGGATTTAAAGCAAAATATTCAGTAACAATATACTTCCTATTTGCCAGGCACTGTGCTAGGTGCTAGAGATACAAAGATGAACTAAGCACGGTTCCTGCCAAAGAGAGCTTGCAGTCTAATGGGAAAGGCAGATAATGAAGGGATTAATGTGGTAAGTGCAATAATAGAGTTATTGACAGGGGTCCTGGAAACTAAGGAGAGTATGTCTGGTGCTGCTAGGTGTAGGGAAAGGGGAGTCTAGAAAAACCTCAGAGCAGAGGTGACCCTTGAGCTAGTTCTTGAAGACATTCCAAGAAAAATCAGCAGCATGCATCAAAGTACAGAGGCCTGAGAACAACTGTCCCGGAAATGGTTTGGTATGAGCAGAACACCCAGTCTGTGCATGTGTGGGTGGTGGCAGGCATGAAGATCAGGCTGAGGTGGGGAGAGATGATGCTGGAGAGGTAAGAACAGGGGTTTATATAACATATCACTGTGTTTGGTATTTTATTCTATTGAAGAATACATTGGAAAATTTTAAATAAGAAATTGACAGAGTCAGATTTGCATTTTAGAAACTTTTGTTTAGCAAGGACTTAGAGAACACTACTCTACAAGATCTTATGGCAAGCACCAGGGACGTAAACTTCCTAGATGTGATCCCAAGCTTCAGAATTTGTCCTCATCCTGTTGTGTATGTTTGTGTTGGAGGAGGAGAGGAGAGGTGTGTTGCAGTCAAATCAAAGACTGTGTAGAGGTGCAGGTTGCAATGGAAACCCTTAGGAGAGAGTAAGTCATATGGCAGAGATGGTACTCGGATGTAGTAATGCTTGAAGGGCACAGAAGGACCTATAAGAGTTTTGCTTCATGTAGGAAAGGGCAAAGAGTAACCCAGAGAGAGCCAGACATGTGAAGGAAGAGACCGCATGACTCGTGCTCGAGTTGCAAATACTTACAGTAGCAGGAGGGAAAGTAAGGTTGGGAGATATAATTGCTTAGGTAGCAAGAGCCCAGATAGTGAAGAGCGTTGTATCCTAAAGTAAAGAGTCTGAACTTGATTCTCAAGGGCATGAGATGAATGGCGAGCCTCTGATTGCTTTTAATCAAGGGAGTTGCATGGTTAGATTTGCTTCAGTTGTCTCTATTTGTTCTTTCTCTTTTTTCCTTCACATTCTTTCAGTAGAGATTTATTCCCCACCACTCTCCTCAAACTAATATTGGGAATCACCAATGGCTTCCATCTTGCCAAGTGCAGTGGGAAGACATCTTTTGTTTTAACTTTGCAGTGGTGTCTGACAAAGGTGACACTCTCTCCTTTTTGAAACGCTCTTTTCTCTTGGCTTCCTTGGCATCGTGTGCACCTGAAGCTTCTTCCACCTCTTTGGCCTCTCCTTGTCAGTCTCCTTTTCTGGCTCCTCAACCTTTGCTTAATTTCTAAATGTTGGGGTGCCACAGGACTTGGTCCTTGGCCTTCCACTCTTCTTTTTCTCCAGTCTACTTTTACACTAGGTCAATGACTTCAAATATTATCTATATGTCATTGACTCCCAAACTTACATCTCTACCAATGACCCTTCCATCAACCTTTATATTTCTGTATTCAGCAACCAATTTAATATCTCTCTTTGGATTCATAATACTTACTCAAACTTAATTTGGCCAACCACAACTCTTGATTCCTACTCCCATCCCCAAACTCTAAAACCATCTCAGAAAATGACACCAATATCCACCCTGTTTCCATTTCAGAAAATGAAACCAATATCCACCTTGTTTTACTTGGGTTACAGATCCTTGGTTTCCTCTTTTTTTCTTCATCTCCCATATTCAATCCATCAGCAAGTCTTATTGGCTTTAGCTCCAAAATACATCCCCAAGCCACCTGCAGCTCCATCTTTCCTGCTACCAGCCTCATCCATGATGGCGCTATACATCCTACCTATACTTTTGCACTGGCCTCTAGAATGATCTTCCTTCTTTCACTCCTGGTTTCTTGAATCCATTAGCCACATAAAACCTTGAGTGAGCTTTCAAATCATGAATTAAATCACGCCACTCTTCTACTTATACATTTTCAATAGCTTCCCATAGCACTTATATTAAAACTCAAACTCACTGTGTCCTACATGAGTGTCCTCTGTATAACCTACTTACCACATCCCCTACAAGTATCTCTCCCTCTTCTCCTCTCATGGTAGCCATACTTGCCTTCTTTCCACTTCTTGAACATTCTAAAATTGCATCCATGTTGGGGACTTGCTATTTGTTATTCCTCTGCCTGAAATGATTTTCCCCCAGACCTTTGCATGGCTGGCTGCCTCTTATCATCCAATTCTTAACCGCCATTGCCCAAGAGCCCTTCATGACAAGCTAGTCCCCCAATCACTCTCTACCACATCATTTAATTGTGTTTACTTTATAGTATTTATCACTATTGAAAAACTGCTTTATTCATTTCTTTGCTTAAGTAATTAATAGCATATCAGATCTGTGAGAAGCAAGAACTTTGTCTGTTTTGTTCATCAGTGTATCCCCTGGGCTTAGAAAAGTCCCTGAGGCATAATATAAATTTTTGAATGACTAAATGAACTATCATCCTAGCTTCAAATCTGAGGATATACTAGAAAGGATAGAAGCTAGTTGGAATGAAAGCAGTGTACCTTTTAGAAGAGTATTTCAGTAATCCAGCTGAGAAATGATTGAAACCTGGACTAAAGCAATAGTCCTGGGAGAGAAGAAATCTAAGAGGAAATAAGAAGGCAAAATATTCAAGGCTTTAGGACTGATTGCATGCTGGGGGTAGAAGAGAGAGTCTAGCATCATGGTGCCTAATAACTAGATGGATTGTGGTTACATTCACCAAGGTAGGGAACACATGAGGAGGAGCAGGAATGGTTATGAAGGGCGGAGAAAGTCATGAGTGTACGTTTTGAAATGTTGAGTTTGGGATGCCTATGGCACTTCCAGGTGGGAATATTCAGTAGAAAGTCAGAAAAATACTTCTGAAGCTCTTTGAAATATTGATATATTTCTTATATCTAAATAAAAGGAAATCTGAAAAAATAATAGAAAAATATGTAAGTTTTCTCTTCTGAGAAACACTCCCTGATTATCCCTAAAGCGAACTGCAGCTACGTTCCTCGGTGCTCTCAGAGTTTGCTGTGTGCTTATAATGCTGTTTTGTAATCAGTTGTTTGCTTGGCTAACTCCTCAATTAAGCCATGAACTCTGCTAAGTAGAGCTGCACTTGGTAGACCTGTGAGTAATAGTTTTGATCATGTCATCCCTCCCATTCAAATTTCACCTGTGAGTTCCCACTGCCTAAAAATTAACTGCAAATGCCTTGGTATGACATTCAAAGTTCTACACAAATTTATCTTAAACCATCTGCCTAAATTTCTCTCTCTCTGGGGTTTCTAAACCCTTGAGTGAACTTTCTGTTGAGCCAAACTAGTCATGTACATTTCTGCAGGCTCTGAAAATTGATTTTGTCAGTGCCCTAAAATTACTCCAATTCAGGAATGGAGTTGGACACTAACAAAGCTCACAAGAGACTGATGTATAAAACCAGAATGCCAATGCAATAATTTACATTGAGAAATTTAATTGCTGAGAAGGCCTGGTGTTCCTGTTGGCCTGACCAGCACATTGCTCCCTTTAGGCAAACTACACGAGAAAGCTAATTATCGAAAGGTTGCTGGATGAGTGTACAGTCAGAACAAGGAAATCACATGAG
Source organism: Diceros bicornis minor (assembly GCF_020826845.1). NCBI lineage: Eukaryota > Metazoa > Chordata > Mammalia > Perissodactyla > Rhinocerotidae > Diceros > Diceros bicornis. The sequence goes on along the minus strand of NC_080743.1, from coordinate 13,050,933 downwards.
TAGAATGTCTAATGGCATCAGGCTCTGCTAGCCTGGGGTGTCTATCAACAGAGCAGGATCTTCACACGGGATCCTCAAATCAATTTGACTTGGTGCCCTAACCCGGAGAGTGCTTGGATGGGCAGAGCTGTTTGATCATCATTTGCCTGTCTCTTTAGATATGTTAATAAATTCAAGACGTTTAAAATCAAGGCTTGCTGGACTGGGAGCCTTACAGTCTCATTGAGGTGACTATATACATCTCTGCTTTAATTGTGTGTTGATTCATAGCGTAACTCTTAGAAAGTAGTATTGTCGTCTATACTCTCAAATTTGGGGGAAGCACCCTACTGTCACATAAAGTGGTAGTCTCCTATCTCCTTGGCCCTGCTCAGGACCCACCTCCTCTGACCCCAGCCTCAGAGGGCCTTCCCTCCACTGAAATCCTGCAGCTTTTGCTGTGGATGGTATACAGCACGTGCTACTTGTGACTGCTCTTTAGCTTTGGTACTCATGTATTGTCATGTCATCTGGTTTGTAGTTCCCTTGGAGGACAGAGATTTGAATTCTATATATGTGTGAGTAATTAACGATGAGGGATGGCTTTTTTCCCCTCAATATACCACTAGTTAGATGACTTCCTCCTTAGACGGCATTCTGTTTGTAAAGAATGGGGTTATTTCTTCTGTAGCTGTGCTTAAAAATGTCAAGATTCTTTTAATTTGCATCTTCTTTTAGGTGAATTTTTCCATTTAAAAAATAAATGAATAAAATAAACAAATAAATTCCACCTCCATGTCCTGAGAAGATAATATTTTGGCCTTTATTACAAGGTGCCAATGGTAGCAATTTGGACTTTATATTTCCAGACCTGGATCACAGGTCAAGCAAGTGGTCACAACATTTTAATGACTTTGCTCTGACATAAAAGGAATGAGATAAACAGAATAAGTTGAACTTTTTGCACTGGGACCTGTAAATCTTTGACCTGCCTTGACACAGCATACTTGGATCCACACTGTCATGCCCTCTTTGGACTCTTTTTAAAAACTAATTGAATTGAAAAATAGTCTGAGGTGTAATCCATAAGCCCTAGTATGCAAATAGCTCAGAGAACTCTGATAATACTTTCCTATCAGCTGAGCATCACAATTTGGAATTTGGACTCCCATATCACACTGATGTCATCTGAAAATGGTGTAGGATTTGGATAGCATCTCAGCAAGAGCTTTAAACAACGACTTTAAAGTCTTGGAGTTCAAACCTATAAGTAAGGCTTCACTTATATATGGTGACTGTTTTGTCTTAAATGTGATAGTACTATGGCCATCATTCAGCCTCTTTTGAGGGTCACGCTTCTGTTTATCTATAGTTTCTATGTCACACTGCTTCCTCTCCATCCTTGTTTTTCTTTGTTCTTTAAAAAAAATATTCATAGTACACCTTACTCTATGATAAGAATTATGCTAGTTGGTAATAATTTAAAGATAGGATGTCCTTGTCCTCAAGGAATTGACACATAATAGATGAGACTGACAACTGAAAAGACTTTACAGTTCAATGTGGGAAGTACAGCTGTGGAAAAGAGAACAAAGGCCAGGCTGTCAGCGGTAGATGTCATGTGTGGCTGTGAATCCAAAGATTAATATTCATTTATTCTCATTCAACAAATATTTATTGATCATCTATTATGTGCCCAGTCTCCTCTAGGTGTTAGAGGCACAGTGATGAGCAAGATAGACAAGGTGCCTGTTCTTTTGAAAGAGAGAAGAGACAGAGCAGACAACATCTGAAAAATGAACATGTCAGTTTCTTAAGGTGAAAAGTACGAGTTAGAAAATAAAACAGGATGATGTGATAGTGCCTGGCTGGGGGGAGGGGAGAGTAATTTATATTTGGTGGTCAGGGAAGACCTCTCTACAGAGCTGACAGTTGAAATGAGACTTGAATGATAAGGAGGAGCCAGTCATACAAAGATTGAGGACAGAGCATTTCAGATAGAGGAATGGCAAACGTCAAGTCTCTATGGCAAGAATAAGCTTAGTATGTTCAAGGAGCAGAAAGAAGGCCAGTGTGAGGGCAGCATGCTGGATGGGGTCGGGGGTGGAGAGTGGGTTGGTTGGAGATCCCTGAAAGCACATTATAGTAAAAGTGCAATGGAAAAGCCATTGCAGGGTTTTAGTAGGAGAGTGAGTTAATCTAATACATATTTTTAAAACCTATTCTGACTGCTGTGTAGAGAATGGCTTTTAAGAGCACCAAAGTAAGAGCAGGAAGATCAATAGGATGCTTTTATAGTCATCTAAGTGAGGGAGTCAGTGACTTGGACTAGAGTAATGGAGATGGAGAGACGTGAATAGATTCAAGATATGTTCTGGTGGTAGAGGTGACAGTACTTATTGATGTCATAAGTGAGACAAAGAAAGGAGTCAATGATAGCTGCCAGAGTTATGACTTGAAAAACCAGGTGGATGATGATCCCCTATACTAAGACTGGAAAGATTAGAGGAAGAGCCAGTTTGCTGTTGCAGGAATCAAGACTTCTGCTTTGGCTGTGTCAAGCTTTAGCTGTGGAATAGGCATCCTAGTGATGATGCTATATATGAGTCTGGAGCTCAATGAAGAGTAAGGTGAGGGCTGGAGATTGAGATTGGGAGGTCATCGACACAGAGATAATATTTAAACCCAAGTGTCTGGATGAAGTCACTTAGGAGGATGGAGAAGAGGCCCAAGGACAAAGTCTGAGCCTGCAACATTTGGAGGTCAAGCAGAGATGGAGGAGTCAGCAAAGGAGATAGAAGAAGCACCGGTGAGTTAGCAGAAAAGCGAGAAGAATGCAGTGTTACAGAAGCTAAAAGAAGTGTTACAAGAAGAGTTTTATTTATTATTTATTTATTTATGTGGCCAACTGTTTTGACTGAGAGGAGAGGTCAAGCAAGATGAAAACTGAGAAGTGACCATTGGATATGGCAACATGAAAGTCATGAGTGACCTCATCAAAAGCAATCTCTGTGATGTAGTGGGCACTCAGGGCTGACTGGGGAGAGTTAGAGGATGTGAGGTGGAAACCTGGAAGTGGCGACTGGAGAGCACTCTTTCAATAAGTTTTGTTGGAAGATAAGGTGAATCTGGGATCAACATAGAGTTTTCTGAAGATAGAAAATACTAGAACATGGTAGTGTGTGGTGCTGGAGATGATCCAGGACGCTGATGAATCAAGAGAAAGGGGAAATTATAGAAACGAAGTCCTGAAGATGGAATCCAGAACACAATTGTAGAGTCAGGTCTTTGGCAGGAACAGGGACTCCTAATCTGTAGTGCACGATGGTAAGCAGGGAATAGGGTAGAGATGCTGAGTGTCAATAGCTTGGGTGATGAAAAGGAAGAGATTCTTACTGGTTGCTTTTAATTTCTCTGTGAATTATGAGATAAGATCATCAGACAGGGATGGGCTGGTGGTGGTAGTGGTGGTGGTGGCAGCCCCAGGTGTATAAGGATTGAGAGGAGAAAGTATGAAGCAATCATTTTGAAAAGTGAAGAAGTGAACATGCATATAGTATTAATCTAGAATACATATATTTTGCATTTTCCATATAGAGAGTATATATTTCCATATATAGAAAGATTTAAGGGAACATAAAAATTGGCCACCGTCTGAAGGAGCATAATGATTTGTAGACACATATTTGATACTTAAGTTATGTGAACCAGAAGATTGTGAGGTAGCTGAGGTTGGGTAGCAGTACCTTGGGGTACTTCACATAGATGGAAGGTCTTGAGCAATGCTTTGAAGGAAGGATCATGCTGTCAAAGGGGGCATCTTCTGTGTGTTGATTTAAAGACACGAGTAAGAATGTACCATGCAAAGCAGATTTACTTAGCTAGATCAGAAAGCAGAGACTAGATATAATATAGTCGAAAAATAGAGGGGGCTGGGCATATGCAAGAAATATTGGAGATGAAATATTGGCAAGATTTCATTTCAGTTACAGTGGAGAAGGAAAAAATAAGGGGTTTAGGCAGATTTCAGATCATGCATTAGTTTATTCTTAACTCTTATCTGTTATGCACTGTGGGGCCTACAGAAGTGAATGACAGACTATGCTCTCAATAAACTTAAAATTTAAGCCACTAACTTCAATGTAAAAAAAAAAAAGGAATGATTTGCTAAATGGAGGCACAAGCATAATTCAAGGGGACAGAGTAAAAGGAATAATTATCCCTAACTGGAAGGATCAAGAAGTGCTCCCTGCAAGTATCATTTGAGCTGGACCTTAGAGGAGGGGAATGATTTTGATACAGAATGAAGAAGAGAATCAAACTCATGGAGGCACATGTTGCAGATTGGGGTTCTCCGGAAGCAGATGCTGAGATGGAGTTTGGAATGCAAAGTCCTTTATTAGGGTCAATACCTGTGAAAAGAAGGGGAAAGAAGTGGGATTGCACAGAAGGAGACGTCAAACTTCTACCAGACCCCACAAAGTCTCAGCTCACCGAGCAGGGAGCTCTGGTGTGAGCACTGCCCCTCCCCAGGGTCTGGAGTAACTCTGAAATGGCCACATCTTTATGAGCCCACCTGGCTCAGTCCCTGGTGTGTCAGCTCTCTCGGAGGCCATGACCCGGGGTGAAGCAGCTGAAGTGGACCCCGTGGATGCTGGTGGTGAGAGGCTGTCTGCAACCACACTCGTCACAGCTGGGCGGCAAGTCTTTCCTTAAAGGGGGACCTGGGGGCGCATCTCCGGGTGGACGGCAGCATGTGAGGGCGTAGCCTGTCCCAGGGTGCTCCAGAGGGGCTGGAACAGACTAGGGTGAAATGCACCTTGGGATTGAAGCTGAACAGATTATTTGGGATTATGGAGAGGCTTGAAAGGCATGATGAGGTTGGGCCGGCCCCATGGCTTAGTGGTTAAGTGAGCATGCTCCACTGCTGGCGGCTGGGGTTTGGATCCTGGGCGCGCACCGACGCACTGCTTCTCCGGCCATGCTGAGGCCGTGTCCCACGTACAGCAACTAGAAGGATGTGCAACTATGACATACAACTATCTACTGGGGCTTTGGGGGAAAAGAAAGAAATAAATAAAATTATTAAAAAAAAAAGGCATGATGAGGATTTGGGATTTTTTTTTTCTTGTGGGGATTTGTGAAGGTAATTAAATAGGGCTATATGATCATCTAATGCTCTGCTTTCAGGAGAGAACCCCAGGTGGTGAACCTAGGGCAGCGGAACCTTTTAGAAGTAATAGTTGCCATAGAACACAGCTGCCTAATGAATTTGGGAGCGGGGGAGGTAGACCATACAGTATTGTGTCCATTTTTACTCGGATCTCTTATTGTTGGATGACGGTGGCCGTGATGGTTCATTCAGCACAGACATCTGACCCTTCACCTTTACTATGATTATGACTAAAATGTTCCTAACGGACCCATAGCCTCTCTTTTTGGAGAAGCTAATAGTTACCTTTGCTACCATATACCTGTATCAGACAAGCATGCCTGTGTCAGAAGGGTATATTACTGTACGTTCTTCAAATATTATGCTCAGGCTGTTTTGCTGCTGAATGGATTTGTTTTCCATTTTCCCTCAATCGATCACTATGTATTTTTTAAGTGTGAATTCTTTTGGCAGGAGAATGGGAAGAGAGACTATTTTTCTATTGAAAAATTAGAGGTAGTTTCTGTCCAGATGGAGCAGGAGCCCAGCAAGCGGGCACAGTTGGGAAGCCAGCAGGGGTGGACGGCAGCAGGCAGCTTCCAAGGGCCCGGGGCCTGGGGTGTGGCGCTCACTCTGTGACTCCGCTGTGGAATGTGCAATGCGGACTCGGGGGGAATCCTAGTAGCAGCATCCCGTTATGAGATTCCTAAGTTGTTCAGAAACCAGCAGTGTGGAGCCAGGTTACCGAGTCTAAACAGAACCCCAGAGGACTCGAGAGTATAAAGAATATATCAGGAAGCAGAGAGGCAAGGCCTGGAAGAATTTCTTTCACTCGCTAGCATGCGACTTTAATTGCTTCTCTTAATGTAATGACTGTGCAGGTTTTGCTACCAGGGTTATTTTCCAGTTAGACCTGTGAGGAATAATTAGTGAAGAAATATATCAAATTTTACCTAGGTATTGGTATTTAACTTCAATCTTTTCCAAATTGTGTATTAGTTTTTTAAATGCTTATTTTGCTTGGTTAGTTAAATAAAGAATTATTTCTTTTTTCTTTTATTGCAGTAACATTGGTTTATAACATTGTATAAATTTTAGACGTGCATCATTATACTTCTATTTCTGCATAGATTATATTACGTTTACCACCCAAATACTAATTACAATCCATCACCATGCACAAGTGCCTAATCATCCCTTTTGCTCTCCTCCCTCCCCCTTTCCCCTCTGGTAACCACCTATCCAATTTCTGTCCCTATGTGTTTGTTTGTTGTTGTTTTTATTTTCTACTTATGAGTGAGATCATACGGTATTTGACGTTCTCCCTCTGACTTATCTCACTTAGCATAATACCCTCAATGTCCATCCATGTTGTTACAAATGGCTGGATTTCATCATTTCTTACAGCTGAGTAGTATTCCATTGTGTATATATACCTCATTTTCTTCATCCATTCATCCCTTGACGGGCACTTAGTTTGCTTCCAAGTCTTGGCTATTGTGAATAATGCTGTGATGAACACCGGGGTGAGGGTATCTTTATGCATTTGTGTTTTCTTATTCTTTGGATAAATACCCAGCAGTGGAACAGCTGGATTGTATCGTAGTTCTATCCTTAATTTTTTGAGGAATCTCCACACTGTTTTCCATAGTGGTTGTACCAGTTTGCACTCCCACCAGCAGTGTATGAGAGTTCCCTTCTCTCCACATCCTCTCCAACACTTGTTTCCTGTCTTGTTAATTATAGCCATTCTGCTGGGAGCGAGGTGATATCTCATTGTAGTTTTGATTTGCATTTCCCTGATAGTGAATGATGTTGAACTTCTTTTCATGTGCCTGTTGGCCATCTGTATATCTTCTTTGGAGAAATGTCTGTTCAGGTCTTTTGCCCATTTTTTAATTGCGTTGTTAATTTTTGTTGTTGAGATGTATGAGTTCTTTATATATTTTGGATATTAAGCCCTTATCAGATATATGGTTTGCAAATATCTTCTCCCAATTGTTATGTTGTCTTTTTGTTTTGTTGATGGTTTCGTTTGCTGTGCAGAAGCTTTTTAGTTTGATATAGTCCCATTTGCTTATTTTTTCTATTGTTTCTCTTGCCCTGTCAGACATGGTGCTTGAAAATATGTCGCTAAGACTAATGTCGAAGAGCGTACTTCCTACGTTTTCTTCTAGAAGTTTCATGGTTTCAGGTCTAACGTTTAAGTCTTTAATACATTTTGAGTTAATTTTTGTATATGGTGTAAGATAATGGTCTACTTTCATTTTCTTGCATATGTCTGTCCAGTTTTCCCAACACCATTTGTTGAAGAGACTTTCCTTTCTCCATTGTATGTTCTTGGCTCCTTTGTTGAAGACTAGCTGTCCATAGATGTGTAGGTTTATTTCTCGGCTCTTGATTCTGTTCCATTGATCTGTGTGTCTGTTTTTGTGCCAGTACCATGCTGTTTTGGTTACTATAGCTTTGTAGTATATTTTAAAATTGGGTAGTGTGATACCTCCAGCTTTGTTCTTTTTTATCAGGATTCCTTTGGCTATTCAGGGTCTTCTGTTGTTCCATATAAATTTTAGGATTCTTTGTTCTATTTCTGTGATAAGTGTTGTTGGAATTTTGATAGGGATTGCATTGAATCTATAGATTGCTCTAGGAAGTATAGACATCTTAACTATGTTAATTCTTCCAATCCAAGAGCACGGAATATCTTTCCATTTCTTTGTGTCTTCTTCAATTTCTTTCAGCAATGTTTTATAGTTTTCATTGTACAGATTTTTCAGCTATTTGGTTAAGTTTATTCCTAGGTATTTTATTCTCTTTTTTGCAATTGTAAATGGGATTGCATTCTTAATTTCTATTTCTGCTAATTCGTTGTTAGTGTATAGAAACACAGCTTATTTTTGTATGTTGATTTTTGTATCCTGCAAGTTTACCATATTCATTTATTCCTTCTAAAAGTTTTTTGGTGGATTCTTTAGGGTTTTCTATATATAAAATCATGTCATCTGCAAATAGTGACAATTTCACATCTTCCTTTCCAATTTGGATCCCTTTTCTTTCTTTCTCTTGCCTGATTGCTCTGGCTAGGACTTCCAGTACTATGTTAAATAGGAGTCTTGACAGTGGGCATCCTTGTCTGGTTCCTGTTCTTAGAGGGATAGCTTTCAGTTTTTCACCATTGAGGGTGATATTAGCTGTGGGTTTGTCATATATGGCCTTATTATGTTGAGGTACTTTCCTTTTATACCCATTTTATTCAGAGTTTTTATCATAAATGGATGCTGTATCTTGTCAAATGCTTCCTCTGCATCTATTGAGATGATCATGTGATTTTTATTCTTTATTTTATTAATGTGGTGTATCACGTTGATTGATTTGTGAATGTTGGACCATCCCTGCATCCCTGGAATAAATCCTACCTGACCATAGTGTATAATCTTTTTAATGTATTGTTGCATGCTATTTGCTAATATTTTGTTGAGGATTTTTGCATCGATGTTCATCAGTGATATTGGCCTGTAATTTTATTTTTTGTGTTGTCCTTGTCGGGTCTTGGTATCAAGGTAATGTTGGCTTTATAGAATGAGTTAGGGAGCTTCCCCTCCTCTTCAATTTTTTGGAAGAGTTTGAGAAGGATAGGTACTAAGTCTTCTTTGAATGTTTGGTAGAATTCACCAGGGAAGCCGTCTGGTCCTGGACTTTTATTTTTGGGGAGGTTTTTGATTACAGTTTCGATCTCCTTACTGGTGATTGGTCTATTCAAATTCTCTACTTCTTCTTGATCCAGTTTTGGAAGGTTGTATGATTCTAAGAATTTATCCATTTCTTCTAGAATATCCAATTTGTTGGCATATAGCTTTTCACAGTATTCTCTTATAATCTTTTGTATTTCTGAGATGTCCATTGTAATTTCTCCTCTTTCATTTCTGATTTTACTTATTTGAGCCTTCTCTCTTTTTTTCTTGGTAAGTCTAGCTAAAAGTTTGTCAATTTTGTTTATCTTTTCAAAGAACCATCTCTTGGTTTTATTGATTTTTTCTATTGTTTTTTTAGTCTCTATTTCATTTATTTCTGCTCTGATTTTTACTATTTCCCTTCTTCTACTGATTTTGGGCTTTTTTTGTTCTTCTTTTTCCCATTCCCTTAGGTGCATTGTTAGATTGTTTATTTGAGATTTTTCTTGTTTGTTGAGATAGGCCTGCATTGCTATAAATTTCCCTCTTAGAACCGCTTTTGGTGTATCCCATAAATTCTGCCATGTTGTATTTTCATTTTCATTTGTCTCCAGGTATTTTTTGATTTCTCCTTTGATTTCTTCATTGACCCAATTGTTGTTCAGTAGCATTTTGTTTAGTCTCCACATACTTGTATCTTTTCTGATTTTCTTCCTATAGTTGATTTCTAGTTTCATACCGTTGTGGTCAGAAAAGATGCTTGGTATTATTTCAATCTTCTTAAATTTATGGAGACTTGTTTTGTGGCCTAATATGTGATCAATCCTGGAGAATGTTCCATGTGCATTTGAAAAGAACGTGTATTCTTCAGTTTTTGGATCGAATGTTCTGTATATATCTACTAGGTCCATCTGTTCTAGTGTGTTGTTTAAGGCTAATGTTTTCTTATTGATCTTCTGTTTGGATGATCTATCCATTGGTGTAAGTGGAGTGTTAAAGTCCCCTACTATTATTGTGTTACTGTCTATCTCCTTTTATGTCTGTTCATAATTGCTTTATATACTTAGGTGCTCCTATGTTGGGTGCATAGATATTTACAAGTGTTATATCCTCTTGTTGGATTGTTCCCTCTATCATTATGTAGTGCCCTTCTTTGTCTCTTGTTACAATTTTTGTTTTAAAGTCTATTTTGTCTGATGTGAGTATTGCTACCCCAGCTTTCTTTTCATTGCAATTTGCATGGAGTATCTTTTTCCATCCCTTCACTTTCAGTTTGTGAGTGTCTCTAGGTCTGAAGTGTGTCTCTTGTATGCAGCATATGTATGGCTCTTGTTTTTTTATCCAATCAGCCACCCTATGCCTTTTAATTGTGGCATTTAGTCCTTTGACATTTAAAGTAGCTATTGATAAGTACATACTTTGTTTGGATTCCTTTCTCTTAGTTTTTTGTGTATTTATCATAGGTTTCTGGTTTGTGATTACCATGGGATTCACATACAGTAACCTATGCATATAGCAATCTATATTAAGTTGATGGTCTTTTTAGGCTGACCTCTATCTGAAAGCTCTACTTTTTAACTTCCCTCCTCCCACATTTTATGGTTTTGATATCATATCTAATCTCTTTTTTGTGCGTTTGTATCCATTACCTTCTTATCATGGAAATTGATAATTTTTCCTATTTGTGGTCTTTTCTTTCCTCCTTAAATAAGTCTGTTTAGCATTTCTTGTAGAACTGGTTTCTTGGCGACAAACTACTTTAATTTGTGCTTGTTTGGGAAACCTTTTACCTCTCCTTCCATTTTAAATGATAACCTTGCCGGGTAGAGTATTCTTGGCTGTAGGTTTTTTCCTTTTAGCACTTTAAATATATCGTGCCACTCTCTTCTAGCCTGTAAGGTTTCTGCTGAGAAGTCAGCTGATAGCCCTATGGGGTTTCTTTTGTATGTAACTTGTTGTCTTTCTCTTGCAGCTTTTAGGATTTCTCTTTATCTTTAATTCTTGACATTTTAATTATGATGTGTCCTGGTGTGTCTTCCCAATACATATCATATTGTCATTTTGATTTCAGTTACTTGTTGAAAATTTATCCAAGATGTCACTGTTTTTCATGATTTACAAGCATAGACATCACTTTATATGCTCTGGACTTTTGAGTTCAAATCATTATGAGTTTATTTCAAACTGGAAGCCTCCTATTTATTTGGAGAATGTCTTCAAGAATCTATTCTTTCATGTTGGCAAAGTTGTGGCCCTGTAAATTGTTGTTTATCTTAATGTTTTCGGTAATTTGTTGTCTATTTTTCATAGGATGGTTTCTGTCAGACATAGTAAAAAAAAAAGTATTAAGGCTTAAAATCAATGCTGAAAATTTAAAAAAATAAGTATTGTTTGCTCAAAATTTAAAGTAAAAAAATTCACACCAGAGTTGATGGTCTCTGTGTGCCTTATTTCATGATATTTCCTTCCTGAAAAGCTCCATTGTAATGCACATTAACATTTTATAGGTCCCCCTTGCATAGAAGGGAAAGTTTGTCCCCTGAAATAAGTGCAGAAGGTACAGTGTTCTTTTGCAGTTGTGTATTTGGTATCACAACTTGTTTTTTCAGATTTCAGAAACCAAAGTTACAACCACATAAGATGGAGCCGTCATCTTCATATGAGTTATCCATAATTTAACTTTCTCCTGTTCCATAAAAGAGAGAATGAAATGCCATCTCTTCCTTCCTGGAAGAGGTTTGATTTCCTATCCCACTGCTATCACCTTCCTCCGTAAAACCTTGGTTTTGATGTTGGTGCATAGTATTTATGCTGAGTTTATGAATTTGTCCAATGCTCTTGGTTTCCCTACACTAGGTTATTGTAGTGTTGGTGTGCTGTTTATTGACTCTGTGATCGATTTTGGATTAGTAGACCATGTCTGCTTCCCTAACCTTATATGTCATCTGTATCATTTGCAATTCAATTGGGGAGTTAAAATTAACACACGTAAACTTTAGAGAGTTGTCAAGTGCTAAACCATCATGGTGATTATAAGAGCAATAGGATTTCCAGTTATGGGAGAGAGAGCTCACTTAAGTGCTAAAGGTCAGATTTAATGTGGGAGAGAGCTTTTGAATTGAACCTGGAAAGATGGGTAAGATGAGTATTTTGCAGGAAAAGGACAAAATATTCCAAATTTAAAAATAAAATTCAAGAATAAAGGCAAGGAGTCTTCGTTCAGCACGTGGAATACCGTCCTGGGCACAGTGCTTCATCTTTAACAGGCTTCCTGAATGAATATGTGTGAACACATGCACATTATATTTATATATATACATTTATTGTATATATGTATATGAGTTCAGCTAGTTTGAGTTAGGAGCTGGGCCCAACTATGGATGAAACAACTTGTTTGACTGAGTTGTACCCACTTTGAACTGGCCCAGTTCTTTCATTGTATTGATCATATTGACTAATTGTCTTGACATTGACTAGATACAGTCTCAGCATCCTTAATGAGGAACATGGTATTTTTCTCTCAATCTCTCTAACTAACTTTTGTTGCCTGAGTGTGCCAAAATGTGACAAATCCTTTGGCCACAATTTTATGGTCTAAGACTTAAATTTTAATTCCCTTAAACATGTAAGCCTGTATGACATATGCTGAATGGTTTTTACACCCTTAGGAATGTTCAGAGTAAAATAAGAATATGTTATTACTAGTTGGAACAGCCATAGAAAGTGTTTTGCTTTAAGGAATCTGTTCATTTGTTGAATTAGGTAATATATGAGGGCAAATAATTCAAACAGTACAGAAAAGGCATAGAGTCCCTAGTATCTCAGAATCCTGCCTCAGAGATAGCAAGTATCATCAATGCCTTGTGTATCCTTTCAAATAAATGTATGCACTTAAAAGTATATATTTGTGTGTATATACATACATAGATATACAGATGTATCTATGTATTTGTATATCTCTTTCTTTATATAAATAATAGCATGCCATAATAACATTCTACACTTTTTTTAACCTAACAATATATCTGGGAAATCAATTCATCAGTACATACAGAGCAGTTATAGGAGTTTGAAGAGAGGTCTTGAAGGAAATATGTCAGACTCTTAAAATTTTATTATTATCCATACAATTTGAAGAAATAATGTCTTCAATACCCTTTCCTGTCTTCCATTCACATACAAAGGTCAAGTCCACATGTATCCTTTCTAACTCTTAGTCCTAGTCACTCTCCGGCAGAATCAATTGCTCTCTCATCCGTGTTCTCTAGATACTTATACATTATACATACTCCATTTATGACCCTGATCATATTGAGAATTTTTTGTTTGCTTGTTTATCTGTGTTTATCCATGAATAGATTGTGAGTTCTTTGAAGCTTTTCTTTCTCTGGATCCTCATTCCCTAGTGCAGAGTCTGGTATAACAGGTGCTCAATAAATATTTGCCTGATTAAAAAAAAAAATGTGAGGCCCTTAACCTTCGCTGTTCGTTGGGGTCATATTCTTTTTCCTTGTTGCTGTTATTATTTGGTATTTGACTTGAAATACTTATCTCCCCAGTGATAACATTTTTTTTAACCACGGAACAAGAAAAGAATTATGTATGAAAAATAAAACAAATAAGTCAGAAATATTTATACAATGCACCTTTTATAAACTTTTATGGGAAAAATAAATGATCCTCTCCATTTTGTGTTACAAATTACTGAGGAAAGGCTAATGTGACCAAAATAAATCTGCAACCTCCAGCTGGGCGCAATTGCCTAGAGATGTGTTTGCATATGCACTTTTCGAACCTACTCCATGATATATGCACGCATTTGTATAATGCTCACAAAAGATGCTTCATGTCATTACTTCAAAAATCTTTATGTTTGGCTTAGTCAAGCAAAGACTTCCTTAATAGCATCATGGATTTTGTGGCCATGCTATAAGACTACAGTGCTATATTTTCATTTATCTATGCTCTGCTAATTTATATCATCCTCTTTTGCTCGCAATATTTAATAGAATTTTTGGTGTCAATGCAAATAGTTGAAAGAATTATTTTTTATTTGTTCATATTATGGAGCTTGTGGTCTGTTTTAACCATCCTTACCCAGAGCGTGAGCATTTTTCTTCACTTTGCTTTGAAGATCATTTAAGACTCATCTTTAAACTGTCTCATTATGTCTTTCAGAAATACAGTTCTAATCAGGAAATTCGAAGTATTTGAAGTATCTTAGGAAAAACAGATGTTTGCTATTTAAAGTATTGCAGATGATTGTTTATTTCTTTTTCTAGTCAAAAGACATTCATATCCACTAAATAAATGCATTGTCTTTAAGTGTGCATCCTTCTGTGCCACAGTGGTGGGAAGTCTTACTGCTAGAGTTAGAAATGAAATTGTTCTGCTCATGTTCTGCTTAACTATTCATTTTGCACAGGAGGGAAGCTTGGGTTAGGAAAACATCAGTAAATTTCACTCTTCTTAGTCTAACATGAAAAATAGACAATGGAAATGGCAGTTGTTGGCTGGTTGCTTTGAAATACTAGCATGCTGAATGAATTCAATGGCCAGTTTTTTTACCCAAAATAAGCTTAGCTGATTTTGAAGAAAGACTAAACCTTACAGATAAACATAGATGTTAACATGTTAAGCAACTGAGCTATGAAGCCAAATCTAAAGGAGCAGGAATAGGAGAAGGATGAATTATCCAAACATATTTAATTATCCATTGAATTCAACTATAGAATTTAAAAGGTTTGGTATCATTTAATGCTTTCATTGCAACAGAATTATAATAGTTATTCATTTACGCTGAGAAGAACATTAGAGTTTACTTGGTTCAGCATTCTGTTTTGGGTGGAGAAACAGAGGCCTGGAGAGGTGGAAAGGCTTAACCGGGTTACCTGATGACTTGCAGGCAGAGCTGGGGTTTGAGTCTAGGTCTCCAGGTTATAAGTTTAGAGTTCTTTCTTCTGTATTCCTCTGAAACCATTTGTCGGTAAATCTGTCACTTTTAATTTCATGGCGGTATTTTGTTTGTTTTTCTTGGTGGTGGTGAGGAAGCAAGCTGGGGGTGGAGAGGGAAACCATGTCTGTGCAACGGATGGAGGAGGTGGAGAAAGAGGTGAGACCGGCTGGCAGAGGGGAGGAGCTTTTGGAGAAGAGCCAAAAAGTCTACTGGGGACTGTGCTTGTGTTTCTGGCATGTGGTGGACAGTGTGTGTCCTCTTCTCTGTCTCCCCACAGCTGTTCGGCAAGCATCTATTCCTGAACTCCATTGCAGAGTTGGATCCATTTTGTTGGGTGTTACTAAAATGCTGAGGATAGGGCCAGCCCCGGTGGTCTAGTGATTAAGTGTGGTGCACTCCACTTCAGTGGCCCCGGTTTGGTTCCTGGGCCTGGACCTACACCACTCATCTGCGGCCATGCTGTGGTGGCGGCTCACATCCGAAAAGAGGAAGATTGGCAGTGGATGTTAGCTCAGTGAGAATCATCCTCAGCAAAAAATAAAATGCTGAGGATAACCTCTGGTTGGATGGGGTCAAGAGCCCAGACTGTCACTTAGAGGACTGCCACACATATTTATTTCTGGGATTATTTGACTAAGTCTTTTCTCTACACTATGAGCTCTGCAAGAGTGAGCCACGGCCTGTCTTGTTCACCCTTGTATCTTTAATACTGAGTATATTGTCTGGCATATAGTACATGCACAATAAATTTGTTGAAATCTGTTAGGACTCAAATATAAGGTGACTCCTTCTTTGCAAAAGATATATATCAGGCACTTGATCCTCAGGACAGTTTAATCTCAGAACAACTCTGCAAGGTGTTTATTTCTAACTGCCATTTACAGATTAGAAGCTGAGACTTGGTGATCCAAGTCACTGTCCCGAGGCACACAACTCATTAGTGGCCAAGCTGGTATTATTGAAAGAGTGGCAGGGCTATGTGGCTTCAAAAGTCATAGCCTTTCACCACACTTCTCTAAATAGCCTTGGTCGTCAAAGTGTCATGGATAGGACCCTGATGAAAACAGGATATGCAGATGAAGACTTTGCTAGGAGTTAAAAAATATTATTGTTCTTCCAAGAAACTGTGAAGAAAACTGAAACTCGATTTAACAGACTATACTGTCCAATAGAAAGAATTTTTTTCCAGCAACAGCTACAACTCACTTCAGAGGGTATCTCATGGCCTCAACATATTATGCTTCATTGAGGCAATTTATCAGACTAAGAAGATGGTTCTGAATCTGGATTTGCCTCAAAATTACCCCCAATTTTTTTTTTTTTGGTTGCTGAATACTTGTGGAGTCCTAAGAATGTCTCTCAATTACTGAGTACTTTCTCAGTTACTTTATTTAGAAGAATTAAGTAATATTTGGGGAAGAGACACCAGCAAGTAACAACCACAATGCTCATTTGGGATTGTTATAGAGACCACCTGATGAAATGAGATTAAAGGAAGAGGGGGGCAAGTAATACAGACTTGTTATTCCTGGCCGTGTGAAATATTGGATGTTATTGTAAAAAAAATCCTTTAAAGATCGGTTTTAAAAGTAATACAGAAAGTAGTTATATTGTGGAGATCACATATGGGAAATTTGGAATTAAATTTCCTGGGGAAGCATCATCAATGGATTCAAAAAGTTGATCTCTCTGGCCACTTAGAAGTTAAGGTGATGTGGTCTGGACAACTAAACTATGTAACTAAGAAATCCAGTGATGACAAAGACATGGAGGTTTAAGGATGAATCAAATAGTTTTTTTGTGAAATTTAAAATGAAAAAGTCACTAATATCAAAATAGTATATCATTTATATTTATATAATGTATGACTTTACAAATGCATGTGAAAATAAAATTATAAGTCAAATACTATAAGTGGATCTTTGATTATTCTATCCACTTCTTTACATTTTAATTGAATCCCTCTCCCCGCCTGCCTTTTTTTGTTTTTTTGAGGAAGATTAGCCCTGAGCTAACATCTGTTACCAATCCTCCTATTTTTCGCTGAGGAGGATCAGCCCTGGGCCACCATCTGTGCCCATTTTCCTCTACCTTATGTGGAACACCACCACAGCATGGCACGATAAGCAGTGTGCACGTTGGCGCCTGGGATCCAAATCCTCCAACCCCGGGCTGCTGAAGCGGAGCGCGCAAACTTAACCCATATGCACCTGGCTGGCCCCTCCCCAACTTTTTTTTAATCTCACTGGGAAGATAGGAATTTGTCATACATTTGAAGCTGTAGTATTAGGTAGTATTGTTTCTCTCTGGCTTTTTCCCTTTAGATAATCCAATTATCAAATTGGTATTTGTAGAAAGATAAGATTCGTTAGTTCTCAAGATGATGAAGTGGAAAAAAGTAAACTTATTGAGAATGGAGCATGTATTCACTAGAGACAAATGCCAATAAATAAAGACAAGTGACTTTTCTCCATTAAAATCAAGATTCCTGTATTTATGTGTAGACAGAGCTTCCTGAGCAATAAATGCTTTCTCTGATGTCATAAAGGTATAAATAAGCATCTTATTATTATAATATGATACTAAATTCTGATTTGCATTTTCTTCTATATGTTTATGATAAATGTATTCATATGTCTTTGCTTTTGCCTTACTGTAGCAATCCAACAATGATAAATAAGCATACTTGCTTAGAATCCCAGCTTGATTTTCCTAAACAAGGTCATGTATCACTAGCTAATTTGTGCTGCCCCAAACTTTTACCAGAAGGCTCTTAAGGGATTTCTGAATTAAATCTTTGAGTGCATTTGAAAAGCTTGCCTGGTAATTGGACAGAAAGAGACGCTGAACTACAAGGTCACCTAACCAAAACCATTACTTAGGTCACATAACTCTCTAATATTAAGCAGTTAGGAAGCACATATATAATTAAATGATCTGTAGTATTTAATAAATATCTATGTGTCGTCCAAAAGATGGCTTCCATTAGGGAAAGGTGACAACTATTAATATTCAGCTCTTTGGGCTATAACTTAAAGATGAATTTATATCCTTAGGCACATAGAATGTATTTGACCTCCCTCAACTTGCAAGAAAAATAAATAGATAAGTTTGGCTTTTTCTTTTGGAGCACAAAACTTGGGTATTTCTTTCCATACAAATTAATGTCATGTTGTATTCAGTCTCTAAAGACTTATCACATAATTTTGATATTTGCTACAGGGCAAATGATTTATAAAATCATGCTTTTAAAATATCTTTCATTTCTAGGTTTTGCATGAAGAATTCCCTTGTCTTTTATTGTTCATTTTTCTTTCTATAAATTTCTTTGATTGCTCTTATGGATTTTTTCTCCTAGTCAGATACAGCTTGAGAGCATTCTCTATTATTTTTTTCAAAGATCTATTTCTCTTTGAGGTAGCTTTTACTAAATTTAAATATAAGCTTCTGTGTAAACCCTATTCATTCCATCAGAGACTTAGATGCCATATATTCTGGACCTTCCAGCATATTTGAATTACAAATAATGAACTTTCTTTTTCTGTATATACGTAATTATCTCTTCTTTGGGCTACAAGGGTTTAAAACCTTTGAAAAGGATCAGAGTAAAAATGGTGCAGGGAGGGGATTTGAGAAGTGAAGGAAAACAGGTTTGCAACTCAGGTGCAAAAGCCAAGCATTTAACAAACTTACTAGGAAGATGAAATGAGAAACTTCAAAGCGTTTTCTACTTTTAAATAATTTATTACCTCATCTGTTTCCTTTATTGAAGTCTATCTTCTTTCCTTTTCTAGGATACATTATTATTTTGCCTGTTATATTTTGGAAGCCTTCTGGGGAGCTTCTTATGATATGTAATCATTTTACCTTCTATTTCCTATGACCTGCACTAATGTAAGAAAGCTAGGGCATGCATGATCCAAGACAATCCGAACTGAACCTATTGTTAGAGTTACACACACACACATTTGTCTCTCGTTGCCATAAGTGTAACAGCAAGGAGGCGGGAAGGCACTGGTAGGCTTACCTCTTTTGGGGTCTACAGAGTAAAATTCAGGGGAATAAATGGCAAGTCTTGGGTCTTGGACCTAAGATCCTTTTCCTTCACTGCTTTTAGAAGAATTGTTTATGATTTAAATAAATCAATAATAAAAATATTTTAATAAAGCTTAGAATTTTCTTCACCTTTTACTACCATTTCTGAGAAAGAGTAGATTGAGAGGTATTATTGAGATCCATGCTGCAAATAAAATCAAATTAAAAAAGCTTTATAACAAATTTCAAGAAATCTATGAGCCTGGGATTATGTTTATAAATTTTTCTGTTATCTGAGTTGATATGGTGTCTTGGACAAATGCTATTTCCTGTCTGCTGCTCATATATTCAGAGAGGATGTATTTGCCCAGGGATTGGGGTAGAGAGGGGAAGGAACGATTATATTTCTCTTTCTTATAAATGTTAATGTTTCCCAAAGCACATAGAAGTCTCTACAGAATCATATGGAGCTAAATAAAAATCAACATAATGTACTGTTTACCAGCCTAGCATCTAAATGTCAGGTTGGTTAGATTTTTGTGAGAGCTTTCTTATTTGATAGACTGGATGTGCTTTTGTCAACTAAGCACACGTCTCTGAAGATTTGCAGATCCAAAAAGGCCTTGAAAATGTGGGATGGAGAGATTTGTGTTGGGAGGTGAGGTTTGGACTGCATTTTGGGGATGAAGAATGTTAGATTAACATTGAATACTGGCACTGACGAACTGGAAGCCAGCTTTTGCCTTTCCCTTTATTCTGGTGTTCACCTCTCCATATAAGACAGCTGCCAAGAATACCAAGGAGACTATGCAACAGGGGAGCTACAAAGACTGATGCTGGCCAAAAGCTCCAGACCAAAAATGAAGCTTAGAGTAGAATGTTCAAGAGCTAGCCAAGGGCAATGCTGCTGCCTTGAAAGGCAGAGGACAACATGGGTTAACCCGGCATTTGTGTCTGGCATTCTTTTGTCTCTCCCAGGGTTTTATTTATCCTGAGATTCAAGGACATGAAGCCTCAAGTCACAGATGAAATCCATATGTGCATGTCATAGAACTCCATTTTAATATGACTTATTGATCTGTGCTTTTGGATAAAGCAAACCAGATCATCTTGGTTAATATTAAACATACAATCACAAGAGTAAATCATTTATACATGTGTTTTACTTTTAGTCTCTATGGCAGATTTAAATCTATTTTTTTAGAAAGAGGTTTTAACTTATGAAAAAGGGATGACACACCCAAGCTGGAGTAGGTTCTACTCTGCTACCACACTTGAGACACACCTAGTGTTGTGGAGAGAATATTTATGTCTTCCCAAAATGCAGATGTTGAAGCCCTACCTCTCCCCAAAATGACGGTATTTGGAGATGGGGCCTTTGGAGGTAATTAAGTTCAGAGGAGGTTATCAGGGTGGGGGTCCTCATGATGGGATTAGTGCCCTTAAAAGAAGAGCCCAGAAAGCTAGATCACTCTCTCTGTCATGTGAAGATACAGCAAGAAGGCAGGTATCTGCAAGTCAGAAAGAGAGCTCTCATCAGAACCTGACCATGCTGGCACCATGATCTCAGATTTCCCAGCCTCCAGAACTATAGAAATAAATGTCTGTTGTTTAAGCCACCCTGTCTATGGTATTTTGTTATAGCATCCTACAGTGAATTAGACAGCTGAGATGCTCACTCTGCCCACCAAGATAGTGTTTTTAAATGATGTTATGCATCCGCCTTGCTTAAGAATCTATCCTTAATTGTGCAAAAGGGGTTTTTTTTGTTGTTGTTGTTTTTTGGTGAGGAAGGTTGTCCCTGAGCTAAAATCCATGCAGTCTTCCTCTATTTTGTATGTGGGATGCCTCCACAGCACGGCTGATGAGTGGAGTTGGTCTACGCCCAGGATCTGAACCCGCAAACCCTGGGCTGCCAACGTGGAGCATGCAAATTTAATCACTACACCGCTAGGCCAGCCTCACAAAAGGGGTTTTATGAGAACCACAGAAACATTAATTGAAAATAAGTGACTGAACCCAATTAAGGAATTTGCTACGTATAATTTTCCAACTAATTTTATCAATTTCGGCAAACAGTAGTATGTAGGTATCAGAACACTATAATTCTGGTATTAATTCCCAATTCCTTTTCACTAATATGTGGGAAAACTGGTTGGGGAAGAGTCTCTGTCCTAGTTCTGGTTTAACTCCTTCCTGTGTCTAAGTCTTGCCGTGGTCCTGGTCATTCCTGGGTCTTCCACTGTCTGCTTTTGTCGTGCACATCCTGTCTGGTCCTGGATCAGTCCCAGCTAAGTACACATCTGTTATCAGAGATAATTGAAAAATTGGACCATTCACAGTCTCTCAGTCTAAAATCATACTTTTTGAGTATCTAATACTCTAGTCATATGTGAAGCCCAGTCTTTAAATTCCAGGCTTTATCTCTTCTATCTCTATTGCTCTCAGGATTTTCTTTTCCTAATCACTAATTCCATAAATTTGTAAAATGCTGGAAGTGCAACTTCTTTCAACATAAATAGCCTCTGCAAAAATGTCTGCGTATAAAATGCCTCCCATACATTTTGCAGTGCCTATGAATGTCCTCCATGCATTTTCAGGGAGGATTCTCATTGATGCCCATGGCTTTTGGTGGGTAGAAGACAATTTCGTTTTAAATGTTACAAGAAACAATCTTAGGACTTTCTTAGGAATCATTTACCTTGAGCCTGCTGCCTATGTCTGCTTGCTGCCTCCTGGAGTTTTGCTGATTGTACCTTATACATCTGCTTTCGTGTGGGTTACATACGCATAATAGGGCTCATTGTGATCACGTACTCTGGTAATGCATAATCATTTGTTTCAGAGCCACATAAATCCATCTGGTAAGAACAAACACATTACCTAGTAAGAAGGAAAAGAGGGAAGGTGATATAAAAAGAGGGAAGAGGCATTCTACAACATATTACATCAGAATACTAACCCTCCTCCTATTTTTAACCAAAAAATTTACCAGCTCCTTTGTATAACAAGTTCAGAAGGAAGTCCATTCATTCATTCATTTATTTGACAAATATTTATTGACTTCTAAGTAGCCACTGGCTAGAAGTAAAGACATAGAGATAATTAAGTCCCAGGTTCCATGCTCAAGTTTCCCATATTTTAGTGGCAGAGACAAGTATGTACAAATAATTAAAACACAGTGCTGTGACAGAGGAGTGACAGAGTAGTAAGGGAGCACAAAGGAGGGACCTGCTCTTTTGCCTTGTGTGGCCAGTGATTGCCTCACAGCGGAGGTAACATTTAAGCTGGGTCTTGATGTTTTGACAGGTAGTAAGGGTGAAAGGGCATTCAAGGGGATAAAAACGCATTATTAATTAATCCACAGGGAATTGCCATTTTTTAGGTCAAATCCAGTGAAATATCAGCAATTTCATATGGTTCAACCAAATACAAAGCCGCTAAGATTTGAGAGAGCATAGGTTATTTGTGAGAGTGGATAGAAGATAGAAAGTAATGTTGAGCAGCTTAGTAAGGACCGGACTAAGAAGTTTGGATTTTATTTTGTAACCAATTGAGAATCTTAAAAGGTTTTGACCAGTGGATTTATATGTCAAGTTCTGTATTTTATAAAGTGTGGATGATGGGTCAGAGAGAGCAAGAGGCTATTTGGAGGCTGTGGTATCTGTCCAGATAAGAGATGATGAGGTTTCAACCTAGACAGTGGCAGTGATATTGGAGAGAGAGAAACAGAACATTGTAGGAAGGAAAATTAGTAGGAGATGTCAATCAATGAGATGTAGAGGATGAGAAAAGAATCAAGAATGGCAGGATTTTTAGGTTGGGTGAAAGAGTGGGTGATAGATAGAAAAAGACAAGGAAAAGAAAGAAAATTTTTGGACTTCTGGGAGCAGTAGATAGTGAATCCAATTTTGGACATTTGAATTTAAAAATGGGCTAGCATTCAGCAGAAAGGTTAGGCTGTTCATGGATGAAGCCTTGGAAACTGTGGTATAGATGAGATCATCTTAGATTAGCAGATAGAGTTGGAAGATGAGATTGACCAGAAGTGAACCCTGAGATTATGCCAACATCTTAATGTTGTTAACGCAGGCAGAGAAAAAAACAGTCCGTGAAGAAGACTGAGAAGGAACAGAAGAGATGAAAGAGGTACGTGTGTGGGAGAGTGGTTCTGGAAGACCAGATAGGAGCGGATTTCAAGGATGGAGTGATCAATAATTATGGTTTCCTGGGAAACTCATGTTTGGGGGTACACTGAAAGTACATGATATATTAGAGTATTATACCTCCTAAAGTGAGAACCAATATTAAATATTATTGGGAAATTTCAGACCCCATTTGTTAGAAAAATGATTTTGTAGACTGGTATAACCTCTTTCCAGCCCTAAAGCTTTTTTATTTAAGCTTTTGCGTATGGATGTGTATTTAACGGTGGTAGTAATTTATTGTTCAGTCCATGTCAAAGAAGTTTCAGTTTTCTGCTTCTCCTTGTGCTTTTCTAAACACACATTCGTGGACACACACTCCCAACTCCCCCTTTTCTGTGAGGAGTTCTACACGCTTTACAGATGTTGCATAATTCATCTTCCACCCCTCAACTCTGTGTTGTGGATGGAAATAATAACTTATGCTGGAAACTAAGGTGAAGGGATGTTAAAAGACTTGCCAGATGTTACCTGCTGATAAAACCTAAATTCCCAGACTGGGATTCTCAAGGCAAATCTATACCTCAAGGAGAAAGCCTGGATTGAGAAGAGACTATATTTTGAGTATCTTCCCCTGTCCTCTGTTTGCAGTGTGATGAGGCAGAGAAGAATGACTCAAAGCTGCAGTTTCACCACTTAGAATTAAGACTGTATTCTTCTGGGAAAATTCTTAGTGAATACAAACTAAGACGAAGCAATCATATTAATTTGCTGTCTAAATTTAAAATCAAATTTGATGGATCAAAATTCTGAAAAGCTCATTGAGCTCAACAGAAGTGATGATCAAGAGTGAGGGATGGGTCAGAGTTATTTGATGATTCCCTGAGAAGAGAGTCTTATGGGTCCCAGTTACCGCTCCAAATATTTTAA
Source organism: Diceros bicornis minor (assembly GCF_020826845.1). Classification (NCBI taxonomy): domain Eukaryota; kingdom Metazoa; phylum Chordata; class Mammalia; order Perissodactyla; family Rhinocerotidae; genus Diceros; species Diceros bicornis. Next base: position 13,027,065 of record NC_080743.1, on the reverse strand, counting down.
TGAAGGTTAACTCAAGTCCTTTTTGTGCCCAGCGTAGTTCATTATGGGCTTCTTAAGTCTTTAGGCAGTCAGCTGTCATGATTGCTGCTACTGCAACCCCAGCGTCAATTAAAATCTAAAGGCAGGCCTCCGCACCCTCTGGCACATTTATCTAGTAACTAAAAGATGAAGTAAGGGTGAAAGTCTGCAAATCTTCCAGCCCTTAATAATAAACTGCTAGTGAATGCACACAGTTTTTGCACCAAAGAATGAAAGATGATGCTGGCATGTTTCCTGTTAGACAGGATTAATTAGCATTAGATTGAAGGTAGTCTTAATTATGACCTTTCTGGGACCAGGCTGCATAGACCTGAAGTTTAGGTAGATTTTCCAAGTGTATTAATGAGAGAGACAAAAAGAGATACATGGGTCTGTTGAGTGGCTTTTAGGCAGCTGACAAATAATAGCTGTGTTAGAAAGGAATTAACTATAGATATTTTAAGGAGGGAACAATAGATATAAAGAACAGATGTCCTTGAACTTTGTTCTAGTGGACAACCTTTGACTGTTAGAATCACTTAAACTGTAAAGTAAAAGTAGACAAACTAAATTTCAGGTAATTTAGTAGCCATCATCCACCTCATTACCTCCTTTTGCACACATATAAAATACTACTTTTTATTTATTTTTTTTTGTGAGGGAGATCAGCCCTGAGCTAACATCCGTGCTAATCCTCCTCTTTTTTGCTGAGGAAGACCGGCTCTGAGCTAACATCTATTTTTATTCCCCAAAGCCCCAGTAGATAGTTGTATGTCATAGTTGCACATCCTTCTAGCTGCTGTATGTGGGACGCGGCCTCAGCATGGCGGGAGAAGCGGTGCGTCGGTGCACGCCCGGGATCCGAACCCGGGCCGCCAGTAGCGGAGCGCGCACACTTAACCGCTAAGCCACCGGGCCGGCCCTGAAATACTACTTTTATAATTGGATATGTGTATCTGCTTTTAGATTTTCTCCAAACTCAAACAGAAGTAAGCTTCATTATGTACGACCTCTATATGTTTTCCTTTTCTTACACCATAACAGTTCTTTCTCTGCATATTTCTTGATCTTGTTCCTCTCATTTCTCCTCTTTTGGCTTTTTCCTTTCAACCTTTACCATAATTCTTCTGATTTCCATCAGGAGCCCTACTTCTTCCTCTCTTTTTCCTTCTTTAAATCTCTTTTTAGCTGATTTCTCTCTTGATTTTGTCTTGCCTTCAGTTGTCACTTTTTTCTTTGCCTTCTTGTCCTTTACCCTGTCTTTGCCCACTTATATGCAGCGGACAAGAGCTAGAAACAACACAATTCAGTAACTCGTCACATGTGTCATTAATAATGGATAGTCTACATCCAGGAGCATTCGAGGCCTGCTCTCTGTTGAGGTGGTGCTTGGGGATTAAAACCAACCATAGAGCAACCCTTTATGTCCATTAGAGAAAAGACAGAGGTCAGCCAACCACACTCACAGCAGAAAACTGAAAAATAAGATTTTTGATCTCCAAAAGCTCAGAGAAAATATATTTTTATCAAGCTGATGTAATAAAAAAGTGGGACGGAGTGCTTTGAAGATGGTAGGAGAGAAATATAAGATTTGGTGCTCAAATGATACATGAGTATCCCTCTTCCCTCTGTGTTTAAAACCATTAGGGAGAAATCCATTCACATCCGTTTCAGTCCATGAGGTATCTTTGTGGAGCCGTAAACGCTCTCCAAGCTGGGCATTTATCTTCACAATATCTGGCGACCCAGGAAAACAAACGTACATGGGAGGCTGGTGATGCTGATGAAACAGACCCGGCCCTGGTTTCATTCTTTTCTGTTTTGCCACCATCCTCATTTCCCTAATTCTCAACCTTCTGCGCTCACCACACACTTCATCCCAATTCTTCCTCCATCCTGGTGCCAAATAAATCTAACTAAAGTGCTGCTTTTCATGTATTACTCCTCTAATCCACAACTCTCGGTAGAAATGAGCAGAAATTGTAGTCAGAGTTAACCTAATTTGTTTAAAATGATTAGTTAGTAATAGCTAATTGTTAGTAATAGCTCTCATATCAACTTTACAGAGTTGTAATGATCCAAATGAGATAATAATGTGTGTCAAAGTGAGTCCTGAACTATCTAGTCCTTTAACATATAAAATACTGTCGTATGGATTCCCCTGACAGACAAGCCCAAACTGAGGACTACACAGCCACTCCATTGTACCAACCTCCTCCCATACTCCTATCCCCCTTTCTCCTCTATGTTTTGTTCCCACTGACCATCTGTCACAAGCTCCCAGGACAACCCTGGTCTCACCTGCCCTCAGGGCTTTTGCATTTGTTGTTTCTTCTGCCTGAAACACAACCTCCACCACCTCTTTCTTTTTTTCTTATTGAGATATAATAGACATATAACATTGTATAAGTTTAAGGTTTACAACAAGTTGATTTGTTACATTTATATGTTGCAAAATGATTACCATCGTAATGTCAGCTAATACCTCCATTCTATCACATAATTACCATTTCTTTTTTGTGGTGAGAACATTTAAGACTACTCTCTTAGTAACTTTGAAATATGTAGTACATGTTGACTATAATCACTATACTGTGCATTAGATCTCCAGAACTTATTTCTCTTCTAACTGTGGGTTTGTACTCTTTGACCAACATCTCCCCATTTCCCCAGGCCCTGGTAACCACCATTCTACTCGGTTTCCACAAGTTCAGCATTCTTAGATTCCACATGAAAGTGACATCATACGGTATTTGTCTTTCTCCATCGGACTTATATCACTTAGCATAATGCCCTCAAGGTCCATTCATGTCGTTGCAAATGGCAGGATTTTCTTCTTTCTGTTGGCTGAATAATATTGCATTGTCTATATATATACCACACCTTTACCCATTCATCCATCAATAGACATTTTGGTTCTTTCTATGTCTTGGCTATTGTCAATAATGCTGCAACGAACATGGGAGTGTAGATATCTCTTCAAGATCCTTTTTCATTTCCTTTGGTTATATACCCAGCAGTGAGATTGCTGGATCATATGGTAGTTCTATTTTTAATTTTTTGAGGAACCTCTGTACTGTTTTCCATAGTGCCTGTATCAATTTATATTCCCACCAATAGTGCACGAAGGTTCCCTTTTCTCCACATCTTATATGTTGTCTTTTTGATAGCAGCTTTTCTAACAGGTGTGAGGTGGTATCTCATTGTGGTTTTGATTTGCCTTTCTCTGATGATTAGTGATGTTGAGGATCTTTTCATGTATGTGTTGGCCATCTGTGTGTCTTCTTTGGAAAAATGTTTACTTAGATCTTCTGCCCATTTTTTAATTGTTTGGTTTTTTTTTTAACTATTGCATTATATGAGTTCTTTATATATTTTGGATATTAACCCCTTGTCAGATATAATATCTGCAAATATTTCCTCCCATTCGGTAGGTTGCCTTTTCATTGTGTTGGTAGTTTCTCTTGCTGAGCAGAAGCTTTTTAGTTTGACGTAGTCCCACTTATTTATTTTTGCCTCTGTCACTTATGCTTTGGTGTTATATCTGAAAAATCATTGCTAAGATCAATGTCAAGGAGCTTTTTCTTTATGTTATCTGCTAGGAGTTTTACAGTTTCAGCTGTTACATTTAAGTCTTTAATTAATTTTGAGTTAATTTTTGTGAGTGGTGTAGGATACGGGTCCGATTTCACTTTTCTATATGTGGTTATCCAGCTTTCCCAACACCATTTATTGAAGAGACTATCCTTTCCCCACTGAGGAGTCTTGGCTCCCATTTCAAATGTTAGTTGACCATATATGTGGGTGGTTATTTCTGGACTCTCGATCTGTTCCATTGATCTATGCATCTGTTTTTATGCCAATACTATACTGTTTTGATTACTATAGCTTTGTAATATAGCTCACAATCAGGAATTGTAATACCTCCAGCTTTGTTCTTTCTCAAGATTGCTTTGGCTATTCGAGGTCTTTTGTGATTATATATGAATTTTATTTAAAACAGTATGGTACCCACCCCCTCTTTAGAGAGCCCTTCCCTATATAGTCTATCCTCATTATTCTCTTTCATAGTATCATGTTTGTTTCCTTCCTAGCACTTATCATGCAATCTCTCATTTTATTTGTTGATCTTTACTTATATATTGCCTGTTTCCCACACTAAATTGTGAGCTCCATGAGAGTAGGCATCTTGTCTGTCCGGTTCACCATTGTGTTTATGGAATGTACCACAGTACCTGGAACAGAATAAGTACCAAATAAATATTATGTAAATAAAAGAATGAGTTGATTTTTTTGGCTCCACAATACTAATCTAGTCTGTTTTATTATTTGTACCCAATAAGAATTTTAGTCAACCTGACCTCCTCCTCATCCCCATCAGCCATACTTCATTTTGCACACTTGTTGTTGTACTTCCTTTTGCCTAGACTGGACCTCTCTTCTCCGCTAGTCAAAATCTTCTCCATAATTCAAAACTTGAACCCATCTCTTGGAATTGAAGTGTCTCACATTCTCTAACACACACTGAGCTTTTTCCACTCTAACCATCTAGATCCTTCCTACCTATAGCACTAGTGTTTACCTCTACATTTTAAACTGTATTTATTTGTTAATGTTAACCAGTTAGGTGCATTTATCTTTTTTTTAAATCATGAAATTAAAATATTTGAGGGCTGGGATTATATTCTTTTTCTGCTTTATATCTCCTCCCACTAACAGTCTTGGTTTACCTTCATCTGCATCCTGCCCCCCTCCACACACACACACATGCACATGCACACGCATACATGCATACACACATCTCACCCTAGTAGCAAATGGTAGACACTTAACAAATAGTCATTGAAAAAAATTGCTAGGGAAGTTTTCTGAAACATTAGGAGGAAGGACTTACCTCTGCAGAGGCCTTGTGAGATAGAATCCTCCATGAACTTACATCTCAGAATGACAGGAAAGAGAATAGGAGTAGAAACTGAGACCCATTATGTATGTTGCATTGTAGTGCTTTGTTATAAGAAAACTGGGCCCATTATTGGACAAAATTAAGTATAAGATTGCCTAATGACTCCCAGACTTACTATTAAGATGCTGTTCTGAGGATCTTATGCTGAAATGAAAGAGACTTATTGGCATAGTTTGTGATACAGTGTATGTCTAATGATTTTAAAAAGATATATATTAACTTAAGGAAGATTTGTATTTCAATATTTAGCTTAGGACAACTGCAATTGTATATATTTACTATGACTGGAATTAAATTTCACACTCCATTCCATTGCACATGAATACCAAGAATTATTTAATTGATTGAATATTAAATATAAAATTATTCAGAGATAAGATCTAACAACTTGCTGTTTTGCCGTTATTGGTATTAGCTCTAGAATATGCTCTGCTGGGAAATGAATCTCAGTTTGACTTGATTTCTGTGAGAATATGCAATATTTAGTTTTTCTATATTAATCTTATAAAATATGTTTAATATTTAATAATAGTTGTAGACAAAAACACATATCCTTTTGCAAAATCCATTTGGGTTGATTAGAATAGGGAAATATTATTATTTTTTATGATTGTTTAAATAAATCTCACTATTGCGGTGGTATATTCTATAATTTGTCTCCCTAAACATCCATGCCAAACCATCTTCTCTCTTGCTTCCTCTATTATAGAAGCTGAAAAGCCAAACACTTAATTGTCCTAATCACCTTTCAGGCAGGGATGGCCATGAGGCACAGTTCTGGCCGATAAGCTAAAGGGGGAGTCCACTGGGAAGGACTTTCTTTTCTAAATAAAAAGACACAGCTTTATTGAAGAGATTCAGGTGTCTTGAGTGCAGCAGTCATCTTGTGACATGAGGTGCAAGCAAGAAGATAAATATCTACAAGCTAAGGATGAGGGGGGCAGAAAAATGAAAGGAGTCAGGTCCCTGCTGGCATCACTGAATGACACACCACACCATCTCAGGACTGCCAGCTGCAGGATTTCTTGTATGAAACAAATAAATTCCTTGGAATTGAAGTCACTGTTTCTGGCATAAATTTTTTGGTATTTGCAACTGAACACATTCTTATCTGATATACTTTGGTTTAAATTTAAACTGGATTACACAGAGACTGTATTTAATAATTTCAAATCAATGAATATTTAGAAAACATTTACAGACATATGTTACTTGACAGGGATAAGTTCTGAGAAATGCGTCATTAGGCAATTTCGTAGGCAAACATCATGGAATGCACTTACACAAATCTAGATGGCATAACCTACTACACACCTAGGCTTTATGCTACTAACCTTATGGGACCACCGTCATATATGCAGTCTGTGACTGAAATGTCATTATGCAGCACATGACTGTAGTTTTATCTTAAAAATCCTAAAAAGTTTAAGTTCTTCTTAAAATTAATAACAATGACCCTATTCTTACTAGTAATGCTTTGTTATAGTATAAACATCTTATAGAATAAAATATATTGGCAAATATTTTCAGAAAAGAATGAACAATTTATATACTACTTCAGGCTCTAGGAAAATGGTTGGAATTTCCCATTTTGCTGAACAATTTGAGAACAGAAGGACACACCATTTTTATACATTTTGAAAATGTTTACAATATATTAATGTCTAATATTCAGGTAACACTTTAACTCATTCGTTCAATAGATGTGTGTTGAATGCCTATGCCTCTTCACTATGGACAAGTCATGAAAACTCACCATCCCTTATTATACTATCTCACAAATCTGTTAATTTTCATTCTAAAATCAGTAGAGACCTCCCATTTCACAGTAAAGATTTACCAACAGCACACTAGTATAACGCTCAATATTACTTAAGCCAAATATGTTGCATTTATTGTTTTCCTCTGAAAGCTGAAATAGTTGCCAAAACAAATAAGTAAAAAATGCTTATGATGCAGAGGCCTTGTCTTCTAAATGTGTGATTAAATCATTAATGGCCAAAATTCAATCTTTCAATCAAGATAGTAGGTAAGATCTATAATCCCAATTAGGGATTTTACTTGGTGTGTATCTTTAATGACTTTATATCTGTATAGTTTGTAATTGAATTTCTATTAAATTAAGTTCAGTTCTTTCCCTACTGCATTCATTTTAATGGTTAATAGTTGACATTATTTCTTGGGTTATTTCTATTTCAAAAAGATGCCAAATCAATACTCAAATGATTTTCTGTTCTAAAAATCAATTATTTTTCATTAAGTAATACATATGTTTGATACACAGTTTAAAAGTTATAAAAAGGAGCCGGCCCCGTGGCTTAGCGCTTAAGCGCGCACGCTCTGCTACTGGCCGCCCAGATTCGGATCCCGGGCGCGCACCGACGCACCGCTTGTCTGGCCATGCTGAGGCGGTGTCCCACATACAGCAACTAGCAGGATGTGCAACTATGACATACAACTATCTACTGGGGCTTTGGGGGAAAAAGGGAAAAAAAGGGGGATGATTGGTAATAGATGTTAGTTCAGGGCAGGTCTTCCTCAGCAAAAAGAGGAAGATTGGCATGGATGTTAGGTCAGGGCTGACCTTCTTCACAAAAAAATAAATAAATAAAAAAATAAAAGTTACAAAAGGATATACAATGAAAAGTAGGTCTCCCTCATCTCCCTCCTTCCCAGACATGCAGTTCTTCTTCTTGAGGCAACTATTTCCATTTCCTTGTGTAATCTTACCCAAAATTATTTTAAATTTACTGTTTCATCTAATGGACACTTCAACAATTATAAGTATAAAAATGTTTTACAATTGAGGTAATTGCATTGCTAAATTAACTTTCAAAACTAAATTTTTCTCTCATATTCTGAAAGCACTATGATGGTTACAGGACACCCTATTAAACATTAGCATGGAGATAACACATATTCTAAGCAGAGGGAAAGTTCTAAGATCACCACTGAATAAGTATTATTTTGAGGAAAATAACAGAAGTGTTTTCATTATTCATATTTGCTAAATGTACATAGAAATAACAAAAGAAAGACGTAACATCAAATCATAAGGACTTGATTAATGAAAGTTTAAAGGCCACCTCTGTTTTCACGTTATGCAGTGCTTTGAATAAGAACTAGGGATCTCTATCTTATAAAGCTCATGAGATTATTACGTTCATCTTTGGCAGAGGAAGGTGTGATTTGTAAGATGTTTTAATGAGGCATTTATGGTGCATATTTTCGATTCCATTCCCACTTATGAATGTTTGAGCAACAAGAAAGATTAATCAGAAGATGACCTCTCACCCCCTTATATACTTTTAGTAACTATTTTTGTTTAAAGACTACAAAATTGTGTTTTGAATTTTAGTGAATAGTGATCAAGAAAAAAGTCAAAGAGCAGAAGATCAATTTTTAAGCATATTTTGAGGGGATCAGAAAGACATTAGTATAATGAGATAAGTCAACAATATATTTGTAGTTGTCAAATGCAGCCTATGTCTCTTAGATTATCGTTCCTATCATAAATGCAATTTGTGCCCATTGTGGAAGTTTTGAAAAAAACAGAATGAGCAAAAGAAAAACAGAATCACATAAAATCATATCACCCAGAGATAATGACCACTAACATTTTTTTTGTATATTCTTTTACCTTGTTAAGCATTTACATACAAACATATAAACACTTATAACCATACTACACATAATATGTTCTATAACCTATTTTACTCAATATAATATGAACATGTTTTCATATAATTATTGTTCTAAAAATTGTTTCCAACTTTCCTCTATTGTAAACAGTGCGGTGTTTAAAATCTTTATAAATAAATTCTTGCATCTTCTGTATGTAGTTCCATGGTATAAATTACTAGAAAAGAAATTACTAGATGAAAAGGCATGCAATATTCTAAGGCTCCCATCATTGGTAGGCAATGTTTTTTATTATTATAATTTTGGGAGACAAATATTAATCTCATTTTAATGTTCATGCCTTTGGTTACTAAAAATATTAACTATTTATCATATGATTATTAGGAGGCATGAGTTTTTTAATAGCTGAATTTCAATAGCCATCCCAGTCATGACAATTTTCAGAAGTTCATTGTTTCAACAAATGTTTTTAAGCACCTACTCTGTTTCTATGTGGAAGGGATTCTAACCTATTCCAAGAAGATTAAAGAGTGTTCTAACCTGATATAGTTTCCCTGTAAATTTAGTTGATAACTTCTGACTAAAGTCCCAAGGCTGTTCTACGCTGGTTCTCCTAGCCTCTCCTATGTAGTGTCTTTGGTCCATCATGCCAGATGTAAAATGGGCAATAACTATGATCTGGCTCTCACTTTCCTAGCAATGTGCTGGGTGGTTTCCACCCACTGACAGATTCTTGAATATCATGCAAGTTTTACAAAAATGATGGATAACATAGTAAGACCAATTTTGCCTGACCTTGTTCCATTTTAAACAAAAGAGATGTTTATATAGGCATCACTTAAACTTCTCTATGAAAAAATTGAGGTTTTATTTCCCCTTTACAAAGAAAATATAAATCACAACCGGTTAAAGCTACTCTCTCAAGGCAATGGAAACCCAAATGCAAACGGGATAGAAGAAAAGATTGATCATGGAAGATAGGAAAACTTTTAAGATCTAATTATTCAGAAGAACTTAATAAAGCAGGTACAAAACTCAAATATCATCTTATATGATCTAATAAATTTGAAAGACATTATAATATCATCCTATAATTTCTTAGGGTATCAAGTTATTTGGTATATTTTATTTTTCAGCAACAGTTTAAAATGTGCTAAAAAATAATAATCTCACAAAAGTAACCTCCTTTCTCAATGATAGGATGTCAGAATTATCTTTTAAGGTAAATGTAACCTTCAAATCATCTTTAAAAATTTTTAAGAGACTTGAAAAACTTGCATTTGTTCGAACACCTGAAAAAACAAGTTCATGTAATTATAAGCTCATTTATGCCTTCCTATTAAGTTTCTGATTCCAGTAACAGTGGAATTCTTCAAGATAATTTTAACCTCTTATTAAACTTGTAGAAATGGCCAGTGTAACTTGCTTATTTCTAAAACCTCAGGTTTCACACACACACGAAAATAGTACATGACATAATCCGAAGCCATAGGAACAGAACAATAGAGAATTTTTAGACAACATGTCTGGGAAGGAGAAGAGAAGCTGAAAGCAAGGGGGCAGGATACAATTAACCCCTTGAAACACAAGCTCTTGGAGAATGCTCCTCTCCCCAAATCTCCAGATTCTCCACTAATAGCGAAGAGAGGAGGAATAGAGGTAAAGTATTTTTTAACTTACATAGAACTTTACCCTCAAATAGCCCAAAACGTTTTGAGTCTGCTGACTAATTGGCATCAACTCAGATGATCTGTCCAATTCAAGCCACACTCTGTAGTTTGGCAAGTGTATCCGGGCGAAGCTCTGAGGACGCCCCAAAGTGCACTGTCCTCTAATAAAGTCTCTGGGAAGTGAAGCAGTCGTTCTATTTCCTGGCACAGACTTTTGCAGTAAGAGCCTGAGAGGTAACAGATGACTTAATAGCATCCTGCAGGAGCAACGCCTCCAGACTGTGAGTTAGAAATGCAGCCCTGTTGCAGACAGATGTGACACCAAGAACTTGCGAATGAGAGGTAATCCTCCGACTGGAATTGCCGGCGGTGGACGGTCCCTCAACTGACTCATTAGGCACAAATGGATGATCTGTCAGAGAATAATGACTTTTAGGACTTCCATTCTCGCTCTAATGCTTGATATTAATGACCTTTCAGGATGGTTGATATTATTGGAATTTCATTTGCCACGAGAAAGAAAACCAGTAAATGAATCAGTTTCTGAATGAAGCTAGAAAGCTGTCCCTGAAAAGGAAGCAGAATGACAGTTGTTGGAGAATAAGAACCAGCGTGGAACTGAAATATGCACTTAAACAAAACTCTCCTATTACCTCCGAATTTAATCTAATGGGTTTTTTGTGTGTACGTGATATACCTACAACAGTAATGTCCAAGAGGCAGGCTTAAGCTCGACCAAAAAACTGAATCCCTAGACAACACATTCACCATATAGGGCCCCTCCCCGACAAAAATCTGAAATTTGAAACACAGCACTTTGAATTACCGAAGCCTGCCTATGATGCATTAGCCTGTCAGTTAGAGATGTGCCTTACTAATCATTCATGGGACGTAGATTGCTATATGTCTGTAGCATGCAAGGCTCTGCGCTAAATGTTGCCATGGAGGACTTTATGGTCTAGATCAGAGGTCAGCAAACTTTTTCTATAAAGGTCCAGGTAGTAAATATTTTAGGCTTTGTGGGCTAGATGGTTTCTATTGCAACTACTCAACTCAGCCGTGTAGCGCAAAAGTAGCCGTAGACAATACATGCATGAATGAGTATGGCTATTTTCCAAAAATCTTTATTTATGGACACTGAAATTTGAATTTTTTATCATTCATATGTCACAAAATATTCTTCTTCTTTTGGTTTTTTTAAACCTTTTAGAAATGTAAAAACCATTTTTAGCTCCCAAGCTGTGCAAAAACAGGCAGCAGGCCAGATTTGGCTCATGGGCTGTGGTTTGCCACCCATTTGGTCTATGTTATTATAGATGGAAGATTGCCTTAAAGATGTACAAACAAAATTTCTGTAAGTCTGTGTAGATGAGAGGGATCTCTTAAAGTCAGAAACTTCATGAAGGAGGTGCCATTTAAACTGATTTGAAGGATGAGATTTTAATTTTAATTTTTAAATTTTACTTCTTTACATTCACATTCACTTATTTGTTACCAATATTAAGCTTATTCATGGCAAAATTTTAAATTCAAATAACATATGACATTGAACAGATTACACTTTTTCATTTTGTGTGTATTTTTTTAATTGCGATAAGAACACTTAACATGAGATTTACTCTCTTAACAAATTTTTAAGTGTCCAATGTTGTTAAATATAGACACAATGTTGTACTCAGATCTCTAGAACTTATTCATCTTGCATAAGTGAAACTTATATCTTGTTGAACAGCAGCTCCCCATTTGCTCTTCCCCCCAGCCCCTGGCAACTGTCCTTCTACTTTCTGTTTCTATGAGTTTGACTATTTTAGATATCTCATATAAACGGAATCATGCAGTATTTGTCCTTCTGTGATTGGCTTATTTCACTTAGCATAATGTCCTCCAGGCTTATCCACGTTGTCACATCCAAAAGAATTGAAATCAAGATCTCAAACAGATATCTGCACACCCATGTTCCTTGTGGCATTATTCACAATTGCCAAGATATGGAAATAATCAAAATGTCCATTGCCAAATGAATGGATTTTTTTAAATGTGGTATATACATACAATGGAATATTATTCAACCCTAAAAATAAAGGAATCCTACCATATGAAGAATGGAGTTTTAGTAGACGGGGTGAAGATCCACACTGGGGCACTTTTGAGAGTAAAAGGGTACATTGTTAATGGCTACTCCAGGACGGTAGGTGTAAACACTGGCTGTTCTCTGCAAATTGGGACAAATATGGTTATCCCAGGAGGGGAGGGTCTATAAGGGCCATGAGCAGAGAGCGCTGAGTGTGGTCAGGGAGAGTGCATGGTGTATTCAATGTATAAAAAAGTCAGTGTGCTTGGTCAAAGCACATAGTGCTTTTATCTCCCAGGCATAGTGGGAGATAAAGCTAGAAAGATAGTCTGGGGCTTGAACTAGGATTGACCCTGTAGGTTCTTAAACATAAAGCTAAGACATTTGGAAATTGTTTAATAGGTGGTGGAGAGGCACTGCAATTTTTTAAACAATAGAGTGACATCATCACGTATATGTGATATCAGTGATGTGCAGAGTGAATTGGATCAGGCAGAGACTACCTGTAGTGGCCCAATTAAGAGACCATAGCAAGTTTGAAGAGGATAAAAGAACCTGGACGGAGTCCAGGCAACAGGAATAGAAAGGAAGGGTTGGATGAAAGACACATCAGGGAGAAGCAGTTAAGAGAAATTGTCAATTGAATGTAAAAGATAAGCTAAGAAAAAGGGAAAGCTGAAGGAAACTCCCAAGATTTTAGGTCGAGGTGACTATAGGCATACTGTATTTGTGGGTTAGGGAGAAAAGGGAAAGGGAAATCTGCAAATGCTTATACAGTGGGGATCCTATTCTTATTGTAATTTGGAAAAATAGATATAAGGTAGCAATGATACTTCTGTACCATTTTCTGTACCATTTTGTGTACCAGAAGTACCAGAAAATGGTACTTCTGTACCATTTTCAAAAGTTTAACTTTTGAAAATACTTTTACGCCAGGGCAGCTTAATCTGAATAAAATTTTGAATAACTTTCTGATAAATGTGAGTATGAGCAGCTTATTTTGATAAAGTTGGACTTTGATTTGGAGGGAGGGTGAGGGAGAGGGTAGGGGGCATGTGTCTCTATAACTATACTTTCTGTCTTCTTCTTGAGACCCAGTGGGATGCAACCCATATTAAGCTTAGTATAATGGTTCTTAGTGCTTGCTATGAAAGTAAAAATGAACCCACCTGTGGAAAAGGTACAGCAATGACAGGCCTCTAGCTAGAATATGATTCAGAATGATTGTCAGCCATGAGCTAGTATCACCCAGTTACCTCAATAGCTGTCTTGAGAGTCTTAAAAACTATCCATATTAAATCCTTGGTTTTTAAAAATCACTCATTTCCTACAGAACACTTAAGAATGCCCTGAAATCAAAAGAAAGAAACAATGATAATGTGCTACGACTTCTAAAAACTTGAATTAAGCTTCTGCTATGTTCCTGACTCACAAAATGGTGCCCAAGCTGTATTTTATATTTTGTTCAAATTCGATTTTCCAATGATTTTCTAAGTAGTAATTTTTTTTTTCTGGAGAGAATATATCTGAGGAAAGGCAGAGAAACAGATGATGAATTAATGGAAAAAATGGCAGGTAATTGTAATTACCTGAAAGTACACACACACACACATGCACACAAGCACACAAACACATACACATCTATTTTTAAAAAGAAATTTCTAAAATAACAAAGGAAATCAAATCACAACAGGAACAAATTCAGAAATATGAATGTTTTATCTAGAAAAACTTTCCTGCTTTTGTTTTGACCATTTATAGTAAGTCATGGTTATTCATGAGGTAAAAAACTTTACGTACGGTTAACCACTCTTGAATTTTCCATTCATAATTATCAGTTCATTCAACATTCTTCCGTGTTTAAATAAGAAACAAATAACCAGTCTGGCCATGGGGTCTGGTCTGCTATTTTCCTAAAACAGTGCACCAGAAAAGCAGAGCAGACTTGAATACATTAGCCTTCCTGGTCCCAGAGCAGAATCCCCAAACACTTCAAGGTGCGGATTATTGAGAATGCCATCCCACTGTGGCGAGAGACCACTGGGCGAACAGTTGGGTGGGCACAGAGCAGACCTGGTGCTGTAGTGTGTCCTCGGCGCCAAAAAGAGAAGTCGTAGTGTGAAACCCCACATGGAACCAAAACTCCAGCTGACGCCCATTCATCAGTGCCAGTAGCCAAGGAGGATGGATTTTACTTTTAAAAAATTTCCTTTTAGGCTCTGCGTCTTTGCTTGTGCCCTGTCCTTTAAAAATGGTGTTTCTGTCATTCATCTTCCGAGTATGTTTACCTCTCCCTGTGCTTACTACATAACATTATACATATGTAACACTATCATACTATGTAGCAGCAGGTCATTATGAACATGCCCCACACTATGTATTACATATAATGTAAATATCTAGACAGAAACATATTATAGATATATAATTACAGGACACGGGCCAACATGGCTGGGCTTCTGATCATGTCCTCTCTCCCTCTTCTTGGTAGTTATGATTACACACGAGGGCTTTGACAACTTCAAGATTTCTAATTAAAGCACACCAGTGTTTTAGTTTTCTCTCCTTTCATTCCTTACCTGCAGGCATTTGTTATTAGGTATCGCGCTATTTAACAACCGTTCTGACAGGATGAGAACCTGATCTTAAGGAGAATGTGTCAGAATACACGTGAACCTAATCTTCTCCTCACCCCCAAGCAGGTTTTTGCTTTCAATGGTTGTTAACCAAAGGATACTGGAGCGCCGGTTTCCTCTCTTTTTATCATTATTCTCATAATTCTTAAATCGAAATGAAATGTAAATTGCTGGGTTGAAGTTGTATTTAAACAAATGACAGTTTGTTTCTGGATTGACCATGATTAACTTTTTCTATGAAAGCTCCGTTTCCAATTGTGAGGTTGAGTCATAGGGATGTGTGTGGAGTTTTAGATACGACTAATTTGAGTCTTTACAGAAAAGTGTCGTCATATTAGAATAACTACTAAATGAAAAAGGTTAGGCATTGGAGACCTAGATTTGTTTGCCTCTGTAACCACCTCTCTCATGGACCTTAAATAAGTCAACTCACCTTACTACCCCTAAAAACCTAAAGGTGTTCTTCGGAAACTCACAATGTTACATCAGTGAAAGCAGTAAAGGTATATAGCAGGGCTTTATCAACGTAAGTGTTACCATGTCTGTTACTGTACAATTATTATTCCTTATTATTGCTACTACCACCACTAAAAATAGTGCATAACTTCAACCTGCCTATTCTAAAAGATTAGAACATATCCATACACTCTCGAGAATGAGAAGTTTTTGCTATGAAAATTCTCATGTGCAACTTTTTAATCCTGACAATAGGTTGATCTTTTTCTTCACTAATAGATTCTTCATTAAGTTTCAAATAGAGAATGGTTGTATTGTTTCTCACTTTCAAGACATAGCTTTGGCCTTCCAGACCACTTATTAGCTGAACAAGATAATTGGGAATAGGAAATACTTTATTTGAAAGCCTTGAGTATCCCTGCTGGATCCTGGCTTGATTTCTGATCCTTAGCAAATCACTGAGTCTCTACGAGCCAACTTTTCTTTAAATCTGACAATGTCTAGCTTAGGGAACAGCTGGAAAAATTACAGTTTTGAGCCATTTCATTTTTTAATACATTATATACATGGTTGTTAGAATAGGTGCAACTTTACTCCACATAGAAAGTTTACGTAGTCAATCTTTTATTTAATAATAGTACACTTAAAATGTGTATGTGGAAAGATAATGGAGAAAGGGAGGAATGGAAAATGGCTACTTTTTTTACTATATCGTGTATTGGGGAGGCATGAAGAGGAAAATCATAAAATCAAATAAATTATAATTTCAAATAAAAAGTAGTTACTTGATGTTGGTGTTCTCTAATCTCTGAAAACATCTTACAAATAAAGAACCAAAACAGAATAAATACTAAGAATTCTGAGGGAGCTCCTTCAATCAGCTCTGACCACTCCTTGCTGAAGTCTCTGATTGCAGAAATACATCTGATCTACCTTTCAGAATTATTGGATATAAAATGGCATATCACTATTATTATTATTTTTTTCTCCCTTCCTATATTTTGTGCAGTAGACAAGAAGTCATTTTGGACCTCTTTTAATTCTTTATTCCTTTTTGTCTTTAGGAGTTGTACAGATGTTCTGTGCTGCATAATCTTCATACTGTTCATTATTGGCTACATTCTTTTAGGACTTATGGGTGAGTAAATAAAGGTATAGAAGATATTTAACATTTGTTAATGGAATAACTGAGTCAATGTCACATTTTTAACATTGATCATTTTCTTCCAAAAGCCTTCTTGTTATTGATTATTGTCTTTTCTGGAGGGAATGTGCCTCACCAGGATTCATTGGGTAGCAAACACAGTGAAAAATAAACACAAAGTAGATTATTCAAAGGCAAGCCCAAATTACTTAAGTAAATACAATTATAAAGAAGGAAGAAAAAAGCTTATGGTTTCTTTCTAATCATTTTTATTTTTGAAATTCTATTAAGCAGCTAATTATGTTCATGTAACTATTTACTAATATGAACTAGGGCCTAGATCAGTTTAGGTAATATATAAATTTTTCTTCTTATAAACAAATTAAAAAGAAAGAAAATTACTAAGAACTGCACCAGCTAATTCTTTGATATGTAAGAAGTCTTATTTTGTCTACTAGAAAGAGATATCCTATTGTTTATTGTTAGGTTAAAGATCTTTCTGTGAAAGTGAAAATAAAGAGGACAAACATAGAAATTATTTATTTGGATTTTTTACAAACTACTAAAAGAACTGGTGTGAATATTTTCCATGAAAAGGTTTTACAATTGCATGTGTATGTACCACATTTTTCCCCAGGCACTTAAGTCCTGTCCCTTAGATGTTGACTTAGGAAACTTTAATACATCCTTACTAGGATGGGTGCTATAAAAGTCAGATAATAGCTTCTAGTACCAATAATTAGTGGCCTGGAGTTAATATGGATAGAATGTATTGGCAGAAAGAAGGCTGTGCCTATCTAGGGAACAATGGAAAATACTCTTCCCTGTTCTTCACTTTTGTCTCCCAATAAGAGAAATACTTTGAGAACAGCAATTGAAATTAATTCCAAAAGATCATCTCAGTAATACCATGCAAAAAGTACACAGAATTGAAGAATTCAAAGAAGTAAGTCAGGACGATAGGGATAGGGAGAAGAATAAAGGAACATAAACCATAAAACTGAGTAATGTATTCTAAGGCCTTCAGAAGATTCCTTTGGTATTTCTTCAAAGTATTTTAACTTCTAAACATTAATGTAGTTGCAGCACAATACACAATCTGTAAATTGAATATTACAATAAAATGAATTTTCTTATTATACGACTAATAGAATTTTAGCTTCTCTAACTTTGGGACACATCTTTTTTGTCTATGTAATATTTTTTGTTCGTTTTTACTTTTTGTCATTGAATTGAAATTTGTTTCATAAGAGAAGATTTGGAGTCAAGCCGATCTAGTATTTCCTTAGATTATTTGGTGGACTTGGGCTCGTTCTTAACCTCAGTTTTCTATCTGTAAAATATTGAAACACTACCTACTTTGCAGGGCTGTTGTGAGAAGTAAATGAAATAATATCCAGCTGCACCAATAATGCTGCATAATACAGGCACATCTCGCATATATTGAGGGTTCAGTTCCAGACACTGCAATAAAGCAAATATCACAATAAAGTGAGTTACAGAAATTTTGTGGTTTCCCAGTGCATATAAAAGTTATGTTTACACTATACTGTAGTCTATTAAGTGTGCAATAGCATTATGTCTAAAAAAATAAGTTACAAACCTTGATTAAAAAATACTTTATTGGGGCCAGCCTGGTGGCATAGTGTTAAGTTGGCACGCTCTGCTTCAGCAGCCCAGGGTTCATGGGTTCGGATCCTGGACGTGGACTTACACACCACTCATCAAGCCATTCTTTGGCAGTGTACACATACAGAAAAATAGAGAAAGATTGGCACAAGTGTTAGCTCAGGGACAATCTTCCTCACAAAAAGAGGAAAAAAAAATCTTTATTGCTAAAAAATGCTAACCATCATCTGAGCTTTCAGTGAGTCATAATCTTTTTGCTGGTGGAGGGTCTTGCCTAGATGTTGATGGTGGCTGACTGATCCGGGTGGTGGTTGCTGAAGGTTTGGGCAGCTATAGCAATTTCCTAAAATAAGACAACAATGGAGTTTGCTGCATTGATTGATTCTTCCTCTCGTGAATGATTTCTCTGTAGTATGCAATGCTGTTTGATAGCATTTTACCCATAGTATAACTTATTTCAAAATCAGAGTCAGTCCTCTCAAACCCTGCCACTGCTTTGTCAACTAAGTTTATATAATATTCTAAATCCTTTGTTATTATCTCAGCAGTCTCCACAGCATCTTCACCAGGAGTAGATTCCATCTCAAGAAATCGCTTTCTTTGCTCATCCATAAGAAGCAACTCCTCATCCGTTAGTTTTATCATGAGATTGCAGCAATTCAGTCACATCTTCAGGCTCCACTTCTAATTCTAGTTCTCTTGCTATTTCCACAACATCTGTGATTACTTCCTCCACTGAAGTCTTGAACCCCTCCAAGTCATCCATGAAGGTTGGAATCAACTTCTTCCAAACTCCTGTTAATGTTGATATTTTGACCTCTTGTCATGAATCACAAATGTTCTTAATGGCATCTAGAATGGTGAATCCTTTCCAGAAGATTTTCAATTTATTTTGCCCAGATCCATCAGAGGAATTGCTATCTATGGCAGCTATAGCCTCACAAAATGTATTTCTTAAATAATAAGACTTAAAAGTTGAAATCATTCCTTGATGCTGCAGAATGGATGATATTTTAGCAGGCATGAAAACAATGTTAATTTCATTGTACATCTCCATCAGAGCTCTTGGGTGACCAGGTGCATTGTCAATAATCAGTAATATTTTAAAAGGAATCTTTTTTTCTGAGCAGTAGGTCTCAACAGTGGGCTTAAAGTATTCAGTAAACCATGTGGTAAACAGATGTGCTGTCATCCAGGCTTTGTGGTTCCATTTATAGAGCACAGGCAGAGTAGATTTAACATAATTCTTGAGGGCCCTAGGATTTTCAGAATGGTAAATGATCATTGGCTTCCACTTAAGGTTAACCAGCTGCATTAGCCCCTAATAAGAGAGTCAGTCTGTCCTTTGAAGCTTTGAAGCCAGACATTGACTTCTCCTCTCTAGCTATGAAAGTCCTAGTTGGCATATTCTTCCAACAGAAGGCTGTTTTGTCTACATTGAAAACCTGTTGTTTAGTGTAGCCATCTTCATTAACGATCTTAGCTAGATCTTCTGGATAACTTGCTGCTGCTTCTACATTAGCACTTGCTGCTTCACCTTGTACTTTTATGTTATGAAGATGGCTTCTTTCCTTACATCTCATGAACCAACCTCTGCTAGCTTCAAACTTGTCTTCTGCAGCTTCCTCACCTCTCTCAACCTTCATAAAATTGAAGAGAGTTAGGGTCTTGCTCTGGATTAGGCTTTGGCTTAAGGGAATGTTGTGGCTGGTTTGATCTTCTATCCAGACCACTAAAACTTTCTCCATACCAGCAATAATGCTGTTTTGCTTTGTTATCATTCATGTGTTCACTGGTGTAGCACTTTTAATTTCCCTCAAGAACTTTTCCTTTACATTCACAACTTGGCTGTTTGGTGCAAGAAGCCTAGCTTTCGGCGTATCTTGGCTTTTTATTTATTTATTTGTGTGTGTGTGTGTGTGTGTGTGTGTGTGTGAGGAAGATCAGCCCTGAGCTAACATCCGTGCCCATCCTCCTCCACTTTATGTGGGACGCCGCCACATCATGGCCTGACAAGTGGTGTGTCGGTGTGTGCCCGGGATCTGAACACAGGCTGCCAGCAGCAGAACGCACGCACTTAACTGCTATGCCATGGGGCCAGCCCCCTATCTTAGCTTTTAACATGCCTTCCTCACTAAGTTTAATCATTTCTAGCTTTTGGTTTAAAGTGAGAGATGTGTGACTCTTCCTTTCACTTGAACACTTAGAGGCCATTGTAGGGTTATTAATTGGCCTAATTTCAATATTGTTGTGTCTCAGAGAATAGAGAGCCCAGAGAAGAGGGAGAGAGATGAGAGAATGGCTGGTCAGTGGAGCAGTCAGAACACACACAACATTTGTTGATTAAGTTTGCAGTCTAATAAGTGCAAAGCTCATAGTGCCCCAAAGCAATTACCATAGTAACATCAAGATCACTGATTACAGATCACCATAACAAATATCATAATAATGAAAAAGGTTCATGGGCTAGCCCCAGTGGCCTAGTGGTTAAGTTCAGCATGCTCTGCTTTGGCGGCCTAGGTTTGGTTCCCGGGCACGGACCCACACCACTCATCTGTCAGTGGCCATGCTGTGGTGGCGGCTCACACACACAAAAAAGAGGAAGACTGGCAACGGATGTTAGCTCAGGGCAAATCTTCCTCAACAACAACAACAAAAAGTTTGAACTTTTGTGAGAATTACCAAAACATGACACAGAGACACGAAGTGAGCAAATGCTGTTTGAAAAATGGCGCTGGTAGACCTGCTCGATGAGGGTTGCCACAAACCTTCAATTTGTAAAAAACCCATTATCTGCAAAGAACAATAAAACAAAGTGCAGTAAAATGAGGTGTGCCTGTAGTACTAGGCAATATTTCACTTGCTACCATTGTATAATCTAGTTGCTCTGAATTTTAATAAATTGTTTTTAAATGTAATTTACTATATTGTTTCTATGGCAGCCCATAATTTTGGTTATTAAAGTTTAAATGCACGCAGGAACTTCATAAGGATCTCATACTGTGCCCGGAATCTTTCCATTAGGAGGCCGTATGGCATACCTGAATAAGCTTCTCCTTTGTATCTCAGAACCAGTCTGTTGTAATCCACAGAAAAATGCCTTCTGTCCTTACATAGAGCTGGGAGAGCCACTGCCACTCTCTGCTGTCGACACAGCAGAGGGAAGGGGTGGGAATGCACACCATCATTCCCTGTGGAGCAAGATGAGAAATTCGCCTTTTTGTTTAAGATCTCCAGATTCAGTTTGTTAATGCCTTAACTCACATTAGGAAATTGGAGGATAAATGTTCCTCAGTGAAAAAGTGTGTTTAATATTTAATTAAGTTAGTGATTCCCCCAAATTAATCCTGATGCCACTGGCTAAAAAGAGTCATTCACAAAATTTACTAAATATATATATATACACAGTTTCCACATCCCTGAACTACAAATAGCATAACTAGCCTGTTTCTAAGATAAATTTAACTCATCAGTTATGTCCAATGTGGGACTAAAAAAAGAATGAAAGAACACAATTGGCAGAGGTTACTAGGAGTGTGAAGAATTTTTTAACATGAAAGAGTATATACCTTCACCTGAGGAAAGATGGTGCTAAGTCAGTTTCGCTGATGTGTTATAAGTAGTGTGGAGTCTTTTGCCGTGTAGATCAGGACCCTCTTAGGCTTATCTTTCGTCCATGTTCTGTTCATAAGAAGCATTACCATGAAAGCCCCATATTTCTTGCAATTTCTGCTGAGAAGAAGCTGTTCTTTGCATTTTATGTGGTACATGGCCAGTAGGGTAACAGGCAGATATAACAAAGGCACTTGACAATCGACTCATGAAAAGCAGAACCTCCATTGAAGTGGGTGAAGTGGAGTGGGGGTAGAAGGTAATCAAATCTCCTTGAAAGATCAAAGTAACATTTATGATAATTGCCCTCTTTTGTTCTACTTTACTGATGGTTGCTATTCAATTATTGTACTAACTAGAAAAAAGAATAGGAATATTTATTATGCAAATTATTCTTTGCTATCTTTGTGCTAAGATTATGTATACAATAATAACACAATTTTAACATTCAATAAATTCTTATTGCTTTTTCTTTTCAAATAGATTTTAGTTGAGTGAATTAGTTTATTATTGTATTTACATAGGAAGCACTTGGAGTTAGAGTCCAAAGTTTGTTTTTGGTTTTGTTTTTTAATCTTCCTCAGGAATAATTATCCCTATTAGTTGAGAAGATAGGAAGTTAACAAGAAAGTAAATTAATGCAAACAAACCCAGAACTCTGTCACCATGCTGTGAGAAGCCCAGGGCACATGGGGAAGCCACGTGTAGGATCAACAGGCTCCACCAAGCTCTCAGGGATAGATCATGTCTACTATTAGCCCAGTGGGGTTTCAGATGTTGAAGCCCCAGTCAACATCTTTTACTGCATGAGAGACCCCCAGGGACCCAGCTGAGCCTTTCCCACACTTCTGACTCCCCAAATCATGAGCAAAATAAAATGGTGTATCGAGCCAGTGGGTTTGGTTGTGCAACAATACATAAGCAGAACAAAATCTAGTACCTGGTAGTGGGTTGCTGGTTTAACAAAACCATAAACATGGGCATTGGTTTTGAGACCAGATGGTGTTCAGAAGCCCCATGGATTTTTGAGGAGGCTGTCGGTGAGAGTTTGAAGAAAAGTAAGAGAAATGCAATTGGAAGCAGGAGGGAAGGGCACCTTGCTATGTAGTGGTGAAGTTTGGCAACACTGTTGCCAATGGTGATGTGGGAATTAGGAAACGTATCTAATGAATTCAATGATCTAGCTAAAGGAGATCATCCATAGGAGAGGAGCCCACCCTGAAGAGCCTCATCCATACCCTACCTTGGCTTAGCTGATGAGATCCAGGCCTTGAGCCTAAGCCTGATGCAATAATTGGATGAGGCTTCTGGGGATCTTAGAAGAGGATAAGTGTATTTGATTGTTGAGGGAATGTAAAAAAATTGTGGCCAGAGGCTGGACTATGATAGTTATAAAGTATGGCTGCAAATTACTTGCCATTCCTCCCATTGAAAGGTGGGGTCTATGTCCCTTCTCCTTGAATTTGGTGAGGCTAGGGATTGCTTACCCAACAGAGAAATGAACCAAGACAAAGCAGACCAGTAAAGGGCCTTGACACATAATTTATAGATTAGTGCAAAGGATTAGAGGAAGGCCATCGTAGGTGAACTGAGAACTTTCAGTAGGACTGAAAGTACCAAGGACTAAGTACAGAAAAGAGGAGATTTACATAGTTCAGTCTTAAATCCTCCATGGAGTGAGGTATAGAATAAGCAAGATAGGTAAATTAACAATAAAATATGGTCAAAATTGACTCCATCATTTCTAGTATTAGAGTGTATGGTCATAGTCTTGGGGTGATAATACAGTCACATATTTACTTTTCCATTCATTGCCTAAGGAAATCTAGCTTAGTATTCTCTTCCCTAACCGGAACTCTTCCAAAATGCCAGGAAGGGGGCAGTTTTATTTCCAGTTTCTAAGTGGCGAGAGACTGTATAGTGTGCTGGAACTCTGACGTTTTGGTTGGTGCCATTTGGTACCATTTCTTAGTCAATTCCTCATCTGATTCCTTCCATGACTGTAGTGTTTCCCACACTAGGATCAAGACCATAGCTTTTTAAATCTTTATGCAATGTTCAGCCATTGCTCCCCAAAGCATGGCTAGTGTCAGAATGCAGCCCCTACTCTTAGGCTCTGCTATTAATCCTGGGGCACCAGCCCAGTCTCTGCCTTCATGGCAGGTTCTCTTTTGGGGTATTTGTATTCCTTTTGGCTTGCAGACCTAGTTCAGCCCCAATCTGTTTTATCCTAAATGAAATCTCAGGGAGAAAAGTTTGAGTTCTTGTCCTTTCCTTCTCTTAAAGCAAATTAGTCTTCCCCATCCCAAGGGAGACGTGGAAAGGAAAAATCATATTTTCTTAACTGAGAAGTCACTCAAGTGACCTTTTGAAGAACAAAGATAATTCCTAGATGACTTTTTGATTTTGTCTATACAGAGAAGCAGTGAACAGTTCCTCTTACTAATAAATAAATATAATTTTAAAAAATTGAGTTATGCCTCACCAAGAATCCTGTTGTTGTAGTTTGTGAGCTTGGTGGTCTGACCCTAATATTCATGGTAAGGGGAAACTGATGATGGAGAATGACCGTGACAGAAAGTCCCACCGTGCTTTCAGTCCACTTCAGAACGGAGCCTACCTGTCAGATCACAGCTTGGAAACACTGTTTTTAGCAAAGTAAAATCATTTCTTCCAATAAAAAAGTAAGAAATTTAAAGAACTCTAGTTTCATTATTTTTTAAATTGTTCTAGTAATCTTTTATTAATGAAAAATGTATTATATAGATAACCAGAACCAGTGTTAAATGTCCTTTTGCGTTCTTTACAAATATAAAAACATTTACAGATTCAACTACATACCTATGCTTCCTTTTGTTTTGGAGGTCTTCATTTTAAAAAGACAGCACTTCGTTTTGACCATTACCTGAACAGATTTCTTTAGTGTTGAGTGAGATTTTTACTGTTTGTTGCATTTTGCTGAAGGCACGCATTCCAGATGATTTCAAGTGCAATATTGTTAGCATGAGAAAGACTGATTCGTGCCCAAGGACGCCACCCTAAACTCACCGTTGGGTGGAAGAGGCCACCTTTGAAATGATAAACAACACTTTTCTTATCTAGGCAACTGGATACAGAACTGCTTCCAAAAATGTTTCTCCAGCAGCAATGTCATCAACACAGATTTTCAAATTCGGTATCATGTGTCCTATTATCTGCTTCATTGCATTTGTAAATTGCTTGTGTTAAAAAGCCATAAGCGCAATTTGGCAGGCCTGTTCCTCACATATTAAAACAGTTAAAATATACCTTTAAGGGATACAAAATAATGATTTGAAATCCAATATTCCCAACCAGCCAGTGTTTAGAGAATGCCTTAGCTGCCCCAAACAGATTTGCAGTTAATTTTTAAGTGTCAGTGCAAGCATTTGGTCTAATCACATTTTCTCCTTGACAGAGGGCTTTTTAATGGCTGCAACGTGTGACTCAACCCTAAAGCACGACAGGAACATGCTTTGCAAATGTTTGAAAATGAGAGATAATACTAGATAATAATACTTGTTCCTGGTATTTCAGGAACATACATTTCCTTGATATGAGTGAAAGGATAATTTGCCTGAATAAGGTTTTCACCCATCTCTTACCAATCTTTGCTCATCTGCTGTGAATTACCCAGATAAGACGTCTTTTACAAATAATTTCTCTTCTCTCTTCTCCTTTTCTCTTACACACGTACACACACACACGGTTCCAGATATGATGGTGAGGCAGTATGTTAGTTTAGAATGAACTACAGGGAGATTGTTTTAGCACAATATGATTGTCCGTGTCAGACATGCGGTACATAGCAGAGGCTCTGTTCAGGTAGGTCCTTCTCTCCCTCTTCAGATTTTCCTTGAAAAAGTCGAGGTCACCACACATTCAGTTTCCCTCGTCTTGGTGTTTACTTGCTTAATTGTGATCCTATAATTGGCAATACCCCCTTGCTTTATATGAAGGAAGAGCTCTCACCGTTCCTAAAAACTGATGCAATTTATTACATCTGAAAATGCAACATGTAATATTCATTATTAATACCTACTAGTAAATACACCTTTTTTGAAAGATCCATGAAATCCTTTGAGGTCTTCCTGGCCAAAAAAGCCCAAAGAATGAGATACTGTCTGAAATAATTTTATTTACTCTATAGTACAAGCACTAACTGAAAGAAAAAACCAAATCTGTATTAATAGGTACGGATTATCATAAAGAGTGTGCTCCTCTCTTTAGTGCATGCATAACAGAGGCTACTTTTGCAACTAATCACTGAGTGTACACATTGATACTGCAGTGAAGTGAACACACACTCAGTCTCACAGGGGCAAGACTGCAGCTCGCAGATTATTCAGGAATTTTGCTTGCATAGAATACCTGCTTCTCACTAACTGCCCTGGTGCTGTTCCCTGACACTCCGCTTTAAGCCCATATCTGGGTTGAATTGGGGGATGTGGAGGGGCAGGAGGGAGAGAAAAGCATTAGGAAAGTATCATAGGGTTCTGGTCTGCCCCCTCTCCCAGGCACTTTCATTGCTTAAAGAATCCTCATTCATCTTCTTTATTAAATAAAAGGCCATATAGTGTGGTGGTGAAGAGCACAGGCTTTAGAATTAAACTGCCTGGGTTATGTTGGTGAATAAAACCAGATGACAAAGTCACACAGCAATCAAGACCAGTCTGGATCAATCATCTTTTTCCCTTAATTTTCTCATTGTTTTAGAAATAACTTTAAAAGACCATTTTGAGTGAAGCTGATAGAGTATATCTATCTATGCATCCCTCTCTTTGTACCATATATTGCTCCTTTGTAGTGCTTGTCAGAATTGAAATTTCACATTTGTTTGTGTGATTAGTTCATTAAGATCTATTCCCCCAATAGACTGTAGCTCTGGGAGAGCAAGGACTCTTATACACCCAGTGTCTTGCGTGGTGCTGACAGATGGTAGGCACTCAAAAAATATTTGTAGAATGAAGGAAGAAGGGGCCGGCCCTGTGGCTTGGTGGTTAAGTGCGCGCGCTGCAATGCTGGTGGCCTGGGTTCGGATCCCGGGTGCGCATCGAGGCATCACTTCTCCGTCCATCCTGAGGCCGAGTCCCACATACAACAACTGGAAGGATGTGCAGCTGTGACATACAACTATCTACTGGGGCTTTGGGGGGAAAAAATAAAAATAAATAAAATCTTTAAAAAAAAAAAAAAAAGAATGAAGGAAGAAAAGAATGAATAAATTTCTGTCATTATTTCCAGCTACTTTTTTTACATAAAAAGAAAAGCCTATCTTCTAACATGAATCCAAACCTTGAACAAGCTGGAAATAGTGGTAAACTATCATCTGTTTAGATTAACCAGAAAAAGAAGTGTATCAAAGTAAAGAAAAACAACAAAGATGTTGTGAAAAGTCTTATTTGGTTTCTTGGTTATTTGGTTGTTTTTCCATTTTCTTTCAATTCTTTGTCTTTTTTTTTTTCACAAATCTGTTTTAAAAATATGCTTTGTCCCATCTTTTACTTCCTATCCTCACCCCTTCTATTTCACAGACTCTGAAACATAGAATATGCACCTTTCTGCTCTTTTCTTCTACTGTCCTATCAGGCAGTAAATTCTGATGAAAGAAAGTCTGAAAACCTTATCTCTCTGGTTGTTTTTTGTTTGTTTTTAATGAAGTCCTAAATGTCTTGCTGAATATGTCTGAAGTTCCACCGTTGAGTAGACAGGTCACTTGTTCAGAATATGGGCTGGGTATTTTTCATTTTCCCCTCCGGATCTCTTCTCTACCTCCTCTTTGCCCTGCTCTGTCCCCTGAGAAGCTGGCGTTTATGATTACATCAACAGGCTCTCTTGTCCTCTGGTTTCCAATTTGGTTTGGTCTGTGGGAGTTATCAACAGTAGATTGGAGGTTTGGAGAATGAGTTCATGGAATTTATTTCTCTGACTCTGTTGCTTTGGGTCACTAAGGTAGCTACTCTCTACCTAAGGCCCTAAGTCCTGTCAGTCAGCTCTCCCCATTTAGCTTCTCTCTCCAGATTTGGGTAACTCCTTCTTCCTTTGCCCCTTCAGGCCTAAAGGTGAAAATGACTCCTTATTGTTGCTAGCCTCTGAGTTCTGCATCAACTCATCTTTGTTTCCCTTAACTCTGCCCATACCTTTCTAAATATTTCTTTATTAAACTCTCTTCAATTATCCTGTGTGAGTATAACATCTGTTTCCTGCTAGGACCCTGTTGTATTCTAGAAAACAGTAACCCAACCTTGAAAGGCATTGCTTCCTAGGAGGTGCTTTAACTGGATCTTCCATAGGGTATTCTACGGTTCCACAAGGCTAGCTACCTCTGGGTGATTGAGTTGAGTGTTGGTCATCCACTGCTGACAAATTTGTCATATAAGCTTTGTTAGGAGCCAGGGCAGCCTTTGTGAATACAAGTCCCTGCTATCAAAACCTACATACAATCTTCATGCCTATGGTCATGATTACTTTTTCACAAAATCGTTGAACAAATACTTTTCCATCTGATTATTGAAAGCAACCTTTACAGAAGGGTCTTTACTAAGCAGCCACATGAGGCACAAATATCTTCATATTCTAGATCCATTTTGAGGTCAGTCCTAGTTATCTCTCAAGCTTTCTTGCCATTTATTGTCTAATATTTTTCTCTTCCCGTCCATGATAATGTGGCCAAATCATCGGCCTCTGGCTATGACTAGATGAACAATTCAGGTCATCTCTTCTTCCAGTGAAAGTAGATAACCAGAAAAATGTCCCCTGATCAATCCCACAGATCCTCCATACCCAGCTGTAAATATGGCTTATTTTTTTTCCTTCTCAGTCAATTGATTGTAGGGACCTTTCCTTGAGCCATAGGTATGTGTTAAAGCAGTGATTCAGAAGTCGACACACTATTATTGTGAGCAATCTTCTTATGTAACTTTCTTGTGACTTCAAGACTTTCTCAAGCATTGTATGAATATACCACTTCTACTTAATAGTGGAGTGCTGCTGGGCATAGCCAACTTTAAGCTTGATGGATTAGATAACATCCAGTTCATGATGGGCTTCTCACGTCGTTAGATGATCATCCAGGGTCGAGGAGCTACTTCTTAAGAGAAGAACAGTTATACGCTGAAAGAACATGGATTTTCTCCCAAACCCTGGGGACCTCCAACTGTGATTCTCTAATAGGCATTTGCCACAGACCTCGTACAGCATCCTACTCTCTGATAGATATTTTAAGCATCATTGAGTCCATTCTGCCATATAGACCTAGTGGCAGACCTGCTTGTATAGTAGCATGGATATCTGAGAAGCATTTTATTTCTCTGGTCCCTACTCAAATCTGTAGCAGCCAATAAGTGCTGTGCCTCTTTATTAATAACAGAGAATGCAAGGTGCAGCAACTTATCCTTTACTTTGGAGGAGATATGACTACTGGACCCCTCCAGTCTTTATTGGAAAACCCTTGTAGTTTCGTGAGATTTTTCTCCCATCCATTAGCACACATATGTCTTTGTAAGGCATCAAGATTACATGCTACCCAATATTCTCCAGATCTTGTCTGCATGATGCCATCAATGTAAGGAATCTCCTGTGGAGTAAGGATATTATCAAAACCGGGCAGACTGAATTGTGGCAAAAAACTAGGAGGTCATATAACCTTGAGGGAAGATCATGAGGATGCAGTACCATCCCTGACAGGTGAAAGTAAATGCCCCTGGTGTTTTCTACTTATTGGGAAAGGGGGAAAGCTTTGTTAGATCAATTGCTGCATCCAAGGTGGCAGAGGCTGCTTTGATTTGTCCTAGTAGAGAGACTACACCTTGAAGAGCAGCTAAAATTGAGATCATGACTTGGTTAAGCCTAAGAGAATCCATTATCATTCTTCAGAAACCATCTTCCCTCTGCAGTGGCCAGTGAGGGTGATATATAGTTTCGCTAGGGAGAATGTGTTAATTATGAAATAGTATTATACTAAATATGAATGTGTTCTTCTCTATATCCTCAGAGTCTTTATGTGCCTATCACATAGTAAGGCCCAATAAATGAATGACTAAATGAATAGGAATATGATAATCGACAATTCAGTATGAATGAATGAATGAATGGGAGTTTGACCATATTCTATTCTGGCACTTTAAGATAAAGCTTTTTATGTTAACTTTCTTTTAAGAATTAAAGTAAATAGATATCAGATACTGTATAATTCTTTAGGCCCTAAAGAATATTTTAAATCAAATTAAGGGCTCCATGTATTAAATCATATAGTGAAGAAACAAAAAATACTAAAATCCTAACAATTGTAGCCATGTGTTTAAAACATAACAAAATAAATCAAACAGAAGAGAGGATTTAACTATTATGAATATTTAGGTTGAAGGAGAGAGAGATGATTTACTGCGTCCTTCAAGCATATAAAAGAATTTAAAAAGCTATATAGTGATTAATTGTCTATTGCTGCATAGCAAATTACTCCCAAACTTGGCAATATAAAATAACAAATGTTTCTTATCTCACAGTTTCTGTGATCAGAAATTGGGAACAACTTAGCTGGGTGGCTCTGGCTCTGAGTGCTTCATGAGGTGGCGGTCAAGATGTAAGCCCAGGCTGCAGTCAGCTGAAGGCTTGACTCAGGTAGAGGATCAGCTTTCAAGACTCGCATGGATGTTGGCAGGAAGCCTCAGTTCTCACTGACTGCTGACAATCATGTGGGCTGTTCTGTAGGACTGTCTGAGTGTCCTCATGACATATCAGATGGATTCCCCTGGAGCTAGTGATCTAAAAGAGAGAGAGAGCAAAGAGGAAGCTGCGATGCCTTTTATGACCTACTCTTGGAAGTCACCCAATGTCATTTCTGCTACATTCTATTCATCAGAAGCAAGTTACTAAGTCTGGTTCTCACTCAAAGGATGGGGAATTAAGCATCACTTTTTACAAGAAAAATTTCAAATAATTTATGGATGTATCTGAAAGTCGCCATATATGATGATCAGCTGAATAAAAGTAAACAGGATTAAATTGTAAGAAAGAACTCCTTGATAACATAGCCACAAAAAAGTCTGGGAGAAAAAAAAGACAATGTGAAATCTATATTTTTTGAGATTTTTAAGAGTATGAATAGATATCTAAACCAGTGGCTCTCAATTGGAGCAGAACCACTGCCTAGGGGGTCTTTCAGAAAATTTGAGTTGACTTTTTAGTTGTCACAATGTTTGGGAGGTAATACTGGCACTTAGCGGGAGGGAGCCAGGGAAGAGAGATGTCCGGCAATATCTGGGACAGTTCTGCACAACCAAGAATTGCCCTAGTTCCTGCCTAACTTTCTCGTGTCCCACTCATATAATGACAACTTGTTTTTAAATATTTGAATCTAGAACTTCTGTTTTAAAATTACAAATGTTAGTTTTGCATGGTTTTAATAACTACCAAGGGACTTTGAACAAAGATTGTACTTTGTTAGAATTTACTAAAAGTTGTTCATTTAGGAAAATTGTATCTTTGACAACACCACTTGTAGTATTTGAGTCTCCTACACAATACACCTGTATCCTCCTGCAATTATAGCTGCTACATTCGGTGATTCTATCTCTAGGTGCCAGCCCCTGACTATTTCACTGTGTCTTCTGGTTTAGTCACATGCGAGTATTTGCGTATTGATATGCATGCTCTTTAATTATAAATTATTTTCTTCTTATTTCTCATTTGCATTACAGTTAGGGCATTTTAGTTTTTTTTTTTTTTTTTTTAAATTGAGTATGTGAATGAGTTATCTCTGAATATTATTTCAAGATCATAAGAGGAGTATTGTAAAATATTTGTTATAAAAAGGATATGTTGGGTATGATGGGGTTGAGAAGGACTGACTTACAACCCTTGATGTTATGGCACTATTAACCACCTTATATGAGAAGCCCTTTACGTTTGTGGGGAAATATTCTGGTATAGATCTGTCCAGGAGAAACCTAATGTGAATCACATAAGTAATTTAAATTTTCTAGTAGCCACATTCAAGGAAGTAAAAAAAACAGGTGACATTAGTTTTAATAATATATTTTATTTGAGTAACCATAACCAAATACTGTCATTTCAAATATAATAAATATAAAAATTATTAATGAGATATTTACTTTTTCGTTGTTGTTCATACTGTGTTTAAAACCTGATGTGTATTTTGCAGTTATAGCACGTCTCAATTCAGATAAGCCACATTCAAGTGCTTGGTACACACTTGTGGCTAGTGGCTGCCATGTTGGACAGCACAGTTCTAACAGTTCCATGAATAGAGAAATTCCAAGAAAGGGAGTAAAAATGTGAGAAGACCCTTATTTTATTAATGGACAAAATGACTGCTACTGGATATCTCCTTCTTCTCCTCTTTTTTCTGCCATATTCCTCCAGTGGGAGTGCGGGGAGCTGTGGACTTGATGGATAAGATGCAGAAAACTAGGTACCCTTGACTGAGGTGACTTAGTTGAACTGGACGTTGCAGCTTTCAGCTCAAAGACTTGATGTTCCAGATCGAACACAGACCATCTGCAGCACAACTTCTGTGCCAGAGGCTGCATGCAGAGGTGCAGCAGCAGTCTAGTAAACACACCACCTGCCACAATTCAAAACTACAGAATCAAGGAGAATTCTTCCCTTGACAATTACATCTTCTTCTCCCTCTCCTTTGTCCCTGGCATCGGATCCCTCCCAACCAGACAGTCTCCCTCTCATGCCAAGCACAAAGCTCTTCTTTTCAAATGGCAAAGGCTCCAAAATTACGTGTGTCATCTCCTTTCCTACCATATGTGTCTAACATACTGCTGATCCTCATTTAGCTGATAGCCTTGTTGTTTCCCACTGTTTACAACCTCATTCCTAATCTATCCTTTAGCAGGCAGCATTGCAGCTACTACAGTCTAGTGGGTAAGCTTGGGCCCTAGAGAGCAACACACCTCAGTTCAAGCCCTTTTATACCACTTAACAACTGTGTGATCTTGAGAAGTAAATAAAACTCTGAGCTACAGTTCTCTATAAAATTTAGATGAAAATAATATCTACCGCATTCGTTGTGAGACTCAAATGAAACCATGGATGGAAAACATTTAACATAGTATTTGACACATTGTAAGCAATTAATAAATTGGAGCTCTTATTATTAAACTATTTCCTCAATGTATAATTCCTTCCCTACTACTGGCCACCTGTCCAAATCCCAGTCATTTTTCAGTCTGTCCCAGGTCCCACCTCTTCTCTAAGCCTTCTACAAATTTTATTCTCTACTTTTCATGTGTTTCTTGAGAACTCTGACATAAACTATACTGGGATTGACTTCTAGTACAGGACACACAGTGGTCATTTAATAAATTCTTTGATTAATTGACTGATGATGAAAAAGGGAAAGAGAACTATAGCAGATGCTGCTGATGCCCCTCCCCACCGTCCTCCTTCCTGAATTTGCTTACAGCTGTGGCGGACAGTTTCACCATGGCCACTGCCAAGCATGCGCTACATGGTTCCTCAGGAGGTCCCCCGCAGGATGCAGTCACCACTGCCCGCAGCGGTGTCCCTCTCATTAACATGCTCTTTATTGGCTTTACTTCTTTCCCTGTCTCACTTTCCTCACTTCCACTTAAGATTCCGAGGATCACCTCCCAAATTAACCTGTCTGCACCAAAGTCGTTATCTCAGGGTTTGATTTTGGGGAAACCTAAATGAGACAGGAACTAACATTACCAAGTCTGGATTGTATGTTAAGCGCCACGTCAGGCATTCTACTTTTTGTCTTCTTTCATGTTCTCAACATTCTTATGGGGCTGGGTATTGTACCCATTTTATAGTAACAAACTAGAAAGCCAAGACTAAAACAATTAAGTGATTTGTTCAGGGTCATAGATACATTAAGTAGCAGACCTAGTCATCCAAACGCTTCTTTAGGTCCCCACTTCTGAATTAATAATTATATAGAAAAGGAATATAACATTTTGGGATAAAGTTAAAAGAAGCATATTACAGAAAACAGAGTCAGGTAAAATTAGATCTCTTTCTCAGTTTTAGCCAAAATGTGGCAAACTAGTATATAAAAACAGAATGTAATAAAATAATGTCTGGGGACATTTTACACTGAAGGCTGAGATGTCGTTTAAATGCCTTATTTATAGTCCATTTTCTTTATTCTGGGAAATAAAGACGGGAAGATATGGCAGCAGAGAGTTGTCCGAATGAGTCAGATTTTATAAGAAGGTATTAGAAGACGAAACCAATTTGTCCTCTGACATTGAAGAAAGAATTGGACAAAGGAGACTTTTCTGAGTACTTTAATACTAAAAGGAAAGGCTTGGGTGGATGAGAAAAATTTATCTTCCATATTAAAATTATCATTCAGAATTGATTTTTTTTATCTTCCCAAGTCACACAGGCCACGTACATAATGGTGATTGAATTATAACAAAACTGTCAAATCCAAGAAATGTGAGTAAGGAGATAGCAAAGGACAAAGAGATTTGTTTTCCATATGCAAAGGAAAGCATTGGATGACTAATGCATTTCCTAGATTTTTAGGAACTTTATTAATCAAATTGGAGAAGTTGGAAATATTCAGTTATAATTAGGGAGTATTACTCAGTTTAGCTAATGCCTGTTACTTTCTGTGGTTCTCTAGTCTAGCTGTCAAGTTTATAATTCTTAGAAAATAAGGGTGATGAGTTTGTATGAGGTAGAGCCCAGTGACTTCAGAGAAAACAGAATTGAGTCTTCAGTTTTCATGAAGTTTGAGAACACTTGATACTTATAGTAAGCTTTGAGATTATCTGACAAATGTATGGTAAGTCTTTATTATGTATTGCCTCTGTTGCTACTGTTTGCCTTTATAATGTCCCATGAAATCATAAAGACCTAGTCAATTTGAATTGGGCATGACAGTTTCTTAATGGTTTTCACTTACGTATAACCCAGAAGAATTACATCATATTATTTATTGTAAATTTATTAGCTCTGCTATGAAGTCATTTAGTTTTGAGCCCTAGAAAAAGTGACTTCTAGCCAGCCAAGCATTTGTAGTGTGCCCTCTAATTCACATTTTAATAAATGTCATTTTCTAAGTGCATTACCTCATGTTTTGGCTTCAACCCAGATGAATCTTTAGAGAATAAGAGAAATGTGCTTTCTGACTGATTCATCCATATTTTATTTTACTTTTCATTAAGAAATTACTCTTTGAAGAAAATCAATAATCTTCTGTGACTGAGGGGCGAGGTTAGTGCGTTGCAATGGTGCATTCTAATTTCTCAAATCAGGCTGCCTTTAGCCAGCTGTTGCTGATAGAATTTTTGTCCTTTCTTGTTCCTGCAGCCTGGGTACATGGCGACCCCAGGAGAGTGGCCTATCCTACAGACAGCAACGGCCACTTTTGTGGCCAGAAGGGCACCCCCAATGAGTGAGTATGGCCACCTTTGCTTTGTCTGATTTTACTGTCTAAGCTGGAACCTAGAAATCACTTTTACATTAACCCTACTAGACCTTATAGGAAGATTGAGATTCATAAAGGAGGTCTTCCCTCCCCCTTTTCCTAGTGACAGTTTACAAGCAATTGGGAAGTTTCACATTATATGACTTAACAACAAGATGTCATTGTTATGCAGCATTTGATTAGAATGCATGAAGACTCTGCTTAGTGAAAATATAATTTTAATGGATGAATTGGACCAGCGATTCTATCAGAAGCCATATTTTAAAATGCCTTATGAAATGGGCTGTTGGAAGGCTGAGTTCTGAGTGGCTGCTAAAAAGCTAGACAGTGCAGTTTTTAGAATTGTGTTTGTCACAGTGCCTGCTAAGTCACCCCACCTTTCAAAGTAAGAACACCCAGAAAGTCTTCAATGTGTGGTAGCCCTGTCAACACAACGTAGCTGCTGCAGACCATGACCCTGAATAGCTGAAACAAACAAGGAAGAATGTTCCATCAAATTACTTTCTAATGTTAATCATAACAGAATTTTCCACTGCTGAGAGCAAGTTTTTTATTTCTTCACTTAAAACAAAACAAAACGAAAAACAAAGCTCAGAACACTTCTGTTGGGTTCCCTATGTTGCCCACCCATAACTGTGGAGCTTATTATTCCGAGAGATATACAGACTGAAAACATAGGTTCAGGAAGGGGTTAGCAAAATTCACAGAGTGGAATTATTACGGATGATCAAGAGACATTTGTATTTGTATTTATTTATTTATGTCTAGTTCTATGATAGTTCCATACTTTTTTAATGACATTTACCAGACATTTAGGTATGGGGCAAATCCTTGATCATGTCAAATTGAGTTTACGGCAGACAAGTTGACTCTTATGAAAGGTCCTCCTTGCCTGTTAGAGACGACTGGCCTAAATTCTGATCTAGGGTGGTAATTCTTATTGTAACCTTAGTAACTCAAAAAATCCTAGTCATTGCCAACAATGACTTTTACACTATGAAGGAAAAAGAAAGCACTAGGTGGTAAAAAAATCATACAAATCTCTAAATCGCTAGTTCTTTAAAATAGGCTATTTATGAAAGCGACTCTGTAACGATAAGTTTTCCAGACCTAAGCCAATGACCCACTTATTTCCAACAAAAATGGGATACTACAAATTTCAGTACATAAAGATCATTCAAAGACAATCCTAGTGTAACACAGACATGTTCATTAAAGTATTATTTATAATAACAATATATTGGAAACTATACAGTTATCCAACAACATGTGGATTATAGTAAATTATAGACCATCTATTTAATGAAATATAATGGAGCCATTAAAAATCTATGTTTATATTTTTAAGTGTTGATTTTGTTGACTTTTCTTTATAGCTTCTGGATTTTGTGTCGTGATTATAATTGCCTTCTTCCTCTTGAAAATAACATTCATCTATATTTCTCTAGTATTTCTGTGGCTTCCTTTTTTATATTTAAATTTTTAATCTACTTGGAATTAATGTTTGTATATAGAATGAAGTAGGAATCAAACTTTCTTTTTTTCCAATTGCAGAACCAATTATCTCAGAATAGTTTGTTGAGTAAGATGCTCTTTTTCTCCTCTGATTTCTGATACTACAATTATCATATAATAAACTTATGTATTTGTTTCTGAACCATCTGTGCTATTTCAATGTGTATTTTTAAGCCTCTCAATTGTTTAAATTCTTTAATTTAATTAATTAAAATGTTTAATACACATTTAATAATAAATGTGTATTAATTTGAAAATTTAACAAGAAAGTTACTTTAAATGATACTTAGAGATTTTATTAGTAAGTGAAAATATTCATGAAAATAATAGATTTCAATCATTAAAAAAGTATGGAACTATCATAGAACTAGACATAAATAAATAAATACAAATACAAATTTTGTATGTGATGAAGTCAGGATTTCAAGTCAGTAACAAAAAGACGGATTATTAAATAAATGGTATTGAATTAACTGAAATGCTATTCATGAATACAGAACAAAATTGGATATTTATCTCATACCTTACACCAAAATGTATTGGTGTACATTTTGGAGATTTTGTATATAAAATACACAACCAAAAAGTAACAGAAGAAAATGCAGGGGTATATTTGTAAAATTATGGGATAAAGAAACCTCTTCTAAACATGATACCAAAGCCAGAAAATGTAACAGAAATTTTAATTACCACACAAAGAAGAACTATAATAAGTAATAGGAATATTACCGCACAAAGTAAACTCACTTTAATCCACTGTACACAAAGTTAGGTGATAAGTGACAATCCAGGAAAAAGAAATATTTTCAACATATATATCTGACAACACGTCAATAGCTTTATTATATGAACTACCTTTACCAAATTAGAAAGAAGAAGAGGATCATCCAACATAAAAGTTGGCAAAAGTCATAAACAGGAAATAACCATAATGGCCAATAATAATGGAAAGTGCTGTTCAACCACAGTTAAAAAAAAGAAATGCAAATTAATAAAAGGATATTATTTTTGCTTATAAAGTTGTCAAATAAAGAGATTAAAATTTCCACTGTTGACCAGAGTGAGGAGAAAAAGTATCTCATTTTCTACTGGTGGTAGTGAAATATGATAATGTTTATCATATTTTATCAAATATTCATCCAATTTGTACATTCTTTTCAATTCAGCAGTTTTCCTCCTAGAAACTTATCTAATGGAAATTTGCATAAAATTTCCTAATGTTATAGATACTATGAAATAGACATTTAGGCTGCTTCAGTATTTAGAATGTAGAGTTTGGCCATTTTGTGCTTTGTTTAGCCGTGCCTAACCAAAAGGATGCTAGGAGAAACCCTGGGAGCGTTCTAAAATGTTGAAACCCGGGGCCGGCCTGGTGGTGTAGTGGTTGGGTTTGCGCTCTCTGCTTTGGTGGCCCGGGTTTTGTGGGTTTGGAACCCCGGGCGTGGACCTATGCACCATTTATTGGTCCATGCTGTGGCAGGCATCCCACATATAGAATAGAGAAAGCTGGGCACGGATGTTCGCCCAGGGCCAATCTTCCTCAGCAAAAAGAGGAGGATTTGCAATAGTTGTTAGCTCAGGGCTCATCTTCCTCACCAAATAAATAAATAAATTAAATAAAATAAAATGTCAAAACAGATAAAACAGAGCCCTCAAAGGAAAATGGAGTGCTTTGTTGACGTGTGTAACTTTCTCTGCCTTTTGAGTTTCAGGGAAGTTACTCAGGAGACTTGGGTATGGTCCTTGTCTTTGGAATTTCCACTCGATTGATTTTGATGCCACCTTCTGGCTACTACAAAAACTTCAGCTTATAAAGGTTATGTTAAAACAACTTTGAACATTTACTAAATTAGATGCAGCACAATTACCAAATTAGACAGACTGAAATACTCATCCTCCCAGTATGAGGTTCAGATAGGGAAACAGGAAAGATTAAGAGGACAGAGCTCTTCCATTCAAGTTTTGCATCAATTTGGCACCTAAGTGAGCAA
Source organism: Diceros bicornis minor (assembly GCF_020826845.1). Lineage (NCBI taxonomy): Eukaryota > Metazoa > Chordata > Mammalia > Perissodactyla > Rhinocerotidae > Diceros > Diceros bicornis. The sequence continues at coordinate 12,988,262 of NC_080743.1, read as the reverse complement.
GGACAACTTGGTCTTCAATTTACGGATGAACCTCTCATAAAACGGCCAAGAGATCTCACAGATCTGTTTGATTTAACACACTACAAGCCCAGATCTACTACTTGGTTTAATTTTTTTGTGTGTGAGGAAGATCAGCTCTGAGCTAACATCCATTGCCAATCCTCCTTTTTTTTGCTGAGGAAGACAGGCCCTGGGCTAACATCTGTGCCCATCTTCCTCCGCTTTACATGGGATGCCGCCACAGCATGGCCTGACAAGCGACGCGTCGGTGTGCGCCGGGGATCCGAACCCAGGCCGTCAGCAGCAGAGCGCGCGCACTTAACCACTACGCCACGGGGCCGGCCCCTGATTTAATTTTTAAAATCTATATCAAAAATAATATATGCATGTGAAAGTAAACCAAACAGTAATGAAGAACTTGTAATAAAAGCAATAAAAGCAATGGTCTCCTATCCTAGGACTCCTTACCCACGATTTCATTCCACCAAGACAAGCTCTTCTCTCTCTGGTTGTCTTAGTTCAGGCTGCTATAACAGAATACCACAGACTGGGTGACTTGTAAACAACAGAAATTTCTTTCTTATAGTTCTGGGGGCTGGAAGTCCCAGATCAGGGTGCCAACACGGTCAGGTTCTTGGTAAGAGCCCGTTCCCTGGTTTGCAGACAGCCATCTTCACTCTGCCTCCTCAAATGGAGGAAGGGGGAAGAGGGCTCCCTGGGTCTCTTTTATAGGGTACTAATCCCATTCATGAGGGCTCCCCTCTCATGACCTAATCACCTCCCAAAGGCCCTACTTCCTAATATCATCACGTTGGAGGTTAGGATTTCAACATATGAATTTGGGGGTGGGGAGAGCACAAAAATCTAGTCCATAACACTGGTTTTAGTTCTTCTGGCAGTTTTTTACATAACTTTAAATAATATGCTTATTCTTTTATTTTGTACTTTAACTTTAGATAGTATCCACTGACAGCCTGCTATAAAAAATGAAGATTTAACTTATTTGCATGATCTCTTTTCCTGATCCCCCTCCTCCTCCCATGTTTGTAGTTAAATTTTTACCTATAGGTTTTTGTATTATAACTTTAAATAGCATACTAATGCCTCTATTTCTTGTTCCATTAACTTTTGTCAGTGTCTCAACTCCCCTTTATGTAAGAGGAGGATATTACCCCCACTACCCTTCTTTCCATCTTTCTTTTCCATTCCACCTTCCACTTTCTGTATCTGCCCTTTACATTATCAAATTCATTATAAAGTTCTGTTCTGCAGCTTCAACAGAATATTTCACGTTCTGTTGGTAGGTTGATTCTAGAAGTTGGAAACAAAACACTCTTACTTTGTTATAACCCTGTAAACTTTATTCACTGCCAGGCCATTACATTTTCATCTCTACTATGTCACTAATATCAAAGTCAAATCTTTCACTTTATTAGCAGCTTAGCATCGTCCCTCTCTACCTCATTAGATTGGAGCCTGTTTCTAGAGTTGCCAGATTTAGCAAATAAAACACAGAATGCCTGCTTAAATTTAATTTCAGATAACCAGCAAATAATTTTTTTAGTATAAGTGTATCCCATGCACTGTTTCCTATATCTCGGGTTATCTTCTTTCTTTGTTGACTCTCTTGTTTTGATGGAGAACATTCTTGATTATCTTCCTAAGAAAAGGAAGCACAGGAAGGAAATTCGCTGAATCCCTGGAAATGATTTCTTTTCCCTCTTTAGAGTTGGTGGTCTAGTGATAGAATTGTAGCTTGAAAGACAATTCCTGTCAGAAATTTGAAGATGTTGTTCCACTGTTTTTGGTATCCAGCGTGTCTAATGCCAGTCCAGTTCACATACCTTGTGGTGACCTCTTCCTCTTGAAAAGCATTTAAAATCATTTCTTTATTCTTGGTGTTCTGAAATCTCACAACTTGAGGTAGGTCTTTTTAAATTATTCCTCTTATTGTTCAGTATTCTGAAGAACTATGACTTTCATCAGCTCTGGAAAATTTTCTTCAGTTATTTCTTTGCTGTTTTCATTCTTTCCATCTTATTGTTCTCTTTCTGGAACTCTGTTATACCCTGGGCCTCCTGGATTAGTCTCAATGCCTCTCTCTTTTTTTCTTATGTTTTCCATTTCTCACTTTATTCTATATTCTAGGAGATTTTCCCAATTTTTTCCAGTCCTTCTTTTAATTTTTTAAATTTTTCCAATCATATTTTTAATCTCTAAAAGCCCTCTTGTTCTCTAACTATTCATTTACAATAACATAGTATTTTTATTTTGTGGATAATCTGCTTGAATTACCGTGAAAATATTGGGTTTTTTTTAAAGGTCCCTCCTAAGCCCTGAATTATTTTTATTTCATTCAGCACCAATTTTTGTTTGTTTACCTTAGTCTTTCTCTTTTGTGTTCTGATTCCTCTTACATTCCTGACACTACTTGATTTTCCATTCTTACTAAAGAAAAAAAAAAACAGGTATACCTGTGTGAATTTGATCAGCTGCTGTGTTTGTAGGTCAGCTTTCCAGGAGGCCTCTGTCCTGTATGGGGGGATGGGGCTGTGTTGGCTGTCAGATTTCACTACAGCATGAACTGATGGGAAGCTGGCTGTCAGGCCTGGGCTTTCAAAATGCCAGAATATGAATGGTTCTAAGCTGGGGTACCAAATCCCATAAAAGCATTTGCTATCCCCAGAAGATTCACTGAATAAAAGAGGCCTCTGTTTTTGCCTATTTTTTTATGGATGCTGACATTCTAAGTGTGGGGGGTATGGGAAAAGCACAGAGGTGCTGATTTGCACTGTAGATCTGTGTGTAAACCTGCAATTAACCTTCTCGTTTTGGCCACATTTCTTACTCTCAACTCTGGGTCCACCATGTCTCATAATTTCTAACAGGCAAATTGTATCCCACCCTTTTACCCTTTTCGTAGCCCCTCTCTGGTGCATTCATCACTCAACACACTTTCATACGCTCTCCATCTTCCAGAAATTGTTGAATTCTCTTGTGTAATTGTGATCAGATCCCCTCCTCCACACCCTTAGCTGGTATAGTGAAGTTTATTCCTTTTTGTCCTTTTATTCTTTTCTTTCCATGGGTCTCAGGAAAGAAGAGAGAGAGGCTTAAGTGCATGGTACATCATCTTGAACTAGTAGTTTGCAGTTGCTTCTATTTTGTTGTTTCTTGTTGGAAATACTAATTCAAGTTAAATGATGAGTTACTTCCTCGGAAGTATTGCTCAGCTGCAGAATTGCTCAGCTGCAACCATTATGGTTTACTTTGTACCTAAGGAATCTGAGGTCCACTGAAGTTTAAGGATATCACAGACTGTGATAGAATGACTATAAATTTATGCCAAAAAACTAAGCAGGATTCTCAGATTTTGACAAAAACCTATTCTGGAATTTGTCTCATTCATTCTACAACATTTAATAAGTACCCTAGAATGGGCCAAATACTAAGGCTAAGTATTGGCAAGGTAGGGATATAAAGAAGAATAATGTCTAAACCTTACCTGTGAGGATAGCATAATCTGGTGAATAACTTGAGTTTATGTAGCATTTTGCAGTTTATAAATCAATTTTACCTATGGGGGACTCTTGACTCTTACTGATTTACCATTCCTAGTTTTAACTACTCCTAAGGGACTCCAAAGATCCATGACATGCAATAATTTATCCATTTGCTTAGGTACATATTTGAATCACATGCACCATGAGACTGTGCGGATGATATAGTTGCACGGGTGGTGAAAGAGCCAAGCTGACTCTTGTGGAATCGTGACGTAGGCTTGTGCGTATTGTGTATGAATTTATAACCAGATTCTTCAGCTATCTGAACTCCATAAGATTAGAAACATGAAATGAATTTATTTTTCCCCTATCATTGCCTTCAACAGTGTTCTTTCAAATCTCTCTTCTTCTCACTTTGACATCTCTGGTAGATTCCATAACTTTCCAAACACTTTCTGTTGTTATAAAGTTCAGTGTAGTCCAATTTAAAATTTAAATTTCATTTCTTCCAATCCCTCAGCTCAGGTTTGAACTCTGCTAGGGAACTTAGAACAAGAGAGAGGGCCTGGTCTGCTATTTCCCCTCTCTTCTGGTTCTAGCTCTTTCTTTGTATTGGTGAGAGATGGAAGGAGGAGTGTCTGTTACTTTCCTGGCCACTGCCCTAGTCCCATATGGTTTTTGCTACTGCAGCTAAGACTTAACTGACTAGCCATCAACACTTTCTTTGGGATAAGCATCCAAGGGCTGGTTCTCTCATGGTATACAAGTGGAATTCTCTGGAGAAGTCCTCACTGAACAGTTCTCTGATTTGAGAGATCAGCTTTGGCTTGCCCTCCTCCAAACCGCCTTTGCTCCATCCCCAGTGATTTACTCTCAGTCTCTTGCTGTCAGATGAGATACCACCAGGGAGGTGCAAGCTCATTTGCTTGACTTCACATCCTCCCATGACAGGTTGCTTCAATGCTGCCCTCTTTCTGCCCCCTTGGCTTTTTTCAACTCTTTTGCGATCTCTTTGGGTCTCATTTCTCCCTGCTAAAATGGGCACAGAGGGTTGACTAGTAAGTCTACCACATAAGAGGCGTCCAATAGGAAAATGAGATGCTGGTCTGCCCTTCCTACAGCCACCCTCCGTCTCTATGAGAGATTCTCTCAGAGCCGTCTGTAATGTGGAATTGGGAAGAGATGATCCACCTTTTCAATGAGGAGAGGAGGGAAAATCCTCTTGACTGTGATCATTGTATCCCTCCAACTCCACTGTCTCCAATCCTCCTGCCTTTTGCTTATGTAGACAGGGGTAGGAAGGGGGTAGAAGTGATGCAAGAATCTAGCCCACATTTTTTGTGGAGAGCTTTCTTTATCCTTAGATTTGGATCCTACTTGGTGATTCTGTGTCAGTAGGAAAAGTATTGCTCAACAGCCTGTTATACATTATATGCTATGTATATGGTCATATTAATTAATGGGGGACTTGACAAGGTGCTGGGAACATTTTTCTTGAATGTTTAGGACTGTATTCTCTTGAGATATGGTTTATAGACCATCTATATCTGAGTCAACTGGGGAACATAGGGAAAAAATGTGAATTCCTAGGCCCCATATCCTGAGATTTGTGATCTCAAGGGTTGAGAACGAGTCAGGAATCACGATTTTCAACAAACACTCTATGTTTTACTGATGCATACTAAAGTTGGACAACCACTTGTCTTGAGTCCACTACATACTATCTTATGTCCTCCCAACACGACTGTGAAGTAGGTAGGGCTGGTATTATCCCCATTTTACTGATGAGGAAATCAGATTAAAAGAGGACCATGGCTTGCCAAATGGCGGAATAATACTCCACTCAATGCTAGTGATAATGAATATCAACCTATCCCATTACTGTGCCACTGACCATAATTTTGAACAAAGAGAAAATAACACTCAATTTATTTATCTTTTTTCAGATTACCAAAGTAATACACATTTATTTTAAGAAATTCATAAAAGTATAAAAAATTAACTAAAGAAATATATCCCACCATTTAGATATAATACTTTGTTTCTGCATATATTATACCTGTTTTTGCAAAATTAAAATCAAACCACATTTTAATACTCTTTAGTAACCTGCTTCCTAAAATTAATGTCGAAATTTCCAAAATAAATTTGTAAATTTCTCCATCCATTAAACATTTTCTTCAACACTATTTTCAATGGCAATGTAGTCTTCCACTTAATGGATGTAGAATTCTTTATTTAACCAATCCCCTGTTGATGGACAATTTGATTATTTCAACTTTTTACTATAGCAAAAATGTGCTTTAAATGTTAGGCTGCTTAAAGGGGAGTTGGGGAATATATTGCAGCTGCGTGGAGAAAATGAAGCCAATTTTTAAAGGTCATATTATACTGAAAGTGTACAGAGTCTGAAATGATATGGAACATTTCCACAGTCACTAAAAAAGATCATTTTATGTTGTTTTCTTAACAGGAACAAGACCATTTTGTTTTACTTTAACCTGTTCACCTGTACTAGTCCCTCTGTGCTGGTAAACCTACAGTGCCCTACCACACAGGTAAGGTAAAAAATGTCTCGCTGGCGTTGTTAGCAATTATGAACATTCTTGGAAGAGAGAATTCAAAATTTCATTTGAGTTCTGTGTCTCTGTGTGTGTGTGTGGTTAATGGTGAATTTATGGAAGCTGGGAAGATGTAAGTATGAGCTCATGTTTGTTCATATACAATCAAAACTCAACAGGAATTAATCATTTTAGCATCACTAAGGAATCTCAGTGATTATCTTGTCCAACCACGTGTTTTTATAAATGAACAAACTGCAGTCCAGAGAAGTGGAGATATTTTTCTCAAGATCAGTGTTAGGAAGAATAAAAGTAGCTACTCTAACTAACAAATCCCAATTTTTCAGTGACTTAACATAATGAATTTTATGTTGGCCATATAGCAGTATGAGGCTGGTGTTTGTGGTCAGTGGGAGATCCTCCTCCAGGCTCCTTTCATCTGGTGGCTCTGGCATCCCTTAGGTCCTCCTCATCATCTGCATCCAGATGCTGGAAGGAAACAGAGAAGATGAATAAAGCACTCCTGCTCAGAAGTGTCACACATTGCATTTCCACTCATATGTCATAGACACATTAGTTTTATATGTTCACACCTAGATGCAAGAAGGAAGGAATCGAGCAATGCAGGTGTGGGCTGAGCAGCCTCTTCTGTACCATGGAACAAGTGAACAAGAGGCACAAACTTCAATAGGCGGTTAGTTGTGTCTTCCATAGTCTATTGCTTCCTCTGGTCTCCATTCAAAATACACCCTGGACCAAACTACTTTTCACCATCTCTTCCTTTTTTCAAGGAACCATCATCTCTTTTCTAGATTAGTTTAATGACTTCCTGACTGGTCTTGCCCCTCCCTCCAGCCCCTTATACTTATAGCCTCTTTTCCACCCAGCATCCAGTGTGATCCTGTTACATGTAAGTCACATTATGTCCCCCCTTTGTTCAATTCCCCTCGATACCTTCCCAAAGCTTATTATTATCGAGATTAAAAGCCAAAGTCCTAACAATGGCCTACAGGGTCTTTCACTGTCTGCCCAACTCTCTGACTGCGTATACCATTACTCTTCCTGGGCTCACTACACTCGGGTCATACGGGCCATCTGTTGTCTTCACAGAATCCAGGAAAGCTCCTCCCTCAGAGCCTTAGACTTTGCTCTTCTCCCTGCCCAGAGTATTCTTTCTCCAGAGGACTATGCTTGATCACTAGTCTTCCTCAAGTCTTTCTTCAAATATTACCTTTTTTGTATGAGGGCTTCCTTTTTTTTTTATTGAGGTAGCATTGGTGTATAACATTATATAAATTTCAGGTATACATCATTGTATTTTGATTTCTGTGTGGACTACGTCATGTTCACCACCCAAAGACTAATTACTATCCATCACCATACACATATGCTCTATCACCTCTTTCACCCTCCTCCGTCCCCCCATTCCCATCTGGTAACCACCAATCTAATCTCTGAGTTTGTTGTTGTTGTTCTTATCTTCTATTTATGAGTGACATCATATGGTATTTGCCTTTCTCCCTCTGACTTATTTCACTTAGCATAACACCCTCAAGGTCCATCCATGTTGTCACAAATGGCAAGATTTCATCTTTTTTTTTTATAGCTGAGTAGTATTCCATTGTGTATATACACCACATCTTCTTTATCCATTCATCCCTCGACGGACACTTAGGTTGTTTCCAAGTCTTGGCTATTGTGAATAATACTGCAATGAACATAGGAGTGCATACATCTTTACGAATTCGTGTTTTCATGTTCTTTGGATAAATACCCGGCAGCGGAACAGATAGATCATATGGTAGTTCTATTCTTAATTTTTTGAGGAATCTCCATACTGTTTTCCATAGTGGCTGCACCAGTTTACACTCCCACCGGCAGTGTATGAGAGCTCCCTTCTCTCCACATCCTCTCCAACACTCGTTATTTCTTGTCTCATTAATTATAGCCTCTCCAACACTCATTATTTCTTGTCTCATTAATTATAGCCACTCTGATGGGCGTGAGGTGATATCCCATTGTAGTTTCGATTTGCATTTTCCTAATAATTGGTAATGTTGAACACCTTTTCATGTGCCTATTGGCCATCTGTATATCTTCTTTGGAAAAATATCTGTTCAGATATTTTGCCCATTTTTCAATTGGGTTGTTTGTTTCTTTGTTGTTGAGATGTATGAGTTCTTTGTATATTTTGGATATTAACCGCATATCAGACATATGGTTTGCAAATATCTTGTCCCATTTGTTAGGTTGTCTTTCATGTTGTTGATGGTTTCCTTTGCTGTGTAGAGCTTTTTAGTTTGATGTCGGCCCATTTGTTTATTTTTTCTTTTGTTTCCTTTGCCTGGTCAGACATGGTACTTGAAGACTGCTAAGACTGATGTCAAAGAGCATAATGCCTATATTTTCTTTTAGAAATTTTATAGTTTCAGGTCTCACATTCAAGTATTCAATCCATTTGGAGTTAACTTTTATGTATGGTGTAAGATTATGGTCTACTTCATTCTTTTGCATGTGGCTGTTGTGAGGCCTTTGTTGGTTGTCTACTTAAAATTGGAACCCCACCCGGCTACCTTTCATCCTCCTGCCTCCTTTTAGCCTTATTTTTCTCCACAGCATTTTTTACCATCTAATAACAAACAATTTTACTTATTTATTACCCATCTTCCCCTATAGAAGGTAAACTGCTTGAGGGCAAGGATTTTTACCCGTTTTGTTCACTACTGTGTCCTCAGTGCCTAGAACAGGTTCAGAGTGGGTGATCAATAAATATTTCTTGAAAGAATGAGTAAATTAATATCTCCCTACTCCCAGTCTAGGAATTTTTTCACTATACCATACAAATTTCCATGATGAAACAAACAAAAAAAATCCTTGCGCATTATGCTTTTTTGTTACATTTCGTATTTACTATACCATCCTTTCTTCATAGCAAATGTAGTGTTTTAACCATCAGTGTAATTCTCTTCCACTCACCAAATCCTAATTTGTATTAGAGTGTTAAACCTATATGAATTGAAGATGTAAAAATAATGATGAAGAACTACTTTCAAAGTGCCCCTTTATGGTTACACAAAGAATCAGAATTGAGTCGGAATATATTTTAGCTGCCAATATTGCAGGCTTGCTTTTAGTCTGCCAGGCAATAGTGTATCTACTGATCCAAGCCATATTTTTTATGCGTTATGTTTTTTGTTAACTGCCAGCGTGGTCCAGACATGTGTCACAAGCATTTAAAGGACAGACTGTGATCAATTAGGATACCCAACCTCAATGTGACCTTCATTTTTGGCTAATTATATGTTGATTGCTACTAATCAGCTCCCTATTTGAAGTGAACAATTTGGTCTGATAGAGGGAGAGAGTAAAGAGCAGTTGCTATATTGTTTTTTAACAGCTCATTTGTGTCTGGAATGAAATTTGATGTGATTCTCTTTAACAAACCACTTTTTACCATTTTAATTACTTTCTTTTATATGTTGCATACACAGCACTTTTATAGTGTAGTATACATTGTATATATGTGTATTTATAAATGACGAAATCACCATAGTCCCACTCACTAGTTCCTACCATCATTTAAAGCCTATGAAAGCATTAGTTCTTTCAGTTTTCACTTTTATAAATCCATTTAAATGTATCCAGAAGGGGAACTAATTCAGTTATCCTTCAAAGTCATATGAGTAAGTTGTCAAATTCTAAATGTCTGTAAAGTATCTCCTAATATGTTAATGGTTTATTCAGCTTAGCTCCAATCAGAGTATACTTTCGACATTTGCATTGATGTTAACCTTAGCCTTCTCCCCAAAAATGTGAACATGTTGGATGCTGTGAATGTCTCTAACAGTTTTTCAGCTTTTGTAGAAAGATACCTGTGAAACTTCCAATATTTCCTCTAGAAGTGTGTGAGTACGTGTATGTGATTGTGTGTGTGTTCACATGCGTGTATGAGAGACTGAGTATGAGAAAATACATATGGATGCGTGAATGTGGAGATGGGTTATTTACCTTGTCAAAACTTCTAGAAGAAATTGGACTGCTGCTAGTACAAAACAATATTAACTGTGAGATTTGAGGGATCCATTTAGTTAGTTATCCATCTACTCCCGTAGCTGTGGGGTCGACACCAAATATCCTTGTGTATAGCAGAAACATGGCCAAAAAGATGGGAAAGAGACGACAGCTCAGCAGCAGTGTTTTTACTTAACTGCCAACAGAGGTTGAGCTACAATCTGACCAGTGAGAATAGTGACCAAAGTACAGTAGGGAGATGGAGCAGTCAGAGCTGAGACCCTTTCACGAGGAGGCAGTGAAAGTGAAAGAGAGAATGTGCAAGGACTGACTGCAACTCTCATGGCTTAATGTGATCTTTGTTTTTTATGTCAAATAAAAGAAAAAGCAATAGAGCACATCTTCCCTGATTCTGCTTCTCTCTGTGGAGTTATTAATTGGATTTCAGTCACTCCACAGTGGCTCTGTGGACTAGCACAATGATCTGGTTTGGCGTTAATAGGCCCCCAAAGTTCATTAATGTAAAATAATTGCATCGGTGACCTCTCTGTCCACATTAGACTGGTGTTGCTAAAAGACTACAACAATGATTGATTGCCACAAATAGCCCTAATTTTGTTAGTTTGTTATGGTAATACAACCCCAATTATGATTTGAGAATTGTTGTTGAAAACGCACTGGCACTGATGGTTATTAGTGGTATAAGTTATCAACGTTTGGAGCATTTTTAATCACCGTTTTATTCACATGTAGGAAAGGAAGCAAGATTCTAACCCTGAAAATGCATAAACTACACAGGCAAGATTAATCTTGCATTATACTCTTATCTACTAATACAGAAAATGATAAGAAAATATTTTATTAAAAGTCCATCACTGTCGTGTGGTAGACGCACAAATTTACACGTGATAAAATTGAATAGAACTGCTCACACACACATACCCGCATACGAGCACATGTAAAACTGGTGAAATCTGAATAAAGTTAGTGGATTATAATAATATCAGTTTCCTGGTTGTGTTATTGTACTATAGCTACACAAGTTATTACCATTGGACGAAACCGGGTAAAAGATATTTTGGAATCTTATTATTTCTCAGAGCTGCATGTAGATCTACAATTATCTCAAAATCAGAAGTTAAAAATAAGTCCATCATTGTACAGCATCTTATTGTTTTAACAGAACATCGCCATCAAAGGTCAAGGAGTAGAGATTGATAACTAGTACATGAAATTCCATTTTTTGCAGTAAGATTAGAAAACTGATTTAAGTTTCCTACATGGGAAGTGGTGCTTTGCTCTTTATTGTGGTGGATAATTTAGAAGTCTAACCTTATAGATACTTGCTTGGTTTGTTCAACTCAATTCAGTTCCCACCACTGTGTTCCTTTTCTTCACAGATCTGTGTTTCCAAGTGCCCAGAAAAATTTTTAACCTACCTGGAAATGCAATTTATGTACAGAAATGACAAAAACTACTGGTCATACTACAGTCAGTTCTGCAAGTCTGCTTTTGCTAAGCCTGCAAAGGTATGTGTGTTTAAGCTTAAAACTGGAGAAGAATTTAACTTTTGTTTCAATCTCAAGTGTAACATGAGCATTTGTAACTGAACAAACTCCTAAATCTTCTAGGAAATAATTACTAAAGGTACCATTCAGTTAAAACACAAATGCACATGTACATACAAAAAAACACACACCATTTATAGCATGTCATTTTGTAGAAGTGGAGTGTTATGCAAGACTGTTAAGTCTGGAAAATTAGCTTCAGCTATTCCCTGACACCAAAAAATTCTCTACTTCAATGGATTTTTTGCTGTCACGAGCTAGGAGCTAATGTCATTTGAAGTCACTATTTTATTAATGTGGTGCTAAAGCTCTATGGCTACTTAGTAACAAGTAGAATTTTACTTCCAAACATGATTTGATGATTATTCATTAGAAAAAAATCCCAAAACCCTACCCAGGTTTGAGATTTATAAGGGAATTCTAAAGCCTCATTATGTTAAATAGTAGTAATGGCTTCTAAATTAGAGAAGATGCTATTTTTCCAGAAATAAAAATGGAAGGACTAGAGACTCAGGATGTGACTAAGAGAAAGATACACAACTTCAAACTGTGCCTTGTTTTCAGCAGGTCTGGTTTTATTATTATTGATTTGACTGAATTAGAGTTAGGATATTTAAGAGCATTCATCAAACAAGTATGTGTGTGATACCCTCACAATTACTCTTATTGGGGGAGAAATTTGGAATAATGAGATTATTACGGAGTTAAATTTTTAAAGGACAGAATTGTTATATGGAGAGTAAAAGTTGTGCTCACATAGCCTTTGAGATGTTAACATACTCTTCCTTCCATTTTAGACTCTCACACAACTTTTACTGGATGATGATTGTCCAACAGCAATTTTTCCAAGCAGACCTTGTAAGTGGTTATTACTTTACCTTGTAAACACAGAATCTACCAAGAAGTTAATTCAGTTCCTTTGTTTCACAATTGTTGAAACGGAGGCCATGAATAGTCCTATGACTGGCCCCAGGTCCCAGAGTTAATTAGGAAGAAAGCTGACGCTAGAGACCATCCTCCCAACTCCAGCCGGGGATCTTTCCATTGGAGTTCGGTGAGTTTTTTGGTTTTGTTGCGTAAACATACACAAAAAGATTGAAAATTGATTTTTAAAAGCCCAATCAGATTGATTATTTGGTGTTATCTGAGCACACAAAAGCACACACACAGACACACATTTACACACCCACCCCTGAATTCAGCCACAAAGTTTGTTCAGAAATTGCCTGAGGAGTGAGGGTGGGACATATACTTGTCTTTACATCTTGAAATTTGAAATATTTATGTCTCCTAAATGAATAAATATTTTATTTCTTTAAAATTCATAAACTTTAAAATTTATATAAACTTTAACTCTTTTTAGAAGAAAAGGAAACAATCACCCATTTTCCTTTCTTAACGACATAATCCTAACTACAGAGAAACAACTGTACATAAAGATGTCCATCACAACTGTAGTCACAATAACCAAAAAAAAAAAAAGGGAAAGGAAACACTCTAATGTCCAAGGGCAAGAGTATGCTTAAATCAGTTACAAAGTGTTCATTAAATGAAATACTTTAGAATTATTAAATATGTTAAGTATTGTGTATTGTTATTATGTTAAATAAAATGCTATATGCTTTATAATGACAAGCATGTGTAAATGAAAATAAGCGAAAACAAAAATTATTCAAAGAAAAAGATTGGAAAGAAATATGCCAAAATGTTAAGTGGTTGTTTTGGAGGTGGCAAAACTATGGACATATTTTCTCTTCTTTCTTCTTTTTTCTATTTCTCCATTTTTTTCACAATGAGTATATGTTTCTTTAAAATGGAGGAGAGCCAATAGTCCTCAGTTTGAGTAAAAAGTTGGTACCATTGAAGTAGCTACCACCAAACACAATGTCATACACGCTCCCATCATGCTTCTCTGGGTCGTTACAGATCCCAAAGCAAAGATGTAGGTCCTACAAGCAACCGCATTTTACCAGGAACCCCTGGGCAACAAGTATCTGTAGCCAAGAACAATGTTACAAATTTTTATGCAAAAAGGTAAAAATGAATCATTAGTCGGTGAAGATATAATAGGTATAAAAGTATAGGACATTGTCCCTGCACTTAGGAGTACAGTTTGGTTAAATCACACAATATAAAATGTACATCAGAGATGCAAAAATGAATAAGACACAGTCCCTCACAGTCTGGTGAAGGAGATGTTAAGGTAGACATTGTAATCAACTTGTATTCCCGCTAATAGGGGATTAAGTATAGTACTTAATGGAATAGTATGCAGCTAATAAAATTCAGTCATTAAAGAGTTTATAAAAGGAAAAAAGTAATATTTTAAAAAAATGAAACAAGGGAAAAAAGACTGCGTCTGCTGTTTGGTTATGACTCTCAAAAAAAAAAAAAAGGAAAAGAAATTTCTTGTAGAAGAAAGATTGGAAGGAAATTCACCAAAATGTTAGTGTAGTTCATTGTGAGAGGTAAGACTTCGTAGGGTTTGGTATCTTCCTTCATATTTTCTCTACTTTTCAAATATATAATGAGGATATTTAGTAACTGAAGCTAACAGGTTGGATGAGATTGACCAGAAATAGTATATAGAACAAGTTGGGGGACTCTGTAGGTGAGAACAATTATATTTCAGGAGTGGAAAGGGAAGCATATATAGAAAGACAGAAGGAAGGGAAGGAGAATCTGGGCATGTAAGCCAAGGGAAGAGAGTTTCAGAGGCAAGGGTTGTCTACCACACAAAGACTCAGAAAAGTTAACTCATTCAACAGCAGATATTGACCGAGTTCCACTATGTACCAAGCAATGTGCTAGGTAATGTGTTCAAGCAGGATGAAGACTAAAAAAACATTTGGAGATTTTGGCAATTAGAAGGTCGCTGGGAGGACAATTTCTGTGAAGTAGTGGGGGCAGAAATATGATTGGATTAAGAGGGAATAGATACAGCAGCTAGAGAATACTGTGTCAAATTAGCCAGAGAAGAGCAGGAGAAAGATGGGGAGGATGCTGAAGGAATCGGCCGTGTTGTAAATGCTACAGAAGATGGAGGGGGCAGACAAGAGATCATTTTAAGCCAGGGAAGTCAGGAAAGGCTTTATAAAGACATATTTCTTCTCCTATATCAACTACTTGAATATTTTCAAGTTTAAACTTTTTATGAACCCGTGCAAATCTGTGATATTTCTTGTAAGAAAAACATACAGAAATGATCCATTTCTGATTTCTCTTCCTTCTTCATTTAAAATTGGGATTTTAAAATATTTTTAGTAATACAGATTTGTAAAGAGGCAAGGATTCTATTTAGTCAAAATAAATACATAGAAGGTTGAACAGTGAGTTAACTCTTCTGAGAAATTAGGCTAATCTACTAATCTAGAAAGTTTGGGCCATTTTTGATACCTTTAGAATTTCCATTTCCAGCCCCTCTAAAAAACATGTAAATAAAAAAGCTAGAAGGGAGACAGATTATTAAGACTTTATAAATAAAAATTCAGTTGGCTTAGTAGTATCCTAAAGTTTGAGCTGGTTTTTATTTCCCAAGGAATTATTCACTAATCTCCATTTTTCAAGGTTTCTCTCAAGGAGTATCTAAGATTTTTTTTTTTTTAATAACAAAACTAAACTCTTCCAGTCATACAAGTAAACGTAGCCTTTTTATTCAAATGTGTTTACCATGGGAGATAGCATTATTAGTATTCCTCTTTTAAAACCTGTTCTGTGTATCTTATTTATAGCTACTTGATGAATATATCATATATAAAATAATCAACAAGTTTAGAATGTAGCTTCAGATTGTGATCATATTTACTTTCTATGTCAGTCTTGGAACAATCAGAAAATCTTCTGATCATCAAGTAATGGGCAATTATCTATATTGAGCAATTTACACATCATCTAACAAGAATTTGCTTATAAATAACAGAAAGCTTAAGAAAGGGACATCATGTAGGAGGAAGTAGAAAAGTGATTACTATAATGTTAATTTATTTTTACAGTTCTCCAGAGATGTTTCCCTGAATTCTCTGCTAAAAATGGCACTTTAACAGTAGGAAATAAGACAACATTCGACGATGGAAGTGGAAAGAAAAGAAATGCTGTAGAACTCAGAGCAGCTGCAAAGTATGTCTGTTTATATCCCCATTTTCATGTTTGATGCATCCCATTGTTGTACCCAACGCTGAAGCTTCCTTAGGTTACAGATTGTAGAGGAAGAATTGTGTGTTGTGAAATATACACGTCACTGTCAGTTGGAGAACTTGGTATGTGTTCATTAAGAAAAGCATCTAAAAGAGAAGCCAGAATGAATTGGAAAGAACAAGGATGTCTTGTCTTTCAAAATGGTTAAATCTTTCATTATCAACAGGTAGAGAAATGAGACATCAGGAAAGACCTTAATAAATTTACTTTTTGAAAGAATAGAATTAAAAAACCCAATACTTTTTTAAAGCACCATTTTAAAAAATGACCGAAATAACGAAACTGCCGGATGTTTTAAAAGGAAGAAGGCCTTAAGAAAGGTGAAACAACCGTGACAGTACACTTCAGTACCGTACCAGATTTCTACATATGAACTACAATGAAGTAAATATACTACTTCCCTCGGCTGTTCACGTTGAGGTGCTCCAAGTTATTAGGAAATATAATGCCCTGGGTGCACACACTCATATGTATGCACACACAGAGTACCACTGCATAGCTCAGTTGTTGAATTAAAAATGAAAAATAAAAATATTCCCAAAATTTATTTCTCTTTCTTGAAAGAGTATAGCGGTCCAAGTAGAATAGTGCAGTTCCTGCATATTTAGAATATAATAGCAACATGGGTGAATTTCACAAATACAAAGATCTGTATAAGAAATTACAAAATAATAATACAGTTCCATTGATAAAAAAAATTCAAAAATAGGCACAACTAAATTAAATTATTCTGTGATGCATATGTAAGTGGTAAAACTAAAGAGAAAAATAGAAAATTATCATTACAAAATTCAGGATTGTGGTTACTTTAGGGGAAAGGAGAGGTGTTGTAGTTGGGGCACACAAGGGAAGGGATGACAACATCGTAGTTACATAAATGTGTTCACTTTGATAATTCATCAAACTGGACGCTAATGATTTGTGCACTGTTCTGTATGTGCCCCATCGTGCCTTCCTCCTACAGAGCTGTCAGAGGATTAGGAAGGGGAATTAAAGATGATGTTTATTCTTGACTCTATGGATTTTGTAAGTTAAAAGCTGATCTTATCATTTAAATTCATTATAGTGAGGTTTCTGCAACATTGAGGGCATGTTGCTTATGTTGGGAAAGGATCTGTTCGCCATTCTTGAAAGCCATGTTTTCTCTGTGTGTAGCTATAGCCACATTTGTAGGTTTACTGAAGTGACATCTCATCTATTATTGTGGCTAGGAAAAGAGTCACTACTGATAAATGGTCTCTAAAAATATGCTTTGAATAGCAGCTTACAAAATCCCTTTTATTATAACAAGAACATTTCTGTTTCATGGTAGTCAAAAAATAATGGATTTTTTCTTTCTTTGAATTCAGTGGTATCAATAAAATCCTTGATGCAAGGACGATTGGAATGAAAGTGTTTGAAGACTATGCAACGACTTGGTATTGGATTCTCATGTAAGTGAAAACGTAGGTGTTTCTTCTCCAGCCTCATTTTGATTCTATCTTTGTAGAACTCTTTCTTCAAATTTCTCATTCATATTTGTGGATAAAGGGTTGACTCAGACCTCAGTTCCTGCCATTTTCTTTTTCAGATAGAGTGAAGATGGGGCATAGATGCTTGGAAATATGCCCAGCATTAGCAGAAAGTTATACAAATGTAAATTTTAATTGTATTCATTAAATTACTAATGAAAGTGTTCTTGTATACATATACTTCAAGTCACATGGAGGCAGCATCCGTAGTACGTTCGCTTCTCATCACATGTTACAGTGGATGCAGTGTCATTTCTCTGGTTCTGTTTTCTTATTTGTCCTTCTCTTGACTTCCAAAGGATCATTCTTATTTTTAAATGCATCCCTTCCACATAATGTTTGTCATCATCATCATCAAAGGTCATTGTAGTTATGAGGAGCTGAAAAAAATATATGAAGGGAGGAGGAGATTTAAAATTTTCAGACATAAGGTTTGCATTCCTAAGAATTAAGGGAAAATGCAATCACTCTACTGGATCGGGTCCATTTGTTTTGATATATCTAAGGCTGTCTTTACTGTCTGGCTCTTGTGTCACCTTCTTGTGCCTTAAAAGCGTTCATGGTTCCCTAGTGATCAAAGAATAAAGTGAAAACTTCTTCAGATACTTACAAGGCCCTTTACAACCTTGGCCAACTTAATTTCCCAGAATCGTCTGCACCCATGTTTCTTGATTAACTGTACATTCTAAACATATCAAATACTACGTCCATTGATAGACTGTCAAACCCTCACCTCCCCGTTTTTGCACATTCTGTTCTCTTTCCTAGCATATCCTTCCTTGTGTCTTGGGCAACTCCATCCAGTATTTAAAATCAGCTTCCATGTCATTTATAAAGTCTTTCTTGACTTCCCCAGATATAATTAATTACTTCCTCTTCTGTGTTCCTCATACCCATTGTATATGTGTGTGTTCACACCTATACACACACACACACACACACACACACACACACACACTTATCTCCTATATAGCACCTACCATTTTATATTTTATTTACCTGGCTCTTTCCCCCTGATAAACTATGAACTCTTCAGTGTGGTAACTATGTCTAACTTATCTTTATTTTCCTAACTCCTAGTATGGCTCTTGGAACATAGAAGATGCATAGAAAACGTAGGTTCAAGGAACAGTTATAAAAACACTCAGGGAACAAGATAGATACATTTAACTCTAAGGTGCTTAATAAATTGTATTGTGTGTAAAATACTAGTGAGTGGTTTTTAGAGCTATAAAACTGGATACTTTTTGAGGTTTTACTCATTCTGATGCTTTGTCTTAAACAATTACAGTCATTATTTTCAGTGTGTATCAGGATTTCAGGGTATATCTCCATAGCAGAGATTGTAGCCTATATTTGACAGTAGTTAAACTGGTTTCCCTATTGTCAGACCCAAATACCGCTAGATAATTTCCATGTTTCTTCTCTATTTTGTCTTTTCCACTCCTACTTGAAAAGGTATGCATTGTAATAGACTCTCCTGCCCACCTCACTCCCAACACACACGTTGAAACGCTCTCCACCCAGGCACCACTCCCACCACTAGAACATAAACACCTCACTTTATTTTCAACTCTTCTGCTGTCATCTGTTTCATAAATATAAAGCCAAAGATTGATATGCTGGGACGTAGTTTATTCAGTTAGAATTTTTATGCAGGAATTTAAAACACACAGTAAATAGCTATATCTCCTTTTTTCCCTCTGACGTTTTTGAATATGCCCCTTGGACTATGCCATAGAATAATCCTTCAACCACATTGAATATTTAAGCATTGAAGTATCTGTGATTTAAAAGAGAATGGCGGGATCGGCCCTGTGGCTTAGTGGTTAAGTGCGCGCACTCCGCTACTGGCGGCCCAGGTTCGGATCCCTGGTGCACACTAACGCACCGCTTCTCCGGCCATGCTGAGGCTGTGTCCCACATACAGCAACTACAAGGATGTGCAACTATGACATACAACTATCTACTGGGGCTTTGGGGAGAAAAAGAGGGGGAAAAATGGGGAGGATTGGCAATAAATGTTAGCTCAGGGCTGGTCTTCCTCAGCAAAAAAAGAGGAGGATTGGCATGGATATTAGCTCAGGCCTGATCTTCCTCACAAAAAAAAAAAAAAAAGGCATTGCCTCTAAAAGAGAATGGCTTCTGAAGTTAAAAGTAGAGGCTCTGCAGAAATATGACCTAAGAAGTTACTTTCATGCTGTGCTGTCATCTATCCAGTGACAGTAATTATTAAGATTTTTGTTCTTAAAGATAGCACTTGAAGACAATAAACTCAGTAAATGTGCCAGGCTCTGTCTGTTGCTGTGTCTGGAAACTTGCAGATAGCACCAGGGGTGTTAGTTCTTAATAGAAGCGTCATTCAAATTTCCAACCTTAATGTGTTCTCTTTGATGAAATTACCTAGAAGAATCCAACATGACTTTACCCTGGATATATGGGGGAAAAAGAAGTATCTCTAGCAGCTCAGCCAAACCCCAAGAATAAATTAAAACAGAAGGAAAACAGTCATGCTGATGATTGCTTGATAAAGTCAGGTGGCCCAGGAGACACAGAAACCTTATCATGGCTCCAGATAACTGTCCGCGGTTCACTGGTGACCTGAAATAGATGTCTGGTGATGTCAAACAGCACACCTATTAGAGATAATTAGGCTATGGTGACAACGACTACAAAATCATGGATTTTGGAACTGTGTGGGACACTTATTTTTCTTATCTTTCTGCCCTAAGACTGTTCCCTTACTTCTAAACAGTTATATGGCATAAGGTTTCCATTAGTCACCAGCTAGACAGAACAGCACAAATTCATCATGGATCTGTTTTACAATTTATCACTTAGTGAGAAAGTATGAAATAAAAAAAAATAGGACATGGAAACTATGGCAGATAGGCCTAAATTGTATGTTGGAGGAACTGTGTTTTTCCATGAACAGTGGTTGACACTGGACTTCAGTTTACCCAGGCACACGAAGATGACTCATGTATAAAGTCCCTGATGGTCTGGTCTTTCATATGAAAGTCTTAAAAGAAACCATTGTTTATACTTTTTAACGTTATAAATGTTTCTGTAACCAGGTAAAATACAATAATCTGAGAATTATTTCGAATAGAAAAAAGGTGTTGTCTTGCTGTTTTCCTTATGTGATATTTAGCACACTTGATCCCTGTATCTGTCGTGTGCTTTTTCCTCTAGTGGCCTGACTATTGCCATGCTCCTCAGTTGGATGTTTGTGATACTCCTGAGGTTCACAGCTGGATTCCTCTTCTGGATCTTCATGTTGGGTGTGATTGGAATTATAGGTTATGGTAGGTAACACTCCTCTTAAAACCACCAGATAAAAAAATAATCTTTTTCTTTTCAATTGCCATTATCAATTACCAGAAAGCATTTTATTTGCAGTGAATTTAATTATTCTTTACTCTCCACCAAAAAAGTGTTAAATTGAGAAAATTGATTTAATTTTCCATATATTGTCTCCATAACCTTTTTCTTCTTCATCTTGAAAAAAAGTGCTATCAAAATGTTCTTCTCTTTTTCCCTACCAGCCTTTGGTCTCATGCCTCATGGGTATTAAGAAGGAGGTAAAAAGAATCCCTTTTAGGTTAATAAAAACATTTCAGACAACTTCTTTTACTCCTTTGACTTTTCTATATGATCAAAGACCAGGTCTGCTTAGTTACAGAAGTGTGATCTATTTTTCTTTTTCAATTTAGTTCTTTTAATCCAGATCCTGTCACACATTTTAGTAATTGGCCAGTACTCCATAATGAGGCATCGCCCTCTAGAGGCAAGTATTTGGAATTACACTCATTGGGTGGAGAGTTACTTTGTATCAAGATTGAAATCTAACCATTAACTCAGTCCCCCCAAAAGCAGTACAGGTACTATGTGAACACAAAAAAGGAATTCAAGTCTCTCCTGAGGAACGGTGTAGCACTATAGCAGCTCCCTTTCGCCTTCTGACAAATGTCTGGGCCGATATGTGAATGTTTGAAAGGTTTCTATTCAAAAGAATGATTTTCCTTACAATACTATTTAGATTGACAATACAGTTTTATGGTAGCAGACACCAAAAATAGCAATTTCCTGATTCTGTCGCTGGAAGAAAAAGAGCTTTACACACATCAATCTAAGAATACAGTTGAATCTCCAGTTTCTGTAGTTAGCCTGAGTTCTAATCCCAGCTCCACAACGTACAACTGAGGAATTTTGGAAAAGTTTCTTAAGGATTGTAAGACCCAGTTTCCTTATCTATAACATCAGCACAATAATGGTATCTCCATCTCACAAGTTTGTGAGTTTAAGTGAGACCCTGAATAGAAACCTCTTAGAATGGTACCTGGAACACAGTAAATACTCAGTACATGTTCGGTTATTGTTATTATCCTCCTAGTTGTCCTCAATGAGGATATGAGAGTATCATGGTAGCGCAAGGAGTGCACATTGCAATATTAGTAGCATGGGTCTTTTTGAGAAGAGATCTGAGGAAAACACTTGAAGGAGGCGATGGAATTAGCCATTGGAGATAAGGGAAAAATCCCACACAATGAGTGCAGCTAGAGCAAAAGCCCCAGGGTAGGAGTGTGTTGAAGAAATGACTAGAAAGTTGATGTGGATAGGTGTACTGAGTAAAGGGTGGAATAGTAGGAGTTGAGGTCATAGAATTTATGGAGGGACAGAGACTTATAGATTATTGTAAGATCTTGCCTTTTACTCTGAGTGAAATAGGGAGGCATGGTAGAGTTTTGAGCAGAGAAGGGAAGTGAAGTGATGATCGTTCTAGTCCCTGTGTTGAGAGGAGACAGTAGTGAGGCAAGAGAAGAATCAATGAGACCAGTGAAGAGGCCATTGCAGTAATCCATGTGCCAAATGAGGGAAGCTCAGACAAGGTGGTAGCAATGAGGATGGGCGTGTATGTTTTTAATGTAGAACCAACAGAATTTCCTGATGGATGGAATGCAACTCATGAAAGAAAGTGAGGAGTCAAGAATGACTTCAAAGGTTTCAACCTGAGCAACTGGAAAGAAGGACTTGCCATCAACTGAGACAGGGGATGTTTGAGTGGAACAAGCATGGTGTAGGAAGGGGATTGATCAGAATCTTAATTTTGAGTTTGAGATGTGTATTAGGCATTACAGTGGAGATGTCAAGTAGGCCATTAGATATACGGTCTGGCATTAGAGAGAGAGCTAGCCTAGAGAAATATATTTAGGAGTGAGGAGCACAGGAGCCGTGAAACTAACTGAGATTGCCAAGGAAATAAGTGTAGACAGAGATGTGGACCAAGGACTGGGCTCTGAGGCCCCCTAACATTAAGAGATCA
Organism: Diceros bicornis minor; assembly: GCF_020826845.1. NCBI lineage: Eukaryota > Metazoa > Chordata > Mammalia > Perissodactyla > Rhinocerotidae > Diceros > Diceros bicornis. The sequence continues at coordinate 12,965,588 of NC_080743.1, read as the reverse complement.
GGGAAAAGAGAAAGGACCAGCAAAGACAACTGAGGAGAAACAGTCTTTTTTTTGAAACCAAAGGCAGGTGATGTTCTAGAAGCCAAGTGAAAAAAAAAGAGTGATCAACCACGTCAAATAGGGCTGATAGGTCAAGAAAGATGAGAATTGAAAATTGGCCTTGGATTTAGAAATGTGGAGAAATCATTGGTGATCTGACGAGGGCAGTTTTGGCAGAATAATGAGGGAAAAAAGCCTGGTTAGAGTAGATTGAAAGAGGATGAGAGGAAAGAGATTGTAGACAGAAAATATAGATGGCTATTTTGGAGAGTTTTGTTGCAATGGGGAACAAGAAATTGGACCATAGATGGGGGGAAGAGGGTCAAATATAGATTTTCTTTTGTTTTATTCTTTAAGATGGGAATAACATGCTTGTGTATTGTTTGGAATGATCTACTAGAGAACAAGAAACTAATGATGTAAGAGAAAGAAATTGTTCTGAAACTTCAGAATACCAAAGACAAAAAGATCTTAAAAACAATAGGAGAGAAAAGACAGATCATATACAAAGGAACAATTAGGCTGAAGCAGACTTTTCAACAACAACAAAGGAAGTGGAATAATACCTTCAAAGAGCTAAGAAAAGATAACTGTCAACCAACAGCTGTACATCAAGCAAAACTATCTTTCAACAATGAGAGTAATATAAAGATATTTTCAGATAAGTAAAAACTAGAGTTTACAAATAGACATGTACTAAAGAAACTCCTAAAGGATGTACTTGAGGAAGAAGGAAAATGATTCCACAAAAAGATATGAAATGCAAAGGAATGGTGAGCAAAGAAAATGAATTGGTAAATGTGTAGGTAAAACTAAGCAAACTTTGTATGAAATAATAATAATATCCAATTTTTGAGGTCTAAATGTTCTTAAGTAAAATACTGAGCAATAATCAGAGTGGGGTGATTATTGAGTTATCTAAGGTCTTTGTATTTTCTTGTCAAGATATTGACTTTAAGCTTGGTTATTAAGTACACATAGCAAATTTTCAAGGGTAATCCATTATAAAAATAGAGTGGATATCTCCAAACCAGTCTAGGAAAAAAATGGAATCTAAGTAAACAAACAAACAAAAACTGATCAATTTTTAAAAGACAAGAATTGGAAGAAAAGAAGTGTAGACACAAAGTGGAACAGGAAGAAGATAGAAACAAAGATAGATATTTCAATCCATTAAATATAAATGTATTAAGCTTAACAATTAGAATACAGAGATTGTCTGGTCAGATTAAAATGTACACATAAAAATTGGAGCTGTATGTTATTTACAGAAGTTACACAATGCAAAAGGAAGTTGAAAGTTTGAAAGTGAAGGGATGCAGAAAAATATAATAGCAATCGTTAGCCAAAAGAAAGCCGCAGTAGCCATAATAATATCAGACAAAATAGATTTTAGAATAAAAAGCATTATTAGGCACAGAAAGGATTTAAGTTACTAAAAAGATATACCAATTCTAAATAAATATGCATCTAATAAAATAGCTTCAAAATTCATAGAACTACAATGATAACTAAATAAAACCAATAAATAATAAATCTGTATGAGATATAAATCTCCCTGAGGGGGAGATTTCAACACATCTTTCCACTAAAATAAGAGAATAATAAGCACAAAATTCAGAATAATTGTTCTTTGGCAGGGAGAGGCAGGAGATGTGATAAGATGAAGATCTTGTGTAGAATAAAAAACTTTATTTTGCTTAATCAAAGCAAAATTAGGATTATAAAATCTTAAGCTCGGTGATGCATTCTTTTGTGTTCATTTTATGTGTGCTTTAAAACCGACATCTGCATTACATATAATTTTGTATGTATCAAATATTCCATAAAGCATTTTAAAAGGAATTTTTAAAAATACACTGGGAAAGGGGCTAGCCCCATGATGTAGTGGTTAAGTTTGGTGCACTCTGTTTCAGCGGCCTGGGTTCATGAGTTTGGGTCCTGGACGTGGACCTACACCACTTGTCAGCCATGCTGTGGAGGTGACCCCATATAAAGTGGAGGAAGACTGGCACAGATGTTAGCTCAGGGCTAATCTTCCTCAGAAAAAAAAATATATATATATTGGGAAAGCAGTGCCTGGAAGAGGGAGATTTGTCTTATATCTCTTTGAGAAACAAAAATGCTTTCTAATCTAGTCTTGTCTCTCCTTAGGGGCCTCACTCTCTCACCTTGTGTCTAGAGGAAACCTGTTAGTTTACTGTTAGGGGGTTAAAAAGCTATTTTCCTCATTATTGCTAGAACGTTTCCAATGGACCTTATCCAGACCCATTGGTCATTAAAATAAATAGAGCTCTTAATTCTATTTTTCACTCCCACTTTATGGAGACCATGTGAAAAGTCATTATACAGTGTGAAATACAGAGTCTTGGGGAAAATACAGTCAGTCCATGTTTGCCTTACCTGGGCACAATCTTTGATAAGAATATGCTTTTAGATAATTCCACCAAGACATGACTTCACCATCAAAAACATTTTCTTTACAACTTAAATAAGATTTTAAATTTGCTTTTAAAATAGTTTGTATATTCATGTGCTTCAAATTTCAAAGGGTATAAAGTTTATACAGTGAAAATTTTCCTTTTCGTTCTATTCCTTGCTCACCAAGTTTCCCCCTCCTGGAAGCAAAAAATATTATATTTCTATATATCCTTCCAGAGGTACTTTATATGTCTACAGGAAAATATATATAAAGCTTGTTCTTATTATTATATGAATTATAACATATTTTTATATCATTTTGTACCGTGCTTATTTCACTTAACAAAGTACCTTAGAGATCATTCAGTATCACTAGACTTTCTCCTTTTTATATGAGAATATAGTATTCCACTGTACAAATCTACCATAATTTATTTAACCAGTCCCTATTGATGGACATTAAGGTTGTTTCTAGCCAAAAGGACATTTAAAGCCAGATGTGCCGCAGTCATCCAGACAAATACTGAAAACATCTATATCAAATATAGTAGCACATTTAGACTATTAGAAGCACATAAAATATTTACTGTGTAAATATGAATCTTGCCTTTGTAGAAGTGACCATGGTGATCAATTTCATGTAGATATGTGTGATAAGCATATAGCTGATATTTCAGAAAATGACATTTTATGTTAGTCTGTTTTTCTTTCTTTTTCAAGGAATATGGCACTGTTACCAGGAATACAGCAAACTTCACGGACAGCCAAATTCTCACTTAAGTATATACAACATCGGGATTCAGACTGATTTAAGCATGTACTTTCAACTGAAACAAACATGGTTCACATTTAGTGAGTGAATTTTAAAAACTGGTTTTGTTAAAATTATAATAACGAGAAAGCATCTCTCTGTCTAAAGGAAAACTTGGGTTGGTGTAACTTGTTAAATATACTTATTGCTAAAGTCATTAAAGTAAATGTGTCTATAATCCTACTAGCTACAGTAAATGGAAAAGGCATTGAGGGGAATTTATTATATACTCTAAGAAAATATGACTTTACGGTGATCCCAAGCTATTTGCCTTCAATTTAAAATTGTTTGGATGTGTGTGTTTATAGCCATTAACCTGTTTTCCAAGAAAGGTGTTTTAAAAGGAAAAATGCTTAATTTTTCAAACTTGTTTAAAAAAAATAAGAAAGTTTTTTCATAACGAGACTTTAAAACCATTTATTATAGGAATTGGAATAATAGGTAACTGAAAATAAGTTTAAAGTGTGTATTAAAATTATTGAATTAATTAAGGGTAATATTAACAAAATTTTTAAAGCAAGATGATTTCAGAGATGGCTTTAATCCTATATTCCTAGAATGGTTTTATTATAATATTCCTTGCACTTCACAGAGACTCATATTCTTTAATCAGTTTTTTTAAATCTCTAATTACACATTGTTTTAAAAAAGAATTCATCTTCATATTGTGGATGTTAGAGAGCCAGGCAAGACAAGTTTGAGGAAGCCTGGGAAGGAGCCCAGAGAGAGCCTCAGAGGGGGGCAACATCTCGGTGGGGCATCGTGATTCCAGCACGGGTCCCATCCCCATACATTTGAAAACTTGATTGTGACTCTTCACCCAAAAGACATCAGGTCATCAGGGACAGGCTCACATTATGTCACCAGTGTGCCATTTTATTTGTTTACACCATTAGAATACTCTCCCTGTGACCAGAATGCAGGCATACCCCAGCTAGGACACCACTTTCCCGGGATCAAGGCATATAGGGAACAAGATTACTAATGAGAAGCTTTTCTAGCAGCGGGCCTCGGATAGTCTTGAGAGGTGTTTTCTTTAGGCTCACGCCAAGCTCGGTGACCTAACCCTGCTGCACAGAAACCCCCACCAGATTCCTTTTGTCTGCCAAATTCAGTTTTTCTCTTTTCCTTGGATAGTGCTAGATCAAAATGCCAAATCCTCGCTCTTTGGCTTCCCATTTCTAGCTCTCATACAGGCTAGTTGCTTTCACATAATACATTATTTTTTCAAATATGTTGCAGAAGAATTGTTCTATTTATAACCATTTCTTTTTACCCATCAAAATCAGGCATCTTGGGACTTGTATCCTCATCTCATCACTTTTCCTGAATTTGAGTGATTCCATATCTCTTCAGCAATCCACTTACTGTTATCTATAATTTCAAAGATACGAATCTCATCCATTACATTTTGAAACCTCCAATTTTACTGTCATGTGAATGTTAGTTACAGGTTCTGCGGTCATCCCACTGCTGTCTCTTAAGGACCTCAACACAAAAATCATTGAGGTGATCAGAATCTGCCATTGGAAAAGTTAAAAGATATACTTTGAGGAAAATACAGAGCTTGCTTTTATTTTCAAGTCTAGCAATACTAATCTTTCCTCAAAGGAGCCTCAGCTTTCACAACTCATTTATCAGACACTGATTATTTGCTCCATATTTGGACAAAATTCTAGGCACCAGAGACAAAGGCATACATGTGAAATTATACTCATTGGCAGAAACACTAAAAATAAACAGAGTTATACGGACAAAAATTACACTTTTCATGAGTCTTGGATTGTGTTAGGAGGTGGTTCTATTCTCATTTCTGCTATTAATTATCCCAGTCTCCTCCTCTGTGAAGTTGGAGTTCTACCAGCTTCTCTACCGAGTTTCAAAAAATGTGTTTCTATTGTTCACTCTTATTCAAATAAAAAGAAGCAATATAAGATATAAATTCAAAAGACAGCTAAATTCCTCTAATATAAGCATTTTGAATATGTAATTTTGTAAAGGTAGAAATTTAATATGCAATGTTCATCAATGCAATTTCAGAACATAAAGTTCTGATATATCTCATTCTTAGGTTTGTCCAAAGAAGATGATGATTTTAGCTTAATATGGCTATATTCCACAGTTTTGGACTCAGTTTGGTGTTTTAAGAGAATCAAATGTGCATGAAAACATAAATACATAGTTTAATTAAAAGAAGATGTGGTGGAGAGATGATACATTAGTAAGATCTTCCCACGTATCTGGGTTAACTGATTTCTACTTACTTGGAGATGTTAACTGATATGTAATGTAACATGAGAATCTTAGTGGTATAATAATAGAATGAAATAATACTTCACAGAGCAGAATAACTATCTAGCAAGGATATTATAGAACAAATTCTTTCACAGGTGGATATTTAATTTAACTTTTCATTAAGTTTTTTTTATAATTTCAGATTCTATTATTAGCAATGCTATATTTCCTTAATTTTAAGATCCACACCTTTTCACTTTTTTAACATCTCTGAAGTCAGGATGTATCTTATAATCAATAAATAGACATTTAATGAAGGATATCTTTACTGTTCCTAAAAAGATATTACTAAATTAAAGATATGTCTTAGAATTGAGGAAATACAGTAATTAGGACTATTTGGCTTCAAGTAAAAAGAAAGTAATTCAAGCTAGCTGAAAAGAAAAGAAAATTGGAACAAGCTAGGGACAAAGCAGGGGTATTTTTTATAACAATATAAAAGTGCTAAAAAGCAGAGAAGCAGCTGGATTTACAAGTGTACTTGAATCCAGGAAACAGAAAGCCAAAAAGAACCCAAGATTTCATCTTCTTGCTCTCTTTCTTTATACACATATACTTTATTCTTTCTTTGTAGATTCACTTACTTCATGTAAAGATGGTTTTGACATAGTTCATTAAGTTTGTGTAACTCTTAGTTCAAGAGGTTTATAAATTTCAACTCAAAACTGAACTAAATTCCCTTAGTTCTAATTCTGAGACTTTTCTGAGACAGCTTGGGTTGGGTTTACATCATGATTCCATCAATGGTAGCCATGAAGGGTAGAGTCACAAAATAAAAATATGGCAGCCAAGGGCCTGCCCTGTCAATCACCAAGATGAATCAATTAAGAGGCATTGCATGCAGGGTGGGCAGCTCAAAAAGTTTCTTCTGTAATGATTCTCTTACTCAATGAAGTAAAAATGAAAACATCTAAAATAGAGCTGCCTAAAGCAGCCCTTCCTTCTATGCCTATTTTCCCATTTCTACAAATGGTGTGAAATGTTTCCATAGATAAGACGAAGCCTGTCCAGCTGAGTTCTCCAAACTCTAGCTAAAGGTTTTAATCTAGATTTCTTAGCATTTCTTGGAGACTTTGAAAGCGAATTTCTAAGACTGGCATTTTTTGAGAGGTAACACTGCTTAAATTACGAAGTGTCAGAACTGGCAGAAATAATCGTGAAGCTCAGTCCTAACTTTTGCAGAGAAAGTTTGTTTTCTGGATTGATTTGTACCACACACTAATTTTTTTTTTCCCTGTTTAAAGTGATAATACTCAGCATCCTTGAAGTGACTGTCATCGTTATGCTGATCTTCCTCAGGGAACGAATCCGCGTCTCCATTGCCCTGCTGAAGGAAGGGAGCAAGTAAGGCCCTGGTAGAGAAACTCCCATAACATGTATCAGTCAGTCAAATCAGACACTGCCTCTTGCATAGATGCCCAGACTATGTTCCCTTTAAGAAAACTTGTTAAAGAAATCTGCTTTCCGTTTAAGAAGACTTTTCAAGTTCAGATTCTGCCACTTATTAGAAAGGTCGTGCTAACCAGTCCTTCAATATCCCCAAATCTTAATTATCATAGAGTAAAATAAGGCCAAAACCTGTCTAGTCTATGTATTAGCATTTTTTTTAACACCAAATGTATGTTAGGAGAATAAGGTATGTTAAAGTAAGCTATAAAGTGCTATATAAACGTTAGTTCTATTACATGTTGTGGTATTCCCATACTGAGTCATATGTTAATATTAATGGTTGAGATCATTTGCAGAACTTTAAATCACCGTAATTCTATAAATTCAATTATATGCTATTACTTTTTCTGTATGAGTGACAAAATTTGCTAATAGAGAGAATAATTGATCCTGGCAGCACCAGACTACACATTTTGTATCTACAGCTCTTAATTCAGGAACACTTTATACCCAGAGCCATTTTTATTAAAAAGCGCTACAAAATAAACACTAAATTTTTCATAAAATTCATGCTGGCAGGTAATAACAGCTACAGTTTGCAAACTATTCCCAAAGGTCACTTGAGGGCAATGCTTGAAACTTTTGAATAATGGATGGAAGAAACAAGGAAAGCATTACAACAAAACCAACAGACCATGCTCTAAATTTAGAATGATGGAAACTGACTTGTTAATGACCAAGGACCAAATTATTTTAAATAGTGCTTAAGGATTATTTTAATAAAATTGTCGTCTATAATAATAATAATACTGCCACCCGAAGCCAGTGGTTTAAGTAGTTAACAAGCAGTTTGTTAAATTAAACTCTCTTTCCTTCCCACAATAACTGAAGCCCTATCATTAGCCACTGAAAACTACTGATTTGCTGGGTTTATTTCTTAAATAATAAGATATTGTGCAATTCACTGTAACTTGCCACTGTTAAGCCTTTAAATGTGTGTATGCGTAAGTGTGTGTGTGTGTGTGTGTGTGTGTTAAAGGGCCAATACAACTGCGTCAGGTTGATAGTTTGCTCAAAGGTAAATAAGAGCTGGAATAAATAGGTGTGAGAATTACAGGTTAGACATAGGGATGCTCAATAATTCACTGAGCAGCAGTGGCTGGAGAAAGGAGAGAAGAGCATGGTTCAAATGGTGAGATGAAGAAGTAACAAACGCAAAAGGAATCCAAGATATGTCAGTGCAGTAGGAGTGGAAATAGTTCCATCATAGTTCTCAGTGGCTAAATCAAACAGTGTTGGGTTTAATGCAGTGTTATATGCTGAAAAGATGATTCAAAAGTAGTTAGAAACAGGGCAACTCAGAAAGTGAACAGAAACCATGTCTTATGAGGAAACAACAAAGAAATGATTATCCCGGAGAATAAAAGAATAAGGAGTTACTTGAAGGGTTGTTTTGTGGGAAAGTCATTTCTTTTCTTTAGTCATTCATTTTTCTTTAGTCAATTCTTCTCCAGAAAGTAGTGATATGAGTTATGGGCAGGCAGATAAAGAAGAACTTTCTAATACTTTGGTCATTAAGAAAATAGAATAAACTGTGTTGTATAAAAGTAAGTTTCCCTTACTCCGTGTGGTCACCAGAAGCTAGGGAACACATTTTGAAGATAGGACAGAAGGGATTCCTGAATTAGGGAGGGATTCTCACGTTTGATCAGATGATCTCCAAGGTCCTCTCCATTTTAAAAGTCTAAGAATCTACACAAAAGGAAGAAATATTGTGATTGTAATGTATCAAATCTTTATGAGTTAGGCAGAAATAATCAAAGAAGAGAAAGTTAGGGGAACTTTTGGCAGGAATCAAACATGGGCATTGAAAGAATGCATCTAACTTACTAAAAATAAATAAGTAAATAAAAGTTTAAAACCAACTAAGAACATGCCAGAATGGTCAGTAAAAAAGAGTCCATGGTTATTACCACTGTTCTTAGAAGTAATTCAGTCTGAGGCTTATTTCTAGTTTTAACAGACAAAAAATTAATTGAGAAATTATAGCTCTAGATCATTTTGAATTTCAACTTTTTTTTTTTTTTCAGAGCCATTGGATACATCCCCAGTACATTAATCTATCCAGTTTTAACCTTCATTCTCCTCTCAATCTGCATTTCCTACTGGGCGGTGACAGCAGTGTATCCTTGCTGATTGACCTTGGGTCCACACGACTATTCAGGAACCAGGAGTTTGTGGCCATTGTTTTCCATCCTGGGAAGACCCGGAACATCCTAAAGAAATAACTGATTTTTTTTTTTTTTGCCAAGCTCTAAAAATGTTTCAGTCTACTGATTGAATTTCCCCTCAAAGAGGTCATATGGTAGATTTTTATTTTGTCTCCACGTGTGGTACTTTTCCTTGGCGATAACCTAAGAAAACTCCCATATATTTTACTGTTTTAAGGGGCCACTCAGTGCAGCTGACCCATGTTATATTATTCTGGGTCTGAAAAACGGATGAATTATTAAAATATTAGACGTTTATTAAGGTTAATCTCTCAGTGGACTTTTGAGTTATTTGTTGTCCATTTACTTTCAACCTACCAGGAAATAATTGAGCCTTAACAGAGTCCACTCAGTTACTTGGCTACATCAGGGGTACCCACATACAAAGTCATAGCCCCAGAGGGGCAATGCGAACATGAAAATAAAACCTGTAACCCAGAGGTAAGTAAAAGAAACTCTGTCTTGTACTTACTTCAGTACAGAACTCGACTACATTTCCAGTGGTAGGGATCATCCTGAAATAGAGAGCCTGTGCATTGGTGGGGATCACTGTCAAGAAGGGGAGGGTGGGTCAGGTGTTAGCAGGAGAGCACTGAAAATCGTGGGTACAATAGAGAGAAGGCACTATTATTTCCTGAGCTCGTTTGTCCTGTCATAAACCCAAGAAGCAGGCATAGTCAACAGCAACACTAATAAATGTGAAATTATAGTGGGTGTAGAGTCATGGACATATGATGAAAAGTGAGATACTTTCCAGGGCTCATTAAAGAATTATATAAAGTGATGTGATAGAAAATAGGAATAACAGCAGAAGCTAAGGAGGAAAAAGCAAGACATGCGATTGGGGGCTACACAAGAGAAGGCAGGGAAGGTGTTATCTTGGAATGGCATTTAATATTCTATTATCCATGTTATTGTTTCTGAGTGCAGATTTTTAATACAACTCAAATTGCCAAAGCTTGCCCTGGATCTCACTGTAACTTTGCTTCCTATGGTGGAAAGAGCCTGTACCATCGATACATCACTACTTTCCAGATAGTCAATCTATTTATCTTTCTCTGGCTTATAAACTTTATCATTGCATTGGGTCAGTGTACCCTTGCTGGTGCCTTTGCTTCGTATTACTGGGCCTTGAGCAAACCAGACGACATCCCACCGTATCCACTTTTTACTGCATTTGGAAGAGCCATACGGTAAGTTCCACAGTGAACCCTACATCTATCTTCTCAGTTATGTTTAGTGTGCCTATAATTCAGTCTTGTGCTTATAATTCAAATGGCAAGGTACAAACGAGGTCAAAGGTATGATTCAACATCCATGGATGTGCATTGGCTTTGTCTGGTTTTATAGCCCCAGTTTTACAATCCCTACCCAGGCCAATATCCTTCTAAACGCCTTATGTTACCGGAGAGGAGACAAGGTAGAGGAGGGCACCAATTTAAAGATTAAGGGTTAACTTGGCTCTGCCTCTCCATTGCTTAGCTCAGACATCCTATTTTATGATGACAGGCTATTGGTATTGTTCTTGCAGATGAAGGGCAAACCAGATGTATATGGTTGAAAATCCTCCGTGGAGACCATTATCCATCTGAACAGAGAGCATAAGAAGCTCTGTCCTAGCGGCCCTTCTGTAGATCCCTTTTACCTCTAAAAATTAACTAACATCCTGTTAGTTAATAGTAAAGATATTTCAACTTTTATTCTCACTGTATCTTTTCCCAGGTATCACACAGGATCCCTAGCATTTGGATCTTTAATTCTTGCATCAATTCAAATGTTTAGATTGGTCCTGCAATATTTGGACAACCGTCTTAAAGGTAAGATTCCAGAATTCATCTTTTCTCAGACTTCCTGACTCTGTGAAAAGAATAGATGGGGGCAGAGGGTTGGGGGAAACATGGTGACTGTAGCTTGGATGAGAGTAGTAAGGATGGAGGTGGTCAGATTGGGGATACTTTTAGAAGGAAAAGCCAACAGGACTTGCTGAGGGATTGGATATGGAGTCTGGGGAGCGAGAGGCACAGTGGTGAAGAAAAGAGAAAAAGTGTTTGATGCTATTTACTAAGGTGTGGAAACCAAGAGAAGCAAATTTCAAAAAAGAGATTAAAAATTGTGGTTTTCACGTGTTAATGTTGAGAAGCGTAGTGGAGATGTCAGGCAGTTCCAAGTCTAGAGCTCCGGACAGGTCAGGCTTAAAATATAAATGCGAGTGTCATCACATAAATCTTCATACATGACACATATACTTTACAAAAACACAAACTTTGCTTAGAATGCACTTTAAATGATTTTATTTCTAATTGCCAAAACAATCTTGAAACAGAACAAACTTGGAACCTTCACATTTCCTGATTTCAAAACTTGATACAAAGCTACAGTAGTGAAAACAGTGTAGCACTGATCTAAAGACAGACATATAGACCTGGAATAGAATAGAGAGCCCCAAATAAACCCTCACATATAAGACCATTCAATGGGGAAAGGACAGTGTTTTCAACTAATTTTATTAGGAAAACTACATGCAAAAGAATGAAGTTGGACCCTTACCTTACACCATATCAAAAATTAATTCAAAATGGATCAAAGACCTAACTTATCATAAAAGATAAAACTCTTAGAAGAAAGGATAGAAGGAAATCTTCATGACGTTGAATTTGATCATTTCTTAGATATTACACCAAAAGCACAAGCAATAAAGAAAAAAACAGACAAATTAGACTTCAAAAAATAAAAAAATGTTTGTGCACCAAAGGACACTATCAAGAGAGTGAAAAGACAATCCACAGAATGGGAGAAAATATTTGCAAATCATATACGAGATAAGTGACTAATATTCAGAATATGTAAAGAACTTCTACAACTCAACAATAAACAACCCAATTTAACATGGGCAAGGGATTTTTTTAATTATGTAAAAATTTTTTTCAGCTTTATTGGGGTATAATTGACAAAATTGTAATATATTTAATGTATACAACATAATGCTTTATATACATATACATTGTGAAAAGGATTCCCACATTCAAGGTAGTAAACATATCCATATTTTATTTATTTACCTTATTTACCTTTTTTTTTCTTTTTCCTTTTTTGGTGTGAATGCTTGAATTCTACTCTCTTTGCAAATTTCAATTATACAATACAGTTACCACCATTCTACACTCTGTTTCTATGAATTCAACTTTTTTTTTAATTCCACATAAAAATGATACCATGCCTGTTTGTCTTTCTTTGTCTGGCTTATTTCACTTAGCATAATGCCCTCCGGGTTTATCCGTGTTGTTCAAAAAGCAGGATTTCCTTCTTTTTTAAGGCTGAATAATATTCCATTGTGTATCTATACCACATTTTCTTTATCTATTGATCCATTGATGGACACTTAGGTTGTTTCCATACATTGAATATTGTAAATAATGCTGCAATGAACATGAGAGTACAGATATCTCTTTGAGATAGTGATTTTGTTTTCTTCCAATATATACACAGAAGTGGAATTACTGGATCATATAGTAGTTCTATTTTTAATTTTTTGAGGAGTCTCCACACTGTTTCTCTAGTGGATGCACCAGTTTACATTCCCACCAACAGTACAAGAGTTGCCTCCTCACCACTTGCTGTCTCTAGTTTTTTCATAATAGACATCCTAACAAGTGTGAGGTGATATCTCCTGGTTTTGATTTGCGTTTCTCTAATGATTAGTAATGTTGAGCACCTTTTCATGTACTTGTTGGCTGTTTGTATGTCTTCTTTGGAAAAAATGTCTCTTCAGGTTCTTTGCCCACTTTTTTATTGGATTATTTCTTTTTTTGGTATTGAGTTCTATGAGTTCCTTATATATTTTGTATATTAACCTCTTATCACATATGTGGTTTGTGAATATTTTCTCCCATTTCATATGTTGCTTTTTCATTTTATTGATGATTTACTTTGCTGTGCAGAAGCTTTTTAGTTTGATGTAGTCCCATTTGTTAACTTTTTTGCTTTTGTTGTCTTTGCTTTTAGTGTCAAATCCAAAAAATCATTGCCAAGACCAATGTCAAGAGGCTTATCCTTATGTTTTCTTCTAGGAGTTTTACGGTTTCAGGTCTTACATTCAAGTCTTTAATCCATTTTGAGTTGATTATTGTGTAGGTGTAAGATAAAAGTCCAATTTCATTCATTTGTATATGGATATCCAGTTTTTCCCAGCATGATTTATTGAAAAGATTTTCCTTTCCCCATTGTATATTCTTTGCTCCTTTGTCAAAAATTAATTGACCATATATGCATGGGTTTATTTCTGACTTTCTATTCTGTTCCATTCATCTATGTGTCTATTTTTATGCCAATACCATACTGTTTTGACTACTATGGTTGTAATACAGTTTGAAATCAGGAAGTGTAATGCCTTCAGTTTTGTTTTTTGTTGATTGCTTTGGCTATTTGGAGTCTTTTGTGATTCCATACAAACTTTAGGATTGTTTGTTCCATTATTCTGAAAAATACCATTGGAATTTTGATAGGGATTGCATTGAATTCATAGATTCTTTGGGTACTATGAATATTTTAACAATATTAATTCTTCCAATCCATGAACATGAAATATTTTCCATTTATTTTTGTCTTCTTCAATTTCTTTTTTCAATGGTTTACAGTTTTCAGTGCACAGGGTATTTTATTGTTTTTGATGCTGTTGTAAATGGGATTGTTTTCTTAATTTCTCTTTCTGATAGTTGTTAATGTATAGAAATGCAAATGATTTTTGTATATTGATTTTATATCCTGCAACTTCACTAAATTCATTTATTAGTTCTAATAGATTTTTGGTGAAGACTTTAGGGTTTTCGTTTTTTTGTTTGTTTGTTTGTTTTTGCTGAGGAAGATTCGCCCTGAGCTCACATCTGTGCCAGTCTTCCTCTATTTCGTTTGTGGGACTCCGCCACAGCATGGCCACCAATAAGTGGCGTAGGTCCACACCCAGGAACCGAACCTGGGCCACCGAAGCAGAGCAGGCCAAACTTAACCAAAAGGCCCCAGGGCTGGCCCCAGGGTTTTCTATATATAATATCATGTGATCTGCAAACAGAGACAATTTTACTTCTTCCTTTCTGATTTGAATGCCTTTTATTTCTTTTTCTTGACTAATTGCTCTGACTAGGTCTTCCAGTACCATGTTGAATAAAAGTGGTGAGAGTGGGCATCCTTGTCTTGTTCTCGATGTGAGAAGAAAGGCTTTCAGTTTTTCACCATTGAGTATGATGTTAGCTGTGGGCTTGTCGTTTATGGCCTTTATTTTGTTGAGGCCTTCTATAACCACTTTGTTGAGAATTTTTATTATGAAAGAAGGTTGAATTTTGTCAAGTGATTTTTCTGTGTCTATTGAGATGATCATATGATTTTTATCCTCTATTTTGTTAATGTGTTACATCACATTTATTGATTTGCATATGTTGAAACATCCTTGCATCTCTGGGATAAATCCCATTTGATCTTGATGTATGATCCTTTTAATGCACTGTTGAATTCATTTTGCTGATATTTTGTTGAGGATTTTTGCATGTATGTTCATCAGGGATATTGGCCTGTAATTTTCTTTTTTGTAGTGTCCTTGTCTGGCTTTGGTATCAGTGTAATGCCAACCTTATAAAATGAGTTTGGAAATGTTCCCATCACTTCTCTTTTTTGGAAGAGTTTGAGAAGGATTTGTGGTTATCATAAGGCTTACATAAAACATCTTATAGCTATAACAATCTTTTTTAAGCTGATAATAACTTTAAGTGCATACAAAAGCTCTACATTTTTACACTCCCTCACATTTATGCTACAATGTTTTTGATGTTATAATTTACATCTTTTTATATTGTGTAAACATTACCAAGTTATTGTAGTATAGTTAATACTTCATCTTTTAATCTTTATACTAGAGTTATAAGTGATTTTCCCACCACCATTACAATTTTAGAGTATTCTGAATTTAACTATATATTTACCTTTACCAGCAAGTTTTATACTTTCATATATTTTCATTTTACTAATTAGTATCCTTTTGTTTCAGCTTAGAGAACTCCCTTTAACATTTCTTGTAAGGCTGGTTTAATGGTGATGAACTTTTTCAGCTGCTGTTTGTTGGGAAAACTCTTTATCTCTCCTTCAATTCTGAAGGACAACTTTGCTGTGTAGTGTTTCTTGGCTGGGAGTTTTTTTCTTTCAGCACTTTGAATATATCATTCTATTCCATTCTGGCCCAAAAAGTTTCTGCTGAAAAAAACTTGCTGATATTCTTATGGGGTTTCCCTGATATGTAGCAAGTTGCTTTTCTCTTGCTGCCTTTAACTGCCTTTTAACTTTTGAAAGTTTAATTTTATGAGTCTCAGTGTTGGTCTCTTTAGATTTATCTTTTATGGTGTTCTTTAAGCTTTCTGGATCTGGATGTCTGTTTGTTTCCCCAGGTTAGGGAAGTATTCAGCCATTATTGCTTTGAATAAGCTTTCTGCCCCTTTCTTTCTCTTTTCTCCTCCTGGGACCTCTATAATGCATATGTTTGTCTGCTTGATAGTGTCCCATAAGTCTCTTAAGCTATTTTCACTTTTTTCATTCTTTTTGCTCCTCTAATTGGATGAATTCCAGTGTCCTTTCTTTGAGTTCATTGATCCTTTCTTCTGCTTGATCCAGTCTGTTGTTGAACCGCTCTATTGAATTTTTCACTCCATATTCTTCAGTTCTATGAATTCGCTTTAATACTTTTATTTATTTTCTATCTCTTTGTTGAAATTCTCACTTTGTTCATGCATTGCTCCCCTGACCTCAGTGAGCATCTTTATGACCATTATTTTGAACTCTCTATCAGGTAAATCACTTACTTCCATTTCATTAAGATCAGTATCTGGAGATTTATCTTGTTCTTTTGTTTGGAATCTATTCCCTTGTTTCTTCCATTTTTCTTGACTCTCTGTGTTGGTTTCTGCACATTAAATGAAACAGCCACCTCTCCCAGTCTTAACAGACTGGTCTCATGTAGGAGATAAACTTTGTCAATCAGCCTAGCCCAAGCTTCTGGTTCTTTCAAACCTATATGATCATCCTAGCCACCATATTTCTTCTTAGTGGCTCCTGATAGTTGAAGGTGTGCCAAGACCGGTCAGTGTCCCAAAGGGGAGAATCATAGTCAGAACCTAGATACAGGCTGATTAGAAGCCAGACCCTCAGGTGGCAGCTGGGAAAATATGTAGTTAAGTCCCTTTCAGGGAGAAACTGGGAGGTGAGTGTTTTTGCCTGCACTCTCTGCACTGAGCCATGGTGTATAGCCACATTTTGGGGAGAGGGGTGCTTCTGCACCATTTAAAAACTGCTTCTTTGTTTGGTGTAATCCTGTGGGACTTGTCAATGCAAGCCTCATTGGCTATCAAAGCCAAAAGAAGTGAGGATCATCCCTCAGGCAGCAGCCACAAAAGCTGGGGCACCAGGCATGTGTACAAGTTCCTTCCAAAGAGATGTTGGTGACCTGGTTTTATAACTGCAATGAGCTTGAAGGAGAGGATGGTAGAAGTGCCCAGGGCTCCCCAGGCCTCCATAGAGGATCACAGCTAGCCCCTAGACACATGCAAATTAAAGCCAGACCCTTCTTTGGGCAGCGGGTGGCAAAGTATGCAGTCAGTCACCTTCCAGGGAAAGCCTAGAAGATGGGTGTTTTTGCCTGCTCTCTCTGAGCTAAGCCCTGGGGGATAGCCGCAGCGAGTGCTAGCATTTGTGCTTATTAAGAACTGCTTCTTTGTTTTCTATAGTCCTGTGGGACTTGTGGATGCAAGCCTCATTGGCTTTCAGAGCTAGGTGTTTTAGGGGCCCATCCCTTGTGGGAGCCTTAAAAGTTTGAATCCTAGATATGCTGTCCCAACCCTTCACTCCTCAGGGAGAAGCTGAGAGTTGAGGGTGTCATCCCAATTGTATGGTGCTGTGTCAGGGGTGGGGTTTATGGTGAGTGTGTCTCAGCTTTTCTTACCTGTTTCAATGTGGGTGTTTTCTCAGTTACCTGATATGTAGGAGTCACTCAACTGGCTTCTGGATTTCTCTCAGAGGAAATTGCTCCATGTGTAGCTGTACATTCAGTGCGTCTGTGGGAGGATGGAAATTCTGGAGCCTTCTATGTCACCATCTTGGTCCTTCCCACAAAGAATTTGCATATACTTTGCTCCAAAGAAGATATACAAATGGTGAATAAGCACATGAAAAGATGTTCAATATTAGTCATTAGGGAAATGCAAATCAAAACCATAATGAGGTACTACTTCACACCCGTAGAATGGCTACTATCAAGAAAACAGAAGATAACAAGTGTTTGTAGGATTAGGATAAATTGGAACCCTTGTACATTGCTGGCGGGAATGTAAAATGGTAAAGCCACCATGGAAAACAGTATGGCAATTCCCCAAAAAGTTAAAAATAGGATTGCCATATTATCCAGCAATTCCACTTCTAGATATATACTTAAAAGAATTGAAAGTAGAGACTCAGACAGATACTTGCACACCGATGTTCATAGCAGGATTATTCACAATAGCCAAAAGGTAGAAACAATCCAAATTTTCAGTAACAAAAGGATAAACAAAATGTGATATATACATACAATGGAATGTTATTCAGATCTAAAAAGGAATGAAATGATGAACCTTGAAAACTTTATGCTAAGTGAAATAAGCAAGACACAAAAGGACAAATATTGTATGATTCCACTTATATGAGTTATCTAGAAGAGGCAAATTCATACAGACACAAGTATAGTAGAGGTTACCAGAGGCTGGGAGAAGGGGAGAATGAGGAGTTATTGTTTAGTGGGTACAGAGTTTCTATTTGAGATGATGAAAAGTTCTGGAAATGGATAGTGATGATGGTTGCACAACATTGTGAATGTATTTAATGCTACTGAGTTGTACACTTAAAAATGGTTACAATGGTAAATTTTATGTACATTTTACTGCGATTTTAAAAATTTACAAGGCCATTTAAAAATTTTTATTATTTTTTTGATTCATAGAGTTTAGTTGCAAATCATTAATAGATTTAAATATCTCCTTCTCATAGAGGCCCAGAACAACTTTTCTAAATTCCTACAATGCTGCCTAAAATGCTGTTTCTGGTGTTTGGAAAATGTGGTAAAGTTTTTGAACAGAAATGCCTATGTTATGGTAAGTAGATTATTTTTTATTTACTAAACTTCTCCTTTGCAAACCCAAATCCCATGTCTACATTTCCATCTCTAAAGTACTTTTACATCAGGCAGTTGAATTTATCACCATGTTGATAAAAGGATTTGTGAGTCCAATGCATGATTCAGGGCTCTGCTTTCCTAGTTGAGATCGTGTCTTAACTGTACTTCATTATTACCTTCAGAATCTTTTTGGGGAGGGAAAATATTATTTACCTTAGAAGTTTAAAAATGTGCTAGGTTGAATAAGATTTTGTGTGTCTTTGACATAGTTTAGTGGGAGGAATGCTTACTTAGTCTATGTTTTACTCTGAGAAGAAAATATTTTTCTAATTCTAGGATTTATGTAAGGGTCTATTCCTTTTTATGAATCTTTTGTTGATATGTGTGGGCATTGACAATGCCTAACTGAATTTATTACTTATTTCTTACGGGAATATGGAGACTTCTAGAAAGATTTTTCAAAATAGGGGATGCAGAATTATAATTCTTCTAAAATTTAGTCACTACAACCTACACTTGCTTATTATCACTGGCACACAGGGTCTGCAGGGGTGATTCCAATAGTCATAGAGATTCAAATAGTCGTTTTTTACCTTCAGTGAGAATATTGTATTGAGCCTTTTAATCAGTAAATCAAGTGTATTGAAAGGCATTGGATTTCCAGAGAGTAATTTTTAATGTGAACGCCACAACATTTAACCCATTCAGCAGCAAACCCTAGCTGAAATGCTTCAAAGACAGAAGCCATGTCCTGGGTTTTGAGAAAAAGACCTACCTCTGTTTGAAGTTGTCTAATCCTCCTGGAGTTTGAGGGCATATAGCACCTGAAGCACACGTTGTTGTCAGCGACCCTGAAAGTTGTGCAGAGTTGAGGACACACAGTTCCCAGACCTCCCACCAACCCAGACGTTGGAAAGAGGAATGACAGTAGCTGTATGGGTGACAGAGAATTAATTCATTTTCCTGTCATTGAGTTGTCTATTGGTCTTGTTAGGGTATGTTACCAACTCCAGAATAATATCAACTCTCTTCCTCAGATTGCAATATATGGCAAAAACTTCTGCAAGTCAGCGAGAGATGCTTTCAATCTGCTGATGAGAAATGTTTTAAAGTAAGTAATCAGGTTGAACATTGCAATAGATGATTTGGTGAACCCTGAGCATCACATACTTCACATATTGTTATTTAAAGTGTGGGTGGTCTTATTAGACATGAATATTATCTTTTAATTTGATACTTATTTTTATATCTTAGAATTGTCGTTTTCGTCATCCACCTATGTCTTTACACCCACTGGCATTGACTCATTTTTATTACCCACTCTGCTCAAGAAATTCCCCACATGAACATTGTCATCGTGTCTCTGACTATTCCCCCCTCCCAAAATTGACAGAGTGAATGAAATCAGAGAACAAATGCAGCATCCTCAGGATTCAGGGTGTCTATAGGCCTGGAATTAGAGAGAAAGAGGCTGACACCATCAATAGCACTTGACAGCTCTACAATGCCATCTTCTGTTTACTTCTTTAAAATTAAGTCAGAGCTCCATCCCTGGGTTCTACCTTCATTTCTTGCATTTAACAATGCCAAATAAAATTTCAGCGAAAACACATCAAAATGAACTCATGGATTACTTACTCTCATAAATTGCAAGTAACAAATGTAATTTAAACACAAAATTATGCTTTCTTTTTTCTGATTCTCAGAGTTGCAGTTATGGATAGAGTTACAGAGTTTGTCCTAATCCTGGGGAAAATCCTAGTTTCTGGATGTATAGGTAAGTAATAGCAATACAAATAATAAAAATTTTAAAAGGTGCTTGGAAAATCTCCTTTACACAAAAAGCTGTATTCCTTTGCAAATGCATAATATACATGTTCTGCCTTTTCTATGTAGGTATCTTGGCCTTCTTACTCTTCACACAAAGAATCCCAATGATTCTAGAAGGACCAACATCTTTAAATTACTACTGGGTACCTTTGCTGGTAAGAGCTGGTGTCAGTCAGTTTGGGCTGCAATAACAAAAATACCAATGACTGGGTGGCTTAAAAAATATGAATTTATTCTTCACAATTCTGAAGGCTGAGAAGTCCAAAGTCACTGTGCCCACAGATTTGGTTCCTGTTGAGGGCTCTCTTCCTGGTTTACCCAGGGTTAGCTTCTTGCTATATTCTAACATGGTGGAGAGAGACATCATCTCTCCTGTCTCCTTTTATAAGGGCACTAATCCCCTTCATCGGTGCTCCACCCTCATAACCTAATTACTTCTCAAAGATCCCACCTCCAAATACCATTACACTGAGGATTAGGTTGCAACATATGAATTTTGAGGGGGGACAGTTCATTCCATAGCAGCTGGGTAATATTGACTCTGATTTATCAGAGATAGGAAAATAAAAAACAAAAAGGAATAGGAGAAATAATAATAGCTAACATTATTGGTCTTGCTTTGCACCAAGCCACATTCTGCTTTAGACACTGGTTCCCTTAAAAACAGCCTCTGAGACAGAGGATTGCACCAGAAGGTTTATTAGGAAATGCTCTCCTGAGATACACTTGTAAGGAAGAGAGAAAGTCAGGCCTGAGCAAAGGAAGAAGCTGACCCATGCTGCAGTTATAGCTGACCTCAGGTGTAATTACAGGAAGTTCTGACAAAGGGAGGAGGAGGCTATTGTATGCTATTGTATGCTTATCTGCTGTTGGCCAGAGATTGACCCCTGGATGGAGGTTTAACCTTGGATGAGGCAGTTCCCTGCAAGGAAGGCAATTCATAGTGAGGGAATCAGCTGAGTCCTCAGCAGCGTTCATTCCCAAGCCAGGGGCATAGATGTGGCAGCTGGAGAGGACCTGGGTGGAGCCCTGCAGTATCTATTACAATGTGTTAACTCATGCAATCCATATGTCACAAATACTGTTATTATTCACATTCTCCCCTTCCCCACCGACAGTTTCACATAGGAGGCAAAGAGAGGTTAAGTCACTTGTTGAGTGAGTGCCTGAGTGGTGATTTGAACCTAGACAGTGTGCTCTGAACGCTTATGCTTTACCACCTCGGTGTACAGGATCCTAAATCTGGGATATTTTTGGTAGGCATTGGGGATAGTGATAAGAAAATTGGCAGGTAATCTAGTACATTTTGTTTAAAGCCCAGTACAAAGCACTCAAAAACATTATCACTGAATTTTTTTGGTCTCTATGTTGAAATCTTTTCCGATAGAGTACTTCAAAACTTTCTCATCATGATGTTCATTTAAAGCTGCATTATTGTTCTTCTGGATGAGTTAATGACATCTTCATTCTCTTCTTTACTCATTTACAGACAGTCACTATTGGATCTTACCTAATTGCACACGGGTTCTTCAGCGTCTATTCAATGTGTATTGATACAATTTTCATCTGCTTCTGTAAGTTTTCAGTATATGTGTTTTCCCCCTTCAGTGGATGACCGAAAGATGAGAAGGTTAAGACCCATGTCCTTGGCTGACTTGTGGATTTGCTATGACCTGGCTGCAACCCCACAAGTGTGTTTATTTGGAAAGACACATTGTTTACTAGATGCTCTTGAGCCCTTGCAAAGCGTAGGAGAGTCAGCTACTGAAATGAACCTCAAGCTTCAGAGCATGGTGATAGCATGAAATTATTTTTTCATTTCTTAATGTTTTCAAATTTATAATAATGACTCGTTTCTGTTGTGCTTTATTAACAGAACTGAGGACATAACGGGGCTTTGGGAACTCTTTGAGGAGAGCCTTTATAGGTTCTGATAAAGCCAAGCTGGCAATGGTTTCAAAGACACATAGGGCAATTTCACACTAGGTGACACAACGGCAAATAGACAGGATTCATAGAGGAGCATGTCTAGGAAATGGCTAGATCAATTCTGATGCTTAGAGTTAAAATACTTCTTTAGAGCTTTCATCACTGACTTATTCACTGTGTCTGTACATGGCATGTGCAACACACGTACACAGAAGAGTATGTTTTCTATTAGGGCCTCATCCTCAAAGCCCTGGAGAACCCATTGCCCATAAGGAGCTTGATCTGGGCCTCTCCTTCAACCTAGGGAACGTAGGGTCTGCAGGTGGAAGAACAGAAATTGTTAGCCCTCCAGCTATACCTTCTGAGAGGTTATTTCTCTGGCACATCACTCTTAGAAGCAGAGAAAACATTCTATGACAGGGCATTACTGAGTGATCCACCTGTACAAAATTTAGTTTTTTTTCAGCATAACCCATAGCACCAACTTCAAGCTGGGGTCAAGAGAGACGATAATAACTATAGTGAGATATATTCAAGGAAAAACCTCTTAGAAAATGGTTTGACCTTGTTTTTTTTTTTTCTTTCTGAACATTTTAAAAATCCATTTTCAATAACTGGACAAAGAAATCAGGAGAACTTTGTGTACTAGTTAGCTCTTCCTCTGGCCATAAATAGAACCAGAATGTTTAGTCTTTTCCTAGTGCCTCAGTGGTTTGTTAGGAAAAGCCATCTACAAAATGCCACATGAACAAACTCTAGCTCAGGTATGAGATGGATGAAGGAGCATAGGAATAAAGTAGTGCCTAAGACAGAGCTCTGGAACATTCCCAGATCTCTTCTCTCATCTCAAACGCTGATCATTGGAGCCTAATGGGTGACCCCACTGGGATCTTCCCCATTCTTGTAACTGAAAATATTTCTTAAAACGTATCTCAGGAAACATATAGAATCTTTAGTTTCCAGTCTTTGGAAGTTTTGGCAAATCTTGTGGATTTTAAATTTGACAGTGGATTTTAAACATTAGCAGTAAGAAATGTTTTCCACCCTTCTATATTAATAATTGCCAACTTCTTGAAAACCAGGTGTAATTTCAGCTTTATTCAATACCTTCTGTATTGAACATGAATAGTTTCCTTTTGGAGACTCTTGCCTTTGATAATAAAGAACAAGGGAAACCAAATTGTATTTCTCTTCCTTCCCCAGCTGTTACTTTGGGCAACATCTTACTTGGGAAAACATTCTTCTTACAGGATACTCTAAGCCAAATTCTGATTGTGTGGGACTGGACTATATATATATAAATACCTATTATCTTGGCTGCCAAAAAACTGGTGTTTTTTAAAAATTTAAACCATTTGCAAACACTTCATTTATAGAAATAGCATTTTTTTAATATTACAAGGAAATGAGAATTCATACCAGGTTTCCTACCAATACCTCAAGGGTAATAGTGAATCAGACATATGATACATGATTTGTGATATATGATACAGAAATATGATTAAGGAAGAAAGAACAAAATGGTCAGTGTCTATCATGTTCCCTCCTAGCTTTTCATTTTGTGTGTGGGGAAGGTCACTGTGAGGGTTAATGTAAAATTCTACTAAATCAATAATCCAACCATTCCCAAAAGCATATGATGAAAAATAATTTAGATTTATACCACAAATCTATGATTATCCTATATGGTTTTGTGTAATAATTCTTATCCTTTATGTCATAATAAATAAAAGCTACAAATAACATAATCTTTTTAAATATATACTAGTCAAAACCTAGACTAAAGTTGCATTTATACATTGATTGATAGATATTATCTGCTGTGAATTGTATGTATCTGCAGGAAACTTAATTCCAGGCAAACTTCTTTTGCTTCTCAGCATCATTCTGGTGCTTCCAACAGGTGTGTGTTCAGTGACCACCACATCATTTTATTATTAGCCTAAGCAAAGCAGGAAGGTAAATTCTTGTATCACAGAAGTCAGAAAACACTGATATTGCCTTTCAGATGTAACCAGAGGCAGCCTGCAAGGATTAGAACAGGACACCTTATGGTTAAGTAGGATGAGAACTGAGCTCAGTGTCAAGAGGCTGGTCCCCACCTCATCCTGACTGCCCCAGAGCTTTCGACTTCAAGAGAATCATTTTTCATCCCTGGGTCTCACTTTCTTCATTTGTAATATTAGGGTGTAGACTACCATTAAAAGTGACTTTGAACTCTGAAATTCAATTATTATTCTACATTTATCACAGGATTAATACATTTTTTATTCAGCTTCATCTCAGAGGATGTGGTAATTGACCTTTCTGAAACAAACAGTCACAGAATTTAAAGATAATACTTGTGAAAGGACATGAAAGATCTTATTAACCTTTAAACTACCAAAGTAACTCTTTGGGAGTGGGTGGAATTTAGGAAATTTCAGGGCTTCCTGGCAGAGGTTGAAGCTTCTTAATTGTCCAGCATCAGCAACTTAACTGCACTAATTTGTTTTATATTTGACTTTCTAACACTGATTTCTCTGATTTTTCCCTGTTTGACTCTCCAATTTATAACAAATGTGCATAATTGTTCTGCTGCTTTTGCCTGCTTTGGCTGCTGCATATACAGGTGAAGATCTGGAAAGAAATGATGGATCTACAGAAAAACCCTACTTCATAGCCCCTACCCTGCACGGAATTCTGAACAAGAAGCAACTAGTTCCCCAGAAGCAGAAAGAGTAGAAAAGCTCCAAACAGTGCCACTCATTTTTAAGTAGAAGTTTTGTAAATTAGGTCACTTGTAATATGAAAATGATGCTTTTGAGTAATGTGAAATTTCTGCGCTTATTCCTAAAAAGCCAGAACCTGGTACCACCTAAGGTGTCAGGCATTTGATGACAGTAGCCTCTGTGAACTAGGATACTTTATAGACTGTGGTCCCAGCCGAAGAGCAAGGTGTAAACGTCAAATGTTTTTTTAAAGTCTATAGCCGAAAGTGTTTTAAAAACTTTTATAACCTGGCGTGCTGTTTCCCAATGCAGCACTTTATAGCCTTTCTTTTTATAAATGTATATTTGTAAAGAATATTCAGGCAACTTTTGAAAGCACTCTAAATGTATAATCAATTAGCCATAAAAAAGATTGATTCATAGTTAACCAGCATATGGTACTAAATTTGTAAATATGGTGCTATGGTTATATTTATACTGTTCAAGCTAGCGGACAACTCTCTAAACTGTGATTAAACTTGTGTTAATGTTTCCCTAAGAAGTGTATTTCAGTAAGTGATTCAAGTCCATGACAAACATATAGAAGTTATTGTTATACAGGTCCCATAGAGAGCGTTACTCAGTAAAAATGACTATGGAACCTTCATAGCCCATTTTGTTTCAGTGAAATTATATTTCTAGTAGAGTTGTATCTGAGTTCTGGAATCATTTTGAATAATATGAACCTCTGGCCACCATGAAAATATTCTGAACAAAACTGAAACGGCCACATAACTCATGCCCTTTGTCTCTAACCCAAATAGAGACAAATTGCTATTCTCCTATTCCCACCATATAGAAAATCAGTATGGATTTGTTTCAGAAGAGTGATTATATCTTTTATGAGCATACCTGTTTTTCTAGATTAAAGAGATTGTATGGCTTTGTTCTACAAAAGGTTTAATTTTAGTTCAACTTTCAACGAGGAAAGAAAGGATAAGTAAGACACTTCTGATGTTACCCTGAGGAAATATATTATTAGTCCTCCATAGGTACCTCAACTGGTACCTTTACAAGGGACATACTATGGGTTAGGAAATCTCTCCCTCAAGAGTTTAAGAGGAAAGTTATTTTCATACTCCACCCCTGCTGGCCAGAGCAACAAGCCAGTTTCTGGCAGCCATGCCTTAGTCTTTTGCATGGCAGAGCAAAGCATGAATCAGACACTCACGTGCTTTGCCTCTCCATCCCCTGCGTGCAAGTGCGTGTGATATGGCTTACGGTGTAAAAATGGACCCCAAAAAGAGCAATGAATCAAGTAGTATCCTTTTGGCTTTTACACTAAGCTTGTGTCTAAGGATTATTTATGTGTTGACAGAAAGGAACTTGTTGATCTAACATTTTGATCTGAATATGATCCATGTATCCATGAAGAGAGTCAGAAATGTATCATTGTGTTATAAATTAATATAAATACTAATTTATTTAATGATCCTGAAGTGTGGGAATCTAGATTTAGACTGACTCCATGGCAGCTTAATAGCAAGAAGCCAATGAATAGGGAAGATTTTCAAAATGTTGGTCTTATAATGGCCACCCTCTTGTTCTTGCCTTACTTTCTTGAGATTATTGTAGTCAAAAGTGTCACTTGGCTTCACATCTTGGCAAAGGGCTTCCTTCACTCTTATTCTCCTAGAAGTATATATATTTCAGTGAAGAGTGGAAACCTATCTTTCTAGATTGTTATTATTATTATTTTATTATTCAACAACACAGGGGTCACAACAAAGATCTAGTAAAATAGTTACCTCTATCTTAAGTGTTGAAAAACTGTAAGGATTAAGTCCCCTTAAGAGTAGTCAAAAAGTTTATAATGATGAAACAAAACAATTTTTGATTTTTTTGTAGGCGTCAGAATCACTCTGAGAACTGATTGTAAATATAGATGCTTCCCCTACCCCTGCCAAGAGATTCTCATATATTGTGTTTGGGTGTGGGGCAGCTTGTAAATTATTATAAAGTTCTCTAGTTGATTCTGATACACGTAAAAGTTGGAAAATCACTTGAATAAAATATAAATCGACATGTGAGAAACTAGTTGCCTATTTTTTCCGTATATTCTTGGCTGTTCTAGGAGTCAGAAAATTGAGAAAGACAAAGGAGATTAATTTGGAGACTTCTAACAATCATAACTTCTTCTGTATTTTAGATTCTTGGTACTAGATAGGGCCCATATATTAAATGTATAACATTATATCTACTGATTAGGCCAGAAAATTCTCTAGAGTAAACGTGTTCACTGAACTATATGGAAGTACATTCTAAACTTGGCTATATATTAAGGACATAACCCTTGGGTGCAAAATCATAGGAAACGGAATGCCATTTGGTTCAATATTTCTTAATAACTTTAACACTTAAAGGAAGAATCTCTAAGTATAGAAGTTGTAACTATATTATGGGCTTACTTCTAGTCAGAAAAATAGTCTCCATTAATTACTTCTTTGTGTAATTGAAATATACAGAGTAAAAATGAGCATTGTTTTTGAGAAAAAAAATTAGAAGCCATTTACTTACAAAACAAAGTAATAACTGTGAAATAAATCAGAGCGATATTTTTCAAAATTTGCAGTTTAAGGATTTGAAATCTAAAATGTTACATCTTGTTTTTTAAAACTATACTCTCTGAATTGTTGATGTCAAAACAAAAGCAATTTTGAAAAAATATGGTAATTTAGAAAGTAAACTGAGGACACAGTACTTTTTAGGAATTTGAGGGTGAATTTAGAAATTCCTGGTGAATCTTTTGTGTTTTTGTAATTGTTTGCTGTCCAGAAGAAGATAAGTTATTTCCTCAAGAGGCATGCACTATGGGCAGAATCTGACCTGGTACACAGAATGAGATAATATCCTGCTGACGTAACAACAAGGGCTGATTGTTTTCTCATAGATATGTTTACAATAACAATGATGCCAAACTGTGCTGTGTGTTAAAAAAACATTTTGACCTGCTGTAACGCAAGTGGGCAGCAGATGGCGATGTTACTTCTCTTACAGTTTTGCTGTGATATTTACTCTGTGCCATTCTTCCTCCTAGTGGAAGATTTAGAAAGGAACGATGGTTCTACTGAAAGACCCTATTACATGAATCAGTCTCTGCTGAAGATTATGAACAAGCAAAGTACACAAACTAAGAAGCAGTAGAAGTGCAAACTCTGGTCATCCTGTAGCCGTGTGTTACCTCTGCCTCATCTGCCGTGTCTGTGCAACACTCGTCCATAAGTGCTTTGTGTTTGGAATACTGTGTTCACGACCTTGTTGGCTTTTATTTGCATGTTTTATACCAAAGCTTATACTGTAATACGTGAAGCCATCAGAAGTCGCAAGGGAATTGTTAATAACATGGAACATTTTTATACTAAGATCTTTTGTTTTGTAGTTCATTTTTTAATAGAGTGGCTTGGATGTTTTGAAAATACTAGTGAATATGTTAACATTCTTTTAAATATTAGATTGAAAAATGACACTTTAAATTGATAGCTCCTAATTAATATATTTTTTAAATTACAACTAAAAGACTTCTACGGGGAAAATTGGTAAACAACATGAAAGAGAAAATTTTAAAGATTTTCCCCACTGCTGCTTGACAGTCAATCGATAAAAGGACCGCCCCACTCCGGATTTTGCTCTAAGTGTAGAATGTTTCCTATTAAAATGAATTGCCAACCATCCAGCCCTTCACTACTTCATCCTCTGAGAAAGTGCCTTACTGGCTGTTTAATATTACCCAGCTTTTGTGGGCAAGTTTACAAACATTGTTTAAAAAAAACAACCTGCAATGTTTAGTGATCAAAACAAGTCTTCTTGTATTTGCTTTCCTCTTAGTGCACTGGTTGGAAACATTTGTCATTCCAGTATGTCTGATAGCCTCACTAAGAGCACATTTTGCAGCATCAACAATTTCCCTTGCGCCTAGTGGACATTCATGAATGTGTACTACACGCAAGAAAAAAAAAAAACCCTGAAAGTACGCTTGTTGGGTTTGTTTTTTTACTAAAAGCAAGAAGTTTAAAAAATGTAACCTTTTCTACAGTAGATCTTTGAAAATACAATAGGTACGAGACCACATTTCTCAGTGTTTTACATAGATTGGAAAGGGAAACTTCGAGAAATCACAAAGGGAAACTTTACCCCTAGCGAGGGTGCTCACAGATGTTAGGTACTGAATTGCTCCATTTTAAATCATTGTTTATTATTATCAAGGAAAGTTCTATGTATGTTATTTCGTTTTCTAACTTTTGATATGAAATAATCAGTTTACTTATATTGATTTTTATTGTGCTAATATACACAGGAAGATAATTCCTAATTCAACTTTAAATAATTTTACTAATACTACTAACTGTAAAGAAAATGAATTCAGTTTGTTACTCGGTGTTATAGAAAGAGTCTATAAAGCATTCACCCTAAGGGAATGTCAATCACATATGATAATTTGTGAAAGCTTTGAGAATCAACAGTAAGTTACTATCAGTTTATCTGTTATCACATTTGTTTAAATGTGAATTTAGATATTCTTTTATGCCAAAAACAAACTCACATGAGCACATGACAGCCTGAGCTCTATAATCAGTGTGCTTCTGCTGTGCAGAAATATTAGGAACATATTGTCTAAATATCTTTGATAACTAAAATGTTTAATATTTAATGAAATTTGTTGTTACTCATTGTTTGAAATCTATTTGTTTTTCCTTCTAATAAAGATTTAGATAAGAAAAAATTGTCTGGCTTTTTATTTCTTTAAGCCGGAAAAAGAGAAATGCTTTAGTTTTTAAAACCCACCATACTATGACAGGATCTTCTCTGTATCAAATATCTAGATTTTTAACATCTAGATTTCTTTTTTACTTTTCCATTTTTCTCTAGCTGTGCATGGTTGCCAAATGAAATAACTGACACTGATAATTTATACAAAGTAAATAAGTCAAAGCTAAATGAGTAAGAGATGGATTTTTTAAACCCAAACAATGGCCTAAATTAGTTAGTTGGTTTCTGTTTTATTTTGCCAAAGGTTTGCTCAGTCCCTCATTTAGGTTTGCCAACATTCATAAGAAGCAAATCTCATCATTTTAAATACAGGGATAAATTTAGAGAACCTAAGAAATGCGCACAGTAATTAACAATAGTTTTCCAAGGCAAGATTAAATATACCTATCACTGGTTTATCTTAAGCTAAAAATTTTCTTAGGTTCAGATATTCCTTAACAAATGTAGAAGAATCTATTTTTAAATCGAATTATATGTTAAATCTTCAAAATTAATTTGTCTTTAAAATTAAATGAGTTTCTTTAAATAAAACAGTGTTCTTGCAGTTTTCTGTTTAAAATTTGCAACTTGCAGTTTAAAATTTCATTTTACAATGTTCTAAATCTAAGATGTTTATTAATATAGCTAATAAGAAAAATTTTATTTTCTTATTTAAAATAAAAATATTGTTTGGTTTTCAGAAGAAATCCAAATTCTGCTTTAGGTCTTAATAATAACTCCTACTTTTAGATGATAAAGCATGGATCATATTTGTCAATAAATTGTTTGAAATTGGACTATAATTGATTTGATTTTTCTGTGTGCCTAGAAAGTTTAAAAAGGGTTTGTGAATCCATACAGTAAAATTACACTATTAAACGTTCTGTGGGATCATCAGGCATAATGTGGTTATTGTTTAAACTAATATTGGAAAACAGGCTCTGTGCAACAATTCCTTATTTTTCTTTTACTATATAGCTGACCTGCAATGTATGTTCTTTCACTTTTACAAGTAGTGCCTCAGGAAATTGCTCTTAAACTCTAACCAGGCACAGTAATTATCTCTAGTATTATCTGGTTCTGGACTGGGGAACATGCTTTATAAATCAGTCTTTGTTGGCATAAGATCTGGGGACAAAATTGAACTGAAATCATTATTGCAGACAATGGGCTATGACATGGTATCTTCTCATTTTTTCCAGTTTCTTGCAAATTATCCGTAGATGTCTGCAAATGCTTGTTTTTTTTTAATATAGCTGTATGATTATGAGAATACAATTCAATAAATCATTGATGAAAAGAAATATCTTACTACTATAGCAGGAATGAATTACTTCTCCAAAGTTACTTTCCATATACCATGTTTTTGGTCTTGGGGTTAAAATGGGTATTGAAGACTTCTCTCAAGACCTAGCTGAGTTACTTCTGGTCCTTAGTGAATCCATCGTCACCCAGAAAACAAAGCCAACCCCATTAAAATGAATGCGAATTCACTCATTCATGTAAACTGAGTACCACCTTACGCAAGGCTTGTACATCAGGATGATGTCACTGTCATGGACCGTCTTAAAATTTATCAGGCCAAACTCAACCACCGTCTCCCCCATTTATGACTTTCCAATTGCTTGAAATGAAAAGTAGCTAAAACAGTATAGAATCTGGCACTATCTTCTTTAATGGTTTCTGTGCTGGGAAGAATGGGGTCTGTCCCACGACACATTAAAAAGCAATCAATTCAATTTTACCATTTGAAGTCACTGGCTTTTTTTTTTCTTTTTTTTTAATGCCTTGGCTCTTTTTTTCCAGACCTTAATATATACTGTATGATTCAGAATAATTTAAACAAGTGGAGAAACCAATCTTGTGAATGAAGTAATATGTCCTTCCACGGCAGGCTCTAAAACATGGGCATCCTTGTAGTCTGGCCCTTTGCTATTAAAGAGCACAGTGTGTTAACCAAGGTAGGAGAAGCTTATCAAATGAAAAGATGTTTTCATTTTGCACCTAAATTAAAGTGATCTCAGACTAGATTCATTGTGAGATTAACCTTGGAGTCTCCACATTCTTTCAGCCAGACAACCGTGTACTGCTGCACGTTATGTCTGTACTGCACAGAAAGGAGAAAGTGAAGGTAAGATGTTGAGAAAAGCATTGGTGTCCAAGGAGAGAACAGAAAAAGCTAAGGATATATGAAAAAATCTCTAGCAGGATCCAAGAGGTCAATGTTATAGCAAGTGGGGTGCCTTCTGAAAGCAATTCAAAAATCTATTGAAAAAGAAACTCAATAGCAAATTAGAAGGCAGTAATTAAACACACAAAAATGTTTTTAGTCTTCTGGTAAACAGCACTGAAGCAGACTATGTTACAATAAAACTAATCACATAGATGTATTTAGCCCAAACAAACAAACAAAAAAGAATGATGTCCCAACATGATTTATGATTAAGGGATTAAAAAACATCTGCGTCTTTTTCTGAGCACTCTCGCATGTTAGCCAAAGCTTTGCTGTCATGATGAGCTGGTGTGTTTCTCTCTCTTTCTTCTCAACTCTAAGATGGATTCCTTTTCTGAATTTCTCACTTCCTTTAATCTAACTCAGTCTCTTCCTTTATCTCATTTTCCCATACCTATAAGAAATTGAGGCTCTAATAAGGTCTTTGTATGGAAAGGGAGATGGGAGAGGAAAAGGAAGAATGAAAATGAAGACTTCAACTAGCAGCTTGGATTGTGCTCTGGAGCGGCAGGTTCATGGTATGAGTTCTGAACAACACTGGGGCATCAAGCAAGGCAAATGACAGAGCCTAGCAGTAAAGCACAGTGGCTATTAGGAGGGCTTTAGAACCAGGCCAGATAAGCTTAGATTTCAAGTCACGGTGTTACTATGTGACTGTGGGCAAGGTGTTTAACTGCTCAGAGGCTTTTCTGGTTGAAAATGGAAGCTAACTCCCTCCACGGTGCTTCCAGGAAGATAACATGGGAGCATGCGCATCGTGCCCACTTTTGTGAGGGCCTGGTCCATAGAGACATCCAGTGCCTAGTATCCATGAATGGTGGTGTCCTCTTGACTGAGGACTTCTGGTGCCCTTGGTGATTTGACTTTACCACCTCCTCCAACCCCAAAGGGCAGCTTATTTGGGCCTCTCAGAGAATCTAGTGAAGGTCATCCTAGCAGTGAGAGCCTCCTCTTGCCGCTACACGGCTCCCAGGACAGATAAATGTCCTCAGAACATGGGTGGATCCTGCTCCTTCCTGGAGCTTCATTCCGAGTCTCATGTGAGATTTTTTAACAAAGCCTGTACTCTTCGCGGCATTATTCACTATAGCCAAGACGCGGAAGCAACCCGAGGGTCCCTTGATTGATGATTGGATAAAGAAGATGTGGTATGTATATACCATGGAATACTACTCAGCCATAAATAAAAGACAAAATCATCCCATTTGCAACAACATGGATGGACCTGGAGGGTATTATGTTAAGTGAAATAAACCAGAAAGAGAAAGACAAACACAGCATGATTTCACTCATATGTGGAAGATAAACCAACACACGGACAGATAAAACTGTTTGGGTTACCAGGGGCAAGGGGGCTGGGGGGTGGGCACAAGGGTTGGAGGGATGCATTTATATGGTGACTGACAAACAATAATGTACAACAAAAATTTCACGATAAAAATAAAGCCTTATTCTTGGGTCATTGAGGACAGACCACTTCTTGAATAGCCAAGGGGAATTTCACTGCACTTTTGGCTCTTTTGACTCAGACTTCTTCACTTTTACCTTCCTTTTTATTTTAAATTCCAGCATTAAA
Source organism: Diceros bicornis minor (assembly GCF_020826845.1). Lineage (NCBI taxonomy): Eukaryota > Metazoa > Chordata > Mammalia > Perissodactyla > Rhinocerotidae > Diceros > Diceros bicornis. The sequence continues at coordinate 12,932,118 of NC_080743.1, read as the reverse complement.
CCAGGTTTGTGAAGTTGGCAGATTGGGTGGGGTTTCTACTGTCCTTTAACCTTTACTTGTCCTCTGAGTAATGCTGAAAACTGAATAACATTTCAGTTTAATGTTGCACAATGGATGATTGTAGCCTTCAAAACTGAGGCCATGGATCTGCACTTTTTCCACCTGGGTGTTGGCTTTTCCTTGCAGACTCTGCTCCAGGAGTTGGCAGAGGTCTGTGGGAAGACTTCCTTCAGTCTGCTTCCCTGCACCGGGTTCCCAGGCAGGAAGCCCTTGATGAACTGCTGGTTTCGGGCCTTTGTTGAGGACCTACTGTTTCAGGCCTCTATGAGGGCCCCTGTTTTCCTAAGGCAGAACAAGATGGCTCCACCAGTCTTAAATAAAATCAGCAAAGAAGAAACCATGCTTCAAAGCAAGAGTTCCATTTATTTTGGTGGGTCCTAATTAGCTTTTGGTGGCCATAAAAGAGAAATGGAGTGGCTAGAAATCATTTTATGCCATGTCATTTACATAATTACAGTGTTTATTTCAATTCACAGTGTAAACCAATGAATAGGCAAATCATTTTGCCATCTATAACATGAAATGTGTTTTGGGGAGGTGGCTTCAAGAGAAATCAAACTACTAAAAGATTTTAGGAATTGTACCATTATGTTCTTTTTCATATGGTTTGCTTGGAGCATCGGGGTGTTTTTAGATTGCTAATTTAGCATTTCTGTGATAGAAAGAGCACAAAATATGTTTCCCAGCTCATACAAAAAGCAGAAAAGATAAGATAAAAGGAAAAAAATATGGTACAAAATATATCAAACATTAAAAATGTTCCTGTGTTTTCCTAATTTATTACTTTAAAATTAAATTATTTCTTGAATTCTTAATTTAACCTTTTTTGAAAAACAACACTTTTATCTTTGCTGCTATGCGGGACTTCTTTTTTAAATAATTTTGGTTTGCTTCTGAAGAAATTTGTTGTCCTCGTTGTTGTTGTTTTGCATATGTGAGTTTTGGGCATATAACTTGCTCTTAAACTGGTTTTACCATGTGTGGCCCATTATGAAATAGTCATTCTCAAATGGTGCTTAATGGAACTTAAATGCAGAAAATAAACCACAAGTAGGGAGGACCCCTGATGGGCCCTGATTGCTTCAGAGTACTATGCCTGCCGTGTGTGCCTGCACGAGTGCAGGATGTGCAAATGTGTGTGTCGGGAAGGGGGGATGGCATGTGAACCCAGCACACAGTAGAGTGTATGAGTGACTCTTATCTAGTGCTACTATCTCAAAAATACTAAAAACAGCCTCTTTCTATCTCTTTCTAAGAAGCTTAGCCAGATACCAAAATTACCTTAATATTAAGAACAGAAATAAGAGCTGGTCTAAAATGTTTCCCATTACATTCTGCTCTATATCCCCAAACCTCTGAACATCCTCATTAGCTCTAGAACATGGTGCTGTTGGAGAGAAGAACTCTACTGACGCAATCTTCAAAGGGAAGATTCACAGCTATGGCAGTGCAAGCTACTAGGCTGTCATTTGCTCCCCAGCCAGCTTTCAGCTGAATTCACATTAAAGTGCGCCATGTGTATTTCATTCAAGCTCCAGAGGATTGGAATTCCTGCCATTACCACCCAGTCAGCCCCCAAAGCAGCAGCTGCTTGATCCAGGCTGTGCTTACATCCACACACAACCGCCCCAAGAATTTTTCCCACCTGGGACTGACCACTTGATTATCAGCCACCTATAAGTTGTCCCAGTCCACCCCAGAGTCCTGGCAGTGATACTCACAGGACCCAGATGCAAATGCATGCTGCTGGATCCTGCCACCAGGTCTTCTCTCAGATTTGAAAAACTTCAGCTTGAGAGTTACTAAACTCTTTCTGGGTGGGAGGCAATGTGGAAGATTTAAAAGTATATTCAATTGTCCCTTGCCAATGCTTTCCCTTCAGAGTAGTCGTTACATGTGCTAGGTTAGTTATTTATAGTCCCCACGAGACTGTAAGCTCCATGAGGGCATAGAATGTGTCTGTCTGGTTCTCTACTCTATCTGGAGCCTGTCATACAGCAGGTGCTCATTAAATACTTCTTCCATAAGTGAATGAGATAGGGGAAGCCTTCATGGAAAAGGTACAGCTTGTGTTGTCTTTGGAAGGACACTGAAGATTGGAATAAGATATTGAAGAAACAAAGATATTCAAGATATCAGGAAGAAAATGGGAATTCCAAAAGGGAGGTGAAGAGGGAGAGAAATGAGTCCCCTGTTTGGAACATTGGTCTGTGCACTGTTGGGGCAGGGACGGCAGGCAATTGTTGAGTGACTGCGGCTGAGGAAATAGGTGGGGGCTTGCAATATAGCGTAACAAGTGTTTGAGGCAGGGGGACAATGGAAGCGCCAGGAGTGGATACCATCTCAGAGAGAGGGTGTGAGCCAGGAGGCATGAGGGCAGGAGAAGCTTCTTGGCATGGAGTCCACAAGGACTGAGCAATAAGATTTAGAGACCAGAAGAGAGAGAGAGAGAGGGAGAAACCCAACCAAAAGGTGAAATAAGGATATCCTTATCATCTAAGGATAAAGACTGTTTCCTCTTTCTCCCTCTCATATCACCAGCTAGCAGGGCCCCTTGCTGTTGGCCGTGAGGTAGAGTCTTCCTTTGAGAAAGAGTTTGGGGGCATCCACACACTTGCTGCATGCCCTTGGACAAGTTACTTCACATCGCTGAAACAGATTTCTCATCTGTAAAATTAAGGTGACACCTGCCTCTTAGAATTGGGGTGGTAATGTCAAAATTGAGTGTGATAAGCACCAAACACATAGTACCTGACACATTACAGAAGATATAGGTAGACAGTTAGATAGGTATGTATATCTACATATATATATACACACACATATATATATAGTTTTCTTCCTCCCACTTAGCCACTGTATCTATCATCTACCTATCTATCGATCGATCGATCTATCTTTAACTATATATATAGTTTTCTTCCTCCCTCTTAGCCACTTAGCCCTAGACTCAGAATACTTAAGTTTAAGGGCTCACTTTGCCACCAAACTAATGTGTGATTATGGGCCTCAGTTTCCTCACTGAGGAAAACATGAGAGAATGGGCTGGTCTATCTCTAAACTATCTTCAAGCTCTAAGATTCTCTAATTCTCAGATAATAGAGAAGAATGTTTGGGAATTACATATTTAAGCTTTTTAAAAATGTAATTTCTCGGGAGAGGCAGAAATCACCAACTAACTAGTCTTCACTTAGCCTCATCAATAAGCTTTAAGGACGCCACGACAACACTTTCTGATCTTCCTCCTCACATAGGCAATGGATGTGTCCATGAGACTTAATTAAGAGAGTCACTCATGAGTGAATAGAAGAGTTTAAGTCCATGAGAAAAACTCCGTTTTCTTTTAAGGCCCTATAAAGTTAAGTGTGTCAGCCTCAGACAGCGATACTGGAGTGAATAATGAAAGCACAGGTGGTGGCTATAAACGCTGGGAAGGGAGGCTATCAAATGCAGAGACAGAATTACATTGAAAGCACATTTCTAGACAAATCCTCATGGTGTGTGTTTAATAAGTATACTATCTCCAGAGCCACAGGCTTTCAGAATATCATAATTATGTCACGGACCAAACTCACAGCTCCATGGGTCCAGGACTCTGCCTCAGGCAGGGCCCCTAGTGACGCATGGTGGGAGCCTCAGGGACCCCCTCGCCCCCTCACCACCACCCCACTCTGTCTCTCCCAGCAGATGGCGAGGACCTTCAGGATACCGGCCTTAGTCTTTGGATCCTGCCACAGCCCTCAACATGGGGTTTTACATAGAGGCAGCACTCAGTAAATATAGGGTAAATGAATGAAAGGTGGGAGGTATGCCCCCAAAATCCTAGTCACCCTCAATAATGGCTGATTGTTCAATGCTGTATGAAGTTACCTAAGCTTTTTTTGGATTTCTTTCATATTCTCAGCCTGTATGAGTTTGCATAATTAGCGACGGTGTGCTTCCGTTCATTTGTTCTAAATTGTTCTTTCCTGCTTTGAAGCATTTCCTCTAGGAGCCCTGGGTCTGATGGGAGACATGGCAGATGCATAAATATATAAATTACAAAGCAGAATGTTAATCATCATAAAGAAAGTAAACAAAGAACCATGGGCATTTAAAGGAGAGGATGAATTTCAGAAAAATATAAATGTTTTGTGGACAGAGTGGTATTTGTGTCAGGTCTTTAAGGAGCTATAAGATTTTGAGTAACAGAAATAAAAGGAGGAAGATGGCGTTTTAGCAAAGTAAAAAGCCTGAGCAAGACATGAAGTGAGAAAGTGAAAAACACAGCCCTTGTGTTAGGTTAAATGTAGGCTAGGGATTGTAAGAGTTAAGGCAGAAATACAGGTTGAGGTTTTATTGTGAAGAGATTTTATTTACTATTGAATTACGTTAAATCATAATATTTTCACAGGGATGAACAGGATCTAAATTTAGGAACACTAACCTGAAAATTGGATTAAAAAGGAAAACATCTGGATTCCGGGGCTCTCACTAGAGGCCTATGTGCCTTGATCTGGAAGGTGTGGTGGGGGAGAAGCAGCTTTGGCACCACCTGGGAGCTGGTTAGAAATGTGGAATCTCTGGCTGTCCCAGACCTACAGAATCAGTATCCACGCTGGAACAGGATTTCCAGGTGATCTGCGTGCACATTAAAATATAAGAAACACTGGTCAAGGGAGGGCGAGAAGAGCCTGAACACAGGTGGCTGCTCGAAGATGGCAGGGAGAAGCCAGAGAAGAGAGATGTGGAGAGGCAGTGCAGACCAGGAGCATCCGAGGTATCGGAAGCTTTGTGCTGGGACCAAGAGAACGGTGGGGTTGTTCTCAGGAATCTCAGGAGGAATCTCAGGTGCATGGGATGATAGGAGAGGTGAAAATCTGCCTTGACATCTAGAGGTGGAGGAGCCTGCAGGGAGCACCCAGGTATAGAGGCCCAGAAGGCATTTGAAGAAGCATATCAGATCACAAGCAGAGGCCTGTTGCGCTTTATCTCAGCAACAAAGATATTCAAATGAAAAATGTGAAAAATCACCTAAAATGTTTGAATAGAATAAGAAAATGTCACAACTTGAAGCATGGACTTTATCTAGTCCAACCTTGTGATGGAAGGAATCTCAGGCACAGGAAGGGGAAGTGACTTCGACAGGTGACCCAGAGAAATGATTCAACTAGATACTGAGTCACCTACTTCATTGCCATTCTAATAATACGGGTCTTGGAAACCAAGGATACTGGAATTGTGTTCAAGGAAGATATGGATAGAAATCCTGAAAGAATCAGTGAAAGTCTTAGTAAATGGCTCAGCAAGTAAACTTCAGGAATTTTATAAACAAGCCTCTTTGCATGGTTCATAGACTTTGGTCAGGTTTCAGGGTTATTTCAGAATATATTGGTACTGCCATACCAAGACCTACTCTAATCTGGAAGCTTTATTATATCACGACCATATTAACTAGTATTTATATGGCACTTACTACGTGCTAGGCACTGTTCCAAATGCCTTACGTATGTTAACTCACTTAACACAACAATCATACGAAATGGGCACTAATATTCTCCCCCTTTTTATAGATGGAGAAACTGAGGCACAAAGACATTAAATAACCCACCCAAGGTCACACCACTAGCAAGTGGTGGAGCTAGGATTCAAACATGCAAGGATTTGTTTTCATCTTGGAAGATTGGCCATACATATTTTTCCTCCTTTTCGTGTAAAATGATAGACCTTTCTGCGAGAATCAGTTCTAACGCTGCGCAGACTGTTGATCGAACAGAAGTGCTTGGCTTGGGGTTGTGCATTAGTCTATATCCTCTTTGGCTAATCCTTGTGCAGTCTTGATCTAACACTGGCTTCTATCCAATGATGTTAATCCACTTCCATATCCTTTTTAACGCTTTTCAGTCCCATTATCTTTAGGCCATTTCTAATGACCATTTTAATGTGTTTGCCTCTCAATGTTTTTCAGTAACAGGAGACAAGAAAAGACACTGCTTCTATTATTTTCAAGGATGAAGCCTTCTTAACTGGGTTTTCCTTTGTTCAGCTTTGGGGCTGAGATATCAGTTCAGTGGAGCTGAGTTTCCTTAGATCGGGATCAAGGGCACTGGCTGTGGTCAGTTCCCTCTCTCCATCCTGAGGAAGATGCTTCCAGCATTGCTTGGTGAAATATGCTCCAACCGTGTTTCACTTGGAAGACACTGGCACAGCTCCTCTGAAATAAATCCTCACAGCTGGAGAGAGCCTGGGCTGGGTGCAACTGCAAAGGCTGTCTTATGGGGACCTTCATTAATGGCCTGTGGGTTGTCTTGATTTTCCACACGTCTGACCAAATCAATTTCCTGTCTTGGATCTCTTTCCTTCTTGTCAAATCCCAAGTTTTCAGCTCTTCATTCTTGGCCTGGCTGTGTGGGTGATTGATTTTAATTTTTCTGCTTGAAATGTACCAAGTGTTTGCCTTCTGGAAAGGAGTCCAGAGCAGTGTCAGGGGAAAGGCTCAAAGTTTAATTTTCTCCAAATGATAAAACTGAAAGTCTATTTTCTTCTCTTTCTCCCTCTCATACCTTCTCTTTAAAAAAAAAAAAAATTATTTTATTTTTTAAATTTACATACAATAAAATCAACCCTTCAAATGTATGATTCTACGAATTTTAACAAATGTGTAGAGTCATATATCCACCAACATAATCGGTTCTTTTCTTTTAACTCCAACTCTTTGAACAAAATATTAAGTAAACATGCTAATATTTCATACAACATAATAAAACTATTATTAGCACAAGACTTGGTGGCTTTTTTTCAGGAAATAGAATTATGTTATTCATTAAGATGTTTTGAACATAGCAATGTTTTGTTTATCTCTAGGAGGAACTTCCAGTTCTTGAATATACAGATATAAACAAACAAGATCAACATTTTCACGGTCTAATACAATTGATTCTACCAAGTGTATCTTTAAATTTCTTTTTTCCCTTTGGACTAGTATGAATGATGTTTTGATGGTTTGTTTTAAAGAATCTTGATTTTATTACTTCATTTGAGCCGTTATTTATTTAGGACAAGATAAATAAATGATATCTGGTTGAGGAATGATATTTACATCTCACAATGTGGAAAACAATGTTGTGAAAACAAAACAAGCAGAGGGATGCAAATGGAGGCAAGCTTGACTATCACTTCAAATCCCAGTTTCCAGATTTGGGGAAAAGTAATCAACATGTGGGAATGTCGCTAAGGGGAACAATGTGTCTGCAGCTTTCTATTCGAAGCCAAAAAATATAGAGAGAAGAAAAGAATTTGATTAATGGAGAATAATCTGTATGATTCTGAGTGGCAAAACAAAAAAGCCCAAAAAGTCATTTCAGGTAGTCTCGACTTTTAAGTTGTTGAGAGAAAATTTTTTTTTTCTCAGATTTCTTTATTGAAGAGTCTTTGCATACTCCGTTTCTCTCTCTGGCCTCTCACTCTTCAAGATGCAGCTGAAAGGAATCCTCTGAAAAGCTTTTCTGATTCCCTAGGTTGGAGTTAGCCATTTTCTCGTCTATGTTCAGCTCAAACGTCTCCTAGAGCATTGACCATTTTGTGTCACAAACATCTATATATAAGTCTGTCTTCCTCCTTGAGCTGTGAACCCCTGGAATAAGGGGCCACGGCTTATTCACCCACATTTTGACACAGTCCCAGCAAAGAATCCACTTGCTAATGAATAAATAAATATCATTGAGCAGTTGATCAAAGAATCAATATTCATATTCATTCAATTAATAGTGTTAGTTAGGCACAGCAAGGTGCTGACAATACAATGATGAACAAAATTGCCCTGGTCTTTGCCTTCAGAGGTAGAGCTTTGAATCTGGTGAGGGAGAAGAACGATAATAAATATCAATTTTAAAGAGGGTGTTTTTTTCATGATTAATAGAAAGCATTTTAAAGTGTCAGTTAATATATTTTCCATTATCACTTTTATGACACTACTAACATTTGTTATCACTCCGATGAGATTTTAGTTTCAGCAAAGGACTACTAAATATGACATCCACATAATTAGAAAATATACAGGTGTTTTTATTTCTTGGGTTTTCTCGTTTGAGTTACTAAGTTATAATATATACAAATATATTAGTGGAATCTGGTAAAGAGAACAAATGAATTCAAGTTAGGAGATAATGACTCTCCCACCAGATCTGCCACTAAGCAACTCTGTGTCCTTAAATGTTAATAAATCTCTCTTCTCAACATACGGAGCTCTCAAAGGGATGATGTAAGACCTAGATAATAAATGTGAAATCTAGTAAATTTTAAAATACTTTGATGCTGTAAATATTAGACAGGTTATCCAATTCAAATAAAGAAGCGTTTATTGAGTCCCTTCTCTGTTAGGCACACAGGCCCAATTAACATAAATAAGAAATTGGGGAAGAAGAGCTACTTTGTAGGGAGAGGATGATGAGTTTGATTCTAGATTTTTCTATTTGTCATTACTTGCTTAACTGCAATTTATTTGGAAGAGAGAGAAGGGGAGACGGAAGGTCCAAATGATGTTTAGTTTTCTATTTTAATTTTCCTTTGAGTTTTTGTAGGAGAATTTTGAGATACCTCTTGGCATCATCGGGTCCACAACTGAAGGGACTGCCCAATTAGAGTTAGGAATCCCTACTGCAGATACACTCAGAGGAAATTATAATTTAGTCTTCAAGGTTTTAAGAAACTTTCATCTTGAGAGGGCATCGTATAGAAATGGTCTCAACATTAATGTTGTCAGCAACAGTGGATAAATGGGGTCCTTTGAACAGGCCATTCAGTGGAGAAGGTAGGCCTCTCAGGCGAGCACTTAGCAAAGCAGAAGGGAGAAAAAACAAGCTTTAATTACCACAGAGCCTTTAACTTTCATTTTTGTTACATATTGGAATTTGGCACTAAATTAAACTTATATGAATGTAATTGAACAAATAAAACCACTACATCAGCCTAATACCATTTACTCTACAAATTCTAGTGAAATTTGAAAATCTTCGAAAAGCTGAAGGATGATGGCCCTGACACTGAAAACTTGCCTTTTGACACCCAATCCATAAATTACATGGTGCAGACCAGCTGCATATGCCACTTGTGCTGAAATCAACAGAATGGGCTGCTAGTTCCTTTCACTTCACTTTAAGGCTTGAATTATATTTATGATGATATTTTTATAAATTAATGATTTGCTTGGCTGATCTAGTAACTTGTATTCAAATCATCCAAATTTTGATGGCAAACTTTCTCTTTAGAAAACAGTTTGATTAGGAGCCGCCCTGAGGCGTAGCAGTTAAGAGCGCACGCTCCACCCTGGCGGCCGGCGTTCAGATCCTGGGTGCACACCGAGGCACAACTCGTCACGCCATGCTGTGGCGGCGTCCCATATAAAGTGGAGGAAGATAGGCACAGATGTTGGCCCAGGGCCAGTCTTCCTCAGGAAAAAGAGGAGGATTGGCATGGACGTTAGCTCAGGGCTGATCTTCCTCACAAAAAAAAAAAAAAAAAATGAAAATGGTTTGATTAAATTTAAGAAAACAAGGGGAAAAGAAAGCATAAGAATTTTCTGTTTACTCACTGGTGTTTTGTTTTCCTTCATCCCAGGAAAGAAGAAGCTTGCTTATGTTTTGATAATGCAGTTTATCTGTCAGATGGTGCAGGCAGGAGCCAGCTGTTTCCCATAAAGATATCTTGGGAAATGGCAATGGTGCTGTCTACGATGGCAGATGCTATCTGATACCATTTCTAGGGGATAGTTCCTGTTGAAATGTTCTAGAAGGGTTTTCTAAAGAACAGGCCAAGTTGTCAAGAATGGTTAGTGCTGATACACACCAAAGTCAACGGAAAATAAGTAGAGAGAAAAGTAAAATCCTCTTTGAAGGAGGGGAAAGGTTCAGAAGATGGTTAAAAGCAGCCCATGTCCACAGAGTGTGTTGAGAGGGGGACTGGTAAAACTGTCTGATAGTGGGGCTGAAAGTTGAAAGCTGTGGCCATAGTCACTAGCGCCCAGATCTTAGTAGATGTTTTCAGAACAAAGGTTAGGGAGCCGAGCTTGATGACAGGAGGAAGAGAAAGCAAAGCTCACAAGTCCTCACATGCTTGGAGCTAGGTCATTTATATAGGTTGATCTTCCACTGAAGGACATTAAGAATTCTCCTCACAGTCACCAAAGAGGAATAGAGCCTCTGCATATGGAGCGGCAGACCCAGGCCTGGGCTCCATATGGGTGAGAGGCAAGACAAACAGCAACAGTTCCAGAGGAGGGAGCCCAGGGGAGAGAGAACTGTGAAGGTACCGTCCATGACAAAGGAATATGGAGACAAGGAGTTCAGGGAAGACAGGACAAGCTTCTGTCAAGTGTTTTAAGAGCTGTCATGTAGAAAGTCTTGGTCTGTGAGTTCCTGAAGGCTGGGCTAGAATCCCCAGGCAGAAATGACAAAGTGTATAAGTCATCTGAACGTGCGTAAAACCAGTATGTTCGATAAGCAAAGTGTGTGGGTATAAACATAAACAAAAGTTGACTTTCATCTCACGCTGTCTCTTTAAACCTGCTCTTTGGGAGTAGTCTTTCCCTACTCTGGGCAAGTCCATGACTTTTCTGTTTCCTTTTAAGTAAAAGAAAGTTCTACGGCTACTTAAAGTCAAAAGCACAGCCTCAAACCAGCAATTAAAAATGATAGGGATGCCAGAAGGGGTGGCCCTTCTCTGTTTCCCTGCCTCTTGCTGCTTCTCCTCCCCCAGCTTGCTCACAGTGATTTCTGACCCTTCCAGGTAGAAGCAAAGGAAGGAAAGAGAGAGGAGGGGGCAGGAAGGGCCATACTGGCTGCTCTGCTACATGGTCTCATGTCTGCAGTTCCCTTGATCTGGGTGAGTGCAATCTGGTCTGACAGTTGCTCCTTTCCCCTCTGCCCCAAGGAATCTTCCTCCAGCTTCTCTTCTGCTGAAGCTTTAGTGTTCTTTGGGTAGCCATTGAACAAGATCTAAGAAAACTCGTACTATGGCTTGCTCTCACACACACATAAGTGCAGACCCTTCCCCATGCAGCGGCATTTCTCCTCTGCTTCACTGGCCAAGCAGCTGGCCAGCCTTTCTCTCTAGATCCTCGCTTGGTTCCTTGCGCCTGCCAACTGTAAGAGGCAAGTGTTCAGCTCTCCAAGTGGACCCACTGACGCTCCCTTTCCCTTTAATTGAGATGATGGTAAGCAAGGGACTCTCCAACCTTTTCCCCACAAGAGCATTTCCAATCTCCAACAACTTGACCCTTTTATAGCCTATATATTGCAGACAAGTCTAACAATTTCTCAACAATAGCCATCTGTCTCACAATTCCTTTTGGAATTTACTGTTTATTGTCGAGAGAAACTGAATTAAGAAGAGTTCCATCTTAACACCTTATTACCCAAGAGAGGAATTGCAGATAAATAGTATACTACTTATCGTGCTGAGTTGGGAGGTGGAGTCAGTTGATAGTCTCCAAACTTTACCTCGGCCTTGATATGCAATTTTATGGCAGTGCCTCGCGCCTGTAGGTGGAGACCTGAGGGATGTCTCAGGTGGTGCTTTGGCTCCTCCACCCTTGCATCAACTGGAGCAGCCCCACTATTGTTTCTTATACGTTAAGTTTTTACATAAGACTTCATTGGAAGGGGGTTATACTGCCAAATAAAAGGCTACTTACGCAGCAAAAACACCTTGACTGATGACTCATTCACTCGTTTGCCTACTTTAAGTAAGGGGACACCAGTCGAGGCAGGTTCACTCTGATCCTAGGTGTTCAGAACTGCTATCACAGCTAATCAGCAGTTTCCAGTTCCAATTCCAATGAAAAATAGCTCTTTTTAGGTCAGCCATTTACTCATTGGGGAAACCTGGGTGAGTTACTGAAATTCTGTATATTTCAATTTTCTCATCTGTTAAATATCTATCTGGTAGTATTGTTTTGTATCCTGTTATGTCGAGTGCCTAACCTGATATCACAATCACTGTTGGTACTCAGGAAATCACAGCTATATGGCCTATCAAAGCTGCCTTGGAAGTTAACAAGCAACATTCCCAGGACCCACCCTCTACTATGTCATCAGTTTGAAGGATTTTGCTCTGATGATACCTGTGCCAAGGGGAAACCATTTGTCCTCTCAAACTGTTTCCATCTCCTACTCCCTAAGTGAGAGATTTAAACCTCTCAGAGAGTTTCCTTGGAGACTTTTATCTTGGGTGCAGGCACAAATTGCCCATCTGGGCAGCTGTGCCTAAACAGAAACTTGAGCAAAATTCATTACTGGATAGTCCAGAAATGTCCTCCCCAATTTGAATGCAGACCAGCCACAAGGCATCGGAAGGAAGTTTTATGAAGACAAAAGAATTAACAATTGTTATAGATTCTGCTTGGAAATTACAATCACCTCAAGTCTACTAACTTCCAACATTTCTCAGTGCCCCCAGGGAGTAATTCCCAATATCATAAATTCCAGATGAAGGATGGATCCTGTGAGGGTTAATTTTATGTGTCAACTTGGCTTGTCTATGGTGCACAGTTGTTTTTGGTTTAGATGTTGCTGTGAAAGTATTTTGGCATGTGATTAATATTTAATCAGTAGGCTTTTAATAAAGCAAATTACCCTCCATAACGTAGGTGGGCCTCATCCAATCATTTGAAGGCCTTAAGAGCAAAAACTAAAGTTTCCTGGAAAAGCAGGAATTCAATCTCAAGACTACCACTCCTGCCTGAGTTTCCAGCATGCCTAACCTGCCCTGCAGATTTCAGACTCAAGACTTCAACATCAGCTCCTACTTGAATTTCCAGCTTGCTGTCCTCCCCTACAGATTTCAGACTTGCCAGCCCCTACAATAACATGTGCCAATTCCTTAAAATAAAGCTGTCTCTATATCTATATATATCTGACTGGTTGTTTCTCTGGAGAACCCTGACTGATAGAGATCCCATCTTGCTACTCCTCGCTATAGCCAGCACAGTGCTGAACCAACTTTTCTTGGGTGGAGTTGGTCATTCATTGAACATGAACTATAGTGCAAGTGGCCACAAGATTGGGCTCTATCGGGAAAAGCCTAGGGTTTGACTCTGCCCTGCCACTTACTGCCTGTACCAGGCTCGTCTTTGGTGTTCATCCCTGCAAACTTTTTGACAGAACTCAGCCACATGAAGCCCAGGTCGTTCTCTCTGGCACCGCCTGTGGTCTCTGCCTGCATTGAGCCCTTTGTGGCAGAAGTCACAGTTTCTTCAGTACCTAGGCCCACTGACCCAAGGAGACTCTATCTTCCCAAAATGTTTGCCAAAAGGGAGCAGGCGACAAACTAGAAGCGCAGTAAAATTAATGCCACATGAGAAAGCTGTAAATAAAAAGAAAGATAGGAAATAGGAAAGAGCCAGAAGATAAATTTCGTGTTCTCCCTCTCCACGATGGGCTGCCCTGAGATGCAGTGGTTCCACATGGATGCCCAGACTCTCCAGGGAATCCAACGGGACCAAGCAGACAGCTGTGGAGAAAAGCTTCCAGTAAAGCACCGCTTTGAATTGCTTTCCCTCCTTCCTTGCCTCACTTCTTTTCCTTCATCTATGACTCCCTAGAATTGCATGCCCCACCCCTCAATAAAGTGTCAGCATGTAAGTTTTGCCTAAGTTTTGTCTTAAAAAGACCTGGGCTAAGACACTAGCTGTATGACATTGGTAAATCACTGGACCAGCCTAAGCTCCAAATTCCTCATCTTTAACATGGAAATAGTAAGAGTATTTTCTTCATAGCAATGGTTTAAGGATTGGATGAGATAATGCACAGATCCTGGGGATGCTTTTGATGAACGACGACTATGGTTGTTGCTGCCCCAAGCAGTAAGTACACAGAGGCCACCTCACTTAGGCGAGGGGTGAACAATTTCCAGTGCCGCCTGTGACTGAGTGGCTCAATCTGTCTAATTCTGGGGCCTATAGATTGGAAGCGGGATGCTGCTGGACACATAAGCCAAGTTCCCTAATAAGAGCAGAGCAGAAGGCCTGTTCCCTAGGGGCAGCTGGCTCCCAGGTAAAAGGGGGGTGAGGAGATGACCATTCTCACCACTCCTCCTAACCTTGCTCATCAGCATCTTGATTTCTGGAGGGAGGAGGAAAGGGCAGGGCAATCAGCCAGAAGTGTTCAGAGAAAGTTCTTTCTTATGAAAACCAGGAGTGGTGAAGACATACTCCATCTACTACCATGCATTGTACCACTTTATCATGTCCTACCTTGAATAAGGAGTTGTTGGGGTGGCATTGGGGAGATTTCTCAAGAGGAAATGTCATTCGTCCTGAAACAGGAAATAGGATGGATTTTGAGGCTGCAATTTCAGGGCTAGAGTGCAAAGTTATGGGAAGGAGCTGGTTCTAGGCTCCAGGCCTTTGCAGATATGTCTTGGGGAATATGGTGTGTGTGTGGTGGGGGGGAGTGTTTGCGTGTCTGTGTGTGCATGCACGTGTGTAAAATAGAGAAGCCATAGAACCAAGTAGATAAAATGATCGAGAACCTGGGTTTATGGGAGTAGCTGAGTATACCCAGGGTAGGTGATCAGAAGAGGGGCATCCTCTTCTCCTGTAGACCTGGAGAACCCCCAGCTGCACCAGGGACAGGAACAGGGGTGTGATGTCACTGCCCTCCTTCAGCAGAGAGGAGTTGTGCCAGGCTCCAGGATTGCCAGGCGGGGGGCTGGGGGTTTATGATCAAGTCGCCAGGCTGCCAATGTTTCAGTGACTCCACATGGCACAGCAGCCAAAAGAATGAGAGTCTTTAAGAGAATGCAAAGCATTCTCTCTTCCGGGCCATACTGATAGAGAACTCCTTAGGCTGAGGAAGTATAATTGGGATTCTGGAAGCTACCATGACAAGAAGGAAAAAGGACACACTTGTGGTTAGGATGAGGTCTCAGAGTTATTTCATTAGATTATTTAAAAGATCAGCTCCTCTTTTTTTATTCCCTGAGTTTGTAACTTAAGATGTTTTCTTGTTTACACCTTAGTTTTTTGGAGACAGGATAGCATTATCATTAAGAATGCATATTCTAGAGCTTAACTCTCTGGATTTAAATCCTGGCTCTGCCACTTACAAGCTTTGTGACCTCTGCTTCAGTCTCCTCAAATGTGAAATACGGATGGTAATAACTAACTCATGGGATGTAGGGAGGATTAAAGAAAGTTAACACAAGGGAGCACTTGGTAGAGTGCCTAGCACATAATACGTGTTCATGAAATGAAACATCAGGTAGCAATAGTGCCTTGGTTTTTTTCCCAGAGATCTTGCCTTCCCCAGTGGAAATGGAGGTTCCCAAACGTTCTCAGAACAGGCTGAGCACGCTCACAATCAACTCAATGAGGGAGCCCTTTCTTCAAAAGAAAGAGACTGAGCTGAAAAGAGACAGAATGCCAGAATTCCGAGTTTGATGTTAGGGCTTCCAGCTGAGAGTTATTTTAAGGTACAAGCAGGTAGTGTCATGAAGACTTGGGAGCAGCTCAGTGACCCACAGAGACACCTCTGGCAAGCAAATCACATAACAGAGCCCAGGGTGTTCCTCAGAGATTCAGGCTGGGGCCCGAACTGGATTATTTTTGTTTCCATTTCTAAGGAGAAGCTGGAAGGGAGGGGAACTTGGGTTCAGCGAGTAAAATGAGGGTATTGGATGAGATGATCTCTAAAGACTGTTCCAGCATTCTGTAAAGCAGTGAGTCTGTGAGCATGACAAAAGAAGGGAGATCTAAAAATATTCAAGGCAGGAGAATTCAGGCAGATGCTCAGGAAAATATGTCCCAACCAAATTCCTGCTGAGCCTCAGAGTACCTGGTAAGGGAAATGATGTGAGTTTCATACCCTGACTTATGGAAAATAAAATGAAGTACATAAGGTTGGGGAAAATCTTACACTGGCAGAGAGATAAGCTTCTTTATCCAGCCAGTCTCTCCTCATTTCACCATGGCTGGAAGTTGTTTTGTCAAAGAACGCTTTAAAAGGATGTGGATGGACAAGTCCAACAGTGGCAAGAATTAAATTATCCTTATTCTCTTTTGAAATCGCCTGTTTGAGCAATGGTTATTAGGCCCAGACTTACAAGAGTAAAATAATTCATGATTTACATTCAAGTGTGACTGTCTGAAGATCTCAGGACTAATCTAATAGCCCCACATGTCTCTAGGAAGCAGTCCAAATAGTTGTGATATGTAATATAGTTTGTGTGCTATAAGGTCATGAAATTAGACTGTAAAACTCCATTTGATGGATAAAGATATTAAAATGGAATTAAAGTATTGTTACAGGGGAGGAATTCTTGTGCTTCAAGAGATGAAAGATGGGGGAAGCTTTGGCAAGTCCAGGGAAGAGAGAAGCAGCTGCTGTACAAATCTCTTTGCTATTATTCTACCAGAGCATCCCTAAAATTGCCAGTCCAGGATCTCTCGCCCTACACAAACACCAATCATTCTGCCAAGATGTTGGCTCAACATTCAACATAGAAGCTGAAGCCATTCTATTCAGTCCGTCAGCAAAGCCTCAGTCTCACCATGCTCCTTCTCTCTTAGCCATTCAGTCTCTAAGATGGCCTTTGTCATCCTGCTTATCATTCTTTCTTTGGAAGAAAGAAGAAGAGAAAGGAAGAGAAATCTTACACGGCATCTGCTGAAACCTGAGACGAGACAGCAGTCTTCCACTAGTGCTGTGTTCCTGCTCACACCAAGCTTCACTCTCTTAAAAGCATAGCACAATTTCAAAAAGCAAAGCAAAGCATAAATGTTATGGTTCCAGCATGGGCACAGAGGACACGCCTGTTAGCACAAATGCCCTTTATCTCCAGCTGTCAGCCTCTTTAGGAAAGGATTCTCATATGAGAACGACCTCCGACAACACTGAGTGTATGGGCTTCTTACCATCTAGGGAAGAAGTGGTTACATCCACACATGTTAGCACACTAGGTAAAGAAAATATACTCACCTCCAAAAAATTGACCCCATCTTCTTGGCCACTCAGTGACTCAGATTTCCTACCTGAAAATTAGAAAGCTAGGCTCAAGCCAGTGTCTCTGTGACTAGCCAAAATGTCTGAATATTTAAAAATATGTGGATGTGGGGTACCAAACGCACTTATCCAGAGGGCTGAGTCACATTTTGGCAACCATGTAATGCCAAATAGCATCTCGGTCAAAGATTTTATGGAATTTTAAAAAATCAGCAAAAGGAATTTTTGGTGTAAACAAAATAGACTCAATTATAATTTTTTGAACCCCCAGGGCTGCCTTAGCTCTGACTGTGCTTTGGTTGGTTTGCTGCCAGGCCACCTGTCTCACTTTCTCAACCTTCACTGTAACATATGCAGTGAAAAAAAATTTAAGACCTGGGTTCAAATTCTAGCGTACTAGGAAAGCTTCTTGGCTACCCTGCACCTCACTTCTATCATCTGTAAAGTGGGAATGAGAATAATTTACCCTTTAGTATTGTCGGAGGAGTAAACATAATGTTCTTTAGGCCCCTAGCTTACAGCAGACCTTCAATAAATAAACAGTAGCTTAATGAGGGAAAACAGTGTGAATTAGCACCTGCACAGACCGGATCATTCATCACGAAACTGTTTCAATTCCCTGCCACTGTCCCAGGGTTTCTCAGAAGTGTGATCTCTGACCATTTGCTGCAGAATCCCTCAGAGTGCTTATACGAGACAGAGATTTCTGGTCCCCATCCAAGATGTGGCAATCAGAATCCCTGGGAATCACCATCTCTAGTATCTCCCCAGTCTCCAGATGACTTTCGAGTATCTTAAAATTTGAGAACCACTTAATTAAAGCACTAGTCAAAACTTATTACTCTTTTTAGTCATTGGTTTGTAAAGAGATAGATAAGTCATATGTTTCATGATTCTAAAGCACTCTCTGCGGTTCCTGAGTCCTGAGGTCCACAGGTCCTATGAAAGATTAGATAATATGGTCAATTTAGGGGTTTAAAAAGCTAGTCAAGGTAGTTCATAGTGAAGCTGTCTTTTTATCTTTCCTTGACTTGCTGGCCAACTAAGTAATTCAGTGCTATTATTTAGACCCAATGGGCAGCACTTACCCAATTCCCTGGGCTATTAAATACAATTTTATATTATTTGCTCAGTTAGCCTAATAAAATTCCAAGTACTGTAGAAGACGCCTAGACTCAAATCCACTTATTCATAGACTTGATAGTCCAAGAGTCTTGATCCAGGAGCACAGAAGTCTTGAACTTACAGTTGAACAGAGAAAAATTATTCAGCAGGCATGAGACACTGGGGTAGTGTGGATCCATGTTAGCACAAAGGTGAGAATCTGAACAGCAAACACTGGCCACTTCTTTGGCAATGAAGAAGTGCAGCTCTGGGCTATCTGCTGTAAAAGCAAAAATAGAGTTGGCAGAGCTGTCAGGTTACCAGTGTTCATCTAGCAGTGAAACCAGGGAATCTCCATGAAGCCTGAAAAGTAAGTGAGCCAATTTCACTGGCAAAGACTGGAAGCTCCCCCTTAGCATTAGAGGAGCCTTTCTTAAACGGGACCCACAGCTGAGTAGTGAGTGATATGGAGAACGTGGAGAGGAGCCATGAAGGGCAATCAAGATCAGTCAGGCTTAGGAGAAATAAATTCTTCGAGGGACTGGTCTCCTTAAGACCAGAGCAATAGAGTTGAGGGGTGGGAGGGTGGCTGTGCAGGGGAGATTAACGGTGCATTTAGATGGCTAAGGGATAGTTATGAGTGTAAGTATTTCTACTAAGAACATCAAAAGAGAAAGCTTGGGTGGAACTTCGGCAGAAATAGGCTTGAAATTGAAGACCTGATTGTGAGGGAAAGTGTTATTGTTTCAGTGTTTTAGGGAAAGCTCTAACACTGCTTTCCCATATCACAGCACCCTCTCCTCTCCACTTCCTACTTGCCTCACCCCTCACACCAGTAGGCACCAATTCTTGATTTAGAGCCAACAATACGCCAGAGACTGGGCTAACTGCTTTATATTTCATCTCATTTAATCCTCATGGTAACCCTGCTATGTGGGTAGTGGTGTGCTCATTTAAAGAAGAGAAAACAGGCTCCATGAGATTAAGCAAGTTTCCCAGGGTCACACAGGCAGAAAGTGGCAGACCCGATGTCTCTTGTTCCAAATCTCTGAACATATTTTATCCTGCCCCCTCACTCTCTCATAGACCAGGAGGCTGGTGTGGCTAGAAGCAAGCAAGAGAGGGAGGGAGTGGGTGAGTGAGTGAGTGTGGGCGAGGGCAGGAGATGAGGTCAAAAAGTAACAGGGTGGGGGCAGGGGCAGCCACCTGATGATAAGCGCCCTTAAAGGCCACGGAGGACGTTGGATTTTCTGCTGAATATGAAGGGAAGCCACTGGAGAGTTTTGGGCAGAGGAGCACTAACCTAGGTTTTAAATAGATCTGTGTGAACTTGTTTTAGGGCAGAAGGGATGAAAGCCAGGAAAATAGTGGTGTAGCTATTTAATAGTCCAGATGAGAAATGGTGGTTTGCACTAGGTGTTAGTGGTAAAGATGTGGGTAAGTGGGTGGATTCTAGAGACATTTCAAGGGTTAGACAAACAGCATCTGATGAACTGGCAAGTGATATGCCCAACATCAGTAGTAAGGCTGGACTGGGGCTGGAACAGGCTCTGACTACCTGAAACCAAACCCTGAGATCTTTCGCTGAACTAGTGAGCCATGGCCACAGGTTACTGAGAAAGGGATTTGCTGAGCCAGAGGCCAAAATATAGAAAGTTTCCAGTGTGTTAAACTTAGGACTGAGTTGTCTGCGTGTGTGTGTATCCTGTATGTCTGTGGCCTGTTCTCCTCTCATACCAAAAAGGAGGAGAGTTGACAGCAGATTGACCAGAACACAGTTAAAAGAAAATTGCCAACCCCGTGTCCAAACATTTCAGCCCCCTTTGAAGACTAATGGAGCAAGGTCAGCTGCCAGCCCAGAGCAGCCACCACAGGCATGGTGAAAGGTAGATGTGTGTTAAGCTATATTAGGTAGAGGACGGGAGGAGTCACTCAAAGGAAATGCAAGACCGTGGCCACATTTACACAGCAAAAGCCAAGTGGAAGATTGAGCAATTACCCAGTAACTGCAGGCTGGGGAGTCAGCCAATTTGGGTAACTCAGATAAAAACATGTGCTTTGGCTGATTCTCTCGCCTGAATTACTCGATAATGACCCAACTGTCTGTTTTGCTTAGTTGAAGAGTACAAGAAACAGGTCCATCTGAGTCGGACACCTTCCATGGGCCATGGTGTAGCCCAGGCTGAGGAGCCAGCAGGGGAAAGGCTGCCCCTAGGAGCCTGCCTTCAAGCTGGCGTGATGAAGTTAACCTTGATAAAGTGCCCACGCTGTTGGTGCCCAGTGCTAGAGACCCTAAGAAGAACAGTCCCTACTCTGATGTTTCTCAAAAGCTAGACTTGAGATAAACTCAAGAAAGGATAATTATAATAAAATGTGTGAAGTATAGAGATAGCCTCCGAGGACATGACGGGAACACAAAGGCGGCAAGTGACCCACACTAGGATGGGGTGTGGGATGGGGAACAGTCAGTGAAGGCTTCCTGGAGGAGATGATGCTTGAGTTGGGTCCTGGAAGATGAGTACTTATTAGCCAAGAAAAGAGAGATGGGGAAGGGAGAGGGAAGGCTAGTGTGAAGTCTGGTGGCATTTTTCCCTCTAGTGATAAGAGTTTATCAAAGAATATTAATGAATAATATTCAGGCTTGACTATGCACCAGACACCTTACTAAGCAGTTCATAAGCAATATCTTATTGCCTCTTCACAATAACCATTTGGGAATGGTGCTACTATTATTCTGTTTTGTGTATGAGAAAACTGAGGCATAGAACAGTTCAATAATTTGCCCACAGTCACACCGGTGGGGTGTGGCAAAACCAGGACTTCAGACTGAATGACTTCAAAGTCTTTGCATTGCTTCTCCCTGTCTTGGTTTTGTCTGTAACGCGGCTTCTGTAGCTCTGAGTGCTGCCATGCAGTTTCCACACGTCCACGACAGATCAGAATAAACTTACGCTCCACAGAGGCCAGAAGTCTGCTCTCAGAGTGGAACTCTAGCAGGCGAATGACACACAGAGGCGGCAACTCTGCTTCACCTGCCCACACCTGAGCCAGCTCAGCACCCCCTCAACTCTGCCCTCTTTGTCCCTGGGACCTTGTCCCCAGCCCTCTGGGAGATCAGGGCGCTCCTCAGAGCCCCTGAATTCCCTGCAGACTCTGGCTGCCTCCACTTAGTTTCACCCTCGTCTCTCTCCTTCCATGGTAACAGTAGTGCAGGCCTGCCAGAGGGTGGGATCCATGTCTTGATTAGAATTTTCCTGATGCCTCTCCCACCTGCCTTCCATTACTGATCTCCTGCAAGTGCCAGGTTCTGCTGAGAAGCCTGCAAAGCTAGCTTTGCCCACCAAGTCTCCTGAGACACATTTTTACCATTGTCATAAAATGCAGGCCATGTTCCGAAAGATAAATGATGAACTAGGAGAATTGCACATTGTCTTGTTTGGAGGAGTTTCAACCAAAGATGAAATTTTGTGGTTCAGAACCAAGCTGGCAAAGTAGCAGACTCATTCCAGTGCATCTGAAAGAAATGAGCTAATAACTAGTAGTGGTTCTCCAGAGACTTCATTCTGGTTCCGGGAAGTAAATATTTTGAAATTGAATTTGTAACAATGGTTTCCATTTTCAAATACAGCTTCATAATTCCTTTGCATTTAAAAAATAAATTTTTGCAAACATTCAAATCACCTCTACAAGCTAAATTATATAGTGATTTTCTACATCCAAATTACAGGTAACACTTCTACTTGCCTGAAAAACTCTTTAAGAAGGGAGTTGATGTGGAGAGCAAATAGATGTTTCCCGTTTGTACTGAGGTCAGGATAAGAGAACTTCATTTGAGAACGTGGAATTCATTACCAGCGCAGATGCCGTACCTCTGACTTTATTTGAAGAAATGGATAGCATGCCGTCTTCCTAGGGTTGCTCAAGGTAGGGCAGTGCTTGCCAGACTTCTGGTGTTCCAACACCCAGACTCAGTTTGCCTGATCTCCTGCCACTAGCCCCAGCCTCCTAAATTAATAGATCATGTTTTCACCATCTCTTTTCCATTCATCATCTCACTTTAGCCTCATAAAAATCTTCCTTTTACTGTTGAGGAACCCAGCATCCAGGGAGGCTAAGTGTCCTTGTTATATAGTTCATTGGTGTCAGAGAATGTGCTAAAATCTAGGTGTTCTGCATCTCATACTAAGTGGTGTACAAATAATATACAAATCCACAGGTATATAAAAAACATTTGCTTAAGGAAAGGAGGAAGAATATTTTCTTTGAGAATTTAAGAAGAGCTCTATTGGAACTTCAAGTTATCCTAGGACGCTCAGGCAAGGAGTATTATTCTGATGGTTTTCTTACCACCTTAATTCAATCAACCGAGTGTTTACCTAGTGCCTACTCTGTGGCAGGCACAGAATAGCAAGGCCGTCTCAGGACTCACTGCCCCTTCTCTTACTTCTTAACATCCTTCTTTCTTCCTATGATACCACCCCTCCACACACACACAGAGTACCCCTAAACTCTGCTTTCAGCCCCCATCAAGTACAGATCTTTGGTAAGGACTGTGCATGTTGATACAACGTAGAAAAGGAGAAGGGCGTTTCCTGCAGGGGTTTTCACATCCCCTGAGCCTTGGAAGTCTATCTTTTTTAGAGTTGCTTATGAAACCCAAGCAATTGGGAACCACTTATGAATTTATTCTCCCGAGATTTCTACAGATTTATAAAAATAATCTGGTGCTCTGGAGAACTCTTGCATAGTAAAACCAAAGGCCTAATTATGTTCATCCAAGTTCCTTAAGTTTCAGTTCACTCACCTGTTGAATGGAGACATGATGACGTACAGAAAAGCATTTGAAAAGTGTGAAGGCCCGTGTAAATAAAGGTACCAATATAATCAACAAAGCTAATATGATAGCATCAAGAGCGCCAGGTACTAAAGTAAAATATCTGATATCAAGTGAATGACACTTCAGCTGAACAAATGCTCAAGAATGTTCACTTAGCCATGGGTACAGAATAACTGAAGGAATAAAGGTCATAAAAGTGGTAGCTTGTGTTTAATTTAACTCCCTTTACAAGAAACTAGTTCTCTGAAATGTAAATTAAAATTTCACGTCAAGTAATAAATGAAATTTAAGGCTTTACAAATTATCTTTTTGAGCATCAGATTGGAAAAATAAGATATTAATTCCACTGGTAGGCAGGATAGACAAGTGCTCTGGAAACACTTCCAACACTGCTGGTGGAGATGCAAATTAGTGCAGCATTCTGGGGGCAATTAATAACTTTCAAGAGTCTTAAAACTATGCAGGCACATCCATTCCACTTCTAAGAATTCAGACTTGGGAAATAAGGATGTGAATAAAAAGGTAGCTATGAAGATGCTTATCACGGTGTTGCTTAAAATAGAGTCCTTAAACTATAGAAGTGAAGAATATGGTATCTAAAGTCACTGAGTTGTTAGATTCAAATCTTGGTTTTATTACTTCTCACCAAGATACTGGACACACTACTTTCTAATTTCACATTTGTAAAATAAGAGTGATAATAACAGAACCTGTTCCAGGAGATGGCTATAAATATTTAACACAATACACCTACTGCTCTCAGGGCACATTGAGAGTGCTCACAATGTTAGATTATGTCCATTATAATGAAAATTTAGAAACAACCTACATATCTAACAAATTGTTTCATCCAAGCAATGTAATACTATATATCAACTAAAATGATGTTTCAGATGAATATTTGACTTGGAAAGATGTTTATTATATTAAAGGGGAAAAACAGGCTAGAAAATAGTATTTACTCTGTGACTGAATCCAAGCAGATGTTTATTAGACATTATCCAGTATACTTGAAGTTGTTTTGAATTCAAATTCATTTCTCTCTCTAAAAATTTAGTCATATTTCAAAAAAGCAAAAATCAAATAGTGCTAATTTCAGTTCCTTTACCTCCTGGGGTGTTGGCCATTGACAATCTTTCCTGGGCTACTATGCTTTTGATACTTAGTGTACTGCAATCCAAATGATTTCTGTTCTAAATAACAAAATAGAAGCACTTCTTTTACTAACGGGTAAAATCTTCCATGCCATGACAAAAATCCCAAGATCTCATCTAGTTTCATAATACTACTAGCATAATTACATATGTAATTTACCAAGTCAAGAAATACTACAGCTATCGGCTTTCAAATGCCTATAACAATTTTTAAAAGCATGAACTATGATTCTAACAATGTTTATTATGGGATACTCAAAGCAGATGTACTTATAATTTAAAGAAATGTGGAATTTTAAGAATTGCATTTGCATAATGTAAAATTACTGCTAAATGTTAACGCTACTTTTCCTACTAACAAGAGGATACTTAAGAGTACTGACTTAGTGTGACTTGTTTCAATGTTTGAATTGGTGATTCATCTGATTTGCATAGCAAAAAAGTTATCCTTACCCTTTCTCAGCTCATAAATCTCTGAATGCATAAGAGATAACTACTTGTTACTCAGGTCTTTGCTAGTCCAACAATACAAAGTTTTCTTCCTCCAGTCCTCACAAAAGCTGTTTGATCACCCCTCAATTTCACGCAAACAAGTATTGTGCCCACATGCTTACACTGAATATTAAAGCATGGAAATACTTCAATTCTTTCCTAACTTAAAATTATAAAATTAGGACCTCTGACTTCCACCAATAAAAGGGAAAACATAGTCATATGTTTGTGTCACATGTAACTTTTTTTTAGTATTTTCATATCTATCTCATTACTAATATCAACAACTTTATATGCAAGATATATAAATCTCATTCATTTTGACAGCTTTGAGCCTCTGTTATGGAAGTTTTACTTCATACTTTGGGCATTCATCTTTGGAACTAAAAGAGGTGATGATGTGGTTTGTAAAAACTCTCTGTACAGTCAGAGGGTGAGAGTACAGAGAAAAGACAAAAGGGAGAGAAGGAATCACAATTAAGCACCTCCCAAGCTAAATGATGCCAATTATATCCAGCTGGGAAACACTATAAGCTGAAAACCATGCAGAGCAGAGCTTGGCTAGACTACAAGAGCTCTCCTTGACATCTGGTAAAGGTAAATCTGACCTCACCACTGCATGCCTGGGACAGGTAGACAAAAAGCCAAGGAGCTTAGCATCAATCTCACAAGATCAGATAGAGTGACCGTTGGCTATGGTATTTGTTTTCGGCCAAAAGGATTCTAACTGGAGTAGCTAGTTTAAAAAATACAAAACTTCTTTCCTCCTTCTTCTCATAGTGAAACTTAGGTTTGTTGCTTCTGGTTTGAGGCAGATAGCAAGTTACTTACATCCACGCGATTGCTTTCTGGTTACATTTATGATTACTAGAATAGAATTACAAATACTCTGCTATTACTTCCAGTCCTCAGCCAGATGTGACTCGGCTAAGTTAAAACAAAGACTTAAAGATTTTTTATCATTACCTTTTTTTTCCTGACTTATATATGAAAGACAAGAAGTGAGTACTGATTAAGTTCTTTAAATCCAAAAATTGCTGAAGGTGGCACTACTTACTTTTGCAATTCCCAGACAAGCGTCCACTGCTACACAGGATCAAGTCCTGAGGTTTAGATTTCAGCTCTCAGAATCACAATCCCTAAAGAGAGTTCACCAGGAAGAAAAAGTAAAGAGTCTCCACTCTAGAAAGGTTGCTCAGCACCTCTGAATACTTCAACTCCCCCTTTCCACCCCTGAAGAAATATATTCTGATGGTCTATATTTCATCTCTGACTTAGATACCGTAAAAGGTCATTTTGAAAAGTGCTCTGCCTTTTCTTTCACATTAATTTTATTAGGTAGTCCAAAAGAGAAAATTTGTCAGATTAGATGTTTTCAGTTGTTCTTTTGTTGACTAATTTCAATCATCTACCAATAAGTTTTCTATTAAAATGTACTCACAACACAGCTCAAAACAAAATGATTTTTTTAATTGAGTTGTCATATCTGAAAGAGACTAAAGTCAACTTACTGCTGAAAACACAGACAAAAAGGACCAACTGGTTGAAATTTTCACAAGAATGGAAAATGTTTAATAAACTTAGAATGATGGGCTTATTAAACTATAGTGTTATTTACAGCCATAGTTCATCAACCACAAACACGGTAATGTGTTTGCATGGCATGCTACAACAGAAGCTTTATTCAGTTCATTCAGAAAACATTGGCAAAATAAATTTCAGTTGCAAATTCACAGATACAAGCTTCAAAGTATAAAGTTGTATATAACAAAAAAAATACAGGTAGTATTTATAACAATAACTTACAGATACAAACTAATGATAAACTACAGTTTCACAAAGGATTGTAAACATTTTGCACACTTGTCAGTCCTTTCTTTTAGGCAAAGTGCTCTTCTGATGACAAATAAATTAACAGATACACACTAGAGTGAACTATTTCCAGACAATACAAACAAAAAGTTTTGATTTGTTTTCTTCTTGTAAACATAAGTTTTACAAAAAAATGAAGAATCAATAAAAGTGTCTTGCAGGCCAACTAGAGATACATACCGGGGCAGCAAAGTGATGTTGGAAATGCTTTGGGTGTTAAATAAAAAATTAACATTAATATCTTTTCAATGGTATTGTATACATAATAAATGACAAGTTTATATCCTTAATCATTTCTATCCCTGAAAAAAGGAATTAGGTATGACTTATTGGCAGTTGTGTCATTGAATGGGGTAACAAGGGCTGGAGTCCAAGAGTTGTTGGTGAATGAGCTACAAAACAGAAAGAAATTTGTGGGTCAGTTTTGTGGGGTGAATAAAACTGATATAAAAACAAACAAAAACAATCCAAGGCAATATACTTTCATTACTCATTATAGCTGAGGGCACCAAGCTACAATCAATCCATTGATCTCAGCAGAAGCATTAACTTATTCAGCATAGTGAGTATAGTATTAAACGAGAATCCAGGAATCGTTTACCCCCAAATCTTTATTTGGGGCCCCAAGCTTTTGCCACTTTAATGTCCTCCATCCATACCCCATTCACTGCACTTCACTCTGCAGCTGGAAATACACATGAGCTTTGTCTGCAGAGATGTTGCTAGCTTTCATATGACAGTATCTGTACAGGGTGACCCACCCCCCAAATTCTCATTTATGAATGCTTAACTGCTTCTGCCCTAAACATACATCAAAACACATTTGACTCAGACAACACTACAGTCATTTGTGTGAACACACACGTTTTCAATGCTAGTGTAAGTAAATGGTAACAATGGTACAGGCTCTGATATTTTTTCTTTTTTAACCAAAATTTAAAATGAAGTTTCTACTTTCAGCAAGGGTTATGTTTGCTCAAACCAAACCTCCCTCTGAGAGCAACTAGGAAAGCTGGACAAAATTTTAAAAAATTTGTTTGAAGGCATCTGAAAGATACCAAGGTGGTGAGAACTTACAAAGTCAAGTCCCAGAAGAGGAGGGAAAGAAAATGAGGCTAGTTTTCTCGCACAAAGTTAGCGATAATTTTAAAAGAAAAAGAATGTCTGAGAGGCTGAATTTACCAGAGTTTTCAGGAGTTAGACTTTGGCTGGTTGGTGGGGAACAAAAATTAAAGATCAGGGACCACTGAAGGGAAGCCTGAGTAAACAAACAGAATAAAACACAGACTTTTCTTGGGGGTCCCTAATCCAAGAAGGGCTAAATCCAAGGAGGAGTGAACCAGAAATACACCAGCCCTCACAAAAGACTGATGTCTGATTGGATTAAGTTGATCTTCCCTTAGGCTAATCCTCTGCCAAAGGCAAAACTAAATCCTTTCTAGTGGAAGATATCATCCAAAGCCTCCAATTATTCCTGGTTTTTCATACCCAACATCTGAAATGCAAAAAGTAAAATGACAAGGCAAATAAGACATGACTTGACTGAAAACAAAGAGGAAAAAACAAAAACAACAGAACAGACCCACAAAAGATCCAGATATTGGAGTTATCAGATACAAATTTTAGTATAACTATAATTAATAAGAATAATTTAATTAAGTAATAGAGTGACAAAACAGAGGATCCAGCATAGAAGTAGAAACTATGGCCGTACCTCATTTTATTGCATTTCGCTTTATTGCACCTCACAGACACTGCATTTTTTACAAGACCCTCTCCTCAAGCAAAAAGATTATTACTCACTGAAAGCTCAGATAACGGTTAGCATTTTTTAGCAATAAAGTATTTTTAAATTAAGGTATGTACGTTTTTTTAGACAAAATGTTATTGCACACTTAATAGACTACAGTATAGTGTAAACATAACTTTTATATGAACTGGGAAACCAAAAAAATTCCTGTGACTTGCTTTATTGTGATAGTTGCTTTACTGTGGTGGTCTGGAACTGAACCTACAATATCTCTGAGGTATGTCTGTATGTAAAAGAATGAAATAGAAATTCTAAAACTGAAGATAAAATAACTGAAATTAAGAACTCAATGGATGAGTTTTACAGCATATTAGATAGAGAATTAGTGAACTAGAAGATAGGTAAGAATAAAATATCTAGACTAAAGCATGGAAGATCAAAAGGCCAGAAACTATGGAATTTTTTTCATAGAGCAGAAACAACATTTGAAGAGACAAAAGCTGAAACTCTTCCATAATGAAAGACATCAAACTACATATTCAAGAAGGACATCTAGGCACATTATAATAAAACTGAAAATCGAACACAAAGAGAAAA
Source organism: Diceros bicornis minor (assembly GCF_020826845.1). NCBI lineage: Eukaryota > Metazoa > Chordata > Mammalia > Perissodactyla > Rhinocerotidae > Diceros > Diceros bicornis. The sequence continues at coordinate 12,903,276 of NC_080743.1, read as the reverse complement.
GCTGGGATAAAAAAAGATGTTCACTTTGAAAGGAGCAAGAATAAGACCAACAGCTGACTTCAACAATAAGTGGTATCAGGGTAATTAACTATCCACACGCTACACAAGAGAAATAATGGAAGCCAGAAGGCAATGTTATAATATGTTCAAAGTGCTGAAAGAAAATAGCTGCCAACCCAGATTTCCACATACAGAGGAAATGTCATTTACACCTGCATCAAAACAAATATGAATAAACCTAACAAAAGCTGTGTAAGATTACTAAACAGAAAACTCTAGAATATAAGAGAGAATTTAGAAATGACCTAAATAAATAAAAAGACTAATTTCATGGTATGGAAGACTATATTATTAAGATAGCAGATTCCTACTAATTGATCTAATAGCTTGAGATTTTGATACAATTGTTTTCCCTTTTCTGGTGGAAATTGACAAGCTGGTAAAATTTATGGAAATGCAAAGGGTCAAGAATAGGCTATACAAACTTGAATAACAACAAAGTGGAAAGACTTGTACTACTGGATATCAAGAATTATAGGCCTAGCATAATTAAAACCATTTGGTATTAATATAAAAATGAACCAACCAATAAAAGAGAATAGAGCACACAGAAATTGACACATACATTCTATGGACACTTGATTTACAACAAATGTAGCACGACAAAGTAGCTGGGAGATTGGTATTTTCATCAATATAACAAAAAAGCTTTGCTTCCTATCTCACACTATATACAAAAATCAATTCCAGGTGGAATGTAAATCTAAATATCAAAGGTAAAACAAAGTTTCTAGAAGATAACATAGCAAGAATATCTTCATTATCTCTGAGTAGGGACAATTTCTTGAACAGGACACAAAATAGCACTGCCCATGCCGGAAAAAAAACTGATGAAGTGAACTACATTAAAATTAGGAAGCTGTGCTCAACAAAACATACCCTTAAGAGAGTAGAAAAAGGCAAGCCACTGAATAGGAGGAGATATTTGCAACACATAACATCAAAAACTTTACATGCAGAATATAGGAAGAACTAAAACAAATCAAGGAAAAAACAGACAAACCAACAGACCAATGGACAAAAGACATGAATAGGCTCTTCACAAAAGAGGATGTACAAATACCTGAGGAAAAATGGTTAATCTCATCAGTCTCAGGGGAAAAGCAAATTAAAATAACGATAGCGCTACACAACCATCAAATTGGCTAAAATTAAGAAGTCACACCATACCAAGTGTTGGCGAGGACGTGGAGCACCTTGAACTCTCATATACTGCTGGTCCAAGTGTGAACTGGTTCACCCACTATGGAAAACTACTTGGCAGAATCAACTAAAACTGAGTGTATGTGTAGCCTATGACCCTATGTTCCACTCCCAGGTACATACCAAATAAAAGTGTGAATTCATGTGCACCAAAAGGCATTACAATCAAGTCCATAGCAGCATACTCATAAAAGCCCGAATGAGAAAAAATGCAAATGTGTATCAACCATAAAATGGGTAAATTATGGTATATTCCTACAGCAGAATTCTACATAACAATAAAAGACAAATCACTGATTCTTGCAACAATACAGATGAATCTCACCAACAATGTAATTGAAAGAAGTGAGACACACAAGAATACATTCTTTATGGTTCAATTTATAAAAAGCTCGAAAACAGGCAAACCTAAAACATGAAGCCAAGGAAGAGGATAATGATTGGGAGGGGACATAAGAGAGGCTTCTGGGTGCTAATTATGTTCTGCTACTTCATCTGGGTAGCATTTACATGGATATGTTCACTTTATTAACTCATCAAGTTGTATACTTACTATGTGTGCACTTTTCTATATGTATGCTTTGCTTCAATAACACCGTTTCTTTAACAAAACTCAGTAAAACCCAGTATAAAAGTCTGAATGTGAGTACTTTCTCTGACCATAGGAAAATAAATTATTTAAATATTTATCAAACGAAAGCCAAGACAACAACGAAAAAAGCTTTCTAAGTAAAAACTCAAGGGCTAAGAGTCATGATCAATATTTGTATTTTAGCTGTAAAGTGATTGTTAAACTTGTCCCTTAAAATGTAGTCGCAGAAATGAGAACATCTGGACGGTTCTGCTGTCTACTGTACCCCCCACAATGTTTTTCAGCTACTACTGAGGTAATATTTCAAAATGTGAATCCTATCAATAATCTAAGATTAGAAGTTAGCGGCTATTAATTGCTTGGGAGACAGCTGTTAAATGTTGGGATACCTACCATCCATATAACTATGCAGTGCAGTTAACATCGTCCCGTCTTGGGGCACATAGGCCGAATATGCCATTTCTTCTAACATAGGTGGAGACAGCCTGGAGGGAGGGCCTGCTGTGACCGGGGTGGAGGAGGAGTGATTAGGGCTGACGTGTTTCTTGTGGCGTGCTCTACAATTCTGAAACCACACCTGAGGGGAAGAAAGGCAAAGTACCTGTGTCACATGTCAGCTTCTGAGGACATTATCAGCTCAGTCTGAAAAGGAATGCAACCTCAATTACTTGACCATGTAAGCACAGCACAAAACTAAATAAGCCTTAAAAAGTCTTGCAGGCAGAGAGAAACATGTTAGCACAAATAACAATGGTCATTTTCTTCTCTCAAATAATAACTATCCGGTGATTTACTTAAAAGCCGATTCTATCCTGAACCAGAATCTTCCAAAAGTTTCCTTGCTTTTACTACTGGCATTTGGGACAAAAAAAAAAAAAAAAAAAGACCTTTTAATCAGAACTTAAAAAAACACTACTAAATGTATTCTTAGACACCTGCTGGACTTATTTCAAATTATTTTTCAAATGACTAAAATCCCTACCGAGAACTTAAAGCTTTCTACAAACCTCTTGATTCAGTCATTCCAGTCACATTTTAACCTGCCGAGTTCAATTTTCTTAGTGAATACAGAGGCTATTTCCTAAGAAACATGTTATGGTCAGGCCTATAATAAGAAAAAACTGGTAATATTTAAGTAGAATAAAATACAAACACATCCACTGGTGAAATAGTTCACAGAATCTAAAGAGCTAACCACACTGTTGTCCACTCTACCACAGAAATAGAGGAAGCAAATTCAGGACAAGCAGGGTTTTACATTCAGATCAGGGTAAGTAAGGCTAGAATGTCTAGATGCTTCCAGTAACTAACCTGCGTGGGTTTGAACTCCCTGCCATAAGATAAAACTTGACACAGAGTGTTACTCTATTAAAATATTAGAGCATTTATTTGCTATCACTCCCAACAATTCCGTCATGAGAGGAAAGAGAAGTGGAGGGATAAAAACTTTAAGGAAATTAGGACAAGAACATTTGGGACCAGAGGAGAAGGCCAGGGCGGGGTCAGGGGCATACGTCTCTGCCCAGGACTGGGAGGTAGTGACTTGAAGGCACAAGGGAATTGGGGCTGGATAATGGGGAAGAGAATGAAGCTGCAAAAAACTTTCTATGAAAAAGTCGGCCTGATTTCAAAGACACATCCTGCCCTTGGAACTCAAAAACAGAGAGTTGGCAAAGTATAAACTCAAGGGATTAAAACTAAAGAAGTAAAAATTAATAATGAAATGGGGAATGCAGCTCGGAGCCGGTGGCTGAAAGGTAGCACCCAAGGAACGTTTCAGGAACAAGACAAGGCAGATATCAAGGAAAAGGAGTGGGAAGTCACAGCCTTCTCCCCGTCTTCTGGAGTGTTAGACTCTGTTATCTGTAGAAAGACCACATCCAAAGTCTCCAGTCAGTTCTCTCCACAGGCTCCTTAACAACAGGTGCCAATACTGTCACCCACCCAGCCAAGAAGATACATTCACATTCTCCAGCTTGTCAGAGGGAACTGCTGCTACCTGCCTTTTCCCCTGACAGTACCCATAAGACGCACACTCCAGAGGACTACATATAACCTAACACACATGGCATTATGGTTCCCAGAATTTCTTCCAAGTATCTTGTCTCCAATAAATTATAAATTGGATGGAACCTACTCAGTTGTTTAAAAAAAAAAAAAAAAAATCCCAGACTTTGGAAATAAATATGAAGCAGGCATGATATAAACAACAGAATAACTACTTTAATCTTGATTCAAATAGCTCCTTGGAAAGACCACCAACAGGTAAGCAAGCAGAAAGAGGTTTGTAAACTTGTAACTTGTACAGCAAAATATAGATGAGGATTCCAGGCAACAGAAAATAAGCCCTGACATGAGGGCTACCCAGCTTCAGAATTCAAATACAAGTCCTGTCGACTCTTCTCACTGACTTAAAATTTCCTCCTTCTGCTTTTGCAAACCACTAACAAAGTTAAAATTTCTTCTGGGCAACATACTTTAAAAATTTTTTTTAGTTCTAAATTGTAAACTACATAAATTGAAAGCAGGCCATGCAGACATTCTGCAAAAGAAAAGACTAATGCGTAAGATGAATCCCTTAGAAAGCCCAAAGAGCCAAATATAAGAATTTAATGTAAGAAAAAGATGGAATTTTAAATTATTGGGAAAGCATGGCATACTACTGATTTCGAGAAAGCTGGCTAACCATTTGCGATAAAAACAATAGAAAAATCCCTACTTCACCTGTAACCAAAAGTCAATTCCAGATAAATTAAAGTATAGGTATAAATGATTGGAACCATAAATGTTTAAGGAAACAAAAGCCAATACTGATATACTGCCTAGGTGGAGAAGCATGAAAAAAGCCAAGTCTATGAGAAAAAAGTATTGAGAGATTTGAATATATAAAAATATAAAACTTCTATGTGGAAAAAAAGAATGCAAAGGAAATTGATGAACTATGAAGTTTAACATGATAAACGAATTAATAAATATCAGTAAGATGGAGGGAAAAGAAAAAAACCCAATGGAAAAGTGGGCTAAAAACACACAATTAAAATTACAAAATAAGCAAACATGTTAAATTTCATTGATAATAAAGGAAATATAAATAAAAGTAAGATTTTCTGCCTACCAAATTGGAAAGGTTGTAAAAGAATGGCAGGATTCGCATGGGTTGGGAAAGGGAACTCTCATATGTAGCTCCTGGGAAAATAAATTGGTATAAACTTTCTGGAAGGTGATTTTTGTACTATCAGTTGAAGGCTCTAAAAATGTTTTATCTTTTGACTCAATAATCCCACTTCTAGAAATTTATCCTACAGAAACTAATGAACAAATGTGCAAGGTATATATACAATGTTGTTCATTCCAGCATTTTTATGATAGTGAAAAATTGGAAATAAACTAAATAAATTGTGCTATGTTCAGTATGTGCAGCAATAAAAATGATGTAGATCTTAATACAGAAAGGTATTCCCAGTACACCAATTGGAAGAGATAGCAATGTTTTACCCTGTTTCTGTGAGATACACGACTCATAATTCACCTATCTGAAAGGGTTTGTGAACAGCAATTATATCTGGACGCAGAGTGTTAAAAGTAAAATTACCCATCCTTATTCTGTGATTTCAGTATAGTGACAATCTGCTGTTACTGATGTCTCACTAAGCAGACTTTAGTTAGTAAACGTATGACTGTCCCCATGATCAGACAATTATTTCCACCTAATCTTTGGGTAATGTAGTTTGCATATTAGAATCAAAGCCTAGTAATCAAAACTCTTCTCCTTAACTTTTCTAAAATGTGCCCAATGCTAGAAGTAGGCTGGGCAAAGAGGTTATGATTACTATTTGAGATCACGGTAAATAATTCTTCAAAAGTACTGTGAAGGACTATATATTTAAATTATATACACATGTATATATAAAAATAATATATATATATGCATGCTAGTACTCCTTCCTATGCCATCTTATCAAAAATATTTAAATTCAATCCTCACATATGAAAAGCCACCATCCAATAATATATTCTTCAAGTTCTAGTGCTTGGAATCAAGTTAACCTGCTCATAATACTGATGAACTGAATACCTGGAAATTATATGACAGATGTCTGTCTGGGGTCCTAACTTCTTCAAGTAATAATAAGAAAAGCTCTCAGAAAACCCTCCATTTTCCTTTGCTTCCAACTTTGAAATAATCTAAAACATAATAGTCATGAATCTGACTTAGCTGCAGCTGTCACTGTCATCGAATGCATAGTTTTAGATTAGAAGGAACCCTCAGCCCATTGAGTCTGAACTACCTCAACAAAGGAAGCTTCACTTCCAGTCACAGGCAACTCACTACCTCCAATGGAAGCCCATCCCATTTTTGTAGCCTTTCCTACTGAGAAAGTTCTCCAACATAAGTGAAATCTGCCCTCTCCTACATTCCCTTGCAGAGACCTGATTTTGCTGTCTGCAGGACAGCGTTTCACATATATTTAAAGATAGCTACTCTGTTTATGCTATTCCATTCCTCATCATCTCCTGATCTTATCTCCAAATAAATATCCTTGTTGCCATTAATATTAGCACATGTTTTCTTGATCTTTCATGACCTTGTTAGCCTTTCTCTAAAAAAAGCACTCTTTTTAGATTGGTTCCTTGTTAGTCCCTCTTTAAAATTGGGCACTCTGAAATAAACACAATACCCTGGACATTTGAAAAGAGTTCGTGGGACCCGCCTCCTCAGAGAGCCTCACTCCACTGCAGTCAACTAAAACCACTCTGAATCCAGGTCTTTAGAGAGGCTGCAGTACCATCACATCTTTCCCACTGGCTTCTCTGTATAGATGATTTGTTAATTATGAAATACTTCAGGCTTAATAAGAATAAACGGAAGAATAAACACCTGTTTATCAACCAGCAAATTTAAGAAACAAAACATTATATGTACAATGTTGAACTCTACCTTATTCCCCCCATGACTTTTATCTTGCTGGTTATGGTTATGTGCATTAATTCCTCAAACTTTTTCAAACCTTGAATATTATTTAAAATTATTTTCCATTTCCCTGATCTCACCTTGTTCCCACTGACTTTTATCTTGATGGTTATGGTTACTTGCATTAATTCCTTAAACTTTTTTAAACCTTGAATGTTATTTAAAATTATTTTCCACTGACCTGATCTCTCTATAAGATCTTGACACAGTTGACCATCTCCATCTTGAACTTACCTCACTCCTTCAGCCTCCATGATGCTTCTACACCAGACTCATTCCTTGATTCTGGCTGTTACTATGTCCCATTCAAACAGCACTTCTTACCCTGCTCTCTCCCTAAAGCCTAATTTTCACTCTTTACTGCCTATGATCTCTTTTTAAAGGGTCTTACCTAATTTCGTGGCATTAAATCTTTTTGCTTGAGTCCTGTTCATCCTTTGAAATACCTTTTTACATGCTCAATTGCCACCATCATTGCATGATTAGCAAAGCTATAAGGGAATTCATCTCCCTCTCAACTACCAAACTGGCTTTCTTTTGACTTTAATATTCAACGGAATAGCACCATTCCCTTGGATACTTTGACTTGAAACTTAAGAGGCATCTTTGACTTCTCTCTGCTTCCCCATCACAGCGTCCAGCTCCATTTCTTGTCTCTCTAGCATCCATCGCCTGCCATCAGTGTGCAGTCAATAAAATGTTTCTTGATGAATTCTAGGCCACTCACTACCCCAGTTAAATATCTTTTCAAAAAATCACTAGTTTGCTGGGCATCCCAACTAATCTGTCTATCTCTAGCCTCTCCCAACTCAAATTCTTCCCAAGTACTACCAGCTGCCCTTTTTTTCCTAAAATCACATATCATGGCTTTCTCCTACTCACGAGAGAACTCTACATTCACAGGCCTCTCCAAGTTCAGCTACAACAATTTCATCTCCCAAAATCTTACATTCCAAAAAATTTGTTCTAACTCATCCTTCCCTAGCTTTCTTCATACCACTCTTTCTACCTGGATCTTTAACAAAGGCCATCAACACCCCCTACACACACATACACAATCAGAAAAGTAGAAAAAAATACTGGCCTCAGAACCAGATCTGGCTGGGAACTGCAGTTGTCTTTTTTAGCCTGAGGAACTTAGGGTTGCTGTGAGCACTGAATGAAGTAACTTGTGCAAAGAGTCATTTAACAAATGGTAGCCGAGCCCAACCAGGCTAATTATCAGGTTTAAAAAAATTGATTTCGAGTGTGAAGAGATCTAAAATAGGAAGCTAATTCTTTGACATTTCTTCACAAAAAAACAATGCAGCCTCATAAGGACCTAGAATAGAACTTTTAGTTTAGTTTAATCTCTTAATTAACTTTTAAAATAATTACCTGTATCACACGTCTGCTCAAGCCTGTCCTTTCTGCCAGTTTCTGGAGGGTCTGTGCATCTGGGTTGTTGTCCTGAGCAAATTGTGCTTGCATAACCTGTTTTTAAAAAAAATGTAGGCAGTAAATAGCTAAAAATAAGAAGCTCAATCTCCTGATTTTGATGACAGGAGAGATAAGACATGCACGAGAAAATGGGATACTTACATTTTATTACTTGAAAATCAATGTGAGGAAGTATGTATGAATGAAAAGAATGTATTTTATAAATTTACATACAAATTGATATGTTGACATCTTTAAAAAATAATCCATTTCAATATGAAAACTTGTCTTTCAACTATGCAAAAATAAGTTCACTTTTTCTTTTCTTCCATTCTTACAACCCACAAATGAAATGCATAAATAGTATAAGCCTATTTACTATTTTTTCCTTTTTGTTAAAAATTGCTAACATTAGAAAACTTTTAAAAATACAAAAATCATTATCACATTTATCTCCAACCTCTACTGAGCTAAACAGGTTCAAGGGCCCTACTACAATTTTTATCAGTCTGCAAATAATACACAGCACAACAGATAGACTCCACTTAATTGTAATGACTCCATTATTAGTTGTTTTGAGCACTTGCTCTATGCAAAGGAATATCTGAGATCTTAAAAAGAGACCCTCATCAGGCTACTGAATAAGAATTGCCCAAGATCTAAACATCTATGTATTGAAAAAGCTCCCAGGTAATTCTAATGTGAACTTTTGGATCAGAACCACTGTGCTAAGTGCCATGAGATAGTGACACATGAAAAAACTGTCCCTGGTCTCAACTTCCTGGAGAAAGCTACAAACATGCCAATAACTACCAACAATACAGGTGAAAGGAGAGGCATGGAGGAGGAGGGGAGGGAGTACCACAATAAAAGCACAAGACAAGGGCTTTGGATTCTTTCAGAAAAGGGACTCATGGAAATCAAGCAGGATATTTGAATTTTATTACTTAAAAGTCAAGCTATCAAGGGAAGTATTATAAAGTGTAAAGAAAGTTTTTTAAAAAATGAGAGGGGTCTGGCATCCAACATGATTGAGCATGTTCCGGGGCATGGGATGCGGTAACCAACCTACCTGCAGACCTGAAGCACTGCTGGCCTCCACACCATTTCCAACAGGCAAAATTAACTGCATTCTCCACTATGCTCCTCATACAATACTACCTTCTGCCACTGCACCTGTCATAGGGTAGCTAAACAATTCGTTGGCAAGTCCAGCTCTCCATAGCAGAAAGTGAGTTTCTTGAGGGCAAAGGGAATGGCTTACTTTTTATATCCCCAAGAGTTAACCCCCTTCCTGTCACATAGTATGTGCTTAAGAGTTTGTGACCGAATGAACCTTGGCAGTGTGAGGAAAATTGGAAGATAGTGTGGAGAAAAAGACCAATGTTGTTCCAGGAAACCTTATGAGGTTTACAAGCTAAGTTCTCTCTGATTAGCGACTCTTGGAGAATAAGGTATTCCTGGCTTCCTTTCCAACTGTATTTGTCCATACACTCATTATAAACAGCACATGTATTTTTGCTTTAAAAAATGGGCAGAATCAGCCTGAAAGTTCATAATCCCGCTCAGCGCACTTAATTCCTTTCCTATTCCCAATGTGTTACTTTAATATCTTCATGTGCAAATAGAGTGGTGTTTATGTGTAGTTGAGCATGTAACATCCCAAAGAGAAAAAAGAATGGGAAAATTAATTGTCTTTGTTTTTTTAATTTTTCAAGGAGAAAAGCTGAGCAGATATTTAAGGATTTGCTTATAAGGCCATTATTGATAATAAAACAAAAACAGCATGCTTTTCACAAATGCATTTCAAATTCTCAAGTTTAATAATGGAACCAAATTACATTTAATAAAGGAATTTCTCATCAAGGAATAAAGCAAAACTTAAACCAACACTGAGGGTCTAGAACTGGAATATGCTAAAGGAAAAGTAAGATGTTCTTATCAGTGTTTAGTGTCACAAAACACCCTTTTAATTTTGACTTAGTTTCATTATTGTTCAGGCACTAATGATGCCAAAACCCACCCTACTCCTTTTCTGAGCTCTTTGAACATGGTCAAGGAGTAAGCCTCTGTAGATACTCATCAGTTTGAGGCCAGGAAATCTACCAAAAATGTCGGGAGTCTGAATGGTAGCAGCTGACCAACTCAATCTGAAAATAGATTAAAGTTAGTGCTAACCTTGGCAAGCTCAACATTAATAATCATTGAGAAAGTGCTTCCAACTACAATAAGCAAACCAGAATGTTGGCAAGAACTTCTTAAATCATTTCCACAAATGGGACAATATTTGAAATATTTTTGCCAAAACAAAATATATTCTATTTTCTGAGTCTTAAACTATTTTTTCTTCCCATAAGTTTCTAAAGAAGAATTTTGGGAAATTATCTTATTGATTCCTCCCATTTTAACTCTCCTCTGTCCAAAGCAGGTACTTCATGAATAGTCTTCACTTACTGATCACCTATAATACTATTTTACTGAATTCAAGAACTACTTGAATATATTCAGCTTTCTGAAAGGTAGGACAATTTGACAATGAGGGTACATTACTTGATTGATTAGAGGTTCTGGCAGAATATAATGATTCAAGTTTTTAAAAAATCTACAATTATCCCAGATTCTAAGTTATAAAGAACCACTTGAGGACAAGGATTGTGTCTCATTTGTTTCTGCCATCCCTGGCATAGATAGATCCTAATAAATATTGAAGAAAGGAGAACATGCTTCTAAAGCATATCATTTTTTAAAAGCTATGATTCTGATATAAATTCTTTAAAACTTAAGATTCAGATCACATTTTCAAATAATAATGCACGGCTTAAACAGTTTACACATGTTTGCAACTTAAAACTATAAGGCTATCCGCAAGATTCAGAATCTCACTCTTGTTTTGGCTGTTGCTACCATTAAGTGGAGTTTTGTTAATGCAGAGTTCTACTCATGGTCTCCTGGGAGGCCAAACAAAATGAAAAGACCAGAGGTTTGGGAAGCAGGGTCCAAATCTCTTCTCTGCCATTCCCTTGATGGTCTGCCTCGAGGGGAGTTCCTGTACCTCTTGCATGAGGCCACCTACATCAAAGAATTGTTGTTAAAAGAAATAATGTAGAGAAATGCCTGGCATAGGACTTGGCACACAAAGATCTCCACAAATATTATTCCCTCTTTATTTAATTAATATCTACAATTATCTTCCTATATGAGATTGTGTATCTACCTAAAGTGGTTTCAGATTTTCATAATTACAATTTTAATAATAAATTTTTATATTAAAGTTATCAGCATTATAATTATTAAAATTACAGCCAGCCCTTCATGAAAATTTTAAAAACAGAATATATTTGTATTAGGGATTCTATTTTAACACAGATACCTTTTAGCTACTAGGTATTTTGCTGCCAGTTCTCCCACAGAGACTCATACCTCTAATTTAGGGCTTTATGTGATCTTCATTACAACTCAGTGAGGCATCCAGAAAAGCAAGGTTCAAACAGAGACATGTCTTTAAATTGCCTTATCCTTCATTTATTACTTACTGACCATGTAGTCTATGTCCAAATTAAGAAATCCCAAATGATTATTTGGAAATTTTTCAGAATGGATCTAGATTTTAATGCTAGATTGCTTTCCAATGCCATTAAGTTCCCTTGGAATATTTGTGTCACATCAAGATTTCTTTCTTGATCATTCTCAAAATAAAAATTCTCTGTTGAAACACTTTTATTGTATTCATATTACATACTTGCAAGTCTTAGAATACTATACATGATTTTTCAAAAAATTACTTTCACTCATTTGTTAACATTGTATAAATGTCCTTTAGAGTCTGAGCTAAGGTAGATACTCTGTATAAAGCACCTAGCAGTATGTGGTAGGTGCTCAATAAATGTTACTTTACTTTAAAACAAATACCTCAGCCACATTAATCTTTTAGAAAACATGATTTCTTTATATAAAAAAATGCCAGAAAGAATCATCACATGTGTAGACTTAAATATAAAGGAGTAATTATTTAATTATTTTCTTGACAATTTGCATAAATTGAATTTATGACAATTACATTTAGAGCAACTAAGCTGAAAATAATCCCTCCCTTTTCAGGAGACATAATCAACCTTTAGCATCAAATTATACACTCACTCCCTCTATCCCCTTTAAAAGCAAGACAGGATCTTCTTGATTGGAGGCAATCAGTAGATTCCTGTTTATGGTAAAGCATACTCAATTTTTTCCTACTCAGAAAATGCACAATCTTGTCCATTAAAAGGCTCATTGTGGTTTGTTAAAAAGATGAACACACTAGTGTCCTATAGACCCTCAAACTGTATATCTTTCTGTTAAGAGTCCCCAAATATTTTGTCTTCTACGGCAATTATATGTAGTCATATAAATGCCTGGGTTAAACTGATTTTATCAGGAAGTCAGGATAGTTCAACATTTTGTTTCCACTTTGCAGTTAATACCAATAGACTCCAGGGAAACAAGGCTTGAATGACCAGTTCATACCATATCAAGATTCTGGAAATATTGATAAACATTTTAGGGCAATAAGTATGTTTTCATACATTCACCAAGTTAGTTTTCACAAAAACCACAGGCTAACCTTTTTGAAAACGTAAAAATGTTTTAGACAACATGGAGATTGTTTTTCTGTTTCATTTTATTTGTTTTGGCTTTGGTTTTTTGTTTTTGGTGGGGAAGGGCTTCAAAAATCATAAATTCATTGTCGTATCTACCTGGAGCTGATCTGCTGTAAAGCTGGTCCGAGCTCTTTTTGCTGGTTTTGGATGATTAACATCTTGCTCTGTGAGGAGGGCCCCTTCAACACTAATCCCATTACCTGCATTTAAAACACACCATACATGTTGGTAACTCCAATGCCTCCACCAGTCATGCAATAATAGGTTTCTTGCATCTCTTGGCTTGGTGTGAAACTGTATACATTTCTAGATTGCCTAAACCCCTTGAGTTGTTTTAAAATGCACTAGAAATATACTAGAAAACAATATTCCATGTGTAGGCTTGTATATTTAGTCAAAAGTGCAAAAAGTTAGAAGTGCACATCTAAGGCTCATCCTTAGAAAGGAAAATACAGGGAAACAACTGGTTACAGAGAGCAAAACAGAATCCTAAACTCAAGGCTGCTGCCTGAGAATATGGCACAAGACTAAAACACATGCCATAGCTTTCCCTGTAAATAAACAGAGGGAGACCATCTCTAACAGTAGAGTGCTTAATGAGTTTTACCACAATTACACTGCACAAAATACTGCATTAAGATGACCTTAGGAAAAATTGTTTTATTCCTGTATTCACTGTCCCAAAGGCTCAAAAGTATTTTAAGTATATATTTACCATTTTCCACTTCTCTTTTTAAATTATCCAGCATGCAGTCATAATGCACTCTGCAGAGGACTTTCTCTTCCACCAACGCAAACTCCTCGCCGGTGGAAAGTTGTCTTTTGCAAGAAAAGCAGGCAAAGCATGCCAAGTGATAGACATTCCCCTTGGCCCTCCGGACCCAGTCAGTAGAATGGATGTGCCTCCCACAACGAGAGCAGCGTGTTCCATACCTTCTGCATAAACAGAAGGGCAGGAGGTGAAGATTTTACTGCTTGGTGAGATATTCAGTCTAAGATAAACTTACATGTTATAATATTCATTGGATTAACCTAAGTATTTAAATCTTTTGAAACAGTAATCTATTTTTGTAAAAGTCAATATGGTAAGCAATCAAGACTTGAGATAGGGTCATAATTCAAACCTGTTTATAAAACAAAAACTTTTCATTGTTACTCTAAAGGAAGATTGGATTTTTTCTTTTAAAATAAATGAAATATGAGTTTCAATACCTCTCTTATAACAAATATCAGTGCATTTATAAATTACCTAGAGACTCAAGACACAAACACATACACACGCTCCAGACTGAAACCTAGAAGTGCAAAAGCATACCACTGAAGATATAAATAATGACTTCTTAAAATCTAGTTGAGATAATTATAAAATGCTTTAACTATCACTTTTTAAAAAGTGAAAACATTTAAACTTGATATTATCAAAGAATGAGTAGAACAGAAATTGTTTATCCTGGGGGTGAGGAAAGAAAACTCAGAAATGTTTCCTTCGGTGAATGAGCTGTTGCATTGCTTCCACAGGAAGAGTGGAAATATCACCTAAAACTTTCAGAAACATAGCTGGACATTAAACGCAGGTTAATCTTAACAAAATGCCAGGTGCAAATGTTTCTGTTTTCTCTCAGTCCGAGTTACTGGACACTCTGTCACGTCTCCTATCACAATGGCAGTCATGGCCTGGAACAGCCACATCAAACTAAGTATATGTGTCTGTGTCTATTCATTAATATATCTTTAGAGGTATTGCAAGACTTTTTTTTTAGTTTAATCTGAAAAACTTAATTCTAAAAATAAATTTCAGAATATAATAAAATATGAAGTATAAAAAAAAATCCTGAAGAACCAGACTTTCAATAAGTCTCTGAAACCAAACCTTTCAAACGGCTTTAAATTACCATAAAAAATTAAGATTAGCATATTCTAAGTGAAAGAGGAGGCAAATTGCTACTATTTTTGAGGAAATGGAGAGTACACCTGATGAAAAATATATATTTTTCATATATACAAAATTCTGTGACTTTATACAATAAAAGACTCTGGATTTCATGAAGTGCTTTAAATTACCTAGCAATTTTATTCAAATCAATCACTAAACTCTCTGAAATCAGTTTTTGAAATGGAGTATAAACAACATAATTAGTATTACAAACTTCATTATAGAGTATTAAGTTTCCACCTTCACAATGAACATTCATCTTCATTTGGAAATGCAAATAAAGAAAAAATATGGTAATTTTTAAAAGTCATGCTTAAGGATGATTTCAATTTCTAGACAGCTATCCATTAATAATTGAATTATATCTAGAAGAAACAATTATAAAGAGATCACACAGAGAAAATGTTATATTTATTATCTTAGGCAAATATAATGTCACAAAACAAAGGTTAAAGAAAAGACAAAAGAAACAGGATTTTTAGGCAGAATAATTAGACTTGGTATATTTCTGATACTGGAATGATCAATTCTTCCGAATATTATGGTTTATCACAGTCTCCAAATTGCTGGTATTTTATAGGTGTATAACTAGGGATCATTCTATAATAAACAGGGAATATTTTTACCCTCATAATATTTTTATTTTGTCTTGTCACTCCCCCTAAACAAGGGACTTTGTCATAGTAAATTATCTTATATTTCATGCTTTATACCTGTGCACAGCAAAGAAGGTTCCTTGTTTTTAAGACCTAAAACTTTCATTCGCCAAAGTACAAATAATTATTTAAAATTAGTTTTTGTAAACTGAATTCCTAAAACATATAAACATGCTTATTTTATGTGTTTTAATACAAATTATACCTCAAAAAATATGAAGCATTCCCATTTTGAAATCCATTATATAAGAAAAACTGGGCTTCGATAAATAAAACTGGATAAGAAAGCCTATTTACAAAATTCTCTTTGCCTAATAACCTCTTGGAGTATCTACTTACTAAAGAAAAAGTTTCACAGTGTACCTGAAATAATCAAGTTTGCAGAAAATGTCTTTGTCTTTAATATAACAGCTGGTATGCCTTCCTAAGGAGGTTCTGCAGACACTGCAGGAGAGACACCGAACATGCCAGCACAGGTCATTCACCTGTGAAGGAAAAAGGGGCAGGATGAGAAGCCATTCTAATACCACACTTAAGAGTATCATTCATTGGTTTTGTGTATTAGGCAATTTAAAAAGATGGTGCTTTAATATTTTAACACATACTCTGAATGTTTCCATCTAAAAGGAGTCATTTATACAAATAAGCATCTAGCTATATTCTCTTTTAGACTCCAACCAGAAAATCACAATAGTATATTCTACATTTGGTGTTTGAAAAAAGTTTTTTTATTCTTTTGAAGAATTCAGATCTTTTTTTGTTTTTCTTTTTTAAATTGAACTTCTATGAACACAGGGAAAATTTTGGTCACCTCAAAGTCCTACATATCGGTTATTTTTTTCTTTTACCAAATTCTTCCCACGATGAAGAGTGGTAGCTAAAGAAGTCAAGCCACACATCTTCTTAATCCACTTTAAGCTAAATAATTATAAACTGTGCATGGGTTAAGGTAAGAGAGAAAGACAATGAAAAACACACTTTGTAAGAAAAATACTTATCCTTGTAAAGAAGCCAGGCAATCCCTTTTGCTTACAAAACAGAAATTGCTAAAGTAGATTTAAATTTTGATACAGCAGAAGCCCTGACTCCCTTTTAATATTAAATAATACAATCAAGGAGTAAAGTGTTGGTAACCCTACTTAATGATTTGGTTACTGGAGAAAAAAATAAATCTGATTATAAGTGGTTCTAAAAAGGCACCCAAGCATTGTTTGTCATTTATACTTCAAGTAGTAAGGCATAAAATGGTGTTTAATAAATCACAGCACTTTATGTTTTCTAAATAGGAACATGAAATACTGTCAATTCAGGGAACAAATCATAATTACCCTCACCTTAAGCTATTTCCATCATACTATAAGCTCTAGCCTTCAAGAATGAAGATGTGTATTGGATTGAACTTGCCTTGTAATGCAAGCTCCTAAAGTTTGCTCTTGTTAAATGGACACAAGAACTAGGTTTATGCTTAAATTCATGCAGAAGAATGGCAATGATGCAAAAATACTAGTTACATCCTACAAATGGATCTAATGCCTAAAATAGGAATTAGGAAATGGGAAAAACAGGAAATAGTGTAGCAAAAGCCATATTTCACAATTTCATAATAAAAACTATCTGTCCAATGATTCTATCAGATTAGCACTACTGTTCAACATGCTTTTCTGTGATTTGAAATAGAAAAGGTACTTTGAAGCTGAAGTAAAAAGTTTCACCGACTTCTAATTACAGTTATGTGCCTCTTCCAAGGCATTAATGAGAGCATCATTTTGGTGAAATTTTAAAAGGTTTAAGTTTTAGTCCTGCTATAAAAGAGGTATTATGTTTACTATACAGGAAAACATGAAAAATAACAAAAGAAAATCAGAATAAAAAGATATTAACAATGGTGAATACTGTCCTGGAAATAAAGATGTATTTTCCTTCTATCTTTTCCTGAAATGGGCCCAATTAAGTTAAAATTTAGAAATACAGGCTTCCTTTAGTATTCCACTGTTTAGGGCCTTCTGCATTTCGATCTTATCCCGGTTCCTTTTTTTTTTTTTGAAAGCAAGGCAAATTCAGGCTTCAGAGTCATGGCCACCCTCTAACTCCCTAAAACAAGACCTAATGCCTGGTTTGCCACCTTCCCTCAAAGTTTACTTTTGAAAACCAAAATGCTCCTTTTGGAGAAAAGTCAGGTGAAGAGATAAAACTCTGGAGAATATAAACCTTCCCTGATGGCTGGTGTTGATCCAATCTGTATATGTACATAGGACCAAGCCAGAAAAACCACCCAAATGACAGGGCACTGAAGTATCAGATGGGGCAGATGCATCTAACTCCTCTCATACATTTTTGTTCTGACTCCATTTTACCTGTCTCACTATACCGTGTTTTTCTATATTAAACAGTAACACCCTCCAATACTCTACTAGGTCTAACAATTATTTTTTACCAGTGACTTGAATTGAATTCAAACTTTTCTGGAAGAACAAGTACTCAAAATGGAAAAAAAAAAAGTGAAGAACTCCGAGTTTTTATATAATCATATAGTGTCAAGCTTTCATTAGAGCTAATATACATACTAATATGTACACGCGGCAGAATCAGATTGTACGTAGAAGACTTCATTGCGAGGACTCCAGTCCTATTATAAAGGAAAGCTCTATATAACTCATTTAGATAACTTAGGTATTTTATATAACACAAATATATATAATGTATAAACGTTTTAACATATAAAAGATAAACATTAGAAACTATTTTATCTATTTCAGAGGGTGTGTTGAGTCACTTTATAACAACCTTTTTTCTATATCCTCTCTGCTATAAAGTGTTAAAACATTTATAGATCCATTCAGAAACATTCTTAAAGATTATGCTAATTATTGAGAGGGCTCATTGAAAATGAGAAGCTAGTTTTAATCCAAATGATGGTTTTGAAATATCTAAAAAGGCTCAGGTCTAGAAACATTGAAATGGGAATCTTAAGAATGCAGATTTAAAGAGAAGGCCATGATAATTTGCCAGCTTTAAGAATCAACAACCAATTAAGAATTACTTAGTCACTTTTTAATGTTTTCACCAAAACTTCTTTTGGTGCTTTTTCTGAGTTGTATCCATAGGGTATAATTCTCACTTCACAGATGAGGCAGCTTTGTACGTTGAGGTAGATATTTAAAGAAACTCACTAACTTGCTTTTTGGACTCATATTCTCCATAATTAATCCTTTTGAAAAACTGGGGGTGGAAGGGCGTGGGGGGTAGGGAATAGAAAGTGAACTCATTTGCCACTAATTCAATGTAGGAGAGATCATTATTTTAAACAGTGGTTTTAAAAAACTATTGAAGTTGAAAACCCCTGGGATTAGATTAAGACACATGGGACCATGATCCTGCATGCAACGACATGGATAACTATGGCCTGCCAGAATTTCTATTCCAAAACTCCCCCAGAATATTTTAACAGAGAAGTAAAACAAATTAAGACAGTCAACTCTCAAACCACCACTTGAAGTACCTCATCTCAGGCATTTTTCTTTCTTTCTTGTCTAACTTTACATCAATTTCCATTTTCTCCCCCCAAGCACTGGAGATGACATAAAAAAGAAAGTATTGGCTGGCTTTTAGGTATCAAACCTTAATAAGAGGAGGAAGGTGTTGAAAATGGTTTTTATTTAAATGTTCCTACAATCTTTTACTCTGGAAAAGCCTCAGGTTACTGTAAATAAACATGAGGCTATGTAAAAATATCTGTCCAAGAAAGACCCTTTAAGGCACTTTACAGTGATTCTCACCCAAAGAGATACTGTAAAGGGGAAGTCAGGTAACGTATTACTGACCTGGAACTCCCATAAGCAGGTAGGTGTGTGGGTGTTATTGGGGGTGGAGGGACCAAACCCGGGGCTCGGTAAAAATAAACAGGCAGGACCCTGTTTCAGCATGGGTAAGGGTTTCCCCACTTCCGTTCCTCTAGGAGTCGGTGGCTGACTCCCGTACTTCCACCGGGTACTGGCCCTTCTAGACCACGATGTGTCACACAAGCTGTTTTGCAACAACACCGGAAAGTCTAAGATTTCTTCTGTCACTCTTTCCCACCGCATGAGTTGCCATTGCGCTGTTTTGCTGAGAAAGCCTACAACCTTGAGGGAGAACTTGAGTAGAAAAGAGGGAAAAAATAAACTTGTCTCCTCTCCTGGACTTCCCAGGGTAACCCCGCTCCGCTTGGGCCAGGCGGATCCGCCCTACCTTGAGAAGGTACTTGTCCACGATCTCCAGGCCGCAGCTGTTGCACACACACTTGCCAGAGGGGCAGACAGAGCCCGAGGCCATGGACCGGGGCGAAGACGACGGGGACAGCGGGGCCGAGGAGGAGCACGAGTCCTCGTCCCCCGCTCCCTCGGGGCTCACCTGCAGGAAGCCACGAGGCGCGGTCGCAGGAGGTTCTAGACCCCTCCTCCTCTCCTCACCCAACCGACCCACGGGGACTCCCCCACCGCCTCCCCTTCTTTCCCCCAAACCACCCCCAGTTCGTGAGGTCTCGCTTCTCGCCGTCTCCCCGGGTCCCAGCTCTCACCACGCAGCCGCCCGGACTGCCGACCCCTGACCTCAAGGACCCGGGGCGCCTTGCAGCCCTGCCCAGCCTGCAGCACCGGCTCAGCTTCCCACCCTGCCCCGCCCCAGTCCCTCCCTCCACCCGCTCCCGGAGGGGGACAGTGGGCTCGGTAAGGAGCGCGGGGACAGCAGCCCTCAGTCCTGGGCCACTTCCCGACCTCCAGTCTCGCCAGAGCACCCAGGTTCCTCCCCACTCACCAGGCCCTCTTCCCCGGGGCCTTTCCGAGTCCGCCCGGCCGCCAGGGCTGCAGTCCGCCCGCGCTCCTCCGACATGAGCCCCTGACACTGCGGGGCGGGGGTGGGGGAAAGTGGGGAGAAACAGAGACGAGAAGTTCTGAGCCGCCGCGCGCGGCCGGGAGCCTCAGCTCCTCTGCACGCGGGCCGAGCTAATGAAGGCTCCCAGGGTGCCGGGGCCCCGGCGCCGCGGGCGAGCGGGCGCAGAGGCGCGCAGCCTCCCTTACCGGCCGCGGGCGGCGGCGGCGCAGCCCCAGCGTGCGGCGAGGCGGCCACCCGAGCACCGAGGGCTCGCCCGGCGCGCTGCGGCGCTCTCGGGGCTCCGGGTCCCCAGTGCTCACCGGAGCACGTCGGTTCCCCGCCCCCCTCCCGCGGGTAACAAGTTAATAACAATCATCCCCGCACAAAGCATTTCCTTTCTAGACGTCAATCACCGGCGGAGCGGGGATCACCGGGCTAAAGGGGGTGCATGGGCGGGGGGAGGTGGAGTGGGAGAGAAGAAAAGAGGATTGAGGAGGGGGTGGGGGAAGAAACTTGATTTCTTTAATAACCTCAATTAAGAGAGCAAGACACATATATATTTTTAAAAGGGGGCTTTTTGAATTGGATAGCCCGAAAGGTGAAGAGGTTTAATAGGATACTTGAAAGCTAATTACAGCGGGATTTAAGAAGCCTGGTGTTTGTTCCGATGACAATTTGAATGAAAATGCTTCAGATTAAACCGAGCCAGCAGCTCTTTCGTAAACTTACAGCAATTAGAGCCGCAAGTGATTTACACTCGTTTCTTTAAGGTGTAAATTGCCACTTATTGCTCAGTAAGTCAACATTTGAGCTACTAAAGGATTATTTTTAACCAGCGCAAAAAGCGGGTCGAATAATGGAAAATATCCAGCTGAATTTAATTTGTGCCCTTAAAAAAACTCACCCAACCTCGGCCAAAATGTTTTAAAGCAACAACGCGCATTACTCAAGTGTTTCCAAGCCTTTGGTGAAGTTTTGTTCTTAAACGAAAACTCAGCTCTCTGGGCGTTTTCTGCCTTGGTTTACGAAAACTCTGGCTTGGGGGAAGGGGGGTTGCCCGAACTTGAGCGGCCCACACCTCTGCGTTTCTGACTCTTCGCTTCCCTCCCTCCCTCTGGCAGCATCAGGCGAGATACCGTCCAAACCCGAGAATCCCCGGGCTTTCTGCCCGGACCCGGCGCCGCCGCACGGAGGCCGCGTCCTCGTAGACACAAAGAGTTGAAGCAGAAAAGCCCCGCGTTCGCCGGCTGTTCCCCGCCGGCATCGGAGCAAAGACAAAGTCATTGGTGCCCGGTTCGGGTCCCTCTGAGACTCTCAAATAGGCTGCAATCGACTTTCAGACTTAAAACGCGAGACATCCACGGGTCCTGCCTCCACAGAGCGGTGAGAGCTTGTCAGTTTCCCGCATCTACTAGACCAGCGGTGTGACTCGCGTGTCCTGGGGTTTGCCTCTTTTGGTATTTTAAGTAAAATGGCCCTCCTGGCCCGCCCTGGGATCCCCCAAGGCCTTCCAGGAGCCACGTCTGCTTCTGCTTCGCCATGGGCCCGCGGCAGTGCGGATCGCCCTGCGGCCGGAGGCGCGCCTTGGGGCTGGCAAGGTCCGCAGGCGGCCAGGCGCAAGGAGCTGCGCCTCGGTTTGGTCCCACCCGACAGCCACCCGGACCTCCCGACTCGCTCTCCCCAACCGCCACGATCACTACGGCAAATAGAACAAAAGCACGACTCACATGTACCCGAGAGCGCCTTAGGCTCGAGGCTTCGTCTCCCAAATTACAGTCTCCATGCCTCAGGTTAAGTGAGCTTGTGGGGAGGGGAGGCAATGATTACTGACTAACGTTACCACGTAATAAAAAAAAATTGCCAGGTCTGAAGATGAGGCCGTTACAGGTAATTTCTGAACCTCATTTAGGAGCCCAAATAGCTCGCGTTTCAGGGAAACTGCGATTCAGCTGGTCTGGCCAGGCGTCGGCTCGCTCACCTTCTCAGGGGCAACTGCCAGCTCCGGCACGTCCTTTTCTTCTAGTTTACACACAAACATCTGATCGCTTTTCCAATACATGGCACTGCGCGGGCTGCTTATCACATACCAATTCCAGAGGGTCAGAGGCTGTCCGTGCCTGCGATCTTCCCTCCCTCCCCCGCCCCGATGCACTAATAAAAGCTGACACCGAGAAGAGTAAGAAGGCTACAAGTTAAGTCTTCGTCCAAAGAGGCCGCTGTGGCCGTAACCTCTCTCTGATGGACTGTTGTTAAGATTCTTCTCCCAACTTCACTGAGGTCTGTCCCTCCAGGAAAAGAAAAAAAAAAAAAAGTTTTGTTTTCCAGAGGGTGGAACCTTACATAAAGGGAGGGAAGGGGGTGTGGGGAGGAAAGTCTTTTCCTGGAGGAATAGCCTCACCTCCTTAAGGAAAACCCGCCTTCTGTACATGTTAAGATCTTTATCAGGACACGCCAACTTTCTCCACGTTTAGTATTAAAGGAAAAAAAAAAAAAAAACATTGGGAATGGCCTGTTAACTTTTGACTTTAAAAAAAAATCTGCTCTCTGCATTTGCCGTGGCTTTTTAATTCTCGCTCCCCAACCAAAACCTAAACAAAGATTCAGGTTACATCTCTTTCTGCAGCAAGCAGAAGGGGAAGCGGAGGTCTGGGTGACTTGAACGTTTTAGTCATTCTCCTGAAACGCGCAGCTCTCCTGTCTAGCCGAGGAACGCGACCGCTCCCCGGCAGCTGACTTATCTAGCGGTTCGGGCTCCCTTTGCGAAAAGTTTTCTCATTAAGATAAAGAAGGAACATCTGAGCAGCACAAAAGCTTATGATTTGCGACTAGATTTGAAATCAAGGCTGCAAGAAAGACAAAAGTATGTTGCTAATAGTATTGCTCTTTCATCTCGTCCTAGACAAAATTTAAGCCCTTGAAGCGGCCAGCTCCTGCCTCAAATTGTGGCTGCGGGTTTGCCGGGAGGGGGGCGAGGTGTTCTCAGAATACCGTAATTTTGATTAGGATTGGAGGGTGTGTTTGTTTAAATAGCTTCTTTACGGTATAAATTTTACTTCATTATTTAGTGTATGAAGCGGAATTTGGTAAGAGACTATTTAACCATAATTTTTATTTCCACTTTTCCCTTTTTAAGAAAAAAAAGGCAAACTTCGGAATCATAACGTAAGAGTATCTGGGAGTCTCCTAAAGGCCTTTAACAAAATCATGTGATGTTGCTTCAATTAGACGGATATATATACACATATAATCTTATCTCCTTGCCTTATTTGTCTAGAAGAGGAAGACCAAAGTGCTCTCCCGCGGACCGGTCAGCAGCAGGCTAGAGGAGGGGCAGTGGGCAGAGATAGGTAGACTTTCCTGTAATGAAGTGAGCCTTCGCAACAGTCTGGGGTCCAGCAACGACTGCAAATTTAGCTGTTCCTTAATTACATTTTTCTCCCGTAAACACGAGGGTCCCTAGAGCATTTTCCTATCGCCATTGTTTTCCTTTCCGCGCAGCTGCGCACACTAATATTAGCCATCCCTCTGTCGGTCCTCTCTGGGAGATCTCGCTGTATTTTACTGAGTGGCGGGATGCGGATGTGATGATAATCTGTGCCCTCTTACAGAATTGAAGGCTTGGGGTGGACCAACTTCTCTAAAAGCTAACCTGTGCGTGGAGAACAGAAACACTTGTGTTTTTCATCAAGTGCAAAAATTAGTATTTTGGGAAAAACCCACATAATGCATTTTCCATGAAATAGCATCGGTCTCGAGATGGCTCTTCCGAATGGAAAGAGAGTCGTGCAGGACGTTGGCTCTATCAGGCCGTGTGTAGAGAAGGATTGAAAGTGGAATTAAAAATAAAGATCCGGTTCGGAGATGTAGTTGCAGTTTCTATTTGTTAGGGTCTGCAAAATGAATCTGGGGTACTGTTTGGCTACTATCCGGGAGAATTAATCGCGCGGGTCATTTGGAGATCCGGAGAGCGCTGGAGCTGTTTTGGGAAGTAGGGCGGGGGCGCGGGCGTTTATGCGGTCTTTCCACCCACCCTCGCCTAATCAGGCGGCTCTCAATCAGGTTTTCAAAATACTAATCTTGATCTAAGAGCTCCTATCTCTGCATAAGTGGAGGAAATGATTTTTATTTCCTAGAGCCTCATTTTTAGAGGCTCTAGGCTCGGGGAAGAATGGTCGTCAGACATAAGAAACCTAAAAGCCTGGTCTGGCGTGCGCTTTACTCCTGGGGCCGGCCGGACGCGGATCTTTCCCGCGGTTAATTGCGCGCACTCAGGCTCGCTCTGTAGGCCTCTGGGCGGTGAGTCTATTTCTGCGTCCCGGGCGGTGTAAGCCTTTGGCTGGGGGTCGTGTGTGGAGGTGGGAGGAGGGGGATGTGCAGGTATTTGCTATGAATGTCGGGGCTGAGCGTCCAGCCGGTCCTGGACCCAACGACCTTCTGACCCCTTGTCAGAGGCAAGTGTCCCTAAGTGTTGCTCCTGCACGGTGGCCAAGCTTCTTGGAGCTCTCGTCACACTTCTTACCCACGCTCCTCCTCGGCTCCGGCCGACAAAAAGTTCTCCTGCTGCTTTGTAGAGTACGTCTTCCTACGTTAGGTGCTTGTGCCAAAAATCAGGACTCTGTCTTCGTAATGAGGGCTTTTAGCCCAAACTCCAATTGAGAGCAATTTTGGTCGAACGAGGACAAACCAAAAAACATCACCTTGTGTGTCTGCAGGTGGGAGAGGAATCGCCCGCGTTGGGGCGAATCCTACGGACTAACTTGAAATTTCTAGATGGCCACTCTCCTTAAATGAAAATCAGAGACCTCGAGCCCACCCAGGGAGACAACCAACACGCCTGGACGGCAGGTATCTTTGCAAAGCCGGGGGAAAGAAAGCCAGAGAGCCCTGGGAGTGTGTTCTGTCCCGGGCTGTGCCGCGCCCAGGAGCGGTGAGAGGCGCTGAGGGTGTCTCCCTAAAGCCCAAGGGGGTCAGGGAAGGGGTCTGGGTCCCGGAGAGCCAGGCCTTGACTGGAGGTCCAGGGCTGCAGAGCGGGAACACCAACCCTCCCTGACCCCCATAGCTTCCACTCACCGCGAAGAGCTGCCTAATTGGGCTGCGAGCAGCTGCGAAATTTGTAATCGCCTAATAAGCCTTCCACCTCAGTAATTCTTATCAAACGGCATAAAACTGATATTTTCACACTCGGCTTGCACCACAGGAGCCGTTTATAAACATCCTTCATCAGTGGGATGAAATTAAGCCCGCATTGACAGAGGTCTCTGGAACTCGATATTTAAAAGCAATAGATCCGAATTAGCAAATTATTACTTTAAGTAGGGAAAGTCCCCACCAACTTGACTATTGAATCCTTTGCCTCTGAGCTCCTCGCGGTGAGTAACCACATGTTTGAGGGAACTTAACCTAGAGTTGCCGTGGTACTCAAGCAATCTCAGGAATCTTGCTTCGGCTCGGGCTCCCAGCCCTCCCATCAGCCTTCGAGGACGCGCTCGGGTCAGACGTGCGGAGCCCTGGGCGAGGCACGGCTGGGGCCTGGACGAAAGCGTGATCAAACCAGACGCGTCCAGGACTCGCGGGCCCGCAGGCGCAGGGCCAGCGGCAGCCCTTGAGGCCCTGCGCTTTCCTGGGCCAGCGACCCTTGCTGACCACCCCCCAGGTACCCCCGCCGGGGGCCGGCCCGACGACTGTCGGAGGGTGGAGGTGGGGCAGATTCTTGTGGCGACCTCTTTACACATGAAAGTAAAATTCAGCCTAGAGCGCTCTGAAACTGCGCGGGTCACACTGGGTTCCGGGTTAGGAGAGGGTGTCCTTCGATTTTTGCCCACCCCATCTAACCGTTATTATTGATCTGGAAAGGGACTGAAGGCGATAGCTTCCAGAGGTTTTTTCCACAAACTTGAGCAGCTCAGAACCAGCGTCACCTCACAGAGATCGCGGAGCGGGAAACGCGCTCACCTTGGGACTTACCGGTCCCAGGCTCCTTCTCAGACTTTGTCACCCAGTTTCCGAGGGAAAGGGAGGGGTGCGTTTATTCCCGCCAGTGGAGGTCGCCCAAAGGTGGCGAGATCCTCCGTCTGGGACCCACTGGTCTCTCCCCCACTGCGGGCCAATCCGAGGCTCGATGGGCTTCCGGCGAGGTTAGCGTGCTGGGCGCGGGAGAGCCGGGAACGCACTGGCGCACAGACCCGCGTCGGCTATTGGGCCCAGCCGGGCGTCTGTTTCGCTAACTGCAGTCGGATGCGCCTGTAGGGCCGGTTGTCTCCAGCGGTTCTAGAGACCAAACAACCGAAAACAGAGTTCGCCGCCATAGAGGGTTGTGCGTGTGGATGCGGTGTTTCCTTCAGTCGGTGCGCTCGCCCCCCACCCCCAACCCCCAGAGCGCGAGGAATCTCGCCCGGTCTGCTGCGGAATGGGAGAGGGGAAGCTTCTCTCGCCTAGTAGGACGGGTGATAGGGGAGAGAGAGTCAGGAGCCATATAGAGGCCGAAATTAGGCAGGGGGCAGTCTGGGACGTTCCCGGGCTAAACGCTACTGCGCAAAGCGCAGAAGTCCACTACACCATTTACTCTTTGTGACATTTCCAAGCTGACAATCTCGCCTTAAGCACGCTTGTGGTTTAGAGCTGCTGATTTTATATGCATTTTATCGTTCAGAATAGCAACACGGCAGGACCAGCGGAAACGTGATTCTAACCTGTTTTTACAGACCTCTGCCCACACAACTCTGTAAAAACCAAACTATGAGGTGGAGAGAAAAGACTAAAATCCCACCAGCTCTCTAACCGCCTTTCCCCCAGCTCGGCGTTTTCCTGCACATCCTAGGCACATGGGGGCGGATCTAGCCTGGAGCTCGCTAATCTAGAAAGGATGGAAACCCAAGACCTGCAGGCTTCCCCTCTTCCATCCCCTGTTCCCCTGGGATCCCTGAGAGCCGAACTCAAACCCGGCTAGGGAGGCAGGAAAGCCAAACTTGATCTGAGTGCAAAAACCTGGGCGCCTGACGCTGTCTCTCTGGTGGTGTGGGGAAGGCGGGTGGCAGGGAGCTGTGTGAGCCTCCTATTCGCAGGCTTCGATCCGGTTTTGATAAGGGAACACGCAGGTCCGGTTGTTAGCCAGTGTGAATGCGCCCCACACAAGCCCTCGCCACCCCACCCATAACCTCGGTGTAGATGTTTCTCCCCGGCAACACTTCCACGTCTCACCGTGGCTTATCCGATGTGTCTTGTAAAATGATGCTTTTTAAAAAAAGTCTGCGGAATAAGCTTGAGCCATATTTTTTAAAGTTAAATAACTTTTTATATGGATTTCTGCTACAGGAGACTGGTTCTTGTAACTGTGGCAGTGTTTTCTTCCTTTCCTCGCTCTCCTCCCCCTCTCCCTCCTCCTTTCCTCCTTCCCTGCTTGCCTGACTGCCTGCCTTCCTTCATGGGAACTCAGGATTTAAGAGCTAGGCAACGTGTTATTATAGTAAGAGTACAGGATTTGAAGTTAGTCAAAAGTGTCATGGATTTTTTAGCAATTTATTTAACAATGTAACAACTCGGTTTTCTCATCCTTAAAATGGAGATGACAGCACTAATGTTGAAGTGTGTTCACCGACACACAGTATGTTCTTAGAGAATGCAATCTTCTTCCAATCCTCTCGTGCCCTCTTTCTCAGCCCTAGAGAGCACTGGATGCAGAGGCATCACCACAGGCCTCATTCCCCAGGTGAAGGGGATAGGCTCACGCTCTTCAGCACCAGCCTTGATTCTAGATCCGGTAGCCAACGCCAGACAAGCCTCTCAGGGCTGCAGAGGCTCTGGAGAAGAGCGCGCAGCGGAGAGCCACCTCTACCATGGCATCTCGCCCCAAGGACGCACAATGACAACTTTTCCTCCCCCTTTGTCACTTGTTTATTTTGGATTAATCTGGTGCGTTTAAATGCTTGGCACTCTGACTTCTGTCAGTTTATGCACACTTGTGAAAGTGGCAGTAATCATAGCTGTTGCTTATTGTCAAACGCCCCACTGGCGCTGAGGAGCATAACCCTACTTCAGTAACTTATCTAAGGCCATCTTACCAGGCTGGGTTGGAATTCGAACCCGGACGCCGAGGTCCGACTTTCTTTTTCAAGGCCCGCCTTTTAACCATTCCGCTATGTTGCCCTCTTTACAGTAAGTTCAGAAACGGACCCTTTCACTTAATGGATTCGTTTACTCCAACTCGAGATGGTTCTTTACATAGTCCAGTTGACTTGGGTTGCCGCTCTAGCGAAGACGGTCCAGCTCCCAGCCTCCGGCCCCCGCTGGCTTCCGGCTGAGCTGCCAGCTGCTGGCAGCTTCGGGGCGTCTGGTATCCGGTAGGAAAGAGCGCCCCCTTCTCATCTCTACTCTCGCTGTGCTGAGGTTAAATACATAGAATGGTTTGGAGTGTCAAACAAACCAGCCCAGCTGCAAAGGCGAAAAAGGAGTGGAGTATATAAATCGGCGGTAAAATTTTTCTCTCTCCTTTTCTTTGCAAATTACAGAATTTCATGACTAATCATCAGAGAGTGATCAAAGCCTGGACTGAACAAGTGACCACCGCCCTCCGTACCTCCTTCAACTCAAAGGTCGGCGCTCACTTCTGGAACTTTCCTTTCTGCTTCGAACGTAGTTCAGGTCACTGCGTGGAGTCCGCAGAGGCCGCAGTGCCCGGCTCTGGCTGTGCAAAGATCATCTAGCCTCACTCTATATCACCAGTCGGGAGAAGTCTCCGGAAATCGTTTTCCCGACACAAGTGAATAAAGCCGCCCCCAACAGAGCTTTCCTCAGCTCCAGGCTTCCAGCATCCTGGAGGCAGGAACTGTGTGCGTGGCACCGGGCAATAAAGGCTGGCTTTTTGAAGGAAAGAAAGAATGTACTGGCAGGTACAGAGGGTTTCGCGCCTTTCTCTGTATTCTTAGTTCTAGCTTCCTACTTTACATTGGCAGTTTCTTGCCCAGGACCCGAATCTTTTAATCCCTATGAGATTGAGGCAAGGAAAGGCAGGGAGATTCTGATAATCTAAATTGAGGGAATTCCGGGCTCCATTTTTCTTCTAGGGCTAGGGACTTGTAACCTCCAATGGAACCTCAGGCACAATGGTTCATTTCCGCCCCTCTCCAGAGTCATTCAGACCCCAGTGTTTGCAGTTAAATTGGAAACCTACTCTGGGTGCCTAAGAGACCATCTGGGTCTAAGCCTCAGTTACAGAGGAGGAGGCTGAATTGGGGTAGGAACGTGTTGGACTCCAGAAGCCTGGGTAAGCTTCCATTGACCCACTCTGACTGCACACATGGAAATGCTGTGCGTGCTGGCCCGACATAAGCTGACATAAGTTTTGGCTTGCCCCAGGGCAAGAAGGGCGCCTTGACTGGACAGCCAGGATGGAAACCGAGGTCATTCGGAGCCACATGCTTGTGCTCTCAGGCCTCCCTGGCCTAGAAAGGAGATGAACTCCTGTTTATAGTCTGCAAAAGAACACAGAGGAGTCACGCAGGCGGTAGACGGAGTCTTGAGCCGGACAGATCCCCGCTCTGCGCCAGGTCATAATCGCGCGTCCTGGGCACCTCGGTGGCTTGGCCCAGTCTCTCATCATCCCAGTCGGTCTGGAGCAGGAACGTGTCCCAAGCAGGAACAGTAGCTGCAGGACTCAGCGACTAGGATCCTGGTGTCCTGGAAACGGGTTGGAAGGGGTCTCTTGACCTGGGATGGTTGCACCAGCTCCCATGGTGTTGAATTACCCGGACACTAAGGGGGAAAGCACTAGGACTTGATCATGAAGACCCGGGTCTCCAGGCAGACGCACCAAGGTTTGCAAACTCAACCACACCTGCTGCAGGCATACAAACATGGCAAAAATCTTTTTAAAAGTGTTGAATCCCACTCATTTCGTTCCAATAGCCGTCCCTTCCTCTGGAGGGCCTCAGAAAGGCGTTTTTTAAAAGGGTGCTTTCACGTTGCACCACCTTTCAGGTATAACGCCTTGACCTGGCTCAGCGCTTTACAGTTTGCATTTATTATTGCTTTTGCGTTTCAGTCATCGGAAACCTGTGAGGCTTTTAATACATACAATACCTTTTCAAGGTTTCTTCCTCCTCCTCCTTTCAGAATACTGCCCTGCTTCAATAATTTTAGGGATACGGTGAGAAAAGCCTCAGGCATGAAAAAATATCTGGATCAGTCCATGTAAATCTGTTTTTTAAAGGTCAGGATGGAAAAAAATAGGCAGTTAGTAAACTAAGCCATAATTCCTGAATCTTTACACTCCCCTCCCCCCTCCCGCTGAGATATTTTTTTCCTAAAAAAGCTTTGCATTTTTAGAGATGAATGTGTACATGTACATATGTAGCTATCCTTTTATAAGAAACACCATTGTTTGGTATCCCCCACAGTTCACATATGTTGTCACGTATATTCCTCACAATCATCTATGAGGTAGCTATAATTACGCCCAATTCACAGCTGGGGAACCTACGTCTCAGAGAGGAGTCCCAAGTTCTCAGGGCAAACTAGCCACAGTCTGGATGCAAACCCATTCCAAGGTCTTAACCATTGTGCTATATATATAAAAGATATTTTGTGGGCC
Source organism: Diceros bicornis minor (assembly GCF_020826845.1). Taxonomy (NCBI): domain Eukaryota; kingdom Metazoa; phylum Chordata; class Mammalia; order Perissodactyla; family Rhinocerotidae; genus Diceros; species Diceros bicornis. Next base: position 12,872,371 of record NC_080743.1, on the reverse strand, counting down.
GTGCAGGATATGAAGCGAAGTCCCCCCTCCTGCTGGTTGGGCGTGTAACTCCTCCCCTTCTCCTGGAGTCCCAGAAGCGGGAATTCTCTTGGGAGCTGGTGGGGTGGGGGACGGGGGGAGGGCAGGGGAAGCGGGGAGGCTTGAGAGACCTGACCGCCGCAAGTTGTCAGTAGTGTAGGGCTCAGACGCACGTGTGGAGCCCGCGGGGAGGACGGGCTAGAGGGATGGGAAGCAGCCGGGGGAGGGGGTAGATCGCGTGCTGGGCGCACACTTTCTCATCGCCTGCGAGGCATAAATGTTGTTGCATTTCCTTGGTAACCCCCAGGCCGCCTCCTGTGGGAGCTGAGGCCCGCCCGCCGGCGCCTGCCCTCGGAGGCACGTCCCGAGCGCCGTCGTGGAGGCCCGCAAGCCCTCGCGGCCTCCAGGCCGCCGTGATCCAGCCCCCTTGACCTTCGCCCCGCAGGGCGCGTCCCCGGGGCAGGCCGGGAGCGTCCCCGCGCGGTGCACCCCGGGAGGCGCAGAGGCGTGTGGGCGCAGCGCCCCGGAAACGTGCTGTGGTCTGACAGCCGGGGGCGGGGGGGGGGGCGGCTGGGTGAACCCCCCACCTCGTCACTAATCCAAACTGGGGGAGAAGGCGGGGAGGAGGGTGGCTGCGGCCCGAGCGCCCGAACGCCTACCCCAGGCCGGGCTCTGAGCCAGGCTCGTCGCCCTGAAGCGTTCGCCCCCCGCGCTTCTCGCGCCCTTTTCCGTGGGCGACCCTGGGGCGGAGGCTTGGGTTTCAAATGCGAAACATTTGTCTCCTGGAATCAGATCTGGCTTCCAGAGGATGTTAAGACTTTTCCTTTCTGAGAAAGCGCCTGGAGGAGACCCAAGGCCCAAGCCCTTCTTCCCCTCAGCCGTATCTGTCCGTAAGTAGGTAGGGAGCTTTTGCTCCACCCTTCACAAGTCCCGAATGCACATCCAGTACCTCGCAGAAAACTGTTGAAAGAAGAGGGAAAACCAAAAACCCAAGCCAGCAACGAACAAGGCCTGACTAGGCCGGAGCAGCGCGTGCCTGGGCTGTTCAGTTAGTGCCTGAGGGCTGGCGCGGCCCTCCGGGCGCGGCGTCTACGCGGGCAGGCCGCGGCGCTGGAGAGCTGGGCCCTGGGGACGTCGGGCCTGAACTGCGCTGCGGAGGGGCAGGGTTATAGCCTCAGCGAGGGCCTCTCCAGGGATTCGAGTTTCTTCTACTTGGCCTTAGTTTCTGTGCCAGCAGTAGTCGCTTGGCCCTTGGTACTTTCAATACTGTTGTGCAGTGCTGGGGCGAATACTTGTAATTGGTGTGTGTGTGTGTGTGTGTGTGTGTGAGAGAGAGAGAGAGAGAGAGAGAGAGAAAGAGAGATTTTTTCTGGGCTGATGAGAATATTTACAGTGCCAAATGATGGATAGGAGCCCTTAGATCCCCTAAATTTCTTGTGTTAAATCAAAGACTTATTCTCTTTTTATATGATTAGTTTTTTTTTTAACGTGGATAAAAAAATTTGTATACTTAATTTTGGCCACCCTGATAGAGGTTTAATACCAATGCATAAGAGGAAGCCAAAGGAAAAATATTTGTGTGCCAACCTTGGTCTAGAAAAATATCAGTAGCATTTCTTATTTGACAAGGAAATGAATTTGTTCAGTCTCTTTTTTGTTCAGTTGGCAAGGGCATCGTTTTTAATGACTATCCCATGTTTATTGTTTCTGTTTGGTACTTTGGTCATTTTCAGCACATCTGTTTCTGATATTGTGCCTGTGTTAAGCACACACTGTTGTGTTAGCAAGATTTTACACCATCCGTTTAAGAAAATTCTTGCCAGTGCTATTTGATGCCCAGTTGAACTTTAGCCAAACTTCTTCGTTTTATAATGTTCTCTCAGTCGTGAACATATATAATACACTTTAATGAAATTATGCTTTTATACTTGCTGACAGACATCACGAACACATTTGCCCAGGTCAACAGCAGTTTGGCTAAATGTTGGATAGGACGAACAATATTAAAATAGTAAAGATGTTGAAAAAGAAAATATTTGGAAACAAAACTATTAAATTAAAATCAAATAATCATCCAAACAACTGCTACACACACACACACACACACACACACACACACACACAGATGAATTTGTACGTGGCTATTGGGAGTTAATGTATAGTTCTGACGATTTATGTGTTTCTTCATTATATATATTGAACTTAGAAATTTGTATTTTTGACATTATGCCCAAGGGTGTAACAACTAGTTTAAAAAATAATAAAGTAAAATAACATTGTAATGCTATCAAATATACAGTGGTATACACGGTGGTATCAAATATATATTTAATGTAACATATACAGATAAACTTAATCATTGAGCCTAATTAAAGCAGTATTTTTTTTTATCCTGTGGCCACTCATAAAGGTTTTGCACTGTATTATCAAAAGCTAACAGGCAATGTTGCCCACTTCTGAGCTCTTTAAAAGTAGAGCTATTTGTGACAGTTCAAAAAATATTCAAGTATATATATTTGATGGCTAAGCATATCTAATAGTGGCATAGCTGCAAGACTGGAATTGGCTTGAAAAAGTGAATACTGGCTGTATGTTTTCAAATATCTTTTCTAGAACACAACACTCCTGTTGATACATTGACCTATTTTGTTTGTACTCAACATGTATACCTCAGTGTAAAGCCTTAAAAATGATAATTTCACATAATATTTTAGTTTTAAGCCCAGAAATATGAACACTTGGGTTAGTAAACTTCTGACACTCATTGCTGAAAATCAGTATTCTTCAATTGGTAAAGAAGTTTCCTTTGATTCAAACCTTATGAATCTTCATGTCTGGTTCCAATTAATCTGCTTAAACTATTTAATGGATAAAATCACAAACCTCATTTAATCAATCTGGAGTTCTGCACCACTTTTCTGTGTGCCTCTTTAAGCTGTAATGCCTTTTCCTACATATATTTAGTTCATAGTTATATAAAACCTGGGATTAGGAAGAATAATTAACTAGATGCATTTTTCTTAAAAAAAATATTTTGCAGTTACATCAGTATAAAAGGGAGATGGTCTCAAAATGAGCGTCAATGATTATTGAAAGAAAACTCGATACATCTTTGTGAGTTTAATTCCTCAAGCACTTACAATGTACCAGGTGCTGGGTTTACAAAGAAGAGTAAGACATGGGTGGTCCTGTTCCCAATCAGTTAAGGAGACTGACAAAAATACAACTAGCTCATCCCTGCAATTCTATAGTGATTTCTGTCTACTGCTTGGGCTTTAAATTGGTAAAGTATCAGATGATCTCATCACAATACTTTCTATATGTTTTTAAAATTTTAAAGGCTGTCATTTGTATAGAACAAAAGTAAACTTCCCCCAGAAGTTTATAGGGTTTCTGAGATAACCTACACTTTCTGTAGTTTTTCGGGTGTAGGAAGGGGACAGCATTAACTCGCTGTTCCTGAAACATCTGTTCAATTATTTTGAGTCTTGCATCACAATTATTCCTTAGGTCTGTTGTAGAATTCGTTGAAAGAGTAGTGGTGGGGTGCCATATTGGAGCTAGAAAAAAGTTTAGCTTTGCTTAATTTTAAAATCTGAAACAGCTCTTTTCCTCTAGCCTTCTCCCTCTCTCCTTCAAAATAATTTTATATTTTTATCACTGAAAACTTTTATAAATGATTGAGAGAGGAGAGGAGGGTTCTACAAAGACTATCATTTACGGCAATGGATGACTGAAATCAATATTTGCTATTTTTCCCAACATGTATTTGCTAGCTTTGGGAATTAATTATCCCAAAACTACAAGGCTCAGTTTATTTTTCATACAAATAAATTGGGGATTAACTGTTTAGCAGACTTTTTTTTAAAAGTTGGATGTTTTTGTTTATAGAAAGTTTTGTTGGGAATTTAGAGTAAAAACTGTAGATGTAACGTTTCTTTAGCACTTACAAGAATTACAGCCAAGTTAAATTTAATTAGTCTCTCTAATACTTTTAAAGATTAAAGTATAATTTTCTTCTTTTATATACATTGATGAAAAATATCAGGAGAGAAAGGTACAATCATTTGATTGAATTAATTGAATGTTTTTTTTTTTACCCTTGAGGAAACATCGTATTTTAATTGTCTCTGTTTAATCATGGTTTTTGGAGTAAGTCTGTATTATGCTTTCCTTTTAGGGGATATTGCATCTCATTTCCCTCATCATAGTCACCGATCTGTTGATGTGAGCGATTGATTCCTACTGGCTGTTGTCACACATTTCATTTGTGATTCTCTCCATTTGTCTCAACCCCTTGCTTCTTAGAAAGGCAGAATGCTGAAGTGGTATCTCTTACAGTTGGAGTCTGCTGATCTGTATTTCAGTTTTAGCCTCTTCAATTTTTAGCTGTGTGATGATCTAGGGGAAATCACTTAACTTTCTGAGCCCTGGTTTCTCCATTTTTTTGAGAGATATGGGTCATCAGAGTAAGTTATCATTGAAAATCTTTTTAGCTTTTAATGGTAAATCACTGTTCACAGATTTTTAAGAGTTTTTCTCAAACCAGCTTTGAAATCTTAGTTATGACAGTCCTTCAGAGGGAAATTTTTCTTCAGGTTGTGTCTCTGTTTGAGAGTACCATCAGGTCTTAGTTTATTTACTGAAATCAAGTTGAGGCTGAACTCTGGTATCTAACCAGCAGCAGTTTCTTCTCAAAAACTAGACAAAATTATCTTAAGAGAAGTTAACTCTGACTCCAGCTCAGAGTATGAATCCAAGTCTAACAAAATGAGAAGTTCCCAAACAAGCTTCCTTAGTCTTCCGCTTCTCCTCCCTCAACCTTTAAAGCCTAGCTTAAGTGCTGCCTTCTCCTTGAACATTTCCATGCAAGCTGGAGGAGATTTCTCTTTTCTTTGAACCACCATATTCATCGAGTGGGCAGTTGCTTGTTTAGTTAGTGCCTACTGCAGGCACAGCTGAATGTGACTTGCCTAAAGCTATAGCTCTGGCATCTTATTTTTGGTGATTCAGCCTTAGAGTTTGGTGTTAAGTAAACCCCAGTAATAATGCAGATGAAGCAGAGCTAGAAACTGGTAACATTATCTGATATGTCATTTGTTAATAAGCTCAGCATAATCTACTTTGTGTCCTTTATTTCAAGGAGACTTCTCACCCCTCATGAATATGACATGTATTTTTATGTTTTTTTCTTGTAGTCATAATGAGTTTGGACTGAAATGTCTGTCCTCTATGCAGGTCTCCTTAGTGGATGTTTGCAGGGCAGTGGACTAAAGTCAAGGATGAAGGTGGTGGCCATGAAAGAGACTTAAAGGAACTAGGATACTGTAGGCTTGGTCTGGAGTGTGATGATGTTTTACTTTACAAAAAATATGTTTTTAAAAAAACTTATTCAACATATTTCCTGGTGTTAATTATGGTGGTAAAAACATTGGCATGGCTAATGTTGTTTTTAGGTGGTTGACATCTCAAAAGCAGCTAGGTAAAACAGAAGTCTCATCAACCTCTCTGGCTTAGATCTACAGCCTGTTTCACAACTGCAGGGGATTACTTCCATTCTCCCCAAGGTGTAGATTATTTCCATATAAAATAATTCTGTATATATCTCTTTTTTCAACTCATATAGAATTGTGTATGAATTGATCTAATTGATTATCAATATCCATTGCCAAAATATTAATAGGTGAGAGTGATAAACATTGCACTTGCCTTACCTTATATGTTCTGTTCCTTATATCATTGTATAATAGCTGTGCAATTTGATTAGGATTGACCCTAACCCTAGGTCCAGGAGTGGCAAACTAATGCAGTTAACCAGTCCTCTGTATCACTGTGATTGATTCAGGGATGGTTACAGGAACTTAAGCTCCATGAAGATAGGGAATCTTTTGTTCATGGATATGTTTCCAGTGCCAAGAATAGTACCTGACATATAGTAGGTGATCAATAAATATTTGTTGAAAGAATGAATGAAGCAAGATTGTCTGATCAAAATGATCTTTGGGAGTTTTGTTTGATCCTCAGAATGTTGGCGAGTCCCTATTTTCCCTAGATATAAACTAGGAAGTATGTTGCAGATGTATCCATCTTGTGGTCATGAAGGAAACGCCCAAAGATGAAACTGACACATGGAGGAAGGAGGAGGGCAAAGCTGAGAAAATGAGTGAGAAACAGAGCCTCTGGGTTAACCTGTACCTCTACATTACCTCTATGGTTTAAACTATCTTGAATTAGATTTTTTTGGTTCAACCAAGAGCATCCTAAATGATATACTGAGAATGGTTCAAGGTGTATAACAAAGAACAATTAGCACATTCATTCATTAACTCTTTTCCTATATGTGCCAATTCTTGAGGCTAAGAGTTTAAAGACTTGAAAACAAAATTATCACATGACAGTCTTTGACTGAATTAGACCTTTTGGTAAAAACTCCAAGACATGTGAAATCTAAACAGGTTTCATGTCATGGTTGAGCCAGGTCCCCTTTAACAAACCAACAAATAGTTTAAAAAACATAATTCAGGGGCCAGCTCTGTGGTATAGTGGTTAAGTTCTGCGCACTCTGCTTAAGCAGCCTGGGTTTGTGGGTTTGGATCCTGGGCACAGACCTACACCACTCATCAGCCATGCTGTGGTGGCGACCCACATACAAAATAGAGGAAGATTGGCACAGATGTTACCTCAGGGCTAATCTTCCTCAAGCAAAAAAAAAATATATATATATATATATATGTGTGTGTGTGTATATATATATATAATTCAGTTTTTCTAGATCCAGAGCCTTAGTTAATATTAGGTAATACATAGAAAACTGGCTATGTTCCTTTTAGGTAAATTTTGGTTATGTGGTTTTTTACCTTCCCTGAATTTGATATAATAAGAGCATGTGTATTTAGAACACAATGGTATACATAGTGGTAAGTAAAACGTTTGAAATGGCTTTAATCTAGCTATAATATAGAATAAATTTTCTTTATTGATCAGAAATAAGGCATCTCTCTTATCTACCTTTTCATTCTATATTGAAGATCTATTTTAAAAATTCTTAAATCTATGGTAGAATTGTAGCACTTGGCTGTCTTCTGAAACATAGTTACCAATTTTTTTTTTTTGGTGGGGAAGATTCTCCCTCAGCTAACATCCATTGCCAGTCTTCCTGGGTTTTTTTTTGCTTGAAGAAGATTAGCCCTGAGCTAACATCTGTGCCAATCTTCCTCTGTCTTTTGTATGTGGGCTGCTGCCTCAGCATGGCTGACAAGCGGCAGATCCAGGCCCAGGATCCAAACCCACAAACCTGGCCTGCCGAAGTAGAGCATGCCGAACCTAACCGTTACGCGTGGGGCTGGCCTCCATAGTTACCAGTTTTTAACACAAATCTGTAATGATTTGAGCTTAACCTGAAGCTAAGTCTATAGTTTTCATTCCATATGACAGAATATTGGTAAGAACTCAGAATGTAAACTTTGAAAGCTGCACTCTGGAAAGCCATTTGAAAACCAAAGTGAGAGAGATAATGGAGACTTATAATAGCCATATGATGATTACCTTCCATAATCTAATCTCCACATTCTGATTTAAATACCTGACCTTTGCCTTGTACTTGGGTGGCACTTTGTACATTCCTCTGTCTGCTACCCTGTTGTCCAGATGGACTTACCTGATTCCCTCACTAGCTTAAAACTTTTTGAGGACAGTGACCATTTCTTATGGAATTTCCTGGTGTCTCAAACAGTGCTTGTACTGTGTTTGATGAACAAATGCATGGATCAATGAATTGATGAAAGGCTGTTCTTTTGGTAGGATCTCATTGCAACAAACTTTAGTGACCAGATAGTAATGTGAATGTGGGAAGGGGCCCAATAAAATATAATAGGGAGTGGTAGGCCTGTGACATACTTGCTTATGCGCATTCAAATTATTTTTGGTTTTAAAAAACTGAGTGTCAAAACATTTATGAAGATTGCTAGTTTGGGCTCTCTGCATTAGATCTTCTTTTAAAAAAAATCTGAACTTAGAATTAAAAGACTCAACTCTGCTACTTACTAGCCTTGTGACCTTTCTATGCCTGCTTTTTTATTTAGAAAATGAAGATAATAACTTCTTTAACTAACTTATAGAGTCATTGTGATGATCAAATGAGATAATGGATCAGAGATGTTTTTTAAAATGTAAAGCAATAAACAGATCTTAGGTAACCTTATGGATTTCTAGACTATAAATTGTGGGAGACATTCTAAATGCAAACAAATGGAAAAAGCCAGTGATGAGTGCTTATTAGCACTTAGGGACCATAATGAGGAAGTCTGATAGTGGTTTCTATTGTAATTCATATCTAAATTCAGGTGACTTGATTTTGGTAGTGTACAACCTAGGGATTTAGAACTGCTTGGGACTTTTAAAGAGTTTGTACAATGAGGTCCAAAAGGACTTCCTACTAAGAGAAAACACGTTGGGAAGTCCTGGTGGAATGGCAAATGGACAGACACTGCTTGAACTCGGTTACATACCTACAGAAGTTCACTACATTTCTCCCAACAAATTTGTACTGATTGTTGGTCTTCTCTTTACAGTGAGGCCTTTAGGAAGAGGAAGTCTAAAACTCCTCTGTGAGGAAAGAAAAAGCTGTGGCACTAAGGTTCTTCTTCCCCCAAGAGGGAAGTAGGTAGATAGAACCAGTTTTTAAAAACATACGGAGTATGAATAACCTAAGTGATGAGCAGAGCAGCAGTAGATCTTTTCTTTTGACAGTAAGAGAATGGAAAAGAAGGCTTGTGGATATTCACTCAACAAATATTTACTGAGCACCTGCTATTTGCCAAGTGCTGTCACAGGCATTGGGGACACACTGATGAACAGGACACAGTCCTTCCTGATCCCTTGATGCTTACAGGCAGGTGGCTGTCATAGACATTAAACAAATTACAAATAATTTTTCCCGTAGGTGGGAATAGATGATAGTACAAAAATATTTATGAACCAGTTCTCTAATGTAGAATAATACAGTTCTTTCATCTTTTCTCTCCAAACTAATTTTCTTACATCCTTCAAAATAAATTTTAAAGTACTTTGTTTCTCTTCTTCAAGGTTGCTGCTAAGTCTGATTGTTTAAGGCCGTAGAATTGAATTCAACCCTGAAAGTAGACATAGGCAAATTCTCCAAAATCTCAAAGTAAATAAAGCAAAGAATTAAAAAGCAAAAAAGTAAGAATAAAACCAAGTTATGATAAATAGTTTAACTATAAACACCCTTGTAAACTTTTTATTTAAATAAGTTTTAGTAGGTTTTTTAAGGGTAAGAAGTCCATTAAAACGTATTTCTTATTCTTCTTATTTATCTCATTTGTAGTAGATGCTCAATAAAGATTTGTTGTGTAAGTGAATAAATTCATGGACAGATTCTGAAGGATGTGGAAATACAGTGGGGAAAAAATAAGATTTTACTTCCCTCCTATAGGCTATGACCCTATGGAGCTGATGACTGCAGTTTTAATTTAAAAAACAAACAACAATATCAAAAACCTGATATTCTACGGGACAGGAAGAATAAAAACAACAACAACAACAACAACAAAACACTTCAAAGGCAAATAAACACTATTTAGAAATTGCTGGCTTCAGAGTCAGTTGTAAACACTTAAGTGTTTACTACCTATCTCAAATCGCAAAAGACTATTTACAAAACTATTTTGCAAAGAGGCTTGCCACATCTGTCAATTATTTCTAGCTATTAGCTAATCTGGTAGTTTAGATCAGAGAAAAATAAATAATCAAACTGGCTTGCTTATCATGATGCAGCTGAAGCTTCCATCTTTAGAAAGTATTTTGTACTTCTAAATAACCACCGAGTCACCAATTTCACCATTTTTTGCTTTACAAAATATTTTTAAGCTGTTGAGTATGTAATCAGTCATTAATTCAGAGTGTCTGATAAAGGATTTAGACTTTCTTTTTTGCTAAACTTTAAACTGTCTCCTGAATGCTTTTGAGAATTTACTTTGAGGTGTTGCCTTTTCTCTCTATATTGAGCTATTGTTCACTGGTTTTGCTTATGATATTTTCCAGCTTGTGCATTTATTTGGGGCAAATACTCACATAGATTACTTTTTTTCTGGTTCTTGAGAAATAAAGAATATTTTAAAATAAATTTTGATGTTTTAAAGAGAGAAAAATTATGGAAATTTGTGTTTTAAATTAAAGCATAGTAATTTCGTTTATTTTTGTGAATGTCTCTTAAAATGTACTTCTGCCCTAAATAGAACCAAAGGGAAATTAAAAACTCCAACCTGAGAGCTTTTGAAAATGATGAAATCCAGGGGGTAAATATATTACTGATATTTGCCAGCCAGAAATTCAGAACGAGTCATGCTTCAGCTCTAGTAGTTGAAGCTTTCTATTATATATTCCATTCCTCTAGACCTTTCTCACCATTTTATTTGTTGGGGGGTGCATTTTAAAAACTTTATAGTAAATATCTCTATCTTCAGGTATTTGCCTCTCTTTGGCTTAGACTCTGGTTTTAAAAAGTCTTTAATGGTGAGGTTAAGTGGAAGAGTCTATAGTTCTCTTCTAGCATGGAGACTGAGTTCTAGAGCCCAATTAGGGTGGAGGACTTTCCAAGACTTACATGGGACTTTTTTTTTTTCTTTGGCTCAGGCTCTTTTGACAATTTCCTCATATAAGGCTTACCAACTGGCAACCTATTAAGCTCTCTGATGGTTAGTAGTTGTGGTGACAATAGGTCATTGACCAAAGATATATGTATTGGTAATTCTAGAGACTTTCCAGAATATTGGTGGTTTTTAAAAGTAAGCTATTAATATACAGTACATGCAGTTTTAAACATGTTCAGTGCTGATATTTTTAGGTTGGAACTCTAGTATCTTTTCTTTTTTCCTTCTAGTAAAACTTTAAGTATAGGAAAATGCTTCTTTACAAATCTAGCAATTTATAAGTATATATACTATATTTGACGTATTTAAAATGCTCACAAGTAATTAAATAGTTCATATCTTTTAAGTTCAATGAAAATGTAATGGGTAAAATGCCATTATTTGTCTCTCAGCCAGTGCTGCCAAGGATATTCTAGTTTAATCAGCATTTTGTCATTGGAAAGAATTTCTAGGTATCTGGGGGAAAGGAGAAATAAAGTAAAAACACCCTTAGTACTCAAATATAACTTATTTTGGCTGCCTTGCTATTTATTGTATCTATTGCTAAATGTGGCTGGGTTTTTTTTTTTTTTCTCGTTTAAGAGAACACCAAGCGAAAAGTCTCAGCAAGATTTAAATTACAAGTAAAACCTCTAATTTTAGGACATTTCTTTCTTACTCTTCTCCTTGGAAAACAAGAAAATGTTTAAAATAATACTATTGATAAAACATTTTGTCCTAAATTATCAAAGAGAAATGCTAGGTAGAGATTTACGAATGACTAATATGATAGCGGGAATAACCAAAATTTCATTTACATTACACAAATGAAGCATTGATATTTATTCCATTTGGAAAAAATTTTCAAATAACCATGTTGTAGAAAATATGTTATTATAATGTTTTTAGAAGATTAGTCAGTAATATCTTGAATTTATTTTCTATGAGTGTGTAAAAGTAATTGATCAGAATTTGGGTGTAAATAAGGTGGATTTTAATAGACTCTTAGTTGCAAGTACATTTTTACTCTTTACTTTTGATAAAGACTTTGGAAAGTGAACCTTTATTCAAGATGAAATGGCGACGGGTTTCAGTATTTCTTGTTGTTTTACTAACATCTTGATTCTCTAGTTAAGCTGCTATTATGGTGAAGGGAAATACAATATTAAGGCAGCGAAGATTAACTTCTGTTACTGAGGTAGCAAAGTAAAATAGTTTCTGGGAAAAACGACAGTACAACCACCACTTTTTAAAAATTGTGATATATATATATGGTTGGATATTTTCTGTATAGACTGTTGAAATCATTACTAAAATGAAATTGCAAAAAAGAAAGACTTAGTAGAAATTATAAGATTTTATAAGAGTTTATTTCCCTCCTGATAAAATACATATTAAACATTCTTTGTATTAAGGAAATAATGCTCTTAAATTTAAGCCTTTCTTAAATTTAAGCAATAAAAATTAAAACACTAGTTTATATTTTAAAAAGTATTAGACTATGCAGTTTTATTCCTCATAACCAATATACTTAATCATAGTTACGTTGTATAATATTACATAATATTTTACATATGGGGGAATTATAAATGTAGTTAACATTTATAATCCTTTGTTAATTATATTTGTATCAGGTTAACATTTATCATCCTTTGTTAATTATATTTGTGTCTGGTTATAATATGTATTATAATACATATTCATTAATTAAAATTATAGGTCATTATAAACATTTTGGCATTAAAATTAAGGATTACAATTTAGGCATTAATTTTATATGAATTCCTTTGTGAGTCCAGAATGTGCAAAGCCAATGTCAAGGCAAAAAAACCCCAAAAAACTAGACGTAGTCATTTGAAATAACTGATGTGTTCAATCAAACTACAAAGATACTACGATGAAGAGCCTAGGTTGTTTTGTTTTCTTTTGCATTTCATAAAGTATGCCAGCACTAGATATATTTTTACATTTCATAATTTGAAATAATGAGTTATGTTTGGACAAAGTAACAGTGCATTCAGAATTGGAAGCTTTACTTGTTATTTTCTTAGCTGCATCCCATCTGTTTCGTCAAAGGCGTGGTTCCAGCAGTTTCATCATGTCCCAATCATTAGACACAAAGCTTTTGTATGTATGTGAATCAGGGTAGATTTGTTTTATGTTTGACTTACTTTGGAGAAAAGAACAGGAATGATCATGAGATACTTAGATAATTCAGAAATGCTTGAAGAGAAAGCCGTGTATGGATCCCTAGTTACAGTAATTGTTTAAAAAAAAGTATAATTTTGAGCCAGAATATTTTTATTTGTGAACTGTTTGATTTGGTAAATTATAATAGTAGATATGATGACTTCATGGCTTCATTTTTAGGACTACTGAGATTTTTTCCCCCAGTAGAAATAAATATGTAGTACTTTGTTAAGCAAACTTTTTTTTCATGAAGGTAAATCAGAAAAAAATGTTTTGGGGCTAATTAAAAATTATTCTGTTTTTCTTTTTTCCTAACTATAAATATAGTGTATATACTCATTGTAAAATTAAAATGTTAAACATACAAATGAAAAAACTCGCACAATATCTCACATGCAGACTGGGTTACATTTTAAATGATAAAATATTGTTTCTTTACTTTATTGGATCCCATGGAAAAGGTATAGATTCTTAAAATGTATATTGTTGATTTCATTGTTAATGAGAAAAATGCCCTGCTTTTAGCCAGTAAAATGTTAATATATGAGCATATTTGTGAGGGAACAACTTAGAACTTTTCTAATTTTTTATGAAGAAATTAGGGAAAGCATATCTTGAAGTTAGAGTACATGCATGCTGAGTTTTTACCATTCCGCTATCTCTAATTTATTACTGATAGAGAGTATCTGAATTTGCATCATCATTTTTTCAACCAGAAGAAAGATCTAAATAATTTGAAATTGCTTTATTTCTGAAAATAATCTGAAATGTTTTGGCAAGCTTTTACCTAATGCATTCTAATGTATGTTTGGTTAAGTTTCTACAAGAGTGAAACATTTATGGGTGGTGGTGCTGCTTATGTAGAGGGACCTTAAGAAAAATTCATACCCTTTGCCTCAGCTATCTCACATCTAGAGATCTATCTTGAGGAAATAATCCTAAATATAGACTCAGATTTGTGCAACAGAAGTATGTTTTTTTTGTTGTTTTTTAATAGCAAGCTATTTGAAACAAGCAAGATATCCAGAATAGGTGAATCATTAAGATATAGTATATTTCTAGAATGGAATATTATATAGTTATTAAAGTTATTTTTCTGAAGAGATTTTCAAATGGGAAAATTATTTAAGTAAAAAAAAATGTCATAATAAAGTATGATCTCAACTATATGCAAAATAATATATGGAGAGAAAACAAGAATAGAACGAAATGTGTCCAAATGGTGATTTTTATTTTCTTTTAAAAATGATTTTGCGTTTTCTAAATTTTTTCAATATGTGTCCTCAATTACTTTTACAATCAGGACAACATAGGAGTTGGAATTTTTAAGAAGCAAGTTTTTAAAATATCTCTCCTGGATGAAATTTGTTAGCCTTAATTTAATAACTTAAATAATAACATATATTTCTTATAACTTAAGTAATAACTTGAAAAGTAATAACTTAAAAGCAACAACAGCTTTTAAGTTTCAAGTCCAACCTGTACCACTGGAGAGAACTCTTTTCTTTTAACCTATATTAAGGAGGTTTTCTTGTAGAAGCATGTGGTTTCATTAATAACAAATAATGTATGGTCTACTAGGATTTTGATACCTGAGTCACTGTTCAAAAACATACGGAAAGAAAAGTAGAAAACCAAATCAAGAATGCTAACAAATGTGCTTGACAGTATGGTTTCATGCTTCTCACTAAATCAAAGTTCCAGAGTATCATGGATAACTTTTTAAAATATGAGTCTTATTTTGCAGAAAAGTACAGTCTCATGGGGGAAGGTATAGAAGGTGACTCTTTTATTATTATTATTATTTTTTAAAATTTTTTCCCCTAAAGCCCCAGTAGATAGTTGTATGTCGTAACTGCACATCCTTCTATTTGCTGTATGTGGAACGCGGCCTCACCATAGCTGGAGAAACGGCGCGTCGGTGCCCGCCCAGGATCCGAACCCCGGGCCACCAGCAGCAAAGCGCGCGCACTTAACCGCTAAGCCACAGGGCTGGCCCGAAGGTGACTCTTCACTGTCCTAGGATGACACATGGAGATATTAATGATGGTACCTACTGTGGTGTCAAACTGAGTGAGAAAAAAGGTACAGCAAAGCCTATTTTCAAACAATACAGGATAGTGTGGGACCCATCCTGGTACATAGGAAGGTAGACCCACCTGACTAGCTACCTTAGGTTGTAGCTAGCTACAGAGTCTGAAAAATTTAGATGTTCTTAACAAAGAACTCTTATTTCCACCCATATAACATATAGGGATGGCTGGCAAGATCAACCTTTCACAGCCTGTTCACATTCATATGGCTATAGTATCATCAGAAGTATTATCTTGAAATGTCAAGCACATTCCATTAATATACACGTGTATTTCAAAATACATCAGTGGTCGTTATAAAGACCTAAAACACTCATGCCTTTTTAAAACGTGATTTAAAAGAGAAATTTGGGCAAAAGGAGAAAATAAAATAATACATAAAATAAAGTTTTTGTCTTCATTTAAAAAACTCCATTTCAAATAAAAATATATAATACCATAATAAGCATAAGAAATCTATTCATATAAGACATCTGAACTTGAAAGTACTAGAATTGAATGTTCTTACTTATTTTTTCTTTAGTCACTGTGTTTATAGATGAATAAATTAATGCTATGAACATGTGTTCATATTAAATATATATTCACATAAAATCAGTTCAGCTAATCACAAACCATATTTTCCTATCTCAGAAGCACACAGTAAGATTTAAACTACCTAAGTTACCAAAATTTCTTTTTAAATAAATAACTTTTCTTCTTGAAAAGGCACATGGTTTCTGATCGTGGGGAACCAAGGATTTAAGAGTTCATAAATATCTAATAGAGGACCTTTTAAAAGACATATCTGTTGTTACATATCACAACATTTTTTTCTCAAATTTAGTTCAGTTTTCTTTCTACAAAAAAAGACCCAAATGAATTTAAAACATCCCATCAACAACCCGTTTCTCCTCCCTACAGCTCCCCAAAAGCAAAAAACAAAAAACAATTTTGTGCATATGATATTTCCCTTGACGTCTTAATCGGTTTAGTCTGTAGGATTTCCTTTTTGGGTGACATTATCAGAAGAAATTACCCTGTACCATTACCTATGGTCAATGAGGTTTGACAGGCTTTCCTTCTCTCTCATCTGCCTCTGAGTGGCGGTTGCAAGCAATTCCCTGGGACAGGAAGGTTTTGTCTAGATGTGACCCTTTGAAGTTTCTTTTGCTTCCAAATCTTCAGCTCACTGAAATTTCATTTTGGAGGGTCATCAACCTTAAATCCTCAGAGCCGGTGGACATCAACCTTAAATCCTCAGAGCCGGAGCTGCTTTAGTTATCATAACCATTTACTGTAGTACTCTGTACTGGAGGAGAAGTCAGGCTGGCTATGGAATTTGCCTGGAATTCATTCAGTGTCAGTTTTGGGTGGCCCTTACCCAGGCAGTGGCTTCAGGCCAGGGAGAAAGACAGGGAGAAGCTGGGAAGAGATCTTTGTAAATTGGGAAGGTACAAGGGAGTTTATCTCAGTCATGCAATAGTAATTTTTGTTTTGTTTTGTTTTCCTGAGGAACAGAACATTCATTGCAAATTTGCAGTTTAAAACGGGTAATAATCAATAGTGACAGAAAAGAATGGTGCTTCAGCCAGTTTCTTAACTAATTTAGAAAGCTTGAATTGTTTTGGTTTTATTCTTTGTACGTTACCCCCATAAAGCAATATAGTTAAATTCTCTTGATACTAGTACTGTGGGCAAAGTTGCAAAAGAGCGAAAATTTGTCACCTTAGGAAAAATACTCATCCCCCATAATGTACCCCACTTCTTCCAGTCGTACAGTAGGTAGTGGATAAGGGGTTGATATTTCTGTCTTTAGCATAATCCTTGGGTTTTCATCATGAGTATAATATTAAAGAAGTGGTAACCTTACTAAACCCTGAAACTCCTTTAGACTTTTACCTAGAAAAAATAACTTCCAGAAGTCAGTCTCACAGCCAAACAGTATTTTTTGGGAGGGGTGGGAGAGATGGCAGTAGAGTGGGGGTTGCATAGTAATTCTAGATTTTTTCTTTTACGGATAAAAGGATAAACTTTAGTGTTTCATTTCACATACCCATTTTTTTTGTTTATTTTAATGTCAGTAACCCCCCTTCATGTTTTCCTTCTGCAGTAGGAAAAAGGTTTGTTCGTTTCAAATTCATATCTGCCTTGTCTGGGTTGTAGTTTCAGGGAAAATGTGCAAGTGGTCAGTTTGCCAAAACCTTTTGTAAGTAGGGCTTTATGGTTCCTCTGCCAAGGCCTTAATTCCAATGGGGAATTACTAATTAGTTAGACAACATGGTGGGAACAGGGCTCTTAGAAAGCCCCAAGAAATGCACTTAAATTTCTCAGGTGTTGCTCTAGGTCTCTTATTATCACATAATTGAATTGAGTCCTGAAATTTAGGAGGATGATATTTTGGATTGATTCTTGTCAAAGGGCAGTGAAAATGATAGAGAGGATGCAGCATAAATATTGCTAGGCCAGAGAGGGCAGTCCTAGAAATAACACTTCTTGTTTTATGGAGTACTCTATAGTTTAAAGCAGCATTTTACCTATCTATCATCTCACTTTGATTTTGATCCTAAAAATAATGCGTCTTAAATAGGCCGTGATCAAATAGCTGTCACCAAATTTCCATTTTTCAAGGTATGGAAACTGAGGCTCCTGCTTAGTAACATTCTTAAATTTGCATAGCTTGTAGAGGGCAAAGGATTAAAACCTAGGTCTTCTGATTGCAAGATCTTGCCACTATACCAAAATTTAATGAGGATACTTTGGTGGGAAGGGAATTATAGAGAAATTTGATTCCTTGAGACTTGCCAAAGGCTAAACCTGTGTAAGCATCATTAAGCCTGAGAATAAATCGAATCTGCAAAGTACAAGGCAAATATGCATTGTTTTAAACACCCACAAATTGATTTATAACTTTTTTTTTACATTCTTTTACAAAGCATTTTACAGATGTTCAGTTTTAATTTGATAGATCTTGTACATTTTTACTTGTATACATAACCATTCAATATGTTATAAACATTCCCCCAAAATTATACCACATATATTTAGGAAGTGGTTTTTCTGACTATTTTTCAGAACAAATTATGTGGCATGTGGGATAGAGTAAGATTTTTAAATCTGATATTTATAGTTGGGGACTGAGAAAGGTAGATTCCTAAGGCTCCTAAGAGATGAAAAATTATGCATTATAGATATCCAGAAGAGTTACTAAGATTATTTTCTTTGTGATTCAAATGAGTAGGTTTGTTTTTATTGTGGATTCAATTGTAGACTGATTTTCTGTTTTTATTTTTTAATTCCTTAGATCCTAGAAAAAAATTATTGTACACATACTCTTAAAAATCCATCCATAAAACCAATAATGAACTTTTAAAAAGTCAAACTTTATTATTTGTGGATTAGATTATCATATACCAATACTGTGTGGTCACAAATATTTAAAACTAAAAGTAACAAAACTGAAAAAAAGGATATAGTCAACTATTTTAATGATGAGGTTGTGTGATTTTTTTTTCTTTGAGGAGTTTGTTTTCTAATGTTTTAATAAAAAATTGTCATGCATGATTTTTTATAATAAATTTTTTTATTATAAAGAAACTACTAGGAAAATAATTTAAAAGCTGAGAATTTATCATGATATCTGTTTAATAACTTTCTTTCTAGTCACCATTATAATTTTTCCTGGCCTGTCACGACTTATTTTCTATTTTCTAATTTTGAAAATTAATGAGACTCTTCATTAGTACTTTATCGTCTTGCAGAACCAGAGGATTTCCCCCTCAAAATGGATCTCACTGTGATTCTGAATCATTCCAGTAATTTTATTGGGCCTGAAAGTGTTCTGAGCCTGGAGGAAACACTCTATGTAAAAGTTGCAGATTCATCTGGTAGTGATTTGTCATTTACCATGTTTTGGGCTTGCAGCCAGGTCAGCTGTTGCCAAGAGAAGGCAGACAGGGGAATAAAATTATTATCAAGAAAAGGGTTGGAAGTATACTGAATGAAGCAAACTGAAAGAAACTCAAACAAAATCTAGGATGTAAGACTCCTAGAAATAACTTAAAGGGGGTTGGAAAAAGAAGAGGACTCAATCCCTCTAGGCTAGTTTTCTTTTTTTTTCCCTTGCCCTCGACATATCAAGTATTAGTCTTTAAATTTATTTAATTCATTGGACAACTAGGAATAGATTTCCTCTAACATTTTAGTCAAATCGTTTCTATGACCTGGAAGTTTGCCCTTGTAGTTACTCCTTCACCACTGTTTTAGTAGTTTTAAATGTAATTTCTAGCAGGTTTATCTCTTGAACTCGCTATTCCTCAGATTCGGTTAATAAAATATGTAAATCTATAATGGAAAGAAGTTTAAGCAAAAGTAGTAGTTTAAATCTAATAAGAAAACATTATGGGTTGAGAATTTCAACTGTACTTGGAGGTTGAATATATTTGAGTCTTATACTTTTAGTAAAAAGATTCTGAATAAAGATAGAAAGGTAATGTGTAGATAAATCCCTGCAATATGCAACTCAAAAATATTTGTCAGAGACTTGAAATTAAGATAATCTTTAGACTTGTAAAAAATCCTTTAAGAGCTCACTGAAGCTCATTGGTTCTTTTGGCACTTTTTATTGAGGCAATTATAGTAATCACTAATGTTTATTGGGTACGCTTAAGTTGATACTGTTTACTAAAAAGCTAAAGATAGAATTTATGCATTCAGTCAATAAATTTCAATTGAAACGTTTTTGTCTTATGGGAGCTGTTATTATAAGACAGACGATATTGATGATGACTAAGAGATAGCAGATAGAAGACACTTAGATAATTTGTTTATGTTGTAATCTATCTGAATGTAGAGAACTTCTAAGGATGATGACAATTTATATATGCCCAGGAAACCAGTAAAATAATTTAGAATGTCAAGTGGATTCATAGGTCTAAAATAGTAGTTTGTATCAAATGGGTTACTTTTTAAGAGTTGTTTATTTAAATTTAGAAGGTATTACATAGCATAAGTGGAAAGAGCACTGATTTGGCATCAGGCAGACCTGGGCTGGAATTGCAACTCTACCACTTATGACCTGGATGACTTTGGGCAAGTCATTTAAACAGTTTCCTCATTTATAGAGGGGTAGGGTGTTGTAATAATAATATCTTCCTTAGAGAATTCTTGCTGATAAAGTAGTTATGGTGAATGATAAATAATACATGTAGGAGTTCAATAAATGGTGACCACCAATGTTATTATAATATTTCTATTTATTACTTTTTAATTCCTAACATTTCATAATAAAAAAAGTATAAACTCCTTTGCTTCATTTCTGATATGAAGTTCTTCTAGGATTGTTTCTTGATTGTATTACGTTGACTTCAGTCATCTTGAGATAGGTTGGTGCGTGGTTTGGGGTAAATGAACAGACTTGAAGCTGGAGGTTGGTGTGCTCAAGTTTATCATGCTGGATTTCTGGGCTGCTATCCTACGGAAGCCAAATTTATAGCTCAGGATTGCTGCTTCTGGGCCACAGGACAGGCAAAAGTGCTAATGGCATTTTAGAGTAATTCATCTTGTGTAGAGTTTGTAACTTACTTTTTTTGATTTAACATTGTATCTTGAATATTTTATTGTGTAATTATTCTTCAAAATATTTAGATTTTATAAGGAAAAAAGATAAATAAAATCAACAACCAAACAAAAACACCACAAAAGGGACTTTAAAAAGTGAGTAATATATATTCCTTTCTATACGGAGAATGGCATAAATATATGTGGGATATGGGCTGTGCTTTGTATTAGTTATCTATTGCTATGAAACAAATCACCCCAAAACTTAGTGGCTTAAAATAACAATAAACATTTATTATCTCTCACAGTTTCTCCCAAACAAAAATTCACGAGTGGCTTAGTTTGGTGGTTCTGACTCTGGCTCTGTCATGAGGTTGCAGTCAAGATGTTGACTGGCCTGTCGTCATCTGAAATCTTTACTAGGGCTGGCGTATTCGCTTCCCAGGTGACTTACTCAAGAGGCTGACAAGTTAGTCCTATTTGTTGGTGGGAGGCCATATTTCCTCCCCACCTGGGCCTGTCCATGAGGCTGGTTGAATGTTCTCAGGACACGGTAGCTGGCTTCCCCCACAAGTGATCCAAGAACCTAAGGTGGTTCTTGGTTCTAAGGTGCAATCTGAGGTGTAATGTCTTTTATGACCTCACCTCAGAGTTACATATGTACTGTCACTTCTTCAATATTGTGTTAGTCACCCAAGTCAGCCCTATTCAGTGGTGTAAATCACTTTTGCTGAAATATAGAGCAATAGAAATGACTATGAGAAATATGTTGACAATAATAGCATCTGACAGAATATTGAACTGAAATTGCCGTAGAATGAAAATAGTTTCATTGAAATATAACCTTAGGACTTGAGACATAAAGGTGGTATAGCTGTGGAAAACAAGGTTTATATGTTCTTTTTTGGAAGAAAAATTCCTAGTTTTTACTAATAATCATAATGGTGAAGAATAGGGTAATGATAAGTGAAGAAATTAAGTTGGATTTCAGTATTTTAGTGAAGTGGTATGTTAAGAAAAATTCTCCACCTTTGAGTTAAAAAAAATTCTCCATTGAAGATTAATTTATGCAGAAAATTGAGCCTGAAAAGCAACTTGAAACCATTTTAAAAAGCTTTAACACTAAGTCAATGCACATAGTAAGAATCTACACAAAGTGAAGGAGAGTTAAGATATTCTCTCATGGATGAAATAGGTTTATTTTGTAGATAGAAAATGCAGATATTACCAAAAAATTATTATTTTTAGTAACTATTTTCCTTTGTTGATTTATCCACAAAACCAAAACTGATTCATGGAATCCTAGTATATTAAAACTGGAAGATACTTTGGCAATCAATGAGACAGTCTTCCATCCAGTACAATAATTCTTTGTGTAGTGTTTTGATAGATGTCTTTTACTTGGATATCTCTTTTGTTGGGCAATTCTGGTTTTTTAAATATTCTTTTTTTTTATGTTGAGTCAAATGTAACATTTTATAATTCATCTGTTTCTGCCTCTAGAGTAACAAATAATTAATCTACTTCTCCTTTTACATTACAGTCCCTAAATATCTAACTTCATCTTTCTTTCCCCATATCATATCTACCAAGATCCAGGCTATTCACAGAAAGTGTTCATTGTCACTGCCTACTTCTCTATTACTTCATTTTACCTTACTGTGCTATTGTAAAAGCCTCAAAATATGATTAGGAAATATAGATATACTTTGATCTGACAGAATTTGAATTTAATATTTTACTAGAGTGTAAACTTCATGAAGGCAGGGGCTATATATTTTTACTCAGCATTTATCCCTAGCACCTAGCAAATTGCCTAGCACCTAGTAAATATTTGTTGAATAAACGAATGAATATAGCTCAACTCAGCATATATGTCTTTTTGCCAGATCCTGGATTTGTTCCTTTCTTAAAATTTCAAGGTTACATTATCAGTGGAAAATAATACTTTGTATTTTTTAAAGTTTGTCCCAACATTTCAAAATATTTTGTGAACAAATTAGTGAACCATCCCTACACCATTGGATAATGTCTGTCTTTCATTGAACTAGCACTACCTTAGTGCCCTAAAGGCATTTTTTAAAACTATGAAATGGAAATTATGTCCAGTAGGAAAGGAAAATGGAGTAAGAACAATTCTGTGAACTGAAACAAGACCACGTGACAAGGATAGACTCTTTATTTGTATTCTTATAAAAGTCAACCATAGAATTTCATAATTCCCTCTGAAAAAACAAAACAGAACACAATAAGCAAAAAAACCCACCTCTTTCTTCCATTTGGGAATTATTAGATTTAGGTCTGGTTCAGAATGAGGACTCCTTACTGCGTCATCTACACACTTTCTGGAATTTACTAAATCTGTTTGTTGTAAGGATAGATTTAGCCTCATTATATTAAGTTTGTAGTAACTGACAAAATCAATGTGAAAGGTAAACCTTTGACCTTTGACCTCAAAGGTAAGAGGTTTACTTTACATCGAAGCTATTTATTGGGATTAGCTGGGGTGATTTTAGCTTTCATGTCAACCTTAAGTGGAATCTACATACGTACTCTAGTCATTGAAGAATTACTATCAAAGCTGCCAAAACACTTGCATTAGAAAGGCCCCAACACAATTATTCGATTGCAACCCAACTAGTCAAGGTATGGTCAGTACATTGGAACAAAGTGAGGAGCTCCTAAAACTTGGAAGTAAGACTGCTTGCTAAATGTAAGGCGAGTAAGAATCAAGTTTCACCTGAGATTAGCCATCTGTAGAAACTGTTGATTTGTGCCTGAGGTTGTCCATGGTTTAGATAAAATACTCTTCCAAACTCAATTTGCTCAGATTCCTTGCTTACAAAGCTACTTTCTGATTAATAAGTCAGTTTTCTGGATATTTTGATCTGGAAGATCTATTTTCTTGAATAATAGATTTGTGTCCCATGGTCACTGGAAAACACATATTCCTCGTTGTAAATGATCATATTGCTTCATGAATCAGTCTCTGATGAGTTTAGCTATCCTAGATCAGGATTCAGGAGCCTGTTCAACCCTGGATACACTGAAACTGACAAACAATAACTTCTCAGGGTGTAAAGATACAGTGTTATATGATTAGCCCTTTTAAAATCTGTGTGGAGAGCTAACACTTGTTTTATTGTATCCCTAATCTCTCGGTTAACTTTATTCTAAACACTTTAAAGCATTACACTACAGTTGTCGATTTAGTGAGTAGATATCACCATCACAATTATCTGATAAAATTCTCATTTGAAAACAGAATTTTGGCAGTATGCAAAGTACCAGTTGATTCAGCTCATTAAAGTTTTCTGAGACATGAGCTGAATTTGACAAAGCAACAAGGGATGGCTTGTCAAATTGTGTGTTTGCCTAGTATTTTGGCACCATCAGCTCAACAATAGCTATGTAACAAAGCAGTTTATCATAATATCTGTAAAGAAAATATTTCAGAATTGTACAAAATTATCTAGTTTAGAATGTGTATAGGAGATTTACTATATAAAGTAAGACATGTTCTTTAAGACTTGTAATCAAATTAGGAATCTCAGATTTTGATTGAAAAATTTTGGTGTCTTAAGTAAGGAATCTTTGCTGTTTCAAGAGAGTCCCTAAAACTGTTGTAATCTATTTACAAAACCATGAAAACTAAGAAGAATATAAATATTTATCCAGATAATATAATAGCAATCAACTATAATATGTGGATGTGGTAGGCAGAGAAAATGGCACCCCTAAAGATATATTTATTCTGTAATCCCCAGACCCTTGAATATTACGTTATATGGCAAAGGATGTGATTAAGTTAAGGATCTTGAGAGGAAAAGCTTATCCTGAATTATCCAGTGGGCCCTAAGTGCAATCACATATTCTTATAAAAGAAAGATAGAGGGAGATTAAACAGAAGAGGAGAAGACACACACACTGAGGATAGCAATGTGACAGCAGAGCAGAGAGAGATGCCAAGGAATGCCAACAGTCTCCAGAAGCTGGAAGAGGCAAGGAATGGATTCTCCCCAGAGCCTTTGGAGACAGTGCAGCCCTCTGACACCTTGATTTTGGACTTCTGGCCAACAGAACTATGAGAGAATAAATTTCTGTTGTTTTAGGCCACCAAGTTTGTGGTAATTTGTTACAACAGCTGCAGGAAACTAATACAGTAGGTATAGGTTTGCAGAAGTTTTGTTTTCCTCCCCAACTTATAGTTTATATGGTTCTATAAACTTATAAGTTTATATGATAGTCTGCTACATTAAAATGTTCTCCATTTTTTATTAATGAGGAGTGTTATATACTCTTTGTGTAAAAAACATTTGGCTAGACTGGTAAGGTGTCAGGATGATAAAAATTATGTTTTCTTTTGTTTGCCATTAGCTTGGAGTGTCATCTTCCATCCCTTTGTTCTAAGCCTGTGTTTGTCTTTAGAGCTGAGATGTGTTTCCTGGAGGCAGCAAATTGTTAGAAATTAGGTTATGTTTTAATTTACCTCAATACAATTTGTGTTTGTCATGATTGTTTTTGATATATGAATAAAAACACAATGACAACATCTGATGTTCATTTTTCTTTTCTCTCTTACTTTCTAGGTCTAGTAGTGCACATTCTAGAGCCAAAGAAAGGAGCACGTATCTCAGATTCTCTGCTTGACTAGTGCACTTATTGGCACTTCACATAGAGAATTCTTTCTTCCCTTTCTCTCCCTTTATTCTCCAAATATTTATTAAGTTGGTATTATGTACTATGGACTATTCAAAATGCTGAGGATATGGCAGCGGATGAGGCAGATATGGTCCTTGTCTCCAGAGTCACCACTAGCTCATTAGTGTCTTTGCACAATTAGTAAAAGGTGTCTCCTTTCAGCAGTCACAGCCTGAGGGTACAGGTTTTGTCCAGCTGAATAAGGCTGGATTTTAGCCCCACTTGCTTCCTTGGCTGGGTACTTTTCTGTGTAACATGTGCAGCTATAGGCAGAAACCCTGCTTGGTCTCAAGAAGATTATTATGTAGCCATAGCAGATGGTTTTCTCAGTTAGTACCTCAAGCACTTCTCTCTACTTTGAAAAAGAGACAAAAAACTGTTTCTGCATTACTGAATAGAGCAAGCTCCATTTCCAAATAAGGTTGCATATACCAGAAAATAGAGAAACTGAGAAGGTGAATATTGATAATTGATACTTTTCACTACTGCATGCCTTCTCCCATAGAAGCTGATGGCTTTATCTCAACAGGTTTTCTTGAACCTAATTCTATCCCACAGGTCAGAGAATTTGTTTATTCTGTGTTTTCTAGAAGGTGAAATGCGGACAAATAAGCCTTGTATACATTGGGTAAGAAACCAACTACTATGATGCTTAGGAATATTTTGTGGGCTGTGGGCTGCTAAAATTTGTGGAGAGGTGCTAATAGGCTGTGAGAAACTATTTGGGAGGATGATATATTGAATGAAAAAAATGTTACAAGAACATATGTAGCCAGAGCTCCAACACAGGTGTGTATGGAGAAAATGCCACTCTTGAGACTACTCAGAATTTTCACATGAGAAGGATGGAGAAAGTTCTTGAATTCTCAGTATGCTTTGTCTTCTTTTCACCCGCAGCAAAGACACATGTGGATAAATTGTTCATATCTCTTCCCAAAGTAAAGATATATTTGTATTGTTTCAAAAAGAAATTATTGGGGCCAGCCCTGTTGTTAAGTTTGGTGCCCTCCACTTCAGCCGCCTGGGCCCACTTGCCGAGTGTGGACTTACACCCTTACTAAAGAGAGGAAGATGGGCACAGATGTTACCTCAGAGTGAATCTTCCTGAAGGAAAAAAAAAAAAAAAAGGAGGAAAATTGGCAACGGATGTTAGCCCAGGGTGAATCTTCCTCAACAAAAAAAACAAACAAAAAAAGAAATTATTATCTACTAGAAACTTGAGAAGATTGTGGGATTTAGGGTGTGTGTGTGGGCGTGCGTGTGTGTGTGTGCCCCTGAACACAGATGTAGGATAATTAGGCATGTTTTGCTTTAAAAAGATAATGGGAGAATAAAGTTTCTCATCTTTCCCTATCACAGCATAGGGATTTAGGGACAGAAAAATAACTGATAAGTGGTTTTTTAAATCAGCAAAAAAACCCAGCCTGAATCAGTAATCTAGCTTGCCAAATGGAGTCTGATATAGAAGAAAGATTTGTATTTAGGGGAAGGGGTTGAGTGGGAGTGGAGGAAAGGATGTGAAGGGGGAAAAAGTAACCAACAGGCTGCAAATAGTTAGGAGGGAGCCAAGAAATAAAGACAGAGCCAAGATCTGGAAGATTCATTCCATTCTAAAATAAGTATCTCCATTGCTTAAACTGAGAGAATGGTTTATGTTAAAATTGCCTGTATGTGGGATAGCTCACTATAGGCTTTCTCTTGAGATGACTGAACCACTTACTCACTTATAATTAGGTTGGTCAAAATAGATACATTTCTTTCTTTGAGTTCTAACTATTCAGATAGATTGTTATTACATTGTGTGGAAGATTGACTGTGATGCAAAATTGCGCTTAAACAGAAGGTGAGATATCTTAAAGTAGCCTTATTTTTCACTTACTTTTTTTTTGCCAACAGTGAACAGAAAAATCCCTGTAAAGAGTCATTTTTCTTTTCTTCAATTTCCATAATTGTGTTGAATATGAAAGGCAGTTTATCTTCTTATATTGTCCTCACAGTTTAGATAAGAAAGGCCATAAGGTTAAATGTCTCTAGTTTATACAACCATACTAGCTCTAGTGCAGGCTTGGAACATGGCTATAGAATTTAAGTGGGCTCCATTCCAAGCAAAACTGGCTTTTTGTATTTTCAGATTCAGGACAATGAGTTTGCAAAGCAGACCTAATGTCCTGACTATAACTGACAGCAGATGGATCTGTAAAGACACAGATTGAATCAAATACAGATATAGTTGACCAATGAGTTTTCATTTCTGAGCATGGCTGCAATGTGGCAGTGGTGGCCACAGCAGTATCTATTATAAACTGTATCTTCAATACCACTAGAAGTAGTGGCATCCCTCTTCCTCCCCTTCTCATGAAGGCCTGGTTCCTACTGTGTCTTTTGTTGGTCTGCCTGCATTCCTGATTCCTGAACACTCAAAGTCTCCTTGCTCCCAGCCCAGCCGATGGCCACCCTTATAAGTAGAAAGATGTGTTAATTCACAAAAGATGAAGTGGTGAGGCCCAGGAAAAGCACTTTGCTGCTTCAGATAGCTCTTTTCTCTGACAAATTACTGAAATATGCCAAACTGTAGGAAACAATTCCCAGATCCCAGCCTGGGAAGAGTTTAGTATATACTGGAAGGCAGCATAATGTAGTGATTAAAAGTTCTAAAGGCAGATTTCCTGGATCTGAATTCCAGCTCCTAAAGGACTATAGGGCTTTGAGCAAGTTAGCCAACTTCTTTCTGTGCCTCAGTTTCTTTATTATTAAAATATGATAATAACAGTACCCATGTCATAGGATTGTTGCCAGGATTAAGTGAGTTAATATAAGTAAAGTGATCACAGTGATCACTAATACATGTTAGTTATTTGTACCTTCAGTTCTTATTCTTTTAAAATACAGTGAGCATTGCCAGCAAGATACTATTTAAAGGGTACAATACCTCAAATTATTTGCCTGGAAGAGTTTGCTGATGCCTTACATTTGTTATTAGAAATCACTCAAGGATTCAGCTTAGAACGAAATTAAGGCAGGGGATTTGTCGTAGGAACCAGAGCCAAAAACTGGAAAAAGGCCAGTATTGGGGCCAACTGGCTGTGATAAAGGGTAAGGATAAACATTCTTTATAGTGCTCCTGGTTAGTTGCTAGTTTTGTCTCAGAATTTGGCTCAAAACTGAGTTTTCCGGTGAGGACTAAGTGAGTTAGCCTAGCTTTGGTGTAAGGTCTAGCTGCAGTGACAACAAACCAGGTTAGTTAGCCCAAATGACATCATCATGGCAGTCTTAAAAGATCTGAAGAGTTATCACTTGGAAGAAATGTTGGACTTGCTTATTTCCATAAGATAGAACTCAAATGAATGACTGAAGTTTTCGTGAAAGCAGTTTGGGCTCCATATGAGGAAAAAGTTTTCAACCACAACTGTTTTAAAATAGAAAGGACTGCCTTATCAGATGATGAGCTTTCTAACACTAAAAATGTTCCAGCAGAAGCTAGCCTGCCACTAATCAGAAATGTACCTGTATATTTGTCTGTAAAGTGGGGATGATAATCCTCCAACCAGATTGTTATGAGGATTAAATGAGAAAATGTACATATGGTGATTAGCATAGTGCCTGACACGTTATAAATATTCGAGGAACGGTAATTGTTGATCCTGCCGCAACTTCCACTGCCTCCACCACTACTACTGTCATTACCATTATTAATGGAGATTTTAAACTTAGCTAAGAGGGTGGACTGTATGATCTCTCTAGTTTCTATGAAAATAGATTGTTAGCTTATGCTTTTTAAGTTCTCTTTCCACTCAGGAAGTTTAAAATACTTAGAAATGGGAGACAACTTACATTGTAAGATGTGGTGTTATTCTTCATGTGTTTATTATGCTAGCTCCTTTGACTCTTCTATTATTTATTATTCTCTACTTTATTTAGAATGGTTTAACCTGTGTGTAGTTCAGCAGTGTTCTTTGTTAGTATAGTAATTATAGACTTTCTTTTGTTTATAAAGATGAAAAAGAGATGGGATAAAGAGATGAAAAAAGTTTCAAGTTTAAATACCAAGGTCTTTTATTTCTCAGCTGGTAAACAGGTTAGATGAGAATTATTTTAGGAAAAAAATGGCACCTTGTTTATTTTCTCCTGAAGGATTCATTATGTTCTAAACTCAGACTTTGAAAGTTTTAATACTTTTTTTATGACTAAGTCTTTTCTTGCAGAAATAAATTGAGTTAGGAATTTTTAAAAAATCGGCATATTTCACTCCCAGGCCGAAGGACAGAACTTGCAGAACCAAGAGAGGAACAAAAAATCTAAAGAAAGGACATGTCTAAATGAAGGAAAAAAGTGAAACCCATTATTTCTCCTATTGCTGTAAGTATATGCTCTTGGTATAAAGTATTTTCTATTAATAAGGACACCTCTAATTGTTCTCACTCTGTGCATTCATTGATGGTGAGGTAGGACTTCACAGGACAAGTTAAAAATTTCAGATTTATCAACGTCTATGAGAAAATAAGGGACAACAAAAAGGAATACAGATACTGAAGTTATAAAGGATTCAGAATCATAAGTGGTTTTTGCTCTAGAATCCCTGCTTGCTTAGCAGATGATAAATGGAAGCCCTGTTGGAGTTTGGCTTCATTTGTATTTTTCCTCTACGTGTGCAGTTTACTTAGACTCCCTTCTCCTTCAAGGATTTTTTTTCCCTTGCCTGTAGGCCTGCAGAGGCAATCAAGGCTGAACAATAGGTGCCTTCTTATTTCAAGTGGGTAATTTGCATTTCTGAGGATCTCCTGACTGGATTCAACACACTTCAGAGGCTTCTGCAGCTCACGGGATTGTTCCTTCTAGAAATTTACCTCATGTTTAGCAGGGTAGGATGTTGCTCAGCTTTCACACTCCAGAGAAACACAAGGTACCTGAATTTGCACAAAGTAATTGTTTTCATTTCCTCTGTGATTCAGTTATTCATAAATTCAGAACTGTTGAGTCCATATTCTTTCCTAATTTTCATACTGTTCATTTGAGTGTTTTACTTAAAATGGAGCAGGCAAGCCATGAAAGAGCAGGAAACTGAAATTTTGAAAACCTGTCCTTGATGAGCTCTGTGATTTTAGGTCAACTACTTTGCCATTCTGAGCCTCACTTTCCTTATTTGTAACATGAGGGGTTACTACCCATTAGAGCTCTGAGAGATGAAAATTCTGTGCAAAAGATACCATTGACTAACCCTTCTTTCCTTCCTGCAACAAGAAAAGAATGTGTATGTACCAGGTGTCAGGCACGATAGGTACAAAGTGGATAATGCATGGCCTTTGCCTTCAAAAAGCTTACTGTTTACAGGGAGAGGCTGACATACAGTAAGTGCAATATGTTGTGATAATTGTAAACAAAATGCTTCAGAAGCAGGCTTTACAGTGGAGGTGGCATTTTGGTTGGATCTTAAAGAATGGAAAGGAATCCAGTAATGAACAGTGTGTATTGAGAGAGGGGAGAGGTTGGAGCTGTGGGAGATATCAACATCTAAAGTCTGTGTAGAGGAAGCAGAGCTCTCAATGGAGACTCAAAGAGGTCAGAGAGGTAAGGAGAAAAGCAAGAGAGACTAGAGTCCTGGAAGCCAAGGAAGAAAGCTTCAGAGGAGTGCTCATCAGTCATGTCAGATGTCACGAAGGGTCCACTAAAGGCTCATGTCTGTTAGGACAGACAACAAAATTAATTGAAGACTTTTCTCATGAAGTCAGGTAAAGCAATGGGATAGTAGACATATTGCAGTAGGTTTGGCAGTAAATGTGAAGTGGAGACTGAAAGTATAGATTATTTTCAGAAGCTTGGCTACTTGTTTGAGAAGAGAAGGAAAATACAGGATAAGATACAGAAATGTAGGATCAGAAGAGATTTTCTTCTTAAAAGAGGAGAGACATTGATATATTCATAGAGTCATGCACCATATAATGTTTCAGTCAATGACGGACCACATATATGACAGTGGTCCTGTAAGATTTGTACCACGTAGCCTAAGTGTGAAGTAGGCTGTGCCATCTAGGTTTGTGTGAGTACTGTAGGAGAGGAAAAAATTTTCCTCTCTCCTTCTAGATTCTTGTGGTTGGCCTAAGAATTAAATTGACATGAGACAAATTAACAGGAGAAAAACAAACAAAAATTTAATGATATGTATACATGGGAGAAAGCTAGGAAAACCAAGTAACTTGCCAGACTGGCCAAAGCCCTCACTTCATTTATTTATTTATTTTTGCTGAGGAAGATTTGCCCTGAGCCAACATCTATTGCCAATCTTCATCTTTTTTTGCTTGAGGAAGATTAACCCTGAGCCAACACCTATGCCAATCTTCCTCTATTTTGTATGTGGGACACTGCCACAGCATGGCTGATGAGTGGAGTAGGTCTGTGCCCAGGATCCAAACCTTCAAACCTGGGCCACTGAAGTGGAGCACACGGAACTTGCACCACTAGACAACGGGGCTGGCCCCAAAGCCCTCACTTTAAATGCCATCCTTAGCTAAAGACAAAAGAAGATGTTGGGAGTGGGGAGAATCAAGGACTTCAAAGGGAAGGAAGGCAATTTACAGGTAAATAAAAAGGAGCAAACGTTTGGCAAACAAGTGTTTGGCCACAGAGAAACAGAAGAACACAGAAGGGAGCCCAACAGGCTCTTCTAGGTTCCTCCCTGTCCACAGCCTAGTTCACGTTATGCTAAGGTGACAGCTCACTTTCTGAGATGAGTTTTTTAATCTGAATTCTTTTAGGCAGTTGAGGGGGAGATAACAAGAAAAACTTTCTGAGTCTTTTGTTGCTTAAAAATAATCAGTCTAAAATGATCCTCATGTTAAAGAGACACATTTTGGGGTGGCAAATTTTGGTCCCCTTCACTACACTCTATGACGTTTGCACAACGAAATTGCCTAAGGATGCATTTCTCAGAACTTATCCCCATCATTAAGTGACGCATGACTGTAGATTGGGGGAACAGAGAAAGTAGAGAAGGGATAGTAGGTGCAGGCCAAGAAAAAGATGCAAGCCACTGTCCTGCTTGAAATTCTCTAGTCTTTGGTTTGACACACCAGTCCTTTGAGTTCTGACTGTTCTTTACCTCTCTAGCTTTAAGTATCGTCGTCCTCCACATGCACTTGAACTAGATAGTGCAACTGAATTAAGGACATTTCCTTGAATGTCATTGTATATGCTGTCCCAAATGCCTTTCCTTTCCTCCTCCCCCTCCCGTTCCCCCTCCATCTTCTTCTCTTCTTCCTCCTCTTCCTTCTTCTTCACCTAATTTTTGCTTATCCTTAAAGCCTTGTTCAGATGATCCCTTTCTCTGGGAAACGTTTCCTGATTTCCCTCTCCTCACCCTCACCTCAGCCAAGGTTAGTCACTTCAATTTGAACTTCTTTAACATACTTTCTAGACTTTTATATTATTAATCACATAATACTAAAATTTCCTATTTATTTGTCTGCATCATACAGGTGGCCATTAATTCCTTGAGGCCAGAGAACATTACTTGATAGGGCAGTGCTGAATAAATGTTTATTAAACAAGACAGGGAGGGCAACATTTGGGTGCCTAAATGAACTTTTGCTTTGCTTCAAACATCCTTGTTTGAATGTCCCTTTGCTCCCAGTTCTCCCCTAGAATAACTGCAGCCTTCTCAGTCATTAGGAATAACTGCTGGGATGGCAGATAGTTAGTACTCATATTGTCACTTGTTCCAAGGCCAAAGTAGACACCATGTATCAATTACTGCACTTTCTCACACAACCTGGACACTACCTCTTTTCACGGTAGCTATTATTAATGGATCAGAGTTGACACTTGGGACAAAAACTGTTTGCTGTTCTTATACATCTCACAGAACCTCTTGTTTTTCTTAAGCTTTTCCTAGAAATGTAATATGATACCTCCCTTTTGCTCTAAAACTGTGTTCCCTAGGCTCTCCAGGAATCTACCTGGCCACTTTCATGTGTGTAAGATCTTCAAGCAATGAAGCTCAGATGGATTTTCATTTTCTTTAGTAATTTATGATAGGAATTATACTCCTGTATATAAAGAGATAGTATTAAGCCCACTTTCAGATGAGGGGGCTGGGAATCATTAACTTTTTAAGAATTATAGCAGGGAGGATGTTGAGGGGGAGAAAAATGATATTGTACCTACATAGAAAGATTATACTGTATCTAGGCAGGAAAAAATATGGAGAAGTGAGGAATTCATCCTGATCATTTAATCCCTTGTTCTCCATTCCTCACTCCACACTATATAATTCAGTTTAACAAAAATTTATTGAGTACTTACTTGTGCTGAATACTGTACTAAGAACAGGAGATACAAAAATGCATAAGACAAACAGCCCTCAGGGAGTTTACAGTCTTATTAGGGAAGGTATTAAGAACTAAAGTAGAGGGATGCATAGGATGATGGTAGAAAACATGCTAATATGACTTGGTCTGAATTGTCCCATTTATCCAGCTTTGTCTCTAGAATTCATGAGATCATTGCTAACCTTTTAATTTAAATGATCAAAGTTGCTTAGAATTTTTGTTCTTAATCTTGAATCATGTTTGTAAATAGGATAATTCCCTTGAATCATGGAAACCGTATGTGGATAAGAGCTTATAGTCTCAAAGTATGCTTCTTTGGATAAAAACATTTAAAAATATTACAAATATTAAGTGTTATAAATGAATGTCTACTTATTTTCTGGATCAGAGAGTCAGAAGTTAGAATTCAATAAGACAAGAATTGATCGGTTTAGAAAATATTACTGATTTTTTTAAAGACCATTCAAACTTTGTTGAGTCTGTAGAATTGGTTATAAGATGGAAAAGACAAACTTTATTTAGAAAATTAAACGCAAAAAAAGACATCTCCCCCCCCCCCCCCGTTTACTCTTGACTCAAATTGCAGCTCAAGCATTAAAGAAAGCCTTGTTAAACTCATTGTGTTCTCCAGCGAATATTAAAATTAGCACCCACATGAATATTATAAAATCAAGGAATAGAATGTTCACAATAAACCTTAGAAAAATGCTGATGCAGATAAGGCCAAATGTTTCATTTTTGTTTTTTAATGTAATGCTGTTACAACTTACTTGCAACATTATTCCCTGCATGGTGGCCTCCTAATTATTTCATCATGCAGCAGGAAATCCTGGTAGGTCATATATAAACAGCCTGAGGCAGGAACCTCTTCATCTGATAGAGTATGACATCTGACATCTGTGCAGCCTGCTGCTCGCCTGCCGCAATTAACCAGGAAGCTCAGACATTAACCAATGCAAAGGCAACTGGGAACTTGGGATAATGTGGAGTAGCAAAGGTCTTTCCTAATCCAATAAATTCCTATGAAGATGAAAAAGTGACAGCAAATAGGTGACAATTTTCTCAGGAACTGAACCTTTGTGGTCTTTTTCCTGACTGTTTTCCAAGAAGCAGCAAGTCACCTTTCTCATCTCCCCGCCCCTTCCACTTCTCATGTATGCGTAATTTCCCTTGACTTTGAATGAGACTTAAGTGCACTTAGAGGCTGCTGGATTTAGCTCTTGGTATTGTTTATGCTCACTGCTGGAGTGGGGGTGGGAGTCCCTGTCTGGGCTTCACAAGCTAAATGAAATCCAGAATGGAACCTCTATACAGAATGTGTTGAGGGATTGAGCCAGCACCTGCTTTAGAGGCTAGTTGTTCCTACCAGACGTTTAATGTTTATTATTCTGTTTGGAGGCAAACGCTAAGGACAGTGGGTGATTTGCTTTACCAGTAGTTTCATTATCTTGTCTGCTAAGAAAATATAATTTTCATATTTTATTTCAGTGTTTTTATTAAACAAATATTTACTGAGTATCTACTATATGTCAGACACTATGCTTGATCCAGGGCTGGAGAAGATCATCTCTGCCCATGAAGTTGGTCTATTGAAAGAGACTGCCTGCTGTGGAAAGCAAATAACAAGCAAATGTGGTTAATGGTTTGTAACATGGACTGAGTTGATGAGGAGGAAGCAGCTAACTTACTAAGAGGAGGATCAGGAAAGATAGCATGGATAGCATATGTTCTGCATGTTGAGTATTGAGTAAGTTTTCCAGGTTCACAAAGTGAGGAAAAATGTTAGAGTAACAGAGACAAAGGCACTGAGATATTGAAGAGCCGGGGATGTTTGAGGAAACTCAGGGAGGATTGATATTGTGTGCACATAGGATGTGTGGAAGGGAGAGGAAGGAGATGGGGCTAGAAGGGTAGACCTAGGACCTTGGGGGCCATGTTGAGTTATTGTACAGGCAGTCATTAACTGGATTTCTAAAATTAAAGGAAAATTATTGCTAGAACTCTACTCTTGGAAGATTGTTCTAGTAGAAGTGTGTGGGGTAGAGTGAAGAGGGAAAAATGATTTGAATTGGGAAGCCAGTTAGAAAGCTGTTTGAATAGGGACCCTCCATATTCATTTGTTGATTCCTTCACCAAATAAATGCCTAAGAAGGTCAAAAAAGATACCTTTGCCCTGTGGCTTAGCGGTTAAGTGCGCACGCTCTGCTGCTGGCGGCCCGGGTTCGGATCCCAGGCCCGCACTGACACACCGCTTCTCTGGCCATGCTGAGGCCGTGTCCCGCATATAGCAACTAGAAGGATGTGCAGCTATGACATACAACTATCTACTGGGGCTTTGGGGGAAAAAAGTAAATAAATCAAAATTATAAAAAAAAAAAAGATACCTTTGAATTCTGATGTCTTGGTATTTTAAATGATACCGTACGGCTTCATGATTAATCTTTCTATCCTCTCTTCTTACTCCTCTATTCCATTCCCCATTTTCTTTTCTCCATTTCTGAGACATCTGAAACCAGAAATCACTAAAATCACACCCCTTTGAGGTTAAAGCTCTTGGCCAACATTCCAATCATTTCAACACTATCCAAATTGAACTCTTTGAAGTCTATGCCTTGCTAGTAATGATATAACAGATATTTGTCCAAAATAATCACTAGTGGGTTTGTAAGAGAGAAGGAAGCCTAATAAGCAAGGATTGGGAAATACATATGGTCAATTATGAATTGACTTAAAAGAAAAGTAGGCTGCAAGAATCTGATAAGGAGAAGTCTGTAGGATTCAGACAAACATACTGTATTAATTATTATTCATTCTATATTGCTGCAAGTGTACACAATGCTATATAAATGGTTGACAGTACTGGAGAAAGAATAATATCCCAGCCCTGGAGTGCTTATAATTTATGTAAACACGTCCTTTTATTTTGTTTTTCCAAGCCATATCTCTGAATTGTGATTCTGCTTATTTTGCTCATATTCATATTTTATCTCTGGTTCTCATATAAACTAAAAAATGAGTTGTTTTAGGAATCACACATGTTTTTCCAAAATGATGGTTCTCTTCCATAATGCTAGAACTGTTGCATTGGGGATTCTGTGAGAGCCACTCCTTGGTTGGGGTCCCCATGTATATATGAAACGAGAAAAGGGGAGTATATTTAAGGCCCTCTGGAGATGAATGGGGCTAGAAGAGTGTAGTATTATTAGGAGCTTTTCTTAGTAGGTAGTATTAAAATCCTTTGCCTTTAAAAGTGTTTTTGCTGCTATGAAAACATAGAGGAAGCCATGTAGAGAAGATTAGTACCAACGTTTATTATTACCCTAAATTCCTTGCTAGTTCTGCCTCCTGATCATACTGTTAATTTCTCAGGTTCATTCATCTTCCCCAGTATATATTCATGCTGTATTATTGCTTTATTTTACCTTGCCCATAAAAATCTTTAAGCTAGCTTAGTTTAGCAGACTGAGTGATTTACACAGCCTCTCAGGTTTTTGTTAAATAACAATAAGCATCCCACAGACAGGCAAATTCAGTATTAATATGAATGTGATAGTGGAGAAACTTCTATTTTTATTGCAACTATACATATTACTTGT
The DNA here is from genome assembly GCF_020826845.1 of Diceros bicornis minor. NCBI lineage: Eukaryota > Metazoa > Chordata > Mammalia > Perissodactyla > Rhinocerotidae > Diceros > Diceros bicornis. The sequence continues at coordinate 12,835,265 of NC_080743.1, read as the reverse complement.
CTTACTGCCTTTTATTTTACTATTTCAAAACAATTGAAAGATACAATTTAAATCATTTATTTATTTTATATTTTGATATATGTAAGCCATAGAGCAATGTTTTTTGTTTTTTTTTTTTAATGTGGCAAGTTTATTTATTTATTTATTTTAATTTTTTGTTTATTGCAGTAACATTGGTTTATAACATTGTAAAAATTTCAGGTGTACATCATTATACTTCTATTTCTGCATAGATTACATCATGTTCACCACCAAAATACTAATTACAACCCATCACCACACACATGTACCGAATTATCCCTTTCACCCTCCTCCCTCCCCCCTTCCCCTCTGGTAACCACCAGTCCAATCTCTGGCCCTATGTGTTTGTTTATTGTTGTTGTTATCTACTACTTAATGAAGGAAATCATACGGTATTTGACCTTCTCCCTCTGACTTATTTCACTTTGCATTATACCCTCAATGTCCATCCATGTTGTCACAAATGGTTGGATTTCACCGTTTCTTATGGCTGAGTAGTATTCCATTGTGTGTATATACCACATCTTCTTTATCCATTCGCCCTTGATGGGCACTTAGGTTGCTTCCAAGTCTTGGCTATTGTGAATAACGCTGCAGTGAACACAGGGGTGCATGTACCTTTACAAATTGGTGTTTTCAAGTTCTTTGGATAAATACCCAGCAGTGGAATAGCTGGATCATATGGTAGTTCTATCCTTGATTTCTTGAGGAATCTCCATACTGTTTTCCATAGTGGCTGCACCAGTTTGCACTGCCACCAGCAGTGTATGAGAGTTTCCTTCTCTCCACATCCTCTCCAACACATGTTGTTTCCTGTCTTGTTAATTATAGCCATTCTGATGGGCTTGAGGTGATATCTCATTGTAGTTTTGATTTGCATTTCCCTGATAGTTAGAGATTTTGAACATCTTTTCATGTGTCTGTTGGCCATCTGTATATCTTCTTTGGAGAAATGTCTGTTCAGGTCTTTTGCAAGTCTTTAATATATTTGGAGTTAATTTTTCTGTATGGTGTAAGGTAAGGGTCTACTTTCATTTTTTTGCATGTGGCTATCCAGTTTTCCCAACACCATTTGTTGAAGAGACTTTCTTTTCCCCATTGTATGTTCTTGGCTCCTTTGTCAAAGATTAGCTGTCCATAGATGTGTGGGTTTATTTCCGGGCTTTCGATTCTATTCCATTGATCTGTGTGTCTGTTTTTGTGCCAGTACCATGCTGTTTTGGTTACTATAGCTTTGTAGTATATTTTGAAATCAGGGAGTGTGATACCTCCAGCTTTGTTCTTTTTTCTCAGGATTCCTTTAGCTATTTGGGGTCTTTTGTTGTTCCATATAAATTTTAGGATTCTTTGTTCTATTTCTGTGAAAAGTGTTGTTGGAACTTTGATAGGGATTGCATTGAACCTATAGATTGCTTTAAGAAGTATGGACATCTTAACTATGTTAATTCTTCCAATCCAAGAGCACGGAATATCTTTCCATTTTTTTGTGTCTTCTTCAATTTCTTTCAGAAATGTTTTATAGTTTTCGATGTACAGATATTTCACCTCTTCGGTTAAGCTTATTCCCAGGTATTTTATTATTTTTGTTGCAATTGTAAATGGGATGGTATTCTGAATTTCTCTTTCTGCTACTTTGTTGTTAGTGTGCAGAAATGCAACTGATTTTTGTATGTTGATTTTGTATCCTGCAACCTTACCATATTTGTTTATTACTTCTAAAAGTTTTCTGGTGGATTCTTTAGGGTTTTCTATATATAAAATCATGTCATCTGCAAATAGTGACAGTTTCACTTCTTCCTTTCCAATTTGGATCCCTTTTCTTTCTTTCTCTTGCCTGATTGCTCTGGCTAGGACTTGCAGTACTATGTTAAATAGGAGTCTTGACAGTGGGCATCCTTGTCTGGTTCCTGTTCTTAGAGGGATAGCTTTGAGTTTTTCACCATTGAGGATGATATTAGCTGTGGGTTTCTCATATATGGTCTTTATTATGTTGAGGTACTTTCCTTCTATACCCATTTTATTCAGAGTTTTTATCATAAATGGATGCTGTATCTTGTCAAATGCTTTCTCTGCATCTATGGAGATGATCATGTGATTTTTATTCTTCATTTTATTAATGTGGTGTATCACGTTGATTGATTTGCGAATGTTAAACCATCCCTGCATACCTGGAATAAATCCCACTTGATCATGGTGTATAATCTTTTTAAAGTATTGTTGTATGCGATTTGCTAGTATTTTGTTGAGGATTTTTGCATCGATGTTCATCAGTGATATTGGCCTGTAATTTTCTTTTTTTTTGTGTTGTCCTTGTCTGGTTTTGGTATCAGGGTAATGTCAGCTTCATAGAATGAGTTAGGGAGCTTCCCCCCCTCCTCAATTTTTTGGAAGACTTTGAGAAGGATAGGTATTAAGTCTTATTTGAATGTTTGGTAGAATTCACCAGGAAAGCCGTCTGGTCCTGGACTTTTATTTTTGGGGAGGTTTGTGATTACTGTTTCGATCTCCTTACTGGTGATTGGTCTATTCAAATTCTCTACTTCTTCTTGATCCAGTTTTGGAAGGTTGTATGATTCTAAGAATTTATCCATTTCTTCCAGATTGTCGAATTGGTTGGCATATAGCTTTTCATAGTATTCTCTTATAATCTTTTGTATTTCTGAGGTGTCTGTTGTAATTTCTCCTGTTTCGTTTCTGATTTTACTTATTTGTGCCTTTTCTCTCTTTTTCTTGGTGGGTCTAGCTAGAGGTTTGTCAATTTTGTTGATCTATTCAAAGAACCAGCTCTTGGTTTTATTAATTTTTTCTATTGTTTTTTTGGTCTCTATTTCATTTATTTCTGCTCTGATTTTTATTATTTCCCTTCTTCTACTGATTTTGGACTTTGTTTGTTCTTCTTTTTCCAGTTCCTTTAGGTGCCTTGTTAGATTGTTTATTTGAGATTTTTCTTGTTTGTTGAGATAGGCCTGTATTGCTATAAACTTCCCTCTTAGAACCGCTTTTGCTGTATCCCATAAATTCTGGCATGTCGTATTTTCATTTTCATTTGTCTCCAGGTATTTTTTGATTTCTTCTTTGATTTCTTCGTTAACCCAGTCGTTGTTCAGTAGCATTTTGTTTAATCTCCACGTATTTGTGGCTTTTCTGATTTTCTTCCTATAGTTGATTTCTAGTTTCATACCGTTGTGGTCAGAAAAGATGCTTGGTATTATTTCAATCTTCTTAAATTTATGGAGACTTGTTTTGTGGCCTAATATGTGATCAATCCTGGAGAACGTTCCATGTGCATTTGAAAAGAACGTGTATTCTTCGGTTTTTGGATGGAATGCTCTGTATATATCTACTAGGTCCATCTGTTCTAGTGTGTCGTTTAAAGACAATGTTTCCTTATAGATCTTCTGTTTGGATGATCTATCCGTTGGTGTAAGTGGAGTGTTAAAATCCCCTACTATTATTGTGTTACTGTCTATTTCTGTTTTTATGTCTGTTAATAATTGCTTTATATATTTAGGTGCACCTACATTGGGTGCGTAGATATTTACAAGTGTTATATCCTCCTGTTGGATTGTTCCCTTGATCATTATGTAATGCCCTTCTTTGTCTCTTTTTACAGTTTTTGTTTTAAAGTCTATTTTGTCTGATATGAGTACTGCTACCCCAGCTTTCTTTTCATTGCCATTTGTGTGGAATATCTTTTTCCATCCCTTCACTTTCAGTTTGTGATTGTCTTTAGGTCTGAAGTGTGTCTCTTGTATGCAGCATATATATGGGTCTTGTTTTTTTGATCCAGTCAGCCACCTTATGCCGTTTAATTGGAGCATTTAGTCCATTGAGGTTTAAAGTAGCTATTGATAAGTATGTACTTACTGCCATTTTTTAACTTTGTTTTTTTTTCTCAGTGTTTTAGTAGTCCTTCTCTGTGCCTTTCTTCTTCTATACAGAATTGATGGTCACTTTAGTTTGACCTCTGTCTGAAAGCTGTACTCTTTAACTCCCCTCCTCCCTCCTTTTATGTTTTTGATATCATATCTAACCTCTCTTTTGTGCATTTGTATCCATTGCATTCTTATCATGGAAATAGATAATTTTTCCTATTTGTGGTCTTCTCTTTTCCCCTTAAATCAGTCCCTTTAACATTTCTTGTAGCACTGGTTTCTTGGTGACAAACTCCTTTAATTTTTGCTTGTCTGGGAAATTTTTGATCTCTCTTTCCATTTTGAATCATAGCCTTGCTGGGTAGAGTATTCTTGGCTGTAAGTTTTTTCCTTTTAGCACTTTAAATATATCGTGCCATTCTCTTCTAGCCTGTAAGGTTTCTGCTGAGAAGTCCGCTGATAGCCTTATGGGGTTTCCTTTGTATGTAACTTGACATTCTCTTGAGGCTTTTAGGATTCTCTCTTTATCTTTAATTCTGGACATTTTGATTATGATGTGTCTTGGTGTGGGCCTCTTTGGGTTTATCTTGTGTGGGGCTCTCTGTGCTTCCTTTACCTGGATGTCTGTTTCCTTCCTTAGGTTAGGGAAGTTTTCATCTATTATTTCTTGAAATAGATTCTCTGCCCCCTTGTCTCGCTCTTCTCCTTCCGGGACACCTATAACACGGATGTTAGTGTGCTTGATGTTGTCCCAGAGGTCCCTTAGACTGTCCTCACTCTTTTTAATTCTTTTCTCTTTTACCTGTTCACCTTGGGTAATTTCTTCTAGTCTTTCATCCAGCTCACAGATCCATTCTTCTGTATCCTCTACTCTGCTTTTGAGTCCCTCTAATGAATTTTTCATTTCCAGTATTGTATTCTTCATTTCTGATTGGTTCTTTTTTATATCTTCCATTTCTTTGTTGACATTCTCACTGAGTTCATCTATTCTTCTCCCCAGATCAGTGAGCATCCTTAACACTCTTTGTTTGTACTCTCTGTTGGGTAGGTTGCTCATTTCTGTTTCATTTAGTTCCTTTTCTGGGGTTTTGCCCTGTTCCCTTACTTGGAATGTATTCTTTTGCCTCCTCATTTTGCCTCTTTCCCTGTGCTTGCGTCTACATATTAGGTAGGTCAGCTACGTCTCCTGCTCTTGGATAGGTGACCTTATGTAAGTGATGGCTTAGGAGGCTTCCAGTGTGCTTCCCTCAGTTCTCAGTGTTCCAGGGGTGCCCCCTATGTGGGCTATGTGTGTCCTTCTGTTGTGGCCTGTTTGCTCTCCCTGTAGGCACCCAGGGAGGCCGAGTTATGCTCCTGGCCAGCTGTTGTAATGCTCAGCTGCTTGTAGTTGTTGTGGGCCCTTCAGTCTCTTTATCAGGTGTGGGGAGCCCCAGCACAGTTGGCTGCAAGTTCTAATACCACATTTGTGTTGCAGTATTTCTTTTAACTGAGTAGGCCCCCAGCGTGGCAGGTTGTTAGGCTCAGGGCCTTACAATTGCTGTAAGCCTCTAGCCTATTAGGTCTCTTGTCAGCTCTCTGAGGATTGCAGCTGGGTGGGTCTGGCCTCAGGCACAGGAGCACCCAATTGTTTCAGGCTTTGGAAGGTGAGGCAAACCCCCATGTGGGTCTTTGAGAAGCACAAGTCTTCTGCAGCTGACAAGCCCTGCCGCCCACAGGTCCACACACACAGTCAATACAGTCCTGCACCGTGTGAGCGCCCCGACCTCCCCAGCAGACCCAGTCTCTCCACGGCGGGAGCCCCACACACTCCACCACCGCCCCACACTCTCCACCCGCTCCTTGTGCATTCCCTGCCCCACTGAAGTCGGCTCAGTTGCCTAGCTGCAGAGAATCCAGTCACCAATCTATGCAGGCCCACAAGTTGCCTGAGGGCTGGTTGTTGGGTGGGGCCAGTCTCTAGGGTGGGCTGCCTGCCCTGGCTGAGCTGGATTAAATCGGTTCTCTAGCGGGTGGGGCAGACCCTGGGCTAGCAGGCCTCAGGGAGAACTCCAATGGCGTCTGTGTCAGCACGCCCACACCAGGCCACAACAGTGGCCGCCGCCAATGTCCCAGTCCCTGGAGAGGTCTCACCCCTCACTGAGATGCACTCAGGGCCTATTAGGTGAGTCTCTTTTCACCACAGCACTGTCCACCTTTCTTTCTGGTGATTTTAGGTTGCTTTCCTAAACGGGTGAGTTTGCACGTGGGCCGTTTAAGAGCCGGTTTTAGTTTCTTTGTGAACCGGGTTTTCTGGGGGTACTCCCCAATGTTTTAGTAGCAGGCAAAGTCAGATATTATGCCACTCGTCTCGGTTCTGCTGGGTCCACAAAATGCCCACAGTGGGGGCGCTCCCCGGCTCAGGGCCCCGGGCCTCCAGGGAGGGCTGCGTACCTGTGAGCCGCTCCCGGGAGCCGTGAAGCTGGCGGCTTGCAAAGGCGGCGTCCTTCCTCTCCAGAAGGAAGTTTCTGCCTCTTCCACCTCAATTAGGATTGTCCGGTGTTGCAGGAGTTCCTCTTATCCAGTTTTCAGTTCTGTCTCAGGGGTAATTTTTCCACGAGTAGTTGTAAATTGGCTGTGTCCGCGGGAGGAGGTGAGTTCAGAGTCCGCTTACGCCGCCATCTTGACTTCTCTCCAAGCAATGTTTTTTTAATATCTTTTTTTTAATTGTGAAATTTTGTTGTACGTTATTGTTTGTCAGTCACCATATGAGGGCATCCCTCCACCCCTTGTGCCCATCCCCCACCCCGTAGCCCCTGGTAACCACTGAACGGTTCTATCTATCTGTGTGTTGGTTTATCTTCCACATATCAGTGAAATCGTGCACTGTTTGTCTTTCTCTTTCTGGCTTATTTCACTTAACGTAACACCCTTCAGGTCCACCCATGTTGTTGCAAATGGGACGATTTTGTCTTTTTTTATGGCTGAGTAGTATACCATTGTATATATACACCACATCTTCTTGATCCAGTCATCAGTCGAGGGACACTTGGGTGGCTTCCATGTCTTGGCTATAGTGAATAATGCTGTGATGAACATAGGGGTGCATAACCCTCTTAGGATTGTTGATTTCGGGTTTGTGGAGTAGATACCCAGTAGTGGGATAGCTGGATCATAAGGTATTTCTATTTTTAATTTTTTGAGGAATATCCATACTGATTTCCATAGAGGCTGCACCAGTTTGCATTCCTACCAGCAGTGAATTAGGGTTCCCATTTCTCCACAGCCTCTCCAGCATTTGTTGCTTTTCGTCTTGGTGATTATAGCCATTCTAACGAGTGTAAGATGATATCTTAGTGTAGTTTTGATTTGCATTTCCTTGATGATTAGTGATGTTGAGCATCTTTTCATGTGCCTATTGGCCATCTGTATATCTTCTTTGGAGAAGTGTCTGTTCATTTCCTCTGCCCATTTTTTTATCTGGTTGTTTTGTTTTTTTGTTATTCAGTTGTGTGAGTTCTTTATATATTATGGAGATTAATCCCTTGTCAGATATATGGTTTGCAAATATTTTTTCCCAGCTGGTGGGTTCCCTATTCATTTTGATCCGGTTTCATTTGCCTTGTAGAAGGTCTTGAATCTGATGAAGTCCCACTTGTGTATTTTTTCTTCTGTTTCCCTTGTCTGAGTAGACATGGAATTCAAAAAGATCCCTTTATGGCTGATGACGAGTAGGGTACTGCCTATATTTTCCTCCAGGAGTTTTATAGTTTCAGGTCTCACCTTCAGGTCTTTGATCCATTTTGAGTTAATTTTTGTGTATGGCGAGAGAAGATGGTCTACTTTCATTTTTTTGCAAGTGGCTGTCCAGTTTTTCCAGCACTATTTATTGAAGAGACTTTCCTTTCTCCAGTGTATGTCCTTAGCTCCTTTGTCAAAGATTAGCTGCTCGTAGATATAAGGTTTTATTTCTGGGCTTTCAATTCTGTTCCATTGATCTGTGTGTCTGTTTTTGTACCAGTACCAGGCTGTTTTGATTACTATCGCTTTGTAGTATGTTTTGAAGTCAGGGATTGTGATGCCTCCAGCCTTGTTCTTCTTTTTCAGTGTTGCTTTAGCTATGTGGAGTCTTTTGTTGCCCCATATGATGTTAGTATTCTTTGTTCTGTTTCTGTGAACAATGTCCTTGGGATTCTGATTGGGATGGTATTGAATCTGTAGATTGCTTTAGGTAGTATGGACATTTTAACTATGTTTATTCTTCCAATCCAAGTGCATGGAATATTTTTCCATTTCTTTATGTCATCACTGATTTCACTCAATAATGTCTTATAGTTTTCATTGTATAGGTCTTTCACTTCCTTGGTTAAATTTACTCCTAGATATTTTATTCTTTTTGTTGCAATTGTAAATGGGATTGTCTTCTTGAGTTCTCTTTCTGTTAGTTCATTGTTGGTATATAGAAATGCAACTTATTTCTGTAAGTTCATTTTGTACCCTGCCACTTGGCTGTAGTTGTTGATTATTTCTAATAGTTTTCCAATGGATTCTTTAGGGTTTTCTATTTATAAGTTCATGTCATCTGCAAACAGCAAGAGTTTCACTTCTTCGTTGCCTATTTGGATTCCTTTTATTCCTTTTTCTTGCCTAATTGCTCTGGCCAGAACCTCCAGTACTGTGTTGAATAAGAGTGGCGAGAGTGGGCACCCTTGTCCCTGTTTTCGGAGGGATGGCTTTCAGTTTTTCCCCATTGAGTATGATGTTGGCTGTGGGTTTGTCATATATGGCCTTTATTATGTTAAGGTGCTTTCCTTCTGTACCCATTTTGTTGAGAGTTTTTATCATAAATGATGCTGGATCTTGTCAAAAGCCTCCTTTGCATCTATTGAGATGTTCATATGGTTTTTATTCCTTGTTTTGTTAAGATGGTCTGTCACATTGATTGATTTGCTGATGTTGAACCATCCCTGTGTCCCTGGTATAAATCCCACTTGATCATGGTGTATGATCTTTTTAATATATTGCTGTATTCGGTTTGCTGATATTTTGTTGAGAATTTTTGCATCTATGTTCGTCAGAGTTATTGGTCTGTAGTTTTCCTTCTTGGTATTGTCTTTGTCTGGCTTTGGTATCAGGGTGATGTTGGCCTTGTAGTATGTGTTTAGAAGTGTTCCATCTTCCTCTATTTTTTGGAATAGTTTGAGAAGGATAGGTATTAAGTATTATTTGAATGTTTGGTAAAATTCTTCAGAGAAGCCATCTGGTCCTGGACTTTTATTTTTTGAGAGGTTTTTGATTACTGTTTCAATCTCTTTACTTGTGATTGGTCTATTCAGGTTCTCTATTTCATTTTGATTCTGTTTTGGGAGGTTGTATGAGTCTAGAAATTTATCCATTTCTTCTAGATTGTCCAATTTGTTAGCATATAGTTTTTCATAGTAGTCTCTTATAATCTTCTGTATTTCTGTGGTATCTGTTATAATTTCTCCTTTTTCATTTCTAATTTTATTTATTTGAGCCTTCTCTCTTTTTTTCTTGGTGAGTCTGGCTAAGGGTTTGTCAATTTTGTTTATCTTCTCAAAGAACCAGCTCTTTGTTTCGTTGATCCTTTCTACAATTTTTTGAATTTCAATTTCATTTATTTCTGCTCTGATTTTTATTATTTCTCTCCTTCTGCTGACTTTAGGCTTTGTTTTTTCTTCTTTTTCTAATTCTGTTAGGCATAGTTTGAGGTTGCTTATTTGGACTTTTTCTTGTTTGTTAAGGTGGGCCTGTATTGCTATGAGTTTCCCTCTCAGGACTGCTTTTGCTGCATCCCATATGAGTTGGTATGGTGTATTTTCATTTTCATTTGTCTCCAGATATGTTTTGATTTCTCCTTTAATTTCATAAATGATCCATTGGTTGTTGAGTAGGATGTTGTTGAGTCTCCACAGCTTTGTCACTTTCCCGGTTTTTTCCTTGTAGTTGATTTCTGACTTCATGGCATTATGGTCTGAAAAGATGCTTGTTATGATTTCAATCTTCTTAAATTTATATAAGCATGCCTTGTTTCCCAACATATGGTCTGTTCTTGAGAATGTTCCATGTGTGCTTGATAAGAATGTGTAATCTGCTATGTTTGGATGGAGTGCTCTGTATATGTCTGTTAATTCCATCTCATCTAGTTTTTCGTTTAGGTCCATTATTTCCTTATTTATTTTCTGTCTGGATGATCTGTCCATTGATGAGAGTGGGGTGTTAAGATCCCCTACTATTGTTGTTTTGTTGTTAATATTCCTTTTAAGTTTGTTAATAGTTGCTTTATGTACCTTGGTGCTCCTGTATTGGGTGCATATATATTTAAAAGTGATATGTCTTCTTGGTGAAGTGAGCCTTTTATCATTATATATTGCCTGTCTTTGTCTCTCATTACCTGTTTTATCTTGAAGTCAACTTTGTCTGATGTAAGTATGACAACACCTGCTTTCTTTTGTTTGCCATTAGCTTGGAGTATTGTCTTCCATCCTTTCACTCTGTTCTTGTGTTTGTCTTTAGAGCTGAGATGTGTTTCCTGGAGGCTGCATGTTGTTGGATCTTGTTTTTTAATCCATCCCACCACTCTGTGTCTTTTGATTGGAGAGTTCAGTCCATTTACATTTAGGGTAATTATTGATATATGGGGGCTTGTTGTTATTTTATTGCTCTTTTTCCGGTTCTTTTGCATTTCTTTTATTTCTCGTCCTGTGTGTTTCAGACTACCGATTAAGTTTGGTATTTCTGTAGGGGCTTCTCTTAGTTTTCTCTTTCTTTATCCTGTGTGATTCTGTTCTGATTATTTGTTTAGTGGTTACCATGAGGTTTGTATAAAAAATCTTGTGGATGTGATAGTCCATTTTTTGATGGCCTCTTATTCCCTTAGACTAAGTCGATTAGATCTCTTTCCTCTTCCCCTTCTAAGTTATTGTTGTCACATCTTATTCCTTCTTGTGTTGTGAGTTCGTGTTTAACATGATGAGGTTATATTTATGCTTAGTGCTTACCTTCCCTTGATCTTTGGTTTTATAATTAAGTGTTTGCTAATCTATTTTGATAGAGGACTGCAATTTTTCTGGTTTTGTTGACCTGTTTTCCTCCTTGTTCAACACTTTGAGTCCCCTTTGTCTTTTTTTTCTCAGAGATGAGGGCCTTCTTGAGCACTTCTTGTAGTGGGGGTCTTGTGGCAATGAACTCCCTTAGCTTTTGTGTATCTGGGATAGTTATTATTTCTCCATTATATCTGAAGGATATTTTTGCTAGATAGAGTATTCTTTGCTGAAAGTTTTTGTCCTTCAGAATTTTGAATACATTGTTCCACTCTCTCCTAGCCTGTAAGGTTTCTGTTGAGAAATCGGCTGAGAGCCTGATAGGAAATCCTTTGTATTTTTTTTTTTTTTTTGTCTAGCTGCCTTTAATATTTTTTCTTTGTCATTGACTTTTGCCAGCTTTACTATTATGTGTCTTGGACAGGGGCTTGTCGTGTTGGTATATTTAGGAGATCTGTTTATTTCATTCACTGGTATTTCCAGCTCCTTCCCCAGGTTTGGGAAGTTCTCAGATATTATTTCTTTGAACAAGTTCTCTGCTCCTTTTTCCCTCTCTTCTCCCTCTGGAATACCTATAATCCTTATGTTGGATTTCCTAATTGAGTTGGATATTTCTCAGAGGGTTTCTTCATTTCTTTTTAGTCTTAGTTCTCTTTCCTCCTCCATGTGGAGCATTTCTGCATTGCTGTCCTCAATATTGCTAATTCTTTCCTCCATATTGTCAGCTCTGATGCTTAAGGCTTCCAGATTTGTCTTTATCTCCTCTATTGTGTTTTTCATCTCTAAGATTTCTGATTGGTTTTTTTTTTTACAGTTTCAATCTCTTTTGTGAAGAAACTCCTGATTTCATTGAATTGTCTGTCTGTGTTTTCTTGTATTTCATTAAGCTTTTTTATAATGGCTATTTTGAATTCTCTGTCATTAAGGTTATACTTTTCTGTGCTTTCCGGGTTGACTTCTGGGTGCTTGTCATTTTCCTTTTGGTCTAGAGATTTAATATATTTTTGCACGGTGCCTGTCGGTGTTGGCTTACTTTTCCTCATAGTGAAAATATATGGTCACAGTTTCCTCTTGCTGCCACTGGGTGGGAGTCAGGGACTATGTATTCTGGCCCGCCTCAATCTGAGGGCACTCTCGTTGGCACCTGGCTGATCTGAAGTGTGGCTGAGTTGAGGCTGCTCGGGGGGAAGCGTGGGACCAGCTTGAGCTGGAGTGTGGGAACAGCTGGGACTGGAGCGCAGCTAGGCCAAAGAAGCTGGGGCTTGGGTGCTCGTGGGTTGAAGCAGCTGCAGGTGAAGTGCTGCTGGGCCAAAGAAACAGGAGCTGGAGCACTGCTGGGCTGAAGAAGCTGGAACTGGAGTGCACTGGGCCAAAGAAGGAAGAGCTGGAGCACTGCTAGGCCAAAGAAGCAGGAGCTGGAGCGCCATTGGGCCGAAGAAGCTGGAATTGGAGTGGGGTGAGCCAAAGAAGCTGGAACTGGAGTGCAGTGGGCCGGAGAAGCTGGAACTGGAGTGCAGTGGGCCGGGGAAGCTGGAACTGGAGTGCGGTGGGCTGACCTTGCTGGCGCCAAGTCAGCTTGAGCCTTAGCACAGGCCAAGCCGAAGCACCTGGAGCCAGGGGGAGGGGGACCGTCAGGCCGAAGGAGCTGGGGCCGTGGCATGGGGAAGCTGGGGCCATGGCTTGGTCCAGCTGGAGCAGCTGGGGCTGTGGTATGGTGGGGCCTGAGCTGCCGCTGCCTCTGATGCGGGGGTGCAGGCTCACTCTGCTGTTGGTTGGGCCTGGGCACCTGGGGGCCACTGCCTGTGGGGATGGGGCTGAGCTGAAGCACCACGGTGCTGAAGCACCAGTTGGTTGGGCCGGGTGGGGGAGGGGCGCTTACTTTCGCCTCCCTGATCTCAGAGGTTTCTCGCCTCGCTGTTGCTCTCCGCTCTCGTGAGGGGCTAGCTTGTTGAAGCTACCCTCGCAATAGTTCCACTCTCTCTGTAGGGGGATCCCCTTGGGCTGTGAGGCGTCTTGGAGAGTGCCGGTTTTCATGTGGCAGGCTGCCCCTCCCCCTCCTCTGAGAGCCGCGTGGTCTCAGTCTCTGGGTTGCAGTCCTTGGGGAAGGAAGGGAGCTCCTCTTAGCTCCTTCCACTTACTCTGGGGATTCCAACACCTCAACCCTCAGGTGTATGGCTGCCTGGCTGTCTGAGACATCCCCTGTGTTGTGTGAATAGCTTCTATTGGAATGTGAATGTCCTTTTTGTTCTCTTAGAGGGGGAGAGTTCAATGGGAGAAGCTCCCTCCGCCATGATGCTGACATCACTCTGATACAATTTAAATCTTGACACAACCTGTGTTAGTCTCTGAATAACTTTTCCTTAAAGTCAGAAGCAAAATTTAGGGCCAACTTTGGAACACTAATTTGAAGGTCCTATAAAATATAATTGTTAGTCATATCTATTTTCAATTTGAAATAACCACTATTTATAAGAAATAAATAAAAGTCCAAGAAAAATGAGTTTATTTTAATTCTCTAATATTAATTAGGCCCTTCATTGTGTGAGGCATTGTACTAGGCACCATTAATACCACAGTGAATGAAACAGACATATTCCCCGATCTTATGAGTGTGCATAATATATGCTGACAATTAGAGTACTTGGTGGAAGTGTTTTGATAAGAGAAGTACAGAATAAACTGTGGAACCTCTTTTAGGGCCCCAAACTCATACTTAATTTTCAGGGAAGACTTTGTATAGGAAATGATGTCTAAGTAATGATCTAAAAAATGAGTGAGAGTTAGATGAAAGTGAAGGGTAGGGGTTTGGAGAGGATTCCAGGTAGAGGGAAGAGAAAAGTCTAGAGGCAAGTGAAATCCTGGTAAGAGTCTAGACATGAAAATTGTTCAGCGTGGTTTGAGTTTAGATTGCAAAGAGATGGAAGAGGAGGAGGGAAGAGAACTAAAGAAAAGTCAAATTATTCAGCATCATATAAGCCAAGATAATATATTTGGACCGTATACTAAAACAGGGGTTCTAAAGCTGGGTTCCTTGGCCTTGAAGGGAGTCATGGATGAGCTTCAGGGAATTGCTTGTGAAAATTTTGTGCATAAACAAATTCTCAAAGGGTTTGGAAAAGTGACTCTCCTTAAGAACAAAAATCTGTTCTTTGATGTCCATCCTCCACCAACATACTATAACTGTTTGTGAAATGTTACAAGTTGAACCTTGGCAACTTTATTCATTCATAAATTCATATATTTAACAAATATTTATTGAATTTTTCATAAGCAAGGGATACAGTGGTGAATAGAGAAGACAGACTTCTAAAAGGGGAGGACAGAAAATAAATAAGCAACAAATGACTGAGATTTCATAGTAATAAGCACTATAAAGAAACTAAAGTAAGGGTCTTGATAGAGAGGAAGGCTTCCCTGAGGAAGTAACATTTGAGCTAAATCTTGAATTGGCAAGAAACTGAAATAGCTAGTGCAAAGGCCCTGAGACAGAATTGATTTGATGTATTTGTTAAATAGAAGGAAGGCCAGTGTGGCTGCAGTATAAATAGTTGGTGGGAGAGTAGAACAAATTAGGATGTGACATTGGAGAAATGGGCCAGGAATCAGGTCATGTAGGTCATGGTCAGGAATTTGGATTTTATTCTCAGTGTCATGGGAAATTGTTGAATGAATTTAGCAGTAACATTACACGATCTGATTTATGTTAAGGAAGAAAAAATTGTAGGGAAGGGAATTGTGAAATAGGGAGACTGGTTAGCAACCTGTTGCAGTAGTTCAAGTGAGAGATGATTTTGTCTTAAACTAGGATGGTAATAATGGAAATGGAGATTAGTATATAAATTTGAGATGTATTTTGGGGCAATATGCAGCTGCCTGTGTGTGTGGGCATGGAAAGATACTGATCTGCAGTGGATAAGATTCTCCAAATACAAATACCTCTAAAAGGAAAATACCAAAGATATTTCAACAGAATTACTTGAGGAATCTGTCTGGCAGACAAAACCAAGTCAGGATATGTGAGTTTAAACCTTAACCCTGTCATTTGTGAACTTGGGCCAACCTGTGATTCACCTTCTTTGGGTCAATTTTCTCATCTAAAACATGAAGTTAATAAAATGTGAAAGCAACTGACACTCCTGGTACCAAGTAAATTTTGTTTAGTTTTAAATGAACAGTAAATTCAGTAACAACCAAATGATCTTTGAGAATGGGTAGCTGAAAGGGGAGGTGAGAAGAGAATTTACAGGAAAAAATATCATTTTCACCAAAAGCAAAATTGCTACCTTTCTTATCATGGGTGCTCCACATTGAAAATTTGCTTTCAGGACCCCATTAAACATGGTCTTGACTGTTCCTTTTGTTTCTATATTCAGAACTGCACATACACAAGCTAGTCGGTGAGGAGATTTCCAATGCTGTGTAAACAATGTAGTCTGGCTTCTGAAAACTCATTCGGCATATATTACATGTATTGATATTCAAATATTCACGTGAACTTCCCAGCAAGCTCACAGTGATTATGACCTTCACAATCACCTTAATTGGCCCAGCCCCTCTCCAAGAGTGTGCCCAGGAGTCACTGAGGATGAGCTCAGACCTTTGTGGCTGTGTGTTTACAAATCCTCTCTTCTTCTCCCTTTTCTATTTGCTGTGAAGGCTTTCCAGTTAAAAGTAACTCTAAGAAGCAGGTTTGGGGCGGTTGTGTAGAACAGGGACTGAAAAAGCTTTAATTAGATACCTACTTTGTAAAAACTAGGGCCTAGCATTGTTTATGTATTTCTTTAAAAAATTATTTGAGTTATCTTTTGCTCTCTTATCTTAAGCAATTAGTCAGTGTTAAGTAAAATTGTGGCTTAGTTAATGTTTTAGAAATAGGGGTTCTTTGTCATACTGCCATACTGGTATAAAATCAAAGAAACACCACATGCCTTTGTTACTCCCTTGGTATAGAAACAAGGCTCTTGAATTGGATGAGAGGTGGCGTGGGTGGAGAGTGTGGGAGAAAGGTATTTGATGGCATACATAAACTTTCCCAGTTGGAAAGTCTGGTATTCTCAGCTTGCTCCCAGAATCCTGTAAATGGACTTAAAGCTGCATGGCCAAAGCTGATCTGGAAGGAACCTGCTAGAAATAAGCAAATGTTTCAAAAATCTTAAAGGAAAATAAATGCTTTTAAGATTTCAGAAACCTTAAAAGAAAACATGCTTTTAGCTTGTGCCTGTGAATATTACCTAACTAGTATTTGGATAAACTGGGCAGTGCTCCTGTGGACAAGGTTTTGAATCTTAATTTTGATCATTCTCCAGATTGCTGCTCAGATATCTCTCCCTTCATCCATGTTGATATATTTTAAGGAAAAAAACCCTTGAATCTGGTCACCTGAGCTTTCCACACTGCTGGAATATTCCTTTGAATAACAGGACAGGAAATCTTCCTATAAAGTAAGGTATTTGGATAAGTGAAGTTTGCCCTAACAGGGGTGTCTCTCATGCTCTTTTGACATATCCCCTTTCATTCTTTTACCCTACAGTGTGATAAAAGATAATTAAAAAAAAAAAAGTAAAATCATGCCTCTCATACAGATATAAAATGAACATGTGTTAAAGATTTTGTTTAAGTGGTTCAATGAGGAAACCAGGCAGATGTTATAACAGTCGAAAGAGAATCTGTAAAACAGATGGATTTATAGATCAGGAGTATTGAAACAAACATGCAAATGAAGGCAAAGCTGGTTTTTCCAGAGTTGGGGAGGGAAGTCCAATAAATCTCTATCTGACAGGACAGAATTTGCATCTTTATCAGTTACCTACGTTTTACAGAGTTGTAAAATAGCTTAAAGACACTGAAAGACTAAAATCAGATAACCCAAAGTGGTATCTTCTAGATAATGCATAGTTTTCCAGTGAAGGTCAAAATTTCTTCTACATTTTTTCTTTCATTTCTTCTTCAAATTTATTCATAATTTAGAGCAGAGTAAGTATTACCTAAGTATGGCAAGTATCGTCTGGAGTGCAATCTTTGATCAATTGACAATGGCTGCCTCAACCTTCTTTTGAGGTTTATAGGTTTAACAGGGAAGAGTGCCACAAAGATGAGCAATGTCTGTCAAGGGCAATGGTATAGTAAATAGTGTCATTTGTTTAGGTATTTGCCACTCTGTTATAGAAGAATGTCATCTGTAAACTAATTTACCCTGGAATATTATGGATTCATTGTGGTATTCCTCCCAGAGTATTTACATGTAAAAAGAAGAAAGGCAGTTTGGAGGAAAATATTTAATTCCTTTTTTCTTTTGCATATATGAAATTGCATACTTTGGAAAAGTTTAAATGGTAAAAAATTCAAGCATTACAAAGTGGAACCCAGTGAAAAGTTAAGTCTCCCACACCTGCTTACTGGTTCCTCTGTTTCTCTTAAAACAACTGCTGGTTGCCAGTTTCTTGTGTATCCTTCAAGAGATATTACATACAAAGGTTGGACACAAAATCCATTGCATATTAGTAGAAATTATTTTATTTAGATTTATGTTGTTTGTTTCTTTCTAGTCTGTATAGATTTTAACTTTTCTCCGTGTTCTGCTTGACAAGTTTTTCCATGTTGATTTAATTCTAAGTAATTAGAGTGGTCCCATAGTTGTTTTCAAGGTCTTCAACTGTTAAGTGGAATTCCTATGAATGAGACTGTGAAAGAGAAATTTCTTAAGTGTGCCTTTGTTTTTTCTTAAAGTGTTCTTTTTTTTTGAATCATGAAATATTCTAAATATATAGAAGTTCAGAAAATAATGTATAGACATTCAAGTACCCACCACAGATTATGGATTTAGAAATTTTAGCAGATCCCTCTTAAAAATAAATAAATCTTAGTGAGATAAAGTTTCACTCTCGTAGCACATCCTTTTCTCTCTTGCACCAAAGGAAACTACAGTAGTATTCTGGGGTGAAGATTTATCATTTCTATGCATATTTTTTACTGCATATGTATATATCCTGAAAATACATGCATATATTATGCATGCATATATATATATATACACACACAAGCACTGATATGTGCTCAGAATTTTATATTATCCAGCTCTATGTATCCTTTTGAAACTTTATTAATATTATTTTTTGAAATTTATCTGTAGTGATACACTAGATACAGTTAATTTATTTTAATTACTGTATAGTGTTAGAAGATAAACTGAGGTATATTAAAAATTGTAAGAATTTTTTTGAGCAAAAGTTGATTCAAATTGGGCAGTGCCAAACCAGAAGTAGTTAGGAGTGCTCTACCAACAGGAACTAGGGGAAAGACTTGTATAGAGAAGAGGCAGAAGCAAAGCAAGGAAATTATTTGATTGGCTATAGCTTAAGGAGTTGCCTTATTTGGAAAATAGTTGGCTGTTTGTGATTGATTGTCCTTAGGTTTTGAGGCATTTCAGGCTTAGGTTTTGGTTTGCTTACGCAGTCTGCTAAGGCATTAGAACCACCTCAGTCTAATGGCCTCCTTGCTTAATTAATTTAACAATAGATTTTATTGTATGAATAAACACAGTTTATTTTCTATCCCGAACTGGGGGACTATTAGGTTAATGTCACTTTTTTGTTGTCAAAAGTATTCCAATAAACATCTCTTTTCATGTCTCCTTGTATATATGTGCAGTTTCTTTTTTAGAAACCTAGAAGTGAAATTGCTGTGTTCTATAATATATACATCTTCACATATAGTACATATTGTTAAATTACCTCTTCAAAGTGGTTGTACCAGTATATACTTGAACAGCAACTTATAACTATACTTTCCCTAAATCCTCACTAATTCTTAGTGTTTTCGGATTTACTACGTTTTGCCAATCTGGAGACTATTGTTATTTAATTTTTATTTTCTAGTTTATTAATGAGGTTGATCATCTCATTGTCCATTATAGATTTTTCTTCCCTGAATTGTCTTTTTAACTATTGAGTTGCTTGACTTTTTCTTATTGATTTGAAGGAACTTGTAAAATATTCTGGATATGAATACTTTTGTGATTAAAAAGATTTCAAATTTCTGGGGTCGGCCCCGTGGTGCAAGCAGTTAAGTGCATGCGCTCTGCTTCAGCGGCCCGGGGTTCACAGGTTTGGATCCTGGGCGTGCACTGATGCACCGCTTGTTAAGCCATGCTGTGGCAGCATCCCATATAAAGTAGAGGAAGATGGGCACAGATGTTAGATCAGGGCCTATCTTCCTCAAGAAAAAAGGGGAGGATTGGCATCGGATGTTAGCTCAGGGTTAGTCCCCCCTCACAAAAAAAAAAAAAAAAAAGATTTAAAATTTCTTTTACCAGTGTGAGGACTATCTTTTAATTTTGTTTATTGTACTTTTTGACATACAGGAGCTTATAATTTTAATTTTGGTTTATCTTTTCTTCTATGATTTGTGCCCTGTTGGGGTGGTTATAAGAAATTCTTTCCTAATTATTGTGGCTTTATAATGTGTCAGTTTTGCTAGGCTGAACTGCATTTCCCAGAATTTCCTTCTGTGTGTTTCCAGGTAGGTAGGCCAAAAGAGAGATTCTTGTGTGAGATTTGGAGGGCTGAAGTTAAGCAATAGGCATTTTATATAGGTCATACACTTTTATCATATATTTGATAGACCACCTCAGCAGCAGGAAGCAGCAGTCAGGCTATATCTGCTTTATTTTTTCCTGGATCCTCCTTGAGCTTCTCTAACACCTCAGTCAGATGTGTGTGTTTTAGCTCCGTGAAGAAGAGCCTCAGTTTCTATAGGACACCTATACCATCAAGGTCAGAGGCAACAAGAACTGACAGAGATTTTAGCCTGTCCTCGTTGGTTCTAACTCATGCTTATAAGTTCCCCACTTCACATTTATTTTCCTTCTCGACTTTCTGCTCTGTGGACTTCAAGCTCCAACATAACCTGGGAAGACAATAGGCTTACAGAAACTGGTTAACCAGCTTCCACAATCACATAAGGTCAAATCCCTGTAACAAATCTTTGTATATATGTGTATGTATCTTCTACTGCTTCTCTGATTGAAACCCTGACTGATACAGTATTTTTATGTCATAAAGTCTTCTACAGTTTTTTTGTAATAGTTTTATTTTTCACACGTATTTAGTCCATCCAAAATTTACCTTTTTGTACAGTAAGTTACACATACAAAAATTTTCTCTTTTTTTAATATGGGTAGCTATTTGTCCATCCTTTTCCCACTGATTTGTAATGTCACCTCTGTCTTAAACAAAATACCCATATGTATGCACATGGACTTTTTAATTCATTCTGTTTCATTAGTCCACTTACCTGTACATAGCACATTGTCAGAATTATTTTGCCTTATAGGTAGTCTTGAAACCAGGTGGATAAGTCCTCATTTTATCCTTTCTCTGCAAAATTATAGTTATTTTTGGCTCTCTGTACTAACATAGGAATTTTAGTGTAAACTTGTCACGTTCCATGAAAAAATTGAATTTGTCTGTAGTAATGCTTACTATATAGATCAAATTAGGGAGAATTATGCTGTTAACTCCAAGACCTCCTTCTATATATTTTGTTAGATTTACGCCCAGGTATTTCTTCTTTTTTTTTTTTTTGGTTCTAAGGTAAATGGTACTGTGGTTTTTATTTTGTTTTGGTGAGGAAGATTGGCCCTGAGCTAACATCTGTTGCCAATCTTCCTCTTTTTGCTGAGGAAGATTAGCCCTGAGCTAACATCTGTGCCTATCTCCTCTATTTTGCATATGGGACACTACCACAGCATGGCTTAATGAGCAGTGCATAGGTCCACGCCTGGGATCCAAACCTGCCAACCCCGGGCTGCTGAAGCAGAGCGCACGAACTTAACCAGTATGCCACTGGGGCAGCCCCTGAGGGTATTGTGTTTTTAATGTCAAAATCCAATTGTTTATTGCTGGTATGAAAGAAAGCAATTCACTTTTTGAACCATTTTATATTAATCTTGCATCCTACAATCTTGCTATAATCGCATATTAGTTCCAGGAGTTTTTTTGTTGTTCATTTTTTAAGGTTTTTCTGTATAGACAGTTATGTCATCTGTGAACAAAGATAGTTTTATTTCTTCCTTCCCAATCTGTATACCTTTTATTTCCTGTTCTTATTACATTAGCTAGGACTTCCAGTATGATGTTGAAAGGAATGAGAAGAGTGAGAGGGGATATCCTCGCCTTGTTCCTGGTCTTAGTGAAAGCATCTAGTCCTTTCTAAGGACCTTTTTCATTTCCATAGCCAGACATGATGTACTAGGCCTATAAATAGGGCTGTAGGAATGTGCTGGTAAGGTGTGGGGGAGGGGCACATTCTTTAGTCCTGTGATATAGGTCTCAGTTTTTTAGTGAGTCTGTGCCTTTGGACTGTGAACTTCACATGTGCTCCTGAGTTTTTTTCCTACTCCCTTAAGTGGCATAGGATGGCTAGAGTGGGCTGCACTTGGGTATTTCCCTTCCCCCACATCAGTTAGGTTTTGATAATACCCCAGCAGGTTAGGCTCTAGTTAACTAGTTTCCCCTGAAGGCAGGCCTTGTTGAGAACAGAGTGCTCTGGTACATTTCAAAATACCCGAGAGTCTGATGCTTAAAGCAAACGCAGCTGGTGCTTATGTGGAGGGAAAGAGCGTCAGCTACCCGTGGAAGGCTTTTATTGATGTACCTATGGAATGAGCAAGCTTAAAATAAAACCACATTGCTTAAACCTCAAAAAAAAAAAAAAAAAAAATGCTTCCCTTTCCCATCCCTGTGCTGGAAGCCTGAGGGAATTTTTTTTTTGTGATATTAGCTATGGGAAACTGGTCTAGCTCCTAGAGGTAAATCTCACAATATCCTGAGGCCCCCTCTGTGACTGGGTCTCCCTGGAGTTTCTAACTCTCAGAGTTGTCTGCAGTGAGTCTCCAGGAATTCATTAATTATAGTTCAGGTTTTCATAACCTGGCACTGGTTGCCATAGTGGTTTCTGCTTGTGAGTTTCTGCTCTGGTAACTGTGACTGCCTCTATTTGCCTATCTGTCTCTCTAATCTTGGGGCACAGTGGTTTGTCCTATGTCCTCCCCTCTCTTAGAGATCCAAAAAGTGCTGTTGATTTTTGTTGTTCAGCTTTTACTTTTTGTTAGGATTGAGTGGCTACTTTCAAGCTCGTTACGTGTGGAAGCAAAAACCGAAAGTCTTATACCTCTCATTTTTATCCTCGTTTTTGAACAGGACTGTCTCTTGTGGTTGACCTCTCTCTGTCTCTCTATTGTATATGAGTGTATACATATATATAAGGAAACATATACATTTGTACATATAAGGAAACATATACATTTGTACAAGGGAAGATAATTTGTCTACTTAGTTCCTAGGTCTTCAGATTGAAAGAAGAATCGTATGTGAGACTCCTCATGCACACCTGGACCTTATTTAAGTGATGATATCCTGTACTTCAAACCAGAGCCTAATTCTGTAACAGGATGAGATTTTGGAGGTAATGGGAATGACTGAGTGTATTTTACTTATGGGAAGAACATGAATCATTAGGGAACAGAGGGTAAATTAGTAGTCTGTTATGTTGTTCATCGCCAATGGACCATGCCATCTGGTATTCACACTCTTGTGTAGCTCTTTCCCTTGACTATGGGCAGGCTTAAAGACTGCTTTGAACACTATAATGTAGGTTAGAGACCTAGGACTTCTGAATTCAGGCATTAAGAAAATTTGGCAGCCCCCATTTTTTACCTTTTGGGAGCCCTGAACTGCTACAGAAGAACTCCAGCTGCCGTGTTGGAGAGGTCACATGGAGAGGAAGAGGCCTTAAGACTATTTAGAGGAAAATTGAGGAACCTAGATGATTGTGAGAACCATGGCCCCAGACAAAAGATCTCACTTGAGTCTACTTACTCTACTTACTCTCCAGCTATTTGATCCATTCTAGCTGAGGTACTAGTTATGTGAGTGAAGAAGCCAACTTGGACATGCCAATACCAGCATTCATAAAGTAGGGTAGAAATGAGCCATTCTGGTTGTGCCCTATTCAAATTCCTGACTCACAAGCCTGAGGAATAATAAAGGATATGTATACCTATCTAACACAGATACTTCAAATACCACTGAATTTGTTGAGTCACAAAGTCCAAATGGCAGAGAAGCTTGCACTCAGCCTGGATTTGTTAAGGAATCCACTCAAAACTGGCAATCTTATGGGCTACTTAGTGACTGGTTAGAAAATCACAACAAATGTGGCACATATTACCTCCAAAACCTAAGAACACCCACCAAATGTTGTGCCTCTTCTTCACTGTGAGCAGTGTAAGGTTAAAAATTAATCCCATCTTGCGGGTTTATCTCCTGGACCTCTTGTTATTTCAGCTCTGTATCAGGCAGTGTCCAATCAGGAGACCAAAACCACATGGTAATTTGAACAGAAGTTTAATATAAGCAGTTATTAACTCTAATAGGCAATTGGAGTAATGACTAGAATTGGGTTAGAAGAACTCTAAAGAGTACTGAAATAGCAGGCATGGGGAGCAGCTACTATCCCTAGGGCTAAGATGGAGCATCCAAAGAAGAGCTTCTCTACCACTCTGGGCTGAGATCCAGATCTTCTTGGAGAGGATGCAGTTCACTGGATGGTGGAGGAGTTTCCTGAGGTGATGTGCCAGTAGGACTCACTGAGAATATGCTTTCTCGGAGCTGGAGAAAGCTGTCCATGGAGAGATGGTTCACCTCAGAACCTACTGCAAAGCTTCCCAAGGGCTGCTACAGGAAGTCTTCCAAAGGGAGGTGCCATATTTCAGAAACCATTGCAAAGACGTCCTAGGAGGAGCCATTCATGGATGGTGCCAGATGCTGTTAACTCCAGGTACTGCTGAGCCTCATGTCCTTCAGCAGCTGAGCACTGCAGAAGTCACCTTAGAGGGCACTGAGGGAAGCCATTCACAGGGGTGTGTCATACATTATTGGCCTATAGAAATATACTACATATAGTACTATACTATAGCAGCTGTTCACACTGCAGAGCCTTCCAAGAGGAGCATACTGGGACTAGGTACAGAGCCCCTTCCTCCTCTAGTGCCTTCTGCTGACAAAGTTTAACACAGTGCCAGCTTGCAAAGGAGAAATATTTACAGGTTGCATAGCAGGCAGTGAAGGGTGGATTTGTATCTAAGAGGCACTAAATTAGTAACTGGAGCACCAACCATTACATATTTATTTCTATTAATTCTATATAAAGGAAGTAACCTAAATTAGAACCTAAATTAGTAACCTAAATTAGTAACCAAAATTAGAAATTTTGTGGATATCTTGTTTCACATCTGCATACTGATTACAATAAATATTTTCATTTTAATATCATTTTTATCAATGATTCAGGGGTATATAAATCAAATTTATGTGTGACTCAAAGCTGGAAGAGCTAGCTAACAAACTGGGTAGTGGCACACAGTGGGTATTCCAATAAATATTTGTTAGATAAATGGTTAAGTGAATGGATAACTGTATTATCATTTAAAAAGATTTCAAAAGACTCAAAGCCAACTTGATATTTTAATAAGTGTTCAAAAATTAATTGCAAGTAATAGGATGGAGGACGAGTATAGGGGTCTATATGACAATCGTTGAAAAAGACAGAAGGGTTTTAGGTGACTATAAGCTCAAAATGAGCTAAATGAAAGAAAGGGAAAAAAAATCTAGGCGGATTCCAGATTCCAGATGTCAGGTTAGTTTCTCTTTTAGAGATTCCTCTGGTAAAATGGTAGTATCTGCCCATAGCTATCTTTTGAGAAGCGTGAATCTGCTTTGGGGCTCAGTGGAAAATAGTGATTGATTAGCATTATATGAGTGTGGGAGGGAGCAGTATCAAGTGAGATCATGGCTTTAATCTTGCCCACTGGTAGGTCAACTTCTGCAATATTGTGTTCTATGCTGGATATCACATTTAAGGGTTACATTGAAGCAAATGTTTTTACTATTTTTAGAATTTGATGAATGTTATGAACTTTGTCTCAGAAGAATGCACATTGCATACATATGTAAAATTTTGTATGCAATTGAAAAAGGTTCATGGAATCTAGATTAAGAATTCCTGAGTTGGAGGATATGGGAAAATATATCTTAAATAATAATTAATAGGAGCTACATTTAATGAACAGTTCTATGGGTCAGTGCCTCTACTAGGCAATATCATATATAGTATCTCCTGTAAGATGCAACAACAATCTTGCAAAATGGGTAGTATTACTTCCATTTTGCAATAGATACATTTTGTAATTCACTCAGAGTCACACAATGGCACATCTGGAATTCCAACTCAGCTGCCTCTCACTCAAAGCTCATTGTTTCCATTTTCTATAAAGGAACATATTTTGCATATAATGCTTAATAAATGTTTGAACAGTAAGTAAATGAAAAGCTGCCATGTGCAAGATATCTTATTTTGTATTGCTCTGGAAGGAATGCATGGGTAGAACTTATATGGAGTGATATTTGATATTTGAAATTTATTTTTTTAAAACCCTACAATACTAGTCCTTTGCATTTACCTATGGGTTTGTCTCTTTTAAGACCTTGCTTTCACATATAATCTCACATGACTTTCACCCTTACTCTGTGAGGCAGATAAGGCAGATATAATTACTACAGTTTTATGGATAATGACACTCAAAGGGATTAAGTGATTTGCCCAAGGTCGGACAGCAAATTATGATCAGTTCATTTCTTTGTTGTATTATTATTTTTATAATAGCTTTATTAAAAATAATTCACAACCTATAAAATTCACCCTCTTAAAGTGTACAATTCAGTGGTTTTTAGTATATTCCCAGAGTTGTATAACCATTTAATTTTAGAATATTTTCATCAGACCAAAAAGAAACCAGCGCCCATTAGCTGCCACTTCTCATACCCCTCCTCCAGTTCCTGGCAACCACTAATCTACTTTTGTCTTGATAGATTTACCTATTCTGGACATTTCATATAAATGGATTATATACTATGTAGTCTTTTGTGACTGGCTTCTTTCACTTGGCATAATATTTTCAAAGTTCATCCACGTTGTAGCATGCATGTTTCATGTTGTAACGTGTATGTTGTAGCATGTATTATAACATGTACTCATTTGTTTTTATTGCTAAATAATATTCTATTTTGTATGGGTATACCAAATTTTGTCTCTCCATTTATCAGTTGATGGCCATTTATGAATATTTTTACTGTGAACATTTATGTACAAGTTTTTGTGTGGACATATGTTTTTATTTCTCTTGGGTATATACCTAGAAGTAGAATTGCTGGGTCATATGCTAACTCTGTGTTTAACATTTTGAGGAATTGTCAATCTGTTTTTCAAAGACGCTGGACCATTTTACAATCCCACTAGCAATGCACAAGTGTTTCAGTTTCTCTACAATCATCCTAAGCACTTGTTGTATGTCTTTTTTATTTTTTATTTCAGTCATCCTAGTTGGTGTAAAGTGCTTTCTCATTGTGGTTTTGACTTTCATTTCCCTAATGACTAATGATGTTGAGCATCATTTCATGTGCTTCTGGGCATTTGCATGGCTTCGTTAGAGAAATGTCTATTCAAATCCTTTGTTCATTTTTTTTTTTTTTTTTTGGTGAGGAACATTGGTCCTGAGCTAACATCTGTGCCAATCCTCCTCTGTTTTATATGTGGGACACTGCTACAGCATGGCTTGATGAGCAGGTAATGTAGGTCCATGCGTGGGATCTGAACCTGTGAACCCTGGGCTGCCAAAGCAGAGTGTGGGAACTTAACCACTATGCCACCAGGCTGGCCCCTGTTTATTTTTGACTTGGGTGTTTATATTATTGGTTTGTAAGAGTTCTTTACATATTCTCAATACAATTACTTTATCAGATATGTGATTTGCAAATATTTTCTCCCAGTCTGTGGGTTATCTTTTTGTTTTCTTGGGAGTGTTCTTTGAAGAAAAGTGTTTGATTTTTTGTGAGTCTAGTTTATCTATGTTTTCTTGTTGAGAAACCATTGCCTAACAAAAAATCATGAAGAAACACTTCTATGTTTTCTTCCAAGAATTTTATAGTTTTAGCTCTTACATTTAGGTCTGTGATCCATCTTGAGTTAGTTTTTATATATGGTGTCTGGTAGGAGTTCAACTTTGTTCTTTGGTATGTAGATAACCAGTTGCCCCAGCACCATTTGTTGAAAAGACTATTCTTTCCCCACTGAATATTCTTAGCATCTTGTCGAAAATCAATTGGGTTTATTTCTGAACTCTCAATTCTATTCCACTGATTTATTTCTTGTCTTTTGCCAGTACTATGCTATCTTGATTTCTCTGGCTTGGTAATAAGTTTTGAAGTTAAGAAGTATAAATTTTCCAACTTGGTTCTTATTTAAGATTATTTTGGCTGTTTTGAGTCCCTTGCATTTCCATATGAATTTTAGGATCAGTTTGTTAATTTCTGCAAAAAGGGAACTGGGGTTGTGATAGAGATTGCTCTGAATTTGTAGATCAATTTTATGAGTCTTACCATCACGACATATTAAATCTTCAGATCCATGAACATAGATGACTTTCCGTTTATTTAGATTTTCTTTGATTTCTTTGAACAGGCTTTTACAGTTTTCAGTAAACAAGTCTTGCACTTCTTGTGTTAAATCTCTTCCTAAGTATTTAATTCTTTTTGATGCTATTGTAAATGGAATTGTTTTCTTAATTTCATTTTTGGATTCTTCATTGCTGGTGTCTAGAAATACAGTTGAGTTTTACATATTACTCTTGTATCTAGTACTTTATGGAAATTTTTTATTTGTTCTAATAGGTTTTTTTTTGGTGCATTCATGAGGATTTTTTAATATTAAAAATATGCAAATGGAGATAGTTTAAATTCTTCCTTTTCAATATGCATGCCTTTTATTTCTTTTTCTTGCCTAATTGCCCTGCCTAGAACCTCCAGTACAATGGTGAACAGAAGTGGCAACCGTACACATCCTTGTCTTATTCCTGATCTTTGATGGAAAGTATTCTGTTTTTCAGTATTAACTATGATGTTAGCTGTGGGTTTTTCATAGATGCCCTTTGACGTTGAAGAAGTTCCCATCTACTCCTAGTCTTTTGAGTATTTTACTGTGAGAAAGTGTTGGATTTTGATAAATATTTTTTCTGCATATATTGAGGTGATCATGCAATTTTTGTCCTTTATTCTGTTAATATGATACATTACCTTGATTGATTTTTAGATGTTAAACCAACACGCATTCCTGGAATAAATCTCACTTGGTCATGGTATATAATGCTTTTTATATGTCGCTGGATTTGGCTTGCTGGTATTTTGTTTACTCTTTATTCGTAAGGGATATTGGCCTATAGTTTTCTTTTCTTGTAATGTCTTTTGTCTGGTTTTGGTATCAAGGTAATACTGACTTCATAAAATGACTTGGAAACTGTTCCCTCTGCTTTGTTTTTTTGAAGAATTTTTGAAGGATTGGTACTAATTTTCCTTGAAATAGTTACTAGTAAATAGAATTTACTAGTAAAACCACCTGGGCATGGGCTTTATTTTATGGGAAATTTTTAATTTATGAATTCAATGTCTTTACTTGCTATAGGTTTACTCAGATTTTTCATTTATTCCTGAGTCAGTTTCAGCAGTTTGTGTCTTTCTAGGAAATTTTCCATTTTATCTAGGTTATCTGATTTTTTGGTATATAGTTTTTCCTGGTATTTCCTTTTAATCCTTCTTATTTCTCTAAGGTTGGAAGTAATATCTCCTTTTTCATTCCTAATTTTTATAATTTGATTCTTCTTTTTTTCTCGGTTAGTCTAGCTAAAGGTTTGTTAATTTTGTTTATCTTTCAAAGAACCAATTTTTGGTTTTGTTGATTTTTTTTGTTGCTTTTTCATTCTTTATTTCATTTGTTTTCCTCTGATCTTTATTATTTCCTTCTCCTTGCTTTGGGTTTAATATGCTCTCGTTTTCTAGTTTTTTAAAGAGGAACTGCAGGTTCCTGATTGTAGATCTTTCTTCCTTTTTAATATAGATGTTTACAGTTTTAAATCATCCTCTTAACCACTGCTTAGGTGCATTCCATAAGTTTGGTATATTCATTCACCTCAAAACATTTTCTAATTTGTCTTCTGATTTCTTCTTTGACTCATTGGATATTTAGAAAGGTGTGTTTAAATCCTACATATTTGTGAATTTCCCCAGTTTCCTTTAGTTAATGATTTCTAACTTCATTCTCTTGTCACTGGAGAACATGGTTTACTGTGGTGAATGTTCCACGTGCACTTGATAAAAATGTGTATTCTGCTGTTGTTGCATAGCATGTTCTATAGATGTCTTTTAGATCTAGTTGGTTTATCGTATTGTTTAGGTGTTCTATATCCTTGCCGATCTTCTGTCTAGTTGTTCTATTATTCTTTTTTTCCTTCTTCTTCTTCTTTTTTTTTTTTTGGCGAGGAAGATTGGCCCTGAGCTAACTTCTGTTGCCAATCTTCCTCTTTTTTCTTGAAGAAGATTCACCATGAGCTAACATCTGTGCCAGTCTTCCTCTGTTTTGTATGTGGGACACTGCCACAGCATGGCTTGATGAGCGGTGTGTGGGTCTGCGCCTGGGATCCAAACCCGCGAACTCCGGGCTGCCAAAGCAGAGCTCGCGAACTTAACCACTATGCCACGGGGCTGGCCCCAGTTCCATCTATTACTGAAAGTGGGATGTTGAAGTCCTTAACTGTTATTGTTGATGTGTCTATTTCTCCCACCAATTCTGTGAGTTTTGCTTCATATATTTTGAGGTTCTGTTGCTAGGTACATATGTGTTTTTAATTATTATGTCTTCCTGATGAATTGATCCTTTTATTATTATTAAATGCCCTTCTTTGTATCTAGCAAACATTTTTATCTTAAAGTTTGTTTTGTCTGATTTAGTTTAGTCATTCCAGCTCTGTTTTGGTTACTATTTGCATGGTATGTAATTTTCAGTCCTTTTATATGCAACTTGTGTCTGTGAATTTCAAGTGTCTCTTCTAAATGGCATATATTTGGATCATTTTTAGAAAACAATTATGCCATTCTCTGCCTTTTGATTGGAGTGTTTAATTCAATTATATTTAATGTAATTTATCGTAAGGTAGGATTTATGCCTGACATTTTGCTATTTGTGTTCTATATGTCTTGTGTCTTCTTTATTCCCATATTTTTCTGTTTTTCCTTCCTTTTGTGTTAGACATTTTCTAGTATACCAATTTAGTTTACTTGTTTCTTTGACTACATATTTTTTTGAGTTATTTTCTTAGTTGTTGCCCTGAGGATTACAATTCTCATTTTAACTTAAAACAATCTAGTTCAGATTAATACCAACTTAATTTCAATAGTATATAAAAAATTTGCTCTAATATTACTCCATTCCCTACTTCTCCTTTGTGCTATTATTATTGTACAGATTACATTTTATATATTCCAAGCTCATCAACACATAATTATTGCTTCATGCTGTTGTCTTTTTTTTTTTTTTTTGTGAGGAAGATCAGCCCTGAGCTAACATCCATGCTAATCCCCCTCTTTTTGCTGAGGGAGACTGGCTCTGAGCTAACATCTATTGCCAATCCTCCTCGTTTTTTTTTCCCCAAAGCCCCAGTAGATAGTTGTATGTCATAGTTGTACATCCTTCTAGTTGCTGTATGTGGGACGCAGCCTCAGCATGGCTGGAGAAGCGGTGTGTCGGTGCGCGCCCGGGATCCGAACCCAGGCCACAAGTAGCAGAGCGTGCGCACTTAACCGCTAAGCCATGGGGCCAGCCCCATGCTATTGTCTTTTAAATAAGAGAAGAAAAGAGTTACAAATAAAAATACATTTTTATGGTCTTTTATGTCTACTTATGTAGTTGCCTTTATTGATGCTCTTTATTTCTTTGTGTGGATCTGAGTTACTCTCTAGTGTCCATTTATTTTAGACTAGAGGACTCCTTTTAATATTTCTTGTCTGGCTAGTGACAAAAATATCTGTTTTTTTTGTTTTAATTTGAAATGTCATAATTTCTCCTTCATTTTTGAATGACAGTTTTGATGTTTATAGAATTTTGGGTTGGCATCCTTCTTCTTTCAGCACTTTGAATATGTCCTGCTGCTGCCTGCTGGGCTCCGTAGTTACTGCTGAGAAATCAGCTGTTAATTTTATTGAGGATCCCTTGAATGTGCTGAGTTGTTTTTTACTTAATGCTTTCATTAGTCTCTCTTTGTCTTTGATTTTTGACATTTTGACTATGATATGTTTAAGTGTGGATCTCTTTGAGTTTATCTTCTGGAGTTTGTCGATCTTCTTGGTTGTGTAGGTTAATGTTTTTCATCAAATTGGGAACCTTAGGCCATTTTTTCTTCAAATACTCTTTCTGTCACTTTCTATCTCCTTTCCCATATGCATATGTTGATATGCTTGATGCTGTGCTATAAGTCTTTGAGGCTCTGTACATTTTTCCTCATTCTTTTTCTTTCTGTTGTTCAGACTGGATAGTCTGCTCTTTCTTCTATTGAGACCCTCTAGTGGGTTTTTTAATTTCAGTTATTATGCTTTTCAACTCCAGCATTTCTGTTAGCTTTTTAAAAAATAATTTCTGTTTCTTTACTGATATTCTCTATTTGGTGAGGGATTGTTCTCATATTTTTCTTTAATTCTTTAGACACCATTCCTTTAGTTATTTGAACATATTTACGGTAGATTATTTAAAGTTTTGTTCAGTAAGTCTAACATCTGGACTTTCTCAGGCATAGTTTCTATTGATTGCCTTTTTTCCCCTCTGTGTATGGTCCATACTTTCCTGTTTCTTTGCATGTCTCATAATTTTTTGTTCAAAACTAGACATTTAAAATAATATAATGTGACAGCTCTTGAAATTAGATCTTTCCCTCTCATGGGTTTGTTGTTGTTTCTGTTTGTTTGTTAAGTGACTTTCTGAGATTAATTCTGTAAAACCTGTATTCTTTACTGTGTGTGGCCACTTAAGTCTCTGTTCAGTCGGTTGAGTGGTCAGTGAAAATCAGTCTTTTTTTTTTTTTTTTAATAAACTCTCCTTGGATTGTTGCAAACCTTCAGTTAATTTCCAGAGTTCTGAAAAAGTTGATTTTGGCAATTTATAGAGGAATGGATTTTCTGAGGTCTTTACTTCACCATACCAGAAGTGCTTGCTTTTGCATTAATCGCTATTCACTTTTACCATGGCTCATGGAAAAATGTACTCCCCTGAAGATGTGTAGCCCTACTTGCCTCACATTATTTTTTCTGCAATGCTGTTGAAGTATGTGAAGCTGAACATCAGATTGTCTTCTTTTGAGCATAAAATTTTATTTTGAATTCATTTTTATACGACATTATTCAAGAGTACTGACTGTATATCATTGGAAACAACATTAGGCCTGGTGACTAAATCCTATTTCTCCCATCAATTTTACTTCTCACTAATGTAAATATGCCTTCCTCAACCCTCCTGGGTCATCTTACAGTGATAGTAATAAAATCTAAATGTAGTCACTATTTACTACTTGTCACCAATTTTATTAAGTGCTTTACTTGCATTATCTCATTTGATGTTCACAATAACTTTACATGGTCAGTCCTTTATTTAGCCCCATTTTACAGCAGAGGAAACTGAAATTGGAAAGGTCAAGCAACTTGTCCAAGGTCACCTTGCTAGTAAGTAACAAAGCTGTTATTCAAATCCAGGAAGTCTCATTGCAGAGACAACATGTGCAGTGACTGCATTCTGCTGATCTCTACCTCACAGAGATATGAGGAAATAGGAGGGTCTGGAAAGCAGAGGAAGATCAATCACTAAATTGATCTCGAAGGACTCTCCTGGTGGAGACATTTTTGGCACTATAAATGTATATTCTTCTTCATCTTTGCAGATCTTTCTTTCAGTACCGCTATGAGAAACCTTTGGAGCTCCTTTGTTAATTAATCTGACCAGTTTCAGAGGGAAATCATAGACATTCTGGGCACATGGCTCGAATATCATAATTAAATTATTTTTGAGATTTAAATGTAAATATGGAAGTAAGGGATTTGTAGACTCAGAGTATTTCTGTTGGGTAGAATAATTATAATGAGTTTTGGATAAAGAGAATTAAAATACCAAGTATATACCTTTTACATAATAGATAATACACTAGATGAATGAATGAGAAATGTTTTATAGGGAATTTATAGGAAATATTTAAAGAAATCAATTAAGAAATCAGGGTAAGTATATTTATCTTGATTTTGTGATGTAATGGTTATAAAAAAATAGTTTATTTTTCCTAAGAAAATTATGATTTTCTTAGTGATGTTTATAATCACAAATTTCTCAACTTGGAATTATAGTATTAAATGTAACCATATTTAAATTTTTGAGGAAAAAATGCTACACTCTAGGAGCCATATAAAAATATTCATGTACCTGTGATATTCTTTTCATTCATTTTAAGGAAATAAGGGTAATTTATATAGTTCAGAGAATCAATGAATTGGAACCTATTTGCCAAGCTCAAGAAAGTAAAAAATATCTATGCAAATTTTATTTCTAATTATATAATATGCATACATTGATATTATTTAAACATACATATTTTATTCATTAATGAGTGCATTGATGTCATGTAGTAGTATTTAATGTTTCAAAGAGTGGCATTCTGATTTGAATTTTTTCTCCTATTGTTGTTCTTATTTTTCCTTCCACTTGAAGGAAAAATCACAGTCATTTTATAGCAATTTCAAGGTCACTTTCAGTTTACCATGGATGAATATATTAATAACATTTTATTTAAGGTATCTGTTGGGGTTTAGCTAAGAAGCTCCTAAATAACTAATGGAAAAGGACCACAGAGTGAAAGAAATGTTCTGAAATATTTCATCAGATTAGAGTCACTGAACATTTCACCTCTGGTAGCTGGTTTTTTGTTGGCAGCCATGCTCTTCTGCCCGGCCACCAGGCAGAGCAGAGGAAGGCAATCCTTGTAGTCTGGCTGTGTGCTAGCACATCTCTTTTGTTAGTCTGGTGGATGTGGTTCTTGCAAGCAACACGCTCCAGCTTTTAAGTGTATGCTCAAGTTGCTTAGTTTGCTCTCTTAGTCATGTATTCCCAGCCAGTTGGCCTGGAAGTGGCTAGAAAGGCCTGTGAGAACTGCTGCTGACCTTAGGGCAAGGGGCAGGTTACAACGTCCCTTCATAAAAGGGAAATAATAGAAATCTGGCTACCCAGAAGCAACCTTGCACAGCTGCCTCCCATCAGAGTTGCAGTCAGCTAATCCTGCTGGAAGATTAGCTGCTATACACAGTTAGGCAGGTTATTGGATCAACATTTTCTGGCTTGCAACCCTGCCACATGCTTCAGGCTTTGCCTCATTTGGCCAGATTTAACCAGAGATTTTTTCCTCTGGGTATTCCACCAGCCTTTGAACCCTGGGGCCATGGACTTTGGAACTACAAAGATCACTCCCTCAGCATTCTGTCAATTGCAGGTGTTTTTCTGCTGTGCATTTCAAACCATGATAATTGATATTCAGAGATACAGGTCCTTGAAGGGGGAAGGTTATAGTGTAGTAGTTAGGAGTATCAGCTGTGGAGTTAGGCTAATCTGGGTTTGAATCCTGATTTCAACACCTACAAGCCCTGTGACTAGTTTTCTCATCCGTAAAGTGGGATAATAATACCTTCCTCACAGATCATAAAAAGGTTTAAGCTAGTTAATACATATAAAGGGTTTAGCATAGTATCTGACAAATAAAATTCCGATTTGTTCTGGAAAGTTCTAAAATGTTCTAATAATTTGACAAATGGTACTAACTATATGGGATACATATCACTTTTTATCCAACCTGTTGATTAATCAGAATACTGCATTTCAGATGATATTAAGTCTAATATATATATATAAATTCCAGTTTCTGAAATCTTGCTTATGGTATCCTTTATTCAGCCAATAACTGTCTTAGTCCATTTGAGCTGCTATAACAAAATATCACAGACTAGGAAGTTTATAAACAACATAAATTTATCTCTTATAGTTTTGGAGCCTGGAAGTGTGAGATCTGGGTGCCAGCATGGTCAAATGAGGACCCCTCTTCTGGGTCCTAGACTTCTCATGGTATTTTCACATGGTGGAAGGGGTTAGAGAGCTCTGTGGGGTCTCTTTTATAATCCTGTTTATGAGGGCTCCACCCTCATGACCTAATTACCTCCCAAAGGCCCCACCTCCTAACACCATCTCATTAGGCATTAGGATTCCAATATGTGAGTTTTGGGGGGACACAAGCATTCAGACCACAACCATAACCATTTAGTAAATTTGTAATATATGTCCAGATTACGTATTAGGAGGTATACAAAAGAAACAGAAGACTGCTGCTGTTCCTAGAAGAGGTTGTAATCTCTTTTTAGCTTTGTAAGAAAAGCTAGTTAGCTTACTTCTAGCATTCCTTTTTTTTGTTTTTTCGGGGGGGGGAAAGGTTGGATCTGAGTTAACATCTGTTGTCAATCTTCCTCTTTTTCTTTTTCCTCCCCAAAGCCCCAGTACATAGTTGTATATCCTAGTTGTAGGTCCGTGTAGTTCTTCTACGTGGGATGCCGCCTCAGCATGGCTTGATGAGTGGTGAGTAGGTCCTAGCCCAGAATCCAAACTGGCGAATCCTGAGCTGCCAAAGCAGAATGCGTGAACTTAACTGCTATATCACCAGGCTGGCCACTCTAGCATTCTTTTAGCCTTAGAATTTGGAACAGTACTTTGATATTACACTGGGCTTGAGGCATCGTAGTTCTCTTGGGGTTTTAATCATATATAGAGGTTCCACTGAATATCTAGCAGTAATTTTATATACATACCTAATAATATGGGGCTATCACTGTGGTTTACTCTGCAGTGAAGAGCACTTAAGTACCTTCTGGGATATCAAAATGTTTCCCGTTTCTGATAAGATATTCTGGCCAGTTACAACCTCTTAATTTTCCTTCCTATTGTATTTCTTTCTTTCTTTTTTTTTTTTTTTTTGAGGAAGATCAGCCCTGAGCTAACATCCATACTAATCCTCCTCTTTTTGCTGAGGAAGACTGGCTCTGAGCTAACATCCATTGCCAATCCTCCTCCTTTTTTTTTCTTTTTCCCCAAAGCCCCAGTAGATAGTTGTATGTCACAGCTGCACATCCTTCCAGTTGCTGTACATGGGATGCGGCCTCAGCATGGCCGAAGAAGCAGTGCATCGGTGCGTGCCTGGGATCCGAACCCGGGCCGTCAGTAGCGGAGCACGCTCACTTAACCGCTAGGCCACGGGGCTGGCCCCCTATTGTATTTCTAAAGCCATAGCAGATGTTTTCTCTGCGGGGTAGGTTGGATGATGGAATATGACCAGACACTGAATCCTTTAAAAACTGGCTAGCACATGATATTAGGAATAAGAAGAAGAGGGGATGACATCTTCAGATATGTCTCTTCTGAGAAATTGCTCAGTTTATAAAAATTCTGACTTTCAGTTTTTTCTTTTCTTTTGACCTCAGTTTAGTTGGAAGGTGCTATGGTCTACATGTTTGCATCCTCCCCAAATTCATATGTTGAAATTCTAATGCCCTCTCTAATAGTATTAGGAAGTAGGGGCTTTGAGAAGTGATTAGGTCATGAGGGTGGAGCCCTCATGAATTGGGTTAGTGTTCTTATAAAAGAGACCCCACAGAGCTGTCTAGCTCCTTCCACCATGAGAGGACACAGAGAGAAGTCGGTAGTGTGCAACCTGGAAGAGGGCTTTCACTAGGACCTGACCATGCTGGCATTCTGATCTTGGACTTCCAGCCTCCAAAACTGTGAGAAATAAATTTTTGTTGTTTATAAGCCACTCAGTCTGTGGTATTTTGTTATAGCAGTTCAAATAGACTAAGACAATAGCCAAGTTTTTCAGTAATGAATGCGTCAAGGTGAGAATTACCAGAACAATGATGCCCAGGTTTCCTAAACTATTGGGACATTTGAAGCAATGATCAAGAAACTTCAGATTATAGAGAGGTTGTTAATTGACAGTGAGATTTTCTAGCCTGGCTTGAGTTGACCATCAAGAGATTTTCATGTACAAATGCTCCACCCTGCTTTGTGCTTCTCTTGGGGGTATAGAGTGGTATTGGAAGAGGCAAAGTCTGCAATTATCCATATGATTCTTTTTTTTCCCCCCACAAAGCCCCAGTAGATAGTTGGATGTCATAGCTGCACATCCTTCTAGTTGCTGTATGTGGGACGCGGCCTCAGCATGGCCGGAGAAGCGGTGAGTCGGTGCACGCCCGGGATCCGAACCTGGGC
Source organism: Diceros bicornis minor (assembly GCF_020826845.1). Classification (NCBI taxonomy): domain Eukaryota; kingdom Metazoa; phylum Chordata; class Mammalia; order Perissodactyla; family Rhinocerotidae; genus Diceros; species Diceros bicornis. Next base: position 12,798,055 of record NC_080743.1, on the reverse strand, counting down.
CGCCAGCAGCGGAGCGCGCGCACTTAACCGCTAAGCCACGGGGCCGGCCCCTATCCATATGATTCTAAACCCCAAACCCTAAATTGAGCAAATCATGGAATTGTCTATAAATATGTATATAGCCAATAGGTACAACACAAGCTAAGAATCCTTTTCTTGAAATGCCTGGATAATAACAATAGTAATTATCTGTGTTAATATGGAGCATCCAAATTTTCCAAATGCTCTCCACCTACCTTATTTGTAAATTAGCTTCATTTGATCATGAGAAAACATGGGAAATTGGGATGCACAGTTTAAGTGACTTGCTTTAGGCCACACAGCACATCAATGGAGAAGGACTCAAACCTAATTATTTTGTCTGCAGGACCAGCCCAATAAAGTCTAATAGCCGTGTCACTCTCTGTGAGTTAAACTCCATTTAGAATATGACTGATAAACACATGCATTGGTAGCAGACTTTTAAAAGTTGAACTATTCTCTCAATTAGTCTTTTGGTTGGCAGATGCAAAATTCACAGTGGAGTCAGCTTGCCTGTCATGTGGAATGTAATGGTGACAAATCACATTCCACATTGCTAGGGTTTTTACAGTATACTTAAACTTCATTGGCTGTAGATCTTTCTTTGAGAAATGGAAATGTGAACAATACACTGGCAGAACACAAAACATCTGTTAAATTTTCTTGTCCTAAACAAGCGATGTTTAGCAAGAATTTCAAGATAGGAAATAGCATGCCAGCAACAAGTTATGGAAGCTGGAGAAGTAGTAATTACATAAGTTAGCTTCTGAAGGATGGTTGTTTTTGTATACTTAAGCTTCTAGATGACCCTTGCATAAAGTATATCCCAACTTGATCTAACTTGACTGTGGCTTTTAATACCATGTACAAAGAAAAGTTTAGGCTAAAAATGAATGATTGTAACTTACAAACAGTGTAATGGGGAAACACACAGAGCCAACATACTAAAGTGTTTTCTATTATTTATACTAAACAGTTATAGAAATTATATAGATGTAGGATATAATGACTCTAAATTATATACCTTCTATAATAGTCTTATTCAGTAACCTTTATCCTCCACTATGAATAGACCCTTTTCCAGAAGTGGGACGGGAATAGGAAAAAGAACCAAAAAGTTCAGATAGCCCGGAATTAGATAGTACTGGGTATAGGTGACTACTTCCCATTATTTTGAGGAAATATTCATTTTTTTCCCTTTGTGCTAATAGAGGACGTTTGCATGCCTTATTTTCTCCCAGCCACCTTTCACCATTATTGATAATGCGGCTTGTATTTTAATAAGTAATTGAATACCAGATTTTTTTCCCCTCAGTTAATTCCTTTCTATGAATAACTGCCTGCCAAACTGGTGGGATGCTTGGAGACAATTGGGGTATGGTAAGCAGCTATCATTCCCTATAAAATAAACCAGGGGCACTTTATTATAACTCTTGAATACCATTTGATGTATGCAATTGTGAAAGAACATTTGAAAACATGCAACAGGAGAATAAAAATATTTTATGGTCCTTTGCATCCCTTTTGAAATATACAAATTTTCATATTCCTTGTACCAGGGTATTTGTAAATAGTTATTCTAAAATAATTCTTGAGATAAGTAAAAGGTAGATATTCAAGTTTTCAGGCCCTTCTTATAGAAAGATGGAAGGAGAACCATTGACCAATTTGAGCACAAGTTTTTCCTTTCTTTTTTTCCAATCATGAATCTACACTGTCCTTAAATAAATTTATCATGCAAAAATCAGCAGACTTATGTGTACGTTTTTAGCTAAATATTTATGACATGGAGTGAATTGTACAGTTAGCAAGTATCTATAAATTTGGGTTTTGCAGACAACCAAAATCAATGTAGGCCAAGATCCAAACAAAAAGAAAAACACTTGAGCATTCAAATAAGCAAAAAAGTACACACTTGATTTAGCCTTAACTAACTTAAAATTCTAGAGTTCTTTTACCTGATTTCCTCAGTTCTCTTTGCAAAATCAAAATAAGCCTTTTCTTATTTTCATTAAAGACTGTGCTTAAAGAAGTTAATTAAAGTAAGATTTTAAGAAAAATATTTTGCATATTCAGAAAGGAAAGTTTAAAGACAAAATAAAAAACATTCTTGGTTCATAATAATTCCCTAAGAGTACCATGGGTATGTTTTCACTCAGCCAATATGATCATCAAAGAAGCCTGGATTTTAATGAGATAGATATCTCAGAGATCAAATGATTGGCAGAAGCAGTCTTTCTTCCTTGTGTGTCAGGTTTCAAAATCCAGTGGCTCCTGCACTTTTCTGTGCTTTAAAACTGTACGAACATTGCATGGAAAATGCTTTCATTGCCCATTGTGTCATGTCAGTTACAGGTCAAGGCATTATTTGTGCCATTTGCTATACTGCCTAGACCATGTTTAGGATCTATAAAAAATGTAAAATAACTTGAAGACAGTACTTATCATCAGCATTAACAAAGATTGATAATTGGTAATTTCTTATCAGTATTATGTAACCTAATTTCTCAGGAAACCAAGGGATACGTGACAGAGGAAAGAAAGAGTTCAGAGTAGACAAGATGTCTCTGTGAGTGGACTATAACAAGATTATAGGAAGAGAAAGGCCTGGCCAACCCTTGGGAGAAAGGGGAGCAGTGCTGTCGCTGCTCTGAAGATAATTATCATTCTGTGCCAAAGACTTCTAGAGGGATTTTTTTGGTGCTTGGTTCTGGGTTTATGAAATGGGAATAAGAGATCTTAGTTTTGGCTCAGCTCTGTTAGCTGTGTGATCCTGGACAAATAGATCACTGAAGCTCTTTGGGCTTTGATTATCTCACCTATAAAATTAGAGATTTGGATTGGGATCTCTATGGCCCTTTCCATCCTTAAAATTCTAGGATTCTAGAAGAGAATAAAGACGAGAAAAGCATGTGAGGATTATAATCAGTTTTTAAGCAACTCTTTTCCTACCTCCCTGAAAGAACCTTTTGGAAGTAGTGGTCTTTAGGTTTTCAAGGTCCTGTCTATAAATATGTGTGTAAGGAGGAGGGAACACCTATTGAGCACTTGCAAATGTTAGATGTCACTTTCTCCACGAAGTTTTTCCTAAACACGTACCCTCCTGCACACCTTTTTTTTTTTTGAATTTTTATTTATTTATTTTTACATTTTCAAGTTTCCTGGTTATATTAAACAGTTTGTTGTATCTACTGGGAAGTAGGTTTTTTTTTTTTTAATTTTTTGTTTATTGCAGTAACATTGGTTTATAACATTGTAAAAATTTCAGGTGTACATTATTGTACTTCTATTTCTGCATAGATTACATCATGTTCACCACCAAAATACTAATTACAACCCATCACCACACACATGGACCAAATTATCCCTTTCACCCTCCTCCCTACCCCCTTCCCCTCTGGTAACCACCAATCCAATCTCTGTCCCTATGTGTTTGTTTATTGTTGTTATTATCTACTACTTAATGAAGGAAATCATATGGTATTTGACCTTCTCCCTCTGACTTATTTCACTTTGCATTATGCCCTCAATGTCCATCCATGTTGTCACAAATGGCTGGATTTCATCGTTTCTTATGGCTGAGTAGTATTCCATTGTGTATATATACCACAGCTTCTTTATCCATTCGTCCCTTGATGAGCACTTAGGTTGCTTCCAAGTCTTGCCTATTGTGAATAACGCTGCAATGAACACAGGGGTGCATGTACCTTTGCAAATTGGTGTTTTCAAGTTCTTTGGATAAATACCCAGCAGTGGAATAGCTGGATCATATGGTAGTTCTATCCTTGATTTTTTGAGGAATCTCCATACTGTTTTCCATAGAGGCTGGACCAGTTTGCACTCCCACCAGCAGTGTATGAGAGTTCCCTTCTCTCCACATCCTCTCCAACACATGTTGTTTCCTGTCTTGTTAATTATAGCCATTCTGACGGGCGTGAGGTGATATCTCATTGTAGTTTTGATTTGCATTTCCCTGATAGTTAGTGATTTTGAACATCTTTTCATGTGTCTGTTGGCCATCTGTATATTTTCTTTGGAGAAATGTCTGTTCAGATCTTTTGCCCATTTTTTAATTGGGTTGTTAGTTTTCTTGTTGTTGAGATGCATGAGTTCTTTATATATTTTGGAGATTAAGCCCTTATCAGATGTATGGTTTGCAAATATCTTCTCCCAATTGTTAGGTTGTCTTTTCGTTTTGTTGATGGTTTCCTTTGCTGTGCAGAAGCTTTTTAGTTTGATGTAGTCCCATTTGTTTATTTTTTCTATTGTTTCTCTTGCCCGGTCAGATGTGGTGTTTGAAAAGATGTTGCTAAGACCGATGTCGAAGAGCGTACTGCCTATGTTTTCTTCTAGAAGTTTCATAGTTTCAGGTCTTACATTCAAGTCTCTAATCCATTTGGAGTTAATTTTTGTGTATGGTGTAAGGTAAGGGTCTACTTTCATTTTTTTGCATGTGGCTATCCAGTTTTCCCAACACCATTTGTTGAAGAGACCTTCTTTTCCCCATTGGATGTTCTTGGCTCTTTTGTCAAAGATTAGCTGTCCATAGACGTGTGGGTTTATTTCTGGGCTTTCGATTCTATTCCATTGATCTGTGTGTCTGTTTTTGTGCCAGTACCATGCTGTTTTGGTTACTATAGCTTTGTAGTATATTTTGAAATCAGGGAGTGTGATACCTCCAGCTTTGTTCTTTTTTCTCAGGATTCCTTTAGCTATTCGGGGTCTTTTGTTGTTCCATATAAATTTTAGGATTCTTTGTTCTATTTCTGTGAAAAATGTTGTTGGAACTTTGATAGGGATTGCATTGAATCTATAGATGGCTTTAGGAAGTATGGACATCTTAACTATGTTAATTCTTCCAATCCAAGAGCACGGAATATCTTTCCATTTTTTTGTGTCTTCTTCAATTTCTTTCAGAAATGTTTTATAGTTTTCGGTGTACAGATCTTTCACCTCTTTGGTTAAGTTTATTCCTAGGTATTTTATTCTTTTTGTTGCAATTGTAAATGGGATGGTATTCTTAATTTCTCTTTCTGCTACTTCGTTGTTAGTGTACAGAAATGCAACTGATTTTTGTATGTTGATTTTGTATCCTGCAACTTTATTTGTTTATTACTTCTAAAAGTTTTCTGGTGGATTCTTTAGGGTTTTCTGTATATAAAATCATGTCATCTGCAAATAGTGACAGTTTCACTTCTTCCTTTCCAATTTGGATCCCTTTTATTTCTTTCTCTTGCCTGATTGCTCTGGCTAGGACTTCCAGTACTATGTTAAACAGGAGTGGTGACAGTGGGCATCCTTGTCTGGTTCCTGTTCTTAGAGGGATAGCTTTGAGTTTTTCACCATTGAGGATGATATTAGCTGTGGGTTTCTCATATATGGTCTTTATTATGTTGAGGTACTTTCCTTCTATACCCATTTTATTCAGAGTTTTTATCATAAATGGATGCTGTATCTTGTCAAATGCTTTCTCTGCATCTATTGAGATGATCGTGTGATTTTTGTTCTTCATTTTATTAATGTGGTGTATTATGTTGATTGATTTGCGAATGTTAAACCATCCCTGCATCCCTGGAATAAATACCACTTGATCATGGTGTATAATCTTTTTAACGTATTGTTGTATGCTATTTGCTAGTATTTTGTTGAGGATTTTCGCATTGATGTTCATCAGTGATATCGGCCTGTAATTTTCTTTTTTTTGTGTGTGTTGTCCTTGTCTGGTTTTGGTATCAGGGTAATGTCAGCTTCGTAGAATGAGTTAGGGAGCTTCCCCCCCTCCTCAATTTGTTGCAAGAGTTTGAGAAGGATAGGTATTAAGTCTTCTTTGAATGTTTGGTAGAATTCACCAGGGAAGCCGTCTGGTCCTGGACTTTTATTTTTGGGGAGGTTTGTGATTACTGTTTCGATCTCCTTACTGGTGATTGGTCTATTCAAATTCTCTACTTCTTCTTGATCCAGTTTTGGAAGGTTGTATGATTCTAAGAATTTATCCATTTCTTCCAGATTGTCGAATTGGTTGGCATATAGCTTTTCATAGTATTCTCTTATAATCTTTTGTATTTCTGAGGTGTCTGTTGTAACCTCTCCTCTTTCATTTCTGATTTTACTTATTTGTGCCTTCTCTCTTTTGTTCTTGGTGAGTCTAGCTAAAGGTTTGTCAATTTTGTTGATCTATTCAAAGAACCAGCTCTTGGTTTTATTAAATTTTTCTATTGTTTTTTTGGTCTCTATTTCATTTATTTCTGCTCTGATTTTTATTATTTCCCTTCTTCTACTGATTTTGGGCTTGGTTTGTTCTTCTTTTTCCAGTTCCTTCAGATGCATTGTTAGATTGTTTATTTGAGATTTTTCTTGTTTGTTGAGATAGGCCTGTATTGCTATAAACTTCCCTCTTAGAACCGCTTTTGCTGTATCCCATAAATTCTGGCATGTCGTATTTTCATTTTCATTTGTCTCCAGGTATTTTTTGATTTCTTCTTTGATTTCTTCGTTAACCCAGTCGTTGTTCAGTAGCATTTTGTTTAATCTCCACGTATTTGTGGCTTTTCTGATTTTCTTCCTATAGTTGATTTCTAGTTTCATACCGTTGTGGTCAGAAAAGATGCTTGGTATTATTTCAATCTTCTTAAATTTATGGAGACTTGTTTTGTGGCCTAATATGTGATCAATCCTGGAGAATGTTCCATGTGCATTTGAAAAGAACGTGTATTCTTCAGTTTTTGGATGGAATGCTCTGTATATATCTACTAGGTCCATCTGTTCTAGTGTGTCATTTAAGGCCAATGTTTCCTTATAGATCTTCTGTTTGGATGATCTATCCGTTGGTGTAAGTGGAGTTTTAAAGTCCCCTACTATTATTGTGTTACAGTCTATTTCTGTTTTTATGTCTGTTAATAATTGCTTTATATATTTAGGTGCACCTACATTGGGTGCGTAGATATTTACAAGTGTTACATCCTCTTGTTGGATTGTTCCCTTGATCATTATGTAATGCCCTTCTTTGTCTCTTTTTACAGTTTTTGTTTTAAAGTCTATTTTGTCTGATATGAGTACTGCTACCCCAGCTTTCTTTTCATTGCCATTTGCGTGGAGTATCTTTTTCCATCCCTTCACTTTCAGTTTGTGATTGTCTTTAGGTCTGAAGTGTGTCTCTTGTATGCAGCATATATATGGGTCTTGTTTTTTTATCCAATCAGCCACCCTATGCCTTTTAATGGGAGCATTTAGTCCATTGAGGTTTAAAGTAGCTATTGATAAGTATGTACTTACTGCCATTTTTTAACTTTTTTTTTTTTTTTCCCTCAGTGTTTTAGTAGTCCTTCTCTGTTCCTTACTGCTTCTATACAGAATTGATGGTCACTTTAGTTTGACCTCTGTCTGAAAGCTGTACTCTTTAACTCCCCTCCTCCCTCCTTTTATGTTTTTAATATCATATCTAACCTCTTTTTTGTGCATTTGTATCCATTACGTTCTAATCATGGAAATAGATAATTTTTCCTATTTGTGGTCTTCTCTTTTCCCCTTACATCAGTCCCTTTAACATTTCTTGTAGCACTGGTTTCTTGGTGACAAACTCCTTTAATTTTTGCTTATCTGGGAAAATTTTGATCTCTCCTTCCATTTTGAATGATAACCTTGCTGGGTAGAGTATTCTTGGCTGTAAGTTTTTTCCTTTTAGCACTTTAAATATATCGTGCCATTCTCTTCTAGCCTGTAAGGTTTCTGCTGAGAAGTCCGCTGATAGCCTTATGGGGTTTCCTTTATATGTAACTTGACATTCTCTTGTGGCTTTTAGGATTCTCTCTTTATCTTTAATTCTGGACATTTTGATTATGATGTGTCTTGGTGTGGGCCTCTTTGGGTTTATCTTGTTTGGGGCTCTCTGTGCTTCCTGTACCTGGATGTCTGTGTCCTTCCTCAGGTTAGGGAAGTTTTCATCTATTATTTCTTGAAATAGATTCTCTGCCCCCTTGTCTCGCTCTTCTCCTTCCGGGACACCTATAACACGGATGTTAGTGTGCTTGATGTTGTCCCAGAGGTCCCTTAGACTGTCCTCACTCTTTTTAATTCTTTTCTCTTTTACCTGTTCACCTTGGGTGATTTCTTCTAGTCTTTCTTCTAGCTCACAGATCCGTTCTTCTGTATCCTCTACTCTGCTTTTGAGTCCCTCTAATGAATTTTTCATTTCCAGTATTGTATTCTTCATTTCTGATTGGTTCTTTTTTATATCTTCCATTTCTTTGTTGACATTCTCACTGAGTTCATCTATTCTTCTCCCCAGATCAGTGAGCATCCTTAACACTCTTTGTTTGAACTCTCTGTCAGGTAGGTTGCTCATTTCTGTTTAACTTAGTTCCTTTTCTGGGGTTTTGTCCTGTTCCCTTACTTGGAATGTATTCCTTTGCCTCCTCATTTTGCCTCTTTCCCTGTGCTTGTGAGTACGTATTAGGTAGGTCAGCTACGTCTCCTGCTCTTGGATAGGTGACCTTATGTAAGTGATGGCTTAGGAGGCCTGCCGTGTGCTTCCCTAGTTCTCAATGTTCCAGGGGTGACCCCTATGTGGGCTACGTGTGTCCTTCTGTTGTGGCCTGTTTGCTCTCCCCGTAGGCGCCCAGGGAGGCCAAGTTATGCTCCTGGCCAGCTGTCGTAATGCTCAGCTGCTTGCAGTCGTTGTGGGCCCTTCAGTCTCTTTATCAGGTGTGGGGAGCCCCAGCACAGTTGGCTGCAAGTTCTAATACCACATTTGTGTTGCAGTATTTCTTTTAACTGAGTAGGCCCCCAGCGTGGCAGGTTGTTAGGCTCAGGGCCTTACAATTGCTATAAGCCTCTAGCATATTAGGTCTCTTGTCAGCTCTCTGAAGATTGCAGCTGGGTGGGGCTGGCCTCAGGCACAGGAGCACCCAATTGTTTCAGGCTTTGGAAGGTGGGGCAAACCTCCTATGTGGGTCTTTGAGAAGCACAAGTCTTCTGCAGCTGACAAGCCCTGCCGCCCACAGGTCCACACACACAGTCAACACAGTCCTGCCCCGTGTGAGCGCCCCGACCTCCCCAAGCGGACCCAGTCTCTCCACGGCGGGAGCCCCACACACTCTGCCACCACCCCACACTCTCCACCTACTCCTTGTCCACACCCTGCCCCGCTCAAGTCGGCTCAGTTGCCAGGCTGCAGAGAATCCAGTCACCAATCTATGCAGGCCCACACGTTGCCTGAGGGCTTGTTGTTGGGTGTGGCCAGTCTCTAGGGTGGGCTGCCTGCCCTGGCTGAGCTGGATTAAATCGGTTCTCTAGCGGGTGGGGCAGACCCTGGGCTAGCAGGCCTCAGGGAGAACTCCAATGGCGTCTGTGTCAGCACGCTCGCACCAGGCCACAACAATGGCCGCCGCCAATGTCCCAGTCCCTGGAGAGGTCTCACCCCTCACCGAGATGCACTCAGGGCCTATTAGGTGAGTCTCTTGTCACCAAAGCACTGTGCACCTTTCTTTCTGGTGATTTTAGGATGCTTTCTGAAACGGGTGAGTTTGCGTGCGGGCCCTTTAAGAGCCAGTTTTAGTTTCTTTGTGAACCGGGTTTTCTGGAGGTGCTCCTCAATGCTTTAGTAGCAGGCAAAGTCAGATATTCTGCCCCTGGTGTCGATTGTGCTGGGTCCACCAAATGCCCACAGTGGGGGCGCTCCCCGGCTCAGGGCCCCGCGCATCCAGGGAGGGTGCTACCTGTGAGCTGCTCCCGGCGCCCGTGAAGCTGGCGTCTTGTGAAGGTGGCGTTTTTCCTCTCCAGAAGGGAGTGTCTGCCTCTTCTACCCCAGTTAGGATTGTCCGTTGTTGCAGGAGTTCCTCTTATCCAGTTTTCAGTTCTGTCTCAGGGGTAATTTTTCCACGAGTAGTTGTAAATTGGCTGTGTCCATGGGAGGAGGTGAGTTCAGAGTCTGCCTACGCCGCCATCTTGACTCCGCCTCCACACCTTTTAAAATAGATATTCACTCCCACCTCTGTGTTCCATCTGCATCTTCTGCGTTCTGTCATTATTATTGCATTGTACTTATTTAAATGTCTGTTATTTCTACTAGACTGTTAGTTCCTTGGGTATGGAACTGCTTTTTAGTGTTTTATTCAACTTTTTAATCCCAGTTTCTCACATAGACCCTGGCATATTTAAGGCACTTAACTATCTTTGGAATAAATAAATATTTTTTGATTTACATATGCTATCTCACTGAACCCACATAATAATCCTATCTCTAAGAAAATGAACTCAGAGTGGAAACATAACTTCCTCATGTCACACTGCTGATAAATGATAAAGCAAAGATTCTATTTTGGATCGCTCTGATTCCAAATTTGAGTTCTTTCTACGTGATCAAACTGTTTTCCATACAGAGTAATGAGAAGACCAGTAGAACTTACAGAAAGTCAGAATTTGGCTCATAGCTTAGAGGGGAAATTTGTTCAAATTCAGCATTGTTGAACAATGTACATATACTTATGTCTTTCAGTGTGGCTGATGTACCTGTTTTCCCTAGGGAAACAAAGTTGGTTTGGATGCTTATTTTGAATTTTTAAATTTTGAGTACTATTGATCTTTGCATTTAAAAAAATCATTTCAGCCACAATTGGGATTGTCAGAGACAATGGGGAAAGCAGAAATCACTTGCTCTCTTCTCTGTCTGGGCTCCCTGATTGGTTCCACAACCCTCTATTCTCCTTTCCCCTCAACTTATTATTTCACTGCCTGTTTCGTTATGTTCATAGGCTATCATTGTTCCTAGAGAAAGTCACAATATTCTTCTCTCTGACTCCTCCAGAAATCCTTGCTCTGATCTTAGCTGGACCTCATTGCTGCTTTTGACAATACTTTCATTCCTGTCAGATTGATTCCTTGTTGCTTTCCCCACAACATCTTTTCCAACTCTTCGGCATTTTTCTCAATCTCCTTATTCCACTCGCATCTTCCTTCATTCCCTTCATCTTCATCTCCAACTTTGTGGATAGATTTGAGGTTATTATATAACGGGAATTTGAGCTTTGCTATCCTCCACCTTAATCTTTCTTTTCACTTTTTCTCTGCTTCACTGGCATGCCTTCTTCCTCTTGCCTCCTAAATGGTGGTGTTTCCCAAGGTTGTACCTTCTGCTGTCTTCTCTTAGTTTGCTCTTTTGTCATCCTGTGTTTCCCATGACTTAAACTATCATCTCTGTAGGTATGACTTTCAAATCTACATCTAGCTCTAACCTCTTAAATCAATTCCATCCTTACCTTTAAAATTGCTATTTGGAAATCTCCACTTAGCTGTGTTTTACTCACTTCAAACTCAGCATGTCGTTATCCTGATCCTAAATCATCTTTTCCTCATTTCTGATAATAAATGAGATTCTTCCTAATGTTTACTAGACTCATCTCCTGGAACATAGTTATGATCATGTCGTTCCCATTGCTGATTCTGTGTTTAACCTTTCTAAGCCTCAATTTTCGCATCTTAGTGTGTTGTGAATGTTTGGATTGTGGTGATTAAAGTATAAACTTGTATGTAATAGGCCAGACTTGGTGCCTGGCATATAGTAGGCATTCAGTGTTAGACTTCCCCTTATTTAAACGCCTCTGCTGGGTCTGTATTGTTTACAAAATAGAGCCAGTGCTTCTCAGCCTGACATGCAAACTCTCATCAAGTTGTCTCCTGAAAATGCTTCACTTTTTCTTATTTTTCTCATGTTTTTTTCTCTTCATCTGAAAGTTGGCCCTTTATCATCTGTACCAGTTGAAATCCTAACCACCTTTCAAGGTCCAATTTAAGTATTTTCTCTCCCATGAAAGTCTCCCTAATGCTCACAATTAGATATGAGTCTCTCCTTTCCCTTCTTGACTCTTTCTGTACAAATTACAAATTCTGCCTGGAATTATAACTATATTATAGTTATAGGTAAGGATGACATCTTTCTGTTAGGGTTTTACATTCATTTTGAGAGTTAGTCTTATTCTTAACAATTTTTATAACATTCGCAGGCTAATAGAGGGCTTTCTCCATAATAGACCCTCAAAAATATTTATCGAATAAATGTGTTTTGTTTATACTTTCAGATTTCCAGATGCTTCAGTGGGAAGAACTGATTGTGAAATATGATAGAGTTATGGGTCATGACATTGTCCAAGTGGGCTAAAACTACATTTGATTAGATCATGGAATAGTCTGTTAGAGAAGATGTATATGGTTTGTTCACTTTATGTTGCATTAGGAGAATGGGACCAGGCCTAGACTAAACATTTTCATAATCTTTCCTTGTTCTTCCTGAAGAGAGTCTGCTCAGTCTTTGCCGTCTCTAATTATTGTAATTTTGTACTTAGAACACATGTGTTATATGGAAATCTCCCTTGCCTGCACTGCCTCCCCATGCCTTGGTGGCAAGCACTGTAGGTAGTTGTTGAAGTTCCATTTTGCAAAGGCTGCAGTTAAACTCAAAGCCATTTTGAAGAGAATTCATGGGCACGGTTCAGTCAAAGTGAAGGGGGAATTAAAGCAATGAAAATATCTTATTCATGAAAACAGATTTTAAAAACCAATTAAACCTATAATATAACACCATCATTATTGAGGAGAAGAAGAGGACAATGTAGGGAAATGAAACATGTGAAGAAATGAAGCACTTCCTACCGGAAGAACTCTCTACCCTGATTATAATTTCCCAACTCTTAATCTGCCTTTCTCTCTGTAGATATGGCCTTATGATTCCTGGAGTCCTTTGTACAAAATTGGAATGTTCTTCGTTAGGAGGAAACTTTGGTATAATGGAAAGAATGTTGGCTTTGGCATCAGAGGAACTGGGTGCAAGTTTTGGCTCTTGTGTTACTATATGACCTTAGACTACTCACTTAACATTCTCGTGCCATGGTTTCCATCTGTAAAATGAAGCTGTTAATATCTGCCTTGTGTGGTTGTTATGATGATTAATTGAGAATAATTTTGTACAACACTTTCCAAATTATAAAGTGTTCTGTGAGTAATCGCTCAATGAAGGGGCTATGATGGCTTCTGAAACCAGAAGATGTTTGAAGCTTTTAATTCTCACCTCAGGGGCTCTTGCTTTTTCCTCTCTCTGGAACTCTTCTATTTCATTCCGCAAGTTCTCTCTCTCTCTCTTTTTTCAATTTGTGTGTTTTTTTTTTTTTCTGGGAAGGCTTCGCCCTGAGCTAACATCTGTTGCCAATCTTCCTCTCTCTCTCTCTCTCGTGTTTTTCCTCCCCAAAGTCCCAGTACGTAGTTGTATATTCTAGTTGTAGGTCCTTCTAGTTCTTCCATGTGAGCTGCCACCACAGCATGGCTACTGACGGACGAGTGCTGTGGTTCCACACCAGGGAACCAAACCTGGGCTGCCAAAGCAGAGCGCTCCGAACTTTTAACCACTAGGCCACCAGAGCTGGCTCTGCAAGTTCTAATTTTAAATTTGCTCACTTCAAAGAGAGGCCTCCTTTGACCATTGTATTAGTTTTCTCGGGCTGCTATAACCAAGTACTACAGATTGGTTGACTTAAACAACAGAAATTTATTATCTCACAGTTCTGGAGCTGGAAGTCGGAGATCAAGGTGTCAGTAGGGTTGTTTTCTGTTAAAGTCCTCTCTCCTTGGTTTGTAGATGGCTGTCTTCTTCAGGCATCTTCACATGGTCTTCTCTTGGTGTCTGATTGTGTCCTAATCTCTTTCCTTATGAGGACACCAGTCATATAGGATACAGCCCCACCCATATGACCTCATGTTACCTTAAGTTACTTCTTTAAAGGCCATATCTCCAAATACAGTCACGTTTGGAAGTACTGGGGGTTAGAACTCCAACGTATGAAGTTTGGGGCCCAAAACAACAATCTTACCAAAAGTAATTCCCCCAATATTCTGTATCTCATTTTCTATTCCTTTTATAGTGCTATTTGAAATTATTTGTTTATTCTTTTTGTCTGACTTTTTCACTTGAATGTAAACTTCCTGAAGACAGGGACTAGATATTATTATTTTTGTATCCTCAGCCTCTGGCAAAGTACCTTCTTGCAAATGATACCTTCTGGTTTCGTCACTTACTAGCCATGTGATTTTGGGCAAATTCTTTAACCCCCCTGTGCCTCAGTTTACTTAGTAAGGTGGAGATCTTACAATTATCCACTTCTTTTGAGGATTATCATTTTTCAGTGGTTAGAACAGTATCTGGCACATAGAAAATGCTCAATAAATGTTAGCCATTATTCTTACTTCTCCACACACTTATTGAAAAAGTGAATGAATGAATCAAGTGCCTTTTTAAAAATTTTTAGGACTTAAATATTTCTGAATTGATTTTCATGGAGTGATCTATTCACAAAGCAGACTTTTTTCATTTCAGAATGTCATATCCTTCACTGAACACAGGAACAACTTATAAAACCCCTTTGGTGCTGGAAGTGTTGTGATTCTAACTGCATCTTTAGTGACTTCTCTCCAGTTGCTTTGACTGCATGCATTGGGTCTCTTTGGTGTGTCTTTGTGTCCTTGTGTTGAATGAGGGTTTTTGTGTGTCTGTAGTTTTTTATTCAGAGTTAACTGGAAATAGGAAAACAAGCATGTCTACAAGATAAAATGACTCTGGATTCCAGGAGAACTAAAGATGGAACAGACATGGGTTCATGGAAATTGGGATCCAGAGAGCTGTTGAGCAAAGAGCCAAAGGAACTGGCCTAGCTGGGACCAAGAGTACAAAGAGGGCCAGATAAGAGCTACTTCTCCTTTGGATGTCTAGTCTGTTCCAGGGGCAGGCACAGCTGGAAACTTAGAAAGCCTGTGGGCTTCTCAATAGGACTTGGAACAGGAATGTCTGTGTACATCCATGTCAGGATGGATGTATCTGGACTGAGAGATCTTAAAATGATCTAATCAGGTCAGAGATGCTTCCTACTTACTTTAGGGCTCTATAATTCTCTACTTATATATTGAGGATCCCATGTCAGTCTCCATTCTTACAGGAAAATAAATGAACTTATTTCTCAGAAGATTTTCCTGAAAGTATGCTAAAATATGTTATTTACACATGCATTCAAGAAGTAATGAATTAATAATAATGGCTAATGTATAAACATGTCAGGCACTGTGGTAAGCACTGTAAATGTATTATCACATTTAACTATCACACATCTATGAGATAGGTAATATATCGTTACAGTTTAAAGAGAAAGAAACAGAGGCTCGGAGAACTTAAGCTGACCAAGGTTATATAGTTTGTAAGTGGTAGAGCAGGATGGAAATTAGGTTGTTTGCTTGCAAACCTCTGTACTCTAGTTCCCTTTCAATTAGCACTTATTGATTATGTCCCCTGTGCTGTATGTGCTAAATGGTATATGAAGGTTATAGCTTTAAATCTTGGCAACATTTTTTTTTTGGTGGTGGTGGTAGATATTGTAATTCCTAATTTCCCAATCTGGATCCTGAGGCTTAGAGAGGTTTGCCCAAGGGGTTCACTTTGTGAGACAGAATCTAGGCCTTTGAGTGAAAGTAGTAATGGCAAGGATTTTGTCTTATTGTCACCACTCTACTTATAACTAATGTATTTTTTATATTTGCAGTCCAGATGTAGTTAAAAAAAAACAACACAGTGCAGTTACCATAAATAGAAGGAGGAGGGGTCTCTGGATTAAGTGGTGGTAAATTATACAGTTTTATTCAGTGTAAAGCACAGAGGCTTCCACACAGAAATTCTTCCAACACTAATATAGCATCTGTGCCTCTGAAGCCGGTTCTTTCTTACACTGAATAGCCTCTTATTTGGACAGTGCTGGCACTAGACACCGTGACAGGAATGACTCTTGACAACATGTTTTTGAGAGGAATAAGATGGCAAAAAAAGTGCATATGTAAAACAGAGATTTGGCAAATGGACTATCCAATTCTTGACATCCCTGCAAATTCACCCTCATTGAAAATAAAGTTGAGAAGTATAATTTTCCCCTTCATTTTTCCTAGGATAATGTCTGAATTCCCATGTTGAATAGAAAATACTAAAATATCAACATCCCTATGAATCACTCCCTTACCCCAATAAATCCTGAAATTCAACCTCAGAATTCTGTAGTTACAGGCCCACTGCAAGTGTGTTTCTTTTAACAGATGATAGTATCCATGCACACTAATGCTGCATGTTCATTATCTCCAGAGGTTGTAAATAATCCTACACAATGTATGTGGCTTTTTTTCTTTTGTGTAACTGCAGAAATAGACCAAAAACTCGGGAAAAAAAAGGTATCTGCTTTTCCCCCACTTAATGAACTCTTTAGTCTGATTGTTGGACCCAAGATAAGTAAAACCCAAGTGTGTTTGCTCTTAATTAAAGCTCTTTTCATGGTGTACCCAGAGGCACCACTTATGAGTGTGCAAACCAGATGAGATGAATAGTAAGTACTCTGGTTTACTCCCCCCAAAGATTATCTATACCTTTTTGTTTTGAGAAATTGATGTTAGGAATTTAAACAAGAATCCTTAACACTTAGGGGAAAAGTATGTATGTTTGTCCACCATTCTTATGTATTTGTGTTTCCATAGCAAGTGCTTTACAAAGAAACTGCTATATGGGTTGAGAGTAAAGAGAAGGAACAGGAGAGTGTTCTCACCTACAAAGAAATAAAGGTATGACTCTCGCCCCTGAATTTCCTCAGCACTCTTTCAGTTCTCCTAATTTTCTTGTAATTAAAACACTTGGCTTCTTTTCCAAGGATGATGATAAATTCCTAGTTATGTGTTTGTTGTGTGAATAAATGAAAATAGAAAAATGATAGTACTCATTCCAGAAAACTGGACATCTCAATAGGATCTCATAAAACTTGAAAACAAGGCTTTACTTTGCTTTTTAGATATAGGAACAAAAGGAGGGAGGAAAGCTGCTTGTCTAGATTTAGTTTCAAGAACTATCCGTCAAATACAAATAAATTGTCCAGCATTTGAGGTCTAGATTCTGTATCCATCCTACCCTCCATTTCTATGACCTGTCTGTTTGACTTTGGGTTTTTAACGTTTCTGATTCTTAGTTTTCTTATCTGTATTAATGTTAAGCAACTTCTAGGCATTGTGCAAAGCTCTTTTGTGCATTAGCCCTTTTAATCTTTACAATAATACCATGAAATAGATATTTCCTATTATATACAGATGAGGAAACAGATCTAGAGAGGGTAAGTAACTTGTCCAACTTGATACAACTAGTAGAAGAGTTAGTATCAGGCTCAAGACATTCTGACACCAACGCCCAAGTGTTTAACCCCAGGTGGTTGTAGGATTGACTAAGATAGTGGTTACATAGTAGGGACTTAACAAATGGTTTATCAATTTGACAAATAGTTATGAATGCTTCCACTATGTGCCATGTACTATTCTATGCAGTTAGGCTATAGTAACTAATAATAACGACAAAATTAGTGGACTTATGAAACTTACATTATAATGAAGAAGACAGATAATAAAAAATTTTTAATATTTCAGGTAGTGATGAATGCTATGAAGAAAAATGAGGCAAGGTAAGGAATAGAGAGTGATGGAGATGGGATGACTATTTCAAGGTTTCTCTGATAAAGTGACATTTGAACAGACCCTTGAATAAAGTGAGGGAGCAAGGTACTTATAAATAAGTGGGAAGAATGTTTAAATTAGAGGGACAAGTAAGTGCAAAGCCTTGAAGTATTCAAGGAAGACTAAGGAGTTCTGTCTGGCTAGAGTGGAGTGAGCTAGGGGAAAAATACTGGGCGATGAAATCAGAGAACTGGGGGCAACATCATGAAGTGCCTTGTAGACCATATTAAGACCTTTGGATTTCATTCTGAGTGAGAGGGGAAGTTTATTATAGAATTTCTAATCAGAGGAGTGACACTATCTGGTATAAATTTTAAAATGTGTTAAAAAACAAAATTCAGTCAAGTAAATTTGAAGATCTAGTTGGCTTTACTAAACGATTCATGAATCCAGCAGCATCCCATCCAGCAAATAGAAGGGTGCTCCAAGGAATTGTACAAAACGGTAGGTTTTTATAGGCAGAAGGAGGATGGGGTAAGGATACTATCAAAAGAAAAGAAAGTATTGGGCCAGGACATCTTCTCTTTGGGAGGAAGGGCACAAGCAAGTGTTTTATCATGCAGATTGCCTCTTCTTTCTCTGGGAGATAGAGAGGACCCAGGTGACAGATTACCTCATTGGTACTGACCAGAAGATTCCAGACTGATTGATTAAGATTATATTTCTGGGGAAGGTCCAAACTGCTATTAGGTTAGGTATTAAATTTAGGTTTGGTATCATGGGCTTTAGCATAAGTGACGCCATTTTGAGTTTTGTGGTTTTTCTCTTTAACATAAGGAATACCTTGGCTGCTTATTAGATTGTAGGGTAAGTTATTAGACCAAAGCCAGATTGAAGGTAGAGCTAATAGGACTTGCTTATGGATTGGATGCAGCTGGGAGCGGTGGGGGAGGGTGTCAAAGAAGTTATTCACCTGAGCAACTGAAAAAAATGGAGTTGCCATGTATAGAGTTAAGGAAGGGTGGAGGCTAGAAATAAGAAAACAGGAGTTCAGGTTGGGAAATGTTATATATGAGATATCTACTAGGCATCTAAATGGAGATGTCTAGTGGGAAATTGGATATACAATCTGGAATTCAAGGGAGAGGTTGGAGCTGGAGATATCCATTTAGGAGCTGTTAGTCTGTATATGGTATTTAATGCATGGAATTGGATAAGATCACTCACTAGAGTGGGGTTAGCTAAAGGACAGAGAGATTTGAGGCCCAGGGCATTCTAGTAAAAGTTCTGGAGGATGAGTAGGAACCAGTGGAGGAGATAGAAAAGGAGAACTGAGAGAGTGCGGAGAGAACTGAGAGAACAGGAGGAAAGCTGAGAGAGTAAGTGCTGTTATGGTTGCCAAGTGAAGAAATGATTCAAAAAGGAAAAGATGATTAACTGTGTCAAATGATGCTTACAGGACAAGTAAGCTGAAGATTGGATTTGGCAATGAGGTGGTCATTGGTCATCTTGACAAAAGCGGTTTTCAAAGATGTGTTGGGAAGAAAACTTCATTAGTGTGGTTTCAAGAGAGAATGGGAGGAGAGGAAGTTTGGACGGTGAGTATAAACAGGATTTTGAAGATTTTTGTTTTAGTGGGGAGAATAAAAATTGGATGACAGCTAGAGGGAAACGTGCACAGGAGAGTTGTTTTTTAAGATGAAGCATATTATCCTGATGCTGATGGGATCATTTCTGTAGAGGGAACAATAGATGATTAGGAAAGAGAAGGAACAGTTATTATTGTTATTTGACTGATTGATTATTATTGCTACTAATTTTTACTGCTACTGTACAATGAGAACTGATATTGAAAATTTATATCCACCAACTTTAAAATTCTCTCAATTATACTAAGCCAATATTTATTGAGTGCTTACTGTATGACTGGGACTATTGTAAACACTTCCAGTTGTCATTATCTCGCTTAATCCTCTCAATGCCTCTGTTATCACCCGCATTTAATGTATAAGAACACATAAACCTCGTAGGGTTAAGAATTTGCCCAAGGTGACACAGCTGGGTTCAAAGCCAAACCCAGGTGTGACTGCCCTCAGAGTAGGCTATTAATCTTTGCTACACTGCCTCTGGTCAGCTGCTTACTATTCTCCACTCAGGAAGCATTTGAGACATTCTGTGGAGATTTCAACAAATAACTTTCTGCTTATTCCAAAGTCAACCAGAAATTTTATATCTTAGTGAAGGTGTGTTCTTTACCCAGATTACCCACTCCATATAGTTTACTTTTCACTTAAACATAACTATGAATCTGAAATCTCTGAATGAGACTGAACATTACATAAGTGAAAGGGTCATTTTAGGACAGCAAGATAACTGGTCCCCTATTTTTATAGGTGTCTTCGAGACCAGCATATGGGGGGAAATACTAAAAGATCTCTTACCAAATTTTGTGGCCTTGGGCAGATTATGTAATATTTATTAGTCTCAGTTTTCTCATCAGTAAAATGGAGATACTGTGTACTTTGCAGGATTATGGCAAGGATTGCATACACATGAGGGACAATGTGTGTAAATTGCTTAGCACTGTGCCTGGCACAAAGTAAGCACTTAATAATGCTCACTACTGTTTTTCTTCTCTCAGTAGCTTGGAAAAGGCAATTCTTTATTTCCAACTGAATTCCAAGGAGCTTTGAAACTTACAGGGCCAAGAGAATTGCTTAATTGGAAGAAAATATTTGGGGGATTGAACAGGCAACTATATTTAGAATGCTGAGTTGTAAAGAAACTATCTCATGCTCCAGTTCTACTCAACCCAGTTTCAGCTGGGCACCACATGAAGCACGTCCTTCTCATTACAGAGGTAACTCACCTAGACAGCTGGTTCAGTTTATCTTATAAAATCAACATCTCAATGAAGCAAACATTTTGAAATTGTGCTATATTGTCAGTGACCTAATCCCAGTGTTTTTTAAGCTTCGTGTAACAGTAGAAAGCCTTCTTATAAATAAAATTTTACACAAGATCTCAAAATATAAAATAGATAAAGGCAAACTGCTTTGATTGAAGCTAGGCTAGAAGTGGGGGCCCAACTCATCCTTTTCTTCAGCAGTTTCCCCTCCCCACCTCAAGTGGTCCCTAAGGCACCGCAATGGCACTTTAAGATTCTGTAGGATCTAGTTTGAAAATCCCTGGCCTAAACTATTTGGGCACTAAGAGCAGCAATAACTATGTCTTTTAATAGTATTTATCATATATATACTATACTCCAGGCACTGTGCTGAGTGGTGATAGGGAGACTATGGTGAATAAATCAGGCCCAGCCTCGAATTATGTAGGCTTTAATCATAGGGAAATTTATTGTATCAAATGACTATGAGTCCAGAACTAGAGTGGCTGTGAAAGGTAGTATAATGGCTCCCCAAAGGGGTCCATGTCCTCATTCCTGAAACCTGTGAATATGTTATATTACATGTGTTGATGCAAATAATCCATAATCAATATATAAATCAAAATTGGGGTGAGTTTATTATGAGCAAAATTTGAGAACCATATAGCCCAGGGCCCTCCTTCCCCAAGGAAGGAAGGGCACCAAAGAAGTGGGGTGTACAGAGTGGTTATATACCATCAAAGAGCATGTATCACATATGATTGCAATGTCCCTTTTACAACAGTCACGAGATTGCCTAGACTGCCTAGCTGGCACAGTGATTAACACTGCAGTTGATGAACACAGCAGGTAGCAGGTCTATGATGTCCAGCTGGGTGGTCACAGCAGGTCAGCAATCAATCCCTATCCTAGAGAGAGAGAGATGCTTATCCTTAAGGAAATGCTGAGGTGGGGGAAGTTACTTTATCTTAAGGGCATTTTTTCCTGTCTTTTTGACATAGTAAATGCTTAAAGCAGATATACAATGCATGTTCAAAGGCCACATCTGGCCCTTTTGGAAAAACAAGGTCAGGCTGAATTAGTTTTACACCAAATTGCTTCCTCATATACTCCAATATGTCCTATTGCTTGCCATTTATTTATCACATGACAAGGGGGAATTAAAGTTGCTAATCAGTTGACCTGAAAATAGGGAGATTATCCTGGGTTATCTGGATGAATCCAATGTAATCACAAGAGTCTTCAAAAGTAGAAGAGGGAGGCAAAAGAGAGGTCAGAGTCAGAGAAAGAGACATGATGATGGAGTGAAAGTCAGTGTGAATCAATGTGAGAAGGACTCCACCTACCATTGCTGGTTTTGAGGATGGAAGAAGACCATAAGCCAAGGAATGTGGGTGGCCTCTAGAATCTGGAAAAGATAAAGAAATAGATTCTGGGGGCTGGCCCGGTGGCGCAAGCGGTTAAGTGCGCGCGCTCCGCTGCGGCGGCCCGGGGTTCGCTGGTTCGGATCCCGGGCGCGCACCGACGCACTGCTTGGTAAGCCATGCTGTGGCGGCGTCCCATATAAAGTGGAGGAAGATAGGCACAGATGTTAGCCCAGGGCCGTCTTCCTCAGCAAAAAAAGAGGAGGATTGGCGGATGTTAGCTCAGGGCTGATCTCCTCACAAAAAAAAAAAAAAAAAAAAAAAGAAATAGATTCTTTCCTAGAGTTGCCAGAAAGGGATGCAGCCCTGCTGACACCTTGGTTTTTCCTCAGTGAAACCCATTTTGGACTTCTGTCCTCTAGAACTGTAAGATAATAAATTTGTTTTTGTTTAAGCCACCAAGTTTGTAGTAATTTGTTATAGCAGCAATAGAAAATGAATACGGTAGCCTTCAGGATTTGTTAATTCAGCAACTCAAAAAGTCATCAAGGGCAAAAAGATAGACATATAGACCAATAAAATGGAATTGAGATTCCAGAAGTAAACCCATATATTTATGGCCAATTGATTTCTGACATGGATGCCAAGTCCATTCAATGGAGAAAGAATACTCTCTTCAACAGAGGTGCTGGGACAACTGGATTTCCACATGCAAAGGAATGTAATGGGACTGCCACCTCAAGCCATATACAAAAATTAACTTAAATTGGGTCAATAACCTAAATATAAGAGCTAAAGCCATAAAACTCATAGAAGAAAACATAGGGATAATCTTCATGGCCTTGGATTTGGCCTTAGAGTCTTAGATATGATACCAAAAGCAAGAGTAACAAAAGAAAAAATAGATAAATTAGACCTCATCAAAATTAAAAACTTTTGTACATCAAAGGACATTGTCAAGAAAGTGAAAAGACAACCTACAAAATATTTGTAAGTCATATCTGTGATAAAAGTCTATATCCAGAATATGTAAAGAACGCCTAGAACTCAATAACAAAAAGACAAACTATCTAGTTAAAATATGGGCAAGGCCTTGAATAGACATTTCTCTAAAGAAAAGATACAAGTAACCAATGAGCACATGCAAAGATGTTCAACATCATTAGGCATTAGGGAAGTATAAACCAAAATTACAATGAAATACCACTTCTCACCTACTAGGATGACTATAATAATGTTGTTGTTTTTTTTTTGAATGAAAATAATATTGACAAAGATGTGAAGAAATTGAAACCCTCATATGTTGCTGGTGGAGTGTAAAATGCAGCTGCTGTGGAAAACAGTTTGGTGGTTCCTCAAAAAGCTAGACATAGAATTAATGTGAGCCAGCAATTCCACTCCTAGTTGTATCATCAAAGGAACGGAAATCAGGGACTCAGATACTTGTACATCAATGTTTGTTGCAGCATTATTCACAAAAGCCAAAATGTGCAAATAATCCAAGTATGTATTAACAGATGAATGGATAAACAAATGTTTACACGTATGTATACTTGTACAATGGAATATTATTCAGCAATAAAAGAATGAAATTCTAAAGTTTCTTTTACAATGAACATTTATTAAGCTGTAATTTTCACAATATTTTAATTCTGTTCTGAAATAGATCTACAAATATTTCTACATAATACCAAAACCAGTGATTTAATAAATAAGAGGAATGTATGTGTCACTTTGCCAAAAATATAAGCCCTATACATTTATGTTTATATATGTTATTTGTAGAATCAGTTTCGCAAGGCTCATGGAACTAAAGTGTACACACATCACACACACACACACCCCCAATATATTCAAATCAAGTGGATTTATATTGTGTCAAATAAAATGCTATATAAAATTTATAACCAGATACACAAAATATGAATTGAATCACTGTTGATAATGGTTACCATACCTCAGAAACCTTGAACCTTGAAAACATTATGCTAAGTGAAATAAGCCAGACACAAAAGGACAAATATTGTTTGATTCCACTATATGAAATATCTAGAATAGGCAAATTTATAGAGACAGAAAGTAGATTAGAGGTCACTAGGGACTGGGGAGAAGGGGGAATGGGAGCTGTTGCTGAATGGTTACAATGTTTCTGTTTGAGGTGATGAAAAAGTTTTGGAAATAGATAGTCGTAATGGTGGCACAACATTATGAATGCAATTAATGCAACTGAGTTGTCTCCTTAAAAATGGTTAAAACGTCAAATTTTGTGTTATATGTATTTTACAACAATAAAAGAAAAGTCATCAAGGACCCAGGTTTCTTCCTTTTCTCTTTGCCGCCTACAGTATCAACTTATCCTAAGGCTAGTTCTTTCTTCCTCATCCTCCTCCCTCAGACAACAAAAACTGTAACTGAGTTATGAGATCATTAGAACCATAGGAGAGCAAGATGAATGATATTAACATGCAGATCACAGGAATGATGAAGGCAAAAACAGTGATGTCAAGAAAAGTAAGTGATGTCTGTGGATTTCAATCTCCAAAGACGTATCAACATCAGCCTAGTTCCATTTGGAAAGACAGCAGGGCTACAGTGGCAGGAAAACTCAGGCTTTCCTGGGTCCTACAGAGTAGTGCAAGACTAAGTTGTAATATGCATTCCATGAATGTCATTCATCATCTCTAGAAAACTCTTAGTTTGTTAAAGGGTCCTGGAAAAATCTTGTAGAAATTTTAGATCCTGATCCTAAATAAAATAAATGATTCTGAGTCCTAAAGAAGAGAGTCAGTTTAAAGACAATACAGAAACCAAATGTGGAATTTCTGGGAGAATCAGGAGAGATGTTGTGGGTGAGGCAAGATGTGCAGACAGTAAAGAGGAGATTGGGTTGATTTTAGGAGTCAACTAAGGGAGGAAGAGGATTCAGCAACAGGACCAGCCTTAGGAAAACCTGATGACTAAAGAATTAGTCTGCTGTCCTGATCCCAATAGGTACCTTGAATCCTAGGCCTGCTCTCTCAGCCTAGGCTTGCTGCCCTCCTGCAGTTCCTCTGGCATGCTGGTTATGGCCAGAATCTCCCCCAATGAGAGCTGTTCTGGATGTGATACAATATTTATGGGGCAATGTTCAAGGATAGGGCCTGGGTTTCACGAGTTTTTGTTCTCTAGAACTTAGCTCTACGGATTTCAAAGGGTGGATATTTGTTATTGTTTTTATTGTTGTTAATAAAGATGAGGAGGAGGCTGCTGGGAAGATGGCGGCATGGGAGGATTCTGAATTTACCTTGTTCTATGGACACAACCAATTTACAACTACCCTTGGGAAAATTAACCCTGAGAGAGAACCAGAAACTGGATAAAAAGAACCCCCACGACAAGGGACAGTGCTGACTAAGGTGGAAGAGGGAGAAATTCCTTTTTGGAGGGGAAAAAGCCACCTTCTAGCTGCGGCACATCATAGCTGGGAGCAATCTTAAGGTACGAAGCTTTCCCCGGAGGAGTGGGGGATCTAAGTGGGAATGCTTTGCCATAATAAGCAGCTTTTGAACTCATCACAACTGAGACAAGTGTCATAATATCTGGCTTTGCTGGCTATTAAATACAATGGGAAGTACCCCCAGAAAAGCTATTGAAAATAAGAGAAAGAAAAGCCTGTTCTTAAAGGACCCATACACAAATTCACATGTTTCGGAAAGCAACGTAAAGTCACTAGAAAGAAAGGTACACAGTCCTTTGGTGAAAAGAGACTCACTTGATAGGGTCTGGGCGCATCTTGGTGAGGCAAGAGGCAGCTGGGACCACCTCCCCAGGGACCGAGACATTGGCAGCAGCCATTATTGTGACCTAGTACAAGCGTGCTGACACAGACACTAGCAATCGCTATGGGAGTTCTTCCCCTGGCCTGTTAGCGTGGTGTCTGCCCCATCCACTAGAGCACTGATTTAATCCAGCTTAGCCAGGGTGGGCAGCCCACCCTAGGGACTGGTTCTACCCAACAGCTAGCCCTCTGGCAACTTGTGGGCCCGTGTAGGCAGGGTACGTGGGACCTCTGCAGCTGGGTGAGTGGGTCCACCTCTGTGGGGCAGGGCATGCATGAGGGGTGGGCCTGCATTGGCAGAGTGTATGGGGCCTCTGCAGCAGGTAGTCTGGGTTTGCTTCAGTGGGTGCGATGTGCACACAGGGCAGGACTGTGTTGATGGTGTGTGTGGCCCTGTGGGTGGTGGGGCTTGTCAACTGTAGCAGACTTGTGCTTCTGAAACAGCCACATAGGACATTGGCCCCACCTTCCAATGCTTGAAAGAATTGCATGCGGCCATGCCTGGGGCTGGCCCCACCCATTTGCATTCCTGAGAGAGCTGACAACAGCTTTGAAGGCTGGAGGCCTACAGCAATTGTAAGCCCCTGAGCCTAGAAACCAGCCACTCTCAGGGCCTACTCAGTTAACAGAAAAACTACAGCAAGAATGTGCCATTAGATCTTAGATTAGCCAACTGAGCTGAGGCTCCTCCAACCCGATAAAGTGACTGAAGGGACCATAGCAGCTGCATGTAGCTAAGCATTACAACCAGCTGGCCAGGGGAACAGCCTACCCTCCCTATGCACCTGCAAGTGCAACCCTGCCACAACAGAAGGACACACGTAGCCCACACAGGGGACACTCCTGGAACATTTG
The DNA here is from genome assembly GCF_020826845.1 of Diceros bicornis minor. Classification (NCBI taxonomy): domain Eukaryota; kingdom Metazoa; phylum Chordata; class Mammalia; order Perissodactyla; family Rhinocerotidae; genus Diceros; species Diceros bicornis. The sequence goes on along the minus strand of NC_080743.1, from coordinate 12,771,612 downwards.
GAACTAGTGACGAGAGGGAAGCACACTGCTGGGCCTAATAAGGCATCTCTTACATAAGGCCACTTTTCCAAGATCAGGAGACGTAGCTGATTTACCTAATACACAGATATGAACACAGAGAAAGAGGCAAAATGACAAGACAAAGGAATATGTTCCAAATAAGACAACAGGACAAATCTTCAGAAAAAGAACTAAATGAAACAGAGAAAAACAATGCACCTGATAAAGAGTACAAACTAATAGTCTAAAGGATGCTCACTGATCTTGGAAGAATGGATGAATACAGTGAGAACTTCAACAAAGAATTGGAAAATATAAAAAAGAACCAATCAGAACTGAAGAATACAATAGTGCAAATGAAAAATTCACTAGAGGGACTCAGTAGCAGAGTAGATGATACAGAAGAATGGATCATTGAGCTGGATGAAAGACTAGAGGAAATCATCCAAGCTGAACAGAAAAAAGAAAAAAGAATTAAAAAGAATGAGGATGGTCTAAGGGACCTCTGGGACAACATCAAGCACACTAACATCTGTGTTATAGGTGTCCCAGAAGGAGAAGAGAGAGACAAAGGGGGAGAGAATCTGTTTGAAGAAATAATATCTGAAAACTTTCCTAACCTAAGGAAGGAAACAGACATCCAGGTACAGGAAGCACAGAGAGACCAAATAAGATGAACCCAAAGAGGCCCACACCAAGACACATTATAATGAAGATGTCAAGAATTAAAGATAAAGAGAGAATCCTAAAAGCTGCAAAAGAAAGGCAACAAGTTACTTACAACGAAATCCCATAAGGTTATCAGCTGACTTCTCAGCAAAAACCTTACAGGCTAGAAGAGAGTGGCACGATATATTTAAAGTGCTGAAAGGGAAAAAACTACAGCCAACAATACTCTACCCAGCAAGGTTATCATTCAGAATAGAAGGAGAGATAAAGAGTTTCCCAGACAAGCAAAAACTAAAGGAGTTTATCACCAAGAAACCAACCTTACAAGAAATGCTAAAGAGACTTATTTAAGTGGAAAAGAAAAGGCCACAAATAGGAATAAGAAAATTATCAAAAAAACAAAAAACAAAACAATAAAATCACTGGTACAGGCAAATATGCAGTAAAGGTAGCACATCAGCCACCTATGAAGCTACTATGAAGGTCAAAAGACAAAAGCACTAGGATTATGTATTTCCATGATAAGAGGGTAATGGATACACATGCACAAAAAAGAGGTTAAATAAGATATCAAAAACATAAACTGTGGGAAGAGGGAAGTAAAAGAGTAGAGTTTTTAGCAAGAGGTCAAACAAGAGACCATCAACTTCGTATAGACTGCTATACACATAGGTTATTATATATGAACCTAATGGTAATCACAAACTAGAAACCTGTAATAAATATACAAAAAAGTAAGAGAAAGAAACCCAAACATAATACTAAAGAAAGTCACCAAACCACAAGGAAAGAGAGCAAGGGAAGAAGAAAGGAACACAGAAGAACTACTAAAAGACCCAGGTAAAAAGTAACAAAATGGCAATAAGTACATACTTATCAATAGCTACTTTAAATGTCAATGGACTAAATGCTCCAATTAAAAGGCATAGGGTGGCTGATTGGATAAAAAAACAAGACCAATATATATGCTGCCTACAAGAGACAAGCTTCAGACCTAAAGAGGCTCACAAAGTGAAAGTGAAGGGGTAGAAAAAGATACTCCATGCAAATGGCAATGAAAAGAAAGCTGGGATAGCAATACTTATATCAGACAAAATAGTCTTTAAAACAAAAACTATAACAAGAGACAAAGAAGGGCACTACATAATGATAAAGGAACAATCCAACACTTGTAAATATCTATGCACCCAACATAGGAGCACCTAAACATATAAAGCAATTATTAATAGACATAAAGGGAGAAATAGTAACACAATAGTAGGGGACTTTAACAATCCACTTATATCAATGGATAGATCATCCAAAGATCCAGAAGATCAATAAGGAAACATTGGCCTTAAATGACACATGAGACCAGTTGGACTTAGTAGATATATACAGAACATTCCATCTAAAAACTGCAGAATACACATTCTTTTCGAATGCACATAGAACATTCTCCAGGATAGATCAGATATTAGGCCACAAAACAAGTCTCAATAAATTTAAGAAGATTGAAATAATATCATGCATCTTTTCTGACCACAACAGTATGAAACTAGAGATCAACAACAGGAAGAAAACCGGAAAAGCCACAAATACATGGAGTTCAAACAAAATGCTACTGAACAATGATTGGGTCAATGAAGAAATCAAAGGAGAAATCAAAAAATATCTGGAGACAAATGAAAATGAAAATACGACATGCCAGAATTTGTAGGATACAGCAAAAGCTGTTCTAAGTGGGAAGTTTATAGCAATACAGGCCTACCTCAACAAACAAGAAAAATCTCGAATAAACAATCTAACAGTGCACCTAAAGGAACTGGAAAAAGAACAAACAAAGCCCAAAATCAGTAGAAGGAAGGAAATAATAAAAATTAGAGCAGAAATATGAAATAGAGACTAAAAAAAAAAAAAAAAAAAAGAAAAAAACCAATGAAACTAAGAGCTGGTTCTTTGAAAAGATAAACAAAATTGACAAACCTTTAGCCAGACTCACCAAGAAAAAAAGAGAGAAAGCTCAAATAAATAAAATCAGAAATGAAAGAGGAGAAATTACAATGGACACCTCAGGAATACAAAAGATTAGAAGAGAATACTATGAAAAGCTATATGCCAACAATTGGATAATCTAGAAGAAATGAATAAATTCTTAGAATCATACAGAGAGAGAAGTCTGGTGTAAGCAGACTCTGAACTCACCTCCTCCCGCAGACACAGCCAATTTACAACTACTCGTGGAAAAATTACCCCGAGACAGAACCGAAAACTGGATAAGAAGAACTCCTGCAACAAATGACAATATTAACCGAGGTGGAAGAGGCAGAAATTCCCTTCTGGAGAGGAAAAACACCTCCTTCACAAGCTGCAGCGCCTGACAGCCGCCCGGGAGCAGCCCACAGGTACACAGCCCTGCCTGGAGGCGTGGGGCCCTGAGCCAGGGAGCACCCCCACTGGGGGCATTTTGTGGACCCAGCACAATCGAGACAAGTAGCATAATATCTGACTTTGCCTGCTACTAAAACATTGGGGAGTACCCCCAGAAAAGCTGGTTCACAAAGAAATTAAAACCGGCTCTTAAAGGGCCCATGCTCAAACTCACCTGTTACGGAAAGCAACCTAAAATCACCAGAAAGAAAGGTGCACAGTGCTTTGGTGAAAAGAGACTCACCTGATAGGCCCTGAGTGCATCTTGGTGAGAGGTGAGACCTCTCCAGGGACTGGGACATTGGCGGCGGCCATTGTTGTGGCCTGGTGTGGGCGTGCTGACACAGACGCCATTGGAGTTCTCCCTGGGGCCTGCTAGCCCACGTCTGCCCAACCCACTAGAGCACTGATTTAATCCAGCTCAGCCAGGGCAGGCAGCCCACCCTAGAGACTGGCCACACCCAACAACAAGCCCTCAGGCAACTTGTGGGCCTGCATAGATTGGTGACTGGATTCTCTGCAGCCAGGCAACTGAGCCCACTTCAGTGGGGCAGGGCGTGCACAAGGAGCAGGTGGAGAGTGTGGGGTGGTGGTGGAGTGTGTGGGGCTCCTGCCATGGAGATACTGGGTCCACTTCAGGAGGTCGGGGTGCACACACGGGGCAGGACTGTGTTGACTCTGTGTGTGGGCCTGTGGGTGGCGGGACTTGTCAGCTGCAGAAGACTTGTGCTTCTCAAAGACCCACATAGGGGTTTGCCCCACCTTCCAAAGCCTGAAACAATTGGGTGCTCCCGTGCCTGAGGTCAGCCCCACCCAGCTGTAATCCTCAGAGAGCTGACAAGAGACCTAAAGGCTGGAGGCTTATAGCAATTGTAAGCCCCTGAGCCTCACAACCTGCCACGCTGGGGGCCTACTCACTTAAAAGACATACTGCAACACAAATGTGGTATTAGAACTTGCAGCCAACTGTGCTGGGGCTCCCCACACCTGATAAAGAGACTGAAGGGCCCACAACAACTACAAGCAGCTGAGCATTACAACAGCTGCCCAGGAGCATAATGCGGCCTCCCTGGGTGCCTACGGGGAGAGCAAACAGGCCACAACAGAAGGACACACATAGCCCACATAGGGGTCACCCCTGGAACATTGAGAACTGAGGGAAGCACACTGCAGGGCTCCTAAGGCATCACTTATATAAGGTCACCTATCCAAGAGCAGGAGACGTAGCTGACCTATCTAATATGTAGACACAAGCACAGGGAAAGAGGCAAAATGAGGAGGCAAAGGAATACATCCAAATAAGGGAACAGGACAAAACCCCAGAAAAGGAACCAAGTGAAACAGAAATGAGCAACCAACCAACAGAGAGTTCAAACAAAGAGTGTTAAGAATGCTCACTGATCTGGAGAGAAGAATAGATGAACTCAGTGAGAATGTCAACAAAGAAATGGAAGATATAAAAAAGAACCAATCAGAAATGAAGAATACAATACTGGAAATGAAAAATGAACTAGAGGGACTCAAAAGCAGAGTAGAGGATACAGAAGAATGGATGTGCGAGCTGGACGAAAGACTAGAAGAAATTACCCAAGGTGAACAGGTAAAAGAGAAAAGAATTAAAAAGAGTGAGGACAGTCTAAGGGACCTCTGGGGCAACATCTAGTGCACTAACATCCGTGTTATATGTGTCCCGGAAGGAGAAGAGCGAGACAAAGGGGCAGAGAATCTATTTCAGGAAATAATAGATGAAAACTTCCCTAACCTAAGGAAGGAAGCAGACATCCAGGTACAGGAAGCACAGAGAGCCCCAAACAAGATAAACCCAAAGAGGCCCACACCAACACACATCATAATCAAACTGTCCAGAATTAAAGATAAAGAGAGAATCCTAAAAGCCGCAAGAGAAAGAGAAGTTACATACAAAGGAAACCCCATAAGGCTATCAGCTGACTTCTCAGCAGAAACCTTACAGGCTAGAAGAGAATGGCACGATATATTCAAAGTGCTAAAAGGAAAACACTTACAGCCAAGAATACTCTACCCAGCAAGGTTATCATTCAAAATGGAAGGAGACATTCTGACAAAATTTCCCAGACAAGCAAAAATTAAAGGAGTTTGTCACCAAGAAACCAGTGCTACAAGAAATGTTAAAGGAACTGATGTAAGGGGAAAAGAGAAGACCACAAATAGGAAAAATTATCTATTTCTATGATAAGAGAGTAATGGATACAAATGCACAAAAAAGAGGTTAGATATGATACCAAAAACATAAAATGAGGGAGGAAGGGAATTAAAGAGTAGAGCTTTCAGAAAGAGGTCAAACTAAAGAGACCATTAATTCTGTATAGAAGGAGAAAGGAACAGAGAAGGACTACTAAAACACTGAGGAAAAAAAAAGTTAAAAAATGGCAGTAAGTACATACTTATCAATAGCTACTTTAAACCTCAATGGACTAAATGCTCCAATTAAAAGGCATAGGGTGGCTGATTGGATAAAACATCAAAACCCATATATATGCTGCATACAAGAGAGACACTTCAGACCTAAAGACACAAACTGAAAGTGAAGGGATGGAAAAAGATACTACATGCAAATGGCAATGAAAAGAAAGCTGGGGTAGCAGTCCTCATATCAGACAAAATAGACTTTAAAACAAAAACTGTAAAAAGAGACAAAGAAGGGCATTACATAATGATCAAGGGAACAATCCAACAGGAGGATATAACACTTGTAAATATCTACGCACCCAATGTAGGTGCACCTAAATATATAAAGCAATTATTAACAGACATAAAAACAGAAATAGACAGTAACACCATAATAGTAGGGGACTTTAACACTCCCCTTACACCAACGGATAGATCATCCAAACAGAAGATCAATAAGGAAACATTGGCCTTAAACGACACACTAGAACAGATGGACCTAGTAGATATATACAGAGCATTCCATCCAAAAACCGAAGAATACACGTTCTTTTCAAATGCACATGGAACATTCTCCAGGATTGATCACACATTAGGCCACAAAACAAGTCTCCATAAATTTAAGAAGATTGAAATAATACCAAGCATCTTTTCTGACCACAATGGTATGAAACTAGAAATCAACTATAGGAAGAAAATCAGAAAAGCCACAAATACATGGAGATTAAACAAAATGCTACTGAACAATGATTGGGTCAACGAAGAAATCAAAGGAGAAATCAAAAAATATCTGGAGACAAATGAAAATGAAAATACGACATGCCAGAATTTATAGGATACAGCAAAAGCGGTTCTAAGAGGGGAGTTTATAGCGATACAGGCCTATCTCAACAAACAAGAAAAATCTCAAATAAACAATCTAACAATGCACCTAAAGGAACTGGAAGAAGAAGAACAAACAAAGCTCAAAGTCAGTACAAGAAGGGAAATAATAAAAATCAGAGCAGAAATAAATGAAATAGAGACTAAAAAAACAATACAAAAAATTAATAAAACCAAGAGCTGGTTCTTTGAAAAGATCAACAAAATTGACAAACCTTTAGCTAGACTCACCAAGAAAAAAAGAGAGAAGGCACAAATAAGTAAAATCAGAAATGAAAGAGGAGAAATTACAACAGACACCTCAGAAATACAAAAGATTATAAGAGAATACTATGAAAAGCTATATGCCAACCAATTCTACAACCTGGAAGAAATGGATAAATTCTTAGAATCATACAACCTTCCAAAACTGGATCAAGAAGAAGTAGAGAATTTGAATAGACCAATCACCAGTAAGGAGATCGAAACAGTAATCACAAACCTCCCCAAAAATAAAAGTCCAGGACCAGACAGCTTCCATGGTGAATTCTAACAAACATTCAAAGAAGACTTAATACCTATCCTTCTCAAACTCTTCCAAAAAATTGAGGGGGGGAGAAGCTCCCTAACTCATTCTACGAAGCCAACATTACCCTGATACCAAAACCAGACAAGGACAACAGAAAAAAAAGAAAATTACAGGCCAATATCACTGATGAACATCGATGCAAAAATCCTCAACAAAATACTAGCAAATTGCATATAACAATACGTTAAAAAGATTATACACCATGATCAACTGGGATTTATTCCAGGTATGCAGGGATGGTTCAACATTCGCAAATCAATCAACGTAATACACCACATTAATAAAATGAAGAGTAAAAATCACATGATCATCTCAATAGATGCAGAGAAAGCATTTGACAAGATACAGCATCCATTTATGATAAAAACTCTGAATAAAATGGGTATAGAAGGAAAGTACCTCAACATAATAAAGGCCGTATATGACAAACCCACAGCTAATATCATCCTCAGCGTTGAAAAACTGAAAGCTGTCCCTCTAAGAAAGGGGAACCAGACGAGGATGCCCACTGTCACCACTCCTATTTAACATAGTACTGGAAGTCCTAGCCAGAGCAATCAGGCAAGAAAAAGAAATAAAAGGGATCCAAATTGGAAAGGAAGAAGTGAAACTGTCACTATTTGCAGATGACATGATTTTATATATAGAAAACCCTAAAGAATCCACCAGAAAACTTTTAGAAGTAATAAACAAATATGGTAAAGTTGCAGGATACAAAATCAACATACAAAAATCAGTTGCATTTCTATACAGTAACAACGAAGTAGCAGAAAGAGAAATTAAGAATACAATCCCATTTACAATTGCAACAAAAAGAATAAAATACCTAGGAATAAACTTAACCAAAGAGGTGAAAGATCTGTACACCGAAAACGATAAAACATTGCTGAAAGAAATTGAAGAAGACACAAAGAAATGGAAAGATCTTCCGTTCTCTTGGATTGGAAGAATTAACATAGTTAAGATGTCCATACTTCCTAAAGCAATCTATAGATTCAATGCAATCCCTATCAAAGTTCCAACATTTTTCACAGAAATAGAACAAAGAATCCTAAAATTTATATGGAACAACAAAAGACCTCGAATAGCTAAAGGAATCCTGGGAAAACAGAACAAAGCTGGAGGTATCACAGTCCCTGATTTCAAAATATACTACAAAGCTATAGTAACCAAAACAGCATGGTACTGGCACAAAAACAGACACACAGATCAATGGAATAGAATCAAAAGCTCGGAAATAAACCCACACGTCTATGGACAGCTAATCTTCGACAAAGGAGCCAAGAACATGCAATGGAGAAAAGAAAGTCTCTTCAACTAATGGTGTTGGGAAAACTGGATAGCCACATGCAAAAAAATGAAAGTAGACCCTTACCTTACACCACACACAAAAATTAACTCCAAATAGATTAAAGACTTGAATGTAAGACCTGAAACTATGAAACTTCTAGAATAAAACATAGGCAGTACGCTCTTTGACATCAGTCTTAGCAACATATTTTCAAGCACCATGTCTGACCGGGCAAGAGAAACAATAGAAAAAATGAACAAATGGGACTACATCAAACTAAAAAGCTTCTGCACAGCAAAGGAAACCATCAACAAAACGAAAAGACAACCTAACAATTGAGAGAAGATATTTGCAAACCATACATCTGATAAGGGGTTAATCTCCAAAATATATAATGAACTCATGCATCTCAACAACAAAAAAACTACCAACCCAATTAAAAAATGGGCAAAAGATCTGAACAGACATTTCTCCAAAGAAGATATACAGATGGCCAACAGACACATGAAAAGATGTTCCAAATCATTAGCTATCAGGGAAATGCAAATCAAAACTACAATGAGATATCACCTCACGCCTGTCAGAATGGCTGTAATTAACAAGACAGGACACAACAAGTGTTGGAGAGGATGTGGAGAGAAGGGAACTCTCATACACTGCTGGTGGGAGTGCAAACTGGTGCAGCCACTATGGAAAACAGTATGGAGATTCCTCAAAAAATCAAGGATAGCACTCCATATGATCCAGCTATTCCACTGCTGGGTTTTATCCAAAGAACTTGAAAACACCAATGCATAAAGATACATGCACCCCTGTGTTCAGTGCAGCATTATTCACAATAGCCAAGACTTGGAAGCAACCTAAGTGCCCATCAAGGGACGAATGGATAAAGAAGATGTGGTATATATACACAATGGAATACTACTCAGCCATAAGAAACGATGAAATCCAGCCATTTGTGACAACATGGATGGACCTTGAGTGTATTATACTAAGCCAAATAAGTCAGAGGGAGAAAGTGAAATACCGTATGATTTCCTTCATTAAGTAGTAGATAATAAGAACAATAAACAAACACGTGGAGACAGAGATTGGATTAGTGGTTACCAGAGGGGAAGTGGGGAGGGAGGAGGGCGAAAGGGATAATTCGGCACATGTGTGTGGTGATGGGTTGTAATTAGTATTTGGGTGGTGAACATGATGTAATCTATGCAGACATAGAAGTATAATGATGTACACCTGAAATTTATACAATGTTATAAAGCAATGTTACTGTAATAAACAAAAAATTAAAAAAAAAATCATACAACCTTCCAAAACTGAATCAAGAAGAAATAAAGAATTTGAATACACCAATCACCAGTAAGGAGATCAAAATAGTAATCAAAAACCTCCCCAAAAATAAAAGTCGAGGGGCCCGCCTGGTTAAGTGTGTGCGCTCCGCTTCAGCGGCCTGGGGTTTGCAGGTTTGGATCCCCGGCGCGGACCAACACACTGCTTATCAAGCCACGCTGTGGCGGCATCCCATATAAAGTAGAGGAAGATGGGCACAGATGTTAGCTGAGGGCCAATCTTCCTCAGCAAAAAGAGGAGGATTGGCAACGGATGTTAGCTCAGGGCTGATCTTCATCACAAAAAAGAAATAAAAATAAAAGTCCAGGACCAGACAGCTTTCCTGGTGAATTATACCAAACATTCAAAGAAGACTTAATACTATCCTTCTCAAACTCTGCCAAAAAATTGAACAGGAGAAGAAGCTTCCTAACTCATTCTACAAGGCCGCCATTACCCTGATACCAAAACCAGACAAAGACAATGCAGATAACGAAAATTACAGGCCAATATCACTGGTGAATATTGATGCAAAAATCCTCAACAAAATACTAGCAAATAAAATACAATACATTAAAAAGATCATACACCATGATCAAGCGGGATTTATTCCAGGGATGCAGGGGTGGCTCAACATCTGCAAATCAATCAACGTGTTATGCCACATTAACAAAATGAAGAATAAAAATCACATGATCATCTCAATAGATGCAGAGAAAACATTTGACAAGATACAGCATCCATTTGTGATAAAAACTCTGAAAAAAGTGGGTATAGAAGGAAAGTACCTCAACATAATAAAGAGACCATATATGACAAACCCATAGCTAATATCATACTCAATGGAGAAAAACTGAAAACTATCCCTCTAAGAACAGGAACCAGATAAGGATGACCACTGTCACTACTCCTATTGGGAGTCCTAGCCAGAGAAATCAGGCAAGAAAAAGAAATAAAAGGGATCTAAATTGGAAAGGAAGAAGTGAAACTGTCACTATTTGCAGATGACATGATTTTATATATAGAAAACCCTAAAGAATCCACCAAATAGAAATAATAAATTATTTTTAGAAGTAATTAATGAATACAGTATAGTTGCAGGATACAAAATCAATATACAAAAATTGGTTGCATTTCTATACCCTTACAACAAAGTAGCAGAAAGAGAAATTGAGAATATAATCCCGTTTACAATGGCAACAAAAAAAAATAAAATACCTAGGAATAAATTTAACCAAAGAGGTGAAAGATCTGTACAGTGAAAACTATACAACATTGTTGAAAGAAATTGAAGAAGACACAAAGAAATGGAAAGATATTCCATGCTCCCAGATTAGAAGAATTAACATAGTTAAAATGTCCATACTTCCTAAAGCAATCCACAGATTCAATGCAATCCCTATCAAAGTTCCATGACATTTTTCACAGAAATAGAACAAAGAATCCTAAAATTTATATGGAACAACAAAAGACCCTGAATAGCCAAAGGACCCTTGAGAAAAAAGAATAAAGCTGGAGGCATCACATTCTCTGATTTCAAAATATACTACAGTTATAGTAACCAAAACAGCATGGTACTGGCACAAAAACAGACACACAGATTAATGGAACAGAATTGAGAGCCCAGAAATAAACCCACACATCTATGGATGGCTAATTTTTGACAAGGGAGCCAAGAATATACAATGGAGAAAGGAAAGTGTCTTCAATAAACGGGGCCGGGAAAACTGGACAGCCATATGCAAAAGAATGAAAGTAGACCATTATTTTACACCATACACAAAAATTAACTCAAAATGGAGTAAAGGCTTGAATGTAAGACCTGAAACCATGAAACTTCCTGAAGAAAATAGGCAATATACTCTTCGACATCAGTCTTAGCAGCATATTTTCAAATACCATGTTTGACCAGACAAGGGAAACAATAGAAAAGATAAACAAATGGGACTACATCAAAGTAAAAAGCTTCTGCACAGCAAAAGCAACCATCGACAAAACGAAAAAACAACCTAACAATTGGGAGAAAATATTTGCAAACCGTATATTTGATAAGGGGTTAATATCCAAAATTACATATAAAGAACTCATATATCTCAACAACAAAAAACGAACACCTCAATTAAAATTGGGCAAATATCTGAACAGATATATTTCCAAAGAAAATCTACCGATGGCCAAGAGGCTCATGAAAAGATGTTCAACATCACTAATTATTAGAGAAATGCAAATAAAAACTACAATGAGATATCGCCTCACACCCATCAGAATGGCTATAATTGACAAGACAAGAAATAACAAGTGTTGGAGAGCATGTGGAGAAAAAGGGAACTCTCATACATTGCGGTGGGAATGCAAACTGGTACAGCCTCTATGGAAAAGAGTATGGACATTCCTCAAAAAATTAAGAATAGAACTACCATAGGATCCAGCTATTCCGCTTCTTGGTATTTATCCAAAGAACATGAAAACACAAATGCGTAAAGTTATATGCACCCTTATGTTCATTGTGGCATTATTCACAATAGCCAAGACTTGGAAACAACCTAAGTACCCATCAAGGGATGAATGGATAAAGAAGATGTGGTATATATACACAATGGAATACTACTCAACCATAAAAAAAGATGACATCTTGCCATTTGTGACAACATGGATGGACCTTGAGGGTATTATGCTAAGCGAAATAAGTCAGAGATAGAAAATAAAATACCGTATGATCTCACTCATAAGTAGAAGATCAGAATAACAACAACTACTACAAACAACCACATAGATACAGAGAGTAGATTGGTGGTTACCAGAGGGGAAGCGGGGAGGGAGGAGGGTGAAAGGCGTAACTGGCCACATATGGCGATGAATGATAATTAGTCTTTGGGTGGTGAACATGATGTAGTCTACACAGAAATCAAAATATAATGATGTACACCCAAAATTTATATAACGTTATAAACCAATGTTACCTCAGTAGGAAAATAAATAAATAAAAAATAAAGTTAAGGATATGATGAGTCCTTTTGGTCTCACTGAATGAGATTTTTATGACATTAGTTAAGACAATGAAATAATGTGTAGAAACAAAGACACTTTTGTGAAGTTTGGTATTTTGAAGCTGGTAATATATACCATATTGTCAGCCTCATCACTTGGGCCACATCAGACCTTTCTGTATATTCAGGCTGAATGTTTGGCCTGGGGTCTCATTTATCACTAATGGAAAGGGTGGTCAGCCTCAGAGGGGAGTATGATTTAAAGGGCTGAGGTGTGAGACTGAAACCAAACCCAGGAAGTCAGTCAGATGGCTGATATCTAGGGGGCTGAAACCCAGGAAAGATGGGTTTCCCAGAAAGTTGAGATATGGTACTACCAGCCAAAGACGCAAGTGTGTTCAAAGAACTTGGAATCAAGCAGGTCTGAAATATAAACAGAAGGCTAGATTTTGCTTACTCTCTAGCCTCAAGCTGACTTTTATAGCCTTTGTTGTTTGTTCTGTATGGTTTAAAGGTCTGGCAGTTTCCACTGTAAGCAAAGGTTCTGATGGGCAGAGGAATGGATTCATTTAATGGTTCAGGCTCAAAGTCATGATGATTAGAGGGCAGAATGGTATATCCTCAGATTGATGAGGGCCTGTGGGATCTCTGGAACATATAATCCAGAAGTTTGATCTTCTAGGGTTGCTTGAGAGCTGTCACAGTGTCTGAGTCTTAACCCTTTCAAGCAGGATCCCTACTATTCAAATAGTACCTTTGTGTGGATTAGAAAAAGGTGTCCTGTCCACTGTGTGATGCAAGCCCCAAGCCAGGGCACAAAGCTTGTTGAGCAGAGTTCAGGCTGGATTTCGGCTCCCAGTCATTGTTTTGTGTGAATATCTTTATGTAGTGAGCAACCTGCACAATCATACAGGATAGCTGCCCAGCCTTTACAGAAAGTCCATGAAGTTGACCACAATTAGCAGATGTTGGCAAATCTCAATGTATGAGAGAGTATTGAGTACATCAAACAGAAAGTGTTTTGATTAGCTAATGAATGAAAACAGAACTAGGAAGCCTTACTTTCTGACCAGTCTTAGATGTAACATTACTGTACCCTGAGGATCCTTGCTTTTTTCTTACATTATCATGTAAAATTGCTGTTTTATTTCAACTTGTTCTTGTTCGATTTCAACTTCTTCAGTTTTATATGTAAAACGGATGTGCAAGAAGGTTTGATTTCATTTTAGCAAACTGACATCTTGATATAAAGGTTAGGTTTTGGTTTTTCTTATGCCTTGGATAGCCTCAATTTGGGGTAGGTGGGATTTATGTGTATGTGGGGAAAGTCAAGGAGAATTTATTGTCAGCTTGGAGCAAATCCATGTAGACTCAGTATTAGAATGAGTGACAGAAGGAGTTCTCTGAAAAATAGAAATCTCCAAAAGAAGTGTCTAAACAGATTATAGCATGTAATGTTCAGTTTGAAATATCATTACTGTTTCCTGCCACCATAGAAAGTTAAAGGAGCTCTGTTTGGATGAGGAGATATTACCTCTGCCTGGTGTTTTGTTTTTGTTTTTATATTGTTTTATTTTGTTTTTTTCCTTTGCCTACTTCAGTTGTTTACTCCCGGTTCACAGAAATACCCATCTAGCCCTTTTCCAAACCTGATAGAAGACTCTTCTCCTCATTGGGGTAAAGTCACACTCTTCAGATTCAGAATCCGGAGGCAGAGCCACAATTCTTGGGATCTAGTATGTCCCATAACTCTTTTTTAAATTTCAAAAATTTTCCCCAGCTTTATTGAGATGTAATTGGCATATAACATTGTGTAACTTTAAGGTGTGCAATGTGATGATTTGATACAGGTATATATCGCAAAATGATTATCACAATAAGGTTAGTTAACACATCCATCATCTCACATAATTATCATTTTGTTGTGTGTGTGGTGAGAACATTTAAGATTTACTCTTTAGACACTTTCAAATATATAATACTCTGTTGTTAACTATAGTCACTATACTGTACACTAGGTTCCCAGAACTTATTTATCTTATTGCTGGAAATTTGTATCCTTTGACCAACGTTTCCCCATTTCCCCCCACCCCCAACCTTTGTCAACCACTATTCTACTCTATGTTTTTATGAGTTCATTTTTTTTTAGATTCCACATATAAGTGTTATCATACAGCATTTGTCTTTCTCTGTCTGACTTATTTCACTTAGCATAATGCCTTTAAGGTCTATCCATGTTGTCACAGATGTCAGGATTTCCCCCGTTTTATGTCTGAATAATATTTCATTGTATGTGTATATATATATGTATATATATATATATATATATACACATCATGTTTTCTTTATTTATTCATCTGTTAATAACACTTAGGTTATTTCTATGTCTTGGCTATTGTGAATACTGCAGTGAACGTGGGAATGCAGATATCTCTGTGAGATAGTGACTTTATTTCCTTCAGATATATACCCAGAAGTGAGATTGCTAGATCATATGGGAGTTCTATTTTTAATTCTTTGTCTAATTCTTCTTTTAAAATATCATCTAGGGGCCGGCCCCCGTGGCGCAGCGGTTAAGTGAGCACGCTCCGCTGCTGGTGGCCTGGGTTCAGATCCCCGGCGCCCACTGACGCACCACTTCTTAGGCCAAGCTGTGGCGGCGTCCCACATAAATTAGAGGAAGATCAGCACGGATGTTAGCCCAGGGCCAGTCTTCCTCAGCAAAAAGAGGAGGATTGGCATGGATGTTAGTTCAGGGCTGATCTTCCTCACACACACACAAAAAATCATCTAGATTCAGAATCTGGTATGTCAGGAGTATAGCCCCCAAGTCACAGAATCCAGTAAACTAATTAAATATTCGCTGATGGCTTTCTGTCTTCTAGGCAGCGTGCTAAGAGCTGGGAGTACAAAGTTGATCAAAGAGACAAAAGCAAGCCGAGGTGGCTGCAGTGTGATATTCACAGCCCTTATTATAGGGTCTGCAGTATTACAGGGGTAGAGCAGTGAGCCCAGTCTTGGGAAGCCCTCTTTGAGGAAGTGAAGGCATAAGATTTAGCCAAGTGGAGAGGTGCAAACCCCAGAAGCAAGAAGGAGCGTGGCACACACAGGGAGCTGTAGGTAACTAGAAAGGGCTCGAGCACAGACCGCAAGGGATGTAGTGGTAAGAAATGAGGATTTGTAGGAAGGAAGGAAGAATAGTTAGGAGGCTACTGGAGTAATCCAGGTGAAAGATGGTGGTGTCCTGAACTAAAGTAATAACAGTGGGGATGGAAAAAAGTGACAAATTCAAAAGACATTAAGGATGTAGAACAAAAGGATCGGTGTTTGATTAGATATGAGGGAGTGAGAGAGGAAGGTGTCATGTATGGTACCTAGGTTTCTGACTTGGGCATTTGAGTGGGATCTTGGGGCTAGTGACAAGAGAGTGAAATATGAGAAAGATAGGAGTTTGGGGAGCTTCACTTCCTACTTGGTAGCCTGCTTGGTTACCCTTCCTAGAATTCCAGTCAGGTCTCCTAGAAATCTAGCATCCTCCCTGAACTCAGGCTGTTTCAAGGTCCTGACAATCTCATTTGTCTCCTTGAGGGCTAGAACTGTGCCCCTGTAAATAAGCCCATAGTCACCACATCTATTGGCTTGAGACCTCTCAAATATGGACAGAATTCCTTGGATCACAGTTACAATACTCCAGGACACCACTGTAAATTCCTGCCTAGATCCTCCCCTGCAACGTTCAATCTGACAAATGAACCCCCAGTACTGACAATCTTATGCCTAAAGTTGCTCTAACCTTTGGCATGACCTTGACCTATGTGAAGACTCAGTCATCTATTACCAGGCTAGCAGCTCCAATAATGATTTTTTCTCCTTCCTTGGTGACCCAATCTTGCCAAGGACCTTGCAGCCTTATCCCAAACTGGCCTGAGTGATAACACTGTGGATAATGGGGTGTGAAAGCTTAAACAGCACCCAGAATTCTACTTTGCCAGCTCATCTGCCTTTGAAAGATGAACTAAAATTGAATATCGCTGGAGCTGTGGGAAGAGCATACTTTCCCATTATTTCTCTCAGAGAGCACATAGCTGAAGGGTAGGGCCTCTGCTACGTACTAGTCACTTTTACCTTCCTAGCTATGATTTGAAGCTAGTTCCTGGTCCTGCAAACTTAAAACAAAGAGCAACCCAACCAAAAGAAGACCTAATAAGAACGAGAAGGCTCTCAAGCCATTAGGTTGCCTCTTAAAATTCTTACCTGTGGTGAGTACACAACATTCAATACCTTCGCTCCATGTGCAGTCTCTCACTAGGCATTTATAACCAATTACCTTATGTACGGATTTGTCAGAGTGCTTGAGTTAATGTGACTCATTAAAACCTCATGGAGATAAGTGACTCACAGATCCCTGCTGGCCAGAATACCTCTTCTGGTCAAGTTTTCACTGCTGACACCAATGGAAAGTTGACTAACCAACAAATTTGACAAGGTTTGAAATGATTCAGAAGTTTAAAACCTGCATAGGAGGTGGCCTAGTGGTTCCGTGCGCTCTGCTTTGGCTGCCTGGGTTCAGTTCCCGGGTGCGCACCTACACCACTTGTCGGTGGCCATGCCGTGGTGGCGACCCACATACAAAATAGAGGAAGACTGGCACAGTTGTTAGCTTAGGGCAAATCTTCCTTAAGCAAAAAGAGGAGGATTGGCAACAGATGTTAGCCCTGGGTGACTCTTCCTCAGTGAAAAAAAAATCCTCACAGGAACTTTATGAAAACCTCATGGGCTGCCATGCTGGGGAATCAGACCTTTTCCCAAGAAGAAGGACATGCAGGAAGGTGTTGGGGGGAGCCATCAAAGAAAAATATCCTGTGGTCATTTTCCTGTATAGAATTGTGGTATGGTTCTGGGAACTCTCCCCAGCCACCCCATTTCCATCTCTCTCCTTGATCAAAAGTTGGAGGTCACAGAGAGGCAGAGTCATGGCACTCAGATAAGAAAGCATGAGTAATTGGTGGCGAGGGGGCTGTCTATGTCTTCTCTTTTCTCAGCAATAATGGATCTGAGCATTAGAGCTACCTGAATATGCCTGCACATGGGGCTGTGCTAGCTCCCACAGTCATAGCAGAGTGGATGAGCAGAGTGCTGGAGCTGAGGTGTACCTGAGAAAGTGCTATGACTTATTGGAGGCCAGTAAACTCCCTAAACTGGTAGTAGAGGAGCCAGCTGAATTTTGATGGGAAAAGAGAGGCTCCTGTAACAGTAGTGCTATGCTTCAGTTAGCAGGGAGCTGGGTTATGGCAGCCCCTGCTGTTTGACACAAGTAACTTCTGACTTGACAAGTGCTAGAATAAACTCAGTCTTCAAGTCGCCAGCATGGCATCCCACAGGGCACACACCATGAGGTGGAGAGTTGTAACTTGTGATAGAAATGGTTCCAAGCAACCTCGTCCAGATGTATGGGGCCATTCATTATCTACTGTGTGCTTGGTGAAGTGTTCATCAAGAGAGTCGGAGAGAGATCAGAGGGACTCATTTTGGGAAGGGCTTTATGCAGTGACACAGTCTGGCTCTGACTGATTGTTGGAGAAAATAAGCTTTGAGCACATCAATATACACATATTCCTTATGTAATAGTTATCATTTATTGAGCACTTCCTCTCAGGCACGTTACATACAACTTCCCTCTCTATATTCACAATGATCTTGAAAGGTAAGTATTATTACCCCAGTTATACAGAGGACATACAAAAAACTGAGGTACAAAAAGACTAATTAATTTGCTCTCCAAAAATGTGCTCTTACTCACTTTTTATGCTGTCTCCCAGTTCTATATAGTTCTACTAATAACTAAGGACTTCATTTCTTAATTTTATCAGCTTAATTTGATGAGGAAAATGTAATAGGTTTTTCAGTTGACCTATTAGACTCAGGCTGTGTATTGTAAACAGGCTGACAGCTCAAAGTGAAAAGAATAAAATTGAGTGACATACAAATGCCTTCTCTCCTCTGCACATAACGGGGACCTAGAGCTGTTGTTTGGTGGGATTGAATAAAGGAGTAATGCGTGTGCAAGTGCCAAGCACAGTGCATGGCACCTAGTGGAAGCTCAAAAAAATATTAGTTTACTTTATTCTCCATCCTAGAGTTATATAAATTAAATCTTTAATTAGAAAGAGGCTCAGAAGAAAACTGTAGCAATTCTAAAGAATATTTCAGATTTTCTTTAAAATTGAAAGATTTTCCCTTTAAACACAGGTTTTAAAAAGATCTTAAGAATTTCTTCTCTCTCTCTTTTTGTAATCACCTCTAAATTTGGGTCTAAACATTTTACCTGTAAGCTATTTATATACCTACACTCTTCCTTATATTAAGACTAGAAACATAGGCTAGGGATGAATTAGGGATGGGTGAATCTAGCTGTACTCTTGAGTTCACTGAACATCTCTGATGCTTTTTCAAATCTTTTGGGCTCACTGAAATCCAAAACAAGTTTCCCCCATGCTTATACTCTTCAGTTTGGAGCATGTGGAATTTAAGGGAAATTTAATCCATATGTTTCTGATTCGTTTACACTTAAATAGTCAAAATATTGTTTTTAATAGTTATTTGATGCTCAAGTAGCATTTTGAACCTTTTAAATAAGCTTCTAGAAGCCTGCATTTCTCTTGAAAACAGGAAATCATGTCTTTCCAAGGAGGTAAACTAATTTATAGATCTGAAAATTCAGGTTCAGTTAAAAACACCTCAAAGCACAGGTTTTTAATGGCCTATCTGCTTGGCAAATGCACACTCAGCTTTAGACTAAATGCTGTTTGAATGCATCTACTTATTGCTGTATATTGGAACTGGACATCCATTTCAGTTGGTGTTGGGCTGTTTTGAGCAGTGGATTTAGGGTCTTGAAGCTTGGAATTTACCTAGGCTTTATTTTTGTACAAGTATTTTCAGTTTTAATTCATCCCAGCTCTCCTAGTTAGTAGACTAATGTGGATACTTATTTTTCAAAGCATTTCATGCACAATGAACTCTTTTTGTGGGTTTCTTTTTTCTTCCTGATTATCCTATATTTTTTTAAATAAATGAATGTATCTGATTTCCAGTAAAACTGCTCATGACTTCAATTGAGATATGAACACTATCTTTTATCTGCATGCCTAGAGATTGAGTAAAATCATTGTAGTCCAAAGGAAATTAGGCAACACACCTTGCCAAAAAGAAAATAATAAGAAATCGTAAGAGTTAGTGGGAAAAAAGGGGGTTAATTATTTTTACTTATTTTATGAATTTGTTTTAAAGGTATAAGGCACTTGCTTAGAGAAACTGAAGTATAGTTGCATGACCCCCATCTCCTACCCATCTTTCCTCATTAAATATTTGTTGGGTTAATGAATGAATATAGTTTTTAGCTTACACATATGTTTTCTCATACAGTCATTCTTCAAATAACTTACAAATGTTTATTATTATTAATGTGGATATAGATTTCTGACACATGCTTAGTCATTAGCTGTGTGAACTTGGATATGTCACTAAACCTCTACAAGTGCACTTCCCTCATTTATAAAATGAAGATTAATAATAGTACTTAATTCATAGAGTTTTTTGAAGATTAAAAAAAAGTGCACAGAAAGCCCTTATTGCAGAGCCTAGGAAATAGTAAGTCCCCAGTCAATAGTGGCAAAAAAAACATTAAACAGACTTTGGGGAGGGGGTACTTACTGTGTATGAAGCATACAGCTATTCTGGGGACACAGAGTTGTACTGTCTTCCCCTAAGGGAACTATTCTTCCCCTGATGCTAACTATTACTATATAGTTTTAGAAATGCTTCAACAGAAGTTCATCTAGAGTAATACTGAAATCCAACTGAAGGGCATTTAGACTTGGTAGGTCAGGAAAGGCTTGAACTGTGTTGTCTAGGACAAATAGAACTTATCAGTAAAGGGGAAAGAGTAGAACAAAATGATTTACCCAGGCAGGGGAACAGCATGCAGAAAGGCATGGAAGCATGAAATAGTGTGACATGGGTAGTTTGGTGTGGTAAACTCTGGGTGGTTTACTATAGCCAGATCATAGGGTAAGACTAAGATGTTCACATTTTTTCTAATGCTGGTAGAATATCATTGAAAAACTCTAAAAAGAGGGATGATATTATCAGATTTGTGTTATAACTCACCAGTCAGCAAGGTACAAGGACATTTGAGAGTCAAACGAAGTTTGCTTGAAGTTCAAACCACAAGTGAAGGAAGTCCGGGGTCCCTCCCAATCTCTCTAGGGCTTTGGTTGAAGAGCAGGGAGGAGAGGGCAGTTGTTGGATTTCCTATGCCCTCTGGTTCAAAGTGTCTGCTCCTGCTGAGTTAGTTCAATGTATAGATCCTCTCTTTTCCTGCACATATCCTTAATCTTTATCTTGTACAACCAGATGTAGAATTTAGCTCCTTTCTTCCTCTTTGTTTCTCTCCTTCTCTTTCAGGAAACAAGCTCTTCAAGTTTATTCTATTTTACAATGCAGGCTACTTGTGTGAAGAGAGGAGAATGCTTTTTGCCTCCTGCCAAAACAAAGTCCCTCTCGTGGAAGTGTAGGTACGTAAAGAATTGCAGACGATCAAGACAAGCAGCAAGTAGACCAGGTAGGAGGCTACTATCAAAGAGCAAAATGCTGAGGACCTGAAATAAGGCAGTAGCATTGGCAGTAGGAATGGTGAGGGAAGAATATATTTAAGATATATTTACGAGATAGAATCCACAGAACTGGACCCAGTGACTAAATCAACCTTGGGTAGTGGTACAGTAGAACATGATAGAGGAAAGGTATGAAAGGGATTGGTAGCGGATGTAATGTTCTGTTTGTAAATTCAGGATTTTGTTTGGAGTAAGTGAACAATTAGAGGTGACATTCACTGTTGTTTGAGATACAGAAAGAAGTGCATATTTTGGGAGAAATTTATGAGTCCAGTTTTGGGCAAGTTGGGTGTGAGGTACTAAATGGAGATGTTACTAAAGTACTTAGATGTATGTATCTGAAATTTAGAAGAGTGATCTGGACTGGAAAAGCTAGGTTTGAGAGTGGATCATTTGGAGACTATGTTCAAGTCCAAGTCTAAGAAACCCAGCTACAGGAGCGTCAGCAAATAGTGAGCTGTTTTTCTTACATAACAAGAAACTCAGAGTTAAGTAGTGCAGGAGTAGTGTTGTGGTTCCAAGATTTCAGGTGTTTCAAGCTCTTTTGTGTCTTTCTGCTCTATCATCCTTAATGCCTTCAGTCAGATTTCCTAGAAGGTGAGTCTGAGATGACAGTTCAGGTCATGAGATTCATTAAGGGAATGCTCTTCAGGAAAAACCCATAAGGGAAAGTGTGAGGCAAGATAGAGAAGGAGAGAGAGCAGGTAGTCTGACCAGCTAACCAAATTATTAAAAGTGGGCCATGCATGAACCAATGATGAGTGTGTCATGAACCAAGGGTTATGATTAATTCCATTTTGTGAACATGTGGTCCAAGGAGAAATCAAAAGAATGGATGAAGAGAGGAAGAAACTCAGGTAATATAAGGCTCTTCTTTCAAGTAGCTTGACTTTGAAAGAAAGAAGAGTAGGGGCTTGTTGGGGGAGGACGTGGGTTAAAAGAGAATTCTAAATAATTGAGCTGTTTAAGGGAAAATGATAAAGGGTAAGAGCCAGCAGAGAAGGGAAGATTGAAAATTTAGAAATGTGAGGCATTGGTTGGTGGAGTGATAGCATAGAGTTGGAAGGCAGTCCAGAGTACAGATGAAAAGATTAAGCTTTGGATACAAGGAAGGACGAATTTTTACTGATCCAGGAGGAAAAGACATAAAAATAAGTGTATTTACAGATAAATTCATGATGGTGGCAAGTGAGGAGCTGAGGAATTCCTGTGATTGCATTTAGATTTATTTTCTCAGCAAAATACAGAAAAAGTCATCTGTTGAGCATGTGTGTGTGGAGTAGGAGGTGTTGGTGATGGTAGGATGGGGAAGAGGTGTAGAAGGCTTAAGAGTGGTGAAAGTTTGGAATAGCCACTGAGGAGAATAGGAGAGATATCTGACTCGAACTGCCTGGCAGCATTTGAGGTTGAAGATCATGAATTTGTAGTAGCGGCAACCCTGGTTGTGTGATTTTCTCCAGCGATGCTTTATAGTTGGGGCTAGCATCTGGGGGGATGTGTTGGGCTGTTAAATCAAGAGGCATTACACATGTGATTCATTTTCTAGTTGTTAAATACCTTTCAGTTGTAGATGACAAAAAGACTATGGATATACATGAATTTGTCTGCACCTACATTTAGGCAGTGGAATGTAACACTACTGTTTGGCTTGGGTGGATCTAGGAATCAGCCAATAGAAGTCTCAACTTTTCTTTTGGTTATTTGATGCTGAAGTTATTATTGATTACAGTTTAGAGACCAAATGGGGTTACATAGATGGATGAATCTTTAAGGGTGAGTTTGTAGGACAAAAAGAAGTGGCCTACTCTCCGCCAGTTCATTTGGGATATGTTTGTATCTACTTGATACTCCTGTGGCCCAAAGATTTCTAATCCTTCCAGAATTCTGTGGCCAGGTAAATCTCTCTAAAACACATCACTGCCCAGAAACCTTCAGTGGCTTTTCACTGCCTATAGTATATGATCTAATTGTATTAGCCTGATGATTTCAAGGCCCTCAATAATTTGGCCTCAATCTACTTTTCTTTATTTTCCCACTGCTTCCTATACTTAGAAAGTGTGGCTTAGTGGTTATGAGCACAGGCTTTGCATTTGTTTTTGAATCCTAACTTTTTAAATTACCAGCTGTGTAATCTTAAGAAATTTTACTCCCGTAGTTCTAGTTTTCTCACCAGTAACACAGAGATAATAATATGTACCTTATAGGAAGATGAAGATTAAATGAAATAATATAATGTGCTTAGTCTAGTGCCTGGAGTACAGTATATTTACAATGCTTTCAGTACTTTATTTAGTTAACTTACATAGTGCTTGGATACTGCTCTAAATACTTTGTAAACTCACTTAATCCGTATAACAACCCTCTGAAATAGGTAATATCATTATCCTAATTTTACAGATGAGAAAACTGAGGTATAGTGAAATTAATTCACTTACCATTTTAACAGCTAATAAGTGGTAGAATTATGTTTCAAACCCAGGGAGTCTGTCTTCAGAGACCATGCTTTTAACCACTAAGCCATGTTGCCTTTCAATGAATGGCAACTATTATAAATACTCTACTTACTGTTCCTTAAACATGTCATGCACATTTCTACCTCTTTGTTACTATTCCTATCATCCACTATGCCAGGAGAGCCCTTCCTCCTTTTCTATCCAAATCTTCTTAATCTTTTAAGGCCATCTCAATGTCTGTCCCTTCTGTGAAGCTTTCCAGGATTCCTCACTGACCAGTGATCCTTCTCCTCTCTAAATCCTTGGCACTTATTACCTACATAATTTAGTTGGCACTTAAAATACAGTGTTTTGTAGTGCCTATATTGCTGTATGTTGTTTAATCTGTCCTTGGTTTTTGACTAGGTGAAATTTGTGACAGTAGGAACGATATATTATTATCTTCTTTGTGTCCTTAGTGCTGTTTAATGGGAAGTTCACTGAACTTTGTATCAGAGGACTCAAATTTAAGTCACAGCACTGACGCTTAATAAGCCTAGTGACCTAAGACATAGTAACTTGATCTCTTTGAAACTTAACTACATCGTCTTTAAAATGAGGTTAAAAACTCATCTGTCTTAGAGAGTTATTGTGGAGATTAAATGAAAAGTATATGTGAAAAAGTTATGAGGTTCTATGCAGAAGTTAGATGTTTTGTGCGTAGCATACTCTCTGTAAATATTTGTTAAAGAAATGGATAAATGAATTAATGGATGCATGAAGGATGAAAGAAGTCAAAATACCTGAAAATAAACTCTACAACTTTTAATCTGTATTATCTTGAGGTAATCACTTAACCACTGTGAGCATTCTTTTTCACTTGAAAAGCAGAGTTAAGAAGTTGGGTGTATAAAACACTTTGAAAGAATGCAGGCCTTTACAGAATTAAGCTTTGGACTGAAGTAGGAAGGGCCTGGGTCTCCAGGATAGAGAAGAAAGGTAATGGTAGATAGAGTACAGACATACGATAAATGGGAAGTTATAAAACACAAACTCTTACCTTTTTGCTCAAGCTAAGCTCTGTGCATTTAGCATGTGAAGGCAGGCTAAAATTCCTTAGATTCATATTTTTCACAAATACGTCACTGACTAGCGTATCTGAAGTTCCTCTCTTGGCTCCAGTGTAAAGAATTCCAGCCAATTTCTCCTCGAGAAAGTTCAGCTTGAACTTAAATTCCCTACCCCCAGGAAAAATCTATCCAAAATTTCACATGATTTACATGTAGCATTTTAAGATTTCTCTAACCACATAACCATGGATTTCTAAATAGTGAAAGTTCTTGACTCTTATTAGGCTTACTGGTATAAGTCCAGCCAACTTTCACATTTTTTCCCCTTCTTGATAATTCTTCCAAAATAAACCACCACTTGCTAAGTTCTTAGAGCTTATGATGTGCACTTATATCTCAGGTATCTGTCACCTTTCCATAGTCAAGGTTTCCACAACCTAATCGCCCTGTGGTCACTTGCTATTTTGCTTTCTATCTTATGCTGATGGCTAATTACTCTTTGTTTATCTCTGAGGTCTGTATGCTTATGCTTAGAATCTGCTCAGGTCTCTTTTTTCTCCTTTCTCAGTCTTAACACAGACAAATTCTGTGGCCTACATGTTGTGGGAATGAAGTGAAAAAGGAAGAGAAAAGACCTCAGCTGCCAGTAGAAGAGTTGGGGATGAGGTGGTTAAGAAAAACTTTTGAAAATAAGAGACATGAAACCACCTTGGAAGAAAAGAATTTCAATTTGTGGGGAGAGAGTCTTCCAGGTAGCACTTAGCTCAGAAGAAAGTCTACTTTTGTCGGAACCCGCCTGCCCTACTTCCACCCATGGTCTATCATTATGTATGTCATTTACAGGCTCATCACAGTCCATCACAGTCTAGTGAGATTTAGAGTCTCTCTTCTCTCTCTCCTTATAAATAGGACCTGAAAAGAGACTATTGCAGCCTTTCCATAGTTGTATAAGGCCCTAGAGAGTGATTAATACATTAGAGGCCACTGTCTTGTGCTTCAGTACCCTACATAACCTCCATCAGGCTCTGGCACTTGGATATTCTACCCACTTTCCCTTTGCTTATTCTCCCATGGAATATGAAGTCTAACCTTAAGTCCTAGCCAGGAGGCTGGAGATTCTGACTTCCACATTGGGTTTTAGTTAGCTGCTTTCTCTAGAACTGAGGCCTACTTCCCTTAAATTGTTTAATCCCTAAGAGTGATGTCAGCAAGATAGTGGTATAGGAGTTTCTAGCGCTTATTCTTGCCTAGAAACATCAACTCAAACAACTACCCATGCACAAAAATACCTTCGTAAGAGCTAAGGATTTGAGGTAAGGGATAACAGCACCTGGGGGGGGGCATAGAAATAAGAAAAGATGCATTGAAGAGTGTAGGAAAGACAGTTTCACATTACCCCATCACCCCTCCTCCAAGCCTGGGCAGCCCAGCATGGAGAGAGACACCTTTCTGTGGGGGAGGGAGAGTAAAGTGAGTGACTTCATCATGGACCCCAGCATTGGCCTACACCGGCACCTGGCCACCTCCCATGGTCCTAGGCAGCTCTTGGCCCCATGCTCCTGGCCCACTACAGTGCCAGGCTGGCCCCCATGGATCTAGACTCCAAATCAGCTACTGTGGGCTCCTGACCCTCCTCAGCACTAGGTTGGTTATCATAGTCCCAGGCTTTTAGAGAGCCCCAGCACCAGGCTGGTCCCACAGACCTAGACTCCAGGCCAGCTCCCATGGCCCCAGGCCACGAAGATCATGAATAATCAAAGAAACAAGACATCATAAAGCTTCATTGATAGACCCTCAAGAAATGGAGATCTATGAACTGTCTGACAAAGAATTCAGAATATTTCTCTTAAAGAAATTCAGTGAACTACAAGAAAACACAGATAGAAAACCAAATGAAATTAGGAAAGCAATGCATAAACAAATGAGAAGTTCAACAAAGAAATAGAAACTATTATAAAAACCAAACAGAAATCCTAGAGTTGAAGAATGTAGTGACTGCACTGAAGAATGCAGTAGAGAGCTTCAACAACAGACTTTGCCAAACAGAAGAAGGAATTAGTGAACTAGAAGACAGGTCACTTGACATTATCCAGTTACATGAGCAAAATGAAAATGAGTGAAGAAAACCTATGTGAATTATGGTATACCATAGAGAGAAATAATCTACGTATTATTGGAGTCCTAGAAGAGAGGGATAAAGGGGCAGGAAGCTTATTTAAAGAAATAATGGCTGAGAACGTCCCAAATCTGGGGAGGGGTTTGGACATCCAAGTTTATGAAGCTCACTGTTCCCCTAAAATTTCAACCCAAAACGATCTTCTCTAAGACACCTTACAATAAAACTGTCTAAAATCAAAGACAAAGAAAGAATTCTAAAAGAAGCAGGAGAAAAAAAACCTCCTTACATACAAGGGCACCCCTGTACGGCTATCAGTGGATTTTTCAGCAGAAACCTTGGAGGCCAGGAGAAAGAGGGATGATATATTCGAAGTGCTGAAAGAAGAAAACTGCCAACCAGAATACTTTATGCAGCAAAGTAGTCCTTCATAAATGAAGGAGAGATAAAGATTTTTCCCAAACAAACAAAAGTTGAGGGAATTCATCACCACTAGACCTGCTTTACAAGAAATGATGAAAGAAGTTCTTTAACCTGAAATGAAAGCATGCTAATTAGTAACATAGGAACATGTGAAAATATAAAACACACTGGTAGAGGTATTTTATATTTTCAAATTATTTATATCAAATATATCAAATATATTTCAAATATAGTCAAATTCAGAGTACTACTGTAATATGGTGGGTGCTAATCACTTAACTCTAGTATAAATGACAAAAATATTAAAAATAAGTATAGCTACAATAATTTGTTAAAGGATACACAATATAAAAAGAGGTAAATTGTGATTTCAAAAACATAAAATATAGGAGGGGAGTAAAAGGGTAGAGTTTTGTATATGATCAAAGTTAAGTTGTTATCAGCTTAAAATAGACTCTTATAAGATGTTTTATCTAAGCATCATAGTAACCACAAAGCAAAAGCCTACAGTAGATACACAAAAGATAAAGAGAAGGGAACCAAAACATACCACTATGGAAAATCATCAATTCATAAATGAATACAGTAAGAAAGGAGAAAGAACAAGAAACTACAAAACAGCTGGAAAACAATTAATGATGTTTTAAAAGATGATGTTTTAAAGATGACATTACTAAGTCCTTACCTATCAATAATTATTTAAATGTAAGTGGCCTAAATTGTCAAATCAAAAGGCACAGAGTGGCTGAATGGATAACATAAAACCCAGTTGTATGATACCTGTAAGAGACTCACTTCAGGTTTAAGGACACACATAGGCTCAAAATGAAGGAATAGAGAAAGATATTCCATATAAATGGAAACCAAAAGAGAGCAGGGGTAGCTATATAGTCATGTGTCACTCAACAATGGGGATATGTTCTGAGAAATGCATTGTTAGGTGATTTCGTCATTGTGTGAACTTCATAGAGTATATTTACACAAACCTAGGTGGTATAGCCTACTATACACTTAGGCTATATGGTGCTAATCTTTTGGGACCACTATCAGATATGTGGTCCCTTGTTGAACATAACGTCGTTATGTGGCTTATGACTGTACTTATATCAGACAAAATAGACTTTAAGTCAAAAACTAACGAGACAAAGAAAGTCTTTGTATAATGATAAAGGAGTCAATACATTAAGAGGATATAACAATTGTAAATATATATGCACCCAACATCGGAGCACCTAAATATATTAAGCAAATATTAACTGACCTGAAGGGAGAAATAGACAACAATACAATAATTGTAGGAGGCTTCAATACTCCACTTTCAACAATGGATAGATCTTCTAGACAGAAAATCAATAAGGAAACATTGGACTTGAGCTATGTTTTAGACCAAATGGATGTAACATACATAGACAGAACATTCTATCCAACAGCAGCAGAATACACATTCTTCTCAATTGTACACAGAAAATTCACCAGAGTAGATCATATGTTAGGCCACAAAACAAGCCTTAGGCAATTTAAGAAGATTGAAATCACACCAAGTATTTTTTATGACCACAGTGGTATGAAACTTTAGAAATCAATAACAGAGAAAAATTGGAAAAATCACAAAAACGTGGAAATTAAACAATATGCTCCTGAAAAACCAAGGGGTCAGAGAAGAAATCAAAAGAGAAATAAGAAAATATATTGAAACAAATGAAAATGGAAACACAACATACCAAAATTTATGGGATGCAGCAAAAGCAGTTCTAAAAGGAAAATTTACAGCAATAAATGCCTACATTAAGAAAAAAGAAAGATCACAAATAACCTAACTTTACACCACAAGGAACTAGAAAAAAGAACAAACGAAGCCCAAAGTTAGTAGAAGGGAAGAAATAACAAAGATCAGAGTGGAAATAAATGAAATAGAGAGCAGAAGAGCAATAGAAATACTCAATAAAGCAGGGATAGTCTCCTCAATAAATGGTGGTGGGAAAATGTTATTCACCTGCAGAAGAATGAAATTGGACCCTGTCTTATAGCACTCACAAAAATTAACTCAAAATGGATTAATGACTAAAATATAAGATCTGAAACTATAAAACTCATAGAAGAAAACAGGGGAAAATGTCCTTGACATTGATCTTGGAAATGATGTTTTGGATATGACACCAAAAGCACAAACAACAAAAGCAGAAATAAACAAGTGAGACTATATCAAACTAAAAAGCTTCTGCACAGCAAAAGAAACAATCAACAAATGAAAAGGCAATCTATAAAATGGGAGAAAATATTTGCAAACCCTATATCTGATAAAGAGTTAATATCCCCAATATATAAAGAACTCATACAACTCAATAACAAAACAACAACAATGAATAATATGATTAAAAAATGGGCAGAGGACCTGAATAGACATTTTCCAAAGAAGACATATAAATGGCCAACAGGTACATGAAAAGTGCTCAACATCACTAACCATCAGGGAAAGGCAAATCAAAACCACAATAGTATATCACCTTACACCTGATGGAATGGCTATTATCAAAAAAATGAGAAATGTGTTGGTGAGGATGTGGAGAAAAAGGAATCCTTGTGTACTGTTGGTGGGAATGTAAATTGGTATAGTCGCTATGGAAAACAGTATGGAGGTTCCTCAAAAATTTTAAAGTAGAATTATCATATGATACAGCTGTCCTACTTCTGGGTATATATTTGAAGGAAATGAAATTACTGTCTTGAAGAGATGTCTGTACTCCCATGATCATTATAGTATTATTCATAATAGCCAAGACATGGAAACAACCTAAGTGTCCATCAATGGATAAATAGATACAGAAAATGTGGTATACAATAAAATATTAATCAGCCATAAAAAGGAAATCCTGCTATTTGTGACAACATGAATGGACCTTGAGGCATTATGCTAACTGAAATAAGCCGGAGAAAGACAAATACTGTATGATCTCACTAAAAATCCAAACTCATAGAAACAGAGGGTAGAATGGTGGTTGCCAGGTGCTGGGGTTTGGGGGAAATGGGGGGATGTTTTACAAGAGGTGCAAACTTCTGGATATAAGATGAATACATTCTGGGGATTTAATGTACAGCATGGTGACTATAGTTAACAATATAGTATTATATACTTGAAAGTTGGGAAAAAACATATGGAAAAAATTATTTAATCCTCAAATTTAATCTTAATCTCCTACTTGACATGAGAACCACTGCTGCTTAGAAGTCTTAATATTAGTCAAATGTAGGTAGAAGTTACATATACTACTTCCATGCCTGGCCCATAAAACTTTCTGAGCATGTCTCCCTTCTCTCTCTTATATGGATTTGTCTATTTCTGCATATTTCTTTTGTTTGTTTTGCTATAAATATATTTTGAGGCTGTGTTCTTAGGTGCATACAAATTTAGAATTTTAAACTCTAAGAGGAAGGATTGACCCTTTTATCATTGTCCTTTTTCTCTAAAAATTTTTCTTAATGTCTAATTTTTCTAATATTAGTATAGGTATACCAGCTTTGTTTTGGTTAGTGTTTGCATGGTGTATTTCTCTCATATTTTTAATTTCAACCTTTCCATATGCTTATACTTAAATTGTTTCTTGTAAGCAGTATATAGTTGTTATATTCTTTTGCCTTCTTTTGGAATAATTTTATTTCATTTTTCACTTCTGTTATTTTATCATATGCTCTTTCTTTTTTTAGTGGTATTTTTTCCTCACCACTTTGAAGATATTATCTATAGCCTTCTAGCTTCCATTATTTCTATTTAAAAATTCTATTGTAAATATTATTGTTGCTCTGTTTAAAATAATAACTATTTCTTCCTGTCTGCCTTTAAGATTTTCTCTTAATATTTGGTTTTTAGCAATTGTAGTGAGATAAAATTAAGTGGATGTGGCTTTCCTTATTTATTCTGGATGGAGTTTGTATTGCTTCTTAAATTTGTAGCTTGATGTCTTTAATCAATTTTGAAAAATTCTTAAATATTATGTCTAAAAATGTTGCTTTTGTCTATTCTCTCTCTCTCTTTCCCCTTTCTCTCTCACTTGCTCTCACTCTCTCCCTTTGTCTTCTTCTGAGACTCTAGTCACATGTATATTAAACTTTTATACTGATTTCATATCTCTTTTTTTTTTTCTCCATGTTTCAGTCTGGATATTTCTTATGCCATGTCATGTCACTTACTAATATTTCAGCTATGTTGAAGCCCATCATTGAGTTTTTCAATAACTTTATTTTTTATTCTGGAATTTTCTTGTGATTCTTTTTTCATAATTTCCATTTGTCTCTTGGAATTCTCCACCGTGTCAATAAATTATTTGACCATATTAATCGTAGTGATTTTACAGTATGTATTTAAAATTTCAATACCTAGATATCCTGTCAGTGTTTTTCTATTTTCTGTTTATTTGTTCTTTTTCTTTTTAGTCAAATCTTGTTTTATTGTATGCCAGGTTATTTTTATTTCAGTGCTGGGCATTTGCGCATGAAAAATTACAGACATCGTTTAAGCTCTAGATGATATCTTCTTCCAGAGAGGATTTAATTTTGCTTCTGGCAGGCAATCAAATTCAGAGAAGATCACTATAATCCAGTAAAGATTGAAATGATTCAAAGCTGGGCTTCACTTCTTTTGAGAACTGATCTACTTCTTACTCTTTACGATTCCTAATTAAATGCTGGAGGTTTTTAACATGGCCTACTTCTTTGAAACTCCTTCAACTATTATTTGGCCTCCTGACTCATGAGACTGCTGAAAGATTTGCTTAGCCTGCCGGTCACCGTCCTGTTGTTTGATATTAGTATTCACCTCCAGGCAAAAGCAGCTCTAAATTTTGGGTTCCCTTTTCTTGGCTTCTCTCTTCTTTATTTTGTCCCATAAATTCTCATGGCCTTGGTCTCTAATAATGTCTAATTGATATTTAATTGAGAATTTTATATGGTTCCATTTTCTCTTCTTTCTTAGCATATCAGTTATAGAGTTATAGTTCTTTTCTTTCTTTCTTTTTTTTTTTTTACTTTTTTTAATGGTTGCCCTAGAGTTTGCAATACACATTTACAACTAATGCAGTTCCCATTTTGAGTAACATTATACTGCTTAATAGGTAGTGTGAATACCTTCTTTTTTTTTTCTTTTTTGAAGAAGATTGGCCCTGCACTGACATCTGTTGACAATCTTTCTCTTTTTTCTCCCCAAAGCCTCAGTACACAGTTGTGTATCATAGTTGTAGAGTTGTAGCTCTTCTATATGGGATGCCACCTCAGCATGACTTGATGAATAGTGAGTAGGTCTGCACCTAGGATCCTAACCAGTGAACCCCAGGCTGCCAAAGCAGAACACGTGAACTTAATCGCTACACCAATGGGCCGGCCCCCAGTGTGAATACCTTTTTAACAGAATAATCCTAACTCCTCCCTCCTGTCACTTGTATCATTGCTGTCATTTATTTCATTGATATAAATGTAAAAAAATATATTTATATACACATTCATAAAGATATATATAAGCATATATAATTGAGTACATTGTTACTATTATTTTGAACAAATTATCTGTTAGATCAATTAAGAATAAGGAAAATAAAAGTTTTTATTTTACCTTCACTTATTTCTTCGTCAGTGCTTTTTCTTTCTTTAAGTAAATCTGAGTTTCTGACCTATATCATTTTCCTTCTCTCTAAAGAACTTCTTTTAAGATTTCTTGAAAGGCAGATCTACTAGCAAAAAATTCCCTAAATTTTTATCTGTCTGAGAAAGTCTTTATTTTTCTTTCATTTTGAAGTATAATTTCTCAGAGTAAAGATTTCTAGGTTGGTGGCTTTTTTCTCTCAACACTTTAAACATTTCACTCTGCTTTCTTCTTGCTTGCATGGTTTCTGAGAGACTGAATGTAGTTTTTATCTTTGTTCCTCCATAGGTAAAGAGTTTTTTTTCCTCTGGCTTCTTTCAGGATTTTTTCTTTATCTTTGATTTTCTATAGTTTGAAAATTATATTCCCAGAGTAGTTTTTTTTTGACATTATCCTGCTTGGTGTTCTCTTTGCTTCCTGAATGTATGTTTTGGTCTCTGACATTAATTTGGGGGAAATTCTCAGTCATTATTGTTTCAAATATTCCTTCTGTTCCTTTTTCTCTTTACTCTCCTTTTTGGTATTCCCATTATGCATATGTTACACCTTTTGTAACTGTCCCACGGTCCTTGGATATTCTGTTCTGTTTTTTTCAACCTTTGTTCTCTTTGCTTTTCAGTTTTGGAGGTTTCTACTGATGGTCTACTAATAAGCCCATCAAAGGCATTCTTCATTTCTGTTACAGTGTTTTTGATCTTTAGCATTTCTTTTTGGTTCTTAGGATTTCCATCTCTCTGCTTATATTACCCATTCTGTTCTTGCGTGCTGTCTACTTTATCCATTAGAGCCTTTAGCATATTTTTTTTTAAACATTGACTTTTTGTTTTTGAGGAAGATTGGCCCTGAGCTAGCATCTGTTGCCAATCTTCCTCCTTTTTTTCTCCCCAAAGCCCCAGCAGATAGTTGTACCTCCTTCTAGTTCCTCTATGTGGGACGCTGCCTCAGCATGGCTTGATGAGCAGTGGTTAGATCCGTGCCCAGGATCTGAATGGTGAACCCGGAGCTGCCAAAGCGGAGCGTGAACCCCACCACTATGCCAGCCACCGGGCCAGCCCCTAGAGCCTTTAGCATATTAATCATGGATGTTTAAATTCTTGGTCTGATAATTCCAACATTCTTGCCATGTCTGGTTCTGATGCTTGCTCTGTCCCTTCAAACTGTGGTTTTTACCTTTTGGTATGCCTTGTAATTTTTCTTGATAGCCAGACATGATGTACCAAGTAAGAGGAACTGTTGTAAATAGCCCTCTAGTAATGTGGTCGTGAGGTGTTGGGGAGGGGAAGAGTTCTATAGTCCTGTGATTAAGCCTAAGCCTTTTAGTGAGTCTATGCCTCTGGACTGTGAACTTTACATGTGCTTCTGTTTTTTCTCCCCCCTTAAGTGGGACAGAATGGCTAGAGGGGGCTGCACTTGGGTATTTCCCTTCTTCCATGTGGAAGGCTAGAGCTGACTGGAGTGTGTATTTCCCTCCTCCCCGCCCTGAGGTCAGTTATGGTCTGATAATAGCCCAGCAGGATAGGCTCTGGTTAACTAGTCTCCCCTGGGGGCAGGCCATGTTGAGGAGAACAGAGTGCTCTGGTGTTTTTCAAAATGGTTCCTTTCCCCCTCCCCCTGCCAGAAGCCCCAGGGTTTTTTCTTTAGCATTTATTATGGGAATCTGGTCCAGCTCCTGGAGGTAAATCTCACGATATTGTGTCCCCCACTCCCCCTCTGCATGACTGGGTTCCCCTGGAGTTTTTACTTCTCAGAGTTGTCCACATTCAGCCTTCAGCAATTTGTCAATTACAGTTCAGATTTCCCACCCCAGCACTGGTTCCCAAGGCAGTATTTGCTTGTGAGTTCTATTCTGGTGAGCTGTGATGCCTGTTATTTGCCTGTCTCTTCAGTCTTGGGGGCAGCAGTTTGCCCTGTGTCCTCCCCTCTCTGTGGATCCAAGGTTTGTTGGCTTTTCAGTCTGTGCAGCTTTTTACTTGTTGTTAGGGCAGAGTGGCAACTTCCAAGCTCATTACATCTGGAACTGGAAACTGGAAGTCTCCTCCTTCTCTAATTGACATTTAAAAAAAACATTTTCCTGAGACTGGCCAGCTGGCATAGTGGTTAAGTTCCCACGCTCTGCTTTGGTGGCTCAGGGTTTGCGGATTCAGATCCCAGGCTCGGACCTACACACCACTTATCAAGCCATGCTGTGGCGGTGTACCATATAAAGTAGAGGAAGATGGGCATGGATGTTAGCCCAGGGCCAATCTTCCTCTGCAAAAAAGAGGAGGAATGGCAACAGATGTTAGCTTAGGGCTAATCTTCCTCAAAAAAAAAAGTTTTCCTCTTTTCTAGTTGTTCTTGGTGTTAAGATTGGCTTAAATAGCTTCCTCAGCTATTGCCACAAATACCTCAACTCTACTCAGTCATAATCCTACTTTTTATCTCCCATTTTCAGCCCTAAACTTGTGCTTTAATCTTGTCTACTTACCTTGGTTTTCCTGGTTAGATCTTCACACTTTCTAAAATCTTTGGCTTGGATTCACATCTCTGTGCTTCCTATTCCTTACTGCCTTTAATAGTAATCCTAATTATCAGAGGCATTTCTAGAACCCAAACACCACAACAGGCTGATGCTCTTGACTGAGGCTCTACTTGTCCAACCAAAGCTCTTTTGTTTATAAAGAATATCCAAGTACAGGACAGTTTTTGTGAGGATACAGCAGATGATCTTATGAACATTTAATAAGGAATGTTCATAAGGAAAAACACGGTTTTCAAGGAAATGAAAAACAGCCTGCTTTCATATGTCTTAGCATTGGAAAAGGTATTCTTTTTATTTCTGTGCATATACATTTTCTCTCTCTCTCTGTGTTTTTTTTTTTTTTTTTCGTGGTTTCTCAGTTTACCTA
The DNA here is from genome assembly GCF_020826845.1 of Diceros bicornis minor. Taxonomy (NCBI): domain Eukaryota; kingdom Metazoa; phylum Chordata; class Mammalia; order Perissodactyla; family Rhinocerotidae; genus Diceros; species Diceros bicornis. The sequence continues at coordinate 12,735,814 of NC_080743.1, read as the reverse complement.
GGGCAGAAAATTCAGTTCTACACTTTTCCTCTTTCTCATACCATTCATAGACTTTTTAATTTAGGAGGGTTTTAGTTTTGTGCATACCAATTTTTAAATCCCTTAAAGGTAAGGGGCCATGACTACTAATTATTTAAGGATTCAGTTACTTGAAGCCTATCACTCATTTCTTCTTCCTTCTAAATGAATTATACAAAATTAGTAACAGTTAAATGAGGAATAAAATATAAATATATTAATTTCTCTGTAAGTACCATATGTCCCTAAATACATGTTGAACCAGGTTGGGGCACATGGCTGAGGCTAAAGACCAAAATGAGGCTTCTTGCTTCCTTTTCCTAAATCCTTATCAATTTCCTAAATCCTTATCTATTCCTCCTCCTTCCCTCTCCCCAAACTGAAGGTGAAATCTTTCTTTCTAGAGCAATGACCCACGAGTTCTTCAAGATTCACTTCTTTTGCTTCTTTGAAGGTGTCATTAATTATTTCCTCTCTTTAGCAATGAGCTTTTTCTCTTACTGATTTTTCATGTGGCCTCACATGGCTGTCCTGGCCCTGATCATCCAATTCAACGCCTTTCACTAATTACTGTACTCTCTATTTCTTCTTCTTTCAAATTATTCATTTGTTTGTGGCTAAGCAAAGAGTTGGTCTTGGACCTGGTATCCATTCTTTTCTAATAAGCTGTGGCCATGGTGGTAGGCATATGGGATTAGGAATTCCTCTTCCAGGCTGTCTGAGAGGGAAATGAAATCCAGGAAAATGAATTAGATGTGTGGGAAAATTGACATCTTCAGAACACCTACCTAGATTGGGTTATTCACTAGGATTAAGACATATGTGGACAGAGTAGAATGTTAAAAGAATAAAATGGGTGAGAGATAATCAGATTGACCAAACAAAAGGATATGTTATGAAATCCAGGACTAGGACGATAGCATAGTTTGTTCTCACTACCAAATATTACTTGTAAATTGCTACATGTTTATGTATGATTAAATTAATAGTTATTGAATAGTTACATCCAACTATACTTGAGTAATAATCTTTAAGAGTAGGTAAATATGAAGATATATCCCTATAAATATTTATTGATAAAGGCATAGATATGCAGATAAAAACAATTTGATAAATATATTGATCATAAATTTCATGTTCTTATAAAGAAGATCATTTATTTTGATCTTATTTAATTTTAATAGAGAAAAACTAAACTGAAGCTCCAGAGCCACCACATTCAGTTGTTAAGACTAGAACATGAATCGTGCTCCCTGGAGTTGGGCAGTGAAAAATCTGCACAACCGTATGTTGCAGCCCCTCAACTTCAAATATATATTTCTACTTTGTAAGAAGTATTATTTCACAAAAATTCCTCTAAAGTTAGTATAAAGATTGTGGAAAGTAAATTTTAAATGATGTTTTAATATTACATATTATACTTTCTTACACTTCCTCTCCTCATAATTTGCCTGTTATATTATTGTTTGTTCATTGTCAAGGTTAACAATGTTTAAATCAACCTTCAGTCTTTTAGCATGGCTTCTTCATTCCTGCATTTTTTATTGACTTATCTGCTAATAATCTAGATTTTGAGTGGCTTTTAAGAAGAAACTCATGGCTACTGTATTCTCTGAGTTTTTCATTTTTGAAAATATGTGAAAATATCTACCTTTTTTTTTTATTGATGTTTTAATAGTTTATAACACTGTGAAATTTTGGGCTGTACATTTTTGTTTGTCCATCACCATATATATGTCTCCCTTAACCCCTTGTGCCCACCCCCTACCCCCACTGCCCCTGGTAACCACAATATAGTTTTCTCTGTCCATGTGTTGGTTTATATTCCACGTATGAGTGAGATCATATAGTGTTTGTCTTTCTCTTTCTGGATTATTTCACTTAACATAATACCCTCCAGGCTCATCCATGTTGTTGCAAATGGGATGATTTTGTCTTTTTTTATGGCTGAGTAGTATTCCATTGTGTGTGTGTGTGTGTGTATATATATATATATATATATATATATATATATATATATATACATATATATACCACATCTTCTTGATCCAATCATCTGTCGAGGGAGGCTTAGGTTGCTTCCACTTCTTAGCTATAGTGAATAATGCTGCAATAAACATGGGGTGCATAAGCCTCTTTGGATTGTTGATTTCAGGTTCGTTGGATAGATTCCCAGTAGTGGGATAGCTAGATCATAGGGTATTTCTATTTTTAATTCTTTGAGGAATCTCTATACCATTTTCCATAGAGGCTGCACCAGTTTGCATTCCCACCAGCTGTGTATGAGGGTTCCTGTTTCTCCACATCCTCTCCAACATTTATTGGTTTTTTGTCTTGGTGATTATAGCCATTCTAACAGGCGTGAGGTGATATCTTAGTGTTGTTTTGATTTGCATTTCCCTGATGATTAGTGATGTTTAACATCTTTTCATGTGCCTATTGGCCATCTGTATATCTTCTTTGGAGAAATGTCTGTTCATTTCCTCTGCCGATTTTTTGATCTGGTTGTTTGTTTTTTTGTTGTTCAGTTGTGTGAGTTCTTTATATATTATGGAGATTAACCCCTTGTCAGATATATGTTTTGCAAATATTTTCTCCCAGCTGGTGGGTTGTCTGTTCATCTTGATTCTGGTTTCATTTGTCTTGTAGAAGCTCTTTAATCAGATCAAGTCCCACTTGCTTATTTTTTCTTTAGTTTCGCTAGTCTGGGTAGGCATGTCATCTGAAAAGATTCCTTTATGACCAATGTCAAATAGTGTGTTGCCTATATTTTCTTCTATGAATTTTATAGTTTCAGGTCTCACCTTCAGGTCTTTGATCCATTTTGAGTTAATTTTTGTGAATGACAATAGCAGAAGGTCCACTTTCATTCTTTTGCATGTGGCTGTCCAGTTTTCCCAACACCATTTGTTGAAGAGACTTTCCTTTCTCCATTGTGTGTTCTTAGCTTCTTTGTCGAAAATTAGCTGTCCATATATGTGTGGTTTTATTGCTGGGCTTTCAATTCTGTTCCATTGATCTGTGTGTCTGTTTTTGTACCAATACCATGCTGTTTTGATTACTATTACTTTGTAGTATGTTTTGAAGTCAGGGATTGTGATGCCTCTAGCTTTGTTCTTTTTTCTTAGGATTGCTTTAGCTATTCAGGGTCTTTTGTTGCCCCATATGAATTTTAGTATTCTTTCTTCTGAAAATATCTACCCTTTTTAATTTTTGAAAGATACCTTAGCTGGATACAGTATTCTTAGGCCATACTTTCTTTCTCTCAGAACTTTATAGATATTGCTCCAAAGTTCTTTGGAAATCGTTGTTGTGGGGAAGTCTGAAGCCAATGTGACAATGTGACATTTTTTTTCTGCAAGGAATTCCTGAAGAATTTTTTTCTTTATTCTTGAAATTCGATAACAAACAGGGTATATCTTTTTGCTGATCATTGTATTTGGGTTTTTTCCTGGAACAGAGTGTCTTTTTGATATGCAAATTTATGTTTTCCTTCATATCTGGGTAGTTGTCTTGTATTATATCTTTGGATATATTTTGTTCTTCACTTTTAGGGTTATATAATTCAAAGTCATTTGTTATATCTTTATTGTCTAGGCTTGTCCTTCATATATATTATCTCTTCTCTTATTGCTTTTTTTTGTCTTTTTCCTCTGCATTTGCTATGATTCCCTCAAGCTTTTCCTCTATGTCAGGAATTCTATTTTGTTTCTTGCTTTCTCTAATTTATTTAGTAGTTCTTTAAAAATGCTATATTTTCCTTATGCTGTAGTCTCCCATTTCATCTCATCTTATTGCTTTTTCATCTCATCTCTTAGCTGACGAAGACCCTATTTTATTAAATTAATCTTTTCTATTATGTTCTTCTATAGCAACACACTCACAGTGGATTTTTTTCCATACTTTGCATTTTTGTTCCAGAAAAGACTATTGAACTCCATTTTGTACACCCTTATTATTTCTTGACTATTTTATTTCTGTAGTGGAATATCTATAGTTGCTATGCCATTTCCCCCCACTAAAATGTTGCTTATGTTTAACATAGGTATCACTTTTCCAAACATTCTATTGGCTTTGACATAATATGGATGAATTTGATTTGGGTTCATTTTTTCCTCTAAGCTAAATTTTTGGGCAGAGTAATTTGTGTTCCATCTACTTTTCTGTAGCTTGATGGTATGGGAAGGTTTCTGGAATTGGTTAGAGTTCAAAACTGTGTGAAGTTTTACTGTAATACCCTGAGCTTTGCTCTCCTGAGATTTTGTAAAATATAGCATATCAAAATTCACTTTACCTTATCATGAACATATTCCATTCCCATGGTTAGGAGATACCCTAGGGCTTTAAGTAACACTCTTAATTCAGTATAGAGCCCCAGAGCCTTTGTTTCTAATATATAGCCCTAAAAACTTCTCTAATTTCACCAGTCTCTAATCCATCTCTCTTCACATCTACCTCCTACCCTTTCTCCCAAGCTAATCAGGAGAGAGAGAGGAAAAACGGATATCGTCTCATCTTCGTTTTCTTAATCTCCAAATTTGGGTTGATTAGTGAGAATTCTCAGAATTTTTTAAGTCACCAGAACTTCTTTTGCAGCATTAGAAGCCACCTGGTGCTGGAAATTCACAGCCTTTATAAATGCTCTATGAAGACCTCCACTAAAGAAATCTACTTGATTTTGCTAAATTCAGCATTTCCCATATTTATATAAATTCTTTTCGCTAGGATAGTGCTTAATATTAGTTTGGGAACCCTGATTTCTGAAGTCCCCTGAGTTCACATATCCTAAATAGAGATTTGACAGCCAACCAGTAGAGGGAAAGTCAGTCCCAGTGTGTGGTTGACCTCAAAGTGTGTGGGTTGCAGAGGAGGGAGAAGCCTACATGGGGCACGGGTCAGTGGGACATCACGGCTAGTGCCCCATGGCTGGAGCTTCACTGAAATGATTTTTTAGTATTGGCTGAGAGTAGGAAAAGTCAGAGAATCAGTCTAAGTTGTATTCTAGAGAGGATGGAGAGTTGAAACTAGAAAAATCAAATTCCAAGGACTAAATGTTCAGTCAGGAACAGAAGATTAAAGCAAGAAGATTTAAGAGTTGGATAAATGTAGGAACAGAGTGAGGAATGAAGAGCAAAGATGGGAGGGAGGAGGTATCAAAAGTATAAAAGATAATTGCCTGGCATTGAGCTGGGGTGCCCGAATCTGGTGTCTCTGGTAAGGTCAGTCTATGTTAGAGGCTCTGGAGTGTAGGAGTCTTGACTGTCAATGAAGTCTGTTTCAAGTTCTGTCTCTGATGAAGAGGATTATTTCGGTTAATACTTGGGTATTCAAACAATATGAGGTTTTCTAGTTACTAGCTTACCCTGCAAGTAACTGTCAATTGCATAAAAAAATATTTTCAATGGCCTGGCATTAATGCAATGAATATATACATGAAATAATTGGCACACTGCTTTGCCAATACCTGTAGTAGATTTTTCAGTAAGTTTTTCATGAATTCAAGATATTTGATGTTCTTGGAAATTGTGGTATATTCAGCTCTTACTCAAAATCACACAACAGTAGGTTGGGGTGCTCATTCTATAAGGCAGTTACCAGTCTACGTCTTATGCCACACATTATACCAGGTTGTTGGTATACAGAATTGAACAAGATATAGGTCCTGCCCTCAGAGAACTATTTTAAAACCCTAAGGGAGTCCTCCATATGGATTAATGCCATCAGAGTTAATGCCAAACTCTCTTTAACAATACTTGAAAGAGTTTGTTTAAAATGACGTCTTAGAGCAACAGTTCTCAAGTTTGGTTTCACATAAGAATCACCTGAGTAGCTGATGCCTGGGTCCTATTCTAAGCCAATTAAATCAGAATACTTGCGTTTGGGCTTATGCGTCAGTATTCTTTAAAAACATCCTAGGTTCAGTCTATGTTGAGAACCTGTGTGTTAGAGGGGGAATATAGTCAGTTGGGGAAAACTAAAATGACACAATGAGTGAACTGTGTACTGAGTTTTAAATAGTTAAGCATATCTATAAATATGTATTCAACAAATTACAAATATAACACATAGTTATGTAGATCATCAGTTTTGTTCTGGTATTAACTTCCAATCCCCCTTCATTAGGGTATTGGTAAAAACCCATAGCTAGTTTTGACTGAGTTAGTGTCTTTGTTCTGGCTTTGTTATTGACTTTGATCCAATACTTTTCTCTCTTCTATTTCTGTTTTCTATTTTATCTTACCCTTCATTATTTACACTTGAATGAAATTACTCATTCTCAAACTGCTATAATTCAATCATTGGAATATAAAGCAGTCATTCTTAAATCTGGCTTAATTTTAATTATCTGGAGAACTTTTAAAAAATGCTGATGACCGGGCTTCACTCCAGAATCTCTAGGAGTGAGACCCCAGTCATTGATATTTGTTTAAAAGTGTCCCAGGTTATTCTGTGTACAGCTGGGTTTAAAAACCCTAGTGTGATTGAGTGTTATAATAATGGACCCCAAAGAATTATGCCTCCCCGTGTCCATAAACTTTTGTGGTGTGACCTCTCCCATCAACAGGTGGAGTCTATTTCCCCACCTTGACTATAGGCTCTTAGCTGACTCTCCAGGTGAATACAGCACATGTGGGATCAGAAGAGGAACCACCCAGCCAAACCCTCAGAATAGTGAGAAGTAATAAAATGTTTTTTTAATTCATTTAGTTTAGGGACAGTTTGTTACCCAGCAAAGTCTAACTGAAATACACTACTATGGAGGCTTTCTATCATAAGCTACGACAAAGAAGAGCTACTCCTGATTTTTTCTTTATCTCTATTTTTAATGCTGTTGCAAGAACCACCTAACAGTTGCCTCTGAAGTTCTTTCTATTCTCCCAGGATTCTGCTTCAGACTCTTTTACTGCTGGTAGAATGAGATGTAGGCAGAAAAAGAAGAATTTTATGTCGTTGCACAAATGCCTTCCTGTTTTTCTCTGGGGTACTTTTTCAGTCTGACTACCAAATGTTTCTTTACAACTATAAAGATCAAAGAAACCACCTGCCCCTGGGGCCATGGCTCAGGCGGACTTTCATAACACTACATGTGGATTGCATCAACACATATGAGACTCAGCACAGGTTAAGGTCTTTCACAAGTTAAGGTCCAGAATAAAGAGATCCCCTTGCATTAGCAAGGTGGCCACACTTAGGTTGATCCAGGAACAATGTGAAGTCTCTAATCAATTTGCTTAGTGTGGGTCATGTAAAAGAGTTGTAGTTTGTCTCTTCACTATGCTATCAGTGATGAAAATTACTGTAATTTTGTCTTAATAATAAGATCAACTATTTTAACAGCTCTGATTAGAATGTCTTCCTTGTGAAATTAGCAGTGAATGAAAACAAAAGTTGTCTATATCATTAATTGGTAGGTAAATCTAGGCTGATGGGAGGAAATGTCATGGACCTAGAGTCCAAAGACATGGGTTTGACACTCAGTTCTACTTCTTACCTATTGTATAACCTTGAATTAATTGCTAAAATATTTTTTTCTTAGTTGCCTTATCTGTAAAATCGAGATAAAAATAAATATTTCCAGAATACATCTAAGGATCAAAAAAGATAGCATATATAATATCCCTTTGTAATCTTTAAAGCTTAATTTAAATGTAAGATGTTATTTCTCTTGGTATAGATAGCTATTGGTATAGATAGCACCAGGAAAGAATAAATATGGAAAAAATTCTTGACAACAGCTGAGAAAAGTCACTCATATTCTCAATGTGTCAGGGAAAGTGAATACTTTATGTGGCTTCACAGTTTTCTTTAATCTCTGAATCTCAAAGCACCTTGCAGAATACTTTCATTAATTTATAAAACCCCATGAAATACATTTGTTCCCCCTTAAACTTCCTTTTCAACAAGGTACCTTTTGAGGAGATGTAAATTTAAGCCTAACCCACTAAGGGCCATCAGATTTGTGAACGAATAAAGAGGGGTTCTGATCCTTTTTTATGTTGTAATTTTTGTGTCTTATTTAAAATACGCAGCTCTCTTGATCTTGTCTGCTTTCCCTCAAAGCCTGTCCCTTGATGCTTTGATGTAGCGAACATGGCTATGAAACTCAAATCCTGGACAGGTGGCAGTCTTTTCATTCCTTACATGTTAGGGATAGGGTTTGGAGGTAATTTATTAATCTCTGTCTCCCTTAAGTATCTGAAAGGTGCCCATTAAAAAATATGTGAACCAGATTCTTATTCTGCCCAGGTTGAATTCTGGTTGGAATCAGGGTCTGGGTGCAGGCTGTGTTTTACTCTTTGGTCCTTGACTAGCATGTAGGAGTTTTTCATTTGGCTTCCTAAATTGTAGTCTACTGATATGAAAGAGCTAATAGGACTTTCAGTCAACATGTGTTTAGGGACTAGGAGATGTAGCTATAATTATTCTCTGTATTTCTATCGTTTCTTTTTCAAGGAGATCAGAGAGCTCTGCATACATTATTTAATCTTCCTAAGTAAGGTGAGCTAGATGAATTATGTTATTATATTAGAAAAATTTACCTTGACCCCAACTTTCTGTTGTCATATCTACTGGCATCTTTACTTATCTTACTGGTATTTAGTGATATGATTTTTTCTGTGGATGTTCCAAATTGTTCTCTTTTCTCTACTGAAATAAACCTGATTTCTGTGTATTCCCTCAAACTCTGCTCTTAAAGGAAAGGGTATGTATGTGTATAGATAATTAACATATATTACATCCTAGTCCAAAGAAGTGCCATCACTGGTGAATTTCTTAATTTGAGACGAGTAGTGTGTGACAAAGGATGATACATTTTGGGGACACGTGGACCTTTTGCTATCCTTGAAAATAAACCACATAGATATTTGCGTGTTCATAGAACTGATGCTTTTTATAATATCTTCTTTTAGACAGGAATTACTTGTTACAAACTCTATTTTAGGGTGAGGGAGACTGAGGTACATGCAGATTGGTAACACAAAAAAGAAAACATAAGCAAATTTTTGGTATGTTATGATTCTGATTAATAACGTTTATGACCTAATATCTGCATTTGACAGGGTCTTACTTCAGAGATTTCCAATACCCATACTGAAACTTCGATCAGATAATCAGAGCACTTTGAATTTGAGGCTGCCAGAGGTTTATCAAACTGGTTTTTCTTTATAAATTTTGCTGAATGATTTCCTCTTTAACTCAATGCATGTTTTTGGCAGGGAGTTTTCCATATTAGGCTAGTTGACAAATGAGCCATTTTTTTTTCCTGAGGATTTTTTTTTTCTCTCCTAGAGAGACACACACAGACATACTCAGACAGAAGTCTTTAGTTTTGAACTCCAGTAATTATTAATTCAGTGGTATGTGCAATATACATGTGCAGGTGGTATGAGTGGTTAAAACACCAATAATGTTTACTTCTCTTACCAACATAGGACCCTTTCCCCTAAGACTCAAATTCACCATCAATCTAATTGCCACAGGATTGTTCAATTTCATATAGGATTACATTTCCATGGACATCTTCCAGAGCTTATTCACAGGAGACTTAAGCAGAGGTCAAGCTGGCTTTTCTAAGTAACTTTCTGGAAGAGAAGAGCATAATTGCCCCCTTCCAGGAAACTGGTATTCATCAAGAAAGGTTTGCTTTTCGTGTCATCCCTGGTGGACATCAGTGGATTCATCAGGATGCTGCTCAGGATCTCTCCAATTCTGTGTTTTTCGCTTCCATCTGTGACTTTCTTTGAATTGCGTTTTTCCTGATTGATCTGACTAAAGGTAAGTCAAACTAAAACAGAAGAAGGAAATAAGCATTTATAACGAAATGACCCCTTAGAAAGAAGAATAATTTCTTAGTGCATTATTATAAAATAAAATCCCTAAATAAAATATATTTTGGTGTTCGGACTCAACTGGCACTTTTCTCTTTTGCTGGAATTGTTTATCATAATGAAAACACACACATGCTAGCACAGGTATACCCTAAACTTGAGAAGCTTCTTTATCTTTTGACAGATAGATGATTGCTTTTGCAGTTTGAATATGTTTTCCTTTGGCAGTTTGATATAATAGAAAGAAAGAGCATGAAATTTGAAGTTAAAGGGGTCTGGGTTTGAATCTATGTTCTGCAGCTTATTGGTTGTAGAACCTTAGGCAGGTTAGTTAACCTCTTTAAGCCTATGCTTCTTTCTCTGTTAAAGGAGATTAATAATGTCTACTTTATCAGAGTACCTTAAGAAATAAATGAGACAGTGCAAAGGAAGCCATGTGGAACCTGCCAATCTTAGTGAGTCCTCCAAAAGTATTAGTTTCTTTTCTTTCCTGCTGTATGTTGGCCAGAGAGTAATGTGGCATTTTTGCTTAATAAGATAAAATAATATATAAAAATAAATAACGAGGCATACAAATATAATGAATTTGAAGAGTCATTTTGCACTTTCTAGGTTACCTAATTAACGCAGGAAACCCAATAGGTATATATAAAATGCTACCATATTCTTGTGAGATAGAAAAATAATATTAATAAATTCATTCATTTGCACTTTTTTGTCAAATATTTACTGAGTACTATTATTTGTTAAGTAGTGGCTAGCTTCTAGAGATACAATAGTGAAGAATAGAGACATGGTTTCTAGATCTGGCCTGCTAGGATATTGTCAGTTTAGAAATAGGAAAAAATTAAGAATGAACCCACTTAAAGAGCACTGACTTCGATCTCAGTTAAATATAATCCCTGGTATCATATCTCAAATGGGATTTATTATTACCTTGTAGTCAATTTACTTTTCTTAGTTCCAGTCAGTAATTGGGAATTTTTCCTTAGGCTGTGCCTGGAAACTCCACGGATGTGAAGGTATTCTGGGTTTTTCAACTATTACAAGGAACTTTGAGTGAAGTTTAGATCAATTATAACCCTGGGGCCACTTAACTAATATTAAAAGAACGATTCCATTTTTTCCCTCTTAAGAAAGCAGTATTGACCAAAGCCAGTTAGTACTCCACTTAAAACGTTTTAAGTGGAATTTGCGAGAGAGAAAATTCACCATTTTTGTGCTCAAGAGCTCTGCCTCGTCCTTACCCCTAGGAAGAAAGCTTGGCATGAGGGTGGGATTATGTTTCCTGTGTTACTGCACTTTTTGCTCCCACTGGAGCAACTTGCCCCATCCCCTGGAATGAGGAGAATGAGACACACATCCAAACTGCTGCTTAATCACTTTGTTTAGTGCCTGTGGGTGATTGTTGTAAGCAAAAAGATGGTTAAGAATAATCACCAAAGAGATTCTCTTATGTGTTGTCTCTCTCTTTCCTTCTCTCTCCTCTTTCATTTCCTTTGTTACTCTCAACCTTTCTCTTTTCACATTTACTTTCTCTTCACCTCTGATGCCCAGCAACTCAGTTTGTTGGAGTTTTGCTGTTGTGTGAGATTTAATCATGTCCCCAGGAAGAGGGATAATTATTAAACCACTGGAAATTTAATGATGGGTATTTATTCCCCAACCTTAGTCATTTTGGTGTCTGGGGTTTGGCATGCCAGTCAGTGGAAACCAAAGTGAATAAATGTCATCAAACTGCACGTGATTTTCCAGTGATTTACGTGTGTTTATTGTACTCCAGATGGGCAATTACTGATGCCCTGCTCTGCCCTTTATTTGCAAGCCTCTCATGATCAAAATAACAAAGACTTAAAACAAGTTCACCTCTCCACAGTGGTGGAAAACAGGTGTCAGTTTCTCCAATATGAAGGCACTTCTTTCTAACACTGTGTTCTGTGTAACATTTCCTCTTTAGTGTGCTTAAGCTCAGGTCCCCGGGCTCCTTTTTTTTTTATTTTAAAATTGTCTTTCCCACTCACTTAAGAATTCAAATTGTTATGCAAAAAGTTGGACTTTATATTTTTTCCAATGAATTAATGTTAACCTTCTAACATATTACATATTTGCTTATTTATGTTTATTTTTACTGTCTGTCTCCTTCCACTAAGATTTAAGCTCCCCAAGGGAAGTGATCTTTACCTCTTTGGTTATTAATTATTTTATATATATATATATATATAAATTAATTAATATATCTCATGTGTTTAAAACAGTGCCTGGCACATATTAGGCATTCTTTTAATATCTGTTGAATAAATGCTGAATGAATGAATGAGTGAATGCCACTAAGTTCTCAGTAGAAATCTTGCCTGGAATTACTATTCTTACAGGTGGGAGAGACCTGTATTAAATTTGCTGCTTTTTATCCGTGTAACCTTTAGCAAGTTACTTAACCATTCTAGGTATTCATTTCTTTATCTGTATAGTGAGGATTTTTTGAAGATTTAGACTAAAAGGGATTAATTAAATGGGATAATGCATGACAAAGCATTCAACACAGTACCTGGCATATATGGTCAGTGCTCAAGAAATTGTAACTGTTACAAAGTTGTTAACCTTCAATTTAATCTTGTGCCATTGTGAGAAATATAGGACTATGTTCAGGAAAGAAAGAAGTTTTTTTGATGTTGATCTTTGTTTTATTTTAGCTGAAGCTCCACTGGAATGTAAATTCAATGAGGATAGGAACTTTGTGTGTTTGTTTGTTCCTTAATTTATCTTGACAACTAGAATGGTGTCAGACATATAGTAGGTACTTAATAAATATTTGTCTAGTGAATTATTGAGTGTTTAAAATGGTGATTAACTCCACAAGCCTAACCTTGTGAGCCCCAGTGGTAATCAGTTGAATTAATGGCAGAGATCACAAAATACTGTTCTAAAAATGGCTCAATTTTTTCATTGTGTGGAATCAAGACCACAGAGGAAGGTTTTGAGAACTAAAAGTGAAGGGGAGGAGGAGCTGGAAATTACCTAGAAGTTCAGGCCATGCAGAGTTATTTTGGGCAATTCAGAATCAAATGGACATTTTATTTTCTTATTATCCCATTTGACTTTCTAAAATACCTGGATCCACAATACTTAATTTCACTTTATATCCTATAGCTTTTGTCCAAAACAGAGCATTTCATTTAATTTAACTTCTTCTAGGTAAATGTCTTGGTGGTAGGCATGTAGGTTTCAGGAGAAAAGATACTATAGACTCACTGGTGAATATGCCTTTCTGGTCCCTGCTGCAAGCCTGGGCTCTGAAAATACCACAGTCCAAAGGGCATACTGAAATGTAGGTCTTTTTTGAAGTTAAAACAGAACAAAACAAACAAACAAACAAATCCTTGGTCTGTTTCCCACCCTGCTGACTCAAGTTGTTCTGCTTAGTCACTAATTTGACTGATCCTCTGCTGTACTTTCAAATGATTGAGGGGGTCTTCAATGTTCTATTTGTAACCAAACATTTACTGGTGACCCACTATGGCTACTTATAAAAGCTGCTTTTTGTTAAAATAACATTTGATAGGATCATCAACTAAGTTTTTCTCAAAAGAATCTACATCAGGCAATTCACAGCTATATGATTTTGACATTTCCATATGTTTTTTTAAGGCTCAGGTTTTGGTTTTGTTGTTTGTATGCTAACAAATACAATTCCTTTTCATTAAATTAAATTTTAGCAGTCAGAAGTATTACTATTGCTATCCTTAATGATAAGTATTTTAAATGCATGCTATTATTTTATTTTTATTATATATTATTTTAGAGGATAAAACGTTTTGAGTGGATTTTGCAACTGCTGAGATCAAGTCTGAAACTTTTCCAAAAATAAAGATTCTGAATAGTTTAGGTTTTAAAATATGTTCACAACTGCAACTCAAGACAATGAGAGTTGCAGATAACTTTAAGAATACCATGTCCATATCATGTGGGTAAATTTAAATAAAAGAGATTTATATTGCCTTTGGATGACCAGTATTTTAAGTAAAATTATGAAAATCCAACTTCTTTTGCAATTGTAGAAGGAACAATTTCACCAATACCTAACTGTTAATTCAGTTTGAACAAACTCCTAAAAAATTGAGCCCCCAAATATTTTCCTACACTTAACATTTTGAGGGTTTTTTTCCCTTGCAAAATATATTTGCTTTTAAAAAGTATAAGAAAGCAGGGAGTGTCTTTTAGAAATTTTCAAGAAAAAGAACTGGAATGGGCACAGAAGTGTAGAAATGACAGAATTACACTACAGACATATGATGGTGTGTGTAGTTTTGAGGAATAGTAATTTTGGGGACTCAGATGCAGTGTGAGCGTAGCTCGTGACTCCACCAAATCCATAGTCATTATTAGGAAGGGCAGTTGCCTGGAAGTCAGCTTCCTTATCTTGTTATCTTTTGCGTTGACGGAAAAAGCAGACGCAGTCTGGTGGCAAGAAAAATAGATTTGTACTTATAAAGTTTGAAAGTTGTTTTTCAAGAAGGAGAACATATCAGCTTTTCTCCCCCCTTGCTCTATAAATAGCTGCTGGCAGGCAGAAACAACCCTGATTGCACTAGATGAAGGAGAGCAAGCCGCAGGCTGTAGTGCAGAATCAATGGCACGGTGCCAAGAGCTTCATCAAATGAATAATAGCTTCCACTTGACAATCAGTAAAGTGCCTCTTCTCCTACGGATTTAGTTTTTAATGATGATTAGAGAGGATGGGCCCCTAAAATTTCTCTGGTAGAAATGACCTCCTATTAATTTCTATTCCTTGAAATGCTGAATTTCAAAGCTATTTTACAGCTGCAAAACCAAAGGCACTGACATAAAGGAACTATTATCTTTGTAATTGTAGCAACAAGTACTAAATTTGTCATTGATTAACAGAGACTTTTTAACTTCATGATCCTTTGTTGGTTGAGTCCCCTATTTGGAGCTCTGCTGATTTACTTGCTTTCAAAGACCCAACAGCTATCAGAATAATGTCCTTTGTTTTAATATAATGAATACTTCCTTATAGCATCTTACATCGATTATTATGCATTGAAAGGTGAGGGTCAAGTTAGAGTTTATTAATTCTATACAGTGTTTTGTTTTCTGTGCAGGTTACAAAAAATTCTAAATAGCCTTGCTTAAAATACATGTGGGAAAGCAACATTTATTAAGCAAAGAACATCATCAGAATTTTTTAAATTCTTAACACATTTTCATCTATGAATATATAAAGTATATTTTCCAAGAGGAATTAAAGATAGAACAGAGCCTTTTAAAGAGTGATGTTTGTATTGATATCAAGTGATTAGACAATAGGCCTACTTTGTCAAATTAGACTATTAGTTACAAAGTAATGTCACAGGTATTCCAAATAACCCGTGGTATATCTCAATCATATAATGTGTGCCATTCTATTGTTTTATAAATGAAAGTTTTTAATGTAAAGAGCAATTCAAGAGAAGACAATGGCACTTTACAGTGCTTTCTGTTTGGTGTTCTTAGTAGTTACAAAAAAGCATAATGAAATGCTCACTTTAAAGCTTTTTAAATTTCGGATGGCTTTGAAAAGCCAGAGAGTCCATACTGTTGAATCTCATGTATTGTCATATATGAGTTCATAAAACTTACAGAAAAAATAATTGAAAAGTTTGGAGGGAAATATTTATTAAGAATTAAAAAATTTTGCTAACCTCTGATTCAGGAGGCTGCCGGGTAATGATCTCTGATGTTCTTTTTCAGTGTTCCCCAGAGAAATGAGAGGGTAGTGAGTTCATTGCTTAATTTGTTCAGTTAAAGGGCTTCCTTCAGAATTAAAATGTCATTTCTTTTGTGAAATAATATTATTAGTGTGTCTTACTTTTAAATGTCTTTACTTGATAAAATAAAAAGTTGACAATCATTTGTGGGTTCCATCTTCGCTTTAAAAATAGTTACCATCCTGTGAAATCCAAAAGTTATGCACCTACTAGCCTAAGAGACTTAGAAGTTAGTTGGCAGAGCTTTGCTTTTTTATTATATAAGCTGGTACAAAAAGTCTGTCATAGCCACAGGTCAACCAATTGCATGAGGAAGAAATATGAAAAAAAAATTAGCAAGCTATGACACCCAAAAGAAAAATAAAATCATCAAATACTCTTACAATTAGGTCATACATTTTAGAAAAAATCAATTGGGAATTAAAACAATAGGATAAAACTTTTAGGAACAGTTGAATGTCAGGGCTCTAGAGAAAAGTTTGAACGTGTTACTTTCTTTGCATTGCCACTAATATACATGTTACTTTTTTAGTGGAACCTATAGAACACATCATTGTTTGAATGTAGAAGATTTAAAATTAAAACAAAAATATCCAACATTAGGGAACGTTGTCTTTGCTACTATATCACTTATTTCCCCTATAGGACTGAAATAATTTTATATTTTATTAAGATGTGGCTATCCTGGTAGGCCTACGAAGCTAAAAACTACATTTTTTTTTTTTTTGAGGAGGCAGTATTTCCTTTGAAGTATGACTTAATTCCTGGTATTAGTCATCCAGGGAAGAGATAGGTCTCTCTGAGAGGAAACTAGGACTCTGAAAGAATTAAAAACTACTTAAAGGGAAAGTTTGTGGGGTGGTAAGGGAAATAGAATGGGCTGTTTTGTGGAGTGGTTGAGTCGTTGCCTTCCTAAGAACAAGCCTGCTGTCCTAGGGCCACAACCTTTACTCTGTCAGGTGGACTGTTTCTATTCCTTGTGCATTCTATGTTTATTGTTCCTTTTGTTTTCTTTACTATTTAACGAATCCTATCTGAAATTTCTGGCTTGGTTCAGCTTGCTTCAGTGGTATAAAGAGGATTTCTTGAATCCACAGGGTAGTTAAGGGAGGAAGGCACTCCAGAAGCCAGTGTGATGGTGGCACTAGTACCAGAGTGAGAGACCCTCAAGAAGAAGATCAAATTCAGAGGAACAGAGTCAGATGACTTGGTAAGCTTCTTTTTCCTACCAGGAAAGTTTTCTTTCAGCACTGATCCTAGAAGGATTTAGGCAGAGCTGGTTATATAATTTGCAGGGTCCAAGGAAAAATGAAAATGTGGGGCCCCAGCCAGAGGTAGAGAAGTCAATCTCCCCTTTGCACAGACCTGCTGCTGCCCAGTTTACTGCAGACGGGGTCCAGCACCAGTTCTCACTTGATACCCAGGTGGGACTGGGAGAGATCCCATGGAGTCACCCACTGAGTGCACTGCTGCCCTGCTGGCCTGAGACACAATGGGGTGCACATCTGACCCAGACCTTCCCTGAACCAAGCTCCCTGAGAGGGACCAGGGAGGGTGCTTGGAGGTGGGGGATGTGGCCTCTTCCAGCCAGCTCAAAGTGTACTACAGAGAGAGGGTGGCAGTGGTGGTGAACCAGAGCTGAGAGACTTTCAAGATGGCCACCCCAAGCACAGAGCATTAACTCCTAAGCAGGGCCCTTCTGAACATGAGACCCTGTGAGACTGCACTGATTGCACATCCATGATGGCCCTGGATGTAGGATATATTTTATTAAAGAAGATACTGGGCCTTTATAGCCACACCGTGGCTTTGACCCTCTTTCCCCAAACATTTTTTTGTTGCTATAGTTGTTTACTTTTTTATCCATTTGCTCTCATAGAGTGAAAACATTAAACACAGATTGCCTGGAGGTTCTCTAGGCTACAGGGCTTGGAGGGTTCACTGGAGCAAGCCAAAGCTCAGTTTTTTATAGTCAGGGATTGTTAAAGTGAGATGCAAATAACAAGGCCAAATCTATTTTTGAAAACGCAAATGTGGATTCATTTCTTTTTTTTTTTTAAAGATTTTATTTATTTAATTATTTCCCCCCCAAAGCCCCAGTAGATAGTTGTATGTCATAGCTGCACATCCTTCTAGTTGCTGTATGTGGGACGCAGCCTCAGCATGGCCGGAGAAGCGGTGCATCAGTGCGCACCCGGGATCCGAACCCGGGCCACCAGCAGCAGAGCGCGCGCTTAACTGCTAAGCCACGGGGCCGGCCCTGTGGATTCATTTCTGATAGGAAATAAGCATAGGCATCCATAGTGCTGTTGAACATGGAAGAATTCAACCAATTTTTGGCTTGTAGCCATTGAGAACTTTATAGAGCAGAAGAGTTAGCTGGCCAAGGAGATTAACACGAAAGGATTCTGATAAATTGTTGGGTGTCTCATTGATATGAAGACTGAGCTCCACGTTCAGTTCTTTCCTTTTAGTCTCCTAACCCTAAGGACCTGTAGACTCTGTCTAGACAAGCCAGGTACTTATTTTACTAGTCGTATTTCTTTTTTACCTTTCTCCTAGTTCTCTTCTGATTCTCTTCCCAACCTCCTTTTTATTTCTTTTTTGGTGTGGTAATTATGAATAGAGAGAGGTTCACTAGGAACATAGATTTCTATTATTGGGCCTAGAGTGATGAAGGAAGATAATACTAGGATCTAGTATTAGAATAATTCACATTTTCAGAGTTAATATAGATAACATTTAAAGTTTCTTCCTCTATATCCCCCATATTCCTACTACCCCTGCCCTCTAGTCAGCTTCCTAGATTACAGACCTGTGAAAATTAATTTTCATCAGATTCCCAGGATTGCTCATTATATTAGGAAAATACCTCAAGGAGTATACAAAGGAAGCAACATTATATATAATAAAGAAAGGCAGACAATTTTGTAGCAACTTATATCTGTAAATTTTTTATTGTTTTTCTTGGACTTGGAGTACAGAAGACTGAGTTAGTTATATTTAGTGCATGGTACACTGTCATCACTAGTCTATACAATGATCTTGTTTTATTTATTTTCCCTTTTATCCTTATTCTTCAACCATTCTAATGTGGTTTATTTTTTTGTGTTTTTGTAAAATATATATTTATTTTATAATCTATTATAAATGTATATTATTTTTGTGCACATGCATTTTTATTTATATAATGATCTAGTGCTATAAATCTTATTTTGTTTCTTGCTTGTTTTATTGAACCCTCTGCTTTTAATATCTATGTGCCATACGTATTAGATATCCCTTGTTTCTAATGGTTTTATAGTATTCACATTTTACTTACCCATTCATTCAATGATAGAGACCTCCAGTGTCTCCATTTCCCTACTCCCAGAAACAGCCTGTAATGAACAGTCTTTTATGTATCTCCTTTCGGATCTGCATAAGGATTTCTTGAGATATCAACCCAGGGGCAGGATTCCTGGGCCAAAGGTCATATGTATACCTAATTTAACTAGGCTCTGTCAGACTGCTTTCCAGAACGTACCTACATTCAGGTCAAAAGTGCAAGAATATCCCTGTATCCTTACATTATATCCCTATATCGTTATTCCTTGGCATTACTCAATATTGGCCAATTTGATGGGTGTAAGTGATATATCATCATTTAAATTTTTATTTTTCTAGTTACTAATAAAATTTAGCATCTCCTAATATGCTTTTTAGTCTTTTGGATTTCCTCTTGTGTAAATTACATGCTAATAGGATTTTCATTTTTTTGTTTATTTGCTTACATGAGGGTTTTTTTCCATATTTTAGGTATTACCCCTTTTTAATTTTAATTTTTACTTTTTTTTTAAATTTTTTTTTTTGTGTGTGAGGAAGATCAGCCCTGAGCTAACATCCATGCTAATCCTCCTCTTTTTTTTTTTTTGCTGAGGAAGACCGGCTCTGAGCTAACATCTATTGCCAATCCTCCTCTTTTTTTCCCCCAAAGCCCCAATAGATAGTTGTATGTCATAGTTGCACACCCTTCTAGTTGCTGTATGTGGGACACGGCCTCAGCAT
This sequence comes from Diceros bicornis minor, assembly GCF_020826845.1. Classification (NCBI taxonomy): domain Eukaryota; kingdom Metazoa; phylum Chordata; class Mammalia; order Perissodactyla; family Rhinocerotidae; genus Diceros; species Diceros bicornis. Next base: position 12,716,154 of record NC_080743.1, on the reverse strand, counting down.
GGCTGGAGACGCGGTGCGTTGGTGCGTGCCCGGGATCCGAACCCTGGGCTGCCAGCAGTGGAGCGTGCACACTTAACCGCTAAGCCACCAGGCCGGCCCCACCCCTTTTTAATTTTAGACATTGCCAATATATTTTCCCAGTTCGTTATCTGTCCACTAACTTTGTCTGTGGTGTTTATATTATTTAGGAGGTAACTTTGGTATTTGTAATAGAGCCCCATGTTAACAATGGCTCAAAGAAGAAAGAGATGTATTTCTCTCTTAAGTAACAGTCTGGAGGAGGTGATCCTTCTGTTTTACTATTCCACCATTTCTAGGGTATTGCCTTTCTCAATACCATGCAAGGTGGCTCTCACTAGCCATTGGGAAGGGGAAAAGAGGGAGAAGAGGATGGTAATGATACCGAGCATTGGGCTCACTCTGCTCCCTGTGATCTGAGCCAATTAATCACAATGAATTAGGGATCAAAAAAGGAAGTTTTAATTCAATTAGCTGGCATAATGGGGAAGATGGCAGACTAATGTCTTAAAAAACCGTCTTCAAAAATTACAGAATCTTGAAGTAGTTATATAGGGAAAATGGGCAGTAAGGAGGGGGTTTCCATCAGGCATGACAGACTCCAGGGTCTTTTATTGTTTCATTATTCTGTCAGCTGTGATGGATACTTTGTAGGTGTGTTTCCCACCTGTGGTCAGCCTGCTCCTGAAGAGAAACTCAGGGAGTACATATGTAAGTGGAGGGCATAAATCCAGAGAGCATGTGAATTTTTTTAGAGTACGTGCAGAGCAGCAAATAGTCACACAGGAGGTGGGGCTGGGCCCATTTAGTGTAACAAGATGGCCTCACTTATGCTCACTTACAGTAAGTCCCTTGGTTTTAAGGGCACAGCATAGAAGCTACACACATTTGTTGGAAGTTTGCTCACAATTCATTGGCTAGAAAGTAGTCACAGGGCCATATCTAGCTACAAGGAAGGCTGAGCAATATAGTCTTTTACCCAGGTGGCCATGTTTCCACCTAAAATTAAGGAATTTTGTTAGATTTACAGACAGGGGAGAATGAATTTGGGGGACAATTAGCATTCTATGCCACATTGTCCTTCACTGAACAGAAATCCTTAATTTTGAGGTTCTCAAATTAATACTTTTGCCTTATTTGTGCTTTTGGAGTTTTGTTTAAGGACTCTTTCACTACCACTGGATGATTATCTTCTTTTTTAACTTTTTAGTTATACTTTTCTTATTTAATTTTTAATCTATCTAGAATTCACCTGCAATTATGGTATGAGAGAGAGATGGGATTATATTTTTAGTTATACAGGAGGCAATTTTTCCAGTAACATCTATTCAACAATCTATCCTTTCATCATTTTTTGTATGTTAGTTCACGTCCTTTTAGAAGCAGATGCCAAAATGGATTTAGACATGCAAGAGATTAATTGAGGGAAACACCTGTGAAGGATAAAGGGGGGAGTGGGGGGGTTAGAAGACCACTGTTATATTTCTGACACCTGTGAAGGAGAGGCGGAAAGAAGGTGGATTGAAGAGGAGGAGTCTCAAACCACAGCATAGTTCTAAGAAAGTTTTGGCCAGGCCAATGGGGAGTCCTCAAACCAAAGTTACCTGTCACAAGAGTATCACATCTTGTGGGAATAGGCCTGAATTAGTTCCTCCGCTGTGCTCGGTCGTTGGCTGGGAACACCCTCCAAGAAGTGGCCCTTGCATGAATGCAGTCATGGATGCAGAGGGAGAGCATTTGGGGCCATCAATCAACTATGTTTCTGCAACAGGATCTCTGAGCTGTGCATGTTCATGACGACACTTTGTAGGGCCAACTTTATCATATATAATATTCTCATATTTGCATGTATCTATCTTGAGTTCTTTATTATATTCCATTGATCTATTTGTCTCATACTGTGCCATATTGTCTTTTTTATTTACTCTTCTTTTTCCAAGTTGCCTTAAACTAATCATAACGTTTTATTCCTTGGAACCAATTTTATAATAAGTTTTACCTTAAAAAATCTACTGGGAATTTTGATTGGAATTATGTTGAATTTATAAATTAATATGAAGAAGAACTGGATCTTTAAACTATTAGCATCTCTTCCAAGTGTATAGAATATCTCTATTCTTTTATGATTTTCAGTAGAGTTTAAAATTTATCTCTATAAAACTTTGGGTACTTTGTAATTGATAGAAGTTTTTTACTTTTTGTTACTTTTATGAATGGTATCTTAATTTTATTATATTTTCTAGTTGCTTATTGCTGCTGTAGAGAAATGCTAATGATTTTGTATAGATTGAATTTGAATCTGGCAACCTTGCTGAAATCTCTTAATAGTTAATATTGTTTATATGTTGACTTTGTTGTTTTTACTACGTAGAAGATCTTCAAATAATAAGAGTTTTCTCTCCTCCCTTTTAATACTTTACTATATTAAACAATAGCAAAGACAGTGGGTATCTTAGTCTTGTTTCTAAACTTAAAGGGAAGGTATTGAAAGTTGAAGGGTTTGTGTACATAACTTTTACCTGGTTAAGGAAGTTTCTACTAATTCCTAGTTTGATAAAAGGTTATATTATAAGGTGTTGAACTTCATCATTTTTTATGTATTTATTTAAAAATCTCTGATTTTGTTGTTTAGTCTATTAATGTGGGTATATCACTGATAGACTTTTCTCATGTTAAACATTATTGCATTCTTGGAATAAACTCTACCTGATAATGCTGTATTTAAAATGCAATGTTGGATTCATGTAGCTAATACTTTATTTTGAATTTTTACATCTATACTTATACGTGAAATGATACATAATTTTCTTTTCTTGTGTTATCCTTACCCAGTTTTTGAATAAAGATTACACTAGACTCATAAAATGAACTGGTCAGTCTTCTTTCCCTTTCTATTTACAGGATTAACTAATCTTTGAAAGTTTGGTAAACCTCAACTGTAAAACAGTCCATATTGTTGGGGCCTGAGGCTTTTTTGAAAAGTCTTTGCTCCTCACTTAAATTTCTTTAATGCCAATTTGTCTATTCACATTGTCTTTCTTTTCTCGTATATAATTTTGTATCTTATATTTTTGCAGAAATTTATCCATTTCATTGAGGTTTTCAAATTTACTTGAATATAATTTTTCATAATGCTATTTCATTATTATTAAAAATCTATGTCGAGTTTATAGTTATTTCTCCTTTTTACACTATATATAATTTGCATCTCATCTTTTTTCTTGCAATTAGTGCTGCCCAAGATTTATTTAACTCATTAATCTTTTAAAATAATGAGCTTTTGGTATTATGATCCTATTTTCTTTTAAATTTTCTATTTAGTTGAATTCTGCTCTTTTCTTTTATTGTTTCCTTCCTTTTGTAGGATATTTTCTCTTCGACATTTTTTTCACCTTCTTGCTTTGCTATATTTTTCTTCAGCCCTAATAAATGTATTCAAAGTTATAAATTTCTCCATAAATACTGCTTCTGATGTGCCCCACACATTTTGACATGTACTATGAATTTCATTGTTCAGTTCTAAATACTTTCTCATTTCTTTTATGGTTTCCAAAGGCTATCTTAGTACATATTTTGTAGATTTAACACATAGGGGATTGAGAATTTTATTAACTTCTCATTTTATTGCAATACAATTAAGAAGCTAGAATTTAATCTTATTTTCTAGATCTATCAGTTTCTGAGGGTGTGTGTTCAGGTCTCCAGCTACAGTTTTTGATTGATTTATTTTTTCCCACTGTGTTATCTATATTATGCATTTATGTTCATGATGACTAAATTTTCTTGCTCTATTGTTCCCTTTATCAAGGTATAATATCTCTCTTTGTCCTTTATGATTTTTTTCCCATGAATTTTTATCTTGTCAGATGTTGAGTGCAATTCTAGCTTTTGTTTGAATTTTGAATAATTGCAAGATTATCTTTTCCCATCCTTTCTGTATCCTCTCGTTTGAATGGCACTTCCTGTAAATAACATGTTATTAAATCTTTTTTTATTTAAAAACTAGTATGAGACGGCAGGCCCCATGGCTTAGCAGTTAAGTGCGCACGCTCCGCTGCTGGCGGCCCGGGGTTCGGATCCTGGGTGCGCACCAATGCACCGCTTCTCCAGCCATGCTGAGGCCACGTCCCACATACAGCAACTAGAAGGATGTGCAGCTATGACATACAACTATCTACTGGGGCTTTGGGGGGAAATAAATAAATAAATAAAATCTTTAAAAAAAAAAACTAGTATGAGAATCTCTGTCTTTTAAGTAATATTAAACTCGTTTAAATTTATTGTAATCACTATTATATTAGGACTTTTTTTTTTTTTTTTTTAGGTGAGGAAGATTGCCCTGAGCTAACATCCGTTGCCAATCTTCCTCTTTTTATGCTTGAGGAAGATTAGTCCTGAGCTAACCTCGGTGCCATCTCCCTCTGCCTTGCACGTGGGATGTCTCCACATCATGGCTGATGAGTGGCGAAAGTCCACGCCTGGGATCCGGGCCTGTGAACCTGGGCTGCCGAAGCAGAATGCAGGAACTTGTACCACTCGGCCACGGGGTCGGCCTCTATTAGGACCTATTTTTACAGTACATCTTGGATAACTGGCCCTCCGTCATGCATCTCTTTTATATTCCTGGGCAAAGGCACTCCACTTAGGTTATAATCCACCAGCTCTGGGAGTTTAAATAGGGAAGAAGTATAGGAGTGACTGATGGCATATGGTTGGTGGGAATATAATTTCACTCTAGCAGGACATTTTTCTGCCTTGATGATACCTGAACTCTTGTGGATTTTTTGGTGATGGGGCAGAGGATGACTAACAGAAGAACAGAATGCTAAAGCTCTCCCCAAACCAATCCTTAATGCTGAGACATAGTAGCCTTTGCCCCAGACTGCTGCCACCCTATACACTGGCTTCCACAGCCTTCTCACCAGGAGGTTCCTCATTGTTTTTATGTTAGTTATTCACACCCATGGTTCTCTCTCAAGTCTGTAGTTTCTCCAAGGTTGATTTTGGGGAAAGGAGCTCACACTCTGTGCTTGATATGTCATCTTGTTATGAAGCCACAGACATATTTTATGAATATATTCATAAGAATGGTAGTACAGAGATATTTTGAAAAGAATTACCCATTAAAAACTACTTGAGGGCCGGCCCCGTGGCTTAGCGGTTAAGTGCACGCACTCCGCTGCTAGCGGCCCGGGTTCGGATCCCAGGCGCGCACCAACGCACCACTTCGCTGGCCACGCTGAGGCCGCGTCCCACATACAGCAACTAGAAGGATGTGCAGCTATGACATACAACTATCTACTGGGGCTTTGGGGGAAAAAATAAATAAATAAAATTAAAACAAACAAACAAAACACTACTTGAAACTCCCAAACAAGGTGACCTTGGAAAATCATATAATAGGATTGTTAGAAAAGCCAAAATGTTTCACACCTGCACCCAATACTTTCTTCACAACCAAATCAACCACCCCACAGTACTCCTACATCTTGGAAGATAGTTTCCCATGTTAATTTGGTTAGTTTTCCCATGTTTTCTTTCTCCCTTTAAGGATTTCTGTGCATCCCTTTCTTTATGATACCCCTGTGGCTCAGTATTTTTTTGAAGCTCATTCTCGATACCATGCCAGTCTCTGCTCACTATGGGCGGTTCAGCTTCCCAGGTGGTGGGCTGTTTAGCGGGTTGAGATTGCTTTCTCCTACTATCAGCAGGCAGCAGTATTAACAGCATTAATCCCCAAACCCCGTTCATTTACCTTAATGACACCCTCCTGCACTCATGCACTCACATGTGTTAATGGATGGCATAAGGGGACATCTAGGCTGTCCTTACCTCCTCCATTAAGTGACCCACTTAACTGAAGACCAGAGTCTTTGTTTCTTTACTGCTTTTCAGAGGAATGACTCTTGCCAGTATTTCTAGAATAAACTCTTGCGGCCCCTCCTCTCCTGTGATTAAAGGATGGCATTGCCAGCCACAAATGAGCAGCGATGCAAACCAATTCAATTAAATAAGTTGTGGGGTATAAAGGTTTGTTTTAGAAAGAAAATTACCAGAGGATTGGTCATATTATGTTTTGTATCAGAGCCTAAATTCCCCATCTTACTATTCATTTGGATTAAGGGATTAGAAAGCCTATGTCTAAATGAAAATATTTTCTTGGAAGGCTGAAACATTAAGCAGCAAGGGGCCATGGATAAAAACAATGGAATGGGAACTGAGAAATATAGATGTTAGTCCCAGCTGAATTATTAAGTAGCTGAGTGAAATTAGACAACTTCTCTGGGAATTTGCCTTCTGTGTCTGTAAAATAACCTTCCTCAAAAATCCAAGATTTTTATAAGATCCTATGGCATTTTCAGCCAGGATCATTTTTGTCCCTACACAGAAATGTTAACAATTTATCTAGTAGAGTCGTAAGCGAATGCACGTACATTTTCATAAGAGATCGTGGAGAATGGATGTATCCTAAATTGAAGGTGGTTCTGCTGGGGAGAACATACCTGGGCAAGTTGCTGCCAACTAGAATCTAAAGACCTGAAGATCAAGGAGGCACAGGGAGTGAAAGGGAGGGGCAGGGCTATAGGAAAGTGAGGCCATTGTAAAGACACTCTGCCCCTAACAAAATCATGCCTGAGGCCATTCCTGAGTCCCTGAGATAGAGGAGGACCTTTTGCATGCTCTTTAATTGTAGGCAGTGCATAAAACTCCCTACCACAGACTGATGAAGGGCAAACACATGTGATATACAATGTCAGTTTTTTAACTGTAACTCAGCTTTGTTACAGATTGATGGGTTCTTTTCAGAAAAGGCTTTTCATATAGAATGCTCATTTGTTACCCTCGTCTTACCCATCTATCTCCACCCCACCCCCCCACTTCACCTAAGAATCACATAGGAGTAAAACAAAGTGGTCTAGACATATTTTCAAGATTGGAGCATTTTTTCCAGACTGTGATAGGACAGCTCCAAATGTGATGCAGATGGGTTTTCCTTGGGTGGCCTGTGGTGCCTCAAACCCGACCCTGGCTCTCTAAGTAACCTAAAATTCGTGTTTTTCAGGTCTTTAATTAAGAAGGATAGAGACAATTTTATAACCTTGCTTACAGGATGGAGAAGTAGTCTGACTCTGTATAGAAATACTAAGAGGACTTATCTAATGCTTTTGGCTTTTCAGGACCAAAAATCAGATTTCTGAGTTCTCCTATCTTTTGACCTTTCTCATAGCTTAGCTAGGAATAACTTAGAGCAGAACAAGTTAGCTCTCAGCCTTCCTCAGATTGTACCAGTTGGCTGTGTAGAGCCATAAATATCACCTTGAAATAAATATATAAAAATGTAAACAAAAATGTAAGCCCATTCATCATCCAGTAATGACTTACATTAAACAATAATTTGGAGGTACAGAATAACGTTAGGGAAATATATTAGAGTTGTAAAAAAAGGAAGATGCTTTAAAAAATAATTATACTCTATCTGGCACAACAGAAAGTCTTGTCAGTCGTATTTTAAATGGTATAATTAGGTGTCTACAAGAAGATAACTATACACCCCTTTGGCTACCTGAGCCTCTAGCACAATTGTGAACGGACAAAAACCAACAGCAAATGTACCAGAGTTCTTTTTCAATGGAATTTATTTATTTAATTTAGATTCCACTAAGTGAAAATAATATTTTAAAATTCCAATCAGTCCCTGAAGGCAGCAGGAGATCTGCGGCCTCCTGCCTAATGATGTAATTAAGCTTAGCTCATCATTATCCAGCCAGACACCACACACACACACACACACACACACACACACACACACAGCTATGAAATGCAACTGGGTTTGAAAGATTAAGGGGTCAGTAAATGATTGGGAGCGTGAGAGGGTTGGAGAACAAAAAGTCTTAAGGGATTTTTAGTTTTTGCACTAGGTATGTGTTGACGTGTTTTTATAGTAGCTAGACCAAAGACAGGGATGTTTTGGTGTGACAGAACTGGAAATCATTATACGAGACACAGTAAAATATGCAACACTTGTTATCCACTACAAACATACTTAAATAAAAATGCAGATTTTATGTACTTAAAGAGCATGTATTTTATTATATTTCAAATTTTAGTGTTTATCTTATAGATTAATGCAGAAAACACTGAGTTTCTTTGGCAAGTAGAGATTTTAGTTGTATCATAGCCATTTTAAAATCACTCTCAGCCACGATGAGGGAGTGTTTCTTTCAAATACTGTTTTAGTCTATCTTGTAAAGAGTGCAGGACATGAGAGTGAGTGTTGTGTAAGATATTGAATACCTATCCTGGATATGCTTTTGTACAAGAGGATCGTTTATCAAATATAATTTATCCTTCCAAATAGAAGTACAATTAAAGAAATCATTTGGAAAATAAGGTTTATGCTACATAAAAAACAGTGTCACTAAGTACCTTTAAACACATGCACAAGAATGCTTAAACACTAGTCGATCTCTGCTCTGCACAGTTTAGTTTGGCTTCTCTCATCACAGTAGAGATTTTTTTTTTAAAAGCCATAATTACCTGATGGGAATTTTCACAGTGGGTATTAAGGACACAGTGGTTAATTTTTAAGGGAGTAGGACATATGGAAAAAGAATTTCTTGCCCAGCTATTAAAAACAGTCCTCATCTATATGAATAAAACTGTGTTTTGTTTTATTGTTAGATGATTTCATGTCCTAAGGAGCCAATCTATTTAGAGTAAATAAACTCAATACTCTCAAATCTGTTGCTTTCGGGAGCCTCTAAAATCATTTCTCAGCACTCCTGAGACATCTCGCTGGCACCAGAGCTGCAAATGAAATGAGTTTGGGGAAGTTTTATGGCTTTGCCAATGGCTAACAAGAGCTACATAGAAGTAACAAATAGATTACATCACAGGGTGCATTAAATTCTAGCTTGCGTAAAGCACAGGCCAAAGAGTAAACCTCAGATTCTCTGGACAATTAAGGATGGCATGGGGACTCTAGCTTTTGCAGTAAAAGCTTTGAAGAAAAAGGAGTCAAACTAGATGTTGGTAGGAGAAGCAGGGCCTTAAAAACCGACTAAGAACTACAGGAACATTTATTCTGTGTGACTAGGGTAACAAGATGCGACATGGAATAAAAAGACAGAAAACTTGAACGTAGCATGGATGGCACAGGCCATGCTGATTCCATTCTTCCACTGTTTCATTTATTCCATGAGTAAGAATTTATTGAGTGTTCAAATGAGACCCAGAGGCTGAGAAAGAGGCAGTCAAGTGGAGAACTAGATAAAAAGCACTCCAAGCAGAGGGGCAATATGTGTAAAAGCCTGGAGTGGGGAAGGGCTGGTGCATTTGAGAAATCAAAAGGAGGCCTATGGTAGAGCATGGTCTGCCAGAGGAAGGGTGATACCCGAAAAGGTTAGGGAGTCGGCAGGAGCCAGATCATGCAGGGCCTTTGTCATTGTGGCAAGGAGTTCGGATTCTTTTGCAAAAGCAGTGGAAAGGATTTAAGCAGGGGAATCACAGGTAAATCCAATTTACATTTAAAAGATATAACTTTAGCATGCTTTCATTTTGATAATAAAGAAAGGATTGTTTATGGGAACTGAACCAACACCTTATACAGAAATAAGTCCACATTATTGAAATCTTAAGAATCATTTGAAAGAGAAATGTAAATGTGACGAAATCAGACAAGGAATTGTCTTGCTGCCTTCAGATTCTGCCACGTGTGGATTTACTATCCGGAGCTTTTATAAACCTTCCTGAAATAATATTTCAGCCAAAACACAAATCTTTTCACTCTTTGGCAGAAAAATTGATGGAAGTTCACAAGATAAAAACATGTTCTGGTGATAAATCTGTTGGAAATTTTAAAAATGGCAGGACCATTTTTTTGTGTATCATCAGCAGGGCCTTGCCTGGTCAGGAAAAGCCCACTTTGTTGTAGGAGAAGAACAAGACAGGGGAATGATGACCTGATCCAGTCTTCCCATTCTCAGGAGGATATACATCCATAGTCTTTCTAGGCCTTAATAGAACCTCTTGATGCTCCATGTATAGACTTACCCGTGTAACACTCTGCACTCTGTGGCCAGCCCTGAGTGGAAACATTTCTTGACTTCTTTTTCATTAGTGTTTGTCTAACGTTCATTAGACATGTTTACAACAGTACCTGGGACAGATGTCATTGACTGGGATTTTCAGAATCAAAGCAATTATTCAAAAAAATTTAAAATATGCAGTTAAAGTATAAATAAATTTACTCCATTATTTGTGTAGAAATGTTTACCTAACTACAAGTATTCTATGTTGATAGCATTCTGAAAGAAGAGCGTGGAGAGGGTAAAGAGTTAGGCTGACATGCACTCAAACCTTGGCTTAGCCACTTGCTAGCTTTGTAATATTGATCATTTCACGTCTCTGACTCCAGTTTTTCTCATTTATAACATGGAGATAGTAATACCTGCCATACAGGGTTATTATAAAGTTTAGAGCTAATTTATATACGGTGCTTGGCATACAATAGATTTGGTTATGTTTTTATAGTTATATTTGACCAATCTCTCTCCAGAGAGTTAAAAATCTCTTTCTAGTCTCAGAGTTCCAATCCCTTTTTTTCCTCTCTCATCTATTTATTCTATTGTTCATTTCAGTCTGTTTGATCACTCTTTTTTCGCTCTTCCCCAAGGGATATGTCAGAACTCAACTTCCAGGTTTCCCCTGACTTAAGTTACCTTTGACTTAGGCCCTTGAGTGGGATGCTGTAAATGGAGCTTCCAGTTTTGCTGGTGCAGGTGGTAGGAGCTGTAATGATGATAATTGTCCAGTATTTGCAGTATTTGTTTCTGAGGCATCAGTAGCACTGGTGATGGTGATGTCAGTGGTTGCAGTAAAGTCAAGTTCCTGGTATTGGTGGAGTTTGGTGGAGAAACTGGGGGGCTTTATTCCTTAGCCTTGAGAATCCATCACCTAAAATCCTATATTAAGTCCCCCTTTCAGCTTTTTCTAGTCAGAGTATATTCTAGTGGATTCTGTGCTTTGTTTGTTTATTTTGTTTTGTGTCATTTTTAATAAGAACTCTGACTTTGGTACAGATAGATTAGTTTCTATCCTATTTTTAATGCTTAGTATCTTCATTATCTGGTTCCTTTCAATTCCTACCCCCCTCTATATCATGTAGGGGGCTTGTAGATTCCCTTCTGCATAGACCTAATTATAAGCCTTTTCTACTTGCTTGTTACAAAAGCATGTAAACATAATGTATTGAAAATTAAAGTCATTCATTGTCTTTCCCCAAACTTTTTCTTTCTCCAATATTTCCTACTTTGGTGAATGACCCCATATACCACCAGTTGTCCACACCTGTATTTGCAGTACATTTGCACCTGAAATCTGAAAGTTGTTTAGATTCCCTCACTCCGCTTTACACATATATACTATGAATTCTGTTGCCTAAAACTTTTCCTTCTTTCCATTCTCATCCTTCTGCTGTATTTGGTTCAGACTCTTAACATCCCTATACTATTGTTATAGCCTCCTTGTCGGCCTCCTTGTCCTCCCCTTCTTTATATCCACTTACCAGAATGACATTTCTCCCATGAAAATCTGATCTTATTACTCCTCTGCTAAAAAATTTTAGTTATTTCTAGATACTGATAGAATAAAATCTAAACTCTTTGCATGCCATTCAAGGCTCTTCAAATTGTAGCCCTTATGTATTAGTCTAGCTTTATTATCTGCTATAGCTGCTCTTGAATGTCATATTCTAGCCATTCTGTACCAATTTAAGTTCCCCAAATACTGATTAGTTTTTCACATCTGAAAATATGAACATATTGGCCTTTTTCACTAGAACCCACCTCTCTTTTGGCTGCCTAGAAAGCTCCTTATCCATCTACTTTCAGTAAAAATACATTGTCCCAGACAGACTAGGATTCCTTCCTTCTAACACCCACTAAACATGTCTTTCTCCTCATTCACTTCTTGTAGGCAAGGATTGTCTTTTCATCTTTGTAGCCTTATCTATCTAACATCTGGTTTGTGCTCAGTACATGTTTGTTGAATGAATGATAGTTTTCTTCCCTTGGGGCCACCATTTCTCTGAATCTTTTCTGTTTGTGCAACTCTTGTGGTGGCTGCTAATCTTTCTGGCCTGCATTCACTATGCTTTCCTCCTTTTTCTCTGTATCTACACATTTATGCACCATGTTTACAGGGCCCTTTTCATTCTCTTCCACTCTCAAGGCTATACCTTTTTTAGATACATACCCGATAAATAGGTCTCAGGTCACCTCTAAGGGAACCTCTGCCTGGTCACAGGGACAATCAGTTAACTCTACGTTTTCTTCTGCTCATGTTGACCACTCTGGCTAAGGTGTTCATACTTGTCAGTTTGATTCCAAGGCTATGCTAGCCACCCACTGGCTTTCACATACCTTGGGTCTTACTAGTTTGAATAATTACAGTTTTCTCTGAGTCTGACCGTAAGTGTTAATTTCATCCATCTACAGATGGAAAAGGCTACTTATATACCACCCTCATTTTGGGTAATAAAGTGTTAGCTTTCTGACAGAAAGTTATAATAAATAGTATTTCCACAGGAAAAAACACTGTATTTATGAACATTTCTTTTCCGCTAGTTCACAAGTCTCTTCTAGTATAATGACAGGACAATTAAATCCCAGTTCAGAAAGAACTACTTCCCATTGAAAAACCATTTTAGAAGTTTTATTTCCTTATCCATTTCCCTTCCATTATACTTGAGGTAAACTTATAGCAAAAAGGAACAGGTGAAATTTGACCAAACTCATTTGAAGGCCTGACATTCTGCAATTTGCTTATAATGAAAAAGCAAATAAGAAAACAATCTATAACAACAGTAGCCAAAAAGAAAAAAAAAAAAGGTGTTTGTGACTATTCCTTTTATTCCTTCAACTTATTGTAGGTGTGATTTTTAACTGTTGGCTGAGGTGATCAAAATGCACCCCTGGGACTGTGATCCTCCAGAATAATATGTAATTCAGTCATAGTTACGACTAAAGTGACTTTTTGTGGCTCTTCGAATTTAAAAAGGTACAATATGAAAAACTGACTTTGGCTATAGACTATATGGAGTTACTTGGTTCAAGAATGGTTTATTTTATTTGGTGTTTCCTGCCTTCCCTGATTCTAGGTAAGAGGAAGGGAAATGACATTCATTGAATGATTACTTGGCCAAGCACTGTAGTAAGTTCTTTAAACTTCTCAGCTACCTTGTGAAGAAGACATTGTTACCTCATTTGACAGATGAGGAAACTGAACCTCATATAGCTTAATAAATTTTCCAGAATTGCACAGCTAGTAAATAGAAAGCCAAGGAAGAAATCCTGTTCTGTCTGACTTCAAAGCCCATACTTTTTCTACCATTTGGTGATATCTTTTAGCAGTTATAATTATGGACTGCAGATATAGTTGAGTTTTCTGGATATTTCTGCTTCCCTGGCAACTTGTGCCAGATCACGCATTCTTTTTCCCACCACCATCCAAAAAGACTTCATACTTCAAGAGACTCTCAAAAAGAGAGGATCCTCACCACTGGAGACCTGCGTGATTTGCAGAGGACAAATATATAAGAAATATTTTTGCATGGAGGCTCTACATATATTATTTGACCATTCTGTTTTTCCTTTCCTAATATAAGGCAGGCTATGAAAGGCTAATCGGGAATTATTGCTATCCAGCAGTCACCATTTTGCAAGATACCACGTAGATTATAAAGGCATGGAACCACTAGGTGCCAAACTTATAGATGTTAAATGTTATAGGAGTTCACAGGCAAGATCAAGAATGGTTTCATGGAGGAGGTTGGAATAAATGTTTGTGAAACTGAAAGGCACTTGAAGGATGAGTAGGTTTTGATAGGTTGAGGTAAAGAGGTAAAAAGTAGGCATTTCAAGATAGGAAAAATATGAACAAAGGGACAGAAACATAAATAAATATGCCTGATGCAATTGGGTCACCTCCACCACATGACTTAACTGTCTGAAGCTATGCATTGGTATCCTCAAAATATAACAAGTAAAATTTATTGAGTGTGTACCTTATGTCATGCACTACTTAAAACTCATATTATGTGCTTTAACCTATTGAATTCTCACAGTAATCCTTTGTGGTGGGCAATGTGATCATCCCTATGTTACAGATGAGGAAACTCATGAACAAAGAAGCTAAGTCATTGTCGCACATCTAGGAAGTGATAGATCTAGAGCAGTCTGGCTCCAAAGGCCATGCTCTTAAGCCCTAACCCAGGCAGAGGTGTGGAGGCATTACCTTGAGAGTAGCTGAGGAGGAAAGAGGGTTGAAAAATTCTCCTGTACTTGGAGAATTCACCTGAATTTTCAGACTTTTTGTTTTTTTTGCTATTTTCTTACCCCTTCTCTGTTTGTCCAATTTAAAAACCCTAATTTTTAGGTACTCAGTCTTCATTCTCAGATCTGTCCTTGCATGCTCCTTTATCCACCCCAGTTGATCCTTTTTCTTTTGATTTTTCTCCACTTTTTTTCTTTTTCCTTTTCTTCCTCCCTCCTTTTTTTTTTTTTCTTTTTCCTTCTCTTCCTTCCTCCCATTTCTAGGTTATTTGAGTCTGTAATATCTCTTCCTGTTTGTAGGACTATGGTTCAGAAACTGCACCATTCCCATAGGAATCTCCAGGGCAAGAGTGGAAAAGGTTACCAAATTGCAGAAGTTGGGGCCAGCTGGAAACAGCTCAATCAAGGGTCAGTGAGCTTAACTCTCCTCTCCCTCCACCTGCCACCCGCCTCGTCCTGTCAGTCTAGCAAGGCCCACATGTCGGAACAATGAGAGTCCTTAATGGAAGGAGTCAGCCTCAGAGCCCATGGCAGGATGGGTTTTGCCTCCTCTGCAGGCCCTTAGGGGACAATTCTTTTTGTCATCTCGCCAAGCACAGCAGTGGATGTATTTATTGTACAAGAGGGAGCGCCAAGAGAATCTGGGCATAGTATTCCAGAAGCTCTATCTTAGTGTTCTGAAACTTGAAATCCATACCTGTCTAGAATTTTTTACTAGGTATCGGAATGGTTGTCTTTGGTTCTAAAAATGGAAGAAAAGAAACAAACGAAAAAGCAATTTCTGATGGAAATGGAACCACTAATTTCAATCCAGAGACTCTGAGTTGGTTGGAATTGCCCAGGTGGTTTTTATTATGTCTCTTTCTGACTGCTAGTTGCCTCCTACAGAAAGAAGGGCAGAGAAGTTTTAATACTGTAGACATTGGTGGAGCGCCCATCGTGTGTCTTCATTTTACATAGTACTGAGGAGAAGTGTAGAGGGAGATCTGAGACTAAAAGCAAACAGTCCTAAAATGATATATAAAAATAAGTAAAGCCTACAACAATGTCAAAACAATAGGAGGCTGAAAGTTACTACATTTGAAAAATTTGAGGAGCTCCTTTTTCAGGAATTATATTCGTAACTATTTGAGCTACAAAACAGTCACTCCTGAACACTACCGTGTTTACTCATTTACCTTAGTACTAGATTTGGTGACAAATAACTACTGATTGTCTTACAAAAGAAATTTCATCTTCAAAGAAAGAAAATTCATTATTACTGGGGCTACAAAGAAGAATGTACTATAGGCTTCATAGTACTAAGAATGGCAGCAGTATAGAACAGGGACTGAATCCCAGAGCGACTACTTTGAAGAGAATAACTTTCATCTGAGAGTATTAAGTTTTTGAATGCTTCTTTAAAAATAAAGTTGCATTGTTTTATGATTATGCTATGAACACCAAGTCGCTGACATTAGATGGATTAAAATTTTGTGAGACCTATACATATAAGACTTTTAAAGAATAACTTAAGGCAGAAGGCAGAATAAAAACAATTGTCAATGTGGTACACATACACACACATGGTGGGATGTTATTCAGCCTTACAAAAGAAGGAAATCCTGCCATTTGTGACAACATGGATGAATCTGCAGGGCATTATGCTAAGTGAAATAAACTAGACAGAGAAAGACAAATATGCATGGTATCACTTATATGTGGAACCTAAAAAAAAATCAAATTCATAGAAACAGAGTAAAATAGGGGTTGCCAGGGGCTGGGGAGTGGGAGAAATTGGGAGAGGTTGGTAAAAGGGCACAAACTTTCAGTTATAAGATGAGTAAGTTCTGAGGATCCAATGGATAGCATAGTGACTATAGTTAATACTGTTTTGTATAATTGAAATCTGTTAAGAAAGTAGATCTTAAGAGTCTGCACTAAAAAAAAAAAAGTAACTATG
The DNA here is from genome assembly GCF_020826845.1 of Diceros bicornis minor. NCBI lineage: Eukaryota > Metazoa > Chordata > Mammalia > Perissodactyla > Rhinocerotidae > Diceros > Diceros bicornis. The sequence goes on along the minus strand of NC_080743.1, from coordinate 12,699,861 downwards.
TGAAGTGATGTATGTGTTAATTAACTTGATTGTGGAAATCCTTTCACAATGTATATGTATATCAAATCATCATGTTGTACACTTTAAATATATTATAATTTTATTTGTCAATTATACCTCAGTAAAGCTGGAAAGAAATTTACAAAAGAATGTATTATACAAATGAAAACAAAAACAAAACCCAATTGTCAAAATAGTTGAGGAAGGGAGGTCATATAGACTGGAATTCTTGCAACAGACGATGGGGAAAGTGAAAATTCAAATGAGTAAAATTTGGGAATCTGGAACATAAAAAATTCAGATGTCAGGTTTAAAGCACAGGAGCAGCCTAATTAAACATTATCTTTAAATTGAACAATTTATTGAAATAATAACCATAAGGATATTGGGCGATGTTATATGAGTTCTCTAATCAATGTTACAAAAGTGAGCTACTTAATCCTTATTTGACCTATAAAATCATGCTAGCTCTTGATAGGAGTCTTATAAAATACTGTTGGAAACATTGCCTAGTACATTTAGATGCATTTTCTTGAGGCTGTTCACATGTCTGACTAACCCAGAGACTATAGATCCCTTACACTGCTGTATTCCCAGAATCCCATAGAATGTAGTGACTAAGAATACCTTGCAACAAGAAATAACAAGTGTTGGAGAGGATGTGGAGAAAAGGGAACCCTCATACACTGCTGGTGGGAGTGCAAACTATTGCAGCCACTGTAGAAAACAGCATGGAGATTTCTCAAAAAGTTAAAAATAGAAATACCATATGATCCAGCTATCCCACTACTGGGTATTTATCCAAAGAACATAAAATCAACAATTCAAATAGATTGATGCATCTCTGTGTTCATCACAGCATTATTCACAATAGCCAAGACATGGAAGCAACCCAAGTGCCCATCAACAGATGAGTGGATAAAGAAGACGTGGTATATATATTTACATATAAAATGGAATACTACTCAGCCATAAAAAAAGACAAAATTGTGTCATTTGCAACAAGATGGATGGACCTTGAGGGTATTATGCTAAGCAAAATAAGCCAGACAGAGAAAGACAGATACTGTATGATTTCACTCATGTGGAAGATAAACACATGGATAAAGAGAATAGATTAGTGGTTACCAGAGGGGAAGCAGGTAGGGGGAGGATGAAAGGGGTAAAGGGGCACATGTGTATGGTGACACATAAAAACCAGACTATTGGTGGGGCTGCCCTCTGGCATAGCGGTTAAGTGCGCGTGCTCCGCTGCTTGCGGCCCCGATTTGGATCCTGGGCGCGCACCAACGCACCGCTTGTCAAGCCATGCTGTGGCAGCATCCCACATAAAGTGGAGGAAGATCGGCACTTATGTTAGCTCAGGGCCAGTCTTCCTCAGCAAAAAAAGAGGAGGACTGACAAATGTTAGCTCAGGGCTGATCTTCCTCACCAAAACAAACAAAAGAAAACAGCTAGACTATTGGTGGTGAACACGATGCAGTATGTATAGAAATTGATATGTAATAGTGTACACCTGAAATTTACACAGTGTTATAAGTCAATATGACATCAATAAAATAATTAAAAAAAAAAAAGTGTTGCAGTCCCAGCTAGTAAAGTCAGCCAGGCTCCTACAATAGCTAGTAATCTATGATTATACATGGTTATTTGTTCAGAAAGTACTCCCAAGTAGTAAATGAAGATTAATAGACAAATATACCAGGAAAAATAAGATCTGAAAACAACCGACATATTTATTTCTCTAATTGTGAGCTGAAGATTAAAAAAATATCTAAATGAACTACATGACTGTAGTTTTACTGGCTCTTTACTTTGTAATCAAAAGTTCCAAATTTGGCCTTTATTCAGTCATGCAGAGAGCCTATTCAACATGTTCCATAGATTTAAGAAAAAGGAATGTAACTAAACTTGTTACTAATTTCCAATTATAACATTAAAGGCTTAGATGAAAATCCACTATGTGGAAATAGATTCATTCTGAATCAACTTAAATTCCATAGGCATTTAATACAATAATAGGTTATATTTACTGAGCATCAGTTAAATGCAAAACATGGTGCAAAGTGGTCTATTTAATCCTTACAACAAACCTATGAGATGGGAACAGTTATAATCCTTATTTTGTAGATGTGAAAAAAAGGGGGCATAGAGAAGATAAGGAACCAGCCCCAAATCACAAAGTATTGAGGCAAAAATAGGAAAGAAACCCAGTTATTTCAACTCCAGAGCCCCACTTAAAAAAAACACTTTCATTTATAGCAGTAATAAATGTGCATCGTTGAGAGGTAAAATAACTACAAATCCTATAATTGGGTTGAACATTTAATTTGTTGTGTACTTTTGAGAGTGAAAGGGGGTTGCTAACTGGATAGGGCACTAGGAAAACAGGCATAAAACAGGACATTTCTGAGAAAAGTGGATGTATGGTCACCTGATTTATAATGAAAAATCGCAGTTCCTGTCTACAGTGTCCCTTGCTCCCCAATTCCTGCTCCTCAGAGGCAACTATTTAAACTCTTTTTGCTGCTTTTTTTGGTTTTGGTTTTTATTTTACATTTGGGAGTTCTTTTTTCAGGAATTGTATAGAGAACTATTTATCCAAATAGCATGCTATATTATAAATTCTTGATTTTTCGATTGTAGATAACTATGTATTGATTTCTACTATGGAACACAAGGCTTTAGCTTTCTTACGCTTTCTAGCTAAACAAACTTTTCCTACCTTCATTCTCCTCTATTTTTTTTGTTAAATAATTTTGTGTTTACATTATTAAGACTATATAAATTTGGTCACAGTTGATCCACATATAATAATAATGTTTTACATTTTTAAAATCTACTTACTATTTTTTCTGGAGTTAACTATCTTTTGTGTTCATTTTTGCTTAGTTTTCTATGTACCTGTTGCTCATTCAGCCCCAAAGAAAGCTTTAGAGCTTTCTTTCTAATCTCGAAAGCTCCTCGTGTAATATCAAACCTTATAGGTAATAGATCTAAGTTCCACTTTTTCCCTTAGCAACATCCCTCTTGTATTCTCCATCTTTTTTGATTCAACATGACTGATTGCCTTCTAAATCTACTATTCCATAGTTTTCTTGGGATCTGTCATCATCATTAACCTGGGGATAGTTTGTCTTTCTTTTGTTTTAGATTTTCTGTATCCTGGATTGCATGTCTTTCTCTTAGTGTCTCCCAAACCAGAGCCTCTCTGAGTCAGTGTCTACCTAGAGTAATGTCCTGTTTTCTCTTGGCAGGGAGGGGAATAGTTTACTGGTGGTGTAGGGTGGGAGAGGGCATCTAAACTCTGAATGCTCACATTACAGACTGAAAAAGGAATCCTCACCCTACCTTGCCCCTTAGTCTTCAAAGTCACCTGGTACCTCCAATTCCTGAATCTGTCTAGAGTTTAGCAGCGTGAACGTGCTTGTGCTTTCCAGGCAGTTGGGTCACTTTTCTCTTACTGAGTCACTTGCTACTCATTTCTTCTTTTTCTCCATCTTCCTTTGTTTTCTTTTCTGTTCTCTGTGTCCTGAGGAATTTATTTATTTATTTTTTAAAGGCTATATTTTTTAGAGCAGTTTTAGGTTCACAGCAAAATTGAACAGAAAGTACAGAGTTCTCACGTACTGTCTTCCCCAAAACATTCACAGCCTCCCTCACACTCAACACCTTTCACCAGAGTGGTGCATTTGTTGTAATTGGTGAACCTACATTGACAGATTATCACCCAAAGTCCATAGTTTACACTAGGGTTCATTCTTGGATTGTACATTTTTGGATTTTGACAAATGTATAATGACATCTATCCGCCATTGTAGTATCATACAGACTAGTTTCACTGCCCTGAAAATCTCCTGTGCCTTGCCGGTTCCACCCACCCTGCCCGCTAATCCCTGGCAACCACTGATCTTCGTAATCTCCATTTTTTTGCCTTTTCTAGAATGTTATATAATTAGGATCATGCAGATTGGTTTCTTTCATTTATTAATATGTATTTAATATTCTTTCATGTCTTTTCATGGCTTAATATCTCATTTCTTTTCAGTGCTGAATAATATTCCATTGTATGGATGTACTAGTTTATCCATTCACCTACTGAAGGGAATTTTGGTTGCTTTCAAATTTTGGCAATTATGAATAATGCTGCTATAAATATCTGTGTGCAGGCTTTTGTGTAGCACATAAGTTTTCAACTCATTTGGGTAAATACCAAGGAGCACAATTGCTGGATTGTATGGTAAGAGAGTATGTTTAATTTTGTAAGAAAATACCAAACTGTCTTCCAAAATGGCTGTACTATTTTGCATTCCCACCAGCAATGAATGAGGGTTCCTGTTGCTATACATTCTTACCAGCATTTGGTGTTGTCAGTGTTCTGGATTTGGCCCATTCTAATAAGTGTGTGTAGTGGTATCTCATTGTTTTAATTTGCATTTACCTGATGACATATGATGTGGAGCACCTTTTCAAATCTTATTTGCCATCTGTTTTTCTGTTTTGGTAGGGATCTGTTAAGGTCTTTGGCCCATTTTTAAGTAGGATTTTTTTTTTCTTATTGTTGAGTTTTAAGAGTTTTTTGGATACCAGTTCTTTATCAGATATATATTTTGCAAATATTTTATCCCAGTCTGTGGCTTGTCTTTTCATTCTCTTAACAGTGTCTTTCACAGAACAGAAGTTTTTAATTTTAATGAAGTCCATCTTATCAATTATTTCTTTCATGGATCTTGCCTTTCATGTTGTATCTAAAAAGTCATCACCAAATCCAAGGTCATCTAGATTTTTTCCTGTGTTATTTTCTAGGAGTTTAATAGTTCTGCATGTTACATTTAAGTCTATCATACATTTTGAGTTAATTTTTGTGAAAGGAGTAAGGTCTGTGTATAGATTCAGTTTTTTGCATGTGCTTGCCCAGTTATTCCAGCACCGTTTGTTAAAAAGACTATCTTTGCTCCTTTGTGTTGGCTTTGCTCCTTTGTCAAGGATCAGTTGACTATATGTGTTTGGGTCTATTTCTGGGCTCTCTATTCTGTTTCACAGAGTTTTTTTTTTGTCTACTCTTTCACCAATACCACACTGTCTTGTTTACTGTAGCTTTATAATAAGTCTTGAAGTTGATGGTGTCTGTCCTCTGTATTTTTTTTTTCTCCTTCAACATTTTGTTGGTTATTCTGGGTGGTTTGCCTCTCCAAATAAACTTTAAAATCAGATATCCACAAAATAATTTGCTGGTATTTTTATTGGAGTTGCATTAAACTATTTATCAAGTTAGGAAGAACTGACATCTTGACAATAGTGAGGCTTCCTATCCATGAACATGGAATATCTCTCAAATTCTTCATTCTTCTTTGATTTCTTTCATCAGAGTTACGTAGTTTTCCTCATATAGATCTTGTATATATTTTGTTAGGTTTATACCTAAGTATTTCATCTTGGGGGCTGCTAATATAAATGGTATCATGTTTTTAATTTCAAATTCCAATTGCTCATTGCTGGTATACAGGAAGGTGAGTGACTTTTGTATGTTAACTTTATGTCTTGCTACCTTGCTATAATCACTTATTAGTCTCAGGAGTTTTTTTGGCGATTCTTTGGGATTTTCTACATTGACAATCATGTCATCTATGAATGAAGACAGTTTTATTTCTTCTTTCTCAATTTGTATACCTTTTCTTTTCTTTTATTCTCTAATTGCATTAGCTAGGACTTCCAGTACTTCTAGTACTGTTGAAAAGCAGAGGTGAGAGCAGACATCATTGCCTTGTTCTTGATCTTAGTGGGAAAGCTTATAGTTTAGGTTTTCTTTGTAGATTTTTTTAATGAAGTTGAAGAAGTTTTCCTCTGCTCCTAGTTTGCTGAGAGTTTTTATCATGAATGGGTATTGGATTTTTTTAAATGCTTTTTTTTTTTTGCATCTATTGCTATGAGCACGTGATTTTTCTTCTTTAGCCTGTTAAGGTAATGGATTACATTAATTTTTGAATGATGACCCAGATTTACATGCCTGGAATAAATCCCACTTGATCATGGTGTATAATTCTTTTTAAACATTATTGAATTCAATTTACCAATATTTTGCTGAGGATTTTTGCATCTATCTTCATGGGAGATATTGGTCTGTAGTTTTTATTTTTTTATAATGTCTTTATCTGGCTTTGGTTTTAGGATAATGCTGGCATAGGGCTGACTTTTTCCACTTTGTTTTTGTTGAGAAAAAGTGTTGTTTTCTTCTTGTGCCTGGCGGTATTCACCTCAACTTCTGCAGAAAGAGATGTATGGTGGAGAAGGAATTAACCTGGGCTTTGAAGGAGCAAAAGGGAAGAAGTACAGTGTGGTGGCCAAGAATCAGGTGTAGGATTCAAATGAGACCCAGATATGAGTCCTGGCTCTACAACTTACCAGCTCTCTGACCTTGAGTAAACTACTGAAGCTCTCTAAGCCTCGATCTCCTCATTTGTGTAGTGAAGACAGTAACATTGCCTGTCTCATAAAGTTGTCAGGAGGATTATTGAGATAAAGAGAGTAAAACACATAGAATGAGTGCCCAGCCCTCAGTAAGCATTTAATAAATGTTAGTTATTAATATTTTTAAGGCAAAGGGCAATGGTAAACTCTTTTAGGTGGATGAAGAACATTGAAGTAATCACCAGAATATGAAGGGTTTAAAGCAGAATGTGCCACGAAGGAATTTAATGAAGCCAAAGGAATATGTGAAGAGTCTTTTAGTAACTGATAAGATTTTGCAAGAGTATAGGAGACAAGTTAGAAGTTAACTTTCACCTGACTGCTACATAGCTGAAGCTCAGCCTCCAGGTCTCAGCCTTCAGGGAGCCTGCCTTGACTGTCCACCTTACACTCCATCAATTGGGTGTTCCCGTTATGTGCTCCCATAATAGTCTGCACTTCCTGTATCCTAGCATTTACCATATTATATTGAAACTTGTCAGAATACCCTGCTAGCCTCTAGGCTCTTCAAGGTCAGAATTCATGGATGTCTTATTACAGTGCCTGTACTTGGCACATAAGAGGCACTCAATAAATCCTGGTCTAAATGAGTGAGTAAATGAGAATACAGTAGGGAAGTAGCAGGTAGGAGGCTTTGAGCTGATAGTGCATTTATGGTACATATATGGTATAAAGTATACCATGTTTGGGAACCTGAAATACAGTTCTACAACATTATACATCCTAATACTCAGTGATATGATAATAAAATAGGACATATAAGAATGGGCCTAGCCTGATGTCTAGCACACATGCAGTAAATGGGTGTTAGATTTGGACAATATTGATAGAGCTAGGGCCTACTCAACAAATGTTCTCAAAGTTCATAGTGTTTGGGGTTAGGAGCTGGCACGGGGGGGATGGAGGCAGCAGTGGATGTTTTGTTTACAGTCCAGTAGAATTTTGAAAATAGTCTTTAAATTTGGGGAGATTGACTTGGAATGATCGGCTTCTCTTTGACAAACTTATTTTTAATTAAATGGCATTTTCTTTGATCATGTATTTGTTATAGTAGTCTAACTTTAAAAAAAACAGTGAATATATAGTAATTTTTCAAAAAATATACAATGACTAGTTAGTTCAATATGAATTAGTGATTTCCAATCTTGCTGTTAAAAAGAAAATTGTGCAGCTAGTGTGGGAGAGCTCTAATTTTGAAACATTGCTTAGAATAACCAAGTTCCATTATTCTCTTGCTTGTTCATAGTCTTATTGTATGTTTAAGTTAAACTATTTGATTATGTTTTAGACACACCTGAGTGAAATATGTGCTGAGCTGTGGACTGCTCTTACATATGAACATAATTTCTTCCTTTCTCAGCCTCGTTGCCTTCTAGGTCTTTTGTTTTTTCCTCTACTCTTTCCTACAGTGTTTCCTTCCCTTTTCAATATGCTACATACTACTATTTCTTTCACCTAAATTTAACTCACATTAGTTTTATAAAAAGAAAAAAGAAACTGTTACCCACTTAAAAAATGCATTTTTTTCTCTTTTCTCTGTGTTAATGCCTTGTCTAATTCCATCACATTTGGCTAACGTGTTGGGAGGTTGCTTACTTAGCCAGTGTCTTTCCTTTTTGACTATAAATCCCAAATGGATAGTTATTTTTTTAGACTACTTTTGCATGGCCCAGCTTTTCTTAATGTGGTATTTAATTAATACCACTCCAACTATATTCTACATTTCTAGTCTCAATAAATGTTTAAGTTATAACCACAGCTTATAATTCAGTACTGAGAAAACTAGAAAACTGTGTGTGGGGGGGGACGGTGCACATATATAAGGCAATGATATGTAATATATCTGTTGCTCATTTAAAACTTTGGCGTGGCCTTCATTACCTACATGTCCTGTATATCTGTAAAAGATCACATTGAGCCTGTGTGTAATATTTACCATTGATACTGCCAAAGTCCTGAATTGAATTCTTTCCAGAAATGTTAAGGTTTGAGTTTATTGTTTCAAGTTAATGAGTGTGCCTTTAACTCAAGGCAAAGACAAGAGTTGAAACCAGATTATGTGGCCTTAAACCACACAACAATTTCCCTTGTGAAATTTTTTGCTGTTTGAGTTTAGTTTGTATAAAATAATCAAAACACTCTGTAGGAATTATAAGCTTCTAAAGTGTTTTATCCCCACAGAGTAGTTTAGATCATGTGTGGCAGTCCGGAACTTAGAAAGTGGTTGACTTAATTTATTGTAAGCATTAGAAATCAAAGTTAGCATTAAAAATCAACCCCTTGTGACTTTCCCGCTCTTGAGTGGAGCTTACATAAAACGATTGAATACACTATAGGATTCATCAGCTTTTGGTGAACTTTTAATTTGATTGTATAATGGTGTAAATTGGTTTTAAAAGTTTTGGAATCAAACTTGAATCACTTCTACTTAGCTCTGAAAGTCATTAAAACATAGAGACCTGCAGACTTTTATTGATAAACATTTTGATTACAATTTTATTTTAAAGGACAATTCTTATTTCCATGTTTGCGTACTTGGCTTCCAGGAAGATCTTATTGGTCATCTTTTCTTCAGAGTTATTCAGGACTAAACATAGATTGTAAAGGTTTTTTTTTAGTTTTATGTTGAGAAATGGATGTGTTCTTTGTCTTTTCCAGTATAAACTTAATATATAAGAAACTTGTATGTTATGTGATCATTTACATATGCTTTGTATATGCATAGAATAATTTATTTAAAACTAAAGTAAGCATAGGACAGTGGAAGCTTAACAACCCTGTTTCCTAATGACTTTAGCTTGTTCAAGAGAGCATTACTTCAAAAGCAAAACCAAAACAGACAAATAAAAAACTGACTTTTATTTCTTAGGGTTTTAAAATACATCAAATTCTCTATAGTTAATGGATTATATTGTTAGTTAATAAATCATATACTATCAATGGCATATAAGTTTCTACAAATGAAATTTGTGTATCCATATAAATGTTTTGATATTCTTTTTTACACATTACCGTTTCTCCAAGAAGAATAAAGAAAAACCCCCAACTTTTCTAAAATAAATACCAAAAAAAGGAGGGGGGTATTGGTAACTGTAAAGTCAATGGAATATAACATGAGATTAAAGTGTCTTTACTTAATAGTCATCGCTTTTGAGAAACAACTGGATATTTTAAGGTGACAACTCTGTAATTATTTTTGGAATACTGTGTTTGCGTTATGAAATCCACAACCATTTCTATTTTCCTCTTAGTACAGCAATTTGGTGAACTGTAATTTACTGCAATTTGTGTGGACAAGGATTATAGATTATATTCTACTATTAATATTCCCAAATACAAATTTGTGTCAACAAATCCAGAGGTGGCATATGACCAAATTCAATGACTTATGCTTAAGAAAACAATAGTTAATTATAGTTTTAAAAGGTAGTATATTTTTCAGCCATTCAAAAACACAAAACAGTCTTCCAGCAGTAATCTGGGGTTTGTATCAAATGAAGGCATCTTGCTGTGACATCTATGGGACCTCTCGGAGGCTTGGTGTTCATTAGGATGTACATATAGAACAATTTACTGTTCAGAGGGCTGATTAGGACAGTACAAAACCAAAGCAGTCACAAATAGCCTACCCCCTTGCACCTCCCAGGAATTCAGTCTCTGTAATTGCTAATATATTTGAGGGTAGAAGTTCATTATGGTAGATACATATACTTTAAATTGTGCACCTGAGTACTATATGGAGTTATGTGTGAAGAAGAGACACCTGGTTTTGATGTTTGGACACAGGAAGATCATCTCAGCCCCCAAACTGACTCCTGTATCAGTTACCTGAATCACCTGACACTCATAAAAATTCGTCCTATGGGCTAAGACATTATCTCAAGAAATAAGACTCCCTTAAAGAGTTTTTGACTCATGTCAATAATTTTATGTATATTTTATCAGTATTTTATAATTTACAAATATACAGAATTTACAAATAAATTCTTCGTGACAATTCTGTGGTTCATTGTCATTCTCCTATTAGCAAGGAAGAGCTGAGGCTCAGAGAAGTTATATAACTTGCCCAGGGACATATAGCAAATGGCACACGGAAGCTTCTGACTCTAAATCTAATGTTTTTATTATTACATTACAGCAAGGATATAGGAGACTCCTGGCTCACTGGTTAATACACAGGAGAGTTTAGCAGATTAGTGGGTCAGAGATGGGAGAGGGTTGGAAAGGTGCTTTAGGTCAAAGTGGAGAGGGAAGCAGTCAAGGACACTGGGCACCCAGGGTTGGGTAGGGGGTGGAGTTGAGGTGAGAGATGGAGTTGATCAAAAAGAATCAAGATGGCAAAGACAGAAATAGAAATCATATGACCAACCTCACTCTTTATGATTGCTCATGGCTATAAGAGCAGTAACTCTTTCTCCTCTTGCCACAGTTCCTAAGAGTTTCCATGGTATCTTTTCACCACCATCCTTCTATGTTGGGAAATAGATGGTTTGTTGAGAAAGGGAATTTAGACTTTTACCTTTTTGAGAAATTCTTTATGGGGCTTATTTAGTCAAGAAAAGGTATGTGGCACTCTATAAGTACTCTTTCTGTGAATGGCTTCGATGATATATAGGAGAAACTCTGCAAACTAGATATTTCCTACAGTTACAATTTTTTCGTTATTGTCGTTAACAAGCACTCTATTAGAGCTGGAGGATCTGAAGCCAGAGTGCCTGAGTTAGACTCTGTGTCTTACTAGCTATGTGACTCTGGGCAATTTCTCCATCTGTTAAATAGTCTTAATAATAGTAGCTACCTCATAGGTTGTTGTAAGAATTACATAAATAAATACACGTAAAGATCTTAGAATAGTGCCTGGCTCAGAGTAAGCTGTCAATGGATTTAGCTGTTATTACAATTCACAGAAAGTTATAATCAGGGCATGCCACAAGAACTGTGGATATACAGTAGTCCCCCATTATCCACAGGTGATACATTCCAAGCCCCCCAGTGGATGCCTGAGACCACGGATAGTACCAAACCCTATATACTATGTTTTTTTCTATACATGCATATTTGAGGTGCAACAGCAAAACTATCACAAATTTCTTTTTCATTCTTCACGATTTCACACAGAGAAGATTCGTTCTTACCATAGATCTTAGCAACCTCAGCGTACAATTTTTTCTTTACTTATTAAATTGAGAACTTTCACTTTTTCACTGAAACGAAGCACTTTATGGCTTCTCTGGCATATCTGAATTGCCAGCGTCATGACTCTTGCACTTTGTGGCCATTATTAAGTAAAATAAGTGTTACTTGAAAACAAGCACTGCAATAGTGTGACAGTCGATCTGATATGCGAGAAGGCTACTAAGTGACTAATGGGCAGGTAGTGTATACAGCGTGGATATGCTGGACAAAGGGATGATTCATGTCCCAGGAGGGATGGAGTGGGATGGTGCAAGATTTCATCACACTACTCAGAACAGCACGGAATTTATAACTTATGAATTGTTTATTTCTGGAATTTTCCATTTCATGTTTTCAGACCACGGTTGACTGGGGGTAACTGAAACTGCAGAAAGTGAAATTGCAGATAAGCGGGACTGTTGTAATTGAAAAGACTACCCAAAAACTTCTGAAGTTTTAATTTATAGTAATTATAGTATTTTTCTTAACATTTTTTCTTTTATTATTAATTTATAGCCTTTTGATGAGACTGCTTTTCTAGACTGGGACACATGATATAAATTAGTAATTTTTATTCTATAAATATGTTCCCTAATGAAGTATCAGTTTCTTCTTTCATTTCTTTCTCATTCTTGAGGAAGTACAAGTCTTTTTCCTTAAAATGTACAGAATACCAAGAAAAATATTTATGTAACAAGCAGCTAGAAAGACCAGATACCACAAGATGTAAGAAGTGAAACATAGGGAGACTGGACAGAAGTTGAGAGAACAGAGTTGGAAAAGGGGACCTATGGCCTAAACAGAAGGTTCTGGGAAACTCAGACATGGGGAGGAAAATTACCATATTCTTTTGTTTGTTTGTTCAAGTCAATTATTTTATTTCTCATCAATATTATATGAAGATGATAGAAGCTATTTAGGGTCAGCTAAAAGAAAATGCAGTTTCTTGGTGCTTATTTATCTGAATTTTCATTCTTTGTTTCCTTCATAGTTCTTTCTGTTTCTTGAACATTCCATACTATCTTATCTTTTGAAGGGTGGAACTTTGCACATGCTGTACCCATCTTGCACAATACTCCAAAACAAACTCATCCTTTGCCACATTGCCTTCTCCTCATCTCTGAAGCCTCTGTTTAAATGTCTCATCCTTGAGATACTTTACCTTCTCCTAAATCAGGTTAATTCCCATTAGATGCTCTCATACAACCTTCAGAACTTCCCCATTGTCTTACTGTATTGTACTTCTCTAATGTTTATCTTCTCCTCTAGATTGTAAAGTCCATGAGAGCACAGCCCTTATCTCTGGGGTTGTGGACAATGTACTCTATCTTGATTTGAATGGTGGTTCACATACATTAATTGATTTGTATATCTAAGATCAGTGCACTTCATTCTATGCAGGTTATGCCTCAATAAATAAGAATGAAAAATCAGGCACTTATCTGGATATTTAATCTGCACAATACCGAACCTTGAGGTTAAGTTGAACACTTTGGATTATTAGGAAAGTTCTTCCTTTACTGAGTTGAAATATGCATTTTTATAATTTTCCTCTGTTGGCCATATATCTATTCTTTGAGCCAACATTAAATAATTCTTTTTCTCTTTTTATATGATACCTTTTAAAATATTTGATGAAAACTTTCACGTTCCGGGCTAATCTCAACCATCCCTGTCATGACAGTTTTAGTTTTTTAGTCATCTTGGTCTTTCTCCTGCAGATGTTCTCTAGTTTATTAATGTCCTTCAAAACATGGTACCTAGAAGTGAACACAACATTCCTAGTATTATCTGACCAATGCAGAGTACAGCTTGCCATCATTCCCATTGAAATGCATATTTTGCTACTATTAAACAGACTAAATAAAACACTTTCATTAATTATGTTTAGTATTATCTCTTCTCATAATAAGATTCCTTTTCAACTCCATTTAAAAACTGCCGTTAAACTAAACCCCTTCCATTCGTATTTGCATAATTCATTTTTTAAACCTAATTCAGGCCATTACATCCTATTGGCTTCAGGCAATAATGGGTTCCAACTTATTCCACCCAAAATTACATTTTCTCTCTATTTCATAGGCTTGTTATGACATTTAAATATGATAAGGCCTATGAAACGTGTTTTATAAAACGCGTAGTATATGAAAATTTAATGAAAATAATTGTTGAGATAATTTTGAAACCCAAGTCTTTTATCATTTCATGTTATTTATTAAGAATATTAAATATAAAAAGCACAGGGACAGAGTTCCATAGCATAGCTCCCTTTCAAGTTGACATCCATCATACTTTTTGTCTTCTTTGTTTAATCATTAGTAAACAGAAACATAGCCTAATGCCATATGAAAAATCAAAATATATTAAGGAGCATATAGAAACCAGATATAAGTTTAATAGTTTGTATTTTTTGCTGCCATCTATTAACATTTAATTAACTCTTTAAGGAGTAATCCTATACGGTCTTAATTACTACAGCTTTATAATACATTTTCATATCTCATAGTTTTTGGCTGTTCTTGGCCTTATGAATTTCCATACACTATTGAATATGCTATTCTAGTCCTGCATGCACACACACACACAATGTGCATAGGATTTTCACTGGGATTGCTTCTAGTCTATAAATTAATTGGGAGAGAATTGACATCTTTAAAATAATGATTTTTCCAATCTATGAACACAGGGTGTCTTTCCATTTATTTAGATCCTCTTTATTGTCTTTCACTAAAGTTTATAATTTTTTATATAAAGACACATCTTCCTATGTATGTCATATTGTTGTACTGTTACAAGTGATGTATTTTTTAAAATACCATTTTCTAACTTTGTTGTTAGTATATAGAAACCTAATTGTTGTTTATAGATTTTTGTATCCACTAACCTTGAAAACTCTAATTAATTCTAATAATTTTTTGATTTTTTTCTGATTATCTTACATACAAGGTCATGCCATCTGTGAATAATGACATTTCTATTTCTTCTTTTCCAATCCTTTTAACATATATCTTTTTATGTCCTCCTACCCCAACCCATCTCCCTGCCTCCACTCTCCTGAATCCTATTTTAAATCATTTCTTTAATATTTTAAAATATTGTTTTATCATATATATGTATTCCTTTAAAAGAATACTGTAATTTTAATTGCTTTTAACTTTATAAAAAAGATACTGTATTGTATATAATATTCTGGGATTTAAAATGAGTATTGCATTACTTCATATTGCTGCATAAATAAAACATAGGTGAATACCTTCTTGATCTTGGTATAGGGAATGATTTTTAGCAGACTATATAAAATTAATATCTCTTTTCATCAAAGAAACTTTAAATAAAGTAAAAATATATATTACAGGGGCCGGCCCGGTGGCGCAAGCGGTTAAGTGCGCGCGCTCCGCTGCGGCGGCCCAGGGTTCGCTGGTTCGGATCCCGGGCGCGCACCGACGCACTGCTTGGTAAGCCATGCTGTGGCGGCGTCCCATATAAAGTGGAGGAAGATGGGCACGGATGTTAGCCCAGGGCCGTCTTCCTCAGCAAAAAAGGAGGAGGATTGGCGGATGTTAGCTCAGGGCTGATCTCCTCACAAAAAAAAAAAAAAAAAAAATATATATATATATATATATATATATATATATTACAGAAAGCAGGGACTTGAGCAGATATTTGTATACCCATGTTCATGACAATGCTCTTCCCTCAAATACCTGCATGGCCTGCTCCCTCATTTCCTTGAGGTCTCTACTAAAATGTTACCTTCTCCGTGAGGCCTTCTGTGACCATCCTATATAAAATATCAATTTCCCTCATCACCCCATTGTGTTCTATCTACTCTACTTTATTTTTATATTTGCCACATATAAAAGAATATATGCAATATAAAATTTATATAAATTATGAAACATAATTATAAAATGATCATCCATGAACACTCTACCCTACTTAAGAATCAGACACTACCAATGCTATGGAATCAAACTTCACCCTTTCCTTCTCTTGTCCCTCTCCCACCCCACTAGATAACGAGCATCCTGGATCATCTTCCCTCTGCTTAAAAAAACTTGTTTTATTACATATATTTTTTAGTTTTGCATAACTTTTCAGCTTTATAAGGTGATGTCATTCTAAGTCTTTTTTTGACTTGTTAGTATCCTAAAATGTAAAATTGGGTTTCTAAAATGAATCTGTTGTTGAGGATATAGTTCATTCATTTTCACTGTTATATACTATTCCATTGTAGGAGTATATTATTACATTCTCCTGCTGGGTTGTTGCTTGGTTTTTTTGCTACTGCAGTCAATGCTGCTATGAACTCTTTCTTACACATCTGCTGGTACATAGATGCAAGGGGTTCTCTAGCGTATGTACTTAGGAGGGGAATTGCCCATGTTCAACTTGATGAGAAAATTCCAACTTGTTTTCCACAGTGATTGAACCAATATACTCCAGCTAGTAACAGACAGAAGTTCCCATTGTTTCATGTCTTTACCTACACGATATTGTCAGACTTCATTTTTTGGGTTTTGTTTTTTTGTTGCCAATCTAATAGATGTAAAAGACATTTTTTTCTTAATTTGATTTCCAAGATTACTAATGAGATTAAGCTTTTTTGTTTTGTTTTGTTTAGTTTTGTGTGAGGAAGTTCGGCCCTGAGCTAACATCTGCCAAACCTCCTCTTTTTGCTGAGGAAAACTGGCCCTGGGCTAACATACATGCCCATCTTCCTCCACTTTATATGGGACGCCACCACAGCATGGCTTGACAAGCAGTGCATTGGTGCGCACCTGGGATCCGAACCCGGGCCGCCGCGGTGAAACACACGCTCTTAACCGCTTGTGCCACCAAGCCGGCCCCGAGATTAAGCTTTTTATTACATGCTTATTTGCCATTTATAGTTCCTCTTTTATGAGATGTATGTTTATATATTTTGCCCATTTCTATATTGGTTTTTTTGTCTTTTTATTGTTGAAAGATTCTATTTTAGATATATACTAATTTTTAATCCTTTGTTGTCATAGCTATTGCAAATATCTTCTCCTTTGTATTGCTGCTTGTATTTTCCCTTTCTTTATATTTTTTTTGGAGAGGAGGGCAGAACTAGATAATTTATTTTCATCACCAGTTATAGAATGAAAAAACTTCCTAAAATGTGTTGTAGTTAATTCTCAATTTTTCATTGAAGAAAGGTTGCTTTACTTTCTCACCCACCGTGATTTTGAAGGTCAGTTTTGTTTTCTTTCCTCTCCAAATGAAATTTTCTGTAGAGTTCATGTAGATCTTTCTTCTGACACCCTCTCTCCAATTCTGTTAATAACATATACTGGAGGCAGGGACAGGGAGCAGGGTAGGTGGGCCACTACCCTTGACGGCAGAACTGAGGAGTCACTCATTGTTTTCAAGATTGCCCTAATCTTCTCTGTCTCGGCTTTAGCAACATTGGCTCTGGTACCTGGGGCCAATATTTTACAACTTTTTGAGGTTTATGGTCTGTTTCACGTCATAGTTTTGCCTCATCATATGGACACTAAAATGTAAGCATTCTTTTGGTTTACAGGTGTCTTCCTCTTCTACCTGCTCAGAAATGCCTTGGCAAAGGGGCACTTGGCACCATGCCACCCAAGCATTCTATCTTGGGTCTTCAGTTTTTTCTGGTTTCAGTTACTCATTGAGGCCTGAAATCTCCAGGAGCATCAAGTCAGACATATCCTGAGCTAACTATTGGATAGTGCGTGTTTGGCATGAGAAGGTTTACCTCTTGGGGATATTATCCAGGAGAGCGTTGGTAAGGACCGTGGGCTTCACTCCTCCGAGAACTGAGACTCCTCATTAACCTTAGTACATACCCTGTAGCAGTTGATCAGGAGGACACTGTCCAAAGGAGGTGAGCAATCAGGAGTACCACGGGTCAGGGAGCAGGAAGGTCACATATGGCTCTGCAGGCAGAGAAAGAAGAGCTAGATACCACTACTAAGGAACATGCAAGCAAGGAGCGACTCTTTGTGGTTTCTTTAGCTGAATTTAACTTTTATTTTACCTGCATTGAGGTATAATTGACATGTAAGAAAACAATCCATACTTAAAGTATACAGTTCGATACGTTTTGACATATACTCCTGTGAAACATCAGTACAATCAAGATAATCACCTCCAAAACTTTCCTCATGTCCCTTTGTAATTCTCCCTCCTGTCCCTTCATGTACCTTCTTCTACCTGCAGGAAACCACAAATCTGTTTTCTGCCATTATAGATTTGTTTGCACTTTATAGAGTTTTATATAAATGAAGTAATAGAGTATATACTCTTCGTTTTGGGGGCTAGGTTTCTAGGTTTCTAGGTTCTTTCTTTCAGCATATTCAAGATTCATCCATGTTGTTGTATGCATTAATAATTTGTCTCTTTTTGTTACTGAGTAGTATTCCATTGTAGCAATGTTATTCATTCACATATCGATGCATTTGTATTGTTTCTGGTTTTTGCCAGTTACAAATAAAGCTGCTGTTAACATTCATGTACATGTCTTTGTGTGGACATATGCTTCCATTTTTCTTGGGTAGATATTTAGGAGTGGAATGACTGGATCACATGGTAGGTGTGTTTAACTTTATAAGACTGACAAACTGTCAAAGCGGTTATACCATTTTACATTCCCATCAGTAGTGTATCAGAGTTCCAGTTGTTTCACATTCTTGTCAGCACTTAGTATGATCAGAATTTTTAATTTTACCTATTGTAATAGGTGTGTAATGGCATCTCAATTTGATTTTAATTTGCAATAACTAATAATAATATTAATAATAACAACTGATGATGCTGAGCATTTTTTCATGTGCTTATTTGCAATCTATATATCTTCTTTGGTGGAGTATCTGTTCAAATTTTTTGCCCATTAAAAAAAATTGGGTTGTGTTGTTTTCTTATAATTTGAGAGTTATTTATGTGCTGTAGATACAAGTCCTTTATCAGGTATGTGATTTGCAAATATTTTCTGCCAGTCTATGGCTTGTCTTTTTAGTCTCTTTCATAAAGTAGGAATTTTTAACTTTGATGAAATCCAATTTATTATTTTTTTCTTTTATGCATCAGGATTTTGGTGTATCTACAACATGAATTTTAAAGTCAAATTTACCAATGTTTCCTTTTATGGCTAAGACATTTTGCGCTTGGTTTAAGATATAATTCCAAGACTGAGGTCATAAATATGTCATCTTATGTTTTCTTTAAGAGTTTTAAAGCTTTTAATTTAAGTTTTTTGTTCATATGGAATTGATTTTTGTGTATGCTCTGGGGTAAGGATCCCATTTTTTTTTTTCTATATAAATACTCACTTGACTAAGAATAATTTATTGAACAGTCCATCCTTCCCCCACTGCATCAGTTGGGGTAAGCTCAGTTATGCTGTAGTAACAAACAATCCAAAAATGCCTGTAGAATAACGTGTAATAGTCTATTTCTCAGTTCATGCTTTATGTGTGAGACAAGTCAACATGGACTCTACTTATCAAAGCCACTCAGGCACCCAGACTGATGAAGGCCCTGTTCTGACATAAGCTTCTAGAATTACTTTGACGGGGGAGAAGAAGACAAATTAGTGACTGGTTTTTAAAGCTTTTTCAAGGAGGTGACATACTGGTACTCACATTTTCTTGACCAGTGTAAGTCACAAGTTCACATATACCATCAAAGGGAGAGTTTCTGACTCATTAGGCCTAAGGGGGGGGCTCAATAATTTTCATTTCTAACAAGGTCTCAGGTGATGCTGATGCTGCTGACCCAGGGACCACAGTTTGAGAATCACTGCTATAGATTAAAGGGGCACGTGGAATGGCTACCAGAGTAAGTGAAAAATACCCACACCAACATATGTGATCCTGAAATTGTCAATATCAGGGATTTTTTTAAATCCCCGGAACATTTCAGAAAGAAGGAAAGAAGTTACATACATAAGAATGAGAGTTGGGCTGACATCAGACTTCTCAAATGCAGCAATGGATAATAAAAGACAATGGAATATGGTCTTCAGAATTCTGAGGCAAAATAATTTCTTACTCAAAATTCTGTACCTAGACCATGTATTAGTGAAGTGCAGGAATAGAATAAATAAAATTTTCAGAAATGCAAGGTAGAAATTCACAACCTCATAGGAAGCTATGAGGTTATGCAGCAAAACAAGGAGTAGATCAAGTAAAAGAAAGCTACAGTACTCTGGGAATAGTATATCCACCATAGGAGAGCTGTGTAAGGAAGTCCCAGGATGACTGCATCAGGCCTAGAGAGTAGCCAGTCCATATTGGAGCACTGCAAAGAAACTTAATTATACAAAAGGGACTGTGCAATCATTGTATACCACTTAGCTCTGAAGTGGATACCATTTCATTTAATGGTATCATTACCATTATAATTACCAAAGTCATAATAATGCCAACTGTAATAATTATCTAAAACTTGTAAAATAAATATATGGGGAGGATGGGGAAAAGTTGAGGAGAGTTATTAAATAGTGGTATCTTCATCTGCCAAAACAGAAAGCCAATGGAAAAGATCTGAATGTGATAAATCAAGAAATAGTAGGGGCCGGCCCGGTGGCGCAAGCGGTTAAGTGCGCGCGCTCCGCTGCGGCGGCCCGGGGTTCGCTGGTTCGGATCCCGGGCGCGCACCGACGCACTGCTTGGTAAGCCATGCTGTGGCGGCGTCCCATATAAAGTGGAGGAAGATGGGCACAGATGTTAGCCCAGGGCCGTCTTCCTCAGCAAAAAAAAAAAAGAGGAGAATTGGCGGATGTTAGCTCAGGGCTGATCTCCTCACAAAAAAAAAAAAAAAAAAAAAAAAAAAAAAAAAAAAAAAAAAGAAATAGTAGTATTGCTCTAGGGAGAAGGAAGAGAGTCTGATTAGGTAAGCAGAAATCGTCCCTTTGCTAATGCCTAGGTATCTTCCATTAGCTAGTGTTGTTTTCTGCAGCTATATCGGTAGGTCTGGATTTACCCTAATGAGGCAGAGTCTCATACCAGTTGTATAGCTCTCATGGCACAAAGTGTCTCATACATCTCTTATGTGTTACATTTTTCCACTCACCAGCTCCTTAATATTCACATTGATTCCTTCTTCCCTCTCAGAATGATTTTCTTTCTGGTCTCTTTCCTGGAAAATTCACTGTATGTTGTGGGAAGGCTTCTATCTATAGGTACAGGAAATAATTTATAGAGACTTAAACAAATAAGCACTAGTTTTTTTCACACTATAAGATGTATGGAGGTAAGCAATAGCTGACAGTGGTTTAGTGGCTCAGATATATTAGTGTCACCATCTCCTAATGCTCTTGACCTCCTTCTCATGCTATTAAGATGGCTTCCCAGTTTTAGGCTCCTGTCTAGTTCCAGATACTGTATCTCTTTTCAAGACAGAAAGAAAGAAGAAGGAGCGGTATCCTCTGTTCCTTTTAACAGGAAAGAGAAAGTTCCTTAGAATTTATCCCCACTCCCAAAGACTTTTAGTTCCATCCTTAATGGATAGAATTATGTCACATGGCTAGCTCAAACTGCAAGGGAAATTGGAAAGCAAGTAGAAGATGGCAAGGACTAGGAATGGATTTGAGGTCAGCCATTCTATCTTGGAGCACTTCATTCTTTCATGAAAATCAAAAGATAGAGGAGAATGTGTGTTGGGATGGCAAGGCTATCTTTAATCCCTTTTCATCTTTTCTCCCAGTTAGGAAACTGGTTTGCATTGGCAGTGCATATAATTGATGTCTGTCATGCTAAAAGAGACATATAGCACAGTTCTGATATCATTCCTCATTTCAAATGCCACTAGGTCATAGAGTCACCTCTTATCACCCTACTGGAAGCATTTCTTCCTTCCTCTGAATTCTCATATTTACTTAGCTATATCTCTTATGACACATGCCCCCTTTTTTTTTTGTGAGGAGGATTGGCCCTGAGCTAACATCTGCCAATCCTCCTCTTTTTGCTGAGGAAGACTGGCCCTGGGCTAACATCCATGCCCATCTTCCTCCACTTTATATGGGACACCTGCCACAGCATGGCTTGACAAGTGCATCAGTGAGCACCCAGAATCCGAACGGGCGAACCCCCGGGCTGCCGCAGCGGAGCACGTGCACTTAACCACTTGCGCCGGCCCCTCACGTGTCCCTTTTAATCTTGTATTTTTAAAAAAATGATATTTATATTTATCTAATTATAAAACTAGTATTCACAGCATTTTTGACATTTTTGAAAATTCAGAAGAGTAGAAAGGAAACATCTATAGATAGAATTCCTTGGGTGGGTGCTTGCAAAACATACTATAAGTATTCTTTAAAACACTCATCAGTTTTATAGTTACTTGTTTAATGTTTGTATTTTTTTCTAAACGCCATGAAGACAAAGATCATACCGTCTTATTCATTGCTGCACCTACATGTATCCAGCACAGTGTCTAACACACACTAGGCATTTAATAAATACTCATCAAATGAATAAACTCAGACTACCATTCATGTTTTGTGCATCTATTTTACTTTTTAAAATTATTTTTTATTCATGACTATAAGTTCCTTAAGAATAGAATCTATTCCTGATTTATCTTTTTACCTGCCCTCCTCTGATCAACAAACAGAAGACTTGACACATATTAGGTGCTCAATAAACAAATATTTATTGAATGAATATATGAATGAATAGTATTTAATCGATCTGTTATATGAACCCATAGTAACAAATAGCACCTTGCTCATGGATATGCACTCCTCTTCTGCTACTCTTTGGCCCTGTCTCAGAGCGGACTAGGATGTTCTAAAGCTCCAGCAAGAGGGTCTTTGTGACCATGACTCAGGCTCTGGATCAAAGATTTGAGTTTAAAGCCCATCTCTGCCATTTTCTGGCTGTGTAAATTCAGGAAAATCCCTTCAACTCTGTGAGCCTGTATTTCTTCATTTCTAAGGTGAGAATAGTAATATTACTTCATATGGTTGTTTGGGAACTAAGCATTCATGAGAAAGCACACAGTACATAGTAAGTGCTCATATAATTTTCAAAAAATTTCAAAAACAATTTTCACACAAATATAGACTGGACATGTGTCAAGATTTAACTGATTAATCAGAGAGTCAGCAGGATAATAAAACCAATTCAAAGAGCATTTGAAGAACTGAGTACTTAAGGCATTGAAGAAAGAATGTTGGAATAAGATTGGCAGGTTATATCCAAAACTGGTTAATGTCCTAGAGAGTGTACCTATAATCCTTGGGTTTACCTCTTGTCCTAGACAGAAGTTATATGGAGTTCCACTAGATAAAAATCTGCAAAATAACATGAAACTTCACAGTGTTTGTCCCCTTGACCAGCAGTCAAACTATGCTACACCCCAACAGGGAGTCAAATAATCCTTGGGGGACCTGCGAGACAGTGCTTCATTATGGCATTGAAAGAACATTCTTTTTTCTTTATTTTTAAGCTTTAGATAATTTCCTTAACAATATAAACATAATGGTATTTAGTAAGTTAGAAGGTGTAATGAGGAAAGAATCTTTTCTCTTATGCAACAGTGTTATGCTCCATTGACACCAAAGTTTATACTCTTCAGGCAGAGAAGAGCTGCTTCTCCTTAATCCTTGGACGATCAGAGTCATAGAAAAAGTTTTGTGAAAGATATGAGATTGCATCTGACCCCTAAAGGACAGATTTAAATAAATAGTATGACATTACTATTATCTAAAATGTGGATTTTAGTTTTATTTTGTTTTAATTGAGCTGTCTCTTAAGACAGCAGGTTAGATTTTCATAAAGAAAAGAGCCAAAAGAAAACAGGGCTGTGAGAGTCAAAGAATAAAAGAGAATTCGACAAAATGAAGCAAAAATTGCATCTGCCTGAAGGGGCTCAGGAGATAACATTCATTCATTCAAGGCCATACGCCCATTCTGGCAGCATGTCTCAGGGCTGGAGATGCTGCAAAGGACAGTTCAATCAGTTATTAGGCTCCATGATGTCCACCACTCACACGCACACTGCTATATGGTCTTTCTTAATAGAGGTGCTTGAACTTGATCTGGCCTGAGAAATGTGATCTGTGTGAGCAAAGGCAAGATTCAAAAGTCCCTTAGGAGCTTAAGCTTGGTAGATAGAACTTGCTGGTGGTATTGTGGGAAAAGCACTAAATTTGGTGTATAAAGAGCTAGATGCAAAAGCTGACTCTGTCAGTTAGCAGCAGTGATAACACTGGGCGAGTCATTTAAGTTTTCAAGGTCTTATTTTCCTCATCTGCAAAATGGGAACAGCAATACCTATATTACTGAGTTGCAATAAGAATTAGATAAAAGAAGGTGTCTTAGTCTGTTCGGCCTGCTGTTACAAAATACCACAGACTAGGTGGCTTATAAACAACAGAACTTTATTTCCTAACGTTAGGAGGCTGGAAGTCCGAGATCAGAGTGCAGCACGGTCAGGTGAGAGCCCTCTTCCAGTTGCAGACCTCTCATTGTATCCTCGCGTCGGGGAAAGGGTGAGGGAACTCTTTTGGCCATCTTTTATAAGGGCACTAAATCCTGTTCATAAGGGTGGAGGTTCTCAAAGGCCATACCTCCTAATACCATCACCTTGGGGGTTAGGTTTACAACATATGAATTTTGGGGGGACACAAACATTCAGACCAAAGCAGAATGTATGTGAAAGTACTTTTGTTAATGATTAGTGTAAAGGGAAATCTATCTAGTTTTCTTGATCTTGCCCTCTGCTGGCCAGGAGATAGCCTCTAACCTAACAGAGGTGCTTTTTCTTTAACCTAGTTTCCAGAGCACAGTGATTGAGGCTTAGAATAACCTGTCATTTTCCAGGATAGGGCAGGTCCTGATGATGTTCTCTAGCTCTGTGCTCTGTACTGCCTTTTATTTTAACCATCATTAAGAAATTTCAAGCAACCTTCAGGAAGAAGCTAGAACAGATTCCAGCCTGTACCTGTAGCTGTTTTATTTTATTTTTTTAAGATCAGGCCCAACACATCTGGACTATGGTGGGATATTTAGAGAGGGATCATTTTATGAAAGTCTTGACAGCAGGATTTGGAGCACATGCATGTACTGTCACTTTTTACTTCCATCTGGTGAACAGAAGCCTAGTTTGGACTCAAAAGGGAGAATGATTTATGCATTTTAGTGGAGACCCCATTTATAACATTCATAAAGCAAGATAAAGTTAGCAAGTTATTTTATTTATTAAATATTTCTACTCTGCCTCATTTCCACAAAAGATTTGAGGAAGTTAGGTAAGAGAGTTGATTGAGAGCTAGCCTATTACTTAGAAAGCTGTGAAAATTGCAATGAAATTAGCTCTAAGTGTTGATTTAGTTTTTTCTTCAAGAAGAATTTTCATGAGAGAGTTATGTTATAGTGGCTGTGTCCATACAGGGAACATTACAGGAAGAATTTACATGTAATTCAAGATGCTGAGGACAATTCCTTTTGCTTTGGTAGCATTGGCATGTAAATGTATTTATATGTGTAGGTGTGTGTGTGTGTGTATACACAGACTTATGATTTTTCTTGAATTAGCTGAATTTCATGATTATCCTATTTACTGTACTCTATATGAGCGGTTCATTGACACGGAAGCAGCAGAAAAATTTTTGTCAGGCAATTTTGTCAGGGATATTCCATCAGCACACAGCTGAATCATGAGGTCTGTCAGTCAGCGTATGCTTGGCCAGAACTTCTAATTTCTTTACTGTCATGTATTTCCTAGGCAGATAACTTTTGATGAATCAGTACATTCTGCTTTAGGTATATAAAACCAGTCTGATGTCACATCTTGTTGTGTGTATACATACACATATATTCTTTGTTCGGGGTAGGTTACTACATCTGCCCTTACATGTAAGCCAGGAATCCCTTTTCACTTACTCTGTAGGCATTTTATCATCTCCAGGACCAGGTTTAATCAGGGAACAGTAAGATTGGGGGAAAATGATTAAGGCCAGATCTTTCATACTTTTCATTGTTTTAAAAGAAACTGAACGTGGAATAGGCAGAGAAAGTGGTCATTCATTAAATACTTTTCAGGAAGTAAAACATATTTAAAGTTAATTCTCCAACATTTGGGGTATATATAACATGTTAATCTCTATCTATACTTGTATTTCTCAATACTTTTTTCATTCTCTCTCTGGCACTATCAAGTGTGATATAATAACTTTGATTTTTTAAAAAATTAAAGTTAATAAATTTAAATAAATTCCATTTTGAGGGAATAGAGGCAGATACCTTTTCATGAATCAGTGCATTCTGCTTTATACATATAAAACCAGTCTGATCCATTACAAACCTTAAAATAATTGAGTTATTCTTGAGTGTTTAGTCATTCATCTTTTCACCAAATATTCACGAGTTTCTACTATGTATCAGCTACTTTGATAAGGCAGAGGATTTAGCAGAGAACAAAATAGACCCAGTTCCTGACTTTATGGTTTTTACAATTTAGAGAGGGAGACAAACAGCAAATTTAGAAATTGTGATAAGTGCAAGGAAGGAAAAACATGGGGTTCAATGACTAAAAATTAAAGGGACACCCAGATTAGACTGAAAGAAGGGGAAAAGCTTCTCTGGAAATTACAATTAAACTGATAAAATACTGGAAGGATGAGTTGGAGGTGTCTGAGGAGTGAGAGAGAGTCAATGTGTTTGAAGTAGAGTGATAGAAGGAGAGAGTGGGACAGGGCAACACCAAGAGGTAGATTCAGGTAGATTACACATACACCTGAGGGCCATGTTACTCTTTTAAAATTTGATCTTAAGGACGTTGGAAGTCATTGGAGTATTTTAAAGACATCTAAAAAATAATATTGGTATTTTTGAATGATTCTCTGACTTCTGGTTGTATGGAGAAAGGATTACAAGAGAGCACAAGTGAAGAGAGATGGAGTGTTCTGCTTGAGATATCCATTAGGAGGTTATTTCATAGGGCTAGGTGAGAGATGATGGTGATTTGGACCAGATTAATGGCAGGCAGTGGAGACAAAATGAAGTGGACATATATTATGAAGGCAGTATAAATCGGCCGTGGTGTGGATTGGATGAGCCAGATTAGACAGAGTGAGTTATTAAGAATCGCTTCCATTTTCTGTCATGAGCAGCCAGGTGGATGGAAGCACTATGTATGCACAGAAATGGAGAGGAATGGAACAGGAACAGGTTTAACAAAACTGAGTATTAAAAATGCAGAGTTAGAAATCGTTGTTCTAGAGAGGTTAAGAGGAAAGATGTAGTGAAAGATAGACATTTAGAGTAGCAAAGGAGCAATCCCGAAGAAAACAGACCCCTAGTGAAAGTTCAACAGGGATAGACCTGGAGTGACAGTCCTCATAATTAAGAAGAACAATGGATTTAGGTACTCGGTAAGAACCTCAGATGTAGATGCAAGAACCCTTGATTACTGACAACTGGTTTGCCTTTGGACAAATCACTTAACATTTTGGCCTCTACTCACTCATCTGTTAAATGACCATGTTGGATGAGATAAGGTACCGTTTTAGTCTAGCGTTCTATGATTCTATACAGTGGGAGTCAGCAGGAATTTTGGGAGTCACAAAGACAGGACTCGATTCTAGCTCTTTAATTTCCACATCCATAAAATGGGACTAATACTAGTGAGGTAGTGCACATAACATACCTTACATGTTGGAAGTGCCTTTCTTTCCTTTTAATGCTAATCAAGATTTCTTATATATTTTGTTTAGAAATTAGTCATATACTTTCCTATACTATCTTCTCTAAAATTTGAGAGACAAAAACTTGGAGCAGAATCCCACCTTCAATACATTTTTATGTATTTTATTTTTGTCATGTGATCTTTCTTCTCTGAGGCTCTATTTTTTCATTTGTAAAGTGAACATAATAATATTTAGCTTATAGGATTGGTATAAGGTTTGAATGAAATAATGCATGCCAAGGGCCTAGCAAAGTACCTGGAACATAACAGGCTCTCAAAAGATTTTGTAAATCTCAAAATATTTACAAAAAATCTTTTGTTCAAGTAAAGTTCTATAGTTCAAGTAAAGTTAGTTGAACTATAATCTTCTCTGTAGATTTCATTCAAAGGCAAAATGGAGGTTAGGAAACTAATCTTAGGCCAGAACTGCTTTCTATAGTTACTGGATAACTGATCATGTTTAGATATAAAATATCTACATCTATATCTCTATCTATATCTAAATAGAGATATATAGAATCATTCTATAGTCAATAGTTACTGAATTTTTAAGCAGAATCAGTAAGAATCTTGCTAATGCTTCACTGTAACCAGGGGAATTCTGACTTTTTCATTGGTGAGAGAAAACAGCTCCAAGAGCAGTGAAAAATGTCTGTAAGCCTAACTGGCCTCCATCAAAGCGTTGTGATATATGTTGTTTAATGCAAATGAAAGTCCAGTTTGCATTTTAATAATAATAATCTTTAAAATAGGTAAAAAGATTCTGGAGTGCTGTGTAAAAGAAAACACCACACACACACCCTTTGCCTTTAAGAGTGCAGCAAGCCTGATTTGGGAGCCATTACAATCAGTGAGCTACTCAATCCTCTCTCAGACTGCCCTTTTCAGTAGTATCCAATTTTCTACCTCTTAGACCAGAGGTTATCTCAAGTGAATTGCTGAAGAGAAGACAAAAGGTTCATCCCATAATATGCCTAGCATACTGAGGCAGGTTGAATGGGATTCCTAGCACCTTTATGTTTCAAGCTCTGGGTTAGCTCACAGGTGGCTATAATTCTGTCTGGCAAGGCCAAGAGCATCTTGAAGTATTGGCCAAAGTTCTTTCTTCACCCAGCCTTTAAAGTGCACGAATTGGGAGGTTCAAACAATACAAGTTTAAGATTTTATCACCTCAGGCTCTGGCTATTACAATAAACCCTAACTCCTATCTCTCCCTCTAATCTCTCTCTGCCACCAGTTTCTCTTTCCTTCGATTCTGACTTCCCTCAGATTAATCTTACTAAAACAGTTCTTGAACCAGGTCTCACCTCATCTTAAAACTTGTCAACCTCTGTTAAAGTGTAAACTCCACAAAGCGGCAAAATCTGACCCCAGGCGACCTGCCTAGATTTTTCTCTCATTATAATCTTTCATGAACTTGACATACCAGACTTAAGTAATTTCTTGGGATCTTGCCAATCCCAGTGATACTGCTAGAAGTAGGGTTTATGTCCTGTTTGGTTTTGAGGTCCAGAGGCTTTTTCTTTATTCTTTCTCTAGCACATGGGAATCCTCATATTCTATGCTCAAAAATATCTTGCTTTCGTGCATCTTCAAGATATTCTAACTATGCTCATCAATCTCTTCCTCTAAGAGTTTTTTCTTTTTTAGAGCAAAAGCCAGTCATCCTTATAGGATCTTTCTGTTTTCTTCCCCAACACATAGCTCTTTCTGAAGTAATGGGCTTGGAGGTGGTTATCAACTTTCCTGAAAGCAAATTAAAGGATGAGGGGGAATATATATATCTACACATACACACACACACACACACACACACACACACGCACACACTTATCTCTAAAAAATATTATTTGTGGGGTCCACCTGAACTCCTATAAAGAATAGAAATATGACTCTAAAATTATGTTTTCTGGAGGCTGAAGGTTGAAATTTCTAGTTTACTGCAAAGGAAAAGGGGATGGGAACTTATACTGACTGGCAGTGTTACTAATTCTAACTTGTGAAAGTGAACACTCATAAAATATTGAGAGGCTGATAGCTCATTGTATATAGTCTAAGGCTGGACCAGAGCAAAAACGGGGCTTTAGTTAGAGAGAAATGTGGCTCTTGAGTACTGTCGATGACTTAGTACATACGGAGGTAACTCAAATGCAAAGTCAAGAAGAGTAGCAGGTCAAGAAAGTGCAAATGCAAGCTAGAACTCACCGATGTTGGATTAGCTTTGGGATGCTTGGTCTAACTGCTATAGGGCAATCATAGACCAAGATGGGAACATGAGCACGAAGCAAGTCAGAAAATCTTATTCAATTAAGGAAAATTTGGCAAAACTAATAATCCTATACCAAGATATAAAGTAACAAGAGGTTTGATGATCCTTACGTGATTGTCAGGCAAAAACAGAAAAGTGATGAAGTAAAAGTTGAACCAACTGGATGTGTATTTGATCAACAATATTATGGATCATTGTTGCTTTTATTTTTAAAGCAAAATGTCATGGGTTTCCCGAGACATTTGACCTTAATGGAATTAAATATTATAGTGATATAGTGGACAGTGAGAAGGCTTTGGAGTCAGACAGACCCAGTTAAATCCTTGTTCACCACTGCCTGTTTATGTAAAGAAGTTCTATTGGAATGCAGACGTGTTCCATGTTCCTTTGCATATTGTGTGTGGCTGCTTTCAAGCTACGATGGAATTGTTGAGTAGTTACAGCAGAGACTATATGGAACACAAAGCCTGAAATATTTACAATCTGACCCTTTACAGGAAAAGTTTGCCAATCTCAGGTTTAAAAGAGCAATCATTTATTCTTGCTTAATGGTCTATAGGTTGGTGGGGGAGCAGTTCTGTTCCATGTATGTTTTTACTCTAGGGCATAGGGGGAAGACTTTTCATGGTGATGAAAATTTAAGAGCAAACCCCTTCAGGGCTGGGCTCAAAACTGGCCCACAGTTGCTTCTGCCCAGGTACTGTTGGCCAAAGGAAGTCAAATGGCCAAGCCTCAAGTCAAGGGACAGGGAAGTACACTGTACCCATGATGAGGCAAGGAGAGTGTGGATGTAGGGAGGGATGAAGAATTGAGGTCAATAATTCAATATGCTACAGTAGGTGAAGTAGTTGGCCGTGTGATTATGTCGGGGGATAGCATCCCAGGTAGAGTAAATAGCCAGTACAAAAACCCTACGGCAGAAGCATCCCTGGTATATCCCTGATACATTTGAGAAACAACAAGGAGATCAGTAGTTCTATCGTGCGGTGAGTCAGGGGGAGAGTAGTAGGAGTTGAGATTGGAGAAGTAATGGGGGCCAGGTATGGGGAGAGCATATCCATTTGGATGAGATGGGAAGTCAATACAAGATTGTGAGCAGAAGAATGACACATTTTTTACTTATATTTTTAAAATTTATTTTTTAAAATTTATTTAGATAAAAAAAAACAAAAACCGTTTACCCATTTCTCCAACCCTCCCCACCCCCTGTCTCTGGCAACCACCCATCTGTTCTCTGCATCTATGAACTTAGTTTTGTCTGTTTGTTTTTCTGATTCAGCATACAAAAGAGATCATATGGTATTTGTCTTTTTCTGTCTAGCTTTTTTCTTTTTTGTCTTTTTCTGTCTGATTTATTTTATGTATATATTATATTATATATATAATATAAATATATATATATACATGCATGCCACAATTTCTTTATCTATTCATCCATCGATGGGCACTTGAGTTGTTCCTATATCTTGGCTATTGTGAATAATGCTGCAATGAACATTGAGGGTGCATATATCTTTTCGAGTTAGTGTTTTCATTTTCTTTGGATAAGTACCCAGAAGTGGAATTGCTGAATCATATGGTGGTTGTATTTTTAATTTTGGGGGGGAACCTCCATACTGTTTTCCATAGTGGCTGCACCAATTTACATTCCCACCAACGGTGTGCAAAGGTTCCAGTTTCTCCACATCCTCACCAACGCTTCTTATTTCTTTTCTTTTTGATAATAGCCATTCTAACAGGTATGAGATGATATCTCATTGTGGTTTTGCTTTGCATTTCCCTGATGATTAATGATGTTGAGCACCTTTTCATGTACTTATTGGCCATCTGTATGACTTCCTTGGGAAAATGTCTACTCAGATCTTCTGCCCATTTTTTAATCAGATTGTTTTTTTTGCTATTGAATTGTGTGAGTTTTTAAATATTTTGGATATTAGCCTCTTATCAGATATATGATTTGTAAATATTTTCTTCCATTCAGTAGATTGCCTTTTCATTTTGTTGATGATTCCCTTTGCTGTGCAGAAGCTTTTTAGTTTGATGTAGTCCTACTGGTTTATTTTTGCTTTTATGGTTTTTGCTTTTGATGTCAGATTCAAAAAATCTTCACCAAGACCTATGTCAGGGAGCTTACTGCTTACGTCTCTTAGGAGTGTTATGGTTTCAGGTCTTATGTTCAAGTCTTTACTCCATTTTGAGTTAATTTTTGTGTATGGCGTAAGATAGTGGTCCAGTTTCATTCTTTTGCATGAGGCTGTCCCATTTTCCCAACACCATTTATTGGAGAGACTGTCCTTTCCCCACTGTATATTCTTGGCTTCTTTGTGGTAAATTAACCCACCATATATGTGTGGGTTTATTTCTGGGCTCTCTGTTCTGTTCCATTGATCTATAGGTCTGTTTTTGTGCTGATACCATACTGTTTTAATTACTATAGCTTTATAATATAATTTGAAATCAGGGACGTGACGCCTTCAGCTTTATTATTCTTTCTCAAGATTTTTTGGCTATTTGGGGTCTTCCATGGTTCCATACAAATTTTAGGATTCTATTGTTCTATTTCTGTGGAAAATGTTGTTGAAATTTTGATAGGGATTGCATTAAATCTGTATATTGCTTTGAGTAGTATGGGCATTTTAACAATATTGATTCTTCCAATCCATGAACACGTATTATCTTTCCATTTATTTGTGTCTTCTTTAATTTGTTTCATTAACATCCTGTAGTTTTCAATATACAAGTTTCTCCCCTCCCTGGCTAAATTTATTCCTAGGTATTTTATTCTATTTGATGCAGTTGTAAATGCGATTATGTTCCTAATTTCTCTTCTGATAGTTAATTATTAGTGTATAGAAACACAACAGATTTTTGTGTATTAATTTTGTATCCTGCAACATTATGGAATTTGTTTATTAGTTCTAACAGTTTTCTGACGGAAACTTGAGAGTTTTCTTTATATAATAGTATGTCATCTGCAAATAGTGACAGTTTTATTTCTTCCTTTCCAATTTGAATGCATTTTATTTCTTTTTCTTGCCTAATTGTTCTGGCTAGGACTTTCAGTATTACGTTGAATAAAAGTCGTGAGAGTGGGCATCTTTGTCTTGTTCCTGATTTTAGAGGAAAGGCTTTCAGCTTCTTACTGTTGAGTGTGTTGTTAGCTGTGGGCTTGTCATATATGGCTTTTATTATGTTGAGATAGATTCCTTCTATACCTGCTTTGTTGACAGTTTTTATCATTAATGGATATTGAATTTTGTCAAATGCATTGTCTGCATCTATTGACATGGTCATATGATTGTTATCCTTTGTTTTGTTAATGTGGTCTATCACATTGACTGATTGGTAGATGTTGAACGATCTTTGCATCCCTGGAATGAATCCCACTTGATCATGGCCTATGATCCTTTTAATGTATTGTTGAATTTGGTTTGCCAATATTTTGTTGAGAAGTTTTACATTTATGTTCATCAGGGATATTGACCTGTAATTTTCTTGTGACATCCTTATCTGGTTTTGATATCAGGGTAATGTTTGCCTCATGAAATGAGTTTGGAGGAGTTTCCTCTTCTATTTTTTGGAAGAGTTGAGAAGGATTAGTATTACTTCTTTGAATGTTTGGTAGAGTTCACCAGTGAAGTCATCTGGTTCTGGACTTTTGTTTGTTGGGAGGTTTTTGATTACTGACTCAGTCTCCTTACTAGTAATTGATCTGTTCATATTTTCTATTTCATCATGATTCAGTCTTGGTAGGTTCTGTGTTTCTAGGAATTTATCCTTTGCTTCTAGGTGGTCCAATTTCTTAGCATACAATTGTTCATAATAGTCTTTTATGATCCTTTGTATTTCTGAGGTCTCAGTTATAATATCTCTTTTATTTCTGATTTTATTTGAGTCCTCTCTCTCTTTCTTTTTTTTGGTGAGTCTAGCTAAGAGTTTGTCAATTTTGTTTATCTTTTCAAAAAACAAGCTCTTAGTTTCATTGCTCTTTTCTATTGTCTTTTTAGTCTCTATTTCATTTATTTCTGCTCTAACCTTTGTTGTTTTCTTCCTTCTGCTAACTCTGGGCTTTGTTCTGTCTCTAGTTCGTTGAGGTATAAATTTAGGTTGTTTATTTGAGACTTTTCTTGTTTCTTGAGGTAGGCATTTATTGTTATAAACTTCCCTCTTAGAACTGCTTTTGCTGCAGCCCATAAATTTTGGTATATTACATTTCCATTTTATTTGTCTCAACATATTTTTTGATTTCTCCTTTGACCTACTGGTTGTTCAGTACCATGTTGTTTAATCTCCATATATTTCTGAATTTTCCAGTTTTCTTTGTGTAGTTAATTTCTGGTTTCATATCATTGTGCTCGGAAAAGATGCTTGATATGATTTCAGTCCTCTTAAATTTATTAAGACTTGTTTTGTGGCCTAACATATGATCTATCTTGGAACATGTTCCATGGGTGCTTGAGAGGATGTGTATTCTGTTGCTTTTGGATGAAATGTTCTGTAAATATCTGTTAAGTTCATCTGGCTAATGTGTCATTTAAGGCCAATGTTTCCTTATTGATTTTCTATGTGGATTATCTATCCATTAATGTAAGTGGGGTATTAAAGTTCCCTACTAGTGTTGTATTGCTGTCTATTTCTTCCTTTAGGTTTGTTAATATTTGGTTTATATATTTAGGTGCTCCTATTTTGGGTGCATAAATATTTACAAATGTTATATCTCCTTGTTGGATTTACCCTTTTATCATTATATAACACCCTTCTTTGTCTCTTATTACAGTCTTTATTTTCAAGCCTATTTTTTCTGATATAAGTATAGCTACTCCAGATTTCTTTTGGTTTCCATTTGCATGGAATATCTTTTTCCATCCCTTCACTTTCTGTCTATGTGTATCCTTACATGTAAAGTGAGTCTCTTGTAGGCAGAATATAGGTGGGTCTTGTTTTTTAATCCATTCAGCCAATCTATGTCTTTTGATTGGAGAATTTAGTCCATTTATATTTAAAGTAAGTATTGATAGGTATGTACTTGTTCCCATTTTGGTAATTGTTTTCTGGCTGTTTTTGTAGTTCCTCTCTGTTCCTTTCTTCTTCTCTTACTCTCTTCCTTTGTGGTTTGATGACTTTCTTTAGTGATATCCTTACATTCCTTTCTCTTTATCTTTTGTGTATTTACTATAGGTTTTTCTCTTTGGTTAGCATGAGGCTTACATATAACAACTTATATCTATAACAGTGTACTTTAAGTTGATAACAACTTAAGTTTGATCTCATTGTAAAGTTAAACATTATTACTCTTCCCTCCATGTTTTATGTTTTTGATGTCACATTTTACATCTTTTTATCTTGTGTATCCCTTATTGTAATCATAGTTATTTTTACTTCTTTCATCTTTTAACCTTCATACTAGCTTTATAAGTGATTAATCCACTACTTCTACTATATATTTACCTTCCCAGTGAGATTTATTCTTTCAAATATGTTTTTGTTACTAATTAGCACACTTTCTTTTCACCTTAAAAAAATTTTTTAACATTTCTTGTAAGACCAGTTTAGTGGTGATGAACTCCTTTAGCCTTTGCTTCTGTGGAAAACTCTATCTCTCTTTCCCTTCTGAACGATAACTTTGCTAGGTAGAGTATTCTCAGTTGGAAGTTTTTTTTCTTTCAGCACTTTGAATATATTAGGCCACTCCCTTCAGCCTGCAAAGTTTCTGCTGAAAAATCTACTGCTAGCCTTGTATGTAATAAGTTGTTTCTCTCTTGATGCTTTTAATATTCTCTCCTTGTCTTTAACTTTTGACATTTTAATTATAATGTGTCTTGGTGTAGGTCTCTTTGGGTTCCTCTTATTTGGAACTCTCTGTGCTTCCTGGATCTGGATGTCTGTTTCCTGCCCCAGTTTGGGAAGTTTTCAGTCATTATTTCTTCAGATAATATTTCTGCACCTTTCTTTCTCTCTTCTCCTTCTGAGAGCCCTGTGATGAAAATGATGGTCCATTTGATGTCATCTTGTAAGTCCTTTAAACTATCTTCACTTTTTTTCACCCTTTTTCTTTTCACTGCTCTGATTGGTTGAGTTCTACTGCCCTATCTTTGAGTTGACTGATCCTTTATTCTGCTTTATCTAGTCTGCTTTGAAACCCTCTGGTGTGTTTTTAAGTTCAGTTATTGTATTCTTTAGCTCTGTGACTTCTGTTTGGTGCTTTCTTATATTTGCCATCTCTTTGTTGAAGTTTTCACTATGTTCATCCATTCTTCTCCCTAGTTAGTTGAACATTTTTGTGACCATTACTTTGAACTCTTTATCAGATAAATTACTTATTTCCATTTTATTAATTATTTTTTACTTAGGTTTTATCTTGTTGTTTCGTTTGAGACATATTCCTCTATTTCTTAGTTTTGCTTGACTCTTTGTGTTGGTTTCCATATAGTAAATGAAACAACTACCTCTCCCAGTCTTGAAGGAGTGGGCTTGTGTAGATGAACCTTGTAGTTCAACTCTGCCTCAGCTCCTGGTTGTCTCTCAAACCTCTGTGCTTGTCCAAGCAGCCTATTATATTTTTAGTAGCTCTCGTTGGTTGAGGATGTGCCAAGGCCTATCAGTGTCTGAAAGAGGCAGATCTCAGCACCTAGATTCAGGCTGACTGGAAGCCATATCCCCAGGCATAAGCTTTTGAAAGTATGCAAAAATATAGTCCTGTGGGACTACAAGCCTAAGCCTCACTGCCACCAGAGCCAGGCAATGTAATGGTGTCCCCTGGAAGTGGTTGCAAAAATTTGGTCAACAGATAGGGATATAAGCTCCTTTCTGGGTGACACTAATTATTGCAGTCCTATTGGACCAGAAATGCAAGCTCCCCTGGCCTTCAGAGTGAGGTAATCAAGAGATGTCCACTGGGCAGCAGCTGCAAAAGTCAGGGCACCAGATGTGTGTAAAAGCTCCCTTCTGGGAGATACCAGTGCTCTGAAACATGGCAAAAGGAGAGCCCAAATATGGCACCCATCAGTCTTTGTTCTCAGAGGGAGAGTGTTCCAGCAGGCTCCTAGATGTGTGTGTTAAATTAAATGCCTGCCCCTCAGGCTGACGATAGCTTTAATATAAGCAAATGAGACTCCTTGACTTTAAGTCTGGGTGCAATCAGCTTCCTCTGAGCTGCACCCTGGGACAGGTGAGTCTGAGTGTGCAAGCACTTTAAGGCACAGTTTCTCAGATCACTACAGTCTTGTGGGTCTTGGGATGCATTGGTTTTCAAAGTTAGATGTTTTGGGGGCTCATATGTCAAGTATATGTCTTAAAAGTAGGGATGCCTGATGTGAGGTATGAACCCATTGCTCTTCAGGGAGAAGCTCCAGGTTTTGAGGTCCCTTCTGGTTATGGGTCACTGTGCCAGGGGTGAGGTTTATGGGGAGATTGTGTCCCAGCCTTTCCTACCCTCTTTGATGTGGTTTTCTTCTCCTTTGCCTGGTGTGTAGTCATCACTCAGCCAGCCTTTAGGTTTGCTTTGAAAGGAAACTGTTTCATATGTAGCTATAGACTCAGTGTGTCCATGGGGAGGAGGTGAGTTCAAGATCTTCCTACATCACCATCTTGAATCAGAACCCTTGACTTATTTTTTAAATGAATCACTCTACCTCCTGTGTTAAGAATAGACTTAAAGGGAGAAGGATGGAATCAAGCAGAACAGTTAGGAAAATATTTCAGTAGTCCAAGGGGGAGAGAGTGGTGGTGGATGGCAACAATGGAGGTGGTAAGAAAGGTTAAATTTTATATATATTTTGATGTCAGAATCAAGAGGATTTCCTGACAGATTAGATGAGGGGGTGTGAGAAAAAGAGAGGAGTCAAGGATGACTTCAATATGTTTGGTCTGAATAGTAGAAACGATGTAGTTACTATCAAATAAGATGGAAAAGACTATAGGTTGAGTAGTTTTGAGAAGGAGAAGTTTGGTGAGGGACATATTGAGTTTGTGATGTCTACTAGACATCAAAGTGGAGATACTAACTAGGTAAGAGGATACACAAGACTGAAGTTCAGGACAAAAGCCTGGGCTAAAGATATACATTTGGGAATCATTGGCTTGTGGATTATATTTAAAGCAATAATACTGGATTCATTCAATAAATGAGTTAGTGTAAATAGGGAATAGGTCTAAAAATTGAGTGCTGGGGCACTCCAATGGTAAGAGGTCTAGGAGAAGAGGAAGAACAAGGAAATGACTGAGATGGAGCAGCCAATGAGATAGGGCAAAAACCATGGGTGATTATATAGACATTTTATGGGAAAGGCAGAAGGCAAACCTAAGTTGCCTCAGTTTTCAGACAGGGCAGGTTGGCTTCCCCTTCAGCACCATCACTAACTGTCTTTTCAGATGTGCCTTGGTCATACTATCAGCACTAACTTGAGTTGAAGCGTTAAGAGTTCTAGAAAATTTTAGTATCATGCTCTTACAGCCATGGGTTGGTAGGGGTTGAAGGCAAAGATTAATATGGATGTTAGCATTTCCTAATGAATCTCAGTTTTAAAGTTCAATGCTTTTGTTTTCCTGGTGGCTATGTCAGAAATGAGCCTTATCATAAATATTATATAAACAACAAATCATGGATTCATACAGCTCAATTATTTCATCCCACAGCTTAAACTTTCAGAATAATTTCAAAACTTCTTAGGATGAGGTAGAAGAACATTTGTGATCTGAGTTCTGATTTTCTCTTTGTCATCATCTCTCATCCCTACTCCTCCACTCTCCTTGGTCCAGCCAAGTTGACATACTGTACTTTCAGTTCCCTGAGTGAGACATGCTCTCTCTTGCCTCTAGGTCTTTGCATGCGACCCTCCCTTGGAATACTTTCTCTACTCCTCAACTGGTTAGCTACTTGTTCATCTTTACACCTTAGTTTAAATGTTACCTCAGTCTTCCTTGATCCTCCAAATCCTGATTGGAACTGCAAAACTCCCATATTACAGTTCTTATGAAACAGTATTATAATTTCCTATATACTTGTCCATTTCTCCCCCTAGACCAGAGGTTGGCAAACTTTTTCTGTAAAGAAACAGATAGTAAACATTTTAGGCTTTGTGGGCCATACATTCTCTGTCACAACTACTTGACTCTGTCATTGTAGCATAGCCATAGCAAACCAGCCACAGACAACACATAATCAAATGATTGTGTTCTAGTAAAACTTTGTTTATGAAAAACAGGCGGTGTGGATTGGATTTGGTCCATGAGGGTAGGAAATATATTTTTGCTCATTGTTATGTCCCCAGCACCTAGCACAGTCCCTGAAACACAATAAGAACACCACAAACATTTGTTTAAAGAATAAAGGACAATCTAGTAAACCATGCCAAGAAAAATTGCTTCACTGTGATCATGAAAATGTTGTGCAATTTAAGTGACTTTGTGTGCATTCTTTCAAAGCAATCCTCAGTCCTTAAAATCTTTTCTTTGTTGTTCCTGTCTAAAATCAGCATCCATTTAATAGTTGACTCAGTTTTCCTAATTTATGCTGTTTGGTAAGGCAGTTGTTACACAGACACATGAGGTCTTTTGTTTAATCTGCACATTTCTAGTTGGGACCAGGAACTGTACATATTGCTTTCTCTTTACATGAAGTTGAGATGGCGTTGTCCCTGAGATCGAGTCTATGCATTGTGGTTATTGGGAGTCTGGTATTTATTGACTGTTCCAGTTTCTTTGCAGTGCATGGAATTTGGGTAAGCAGTGACTCATTTGCAGAGATAGCATTTATTTAGGTTTATTTAATGGAGTTTCATGTGGTTTCTCAGCCATGGTTTACTTCCCCAAATTATGAACGGGAAATCAGAAGGTTTACGAGAATTTTGGCTTGTACCTTTGCCAGGTAATGAGTAAAACATGGTGTAGGGGATGAGACGCTATGTTTGCGGTAGTCACATCTTTTAACCAGACATTGTCAGGATGTTGAGCCAGATATGGTCAGATGAGCAAGTTAATCCCTGGGAAGTCTCATTACTTCTGGGTTATTTAAAAGAAAAGGAAAATAATAGAAAAGATTCTTGTACTTTTAAAGTGACTCTACAGAACCTTAATTATTTCCACTTTTTTCCAGATTTAACTGTACTTTATGTAGTACCAGGGGATTTTCAGTTGGTTTTGAGCACCAAACCCAGAAGAGAATGGGCTTTAATACTCCGTCCATCCTTAACTGGCCACCTGAGCCAGACATGGGGAAAGACAGGCTGAGCCTGCTCCTGGTGCAGAGGTCTGATACTGGGCTTGCAAGCCTGTGCAGAACTTGCCACTTCCGTGGGTTGAAGTACTACCTCAGGCCAAGTGGTTTTTCAACCGTGTGTGAATTGTCATAAAAGCCTTTGATATTTTAAAGTTAGGTGTAGACTAAAGAAAGAGGAAGAGGGGTTAGTGAGAAGTTAGAACAGAAGAGAAAAGATTAGAAAAGAGGCCATAAATAGGAGTAAAAAATTTTAAAAGTCTCTTTATATTTATATAAAGTGCTTTATAGAGTAAAATAAATTCCTAAACAACTTTTATATTTAATTCCTTCAACAGCCCTCTGAACTAGGCAGGGTTAAGTATTCTCTTTTTGCAAACGAGGAAACTGAGTTTCAAAGAGATTATGTGACTTGATCACGCCCAGTAGAGATGCTTACGATAAATGAGGGAAAGGGCCTTGCTTATTTTCATTGCGACTCATCTGTTCAACTCACTGCTTGCTTCCATAGGATTCATTGTCTCTCCCGTAGTTTCTTCTCAAATTCTAAAACTTCAGTTTCAGAGTTTAAGGAGTGGGTTTCTGTTGGCCGGTGTTTTTCCTTTATCCTCACAGCTTGGTTTGGTTGTTTCTTTGATTGTTGCTCATCGCTCTTAGAGTCCAGTGCATCAGCCTAGGGAGAGGTGAATATAAGAGAACAGAGACTTGGTGAAATGGTGATCAGGTGGGGGGAGTTATGTGTATTGAGTTAAAAGTTTTAAATGAGAGGAAGGTTAGCTGTAAGAATGTTCATTCCCCAGATAGGAGAAGACATTACATTTTTTTTCTTCTTGATTATTAGTGTAATAATTGACATTATTCAAGGCCGTACTCGTTGTATAAAGAGCACAAAGCACACGTCCATTTTATAGTGGTCAATTGGAGGTATATAAATGAATATTTTAGCAAGCAGGATCAGCTGTAGTTTCCATTTGAATAAAAATGCTACACACAGTTTTCCTTTAGGCTGGACCTATAAGCCATTCAAATAGATTTTTCTGTTTTAAGTTTAGAAGTACGTTTGTTTCCTTGAGATTTGATCCCCGGTGTTCTCAGATGGCACACCTCTGGGTAGAAGAAACCTTACATGGAGATATAATCTGCTTTGCTTGATGTAGCCTGATGCTATCATTGCCTATTAACATTGTGTTTGTTTATTTATGTCTTGGAAACATTTAAAAGTTGTGTCCATATTTTCTTCACTACAAATTCTTACTCAGGATACCCTACTGGAAACTACCACCTTACATTTATGTAAACAATGCTCTAACCATGCAAAATGTTTTAGATACAAATCCCAGATTCCCTTGTCTGTGTTAGGGAAGGTGCCCCAGAGCTCACTTTAGCCAGACCCAGTTAAACTTATACACATGGAAATGCTATTCTTTGTTTGCATAATACCTTTGTACTCACGTTTTCTGCTCTGTTTTAACACATGGAGTTAGTTCCTCAGACTTCATATCAATCACTGAATAAGGAATTCTTTCATCTAGTGGCAGATATTTAACATTTGTCTTCACATTTTTTTATGCTGTTCCTCAGTTTCAAAAGAAACTCTAATCCTATAGATGACTGGCCTTGGGTTGTTATTGTCATTATTATCATCATCCATATTATTTTCTGCCAGTTTTTCAGGTCATTCCTGGTTCACTATCAGAAGAGGAATCAGACTACAGGAAGTTAAAAGTTAAGTAAAATTTGAAAACACAAATTGAAACAATTTGGTATATTCACATGGAAAAACAGAAAAAAGAAGGGTACAGTTGGGTCCAAGAATAATAATCAGTTTATAGAATGAAAGAACTCTGAACCAAGTTTTAAAATAGTCAGGTGGCTACTCAATTCACCTATTCTTTGGCCTCTGTCATCACTTCCACACATAACCACTATTTCTTCCTTTCACAAGCCAGTGGCTATGGATGTGGGTATTGAAAGGGCAAATGGACTAGAAGCCAAGAAATCTGGATTCAAGATCTGACTTCACCACTGGGATAAATCACTTGAAGTCTCTGAGTTTGTTTTTCCAGCTGTAAAATGGGATCAATGACATCTGGCTGCCTCCTCTGTGGGATTAAGGTGAGGTAAACATAGGAGAATGTGGAAGCATTTAAAAAATTCTACAATTTTTTACCTACATAAGGAATTTTTACAGTGAACATTATTTCTATACTCAGTTACTGTGGATATTTCAATAATTACTTCATGATCCCACAAATTTTTTAGAAGAGGTACTTTACCTGTAAGGGATGTGGACTTGGGGACTGAGGCTGCTATTTCTCACCAACAATTTGTGGATCGTGCATATTGATGAGCAAGCGCTGACAGAACACACTTGATTAAAAAAAACAAAAAGCAGAACAGAAGAATGGAGGCAGATGTGATAAGAGCAAGAAGTGAAAAATCATGGGGTTCCAGAGAGTTCTTGATAAAGTATGAGCTGAATTTCTTGCCCTGGGGTTTGGGGAATATCCCTGATTCTTTATAATATGCTGTAAATCTCTCTTTCCTAAGGCCAGCTTAAGTGTAGCTTAGTTTTTTTGAATCAACTCCAAGGGACCTGACTGTGAAGAATAAGAATGTTGGTAAAAGAGAACAGCAACCAGAAAGAGATCAAGGAAACCAACTGGTTGTTATTGCATAAGATAGTCCACAGTGCTCTGGAATTGACACTTAACATTACAGTTGTATTGTCTTTGGTGACATCCGAATAGGGTAGTGGAATGTCACAGTTGGTCACTGATTATTTTTATATTTATCTTGCAAAATTATTTTGTGCTGAAAGAGGGACTCCTCCATATAGAAAATCTCAAATAATTATTAAGTCATATTTCAATATGCACAGGAAACTTTTGAACTAAATGATATCACCAGTGGCATAGAATCATGGAAAGAACATGCACTAGGACCAGGAAACCTCTAATCTTAGACTTAGTTCTACATATGTGATATTGGATATGCTACTTCATTCATCAGGGCTTCAGTATCTTCATTTGTAAGATGTGGAAGTTGGAATTAATGATTTTCCATGCCCTTGCAGCTCTAATACTCTCATTATTCTACTAGTGAGGGTGCTACATAGGCACCATCACAGGTGGTTGACATAGAATAGAAATTTTTGCAGAATACCTAAATGATAATAATTGGTTGTATAGATAAAAATGCTAACTAGTAAAATCAGAGTCAGGTAAATAGCAAAGACCTTAAAGCAATGAGAATATAAAATACATTGAAAGATTAAAAAAAACTGAATCCCTAAATTGGCAACTATGGATCACACAACTGGTTAAGAGTATTTCC
Source organism: Diceros bicornis minor (assembly GCF_020826845.1). NCBI lineage: Eukaryota > Metazoa > Chordata > Mammalia > Perissodactyla > Rhinocerotidae > Diceros > Diceros bicornis. The sequence continues at coordinate 12,656,713 of NC_080743.1, read as the reverse complement.
TTATCCCAACCTAAAACTCTGTCAAATCTATGGGACGCAATTAAGTCTCTGTCTGTCAGGTACTACTTCACTCAAAAAAAAATAGATATATTTTCACTAAATCTGGGGGATATATTTGGGATAGTGTGATATAATAGAGGTAGGTTTCAACAGTTTCAGTTTTCTCCCAAAACATCTATTGGGACTTTCCTTTTCATATCACCACCCCTTTCCAAGTGACAAGGATCTCACTGTCTGTTTTGAGGGATAACAATTTAAGAGTGCTTGTATATTAAAGAGAGAGAGTATCCACATGGAGCAGACTGGATGGGGCTCAGCAGAGGCTGGGAAGGGGTAAATGTCCTGTTGAAAGATAATATAACAAGTAATATACTTAGGGCTGTCAATATAAGTCCTTTAGCCTACAGAAATGAAAAGATTAGGTCATGGTGTTCCCACAAACAGTGACTCACGGTCTGTAGATAAAGGCACAGATTTTGTGAGTATCCTTGGCACTGGCCCTAAGCTGTAGTCAGAGCCTCCTAATACTCACTCCTGTCTTTTCTTTGTGTTTTATCCTTGTTATGTTTTATCATTTTCAGCCCCCTGACCAAGGTAATACCAATACCTTCTCCATTTCCCTAATCACCTCAGCTCCATTCACTATCATCTATTCACTTGAGGACTAACAGTGAGAGTAGGGTGGGGAAGAAGAAAGAGTATATATGGGATTGTCTCGCTCTTTTTCTATTCTCTTTCTGTTTCTGGTATTATGGCATAAATTCTTTGCTTTTCCTCCTTGGAAAGTTCTGTTTTAATCCTCAAGAACCCATTTTGTCAGTAAAAAATATTGTTAGTTTCTTTTTTGTTTGCTTCCCATTTATAACAATTTTAATTGGTGAACTAACTTGACTAACAAGAGGAAAGGTCACATAAAAGTCTGGAAAAGAAAAAAACAAAGGTTAATATTTTAAGTTAGAGGTTGGCAAACTATAGCCAGAATACCAGCCACTCATTTTTATAAATAAAGTGTTATTGGGACTCAGTCACATTCACTCATTTGTGTATTGTCTATGGCTGCTTTTGTGCTACAATGGCAGAGTTAAGTATTTGTGACACAGACTGGATGGCCAACAATGCCTAAAATAGTAATGTTATAGTAATAGCAATAGTATACTAATAGTGTATACTATCCAGTCCTTTAAGAGAAAGTTTGTTAACCCTTGTTTTAAGATATTATCTTGCAAAAATTTGACTTAAAATAGCATAATATTCTTCTTTCTGGTCAAGATAGACTGGCAGGGGCCAGATTTACCCTTTCACCTGAAATAACCAAAGAAAACGAGACAAAATATATGAAACAACAGACTTCAACAATCCAGATGTCAGGCAATTGACTGTGATCCCTCAGAGACAAGAAACAAATGAGTTAAGCCCTATGATTGCCCCATATTACTATCTTGAGAGAGTTTCCAGGTCACAGTGGAAGAGTGGCACCCAAGGCAGAGCTCAGAGGCCTCTCTGAGTTCAGGAGATGGAACTAAGAGTCTGTTGCTTGCCTGTAAATACATGAAGCAAAAACTAACAGAATTGGAGGGAAATATGAATAATTCAACAATAACAGTTGGAGATTTCAATGTCTCACTTTCAAAAATGGATAGAATAAGTAGGCAGAAGATCAACAAGAAACAGAAGACTTGAACAACACTATAAACCAACTAGCCCAAAAGACATCTATAAAACACTCTACCTCCAATGGCAGAATATCTAGTCCCCTCGAAGACATATGGAACACTCTCCAAGACAGATCATGTGCTAGGCCTTAAAACAAATCTCAGTAAATTTAAAAGGATAAAACTCATGCAAAGTGTTATCTGAGTACAGTGGAATAAAAGTAGAAATCAATAACAGAAAAAACTTGGACAATTCACAAATATATGGAAATTAAACTTCCTAAATAATCAATGGGTTAAAAGAAGAAATCACAAGGGAAATTAGAAAATTCTTTGAGATGAATGAAAATAAATACACAACATACCAAAACTTATGGGATGCAGCTAAGGCAGTGCTTAGAGGAGGATTTATATCTATAAATGCCTATGTTAAAAAATAAGAAAGATCTCAAATCAATAATCTAACCTTCCACCTTAAGATACTGGAAAAAGAAGAGCAAATTAAATCCAAAGCTAGCAGAAGGAAGGAAATCATAATGATTAGAGCATAAATCAATAAAATAGAGAGGAAAAAACATAGTAGAAAAAAGTCATGAAATCGAAATTTGTTTCCTTGAAAAGATCAACGAAATTGACAAACCTTTACCTAGACTGACTAAGAAAAAAAGAGAGATTGAAATTCCTAAAATCAGAAAAGAATAAGGGGACATTACTACTGACCTTATATAAATAAAATTGATTATAAGGGAATACCATAAACAACTCTGTATTAACAAATTAGATAACCTGCATGAAATAGACAAATTCCTAGAAAGATGCATACTACAGAGATGGACCCAAGAATAAAAGGAAAATCTGAATAGTCCTATAACAAGTAAAGAGATTGAATTAATAATTTAAAAACTACCCACAAAGAAAAGCCTAGGCCCACACGGCTTCTTTGGTAAATTCCACCTAACATTTAAAAAGAATTAGTATCAATTCTTCACAAACTCTTCCAATAAATAGAAAAGGCAGAAACATTTCCCAACTCATTCTATGAAGCAGTATGATGCCTAAAAGAAATACACTTTAAATATAAAGATACAAATATGTTAAACAAAAAGGATAGACAAAGATATACGATGCTAACACTAGTCAAAAGGAAGCTGGAATGGCCTTATTAATATCAAAGTAGATTTCAGAGTAAAGAATATTACCAGGGATAAGAAAGCTCAATTCATAATGATAAAGAGGCCAATTAATTAAGAAGCCATAATTGATTAAGTTTATACACCTAATAAGAGAGTTTTGAATACATGAAGCAAACTGATAGAACTGCAAGGATAAATAGGAAAATCCTCAGAGTCAATCATTGACAGAATACAGGTAGAAAATCTACAAGGATGTTATAGATTTGAACAATACTATCAACTGACTTGACTGATATTTATCAAAGACTCCATCAAACAACAGCAGAACGCACATTGTTTTCAAGTGCACACAGAATATTTACCAAGCTACACTATATTTGGGCCATAAAACAAATCTCAATAAATTTAAACAATTCAGTTCATACAAAGTGTATTCTCTTACCACAGTGGGATTAAATTAGAAATCAATAACAGAAAGATCCTAATTAAAATCCCAGCAGATTTTTTTGTATTTTGTAAAAATTGACAAATTGATTAAAAAATTCATTTGAAATACAAAGGATATAGAACAGACAAAACAACTTTGAAAAAAAAGGTGGAGGCTAACATTATCTGATTTCAAGAACTATCACAAAACTACAGTAATTAAAACAACATTGTATTGGATAAATTTAGACAAAAAGATCAATGGAACAGAATAGGAAGTCCAAAAGTAAACCCACATTTATATAGACAACCGATTTTTCACAAAAGTGCAAACCAATAGAGTGGAGTCAAAATAGCCTTTTCAGCCAATAGTGGAACAATTGATATATATTTGTGTGTGTGTAAAAGAACTTGGATACATACCTCACATTATATACAAAAATTAACTCAAAATGGATCATAGGCTTCAATGTAAAACTTTAAAATTTATAGAAGTAAACATAGGAAAAATACTTTGTGATCTTAAATTAGTCAAAGATTTCTTAGATATGACACCAAAAATATAATCCACAAAAGAACAAACTGGTAATTTGGACTTAATTTCTCTTCTTCAAAAGAATGGAGAAAATAAGCCAAAGACTGGGAGAACATAGTTGCAAACCATTTATCTAATAAAGGACTTGTATTCAGAATATATAAAGAACTCTTAAAACTCAACAATAAGAAAGCAAACAACAAAATTAACAAATGGACAACAGATTTGAACAGACACTTCACCAAAAAGATGTTTAGATGGCAAATGCTGAAAAAATGCTCAACGTTATTAGTCATTACGGAAATGCAAATTAAAACTACAATGAGATATCATTACACACTTGTTTAAATTTCTAAGAGAAACAAGACTGACCGTATGAAGTATTGGTGAGGGTATGGAACAACTGGAACTCTCATACGCTGCTGATGGGAATGTAAAACTGCTTTGGCAGATAGTTTGACAGTTTCTTTAAAAGTTAGAAATACACTTACCATACTACACAGTCATTTCGTTCCTAACTATCTCCCCAGGGGAATGAAAACATATGTGCGTAGATAGGCTTTTAAACGAATGTTCATAGCAGCTTTACCTGTAATTGCCAAAAACTGAAATCAGCCCAACTGTTCATCAAGAGAAGAATGGATAAACAAATTGTGGTATAGCCATATATTGGAAGAGTACTTAGAAACAGAGAGGCATGAACTATTGACACATGCAACAACATGAGTCATTCTCAAAATGTGCTGAGTGAAAGAAGTCAGACAAAAAAAGTACATATTGTGTGATTCCATTTAAATAAAATTTTACAGAATGCTAATCCACTAGTTTATAAACTGTGCACTCTGCCTTTCCTTCTTTCACGATGGTCTGTGCACCCATCTATGGAACCCCTCATTTTCGGATAAGGCATTCATTTTTTCCATCTCACATGTAAATGTGGGAGTGCCCCAGGTTCAGTCTTTGGCCATCTTCTCTATCTACACTTTTAACCCACACCTTCTCTGTGGGTAATCTCACCTAGTTCTATGGCTTTAAATACCATCAGTATGCTGCTGACTCCAAAATTTTATCTCCAACCCTGACCTTTCCCCTGAATTCAACTACATTTCACCTTCACTGTCACCACTTCAGTTCAAGCGACTTTCATATATTGCCTTCACATATTACCAGCCTCCTGCTTCCATTCATGCCATTCCCTTCCACCCATTCCAGTAGTCAAAGTGCTATTTTTAAAGCCTAAATAAGATCATATTAGTACTCTGTTTTAAAACTACACAATTATTTTTACAACCATTAGAATAAAATAAAAATTCCTGATTATGACCTAAAACAGGGGTCAGCAAACTACAGCTTACAGGCCAAATCCAGCCTGCCACCTGTTTTTGTAAATAAAGTTTTATTGGAATACAGCCATGACCACGTATTTACTTATTGTTTATGGCTGGTTTAGTGCTACAATGGCAAAACTGAATAGTTACAACAGAGACTATATGTCCTGAAAATCCTAAAATGTTTACTATCTGACCCATTCAGAAAATATTTGCCAATCTCTGATCTATAATGTCTCGGGTGGGGGGTGGAGGACTGGGGAGGAGGAAAAGAGGAAAAAAGAAAACAATAATTTAAAAAAAACCAGTTTGGTGAGATTAGTCCAAGTTAAGGAATTTGAGTGTCTTTTTTCTTCCTTGGAACTCTTTAGGTTGGCCAGGGGTTTTGCCAGTCATCTTATGACTTTTGAAACAAATTTGCTGATAGAATTTCAAAGTTTGTGCCCTTTTGCTAAGAACTCTGCCAACGGAGTAGATGCATTCTTGCAAAACTTCCTGCGTAGATGTAATTAGAACACTACTTACATCACAGGATGAAAATTTTTTCCATGAAAACAATTTTACAATTCTTTAATATAAGTGAGAAAATAGCTTTGCTACTCAGAGTTTTGCATTTAAACCAATTTCTCAGGAACACATCTTCTCTTGTAAATAGGTAGACACCAAATTGGTCTTTCCTCCTAGAATTTGTCCAGGTGATTTCAGCCCAAGGAATGCCTGTCAGGCCATTTAAAATCCCTCTCGCTATGGTTGAGTCTTCTTGAAGATGCTTTGGCCTTGCAGAATCAAGAAAGGTGTTTAAAGTGAAGGTGTAACATAAAGGAAAGAGGAAGAAATCAACACAGGATTTCCCCAGCAATGACGAGCATTCCTTTCTTCATATAACATTTTTCTGGAGATAAACACCCAGAATTATGTTGCTATGTTTCTAAATTTTATTATAGTGCCACACTCCCAACTCCCTAATATTGGTTGCCAAATAAATGCTGCCAAAATATTGAGCCTGCACACAGTATCTTATGTAGTAAGCACATAAGCATATTTTTCAAATAACTATAACACAAAACAAAAAGATTTTTTTGCTTGTTTGTTTTTCAGTTTTTTTGTGTGTGTATGTGGTAAAAAACATATCAAATTTACCCTCTTAACCATTAAGTATACAGTTCAGTGGTGTTAAGTATATTCACATTGTTGTGGAACAGATTTCCAAAACTCTTACATCTTGTGAATCTGAAACATATACCCATTAAACAACTCCCCTTTTCCACCTCCCACCTACCCCTTGTAACCACCATTCAACTTTCTGTTTCTATGAATTGGACAATTTTAGATACCTGCTACAAGTGGAATCATACAGTATTTGTCTTTTTGTGGCTGACTTATTACACTTAGCATAATGTCCTCAAGGTTCATCCATGTTGTAGCATGTGACAGGATTTCCCTTCTTTTTAAGGCTGAATAATATTCCACTGTGTGTATATACCACATTTTGTTTATCCATTCATCCATCAACTGACATTTGGGTTGCTTCCATCTCTTGGCTTTTGGGAATAGTGCTGCTATGAGACACTGCTTTCAATTCTTTTGGACGTACACCCAGAAGTGGGATTGGTGGATCATGTGGTAGTTCTATTTTTAATTTTAACAAAAAGTTTTATTTAGTATAATTTAACTTAATGGATTGAAAATTTGTTTTCATACCTGTATGGTCTGTTTCCCAGTGTGGTTCAATGAAGGCTATGAAGAATAGGGAAGGTATAAATAGTTTTTATGGTAAGTAGGAGAATGAGGTCACGACAGGAACATAGTAAGATCATACTAAAAATGCTAGGTAGAGTTGAAGCCCCATTTTAGGTTGGTGATCAGAAATTTATAATGATAGTAATAGAGGTAGATGCTGTTATTACAATTACTACCACTATTGCTACCACTACCACTACTACTACTTGGCTTTTGAGTCGGTAACTGGGGCATTTTATGGTAGGCAAGGAGTCTGACCACTATGAACCATCAACTGTTGAGTTCCTAATTCGAGGCACTTCTCTGGAATATGCTTCTCACTATTTGGTCATAAAGAACAACATGGCCCCGGAAGTGACCTACTCAGAACCACCAGCTGAAAATAATAGTTCCGGAAGCAGCAGGATTGCAGGCCCTGAGGTCGTCATCATGTGTAGCTTTCTTAAGTTTCTTTCTTGAAGTTCAAAGTCATTAAAGTAATTCCTCAGCAGGGGCTCCACTCATCATACTTTGTTCTACAGGGGTAATTACCATCAACACTAATGGGAATTCTGGATTTGACTCAAGAAGTAAGCACAACACTAGCTCCTGAAACAGAACAGAAGAGTTATTGATCTGCATCTAAATGTTCTCTCAGGTTTCCAAAGGAGAGAGAATTCAGTGGGCATTAGAAAAATACTTCAATAAATTTCTTCCACTGTTTCTGTACTTATTTATATTTTTCTAGAATTTAAGAATGCGTGAAAATTAAAAATATTGTTTACAGAGAATAGAACAGCAATAACAATCATTTAAGTGTTATATGTAGTAAGCTCAGCGTTTTGCTTATTCACTTTGTTTTACTGATTTAATTTTTTCTCACAGCAGCCTTTGAGGTAAGTGTTAGTCCCACTGTAGAAGTACGGAAACTGAGAATAGAGATGATCAGCAGTTTTCCAGCACTTAGCACAGGTTCTCAACACTGAGCTAAGATCTGTGGCAGATATATAGAGAGGATTCCTTTTAGGGTCACATTTTAAATTGAAAAAATAAATCTATGTCTGTTACCACAAAAGAAGAAAGTTATGGTATTATGTACAGCAATGCAGGCTCGACCCTACTTCTCAGGGTCCCATCTAGAAAAATGAATATGTCTCTGATACTAATGGCAGCATGTTCAGCAATGTAGGCCAAAACCTATAATTTTCAGGGCCTGGAGTGAGAGTATATATGGAGGCCCACACACCATATATCTAAATATTTAAGTCAAGCTATCAAACTCTTGGATTAAATATGTACTATCTTCCTACTTTGATAAATGTACTTTTATAATGATGTATAAGGCTGGCATCGAATTTAAAATTCTGACACCTCAAAGTTCCATGCCAGAATGTAGCAGAGTGGAGAAAGCCACTGGCTTGTGGCCTGCCACCATTCTCTTCCCACCCCTGGCTCTGTCTGACCCTGCAAAGGGCCTATCACAGACATGTGTGGGCACCCCACCCCAAGCTCTCCTACCCCACAATCAGCCATCCCTTAGCCTAGTCTATTCACAACACAGCAGTCTGAAGGACTTTGATACTTGCTCTTCTCTCTATCTAGAATGCTGTAATACAAGTAGTGGATGGCTTGCTACCTTACCTCCTTCCTTCAAATGCCATTTTCTCAATGAGGCCCTCTCTGCTTGCCCCATCTAAAATGGCCATCTGCCTGACACTCCCTATGCTCCTTCCTTTCTTCATTATTTTTCTCTTTGCACTTATCATCTTCTGACAGACATATACTTTACTTATTTTTATTGTTTTTTTTTTTTCTGTCTCCTTCCACTATAGTACAAGCTCATGAGGGCAGGAATTTTTTATCTATTGTAGAGCTTGGTGCATAATAGTCACTAAATACATTTTTGATGAATGAATGAATGAATATCGATAGTAGTACAAGCTAGCCAACTCTTGTTTCACGGGCTATATGATATATAGATAGATTTATTTATAAATAGATAGATAGATCTCTATACATATGCTGGAATAGGAACACAGGGGACAACAATCAGAGTAGTTTCTAAATCTTGCCCTGGAGCTATCCTGACACATGCTAAATCCTGGATAATAACCTAATTGACGCTCAATCAGAAACTTCATGATACATCATTTTATATAGCAGATTTTTAGAAGTGACTGAATCAACCAAAACTTCTTCTTTGGTACCTGTTCCTAACCACCAGCCCTGCAGAAGGGCCAGGTCTTAGCAACCACATTTGTACTATGTGTTCCAACTGTTCTGACCAAGGTGTAACAGAATTAGATTTAGCTGTGAGTTGTGAAATATAAGAATAAGAGTGGCATAAACAAAGTGAATGTCTCTCTCTCTCACATAAATTAAGTCTAATGGTAAGCAGCAGACTAAGACTTGTTTGGCATCTGCTAACAAGGACCAAGACTTCTAGTTTGTTTTTCCCCCATCCTCAAGATAGTCTTTACTTCATGGTGTGAGATGGCTCTTAAGCTCCAGCCATCAAGTTCACATTCCAGTGGGCAGAAAGGTTGGAAAACTCAGGATGGGTCTGGAATATCCTCTTGTCAGAAAGCAAGTGTATGTCCAATGACATTGGAGGCAGTGTTAAAAATATAAAGGAGTCAGCATGGGGGCTCTGACTAGTCAATTTGAGCATCACAAGGAGAATAATAATTATGATTAATCAAAATAAGTAGAATCTAGGATTAGGAAAGCATTCATAATGATGCCAAAAAGAAGCAAGTTAATAAAAAATGTGTGAAAAGGTAAATATAAAAGAAAGGTGATTGTGATAGGTTTTGTTTAAATTTTATTTTATATCTAAAATTATTATGAGTTTTTTATTTTTTTAAAAATATCTGTTGCTTAGAAAGCATTTATTCCAAAAAGTGTGATAGTATATGGTTATGAAAGAGATCTCTGGAGCCAGACTATCTGAATTCAATCCCAGATTTATTATTTATTAATCTTTCTACTCCTATTTTCTCAGTTGTAAATGAGAATAGTAGTACCTACTTCATAGGGTTGTTGTGAATTTAAGCGAGAAAATACACATCAAGCACTTAGAACTTTGTCTAGTACATCACAAGCATGCTACTTTTTAAAATCTATGTATCTATCTACTTACCTACCTACCTGTCTCTAAAGCAAAGAAGGGAAATGTTTCTATTTACCTACCTACCTACCTATCTCTGTCTATCTACCTACCTACCTATCTCTGTCTATCTACCTACCTACCTATCTCTGGCAGGATATGAAAATAAAATCTTGTTTTCTCTAAGAAATACCATTTTCTAAGTCAGCTATGCAATGGAGCGGTCAAATATTTGATCCATCCTGAAGTAAATTTTCAAATTTATTCCAGGGTTGTAACCAAAAATTCATAATGATAGTAAAACAAGTGATCTGTTCTTGCACATATTAGTATGCTCATATTCACATATTTGACTCAGAAACTGTTTCCTTTTTTTGCTTTAGAGATACATAGATAGATAGATAGATAGATAGATAGATAGATAGATAGAAAGATTTAAAAAATAGCAACAAACATTAGTTTGAATAGGGTTTCTGTCAAACTGTCAATAGAAAATGTCCTGACTACTGTAATTATAAATTCCTTTAAGGAAGTATCTCCAATGCTGAGAAGGGTACCTGGCATATAGCATGTGGTTAATAAATTGGTGCTGAAATGCAATAGACTGAAAAAACTGGAAATTAATTTAATATTAAGATTTGGAATATATTCTCAAATATTCCATTAGAAATAGTTAGCTTTGTTCATCTTTAATGGATATTTGTGACAGATGGATATGTCTTCCTTAATATTCCCTTTTAGTAATTTTATTAATATATCAATAAGTTTATTTGAGTCAGCAATACATCTAGCTATGGGACTGCATTTACCAGCTTCTCTTGTAGTTAGGTTTGGCTATGTGGCTAAGTTCTGTTCAGTAAAAATCTAAATGAAAGTGTGGTACAGGACTCCTTGGAAGCCTCCTTAAAAGGAGTGTCCATGATATTCTTTTTTTCCCTTCTTGCTTTCTTTCTGCTTCCTGGCATACAGATATGATCGTTGGAGTTCAGGCCACCATTTCAGATCTTGAGGCAATGCACCGTAGATGATAAAGCCGCAAGACACAGGAAGCAAGACACTGTGGAGCTACCATACCGTTCTTGGACTGCCTACCTATGTAATCTTTTTTAGCATGAAAAAGATATATGCTTCTATCTTTCTTAAGCTATTGTTATTTTTGTATTTTTTAATTATAATCAGTCAAATCCAATTCCAAATAAACTACTATCCAGTTATTTAATATGTATTTGAAAACTCTATGTACAAAGCACTGTATTAGGTACCATGTAAGATACAGTTGTTTAAGATGTTGATCTCTACCCTTCAAGATCTTATACTTTAATAAGGAATATAAGTCTATACACAAATAATTGCAATATAATGCTACTTGTATTAGTTGCACATATGATCCAAATATTTTAATTTGTTTGCTCTAGATTATCCTGTATAAGTGATTGCCCAAAGGTACATGGGAAATGGATTAAGAGTGATACAGCCACTAAGAAGTATATAGAATATTAAGATTCTAATAAATATGGATTTTGTTCTCTCTCTCACAATATGTTTTTTTCCCTCTGAGCCATCTCAATGTCAATTACAGATATTGTGATGGGAAGGTAAGGTCTTGATAGCATACATCTATAAAATTATATTTCACATTTGACTCTAGCCTAGATTGAATTCAGAGTTAGTAAGACTGCATACATTTAAATCAAAACTCAGCTTAGCATTTGAGGGTTTGATGTTGTGTCTATTTCACAATAGTGTGAAGGCATGGCTTATGTATACTGTATGAAATTATTCCTTACATTTGACTTCAACTCATCACAGATAATAATATGAAAAGATTAAAAGGCAAATGATAAAAGAATACAAATTACATTGAAAACATACTTGTTGGAGTTTTAAGAGATGTAAATAATCAATAAAACTGCAGAATAAGTTTCCACTAATAAAAGATGACTTGTGGATTCATGCCAAAACAAAATGTGTAAGTGATACAGCATGTTGCTAACTTTGGTTTGAAAGTCCCATTTAAGAATGTCTTTAAAGAAATGCAAATGGATATATTTTTCTGTATCTATCCCAGGATTAGAAACTGATGAATATGAGCATACTAATATGTGCAAGAACAGATCACTTGTTTTGCCATCATTATGAATTTATGCTTACATACCTGGAATAAATCATTTGAAAATCTGCTTTAGGATGGATCAAATATTTGGCTGCTTAGTTGTATAGCTGATTTAGGAAAGATTGTTTCTTATAGAAAACAAGATTTTATTTCGTATCCTATCAGTGAGATTTAGATAAAAAAGAACTATTTCAAGCTATATTACCTTTGCCTGAGCCAAAAGTGTCCATTTTATTTTCACTGTTCATAACACCTTTCATAGTTTTGTTGCTTAACTTCGAAATACCGTCCTCAACCTTTCAGTATGCCTAAAAGAAAGTGTTCAGGTCCAGGAATGTCTCTTTTCCATGTTATATAAACAAGAAGAACTCAATGAGTGTTGATAATTAAGAGTTTGTGTTGTGGGCCTTGTGGTAAAATCTCATTGCCAAAGAAATACTTTTCAGAAAGGCAAGCTGGTGATGAAGTGGCAAAAACATGGACTTTGAAGTAAAAAGCAGGGACTGGGTTCACTCTGTTCTTTATAACTCTGTGATCTGAGACGGGTTTTTAAGCTTCTGAGTCTTACTTTACTAAGTTGTGAGGAAATATTATTCAGAGGTTACAATGACGGACATTGAAATCCAACTGACTGGGTTTTAATCCTCACTGGCTGTGTCATTTTAGGCAAATTACCTAAACTCTTTTAGCTAAATGCTTCATGTGTGAAATGGGTGTAACAATAGTACTTGTTTCACGGAGTTGTTTAATGCATGAAAAGTATTTAGAACAGTGCCTGTCATAGAGTAATTTTTTAGAATATGATAGCTGTTATTATTATATCTAAATAATCACTCCTTCCTTATTATTTCTATTGCTGTCTATAAAATAGAGAAAATAATATGTACTTTAGTGAGGATTAAGTTAAATAATTGTACATAAATGACACATAATGGTGCAGAGTAGATATTCAATAAATGTCAACTATTATCTATAAAATACTTTGCAAGTATTGTGCAAAGAGTAACTGAAATAATATATGTAAAGCCCAGCATAGAAAACAGAACAGAATAAATGCTCAATAAATGTTAGTTCCAACATGGAAATATTTTATTTTTCCACAGACTAAACTCTGAGAAGATATGAAAAAGAAATACTAGAAATGGATTCCCACTTGTTAAGAATATTCCTTGTAGCTTCGATGTAATGACATTTTAAGGGCAAGTCAGTCTTCGTTCGTGTTAGCATTAGAGAAAGCCAGCTTAGTGTCAAATCAAATATCTAAAGAATTACCTACCAACTAAAGAGTGAAATTGACCTCCCATGCTTGGGATTCTTCCACATTCTCCTTCATTCTTTGACATCTGTGAGGGGCTTAAAGAGACTTCTTACTATATCTTCCTGTTGACGAAAGGATAGCTTTCTTGGGACATCCCTCTTCCATGGGAAACTGCTGATGCTGTTTGCCTCAGAAAGAACCTCATTTCCCCTTTTGGGCTTACAGCAACCAAAATCACGTCACTCCCTGGTGCCCCACCAGTACTCTGGATATATAATCACTGTCCACCCCTGCAACAAATACCTCACCTGGTTTCTGCAAGCACTTAACAGGGAAACCACATTTGGAACTGAGAATAGTGGGTTATAAGCTCTGGGGGCCGGATGGGAGGGTGGGTGCTGGAAGAGTTCCAGACAGTCTGTTTATTTTTATTTTTTTATTTTCTATGTGAAAAGCACGTACCTCCCAGTACCACAGCATAGATGCTGCTGCCAAGACTACTTATGCACTAGCCTCATTTCCCGGGCTGAGAGTCATACTCCTCCATTTACCGTGATTATTAACATTCTTTACACCAAACTTCCCTCAGAGCAGTGGACTTGGCAGGACTCAGCAGCAGTGTCAGCAACTTCTCAGTTTTGGGATTTCAGTTTCAGAAATGGAAGATCTCAGAGCCCAGAACTATGGATATTTTGCTCAACATCTGCTTCCCTCTGCAGGGGGTAGGAGGTAGCCTGGGAGCGGGACTGGGTGTCTGTGGTGATTGTTTCCGTTGTTTGTCTCGGGCGCCCAGAGAGGCAGCAGAATCTAATGGAAAGAGCATTGGCTTCGGAGTTAGTCAGACCTGCGTTCACATCTCAGCTATGTCCTTATTTGTGTGTACGTGGCAAATCACTTAAATCTTTCCGAGACCCATTTTAGTCATCTATAAAATGAGTTTCGTGATTACAGAACTTGCAGTGTTGGTGTGAGGATTAAACTACATAGTCATGGACAGGCATTCAACAGATGTTCCTTTTCCCTTCAATTGTTACTCAACCATCTTGAGATAGACACATATGACTCTCTTGACTCCCTTGAGTTTCCTTGCTACTGTAAGTGTCAGAAAGTTTGTGGCTGCCTAAGAGCTATAAGTGAAATAGGTAACTGATCATCATCCCAAATATCCTTTTTTCCACAGGTCACAGCAACCTTAGTGACAACAGAGGATAGGGATTTGACATAGTGATTTTTAACTCCAAACTCCAACCTCCTCACTCCCTATCCCCTGCCATCTTCCCACCACTAGTGAAAGTTGATGATTTCTGGCTACTATTGCTGGTATAGTCTCCATTCTATCCACTCCTGGATATGATGTTCTGTAGTGGCTCTTGCTGCTGTCAGAGCCTGTCAGAAACGACTGGCTCTGATGCCTCAGGTGCTGTGGCTGTCAGCTTCCCTGATGGCATTTATCATCACGACTTTGCACTTCTTGCTGCTGCCTTTATCACGATGACTCCTGGTGTTCCCATCCCCCGGATCTTCTCAGTCAGGGAAGCCTCTCTCCTTGGAATGTTTATGGGTCTCGCCTTGCTCTAGGTTTTAGGGCTCTGCTGCAGAACTTGAAGCACACAGATTTCCAGAGGCTGGGCTGGTATTGTACAAAAGATATGACTCAGGATTGTATATGAACATACTCAGTGTCCTTGAACCAAGAGTATCTAAGAATTGGGCCTGAGCACCACAAATTCAGCTCCCTTCTGCCAAAAAAATCTTAACCGTAGTGTCCAAGGGATTACTCCAGCCTCCAAATATCTTCTCTAACTCCCAGGTGTAACTAACTCATCAAAGGCATGAGGAAGTAAATATCAAAGGCCTCACCCATGCAGCAATTTATCCTGGTGGGGAGCTTTGTACTTTATCCTTGGAGTTCAATTTTAATTAAATATAATTATATAGCTGGGGATGCCCTGGGGTGTGGGACAATTGTGAACAAAGGTGAAAATAGAGGAAAGTTATCTTGGGTGATGGTGGCGAGTCTCTAGGCAGGGAAATGCAGCCCCCAATCATGGAAGCTTAGAGTGCATTGCACAGTTTCATATCTGGAAGAATATGAGTTAACACATCTAAGTGATAGCAGTTAGTAACAGAAATGGTAAAAGCATAAGACATGTACTTGCTGATCTCTATATGGAAGAGGAATAAAGACTTTTTGAAGGATTGAACTTTGAGCATTTAACACAGAGAAACTTCTAAGTTCTTCATTCTCTTTATAGTATTGAGTATATTAATATTGTTACCCAGGAGGGCCAGAGTAGTATGAACCAACTAGAGACAAGATATATAGAAAACAAGAAAATAAGAGAATTCATACCAAGAGACACCACATCAACATTTTGGGGCTTAGGTAATGTAGCCATAAAATGTATAATCTAAATTCTAACTCTCTTGAGAATAAAAGGGGCGCTATTACAATGAAACTTTCTCAGACACAAAATGAGAATGTATGGTCACCCCAGGCTTAGAGACTCACCAATTGCTAGTGAGAATTGATCAATAGCCACCAAATGTGTGCCTGTGCATGACTTATAATTTACTGTGATTGTTTATATTTAAGGTAAATGTTAGTGAACTATATATTACTCACTCCATAGCAAGGACTCAAGTCATTTGAATTAATCTTTTTGCTGTTGTTACACATTTTCAAGTTAAAAGAATCCCTTAGGGATTGTTAAAAAGAGGTACTTGATCTTATTTGAAATTTATAGTGCCTATATTTATGCTAAAAGAAGGATCAACATTGATTTTATAATTTGAAATGCTAGTTTACCACCAACTTCATTTTACTTCATGCTCTGAAAACTCTGGAGCAAATGCTGATGACTGAGCTGCTCGTTGGAGTAAATATTTATATTTACGCTAACTACTTATTTCTATTCACTACTGAGATTTAATTTTTTTAGTGCCCCTTTTAGTTATAACAGATCCTAAAATAAAGTTTAATTTATTTACCTATTTTATTTTATTTATTCATTTTTTGTGTGTGAGGAGGATTAGCCCAGAGCTAACATCCGTTACCAATCCTCCTCTTTTTTGCTGAGGAAGACTGGCCCTGGGCTAACATCCATGCCCATCTTCCTCTACTTTATATGGGACGCCGCCACAGCATGGCTTGACAAGTGGTGTGTTGGTTCGTGACTGGAATCAGAACATGCGTACCCCGGTCCACCAAAGCAGAGGGCGGGAAGTTAACCACTACACCACCGGGCCGCCCCTATTTACCTATTTTACGTTTACTATACTATTTTGTGGTTAAAGGAAAGTGCATTCATCCTTTAATCTGAAGTAGAGAAGGAATAACTTTTGATATATTTTATAGGTCAAGAGAGTTTACCCTGACCTTGTAGCCTCAAGATAATACTTACCTCTCTAACGTTAAGTCATTTGCTAGTATGTATAAA